>NC_140710.1:30470000-32870000 GCF_050655825.1 Lonchura striata | reverse complement strand
ATCAGGACGAAGTCAAAACCCAGGAAAGTTGTCTCGGAACACCTTCAATAAAGCATGCCAGCAGTGCATTGAAAAGGCAGGGAGCTTTAGCCACCGTCCTCCAGAATTGCCAAGGCTGTGCACACAATGTCGTCTCCCTGCGGCAACGTTCTTCGCCCTCGTACAAGCTACCGCTCTGTCCGGCTCCCGGAGCAGGAGAAGCGGCTGCTTCGCGCACACAGCAGCGGAGCGGCAGCCGTACGCTCCGAAGCGCTGCTTCAGCCGAAAGACGCCGGCCACCGGCGCTTGGCTTCGGACAGCACCGGAGAGCCGTAGTGTGCGTCTGCACTAGACTGCATCATAGCGAAAAGCTTTGACAGTGTGTCTCGCAGGGAGATAGCTTAGGAGCGCAGCGCACTTATGCCTCCCTTGTCCAGAAACACGGATTTGCTGCACACTCCAAAAACACTGCTCTTTCCATGGTACTATGTAAGCTGCTGTCTGACGCCCGTTCTCTTCTGCCCACTCTTGCCCAGCTGGTTGTTGCAGCGTGCACGTGCCTTCCTGGCATTAAGAGCACAGTGAAAGCAATCGCAAAAGTCCAGCAGCTGCTGACTCCCAAACACAAGGCGCTGTCTACGTTCTTGCTTCTCCACACTTCAACAGAGTCCTTCATTTCTGCAGCTGCCATCGAGTTTTCTGCATCTCGAGCCTTCTGGGACGAGCACCAATTTCCCAGGAGGGGCTGCATCAGGACGAAGTCAAAACCCAGGAAAGTTGTCTCGGAACACCTTCAACAAAGCATGCCAGCAGTGCATTGAAAAGGCAGGGAGCTTTAGCCACCGTCCTCTAGCAGTCGCAAGGCTGTGCACACAATGTCGTCTCCCTGCGGCAACGTTCTTCGCCCTCGTACAAGCTACCGCTCTGTCCGGCTCCCGGAGCAGGAGAAGCGGCTGCTTCGCGCACACAGCAGCGGAGCGGCAGCCGTACGCTCCGAAGCGCTGCTTCAGCCGAAAGACGCCGGCCACCGGCGCTTCGCTTCGGACAGCACCGGAGAGCCGTAGTGTACGTCTGCACTAGACTGCATCATAGCGAAAAGCTTTGACAGTGTGTCTCGCAGGGAGATAGCTTAGGAGCGCAGCGCACTTATGCCTCCCTTGTCCAGAAACACGGATTTGCTGCACACTCCAAAAACACTGCTCTTTCCATGGTACTATGTAAGCTGCTGTCTGACGCCCGTTCTCTTCTGCCCACTCTTGCCCAGCTGGTTGTTGCAGCGTGCACGTGCCTTCCTGGCATTAAGAGCACAGTGAAAGCAATCGCAAAAGTCCAGCAGCTGCTGACTCCCAAACACAAGGCGCTGTCTACGTTCTTGCTTCTCCACACTTCAACAGAGTCCTTCATTTCTGCAGCTGCCATCGAGTTTTCTGCATCTCGAGCCTTCTGGGACGAGCACCAATTTCCCAGGAGGGGCTGCATCAGGACGAAGTCAAAACCCAGGAAAGTTGTCTCGGAACACCTTCAATAAAGCATGCCAGCAGTGCATTGAAAAGGCAGGGAGCTTTAGCCACCGTCCTCCAGAATTGCCAAGGCTGTGCACACAATGTCGTCTCCCTGCGGCAACGTTCTTCGCCCTCGTACAAGCTACCGCTCTGTCCGGCTCCCGGAGCAGGAGAAGCGGCTGCTTCGCGCACACAGCAGCGGAGCGGCAGCCGTACGCTCCGAAGCGCTGCTTCAGCCGAAAGACGCCGGCCACCGGCGCTTGGCTTCGGACAGCACCGGAGAGCCGTAGTGTACGTCTGCACTAGACTGCATCATAGCGAAAAGCTTTGACAGTGTGTCTCGCAGGGAGATAGCTTAGGAGCGCAGCGCACTTATGCCTCCCTTGTCCAGAAACACGGATTTGCTGCACACTCCAAAAACACTGCTCTTTCCATGGTACTATGTAAGGTGCTGTCTGACGCCCGTTCTCTTCTGCCCACTCTTGCCCAGCTGGTTGTTGCAGCGTGCACGTGCCTTCCTGGCATTAAGAGCACAGTGAAAGCAATCGCAAAAGTCCAGCAGCTGCTGACTCCCAAACACAAGGCGCTGTCTACGTTCTTGCTTCTCCACACTTCAACAGAGTCCTTCATTTCTGCAGCTGCCATCGAGTTTTCTGCATCTCAAGCCTTCTGGGACGAGCACCAATTTCCCACGAGGGGCTGCATCAGGACGAAGTCAAAACCCAGGAAAGTTGTCTCGGAACACCTTCAATAAAGCATGCCAGCAGTGCATTGAAAAGGCAGGGAGCTTTAGCCACCGTCCTCCAGAATTGCCAAGGCTGTGCACACAATGTCGTCTCCCTGCGGCAACGTTCTTCGCCCTCGTACAAGCTACCGCTCTGTCCGGCTCCCGGAGCAGGAGAAGCGGCTGCTTCGCGCACACAGCAGCGGAGCGGCAGCCGTACGCTCCGAAGCGCTGCTTCAGCCGAAAGACGCCGGCCACCGGCGCTTCGCTTCGGACAGCACCGGAGAGCCGTAGTGTACGTCTGCACTAGACTGCATCATAGCGAAAAGCTTTGACAGTGTGTCTCGCAGGGAGATAGCTTAGGAGCGCAGCGCACTTATGCCTCCCTTGTCCAGAAACACGGATTTGCTGCACACTCCAAAAACACTGCTCTTTCCATGGTACTATGTAAGCTGCTGTCTGACGCCCGTTCTCTTCTGCCCACTCTTGCCCAGCTGGTTGTTGCAGCGTGCACGTGCCTTCCTGGCATTAAGAGCACAGTGAAAGCAATCGCAAAAGTCCAGCAGCTGCTGACTCCCAAACACAAGGCGCTGTCTACGTTCTTGCTTCTCCACACTTCAACAGAGTCCTTCATTTCTGCAGCTGCCATCGAGTTTTCTGCATCTCGAGCCTTCTGGGACGAGCACCAATTTCCCAGGAGGGGCTGCATCAGGACGAAGTCAAAACCCAGGAAAGTTGTCTCGGAACACCTTCAATAAAGCATGCCAGCAGTGCATTGAAAAGGCAGGGAGCTTTAGCCACCGTCCTCCAGAATTGCCAAGGCTGTGCACACAATGTCGTCTCCCTGCGGCAACGTTCTTCGCCCTCGTACAAGCTACCGCTCTGTCCGGCTCCCGGAGCAGGAGAAGCGGCTGCTTCGCGCACACAGCAGCGGAGCGGCAGCCGTACGCTCCGAAGCGCTGCTTCAGCCGAAAGACGCCGGCCACCGGCGCTTCGCTTCGGACAGCACCGGAGAGCCGTAGTGTACGTCTGCACTAGACTGCATCATAGCGAAAAGCTTTGACAGTGTGTCTCGCAGGGAGATAGCTTAGGAGCGCAGCGCACTTATGCCTCCCTTGTCCAGAAACACGGATTTGCTGCACACTCCAAAAACACTGCTCTTTCCATGGTACTATGTAAGCTGCTGTCTGACGCCCGTTCTCTTCTGCCCACTCTTGCCCAGCTGGTTGTTGCAGCGTGCACGTGCCTTCCTGGCATTAAGAGCACAGTGAAAGCAATCGCAAAAGTCCAGCAGCTGCTGACTCCCAAACACAAGGCGCTGTCTACGTTCTTGCTTCTCCACACTTCAACAGAGTCCTTCATTTCTGCAGCTGCCATCGAGTTTTCTGCATCTCGAGCCTTCTGGGACGAGCACCAATTTCCCAGGAGGGGCTGCATCAGGACGAAGTCAAAACCCAGGAAAGTTGTCTCGGAACACCTTCAACAAAGCATGCCAGCAGTGCATTGAAAAGGCAGGGAGCTTTAGCCACCGTCCTCTAGCAGTCGCAAGGCTGTGCACACAATGTCGTCTCCCTGCGGCAACGTTCTTCGCCCTCGTACAAGCTACCGCTCTGTCCGGCTCCCGGAGCAGGAGAAGCGGCTGCTTCGCGCACACAGCAGCGGAGCGGCAGCCGTACGCTCCGAAGCGCTGCTTCAGCCGAAAGACGCCGGCCACCGGCGCTTCGCTTCGGACAGCACCGGAGAGCCGTAGTGTACGTCTGCACTAGACTGCATCATAGCGAAAAGCTTTGACAGTGTGTCTCGCAGGGAGATAGCTTAGGAGCGCAGCGCACTTATGCCTCCCTTGTCCAGAAACACGGATTTGCTGCACACTCCAAAAACACTGCTCTTTCCATGGTACTATGTAAGCTGCTGTCTGACGCCCGTTCTCTTCTGCCCACTCTTGCCCAGCTGGTTGTTGCAGCGTGCACGTGCCTTCCTGGCATTAAGAGCACAGTGAAAGCAATCGCAAAAGTCCAGCAGCTGCTGACTCCCAAACACAAGGCGCTGTCTACGTTCTTGCTTCTCCACACTTCAACAGAGTCCTTCATTTCTGCAGCTGCCATCGAGTTTTCTGCATCTCGAGCCTTCTGGGACGAGCACCAATTTCCCACGAGGGGCTGCATCAGGACGAAGTCAAAACCCAGGAAAGTTGTCTCGGAACACCTTCAACAAAGCATGCCAGCAGTGCATTGAAAAGGCAGGGAGCTTTAGCCACCGTCCTCTAGCAGTCGCAAGGCTGTGCACACAATGTCGTCTCCCTGCGGCAACGTTCTTCGCCCTCGTACAAGCTACCGCTCTGTCCGGCTCCCGGAGCAGGAGAAGCGGCTGCTTCGCGCACACAGCAACGGAGCGGCAGCCGTACGCTCCGAAGCGCTGCTTCAGCCGAAAGACGCCGGCCACCGGCGCTTCGCTTCGGACAGCACCGGAGAGCCGTAGTGTACGTCTGCACTAGACTGCATCATAGCGAAAAGCTTTGACAGTGTGTCTCGCAGGGAGATAGCTTAGGAGCGCAGCGCACTTATGCCTCCCTTGTCCAGAAACACGGATTTGCTGCACACTCCAAAAACACTGCTCTTTCCATGGTACTATGTAAGCTGCTGTCTGACGCCCGTTCTCTTCTGCCCACTCTTGCCCAGCTGGTTGTTGCAGCGTGCACGTGCCTTCCTGGCATTAAGAGCACAGTGAAAGCAATCGCAAAAGTCCAGCAGCTGCTGACTCCCAAACACAAGGCGCTGTCTACGTTCTTGCTTCTCCACACTTCAACAGAGTCCTTCATTTCTGCAGCTGCCATCGAGTTTTCTGCATCTCGAGCCTTCTGGGACGAGCACCAATTTCCCAGGAGGGGCTGCATCAGGACGAAGTCAAAACCCAGGAAAGTTGTCTCGGAACACCTTCAACAAAGCATGCCAGCAGTGCATTGAAAAGGCAGGGAGCTTTAGCCACCGTCCTCTAGCAGTCGCAAGGCTGTGCACACAATGTCGTCTCCCTGCGGCAACGTTCTTCGCCCTCGTACAAGCTACCGCTCTGTCCGGCTCCCGGAGCAGGAGAAGCGGCTGCTTCGCGCACACAGCAACGGAGCGGCAGCCGTACGCTCCGAAGCGCTGCTTCAGCCGAAAGACGCCGGCCACCGGCGCTTCGCTTCGGACAGCACCGGAGAGCCGTAGTGTACGTCTGCACTAGACTGCATCATAGCGAAAAGCTTTGACAGTGTGTCTCGCAGGGAGATAGCTTAGGAGCGCAGCGCACTTATGCCTCCCTTGTCCAGAAACACGGATTTGCTGCACACTCCAAAAACACTGCTCTTTCCATGGTACTATGTAAGCTGCTGTCTGACGCCCGTTCTCTTCTGCCCACTCTTGCCCAGCTGGTTGTTGCAGCGTGCACGTGCCTTCCTGGCATTAAGAGCACAGTGAAAGCAATCGCAAAAGTCCAGCAGCTGCTGACTCCCAAACACAAGGCGCTGTCTACGTTCTTGCTTCTCCACACTTCAACAGAGTCCTTCATTTCTGCAGCTGCCATCGAGTTTTCTGCATCTCGAGCCTTCTGGGACGAGCACCAATTTCCCACGAGGGGCTGCATCAGGACGAAGTCAAAACCCAGGAAAGTTGTCTCGGAACACCTTCAACAAAGCATGCCAGCAGTGCATTGAAAAGGCAGGGAGCTTTAGCCACCATCCTCTAGCAGTCGCAAGGCTGTGCACACAATGTCGTCTCCCTGCGGCAACGTTCTTCGCCCTCGTACAAGCTACCGCTCTGTCCGGCTCCCGGAGCAGGAGAAGCGGCTGCTTCGCGCACACAGCAACGGAGCGGCAGCCGTACGCTCCGAAGCGCTGCTTCAGCCGAAAGACGCCGGCCACCGGCGCTTCGCTTCGGACAGCACCGGAGAGCCGTAGTGTACGTCTGCACTAGACTGCATCATAGCGAAAAGCTTTGACAGTGTGTCTCGCAGGGAGATAGCTTAGGAGCGCAGCGCACTTATGCCTCCCTTGTCCAGAAACACGGATTTGCTGCACACTCCAAAAACACTGCTCTTTCCATGGTACTATGTAAGCTGCTGTCTGACGCCCGTTCTCTTCTGCCCACTCTTGCCCAGCTGGTTGTTGCAGCGTGCACGTGCCTTCCTGGCATTAAGAGCACAGTGAAAGCAATCGCAAAAGTCCAGCAGCTGCTGACTCCCAAACACAAGGCGCTGTCTACGTTCTTGCTTCTCCACACTTCAACAGAGTCCTTCATTTCTGCAGCTGCCATCGAGTTTTCTGCATCTCGAGCCTTCTGGGACGAGCACCAATTTCCCACGAGGGGCTGCATCAGGACGAAGTCAAAACCCAGGAAAGTTGTCTCGGAACACCTTCAACAAAGCATGCCAGCAGTGCATTGAAAAGGCAGGGAGCTTTAGCCACCGTCCTCTAGCAGTCGCAAGGCTGTGCACACAATGTCGTCTCCCTGCGGCAACGTTCTTCGCCCTCGTACAAGCTACCGCTCTGTCCGGCTCCCGGAGCAGGAGAAGCGGCTGCTTCGCGCACACAGCAACGGAGCGGCAGCCGTACGCTCCGAAGCGCTGCTTCAGCCGAAAGACGCCGGCCACCGGCGCTTCGCTTCGGACAGCACCGGAGAGCCGTAGTGTACGTCTGCACTAGACTGCATCATAGCGAAAAGCTTTGACAGTGTGTCTCGCAGGGAGATAGCTTAGGAGCGCAGCGCACTTATGCCTCCCTTGTCCAGAAACACGGATTTGCTGCACACTCCAAAAACACTGCTCTTTCCATGGTACTATGTAAGCTGCTGTCTGACGCCCGTTCTCTTCTGCCCACTCTTGCCCAGCTGGTTGTTGCAGCGTGCACGTGCCTTCCTGGCATTAAGAGCACAGTGAAAGCAATCGCAAAAGTCCAGCAGCTGCTGACTCCCAAACACAAGGCGCTGTCTACGTTCTTGCTTCTCCACACTTCAACAGAGTCCTTCATTTCTGCAGCTGCCATCGAGTTTTCTGCATCTCGAGCCTTCTGGGACGAGCACCAATTTCCCAGGAGGGGCTGCATCAGGACGAAGTCAAAACCCAGGAAAGTTGTCTCGGAACACCTTCAACAAAGCATGCCAGCAGTGCATTGAAAAGGCAGGGAGCTTTAGCCACCGTCCTCTAGCAGTCGCAAGGCTGTGCACACAATGTCGTCTCCCTGCGGCAACGTTCTTCGCCCTCGTACAAGCTACCGCTCTGTCCGGCTCCCGGAGCAGGAGAAGCGGCTGCTTCGCGCACACAGCAACGGAGCGGCAGCCGTACGCTCCGAAGCGCTGCTTCAGCCGAAAGACGCCGGCCACCGGCGCTTCGCTTCGGACAGCACCGGAGAGCCGTAGTGTACGTCTGCACTAGACTGCATCATAGCGAAAAGCTTTGACAGTGTGTCTCGCAGGGAGATAGCTTAGGAGCGCAGCGCACTTATGCCTCCCTTGTCCAGAAACACGGATTTGCTGCACACTCCAAAAACACTGCTCTTTCCATGGTACTATGTAAGCTGCTGTCTGACGCCCGTTCTCTTCTGCCCACTCTTGCCCAGCTGGTTGTTGCAGCGTGCACGTGCCTTCCTGGCATTAAGAGCACAGTGAAAGCAATCGCAAAAGTCCAGCAGCTGCTGACTCCCAAACACAAGGCGCTGTCTACGTTCTTGCTTCTCCACACTTCAACAGAGTCCTTCATTTCTGCAGCTGCCATCGAGTTTTCTGCATCTCGAGCCTTCTGGGACGAGCACCAATTTCCCAGGAGGGGCTGCATCAGGACGAAGTCAAAACCCAGGAAAGTTGTCTCGGAACACCTTCAATAAAGCATGCCAGCAGTGCATTGAAAAGGCAGGGAGCTTTAGCCACCGTCCTCCAGAATTGCCAAGGCTGTGCACACAATGTCGTCTCCCTGCGGCAACGTTCTTCGCCCTCGTACAAGCTACCGCTCTGTCCGGCTCCCGGAGCAGGAGAAGCGGCTGCTTCGCGCACACAGCAGCGGAGCGGCAGCCGTACGCTCCGAAGCGCTGCTTCAGCCGAAAGACGCCGGCCACCGGCGCTTCGCTTCGGACAGCACCGGAGAGCCGTAGTGTACGTCTGCACTAGACTGCATCATAGCGAAAAGCTTTGACAGTGTGTCTCGCAGGGAGATAGCTTAGGAGCGCAGCGCACTTATGCCTCCCTTGTCCAGAAACACGGATTTGCTGCACACTCCAAAAACACTGCTCTTTCCATGGTACTATGTAAGCTGCTGTCTGACGCCCGTTCTCTTCTGCCCACTCTTGCCCAGCTGGTTGTTGCAGCGTGCACGTGCCTTCCTGGCATTAAGAGCACAGTGAAAGCAATCGCAAAAGTCCAGCAGCTGCTGACTCCCAAACACAAGGCGCTGTCTACGTTCTTGCTTCTCCACACTTCAACAGAGTCCTTCATTTCTGCAGCTGCCATCGAGTTTTCTGCATCTCGAGCCTTCTGGGACGAGCACCAATTTCCCAGGAGGGGCTGCATCAGGACGAAGTCAAAACCCAGGAAAGTTGTCTCGGAACACCTTCAATAAAGCATGCCAGCAGTGCATTGAAAAGGCAGGGAGCTTTAGCCACCGTCCTCCAGAATTGCCAAGGCTGTGCACACAATGTCGTCTCCCTGCGGCAACGTTCTTCGCCCTCGTACAAGCTACCGCTCTGTCCGGCTCCCGGAGCAGGAGAAGCGGCTGCTTCGCGCACACAGCAGCGGAGCGGCAGCCGTACGCTCCGAAGCGCTGCTTCAGCCGAAAGACGCCGGCCACCGGCGCTTCGCTTCGGACAGCACCGGAGAGCCGTAGTGTACGTCTGCACTAGACTGCATCATAGCGAAAAGCTTTGACAGTGTGTCTCGCAGGGAGATAGCTTAGGAGCGCAGCGCACTTATGCCTCCCTTGTCCAGAAACACGGATTTGCTGCACACTCCAAAAACACTGCTCTTTCCATGGTACTATGTAAGCTGCTGTCTGACGCCCGTTCTCTTCTGCCCACTCTTGCCCAGCTGGTTGTTGCAGCGTGCACGTGCCTTCCTGGCATTAAGAGCACAGTGAAAGCAATCGCAAAAGTCCAGCAGCTGCTGACTCCCAAACACAAGGCGCTGTCTACGTTCTTGCTTCTCCACACTTCAACAGAGTCCTTCATTTCTGCAGCTGCCATCGAGTTTTCTGCATCTCGAGCCTTCTGGGACGAGCACCAATTTCCCAGGAGGGGCTGCATCAGGACGAAGTCAAAACCCAGGAAAGTTGTCTCGGAACACCTTCAACAAAGCATGCCAGCAGTGCATTGAAAAGGCAGGGAGCTTTAGCCACCGTCCTCTAGCAGTCGCAAGGCTGTGCACACAATGTCGTCTCCCTGCGGCAACGTTCTTCGCCCTCGTACAAGCTACCGCTCTGTCCGGCTCCCGGAGCAGGAGAAGCGGCTGCTTCGCGCACACAGCAGCGGAGCGGCAGCCGTACGCTCCGAAGCGCTGCTTCAGCCGAAAGACGCCGGCCACCGGCGCTTCGCTTCGGACAGCACCGGAGAGCCGTAGTGTACGTCTGCACTAGACTGCATCATAGCGAAAAGCTTTGACAGTGTGTCTCGCAGGGAGATAGCTTAGGAGCGCAGCGCACTTATGCCTCCCTTGTCCAGAAACACGGATTTGCTGCACACTCCAAAAACACTGCTCTTTCCATGGTACTATGTAAGCTGCTGTCTGACGCCCGTTCTCTTCTGCCCACTCTTGCCCAGCTGGTTGTTGCAGCGTGCACGTGCCTTCCTGGCATTAAGAGCACAGTGAAAGCAATCGCAAAAGTCCAGCAGCTGCTGACTCCCAAACACAAGGCGCTGTCTACGTTCTTGCTTCTCCACACTTCAACAGAGTCCTTCATTTCTGCAGCTGCCATCGAGTTTTCTGCATCTCGAGCCTTCTGGGACGAGCACCAATTTCCCACGAGGGGCTGCATCAGGACGAAGTCAAAACCCAGGAAAGTTGTCTCGGAACACCTTCAACAAAGCATGCCAGCAGTGCATTGAAAAGGCAGGGAGCTTTAGCCACCGTCCTCTAGCAGTCGCAAGGCTGTGCACACAATGTCGTCTCCCTGCGGCAACGTTCTTCGCCCTCGTACAAGCTACCGCTCTGTCCGGCTCCCGGAGCAGGAGAAGCGGCTGCTTCGCGCACACAGCAACGGAGCGGCAGCCGTACGCTCCGAAGCGCTGCTTCAGCCGAAAGACGCCGGCCACCGGCGCTTCGCTTCGGACAGCACCGGAGAGCCGTAGTGTACGTCTGCACTAGACTGCATCATAGCGAAAAGCTTTGACAGTGTGTCTCGCAGGGAGATAGCTTAGGAGCGCAGCGCACTTATGCCTCCCTTGTCCAGAAACACGGATTTGCTGCACACTCCAAAAACACTGCTCTTTCCATGGTACTATGTAAGCTGCTGTCTGACGCCCGTTCTCTTCTGCCCACTCTTGCCCAGCTGGTTGTTGCAGCGTGCACGTGCCTTCCTGGCATTAAGAGCACAGTGAAAGCAATCGCAAAAGTCCAGCAGCTGCTGACTCCCAAACACAAGGCGCTGTCTACGTTCTTGCTTCTCCACACTTCAACAGAGTCCTTCATTTCTGCAGCTGCCATCGAGTTTTCTGCATCTCGAGCCTTCTGGGACGAGCACCAATTTCCCAGGAGGGGCTGCATCAGGACGAAGTCAAAACCCAGGAAAGTTGTCTCGGAACACCTTCAACAAAGCATGCCAGCAGTGCATTGAAAAGGCAGGGAGCTTTAGCCACCGTCCTCTAGCAGTCGCAAGGCTGTGCACACAATGTCGTCTCCCTGCGGCAACGTTCTTCGCCCTCGTACAAGCTACCGCTCTGTCCGGCTCCCGGAGCAGGAGAAGCGGCTGCTTCGCGCACACAGCAACGGAGCGGCAGCCGTACGCTCCGAAGCGCTGCTTCAGCCGAAAGACGCCGGCCACCGGCGCTTCGCTTCGGACAGCACCGGAGAGCCGTAGTGTACGTCTGCACTAGACTGCATCATAGCGAAAAGCTTTGACAGTGTGTCTCGCAGGGAGATAGCTTAGGAGCGCAGCGCACTTATGCCTCCCTTGTCCAGAAACACGGATTTGCTGCACACTCCAAAAACACTGCTCTTTCCATGGTACTATGTAAGCTGCTGTCTGACGCCCGTTCTCTTCTGCCCACTCTTGCCCAGCTGGTTGTTGCAGCGTGCACGTGCCTTCCTGGCATTAAGAGCACAGTGAAAGCAATCGCAAAAGTCCAGCAGCTGCTGACTCCCAAACACAAGGCGCTGTCTACGTTCTTGCTTCTCCACACTTCAACAGAGTCCTTCATTTCTGCAGCTGCCATCGAGTTTTCTGCATCTCGAGCCTTCTGGGACGAGCACCAATTTCCCACGAGGGGCTGCATCAGGACGAAGTCAAAACCCAGGAAAGTTGTCTCGGAACACCTTCAACAAAGCATGCCAGCAGTGCATTGAAAAGGCAGGGAGCTTTAGCCACCGTCCTCTAGCAGTCGCAAGGCTGTGCACACAATGTCGTCTCCCTGCGGCAACGTTCTTCGCCCTCGTACAAGCTACCGCTCTGTCCGGCTCCCGGAGCAGGAGAAGCGGCTGCTTCGCGCACACAGCAACGGAGCGGCAGCCGTACGCTCCGAAGCGCTGCTTCAGCCGAAAGACGCCGGCCACCGGCGCTTCGCTTCGGACAGCACCGGAGAGCCGTAGTGTACGTCTGCACTAGACTGCATCATAGCGAAAAGCTTTGACAGTGTGTCTCGCAGGGAGATAGCTTAGGAGCGCAGCGCACTTATGCCTCCCTTGTCCAGAAACACGGATTTGCTGCACACTCCAAAAACACTGCTCTTTCCATGGTACTATGTAAGCTGCTGTCTGACGCCCGTTCTCTTCTGCCCACTCTTGCCCAGCTGGTTGTTGCAGCGTGCACGTGCCTTCCTGGCATTAAGAGCACAGTGAAAGCAATCGCAAAAGTCCAGCAGCTGCTGACTCCCAAACACAAGGCGCTGTCTACGTTCTTGCTTCTCCACACTTCAACAGAGTCCTTCATTTCTGCAGCTGCCATCGAGTTTTCTGCATCTCGAGCCTTCTGGGACGAGCACCAATTTCCCACGAGGGGCTGCATCAGGACGAAGTCAAAACCCAGGAAAGTTGTCTCGGAACACCTTCAACAAAGCATGCCAGCAGTGCATTGAAAAGGCAGGGAGCTTTAGCCACCGTCCTCTAGCAGTCGCAAGGCTGTGCACACAATGTCGTCTCCCTGCGGCAACGTTCTTCGCCCTCGTACAAGCTACCGCTCTGTCCGGCTCCCGGAGCAGGAGAAGCGGCTGCTTCGCGCACACAGCAACGGAGCGGCAGCCGTACGCTCCGAAGCGCTGCTTCAGCCGAAAGACGCCGGCCACCGGCGCTTCGCTTCGGACAGCACCGGAGAGCCGTAGTGTACGTCTGCACTAGACTGCATCATAGCGAAAAGCTTTGACAGTGTGTCTCGCAGGGAGATAGCTTAGGAGCGCAGCGCACTTATGCCTCCCTTGTCCAGAAACACGGATTTGCTGCACACTCCAAAAACACTGCTCTTTCCATGGTACTATGTAAGCTGCTGTCTGACGCCCGTTCTCTTCTGCCCACTCTTGCCCAGCTGGTTGTTGCAGCGTGCACGTGCCTTCCTGGCATTAAGAGCACAGTGAAAGCAATCGCAAAAGTCCAGCAGCTGCTGACTCCCAAACACAAGGCGCTGTCTACGTTCTTGCTTCTCCACACTTCAACAGAGTCCTTCATTTCTGCAGCTGCCATCGAGTTTTCTGCATCTCGAGCCTTCTGGGACGAGCACCAATTTCCCAGGAGGGGCTGCATCAGGACGAAGTCAAAACCCAGGAAAGTTGTCTCGGAACACCTTCAACAAAGCATGCCAGCAGTGCATTGAAAAGGCAGGGAGCTTTAGCCACCGTCCTCTAGCAGTCGCAAGGCTGTGCACACAATGTCGTCTCCCTGCGGCAACGTTCTTCGCCCTCGTACAAGCTACCGCTCTGTCCGGCTCCCGGAGCAGGAGAAGCGGCTGCTTCGCGCACACAGCAACGGAGCGGCAGCCGTACGCTCCGAAGCGCTGCTTCAGGCGAAAGACGCCGGCCACCGGCGCTTCGCTTCGGACAGCACCGGAGAGCCGTAGTGTACGTCTGCACTAGACTGCATCATAGCGAAAAGCTTTGACAGTGTGTCTCGCAGGGAGATAGCTTAGGAGCGCAGCGCGCTTATGCCTCCCTTGTCCAGAAACACGGATTTGCTGCACACTCCAAAAACACTGCTCTTTCCATGGTACTATGTAAGCTGCTGTCTGACGCCCGTTCTCTTCTGCCCACTCTTGCCCAGCTGGTTGTTGCAGCGTGCACGTGCCTTCCTGGCATTAAGAGCACAGTGAAAGCAATCGCAAAAGTCCAGCAGCTGCTGACTCCCAAACACAAGGCGCTGTCTACGTTCTTGCTTCTCCACACTTCAACAGAGTCCTTCATTTCTGCAGCTGCCATCGAGTTTTCTGCATCTCGAGCCTTCTGGGACGAGCACCAATTTCCCACGAGGGGCTGCATCAGGACGAAGTCAAAACCCAGGAAAGTTGTCTCGGAACACCTTCAATAAAGCATGCCAGCAGTGCATTGAAAAGGCAGGGAGCTTTAGCCACCGTCCTCCAGAATTGCCAAGGCTGTGCACACAATGTCGTCTCCCTGCGGCAACCTTCTTCGCCCTCGTACAAGCTACCGCTCTGTCCGGCTCCCGGAGCAGGAGAAGCGGCTGCTTCGCGCACACAGCAGCGGAGCGGCAGCCGTACGCTCCGAAGCGCTGCTTCAGCCGAAAGACGCCGGCCACCGGCGCTTCGCTTCGGACAGCACCGGAGAGCCGTAGTGTACGTCTGCACTAGACTGCATCATAGCGAAAAGCTTTGACAGTGTGTCTCGCAGGGAGATAGCTTAGGAGCGCAGCGCACTTATGCCTCCCTTGTCCAGAAACACGGATTTGCTGCACACTCCAAAAACACTGCTCTTTCCATGGTACTATGTAAGCTGCTGTCTGACGCCCGTTCTCTTCTGCCCACTCTTGCCCAGCTGGTTGTTGCAGCGTGCACGTGCCTTCCTGGCATTAAGAGCACAGTGAAAGCAATCGCAAAAGTCCAGCAGCTGCTGACTCCCAAACACAAGGCGCTGTCTACGTTCTTGCTTCTCCACACTTCAACAGAGTCCTTCATTTCTGCAGCTGCCATCGAGTTTTCTGCATCTCGAGCCTTCTGGGACGAGCACCAATTTCCCAGGAGGGGCTGCATCAGGACGAAGTCAAAACCCAGGAAAGTTGTCTCGGAACACCTTCAATAAAGCATGCCAGCAGTGCATTGAAAAGGCAGGGAGCTTTAGCCACCGTCCTCCAGAATTGCCAAGGCTGTGCACACAATGTCGTCTCCCTGCGGCAACGTTCTTCGCCCTCGTACAAGCTACCGCTCTGTCCGGCTCCCGGAGCAGGAGAAGCGGCTGCTTCGCGCACACAGCAGCGGAGCGGCAGCCGTACGCTCCGAAGCGCTGCTTCAGCCGAAAGACGCCGGCCACCGGCGCTTCGCTTCGGACAGCACCGGAGAGCCGTAGTGTACGTCTGCACTAGACTGCATCATAGCGAAAAGCTTTGACAGTGTGTCTCGCAGGGAGATAGCTTAGGAGCGCAGCGCACTTATGCCTCCCTTGTCCAGAAACACGGATTTGCTGCACACTCCAAAAACACTGCTCTTTCCATGGTACTATGTAAGCTGCTGTCTGACGCCCGTTCTCTTCTGCCCACTCTTGCCCAGCTGGTTGTTGCAGCGTGCACGTGCCTTCCTGGCATTAAGAGCACAGTGAAAGCAATCGCAAAAGTCCAGCAGCTGCTGACTCCCAAACACAAGGCGCTGTCTACGTTCTTGCTTCTCCACACTTCAACAGAGTCCTTCATTTCTGCAGCTGCCATCGAGTTTTCTGCATCTCGAGCCTTCTGGGACGAGCACCAATTTCCCAGGAGGGGCTGCATCAGGACGAAGTCAAAACCCAGGAAAGTTGTCTCGGAACACCTTCAATAAAGCATGCCAGCAGGGCATTGAAAAGGCAGGGAGCTTTAGCCACCGTCCTCCAGAATTGCCAAGGCTGTGCACACAATGTCGTCTCCCTGCGGCAACGTTCTTCGCCCTCGTACAAGCTACCGCTCTGTCCGGCTCCCGGAGCAGGAGAAGCGGCTGCTTCGCGCACACAGCAGCGGAGCGGCAGCCGTACGCTCCGAAGCGCTGCTTCAGCCGAAAGACGCCGGCCACCGGCGCTTCGCTTCGGACAGCACCGGAGAGCCGTAGTGTACGTCTGCACTAGACTGCATCATAGCGAAAAGCTTTGACAGTGTGTCTCGCAGGGAGATAGCTTAGGAGCGCAGCGCACTTATGCCTCCCTTGTCCAGAAACACGGATTTGCTGCACACTCCAAAAACACTGCTCTTTCCATGGTACTATGTAAGCTGCTGTCTGACGCCCGTTCTCTTCTGCCCACTCTTGCCCAGCTGGTTGTTGCAGCGTGCACGTGCCTTCCTGGCATTAAGAGCACAGTGAAAGCAATCGCAAAAGTCCAGCAGCTGCTGACTCCCAAACACAAGGCGCTGTCTACGTTCTTGCTTCTCCACACTTCAACAGAGTCCTTCATTTCTGCAGCTGCCATCGAGTTTTCTGCATCTCGAGCCTTCTGGGACGAGCACCAATTTCCCAGGAGGGGCTGCATCAGGACGAAGTCAAAACCCAGGAAAGTTGTCTCGGAACACCTTCAATAAAGCATGCCAGCAGTGCATTGAAAAGGCAGGGAGCTTTAGCCACCGTCCTCTAGCAGTCGCAAGGCTGTGCACACAATGTCGTCTCCCTGCGGCAACGTTCTTCGCCCTCGTACAAGCTACCGCTCTGTCCGGCTCCCGGAGCAGGAGAAGCGGCTGCTTCGCGCACACAGCAGCGGAGCGGCAGCCGTACGCTCCGAAGCGCTGCTTCAGCCGAAAGACGCCGGCCACCGGCGCTTCGCTTCGGACAGCACCGGAGAGCCGTAGTGTACGTCTGCACTAGACTGCATCCTAGCGAAAAGCTTTGACAGTGTGTCTCGCAGGGAGATAGCTTAGGAGCGCAGCGCACTTATGCCTCCCTTGTCCAGAAACACGGATTTGCTGCACACTCCAAAAACACTGCTCTTTCCATGGTACTATGTAAGCTGCTGTCTGACGCCCGTTCTCTTCTGCCCACTCTTGCCCAGCTGGTTGTTGCAGCGTGCACGTGCCTTCCTGGCATTAAGAGCACAGTGAAAGCAATCGCAAAAGTCCAGCAGCTGCTGACTCCCAAACACAAGGCGCTGTCTACGTTCTTGCTTCTCCACACTTCAACAGAGTCCTTCATTTCTGCAGCTGCCATCGAGTTTTCTGCATCTCGAGCCTTCTGGGACGAGCACCAATTTCCCACGAGGGGCTGCATCAGGACGAAGTCAAAACCCAGGAAAGTTGTCTCGGAACACCTTCAACAAAGCATGCCAGCAGTGCATTGAAAAGGCAGGGAGCTTTAGCCACCGTCCTCTAGCAGTCGCAAGGCTGTGCACACAATGTCGTCTCCCTGCGGCAACGTTCTTCGCCCTCGTACAAGCTACCGCTCTGTCCGGCTCCCGGAGCAGGAGAAGCGGCTGCTTCGCGCACACAGCAACGGAGCGGCAGCCGTACGCTCCGAAGCGCTGCTTCAGCCGAAAGACGCCGGCCACCGGCGCTTCGCTTCGGACAGCACCGGAGAGCCGTAGTGTACGTCTGCACTAGACTGCATCATAGCGAAAAGCTTTGACAGTGTGTCTCGCAGGGAGATAGCTTAGGAGCGCAGCGCACTTATGCCTCCCTTGTCCAGAAACACGGATTTGCTGCACACTCCAAAAACACTGCTCTTTCCATGGTACTATGTAAGCTGCTGTCTGACGCCCGTTCTCTTCTGCCCACTCTTGCCCAGCTGGTTGTTGCAGCGTGCACGTGCCTTCCTGGCATTAAGAGCACAGTGAAAGCAATCGCAAAAGTCCAGCAGCTGCTGACTCCCAAACACAAGGCGCTGTCTACGTTCTTGCTTCTCCACACTTCAACAGAGTCCTTCATTTCTGCAGCTGCCATCGAGTTTTCTGCATCTCGAGCCTTCTGGGACGAGCACCAATTTCCCACGAGGGGCTGCATCAGGACGAAGTCAAAACCCAGGAAAGTTGTCTCGGAACACCTTCAACAAAGCATGCCAGCAGTGCATTGAAAAGGCAGGGAGCTTTAGCCACCGTCCTCTAGCAGTCGCAAGGCTGTGCACACAATGTCGTCTCCCTGCGGCAACGTTCTTCGCCCTCGTACAAGCTACCGCTCTGTCCGGCTCCCGGAGCAGGAGAAGCGGCTGCTTCGCGCACACAGCAGCGGAGCGGCAGCCGTACGCTCCGAAGCGCTGCTTCAGCCGAAAGACGCCGGCCACCGGCGCTTCGCTTCGGACAGCACCGGAGAGCCGTAGTGTACGTCTGCACTAGACTGCATCATAGCGAAAAGCTTTGACAGTGTGTCTCGCAGGGAGATAGCTTAGGAGCGCAGCGCACTTATGCCTCCCTTGTCCAGAAACACGGATTTGCTGCACACTCCAAAAACACTGCTCTTTCCATGGTACTATGTAAGCTGCTGTCTGACGCCCGTTCTCTTCTGCCCACTCTTGCCCAGCTGGTTGTTGCAGCGTGCACGTGCCTTCCTGGCATTAAGAGCACAGTGAAAGCAATCGCAAAAGTCCAGCAGCTGCTGACTCCCAAACACAAGGCGCTGTCTACGTTCTTGCTTCTCCACACTTCAACAGAGTCCTTCATTTCTGCAGCTGCCATCGAGTTTTCTGCATCTCGAGCCTTCTGGGACGAGCACCAATTTCCCACGAGGGGCTGCATCAGGACGAAGTCAAAACCCAGGAAAGTTGTCTCGGAACACCTTCAACAAAGCATGCCAGCAGTGCATTGAAAAGGCAGGGAGCTTTAGCCACCGTCCTCTAGCAGTCGCAAGGCTGTGCACACAATGTCGTCTCCCTGCGGCAACGTTCTTCGCCCTCGTACAAGCTACCGCTCTGTCCGGCTCCCGGAGCAGGAGAAGCGGCTGCTTCGCGCACACAGCAACGGAGCGGCAGCCGTACGCTCCGAAGCGCTGCTTCAGCCGAAAGACGCCGGCCACCGGCGCTTCGCTTCGGACAGCACCGGAGAGCCGTAGTGTACGTCTGCACTAGACTGCATCATAGCGAAAAGCTTTGACAGTGTGTCTCGCAGGGAGATAGCTTAGGAGCGCAGCGCACTTATGCCTCCCTTGTCCAGAAACACGGATTTGCTGCACACTCCAAAAACACTGCTCTTTCCATGGTACTATGTAAGCTGCTGTCTGACGCCCGTTCTCTTCTGCCCACTCTTGCCCAGCTGGTTGTTGCAGCGTGCACGTGCCTTCCTGGCATTAAGAGCACAGTGAAAGCAATCGCAAAAGTCCAGCAGCTGCTGACTCCCAAACACAAGGCGCTGTCTACGTTCTTGCTTCTCCACACTTCAACAGAGTCCTTCATTTCTGCAGCTGCCATCGAGTTTTCTGCATCTCGAGCCTTCTGGGACGAGCACCAATTTCCCAGGAGGGGCTGCATCAGGACGAAGTCAAAACCCAGGAAAGTTGTCTCGGAACACCTTCAACAAAGCATGCCAGCAGTGCATTGAAAAGGCAGGGAGCTTTAGCCACCGTCCTCTAGCAGTCGCAAGGCTGTGCACACAATGTCGTCTCCCTGCGGCAACGTTCTTCGCCCTCGTACAAGCTACCGCTCTGTCCGGCTCCCGGAGCAGGAGAAGCGGCTGCTTCGCGCACACAGCAACGGAGCGGCAGCCGTACGCTCCGAAGCGCTGCTTCAGCCGAAAGACGCCGGCCACCGGCGCTTCGCTTCGGACAGCACCGGAGAGCCGTAGTGTACGTCTGCACTAGACTGCATCATAGCGAAAAGCTTTGACAGTGTGTCTCGCAGGGAGATAGCTTAGGAGCGCAGCGCACTTATGCCTCCCTTGTCCAGAAACACGGATTTGCTGCACACTCCAAAAACACTGCTCTTTCCATGGTACTATGTAAGCTGCTGTCTGACGCCCGTTCTCTTCTGCCCACTCTTGCCCAGCTGGTTGTTGCAGCGTGCACGTGCCTTCCTGGCATTAAGAGCACAGTGAAAGCAATCGCAAAAGTCCAGCAGCTGCTGACTCCCAAACACAAGGCGCTGTCTACGTTCTTGCTTCTCCACACTTCAACAGAGTCCTTCATTTCTGCAGCTGCCATCGAGTTTTCTGCATCTCGAGCCTTCTGGGACGAGCACCAATTTCCCAGGAGGGGCTGCATCAGGACGAAGTCAAAACCCAGGAAAGTTGTCTCGGAACACCTTCAATAAAGCATGCCAGCAGTGCATTGAAAAGGCAGGGAGCTTTAGCCACCGTCCTCCAGAATTGCCAAGGCTGTGCACACAATGTCGTCTCCCTGCGGCAACGTTCTTCGCCCTCGTACAAGCTACCGCTCTGTCCGGCTCCCGGAGCAGGAGAAGCGGCTGCTTCGCGCACACAGCAGCGGAGCGGCAGCCGTACGCTCCGAAGCGCTGCTTCAGGCGAAAGACGCCGGCCACCGGCGCTTCGCTTCGGACAGCACCGGAGAGCCGTAGTGTACGTCTGCACTAGACTGCATCATAGCGAAAAGCTTTGACAGTGTGTCTCGCAGGGAGATAGCTTAGGAGCGCAGCGCGCTTATGCCTCCCTTGTCCAGAAACACGGATTTGCTGCACACTCCAAAAACACTGCTCTTTCCATGGTACTATGTAAGCTGCTGTCTGACGCCCGTTCTCTTCTGCCCACTCTTGCCCAGCTGGTTGTTGCAGCGTGCACGTGCCTTCCTGGCATTAAGAGCACAGTGAAAGCAATCGCAAAAGTCCAGCAGCTGCTGACTCCCAAACACAAGGCGCTGTCTACGTTCTTGCTTCTCCACACTTCAACAGAGTCCTTCATTTCTGCAGCTGCCATCGAGTTTTCTGCATCTCGAGCCTTCTGGGACGAGCACCAATTTCCCAGGAGGGGCTGCATCAGGACGAAGTCAAAACCCAGGAAAGTTGTCTCGGAACACCTTCAATAAAGCATGCCAGCAGTGCATTGAAAAGGCAGGGAGCTTTAGCCACCGTCCTCCAGAATTGCCAAGGCTGTGCACACAATGTCGTCTCCCTGCGGCAACGTTCTTCGCCCTCGTACAAGCTACCGCTCTGTCCGGCTCCCGGAGCAGGAGAAGCGGCTGCTTCGCGCACACAGCAGCGGAGCGGCAGCCGTACGCTCCGAAGCGCTGCTTCAGCCGAAAGACGCCGGCCACCGGCGCTTCGCTTCGGACAGCACCGGAGAGCCGTAGTGTACGTCTGCACTAGACTGCATCATAGCGAAAAGCTTTGACAGTGTGTCTCGCAGGGAGATAGCTTAGGAGCGCAGCGCACTTATGCCTCCCTTGTCCAGAAACACGGATTTGCTGCACACTCCAAAAACACTGCTCTTTCCATGGTACTATGTAAGCTGCTGTCTGACGCCCGTTCTCTTCTGCCCACTCTTGCCCAGCTGGTTGTTGCAGCGTGCACGTGCCTTCCTGGCATTAAGAGCACAGTGAAAGCAATCGCAAAAGTCCAGCAGCTGCTGACTCCCAAACACAAGGCGCTGTCTACGTTCTTGCTTCTCCACACTTCAACAGAGTCCTTCATTTCTGCAGCTGCCATCGAGTTTTCTGCATCTCGAGCCTTCTGGGACGAGCACCAATTTCCCAGGAGGGGCTGCATCAGGACGAAGTCAAAACCCAGGAAAGTTGTCTCGGAACACCTTCAATAAAGCATGCCAGCAGTGCATTGAAAAGGCAGGGAGCTTTAGCCACCGTCCTCCAGAATTGCCAAGGCTGTGCACACAATGTCGTCTCCCTGCGGCAACGTTCTTCGCCCTCGTACAAGCTACCGCTCTGTCCGGCTCCCGGAGCAGGAGAAGCGGCTGCTTCGCGCACACAGCAGCGGAGCGGCAGCCGTACGCTCCGAAGCGCTGCTTCAGCCGAAAGACGCCGGCCACCGGCGCTTCGCTTCGGACAGCACCGGAGAGCCGTAGTGTACGTCTGCACTAGACTGCATCATAGCGAAAAGCTTTGACAGTGTGTCTCGCAGGGAGATAGCTTAGGAGCGCAGCGCACTTATGCCTCCCTTGTCCAGAAACACGGATTTGCTGCACACTCCAAAAACACTGCTCTTTCCATGGTACTATGTAAGCTGCTGTCTGACGCCCGTTCTCTTCTGCCCACTCTTGCCCAGCTGGTTGTTGCAGCGTGCACGTGCCTTCCTGGCATTAAGAGCACAGTGAAAGCAATCGCAAAAGTCCAGCAGCTGCTGACTCCCAAACACAAGGCGCTGTCTACGTTCTTGCTTCTCCACACTTCAACAGAGTCCTTCATTTCTGCAGCTGCCATCGAGTTTTCTGCATCTCGAGCCTTCTGGGACGAGCACCAATTTCCCAGGAGGGGCTGCATCAGGACGAAGTCAAAACCCAGGAAAGTTGTCTCGGAACACCTTCAACAAAGCATGCCAGCAGTGCATTGAAAAGGCAGGGAGCTTTAGCCACCGTCCTCTAGCAGTCGCAAGGCTGTGCACACAATGTCGTCTCCCTGCGGCAACGTTCTTCGCCCTCGTACAAGCTACCGCTCTGTCCGGCTCCCGGAGCAGGAGAAGCGGCTGCTTCGCGCACACAGCAACGGAGCGGCAGCCGTACGCTCCGAAGCGCTGCTTCAGCCGAAAGACGCCGGCCACCGGCGCTTCGCTTCGGACAGCACCGGAGAGCCGTAGTGTACGTCTGCACTAGACTGCATCATAGCGAAAAGCTTTGACAGTGTGTCTCGCAGGGAGATAGCTTAGGAGCGCAGCGCACTTATGCCTCCCTTGTCCAGAAACACGGATTTGCTGCACACTCCAAAAACACTGCTCTTTCCATGGTACTATGTAAGCTGCTGTCTGACGCCCGTTCTCTTCTGCCCACTCTTGCCCAGCTGGTTGTTGCAGCGTGCACGTGCCTTCCTGGCATTAAGAGCACAGTGAAAGCAATCGCAAAAGTCCAGCAGCTGCTGACTCCCAAACACAAGGCGCTGTCTACGTTCTTGCTTCTCCACACTTCAACAGAGTCCTTCATTTCTGCAGCTGCCATCGAGTTTTCTGCATCTCGAGCCTTCTGGGACGAGCACCAATTTCCCACGAGGGGCTGCATCAGGACGAAGTCAAAACCCAGGAAAGTTGTCTCGGAACACCTTCAACAAAGCATGCCAGCAGTGCATTGAAAAGGCAGGGAGCTTTAGCCACCGTCCTCTAGCAGTCGCAAGGCTGTGCACACAATGTCGTCTCCCTGCGGCAACGTTCTTCGCCCTCGTACAAGCTACCGCTCTGTCCGGCTCCCGGAGCAGGAGAAGCGGCTGCTTCGCGCACACAGCAACGGAGCGGCAGCCGTACGCTCCGAAGCGCTGCTTCAGCCGAAAGACGCCGGCCACCGGCGCTTCGCTTCGGACAGCACCGGAGAGCCGTAGTGTACGTCTGCACTAGACTGCATCATAGCGAAAAGCTTTGACAGTGTGTCTCGCAGGGAGATAGCTTAGGAGCGCAGCGCACTTATGCCTCCCTTGTCCAGAAACACGGATTTGCTGCACACTCCAAAAACACTGCTCTTTCCATGGTACTATGTAAGCTGCTGTCTGACGCCCGTTCTCTTCTGCCCACTCTTGCCCAGCTGGTTGTTGCAGCGTGCACGTGCCTTCCTGGCATTAAGAGCACAGTGAAAGCAATCGCAAAAGTCCAGCAGCTGCTGACTCCCAAACACAAGGCGCTGTCTACGTTCTTGCTTCTCCACACTTCAACAGAGTCCTTCATTTCTGCAGCTGCCATCGAGTTTTCTGCATCTCGAGCCTTCTGGGACGAGCACCAATTTCCCAGGAGGGGCTGCATCAGGACGAAGTCAAAACCCAGGAAAGTTGTCTCGGAACACCTTCAACAAAGCATGCCAGCAGTGCATTGAAAAGGCAGGGAGCTTTAGCCACCGTCGTCTAGCAGTCGCAAGGCTGTGCACACAATGTCGTCTCCCTGCGGCAACGTTCTTCGCCCTCGTACAAGCTACCGCTCTGTCCGGCTCCCGGAGCAGGAGAAGCGGCTGCTTCGCGCACACAGCAGCGGAGCGGCAGCCGTACGCTCCGAAGCGCTGCTTCAGCCGAAAGACGCCGGCCACCGGCGCTTCGCTTCGGACAGCACCGGAGAGCCGTAGTGTACGTCTGCACTAGACTGCATCATAGCGAAAAGCTTTGACAGTGTGTCTCGCAGTGAGATAGCTTAGGAGCACAGCGCACTTATGCCTCCCTTGTCCAGAAACACGGATTTGCTGCACACTCCAAAAACACTGCTCTTTCCATGGTACTATGTAAGCTGCTGTCTGACGCCCGTTCTCTTCTGCCCACTCTTGCCCAGCTGGTTGTTGCAGCGTGCACGTGCCTTCCTGGCATTAAGAGCACAGTGAAAGCAATCGCAAAAGTCCAGCAGCTGCTGACTCCCAAACACAAGGCGCTGTCTACGTTCTTGCTTCTCCACACTTCA
The DNA here is from genome assembly GCF_050655825.1 of Lonchura striata. Lineage (NCBI taxonomy): Eukaryota > Metazoa > Chordata > Aves > Passeriformes > Estrildidae > Lonchura > Lonchura striata. The sequence goes on along the minus strand of NC_140710.1, from coordinate 32,846,063 downwards.
ACAGAGTCCTTCATTTCTGCAGCTGCCATCGAGTTTTCTGCATCTCGAGCCTTCTGGGACGAGCACCAATTTCCCACGAGGGGCTGCATCAGGACGAAGTCAAAACCCAGGAAAGTTGTCTCGGAACACCTTCAACAAAGCATGCCAGCAGTGCATTGAAAAGGCAGGGAGCTTTAGCCACCGTCCTCTAGCAGTCGCAAGGCTGTGCACACAATGTCGTCTCCCTGCGGCAACGTTCTTCGCCCTCGTACAAGCTACCGCTCTGTCCGGCTCCCGGAGCAGGAGAAGCGGCTGCTTCGCGCACACAGCAACGGAGCGGCAGCCGTACGCTCCGAAGCGCTGCTTCAGCCGAAAGACGCCGGCCACCGGCGCTTCGCTTCGGACAGCACCGGAGAGCCGTAGTGTACGTCTGCACTAGACTGCATCATAGCGAAAAGCTTTGACAGTGTGTCTCGCAGGGAGATAGCTTAGGAGCGCAGCGCACTTATGCCTCCCTTGTCCAGAAACACGGATTTGCTGCACACTCCAAAAACACTGCTCTTTCCATGGTACTATGTAAGCTGCTGTCTGACGCCCGTTCTCTTCTGCCCACTCTTGCCCAGCTGGTTGTTGCAGCGTGCACGTGCCTTCCTGGCATTAAGAGCACAGTGAAAGCAATCGCAAAAGTCCAGCAGCTGCTGACTCCCAAACACAAGGCGCTGTCTACGTTCTTGCTTCTCCACACTTCAACAGAGTCCTTCATTTCTGCAGCTGCCATCGAGTTTTCTGCATCTCGAGCCTTCTGGGACGAGCACCAATTTCCCAGGAGGGGCTGCATCAGGACGAAGTCAAAACCCAGGAAAGTTGTCTCGGAACACCTTCAACAAAGCATGCCAGCAGTGCATTGAAAAGGCAGGGAGCTTTAGCCACCGTCCGCTAGCAGTCGCAAGGCTGTGCACACAATGTCGTCTCCCTGCGGCAACGTTCTTCGCCCTCGTACAAGCTACCGCTCTGTCCGGCTCCCGGAGCAGGAGAAGCGGCTGCTTCGCGCACACAGCAACGGAGCGGCAGCCGTACGCTCCGAAGCGCTGCTTCAGCCGAAAGACGCCGGCCACCGGCGCTTCGCTTCGGACAGCACCGGAGAGCCGTAGTGTACGTCTGCACTAGACTGCATCATAGCGAAAAGCTTTGACAGTGTGTCTCGCAGGGAGATAGCTTAGGAGCGCAGCGCACTTATGCCTCCCTTGTCCAGAAACACGGATTTGCTGCACACTCCAAAAACACTGCTCTTTCCATGGTACTATGTAAGCTGCTGTCTGACGCCCGTTCTCTTCTGCCCACTCTTGCCCAGCTGGTTGTTGCAGCGTGCACGTGCCTTCCTGGCATTAAGAGCACAGTGAAAGCAATCGCAAAAGTCCAGCAGCTGCTGACTCCCAAACACAAGGCGCTGTCTACGTTCTTGCTTCTCCACACTTCAACAGAGTCCTTCATTTCTGCAGCTGCCATCGAGTTTTCTGCATCTCGAGCCTTCTGGGACGAGCACCAATTTCCCAGGAGGGGCTGCATCAGGACGAAGTCAAAACCCAGGAAAGTTGTCTCGGAACACCTTCAATAAAGCATGCCAGCAGTGCATTGAAAAGGCAGGGAGCTTTAGCCACCGTCCTCCAGAATTGCCAAGGCTGTGCACACAATGTCGTCTCCCTGCGGCAACGTTCTTCGCCCTCGTACAAGCTACCGCTCTGTCCGGCTCCCGGAGCAGGAGAAGCGGCTGCTTCGCGCACACAGCAGCGGAGCGGCAGCCGTACGCTCCGAAGCGCTGCTTCAGGCGAAAGACGCCGGCCACCGGCGCTTCGCTTCGGACAGCACCGGAGAGCCGTAGTGTACGTCTGCACTAGACTGCATCATAGCGAAAAGCTTTGACAGTGTGTCTCGCAGGGAGATAGCTTAGGAGCGCAGCGCGCTTATGCCTCCCTTGTCCAGAAACACGGATTTGCTGCACACTCCAAAAACACTGCTCTTTCCATGGTACTATGTAAGCTGCTGTCTGACGCCCGTTCTCTTCTGCCCACTCTTGCCCAGCTGGTTGTTGCAGCGTGCACGTGCCTTCCTGGCATTAAGAGCACAGTGAAAGCAATCGCAAAAGTCCAGCAGCTGCTGACTCCCAAATACAAGGCGCTGGCTTTGTTCTTGCTTCACCACACTTCAACAGAGTCCTTCATTTCTGCAGCTGCCATCGAGTTTTCTGCATCTCGAGCCTTCTGGGACGAGCACCAATTTCCCAGGAGGGGCTGCATCAGGACGAAGTCAAAACCCAGGAAAGTTGTCTCGGAACACCTTCAATAAAGCATGCCAGCAGTGCATTGAAAAGGCAGGGAGCTTTAGCCACCGTCCTCTAGCAGTCGCAAGGCTGTGCACACAATGTCGTCTTCCTGCGGCAACGTTCTTCGCCCTCGTACAAGCTACCGCTCTGTCCGGCTCCCGGAGCAGGAGAAGCGGCTGCTTCGCGCACACAACAGCGGAGTGGCAGCCGTACGCTCCGAAGCGCTGCTTCAGCCGAAAGACGCCGGCCACCGGCGCTTGGCTTCGGACAGCTCCGGAGAGCCGTAGTGTGCGTCTGCACTAGACTGCATCCTAGCGAAAAGCTTTGGCAGTGTGTCTCGCAGGGAGATAGCTTAGGAGTGCAGCGCACTTATGCCTCCCTTGCCCAGAAACACGATTTTATTGCAAACTCCAAAAACATTGCTCTTTCCAAGGCAATATATAAGCTGTTTTCTGACGGCCGTGATCTTTCGATTACTCTTGCCCAGCTCGTTGTTTTAACGTGCACATGCCGTCCTGGCATTCAGTGCACAGTGAAAGCAATCGCAAAAGTCCAGCAGCTGCTGACTCCCAAACACAAGGCGCTGGCTATGTTCTTGCTTCTCGACAACTCAACGCAGCCCTTCATTTCTGCAGCTGCCATCGAGGTCTCTGCATGTCGGAGAGTCAGAGGACGAGCACGAGTTTCCCAGGAGGGGCTGCATCAGGAGGAATTCTAAACTCAGGGAATTTGTCCTGGAACACCTTCCATAAGGATGCTAGAAAGGAATTGAAGAGGCAGGCGAGCGGCCACCACCGTCCTCTAGCAGTCCTTAGGGTGTGCGCAGAAGCCCGGTGCTCTGCGGCTTCGTTCTTCGCCCCCGTACAAGCTACCGCTCTGTCTGGCTCCCGGAGCAGGAGAAGCGGCTGCTTCACGCACACAGCAGCGGAGCGGCAGCCGTACGCTCCGAAGCGCTGCTTCAGCCGAAAGACGCCGGCCACCGGCGCTTGGCTTCGGACAGCACCGGAGAGCCGTAGTGTACGTCTGCACTAGACTGCATGATAGCGAAAAGCTTTGGCAGTGTGTCTCGCAGGGAGATAGCTTAGGAGCGCAGCGCACTTATGCCTCCCTTGCCCAGAAACACGATTTTATTGCAAACTCCAAAAACATTGCTCTTTCCAGGGCAATATATAAGCTGTTTTCTGACGGCCGTGATCTTTCGATTACTCTTGCCCAGCTCGTTGTTTCAGCGTGCACATGCCGTCCTGGCATTCAGTGCACAGTGAAAGCAATCGCAAAAGTCCAGCAGCTGCTGACTCCCAAACACAAGGCGCTGTCTACGTTCTTGCTTCTCCACACTTCAACAGAGTCCTTCATTTCTGCAGCTGCCATCGAGTTTTCTGCATCTCGAGCCTTCTGGGACGAGCACCAATTTCCCAGGAGGGGCTGCATCAGGACGAAGTCAAAACCCAGGAAAGTTGTCTCGGAACACCTTCAATAAAGCATGCCAGCAGTGCATTGAAAAGGCAGGGAGCTTTAGCCACCGTCGTCTAGCAGTCGCAAGGCTGTGCACACAATGTCGTCTCCCTGCGGCAACGTTCTTCGCCCTCGTACAAGCTACCGCTCTGTCCGGCTCCCGGAGCAGGAGAAGCGGCTGCTTCGCGCACACAGCAGCGGAGCGGCAGCCGTACGCTCCGAAGCGCTGCTTCAGCCGAAAGACGCCGGCCACCGGCGCTTCGCTTCGGACAGCACCGGAGAGCCGTAGTGTGCGTCTGCACTAGACTGCATCATAGCGAAAAGCTTTGACAGTGTGTCTCGCAGGGAGATAGCTTAGGAGCGCAGCGCACTTATGCCTCCCTTGTCCAGAAACACGGATTTGCTGCACACTCCAAAAACACTGCTCTTTCCATGGTACTATGTAAGCTGCTGTCTGACGCCCGTTCTCTTCTGCCCACTCTTGCCCAGCTGGTTGTTGCAGCGTGCACTGCCTTCCTGGCATTAAGAGCACAGTGAAAGCAATCGCAAAAGTCCAGCAGCTGCTGACTCCCAAACACAAGGCGCTGTCTACGTTCTTGCTTCTCCACACTTCAACAGAGTCCTTCATTTCTGCAGCTGCCATCGAGTTTTCTGCATCTCGAGCCTTCTGGGACGAGCACCAATTTCCCAGGAGGGGCTGCATCAGGACGAAGTCAAACCCAGGAAAGTTGTCTCGGAACACCTTCAATAAAGCATGCCAGCAGTGCATTGAAAAGGCAGGGAGCTTTAGCCACCGTCCTCTAGCAGTCGCAAGGCTGTGCACACAATGTCGTCTCCCTGCGGCAACGTTCTTCGCCCTCGTACAAGCTACCGCTCTGTCCGGCTCCCGGAGCAGGAGAAGCGGCTGCTTCGCGCACACAACAGCGGAGCAGCAGCCGTACGCTCCGAAGCGCTGCTTCAGCCGAAAGACGCCGGCCACCGGCGCTTGGCTTCGGACAGCTCCGGAGAGACGTAGTGTGCGTCTGCACTAGACTGCATCATAGCGAAAAGCTTTGGCAGTGTGTCTCGCAGGGAGATAGCTTAGGAGCGCAGCGCACTTATGCCTCCCTTGTCCAGAAACACGATTTTACTGCACACTCCAAAAACAGTACTCTTCCCAGGGCAATATATAAGCTGCTTTCTGACGGCCGTGATCTTTCGATTACTCTTGCGCAGCTCGTTGTTGCAGAGTGCACGTGCCTTCCTGGAATTCAGTGCACAGTGAAAGCAATCGCAAAAGTCCAGCAGCTGCTGACTCCCAAACACAAGGCGCTGTCTACGTTCTTGCTTCTCCACACTTCAACAGAGTCCTTCATTTCTGCAGCTGCCATCGAGTTTTCTGCATCTCGAGCCTTCTGGGACGAGCACCAATTTCCCAGGAGGGGCTGCATCAGGACGAAGTCAAAACCCAGGAAAGTTGTCTCGGAACACCTTCAATAAAGCATGCCAGCAGTGCATTGAAAAGGCAGGGAGCTTTAGCCACCGTCGTCTAGCAGTCGCAAGGCTGTGCACACAATGTCGTCTGCCTGCGGCAACGTTCTTCGCCCTCGTGCAAGCTACCGCTCTGTCCGGCTCCCGGAGCAGGAGAAGCGGCTGCTTCGCGCACACAACAGCGGAGCGGCAGCCGTACGCTCCGAAGCGCTGCTTCAGCCGAAAGACGCCGGCCACCGGCGCTTGGCTTCGGACAGCACCGGAGAGCCGTAGTGTGCGTCTGCACTAGACTGCATCATAGCGAAAAGCTTTGGCAGTGTGTCTCGCAGGGAGATAGCTTAGGAGCGCACTTATGCCTCCCTTGCCCAGAAACACGATTTTATTGCAAACTCCAAAAACATTGCTCTTTCCAGGGCAATATATAAGCTGTTTTCTGACGGCCGTGATCTTTCGATTACTCTTGCCCAGCTCGTTGTTTCAGCGTGCACGTGCCGTCCTGGCATTCAGTGCACAGTGAAAGCAATCGCAAAAGTCCAGCAGCTGCTGACTCCCAAACACAAGGCGCTGGCTATGTTCTTGCTTCTCGACAACTCAACGCAGCCCTTCATTTCTGCAGCTGCCATCGAGGTCTCTGCATGTCGGAGACTCAGAGGACGAGCACGAGTTTCCCAGGAGGGGCTGCATCAGGAGGAATTCTAAACTCAGGGAATTTGTCCTGGAACACCTTCCATAAGGATGCTAGAAAGGAATTGAAGAGGCAGGCGAGCGGCCACCACCGTCCTCTAGCAGTCCTTAGGGTGTGCGCAGAAGCCCGGTGCTCTGCGGCTTCGTTCTTCGCCCCCGTACAAGCTACCGCTCTGTCCGGCTCCCGGAGCAGGAGAAGCGGCTGCTTCGCGCACACAACAGCGGAGCGGCAGCCGTACGCTCCGAAGCGCTGCTTCAGCCGAAAGACGCCGGCCACCGGCGCTTGGCTTCGGACAGCACCGGAGAGCCGTAGTGTGCGTCTGCACTAGACTGCATCCTAGCGAAAAGCTTTGGCAGTGTGTCTCGCAGGGAGATAGCTTAGGAGCGCAGCGCACTTATGCCTCCCTTGTCCAGAAACACGGATTTGCTGCACACTCCAAAAACACTGCTCTTTCCATGGTACTATGTAAGCTGCTGTCTGACGCCCGTTCTCTTCTGCCCACTCTTGCCCAGCTGGTTGTTGCAGCGTGCACGTGCCTTCCTGGCATTAAGAGCACAGTGAAAGCAATCGCAAAAGTCCAGCAGCTGCTGACTCCCAAACACAAGGCGCTGTCTACGTTCTTGCTTCTCCACACTTCAACAGAGTCCTTCATTTCTGCAGCTGCCATCGAGTTTTCTGCATCTCGAGCCTTCTGGGACGAGCACCAATTTCCCAGGAGGGGCTGCATCAGGACGAAGTCAAAACCCAGGAAAGTTGTCTCGGAACACCTTCAATAAAGCATGCCAGCAGTGCATTGAAAAGGCAGGGAGCTTTAGCCACCGTCCTCCAGAATTGCCAAGGCTGTGCACACAATGTCGTCTCCCTGCGGCAACGTTCTTCGCCCTCGTACAAGCTACCGCTCTGTCCGGCTCCCGGAGCAGGAGAAGCGGCTGCTTCGCGCACACAGCAGCGGAGCGGCAGCCGTACGCTCCGAAGCGCTGCTTCAGCCGAAAGACGCCGGCCACCGGCGCTTGGCTTCGGACAGCACCGGAGAGCCGTAGTGTGCGTCTGCACTAGACTGCATCATAGCGAAAAGCTTTGACAGTGTGTCTCGCAGGGAGATAGCTTAGGAGCGCAGCGCACTTATGCCTCCCTTGTCCAGAAACACGGATTTGCTGCACACTCCAAAAACACTGCTCTTTCCATGGTACTATGTAAGCTGCTGTCTGACGCCCGTTCTCTTCTGCCCACTCTTGCCCAGCTGGTTGTTGCAGTGTGCACGTGCCTTCCTGGCATTAAGAGCACAGTGAAAGCAATCGCAAAAGTCCAGCAGCTGCTGACTCCCAAACACAAGGCGCTGTCTACGTTCTTGCTTCTCCACACTTCAACAGAGTCCTTCATTTCTGCAGCTGCCATCGAGTTTTCTGCATCTCGAGCCTTCTGGGACGAGCACCAATTTCCCAGGAGGGGCTGCATCAGGACGAAGTCAAAACCCAGGAAAGTTGTCTCGGAACACCTTCAACAAAGCATGCCAGCAGTGCATTGAAAAGGCAGGGAGCTTTAGCCACCGTCCTCTAGCAGTCGCAAGGCTGTGCACACAATGTCGTCTCCCTGCGGCAACGTTCTTCGCCCTCGTACAAGCTACCGCTCTGTCCGGCTCCCGGAGCAGGAGAAGCGGCTGCTTCGCGCACACAGCAGCGGAGCGGCAGCCGTACGCTCCGAAGCGCTGCTTCAGCCGAAAGACGCCGGCCACCGGCGCTTCGCTTCGGACAGCACCGGAGAGCCGTAGTGTACGTCTGCACTAGACTGCATCATAGCGAAAAGCTTTGACAGTGTGTCTCGCAGGGAGATAGCTTAGGAGCGCAGCGCACTTATGCCTCCCTTGTCCAGAAACACGGATTTGCTGCACACTCCAAAAACACTGCTCTTTCCATGGTACTATGTAAGCTGCTGTCTGACGCCCGTTCTCTTCTGCCCACTCTTGCCCAGCTGGTTGTTGCAGCGTGCACGTGCCTTCCTGGCATTAAGAGCACAGTGAAAGCAATCGCAAAAGTCCAGCAGCTGCTGACTCCCAAACACAAGGCGCTGTCTACGTTCTTGCTTCTCCACACTTCAACAGAGTCCTTCATTTCTGCAGCTGCCATCGAGTTTTCTGCATCTCGAGCCTTCTGGGACGAGCACCAATTTCCCAGGAGGGGCTGCATCAGGACGAAGTCAAAACCCAGGAAAGTTGTCTCGGAACACCTTCAATAAAGCATGCCAGCAGTGCATTGAAAAGGCAGGGAGCTTTAGCCACCGTCCTCTAGCAGTCGCAAGGCTGTGCACACAATGTCGTCTCCCTGCGGCAACGTTCTTCGCCCTCGTACAAGCTACCGCTCTGTCCGGCTCCCGGAGCAGGAGAAGCGGCTGCTTCGCGCACACAGCAGCGGAGCGGCAGCCGTACGCTCCGAAGCGCTGCTTCAGCCGAAAGACGCCGGCCACCGGCGCTTGGCTTCGGACAGCACCGGAGAGCCGTAGTGTGCGTCTGCACTAGACTGCATCATAGCGAAAAGCTTTGACAGTGTGTCTCGCAGGGAGATAGCTTAGGAGCGCAGCGCACTTATGCCTCCCTTGTCCAGAAACACGGATTTGCTGCACACTCCAAAAACACTGCTCTTTCCATGGTACTATGTAAGCTGCTGTCTGACGCCCGTTCTCTTCTGCCCACTCTTGCCCAGCTGGTTGTTGCAGCGTGCACGTGCCTTCCTGGCATTAAGAGCACAGTGAAAGCAATCGCAAAAGTCCAGCAGCTGCTGACTCCCAAACACAAGGCGCTGTCTACGTTCTTGCTTCTCCACACTTCAACAGAGTCCTTCATTTCTGCAGCTGCCATCGAGTTTTCTGCATCTCGAGCCTTCTGGGACGAGCACCAATTTCCCAGGAGGGGCTGCATCAGGACGAAGTCAAAACCCAGGAAAGTTGTCTCGGAACACCTTCAACAAAGCATGCCAGCAGTGCATTGAAAAGGCAGGGAGCTTTAGCCACCGTCCTCTAGCAGTCGCAAGGCTGTGCACACAATGTCGTCTCCCTGCGGCAACGTTCTTCGCCCTCGTACAAGCTACCGCTCTGTCCGGCTCCCGGAGCAGGAGAAGCGGCTGCTTCGCGCACACAGCAACGGAGCGGCAGCCGTACGCTCCGAAGCGCTGCTTCAGCCGAAAGACGCCGGCCACCGGCGCTTCGCTTCGGACAGCACCGGAGAGCCGTAGTGTACGTCTGCACTAGACTGCATCATAGCGAAAAGCTTTGACAGTGTGTCTCGCAGGGAGATAGCTTAGGAGCGCAGCGCACTTATGCCTCCCTTGTCCAGAAACACGGATTTGCTGCACACTCCAAAAACACTGCTCTTTCCATGGTACTATGTAAGCTGCTGTCTGACGCCCGTTCTCTTCTGCCCACTCTTGCCCAGCTGGTTGTTGCAGCGTGCACGTGCCTTCCTGGCATTAAGAGCACAGTGAAAGCAATCGCAAAAGTCCAGCAGCTGCTGACTCCCAAACACAAGGCGCTGTCTACGTTCTTGCTTCTCCACACTTCAACAGAGTCCTTCATTTCTGCAGCTGCCATCGAGTTTTCTGCATCTCGAGCCTTCTGGGACGAGCACCAATTTCCCAGGAGGGGCTGCATCAGGACGAAGTCAAAACCCAGGAAAGTTGTCTCGGAACACCTTCAATAAAGCATGCCAGCAGTGCATTGAAAAGGCAGGGAGCTTTAGCCACCGTCCTCCAGAATTGCCAAGGCTGTGCACACAATGTCGTCTCCCTGCGGCAACGTTCTTCGCCCTCGTACAAGCTACCGCTCTGTCCGGCTCCCGGAGCAGGAGAAGCGGCTGCTTCGCGCACACAGCAGCGGAGCGGCAGCCGTACGCTCCGAAGCGCTGCTTCAGCCGAAAGACGCCGGCCACCGGCGCTTCGCTTCGGACAGCACCGGAGAGCCGTAGTGTACGTCTGCACTAGACTGCATCATAGCGAAAAGCTTTGACAGTGTGTCTCGCAGGGAGATAGCTTAGGAGCGCAGCGCGCTTATGCCTCCCTTGTCCAGAAACACGGATTTGCTGCACACTCCAAAAACACTGCTCTTTCCATGGTACTATGTAAGCTGCTGTCTGACGCCCGTTCTCTTCTGCCCACTCTTGCCCAGCTGGTTGTTGCAGCGTGCACGTGCCTTCCTGGCATTAAGAGCACAGTGAAAGCAATCGCAAAAGTCCAGCAGCTGCTGACTCCCAAACACAAGGCGCTGTCTACGTTCTTGCTTCTCCACACTTCAACAGAGTCCTTCATTTCTGCAGCTGCCATCGAGTTTTCTGCATCTCGAGCCTTCTGGGACGAGCACCAATTTCCCAGGAGGGGCTGCATCAGGACGAAGTCAAAACCCAGGAAAGTTGTCTCGGAACACCTTCAATAAAGCATGCCAGCAGTGCATTGAAAAGGCAGGGAGCTTTAGCCACCGTCCTCCAGAATTGCCAAGGCTGTGCACACAATGTCGTCTCCCTGCGGCAACGTTCTTCGCCCTCGTACAAGCTACCGCTCTGTCCGGCTCCCGGAGCAGGAGAAGCGGCTGCTTCGCGCACACAGCAGCGGAGCGGCAGCCGTACGCTCCGAAGCGCTGCTTCAGCCGAAAGACGCCGGCCACCGGCGCTTCGCTTCGGACAGCACCGGAGAGCCGTAGTGTACGTCTGCACTAGACTGCATCATAGCGAAAAGCTTTGACAGTGTGTCTCGCAGGGAGATAGCTTAGGAGCGCAGCGCACTTATGCCTCCCTTGTCCAGAAACACGGATTTGCTGCACACTCCAAAAACACTGCTCTTTCCATGGTACTATGTAAGCTGCTGTCTGACGCCCGTTCTCTTCTGCCCACTCTTGCCCAGCTGGTTGTTGCAGCGTGCACGTGCCTTCCTGGCATTAAGAGCACAGTGAAAGCAATCGCAAAAGTCCAGCAGCTGCTGACTCCCAAACACAAGGCGCTGTCTACGTTCTTGCTTCTCCACACTTCAACAGAGTCCTTCATTTCTGCAGCTGCCATCGAGTTTTCTGCATCTCGAGCCTTCTGGGACGAGCACCAATTTCCCAGGAGGGGCTGCATCAGGACGAAGTCAAAACCCAGGAAAGTTGTCTCGGAACACCTTCAATAAAGCATGCCAGCAGTGCATTGAAAAGGCAGGGAGCTTTAGCCACCGTCCTCCAGAATTGCCAAGGCTGTGCACACAATGTCGTCTCCCTGCGGCAACGTTCTTCGCCCTCGTACAAGCTACCGCTCTGTCCGGCTCCCGGAGCAGGAGAAGCGGCTGCTTCGCGCACACAGCAGCGGAGCGGCAGCCGTACGCTCCGAAGCGCTGCTTCAGCCGAAAGACGCCGGCCACCGGCGCTTCGCTTCGGACAGCACCGGAGAGCCGTAGTGTACGTCTGCACTAGACTGCATCATAGCGAAAAGCTTTGACAGTGTGTCTCGCAGGGAGATAGCTTAGGAGCGCAGCGCACTTATGCCTCCCTTGTCCAGAAACACGGATTTGCTGCACACTCCAAAAACACTGCTCTTTCCATGGTACTATGTAAGCTGCTGTCTGACGCCCGTTCTCTTCTGCCCACTCTTGCCCAGCTGGTTGTTGCAGCGTGCACGTGCCTTCCTGGCATTAAGAGCACAGTGAAAGCAATCGCAAAAGTCCAGCAGCTGCTGACTCCCAAACACAAGGCGCTGTCTACGTTCTTGCTTCTCCACACTTCAACAGAGTCCTTCATTTCTGCAGCTGCCATCGAGTTTTCTGCATCTCGAGCCTTCTGGGACGAGCACCAATTTCCCAGGAGGGGCTGCATCAGGACGAAGTCAAAACCCAGGAAAGTTGTCTCGGAACACCTTCAACAAAGCATGCCAGCAGTGCATTGAAAAGGCAGGGAGCTTTAGCCACCGTCCTCTAGCAGTCGCAAGGCTGTGCACACAATGTCGTCTCCCTGCGGCAACGTTCTTCGCCCTCGTACAAGCTACCGCTCTGTCCGGCTCCCGGAGCAGGAGAAGCGGCTGCTTCGCGCACACAGCAACGGAGCGGCAGCCGTACGCTCCGAAGCGCTGCTTCAGCCGAAAGACGCCGGCCACCGGCGCTTCGCTTCGGACAGCACCGGAGAGCCGTAGTGTACGTCTGCACTAGACTGCATCATAGCGAAAAGCTTTGACAGTGTGTCTCGCAGGGAGATAGCTTAGGAGCGCAGCGCACTTATGCCTCCCTTGTCCAGAAACACGGATTTGCTGCACACTCCAAAAACACTGCTCTTTCCATGGTACTATGTAAGCTGCTGTCTGACGCCCGTTCTCTTCTGCCCACTCTTGCCCAGCTGGTTGTTGCAGCGTGCACGTGCCTTCCTGGCATTAAGAGCACAGTGAAAGCAATCGCAAAAGTCCAGCAGCTGCTGACTCCCAAACACAAGGCGCTGTCTACGTTCTTGCTTCTCCACACTTCAACAGAGTCCTTCATTTCTGCAGCTGCCATCGAGTTTTCTGCATCTCGAGCCTTCTGGGACGAGCACCAATTTCCCACGAGGGGCTGCATCAGGACGAAGTCAAAACCCAGGAAAGTTGTCTCGGAACACCTTCAACAAAGCATGCCAGCAGTGCATTGAAAAGGCAGGGAGCTTTAGCCACCGTCCTCTAGCAGTCGCAAGGCTGTGCACACAATGTCGTCTCCCTGCGGCAACGTTCTTCGCCCTCGTACAAGCTACCGCTCTGTCCGGCTCCCGGAGCAGGAGAAGCGGCTGCTTCGCGCACACAGCAACGGAGCGGCAGCCGTACGCTCCGAAGCGCTGCTTCAGCCGAAAGACGCCGGCCACCGGCGCTTCGCTTCGGACAGCACCGGAGAGCCGTAGTGTACGTCTGCACTAGACTGCATCATAGCGAAAAGCTTTGACAGTGTGTCTCGCAGGGAGATAGCTTAGGAGCGCAGCGCACTTATGCCTCCCTTGTCCAGAAACACGGATTTGCTGCACACTCCAAAAACACTGCTCTTTCCATGGTACTATGTAAGCTGCTGTCTGACGCCCGTTCTCTTCTGCCCACTCTTGCCCAGCTGGTTGTTGCAGCGTGCACGTGCCTTCCTGGCATTAAGAGCACAGTGAAAGCAATCGCAAAAGTCCAGCAGCTGCTGACTCCCAAACACAAGGCGCTGTCTACGTTCTTGCTTCTCCACACTTCAACAGAGTCCTTCATTTCTGCAGCTGCCATCGAGTTTTCTGCATCTCGAGCCTTCTGGGACGAGCACCAATTTCCCAGGAGGGGCTGCATCAGGACGAAGTCAAAACCCAGGAAAGTTGTCTCGGAACACCTTCAACAAAGCATGCCAGCAGTGCATTGAAAAGGCAGGGAGCTTTAGCCACCGTCCTCTAGCAGTCGCAAGGCTGTGCACACAATGTCGTCTCCCTGCGGCAACGTTCTTCGCCCTCGTACAAGCTACCGCTCTGTCCGGCTCCCGGAGCAGGAGAAGCGGCTGCTTCGCGCACACAGCAACGGAGCGGCAGCCGTACGCTCCGAAGCGCTGCTTCAGCCGAAAGACGCCGGCCACCGGCGCTTCGCTTCGGACAGCACCGGAGAGCCGTAGTGTACGTCTGCACTAGACTGCATCATAGCGAAAAGCTTTGACAGTGTGTCTCGCAGGGAGATAGCTTAGGAGCACAGCGCACTTATGCCTCCCTTGTCCAGAAACACGGATTTGCTGCACACTCCAAAAACACTGCTCTTTCCATGGTACTATGTAAGCTGCTGTCTGACGCCCGTTCTCTTCTGCCCACTCTTGCCCAGCTGGTTGTTGCAGCGTGCACGTGCCTTCCTGGCATTAAGAGCACAGTGAAAGCAATCGCAAAAGTCCAGCAGCTGCTGACTCCCAAACACAAGGCGCTGTCTACGTTCTTGCTTCTCCACACTTCAACAGAGTCCTTCATTTCTGCAGCTGCCATCGAGTTTTCTGCATCTCGAGCCTTCTGGGACGAGCACCAATTTCCCAGGAGGGGCTGCATCAGGACGAAGTCAAAACCCAGGAAAGTTGTCTCGGAACACCTTCAACAAAGCATGCCAGCAGTGCATTGAAAAGGCAGGGAGCTTTAGCCACCGTCCTCTAGCAGTCGCAAGGCTGTGCACACAATGTCGTCTCCCTGCGGCAACGTTCTTCGCCCTCGTACAAGCTACCGCTCTGTCCGGCTCCCGGAGCAGGAGAAGCGGCTGCTTCGCGCACACAGCAACGGAGCGGCAGCCGTACGCTCCGAAGCGCTGCTTCAGCCGAAAGACGCCGGCCACCGGCGCTTCGCTTCGGACAGCACCGGAGAGCCGTAGTGTACGTCTGCACTAGACTGCATCATAGCGAAAAGCTTTGACAGTGTGTCTCGCAGGGAGATAGCTTAGGAGCGCAGCGCACTTATGCCTCCCTTGTCCAGAAACACGGATTTGCTGCACACTCCAAAAACACTGCTCTTTCCATGGTACTATGTAAGCTGCTGTCTGACGCCCGTTCTCTTCTGCCCACTCTTGCCCAGCTGGTTGTTGCAGCGTGCACGTGCCTTCCTGGCATTAAGAGCACAGTGAAAGCAATCGCAAAAGTCCAGCAGCTGCTGACTCCCAAACACAAGGCGCTGTCTACGTTCTTGCTTCTCCACACTTCAACAGAGTCCTTCATTTCTGCAGCTGCCATCGAGTTTTCTGCATCTCGAGCCTTCTGGGACGAGCACCAATTTCCCAGGAGGGGCTGCATCAGGACGAAGTCAAAACCCAGGAAAGTTGTCTCGGAACACCTTCAACAAAGCATGCCAGCAGTGCATTGAAAAGGCAGGGAGCTTTAGCCACCGTCCGCTAGCAGTCGCAAGGCTGTGCACACAATGTCGTCTCCCTGCGGCAACGTTCTTCGCCCTCGTACAAGCTACCGCTCTGTCCGGCTCCCGGAGCAGGAGAAGCGGCTGCTTCGCGCACACAGCAACGGAGCGGCAGCCGTACGCTCCGAAGCGCTGCTTCAGCCGAAAGACGCCGGCCACCGGCGCTTCGCTTCGGACAGCACCGGAGAGCCGTAGTGTACGTCTGCACTAGACTGCATCATAGCGAAAAGCTTTGACAGTGTGTCTCGCAGGGAGATAGCTTAGGAGCGCAGCGCACTTATGCCTCCCTTGTCCAGAAACACGGATTTGCTGCACACTCCAAAAACACTGCTCTTTCCATGGTACTATGTAAGCTGCTGTCTGACGCCCGTTCTCTTCTGCCCACTCTTGCCCAGCTGGTTGTTGCAGCGTGCACGTGCCTTCCTGGCATTAAGAGCACAGTGAAAGCAATCGCAAAAGTCCAGCAGCTGCTGACTCCCAAACACAAGGCGCTGTCTACGTTCTTGCTTCTCCACACTTCAACAGAGTCCTTCATTTCTGCAGCTGCCATCGAGTTTTCTGCATCTCGAGCCTTCTGGGACGAGCACCAATTTCCCAGGAGGGGCTGCATCAGGACGAAGTCAAAACCCAGGAAAGTTGTCTCGGAACACCTTCAATAAAGCATGCCAGCAGTGCATTGAAAAGGCAGGGAGCTTTAGCCACCGTCCTCCAGAATTGCCAAGGCTGTGCACACAATGTCGTCTCCCTGCGGCAACGTTCTTCGCCCTCGTACAAGCTACCGCTCTGTCCGGCTCCCGGAGCAGGAGAAGCGGCTGCTTCGCGCACACAGCAGCGGAGCGGCAGCCGTACGCTCCGAAGCGCTGCTTCAGGCGAAAGACGCCGGCCACCGGCGCTTCGCTTCGGACAGCACCGGAGAGCCGTAGTGTACGTCTGCACTAGACTGCATCATAGCGAAAAGCTTTGACAGTGTGTCTCGCAGGGAGATAGCTTAGGAGCGCAGCGCGCTTATGCCTCCCTTGTCCAGAAACACGGATTTGCTGCACACTCCAAAAACACTGCTCTTTCCATGGTACTATGTAAGCTGCTGTCTGACGCCCGTTCTCTTCTGCCCACTCTTGCCCAGCTGGTTGTTGCAGCGTGCACGTGCCTTCCTGGCATTAAGAGCACAGTGAAAGCAATCGCAAAAGTCCAGCAGCTGCTGACTCCCAAATACAAGGCGCTGGCTTTGTTCTTGCTTCACCACACTTCAACAGAGTCCTTCATTTCTGCAGCTGCCATCGAGTTTTCTGCATCTCGAGCCTTCTGGGACGAGCACCAATTTCCCAGGAGGGGCTGCATCAGGACGAAGTCAAAACCCAGGAAAGTTGTCTCGGAACACCTTCAATAAAGCATGCCAGCAGTGCATTGAAAAGGCAGGGAGCTTTAGCCACCGTCCTCTAGCAGTCGCAAGGCTGTGCACACAATGTCGTCTTCCTGCGGCAACGTTCTTCGCCCTCGTACAAGCTACCGCTCTGTCCGGCTCCCGGAGCAGGAGAAGCGGCTGCTTCGCGCACACAACAGCGGAGTGGCAGCCGTACGCTCCGAAGCGCTGCTTCAGCCGAAAGACGCCGGCCACCGGCGCTTGGCTTCGGACAGCTCCGGAGAGCCGTAGTGTGCGTCTGCACTAGACTGCATCCTAGCGAAAAGCTTTGGCAGTGTGTCTCGCAGGGAGATAGCTTAGGAGTGCAGCGCACTTATGCCTCCCTTGCCCAGAAACACGATTTTATTGCAAACTCCAAAAACATTGCTCTTTCCAAGGCAATATATAAGCTGTTTTCTGACGGCCGTGATCTTTCGATTACTCTTGCCCAGCTCGTTGTTTTAACGTGCACATGCCGTCCTGGCATTCAGTGCACAGTGAAAGCAATCGCAAAAGTCCAGCAGCTGCTGACTCCCAAACACAAGGCGCTGGCTATGTTCTTGCTTCTCGACAACTCAACGCAGCCCTTCATTTCTGCAGCTGCCATCGAGGTCTCTGCATGTCGGAGAGTCAGAGGACGAGCACGAGTTTCCCAGGAGGGGCTGCATCAGGAGGAATTCTAAACTCAGGGAATTTGTCCTGGAACACCTTCCATAAGGATGCTAGAAAGGAATTGAAGAGGCAGGCGAGCGGCCACCACCGTCCTCTAGCAGTCCTTAGGGTGTGCGCAGAAGCCCGGTGCTCTGCGGCTTCGTTCTTCGCCCCCGTACAAGCTACCGCTCTGTCTGGCTCCCGGAGCAGGAGAAGCGGCTGCTTCACGCACACAGCAACGGAGCGGCAGCCGTACGCTCCGAAGCGCTGCTTCAGCCGAAAGACGCCGGCCACCGGCGCTTCGCTTCGGACAGCACCGGAGAGCCGTAGTGTACGTCTGCACTAGACTGCATCATAGCGAAAAGCTTTGACAGTGTGTCTCGCAGGGAGATAGCTTAGGAGCGCAGCGCACTTATGCCTCCCTTGTCCAGAAACACGGATTTGCTGCACACTCCAAAAACACTGCTCTTTCCATGGTACTATGTAAGCTGCTGTCTGACGCCCGTTCTCTTCTGCCCACTCTTGCCCAGCTGGTTGTTGCAGCGTGCACGTGCCTTCCTGGCATTAAGAGCACAGTGAAAGCAATCGCAAAAGTCCAGCAGCTGCTGACTCCCAAACACAAGGCGCTGTCTACGTTCTTGCTTCTCCACACTTCAACAGAGTCCTTCATTTCTGCAGCTGCCATCGAGTTTTCTGCATCTCGAGCCTTCTGGGACGAGCACCAATTTCCCAGGAGGGGCTGCATCAGGACGAAGTCAAAACCCAGGAAAGTTGTCTCGGAACACCTTCAACAAAGCATGCCAGCAGTGCATTGAAAAGGCAGGGAGCTTTAGCCACCGTCCTCTAGCAGTCGCAAGGCTGTGCACACAATGTCGTCTCCCTGCGGCAACGTTCTTCGCCCTCGTACAAGCTACCGCTCTGTCCGGCTCCCGGAGCAGGAGAAGCGGCTGCTTCGCGCACACAGCAACGGAGCGGCAGCCGTACGCTCCGAAGCGCTGCTTCAGCCGAAAGACGCCGGCCACCGGCGCTTCGCTTCGGACAGCACCGGAGAGCCGTAGTGTACGTCTGCACTAGACTGCATCATAGCGAAAAGCTTTGACAGTGTGTCTCGCAGGGAGATAGCTTAGGAGCACAGCGCACTTATGCCTCCCTTGTCCAGAAACACGGATTTGCTGCACACTCCAAAAACACTGCTCTTTCCATGGTACTATGTAAGCTGCTGTCTGACGCCCGTTCTCTTCTGCCCACTCTTGCCCAGCTGGTTGTTGCAGCGTGCACGTGCCTTCCTGGCATTAAGAGCACAGTGAAAGCAATCGCAAAAGTCCAGCAGCTGCTGACTCCCAAACACAAGGCGCTGTCTACGTTCTTGCTTCTCCACACTTCAACAGAGTCCTTCATTTCTGCAGCTGCCATCGAGTTTTCTGCATCTCGAGCCTTCTGGGACGAGCACCAATTTCCCAGGAGGGGCTGCATCAGGACGAAGTCAAAACCCAGGAAAGTTGTCTCGGAACACCTTCAACAAAGCATGCCAGCAGTGCATTGAAAAGGCAGGGAGCTTTAGCCACCGTCCTCTAGCAGTCGCAAGGCTGTGCACACAATGTCGTCTCCCTGCGGCAACGTTCTTCGCCCTCGTACAAGCTACCGCTCTGTCCGGCTCCCGGAGCAGGAGAAGCGGCTGCTTCGCGCACACAGCAACGGAGCGGCAGCCGTACGCTCCGAAGCGCTGCTTCAGCCGAAAGACGCCGGCCACCGGCGCTTCGCTTCGGACAGCACCGGAGAGCCGTAGTGTACGTCTGCACTAGACTGCATCATAGCGAAAAGCTTTGACAGTGTGTCTCGCAGGGAGATAGCTTAGGAGCGCAGCGCACTTATGCCTCCCTTGTCCAGAAACACGGATTTGCTGCACACTCCAAAAACACTGCTCTTTCCATGGTACTATGTAAGCTGCTGTCTGACGCCCGTTCTCTTCTGCCCACTCTTGCCCAGCTGGTTGTTGCAGCGTGCACGTGCCTTCCTGGCATTAAGAGCACAGTGAAAGCAATCGCAAAAGTCCAGCAGCTGCTGACTCCCAAACACAAGGCGCTGTCTACGTTCTTGCTTCTCCACACTTCAACAGAGTCCTTCATTTCTGCAGCTGCCATCGAGTTTTCTGCATCTCGAGCCTTCTGGGACGAGCACCAATTTCCCAGGAGGGGCTGCATCAGGACGAAGTCAAAACCCAGGAAAGTTGTCTCGGAACACCTTCAACAAAGCATGCCAGCAGTGCATTGAAAAGGCAGGGAGCTTTAGCCACCGTCCGCTAGCAGTCGCAAGGCTGTGCACACAATGTCGTCTCCCTGCGGCAACGTTCTTCGCCCTCGTACAAGCTACCGCTCTGTCCGGCTCCCGGAGCAGGAGAAGCGGCTGCTTCGCGCACACAGCAACGGAGCGGCAGCCGTACGCTCCGAAGCGCTGCTTCAGCCGAAAGACGCCGGCCACCGGCGCTTCGCTTCGGACAGCACCGGAGAGCCGTAGTGTACGTCTGCACTAGACTGCATCATAGCGAAAAGCTTTGACAGTGTGTCTCGCAGGGAGATAGCTTAGGAGCGCAGCGCACTTATGCCTCCCTTGTCCAGAAACACGGATTTGCTGCACACTCCAAAAACACTGCTCTTTCCATGGTACTATGTAAGCTGCTGTCTGACGCCCGTTCTCTTCTGCCCACTCTTGCCCAGCTGGTTGTTGCAGCGTGCACGTGCCTTCCTGGCATTAAGAGCACAGTGAAAGCAATCGCAAAAGTCCAGCAGCTGCTGACTCCCAAACACAAGGCGCTGTCTACGTTCTTGCTTCTCCACACTTCAACAGAGTCCTTCATTTCTGCAGCTGCCATCGAGTTTTCTGCATCTCGAGCCTTCTGGGACGAGCACCAATTTCCCAGGAGGGGCTGCATCAGGACGAAGTCAAAACCCAGGAAAGTTGTCTCGGAACACCTTCAATAAAGCATGCCAGCAGTGCATTGAAAAGGCAGGGAGCTTTAGCCACCGTCCTCCAGAATTGCCAAGGCTGTGCACACAATGTCGTCTCCCTGCGGCAACGTTCTTCGCCCTCGTACAAGCTACCGCTCTGTCCGGCTCCCGGAGCAGGAGAAGCGGCTGCTTCGCGCACACAGCAGCGGAGCGGCAGCCGTACGCTCCGAAGCGCTGCTTCAGGCGAAAGACGCCGGCCACCGGCGCTTCGCTTCGGACAGCACCGGAGAGCCGTAGTGTACGTCTGCACTAGACTGCATCATAGCGAAAAGCTTTGACAGTGTGTCTCGCAGGGAGATAGCTTAGGAGCGCAGCGCGCTTATGCCTCCCTTGTCCAGAAACACGGATTTGCTGCACACTCCAAAAACACTGCTCTTTCCATGGTACTATGTAAGCTGCTGTCTGACGCCCGTTCTCTTCTGCCCACTCTTGCCCAGCTGGTTGTTGCAGCGTGCACGTGCCTTCCTGGCATTAAGAGCACAGTGAAAGCAATCGCAAAAGTCCAGCAGCTGCTGACTCCCAAATACAAGGCGCTGGCTTTGTTCTTGCTTCACCACACTTCAACAGAGTCCTTCATTTCTGCAGCTGCCATCGAGTTTTCTGCATCTCGAGCCTTCTGGGACGAGCACCAATTTCCCAGGAGGGGCTGCATCAGGACGAAGTCAAAACCCAGGAAAGTTGTCTCGGAACACCTTCAATAAAGCATGCCAGCAGTGCATTGAAAAGGCAGGGAGCTTTAGCCACCGTCCTCTAGCAGTCGCAAGGCTGTGCACACAATGTCGTCTTCCTGCGGCAACGTTCTTCGCCCTCGTACAAGCTACCGCTCTGTCCGGCTCCCGGAGCAGGAGAAGCGGCTGCTTCGCGCACACAACAGCGGAGTGGCAGCCGTACGCTCCGAAGCGCTGCTTCAGCCGAAAGACGCCGGCCACCGGCGCTTGGCTTCGGACAGCTCCGGAGAGCCGTAGTGTGCGTCTGCACTAGACTGCATCCTAGCGAAAAGCTTTGGCAGTGTGTCTCGCAGGGAGATAGCTTAGGAGTGCAGCGCACTTATGCCTCCCTTGCCCAGAAACACGATTTTATTGCAAACTCCAAAAACATTGCTCTTTCCAAGGCAATATATAAGCTGTTTTCTGACGGCCGTGATCTTTCGATTACTCTTGCCCAGCTCGTTGTTTTAACGTGCACATGCCGTCCTGGCATTCAGTGCACAGTGAAAGCAATCGCAAAAGTCCAGCAGCTGCTGACTCCCAAACACAAGGCGCTGGCTATGTTCTTGCTTCTCGACAACTCAACGCAGCCCTTCATTTCTGCAGCTGCCATCGAGGTCTCTGCATGTCGGAGAGTCAGAGGACGAGCACGAGTTTCCCAGGAGGGGCTGCATCAGGAGGAATTCTAAACTCAGGGAATTTGTCCTGGAACACCTTCCATAAGGATGCTAGAAAGGAATTGAAGAGGCAGGCGAGCGGCCACCACCGTCCTCTAGCAGTCCTTAGGGTGTGCGCAGAAGCCCGGTGCTCTGCGGCTTCGTTCTTCGCCCCCGTACAAGCTACCGCTCTGTCTGGCTCCCGGAGCAGGAGAAGCGGCTGCTTCACGCACACAGCAGCGGAGCGGCAGCCGTACGCTCCGAAGCGCTGCTTCAGCCGAAAGACGCCGGCCACCGGCGCTTGGCTTCGGACAGCACCGGAGAGCCGTAGTGTACGTCTGCACTAGACTGCATGATAGCGAAAAGCTTTGGCAGTGTGTCTCGCAGGGAGATAGCTTAGGAGCGCAGCGCACTTATGCCTCCCTTGCCCAGAAACACGATTTTATTGCAAACTCCAAAAACATTGCTCTTTCCAGGGCAATATATAAGCTGTTTTCTGACGGCCGTGATCTTTCGATTACTCTTGCCCAGCTCGTTGTTTCAGCGTGCACATGCCGTCCTGGCATTCAGTGCACAGTGAAAGCAATCGCAAAAGTCCAGCAGCTGCTGACTCCCAAACACAAGGCGCTGTCTACGTTCTTGCTTCTCCACACTTCAACAGAGTCCTTCATTTCTGCAGCTGCCATCGAGTTTTCTGCATCTCGAGCCTTCTGGGACGAGCACCAATTTCCCAGGAGGGGCTGCATCAGGACGAAGTCAAAACCCAGGAAAGTTGTCTCGGAACACCTTCAATAAAGCATGCCAGCAGTGCATTGAAAAGGCAGGGAGCTTTAGCCACCGTCGTCTAGCAGTCGCAAGGCTGTGCACACAATGTCGTCTCCCTGCGGCAACGTTCTTCGCCCTCGTACAAGCTACCGCTCTGTCCGGCTCCCGGAGCAGGAGAAGCGGCTGCTTCGCGCACACAGCAGCGGAGCGGCAGCCGTACGCTCCGAAGCGCTGCTTCAGCCGAAAGACGCCGGCCACCGGCGCTTCGCTTCGGACAGCACCGGAGAGCCGTAGTGTGCGTCTGCACTAGACTGCATCATAGCGAAAAGCTTTGACAGTGTGTCTCGCAGGGAGATAGCTTAGGAGCGCAGCGCACTTATGCCTCCCTTGTCCAGAAACACGGATTTGCTGCACACTCCAAAAACACTGCTCTTTCCATGGTACTATGTAAGCTGCTGTCTGACGCCCGTTCTCTTCTGCCCACTCTTGCCCAGCTGGTTGTTGCAGCGTGCACTGCCTTCCTGGCATTAAGAGCACAGTGAAAGCAATCGCAAAAGTCCAGCAGCTGCTGACTCCCAAACACAAGGCGCTGTCTACGTTCTTGCTTCTCCACACTTCAACAGAGTCCTTCATTTCTGCAGCTGCCATCGAGTTTTCTGCATCTCGAGCCTTCTGGGACGAGCACCAATTTCCCAGGAGGGGCTGCATCAGGACGAAGTCAAACCCAGGAAAGTTGTCTCGGAACACCTTCAATAAAGCATGCCAGCAGTGCATTGAAAAGGCAGGGAGCTTTAGCCACCGTCCTCTAGCAGTCGCAAGGCTGTGCACACAATGTCGTCTCCCTGCGGCAACGTTCTTCGCCCTCGTACAAGCTACCGCTCTGTCCGGCTCCCGGAGCAGGAGAAGCGGCTGCTTCGCGCACACAACAGCGGAGCAGCAGCCGTACGCTCCGAAGCGCTGCTTCAGCCGAAAGACGCCGGCCACCGGCGCTTGGCTTCGGACAGCTCCGGAGAGACGTAGTGTGCGTCTGCACTAGACTGCATCATAGCGAAAAGCTTTGGCAGTGTGTCTCGCAGGGAGATAGCTTAGGAGCGCAGCGCACTTATGCCTCCCTTGTCCAGAAACACGATTTTACTGCACACTCCAAAAACAGTACTCTTCCCAGGGCAATATATAAGCTGCTTTCTGACGGCCGTGATCTTTCGATTACTCTTGCGCAGCTCGTTGTTGCAGAGTGCACGTGCCTTCCTGGAATTCAGTGCACAGTGAAAGCAATCGCAAAAGTCCAGCAGCTGCTGACTCCCAAACACAAGGCGCTGTCTACGTTCTTGCTTCTCCACACTTCAACAGAGTCCTTCATTTCTGCAGCTGCCATCGAGTTTTCTGCATCTCGAGCCTTCTGGGACGAGCACCAATTTCCCAGGAGGGGCTGCATCAGGACGAAGTCAAAACCCAGGAAAGTTGTCTCGGAACACCTTCAATAAAGCATGCCAGCAGTGCATTGAAAAGGCAGGGAGCTTTAGCCACCGTCGTCTAGCAGTCGCAAGGCTGTGCACACAATGTCGTCTGCCTGCGGCAACGTTCTTCGCCCTCGTGCAAGCTACCGCTCTGTCCGGCTCCCGGAGCAGGAGAAGCGGCTGCTTCGCGCACACAACAGCGGAGCGGCAGCCGTACGCTCCGAAGCGCTGCTTCAGCCGAAAGACGCCGGCCACCGGCGCTTGGCTTCGGACAGCACCGGAGAGCCGTAGTGTGCGTCTGCACTAGACTGCATCATAGCGAAAAGCTTTGGCAGTGTGTCTCGCAGGGAGATAGCTTAGGAGCGCACTTATGCCTCCCTTGCCCAGAAACACGATTTTATTGCAAACTCCAAAAACATTGCTCTTTCCAGGGCAATATATAAGCTGTTTTCTGACGGCCGTGATCTTTCGATTACTCTTGCCCAGCTCGTTGTTTCAGCGTGCACGTGCCGTCCTGGCATTCAGTGCACAGTGAAAGCAATCGCAAAAGTCCAGCAGCTGCTGACTCCCAAACACAAGGCGCTGGCTATGTTCTTGCTTCTCGACAACTCAACGCAGCCCTTCATTTCTGCAGCTGCCATCGAGGTCTCTGCATGTCGGAGACTCAGAGGACGAGCACGAGTTTCCCAGGAGGGGCTGCATCAGGAGGAATTCTAAACTCAGGGAATTTGTCCTGGAACACCTTCCATAAGGATGCTAGAAAGGAATTGAAGAGGCAGGCGAGCGGCCACCACCGTCCTCTAGCAGTCCTTAGGGTGTGCGCAGAAGCCCGGTGCTCTGCGGCTTCGTTCTTCGCCCCCGTACAAGCTACCGCTCTGTCCGGCTCCCGGAGCAGGAGAAGCGGCTGCTTCGCGCACACAACAGCGGAGCGGCAGCCGTACGCTCCGAAGCGCTGCTTCAGCCGAAAGACGCCGGCCACCGGCGCTTGGCTTCGGACAGCACCGGAGAGCCGTAGTGTGCGTCTGCACTAGACTGCATCCTAGCGAAAAGCTTTGGCAGTGTGTCTCGCAGGGAGATAGCTTAGGAGCGCAGCGCACTTATGCCTCCCTTGTCCAGAAACACGGATTTGCTGCACACTCCAAAAACACTGCTCTTTCCATGGTACTATGTAAGCTGCTGTCTGACGCCCGTTCTCTTCTGCCCACTCTTGCCCAGCTGGTTGTTGCAGCGTGCACGTGCCTTCCTGGCATTAAGAGCACAGTGAAAGCAATCGCAAAAGTCCAGCAGCTGCTGACTCCCAAACACAAGGCGCTGTCTACGTTCTTGCTTCTCCACACTTCAACAGAGTCCTTCATTTCTGCAGCTGCCATCGAGTTTTCTGCATCTCGAGCCTTCTGGGACGAGCACCAATTTCCCAGGAGGGGCTGCATCAGGACGAAGTCAAAACCCAGGAAAGTTGTCTCGGAACACCTTCAATAAAGCATGCCAGCAGTGCATTGAAAAGGCAGGGAGCTTTAGCCACCGTCCTCCAGAATTGCCAAGGCTGTGCACACAATGTCGTCTCCCTGCGGCAACGTTCTTCGCCCTCGTACAAGCTACCGCTCTGTCCGGCTCCCGGAGCAGGAGAAGCGGCTGCTTCGCGCACACAGCAGCGGAGCGGCAGCCGTACGCTCCGAAGCGCTGCTTCAGCCGAAAGACGCCGGCCACCGGCGCTTGGCTTCGGACAGCACCGGAGAGCCGTAGTGTGCGTCTGCACTAGACTGCATCATAGCGAAAAGCTTTGACAGTGTGTCTCGCAGGGAGATAGCTTAGGAGCGCAGCGCACTTATGCCTCCCTTGTCCAGAAACACGGATTTGCTGCACACTCCAAAAACACTGCTCTTTCCATGGTACTATGTAAGCTGCTGTCTGACGCCCGTTCTCTTCTGCCCACTCTTGCCCAGCTGGTTGTTGCAGTGTGCACGTGCCTTCCTGGCATTAAGAGCACAGTGAAAGCAATCGCAAAAGTCCAGCAGCTGCTGACTCCCAAACACAAGGCGCTGTCTACGTTCTTGCTTCTCCACACTTCAACAGAGTCCTTCATTTCTGCAGCTGCCATCGAGTTTTCTGCATCTCGAGCCTTCTGGGACGAGCACCAATTTCCCAGGAGGGGCTGCATCAGGACGAAGTCAAAACCCAGGAAAGTTGTCTCGGAACACCTTCAACAAAGCATGCCAGCAGTGCATTGAAAAGGCAGGGAGCTTTAGCCACCGTCCTCTAGCAGTCGCAAGGCTGTGCACACAATGTCGTCTCCCTGCGGCAACGTTCTTCGCCCTCGTACAAGCTACCGCTCTGTCCGGCTCCCGGAGCAGGAGAAGCGGCTGCTTCGCGCACACAGCAGCGGAGCGGCAGCCGTACGCTCCGAAGCGCTGCTTCAGCCGAAAGACGCCGGCCACCGGCGCTTCGCTTCGGACAGCACCGGAGAGCCGTAGTGTACGTCTGCACTAGACTGCATCATAGCGAAAAGCTTTGACAGTGTGTCTCGCAGGGAGATAGCTTAGGAGCGCAGCGCACTTATGCCTCCCTTGTCCAGAAACACGGATTTGCTGCACACTCCAAAAACACTGCTCTTTCCATGGTACTATGTAAGCTGCTGTCTGACGCCCGTTCTCTTCTGCCCACTCTTGCCCAGCTGGTTGTTGCAGCGTGCACGTGCCTTCCTGGCATTAAGAGCACAGTGAAAGCAATCGCAAAAGTCCAGCAGCTGCTGACTCCCAAACACAAGGCGCTGTCTACGTTCTTGCTTCTCCACACTTCAACAGAGTCCTTCATTTCTGCAGCTGCCATCGAGTTTTCTGCATCTCGAGCCTTCTGGGACGAGCACCAATTTCCCAGGAGGGGCTGCATCAGGACGAAGTCAAAACCCAGGAAAGTTGTCTCGGAACACCTTCAATAAAGCATGCCAGCAGTGCATTGAAAAGGCAGGGAGCTTTAGCCACCGTCCTCTAGCAGTCGCAAGGCTGTGCACACAATGTCGTCTCCCTGCGGCAACGTTCTTCGCCCTCGTACAAGCTACCGCTCTGTCCGGCTCCCGGAGCAGGAGAAGCGGCTGCTTCGCGCACACAGCAGCGGAGCGGCAGCCGTACGCTCCGAAGCGCTGCTTCAGCCGAAAGACGCCGGCCACCGGCGCTTGGCTTCGGACAGCACCGGAGAGCCGTAGTGTGCGTCTGCACTAGACTGCATCATAGCGAAAAGCTTTGACAGTGTGTCTCGCAGGGAGATAGCTTAGGAGCGCAGCGCACTTATGCCTCCCTTGTCCAGAAACACGGATTTGCTGCACACTCCAAAAACACTGCTCTTTCCATGGTACTATGTAAGCTGCTGTCTGACGCCCGTTCTCTTCTGCCCACTCTTGCCCAGCTGGTTGTTGCAGCGTGCACGTGCCTTCCTGGCATTAAGAGCACAGTGAAAGCAATCGCAAAAGTCCAGCAGCTGCTGACTCCCAAACACAAGGCGCTGTCTACGTTCTTGCTTCTCCACACTTCAACAGAGTCCTTCATTTCTGCAGCTGCCATCGAGTTTTCTGCATCTCGAGCCTTCTGGGACGAGCACCAATTTCCCAGGAGGGGCTGCATCAGGACGAAGTCAAAACCCAGGAAAGTTGTCTCGGAACACCTTCAACAAAGCATGCCAGCAGTGCATTGAAAAGGCAGGGAGCTTTAGCCACCGTCCTCTAGCAGTCGCAAGGCTGTGCACACAATGTCGTCTCCCTGCGGCAACGTTCTTCGCCCTCGTACAAGCTACCGCTCTGTCCGGCTCCCGGAGCAGGAGAAGCGGCTGCTTCGCGCACACAGCAACGGAGCGGCAGCCGTACGCTCCGAAGCGCTGCTTCAGCCGAAAGACGCCGGCCACCGGCGCTTCGCTTCGGACAGCACCGGAGAGCCGTAGTGTACGTCTGCACTAGACTGCATCATAGCGAAAAGCTTTGACAGTGTGTCTCGCAGGGAGATAGCTTAGGAGCGCAGCGCACTTATGCCTCCCTTGTCCAGAAACACGGATTTGCTGCACACTCCAAAAACACTGCTCTTTCCATGGTACTATGTAAGCTGCTGTCTGACGCCCGTTCTCTTCTGCCCACTCTTGCCCAGCTGGTTGTTGCAGCGTGCACGTGCCTTCCTGGCATTAAGAGCACAGTGAAAGCAATCGCAAAAGTCCAGCAGCTGCTGACTCCCAAACACAAGGCGCTGTCTACGTTCTTGCTTCTCCACACTTCAACAGAGTCCTTCATTTCTGCAGCTGCCATCGAGTTTTCTGCATCTCGAGCCTTCTGGGACGAGCACCAATTTCCCAGGAGGGGCTGCATCAGGACGAAGTCAAAACCCAGGAAAGTTGTCTCGGAACACCTTCAACAAAGCATGCCAGCAGTGCATTGAAAAGGCAGGGAGCTTTAGCCACCGTCCTCTAGCAGTCGCAAGGCTGTGCACACAATGTCGTCTCCCTGCGGCAACGTTCTTCGCCCTCGTACAAGCTACCGCTCTGTCCGGCTCCCGGAGCAGGAGAAGCGGCTGCTTCGCGCACACAGCAACGGAGCGGCAGCCGTACGCTCCGAAGCGCTGCTTCAGCCGAAAGACGCCGGCCACCGGCGCTTCGCTTCGGACAGCACCGGAGAGCCGTAGTGTACGTCTGCACTAGACTGCATCATAGCGAAAAGCTTTGACAGTGTGTCTCGCAGGGAGATAGCTTAGGAGCGCAGCGCACTTATGCCTCCCTTGTCCAGAAACACGGATTTGCTGCACACTCCAAAAACACTGCTCTTTCCATGGTACTATGTAAGCTGCTGTCTGACGCCCGTTCTCTTCTGCCCACTCTTGCCCAGCTGGTTGTTGCAGCGTGCACGTGCCTTCCTGGCATTAAGAGCACAGTGAAAGCAATCGCAAAAGTCCAGCAGCTGCTGACTCCCAAACACAAGGCGCTGTCTACGTTCTTGCTTCTCCACACTTCAACAGAGTCCTTCATTTCTGCAGCTGCCATCGAGTTTTCTGCATCTCGAGCCTTCTGGGACGAGCACCAATTTCCCAGGAGGGGCTGCATCAGGACGAAGTCAAAACCCAGGAAAGTTGTCTCGGAACACCTTCAATAAAGCATGCCAGCAGTGCATTGAAAAGGCAGGGAGCTTTAGCCACCGTCCTCTAGCAGTCGCAAGGCTGTGCACACAATGTCGTCTCCCTGCGGCAACGTTCTTCGCCCTCGTACAAGCTACCGCTCTGTCCGGCTCCCGGAGCAGGAGAAGCGGCTGCTTCGCGCACACAACAGCGGAGCAGCAGCCGTACGCTCCGAAGCGCTGCTTCAGCCGAAAGACGCCGGCCACCGGCGCTTGGCTTCGGACAGCTCCGGAGAGACGTAGTGTGCGTCTGCACTAGACTGCATCATAGCGAACAGCTTTGGCAGTGTGTCTCGCAGGGAGATAGCTTAGGAGCGCAGCGCACTTATGCCTCCCTTGTCCAGAAACACGATTTTACTGCACACTCCAAAAACAGTACTCTTCCCAGGGCAATATATAAGCTGCTTTCTGACGGCCGTGATCTTTCGATTACTCTTGCGCAGCTCGTTGTTGCAGAGTGCACGTGCCTTCCTGGAATTCAGTGCACAGTGAAAGCAATCGCAAAAGTCCAGCAGCTGCTGACTCCCAAACACAAGGCGCTGTCTACGTTCTTGCTTCTCCACACTTCAACAGAGTCCTTCATTTCTGCAGCTGCCATCGAGTTTTCTGCATCTCGAGCCTTCTGGGACGAGCACCAATTTCCCAGGAGGGGCTGCATCAGGACGAAGTCAAAACCCAGGAAAGTTGTCTCGGAACACCTTCAATAAAGCATGCCAGCAGTGCATTGAAAAGGCAGGGAGCTTTAGCCACCGTCGTCTAGCAGTCGCAAGGCTGTGCACACAATGTCGTCTGCCTGCGGCAACGTTCTTCGCCCTCGTGCAAGCTACCGCTCTGTCCGGCTCCCGGAGCAGGAGAAGCGGCTGCTTCGCGCACACAACAGCGGAGCGGCAGCCGTACGCTCCGAAGCGCTGCTTCAGCCGAAAGACGCCGGCCACCGGCGCTTGGCTTCGGACAGCACCGGAGAGCCGTAGTGTGCGTCTGCACTAGACTGCATCATAGCGAAAAGCTTTGGCAGTGTGTCTCGCAGGGAGATAGCTTAGGAGCGCACTTATGCCTCCCTTGCCCAGAAACACGATTTTATTGCAAACTCCAAAAACATTGCTCTTTCCAGGGCAATATATAAGCTGTTTTCTGACGGCCGTGATCTTTCGATTACTCTTGCCCAGCTCGTTGTTTCAGCGTGCACGTGCCGTCCTGGCATTCAGTGCACAGTGAAAGCAATCGCAAAAGTCCAGCAGCTGCTGACTCCCAAACACAAGGCGCTGGCTATGTTCTTGCTTCTCGACAACTCAACGCAGCCCTTCATTTCTGCAGCTGCCATCGAGGTCTCTGCATGTCGGAGACTCAGAGGACGAGCACGAGTTTCCCAGGAGGGGCTGCATCAGGAGGAATTCTAAACTCAGGGAATTTGTCCTGGAACACCTTCCATAAGGATGCTAGAAAGGAATTGAAGAGGCAGGCGAGCGGCCACCACCGTCCTCTAGCAGTCCTTAGGGTGTGCGCAGAAGCCCGGTGCTCTGCGGCTTCGTTCTTCGCCCCCGTACAAGCTACCGCTCTGTCCGGCTCCCGGAGCAGGAGAAGCGGCTGCTTCACGCACACAGCAGCGGAGCGGCAGCCGTACGCTCCGAAGCGCTGCTTCAGCCGAAAGACGCCGGCCACCGGCGCTTGGCTTCGGACAGCACCGGAGAGCCGTAGTGTGCGTCTGCACTAGACTGCATCCTAGCGAAAAGCTTTGGCAGTGTGTCTCGCAGGGAGATAGCTTAGGAGCGCAGCGCACTTATGCCTCCCTTGCCCAGAAACACGATTTTATTGCAAACTCCAAAAACATTGCTCTTTCCAGGGCAATATATAAGCTGTTTTCTGACGGCCGTGATCTTTCGATTACTCTTGCCCAGCTCGTTGTTTCAGCGTGCACGTGCCGTCCTGGCATTCAGTGCACAGTGAAAGCAATCGCAAAAGTCCAGCAGCTGCTGACTCCCAAACACAAGGCGCTGTCTACGTTCTTGCTTCTCCACACTTCAACAGAGTCCTTCATTTCTGCAGCTGCCATCGAGTTTTCTGCATCTCGAGCCTTCTGGGACGAGCACCAATTTCCCAGGAGGGGCTGCATCAGGACGAAGTCAAAACCCAGGAAAGTTGTCTCGGAACACCTTCAACAAAGCATGCCAGCAGTGCATTGAAAAGGCAGGGAGCTTTAGCCACCGTCCTCCAGAATTGCCAAGGCTGTGCACACAATGTCGTCTCCCTGCGGCAACGTTCTTCGCCCTCGTACAAGCTACCGCTCTGTCCGGCTCCCGGAGCAGGAGAAGCGGCTGCTTCGCGCACACAGCAGCGGAGCGGCAGCCGTACGCTCCGAAGCGCTGCTTCAGCCGAAAGACGCCGGCCACCGGCGCTTGGCTTCGGACAGCACCGGAGAGCCGTAGTGTACGTCTGCACTAGACTGCATCATAGCGAAAAGCTTTGACAGTGTGTCTCGCAGGGAGATAGCTTAGGAGCGCAGCGCACTTATGCCTCCCTTGTCCAGAAACACGGATTTGCTGCACACTCCAAAAACACTGCTCTTTCCATGGTACTATGTAAGCTGCTGTCTGACGCCCGTTCTCTTCTGCCCACTCTTGCCCAGCTGGTTGTTGCAGCGTGCACGTGCCTTCCTGGCATTAAGAGCACAGTGAAAGCAATCGCAAAAGTCCAGCAGCTGCTGACTCCCAAACACAAGGCGCTGTCTACGTTCTTGCTTCTCCACACTTCAACAGAGTCCTTCATTTCTGCAGCTGCCATCGAGTTTTCTGCATCTCGAGCCTTCTGGGACGAGCACCAATTTCCCAGGAGGGGCTGCATCAGGACGAAGTCAAAACCCAGGAAAGTTGTCTCGGAACACCTTCAACAAAGCATGCCAGCAGTGCATTGAAAAGGCAGGGAGCTTTAGCCACCGTCCTCTAGCAGTCGCAAGGCTGTGCACACAATGTCGTCTCCCTGCGGCAACGTTCTTCGCCCTCGTACAAGCTACCGCTCTGTCCGGCTCCCGGAGCAGGAGAAGCGGCTGCTTCGCGCACACAGCAGCGGAGCGGCAGCCGTACGCTCCGAAGCGCTGCTTCAGCCGAAAGACGCCGGCCACCGGCGCTTCGCTTCGGACAGCACCGGAGAGCCGTAGTGTACGTCTGCACTAGACTGCATCATAGCGAAAAGCTTTGACAGTGTGTCTCGCAGGGAGATAGCTTAGGAGCGCAGCGCACTTATGCCTCCCTTGTCCAGAAACACGGATTTGCTGCACACTCCAAAAACACTGCTCTTTCCATGGTACTATGTAAGCTGCTGTCTGACGCCCGTTCTCTTCTGCCCACTCTTGCCCAGCTGGTTGTTGCAGCGTGCACGTGCCTTCCTGGCATTAAGAGCACAGTGAAAGCAATCGCAAAAGTCCAGCAGCTGCTGACTCCCAAACACAAGGCGCTGTCTACGTTCTTGCTTCTCCACACTTCAACAGAGTCCTTCATTTCTGCAGCTGCCATCGAGTTTTCTGCATCTCGAGCCTTCTGGGACGAGCACCAATTTCCCAGGAGGGGCTGCATCAGGACGAAGTCAAAACCCAGGAAAGTTGTCTCGGAACACCTTCAATAAAGCATGCCAGCAGTGCATTGAAAAGGCAGGGAGCTTTAGCCACCGTCCTCCAGAATTGCCAAGGCTGTGCACACAATGTCGTCTCCCTGCGGCAACGTTCTTCGCCCTCGTACAAGCTACCGCTCTGTCCGGCTCCCGGAGCAGGAGAAGCGGCTGCTTCGCGCACACAGCAGCGGAGCGGCAGCCGTACGCTCCAAAGCGCTGCTTCAGCCGAAAGACGCCAGCCACCGGCGCTTGGCTTCGGACAGCACCGGAGAGCCGTAGTGTACGTCTGCACTAGACTGCATCATAGCGAAAAGCTTTGACAGTGTGTCTCGCAGGGAGATAGCTTAGGAGCGCAGCGCACTTATGCCTCCCTTGTCCAGAAACACGGATTTGCTGCACACTCCAAAAACACTGCTCTTTCCATGGTACTATGTAAGGTGCTGTCTGACGCCCGTTCTCTTCTGCCCACTCTTGCCCAGCTGGTTGTTGCAGCGTGCACGTGCCTTCCTGGCATTAAGAGCACAGTGAAAGCAATCGCAAAAGTCCAGCAGCTGCTGACTCCCAAACACAAGGCGCTGTCTACGTTCTTGCTTCTCCACACTTCAACAGAGTCCTTCATTTCTGCAGCTGCCATCGAGTTTTCTGCATCTCGAGCCTTCTGGGACGAGCACCAATTTCCCAGGAGGGGCTGCATCAGGACGAAGTCAAAACCCAGGAAAGTTGTCTCGGAACACCTTCAATAAAGCATGCCAGCAGTGCATTGAAAAGGCAGGGAGCTTTAGCCACCGTCCTCCAGAATTGCCAAGGCTGTGCACACAATGTCGTCTCCCTGCGGCAACGTTCTTCGCCCTCGTACAAGCTACCGCTCTGTCCGGCTCCCGGAGCAGGAGAAGCGGCTGCTTCGCGCACACAGCAGCGGAGCGGCAGCCGTACGCTCCGAAGCGCTGCTTCAGCCGAAAGACGCCGGCCACCGGCGCTTCGCTTCGGACAGCACCGGAGAGCCGTAGTGTACGTCTGCACTAGACTGCATCATAGCGAAAAGCTTTGACAGTGTGTCTCGCAGGGAGATAGCTTAGGAGCGCAGCGCACTTATGCCTCCCTTGTCCAGAAACACGGATTTGCTGCACACTCCAAAAACACTGCTCTTTCCATGGTACTATGTAAGCTGCTGTCTGACGCCCGTTCTCTTCTGCCCACTCTTGCCCAGCTGGTTGTTGCAGCGTGCACGTGCCTTCCTGGCATTAAGAGCACAGTGAAAGCAATCGCAAAAGTCCAGCAGCTGCTGACTCCCAAACACAAGGCGCTGTCTACGTTCTTGCTTCTCCACACTTCAACAGAGTCCTTCATTTCTGCAGCTGCCATCGAGTTTTCTGCATCTCGAGCCTTCTGGGACGAGCACCAATTTCCCAGGAGGGGCTGCATCAGGACGAAGTCAAAACCCAGGAAAGTTGTCTCGGAACACCTTCAATAAAGCATGCCAGCAGTGCATTGAAAAGGCAGGGAGCTTTAGCCACCGTCCTCCAGAATTGCCAAGGCTGTGCACACAATGTCGTCTCCCTGCGGCAACGTTCTTCGCCCTCGTACAAGCTACCGCTCTGTCCGGCTCCCGGAGCAGGAGAAGCGGCTGCTTCGCGCACACAGCAGCGGAGCGGCAGCCGTACGCTCCGAAGCGCTGCTTCAGCCGAAAGACGCCGGCCACCGGCGCTTCGCTTCGGACAGCACCGGAGAGCCGTAGTGTACGTCTGCACTAGACTGCATCATAGCGAAAAGCTTTGACAGTGTGTCTCGCAGGGAGATAGCTTAGGAGCACAGCGCACTTATGCCTCCCTTGTCCA
This sequence comes from Lonchura striata, assembly GCF_050655825.1. Taxonomy (NCBI): domain Eukaryota; kingdom Metazoa; phylum Chordata; class Aves; order Passeriformes; family Estrildidae; genus Lonchura; species Lonchura striata. The sequence continues at coordinate 32,812,086 of NC_140710.1, read as the reverse complement.
GAAACACGGATTTGCTGCACACTCCAAAAACACTGCTCTTTCCATGGTACTATGTAAGGTGCTGTCTGACGCCCGTTCTCTTCTGCCCACTCTTGCCCAGCTGGTTGTTGCAGCGTGCACGTGCCTTCCTGGCATTAAGAGCACAGTGAAAGCAATCGCAAAAGTCCAGCAGCTGCTGACTCCCAAACACAAGGCGCTGTCTACGTTCTTGCTTCTCCACACTTCAACAGAGTCCTTCATTTCTGCAGCTGCCATCGAGTTTTCTGCATCTCGAGCCTTCTGGGACGAGCACCAATTTCCCACGAGGGGCTGCATCAGGACGAAGTCAAAACCCAGGAAAGTTGTCTCGGAACACCTTCAATAAAGCATGCCAGCAGTGCATTGAAAAGGCAGGGAGCTTTAGCCACCGTCCTCTAGCAGTCGCAAGGCTGTGCACACAATGTCGTCTCCCTGCGGCAACGTTCTTCGCCCTCGTACAAGCTACCGCTCTGTCCGGCTCCCGGAGCAGGAGAAGCGGCTGCTTCGCGCACACAGCAGCGGAGCGGCAGCCGTACGCTCCGAAGCGCTGCTTCAGCCGAAAGACGCCGGCCACCGGCGCTTCGCTTCGGACAGCACCGGAGAGCCGTAGTGTACGTCTGCACTAGACTGCATCATAGCGAAAAGCTTTGACAGTGTGTCTCGCAGGGAGATACCTTAGGAGCGCAGCGCACTTATGCCTCCCTTGTCCAGAAACACGGATTTGCTGCACACTCCAAAAACACTGCTCTTTCCATGGTACTATGTAAGCTGCTGTCTGACGCCCGTTCTCTTCTGCCCACTCTTGCCCAGCTGGTTGTTGCAGCGTGCACGTGCCTTCCTGGCATTAAGAGCACAGTGAAAGCAATCGCAAAAGTCCAGCAGCTGCTGACTCCCAAACACAAGGCGCTGTCTACGTTCTTGCTTCTCCACACTTCAACAGAGTCCTTCATTTCTGCAGCTGCCATCGAGTTTTCTGCATCTCGAGCCTTCTGGGACGAGCACCAATTTCCCAGGAGGGGCTGCATCAGGACGAAGTCAAAACCCAGGAAAGTTGTCTCGGAACACCTTCAATAAAGCATGCCAGCAGTGCATTGAAAAGGCAGGGAGCTTTAGCCACCGTCCTCCAGAATTGCCAAGGCTGTGCACACAATGTCGTCTCCCTGCGGCAACGTTCTTCGCCCTCGTACAAGCTACCGCTCTGTCCGGCTCCCGGAGCAGGAGAAGCGGCTGCTTCGCGCACACAGCAGCGGAGCGGCAGCCGTACGCTCCGAAGCGCTGCTTCAGCCGAAAGACGCCGGCCACCGGCGCTTCGCTTCGGACAGCACCGGAGAGCCGTAGTGTACGTCTGCACTAGACTGCATCATAGCGAAAAGCTTTGACAGTGTGTCTCGCAGGGAGATAGCTTAGGAGCGCAGCGCACTTATGCCTCCCTTGTCCAGAAACACGGATTTGCTGCACACTCCAAAAACACTGCTCTTTCCATGGTACTATGTAAGGTGCTGTCTGACGCCCGTTCTCTTCTGCCCACTCTTGCCCAGCTGGTTGTTGCAGCGTGCACGTGCCTTCCTGGCATTAAGAGCACAGTGAAAGCAATCGCAAAAGTCCAGCAGCTGCTGACTCCCAAACACAAGGCGCTGTCTACGTTCTTGCTTCTCCACACTTCAACAGAGTCCTTCATTTCTGCAGCTGCCATCGAGTTTTCTGCATCTCGAGCCTTCTGGGACGAGCACCAATTTCCCAGGAGGGGCTGCATCAGGACGAAGTCAAAACCCAGGAAAGTTGTCTCGGAACACCTTCAATAAAGCATGCCAGCAGTGCATTGAAAAGGCAGGGAGCTTTAGCCACCGTCCTCTAGCAGTCGCAAGGCTGTGCACACAATGTCGTCTTCCTGCGGCAACATTCTTCGCCCTCGTACAATCTACCGCTCTGTCCGGCTCCCGGAGCAGGAGAAGCGGCTGCTTCGCGCACACAACAGCGGAGTGGCAGCCGTAGGCTCCGAAGCGCTGCTTCAGCCGAAAGACGCCGGCCACCGGCGCTTGGCTTCGGACAGCTCCGGAGAGCCGTAGTGTGCGTCTGCACTAGACTGCATCCTAGCGAAAAGCTTTGGCAGTGTGTCTCGCAGGGAGATAGCTTAGGAGTGCAGCGCACTTATGCCTCCCTTGTCCAGAAACACGATTTTATTGCAAACTCCAAAAACATTGCTCTTTCCAAGGCAATATATAAGCTGTTTTCTGACGGCCGTGATCTTTCGATTACTCTTGCCCAGCTCGTTTTAACGTGCACATGCCGTCCTGGCATTCAGTGCACAGTGAAAGCAATCGCAAAAGTCCAGCAGCTGCTGACTCCCAAACACAAGGCGCTGGCTATGTTCTTGCTTCTCGACAACTCAACGCAGCCCTTCATTTCTGCAGCTGCCATCGAGGTCTCTGCATGTCGGAGACTCAGAGGACGAGCACGAGTTTCCCAGGAGGGGCTGCATCAGGAGGAATTCTAAACTCAGGGAATTTGTCCTGGAACACCTTCCATAAGGATGCTAGAAAGGAATTGAAGAGGCAGGCGAGCGGCCACCACCGTCCTCTAGCAGTCCTTAGGGTGTGCGCAGAAGCCCGGTGCTCTGCGGCTTCGTTCTTCGCCCCCGTACAAGCTACCGCTCTGTCCGGCTCCCGGAGCAGGAGAAGCGGCTGCTTCACGCACACAGCAGCGGAGCGGCAGCCGTACGCTCCGAAGCGCTGCTTCAGCCGAAAGACGCCGGCCACCGGCGCTTGGCTTCGGACAGCACCGGAGAGCCGTAGTGTGCGTCTGCACTAGACTGCATCCTAGCGAAAAGCTTTGGCAGTGTGTCTCGCAGGGAGATAGCTTAGGAGCGCAGCGCACTTATGCCTCCCTTGCCCAGAAACACGATTTTATTGCAAACTCCAAAAACATTGCTCTTTCCAGGGCAATATATAAGCTGTTTTCTGACGGCCGTGATCTTTCGATTACTCTTGCCCAGCTCGTTGTTTCAGCGTGCACGTGCCGTCCTGGCATTCAGTGCACAGTGAAAGCAATCGCAAAAGTCCAGCAGCTGCTGACTCCCAAACACAAGGCGCTGTCTACGTTCTTGCTTCTCCACACTTCAACAGAGTCCTTCATTTCTGCAGCTGCCATCGAGTTTTCTGCATCTCGAGCCTTCTGGGACGAGCACCAATTTCCCACGAGGGGCTGCATCAGGACGAAGTCAAAACCCAGGAAAGTTGTCTCGGAACACCTTCAATAAAGCATGCCAGCAGTGCATTGAAAAGGCAGGGAGCTTTAGCCACCGTCCTCCAGAATTGCCAAGGCTGTGCACACAATGTCGTCTCCCTGCGGCAACGTTCTTCGCCCTCGTACAAGCTACCGCTCTGTCCGGCTCCCGGAGCAGGAGAAGCGGCTGCTTCGCGCACACAGCAGCGGAGCGGCAGCCGTACGCTCCGAAGCGCTGCTTCAGCCGAAAGACGCCGGCCACCGGCGCTTCGCTTCGGACAGCACCGGAGAGCCGTAGTGTACGTCTGCACTAGACTGCATCATAGCGAAAAGCTTTGACAGTGTGTCTCGCAGGGAGATAGCTTAGGAGCGCAGCGCACTTATGCCTCCCTTGTCCAGAAACACGGATTTGCTGCACACTCCAAAAACACTGCTCTTTCCATGGTACTATGTAAGGTGCTGTCTGACGCCCGTTCTCTTCTGCCCACTCTTGCCCAGCTGGTTGTTGCAGCGTGCACGTGCCTTCCTGGCATTAAGAGCACAGTGAAAGCAATCGCAAAAGTCCAGCAGCTGCTGACTCCCAAACACAAGGCGCTGTCTACGTTCTTGCTTCTCCACACTTCAACAGAGTCCTTCATTTCTGCAGCTGCCATCGAGTTTTCTGCATCTCGAGCCTTCTGGGACGAGCACCAATTTCCCAGGAGGGGCTGCATCAGGACGAAGTCAAAACCCAGGAAAGTTGTCTCGGAACACCTTCAATAAAGCATGCCAGCAGTGCATTGAAAAGGCAGGGAGCTTTAGCCACCGTCCTCCAGAATTGCCAAGGCTGTGCACACAATGTCGTCTCCCTGCGGCAACGTTCTTCGCCCTCGTACAAGCTACCGCTCTGTCCGGCTCCCGGAGCAGGAGAAGCGGCTGCTTCGCGCACACAGCAGCGGAGCGGCAGCCGTACGCTCCGAAGCGCTGCTTCAGCCGAAAGACGCCGGCCACCGGCGCTTCGCTTCGGACAGCACCGGAGAGCCGTAGTGTACGTCTGCACTAGACTGCATCATAGCGAAAAGCTTTGACAGTGTGTCTCGCAGGGAGATAGCTTAGGAGCGCAGCGCACTTATGCCTCCCTTGTCCAGAAACACGGATTTGCTGCACACTCCAAAAACACTGCTCTTTCCATGGTACTATGTAAGCTGCTGTCTGACGCCCGTTCTCTTCTGCCCACTCTTGCCCAGCTGGTTGTTGCAGCGTGCACGTGCCTTCCTGGCATTAAGAGCACAGTGAAAGCAATCGCAAAAGTCCAGCAGCTGCTGACTCCCAAACACAAGGCGCTGTCTACGTTCTTGCTTCTCCACACTTCAACAGAGTCCTTCATTTCTGCAGCTGCCATCGAGTTTTCTGCATCTCGAGCCTTCTGGGACGAGCACCAATTTCCCAGGAGGGGCTGCATCAGGACGAAGTCAAAACCCAGGAAAGTTGTCTCGGAACACCTTCAATAAAGCATGCCAGCAGTGCATTGAAAAGGCAGGGAGCTTTAGCCACCGTCCTCTAGCAGTCGCAAGGCTGTGCACACAATGTCGTCTTCCTGCGGCAACGTTCTTCGCCCTCGTACAATCTACCGCTCTGTCCGGCTCCCGGAGCAGGAGAAGCGGCTGCTTCGCGCACACAACAGCGGAGTGGCAGCCGTACGCTCCGAAGCGCTGCTTCAGCCGAAAGACGCCGGCCACCGGCGCTTGGCTTCGGACAGCTCCGGAGAGCCGTAGTGTGCGTCTGCACTAGACTGCATCCTAGCGAAAAGCTTTGGCAGTGTGTCTCGCAGGGAGATAGCTTAGGAGTGCAGCGCACTTATGCCTCCCTTGTCCAGAAACACGATTTTATTGCAAACTCCAAAAACATTGCTCTTTCCAAGGCAATATATAAGCTGTTTTCTGACGGCCGTGATCTTTCGATTACTCTTGCCCAGCTCGTTGTTTTAACGTGCACATGCCGTCCTGGCATTCAGTGCACAGTGAAAGCAATCGCAAAAGTCCAGCAGCTGCTGACTCCCAAACACAAGGCGCTGGCTATGTTCTTGCTTCTCGACAACTCAACGCAGCCCTTCATTTCTGCAGCTGCCATCGAGGTCTCTGCATGTCGGAGACTCAGAGGACGAGCACGAGTTTCCCAGGAGGGGCTGCATCAGGAGGAATTCTAAACTCAGGGAATTTGTCCTGGAACACCTTCCATAAGGATGCTAGAAAGGAATTGAAGAGGCAGGCGAGCGGCCACCACCGTCCTCTAGCAGTCCTTAGGGTGTGCGCAGAAGCCCGGTGCTCTGCGGCTTCGTTCTTCGCCCCCGTACAAGCTACCGCTCTGTCCGGCTCCCGGAGCAGGAGAAGCGGCTGCTTCACGCACACAACAGCGGAGCGGCAGCCGTACGCTCCGAAGCGCTGCTTCAGCCGAAAGACGCCGGCCACCGGCGCTTGGCTTCGGACAGCACCGGAGAGCCGTAGTGTGCGTCTGCACTAGACTGCATCCTAGCGAAAAGCTTTGGCAGTGTGTCTCGCAGGGAGATAGCTTAGGAGCGCAGCGCACTTATGCCTCCCTTGCCCAGAAACACGATTTTATTGCAAACTCCAAAAACATTGCTCTTTCCAGGGCAATATATAAGCTCTTTTCTGACGGCCGTGATCTTTCGATTACTCTTGCCCAGCTCGTTGTTTCAGCGTGCACGTGCCGTCCTGGCATTCAGTGCACAGTGAAAGCAATCGCAAAAGTCCAGCAGCTGCTGACTCCCAAACACAAGGCGCTGTCTACGTTCTTGCTTCTCCACACTTCAACAGAGTCCTTCATTTCTGCAGCTGCCATCGAGTTTTCTGCATCTCGAGCCTTCTGGGACGAGCACCAATTTCCCAGGAGGGGCTGCATCAGGACGAAGTCAAAACCCAGGAAAGTTGTCTCGGAACACCTTCAATAAAGCATGCCAGCAGTGCATTGAAAAGGCAGGGAGCTTTAGCCACCGTCCTCCAGAATTGCCAAGGCTGTGCACACAATGTCGTCTCCCTGCGGCAACGTTCTTCGCCCTCGTACAAGCTACCGCTCTGTCCGGCTCCCGGAGCAGGAGAAGCGGCTGCTTCGCGCACACAGCAGCGGAGCGGCAGCCGTACGCTCCGAAGCGCTGCTTCAGCCGAAAGACGCCGGCCACCGGCGCTTCGCTTCGGACAGCACCGGAGAGCCGTAGTGTACGTCTGCACTAGACTGCATCATAGCGAAAAGCTTTGACAGTGTGTCTCGCAGGGAGATAGCTTAGGAGCGCAGCGCACTTATGCCTCCCTTGTCCAGAAACACGGATTTGCTGCACACTCCAAAAACACTGCTCTTTCCATGGTACTATGTAAGCTGCTGTCTGACGCCCGTTCTCTTCTGCCCACTCTTGCCCAGCTGGTTGTTGCAGCGTGCACGTGCCTTCCTGGCATTAAGAGCATAGTGAAAGCAATCGCAAAAGTCCAGCAGCTGCTGACTCCCAAACACAAGGCGCTGTCTACGTTCTTGCTTCTCCACACTTCAACAGAGTCCTTCATTTCTGCAGCTGCCATCGAGTTTTCTGCATCTCGAGCCTTCTGGGACGAGCACCAATTTCCCAGGAGGGGCTGCATCAGGACGAAGTCAAAACCCAGGAAAGTTGTCTCGGAACACCTTCAATAAAGCATGCCAGCAGTGCATTGAAAAGGCAGGGAGCTTTAGCCACCGTCCTCTAGCAGTCGCAAGGCTGTGCACACAATGTCGTCTTCCTGCGGCAACGTTCTTCGCCCTCGTACAATCTACCGCTCTGTCCGGCTCCCGGAGCAGGAGAAGCGGCTGCTTCGCGCACACAACAGCGGAGTGGCAGCCGTACACTCCGAAGCGCTGCTTCAGCCGAAAGACGCCGGCCACCGGCGCTTGGCTTCGGACAGCTCCGGAGAGCCGTAGTGTGCGTCTGCACTAGACTGCATCCTAGCGAAAAGCTTTGGCAGTGTGTCTCGCAGGGAGATAGCTTAGGAGTGCAGCGCACTTATGCCTCCCTTGTCCAGAAACACGATTTTATTGCAAACTCCAAAAACATTGCTCTTTCCAGGGCAATATATAAGCTGTTTTCTGACGGCCGTGATCTTTCGATTACTCTTGCCCAGCTCGTTGTTTTAACGTGCACATGCCGTCCTGGCATTCAGTGCACAGTGAAAGCAATCGCAAAAGTCCAGCAGCTGCTGACTCCCAAACACAAGGCGCTGGCTATGTTCTTGCTTCTCGACAACTCAACGCAGCCCTTCATTTCTGCAGCTGCCATCGAGGTCTCTGCATGTCGGAGACTCAGAGGACGAGCACGAGTTTCCCAGGAGGGGCTGCATCAGGAGGAATTCTAAACTCAGGGAATTTGTCCTGGAACACCTTCCATAAGGATGCTAGAAAGGAATTGAAGAGGCAGGCGAGCGGCCACCACCGTCCTCTAGCAGTCCTTAGGGTGTGCGCAGAAGCCCGGTGCTCTGCGGCTTCGTTCTTCGCCCCCGTACAAGCTACCGCTCTGTCCGGCTCCCGGAGCAGGAGAAGCGGCTGCTTCACGCACACAGCAGCGGAGCGGCAGCCGTACGCTCCGAAGCGCTGCTTCAGCCGAAAGACGCCGGCCACCGGCGCTTGGCTTCGGACAGCACCGGAGAGCCGTAGTGTGCGTCTGCACTAGACTGCATCCTAGCGAAAAGCTTTGGCAGTGTGTCTCGCAGGGAGATAGCTTAGGAGCGCAGCGCACTTATGCCTCCCTTGCCCAGAAACACGATTTTATTGCAAACTCCAAAAACATTGCTCTTTCCAGGGCAATATATAAGCTGTTTTCTGACGGCCGTGATCTTTCGATTACTCTTGCCCAGCTCGTTGTTTCAGCGTGCACGTGCCGTCCTGGCATTCAGTGCACAGTGAAAGCAATCGCAAAAGTCCAGCAGCTGCTGACTCCCAAACACAAGGCGCTGTCTACGTTCTTGCTTCTCCACACTTCAACAGAGTCCTTCATTTCTGCAGCTGCCATCGAGTTTTCTGCATCTCGAGCCTTCTGGGACGAGCACCAATTTCCCAGGAGGGGCTGCATCAGGACGAAGTCAAAACCCAGGAAAGTTGTCTCGGAACACCTTCAATAAAGCATGCCAGCAGTGCATTGAAAAGGCAGGGAGCTTTAGCCACCGTCCTCCAGAATTGCCAAGGCTGTGCACACAATGTCGTCTCCCTGCGGCAACGTTCTTCGCCCTCGTACAAGCTACCGCTCTGTCCGGCTCCCGGAGCAGGAGAAGCGGCTGCTTCGCGCACACAGCAGCGGAGCGGCAGCCGTACGCTCCGAAGCGCTGCTTCAGCCGAAAGACGCCGGCCACCGGCGCTTCGCTTCGGACAGCACCGGAGAGCCGTAGTGTACGTCTGCACTAGACTGCATCATAGCGAAAAGCTTTGACAGTGTGTCTCGCAGGGAGATAGCTTAGGAGCGCAGCGCACTTATGCCTCCCTTGTCCAGAAACACGGATTTGCTGCACACTCCAAAAACACTGCTCTTTCCATGGTACTATGTAAGGTGCTGTCTGACGCCCGTTCTCTTCTGCCCACTCTTGCCCAGCTGGTTGTTGCAGCGTGCACGTGCCTTCCTGGCATTAAGAGCACAGTGAAAGCAATCGCAAAAGTCCAGCAGCTGCTGACTCCCAAACACAAGGCGCTGTCTACGTTCTTGCTTCTCCACACTTCAACAGAGTCCTTCATTTCTGCAGCTGCCATCGAGTTTTCTGCATCTCGAGCCTTCTGGGACGAGCACCAATTTCCCAGGAGGGGCTGCATCAGGACGAAGTCAAAACCCAGGAAAGTTGTCTCGGAACACCTTCAATAAAGCATGCCAGCAGTGCATTGAAAAGGCAGGGAGCTTTAGCCACCGTCCTCCAGAATTGCCAAGGCTGTGCACACAATGTCGTCTCCCTGCGGCAACGTTCTTCGCCCTCGTACAAGCTACCGCTCTGTCCGGCTCCCGGAGCAGGAGAAGCGGCTGCTTCGCGCACACAGCAGCGGAGCGGCAGCCGTACGCTCCGAAGCGCTGCTTCAGCCGAAAGACGCCGGCCACCGGCGCTTCGCTTCGGACAGCACCGGAGAGCCGTAGTGTACGTCTGCACTAGACTGCATCATAGCGAAAAGCTTTGACAGTGTGTCTCGCAGGGAGATAGCTTAGGAGCGCAGCGCACTTATGCCTCCCTTGCCCAGAAACACGGATTTGCTGCACACTCCAAAAACACTGCTCTTTCCATGGTACTATGTAAGCTGCCTTCTGACGCCCGTTCTCTTCTGCCCACTCTTGCCCAGCTGGTTGTTGCAGCGTGCACGTGCCTTCCTGGCATTAAGAGCACAGTGAAAGCAATCGCAAAAGTCCAGCAGCTGCTGACTCCCAAACACAAGGCGCTGTCTACGTTCTTGCTTCTCCACACTTCAACAGAGTCCTTCATTTCTGCAGCTGCCATCGAGTTTTCTGCATCTCGAGCCTTCTGGGACGAGCACCAATTTCCCAGGAGGGGCTGCATCAGGACGAAGTCAAAACCCAGGAAAGTTGTCTCGGAACACCTTCAATAAAGCATGCCAGCAGTGCATTGAAAAGGCAGGGAGCTTTAGCCACCGTCCTCCAGAATTGCCAAGGCTGTGCACACAATGTCGTCTCCCTGCGGCAACGTTCTTCGCCCTCGTACAAGCTACCGCTCTGTCCGGCTCCCGGAGCAGGAGAAGCGGCTGCTTCGCGCACACAGCAGCGGAGCGGCAGCCGTACGCTCCGAAGCGCTGCTTCAGCCGAAAGACGCCGGCCACCGGCGCTTCGCTTCGGACAGCACCGGAGAGCCGTAGTGTACGTCTGCACTAGACTGCATCATAGCGAAAAGCTTTGACAGTGTGTCTCGCAGGGAGATAGCTTAGGAGCGCAGCGCACTTATGCCTCCCTTGTCCAGAAACACGGATTTGCTGCACACTCCAAAAACACTGCTCTTTCCATGGTACTATGTAAGCTGCTGTCTGACGCCCGTTCTCTTCTGCCCACTCTTGCCCAGCTGGTTGTTGCAGCGTGCACGTGCCTTCCTGGCATTAAGAGCACAGTGAAAGCAATCGCAAAAGTCCAGCAGCTGCTGACTCCCAAACACAAGGCGCTGTCTACGTTCTTGCTTCTCCACACTTCAACAGAGTCCTTCATTTCTGCAGCTGCCATCGAGTTTTCTGCATCTCGAGCCTTCTGGGACGAGCACCAATTTCCCAGGAGGGGCTGCATCAGGACGAAGTCAAAACCCAGGAAAGTTGTCTCGGAACACCTTCAATAAAGCATGCCAGCAGTGCATTGAAAAGGCAGGGAGCTTTAGCCACCGTCCTCTAGCAGTCGCAAGGCTGTGCACACAATGTCGTCTTCCTGCGGCAACGTTCTTCGCCCTCGTACAATCTACCGCTCTGTCCGGCTCCCGGAGCAGGAGAAGCGGCTGCTTCGCGCACACAACAGCGGAGTGGCAGCCGTACGCTCCGAAGCGCTGCTTCAGCCGAAAGACGCCGGCCACCGGCGCTTGGCTTCGGACAGCTCCGGAGAGCCGTAGTGTGCGTCTGCACTAGACTGCATCCTAGCGAAAAGCTTTGGCAGTGTGTCTCGCAGGGAGATAGCTTAGGAGTGCAGCGCACTTATGCCTCCCTTGTCCAGAAACACGATTTTATTGCAAACTCCAAAAACATTGCTCTTTCCAAGGCAATATATAAGCTGTTTTCTGACGGCCGTGATCTTTCGATTACTCTTGCCCAGCTCGTTGTTTTAACGTGCACATGCCGTCCTGGCATTCAGTGCACAGTGAAAGCAATCGCAAAAGTCCAGCAGCTGCTGACTCCCAAACACAAGGCGCTGGCTATGTTCTTGCTTCTCGACAACTCAACGCAGCCCTTCATTTCTGCAGCTGCCATCGAGGTCTCTGCATGTCGGAGACTCAGAGGACGAGCACGAGTTTCCCAGGAGGGGCTGCATCAGGAGGAATTCTAAACTCAGGGAATTTGTCCTGGAACACCTTCCATAAGGATGCTAGAAAGGAATTGAAGAGGCAGGCGAGCGGCCACCACCGTCCTCTAGCAGTCCTTAGGGTGTGCGCAGAAGCCCGGTGCTCTGCGGCTTCGTTCTTCGCCCCCGTACAAGCTACCGCTCTGTCCGGCTCCCGGAGCAGGAGAAGCGGCTGCTTCACGCACACAACAGCGGAGCGGCAGCCGTACGCTCCGAAGCGCTGCTTCAGCCGAAAGACGCCGGCCACCGGCGCTTGGCTTCGGACAGCACCGGAGAGCCGTAGTGTGCGTCTGCACTAGACTGCATCCTAGCGAAAAGCTTTGGCAGTGTGTCTCGCAGGGAGATAGCTTAGGAGCGCAGCGCACTTATGCCTCCCTTGCCCAGAAACACGATTTTATTGCAAACTCCAAAAACATTGCTCTTTCCAGGGCAATATATAAGCTCTTTTCTGACGGCCGTGATCTTTCGATTACTCTTGCCCAGCTCGTTGTTTCAGCGTGCACGTGCCGTCCTGGCATTCAGTGCACAGTGAAAGCAATCGCAAAAGTCCAGCAGCTGCTGACTCCCAAACACAAGGCGCTGTCTACGTTCTTGCTTCTCCACACTTCAACAGAGTCCTTCATTTCTGCAGCTGCCATCGAGTTTTCTGCATCTCGAGCCTTCTGGGACGAGCACCAATTTCCCAGGAGGGGCTGCATCAGGACGAAGTCAAAACCCAGGAAAGTTGTCTCGGAACACCTTCAATAAAGCATGCCAGCAGTGCATTGAAAAGGCAGGGAGCTTTAGCCACCGTCCTCCAGAATTGCCAAGGCTGTGCACACAATGTCGTCTCCCTGCGGCAACGTTCTTCGCCCTCGTACAAGCTACCGCTCTGTCCGGCTCCCGGAGCAGGAGAAGCGGCTGCTTCGCGCACACAGCAGCGGAGCGGCAGCCGTACGCTCCGAAGCGCTGCTTCAGCCGAAAGACGCCGGCCACCGGCGCTTCGCTTCGGACAGCACCGGAGAGCCGTAGTGTACGTCTGCACTAGACTGCATCATAGCGAAAAGCTTTGACAGTGTGTCTCGCAGGGAGATAGCTTAGGAGCGCAGCGCACTTATGCCTCCCTTGTCCAGAAACACGGATTTGCTGCACACTCCAAAAACACTGCTCTTTCCATGGTACTATGTAAGCTGCTGTCTGACGCCCGTTCTCTTCTGCCCACTCTTGCCCAGCTGGTTGTTGCAGCGTGCACGTGCCTTCCTGGCATTAAGAGCATAGTGAAAGCAATCGCAAAAGTCCAGCAGCTGCTGACTCCCAAACACAAGGCGCTGTCTACGTTCTTGCTTCTCCACACTTCAACAGAGTCCTTCATTTCTGCAGCTGCCATCGAGTTTTCTGCATCTCGAGCCTTCTGGGACGAGCACCAATTTCCCAGGAGGGGCTGCATCAGGACGAAGTCAAAACCCAGGAAAGTTGTCTCGGAACACCTTCAATAAAGCATGCCAGCAGTGCATTGAAAAGGCAGGGAGCTTTAGCCACCGTCCTCTAGCAGTCGCAAGGCTGTGCACACAATGTCGTCTTCCTGCGGCAACGTTCTTCGCCCTCGTACAATCTACCGCTCTGTCCGGCTCCCGGAGCAGGAGAAGCGGCTGCTTCGCGCACACAACAGCGGAGTGGCAGCCGTACACTCCGAAGCGCTGCTTCAGCCGAAAGACGCCGGCCACCGGCGCTTGGCTTCGGACAGCTCCGGAGAGCCGTAGTGTGCGTCTGCACTAGACTGCATCCTAGCGAAAAGCTTTGGCAGTGTGTCTCGCAGGGAGATAGCTTAGGAGTGCAGCGCACTTATGCCTCCCTTGTCCAGAAACACGATTTTATTGCAAACTCCAAAAACATTGCTCTTTCCAGGGCAATATATAAGCTGTTTTCTGACGGCCGTGATCTTTCGATTACTCTTGCCCAGCTCGTTGTTTTAACGTGCACATGCCGTCCTGGCATTCAGTGCACAGTGAAAGCAATCGCAAAAGTCCAGCAGCTGCTGACTCCCAAACACAAGGCGCTGGCTATGTTCTTGCTTCTCGACAACTCAACGCAGCCCTTCATTTCTGCAGCTGCCATCGAGGTCTCTGCATGTCGGAGACTCAGAGGACGAGCACGAGTTTCCCAGGAGGGGCTGCATCAGGAGGAATTCTAAACTCAGGGAATTTGTCCTGGAACACCTTCCATAAGGATGCTAGAAAGGAATTGAAGAGGCAGGCGAGCGGCCACCACCGTCCTCTAGCAGTCCTTAGGGTGTGCGCAGAAGCCCGGTGCTCTGCGGCTTCGTTCTTCGCCCCCGTACAAGCTACCGCTCTGTCCGGCTCCCGGAGCAGGAGAAGCGGCTGCTTCACGCACACAGCAGCGGAGCGGCAGCCGTACGCTCCGAAGCGCTGCTTCAGCCGAAAGACGCCGGCCACCGGCGCTTGGCTTCGGACAGCACCGGAGAGCCGTAGTGTGCGTCTGCACTAGACTGCATCCTAGCGAAAAGCTTTGGCAGTGTGTCTCGCAGGGAGATAGCTTAGGAGCGCAGCGCACTTATGCCTCCCTTGCCCAGAAACACGATTTTATTGCAAACTCCAAAAACATTGCTCTTTCCAGGGCAATATATAAGCTGTTTTCTGACGGCCGTGATCTTTCGATTACTCTTGCCCAGCTCGTTGTTTCAGCGTGCACGTGCCGTCCTGGCATTCAGTGCACAGTGAAAGCAATCGCAAAAGTCCAGCAGCTGCTGACTCCCAAACACAAGGCGCTGTCTACGTTCTTGCTTCTCCACACTTCAACAGAGTCCTTCATTTCTGCAGCTGCCATCGAGTTTTCTGCATCTCGAGCCTTCTGGGACGAGCACCAATTTCCCAGGAGGGGCTGCATCAGGACGAAGTCAAAACCCAGGAAAGTTGTCTCGGAACACCTTCAATAAAGCATGCCAGCAGTGCATTGAAAAGGCAGGGAGCTTTAGCCACCGTCCTCCAGAATTGCCAAGGCTGTGCACACAATGTCGTCTCCCTGCGGCAACGTTCTTCGCCCTCGTACAAGCTACCGCTCTGTCCGGCTCCCGGAGCAGGAGAAGCGGCTGCTTCGCGCACACAGCAGCGGAGCGGCAGCCGTACGCTCCGAAGCGCTGCTTCAGCCGAAAGACGCCGGCCACCGGCGCTTCGCTTCGGACAGCACCGGAGAGCCGTAGTGTACGTCTGCACTAGACTGCATCATAGCGAAAAGCTTTGACAGTGTGTCTCGCAGGGAGATAGCTTAGGAGCGCAGCGCACTTATGCCTCCCTTGTCCAGAAACACGGATTTGCTGCACACTCCAAAAACACTGCTCTTTCCATGGTACTATGTAAGCTGCTGTCTGACGCCCGTTCTCTTCTGCCCACTCTTGCCCAGCTGGTTGTTGCAGCGTGCACGTGCCTTCCTGGCATTAAGAGCACAGTGAAAGCAATCGCAAAAGTCCAGCAGCTGCTGACTCCCAAACACAAGGCGCTGTCTACGTTCTTGCTTCTCCACACTTCAACAGAGTCCTTCATTTCTGCAGCTGCCATCGAGTTTTCTGCATCTCGAGCCTTCTGGGACGAGCACCAATTTCCCAGGAGGGGCTGCATCAGGACGAAGTCAAAACCCAGGAAAGTTGTCTCGGAACACCTTCAATAAAGCATGCCAGCAGTGCATTGAAAAGGCAGGGAGCTTTAGCCACCGTCCTCCAGAATTGCCAAGGCTGTGCACACAATGTCGTCTCCCTGCGGCAACGTTCTTCGCCCTCGTACAAGCTACCGCTCTGTCCGGCTCCCGGAGCAGGAGAAGCGGCTGCTTCGCGCACACAGCAGCGGAGCGGCAGCCGTACGCTCCGAAGCGCTGCTTCAGCCGAAAGACGCCGGCCACCGGCGCTTCGCTTCGGACAGCACCGGAGAGCCGTAGTGTACGTCTGCACTAGACTGCATCATAGCGAAAAGCTTTGACAGTGTGTCTCGCAGGGAGATACCTTAGGAGCGCAGCGCACTTATGCCTCCCTTGTCCAGAAACACGGATTTGCTGCACACTCCAAAAACACTGCTCTTTCCATGGTACTATGTAAGCTGCTGTCTGACGCCCGTTCTCTTCTGCCCACTCTTGCCCAGCTGGTTGTTGCAGCGTGCACGTGCCTTCCTGGCATTAAGAGCACAGTGAAAGCAATCGCAAAAGTCCAGCAGCTGCTGACTCCCAAACACAAGGCGCTGGCTATGTTCTTGCTTCTCCACACTTCAACAGAGTCCTTCATTTCTGCAGCTGCCATCGAGTTTTCTGCATCTCGAGCCTTCTGGGACGAGCACCAATTTCCCAGGAGGGGCTGCATCAGGACGAAGTCAAAACCCAGGAAAGTTGTCTCGGAACACCTTCAATAAAGCATGCCAGCAGTGCATTGAAAAGGCAGGGAGCTTTAGCCACCGTCCTCCAGAATTGCCAAGGCTGTGCACACAATGTCGTCTCCTTGCGGCAACGTTCTTCGCCCTCGTACAAGCTACCGCTCTGTCCGGCTCCCGGAGCAGGAGAAGCGGCTGCTTCGCGCACACAACAGCGGAGCGGCAGCCGTACGCTCCGAAGCGCTGCTTCAGCCGAAAGACGCCGGCCACCGGCGCTTCGCTTCGGACAGCACCGGAGAGCCGTAGTGTGCGTCTGCACTAGACTGCATCCTAGCGAAAAGCTTTGGCAGTGTGTCTCGCAGGGAGATAGCTTAGGAGTGCAGCGCACTTATGCCTCCCTTGTCCAGAAACACGATTTTATTGCAAACTCCAAAAACATTGCTCTTTCCAGGGCAATATATAAGCTGTTTTCTGACGGCCGTGATCTTTCGATTACTCTTGCCCAGCTCGTTGTTTTAACGTGCACATGCCGTCCTGGCATTCAGTGCACAGTGAAAGCAATCGCAAAAGTCCAGCAGCTGCTGACTCCCAAACACAAGGCGCTGGCTATGTTCTTGCTTCTCGACAACTCAACGCAGCCCTTCATTTCTGCAGCTGCCATCGAGGTCTCTGCATGTCGGAGACTCAGAGGACGAGCACGAGTTTCCCAGGAGGGGCTGCATCAGGAGGAATTCTAAACTCAGGAAATTTGTCCTGGAACACCTTCCATAAGGATGCTAGAAAGGAATTGAAGAGGCAGGCGAGCGGCCACCACCGTCCTCTAGCAGTCCTTAGGGTGTGCGCAGAAGCCCGGTGCTCTGCGGCTTCGTTCTTCGCCCCCGTACAAGCTACCGCTCTGTCCGGCTCCCGGAGCAGGAGAAGCGGCTGCTTCACGCACACAGCAGCGGAGCGGCAGCCGTACGCTCCGAAGCGCTGCTTCAGCCGAAAGACGCCGGCCACCGGCGCTTGGCTTCGGACAGCACCGGAGAGCCGTAGTGTGCGTCTGCACTAGACTGCATCCTAGCGAAAAGCTTTGGCAGTGTGTCTCGCAGGGAGATAGCTTAGGAGCGCAGCGCACTTATGCCTCCCTTGCCCAGAAACACGATTTTATTGCAAACTCCAAAAACATTGCTCTTTCCAGGGCAATATATAAGCTGTTTTCTGACGGCCGTGATCTTTCGATTACTCTTGCCCAGCTCGTTGTTTCAGCGTGCACGTGCCGTCCTGGCATTCAGTGCACAGTGAAAGCAATCGCAAAAGTCCAGCAGCTGCTGACTCCCAAACACAAGGCGCTGGCTATGTTCTTGCTTCTCCACACTTCAACAGAGTCCTTCATTTCTGCAGCTGCCATCGAGTTTTCTGCATCTCGAGCCTTCTGGGACGAGCACCAATTTCCCAGGAGGGGCTGCATCAGGACGAAGTCAAAACCCAGGAAAGTTGTCTCGGAACACCTTCAATAAAGCATGCCAGCAGTGCATTGAAAAGGCAGGGAGCTTTAGCCACCGTCCTCCAGAATTGCCAAGGCTGTGCACACAATGTCGTCTCCCTGCGGCAACGTTCTTCGCCCTCGTACAAGCTACCGCTCTGTCCGGCTCCCGGAGCAGGAGAAGCGGCTGCTTCGCGCACACAGCAGCGGAGCGGCAGCCGTACGCTCCGAAGCGCTGCTTCAGCCAAAAGACGCCGGCCACCGGCGCTTCGCTTCGGACAGCACCGGAGAGCCGTAGTGTACGTCTGCACTAGACTGCATCATAGCGAAAAGCTTTGACAGTGTGTCTCGCAGGGAGATAGCTTAGGAGCGCAGCGCACTTATGCCTCCCTTGTCCAGAAACACGGATTTGCTGCACACTCCAAAAACACTGCTCTTTCCATGGTACTATGTAAGCTGCTGTCTGACGCCCGTTCTCTTTTGCCCACTCTTGCCCAGCTGGTTGTTGCAGCGTGCACGTGCCTTCCTGGCATTAAGAGCACAGTGAAAGCAATCGCAAAAGTCCAGCAGCTGCTGACTCCCAAACACAAGGCGCTGTCTACGTTCTTGCTTCTCCACACTTCAACAGAGTCCTTCATTTCTGCAGCTGCCATCGAGTTTTCTGCATCTCGAGCCTTCTGGGACGAGCACCAATTTCCCAGGAGGGGCTGCATCAGGACGAAGTCAAAACCCAGGAAAGTTGTCTCGGAACACCTTCAATAAAGCATGCCAGCAGTGCATTGAAAAGGCAGGGAGCTTTAGCCACCGTCCTCTAGCAGTCGCAAGGCTGTGCACACAATGTCGTCTCCCTGCGGCAACGTTCTTCGCCCTCGTACAAGCTACCGCTCTGTCCGGCTCCCGGAGCAGGAGAAGCGGCTGCTTCGCGCACACAACAGCGGAGCGGCAGCCGTACGCTCCGAAGCGCTGCTTCAGCCAAAAGACGCCGGCCACCGGCGCTTCGCTTCGGACAGCACCGGAGAGCCGTAGTGTACGTCTGCACTAGACTGCATCATAGCGAAAAGCTTTGACAGTGTGTCTCGCAGGGAGATAGCTTAGGAGCGCAGCGCACTTATGCCTCCCTTGTCCAGAAACACGGATTTGCTGCACACTCCAAAAACACTGCTCTTTCCATGGTACTATGTAAGCTGCTGTCTGACGCCCGTTCTCTTCTGCCCACTCTTGCCCAGCTGGTTGTTGCAGCGTGCACGTGCCTTCCTGGCATTAAGAGCACAGTGAAAGCAATCGCAAAAGTCCAGCAGCTGCTGACTCCCAAACACAAGGCGCTGTCTACGTTCTTGCTTCTCCACACTTCAACAGAGTCCTTCATTTCTGCAGCTGCCATCGAGTTTTCTGCATCTCGAGCCTTCTGGGACGAGCACCAATTTCCCAGGAGGGGCTGCATCAGGACGAAGTCAAAACCCAGGAAAGTTGTCTCGGAACACCTTCAATAAAGCATGCCAGCAGTGCATTGAAAAGGCAGGGAGCTTTAGCCACCGTCCTCTAGCAGTCGCAAGGCTGTGCACACAATGTCGTCTTCCTGCGGCAACGTTCTTCGCCCTCGTACAATCTACCGCTCTGTCCGGCTCCCGGAGCAGGAGAAGCGGCTGCTTCGCGCACACAACAGCGGAGTGGCAGCCGTACGCTCCGAAGCGCTGCTTCAGCCGAAAGACGCCGGCCACCGGCGCTTGGCTTCGGACAGCTCCGGAGAGCCGTAGTGTGCGTCTGCACTAGACTGCATCCTAGCGAAAAGCTTTGGCAGTGTGTCTCGCAGGGAGATAGCTTAGGAGTGCAGCGCACTTATGCCTCCCTTGTCCAGAAACACGATTTTATTGCAAACTCCAAAAACATTGCTCTTTCCAAGGCAATATATAAGCTGTTTTCTGACGGCCGTGATCTTTCGATTACTCTTGCCCAGCTCGTTGTTTTAACGTGCACATGCCGTCCTGGCATTCAGTGCACAGTGAAAGCAATCGCAAAAGTCCAGCAGCTGCTGACTCCCAAACACAAGGCGCTGTCTACGTTCTTGCTTCTCCACACTTCAACAGAGTCCTTCATTTCTGCAGCTGCCATCGAGTTTTCTGCATCTCGAGCCTTCTGGGACGAGCACCAATTTCCCAGGAGGGGCTGCATCAGGACGAAGTCAAAACCCAGGAAAGTTGTCTCGGAACACCTTCAATAAAGCATGCCAGCAGTGCATTGAAAAGGCAGGGAGCTTTAGCCACCGTCCTCCAGAATTGCCAAGGCTGTGCACACAATGTCGTCTCCCTGCGGCAACGTTCTTCGCCCTCGTACAAGCTACCGCTCTGTCCGGCTCCCGGAGCAGGAGAAGCGGCTGCTTCGCGCACACAGCAGCGGAGCGGCAGCCGTACGCTCCGAAGCGCTGCTTCAGCCGAAAGACGCCGGCCACCGGCGCTTCGCTTCGGACAGCACCGGAGAGCCGTAGTGTACGTCTGCACTAGACTGCATCATAGCGAAAAGCTTTGACAGTGTGTCTCGCAGGGAGATAGCTTAGGAGCGCAGCGCACTTATGCCTCCCTTGTCCAGAAACACGGATTTGCTGCACACTCCAAAAACACTGCTCTTTCCATGGTACTATGTAAGCTGCTGTCTGACGCCCGTTCTCTTTTGCCCACTCTTGCCCAGCTGGTTGTTGCAGCGTGCACGTGCCTTCCTGGCATTAAGAGCACAGTGAAAGCAATCGCAAAAGTCCAGCAGCTGCTGACTCCCAAACACAAGGCGCTGTCTACGTTCTTGCTTCTCCACACTTCAACAGAGTCCTTCATTTCTGCAGCTGCCATCGAGTTTTCTGCATCTCGAGCCTTCTGGGACGAGCACCAATTTCCCAGGAGGGGCTGCATCAGGACGAAGTCAAAACCCAGGAAAGTTGTCTCGGAACACCTTCAATAAAGCATGCCAGCAGTGCATTGAAAAGGCAGGGAGCTTTAGCCACCGTCCTCCAGAATTGCCAAGGCTGTGCACACAATGTCGTCTCCTTGCGGCAACGTTCTTCGCCCTCGTACAAGCTACCGCTCTGTCCGGCTCCCGGAGCAGGAGAAGCGGCTGCTTCGCGCACACAACAGCGGAGCGGCAGCCGTACGCTCCGAAGCGCTGCTTCAGCCGAAAGACGCCGGCCACCGGCGCTTCGCTTCGGACAGCACCGGAGAGCCGTAGTGTGCGTCTGCACTAGACTGCATCCTAGCGAAAAGCTTTGGCAGTGTGTCTCGCAGGGAGATAGCTTAGGAGTGCAGCGCACTTATGCCTCCCTTGTCCAGAAACACGATTTTATTGCAAACTCCAAAAACATTGCTCTTTCCAGGGCAATATATAAGCTGTTTTCTGACGGCCGTGATCTTTCGATTACTCTTGCCCAGCTCGTTGTTTTAACGTGCACATGCCGTCCTGGCATTCAGTGCACAGTGAAAGCAATCGCAAAAGTCCAGCAGCTGCTGACTCCCAAACACAAGGCGCTGGCTATGTTCTTGCTTCTCGACAACTCAACGCAGCCCTTCATTTCTGCAGCTGCCATCGAGGTCTCTGCATGTCGGAGACTCAGAGGACGAGCACGAGTTTCCCAGGAGGGGCTGCATCAGGAGGAATTCTAAACTCAGGGAATTTGTCCTGGAACACCTTCCATAAGGATGCTAGAAAGGAATTGAAGAGGCAGGCGAGCGGCCACCACCGTCCTCTAGCAGTCCTTAGGGTGTGCGCAGAAGCCCGGTGCTCTGCGGCTTCGTTCTTCGCCCCCGTACAAGCTACCGCTCTGTCCGGCTCCCGGAGCAGGAGAAGCGGCTGCTTCACGCACACAGCAGCGGAGCGGCAGCCGTACGCTCCGAAGCGCTGCTTCAGCCGAAAGACGCCGGCCACCGGCGCTTGGCTTCGGACAGCACCGGAGAGCCGTAGTGTGCGTCTGCACTAGACTGCATCCTAGCGAAGAGCTTTGGCAGTGTGTCTCGCAGGGAGATAGCTTAGGAGCGCAGCGCACTTATGCCTCCCTTGCCCAGAAACACGATTTTATTGCAAACTCCAAAAACATTGCTCTTTCCAGGGCAATATATAAGCTGTTTTCTGACGGCCGTGATCTTTCGATTACTCTTGCCCAGCTCGTTGTTTCAGCGTGCACGTGCCGTCCTGGCATTCAGTGCACAGTGAAAGCAATCGCAAAAGTCCAGCAGCTGCTGACTCCCAAACACAAGGCGCTGTCTACGTTCTTGCTTCTCCACACTTCAACAGAGTCCTTCATTTCTGCAGCTGCCATCGAGTTTTCTGCATCTC
Source organism: Lonchura striata (assembly GCF_050655825.1). Taxonomy (NCBI): domain Eukaryota; kingdom Metazoa; phylum Chordata; class Aves; order Passeriformes; family Estrildidae; genus Lonchura; species Lonchura striata. The sequence continues at coordinate 32,790,698 of NC_140710.1, read as the reverse complement.
GAGCCTTCTGGGACGAGCACCAATTTCCCAGGAGGGGCTGCATCAGGACGAAGTCAAAACCCAGGAAAGTTGTCTCGGAACACCTTCAATAAAGCATGCCAGCAGTGCATTGAAAAGGCAGGGAGCTTTAGCCACCGTCCTCCAGAATTGCCAAGGCTGTGCACACAATGTCGTCTCCCTGCGGCAACGTTCTTCGCCCTCGTACAAGCTACCGCTCTGTCCGGCTCCCGGAGCAGGAGAAGCGGCTGCTTCGCGCACACAGCAGCGGAGCGGCAGCCGTACGCTCCGAAGCGCTGCTTCAGCCGAAAGACGCCGGCCACCGGCGCTTCGCTTCGGACAGCACCGGAGAGCCGTAGTGTACGTCTGCACTAGACTGCATCATAGCGAAAAGCTTTGACAGTGTGTCTCGCAGGGAGATAGCTTAGGAGCGCAGCGCACTTATGCCTCCCTTGTCCAGAAACACGGATTTGCTGCACACTCCAAAAACACTGCTCTTTCCATGGTACTATGTAAGCTGCTGTCTGACGCCCGTTCTCTTCTGCCCACTCTTGCCCAGCTGGTTGTTGCAGCGTGCACGTGCCTTCCTGGCATTAAGAGCACAGTGAAAGCAATCGCAAAAGTCCAGCAGCTGCTGACTCCCAAACACAAGGCGCTGTCTACGTTCTTGCTTCTCCACACTTCAACAGAGTCCTTCATTTCTGCAGCTGCCATCGAGTTTTCTGCATCTCGAGCCTTCTGGGACGAGCACCAATTTCCCAGGAGGGGCTGCATCAGGACGAAGTCAAAACCCAGGAAAGTTGTCTCGGAACACCTTCAATAAAGCATGCCAGCAGTGCATTGAAAAGGCAGGGAGCTTTAGCCACCGTCCTCCAGAATTGCCAAGGCTGTGCACACAATGTCGTCTCCCTGCGGCAACGTTCTTCGCCCTCGTACAAGCTACCGCTCTGTCCGGCTCCCGGAGCAGGAGAAGCGGCTGCTTCGCGCACACAGCAGCGGAGCGGCAGCCGTACGCTCCGAAGCGCTGCTTCAGCCGAAAGACGCCGGCCACCGGCGCTTCGCTTCGGACAGCACCGGAGAGCCGTAGTGTACGTCTGCACTAGACTGCATCATAGCGAAAAGCTTTGACAGTGTGTCTCGCAGGGAGATAGCTTAGGAGCGCAGCGCACTTATGCCTCCCTTGCCCAGAAACACGGATTTGCTGCACACTCCAAAAACACTGCTCTTTCCATGGTACTATGTAAGCTGCCTTCTGACGCCCGTTCTCTTCTGCCCACTCTTGCCCAGCTGGTTGTTGCAGCGTGCACGTGCCTTCCTGGCATTAAGAGCACAGTGAAAGCAATCGCAAAAGTCCAGCAGCTGCTGACTCCCAAACACAAGGCGCTGTCTACGTTCTTGCTTCTCCACACTTCAACAGAGTCCTTCATTTCTGCAGCTGCCATCGAGTTTTCTGCATCTCGAGCCTTCTGGGACGAGCACCAATTTCCCAGGAGGGGCTGCATCAGGACGAAGTCAAAACCCAGGAAAGTTGTCTCGGAACACCTTCAATAAAGCATGCCAGCAGTGCATTGAAAAGGCAGGGAGCTTTAGCCACCGTCCTCCAGAATTGCCAAGGCTGTGCACACAATGTCGTCTCCCTGCGGCAACGTTCTTCGCCCTCGTACAAGCTACCGCTCTGTCCGGCTCCCGGAGCAGGAGAAGCGGCTGCTTCGCGCACACAGCAGCGGAGCGGCAGCCGTACGCTCCGAAGCGCTGCTTCAGCCGAAAGACGCCGGCCACCGGCGCTTCGCTTCGGACAGCACCGGAGAGCCGTAGTGTACGTCTGCACTAGACTGCATCATAGCGAAAAGCTTTGACAGTGTGTCTCGCAGGGAGATAGCTTAGGAGCGCAGCGCACTTATGCCTCCCTTGTCCAGAAACACGGATTTGCTGCACACTCCAAAAACACTGCTCTTTCCATGGTACTATGTAAGCTGCTGTCTGACGCCCGTTCTCTTCTGCCCACTCTTGCCCAGCTGGTTGTTGCAGCGTGCACGTGCCTTCCTGGCATTAAGAGCACAGTGAAAGCAATCGCAAAAGTCCAGCAGCTGCTGACTCCCAAACACAAGGCGCTGTCTACGTTCTTGCTTCTCCACACTTCAACAGAGTCCTTCATTTCTGCAGCTGCCATCGAGTTTTCTGCATCTCGAGCCTTCTGGGACGAGCACCAATTTCCCAGGAGGGGCTGCATCAGGACGAAGTCAAAACCCAGGAAAGTTGTCTCGGAACACCTTCAATAAAGCATGCCAGCAGTGCATTGAAAAGGCAGGGAGCTTTAGCCACCGTCCTCTAGCAGTCGCAAGGCTGTGCACACAATGTCGTCTTCCTGCGGCAACGTTCTTCGCCCTCGTACAATCTACCGCTCTGTCCGGCTCCCGGAGCAGGAGAAGCGGCTGCTTCGCGCACACAACAGCGGAGTGGCAGCCGTACGCTCCGAAGCGCTGCTTCAGCCGAAAGACGCCGGCCACCGGCGCTTGGCTTCGGACAGCTCCGGAGAGCCGTAGTGTGCGTCTGCACTAGACTGCATCCTAGCGAAAAGCTTTGGCAGTGTGTCTCGCAGGGAGATAGCTTAGGAGTGCAGCGCACTTATGCCTCCCTTGTCCAGAAACACGATTTTATTGCAAACTCCAAAAACATTGCTCTTTCCAAGGCAATATATAAGCTGTTTTCTGACGGCCGTGATCTTTCGATTACTCTTGCCCAGCTCGTTGTTTTAACGTGCACATGCCGTCCTGGCATTCAGTGCACAGTGAAAGCAATCGCAAAAGTCCAGCAGCTGCTGACTCCCAAACACAAGGCGCTGGCTATGTTCTTGCTTCTCGACAACTCAACGCAGCCCTTCATTTCTGCAGCTGCCATCGAGGTCTCTGCATGTCGGAGACTCAGAGGACGAGCACGAGTTTCCCAGGAGGGGCTGCATCAGGAGGAATTCTAAACTCAGGGAATTTGTCCTGGAACACCTTCCATAAGGATGCTAGAAAGGAATTGAAGAGGCAGGCGAGCGGCCACCACCGTCCTCTAGCAGTCCTTAGGGTGTGCGCAGAAGCCCGGTGCTCTGCGGCTTCGTTCTTCGCCCCCGTACAAGCTACCGCTCTGTCCGGCTCCCGGAGCAGGAGAAGCGGCTGCTTCACGCACACAACAGCGGAGCGGCAGCCGTACGCTCCGAAGCGCTGCTTCAGCCGAAAGACGCCGGCCACCGGCGCTTGGCTTCGGACAGCACCGGAGAGCCGTAGTGTGCGTCTGCACTAGACTGCATCCTAGCGAAAAGCTTTGGCAGTGTGTCTCGCAGGGAGATAGCTTAGGAGCGCAGCGCACTTATGCCTCCCTTGCCCAGAAACACGATTTTATTGCAAACTCCAAAAACATTGCTCTTTCCAGGGCAATATATAAGCTCTTTTCTGACGGCCGTGATCTTTCGATTACTCTTGCCCAGCTCGTTGTTTCAGCGTGCACGTGCCGTCCTGGCATTCAGTGCACAGTGAAAGCAATCGCAAAAGTCCAGCAGCTGCTGACTCCCAAACACAAGGCGCTGTCTACGTTCTTGCTTCTCCACACTTCAACAGAGTCCTTCATTTCTGCAGCTGCCATCGAGTTTTCTGCATCTCGAGCCTTCTGGGACGAGCACCAATTTCCCAGGAGGGGCTGCATCAGGACGAAGTCAAAACCCAGGAAAGTTGTCTCGGAACACCTTCAATAAAGCATGCCAGCAGTGCATTGAAAAGGCAGGGAGCTTTAGCCACCGTCCTCCAGAATTGCCAAGGCTGTGCACACAATGTCGTCTCCCTGCGGCAACGTTCTTCGCCCTCGTACAAGCTACCGCTCTGTCCGGCTCCCGGAGCAGGAGAAGCGGCTGCTTCGCGCACACAGCAGCGGAGCGGCAGCCGTACGCTCCGAAGCGCTGCTTCAGCCGAAAGACGCCGGCCACCGGCGCTTCGCTTCGGACAGCACCGGAGAGCCGTAGTGTACGTCTGCACTAGACTGCATCATAGCGAAAAGCTTTGACAGTGTGTCTCGCAGGGAGATAGCTTAGGAGCGCAGCGCACTTATGCCTCCCTTGTCCAGAAACACGGATTTGCTGCACACTCCAAAAACACTGCTCTTTCCATGGTACTATGTAAGCTGCTGTCTGACGCCCGTTCTCTTCTGCCCACTCTTGCCCAGCTGGTTGTTGCAGCGTGCACGTGCCTTCCTGGCATTAAGAGCATAGTGAAAGCAATCGCAAAAGTCCAGCAGCTGCTGACTCCCAAACACAAGGCGCTGTCTACGTTCTTGCTTCTCCACACTTCAACAGAGTCCTTCATTTCTGCAGCTGCCATCGAGTTTTCTGCATCTCGAGCCTTCTGGGACGAGCACCAATTTCCCAGGAGGGGCTGCATCAGGACGAAGTCAAAACCCAGGAAAGTTGTCTCGGAACACCTTCAATAAAGCATGCCAGCAGTGCATTGAAAAGGCAGGGAGCTTTAGCCACCGTCCTCTAGCAGTCGCAAGGCTGTGCACACAATGTCGTCTTCCTGCGGCAACGTTCTTCGCCCTCGTACAATCTACCGCTCTGTCCGGCTCCCGGAGCAGGAGAAGCGGCTGCTTCGCGCACACAACAGCGGAGTGGCAGCCGTACACTCCGAAGCGCTGCTTCAGCCGAAAGACGCCGGCCACCGGCGCTTGGCTTCGGACAGCTCCGGAGAGCCGTAGTGTGCGTCTGCACTAGACTGCATCCTAGCGAAAAGCTTTGGCAGTGTGTCTCGCAGGGAGATAGCTTAGGAGTGCAGCGCACTTATGCCTCCCTTGTCCAGAAACACGATTTTATTGCAAACTCCAAAAACATTGCTCTTTCCAGGGCAATATATAAGCTGTTTTCTGACGGCCGTGATCTTTCGATTACTCTTGCCCAGCTCGTTGTTTTAACGTGCACATGCCGTCCTGGCATTCAGTGCACAGTGAAAGCAATCGCAAAAGTCCAGCAGCTGCTGACTCCCAAACACAAGGCGCTGGCTATGTTCTTGCTTCTCGACAACTCAACGCAGCCCTTCATTTCTGCAGCTGCCATCGAGGTCTCTGCATGTCGGAGACTCAGAGGACGAGCACGAGTTTCCCAGGAGGGGCTGCATCAGGAGGAATTCTAAACTCAGGGAATTTGTCCTGGAACACCTTCCATAAGGATGCTAGAAAGGAATTGAAGAGGCAGGCGAGCGGCCACCACCGTCCTCTAGCAGTCCTTAGGGTGTGCGCAGAAGCCCGGTGCTCTGCGGCTTCGTTCTTCGCCCCCGTACAAGCTACCGCTCTGTCCGGCTCCCGGAGCAGGAGAAGCGGCTGCTTCACGCACACAGCAGCGGAGCGGCAGCCGTACGCTCCGAAGCGCTGCTTCAGCCGAAAGACGCCGGCCACCGGCGCTTGGCTTCGGACAGCACCGGAGAGCCGTAGTGTGCGTCTGCACTAGACTGCATCCTAGCGAAAAGCTTTGGCAGTGTGTCTCGCAGGGAGATAGCTTAGGAGCGCAGCGCACTTATGCCTCCCTTGCCCAGAAACACGATTTTATTGCAAACTCCAAAAACATTGCTCTTTCCAGGGCAATATATAAGCTGTTTTCTGACGGCCGTGATCTTTCGATTACTCTTGCCCAGCTCGTTGTTTCAGCGTGCACGTGCCGTCCTGGCATTCAGTGCACAGTGAAAGCAATCGCAAAAGTCCAGCAGCTGCTGACTCCCAAACACAAGGCGCTGTCTACGTTCTTGCTTCTCCACACTTCAACAGAGTCCTTCATTTCTGCAGCTGCCATCGAGTTTTCTGCATCTCGAGCCTTCTGGGACGAGCACCAATTTCCCAGGAGGGGCTGCATCAGGACGAAGTCAAAACCCAGGAAAGTTGTCTCGGAACACCTTCAATAAAGCATGCCAGCAGTGCATTGAAAAGGCAGGGAGCTTTAGCCACCGTCCTCCAGAATTGCCAAGGCTGTGCACACAATGTCGTCTCCCTGCGGCAACGTTCTTCGCCCTCGTACAAGCTACCGCTCTGTCCGGCTCCCGGAGCAGGAGAAGCGGCTGCTTCGCGCACACAGCAGCGGAGCGGCAGCCGTACGCTCCGAAGCGCTGCTTCAGCCGAAAGACGCCGGCCACCGGCGCTTCGCTTCGGACAGCACCGGAGAGCCGTAGTGTACGTCTGCACTAGACTGCATCATAGCGAAAAGCTTTGACAGTGTGTCTCGCAGGGAGATAGCTTAGGAGCGCAGCGCACTTATGCCTCCCTTGTCCAGAAACACGGATTTGCTGCACACTCCAAAAACACTGCTCTTTCCATGGTACTATGTAAGCTGCTGTCTGACGCCCGTTCTCTTCTGCCCACTCTTGCCCAGCTGGTTGTTGCAGCGTGCACGTGCCTTCCTGGCATTAAGAGCACAGTGAAAGCAATCGCAAAAGTCCAGCAGCTGCTGACTCCCAAACACAAGGCGCTGTCTACGTTCTTGCTTCTCCACACTTCAACAGAGTCCTTCATTTCTGCAGCTGCCATCGAGTTTTCTGCATCTCGAGCCTTCTGGGACGAGCACCAATTTCCCAGGAGGGGCTGCATCAGGACGAAGTCAAAACCCAGGAAAGTTGTCTCGGAACACCTTCAATAAAGCATGCCAGCAGTGCATTGAAAAGGCAGGGAGCTTTAGCCACCGTCCTCCAGAATTGCCAAGGCTGTGCACACAATGTCGTCTCCCTGCGGCAACGTTCTTCGCCCTCGTACAAGCTACCGCTCTGTCCGGCTCCCGGAGCAGGAGAAGCGGCTGCTTCGCGCACACAGCAGCGGAGCGGCAGCCGTACGCTCCGAAGCGCTGCTTCAGCCGAAAGACGCCGGCCACCGGCGCTTCGCTTCGGACAGCACCGGAGAGCCGTAGTGTACGTCTGCACTAGACTGCATCATAGCGAAAAGCTTTGACAGTGTGTCTCGCAGGGAGATACCTTAGGAGCGCAGCGCACTTATGCCTCCCTTGTCCAGAAACACGGATTTGCTGCACACTCCAAAAACACTGCTCTTTCCATGGTACTATGTAAGCTGCTGTCTGACGCCCGTTCTCTTCTGCCCACTCTTGCCCAGCTGGTTGTTGCAGCGTGCACGTGCCTTCCTGGCATTAAGAGCACAGTGAAAGCAATCGCAAAAGTCCAGCAGCTGCTGACTCCCAAACACAAGGCGCTGGCTATGTTCTTGCTTCTCCACACTTCAACAGAGTCCTTCATTTCTGCAGCTGCCATCGAGTTTTCTGCATCTCGAGCCTTCTGGGACGAGCACCAATTTCCCAGGAGGGGCTGCATCAGGACGAAGTCAAAACCCAGGAAAGTTGTCTCGGAACACCTTCAATAAAGCATGCCAGCAGTGCATTGAAAAGGCAGGGAGCTTTAGCCACCGTCCTCCAGAATTGCCAAGGCTGTGCACACAATGTCGTCTCCTTGCGGCAACGTTCTTCGCCCTCGTACAAGCTACCGCTCTGTCCGGCTCCCGGAGCAGGAGAAGCGGCTGCTTCGCGCACACAACAGCGGAGCGGCAGCCGTACGCTCCGAAGCGCTGCTTCAGCCGAAAGACGCCGGCCACCGGCGCTTCGCTTCGGACAGCACCGGAGAGCCGTAGTGTGCGTCTGCACTAGACTGCATCCTAGCGAAAAGCTTTGGCAGTGTGTCTCGCAGGGAGATAGCTTAGGAGTGCAGCGCACTTATGCCTCCCTTGTCCAGAAACACGATTTTATTGCAAACTCCAAAAACATTGCTCTTTCCAGGGCAATATATAAGCTGTTTTCTGACGGCCGTGATCTTTCGATTACTCTTGCCCAGCTCGTTGTTTTAACGTGCACATGCCGTCCTGGCATTCAGTGCACAGTGAAAGCAATCGCAAAAGTCCAGCAGCTGCTGACTCCCAAACACAAGGCGCTGGCTATGTTCTTGCTTCTCGACAACTCAACGCAGCCCTTCATTTCTGCAGCTGCCATCGAGGTCTCTGCATGTCGGAGACTCAGAGGACGAGCACGAGTTTCCCAGGAGGGGCTGCATCAGGAGGAATTCTAAACTCAGGAAATTTGTCCTGGAACACCTTCCATAAGGATGCTAGAAAGGAATTGAAGAGGCAGGCGAGCGGCCACCACCGTCCTCTAGCAGTCCTTAGGGTGTGCGCAGAAGCCCGGTGCTCTGCGGCTTCGTTCTTCGCCCCCGTACAAGCTACCGCTCTGTCCGGCTCCCGGAGCAGGAGAAGCGGCTGCTTCACGCACACAGCAGCGGAGCGGCAGCCGTACGCTCCGAAGCGCTGCTTCAGCCGAAAGACGCCGGCCACCGGCGCTTGGCTTCGGACAGCACCGGAGAGCCGTAGTGTGCGTCTGCACTAGACTGCATCCTAGCGAAAAGCTTTGGCAGTGTGTCTCGCAGGGAGATAGCTTAGGAGCGCAGCGCACTTATGCCTCCCTTGCCCAGAAACACGATTTTATTGCAAACTCCAAAAACATTGCTCTTTCCAGGGCAATATATAAGCTGTTTTCTGACGGCCGTGATCTTTCGATTACTCTTGCCCAGCTCGTTGTTTCAGCGTGCACGTGCCGTCCTGGCATTCAGTGCACAGTGAAAGCAATCGCAAAAGTCCAGCAGCTGCTGACTCCCAAACACAAGGCGCTGGCTATGTTCTTGCTTCTCCACACTTCAACAGAGTCCTTCATTTCTGCAGCTGCCATCGAGTTTTCTGCATCTCGAGCCTTCTGGGACGAGCACCAATTTCCCAGGAGGGGCTGCATCAGGACGAAGTCAAAACCCAGGAAAGTTGTCTCGGAACACCTTCAATAAAGCATGCCAGCAGTGCATTGAAAAGGCAGGGAGCTTTAGCCACCGTCCTCCAGAATTGCCAAGGCTGTGCACACAATGTCGTCTCCCTGCGGCAACGTTCTTCGCCCTCGTACAAGCTACCGCTCTGTCCGGCTCCCGGAGCAGGAGAAGCGGCTGCTTCGCGCACACAGCAGCGGAGCGGCAGCCGTACGCTCCGAAGCGCTGCTTCAGCCAAAAGACGCCGGCCACCGGCGCTTCGCTTCGGACAGCACCGGAGAGCCGTAGTGTACGTCTGCACTAGACTGCATCATAGCGAAAAGCTTTGACAGTGTGTCTCGCAGGGAGATAGCTTAGGAGCGCAGCGCACTTATGCCTCCCTTGTCCAGAAACACGGATTTGCTGCACACTCCAAAAACACTGCTCTTTCCATGGTACTATGTAAGCTGCTGTCTGACGCCCGTTCTCTTTTGCCCACTCTTGCCCAGCTGGTTGTTGCAGCGTGCACGTGCCTTCCTGGCATTAAGAGCACAGTGAAAGCAATCGCAAAAGTCCAGCAGCTGCTGACTCCCAAACACAAGGCGCTGTCTACGTTCTTGCTTCTCCACACTTCAACAGAGTCCTTCATTTCTGCAGCTGCCATCGAGTTTTCTGCATCTCGAGCCTTCTGGGACGAGCACCAATTTCCCAGGAGGGGCTGCATCAGGACGAAGTCAAAACCCAGGAAAGTTGTCTCGGAACACCTTCAATAAAGCATGCCAGCAGTGCATTGAAAAGGCAGGGAGCTTTAGCCACCGTCCTCTAGCAGTCGCAAGGCTGTGCACACAATGTCGTCTCCCTGCGGCAACGTTCTTCGCCCTCGTACAAGCTACCGCTCTGTCCGGCTCCCGGAGCAGGAGAAGCGGCTGCTTCGCGCACACAACAGCGGAGCGGCAGCCGTACGCTCCGAAGCGCTGCTTCAGCCAAAAGACGCCGGCCACCGGCGCTTCGCTTCGGACAGCACCGGAGAGCCGTAGTGTACGTCTGCACTAGACTGCATCATAGCGAAAAGCTTTGACAGTGTGTCTCGCAGGGAGATAGCTTAGGAGCGCAGCGCACTTATGCCTCCCTTGTCCAGAAACACGGATTTGCTGCACACTCCAAAAACACTGCTCTTTCCATGGTACTATGTAAGCTGCTGTCTGACGCCCGTTCTCTTCTGCCCACTCTTGCCCAGCTGGTTGTTGCAGCGTGCACGTGCCTTCCTGGCATTAAGAGCACAGTGAAAGCAATCGCAAAAGTCCAGCAGCTGCTGACTCCCAAACACAAGGCGCTGTCTACGTTCTTGCTTCTCCACACTTCAACAGAGTCCTTCATTTCTGCAGCTGCCATCGAGTTTTCTGCATCTCGAGCCTTCTGGGACGAGCACCAATTTCCCAGGAGGGGCTGCATCAGGACGAAGTCAAAACCCAGGAAAGTTGTCTCGGAACACCTTCAATAAAGCATGCCAGCAGTGCATTGAAAAGGCAGGGAGCTTTAGCCACCGTCCTCTAGCAGTCGCAAGGCTGTGCACACAATGTCGTCTTCCTGCGGCAACGTTCTTCGCCCTCGTACAATCTACCGCTCTGTCCGGCTCCCGGAGCAGGAGAAGCGGCTGCTTCGCGCACACAACAGCGGAGTGGCAGCCGTACGCTCCGAAGCGCTGCTTCAGCCGAAAGACGCCGGCCACCGGCGCTTGGCTTCGGACAGCTCCGGAGAGCCGTAGTGTGCGTCTGCACTAGACTGCATCCTAGCGAAAAGCTTTGGCAGTGTGTCTCGCAGGGAGATAGCTTAGGAGTGCAGCGCACTTATGCCTCCCTTGTCCAGAAACACGATTTTATTGCAAACTCCAAAAACATTGCTCTTTCCAAGGCAATATATAAGCTGTTTTCTGACGGCCGTGATCTTTCGATTACTCTTGCCCAGCTCGTTGTTTTAACGTGCACATGCCGTCCTGGCATTCAGTGCACAGTGAAAGCAATCGCAAAAGTCCAGCAGCTGCTGACTCCCAAACACAAGGCGCTGTCTACGTTCTTGCTTCTCCACACTTCAACAGAGTCCTTCATTTCTGCAGCTGCCATCGAGTTTTCTGCATCTCGAGCCTTCTGGGACGAGCACCAATTTCCCAGGAGGGGCTGCATCAGGACGAAGTCAAAACCCAGGAAAGTTGTCTCGGAACACCTTCAATAAAGCATGCCAGCAGTGCATTGAAAAGGCAGGGAGCTTTAGCCACCGTCCTCCAGAATTGCCAAGGCTGTGCACACAATGTCGTCTCCTTGCGGCAACGTTCTTCGCCCTCGTACAAGCTACCGCTCTGTCCGGCTCCCGGAGCAGGAGAAGCGGCTGCTTCGTGCACACAACAGCGGAGCGGCAGCCGTACGCTCCGAAGCGCTGCTTCAGCCGAAAGACGCCGGCCACCGGCGCTTCGCTTCGGACAGCACCGGAGAGCCGTAGTGTGCGTCTGCACTAGACTGCATCCTAGCGAAAAGCTTTGGCAGTGTGTCTCGCAGGGAGATAGCTTAGGAGTGCAGCGCACTTATGCCTCCCTTGTCCAGAAACACGATTTTATTGCAAACTCCAAAAACATTGCTCTTTCCAGGGCAATATATAAGCTGTTTTCTGACGGCCGTGATCTTTCGATTACTCTTGCCCAGCTCGTTGTTTTAACGTGCACATGCCGTCCTGGCATTCAGTGCACAGTGAAAGCAATCGCAAAAGTCCAGCAGCTGCTGACTCCCAAACACAAGGCGCTGGCTATGTTCTTGCTTCTCGACAACTCAACGCAGCCCTTCATTTCTGCAGCTGCCATCGAGGTCTCTGCATGTCGGAGACTCAGAGGACGAGCACGAGTTTCCCAGGAGGGGCTGCATCAGGAGGAATTCTAAACTCAGGGAATTTGTCCTGGAACACCTTCCATAAGGATGCTAGAAAGGAATTGAAGAGGCAGGCGAGCGGCCACCACCGTCCTCTAGCAGTCCTTAGGGTGTGCGCAGAAGCCCGGTGCTCTGCGGCTTCGTTCTTCGCCCCCGTACAAGCTACCGCTCTGTCCGGCTCCCGGAGCAGGAGAAGCGGCTGCTTCACGCACACAGCAGCGGAGCGGCAGCCGTACGCTCCGAAGCGCTGCTTCAGCCGAAAGACGCCGGCCACCGGCGCTTGGCTTCGGACAGCACCGGAGAGCCGTAGTGTGCGTCTGCACTAGACTGCATCCTAGCGAAGAGCTTTGGCAGTGTGTCTCGCAGGGAGATAGCTTAGGAGCGCAGCGCACTTATGCCTCCCTTGCCCAGAAACACGATTTTATTGCAAACTCCAAAAACATTGCTCTTTCCAGGGCAATATATAAGCTGTTTTCTGACGGCCGTGATCTTTCGATTACTCTTGCCCAGCTCGTTGTTTCAGCGTGCACGTGCCGTCCTGGCATTCAGTGCACAGTGAAAGCAATCGCAAAAGTCCAGCAGCTGCTGACTCCCAAACACAAGGCGCTGTCTACGTTCTTGCTTCTCCACACTTCAACAGAGTCCTTCATTTCTGCAGCTGCCATCGAGTTTTCTGCATCTCGAGCCTTCTGGGACGAGCACCAATTTCCCAGGAGGGGCTGCATCAGGACGAAGTCAAAACCCAGGAAAGTTGTCTCGGAACACCTTCAATAAAGCATGCCAGCAGTGCATTGAAAAGGCAGGGAGCTTTAGCCACCGTCCTCCAGAATTGCCAAGGCTGTGCACACAATGTCGTCTCCCTGCGGCAACGTTCTTCGCCCTCGTACAAGCTACCGCTCTGTCCGGCTCCCGGAGCAGGAGAAGCGGCTGCTTCGCGCACACAGCAGCGGAGCGGCAGCCGTACGCTCCGAAGCGCTGCTTCAGCCGAAAGACGCCGGCCACCGGCGCTTCGCTTCGGACAGCACCGGAGAGCCGTAGTGTACGTCTGCACTAGACTGCATCATAGCGAAAAGCTTTGACAGTGTGTCTCGCAGGGAGATAGCTTAGGAGCGCAGCGCACTTATGCCTCCCTTGTCCAGAAACACGGATTTGCTGCACACTCCAAAAACACTGCTCTTTCCATGGTACTATGTAAGCTGCTGTCTGACGCCCGTTCTCTTTTGCCCACTCTTGCCCAGCTGGTTGTTGCAGCGTGCACGTGCCTTCCTGGCATTAAGAGCACAGTGAAAGCAATCGCAAAAGTCCAGCAGCTGCTGACTCCCAAACACAAGGCGCTGTCTACGTTCTTGCTTCTCCACACTTCAACAGAGTCCTTCATTTCTGCAGCTGCCATCGAGTTTTCTGCATCTCGAGCCTTCTGGGACGAGCACCAATTTCCCAGGAGGGGCTGCATCAGGACGAAGTCAAAACCCAGGAAAGTTGTCTCGGAACACCTTCAATAAAGCATGCCAGCAGTGCATTGAAAAGGCAGGGAGCTTTAGCCACCGTCCTCTAGCAGTCGCAAGGCTGTGCACACAATGTCGTCTCCCTGCGGCAACGTTCTTCTCCCTCGTACAAGCTACCGCTCTGTCCGGCTCCCGGAGCAGGAGAAGCGGCTGCTTCGCGCACACAACAGCGGAGCGGCAGCCGTACGCTCCGAAGCGCTGCTTCAGCCAAAAGACGCCGGCCACCGGCGCTTCGCTTCGGACAGCACCGGAGAGCCGTAGTGTACGTCTGCACTAGACTGCATCATAGCGAAAAGCTTTGACAGTGTGTCTCGCAGGGAGATAGCTTAGGAGCGCAGCGCACTTATGCCTCCCTTGTCCAGAAACACGGATTTGCTGCACACTCCAAAAACACTGCTCTTTCCATGGTACTATGTAAGCTGCTGTCTGACGCCCGTTCTCTTCTGCCCACTCTTGCCCAGCTGGTTGTTGCAGCGTGCACGTGCCTTCCTGGCATTAAGAGCACAGTGAAAGCAATCGCAAAAGTCCAGCAGCTGCTGACTCCCAAACACAAGGCGCTGTCTACGTTCTTGCTTCTCCACACTTCAACAGAGTCCTTCATTTCTGCAGCTGCCATCGAGTTTTCTGCATCTCGAGCCTTCTGGGACGAGCACCAATTTCCCAGGAGGGGCTGCATCAGGACGAAGTCAAAACCCAGGAAAGTTGTCTCGGAACACCTTCAATAAAGCATGCCAGCAGTGCATTGAAAAGGCAGGGAGCTTTAGCCACCGTCCTCTAGCAGTCGCAAGGCTGTGCACACAATGTCGTCTTCCTGCGGCAACGTTCTTCGCCCTCGTACAATCTACCGCTCTGTCCGGCTCCCGGAGCAGGAGAAGCGGCTGCTTCGCGCACACAACAGCGGAGCGGCAGCCCTACGCTCCGAAGCGCTGCTTCAGCCGAAAGACGCCGGCCACCGGCGCTTGGCTTCGGACAGCACCGGAGAGCCGTAGTGTGCGTCTGCACTAGACTGCATCCTAGCGAAAAGCTTTGGCAGTGTGTCTCGCAGGGAGATAGCTTAGGAGTGCAGCGCACTTATGCCTCCCTTGTCCAGAAACACGATTTTATTGCAAACTCCAAAAACATTGCTCTTTCCAAGGCAATATATAAGCTGTTTTCTGACGGCCGTGATCTTTCGATTACTCTTGCCCAGCTCGTTGTTTTAACGTGCACATGCCGTCCTGGCATTCAGTGCACAGTGAAAGCAATCGCAAAAGTCCAGCAGCTGCTGACTCCCAAACACAAGGCGCTGTCTACGTTCTTGCTTCTCCACACTTCAACAGAGTCCTTCATTTCTGCAGCTGCCATCGAGTTTTCTGCATCTCGAGCCTTCTGGGACGAGCACCAATTTCCCAGGAGGGGCTGCATCAGGACGAAGTCAAAACCCAGGAAAGTTGTCTCGGAACACCTTCAATAAAGCATGCCAGCAGTGCATTGAAAAGGCAGGGAGCTTTAGCCACCGTCCTCCAGAATTGCCAAGGCTGTGCACACAATGTCGTCTCCCTGCGGCAACGTTCTTCGCCCTCGTACAAGCTACCGCTCTGTCCGGCTCCCGGAGCAGGAGAAGCGGCTGCTTCGCGCACACAGCAGCGGAGCGGCAGCCGTACGCTCCGAAGCGCTGCTTCAGCCGAAAGACGCCGGCCACCGGCGCTTCGCTTCGGACAGCACCGGAGAGCCGTAGTGTACGTCTGCACTAGACTGCATCATAGCGAAAAGCTTTGACAGTGTGTCTCGCAGGGAGATAGCTTAGGAGCGCAGCGCACTTATGCCTCCCTTGTCCAGAAACACGGATTTGCTGCACACTCCAAAAACACTGCTCTTTCCATGGTACTATGTAAGCTGCTGTCTGACGCCCGTTCTCTTTTGCCCACTCTTGCCCAGCTGGTTGTTGCAGCGTGCACGTGCCTTCCTGGCATTAAGAGCACAGTGAAAGCAATCGCAAAAGTCCAGCAGCTGCTGACTCCCAAACACAAGGCGCTGTCTACGTTCTTGCTTCTCCACACTTCAACAGAGTCCTTCATTTCTGCAGCTGCCATCGAGTTTTCTGCATCTCGAGCCTTCTGGGACGAGCACCAATTTCCCAGGAGGGGCTGCATCAGGACGAAGTCAAAACCCAGGAAAGTTGTCTCGGAACACCTTCAATAAAGCATGCCAGCAGTGCATTGAAAAGGCAGGGAGCTTTAGCCACCGTCCTCTAGCAGTCGCAAGGCTGTGCACACAATGTCGTCTCCCTGCGGCAACGTTCTTCGCCCTCGTACAAGCTACCGCTCTGTCCGGCTCCCGGAGCAGGAGAAGCGGCTGCTTCGCGCACACAACAGCGGAGCGGCAGCCGTACGCTCCGAAGCGCTGCTTCAGCCAAAAGACGCCGGCCACCGGCGCTTCGCTTCGGACAGCACCGGAGAGCCGTAGTGTACGTCTGCACTAGACTGCATCATAGCGAAAAGCTTTGACAGTGTGTCTCGCAGGGAGATAGCTTAGGAGCGCAGCGCACTTATGCCTCCCTTGTCCAGAAACACGGATTTGCTGCACACTCCAAAAACACTGCTCTTTCCATGGTACTATGTAAGCTGCTGTCTGACGCCCGTTCTCTTCTGCCCACTCTTGCCCAGCTGGTTGTTGCAGCGTGCACGTGCCTTCCTGGCATTAAGAGCACAGTGAAAGCAATCGCAAAAGTCCAGCAGCTGCTGACTCCCAAACACAAGGCGCTGTCTACGTTCTTGCTTCTCCACACTTCAACAGAGTCCTTCATTTCTGCAGCTGCCATCGAGTTTTCTGCATCTCGAGCCTTCTGGGACGAGCACCAATTTCCCAGGAGGGGCTGCATCAGGACGAAGTCAAAACCCAGGAAAGTTGTCTCGGAACACCTTCAATAAAGCATGCCAGCAGTGCATTGAAAAGGCAGGGAGCTTTAGCCACCGTCCTCTAGCAGTCGCAAGGCTGTGCACACAATGTCGTCTTCCTGCGGCAACGTTCTTCGCCCTCGTACAATCTACCGCTCTGTCCGGCTCCCGGAGCAGGAGAAGCGGCTGCTTCGCGCACACAACAGCGGAGTGGCAGCCGTACGCTCCGAAGCGCTGCTTCAGCCGAAAGACGCCGGCCACCGGCGCTTGGCTTCGGACAGCTCCGGAGAGCCGTAGTGTGCGTCTGCACTAGACTGCATCCTAGCGAAAAGCTTTGGCAGTGTGTCTCGCAGGGAGATAGCTTAGGAGTGCAGCGCACTTATGCCTCCCTTGTCCAGAAACACGATTTTATTGCAAACTCCAAAAACATTGCTCTTTCCAAGGCAATATATAAGCTGTTTTCTGACGGCCGTGATCTTTCGATTACTCTTGCCCAGCTCGTTGTTTTAACGTGCACATGCCGTCCTGGCATTCAGTGCACAGTGAAAGCAATCGCAAAAGTCCAGCAGCTGCTGACTCCCAAACACAAGGCGCTGGCTATGTTCTTGCTTCTCGACAACTCAACGCAGCCCTTCATTTCTGCAGCTGCCATCGAGGTCTCTGCATGTCGGAGACTCAGAGGACGAGCACGAGTTTCCCAGGAGGGGCTGCATCAGGAGGAATTCTAAACTCAGGGAATTTGTCCTGGAACACCTTCCATAAGGATGCTACAAAGGAATTGAAGAGGCAGGCGAGCGGCCACCACCGTCCTCTAGCAGTCCTTAGGGTGTGCGCAGAAGCCCGGTGCTCTGCGGCTTCGTTCTTCGCCCCCGTACAAGCTACCGCTCTGTCCGGCTCCCGGAGCAGGAGAAGCGGCTGCTTCACGCACACAGCAGCGGAGCGGCAGCCGTACGCTCCGAAGCGCTGCTTCAGCCGAAAGACACCGGCCACCGGCGCTTGGCTTCGGACAGCTCCGGAGAGCCGTAGTGTGCGTCTGCACTAGACTGCATCCTAGCGAAAAGCTTTGGCAGTGTGTCTCGCAGGGAGATAGCTTAGGAGCGCAGCGCACTTATGCCTCCCTTGCCCAGAAACACGATTTTATTGCAAACTCCAAAAACATTGCTCTTTCCAGGGCAATATATAAGCTGTTTTCTGACGGCCGTGATCTTTCGATTACTCTTGCCCAGCTCGTTGTTTCAGCGTGCACGTGCCGTCCTGGCATTCAGTGCACAGTGAAAGCAATCGCAAAAGTCCAGCAGCTGCTGACTCCCAAACACAAGGCGCTGTCTACGTTCTTGCTTCTCCACACTTCAACAGAGTCCTTCATTTCTGCAGCTGCCATCGAGTTTTCTGCATCTCGAGCCTTCTGGGACGAGCACCAATTTCCCAGGAGGGGCTGCATCAGGACGAAGTCAAAACCCAGGAAAGTTGTCTCGGAACACCTTCAATAAAGCATGCCAGCAGTGCATTGAAAAGGCAGGGAGCTTTAGCCACCGTCCTCCAGAATTGCCAAGGCTGTGCACACAATGTCGTCTCCCTGCGGCAACGTTCTTCGCCCTCGTACAAGCTACCGCTCTGTCCGGCTCCCGGAGCAGGAGAAGCGGCTGCTTCGCGCACACAGCAGCGGAGCGGCAGCCGTACGCTCCGAAGCGCTGCTTCAGCCGAAAGACGCCGGCCACCGGCGCTTGGCTTCGGACAGCACCGGAGAGCCGTAGTGTACGTCTGCACTAGACTGCATCATAGCGAAAAGCTTTGACAGTGTGTCTCGCAGGGAGATAGCTTAGGAGCGCAGCGCACTTATGCCTCCCTTGTCCAGAAACACGGATTTGCTGCACACTCCAAAAACACTGCTCTTTCCATGGTACTATGTAAGCTGCTGTCTGACGCCCGTTCTCTTCTGCCCACTCTTGCCCAGCTGGTTGTTGCAGCGTGCACGTGCCTTCCTGGCATTAAGAGCACAGTGAAAGCAATCGCAAAAGTCCAGCAGCTGCTGACTCCCAAACACAAGGCGCTGTCTACGTTCTTGCTTCTCCACACTTCAACAGAGTCCTTCATTTCTGCAGCTGCCATCGAGTTTTCTGCATCTCGAGCCTTCTGGGACGAGCACCAATTTCCCAGGAGGGGCTGCATCAGGACGAAGTCAAAACCCAGGAAAGTTGTCTCGGAACACCTTGAACAAAGCATGCCATCAGTGCATTGAAAAGGCAGGGAGCTTTAGCCACCGTCCTCTAGCAGTCGCAAGGCTGTGCACACAATGTCGTCTTCCTGCGGCAACGTTCTTCGCCCTCGTACAAGCTACCGCTCTGTCCGGCTCCCGGAGCAGGTGAAGCGGCTGCTTCGCGCACACAACAGCGGAGCGGCAGCCGTACGCTCCGAAGCGCTGCTTCAGCCGAAAGACGCCGGCCACCGGCGCTTGGCTTCGGACAGCTCCGGAGAGCCGTAGTGTGCGTCTGCACTAGACTGCATCATAGCGAAAAGCTTTGGCAGTGTGTCTCGCAGGGAGATAGCTTAGGAGTGCAGCGCACTTATGCCTCCCTTGTCCAGAAACACGATTTTATTGCAAACTCCAAAAACATTGCTCTTTCCAAGGCAATATATAAGCTGTTTTCTGACGGCCGTGATCTTTCGATTACTCTTGCCCAGCTCGTTGTTTTAACGTGCACATGCCGTCCTGGCATTCAGTGCACAGTGAAAGCAATCGCAAAAGTCCAGCAGCTGCTGACTCCCAAACACAAGGCGCTGGCTATGTTCTTGCTTCTCGACAACTCAACGCAGCCCTTCATTTCTGCAGCTGCCATCGAGGTCTCTGCATGTCGGAGACTCAGAGGACGAGCACGAGTTTCCCAGGAGGGGCTGCATCAGGAGGAATTCTAAACTCAGGGAATTTGTCCTGGAACACCTTCCATAAGGATGCTAGAAAGGAATTGAAGAGGCAGGCGAGCGGCCACCACCGTCCTCTAGCAGTCCTTAGGGTGTGCGCAGAAGCCCGGTGCTCTGCGGCTTCGTTCTTCGCCCCCGTACAAGCTATCGCTCTGTCCGGCTCCCGGAGCAGGAGAAGCGGCTGCTTCACGCACACAGCAGCGGAGCGGCAGCCGTACGCTCCGAAGCGCTGCTTCAGCCGAAAGACGCCGGCCACCGGCGCTTGGCTTCGGACAGCACCGGAGAGCCGTAGTGTGCGTCTGCACTAGACTGCATCCTAGCGAAAAGCTTTGGCAGTGTGTCTCGCAGGGAGATAGCTTAGGAGCGCAGCGCACTTATGCCTCCCTTGCCCAGAAACACGATTTTATTGCAAACTCCAAAAACATTGCTCTTTCCAAGGCAATATATAAGCTCTTTTCTGACGGCCGTGATCTTTCGATTACTCTTGCCCAGCTCGTTGTTTCAGCGTGCACGTGCCGTCCTGGCATTCAGTGCACAGTGAAAGCAATCGCAAAAGTCCAGCAGCTGCTGACTCCCAAACACAAGGCGCTGTCTACGTTCTTGCTTCTCCACACTTCAACAGAGTCCTTCATTTCTGCAGCTGCCATCGAGTTTTCTGCATCTCGAGCCTTCTGGGACGAGCACGAGTTTCCCAGGAGGGGCTGCATCAGGACGAAGTCAAAACCCAGGAAAGTTGTCTCGGAACACCTTCAATAAAGCATGCCAGCAGTGCATTGAAAAGGCAGGGAGCTTTAGCCACCGTCCTCCAGAATTGCCAAGGCTGTGCACACAATGTCGTCTCCCTGCGGCAACGTTCTTCGCCCTCGTACAAGCTACCGCTCTGTCCGGCTCCCGGAGCAGGAGAAGCGGCTGCTTCGCGCACACAGCAGCGGAGCGGCAGCCGTACGCTCCGAAGCGCTGCTTCAGCCGAAAGACGCCGGCCACCGGCGCTTCGCTTCGGACAGCACCGGAGAGCCGTAGTGTACGTCTGCACTAGACTGCATCATAGCGAAAAGCTTTGACAGTGTGTCTCGCAGGGAGATAGCTTAGGAGCGCAGCGCACTTATGCCTCCCTTGTCCAGAAACACGGATTTGCTGCACACTCCAAAAACACTGCTCTTTCCATGGTACTATGTAAGCTGCTGTCTGACGCCCGTTCTCTTCTGCCCACTCTTGCCCAGCTGGTTGTTGCAGCGTGCACGTGCCTTCCTGGCATTAAGAGCACAGTGAAAGCAATCGCAAAAGTCCAGCAGCTGCTGACTCCCAAACACAAGGCGCTGGCTATGTTCTTGCTTCTCCACACTTCAACAGAGTCCTTCATTTCTGCAGCTGCCATCGAGTTTTCTGCATCTCGAGCCTTCTGGGACGAGCACCAATTTCCCAGGAGGGGCTGCATCAGGACGAAGTCAAAACCCAGGAAAGTTGTCTCGGAACACCTTCAATAAAGCATGCCAGCAGTGCATTGAAAAGGCAGGGAGCTTTAGCCACCGTCCTCCAGAATTGCCAAGGCTGTGCACACAATGTCGTCTCCTTGCGGCAACGTTCTTCGCCCTCGTACAAGCTACCGCTCTGTCCGGCTCCCGGAGCAGGAGAAGCGGCTGCTTCGCGCACACAACAGCGGAGCGGCAGCCCTTCGCTCCGAAGCGCTGCTTCAGCCGAAAGACGCCGGCCACCGGCGCTTCGCTTCGGACAGCACCGGAGAGCCGTAGTGTGCGTCTGCACTAGACTGCATCCTAGCGAAAAGCTTTGGCAGTGTGTCTCGCAGGGAGATAGCTTAGGAGTGCAGCGCACTTATGCCTCCCTTGTCCAGAAACACGATTTTATTGCAAACTCCAAAAACATTGCTCTTTCCAGGGCAATATATAAGCTGTTTTCTGACGGCCGTGATCTTTCGATTACTCTTGCCCAGCTCGTTGTTTTAACGTGCACATGCCGTCCTGGCATTCAGTGCACAGTGAAAGCAATCGCAAAAGTCCAGCAGCTGCTGACTCCCAAACACAAGGCGCTGGCTATGTTCTTGCTTCTCGACAACTCAACGCAGCCCTTCATTTCTGCAGCTGCCATCGAGGTCTCTGCATGTCGGAGACTCAGAGGACGAGCACGAGTTTCCCAGGAGGGGCTGCATCAGGAGGAATTCTAAACTCAGGGAATTTGTCCTGGAACACCTTCCATAAGGATGCTAGAAAGGAATTGAAGAGGCAGGCGAGCGGCCACCACCGTCCTCTAGCAGTCCTTAGGGTGTGCGCAGAAGCCCGGTGCTCTGCGGCTTCGTTCTTCGCCCCCGTACAAGCTACCGCTCTGTCCGGCTCCCGGAGCAGGAGAAGCGGCTGCTTCACGCACACAGCAGCGGAGCGGCAGCCGTACGCTCCGAAGCGCTGCTTCAGCCGAAAGACGCCGGCGACCGGCGCTTGGTTTCGGACAGCACGGGAGAGCCGTAGTGTGCGTCTGCACTAGACTGCATCCTAGCGAAAAGCTTTGGCAGTGTGTCTCGCAGGGAGATAGCTTAGGAGCGCAGCGCACTTATGCCTCCCTTGCCCAGAAACACGATTTTATTGCAAACTCCAAAAACATTGCTCTTTCCAGGGCAATATATAAGCTGTTTTCTGACGGCCGTGATCTTTCGATTACTCTTGCCCAGCTCGTTGTTTCAGCGTGCACGTGCCGTCCTGGCATTCAGTGCACAGTGAAAGCAATCGCAAAAGTCCAGCAGCTGCTGACTCCCAAACACAAGGCGCTGTCTACGTTCTTGCTTCTCCACACTTCAACAGAGTCCTTCATTTCTGCAGCTGCCATCGAGTTTTCTGCATCTCGAGCCTTCTGGGACGAGCACCAATTTCCCAGGAGGGGCTGCATCAGGACGAAGTCAAAACCCAGGAAAGTTGTCTCGGAACACCTTCAATAAAGCATGCCAGCAGTGCATTGAAAAGGCAGGGAGCTTTAGCCACCGTCCTCCAGAATTGCCAAGGCTGTGCACACAATGTCGTCTCCCTGCGGCAACGTTCTTCGCCCTCGTACAAGCTACCGCTCTGTCCGGCTCCCGGAGCAGGAGAAGCGGCTGCTTCGCGCACACAGCAGCGGAGCGGCAGCCGTACGCTCCGAAGCGCTGCTTCAGCCGAAAGACGCCGGCCACCGGCGCTTCGCTTCGGACAGCACCGGAGAGCCGTAGTGTACGTCTGCACTAGACTGCATCATAGCGAAAAGCTTTGACAGTGTGTCTCGCAGGGAGATAGCTTAGGAGCGCAGCGCACTTATGCCTCCCTTGTCCAGAAACACGGATTTGCTGCACACTCCAAAAACACTGCTCTTTCCATGGTACTATGTAAGCTGCTGTCTGACGCCCGTTCTCTTTTGCCCACTCTTGCCCAGCTGGTTGTTGCAGCGTGCACGTGCCTTCCTGGCATTAAGAGCACAGTGAAAGCAATCGCAAAAGTCCAGCAGCTGCTGACTCCCAAACACAAGGCGCTGTCTACGTTCTTGCTTCTCCACACTTCAACAGAGTCCTTCATTTCTGCAGCTGCCATCGAGTTTTCTGCATCTCGAGCCTTCTGGGACGAGCACCAATTTCCCAGGAGGGGCTGCATCAGGACGAAGTCAAAACCCAGGAAAGTTGTCTCGGAACACCTTCAATAAAGTATGCCAGCAGTGCATTGAAAAGGCAGGGAGCTTTAGCCACCGTCCTCTAGCAGTCGCAAGGCTGTGCACACAATGTCGTCTCCCTGCGGCAACGTTCTTCGCCCTCGTACAAGCTACCGCTCTGTCCGGCTCCCGGAGCAGGAGAAGCGGCTGCTTCGCGCACACAACAGCGGAGCGGCAGCCGTACGCTCCGAAGCGCTGCTTCAGCCGAAAGACGCCGGCCACCGGCGCTTCGCTTCGGACAGCACCGGAGAGCCGTAGTGTACGTCTGCACTAGACTGCATCATAGCGAAAAGCTTTGACAGTGTGTCTCGCAGGGAGATAGCTTAGGAGCGCAGCGCACTTATGCCTCCCTTGTCCAGAAACACGGATTTGCTGCACACTCCAAAAACACTGCTCTTTCCATGGTACTATGTAAGCTGCTGTCTGACGCCCGTTCTCTTCTGCCCACTCTTGCCCAGCTGGTTGTTGCAGCGTGCACGTGCCTTCCTGGCATTAAGAGCACAGTGAAAGCAATCGCAAAAGTCCAGCAGCTGCTGACTCCCAAACACAAGGCGCTGTCTACGTTCTTGCTTCTCCACACTTCAACAGAGTCCTTCATTTCTGCAGCTGCCATCGAGTTTTCTGCATCTCGAGCCTTCTGGGACGAGCACCAATTTCCCAGGAGGGGCTGCATCAGGACGAAGTCAAAACCCAGGAAAGTTGTCTCGGAACACCTTCAATAAAGCATGCCAGCAGTGCATTGAAAAGGCAGGGAGCTTTAGCCACCGTCCTCTAGCAGTCGCAAGGCTGTGCACACAATGTCGTCTTCCTGCGGCAACGTTCTTCGCCCTCGTACAATCTACCGCTCTGTCCGGCTCCCGGAGCAGGAGAAGCGGCTGCTTCGCGCACACAACAGCGGAGTGGCAGCCGTACGCTCCGAAGCGCTGCTTCAGCCGAAAGACGCCGGCCACCGGCGCTTGGCTTCGGACAGCTCCGGAGAGCCGTAGTGTGCGTCTGCACTAGACTGCATCCTAGCGAAAAGCTTTGGCAGTGTGTCTCGCAGGGAGATAGCTTAGGAGTGCAGCGCACTTATGCCTCCCTTGTCCAGAAACACGATTTTATTGCAAACTCCAAAAACATTGCTCTTTCCAAGGCAATATATAAGCTGTTTTCTGACGGCCGTGATCTTTCGATTACTCTTGCCCAGCTCGTTGTTTTAACGTGCACATGCCGTCCTGGCATTCAGTGCACAGTGAAAGCAATCGCAAAAGTCCAGCAGCTGCTGACTCCCAAACACAAGGCGCTGGCTATGTTCTTGCTTCTCGACAACTCAACGCAGCCCTTCATTTCTGCAGCTGCCATCGAGGTCTCTGCATGTCGGAGACTCAGAGGACGAGCACGAGTTTCCCAGGAGGGGCTGCATCAGGAGGAATTCTAAACTCAGGGAATTTGTCCTGGAACACCTTCCATAAGGATGCTACAAAGGAATTGAAGAGGCAGGCGAGCGGCCACCACCGTCCTCTAGCAGTCCTTAGGGTGTGCGCAGAAGCCCGGTGCTCTGCGGCTTCGTTCTTCGCCCCCGTACAAGCTACCGCTCTGTCCGGCTCCCGGAGCAGGAGAAGCGGCTGCTTCACGCACACAGCAGCGGAGCGGCAGCCGTACGCTCCGAAGCGCTGCTTCAGCCGAAAGACACCGGCCACCGGCGCTTGGCTTCGGACAGCACCGGAGAGCCGTAGTGTGCGTCTGCACTAGACTGCATCCTAGCGAAAAGCTTTGGCAGTGTGTCTCGCAGGGAGATAGCTTAGGAGCGCAGCGCACTTATGCCTCCCTTGCCCAGAAACACGATTTTATTGCAAACTCCAAAAACATTGCTCTTTCCAGGGCAATATATAAGCTGTTTTCTGACGGCCGTGATCTTTCGATTACTCTTGCCCAGCTCGTTGTTTCAGCGTGCACGTGCCGTCCTGGCATTCAGTGCACAGTGAAAGCAATCGCAAAAGTCCAGCAGCTGCTGACTCCCAAACACAAGGCGCTGTCTACGTTCTTGCTTCTCCACACTTCAACAGAGTCCTTCATTTCTGCAGCTGCCATCGAGTTTTCTGCATCTCGAGCCTTCTGGGACGAGCACCAATTTCCCAGGAGGGGCTGCATCAGGACGAAGTCAAAACCCAGGAAAGTTGTCTCGGAACACCTTCAATAAAGCATGCCAGCAGTGCATTGAAAAGGCAGGGAGCTTTAGCCACCGTCCTCCAGAATTGCCAAGGCTGTGCACACAATGTCGTCTCCCTGCGGCAACGTTCTTCGCCCTCGTACAAGCTACCGCTCTGTCCGGCTCCCGGAGCAGGAGAAGCGGCTGCTTCGCGCACACAGCAGCGGAGCGGCAGCCGTACGCTCCGAAGCGCTGCTTCAGCCGAAAGACGCCGGCCACCGGCGCTTGGCTTCGGACAGCACCGGAGAGCCGTAGTGTACGTCTGCACTAGACTGCATCATAGCGAAAAGCTTTGACAGTGTGTCTCGCAGGGAGATAGCTTAGGAGCGCAGCGCACTTATGCCTCCCTTGTCCAGAAACACGGATTTGCTGCACACTCCAAAAACACTGCTCTTTCCATGGTACTATGTAAGCTGCTGTCTGACGCCCGTTCTCTTCTGCCCACTCTTGCCCAGCTGGTTGTTGCAGCGTGCACGTGCCTTCCTGGCATTAAGAGCACAGTGAAAGCAATCGCAAAAGTCCAGCAGCTGCTGACTCCCAAACACAAGGCGCTGTCTACGTTCTTGCTTCTCCACACTTCAACAGAGTCCTTCATTTCTGCAGCTGCCATCGAGTTTTCTGCATCTCGAGCCTTCTGGGACGAGCACCAATTTCCCAGGAGGGGCTGCATCAGGACGAAGTCAAAACCCAGGAAAGTTGTCTCGGAACACCTTGAACAAAGCATGCCATCAGTGCATTGAAAAGGCAGGGAGCTTTAGCCACCGTCCTCTAGCAGTCGCAAGGCTGTGCACACAATGTCGTCTTCCTGCGGCAACGTTCTTCGCCCTCGTACAATCTACCGCTCTGTCCGGCTCCCGGAGCAGGAGAAGCGGCTGCTTCGCGCACACAACAGCGGAGCGGCAGCCGTACGCTCCGAAGCGCTGCTTCAGCCGAAAGACGCCGGCCACCGGCGCTTGGCTTCGGACAGCTCCGGAGAGCCGTAGTGTGCGTCTGCACTAGACTGCATCCTAGCGAAAAGCTTTGGCAGTGTGTCTCGCAGGGAGATAGCTTAGGAGTGCAGCGCACTTATGCCTCCCTTGTCCAGAAACACGATTTTATTGCAAACTCCAAAAACATTGCTCTTTCCAAGGCAATATATAAGCTGTTTTCTGACGGCCGTGATCTTTCGATTACTCTTGCCCAGCTCGTTGTTTTAACGTGCACATGCCGTCCTGGCATTCAGTGCACAGTGAAAGCAATCGCAAAAGTCCAGCAGCTGCTGACTCCCAAACACAAGGCGCTGGCTATGTTCTTGCTTCTCGACAACTCAACGCAGCCCTTCATTTCTGCAGCTGCCATCGAGGTCTCTGCATGTCGGAGACTCAGAGGACGAGCACGAGTTTCCCAGGAGGGGCTGCATCAGGAGGAATTCTAAACTCAGGGAATTTGTCCTGGAACACCTTCCATAAGGATGCTACAAAGGAATTGAAGAGGCAGGCGAGCGGCCACCACCGTCCTCTAGCAGTCCTTAGGGTGTGCGCAGAAGCCCGGTGCTCTGCGGCTTCGTTCTTCGCCCCCGTACAAGCTACCGCTCTGTCCGGCTCCCGGAGCAGGAGAAGCGGCTGCTTCACGCACACAGCAGTGGAGCGGCAGCCGTACGCTCCGAAGCGCTGCTTCAGCCGAAAGACGCCGGCCACCGGCGCTTGGCTTCGGACAGCACCGGAGAGCCGTAGTGTGCGTCTGCACTAGACTGCATCCTAGCGAAAAGCTTTGGCAGTGTGTCTCGCAGGGAGATAGCTTAGGAGCGCAGCGCACTTATGCCTCCCTTGCCCAGAAACACGATTTTATTGCAAACTCCAAAAACATTGCTCTTTCCAGGGCAATATATAAGCTCTTTTCTGACGGCCGTGATCTTTCGATTACTCTTGCCCAGCTCGTTGTTGCAGCGTGCACGTGCCGTCCTGGCATTCAGTGCACAGTGAAAGCAATCGCAAAAGTCCAGCAGCTGCTGACTCCCAAACACAAGGCGCTGTCTACGTTCTTGCTTCTCCACACTTCAACAGAGTCCTTCATTTCTGCAGCTGCCATCGAGTTTTCTGCATCTCGAGCCTTCTGGGACGAGCACGAGTTTCCCAGGAGGGGCTGCATCAGGACGAAGTCAAAACCCAGGAAAGTTGTCTCGGAACACCTTCAATAAAGCATGCCAGCAGTGCATTGAAAAGGCAGGGAGCTTTAGCCACCGTCCTCCAGAATTGCCAAGGCTGTGCACACAATGTCGTCTCCCTGCGGCAACGTTCTTCGCCCTCGTACAAGCTACCGCTCTGTCCGGCTCCCGGAGCAGGAGAAGCGGCTGCTTCGCGCACACAGCAGCGGAGCGGCAGCCGTACGCTCCGAAGCGCTGCTTCAGCCGAAAGACGCCGGCCACCGGCGCTTCGCTTCGGACAGCACCGGAGAGCCGTAGTGTACGTCTGCACTAGACTGCATCATAGCGAAAAGCTTTGACAGTGTGTCTCGCAGGGAGATAGCTTAGGAGCGCAGCGCACTTATGCCTCCCTTGTCCAGAAACACGGATTTGCTGCACACTCCAAAAACACTGCTCTTTCCATGGTACTATGTAAGCTGCTGTCTGACGCCCGTTCTCTTCTGCCCACTCTTGCCCAGCTGGTTGTTGCAGCGTGCACGTGCCTTCCTGGCATTAAGAGCACAGTGAAAGCAATCGCAAAAGTCCAGCAGCTGCTGACTCCCAAACACAAGGCGCTGTCTACGTTCTTGCTTCTCCACACTTCAACAGAGTCCTTCATTTCTGCAGCTGCCATCGAGTTTTCTGCATCTCGAGCCTTCTGGGACGAGCACCAATTTCCCAGGAGGGGCTGCATCAGGACGAAGTCAAAACCCAGGAAAGTTGTCTCGGAACACCTTCAATAAAGCATGCCAGCAGTGCATTGAAAAGGCAGGGAGCTTTAGCCACCGTCCTCTAGCAGTCGCAAGGCTGTGCACACAATGTCGTCTTCCTGCGGCAACGTTCTTCGCCCTCGTACAATCTACCGCTCTGTCCGGCTCCCGGAGCAGGAGAAGCGGCTGCTTCGCGCACACAACAGCGGAGTGGCAGCCGTACGCTCCGAAGCGCTGCTTCAGCCGAAAGACGCCGGCCACCGGCGCTTGGCTTCGGACAGCTCCGGAGAGCCGTAGTGTGCGTCTGCACTAGACTGCATCCTAGCGAAAAGCTTTGGCAGTGTGTCTCGCAGGGAGATAGCTTAGGAGTGCAGCGCACTTATGCCTCCCTTGTCCAGAAACACGATTTTATTGCAAACTCCAAAAACATTGCTCTTTCCAAGGCAATATATAAGCTGTTTTCTGACGGCCGTGATCTTTCGATTACTCTTGCCCAGCTCGTTGTTTTAACGTGCACGTGCCGTCCTGGCATTCAGTGCACAGTGAAAGCAATCGCAAAAGTCCAGCAGCTGCTGACTCCCAAACACAAGGCGCTGGCTATGTTCTTGCTTCTCGACAACTCAACGCAGCCCTTCATTTCTGCAGCTGCCATCGAGGTCTCTGCATGTCGGAGACTCAGAGGACGAGCACGAGTTTCCCAGGAGGGGCTGCATCAGGAGGAATTCTAAACTCAGGGAATTTGTCCTGGAACACCTTCCATAAGGATGCTAGAAGGGAATTGAAGAGGCAGGCGAGCGGCCACCACCGTCCTCTAGCAGTCCTTAGGGTGTGCGCAGAAGCCCGGTGCTCTGCGGCTTCGTTCTTCGCCCCCGTACAAGCTACCGCTCTGTCCGGCTCCCGGAGCAGGAGAAGCGGCTGCTTCACGCACACAGCAGCGGAGCGGCAGCCGTACGCTCCGAAGCGCTGCTTCAGCCGAAAGACGCCGGCCACCGGCGCTTGGCTTCGGACAGCAGCCGAGAGCCGTAGTGTGCGTCTGCACTAGACTGCATCATAGCGAAAAGCTTTGACAGTGTGTCTCGCAGGGAGATAGCTTAGGAGCGCAGCGCACTTATGCCTCCCTTGTCCAGAAACACGGATTTGCTGCACACTTCAAAAACACTGCTCTTTCCATGGTACTATGTAAGCTGCTGTCTGACGCCCGTTCTCTTCTGCCCACTCTTGCCCAGCTGGTTGTTGCAGCGTGCACGTGCCTTCCTGGCATTAAGAGCACAGTGAAAGCAATCGCAAAAGTCCAGCAGCTGCTGACTCCCAAACACAAGGCGCTGTCTACATTCTTGCTTCTCCACACTTCAACAGAGTCCTTCATTTCTGCAGCTGCCATCGAGTTTTCTGCATCTCGAGCCTTCTGGGACGAGCACCAATTTCCCAGGAGGGGCTGCATCAGGACGAAGTCAAAACCCAGGAAAGTTGTCTCGGAACACCTTCAATAAAGCATGCCAGCAGTGCATTGAAAAGGCTTTAGGCACCGTCCTCTAGCAGTCGCAAGGCTGTGCACACAATGTCGTCTCCCTGCGGCAACGTTCTTCGCCCTCGTACAAGCTACCGCTCTGTCCGGCTCCCGGAGCAGGAGAAGCGGCTGCTTCGCGCACACAACAGCGGAGCGGCAGCCGTACGCTCCGAAGCGCTGCTTCAGCCGAAAGATGCCGGCCACCGGCGCTTGGCTTCGGACAGCAGCCGAGAGCCGTAGTGTGCGTCTGCACTAGACTGCATCCTAGCGAAAAGCTTTGGCAGTGTGTCTCGCAGGGAGATAGCTTAGGAGCGCAGCGCACTTATGCCTCCCTTGCCCAGAAACACGATTTTATTGCAAACTCCAAAAACATTGCTCTTTCCAGGGCAATATATAAGCTGTTTTCTGACGGCCGTGATCTTTCGATTACTCTTGCCCAGCTCGTTGTTTCAGCGTGCACGTGCCGTCCTGGCATTCAGTGCACAGTGAAAGCAATCGCAAAAGTCCAGCAGCTGCTGACTCCCAAACACAAGGCGCTGTCTACGTTCTTGCTTCTCCACACTTCAACAGAGTCCTTCATTTCTGCAGCTGCCATCGAGTTTTCTGCATCTCGAGCCTTCTGGGACGAGCACCAATTTCCCAGGAGGGGCTGCATCAGGACGAAGTCAAAACCCAGGAAAGTTGTCTCGGAACACCTTCAATAAAGCATGCCAGCAGTGCATTGAAAAGGCAGGGAGCTTTAGCCACCGTCCTCTAGCAGTCGCAAGGCTGTGCACACAATGTCGTCTCCCTGCGGCAACGTTCTTCGCCCTCGTACAAGATACCGCTCTGTCCGGCTCCCGGAGCAGGAGAAGCGGCTGCTTCGCGCACACAACAGCGGAGCGGCAGCCGTACGCTCCGAAGCGCTGCTTCAGCCGAAAGACGCCGGCCACCGGCGCTTCGCTTCGGACAGCACCGGAGAGCCGTAGTGTACGTCTGCACTAGACTGCATCATAGCGAAAAGCTTTGACAGTGTGTCTCGCAGGGAGATACCTTAGGAGCGCAGCGCACTTATGCCTCCCTTGCCCAGAAACACGGATTTGCTGCACACTCCAAAAACACTGCTCTTTCCATGGTACTATGTAAGCTGCTGTCTGACGCCCGTTCTCTTCTGCCCACTCTTGCCCAGCTGGTTGTTGCAGCGTGCACGTGCCTTCCTGGCATTAAGAGCACAGTGAAAGCAATCGCAAAAGTCCAGCAGCTGCTGACTCCCAAACACAAGGCGCTGTCTACGTTCTTGCTTCTCCACACTTCAACAGAGTCCTTCATTTCTGCAGCTGCCATCGAGTTTTCTGCATCTCGAGCCTTCTGGGACGAGCACCAATTTCCCAGGAGGGGCTGCATCAGGACGAAGTCAAAACCCAGGAAAGTTGTCTCGGAACACCTTCAATAAAGCATGCCAGCAGTGCATTGAAAAGGCAGGGAGCTTTAGCCACCGTCCTCTAGCAGTCGCAAGGCTGTGCACACAATGTCGTCTCCCTGCGGCAACGTTCTTCGCCCTCGTACAAGCTACCGCTCTGTCCGGCTCCCGGAGCAGGAGAAGCGGCTGCTTCGCGCACACAACAGCGGAGCGGCAGCCGTACGCTCCGAAGCGCTGCTTGAGCCGAAAGACGCCGGCCACCGGCGCTTCGCTTCGGACAGCAGCCGAGAGCCGTAGTGTGCGTCTGCACTAGACTGCATCATAGCGAAAAGCTTTGGCAGTGTGTCTCGCAGGTAGATAGCTTAGGAGCGCAGCGCACTTATGCCTCCCTTGCCCAGAAACACGATTTTATTGCAAACTCCAAAAACATTGCTCTTTCCAGGGCAATATATAAGCTGTTTTCTGACGGCCGTGATCTTTCGATTACTCTTGCCCAGCTCGTTGTTTCAGCGTGCACGTGCCGTCCTGGCATTCAGTGCACAGTGAAAGCAATTGCAAAAGTCCAGCAGCTGCTGACTCCCAAACACAAGGCGCTGTCTACGTTCTTGCTTCTCCACACTTCAACAGAGTCCTTCATTTCTGCAGCTGCCATCGAGTTTTCTGCATCTCGAGCCTTCTGGGACGAGCACCAATTTCCCAGGAGGGGCTGCATCAGGACGAAGTCAAAACCCAGGAAAGTTGTCTCGGAACACCTTCAATAAAGCATGCCAGCAGTGCATTGAAAAGGCAGGGAGCTTTAGCCACCGTCCTCTAGCAGTCGCAAGGCTGTGCACACAACGTCGTCTCCCTGCGGCAACGTTCTTCGCCCTCGTACAAGCTACCGCTCTGTCCGGCTCCCGGAGCAGGAGAAGCGACTGCTTCGCGCACACAACAGCGGAGCGGCAGCCGTACGCT
This sequence comes from Lonchura striata, assembly GCF_050655825.1. Lineage (NCBI taxonomy): Eukaryota > Metazoa > Chordata > Aves > Passeriformes > Estrildidae > Lonchura > Lonchura striata. Next base: position 32,759,106 of record NC_140710.1, on the reverse strand, counting down.
CCGAAGCGCTGCTTCAGCCGAAAGACGCCGGCCACCGGCGCTTCGCTTCGGACAGCTCCGGAGAGCCGTAGTGTGCGTCTGCACTAGACTGCATCCTAGCGAAAAGCTTTGGCAGTGTGTCTCGCAGGGAGATAGCTTAGGAGCGCAGCGCACTTATGCCTCCCTTGCCCAGAAACACGATTTTATTGCAAACTCCAAAAACATTGCTCTTTCCAGGGCAATATATAAGCTGTTTTCTGACGGCCGTGATCTTTCGATTACTCTTGCCCAGCTCGTTGTTTCAGCGTGCACGTGCCGTCCTGGCATTCTGTGCACAGTGAAAGCAATCGCAAAAGTCCAGCAGCTGCTGACTCCCAAACACAAGGCGCTGTCTACGTTCTTGCTTCTCCACACTTCAACAGAGTCCTTCATTTCTGCAGCTGCCATCGAGTTTTCTGCATCTCGAGCCTTCTGGGACGAGCACCAATTTCCCAGGAGGGGCTGCATCAGGACGAAGTCAAAACCCAGGAAAGTTGTCTCGGAACACCTTCAATAAAGCATGCCAGCAGTGCATTGAAAAGGCAGGGAGCTTTAGCCACCGTCCTCTAGCAGTCGCAAGGCTGTGCACACAATGTCGTCTCCCTGCGGCAACGTTCTTCGCCCTCCTACAAGCTACCGCTCTGTCCGGCTCCCGGAGCAGGAGAAGCGGCTGCTTCGCGCACACAACAGCGGAGCGGCAGCCGTACGCTCCGAAGCGCTGCTTCAGCCGAAAGACGCCGGCCACCGGCGCTTCGCTTCGGACAGCACCGGAGAGCCGTAGTGTACGTCTGCACTAGACTGCATCATAGCGAAAAGCTTTGACAGTGTGTCTCGCAGGGAGATAGCTTAGGAGCGCAGCGCACTTATGCCTCCCTTGTCCAGAAACACGGATTTGCTGCACACTCCAAAAACACTGCTCTTTCCATGGTACTATGTAAGGTGCTGTCTGACGCCCGTTCTCTTCTGCCCACTCTTGCCCAGCTGGTTGTTGCAGCGTGCACGTGCCTTCCTGGCATTAAGAGCACAGTGAAAGCAATCGCAAAACTCCAGCAGCTGCTGACTCCCAAACACAAGGCGCTTGTCTACGTTCTTGCTTCTCGACAACTCAACGCAAACCTTCATTTCTGCAGCTGCCATCGAGTTTTCTGTATCTCGAGCCTTCTGGGACGAGCACCAATTTTCCAAGAGGGGCTGCATCAGGACGAAGTCAAAACCCAGGAAAGTTGTCTCGGAACACCTTCAATAAAGCATGCCAGCAGTGCATTGAAAAGGCAGGGAGCTTTAGCCACCGTCCTCTAGCAGTCGCAAGGCTGTGCACACAATGTCGTCTCCCTGCGGCAACGTTCTTCGCCCTCGTACAAGCTACCGCTCTGTCCGGCTCCCGGAGCAGGAGAAGCGGCTGCTTCGCGCACACAACAGCGGAGCGGCAGCCGTACGCTCCGAAGCGCTGCTTCAGCCGAAAGACGCCGGCCACCGGCGCTTCGCTTCGGACAGCTCCGGAGAGCCGTAGTGTGCGTCTGCACTAGACTGCATCCTAGCGAAAAGCTTTGGCAGTGTGTCTCGCAGGGAGATAGCTTAGGAGCGCAGCGCACTTATGCCTCCCTTGCCCAGAAACACGATTTTATTGCAAACTCCAAAAACATTGCTCTTTCCAAGGCAATATATAAGCTCTTTTCTGACGGCCGTGATCTTTCGATTACTCTTGCCCAGCTCGTTGTTTCAGCGTGCACGTGCCGTCCTGGCATTCAGTGCACAGTGAAAGCAATCGCAAAAGTCCAGCAGCTGCTGACTCCCAAACACAAGGCGCTGTCTACGTTCTTGCTTCTCCACACTTCAACAGAGTCCTTCATTTCTGCAGCTGCCATCGAGTTTTCTGCATCTCGAGCCTTCTGGGACGAGCACCAATTTCCCAGGAGGGGCTGCATCAGGACGAAGTCAAAACCCAGGAAAGTTGTCTCGGAACACCTTCAATAAAGCATGCCAGCAGTGCATTGAAAAGGCAGGGAGCTTTAGCCACCGTCCTCCAGAATTGCCAAGGCTGTGCACACAATGTCGTCTCCCTGCGGCAACGTTCTTCGCCCTCGTACAAGCTACCGCTCTGTCCGGCTCCCAGAGCAGGAGAAGCGGCTGCTTCACGCACACAGCAGCGGAGCGGCAGCCGTACGCTCCGAAGCGCTGCTTCAGCCGAAAGACGCCGGCCACCGGCGCTTCGCTTCGGACAGCACCGGAGAGCCGTAGTGTGCGTCTGCACTAGACTGCATCATAGCGAAAAGCTTTGACAGTGTGTCTCGCAGGGAGATAGCTTAGGAGCGCAGCGCACTTATGCCTCCCTTGTCCAGAAACACGGATTTGCTGCACACTCCAAAAACACTGCTCTTTCCATGGTACTATGTAAGCTGCTGTCTGACGCCCGTTCTCTTCTGCCCACTCTTGCCCAGCTGGTTGTTGCAGCGTGCACGTGCCTTCCTGGCATTAAGAGCACAGTGAAAGCAATCGCAAAAGTCCAGCAGCTGCTGACTCCCAAACACAAGGCGCTGTCTACGTTCTTGCTTCTCCACACTTCAACAGAGTCCTTCATTTCTGCAGCTGCCATCGAGTTTTCTGCATCTCGAGCCTTCTGGGACGAGCACAAATTTCCCAGGAGGGGCTGCATCAGGACGAAGTCAAACCCAGGAAAGTTGTCTCGGAACACCTTCAATAAAGCATGCCAGCAGTGCATTGAAAAGGCAGGGAGCTTTAGCCACCGTCCTCTAGCAGTCGCAAGGCTGTGCACACAATGTCGTCTCCCTGCGGCAACGTTCTTCGCCCTCGTACAAGCTACCGCTCTGTCCGGCTCCCGGAGCAGGAGAAGCAGCTGCTTCGCGCACACAACAGCGGAGCGGCAGCCGTACGCTCCGAAGCGCTGCTTCAGCCGAAAGACGCCGGCCACCGGCGCTTCGCTTCGGACAGCTCCGGAGAGCCGTAGTGTGCGTCTGCACTAGACTGCATCATAGCGAAAAGCTTTGGCAGTGTGTCTCGCAGGGAGATAGCTTAGGAGCGCAGCGCACTTATGCCTCCCTTGCCCAGAAACACGATTTTACAGCGCACACTAAAAACACTGCCCTTTCCAGGGCAAGATGCCAGATGCTCTCTGATGGCCGTGCTCTCTCCCTGCTCTTGCCCAGCTCGTTGTTTTAACGTGCACATGCCGTCCTGGCATTAAGAGCACAGTGAAAGCAATCGCAAAAGTCCAGCAGCTGCTGACTCCCAAACACAAGGCGTTTGTCTACGTTCTTGCTTCTCGACAACTCAACGCAAACCTTCATTTCTGCAGCTGCCATCGAGTTTTCTGTATCTCGAGCCTTCTGGGACGAGCACCAATTTCCCAAGAGGGGCTGCATCAGGACGAAGTCAAAACCCAGGAAAGTTGTCTCGGAACACCTTCAATAAAGCATGCCAGCAGTGCATTGAAAAGGCAGGGAGCTTTAGCCACCGTCCTCTAGCAGTCGCAAGGCTGTGCACACAATGTCGTCTCCCTGCGGCAACGTTCTTCGCCCTCGTACAAGCTACCGCTCTGTCCGGCTCCCGGAGCAGGAGAAGCGGCTGCTTCGCGCACACAACAGCGGAGCGGCAGCCGTACGCTCCGAAGCGCTGCTTCAGCCGAAAGACGCCGGCCACCGGCGCTTGGCTTCGGACAGCAGCCGAGAGCCGTAGTGTGCGTCTGCACTAGACTGCATCATAGCGAAAAGCTTTGGCAGTGTGTCTCGCAGGGAGATAGCTTAGGAGCGCAGCGCACTTATGCCTCCCTTGTCCAGAAACACGATTTTATTGCAAACTCCAAAAACATTGCTCTTTCCAGGGCAATATATAAGCTGTTTTCTGACGGCCGTGATCTTTCGATTACTCTTGCCCAGCTCGTTGTTTCAGCGTGCACGTGCCGTCCTGGCATTCAGTGCACAGTGAAAGCAATCGCAAAAGTCCAGCAGCTGCTGACTCCCAAACACAAGGCGCTGTCTACGTTCTTGCTTCTCCACACTTCAACAGAGTCCTTCATTTCTGCAGCTGCCATCGAGTTTTCTGTATCTCGAGCCTTCTGGGACGAGCACCAATTTCCCAGGAGGGGCTGCATCAGGACGAAGTCAAAACCCAGGAAAGTTGTCTCGGAACACCTTCAATAAAGCATGCCAGCAGTGCATTGAAAAGGCAGGGAGCTTTAGCCACCGTCCTCTAGCAGTCGCAAGGCTGTGCACACAATGTCGTCTCCCTGCGGCAACGTTCTTCGCCCTCGTACAAGCTACCGCTCTGTCCGGCTCCCGGAGCAGGAGAAGCGGCTGCTTCGCGCACACAACAGCGGAGCGGCAGCCGTACGCTCCGAAGCGCTGCTTCAGCCGAAAGACGCCGGCCACCGGCGCTTGGCTTCGGACAGCTCCGGAGAGCCGTAGTGTGCGTCTGCACTAGACTGCATCATAGCGAAAAGCTTTGGCAGTGTGTCTCACAGGGAGATAGCTTAGGAGCGCAGCGCACTTATGCCTCCCTTGCCCAGAAACACGATTTTATTGCAAACTCCAAAAACATTGCTCTTTCCAGGGCAATATATAAGCTGTTTTCTGACGGCCGTGATCTTTCGATTACTCTTGCCCAGCTCGTTGTTTCAGCGTGCACGTGCCGTCCTGGCATTCAGTGCACAGTGAAAGCAATCGCAAAAGTCCAGCAGCTGCTGACTCCCAAACACAAGGCGCTGTCTACGTTCTTGCTTCTCCACACTTCAACAGAGTCCTTCATTTCTGCAGCTGCCATCGAGTTTTCTGCATCTCGAGCCTTCTGGGACGAGCACCAATTTCCCAGGAGGGGCTGCATCAGGACGAAGTCAAAACCCAGGAAAGTTGTCTCGGAACACCTTCAATAAAGCATGCCAGCAGTGCATTGAAAAGGCAGGGAGCTTTAGCCACCGTCCTCCAGAATTGCCAAGGCTGTGCACACAATGTCGTCTCCCTGCGGCAACGTTCTTCGCCCTCGTACAAGCTACCGCTCTGTCCGGCTCCCAGAGCAGGAGAAGCGGCTGCTTCACGCACACAGCAGCGGAGCGGCAGCCGTACGCTCCGAAGCGCTGCTTCAGCCGAAAGACGCCGGCCACCGGCGCTTCGCTTCGGACAGCACCGGAGAGCCGTAGTGTGCGTCTGCACTAGACTGCATCATAGCGAAAAGCTTTGACAGTGTGTCTCGCAGGGAGATACCTTAGGAGCGCAGCGCACTTATGCCTCCCTTGCCCAGAAACACGGATTTGCTGCACACTCCAAAAACACTGCTCTTTCCATGGTACTATGTAAGCTGCTGTCTGACGCCCGTTCTCTTCTGCCCACTCTTGCCCAGCTGGTTGTTGCAGCGTGCACGTGCCTTCCTGGCATTAAGAGCACAGTGAAAGCAATCGCAAAAGTCCAGCAGCTGCTGACTCCCAAACACAAGGCGCTGTCTACGTTCTTGCTTCTCCACACTTCAACAGAGTCCTTCATTTCTGCAGCTGCCATCGAGTTTTCTGCATCTCGAGCCTTCTGGGACGAGCACCAATTTCCCAGGAGGGGCTGCATCAGGACGAAGTCAAAACCCAGGAAAGTTGTCTCGGAACACCTTCAATAAAGCATGCCAGCAGTGCATTGAAAAGGCTTTAGCCACCGTCCTCTAGCAGTCGCAAGGCTGTGCACACAATGTCGTCTCCCTGCGGCAACGTTCTTCGCCCTCGTACAAGCTACCGCTCTGTCCGGCTCCCGGAGCAGGAGAAGCGGCTGCTTCGCGCACACAACAGCGGAGCGGCAGCCGTACGCTCCGAAGCACTGCTTCAGCCGAAAGACGCCGGCCACCGGCGCTTGGCTTCGGACAGCAGCCGAGAGCCGTAGTGTGCGTCTGCACTAGACTGCATCCTAGCGAAAAGCTTTGGCAGTGTGTCTCGCAGGGAGATAGCTTAGGAGCGCAGCGCACTTATGCCTCCCTTGCCCAGAAACACGATTTTATTGCAAACTCCAAAAACATTGCTCTTTCCAGGGCAATATATAAGCTGTTTTCTGACGGCCGTGATCTTTCGATTACTCTTGCCCAGCTCGTTGTTTCAGCGTGCACGTGCCGTCCTGGCATTCAGTGCACAGTGAAAGCAATCGCAAAAGTCCAGCAGCTGCTGACTCCCAAACACAAGGCGCTGTCTACGTTCTTGCTTCTCCACACTTCAACAGAGTCCTTCATTTCTGCAGCTGCCATCGAGTTTTCTGCATCTCGAGCCTTCTGGGACGAGCACCAATTTCCCAGGAGGGGCTGCATCAGGACGAAGTCAAAACCCAGGAAAGTTGTCTCGGAACACCTTCAATAAAGCATGCCAGCAGTGCATTGAAAAGGCAGGGAGCTTTAGCCACCGTCCTCTAGCAGTCGCAAGGCTGTGCACACAATGTCGTCTCCCTGCGGCAACGTTCTTCGCCCTCGTACAAGCTACCGCTCTGTCCGGCTCCCGGAGCAGGAGAAGCGGCTGCTTCGCGCACACAACAGCGGAGCGGCAGCCGTACGCTCCGAAGCGCTGCTTCAGCCGAAAGACGCCGGCCACCGGCGCTTCGCTTCGGACAGCACCGGAGAGCCGTAGTGTACGTCTGCACTAGACTGCATCATAGCGAAAAGCTTTGACAGTGTGTCTCGCAGGGAGATACCTTAGGAGCGCAGCACACTTATGCCTCCCTTGTCCAGAAACACGGATTTGCTGCACACTCCAAAAACACTGCTCTTTCCATGGTACTATGTAAGCTGCTGTCTGACGCCCGTTCTCTTCTGCCCACTCTTGCCCAGCTGGTTGTTGCAGCGTGCACGTGCCTTCCTGGCATTAAGAGCACAGTGAAAGCAATCGCAAAAGTCCAGCAGCTGCTGACTCCCAAACACAAGGCGCTGTCTACGTTCTTGCTTCTCCACACTTCAACAGAGTCCTTCATTTCTGCAGCTGCCATCGAGTTTTCTGTATCTCGAGCCTTCTGGGACGAGCACCAATTTCCCAGGAGGGGCTGCATCAGGACGAAGTCAAAACCCAGGAAAGTTGTCTCGGAACACCTTCAATAAAGCATGCCAGCAGTGCATTGAAAAGGCAGGGAGCTTTAGCCACCGTCCTCTAGCAGTCGCAAGGCTGTGCACACAATGTCGTCTCCCTGCGGCAACATTCTTCGCCCTCGTACAAGCTACCGCTCTGTCCGGCTCCCGGAGCAGGAGAAGCGGCTGCTTCGCGCACACAGCAGCGGAGCGGCAGCCGTACGCTCCGAAGCGCTGCTTCAGCCGAAAGACGCCGGCCACCGGCGCTTCGCTTCGGACAGCTCCGGAAAGCCGTAGTGTGCGTCTGCACTAGACTGCATCCTAGCGAAAAGTTTTGGCAGTGTGTCTCGCAGGGGGATAGCTTAGGAGCGCAGCGCACTTATGCCTCCCTTGTCCAGAAACACGATTTTATTGCAAACTCCAAAAACATTGCTCTTTCCAAGGCAATATATAAGCTGTTTTCTGACGGCCGTGATCTTTCGATTACTCTTGCCCAGCTCGTTGTTTCAGCGTGCACGTGCCGTCCTGGCATTCAGTGCACAGTGAAAGCAATCGCAAAAGTCCAGCAGCTGCTGACTCCCAAACACAAGGCACTGGCTATGTTCTTGCTTCTCGACAACTCAACGCAGCCCTTCATTTCTGCAGCTGCCATCGAGGTCTCTGCATGTCGGAGACTCAGAGGACGAGCACGAGTTTCCCAGGAGGGGCTGCATCAGGAGGAATTCTAAACTCAGGGAATTTGTCCTGGAACACCTTCCATAAGGATGCTAGAAGGGAATTGAAGAGGCAGGCGAGCGGCCACCACCGTCCTCTAGCAGTCCTTAGGGTGTGCGCAGAAGCCCGGTGCTCTGCGGCTTCGTTCTTCGCCCCCGTACAAGCTACCGCTCTGTCCGGCTCCCGGAGCAGGAGAAGCGGCTGCTTCACGCACACAGCAGCGGAGCGGCAGCCGTACGCTCCGAAGCGCTGCTTCAGCCGAAAGACACCGGCCACCGGCTCTTGGCTTCGGACAGCACCGGAGAGCCGTAGTGTGCGTCTGCACTAGACTGCATCCTAGCGAAAAGCTTTGGCAGTGTGTCTCGCAGGGAGATAGCTTAGGAGCGCAGCGCACTTATGCCTCCCTTGTCCAGAAACACGGATTTGCTGCACACTCTAAAAACACTGCTCTTTCCATGGTACTATGTAAGCTGCTGTCTGACGCCCGTTCTCTTCTGCCCACTCTTGCCCAGCTGGTTGTTGCAGCGTGCACGTGCCTTCCTGGCATTAAGAGCACAGTGAAAGCAATCGCAAAAGTCCAGCAGCTGCTGACTCCCAAACACAAGGCGCTGTCTACGTTCTTGCTTCTCCACACTTCAACAGAGTCCTTCATTTCTGCAGCTGCCATCGAGTTTTCTGCATCTCGAGCCTTCTGGGACGAGCACCAATTTCCCAAGAGGGGCTGCATCAGGACGAAGTCAAAACCCAGGAAAGTTGTCTCGGAACACCTTCAATAAAGCATGCCAGCAGTGCATTGAAAAGGCTTTAGGCACCGTCCTCTAGCAGTCGCAAGGCTGTGCACACAATGTCGTCTCCCTGCGGCAACGTTCTTCGCCCTCGTACAAGCTACCGCTCTGTCCGGCTCCCGGAGCAGGAGAAGCGGCTGCTTCGCGCACACAACAGCGGAGCGGCAGCCGTACGCTCCGAAGCGCTGCTTCAGCCGAAAGATGCCGGCCACCGGCGCTTGGCTTCGGACAGCAGCCGAGAGCCGTAGTGTGCGTCTGCACTAGACTGCATCCTAGCGAAAAGCTTTGGCAGTGTGTCTCGCAGGGAGATAGCTTAGGAGTGCAGCGCACTTATGCCTCCCTTGCCCAGAAACACGATTTTATTGCAAACTCCAAAAACATTGCTCTTTCCAGGGCAATATATAAGCTGTTTTCTGACGGCCGTGATCTTTCGATTACTCTTGCCCAGCTCGTTGTTTCAGCGTGCACGTGCCGTCCTGGCATTCAGTGCACAGTGAAAGCAATCGCAAAAGTCCAGCAGCTGCTGACTCCCAAACACAAGGCGCTGTCTACGTTCTTGCTTCTCCACACTTCAACAGAGTCCTTCATTTCTGCAGCTGCCATCGAGTTTTCTGCATCTCGAGCCTTCTGGGACGAGCACCAATTTCCCAGGAGGGGCTGCATCAGGACGAAGTCAAAACCCAGGAAAGTTGTCTCGGAACACCTTCAATAAAGCATGCCAGCAGTGCATTGAAAAGGCAGGGAGCTTTAGCCACCGTCCTCTAGCAGTCGCAAGGCTGTGCACACAATGTCGTCTCCCTGCGGCAACGTTCTTCGCCCTCGTACAAGATACCGCTCTGTCCGGCTCCCGGAGCAGGAGAAGCGGCTGCTTCGCGCACACAACAGCGGAGCGGCAGCCGTACGCTCCGAAGCGCTGCTTCAGCCGAAAGACGCCGGCCACCGGCGCTTCGCTTCGGACAGCACCGGAGAGCCGTAGTGTACGTCTGCACTAGACTGCATCATAGCGAAAAGCTTTGACAGTGTGTCTCGCAGGGAGATACCTTAGGAGCGCAGCACACTTATGCCTCCCTTGTCCAGAAACACGGATTTGCTGCACACTCCAAAAACACTGCTCTTTCCATGGTACTATGTAAGCTGCTGTCTGACGCCCGTTCTCTTCTGCCCACTCTTGCCCAGCTGGTTGTTGCAGCGTGCACGTGCCTTCCTGGCATTAAGAGCACAGTGAAAGCAATCGCAAAAGTCCAGCAGCTGCTGACTCCCAAACACAAGACGCTGTCTACGTTCTTGCTTCTCCACACTTCAACAGAGTCCTTCATTTCTGCAGCTGCCATCGAGTTTTCTGCATCTCGAGCCTTCTGGGATGAGCACCAATTTCCCAGGAGGGGCTGCATCAGGACGAAGTCAAAACCCAGGAAAGTTGTCTCGGAACACCTTCAATAAAGCATGCCAGCAGTGCATTGAAAAGGCAGGGAGCTTTAGCCACCGTCCTCTAGCAGTCGCAAGGCTGTGCACACAATGTCGTCTCCCTGCGGCAACGTTCTTCGCCCTCGTACAAGCTACCGCTCTGTCCGGCTCCCGGAGCAGGAGAAGCGGCTGCTTCGCGCACACAACAGCGGAGCGGCAGCTGTACGCTCCGAAGCACTGCTTCAGCCGAAAGTCGCCGGCCACCGGCGCTTCGCTTCGGACAGCAGCCGAGAGCCGTAGTGTGCGTCTGCACTAGACTGCATCATAGCGAAAAGCTTTGGCAGTGTGTCTCGCAGGGAGATAGCTTAGGAGCGCAGCGCACTTATGCCTCCCTTGCCCAGAAACACGATTTTATTGCAAACTCCAAAAACATTGCTCTTTCCAGGGCAATATATAAGCTGTTTTCTGACGGCCGTGATCTTTCGATTACTCTTGCCCAGCTCGTTGTTTCAGCGTGCACGTGCCGTCCTGGCATTCAGTGCACAGTGAAAGCAATTGCAAAAGTCCAGCAGCTGCTGACTCCCAAACACAAGGCGCTGTCTACGTTCTTGCTTCTCCACACTTCAACAGAGTCCTTCATTTCTGCAGCTGCCATCGAGTTTTCTGCATCTCGAGCCTTCTGGGACGAGCACCAATTTCCCAGGAGGGGCTGCATCAGGACGAAGTCAAAACCCAGGAAAGTTGTCTCGGAACACCTTCAATAAAGCATGCCAGCAGTGCATTGAAAAGGCAGGGAGCTTTAGCCACCGTCCTCTAGCAGTCGCAAGGCTGTGCACACAACGTCGTCTCCCTGCGGCAACGTTCTTCGCCCTCGTACAAGCTACCGCTCTGTCCGGCTCCCGGAGCAGGAGAAGCGGCTGCTTCGCGCACACAACAGCGGAGCGGCAGCCGTACGCTCCGAAGCGCTGCTTCAGCCGAAAGACGCCGGCCACCGGCGCTTGGCTTCGGACAGCTCCGGAGAGCCGTAGTGTGCGTCTGCACTAGACTGCATCCTAGCGAAAAGCTTTGGCAGTGTGTCTCGCAGGGAGATAGCTTAGGAGCGCAGCGCACTTATGCCTCCCTTGCCCAGAAACACGATTTTATTGCAAACTCCAAAAACATTGCTCTTTCCAGGGCAATATATAAGCTGTTTTCTGACGGCCGTGATCTTTCGATTACTCTTGCCCAGCTCGTTGTTTCAGCGTGCACGTGCCGTCCTGGCATTCTGTGCACAGTGAAAGCAATCGCAAAAGTCCAGCAGCTGCTGACTCCCAAACACAAGGCGCTGTCTACGTTCTTGCTTCTCCACACTTCAACAGAGTCCTTCATTTCTGCAGCTGCCATCGAGTTTTCTGCATCTCGAGCCTTCTGGGACGAGCACCAATTTCCCAGGAGGGGCTGCATCAGGACGAAGTCAAAACCCAGGAAAGTTGTCTCGGAACACCTTCAATAAAGCATGCCAGCAGTGCATTGAAAAGGCAGGGAGCTTTAGCCACCGTCCTCTAGCAGTCGCAAGGCTGTGCACACAATGTCGTCTCCCTGCGGCAACGTTCTTCGCCCTCGTACAAGCTACCGCTCTGTCCGGCTCCCGGAGCAGGAGAAGCGGCTGCTTCGCGCACACAACAGCGGAGCGGCAGCCGTACGCTCCGAAGCGCTGCTTCAGCCAAAAGACGCCGGCCACCGGCGCTTCGCTTCGGACAGCACCGGAGAGCCGTAGCGTACGTCTGCACTAGACTGCATCATAGCGAAAAGCTTTGGCAGTGTGTCTCGCAGGGAGATACCTTAGGAGCGCAGCACACTTATGCCTCCCTTGTCCAGAAACACGGATTTGCTGCACACTCCAAAAACACTGCTCTTTCCATGGTACTATGTAAGCTGCTGTCTGACGCCCGTTCTCTTCTGCCCACTCTTGCCCAGCTGGTTGTTGCAGCGTGCACGTGCCTTCCTGGCATTAAGAGCACAGTGAAAGCAATCGCAAAAGTCCAGCAGCTGCTGACTCCCAAACACAAGGCGCTTGTCTACGTTCTTGCTTCTCGACAACTCAACGCAAACCTTCATTTCTGCAGCTGCCATCGAGTTTTCTGTATCTCGAGCCTTCTGGGACGAGCACCAATTTTCCAAGAGGGGCTGCATCAGGACGAAGTCAAAACCCAGGAAAGTTGTCTCGGAACACCTTCAATAAAGCATGCCAGCAGTGCATTGAAAAGGCAGGGAGCTTTAGCCACCGTCCTCTAGCAGTCGCAAGGCTGTGCACACAATGTCGTCTCCCTGCGGCAACGTTCTTCGCCCTCGTACAAGCTACCGCTCTGTCCGGCTCCCGGAGCAGGAGAAGCGGCTGCTTCGCGCACACAACAGCGGAGCGGCAGCCGTACGCTCCGAAGCGCTGCTTCAGCCGAAAGACGCCGGCCACCGGCGCTTGGCTTCGGACAGCTCCGGAGAGCCGTAGTGTGCGTCTGCACTAGACTGCATCCTAGCGAAAAGCTTTGGCAGTGTGTCTCGCAGGGAGATAGCTTAGGAGCGCAGCGCACTTATGCCTCCCTTGCCCAGAAACACGATTTTATTGCAAACTCCAAAAACATTGCTCTTTCCAGGGCAATATATAAGCTGTTTTCTGACGGCCGTGATCTTTCGATTACTCTTGCCCAGCTCGTTGTTTCAGCGTGCACGTGCCGTCCTGGCATTCAGTGCACAGTGAAAGCAATCGCAAAAGTCCAGCAGCTGCTGACTCCCAAACACAAGGCGCTGTCTACGTTCTTGCTTCTCCACACTTCAACAGAGTCCTTCATTTCTGCAGCTGCCATCGAGTTTTCTGCATCTCGAGCCTTCTGGGACGAGCACCAATTTCCCAGGAGGGGCTGCATCAGGACGAAGTCAAAACCCAGGAAAGTTGTCTCGGAACACCTTCAATAAAGCATGCCAGCAGTGCATTGAAAAGGCAGGGAGCTTTAGCCACCGTCCTCCAGAATTGCCAAGGCTGTGCACACAATGTCGTCTCCCTGCGGCAACGTTCTTCGCCCTCGTACAAGCTACCGCTCTGTCCGGCTCCCAGAGCAGGAGAAGCGGCTGCTTCACGCACACAGCAGCGGAGCGGCAGCCGTACGCTCCGAAGCGCTGCTTCAGCCGAAAGACGCCGGCCACCGGCGCTTCGCTTCGGACAGCACCGGAGAGCCGTAGTGTGCGTCTGCACTAGACTGCATCATAGCGAAAAGCTTTGACAGTGTGTCTCGCAGGGAGATAGCTTAGGAGCGCAGCGCACTTATGCCTCCCTTGTCCAGAAACACGGATTTGCTGCACACTCCAAAAACACTGCTCTTTCCATGGTACTATGTAAGCTGCTGTCTGACGCCCGTTCTCTTCTGCCCACTCTTGCCCAGCTGGTTGTTGCAGCGTGCACGTGCCTTCCTGGCATTAAGAGCACAGTGAAAGCAATCGCAAAAGTCCAGCAGCTGCTGACTCCCAAACACAAGGCGCTGTCTACGTTCTTGCTTCTCCACACTTCAACAGAGTCCTTCATTTCTGCAGCTGCCATCGAGTTTTCTGCATCTCGAGCCTTCTGGGACGAGCACCAATTTCCCAGGAGGGGCTGCATCAGGACGAAGTCAAACCCAGGAAAGTTGTCTCGGAACACCTTCAATAAAGCATGCCAGCAGTGCATTGAAAAGGCAGGGAGCTTTAGCCACCGTCCTCTAGCAGTCGCAAGGCTGTGCACACAATGTCGTCTCCCTGCGGCAACGTTCTTCGCCCTCGTACAAGCTACCGCTCTGTCCGGCTCCCGGAGCAGGAGAAGCAGCTGCTTCGCGCACACAACAGCGGAGCGGCAGCCGTACGCTCCGAAGCGCTGCTTCAGCCGAAAGACGCCGGCCACCGGCGCTTCGCTTCGGACAGCTCCGGAGAGCCGTAGTGTGCGTCTGCACTAGACTGCATCATAGCGAAAAGCTTTGGCACTGTGTCTCGCAGGGAGATAGCTTAGGAGCGCAGCGCACTTATGCCTCCCTTGCCCAGAAACACGATTTTACAGCGCACACTAAAAACACTGCCCTTTCCAGGGCAAGATGCCAGATGCTCTCTGATGGCCGTGCTCTCTCCCTGCTCTTGCCCAGCTCGTTGTTTTAACGTGCACATGCCGTCCTGGCATTAAGAGCACAGTGAAAGCAATCGCAAAAGTCCAGCAGCTGCTGACTCCCGAACACAAGGCGCTTGTCTACGTTCTTGCTTCTCGACAACTCAACGCAAACCTTCATTTCTGCAGCTGCCATCGAGTTTTCTGTATCTCGAGCCTTCTGGGACGAGCACCAATTTCCCAAGAGGGGCTGCATCAGGACGAAGTCAAAACCCAGGAAAGTTGTCTCGGAACACCTTCAATAAAGCATGCCAGCAGTGCATTGAAAAGGCAGGGAGCTTTAGCCACCGTCCTCTAGCAGTCGCAAGGCTGTGCACACAATGTCGTCTCCCTGCGGCAACGTTCTTCGCCCTCGTACAAGCTACCGCTCTGTCCGGCTCCCGGAGCAGGAGAAGCGGCTGCTTCGCGCACACAACAGCGGAGCGGCAGCCGTACGCTCCGAAGCGCTGCTTCAGCCGAAAGACGCCGGCCACCGGCGCTTGGCTTCGGACAGCAGCCGAGAGCCGTAGTGTGCGTCTGCACTAGACTGCATCATAGCGAAAAGCTTTGGCAGTGTGTCTCGCAGGGAGATAGCTTAGGAGCGCAGCGCACTTATGCCTCCCTTGTCCAGAAACACGATTTTATTGCAAACTCCAAAAACATTGCTCTTTCCAGGGCAATATATAAGCTGTTTTCTGACGGCCGTGATCTTTCGATTACTCTTGCCCAGCTCGTTGTTTCAGCGTGCACGTGCCGTCCTGGCATTCAGTGCACAGTGAAAGCAATCGCAAAAGTCCAGCAGCTGCTGACTCCCAAACACAAGGCGCTGTCTACGTTCTTGCTTCTCCACACTTCAACAGAGTCCTTCATTTCTGCAGCTGCCATTGAGTTTTCTGTATCTCGAGCCTTCTGGGACGAGCACCAATTTCCCAGGAGGGGCTGCATCAGGACGAAGTCAAAACCCAGGAAAGTTGTCTCGGAACACCTTCAATAAAGCATGCCAGCAGTGCATTGAAAAGGCAGGGAGCTTTAGCCACCGTCCTCTAGCAGTCGCAAGGCTGTGCACACAATGTCGTCTCCCTGCGGCAACGTTCTTCGCCCTCGTACAAGCTACCGCTCTGTCCGGCTCCCGGAGCAGGAGAAGCGGCTGCTTCGCGCACACAACAGCGGAGCGGCAGCCCTTCGCTCCGAAGCGCTGCTTCAGCCGAAAGACGCCGGCCACCGGCGCTTGGCTTCGGACAGCTCCGGAGAGCCGTAGTGTGCGTCTGCACTAGACTGCATCATAGCGAAAAGCTTTGGCAGTGTGTCTCACAGGGAGATAGCTTAGGAGCGCAGCGCACTTATGCCTCCCTTGCCCAGAAACACGATTTTATTGCAAACTCCAAAAACATTGCTCTTTCCAGGGCAATATATAAGCTGTTTTCTGACGGCCGTGATCTTTCGATTACTCTTGCCCAGCTCGTTGTTTCAGCGTGCACGTGCCGTCCTGGCATTCAGTGCACAGTGAAAGCAATCGCAAAAGTCCAGCAGCTGCTGACTCCCAAACACAAGGCGCTGTCTACGTTCTTGCTTCTCCACACTTCAACAGAGTCCTTCATTTCTGCAGCTGCCATCGAGTTTTCTGCATCTCGAGCCTTCTGGGACGAGCACCAATTTCCCAGGAGGGGCTGCATCAGGACGAAGTCAAAACCCAGGAAAGTTGTCTCGGAACACCTTCAATAAAGCATGCCAGCAGTGCATTGAAAAGGCAGGGAGCTTTAGCCACCGTCCTCCAGAATTGCCAAGGCTGTGCACACAATGTCGTCTCCCTGCGGCAACGTTCTTCGCCCTCGTACAAGCTACCGCTCTGTCCGGCTCCCAGAGCAGGAGAAGCGGCTGCTTCACGCACACAGCAGCGGAGCGGCAGCCGTACGCTCCGAAGCGCTGCTTCAGCCGAAAGACGCCGGCCACCGGCGCTTCGCTTCGAACAGCACCGGAGAGCCGTAGTGTGCGTCTGCACTAGACTGCATCATAGCGAAAAGCTTTGACAGTGTGTCTCGCAGGGAGATACCTTAGGAGCGCAGCGCACTTATGCCTCCCTTGCCCAGAAACACGGATTTGCTGCACACTCCAAAAACACTGCTCTTTCCATGGTACTATGTAAGCTGCTGTCTGACGCCCGTTCTCTTCTGCCCACTCTTGCCCAGCTGGTTGTTGCAGCGTGCACGTGCCTTCCTGGCATTAAGAGCACAGTGAAAGCAATCGCAAAAGTCCAGCAGCTGCTGACTCCCAAACACAAGGCGCTGTCTACGTTCTTGCTTCTCCACACTTCAACAGAGTCCTTCATTTCTGCAGCTGCCATCGAGTTTTCTGCATCTCGAGCCTTCTGGGACGAGCACCAATTTCCCAGGAGGGGCTGCATCAGGACGAAGTCAAAACCCAGGAAAGTTGTCTCGGAACACCTTCAATAAAGCATGCCAGCAGTGCATTGAAAAGGCTTTAGCCACCGTCCTCTAGCAGTCGCAAGGCTGTGCACACAATGTCGTCTCCCTGCGGCAACGTTCTTCGCCCTCGTACAAGCTACCGCTCTGTCCGGCTCCCGGAGCAGGAGAAGCGGCTGCTTCGCGCACACAACAGCGGAGCGGCAGCCGTACGCTCCGAAGCGCTGCTTCAGCCGAAAGACGCCGGCCACCGGCGCTTGGCTTCGGACAGCAGCCGAGAGCCGTAGTGTGCGTCTGCACTAGACTGCATCCTAGCGAAAAGCTTTGGCAGTGTGTCTCGCAGGGAGATAGCTTAGGAGCGCAGCGCACTTATGCCTCCCTTGCCCAGAAACACGATTTTATTGCAAACTCCAAAAACATTGCTCTTTCCAGGGCAATATATAAGCTGTTTTCTGACGGCCGTGATCTTTCGATTACTCTTGCCCAGCTCGTTGTTTCAGCGTGCACGTGCCGTCCTGGCATTCAGTGCACAGTGAAAGCAATCGCAAAAGTCCAGCAGCTGCTGACTCCCAAACACAAGGCGCTGTCTACGTTCTTGCTTCTCCACACTTCAACAGAGTCCTTCATTTCTGCAGCTGCCATCGAGTTTTCTGCATCTCGAGCCTTCTGGGACGAGCACCAATTTCCCAGGAGGGGCTGCATCAGGACGAAGTCAAAACCCAGGAAAGTTGTCTCGGAACACCTTCAATAAAGCATGCCAGCAGTGCATTGAAAAGGCAGGGAGCTTTAGCCACCGTCCTCTAGCAGTCGCAAGGCTGTGCACACAATGTCGTCTCCCTGCGGCAACGTTCTTCGCCCTCGTACAAGCTACCGCTCTGTCCGGCTCCCGGAGCAGGAGAAGCGGCTGCTTCGCGCACACAACAGCGGAGCGGCAGCCGTACGCTCCGAAGCGCTGCTTCAGCCGAAAGACGCCGGCCACCGGCGCTTCGCTTCGGACAGCACCGGAGAGCCGTAGTGTACGTCTGCACTAGACTGCATCATAGCGAAAAGCTTTGACAGTGTGTCTCGCAGGGAGATACCTTAGGAGCGCAGCACACTTATGCCTCCCTTGTCCAGAAACACGGATTTGCTGCACACTCCAAAAACACTGCTCTTTCCATGGTACTATGTAAGCTGCTGTCTGACGCCCGTTCTCTTCTGCCCACTCTTGCCCAGCTGGTTGTTGCAGCGTGCACGTGCCTTCCTGGCATTAAGAGCACAGTGAAAGCAATCGCAAAAGTCCAGCAGCTGCTGACTCCCAAACACAAGGCGCTGTCTACGTTCTTGCTTCTCCACACTTCAACAGAGTCCTTCATTTCTGCAGCTGCCATCGAGTTTTCTGCATCTCGAGCCTTCTGGGACGAGCACCAATTTCCCAGGAGGGGCTGCATCAGGACGAAGTCAAAACCCAGGAAAGTTGTCTCGGAACACCTTCAATAAAGCATGCCAGCAGTGCATTGAAAAGGCAGGGAGCTTTAGCCACCGTCCTCTAGCAGTCGCAAGGCTGTGCACACAATGTCGTCTCCCTGCGGCAACGTTCTTCGCCCTCGTACAAGCTACCGCTCTGTCCGGCTCCCGGAGCAGGAGAAGCGGCTGCTTCGCGCACACAACAGCGGAGCGGCAGCCGTACGCTCCGAAGCGCTGCTTCAGCCGAAAGACGCCGGCCACCGGCGCTTCGCTTCGGACAGCACCGGAGAGCCGTAGTGTACGTCTGCACTAGACTGCATCATAGCGAAAAGCTTTGACAGTGTGTCTCGCAGGGAGATAGCTTAGGAGCGCAGCGCACTTATGCCTCCCTTGTCCAGAAACACGGATTTGCTGCACACTCCAAAAACACTGCTCTTTCCATGGTACTATGTAAGCTGCTGTCTGACGCCCGTTCTCTTCTGCCCACTCTTGCCCAGCTGGTTGTTGCAGCGTGCACGTGCCTTCCTGGCATTAAGAGCACAGTGAAAGCAATCGCAAAAGTCCAGCAGCTGCTGACTCCCAAACACAAGGCGCTTGTCTACGTTCTTGCTTCTCGACAACTCAACGCAAACCTTCATTTCTGCAGCTGCCATCGAGTTTTCTGTATCTCGAGCCTTCTGGGACGAGCACCAATTTCCCAAGAGGGGCTGCATCAGGACGAAGTCAAAACCCAGGAAAGTTGTCTCGGAACACCTTCAATAAAGCATGCCAGCAGTGCATTGAAAAGGCAGGGAGCTTTAGCCACCGTCCTCTAGCAGTCGCAAGGCTGTGCACACAATGTCGTCTCCCTGCGGCAACGTTCTTCGCCCTCGTACAAGCTACCGCTCTGTCCGGCTCCCAGAGCAGGAGAAGCGGCTGCTTCGCGCACACAACAGCGGAGCGGCAGCCGTACGCTCCGAAGCGCTGCTTCAGCCGAAAGACGCCGGCCACCGGCGCTTGGCTTCGGACAGCTCCGGAGAGCCGTAGTGTGCGTCTGCACTAGACTGCATCATAGCGAAAAGCTTTGGCAGTGTGTCTCGCAGGGAGATAGCTTAGGAGCGCAGCGCACTTATGCCTCCCTTGCCCAGAAACACGATTTTATTGCAAACTCCAAAAACATTGCTCTTTCCAGGGCAATATATAAGCTGTTTTCTGACGGCCGTGATCTTTCGATTACTCTTGCCCAGCTCGTTGTTTCAGCGTGCACGTGCCGTCCTGGCATTCAGTGCACAGTGAAAGCAATCGCAAAAGTCCAGCAGCTGCTGACTCCCAAACACAAGGCGCTGTCTACGTTCTTGCTTCTCCACACTTCAACAGAGTCCTTCATTTCTGCAGCTGCCATCGAGTTTTCTGCATCTCGAGCCTTCTGGGACGAGCACCAATTTCCCAGGAGGGGCTGCATCAGGACGAAGTCAAAACCCAGGAAAGTTGTCTCGGAACACCTTCAATAAAGCATGCCAGCAGTGCATTGAAAAGGCAGGGAGCTTTAGCCACCGTCCTCCAGAATTGCCAAGGCTGTGCACACAATGTCGTCTCCCTGCGGCAACGTTCTTCGCCCTCGTACAAGCTACCGCTCTGTCCGGCTCCCAGAGCAGGAGAAGCGGCTGCTTCACGCACACAGCAGCGGAGCGGCAGCCGTACGCTCCGAAGCGCTGCTTCAGCCGAAAGACGCCGGCCACCGGCGCTTCGCTTCGGACAGCACCGGAGAGCCGTAGTGTGCGTCTGCACTAGACTGCATCATAGCGAAAAGCTTTGACAGTGTGTCTCGCAGGGAGATAGCTTAGGAGCGCAGCGCACTTATGCCTCCCTTGCCCAGAAACACGGATTTGCTGCACACTCCAAAAACACTGCTCTTTCCATGGTACTATGTAAGCTGCTGTCTGACGCCCGTTCTCTTCTGCCCACTCTTGCCCAGCTGGTTGTTGCAGCGTGCACGTGCCTTCCTGGCATTAAGAGCACAGTGAAAGCAATCGCAAAAGTCCAGCAGCTGCTGACTCCCAAACACAAGGCGCTTGTCTACGTTCTTGCTTCTCGACAACTCAACGCAAACCTTCATTTCTGCAGCTGCCATCGAGTTTTCTGTATCTCGAGCCTTCTGGGACGAGCACCAATTTCCCAAGAGGGGCTGCATCAGGACGAAGTCAAAACCCAGGAAAGTTGTCTCGGAACACCTTCAATAAAGCATGCCAGCAGTGCATTGAAAAGGCAGGGAGCTTTAGCCACCGTCCTCTAGCAGTCGCAAGGCTGTGCACACAATGTCGTCTCCCTGCGGCAACGTTCTTCGCCCTCGTACAAGCTACCGCTCTGTCCGGCTCCCGGAGCAGGAGAAGCGGCTGCTTCGCGCACACAACAGCGGAGCGGCAGCCGTACGCTCCGAAGCGCTGCTTCAGCCGAAAGACGCCGGCCACCGGCGCTTGGCTTCGGACAGCAGCCGAGAGCCGTAGTGTGCGTCTGCACTAGACTGCATCATAGCGAAAAGCTTTGGCAGTGTGTCTCGCAGGGAGATAGCTTAGGAGCGCAGCGCACTTATGCCTCCCTTGTCCAGAAACACGATTTTATTGCAAACTCCAAAAACATTGCTCTTTCCAGGGCAATATATAAGCTGTTTTCTGACGGCCGTGATCTTTCGATTACTCTTGCCCAGCTCGTTGTTTCAGCGTGCACGTGCCGTCCTGGCATTCAGTGCACAGTGAAAGCAATCGCAAAAGTCCAGCAGCTGCTGACTCCCAAACACAAGGTGCTGTCTACGTTCTTGCTTCTCCACACTTCAACAGAGTCCTTCATTTCTGCAGCTGCCATCGAGTTTTCTGCATCTCGAGCCTTCTGGGACGAGCACCAATTTCCCAGGAGGGGCTGCATCAGGACGAAGTCAAAACCCAGGAAAGTTGTCTCGGAACACCTTCAATAAAGCATGCCAGCAGTGCATTGAAAAGGCAGGGAGCTTTAGCCACCGTCCTCCAGAATTGCCAAGGCTGTGCACACAATGTCGTCTCCCTGCGGCAACGTTCTTCGCCCTCGTACAAGCTACCGCTCTGTCCGGCTCCCAGAGCAGGAGAAGCGGCTGCTTCACGCACACAGCAGCGGAGCGGCAGCCGTACGCTCCGAAGCGCTGCTTCAGCCGAAAGACGCCGGCCACCGGCGCTTCGCTTCGGACAGCACCGGAGAGCCGTAGTGTGCGTCTGCACTAGACTGCATCATAGCGAAAAGCTTTGACAGTGTGTCTCGCAGGGAGATAGCTTAGGAGCGCAGCGCACTTATGCCTCCCTTGCCCAGAAACACGGATTTGCTGCACACTCCAAAAACACTGCTCTTTCCATGGTACTATGTAAGCTGCTGTCTGACGCCCGTTCTCTTCTGCCCACTCTTGCCCAGCTGGTTGTTGCAGCGTGCACGTGCCTTCCTGGCATTAAGAGCACAGTGAAAGCAATCGCAAAAGTCCAGCAGCTGCTGACTCCCAAACACAAGGCGCTTGTCTACGTTCTTGCTTCTCGACAACTCAACGCAAACCTTCATTTCTGCAGCTGCCATCGAGTTTTCTGTATCTCGAGCCTTCTGGGACGAGCACCAATTTCCCAAGAGGGGCTGCATCAGGACGAAGTCAAAACCCAGGAAAGTTGTCTCGGAACACCTTCAATAAAGCATGCCAGCAGTGCATTGAAAAGGCAGGGAGCTTTAGCCACCGTCCTCTAGCAGTCGCAAGGCTGTGCACACAATGTCGTCTCCCTGCGGCAACGTTCTTCGCCCTCGTACAAGCTACCGCTCTGTCCGGCTCCCGGAGCAGGAGAAGCGGCTGCTTCGCGCACACAACAGCGGAGCGGCAGCCGTACGCTCCGAAGCGCTGCTTCAGCCGAAAGACGCCGGCCACCGGCGCTTGGCTTCGGACAGCAGCCGAGAGCCGTAGTGTGCGTCTGCACTAGACTGCATCATAGCGAAAAGCTTTGGCAGTGTGTCTCGCAGGGAGATAGCTTAGGAGCGCAGCGCACTTATGCCTCCCTTGTCCAGAAACACGATTTTATTGCAAACTCCAAAAACATTGCTCTTTCCAGGGCAATATATAAGCTGTTTTCTGACGGCCGTGATCTTTCGATTACTCTTGCCCAGCTCGTTGTTTCAGCGTGCACGTGCCGTCCTGGCATTCAGTGCACAGTGAAAGCAATCGCAAAAGTCCAGCAGCTGCTGACTCCCAAACACAAGGCGCTGTCTACGTTCTTGCTTCTCCACACTTCAACAGAGTCCTTCATTTCTGCAGCTGCCATCGAGTTTTCTGCATCTCGAGCCTTCTGGGACGAGCACCAATTTCCCAGGAGGGGCTGCATCAGGACGAAGTCAAAACCCAGGAAAGTTGTCTCGGAACACCTTCAATAAAGCATGCCAGCAGTGCATTGAAAAGGCAGGGAGCTTTAGCCACCGTCCTCTAGCAGTCGCAAGGCTGTGCACACAATGTCGTCTCCCTGCGGCAACGTTCTTCGCCCTTGTACAAGCTACCGCTCTGTCCGGCTCCCGGAGCAGGAGAAGCGGCTGCTTCGCGCACACAACAGCGGAGCGGCAGCCGTACGCTCCGAAGCGCTGCTTCAGCCGAAAGACGCCGGCCACCGGCGCTTGGCTTCGGACAGCAGCCGAGAGCCGTAGTGTGCGTCTGCACTAGACTGCATCCTAGCGAAAAGCTTTGGCAGTGTGTCTCGCAGGGAGATAGCTTAGGAGCGCAGCGCACTTATGCCTCCCTTGCCCAGAAACACGATTTTATTGCAAACTCCAAAAACATTGCTCTTTCCAGGGCAATATATAAGCTGTTTTCTGACGGCCGTGATCTTTCGATTACTCTTGCCCAGCTCGTTGTTTCAGCGTGCACGTGCCTTCCTGGCATTCAGTGCACAGTGAAAGCAATCGCAAAAGTCCAGCAGCTGCTGACTCCCAAACACAAGGCGCTGTCTACGTTCTTGCTTCTCCACACTTCAACAGAGTCCTTCATTTCTGCAGCTGCCATCGAGTTTTCTGCATCTCGAGCCTTCTGGGACGAGCACCAATTTCCCAAGAGGGGCTGCATCAGGACGAAGTCAAAACCCAGGAAAGTTGTCTCGGAACACCTTCAATAAAGCATGCCAGCAGTGCATTGAAAAGGCAGGGAGCTTTAGCCACCGTCCTCCAGCAGTCGCAAGGCTGTGCACACAATGTCGTCTCCCTGCGGCAACGTTCTTCGCCCTCGTACAAGCTACCGCTCTGTCCGGCTCCCGGAGCAGGAGAAGCGGCTGCTTCGTGCACACAACAGCGGAGCGGCAGCCGTACGCTCCGAAGCGCTGCTTCAGCCGAAAGTCGCCGGCCACCGGCGCTTGGCTTCGGACAGCTCCGGAGAGCCGTAGTGTGCGTCTGCACTAGACTGCATCATAGCGAAAAGCTTTGGCAGTGTGTCTCGCAGGGAGATAGCTTAGGAGCGCAGCGCACTTATGCCTCCCTTGCCCAGAAACACGATTTTATTGCAAACTCCAAAAACATTGCTCTTTCCAGGGCAATATATAAGCTGTTTTCTGACGGCCGTGATCTTTCGATTACTCTTGCCCAGCTCGTTGTTTCAGCGTGCACGTGCCGTCCTGGCATTCAGTGCACAGTGAAAGCAATCGCAAAAGTCCAGCAGCTGCTGACTCCCAAACACAAGGCGCTTGTCTACGTTCTTGCTTCTCCACACTTCAACAGAGTCCTTCATTTCTGCAGCTGCCATCGAGTTTTCTGCATCTCGAGCCTTCTGGGACGAGCACCAATTTCCCAGGAGGGGCTGCATCAGGACGAAGTCAAAACCCAGGAAAGTTGTCTCGGAACACCTTCAATAAAGCATGCCAGCAGTGCATTGAAAAGGCAGGGAGCTTTAGCCACCGTCCTCCAGAATTGCCAAGGCTGTGCACACAATGTCGTCTCCCTGCGGCAACGTTCTTCGCCCTCGTACAAGCTACCGCTCTGTCCGGCTCCCAGAGCAGGAGAAGCGGCTGCTTCACGCACACAGCAGCGGAGCGGCAGCCGTACGCTCCGAAGCGCTGCTTCAGCCGAAAGACGCCGGCCACCGGCGCTTCGCTTCGGACAGCACCGGAGAGCCGTAGTGTGCGTCTGCACTAGACTGCATCATAGCGAAAAGCTTTGACAGTGTGTCTCGCAGGGAGATAGCTTAGGAGCGCAGCGCACTTATGCCTCCCTTGCCCAGAAACACGGATTTGCTGCACACTCCAAAAACACTGCTCTTTCCATGGTACTATGTAAGCTGCTGTCTGACGCCCGTTCTCTTCTGCCCACTCTTGCCCAGCTGGTTGTTGCAGCGTGCACGTGCCTTCCTGGCATTAAGAGCACAGTGAAAGCAATCGCAAAAGTCCAGCAGCTGCTGACTCCCAAACACAAGGCGCTTGTCTACGTTCTTGCTTCTCGACAACTCAACGCAAACCTTCATTTCTGCAGCTGCCATCGAGTTTTCTGTATCTCGAGCCTTCTGGGACGAGCACCAATTTCCCAAGAGGGGCTGCATCAGGACGAAGTCAAAACCCAGGAAAGTTGTCTCGGAACACCTTCAATAAAGCATGCCAGCAGTGCATTGAAAAGGCAGGGAGCTTTAGCCACCGTCCTCTAGCAGTCGCAAGGCTGTGCACACAATGTCGTCTCCCTGCGGCAACGTTCTTCGCCCTCGTACAAGCTACCGCTCTGTCCGGCTCCCGGAGCAGGAGAAGCGGCTGCTTCGCGCACACAACAGCGGAGCGGCAGCCGTACGCTCCGAAGCGCTGCTTCAGCCGAAAGACGCCGGCCACCGGCGCTTGGCTTCGGACAGCAGCCGAGAGCCGTAGTGTGCGTCTGCACTAGACTGCATCATAGCGAAAAGCTTTGGCAGTGTGTCTCGCAGGGAGATAGCTTAGGAGCGCAGCGCACTTATGCCTCCCTTGTCCAGAAACACGATTTTATTGCAAACTCCAAAAACATTGCTCTTTCCAGGGCAATATATAAGCTGTTTTCTGACGGCCGTGATCTTTCGATTACTCTTGCCCAGCTCGTTGTTTCAGCGTGCACGTGCCGTCCTGGCATTCAGTGCACAGTGAAAGCAATCGCAAAAGTCCAGCAGCTGCTGACTCCCAAACACAAGGTGCTGTCTACGTTCTTGCTTCTCCACACTTCAACAGAGTCCTTCATTTCTGCAGCTGCCATCGAGTTTTCTGCATCTCGAGCCTTCTGGGACGAGCACCAATTTCCCAGGAGGGGCTGCATCAGGACGAAGTCAAAACCCAGGAAAGTTGTCTCGGAACACCTTCAATAAAGCATGCCAGCAGTGCATTGAAAAGGCAGGGAGCT
Organism: Lonchura striata; assembly: GCF_050655825.1. Lineage (NCBI taxonomy): Eukaryota > Metazoa > Chordata > Aves > Passeriformes > Estrildidae > Lonchura > Lonchura striata. The sequence continues at coordinate 32,733,799 of NC_140710.1, read as the reverse complement.
TTAGCCACCGTCCTCCAGAATTGCCAAGGCTGTGCACACAATGTCGTCTCCCTGCGGCAACGTTCTTCGCCCTCGTACAAGCTACCGCTCTGTCCGGCTCCCAGAGCAGGAGAAGCGGCTGCTTCACGCACACAGCAGCGGAGCGGCAGCCGTACGCTCCGAAGCGCTGCTTCAGCCGAAAGACGCCGGCCACCGGCGCTTCGCTTCGGACAGCACCGGAGAGCCGTAGTGTGCGTCTGCACTAGACTGCATCATAGCGAAAAGCTTTGACAGTGTGTCTCGCAGGGAGATAGCTTAGGAGCGCAGCGCACTTATGCCTCCCTTGCCCAGAAACACGGATTTGCTGCACACTCCAAAAACACTGCTCTTTCCATGGTACTATGTAAGCTGCTGTCTGACGCCCGTTCTCTTCTGCCCACTCTTGCCCAGCTGGTTGTTGCAGCGTGCACGTGCCTTCCTGGCATTAAGAGCACAGTGAAAGCAATCGCAAAAGTCCAGCAGCTGCTGACTCCCAAACACAAGGCGCTTGTCTACGTTCTTGCTTCTCGACAACTCAACGCAAACCTTCATTTCTGCAGCTGCCATCGAGTTTTCTGTATCTCGAGCCTTCTGGGACGAGCACCAATTTCCCAAGAGGGGCTGCATCAGGACGAAGTCAAAACCCAGGAAAGTTGTCTCGGAACACCTTCAATAAAGCATGCCAGCAGTGCATTGAAAAGGCAGGGAGCTTTAGCCACCGTCCTCTAGCAGTCGCAAGGCTGTGCACACAATGTCGTCTCCCTGCGGCAACGTTCTTCGCCCTCGTACAAGCTACCGCTCTGTCCGGCTCCCGGAGCAGGAGAAGCGGCTGCTTCGCGCACACAACAGCGGAGCGGCAGCCGTACGCTCCGAAGCGCTGCTTCAGCCGAAAGACGCCGGCCACCGGCGCTTGGCTTCGGACAGCAGCCGAGAGCCGTAGTGTGCGTCTGCACTAGACTGCATCATAGCGAAAAGCTTTGGCAGTGTGTCTCGCAGGGAGATAGCTTAGGAGCGCAGCGCACTTATGCCTCCCTTGTCCAGAAACACGATTTTATTGCAAACTCCAAAAACATTGCTCTTTCCAGGGCAATATATAAGCTGTTTTCTGACGGCCGTGATCTTTCGATTACTCTTGCCCAGCTCGTTGTTTCAGCGTGCACGTGCCGTCCTGGCATTCAGTGCACAGTGAAAGCAATCGCAAAAGTCCAGCAGCTGCTGACTCCCAAACACAAGGCGCTGTCTACGTTCTTGCTTCTCCACACTTCAACAGAGTCCTTCATTTCTGCAGCTGCCATCGAGTTTTCTGCATCTCGAGCCTTCTGGGACGAGCACCAATTTCCCAGGAGGGGCTGCATCAGGACGAAGTCAAAACCCAGGAAAGTTGTCTCGGAACACCTTCAATAAAGCATGCCAGCAGTGCATTGAAAAGGCAGGGAGCTTTAGCCACCGTCCTCTAGCAGTCGCAAGGCTGTGCACACAATGTCGTCTCCCTGCGGCAACGTTCTTCGCCCTTGTACAAGCTACCGCTCTGTCCGGCTCCCGGAGCAGGAGAAGCGGCTGCTTCGCGCACACAACAGCGGAGCGGCAGCCGTACGCTCCGAAGCGCTGCTTCAGCCGAAAGACGCCGGCCACCGGCGCTTGGCTTCGGACAGCAGCCGAGAGCCGTAGTGTGCGTCTGCACTAGACTGCATCCTAGCGAAAAGCTTTGGCAGTGTGTCTCGCAGGGAGATAGCTTAGGAGCGCAGCGCACTTATGCCTCCCTTGCCCAGAAACACGATTTTATTGCAAACTCCAAAAACATTGCTCTTTCCAGGGCAATATATAAGCTGTTTTCTGACGGCCGTGATCTTTCGATTACTCTTGCCCAGCTCGTTGTTTCAGCGTGCACGTGCCTTCCTGGCATTCAGTGCACAGTGAAAGCAATCGCAAAAGTCCAGCAGCTGCTGACTCCCAAACACAAGGCGCTGTCTACGTTCTTGCTTCTCCACACTTCAACAGAGTCCTTCATTTCTGCAGCTGCCATCGAGTTTTCTGCATCTCGAGCCTTCTGGGACGAGCACCAATTTCCCAGGAGGGGCTGCATCAGGACGAAGTCAAAACCCAGGAAAGTTGTCTCGGAACACCTTCAATAAAGCATGCCAGCAGTGCATTGAAAAGGCAGGGAGCTTTAGCCACCGTCCTCCAGCAGTCGCAAGGCTGTGCACACAATGTCGTCTCCCTGCGGCAACGTTCTTCGCCCTCGTACAAGCTACCGCTCTGTCCGGCTCCCGGAGCAGGAGAAGCGGCTGCTTCGTGCACACAACAGCGGAGCGGCAGCCGTACGCTCCGAAGCGCTGCTTCAGCCGAAAGTCGCCGGCCACCGGCGCTTGGCTTCGGACAGCTCCGGAGAGCCGTAGTGTGCGTCTGCACTAGACTGCATCCTAGCGAAAAGCTTTGGCAGTGTGTCTCGCAGGGAGATAGCTTAGGAGCGCAGCGCACTTATGCCTCCCTTGCCCAGAAACACGATTTTATTGCAAACTCCAAAAACATTGCTCTTTCCAGGGCAATATATAAGCTGTTTTCTGACGGCCGTGATCTTTCGATTACTCTTGCCCAGCTCGTTGTTTCAGCGTGCACGTGCCGTCCTGGCATTCAGTGCACAGTGAAAGCAATCGCAAAAGTCCAGCAGCTGCTGACTCCCAAACACAAGGCGCTTGTCTACGTTCTTGCTTCTCCACACTTCAACAGAGTCCTTCATTTCTGCAGCTGCCATCGAGTTTTCTGCATCTCGAGCCTTCTGGGACGAGCACCAATTTCCCAGGAGGGGCTGCATCAGGACGAAGTCAAAACCCAGGAAAGTTGTCTCGGAACACCTTCAATAAAGCATGCCAGCAGTGCATTGAAAAGGCAGGGAGCTTTAGCCACCGTCCTCCAGAATTGCCAAGGCCGTGCACACAATGTCGTCTCCCTGCGGCAACGTTCTTCGCCCTCGTACAAGCTACCGCTCTGTCCGGCTCCCAGAGCAGGAGAAGCGGCTGCTTCACGCACACAGCAGCGGAGCGGCAGCCGTACGCTCCGAAGCGCTGCTTCAGCCGAAAGACGCCGGCCACCGGCGCTTCGCTTCGGACAGCACCGGAGAGCCGTAGTGTGCGTCTGCACTAGACTGCATCATAGCGAAAAGCTTTGACAGTGTGTCTCGCAGGGAGATAGCTTAGGAGCGCAGCGCACTTATGCCTCCCTTGTCCAGAAACACGGATTTGCTGCACACTCCAAAAACACTGCTCTTTCCATGGTACTATGTAAGCTGCTGTCTGACGCCCGTTCTCTTCTGCCCACTCTTGCCCAGCTGGTTGTTGCAGCGTGCACGTGCCTTCCTGGCATTAAGAGCACAGTGAAAGCAATCGCAAAAGTCCAGCAGCTGCTGACTCCCAAACACAAGGCGCTGTCTACGTTCTTGCTTCTCCACACTTCAACAGAGTCCTTCATTTCTGCAGCTGCCATCGAGTTTTCTGCATCTCGAGCCTTCTGGGACGAGCACCAATTTCCCAGGAGGGGCTGCATCAGGACGAAGTCAAACCCAGGAAAGTTGTCTCGGAACACCTTCAATAAAGCATGCCAGCAGTGCATTGAAAAGGCAGGGAGCTTTAGCCACCGTCCTCTAGCAGTCGCAAGGCTGTGCACACATTGTCGTCTCCCTGCGGCAACGTTCTTCGCCCTCGTACAAGCTACCGCTCTGTCCGGCTCCCGGAGCAGGAGAAGCAGCTGCTTCGCGCACACAACAGCGGAGCGGCAGCCGTACGCTCCGAAGCGCTGCTTCAGCCGAAAGACGCCGGCCACCGGCGCTTCGCTTCGGACAGCTCCGGAGAGCCGTAGTGTGCGTCTGCACTAGACTGCATCATAGCGAAAAGCTTTGGCAGTGTGTCTCGCAGGGAGATAGCTTAGGAGCGCAGCGCACTTATGCCTCCCTTGCCCAGAAACACGATATTACAGCGCACACTAAAAACACTGCCCTTTCCAGGGCAAGATGCCAGATGCTCTCTGATGGCCGTGCTCTCTCCCTGCTCTTGCCCAGCTCGTTGTTTTAACGTGCACATGCCGTCCTGGCATTAAGAGCACAGTGAAAGCAATCGCAAAAGTCCAGCAGCTGCTGACTCCCAAACACAAGGCGCTTGTCTACGTTCTTGCTTCTCGACAACTCAACGCAAACCTTCATTTCTGCAGCTGCCATCGAGTTTTCTGCATCTCGAGCCTTCTGGGACGAGCACCAATTTCCCAAGAGGGGCTGCATCAGGACGAAGTCAAAACCCAGGAAAGTTGTCTCGGAACACCTTCAATAAAGCATGCCAGCAGTGCATTGAAAAGGCAGGGAGCTTTAGCCACCGTCCTCTAGCAGTCGCAAGGCTGTGCACACAATGTCGTCTCCCTGCGGCAACGTTCTTCGCCCTCGTACAAGCTACCGCTCTGTCCGGCTCCCGGAGCAGGAGAAGCGGCTGCTTCGCGCACACAACAGCGGAGCGGCAGCCGTACGCTCCGAAGCGCTGCTTCAGCCGAAAGACGCCGGCCACCGGCGCTTGGCTTCGGACAGCAGCCGAGAGCCGTAGTGTGCGTCTGCACTAGACTGCATCATAGCGAAAAGCTTTGGCAGTGTGTCTCGCAGGGAGATAGCTTAGGAGCGCAGCGCACTTATGCCTCCCTTGTCCAGAAACACGATTTTATTGCAAACTCCAAAAACATTGCTCTTTCCAGGGCAATATATAAGCTGTTTTCTGACGGCCGTGATCTTTCGATTACTCTTGCCCAGCTCGTTGTTTCAGCGTGCACGTGCCGTCCTGGCATTCAGTGCACAGTGAAAGCAATCGCAAAAGTCCAGCAGCTGCTGACTCCCAAACACAAGGCGCTGTCTACGTTCTTGCTTCTCCACACTTCAACAGAGTCCTTCATTTCTGCAGCTGCCATCGAGTTTTCTGCATCTCGAGCCTTCTGGGACGAGCACCAATTTCCCAGGAGGGGCTGCATCAGGACGAAGTCAAAACCCAGGAAAGTTGTCTCGGAACACCTTCAATAAAGCATGCCAGCAGTGCATTGAAAAGGCAGGGAGCTTTAGCCACCGTCCTCTAGCAGTCGCAAGGCTGTGCACACAATGTCGTCTCACTGCGGCAACGTTCTTCGCCCTCGTACAAGCTACCGCTCTGTCCAGCTCCCGGAGCAGGAGAAGCGGCTGCTTCACGCACACAGCAGCGGAGCGGCAGCCGTACGCTCCGAAGCGCTGCTTCAGCCGAAAGACGCCGGCCACCGGCGCTTCGCTTCGGACAGCACCGGAGAGCCGTAGTGTGCGTCTGCACTAGACTGCATCATAGCGAAAAGCTTTGACAGTGTGTCTCGCAGGGAGATACCTTAGGAGCGCAGCGCACTTATGCCTCCCTTGCCCAGAAACACGGATTTGCTGCACACTCCAAAAACACTGCTCTTTCCATGGTACTATGTAAGCTGCTGTCTGACGCCCGTTCTCTTCTGCCCACTCTTGCCCAGCTGGTTGTTGCAGCGTGCACGTGCCTTCCTGGCATTAAGAGCACAGTGAAAGCAATCGCAAAAGTCCAGCAGCTGCTGACTCCCAAACACAAGGCGCTGTCTACGTTCTTGCTTCTCCACACTTCAACAGAGTCCTTCATTTCTGCAGCTGCCATCGAGTTTTCTGCATCTCGAGCCTTCTGGGACGAGCACCAATTTCCCAGGAGGGGCTGCATCAGGACGAAGTCAAAACCCAGGAAAGTTGTCTCGGAACACCTTCAATAAAGCATGCCAGCAGTGCATTGAAAAGGCTTTAGCCACTGTCCTCTAGCAGTCGCAAGGCTGTGCACACAATGTCGTCTCCCTGCGGCAACGTTCTTCGCCCTCGTACAAGCTACCGCTCTGTCCGGCTCCCGGAGCAGGAGAAGCGGCTGCTTCGCGCACACAACAGCGGAGCGGCAGCCGTACGCTCCGAAGCGCTGCTTCAGCCGAAAGACGCCGGCCACCGGCGCTTGGCTTCGGACAGCAGCCGAGAGCCGTAGTGTGCGTCTGCACTAGACTGCATCCTAGCGAAAAGCTTTGGCAGTGTGTCTCGCAGGGAGATAGCTTAGGAGCGCAGCGCACTTATGCCTCCCTTGCCCAGAAACACGATTTTATTGCAAACTCCAAAAACATTGCTCTTTCCAGGGCAATATATAAGCTGTTTTCTGACGGCCGTGATCTTTCGATTACTCTTGCCCAGCTCGTTGTTTCAGCGTGCACGTGCCGTCCTGGCATTCAGTGCACAGTGAAAGCAATCGCAAAAGTCCAGCAGCTGCTGACTCCCAAACACAAGGCGCTGTCTACGTTCTTGCTTCTCCACACTTCAACAGAGTCCTTCATTTCTGCAGCTGCCATCGAGTTTTCTGCATCTCGAGCCTTCTGGGACGAGCACCAATTTCCCAGGAGGGGCTGCATCAGGACGAAGTCAAAACCCAGGAAAGTTGTCTCGGAACACCTTCAATAAAGCATGCCAGCAGTGCATTGAAAAGGCAGGGAGCTTTAGCCACCGTCCTCTAGCAGTCGCAAGGCTGTGCACACAATGTCGTCTCCCTGCGGCAACGTTCTTCGCCCTCGTACAAGCTACCGCTCTGTCCGGCTCCCGGAGCAGGAGAAGCGGCTGCTTCGCGCACACAACAGCGGAGCGGCAGCCGTACGCTCCGAAGCGCTGCTTCAGCCGAAAGACGCCGGCCACCGGCGCTTCGCTTCGGACAGCACCGGAGAGCCGTAGTGTACGTCTGCACTAGACTGCATCATAGCGAAAAGCTTTGACAGTGTGTCTCGCAGGGAGATACCTTAGGAGCGCAGCAAACTTATGCCTCCCTTGTCCAGAAACACGGATTTGCTGCACACTCCAAAAACACTGCTCTTTCCATGGTACTATGTAAGCTGCTGTCTGACGCCCGTTCTCTTCTGCCCACTCTTGCCCAGCTGGTTGTTGCAGCGTGCACGTGCCTTCCTGGCATTAAGAGCACAGTGAAAGCAATCGCAAAAGTCCAGCAGCTGCTGACTCCCAAACACAAGGCGCTGTCTACGTTCTTGCTTCTCCACACTTCAACAGAGTCCTTCATTTCTGCAGCTGCCATCGAGTTTTCTGCATCTCGAGCCTTCTGGGACGAGCACCAATTTCCCAGGAGGGGCTGCATCAGGACGAAGTCAAAACCCAGGAAAGTTGTCTCGGAACACCTTCAATAAAGCATGCCAGCAGTGCATTGAAAAGGCAGGGAGCTTTAGCCACCGTCCTCTAGCAGTCGCAAGGCTGTGCACACAATGTCGTCTCCCTGCGGCAACGTTCTTCGCCCTCGTACAAGCTACCGCTCTGTCCGGCTCCCGGAGCAGGAGAAGCGGCTGCTTCGCGCACACAACAGCGGAGCGGCAGCCGTACGCTCCGAAGCGCTGCTTCAGCCGAAAGACGCCGGCCACCGGCGCTTCGCTTCGGACAGCACCGGAGAGCCGTAGTGTACGTCTGCACTAGACTGCATCATAGCGAAAAGCTTTGACAGTGTGTCTCGCAGGGAGATACCTTAGGAGCGCAGCACACTTATGCCTCCCTTGTCCAGAAACACGGATTTGCTGCACACTCCAAAAACACTGCTCTTTCCATGGTACTATGTAAGCTGCTGTCTGACGCCCGTTCTCTTCTGCCCACTCTTGCCCAGCTGGTTGTTGCAGCGTGATGAAGAGAGCCTGACAGAGGAATGGTTGAACAACAAGGGACATGATACTGTAAAATTAATCCGAATAGGGAGGGCTACGTGACTGCTGCAAAGTTCGCATGGCCCTGAAGAATAGATGATGTGCAGAAAGCAGGATATTGAAATTGCTTAGTATGTAGAAGTAGATAGAGAAGAACAAAGGGGGTACTAAGCTGTTCTAACTGCAAGGCCAGCCGGACAGGCATGTATCGATCATAACGATACTTTTAAGATAATAGTACAAGTCACATAGCAACCAATCATGAGCTTGGCTTTTGCAATATGTATGAGCTAATTAACGAACATATATAAACTATGTAATCTGTTACAATAAACTGAGACTTGATGATCATGATATCATGAGTCTTGTCTCCCGCGGCATTTTCCTCTAACAACTGGCGCCCGAAAGCAGGGACCTGATCCGAGCCTAAGGCGAGAGGGGTGCTGCGTTGGAGTGCGGGTCCTGCAGCTGGAAGGACGGCGAAAATAAAGAGAAGAGGCGAAACGCTCTTCTCCGCGCCCTGAGTGACCGTAGAAGCGGGCTCAGCCGATACGTGCTGCCGAAGCCTGAAGGAGCCAGCAACGGTACCGACGTAACCATGGAAAGGCAAGCAGCATATGATTTATTTAGTGCTTCTCTTAGAAAAAGGCAGATTAGGGAGATTGACTTAGATAAGGATCTCCCTTCGCTATTGCATCATGCTGAGTCTTACGGCTTTTTCTTTAACCCCCATAGTGTTCATGAACTTTCAGAATGGAGAAGATATAGGGATAAGTTGTGGGAATTAGTGTTAGATGAGGATAAACCGGGCAAGAAAATGAGTAAACTTTGGAGAGTGGTTGATAACGAATTGTTAATGTGTCAGGCAGAAAAGAGGGCAGTGGAAGTGATACGGACAGCTCTGGAGAAAAATAAGGAATGTAAACCCTCGCTTCTCTCCAGTGAGCCAAACCCTCCGGTTCTCACAAATTTTCCCATTCCCATCTCTGCTTCTGAAATGCCTGTACCTCCCATAGACACTAGTAGCATTGAGGTGCTGGAAATTGAGATCCAAATTGCTTTATGGCAACGGGACTGGGATCCCAAATTCACTTTGTGTGAACGGGAATCAGGTAGAACGGAGCAGGCGCGGGGCCAGACAGAGCGGGGCCGGCCAGCACCGAGCCGGAGGCGAGCCCGGGGCGGAGCGGACATCAGCCGAGAGACGGAAGGCTCCTTGTTGCCGAGCAGCAGCGCAAGGGGGGAGAGGGGCGTTCCTGGGGCTCAGCCGCGCTGGAGCCGGAGCAGGCGGGGCGCGGCCGTGGCGGGGGTGTCTCTTCTCCCATCCACAAGGTGACACAACAAGGACGGGAGCGAGGCGGCGCCGCCCCTCATCGCCCCGCAGCGCCCAGCAATGGCGGCGGAGATGGCGGCACAGTCCTGGTTGCCATGGCAGCGACAACGCCGAGAGCAGCAGCGCCACCGGTGGCGGGATCGCAACACTACAGCAAAAATTTCAACAGCATCTTCCCAATTTCTTACAAGAGTCAGAGACGTAATGAAAAAGTACAGCAGTACCGAGTGTTTTCCAAGATACCAAGAAGGATGAACATTATGTGAATCAATGTTATTTCAAATATGATATGGATAAAAATCACTGTATAAAGATAGAAATGTTAGTAATGATTTAATTACCAAAAATGTCTCTGCAAACAAAGAGTTGAGAAAATGTCACCTGATGGAATTTTAGTATTGAGTTTGTAATCTCTGTCTTTGGGTTTTTATAGATAATAATATAAGTAATAGTGATTTTTAAGTTTTATAGATAATACGATAAATAGTGATTGTTAAGTTTTTGTAAGTAATGATAAGTAGTGATTGTTACTTATGTTATATGAGTGCTTTAAAAGGATTTGCTTAAACTATTTTAAACATTTCTTATTAATAAGTTAATCATAAAATGTGAGTTGTCTGATTTTTGTGATAAGAATTATTATTAAGGTATTAAGGTATTAAGGTGTTGTTATAGTATTTACAGTCAGTTTTCATATGTTTTATTGTCTCTTTAGGTGATTGATTACAAAATGTTTTTTCAGGATCCTGTGTTTTTGATTTTTTAACTACTCATGTGTTTTCTTTATCCAATCTTTTATGCAGCTGCAATTCATCTTCCTTTAAAAATTCATTATCCAAATTTTAGTTCAAGATTTCAGACTTCAAATTTTCAGATTTCTGAAGAAAGAGTTTGTTATATTTAGAGAATTTTTGTCTTGAAAGAGATTTTAAACAGGTTCAATTATTTGATAGTTTGATACATTTTTAATAATAAGGTTTTTTACTTATAACTGTTATTTCTAAGACTTTTGTTTTATAATGTGTTAAAACATATCCTCCAATTAGAGTTTGAGCTCTGGCCAAGCTCTGGCTCTACGTGGATGGTGTGATTGACCCAGGTGTTTTCTGCATCAAAAAGTATTCAAGTCCTTTTGGCTTGACAATTTGACCTTGTAGGGCAGCTGAGCCTCAAAGGGAGTTTTGGAGAGACATGATCCGGACATGTTTTATCCAAATCTCTGATGTTTTAAGGTTTATCAGCTGCTGCAGACTCTGGGATGACAATTTGATAGTGTAGCACTTGGTAACTGTGATTTTATATGTAATATTAATTGTGTATTATCTGATTGATTTTTATTTGTTATTAGTTTCTTTACTATATGCATTGTTTTATTCTTGATGTTTTTTCATGTTTATTATAAAGATGTTGATATTTCCATTTCTTCATGCAAATTTTAAGAAACAGAATTGAGAGAGGACCCTCCAGTCCCTGTGGGGAGTGTTGAGTTTGTTTGTGTTTTAGCAGGTACAGAATCTGGATAAATTTCAGTGAAGAATGTTAAACTTATCAATTTCAAGAAAACACTAATCTCTCCACAAGTAAATCAGAGGATGCACAGCAAAAGTGGATTGTGCAAAGATTTGTGTTTCACCCACAAAAGATTGTATATTTTTAATTATGTTACAGACTTTTTTACTAAGTTTTAATAAGTTTTAGTAATGCCTGTGATTTTTCTGTTTATTTTGCCATTGCTTTTCAATGGCAAAAGAAAAAGAGGGACAATCAATTAGATAATCAAAAGCATAACATTAAGTTTATCATAAATATAGTTTGTATTTAGAATTAAATTTGTTCCTTTCATGTTAAACAGAACAATCAAGAACATGAGAAATATGAAGTAGGGTGCACTTCTGTAATACTAACCTCATTTTCACCCCACGAGTTACTTCAGTGCAAGCTCTCACACAATTAAAAATCCTAGCCTACTGGACAGAAAAATAAATTAATATTTCATCTAAAATATTAAGTGAGCTTGCCACAAATATAGGTAGTATCTGTCATGCAGTTCTGCAAAACAGAGCAGCTGCCACTAATTTACTTCTTCTAGCCCAAGGTCATAGTTGTGAAGAATTTGAAGGAATGTGCTGTATGAACTTATCTGATCACTCTACATCTATCCATAAGCAAATACGAAAATTGACCGAGCTAACTCAACAGTTAAAGGTAGAGGATAGATTAGGTTTAAAAAGATAGCTAAAAGGATTGGGGATCGGACCATAGTTAAGAGACATTATCAAATACGGCATAATAGTTCTAAGCATAATTGTGATACTTCTGTTTGTTTTGCCCTGTGTGTTTACTTGCTTGCAAGGCTTGATGCAGCAGCCTTTGCAGAAAATGCTGAATGCACACCTTCTTGTCCAAAAGGAAAAGGGGGGAGATGAAGAGAGCCTGACAGAGGAATGGTTGAACAACAAGGGACATGATACTGTAAAATTAATCCGAATAGGGAGGGCTACGTGACTGCTGCAAAGTTCGCATGGCCCTGAAGAATAGATGATGTGCAGAAAGCAGGATATTGAAATTGCTTAGTATGTAGAAGTAGATAGAGAAGAACAAAGGGGGTACTAAGCTGTTCTAACTGCAAGGCCAGCCGGACAGGCATGTATCGATCATAACGATACTTTTAAGATAATAGTACAAGTCACATAGCAACCAATCATGAGCTTGGCTTTTGCAATATGTATGAGCTAATTAACGAACATATATAAACTATGTAATCTGTTACAATAAACTGAGACTTGATGATCATGATATCATGAGTCTTGTCTCCCGCGGCATTTTCCTCTAACAGCGTGCACGTGCCTTCCTGGCATTAAGAGCACAGTGAAAGCAATCGCAAAAGTCCAGCAGCTGCTGACTCCCAAACACAAGGCGCTTGTCTACGTTCTTGCTTCTCGACAACTCAACGCAAACCTTCATTTCTGCAGCTGCCATCGAGTTTTCTGTATCTCGAGCCTTCTGGGACGAGCACCAATTTCCCAAGAGGGGCTGCATCAGGACGAAGTCAAAACCCAGGAAAGTTGTCTCGGAACACCTTCAATAAAGCATGCCAGCAGTGCATTGAAAAGGCAGGGAGCTTTAGCCACCGTCCTCTAGCAGTCGCAAGGCTGTGCACACAATGTCGTCTCCCTGTGGCAACGTTCTTCGCCCTCGTACAAGCTACCGCTCTGTCCGGCTCCCGGAGCAGGAGAAGCGGCTGCTTCACGCACACAGCAGCGGAGCGGCAGCCGTACGCTCCGAAGCGCTGCTTCAGCCGAAAGACGCCGGCCACCGGCGCTTCGCTTCGGACAGCACCGGAGAGCCGTAGTGTGCGTCTGCACTAGACTGCATCATAGCGAAAAGCTTTGACAGTGTGTCTCGCAGGGAGATACCTTAGGAGCGCAGCGCACTTATGTCTCCCTTGTCCAGAAACACGGATTTGCTGCACACTCCAAAAACACTGCTCTTTCCATGGTACTATGTAAGCTGCTGTCTGACGCCCGTTCTCTTCTGCCCACTCTTGCCCAGCTGGTTGTTGCAGCGTGCACGTGCCTTCCTGGCATTAAGAGCACAGTGAAAGCAATCGCAAAAGTCCAGCAGCTGCTGACTCCCAAACACAAGGCGCTGTCTACGTTCTTGCTTCTCCACACTTCAACAGAGTCCTTCATTTCTGCAGCTGCCATCGAGTTTTCTGCATCTCGAGCCTTCTGGGACGAGCACCAATTTCCCAGGAGGGGCTGCATCAGGACGAAGTCAAAACCCAGGAAAGTTGTCTCGGAACACCTTCAATAAAGCATGCCAGCAGTGCATTGAAAAGGCAGGGAGCTTTAGCCACCGTCCTCTAGCAGTCGCAAGGCTGTGCACACAATGTTGTCTCCCTGCGGCAACGTTCTTCGCCCTCGTACAAGCTACCGCTCTGTCCGGCTCCCGGAGCAGGAGAAGCGGCTGCTTCGTGCACACAACAGCGGAGCGGCAGCCGTACGCTCCGAAGCGCTGCTTCAGCCGAAAGACGCCGGCCACCGGCGCTTCGCTTCGGACAGCTCCGGAGATCCGTAGTGTGGGTATGCACTAGACTGCATCATAGCGAAAAGCTTTGGCAGTGTGTCTCGCAGGGAGATAGCTTAGAAGCGCAGCGCACTTATGCGTCCTTTGTCCAGAAACACGATTTTACAGCACACACTAAAAACACTGCCCTTTCCAGGGCAAGATGCCAGATGCTCTCTGATGGCCGTGCTCTCTCCCTGCTCTTGCCCAGCTCGTTGTTTCAGCGTGCACGTGCCGTCCTGGCATTAAGAGCACAGTGAAAGCAATCGCAAAAGTCCAGCAGCTGCTGACTCCCAAACACAAGGCGCTGGCTCTGTTCTTGCTTCTCGACAACTCAACGCAGCCCTTCATTTCTGCAGCTGCCATCGAGGTCTCTGCATGTCGGAGAGTCAGAGGACGAGCACGAGTTTCCCACGAGGGGCTGCATCAGGAGGAATTCAAAACTCCAGAAAATTGTCCTGGAACACTTTCCATAAGGATGCTAGAAGGGAATTGAAGAGGCAGGCGAGCGGCCACCACCGTCCAGTAGCAGTCCTTAGGGTGTGCGCAAAAGCCCGGTGCTCTTCGGCTTCGTTCTTCCCCCCCGTACAAGCTACCGCTCTGTCCGGCTCCCGGAGCAGGAGAAGCGGCTGCTTCGCGCACACAACAGCGGAGCGGCAGCCGTACGCTCCGAAGCGCTGCTTCAGCCGAAAGACGCCGGCCACCGGCGCTTCGCTTCGGACAGCTCCGGAGATCCGTAGTGTGGGTATGCACTAGACTGCATCATAGCGAAAAGCTTTGGCAGTGTGTCGCGCAGGGAGATAGCTTAGGAGCGCAGCGCACTTATGCGTCCTTTGTCCAGAAACACGATTTTACAGCACACACTAAAAACACTGCCCTTTCCAGGGCAAGATGCCAGATGCTCTCTGATGGCCGTGCTCTCTCCCTGCTCTTGCCCAGCTCGTTGTTTCAGCGTGCACGTGCCGTCCTGGCATTAAGAGCACAGTGAAAGCAATCGCAAAAGTCCAGCAGCTGCTGACTCCCAAACACAAGGCGCTGGCTCTGTTCTTGCTTCTCGACAACTCAACGCAGCCCTTCATTTCTGCAGCTGCCATCGAGGTCTCTGCATGTCGGAGAGTCAGAGGACGAGCACGAGTTTCCCACGAGGGGCTGCATCAGGAGGAATTCAAAACTCCAGAAAATTGTCCTGGAACACTTTCCATAAGGATGCTAGAAGGGAATTGAAGAGGCAGGCGAGCGGCCACCACCGTCCAGTAGCAGTCCTTAGGGTGTGCGCAAAAGCCCGGTGCTCTTCGGCTTCGTTCTTCCCCCCCGTACAAGCTACCGCTCTGTCCGGCTCCCGGAGCAGGAGAAGCGGCTGCTTCGCGCACACAACAGCGGAGCGGCAGCCGTACGCTCCGAAGCGCTGCTTCAGCCGAAAGACGCCGGCCACCGGCGCTTCGCTTCGGACAGCTCCGGAGAGCCGTAGTGTGCGTCTGCACTAGACTGCATCATAGCGAAAAGCTTAGCCATTGTGTCTCGCCGGGAGAAAGCTCAAACTTGTGCCGCCCAGCCAGTCTTATGGGAGCCCTTCAAACTGACATCAGGAACCTGGACTGGTGAGTTTTCTATCCCAGGGAAAATGGGCAACGGATGTGCCCAGGGGCCCTTGGCACTGGGCTCAGACCTGAATGCAAGTAATCCTTATATTGAAGGATGGACCCCAGACCGAAGTTGTCCCCTCCTCAAAGTTGTGCTGCCCTGATAGACCCAAGGGAGCCCTAAAAAACTGACATCAGGAACCTGGACTGGTGAGTTTTCTTTCCCAGGGAAAATGGCCAAAGCATGTGCCCAGGGGCCCCTGGCCCTGGGCTGGAGCCTGAATGCAAAGAATCCTTCTATCGAAGGATGGACCCCAGACCGAAGTTGTCCCCTCCTCAAATTTGTGCTGCCCTGATCGACCCAAGGGAGCCCTACAAACTGACATCAGCAACCTGGACTGGTGAATTTTCTTTCCCAGGGAAAATGGCCAAAGCATGTGCCCAGGGACCCCTGGCGCTGGGGTGGGGCCTGCCTGCGAAGAATCTTTATATCGAAGGATGGATCGCAGACCGAAGTTGTCCCCTCCTCAAATTTCTGCTTCCCAGATAGACCCAAGGGAGCCCTACAAACTGACATCAGCAACCTGGACTGGTGAGTTTTCTTTCCCAGGGAAAATGGCCAAAGGATGTGCCCAGGGGCCCCTGGCACTGGGCTGGGGCCTGACTGCAAAGAATCCTTATATCGAAGGATGGATCGCAGACCGAAGTTGTCCCCTCCTCAAATTTCTGCTTCCCAGAGAGACCCAAGGGAGCCCTACAAACTGACATCAGCAACCTGGACTGGTGAGTTTTCTTTCCCAGGGAAAATGGCCAAAGCATGTGCCCAGGGGCCCCAAGCATAGGGCTGGGACCTGACTGCAGAGAATCCTTATATTGAAGGATGGACCCCAGAATGAAGTTGTCCCCTCCTCAAAGTTGTGCTGCCCTGATAGACCCAAGGGAGCCCTACAAAGTGACATCAGCAACCTGGACTGGTGAATTTTCTTTCCCAGGGAAAATGGCCAAAGGATGTGTCCAGGGGCCCTTGGCCCTGGGCTTGGACCTGACTGCAAAGAATCCTGATATCGAAGGATGGACCCCAGACTGAAGTTGTCCCCTCCTCAAAGTTGTGCTGCCCTGATAGACCCAAGGGAGCCCTACAAACTGACATCAGCAACCTGGACTGGTGAGTTTTCTTTCCCAGGGAAAATGGCCAAAGGATGTGCCCAGGGGCCCCTGGGACTGGGCTGGGACCTGAATGCAAAAAATCCTTATATCGAAGGATGGACCCCAGACCGAAGTTGTCCCCTCCTCAAAGTTGTGCTGCCCTGATAGACCCAAGGGAGCCCTACAAACTGACATCAGCAACCTGGACTGCTGAGTTTTCTTTCCCAGGGAAAATGGCCAAAGCCTGTGCCCAGGGGCCCCTGGGACTGGGCTCGGACCTGAATGCAAATAATCCTTATATCAAATGATGGACCCCAGACCAAAGTTGTCCCCTCCTCAAAGTTGTGCTGCCCTGATAGACCCAAGGGAGCCCTACAAACTGACATCAGCAACCTGGACTGGTGAGTTTTCTTACCCAGGGAAAATGGCCAAAGCATGTGCCCAGTGGCCCGTGGAACTGGGGTGGGGCCTGAATGCAAAGAATCCGTATATCGAAGGAAGGATCGCAGACCAAAGTTGTCCCCTCCTCAAATTTCTGCTTCCCAGATAGACCCAAGGGAGCCCTACAAACTGACATCAGCAACCTGGACTGGTGAGTTTTCTTTCCCAGGGAAAATGGCCAAAGGATGTGCCCAGGGGCCCCTGACCCCGGGCTGGGGCCTGACTCCGAAGAATCCTTATATCGAAGAATGGATCGCAGACCGAAGTTGTCCCCTCCTCAAAGTTGTGCTGCCCTGATAGACCCAAGGGAGCCCTACAAACTGACATAAGGAACCTGGACTAATGAGTTTTCTTTCCCAGGGAAAATGGCCAAAGCATGTGCCCAGGCACCCCTGGCACTGGGCTGGAGCCTGAATGCAAAAAATCCTTATATCGAAGGATGGACCCCAGACCGAAGTTGTCCCCTCCTCAAAGTTGTGCTGCCCTGAGAGACCCAAGGGAGCCCTAAAAAACTGACATCAGCAACCTGGACTGGTGAGTTTTCTTTCCCAGGGAAAAGGGCCAAAGGATGTGCCCAGGGACCCCTGGCGCTGGGCAGGGCTTCACTGCAAAAAATCCTTATATCGAAGGATGGACCCCAGACCGAAGTTGTCCCCTCCTCAAAGTTGTGCTGCCCTGATAGACCCAAGGGAGCCCTACAAACTGACATCACCAACCTGGACTGGTGAGTTTTCTTTCCCAGGGAAAATGGCCAAAGCATGTGCCCAGGGGGCCCTGGCACTGGGCTGGGTCCTGAATGCAAATAATCCTTATATCGAAGGATGGACCCCAGACCGAAGTTGTCCCCTCCTCAAAGTTGTGCTGCCCTGATAGACGCAAGGGAGCCCTACAAACTGACATCACCAACCTGGACTGGTGAGTTTTCTTTCCCAGGGAAAATGGCCAAGGCATGTGCACAGGGGCCCCTGGCACTGGGGTGGGGCCTGACTGCAAAAAATCCTTATATTGAAGGATGGACCCCAGAACGAAATTGTCCCCTCCTCAAAGTTGTGCTGCCCTGATAGACCCAAGGGAACCCTACAAACTGACATCAGCAACCTGGACTGGTGAGTTTTCTTTCCCAGGGAAAATGGCCAAAGGATGTTCCCAGGGGCCCCTGGGACTGGGCTGGGACCTGAATGCAAAAAATCCTTATATCGAAGGATGGACCCCAGACTGAAGTTGTCCCCTCCTCATAGTTGTGCTGCCCTGATAGACCCAAGGGAGCCCTACAAACTGACATCAGCAACCTGGACTGGTGAGTTTTCTTTCCCAGGGAAAATGGCCAAAGCATGTGCCCTGGGGCCCCAGGCACTGGGCTCGGACCTGAATGCAAAAAATCCTTATATCGAAGGATGGACCCCAGACCGAAGTTGTCCCCTCCTCAAAGTTGTGCTGCCCTGATAGACCCAAGGGAGCCCTACAAACTGACATCAGCAACCTGGACTGGTGAGTTTTCTTTCCCAGGGAAAATGGCCAAAGGATGTGCCCAGGGGCCCCTAGTACTGGGCTGGGGCCTGAATGCAAAAAATCCTTATATCGAAGAATGGATCGCAGACCGAAGTTGTCCCCTCCTCAAAGTTGTGCTGCCCTGATAGACCCAAGGGAGCCCTACAAACTGACATCAGCAACCTGGACTGGTGCGTTTTCTTTCCCAGGGAAAATGGCCAAAGCATGTGCCCAGGGGCCCCTGGCACTGGGCTAGGTCCTGAATGCAAATAATCCTTATATCGAAGAATGGATCGCAGACCGAAGTTGTCCCCTCTTCAAAGTTGTGCTGCCCTGATAGACCCAAGGGAGCCCTACAAACTGACATCAGCAACCTGGACTGGTGAGTTTTCTTTCCCAGGGAAAATGGCCAAAGGGTGTGCCCAGGGACCCCTGGCGCTGGGGTGGGGCTTCACTGCAAAAAATCCTTATATCGAAGGATGGATCGCAGACCGAAGTTGTCCCCTCCTCAAAGTTGTGCTGCCCTGATAGACCCAAGGGAGCCCTACAAACTGACATCAGCAGCCTGGACTGGTGAGTTTTCTTTCCCAGGGAAAATGGCCAAAGCATGTGCCCAGGGGCCCCTGACCCCGGGCTGGAGCCTGACTGCGAAGAATTCTTATATCGAAGAATGGATCACAGACCGAAGTTGTCTCCTCCTCAAAGTTGTGCTGCCCTGATAGACCCAAGGGAGCCCTACAAACTGACATCAGCAACCTGGACTGGTGAGTTTTCTTTCCCAGGGAAAATGGCCAAAGGATGTGCCCAGGGGCCCCTGGCACTGGGATGGGGCCTGAATGCAAAAAATCCTTATATCGAATGATGGACCCCAGAACGAAGTTGTCCCCTCCTCAAAGTTGTGCTGCCCTGATAGACCCAAGGGAGCCCTACAAACTGACATCAGCAACCTGGACTGGTGAGTTTTCTTTCCCAGGGAAAATGGCCAAAGCCTGTGCCCAGGGGGCCCTGGCACTGGGCTCGGACCTGAATGCAAATAATCCTTATATCGAAGGATGGACCCCAGACCAAAGTTGTCCCCTCCTCAAAGTTGTGCTGCCCCGATAGACCCAAGGGAGCCCTAAAAAACTGACATCAGCAACCTGGACTGGTGAGTTTTCTTACCCAGGGAAAATGGCCAAAGCATGTGCCCAGTGGCCCGTGGAACTGGGGTGGGGCCTGAATGCAAAGAATCCGTATATCGAAGGAAGGATCGCAGACCAAAGTTGTCCCCTCCTCAAATTTCTGCTTCCCAGATAGACCCAAGGGAGCCCTACGAAGTGACATCAGCAACCTGGACTGGTGAGTTTTCTTTCCCAGGGAAAATGGCCAAAGGATGTGCCCAGGGGCCCCTGACCCCGGGCTGGGGCCTGACTCCGAAGAATCCTTATATCGAAGGATGGACCCCAGACCGAAGTTGTCCCCTCCTCAAAGTTGTGCTGCCCTGATAGACCCAAGGGAGCCCTACAAACTGACATAAGGAACCTGGACTAATGAGTTTTCTTTCCCAGGGAAAATGGCCAAAGCATGTGCCCAGGGGCCCCTGGCACTGGGCTGGAGCCTGAATGCAAAAAATCCTTATATCGAAGGATGGACCCCAGACCGAAGTTGTCCCCTCTTCAAAGTTGTGCTGCCCTGAGAGACCCAAGGGAGCCCTAAAAAACTGACATCAGCAACCTGGACTGGTGAGTTTTCTTTCCCAGGGAAAATGGCCAAAGGATGTGCCCAGGGACCCCTGGCGCTGGGCTGGGCTTCACTGCAAAAAATCCTTATATCGAAGGATGGACCCCAGACCGAAGTTGTCCCCTCCTCAAAGTTGTGCTGCCCTGATAGACCCAAGGGAGCCCTACAAACTGACATCAGGAACCTGGACTGGTGAGTTTTCTTTCCCAGGGAAAATGGCCAAAGCATGTGCCCAGGGGCCCCTGGCACTGGGATGGGGCCTGAATGCAAATAATCCTTATATCGAAGGATGGACCCCAGACCGAAGTTGTCCCTTCCTCAAAGTTGTGCTGCCCTGATAGACCCAAGGGAGCCCTACAAACTGACATCACCAACCTGGACTGGTGAGTTTTCTTTCCCAGGGAAAATGGCCAAAGCATGTGCCCAGGGGCCCCTGGCACTGGGGTGGGGCCTGACTGCAAAAAATCCTTATATTGAAGGATGGACCCCAGAATGAAGTTGTCCCCTCCTCAAAGTTGTGCTGCCCTGATAGACCCAAGGGAGCCCTACAAACTGACATCAGCAACCTGGACTGGTGAGTTTTCTTTCCCAGGGAAAATGGCCAAAGCATGTGCCCAGGGGCCCCTGGCACTGGGCTGGGTCCTGAATGCAAATAATCCTTATATCGAAGGATGGATCGCAGACTGAAATTGTCCCCATCTCATACTTGTGCTGCCCTGATAGACCCAAGGGAGCCCTACAAACTGACATCAGCAACCTGGACTGGTGAGTTTTCTTTCCCAGGGAAAATTGCCAAAGGATGTGCCCAGGGGCTCCAGGCACTGGGCTCGGGCCTGACTGCGAAGAATCCATATATCGAAGAATGGATCGCAGACCGAAGTTATCCCCTCCTCAAAGTTGTGCTGCCCTGAGAGACCCAAGGGAGCCCTACAAAGTGACATCAGCAACCTGGACTGGTGAATTTTCTTTCACAGGGAAAATGGCCAAAGGATGTGCCCAGGGGCCCCTGGAACTGGGCTGGGGCCTGACTGCAAAAAATCCCTATATCGAAGGATGGATCGCAGACCGAAGTTTTCCCCTCCTCAAATTTCTGCTTCCCAGATAGACCCAAGGGAGCCCTACAAACTGACATCAGCAACCTGGACTGGTGAGTTTTCTTTCCCAGGGAAAATGGCCAAAGGATGTTTCCAGGGGCCCCAGGCACTGGGCTCGGACCTGACTGCAAAAAATCCTTATATCAAAGGATGGATCGCAGACCGAAGTTGTCCCCTCCTCAAAGTTGTGCTGCCCTGATAGACCCAAGGGAGCCCTACAAACTGACATCAGCAACCTGGACTGGTGAATTTTCTTTCACAGGGAAAATGGCCAAAGGATGTGCCCAGGGGCCCCAGGCACTGGGCTCGGACCTGAATGCAAAAAATCCTTATATCGATGGATGGACTCCAGACCGAAGTTGTCCCCTCCTCAAAGTTGTGCTGCCCTGATAGACCCAAGGGAGCCCTACAAACTGACATCAGCAACCTGGACTGGTGCGTTTTCTTTCCCAGGGAAAATGGCCAAAGCATGTGCCCAGGGGCCCCTGGCACTGGGCTGGGTCCTGAATGCAAATAATCCTTATATCGAAGGATGGATCGCAGACTGAAGTTGTCCCCATCTCATACTTGTGTTGCCCTGATAGACCCAAGGGAGCCCTACAAACTGACATCAGCAACCTGGACTGGTGAGTTTTCTTTCCCAGGGAAAATGGCCAAAGGATGTGCCCAGGGGCGCCAAGCACAGGGCTGGGACCTGACTGCAGAGAATCCTTATATCGAAGTTTGGACCCCCAACCGAAGTTTTCCCCTCCTCAATGTTGTGCTGCCCTGATAGACCCAAGGGAGCCCTACAAACTGACATCAGCAACCTGGACTGGTGAGTTTTCTTTCTCAGGGAAAATGGCCAAAGCATGTGCCCAGGGGCCCCTGGCTCTGGGGTGGGGCCTGAATGCAAATAATCCTTATATCGAAGGATGGATCGCAGACTGAAGTTGTCCCCATCTCATACTTGTGCTGCCCTGATAGACCCAAGGGAGCCCTACAAACTGACATCAGCAACCTGGACTTGTGAGTTTTCTTTCCCAGGGAAAATGGCCAAAGCATGTGCCCAGGGGCCCCTGGCACCAGGGCTGGGGCCTGACTGCAAAGTATCCTTATATCGAAGGATGGACCCCAGACCGAAGTTGTCCCCTCCTCAAAGTTGTGCTGCCCTTATAGACCCAAGGGAGCCCTACAAACTGACATCAGCAACCTGGACTGGTGAATTTTCTTTCCCAGGGAAACTGGCCCAAGGATGTGCCCAGTAGCCCGTGGCACTGGGCTGGGGCCTGACTGCAAAGAATCCGCATATCGAAGGATGGATCGCAGACCAAAGTTGTCCCCTCCTCAACGTTGTGCTGCCCTGATAGACCCAAGGGAGCCCTACAAACTGACATCAGCAACCTGGACTGGTGAATTTTCTTTCCCAGGGAAAATGGCCAAAGCATGTTCCCAGGGGCCCCTGGCACTGGGCTGGGGCCTGAAGGCAAAAAATCCTTATATCGAAGGATGGACCCCAGACCGAAGTTGTCCCCTCCTCAAAGTTGTGCTGCCCTGATAGACCCAAGGGAGCCCTACAAACTGACATCAGCAACCTGGACTGGTGAGTTTTCTTTCCCAGGGAAAATGGCCAAAGGTTGTGCCCAGGGGCCCCTGGCTCTGGGCTGGGGCCTGAATGCAAAAAATCCTTATATCTAAGGATGGATCGCAGACCGAAGTTGTCCCCTCCTCAAATTTCTGCATCCCAGATAGACCCAAGGGAGCCCTACAAACTGACATCAGCAACCTGGACTGGTGAATTTTCTTTCCCAGGGAAAATGGCCAAAGGATGTGCCCAGGGGCCCCTGGCTCTGGGGTGGGGCCTGAATGCAAATAATCCTTATATCGAAGGATGGATCGCAGACTGAAGTTGGCCCCATCTCATACTTGTGCTGCCCTGATAGACCCAAGGGAGCCCTACAAACTGACATCAGCAACCTGGACTGGTGAGTTTTCTTTCCCAGGGAAAATGGCCAAAGGATGTGCCCAGGGGCCCCTGGCACTGGGCTCGGACCTGACTGCAACGTATCCTTATATCGAAGGATGGACCCCAGACCGAAGTTGTCCCCTCCTCAAAGTTGTGCTGCCCTGATAGACCCAAGGGAGCCCTACAAACTGACATCAGCAACCTGGACTGGCGAATTTTCTTTCCCAGGGAAAATGGCCAAAGGATGTGCCCAGTGGCCCGTGGCACTGGGCTGGGGCCTGACTGGAAAGAATCCCTATATCGAAGGATGGATCGCAGACCAAAGTTGTCCCCTCCTCAACGTTGTGCTGCCCTGATAGACGCAAGGGAGCCCTACAAACTGACATCAGCAACCTGGACTGGTGAGTTTTCTTTCCCAGGGAAAATGGCCAAAGCATGTGCCCAGGGGCCCTTGGCCCTGGGCTCGTACCTGGCTGCAAAGAATCCGTATATCAAAGGATGGAACCCAGACCAAAGATGTCCCCTCCTCAAAGTTGTGCTGCCCTGATAGACCCAAGGGAGCCCTACAAACTGACATCAGGAACCTGGACTGGTGAGTTTTCTTTCCCAGGGAAAATGGCCAAAGGATGTGCCCAGGGGCCCCAGGCACTGGGCTCGGACCTGAATGCAAAAAATCCTTATATCGAAGGATGGACCCCAGACCGAAATTGTCCCCTCCTCAAAGTTGTGCTGCCCTGATAGACCCAAGGGAGCCCTACAAACTGACATCAGCAACCTGGACTGGTGAGTTTTCTTTCCCCGGGGAAAATGGCCATCTCCCCGGGCTGGCCACTGGCCACGGCTCCCACGGCACACTCCAAGGCATGAGCTGCCCTACACCCTCTGCTCCAGGGTGACCATGGCACAGAGCAGGGAGCAGCCTTTGTTTGCACACCCTCCAGGGCATGGCATTTTCCACTCCATTGGGCATCCCGTGCCCTGGAGGGAGCAGCAGGATGGCTGGGAGATGAACAGTTATGAAAAGGCACGGCCCAGTACTGCTCTGATGGAGGCTGGAAAAGGTGGGACCAGCAAAATGGCCCCACACGTGGCCTGTGCCACCCACACCTGCAAGGATCCCGTGCTCCCACGGCAGGGCTGTGACACACTGCAGAGGAGTCCTGACAGTTCAGCCCTTCTAGGGTTATGCGGCACAAGCATCCTTTGGCTGCTGTTCAGTAATTACATTAAGCCAGTGCTGCTAAAGTCAGTCCCAAGCAGAGATAATGCTCTGGACGCATTCAACTGACTGGAAGAAGAAAGAGGAGGAAAAGCCATGCTGGCTTAGAGACAAGTCATATTTCTTATCAGCTTCCTGCCTGACGAGAAGGTGCTGCCCAGCCATCTGCCCCGACAGCGCGGGCACAGAGCAGCGCTGTGATCAGCACACAAAGGAGCCCCTGTGCTCCCGCCAGCCTCCTGCCATTCCCCCTCTCTGACCCCTTTGATGCTGCATGTGCTTCCCTTTGATGCTCCAGTCCCTGCTCCTCTGCCATTCTGAAATTGTTTGTCCCATCCTGTGCTTCAGGGATTTTCTGCTGGAATAGTCCAAACCATTATGCTGGAATCCAAGGCATCTCAGGGCATTTGGGGGTTGCTTTTTTAGCACACTGGCCTGATGCTCTGTCACCCTTAATCAGGGAAGATTAGCCCTGAGTAGAAATATGAAGCTCTTTGGGTGCCTATTGTTCACAGTTATTCTCTGAGTCACACAGATGCTGTCAGTGGCACAAAGGCAGGGAGAACAAACAGCAAGGAAGCCTCTGCATGCCCACAACAGCAATTCAGAGTAGAAATTCAAGACAAAGAGCCCTGGAAATAACACTTCTATCAGCTGGCACATGGACTTCCTCTCCCACAGCAGCAACACTTCAGCTACCTGCCCTCAAAATCCCACATTTGGTTCAACAAGTGCTGTTCCAGTGAAAGGGCTTGCACTGGCACCTCCCAAGAGTTATCCTATTCACTATCTAAAATGACAAAGTGCCACTGGAAACTCTCCCAGTGCACTCCAGACTCTCCCAGTCACTGGGGAGGGAAAAGCCAAGTCCCTTCTCACATGGCAGAGCAGAGGCTGGATGCCCAGACACCCTCCCAAGGGTGGCACCAAGGCAGGCACCAAGCCCAGG
Organism: Lonchura striata; assembly: GCF_050655825.1. NCBI lineage: Eukaryota > Metazoa > Chordata > Aves > Passeriformes > Estrildidae > Lonchura > Lonchura striata. The sequence goes on along the minus strand of NC_140710.1, from coordinate 32,709,077 downwards.
GGAGCAGAGCTCTGTGCCTGCAGCTGCATCCAAGAGGAGGAAGGAACATGTGAGCTGAAAGCAGAGCAAGAGAGATCAGAGGGAGGGGGGAAAAGTGTGAGCACAAACCCGAGGAAGCGAGATGCCAGGAAATATGTTCACCCTCACACAGAGCTAATTAGCACGGCGAGGCTCCGCTTGCCACTGCTTACTCACACCAAGACAAAATAGGGGGTTTTGGGTGGCTGTCGCCTTCCCTGGTACAAAGACATTCTCTGTGAACTGATGTAAGGGCACCTACCATCAATCATGGCAGCTTTCCATGGAAGCAGAGAGAAAATAATTATTTTCTTAGCAGCCACCACTCTACTTACCCAAAAATGGCAGCTAAAACCCCATTTTGTAACATTAAGGAGATAAAAGAGGAAAAAGTAAGGATGAGAAAACCAGCCTGAGAACAGACAACAAATCAGGGAACCACTAGGATACTGCTGGCTCCTGGCACAAGCGATGATTAATTCCAACCTGGATATAAAATAAGCCTACACTAGTCCTCTGCTGTCTGTTATTGTCCCAGGATTATGGTAATTAAGCAATTTGTATTACCTGATACTGATAAGAAAAATAAAGCCCCATTTATGACACCGTATCCCCTGGATTTTACACGGTAGTAACTGAGGCATTCTTGTTACCTGGTGAACATAATATTCGAGATCATAAAGCGCCGCGACTTTTTCATCCAGCGTGGAGGCAGAGCTGTTGAATTTGCTGATTAATTTAACCATAATTTCATAATCTGTTTCTATCTTCATATTCAGCTTTTCAAACTCCTCCTTCAGCTGCTCTATGGGTCGGAACTTCTTCCTCACCTCTTCCTCTCGGGCCTTGGAAACAGAAGGAAGAAACCAGATGTGAAGATAGAGGATGAAGAGAGACAAGACAAACACAGAAAGGAACGCCAGCCCCAAATTCACAAAGGGAACCTGGCTGTCAGTGCCAATGGATTTATTGCTGTGCATCAGAGGTTCAGGGACAGGGTTGGAGGGTCCTTCTGAGAAGCCCAGAAACCCAGTTAGCTGTGAGATACCCACAGTATGAGTGAGCAGTAGGGCTTTGTGCACCACTTCTACATCTCAACAGCATTTGTGCATCATTTCTGCATCCCATTTCCATCCAGCTCAACATCAAACCCACAGGCAGCAGTACTGCTGTTTTCTGCCTGCAAGTGGATGTTCCCAAAACCTGGCTGCAAAAAGCCCTGAGGCACATCCCTGATCTTACAGCTGAACCTCTCTGGAAATGAACATGAGACTGGAGAACTCCACAAGTTCCATCCAGCCCAAAGTGCCCAGTGACTCCAAGGAGATCTCCAACACTGACAAAGATGCTTTCACCATTCCAAGCATTGAACACATTCCAGGAAGTCTCTATCTCCCAGGGAGAGGTGTGGGGACAGAAGCTGTCAGAAAGGGAAGCAGGAGGAGCAGTGATAAGCTGGGGGCAGCTGACGTGCTGTGCCATGGGGCTTGGCCAGCAGCCTGTCCTGAGCATGGCTCATCTCCCTCGCAGTAACAGCACTCCAAGGGCTGCCCTGAACCAAGAGAGCTGACATAAAACATGTGGTGAGGAGGAAAGGATATGTCAGAGAACTCAGAGAGCCCCAGAGGTGCAGGAACCTCAGCACTGGTGGCACTGGGGACAGAGCCTGCTGCTGCAGGGGACAGAAGCAGCAGAAAGGCCAGGCTGGAGCTGGGCTGCCCCAAGGACAACGAGAAAGGCAGAAAGCCCTTTTTGGAAGGGATTTGTCACAAATACCAAGATGTGTTTGTATGCAAACCCCCAGCTGGAGAGTTTGCACATGTCCTGCTCACCATGAGGGATCAGAGAGGGCTGGAGGAAAACCAAGTGAGCAATGGAGGTGAAAGCCGTGTCAATGAAATGATGAATTACCACAAGTACCACACCCAACCCACCCCACCCTGAGCTGCCTCTACTGGAGCACAGGGAGGCTCAGTGTAATTCCATTTACTCTGACACAGAGCCTTCAAGGATGGATTTGCTCTCTGCAGGAGTGACTTAAAAATGGAATACTTTAGGTCCATTACACGTAGCTGCTTTTAGCCCCATTGCTGGGACAAAAGCTATTCTAAGAGGGGAGTTTAAAATATGGCTTATTTTCACCTAATAGAGTATCACTAATTTTTGCATTTCAATGATCCTCATTTCCAGCAGCCCTGCAATCAATCAGCAATGCTGCTATGGAAATAATCTCCCAGCAAATGAAATCATGCCATGCTGCCACATAAGGGAAGAAAAAGCCTTTCTGTGACACCAAAACTTTAGAGCCTTGACTCCTCTTTCAGTTTTCATTTGAGTGAGCCAACACCAAGGCAGCAGGAGGAGCGAGGGTTAAGGAAATGCTGCTGAGGGGGCGAAGGGAAAGAGACTGTGATGCACCTGATGAGTCACACATCATCCCACCTATTTACTTGGGTCTGTGGGTTCTTTATAACTAAATGGACAACTTGGAGCTTGTGTAATGAAACTCAGCCCCTGCTTCACTATGGCCACTTGGGTGTTGCTATCCAGAGCACGAGGTTGGAAACAGAAAGCAAGGAGAGAGTGAAAGTGAAATAGCCTCTGTAAATACTGTCAGATGCAAACCAGTTTCCTTTGGGGTCTGCAGACATTTCTGTGAGTTGAGCTGCAGATAAATTACCTTGTTCAGGGCAGCTATGGCTGCCCCTGGACCCCTGGAAGTGTTCAATGCCAGCTTGAATGGGGCTTGGAGCAACCTGGGATAGTGAAAGGTGTCCCTGCCCATGGAAGGGAGTGGCACTGGATCAGCTTTAAGGTCCCGTGCAACCCAAACCATTCACAGAATCTTAGAGTCATACAGAAAAGCCAGAGAACAATATCACTAAGGGGTGAGCAAAGGTATTTTTGGTCCATATGCACCACAAGATTAGTGCTTTTCAAGCAATCATTTTAACCATTATATTTCTGCAGTATGTAACAGGGTGTGTTCACATCCCTGCACCGTGCACTGCTTTAGAAACAGGAAACTCACCTTCCTTTCTGCCTTCTCACTTTCCTTCATTTTAGCCAACGCCTTTTTGAGCTCCTCAGATGTGAAGGAATTTGCATCAACATCAACCTTGCCCAGCCTTGCAGAAGAAACAAAACAAACCAGAACATGTTACCAGTGAAGAACTGCCTCTATTCTATTTTCACTGTGACATTCTAGCAATGGTTAAGGGCGAGAGGAAAGGAATAAAAAACCACCATGCTCAAGAAAAGATTGGGATGAGTACTGGATTCTCTGTATGACTTGCCAAAACCTCACCCTGACAATCAGAGGCTCTGCTGACCAAAATTTCAAGCCCAACCACAATAAAAACAACTGATGAATTGAAATCACAGAATATCTTCTTGAAATAGAGGAAGCACCCCTGTGCAACCAAAACATTGCTGATGGCTTGCAAGATCAAGCTCGAGATTACAATTTATGACCATAGTATACAGAAACACAGAAGATATCAGAGCACCATTTCAGTGAGTAAAGGAGCTACAGAGAATTGTGAGAGGATTCCTTGCCAGGAACTGCAGTGACAGGACAAGAGGGAATGGGATCAAACTGCAAGAGTTGGAAGAGATTTGATGATGGGAAGAAGTTCTTTACTGCGAGGGTGCCTGTCCCTGACACAGGGACCAGTGCAGAGAGGCTGTGCATGTCCCATCCCCAGGAACATCCAAGGCCAGGCTGGACAGGCTCCAGAGCAACCTGGTGTGGTGGCAGGTTGCTCAGGTTGAAACCAGATAATCCTTAGGGGCCCTTGCAAGCCAAACCATTCAAGGATTTGATCATTCCATGGTCCCCATCTCCCCATGTGGAATGGCCCTGAAACTTCTGTGACATCACAGCTCCCAGAGTGTTCCAGGTGGAAGGTCCAGGACCTGGAACGCAGCACAGCAGACACTTCACCTGCGGCCAACGGTCAGAGCCCACTTGCCCTTCGCTCTGCCTGTCAGTGCTGAGCTCTGGCTGCTGCCTGGGCTTTTCCTGCTGCCTGCGCTGACGCCAATCCCAGCAGGATGTGCACTGCTGCCCCAGTGCAGGTACACTGCCAGGACAGGGATGGGCACCCTGCTTGGGCAGGCTGCAGCCATGTGGGAATGGATGGTGTGGGACAGGAAGCCCACCAAGAGATTGTGCTGCCTCTTGCAGACTGCCATCGACCTCGTGGAGGACATGGAAGTGGACACAGTGCTGGACAGGGAGGAAATGATGGATGTGGACATGGAAGAGATGGCTGAGGACATGGAAGTTGATGAGGAGGACAACATCGAGGAGATGGAAGTGGATGAGGAGGATGAGGAGGAGCCCATGGTCCTTGGCTGAAGATGGAGCCCCAGGAGCAGGACAAACAAATGCCTCCCATGCCCTAACCACAGGCAGAGTGTGTCCCCTTCGCCGGGCTGGGGCTGGGCTGGATGGCCCCGCTTGGGGACACGGTGCCCACAGGGGGCCCTGGATTGTGGTGGCACAAGCAGCACCCCTGGCCTGCCCTGCGCTTGCGTGGGCCGTGCCAGCCCTGCCAGCCCTGCCAGGCCCTTGGCCCAGCTCCCAGCCCAGCTGGGCCCAGTGCTGGCACCAGACTCCAACACTGCTGCTGCTCCATTTCCTCCACGATTGGTGGACATGATGGCCACAGACGTGACCCCTCTGTAAAAATGTTCTCATGAATAGAGCTTTTCTGTATATATGTTTTGAGGTTTGTTAGGCTATAGGATCCCATGTAAATATGTTTTGAACATTGTTGCTGTTGTAAGGATTGTTACAATAAAACATGTTTGTAAATCCAAAGTTTTGCCAATCTTTGGAGAAGAAATACTGTTAATTTTCGAAAGCTCACTTCTCTTTGCAATTCCTTTGGGCACAGGCAGCGTTTGCACAGTTGTGGTTTCCAGTTGTTCTGGGTTCCCGGGGCTGGAGGTGCCTGGGGGGACTGGCACGGCCACCCCGGGGTTGGGGTCCCTGTGCACAGGGGCTCCCACTGACACCACTCCTGGCACTGGGCACTGCTGGGCTTCCTGGGCAGGGACAGGGCAGGGCCCCCAGGAGCAGAGCTGTCCCCAGCAGAGAGGGGGCTCTGACAGCACTGGCCCCTGCAGCAATGCCCCCAGGCAGGCAGGAACCCTTCAGCCACCCTCGCTGCTGCAGCCACGGGGACTCCTGGCCCGAGAGCCGGCATCGGGCCACAGGGATGCAAAATCCACCTTCGTGCCCTGAAGGCCATGGCAGCCTTGGCAACTGTGGCACCTGGATCTGGGGCACTGCAGGGGCTGGTGTTTAAGGCTTGCAGCCTCCAAAGGCTCTGGGCTTTGCTCCCCAGCCTGCTTTGCACTGCCCTGGGCCCGGATTGCTCAAGAGACAAAAGCCAAGCCAGGGCATCCTCAGCCTGCCCCCACTGCTGCTGCTGCCAGCGGCCACTGGCCCCTGTCCCCTACTCGGGGGCCAGCTGCAGGGGCAGGGCAGGCTGTGCTGGGCAGGGCTGGGGGCTTTGGGCCCTGTGGCTGCTGCTGCTGGGGGCCAGGAGCCCAACAGGGCCCCGAGCTCAGCCCCTGCCCGGCCAGCTGCCCTCAGAGCCCCACACTGCCCAGGCATCCCCAGCACAGGGGGCTGTGGCTAATCCCACGCAATCCTGGCGAGAAATTCCCCACAGGAACTAAACCAAGGGTTCCAGGGCAAAGTCAGCACCCGCTGACATTTAAAGCCCCTTTACAGAAGTGACTGCAGGGCTGGGGTGATCTCCAGGACCTCTGGCAGTGCCCGGTGCGCAGCTGAGACTGTGGGGCTGCTCCCAGCGGGACACAGCACCGGGCTCAGGCCAGCCCTCAGCCCTCACAGCTGATGCCAAGGGAGAGGCTCAGAAAGCAACTTCACACCTCTTGCTGCAGATATTTCAAAGCACTAAATGCCATTCAGAGAAGCCACCGTGCCAATTTCCTTTCGGCGTCCAGGCATGAGAAGCCATGAAGGTGCCACTGAATGTGCACTCAGGGCACTTCCACTGCCATCCCAAATAGATCACAAAGGACAGGGCTCTGCTGTCAGCGCTGCTGAGCTCCTAACCCAGCAACCCAGTCTAAGCAAGAGGCAGTAATTGACTGCACCATGGACACTGGCCACTCATAAAAGGCATCAATCGCACAGCCCACCCAACCCAAATTCTGCCATATCTATCTTTTCCCTCTTTTCTCTTCCCTGCTTTCACTTTCCCCATTTTCTCTCTCTGGGAGCTTGGCTTTTCTCCCTCCTGTCTGCAAGTTCAGCCGCACGTGTAACCCTGCAGGAACAGCCTGAAATACCGGGAAGTGGTAGAGCATACTTTGTCAGGAAGAAACTGCAGTGACAGGACAAGGGGGAATGGGATCAAACTGCAAGAGTTGGAAGAGATTTGATGATGGGAAGAAGTTCTTTACTGTGAGGGTGCCTATCCCTGTCACAGGGACCAGTGCAGAGAGGCTGTGCATGTCCCATCCCCAGGAACATCCAAGGCCAGGCTGGACAGGCTCCAGAGCAACCTGGTGTGGTGGCAGGTTGCTCAGGTTGAAACCAGATAATCCTTAGGGGCCCTTGCAAGCCAAACCATTCAAGGATTTGATCATTCCATGGTCCCCATCTCCCCATGTGGAATGGCCCTGAAACTTCTGTGACATCACAGCTCCCAGAGTGTTCCAGGTGGAAGGTCCAGGACCTGGAACGCAGCACAGCAGACACTTCACCTGCGGCCAACGGTCAGAGCCCACTCGCCCTTCGCTCTGCCCATCAGTGCTGAGCTCTGGCTGCTGCCTGGGATTTTCCTGGCTCCTGCTCTGACACTAATCCTAGCAGGATGTGCACTGCTGCCCCAGTGCAGGTACACTGCCAGGACAGGGACGGGCACCCTGCTTGGGCAAGCTGCAGCCATGTGGGAATGGATGGTGTGGGACAGGAAACCCACCAAGAGATTGTGCTGCCTCTTGCAGACTGCCATCTACACCGTGGAGGACATGGAAGTGGACACAGTGCTGGACAGGGAGGAAATGATGGAGGTGGACACAGAAGAGACGGCTGAGGACATGGAAGTTGATGAGGAGGACACCATGGAGGACATGGAAGTTGATGAAAAGGATGAGGAGGAGCCCATGGTCCTTGGCTGAAGATGGAGCCCCAGGAGCAGGACAAACAGATGCCTCCCATGCCCTGCCCACAGGCAGAGTGTGTCCCCTTCGCCGGGCTGGGGCTGGGCTGGATGGCCCCGCTCGGGGACACGGTGCCCACAGGGGGCCCTGGATTGTGGTGGCACAAGCAGCACCCCTGGCCTGCCCTGCGCTTGCCTGGGGCCGTGCCAGCCCTGCCAGCCCTGCCAGCCCCTGGGCCCAGCTCCCAGCCCAGCTGGGCCCAGTGCTGGCACCAGAGTCCAGCACTGCTGCTGCTCCATTTCCTCCACGATTGGTGGACATGATGGCCACAGTTGTGACCCCTTTGTAAATACGTTATGAAGAGCAGAGTTTTTCTGTAAATATGTTTAGAAGTTTGTTAGGCTATAGGATCCCATGTAAATATGTTTTGAAGATTGTTGCTGTTATAAGGATTGTTACAATAAAACATGTTTGTAAATCCAAGGTTTTGCCGATCTTTGGAGAAGAGATCCTGTTAATTTTCAAAAGCTCACTTCTCTTTGCAATTCCTTTGGGCACAGGCACCGTTTGCACAGTTGTGGTTTCCAGTTGTTCTGGGTTCCCGGGGCTGGAGGTGCCTGGGGGGGCTGGCACGGCCACCCCGGGGCTGGGGTCCCTGTGCACAGGGGCTCCCACTGACACCACTCCTGGCACTGGGCACTGCTGGGCTTCCTGGGCAGGGACAGGGCAGGGCCCCCAGGAGCAGAGCTGTCCCCAGCAGAGAGGGGGCTCTGACAGCACTGGCCCCTGCAGCAATGCCCCCAGGCAGGCAGGAACCCTTCAGCCACCCTCGCTGCTGCAGCCACGGGGACTCCTGGCCCGAGAGCCGGCATCGGGCCACAGGGATGCAAAATCCACCTTCGTGCTCTGAAGGCCATGGCAGCCTTGGGAACTGTGGCACCTGGATCTGGAGGGCTGCAGGGGCTGGTGTTTAAGGCTTGCAGCCTCCAAAGACTCCGGGCTTTGCTCCCCAGCCTGCTTTGCACTGCCCTGGGCCCGGATTGCTCCAGAGACAAAAGCCAAGCCAGGGCATCCTCAGCCTGCCCCCACTGCTGCTGCTGCCAGCGGCCACTGGCCCCTGTCCCCTACTCAGGGGCCAGCTGCAGGGGCAGGGCAGGCTGTGCTGGGCAGGGCCGGGGGGCTTTGGGCCCTGTGGCTGCTGCTGCTGGGGGCCAGGAGCCCAACAGGGCCCCGAGCTCAGCCCCTGCCCGGCCAGCTGCCCTCAGAGCCCCACACTGCCCAGGCATCCCCAGCACAGGGGGCTGTGGCTAATCCCACACAATCCTGGCGAGAAATTCCTCACAGGAACTCAACCAAGGGTTCCAGGGCAAAGTCAGCACCCGCTGACATTTAAAGCCCCTTTACAGAGGTGGCTGCAGGGCAGGGGTGATCTCCAGGACCTCTGGCAGTGCCCGGTGCGCAGCTGAGGCTGTGGGGCTGCTCTCAGCGTGACACAGCACCGGGCTCAGGCCAGCCCTCAGCCCTCACAGCTGATGCCAAGAGAGAGGTTCAGAAAGCAACTACACACCTCCTGCTGCAGATATTTCAAAGCACTAAATACCATTCAGAGAAGCCACCGTGCCAATTTCCTTTCGGCGTCCAGGCATGAGAAGCCATGAAGGTGCCACTGAATGTGCACTCAGGGCACTTCCACTGCCATCCCAAATAGATCACAAAGGACAGGGCTCTGCTGTCAGCGCTGCTGAGCTCCTAACCCAGCAACCCAGTCTCAGCAAGAGGCAGTAATTGACTGCACCATGGACATTGGCCACTCATAAAAGGCATCAATCCCACAGCCCACCCAACCCAAATTCTGCCATATCTATCTTTTCCCTCTTTTCTCTTCCCTGCTTTCACTTTCCCCATTTTCTCTGTCTGGGAGCTTGGCTTTTCTCTCTCCTGTCTTCAAGTTCAGCCGCACGTGTAACCCTGCAGGAACAGCCTGAAATACCGGGAAGTGGTAGAGCATACTTTGTCAGGAACAAACTGCAGTGACAGGACAAGGGGGAATGGGATCAAACTGCAAGAGTTGGAAGAGATTTGATGATGGGAAGAAGTTCTTTACTGCGAGGGTGCCTGTCCCTGACACAGGGACCAGTGCAGAGAGGCTGTGCATGCCCCATCCCCAGGAACATCCAAGGCCAAGCTGGACAGGCTCCAGAGCAACCTGGTGTGGTGGCAGGTTGCTCAGGTTGAAACCAGATAATCCTTAGGGGCCCTTGCAAGCCAAACCATTCAAGGATTTGATCATTCCATGGTCCCCATCTCCCCATGTGGAATGGCCCTGAAACTTCTGTGACATCACAGCTCCCAGAGTGTTCCAGGTGGAAGGTCCAGGACCTGGAACGCAGCACAGCAGACACTTCACCTGCTGCCAACGGTCAGAGCCCACTTGCCCTTCGCTCTGCCCGTCGGTGCTGAGCTCTGGCTGCTGCTTGGGCTTTTCCTGCCCCCTACTCTAAAGCCAATCCCAGCAGGATGTGCACTGCTGCCCCAGTGCAGGTACACTGCCAGGACAGGGACGGGCACCCTGCTTGGGCAGGCTGCAGCCATGTGGGAATGACTGGTGTGGGACAGGAAGCCCACCAAGAGATTGTGCTGCCTCTTGCAGACTGCCAGCGACACCGTGGAGGACATGGAAGTGGACACAGTGCTGGACAGGGAGGAAATGATGGATGTGGACATGGAAGAGACAGCTGAGGACATGGAAGTTGATGAGGAGGACAACATCGAGGAGATGGAAGTTGATGAAAAGGATGAGGAGGAGCCCATGGTCCTTGGCTGAAGATGAAGCCCCAGGAGCAGGACAAACAAATGACTCCCATGCCCTGCCCACAGGCAGAGTGTGTCCCCTTCGCCGGGCTGGGGCTGGGCTGGATGGCCCCGCTCGGGAACATGGTGCCCACAGGGGGCCCTGGATTGTGGTGGCACAAGCAGCACCCCTGGCCTGACCTGCGCCTGCCTGGGGCCGTGCCAGCCCTGCCAGCCCTTCCAGCCCCTGGGCCCAGCTCCCAGCCCAGCTGGGCTCAGTGCTGGCAACAGAGTCCAGCACTGCTGCTGCTCCATTTCCTCCACGACTGGTGGAGATGATGGCCACAGATGTGACCCCTTTGTAAATATGTTCTGAAGACCCGAGATTTTCTGTATATACGTTTTGAGGTTTGTTAGGCTATAGGATCCCATGTAAATATGTTTTGAAGATTGTTGCTGTTATAAGGATTGTTACAATAAAACATGTTTGTAAATCCAAGGTTTTGCCGATCTTTGGAGAAGAGATCCTGTTAATTTTCAAAAGCTCACTTCTCTTTGCAATTCCTTTGGGCACAGGCAGCGTTTGCACAGTTGTGGTTTCCAGTTGTTCTGGGTTCCCGGGACTGGAGGTGCCTGGGGGGGCTGGCACGGCCACCCCGGGGCTGGGGTCCCTGTGCACAGGGGCTCCCACTGACACCACTCCTGGCACTGGGCACTGCTGGGCTTCCTGGGCAGGGACAGGGCAGGGCCCCCAGGAGCAGAGCTGTCCCCAGCAGAGAGGGGGCTCTGACAGCACTGGCCCCTGCAGCAATGCCCCCAGGCAGGCAGGAACCCTTCAGCCACCCTCGCTGCTGCAGCCACGGGGACTCCTGGCCCGAGAGCCGGCATCGGGCCACAGGGATGCAAAATCCACCTTCGTGCTCTGAAGGCCATGGCAGCCTTGGGAACTGTGGCACCTGGATCTGGAGGGCTGCAGGGGCTGGTGTTTAAGGCTTGCAGCCTCCAAAGACTCCGGGCTTTGCTCCCCAGCCTGCTTTGCACTGCCCTGGGCCCGGATTGCTCCAGAGACAAAAGCCAAGCCAGGGCATCCTCAGCCTGCCCCCACTGCTGCTGCTGCCAGCGGCCACTGGCCCCTGTCCCCTACTCAGGGGCCAGCTGCAGGGGCAGGGCAGGCTGTGCTGGGCAGGGCCGGGGGGCTTTGGGCCCTGTGGCTGCTGCTGCTGGGGGCCAGGAGCCCAACAGGGCCCCGAGCTCAGCCCCTGCCCGGCCAGCTGCCCTCAGAGCCCCACACTGCCCAGGCATCCCCAGCACAGGGGGCTGTGGCTAATCCCACACAATCCTGGCGAGAAATTCCTCACAGGAACTCAACCAAGGGTTCCAGGGCAAAGTCAGCACCCGCTGACATTTAAAGCCCCTTTACAGAGGTGGCTGCAGGGCAGGGGTGATCTCCAGGACCTCTGGCAGTGCCCGGTGCGCAGCTGAGGCTGTGGGGCTGCTCTCAGCGGGACACAGCACCGGGCTCAGGCCAGCCCTCAGCCCTCACAGCTGATGCCAAGAGAGAGGCTCAGAAAGCAACTACACACCTCCTGCTGCAGATATTTCAAAGCACTAAATACCATTCAGAGAAGCCACCGTGCCAATTTCCTTTCGGCGTCCAGGCATGAGAAGCCATGAAGGTGCCACTGAATGTGCACTCAGGGCACTTCCACTGCCATCCCAAATAGATCACAAAGGACAGGGCTCTGCTGTCAGCGCTGCTGAGCTCCTAACCCAGCAACCCAGTCTCAGCAAGAGGCAGTAATTGACTGCACCATGGACATTGGCCACTCATAAAAGGCATCAATCCCACAGCCCACCCAACCCAAATTCTGCCATATCTATCTTTTCCCTCTTTTCTCTTCCCTGCTTTCACTTTCCCCATTTTCTCTGTCTGGGAGCTTGGCTTTTCTCTCTCCTGTCTTCAAGTTCAGCCGCACGTGTAACCCTGCAGGAACAGCCTGAAATACCGGGAAGTGGTAGAGCATACTTTGTCAGGAACAAACTGCAGTGACAGGACAAGGGGGAATGGGATCAAACTGCAAGAGTTGGAAGAGATTTGATGATGGGAAGAAGTTCTTTACTGCGAGGGTGCCTGTCCCTGACACAGGGACCAGTGCAGAGAGGCTGTGCATGCCCCATCCCCAGGAACATCCAAGGCCAAGCTGGACAGGCTCCAGAGCAACCTGGTGTGGTGGCAGGTTGCTCAGGTTGAAACCAGATAATCCTTAGGGGCCCTTGCAAGCCAAACCATTCAAGGATTTGATCATTCCATGGTCCCCATCTCCCCATGTGGAATGGCCCTGAAACTTCTGTGACATCACAGCTCCCAGAGTGTTCCAGGTGGAAGGTCCAGGACCTGGAACGCAGCACAGCAGACACTTCACCTGCTGCCAACGGTCAGAGCCCACTTGCCCTTCGCTCTGCCCGTCGGTGCTGAGCTCTGGCTGCTGCCTGGGCTTTTCCTGCCCCCTACTCTAAAGCCAATCCCAGCAGGATGTGCACTGCTGCCCCAGTGCAGGTACACTGCCAGGACAGGGATGGGCACCCTGCTTGGGCAGGCTGCAGCCATGTGGGAATGACTGGTGTGGGACAGGAAGCCCACCAAGAGATTGTGCTGCCTCTTGCAGACTGCCATCGACACCGTGGAGGACATGGAAGTGGACACAGTGCTGGACAGGGAGGAAATGATGGAGGTGGACACAGAAGAGACGGCTGAGGACATGGACGTTGATGAGGAGGACAACATCGAGGAGATGGAAGTCGATGAAAAGGATGAGGAGGAGCCCATGGTCCTTGGCTGAAGATGGAGCCCCAGGAGCAGGACAAACAAATGCCTCCCATGCCCTGCCCACAGGCAGAGTGTGTCCCCTTCGCCGGGCTGGGGCTGGGCTGGATGGCCCCGCTTGGGGACACGGTGCCCACAGGGGGCCCTGGATTGTGGTGGCACAAGCAGCACCCCTGGCCTGCCCTGCGCTTGCCTGGCGCAGTGCCAGCCCTGCCAGCCCTGCCAGCCCCTGGGCCCAGCTCCCAGCCTAGCTGGGCCCAGTGCTGGCACCAGAGTCCAGCACTGCTTCTGCTCCATTTCCTCCACGATTGGTGGAGATGATGGCCACAGTTGTGACCCCTTTGTAAATATGTTCTCTGGAATAGAGCTTTTCTGTAAATACGTTTAGAAGTTTGTTAGGCTATAGGATCCCATGTAAATATGTTTTGAAGATTGTTGCTGTTATAAGGATTGTTACAATAAAACATGTTTGTAAATCCAAGGTTTTGCCGATCTTTGGAGAAGAGATCCTGTTAATTTTCAAAAGCTCACTTCTCTTTGCAATTCCTTTGGGCACAGGCAGCGTTTGCACAGTTGTGGTTTCCAGTTGTTCTGGGTTCCCGGGGCTGGAGGTGCCTGGGGGGGCTGGCACGGCCACCCCGGGGCTGGGGTCCCCGTACGCAGGGGCTCCCACTGACACCACTCCTGGCACTGGGCACTGCTGGGCTTCCTGGGCAGGGACAGGGCAGGGCCCCCAGGAGCAGAGCTGTCCCCAGCAGAGAGGGGGCTCTGACAGCACTGGTCCCTGCAGCAATGCCCCCAGGCAGGCAGGAACCCTTCAGCCACCCTCGCTGCTGCAGCCACGGGGACTCCTGGCCCGAGAGCCGGCATCGGGCCACAGGGATGCAAAATCCACCTTCGTGCTCTGAAGGCCATGGCAGCCTTGGGAACTGTGGCACCTGGATCTGGGGGTCTGCAGGGGCTGGTGTTTAAGGCTTCCAGCCTCCAAAGGCTCCGGGCTTTGCTCCCCAGCCTGCTTTGCACTGCCCTGGGCCCGGATTGCTCCAGAGACAAAAGCCAAGCCAGGGCATCCTCAGCCTGCCCCCACTGCTGCTGCTGCCAGCGGCCACTGGCCCCTGTCCCCTACTCGGGGGCCAGCTGCAGGGGCAGGGCAGGCTGTGCTGGGCAGGGCCGGGGGCCTTTGGGCCCTGTGGCTGCTGCTGCTGGGGGCCAGGAGCCCAACAGGGCCCCGAGCTCAGCCCCTGCCCGGCCAGCTGCCCTCAGAGCCCCACACTGCCCAGGCATCCCCAGCACAGGGGGCTGTGGCTAATCCCATGCAATCCTGGCGAGAAATTCCCCACAGGAACTCAACCAAGGGTTCCAGGCCAAAGTCAGCACCCGCTGACATTTAAAGCCCCTTTACAGAGGTGGCTGCAGGGGTGGGGTGATCTCCAGGACCTCTGGCAGTGCCCGGTGTGCAGCTGAGACTGTGGGGCTGCTCTCAGCGTGACACAGCACCGGGCTCAGACCAGCCCTCAGCCCCCACAGCTGATGCCAAGGGAGAGGCTCAGAAAACAACTTCACACCTCTTGCTGCAGATATTTCAAAGCACTAAATGCCATTCATAGAAGCCACCGTGCCAATTTCCTTTCGGCGTCCAGGCATGAGAAGCCATGAAGGTGCCACTGAATGTGCTCTCAGGGCACTTCCACTGCCATCCCAAAGGGATCACCAAGGACAGGGCTCTGCTGTCAGCGCTGCTGAGCTCCTAACCAAGCAACCCAGTCTCAGCAAGAGGCAGTAATTGACTGCACCAGGGACACTGGCCACTCATAAAAGGCATCAATCGCACAACCCACCCAACCCAAATTCTGCCATCTTTTCCCTCTTTTCCCTTCCCTGCTGTCACTTTCCCCATTTTCTCTCTCTGGGAGCTTGGCTTTTCTCTCTCCTGTCTTCAAGTTCAGCCGCACGTGTAACCCTGCAGGAACAGCCTGAAATACCGGGAAGTGGTAGAGCATACTTTGTCAGGAACAAACTGCAGTGACAGGACAAGGGGGAATGGGATCAAACTGCAAGAGTTGGAAGAGATTTGATGATGGGAAGAAGTTCTTTACTGCGAGGGTGCCTGTCCCTGACACAGGGACCAGTGCAGAGAGGCTGTGCATGCCCCATCCCCAGGAACATCCAAGGCCAAGCTGGACAGGCTCCAGAGCAACCTGGTGTGGTGGCAGGTTGCTCAGGTTGAAACCAGATAATCCTTAGGGGCCCTTGCAAGCCAAACCATTCAAGGATTTGATCATTCCATGGTCCCCATCTCCCCATGTGGAATGGCCCTGAAACTTCTGTGACATCACAGCTCCCAGAGTGTTCCAGGTGGAAGGTCCAGGACCTGGAACGCAGCACAGCAGACACTTCACCTGCTGCCAACGGTCAGAGCCCACTTGCCCTTCGCTCTGCCCGTCGGTGCTGAGCTCTGGCTGCTGCTTGGGCTTTTCCTGCCCCCTACTCTAAAGCCAATCCCAGCAGGATGTGCACTGCTGCCCCAGTGCAGGTACACTGCCAGGACAGGGACGGGCACCCTGCTTGGGCAGGCTGCAGCCATGTGGGAATGACTGGTGTGGGACAGGAAGCCCACCAAGAGATTGTGCTGCCTCTTGCAGACTGCCAGCGACACCGTGGAGGACATGGAAGTGGACACAGTGCTGGACAGGGAGGAAATGATGGATGTGGACATGGAAGAGACAGCTGAGGACATGGAAGTTGATGAGGAGGACAACATCGAGGAGATGGAAGTTGATGAAAAGGATGAGGAGGAGCCCATGGTCCTTGGCTGAAGATGAAGCCCCAGGAGCAGGGCAAACAAATGACTCCCATGCCCTGCCCACAGGCAGAGTGTGTCCCCTTCGCCGGGCTGGGGCTGGGCTGGATGGCCCCGCTCGGGAACATGGTGCCCACAGGGGGCCCTGGATTGTGGTGGCACAAGCAGCACCCCTGGCCTGACCTGCGCCTGCCTGGGGCCGTGCCAGCCCTGCCAGCCCTTCCAGCCCCTGGGCCCAGCTCCCAGCCCAGCTGGGCTCAGTGCTGGCAACAGAGTCCAGCACTGCTGCTGCTCCATTTCCTCCACGACTGGTGGAGATGATGGCCACAGATGTGACCCCTTTGTAAATATGTTCTGAAGACCCGAGATTTTCTGTATATACGTTTTGAGGTTTGTTAGGCTATAGGATCCCATGTAAATATGTTTTGAAGATTGTTGCTGTTATAAGGATTGTTACAATAAAACATGTTTGTAAATCCAAGGTTTTGCCGATCTTTGGAGAAGAGATCCTGTTAATTTTCAAAAGCTCACTTCTCTTTGCAATTCCTTTGGGCACAGGCAGCGTTTGCACAGTTGTGGTTTCCAGTTGTTCTGGGTTCCCGGGACTGGAGGTGCCTGGGGGGGCTGGCACGGCCACCCCGGGGCTGGGGTCCCTGTGCACAGGGGCTCCCACTGACACCACTCCTGGCACTGGGCACTGCTGGGCTTCCTGGGCAGGGACAGGGCAGGGCCCCCAGGAGCAGAGCTGTCCCCAGCAGAGAGGGGGCTCTGACAGCACTGGCCCCTGCAGCAATGCCCCCAGGCAGGCAGGAACCCTTCAGCCACCCTCGCTGCTGCAGCCACGGGGACTCCTGGCCCGAGAGCCGGCATCGGGCCACAGGGATGCAAAATCCACCTTCGTGCTCTGAAGGCCATGGCAGCCTTGGGAACTGTGGCACCTGGATCTGGAGGGCTGCAGGGGCTGGTGTTTAAGGCTTGCAGCCTCCAAAGACTCCGGGCTTTGCTCCCCAGCCTGCTTTGCACTGCCCTGGGCCCGGATTGCTCCAGAGACAAAAGCCAAGCCAGGGCATCCTCAGCCTGCCCCCACTGCTGCTGCTGCCAGCGGCCACTGGCCCCTGTCCCCTACTCAGGGGCCAGCTGCAGGGGCAGGGCAGGCTGTGCTGGGCAGGGCCGGGGGGCTTTGGGCCCTGTGGCTGCTGCTGCTGGGGGCCAGGAGCCCAACAGGGCCCCGAGCTCAGCCCCTGCCCGGCCAGCTGCCCTCAGAGCCCCACACTGCCCAGGCATCCCCAGCACAGGGGGCTGTGGCTAATCCCACACAATCCTGGCGAGAAATTCCTCACAGGAACTCAACAAAGGGTTCCAGGGCAAAGTCAGCACCCGCTGACATTTAAAGCCCCTTTACGGAGGTGGCTGCAGGGCAGGGGTGATCTCCAGGACCTCTGGCAGTGCCCGGTGCGCAGCTGAGGCTGTGGGGCTGCTCTCAGCGGGACACAGCACCGGGCTCAGGCCAGCCCTCAGCCCTCACAGCTGATGCCAAGAGAGAGGCTCAGAAAGCAACTACACACCTCCTGCTGCAGATATTTCAAAGCACTAAATACCATTCAGAGAAGCCACCGTGCCAATTTCCTTTCGGCGTCCAGGCATGAGAAGCCATGAAGGTGCCACTGAATGTGCACTCAGGGCACTTCCACTGCCATCCCAAATAGATCACAAAGGACAGGGCTCTGCTGTCAGCGCTGCTGAGCTCCTAACCCAGCAACCCAGTCTCAGCAAGAGGCAGTAATTGACTGCACCATGGACATTGGCCACTCATAAAAGGCATCAATCCCACAGCCCACCCAACCCAAATTCTGCCATATCTATCTTTTCCCTCTTTTCTCTTCCCTGCTTTCACTTTCCCCATTTTCTCTGTCTGGGAGCTTGGCTTTTCTCTCTCCTGTCTTCAAGTTCAGCCGCACGTGTAACCCTGCAGGAACAGCCTGAAATACCGGGAAGTGGTAGAGCATACTTTGTCAGGAACAAACTGCAGTGACAGGACAAGGGGGAATGGGATCAAACTGCAAGAGTTGGAAGAGATTTGATGATGGGAAGAAGTTCTTTACTGCGAGGGTGCCTGTCCCTGACACAGGGACCAGTGCAGAGAGGCTGTGCATGCCCCATCCCCAGGAACATCCAAGGCCAAGCTGGACAGGCTCCAGAGCAACCTGGTGTGGTGGCAGGTTGCTCAGGTTGAAACCAGATAATCCTTAGGGGCCCTTGCAAGCCAAACCATTCAAGGATTTGATCATTCCATGGTCCCCATCTCCCCATGTGGAATGGCCCTGAAACTTCTGTGACATCACAGCTCCCAGAGTGTTCCAGGTGGAAGGTCCAGGACCTGGAACGCAGCACAGCAGACACTTCACCTGCTGCCAACGGTCAGAGCCCACTTGCCCTTCGCTCTGCCCGTCGGTGCTGAGCTCTGGCTGCTGCCTGGGCTTTTCCTGCCCCCTACTCTAAAGCCAATCCCAGCAGGATGTGCACTGCTGCCCCAGTGCAGGTACACTGCCAGGACAGGGATGGGCACCCTGCTTGGGCAGGCTGCAGCCATGTGGGAATGACTGGTGTGGGACAGGAAGCCCACCAAGAGATTGTGCTGCCTCTTGCAGACTGCCATCGACACCGTGGAGGACATGGAAGTGGACACAGTGCTGGACAGGGAGGAAATGATGGAGGTGGACACAGAAGAGACGGCTGAGGACATGGACGTTGATGAGGAGGACAACATCGAGGAGATGGAAGTCGATGAAAAGGATGAGGAGGAGCCCATGGTCCTTGGCTGAAGATGGAGCCCCAGGAGCAGGACAAACAAATGCCTCCCATGCCCTGCCCACAGGCAGAGTGTGTCCCCTTCGCCGGGCTGGGGCTGGGCTGGATGGCCCCGCTTGGGGACACGGTGCCCACAGGGGGCCCTGGATTGTGGTGGCACAAGCAGCACCCCTGGCCTGCCCTGCGCTTGCCTGGCGCAGTGCCAGCCCTGCCAGCCCTGCCAGCCCCTGGGCCCAGCTCCCAGCCTAGCTGGGCCCAGTGCTGGCACCAGAGTCCAGCACTGCTTCTGCTCCATTTCCTCCACGATTGGTGGAGATGATGGCCACAGTTGTGACCCCTTTGTAAATATGTTCTCTGGAATAGAGCTTTTCTGTAAATACGTTTAGAAGTTTGTTAGGCTATAGGATCCCATGTAAATATGTTTTGAAGATTGTTGCTGTTATAAGGATTGTTACAATAAAACATGTTTGTAAATCCAAGGTTTTGCCGATCTTTGGAGAAGAGATCCTGTTAATTTTCAAAAGCTCACTTCTCTTTGCAATTCCTTTGGGCACAGGCAGCATTTGCACAGTTGTGGTTTCCAGTTGTTCTGGGTTCCCGGGGCTGGAGGTGCCTGGGGGGGCTGGCACGGCCACCCCGGGGCTGGGGTCCCCGTACGCAGGGGCTCCCACTGACACCACTCCTGGCACTGGGCACTGCTGGGCTTCCTGGGCAGGGACAGGGCAGGGCCCCCAGGAGCAGAGCTGTCCCCAGCAGAGAGGGGGCTCTGACAGCACTGGTCCCTGCAGCAATGCCCCCAGGCAGGCAGGAACCCTTCAGCCACCCTCGCTGCTGCAGCCACGGGGACTCCTGGCCCGAGAGCCGGCATCGGGCCACAGGGATGCAAAATCCACCTTCGTGCTCTGAAGGCCATGGCAGCCTTGGGAACTGTGGCACCTGGATCTGGGGGTCTGCAGGGGCTGGTGTTTAAGGCTTCCAGCCTCCAAAGGCTCCGGGCTTTGCTCCCCAGCCTGCTTTGCACTGCCCTGGGCCCGGATTGCTCCAGAGACAAAAGCCAAGCCAGGGCATCCTCAGCCTGCCCCCACTGCTGCTGCTGCCAGCGGCCACTGGCCCCTGTCCCCTACTCGGGGGCCAGCTGCAGGGGCAGGGCAGGCTGTGCTGGGCAGGGCCGGGGGCCTTTGGGCCCTGTGGCTGCTGCTGCTGGGGGCCAGGAGCCCAACAGGGCCCCGAGCTCAGCCCCTGCCCGGCCAGCTGCCCTCAGAGCCCCACACTGCCCAGGCATCCCCAGCACAGGGGGCTGTGGCTAATCCCATGCAATCCTGGCGAGAAATTCCCCACAGGAACTCAACCAAGGGTTCCAGGGCAAAGTCAGCACCCGCTGACATTTAAAGCCCCTTTACAGAGGTGGCTGCAGGGCTGGGGTGATCTCCAGGACCTCTGGCAGTGCCCGGTGTGCAGCTGAGACTGTGGGGCTGCTCTCAGCGTGACACAGCACCGGGCTCAGACCAGCCCTCAGCCCCCACAGCTGATGCCAAGGGAGAGGCTCAGAAAACAACTTCACACCTCTTGCTGCAGATATTTCAAAGCACTAAATGCCATTCATAGAAGCCACCGTGCCAATTTCCTTTCGGCGTCCAGGCATGAGAAGCCATGAAGGTGCCACTGAATGTGCTCTCAGGGCACTTCCACTGCCATCCCAAAGGGATCACCAAGGACAGGGCTCTGCTGTCAGCGCTGCTGAGCTCCTAACCAAGCAACCCAGTCTCAGCAAGAGGCAGTAATTGACTGCACCAGGGACACCGGCCACTCATAAAAGGCATCAATCCCACAGCCCACCCAACCCAAATTCTGCCATCTTTTCCCTCTTTTCCCTTCCCTGCTGTCACTTTCCCCATTTTCTCTCTCTGGGAGCTTGGCTTTTCTCTCTCCTGTCTTCAAGTTCAGCCGCACGTGTAACCCTGCAGGAACAGCCTGAAATACCGGGAAGTGGTAGAGCATACTTTGTCAGGAACAAACTGCAGTGACAGGACAAGGGGGAATGGGATCAAACTGCAAGAGTTGGAAGAGATTTGATGATGGGAAGAAGTTCTTTACTGCGAGGGTGCCTGTCCCTGACACAGGGACCAGTGCAGAGAGGCTGTGCATGCCCCATCCCCAGGAACATCCAAGGCCAAGCTGGACAGGCTCCAGAGCAACCTGGTGTGGTGGCAGGTTGCTCAGGTTGAAACCAGATAATCCTTAGGGGCCCTTGCAAGCCAAACCATTCAAGGATTTGATCATTCCATGGTCCCCATCTCCCCATGTGGAATGGCCCTGAAACTTCTGTGACATCACAGCTCCCAGAGTGTTCCAGGTGGAAGGTCCAGGACCTGGAACGCAGCACAGCAGACACTTCACCTGCTGCCAACGGTCAGAGCCCACTTGCCCTTCGCTCTGCCCGTCGGTGCTGAGCTCTGGCTGCTGCTTGGGCTTTTCCTGCCCCCTACTCTAAAGCCAATCCCAGCAGGATGTGCACTGCTGCCCCAGTGCAGGTACACTGCCAGGACAGGGACGGGCACCCTGCTTGGGCAGGCTGCAGCCATGTGGGAATGACTGGTGTGGGACAGGAAGCCCACCAAGAGATTGTGCTGCCTCTTGCAGACTGCCAGCGACACCGTGGAGGACATGGAAGTGGACACAGTGCTGGACAGGGAGGAAATGATGGATGTGGACATGGAAGAGACAGCTGAGGACATGGAAGTTGATGAGGAGGACAACATCGAGGAGATGGAAGTTGATGAAAAGGATGAGGAGGAGCCCATGGTCCTTGGCTGAAGATGAAGCCCCAGGAGCAGGACAAACAAATGACTCCCATGCCCTGCCCACAGGCAGAGTGTGTCCCCTTCGCCGGGCTGGGGCTGGGCTGGATGGCCCCGCTCGGGAACATGGTGACCACAGGGGGCCCTGGATTGTGGTGGCACAAGCAGCACCCCTGGCCTGCCCTGCGCCTGCCTGGGGCCGTGCCAGCCATGCCAGCCCTTCCAGCCCCTGGGCCCAGCTCCCAGCCCAGCTGGGCTCAGTGCTGGCAACAGAGTCCAGCACTGCTGCTGCTCCATTTCCTCCACGACTGGTGGAGATGATGGCCACAGATGTGACCCCTTTGTAAATATGTTCTGAAGACCCGAGATTTTCTGTATATACGTTTTGAGGTTTGTTAGGCTATAGGATCCCATGTAAATATGTTTTGAAGATTGTTGCTGTTATAAGGATTGTTACAATAAAACATGTTTGTAAATCCAAGGTTTTGCCGATCTTTGGAGAAGAGATCCAGTTAATTTTCAAAAGCTCACTTCTCTTTGCAATTCCTTTGGGCACAGGCAGCGTTTGCACAGTTGTGGTTTCCAGTTGTTCTGGGTTCCCGGGGCTGGAGGTGCCTGGGGGGGCTGGCACGGCCACCCCGGGGCTGGGGTCCCTGTGCACAGGGGCTCCCACTGACACCACTCCTGGCACTGGGCACTGCTGGGCTTCCTGGGCAGGGACAGGGCAGGGCCCCCAGGAGCAGAGCTGTCCCCAGCAGAGAGGGGGCTCTGACAGCACTGGCCCCTGCAGCAATGCCCCCAGGCAGGCAGGAACCCTTCAGCCACCCTCGCTGCTGCAGCCACGGGGACTCCTGGCCCGAGAGCCGGCATCGGGCCACAGGGATGCAAAATCCACCTTCGTGCTCTGAAGGCCATGGCAGCCTTGGGAACTGTGGCACCTGGATCTGGGGGTCTGCAGGGGCTGGTGTTTAAGGCTTGCAGCCTCCAAAGACTCCGGGCTTTGCTCCCCAGCCTGCTTTGCACTGCCCTGGGCCCGGATTGCTCCAGAGACAAAAGCCAAGCCAGGGCATCCTCAGCCTGCCCCCACTGCTGCTGCTGCCAGCGGCCACTGGCCCCTGTCCCCTACTCAGGGGCCAGCTGCAGGGGCAGGGCAGGCTGTGCTGGGCAGGGCCGGGGGGCTTTGGGCTTTGTGGCTGCTGCTGCTGGGGGCCAGGAGCCCAACAGGGCCCCGAGCTCAGCCCCTGCCCGGCCAGCTGCCCTCAGAGCCCCACACTGCCCAGGCATCCCCAGCACAGGGGGCTGTGGCTAATCCCACACAATCCTGGCGAGAAATTCCTCACAGGAACTCAACCAAGGGTTCCAGGGCAAAGTCAGCACCCGCTGACATTTAAAGCCCCTTTACAGAGGTGGCTGCAGGGCAGGGGTGATCTCCAGGACCTCTGGCAGTGCCCGGTGCGCAGCTGAGGCTGTGGGGCTGCTCTCAGCGGGACACAGCACCGGGCTCAGGCCAGCCCTCAGCCCTCACAGCTGATGCCAAGAGAGAGGCTCAGAAAGCAACTACACACCTCCTGCTGCAGATATTTCAAAGCACTAAATACCATTCAGAGAAGCCACCGTGCCAATTTCCTTTCGGCGTCCAGGCATGAGAAGCCATGAAGGTGCCACTGAATGTGCACTCAGGGCACTTCCACTGCCATCCCAAATAGATCACAAAGGACAGGGCTCTGCTGTCAGCGCTGCTGAGCTCCTAACCCAGCAACCCAGTCTCAGCAAGAGGCAGTAATTGACTGCACCATGGACATTGGCCACTCATAAAAGGCATCAATCCCACAGCCCACCCAACCCAAATTCTGCCATATCTATCTTTTCCCTCTTTTCTCTTCCCTGCTTTCACTTTCCCCATTTTCTCTGTCTGGGAGCTTGGCTTTTCTCTCTCCTGTCTTCAAGTTCAGCCGCACGTGTAACCCTGCAGGAACAGCCTGAAATACCGGGAAGTGGTAGAGCATACTTTGTCAGGAACAAACTGCAGTGACAGGACAAGGGGGAATGGGATCAAACTGCAAGAGTTGGAAGAGATTTGATGATGGGAAGAAGTTCTTTACTGCGAGGGTGCCTGTCCCTGACACAGGGACCAGTGCAGAGAGGCTGTGCATGCCCCATCCCCAGGAACATCCAAGGCCAAGCTGGACAGGCTCCAGAGCAACCTGGTGTGGTGGCAGGTTGCTCAGGTTGAAACCAGATAATCCTTAGGGGCCCTTGCAAGCCAAACCATTCAAGGATTTGATCATTCCATGGTCCCCATCTCCCCATGTGGAATGGCCCTGAAACTTCTGTGACATCACAGCTCCCAGAGTGTTCCAGGTGGAAGGTCCAGGACCTGGAACGCAGCACAGCAGACACTTCACCTGCTGCCAACGGTCAGAGCCCACTTGCCCTTCGCTCTGCCCGTCGGTGCTGAGCTCTGGCTGCTGCTTGGGCTTTTCCTGCCCCCTACTCTAAAGCCAATCCCAGCAGGATGTGCACTGCTGCCCCAGTGCAGGTACACTGCCAGGACAGGGATGGGCACCCTGCTTGGGCAGGCTGCAGCAATGTGGGAATGACTGGTGTGGGACAGGAAGCCCACCAAGAGATTGTGCTGCCTCTTGCAGACTGCCATCGACACCGTGGAGGACATGGAAGTGGACACAGTGCTGGACAGGGAGGAAATGATGGAGGTGGACACAGAAGAGACGGCTGAGGACATGGACGTTGATGAGGAGGACAACATCGAGGAGATGGAAGTCGATGAAAAGGATGAGGAGGAGCCCATGGTCCTTGGCTGAAGATGGAGCCCCAGGAGCAGGACAAACAAATGACTCCCATGCCCTGCCCACAGGCAGAGTGTGTCCCCTTCGCCGGGCTGGGGCTGGGCTGGATGGCCCCGCTTGGGGACACGGTGCCCACAGGGGGCCCTGGATTGTGGTGGCACAAGCAGCACCCCTGGCCTGCCCTGCGCTTGCCTGGCGCAGTGCCAGCCCTGCCAGCCCTGCCAGCCCCTGGGCCCAGCTCCCAGCCTAGCTGGGCCCAGTGCTGGCACCAGAGTCCAGCACTGCTTCTGCTCCATTTCCTCCACGATTGGTGGAGATGATGGCCACAGTTGTGACCCCTTTGTAAATATGTTCTCTGGAATAGAGCTTTTCTGTAAATACGTTTAGAAGTTTGTTAGGCTATAGGATCCCATGTAAATATGTTTTGAAGATTGTTGCTGTTATAAGGATTGTTACAATAAAACATGTTTGTAAATCCAAGGTTTTGCCGATCTTTGGAGAAGAGATCCTGTTAATTTTCAAAAGCTCACTTCTCTTTGCAATTCCTTTGGGCACAGGCAGCGTTTGCACAGTTGTGGTTTCCAGTTGTTCTGGGTTCCCGGGGCTGGAGGTGCCTGGGGGGGCTGGCACGGCCACCCCGGGGCTGGGGTCCCCGTACGCAGGGGCTCCCACTGACACCACTCCTGGCACTGGGCACTGCTGGGCTTCCTGGGCAGGGACAGGGCAGGGCCCCCAGGAGCAGAGCTGTCCCCAGCAGAGAGGGGGCTCTGACAGCACTGGTCCCTGCAGCAATGCCCCCAGGCAGGCAGGAACCCTTCAGCCACCCTCGCTGCTGCAGCCACGGGGACTCCTGGCCCGAGAGCCGGCATCGGGCCACAGGGATGCAAAATCCACCTTCGTGCTCTGAAGGCCATGGCAGCCTTGGCAACTGTGGCACCTGGATCTGGGGGTCTGCAGGGGCTGGTGTTTAAGGCTTGCAGCCTCCAAAGGCTCCGGGCTTTGCTCCCCAGCCTGCTTTGCACTGCCCTGGGCCCGGATTGCTCCAGAGACAAAAGCCAAGCCAGGGCATCCTCAGCCTGCCCCCACTGCTGCTGCTGCCAGCGGCCACTGGCCCCTGTCCCCTACTCGGGGGCCAGCTGCAGGGGCAGGGCAGGCTGTGCTGGGCAGGGCCGGGGGGCTTTGGGCCCTGTGGCTGCTGCTGCTGGGGGCCAGGAGCCCAACAGGGCCCCGAGCTCAGCCCCTGCCCGGCCAGCTGCCCTCAGAGCCCCACACTGCCCAGGCATCCCCAGCACAGGGGGCTGTGGCTAATCCCACGCAATCCTGGCGAGAAATTCCCCACAGGAACTCAACCAAGGGTTCCAGGGCAAAGTCAGCACCCGCTGACATTTAAAGCCCCTTTACAGAGGTGGCTGCAGGGCTGGGGTGATCTCCAGGACCTCTGGCAGTGCCCGGTGCGCAGCTGAGGCTGTGGGGCTGCTCCCAGCGGGACACAGCACCGGGCTCAGGCCAGCCCTCAGCCCTCACAGCTGATGCCAAGGGAGAGGCTCAGAAAGCAACTTCACACCTCTTGCTGCAGATATTTCAAAGCACTAAATGCCATTCAGAGAAGCCACGGTGCCAATTTCCTTTCGGCGTCCAGGCATGAGAAGCCATGAAGGTGCCACTGAATGTGCACTCAGGGCACTCCCACTGCCATCCCAAAGGGATCACAAAGGACAGGGCTCTGCTGTCAGCGCTGCTGAGCTCCTAACCCAGCAACCCAGTCTCAGCAAGAGGCAGTAATTGACTGCACCAGGGACACTGGCCACTCATAAAAGGCATCAATCGCACAACCCACCCAACCCAAATTCTGCCATATCTATCTTTTCCCTCTTTTCTCTTCCCTGCTTTCACTTTCCCCATTTTCTCTGTCTGGGAGCTTGGCTTTTCTCTCTCCTGTCTGCAAGTTCAGCTGCACGTGTAACTCTGCAGGAACAGCCTGAAATACCGGGAAGTGGTAGAGCATACTTTGTCAGGAAGAAACTGCAGTGACAGGACAAGGGGGAATGGGATCAAACTGCAAGAGTTGGAAGAGATTTGATGATGGGAAGAAGTTCTTTACTGTGAGGGTGCCTGTCCCTGTCACAGGGACAAGCGCAGAGAGGCTGTGCATGCCCCATCCCCAGGAACATCCAAGGCCAAGCTGGACAGGCTCCAGAGCAACCTGGTGTGGTGGCAGGTTGCTCAGGTTGAAACCAGATAATCCTTAGGGGCCCTTGCAAGCCAAACCATTCAAGGATTTGATCATTCCATGGTCCCCATCTCCCCATGTGGAATGGCCCTGAAACTTCTGTGACATCACAGCTCCCAGAGTGTTCCAGGTGGAAGGTCCAGGACCTGGAACGCAGCACAGCAGACACTTCACCTGCTGCCAACGGTCAGAGCCCACTCGCCCTTCGCTCTGCCCGTCAGTGCTGAGCTCTGGCTGCTGCCTGGGCTTTTCCTGCTGCCTGCGCTGACGCCAATCCCAGCAGGATGTGCACTGCTGCCCCAGTGCAGGTACACTGCCAGGCCAGGGACGGGCACCCTGCTTGGGCAGGCTGCAGCCATGTGGGAATGACTGGTGTGGGACAGGAAGCCCACCAAGAGATTGTGCTGCCTCTTGCAGACTGCCATCGACACCGTGGAGGACATGGAAGTGGACACGGTGCTGGACAAGGAGGAAATGATGGAGGTGGACACGGAAGATATGGCTGAGGACATGGAAGTTGATGAGGAGGACATCATCGAGGAGATGGAAGTCGAAGAAAAGGATGAGGAGGAGCCCATGGTCCTTGGCTGAAGATGGAGCCCCAGGAGCAGGACAAACAAATGCCTCCCATGCCCTGCCCACAGGCAGAGTGTGTCCCCTGACGCCAGGCTGGGGCTGGGCTGGATGGCCCCGCTCGGGGACACGGTGCCCACAGGGGGCCCTGGATTGTGGTGGCACAAGCAGCACCCCTGGCCTGCCCTGCGCTTGCCTGGGGCCGTGCCAGCCCTGCCAGCCCTGCCAGCCCCTGGGCCCAGCACCCAGCCCAGCTGGGCCCAGTGCTGGCACCAGAGTCCAGCACTGCTGCTGCTCCATTTCCTCCACGATTGGTGGAGATGATGGCCACAGTTGTGACCCCTTTGTAAATATGTTCTCTGGAATAGAGCTTTTCTGTAAATACGTTTAGAAGTTTGTTAGGCTATAGGATCCCATGTAAATATGTTTTGAAGATTGTTGCTGTTATAAGGATTGTTACAATAAAACATGTTTGTAAATCCAAGGTTTTGCCGATCTTTGGAGAAGAGATCCTGTTAATTTTCAAAAGCTCACTTCTCTTTGCAATTCCTTTGGGCACAGGCAGCGTTTGCACAGTTGTGGTTTCCAGTTGTTCTGGGTTCCCGGGGCTGGAGGTGCCTGGGGGGGCTGGCACGGCCACCCCGGGGCTGGGGTCCCCGTACGCAGGGGCTCCCACTGACACCACTCCTGGCACTGGGCACTGCTGGGCTTCCTGGGCAGGGACAGGGCAGGGCCCCCAGGAGCAGAGCTGTCCCCAGCAGAGAGGGGGCTCTGACAGCACTGGTCCCTGCAGCAATGCCCCCAGGCAGGCAGGAACCCTTCAGCCACCCTCGCTGCTGCAGCCACGGGGACTCCTGGCCCGAGAGCCGGCATCGGGCCACAGGGATGCAAAATCCACCTTCGTGCTCTGAAGGCCATGGCAGCCTTGGCAACTGTGGCACCTGGATCTGGGGGTCTGCAGGGGCTGGTGTTTAAGGCTTGCAGCCTCCAAAGGCTCCGGGCTTTGCTCCCCAGCCTGCTTTGCACTGCCCTGGGCCCGGATTGCTCCAGAGACAAAAGCCAAGCCAGGGCATCCTCAGCCTGCCCCCACTGCTGCTGCTGCCAGCGGCCACTGGCCCCTGTCCCCTACTCGGGGGCCAGCTGCAGGGGCAGGGCAGGCTGTGCTGGGCAGGGCCGGGGGGCTTTGGGCCCTGTGGCTGCTGCTGCTGGGGGCCAGGAGCCCAACAGGGCCCCGAGCTCAGCCCCTGCCCGGCCAGCTGCCCTCAGAGCCCCACACTGCCCAGGCATCCCCAGCACAGGGGGCTGTGGCTAATCCCACGCAATCCTGGCGAGAAATTCCCCACAGGAACTCAACCAAGGGTTCCAGGGCAAAGTCAGCACCCGCTGACATTTAAAGCCCCTTTACAGAGGTGGCTGCAGGGCTGGGGTGATCTCCAGGACCTCTGGCAGTGCCCGGTGCGCAGCTGAGGCTGTGGGGCTGCTCCCAGCGGGACACAGCACCGGGCTCAGGCCAGCCCTCAGCCCTCACAGCTGATGCCAAGGGAGAGGCTCAGAAAGCAACTTCACACCTCTTGCTGCAGATATTTCAAAGCACTAAATGCCATTCAGAGAAGCCACGGTGCCAATTTCCTTTCGGCGTCCAGGCATGAGAAGCCATGAAGGTGCCACTGAATGTGCACTCAGGGCACTCCCACTGCCATCCCAAAGGGATCACAAAGGACAGGGCTCTGCTGTCAGCGCTGCTGAGCTCCTAACCCAGCAACCCAGTCTCAGCAAGAGGCAGTAATTGACTGCACCAGGGACACTGGCCACTCATAAAAGGCATCAATCGCACAACCCACCCAACCCAAATTCTGCCATATCTATCTTTTCCCTCTTTTCTCTTCCCTGCTTTCACTTTCCCCATTTTCTCTGTCTGGGAGCTTGGCTTTTCTCTCTCCTGTCTGCAAGTTCAGCTGCACGTGTAACTCTGCAGGAACAGCCTGAAATACCGGGAAGTGGTAGAGCATACTTTGTCAGGAAGAAACTGCAGTGACAGGACAAGGGGGAATGGGATCAAACTGCAAGAGTTGGAAGAGATTTGATGATGGGAAGAAGTTCTTTACTGTGAGGGTGCCTGTCCCTGTCACAGGGACAAGCGCAGAGAGGCTGTGCATGCCCCATCCCCAGGAACATCCAAGGCCAAGCTGGACAGGCTCCAGAGCAACCTGGTGTGGTGGCAGGTTGCTCAGGTTGAAACCAGATAATCCTTAGGGGCCCTTGCAAGCCAAACCATTCAAGGATTTGATCATTCCATGGTCCCCATCTCCCCATGTGGAATGGCCCTGAAACTTCTGTGACATCACAGCTCCCAGAGTGTTCCAGGTGGAAGGTCCAGGACCTGGAACGCAGCACAGCAGACACTTCACCTGCTGCCAACGGTCAGAGCCCACTCGCCCTTCGCTCTGCCCGTCAGTGCTGAGCTCTGGCTGCTGCCTGGGCTTTTCCTGCTGCCTGCGCTGACGCCAATCCCAGCAGGATGTGCACTGCTGCCCCAGTGCAGGTACACTGCCAGGACAGGGACGGGCACCCTGCTTGGGCAGGCTGCAGCCATGTGGGAATGACTGGTGTGGGACAGGAAGCCCACCAAGAGATTGTGCTGCCTCTTGCAGACTGCCATCGACACCGTGGAGGACATGGAAGTGGACACGGTGCTGGACAAGGAGGAAATGATGGAGGTGGACACGGAAGATATGGCTGAGGACATGGAAGTTGATGAGGAGGACATCATCGAGGAGATGGAAGTCGATGAAAAGGATGAGGAGGAGCCCATGGTCCTTGGCTGAAGATGGAGCCCCAGGAGCAGGACAAACAAATGCCTCCCATGCCCTGCCCACAGGCAGAGTGTGTCCCCTGACGCCAGGCTGGGGCTGGGCTGGATGGCCCCGCTCGGGGACACGGTGCCCACAGGGGGCCCTGGATTGTGGTGGCACAAGCAGCACCCCTGGCCTGCCCTGCGCTTGCCTGGGGCCGTGCCAGCCCTGCCAGCCCTGCCAGCCCCTGGGCCCAGCACCCAGCCCAGCTGGGCCCAGTGCTGGCACCAGAGTCCAGCACTGCTGCTGCTCCATTTCCTCCACGATTGGTGGAGATGATGGCCACAGTTGTGACCCCTTTGTAAATATGTTCTCTGGAATAGAGCTTTTCTGTAAATACGTTTAGAAGTTTGTTAGGCTATAGGATCCCATGTAAATATGTTTTGAAGATTGTTGCTGTTATAAGGATTGTTGCAATAAAACATGTTTGTAAATCCAAGGTTTTTCCGATCTTTGGAGAAGAGATCCTGTTAATTTTAAAAAGCTCACTTCTCTTTGCAATTCCTTTGGGCACAGGCAGCGTTTGCACAGTTGTGGTTTCCAGTTGTTCTGGGTTCCCGGGGCTGGAGGTGCCTGGGGGGGCTGGCACGGCCACCCCGGGGCTGGGGTCCCTGTGCACAGGGGCTCCCACTGACACCACTCCTGGCACTGGGCACTGCTGGGCTTCCTGGGCAGGGACAGGGCAGGGCCCCCAGGAGCAGAGCTGTCCCCAGCAGAGAGGGGGCTCTGACAGCACTGGCCCCTGCAGCAATGCCCCCAGGCAGGCAGGAACCCTTCAGCCACCCTCGCTGCTGCAGCCACGGGGACTCCTGGCCCGAGGGCCGGCATCGGGCCACAGGGATGCAAAATCCACCTTCGTGCTCTGAAGGCCATGGCAGCCTTGGGAACTGTGGCACCTGGATCTGGAGGGCTGCAGGGGCTGGTGTTTAAGGCTTGCAGCCTCCAAAGACTCCGGGCTTTGCTCCCCAGCCTGCTTTGCACTTCCCTGGGCCCGGATTGCTCCAGAGCCAAAAGCCAAGCCAGGGCATCCTCAGCCTGCCCCCACTGCTGCTGCTGCCAGCGGCCACTGGCCCCTGTCCCCTACTCAGGGGCCAGCTGCAGGGGCAGGGCAGGCTGTGCTGGGCAGGGCCGGGGGGCTTTGGGCCCTGTGGCTGCTGCTGCTGGGGGCCAGGAGCCCAACAGGGCCCCGAGCTCAGCCCCTGCCCGGCCAGCTGCCCTCAGAGCCCCACACTGCCCAGGCATCCCCAGCACAGGGGGCTGTGGCTAATCCCACGCAATCCTGGCGAGAAATTCCCCACAGGAACTCAACCAAGGGTTCCAGGGCAAAGTCAGCACCCGCTGACATTTAAAGCCCCTTTACAGAGGTGGCTGCAGGGCTGGGGTGATCTCCAGGACCTCTGGCAGTGCCCGGTGCGCAGCTGAGGCTGTGGGGCTGCTCCCAGCGGGACACAGCACCGGGCTCAGGCCAGCCCTCAGCCCTCACAGCTGATGCCAAGGGAGAGGCTCAGAAAGCAACTTCACACCTCTTGCTGCAGATATTTCAAAGCACTAAATGCCATTCAGAGAAGCCACGGTGCCAATTTCCTTTCGGCGTCCAGGCATGAGAAGCCATGAAGGTGCCACTGAATGTGCACTCAGGGCACTCCCACTGCCATCCCAAAGGGATCACAAAGGACAGGGCTCTGCTGTCAGCGCTGCTGAGCTCCTAACCCAGCAACCCAGTCTCAGCAAGAGGCAGTAATTGACTGCACCAGGGACACTGGCCACTCATAAAAGGCATCAATCGCACAACCCACCCAACCCAAATTCTGCCATATCTATCTTTTCCCTCTTTTCTCTTCCCTGCTTTCACTTTCCCCATTTTCTCTGTCTGGGAGCTTGGCTTTTCTCTCTCCTGTCTGCAAGTTCAGCTGCACGTGTAACTCTGCAGGAACAGCCTGAAATACCGGGAAGTGGTAGAGCATACTTTGTCAGGAAGAAACTGCAGTGACAGGACAAGGGGGAATGGGATCAAACTGCAAGAGTTGGAAGAGATTTGATGATGGGAAGAAGTTCTTTACTGTGAGGGTGCCTGTCCCTGTCACAGGGACAAGCGCAGAGAGGCTGTGCATGCCCCATCCCCAGGAACATCCAAGGCCAAGCTGGACAGGCTCCAGAGCAACCTGGTGTGGTGGCAGGTTGCTCAGGTTGAAACCAGATAATCCTTAGGGGCCCTTGCAAGCCAAACCATTCAAGGATTTGATCATTCCATGGTCCCCATCTCCCCATGTGGAATGGCCCTGAAACTTCTGTGACATCACAGCTCCCAGAGTGTTCCAGGTGGAAGGTCCAGGACCTGGAACGCAGCACAGCAGACACTTCACCTGCTGCCAACGGTCAGAGCCCACTCGCCCTTCGCTCTGCCCGTCAGTGCTGAGCTCTGGCTGCTGCCTGGGCTTTTCCTGCTGCCTGCGCTGACGCCAATCCCAGCAGGATGTGCACTGCTGCCCCAGTGCAGGTACACTGCCAGGACAGGGACGGGCACCCTGCTTGGGCAGGCTGCAGCCATGTGGGAATGACTGGTGTGGGACAGGAAGCCCACCAAGAGATTGTGCTGCCTCTTGCAGACTGCCATCGACACCGTGGAGGACATGGAAGTGGACACGGTGCTGGACAAGGAGGAAATGATGGAGGTGGACACGGAAGATATGGCTGAGGACATGGAAGTTGATGAGGAGGACATCATCGAGGAGATGGAAGTCGATGAAAAGGATGAGGAGGAGCCCATGGTCCTTGGCTGAAGATGGAGCCCCAGGAGCAGGACAAACAAATGCCTCCCATGCCCTGCCCACAGGCAGAGTGTGTCCCCTGACGCCAGGCTGGGGCTGGGCTGGATGGCCCCGCTCGGGGACACGGTGCCCACAGGGGGCCCTGGATTGTGGTGGCACAAGCAGCACCCCTGGCCTGCCCTGCGCTTGCCTGGGGCCGTGCCAGCCCTGCCAGCCCTGCCAGCCCCTGGGCCCAGCACCCAGCCCAGCTGGGCCCAGTGCTGGCACCAGAGTCCAGCACTGCTGCTGCTCCATTTCCTCCACGATTGGTGGAGATGATGGCCACAGTTGTGACCCCTTTGTAAATATGTTCTCTGGAATAGAGCTTTTCTGTAAATACGTTTAGAAGTTTGTTAGGCTATAGGATCCCATGTAAATATGTTTTGAAGATTGTTGCTGTTATAAGGATTGTTGCAATAAAACATGTTTGTAAATCCAAGGTTTTTCCGATCTTTGGAGAAGAGATCCTGTTAATTTTAAAAAGCTCACTTCTCTTTGCAATTCCTTTGGGCACAGGCAGCGTTTGCACAGTTGTGGTTTCCAGTTGTTCTGGGTTCCCGGGGCTGGAGGTGCCTGGGGGGGCTGGCACGGCCACCCCGGGGCTGGGGTCCCTGTGCACAGGGGCTCCCACTGACACCACTCCTGGCACTGGGCACTGCTGGGCTTCCTGGGCAGGGACAGGGCAGGGCCCCCAGGAGCAGAGCTGTCCCCAGCAGAGAGGGGGCTCTGACAGCACTGGCCCCTGCAGCAATGCCCCCAGGCAGGCAGGAACCCTTCAGCCACCCTCGCTGCTGCAGCCACGGGGACTCCTGGCCCGAGGGCCGGCATCGGGCCACAGGGATGCAAAATCCACCTTCGTGCTCTGAAGGCCATGGCAGCCTTGGGAACTGTGGCACCTGGATCTGGAGGGCTGCAGGGGCTGGTGTTTAAGGCTTGCAGCCTCCAAAGACTCCGGGCTTTGCTCCCCAGCCTGCTTTGCACTGCCCTGGGCCCGGATTGCTCCAGAGACAAAAGCCAAGCCAGGGCATCCTCAGCCTGCCCCCACTGCTGCTGCTGCCAGCGGCCACTGGCCCCTGTCCCCTACTCAGGGGCCAGCTGCAGGGGCAGGGCAGGCTGTGCTGGGCAGGGCCGGGGGCCTTTGGGCCCTGTGGCTGCTGCTGCTGGGGGCCAGGAGCCCAACAGGGCCCCGAGCTCAGCCCCTGCCCGGCCAGCTGCCCTCAGAGCCCCACACTGCCCAGGCATCCCCAGCACAGGGGGCTGTGGCTAATCCCACACAATCCTGGCGAGAAATTCCTCACAGGAACTCAACCAAGGGTTCCAGGGCAAAGTCAGCACCCGCTGACATTTAAAGCCCCTTTACAGAGGTGGCTGCAGGGCAGGGGTGATCTCCAGGACCTCTGGCAGTGCCCGGTGCGCAGCTGAGGCTGTGGGGCTGCTCTCAGCGGGACACAGCACCGGGCTCAGGCCAGCCCTCAGCCCTCACAGCTGATGCCAAGAGAGAGGCTCAGAAAGCAACTACACACCTCCTGCTGCAGATATTTCAAAGCACTAAATACCATTCAGAGAAGCCACCGTGCCAATTTCCTTTCGGCGTCCAGGCATGAGAAGCCATGAAGGTGCCACTGAATGTGCACTCAGGGCACTTCCACTGCCATCCCAAATAGATCACAAAGGACAGGGCTCTGCTGTCAGCGCTGCTGAGCTCCTAACCCAGCAACCCAGTCTCAGCAAGAGGCAGTAATTGACTGCACCATGGACATTGGCCACTCATAAAAGGCATCAATCCCACAGCCCACCCAACCCAAATTCTGCCATATCTATCTTTTCCCTCTTTTCTCTTCCCTGCTTTCACTTTCCCCATTTTCTCTCTCTGGGAGCTTGGCTTTTCTCTCTCCTGTCTTCAAGTTCAGCCGCACGTGTAACCCTGCAGGAACAGCCTGAAATACCGGGAAGTGGTAGAGCATACTTTGTCAGGAAGAAACTGCAGTGACAGGACAAGGGGGAATGGGATCAAACTGCAAGAGTTGGAAGAGATTTGATGATGGGAAGAAGTTCTTTACTGTGAGGGTGCCTGTCCCTGACACAGGGACCAGTGCAGAGAGGCTGTGCATGCCCCATCCCCAGGAACATCCAAGGCCAAGCTGGACAGGCTCCAGAGCAACCTGGTGTGGTGGCAGGTTGCTCAGGTTGAAACCAGATAATCCTTAGGGGCCCTTGCAAGCCAAACCATTCAAGGATTTGATCATTCCATGGTCCCCATCTCCCCATGTGGAATGGCCCTGAAACTTCTGTGACATCACAGCTCCCAGAGTGATCCAGGTGGAAGGTCCAGGACCTGGAACGCAGCACAGCAGACACTTCACCTGCTGCCAACGGTCAGAGCCCACTTGCCCTTCGCTCTGCCCGTCGGTGCTGAGCTCTGGCTGCTGCTTGGGCTTTTCCTGCCCCCTACTCTAAAGCCAATCCCAGCAGGATGTGCACTGCTGCCCCAGTGCAGGTACACTGCCAGGACAGGGATGGGCACCCTGCTTGGGCAGGCTGCAGCCATGTGGGAATGACTGGTGTGGGACAGGAAGCCCACCAAGAGATTGTGCTGCCTCTTGCAGACTGCCATCGACACCGTGGAGGACATGGAAGTGGACACAGTGCTGGACAGGGAGGAAATGATGGAGGTGGACACAGAAGAGACGGCTGAGGACATGGACGTTGATGAGGAGGACAACATCGAGGAGATGGAAGTCGATGAAAAGGATGAGGAGGAGCCCATGGTCCTTGGCTGAAGATGGAGCCCCAGGAGCAGGACAAACAAATGCCTCCCATGCCCTGCCCACAGGCAGAGTGTGTCCCCTTCGCCGGGCTGGGGCTGGGCTGGATGGCCCCGCTTGGGGACACGGTGCCCACAGGGGGCCCTGGATTGTGGTGGCACAAGCAGCACCCCTGGCCTGCCCTGCGCTTGCCTGGCGCAGTGCCAGCCCTGCCAGCCCTGCCAGCCCCTGGGCCCAGCTCCCAGCCTAGCTGGGCCCAGTGCTGGCACCAGAGTCCAGCACTGCTTCTGCTCCATTTCCTCCACGATTGGTGGAGATGATGGCCACAGTTGTGACCCCTTTGTAAATATGTTCTCTGGAATAGAGCTTTTCTGTAAATACGTTTAGAAGTTTGTTAGGCTATAGGATCCCATGTAAATATGTTTTGAAGATTGTTGCTGTTATAAGGATTGTTACAATAAAACATGTTTGTAAATCCAAGGTTTTGCCGATCTTTGGAGAAGAGATCCTGTTAATTTTCAAAAGCTCACTTCTCTTTGCAATTCCTTTGGGCACAGGCAGCGTTTGCACAGTTGTGGTTTCCAGTTGTTCTGGGTTCCCGGGACTGGAGGTGCCTGGGGGGGCTGGCACGGCCACCCCGGGGCTGGGGTCCCCGTACGCAGGGGCTCCCACTGACACCACTCCTGGCACTGGGCACTGCTGGGCTTCCTGGGCAGGGACAGGGCAGGGCCCCCAGGAGCAGAGCTGTCCCCAGCAGAGAGGGGGCTCTGACAGCACTGGTCCCTGCAGCAATGCCCCCAGGCAGGCAGGAACCCTTCAGCCACCCTCGCTGCTGCAGCCACGGGGACTCCTGGCCCGAGAGCCGGCATCGGGCCACAGGGATGCAAAATCCACCTTCGTGCTCTGAAGGCCATGGCAGCCTTGGCAACTGTGGCACCTGGATCTGGGGGTCTGCAGGGGCTGGTGTTTAAGGCTTGCAGCCTCCAAAGGCTCCGGGCTTTGCTCCCCAGCCTGCTTTGCACTGCCCTGGGCCCGGATTGCTCCAGAGACAAAAGCCAAGCCAGGGCATCCTCAGCCTGCCCCCACTGCTGCTGCTGCCAGCGGCCACTGGCCCCTGTCCCCTACTCGGGGGCCAGCTGCAGGGGCAGGGCAGGCTGTGCTGGGCAGGGCCGGGGGGCTTTGGGCCCTGTGGCTGCTGCTGCTGGGGGCCAGGAGCCCAACAGGGCCCCGAGCTCAGCCCCTGCCCGGCCAGCTGCCCTCAGAGCCCCACACTGCCCAGGCATCCCCAGCACAGGGGGCTGTGGCTAATCCCACGCAATCCTGGCGAGAAATTCCCCACAGGAACTCAACCAAGGGTTCCAGGGCAAAGTCAGCACCCGCTGACATTTAAAGCCCCTTTACAGAGGTGGCTGCAGGGCTGGGGTGATCTCCAGGACCTCTGGCAGTGCCCGGTGCGCAGCTGAGGCTGTGGGGCTGCTCCCAGCGGGACACAGCACCGGGCTCAGGCCAGCCCTCAGCCCTCACAGCTGATGCCAAGGGAGAGGCTCAGAAAGCAACTTCACACCTCTTGCTGCAGATATTTCAAAGCACTAAATGCCATTCAGAGAAGCCACGGTGCCAATTTCCTTTCGGCGTCCAGGCATGAGAAGCCATGAAGGTGCCACTGAATGTGCACTCAGGGCACTCCCACTGCCATCCCAAAGGGATCACAAAGGACAGGGCTCTGCTGTCAGCGCTGCTGAGCTCCTAACCCAGCAACCCAGTCTCAGCAAGAGGCAGTAATTGACTGCACCAGGGACACTGGCCACTCATAAAAGGCATCAATCGCACAACCCACCCAACCCAAATTCTGCCATATCTATCTTTTCCCTCTTTTCTCTTCCCTGCTTTCACTTTCCCCATTTTCTCTGTCTGGGAGCTTGGCTTTTCTCTCTCCTGTCTGCAAGTTCAGCTGCACGTGTAACTCTGCAGGAACAGCCTGAAATACCGGGAAGTGGTAGAGCATACTTTGTCAGGAACAAACTGCAGTGACAGGACAAGGGGGAATGGGATCAAACTGCAAGAGTTGGAAGAGATTTGATGATGGGAAGAAGTTCTTTACTGTGAGGGTGCCTGTCCCTGTCACAGGGACAAGCGCAGAGAGGCTGTGCATGCCCCATCCCCAGGAACATCCAAGGCCAAGCTGGACAGGCTCCAGAGCAACCTGGTGTGGTGGCAGGTTGCTCAGGTTGAAACCAGATAATCCTTAGGGGCCCTTGCAAGCCAAACCATTCAAGGATTTGATCATTCCATGGTCCCCATCTCCCCATGTGGACTGGCCCTGAAACTTCTGTGACATCACAGCTCCCAGAGTGTTCCAGGTGGAAGGTCCAGGACCTGGAACGCAGCACAGCAGACACTTCACCTGCTGCCAACGGTCAGAGCCCACTCGCCCTTCGCTCTGCCCGTCAGTGCTGAGCTCTGGCTGCTGCCTGGGCTTTTCCTGCTGCCTGCGCTGACGCCAATCCCAGCAGGATGTGCACTGCTGCCCCAGTGCAGGTACACTGCCAGGACAGGGATGGGCACCCTGCTTGGGCAGGCTGCAGCCATGTGGGAATGACTGGTGTGGGACAGGAAGCCCACCAAGAGATTGTGCTGCCTCTTGCAGACTGCCATCGACACCGTGGAGGACATGGAAGTGGACACGGTGCTGGACAAGGAGGAAATGATGGAGGTGGACACGGAAGATATGGCTGAGGACATGGAAGTTGATGAGGAGGACATCATCGAGGAGATGGAAGTCGATGAAAAGGATGAGGAGGAGCCCATGGTCCTTGGCTGAAGATGGAGCCCCAGGAGCAGGACAAACAAATGCCTCCCATGCCCTGCCCACAGGCAGAGTGTGTCCCCTGACGCCAGGCTGGGGCTGGGCTGGATGGCCCCGCTCAGGGACACGGTGCCCACAGGGGGCCCTGGATTGTGGTGGCACAAGCAGCACCCCTGGCCTGCCCTGCGCTTGCCTGGGGCCGTGCCAGCCCTGCCAGCCCTGCCAGCCCCTGGGCCCAGCACCCAGCCCAGCTGGGCCCAGTGCTGGCACCAGAGTCCAGCACTGCTGCTGCTCCATTTCCTCCACGATTGGTGGAGATGATGGCCCCAGTTGTGACCCCTTTGTAAATATGTTCTCTGGAATAGAGCTTTTCTGTAAATACGTTTAGAAGTTTGTTAGGCTATAGGATCCCATGTAAATATGTTTTGAAGATTGTTGCTGTTATAAGGATTGTTACAATAAAACATGTTTGTAAATCCAAGGTTTTGCCGATCTTTGGAGAAGAGATCCTGTTAATTTTCAAAAGCTCACTTCTCTTTGCAATTCCTTTGGGCACAGGCAGCGTTTGCACAGTTGTGGTTTCCAGTTGTTCTGGGTTCCCGGGACTGGAGGTGCCTGGGGGGGCTGGCACGGCCACCCCGGGGCTGGGGTCCCTGTGCACAGGGGCTCCCACTGACACCACTCCTGGCACTGGGCACTGCTGGGCTTCCTGGGCAGGGACAGGGCAGGGCCCCCAGGAGCAGAGCTGTCCCCAGCAGAGAGGGGGCTCTGACAGCACTGGCCCCTGCAGCAATGCCCCCAGGCAGGCAGGAACCCTTCAGCCACCCTCGCTGCTGCAGCCACGGGGACTCCTGGCCCGAGAGCCGGCATCGGGCCACAGGGATGCAAAATCCACCTTCGTGCTCTGAAGGCCATGGCAGCCTTGGCAACTGTGGCACCTGGATCTGGGGGGCTGCAGGGGCTGGTGTTTAAGGCTTGCAGCCTCCAAAGGCTCCGGGCTTTGCTCCCCAGCCTGCTTTGCACTGCCCTGGGCCCGGATTGCTCCAGAGACAAAAGCCAAGCCAGGGCATCCTCAGCCTTCCCCCACTGCTGCTGCTGCCAGCGGCCACTGGCCCCTGTCCCCTACTCGGGGGCCAGCTGCAGGGGCAGGGCAGGCTGTGCTGGGCAGGGCCGGGGGGCTTTGGGCCCTGTGGCTGCTGCTGCTGGGGACCAGGAGCCCAACAGGGCCCCAAGCTCAGCCCCTGCCCGGCCAGCTGCCCTCAGAGCCCCACACTGCCCAGGCATCCCCAGCACAGGGGGCTGTGGCTAATCCCACGCAATCCTGGCGAGAAATTCCCCACAGGAACTCAACCAAGGGTTCCAGGGCAAAGTCAGCACCCGCTGACATTTAAAGCCCCTTTACAGAGGTGGCTGCAGGGCTGGGGTGATCTCCAGGACCTCTGGCAGTGCCCGGTGTGCAGCTGAGACTGTGGGGCTGCTCCCAGCGGGACACAGCACCGGGCTCAGGCCAGCCCTCAGCCCTCAC
The DNA here is from genome assembly GCF_050655825.1 of Lonchura striata. Lineage (NCBI taxonomy): Eukaryota > Metazoa > Chordata > Aves > Passeriformes > Estrildidae > Lonchura > Lonchura striata. Next base: position 32,669,525 of record NC_140710.1, on the reverse strand, counting down.
AGCTGATGCCAAGAGAGAGGCTCAGAAAGCAACTTCACACCTCTTGCTGCAGATATTTCAAAGCACTAAATGCCATTCAGAGAAGCCACCGTGCCAATTTCCTTTCGGCGTCCAGGCATGAGAAGCCATGAAGGTGCCACTGAATGTGCACTCAGGGCACTTCCACTGCCATCCCAAAGGGATCACAAAGGACAGGGCTCTGCTGTCAGCGCTGCTGAGCTCCTAACCCAGCAACCCAGTCTCAGCAAGAGGCAGTAATTGACTGCACCAGGGACACTGGCCACTCATAAAAGGCATCAATCGCACAGCCCACCCAACCCAAATTCTGCCATATCTATCTTTTCCCTCTTTTCTCTTCCCTGCTGTCACTTTCCCCATTTTCTCTGTCTGGGAGCTTGGCTTTTCTCTCTCCTGTCTGCAAGTTCAGCTGCACGTGTAACCGTGCAGGAACAGCCTGAAATACCGGGAAGTGGTAGAGCATACTTTGTCAGGAACAAACTGCAGTGACAGGACAAGGGGGAATGGGATCAAACTGCAAGAGTTGGAAGAGATTTGATGATGGGAAGAAGTTCTTTACTGTGAGGGTGCCTGTCCCTGTCACAGGGACAAGCGCAGAGAGGCTGTGCATGCCCCATCGCCAGGAACATACAAGGCCAGGCTGGACAGGCTCCAGAGCAACCTGGTGTGGTGGCAGGTTGCTCAGGTTGAAACCAGATAATCCTTAGGGGCCCTTGCAAGCCAAACCATTCAAGGATTTGATCATTCCATGGTCCCCATCTCCCCATGTGGAATGGCCCTGAAACTTCTGTGACATCACAGCTCCCAGAGTATTCCAGGTGGAAGGTCCAGAACCTGGAACGCAGCACAGCAGACACTTCACCTGCGGCCAACGGTCAGAGCCCACTCGCCCTTCGCTCTGCCCGTCGGTGCTGAGCTCTGGCTGCTGCCTGGGCTTTTCCTGCCCCTTACGCTAAATCCAATCCCAGCAGGATGTGCACTGCTGCCCCAGTGCAGGTACACTGCCAGGACAGGGACGGGCACCCTGCTTGGGCAGGCTGCAGCCATGTGGGAATGGATGGTGTGGGACAGGAAGCCCACCATGAGATTGTGCTGCCTCTTGCAGACTGCCATCGACACCGTGGAGGACATGGAAGTGGACACAGTGCTGGACAGAGAAAAAATGATGGAGGTGGACACAGATGAGACGGCTGAGGACATGGAAGTAGATGAGGAGGACACCATCGAGGAAATGGAAGTCGATGAAAAGGATGAGGAGGAGCCCATGGTCCTTGGCTGAAGATGGAGCCCCAGGAGCAGGACAAACAGATGCCTCCCATGCCCTGCCCACAGGCAGAGTGTGTCCCCTGACGCCAGGCTGGGGCTGGGCTGGATGGCCCCGCTCGGGGACACGGTGCCCACAGGGGGCCCTGGATTGTGCAGGCACAAGCAGCACCCCTGGCCTGCCCTGCGCTTGCCTGGGGCCGTGCCAGCCCTGCCAGCCCTGCCAGCCCCTGGGCCCAGCACCCAGCCCAGCTGGGCACCAGAGTCCAGCACTGCTGCTGCTCCATTTCCTCCACGACTGGTGGAGATGATGGCCACAGTTGTGACCCCTTTGTAAATATGTTCTCTGGAATAGAGCTTTTCTGTAAATACGTTTAGAAGTTTGTTAGGCTATAGGATCCCATGTAAATATGTTTTGAAGATTGTTGCTGTTATAAGGATTGTTGCAATAAAACATGTTTGTAAATCCAAGGTTTTGCCGATCTTTGGAGAAGAGATCCTGTTAATTTTCAAAAGCTCACTTCTCTTTGCAATTCCTTTGGGCACAGGCAGCGTTTGCACAGTTGTGGTTTCCAGTTGTTCTGGGTTCCCGGGGCTGGAGGTGCCTGGGGGGGCTGGCACGGCCACCCCGGGGCTGGGGTCCCTGTGCACAGGGGCTCCCACTGACACCACTCCTGGCACTGGGCACTGCTGGGCTTCCTGGGCAGGGACAGGGCAGGGCCCCCAGGAGCAGAGCTGTCCCCAGCAGAGAGGGGGCTCTGACAGCACTGGCCCCTGCAGCAATGCCCCCAGGCAGGCAGGAACCCTTCAGCCACCCTCGCTGCTGCAGCCACAGGGACTCCTGGCCCGAGAGCCGGCATCGGGCCACAGGGATGCAAAATCCACCTTCGTGCTCTGAAGGCCATGGCAGCCTTGGCAACTGTGGCACCTGGATCTGGGCGGCTGCAGGAGCTGGTGTTTAAGGCTCGCAGCCTCCAAAGGCTCCGGGCTTTGCTCCCCAGCCTGCTTTGCACTGCCCTGGGCCCGGATTGCTCCAGAGACAAAAGCCAAGCCAGGGCATCCTCATCCTGCCCCCACTGCTGCTGCTGCCAGCGGCCACTGGTCCCTGTCCCCTACTCGGGGGCCAGCTGCAGGGGCAGGGCAGGCTGTGCTGGGCAGGGCCGGGGGCCTTTGGGCCCTGTGGCTGCTGCTGCTGGGGGCCAGGAGCCCAACAGGGCCCCGAGCTCAGCCCCTGCCCGGCCAGCTGCCCTCAGAGCCCCACACTGCCCAGGCATCGCCAGCACAGGGGGCTGTGGCTAATCCCACGCAATCCTGGCGAGAAATTCCCCACAGGAACTAAACCAAGGGTTCCAGGGCAAAGTCAGCACCCGCTGACATTTAAAGCCCCTTTACAGAGGTGGCTGCAGGGCTGGGGTGATCTCCAGGACCTCTGGCAGTGCCCGGTGTGCAGCTGAGACTGTGGGGCTGCTCTCAGCGGGACACAGCACCGGGCTCAGGCCAGCCCTCAGCCCTCACAGCTGATGCCAAGAGAGAGGCTCAGAAAGCAACTTCACACCTCTTGCTGCAGATATTTCAAAGCACTAAATGCCATTCAGAGAAGCCACCGTGCCAATTTCCTTTCGGCGTCCAGGCATGAGAAGCCATGAAGGTGCCACTGAATGTGCACTCAGGGCACTCCCACTGCCATCCCAAAGGGATCACAAAGGACAGGGCTCTGCTGTCAGCGCTGCTGAGCTCCTAACCCAGCAACCCAGTCTCAGCAAGAGGCAGTAATTTACTGCACCAGGGACACTGGCCACTCATAAAAGGCATCAATCGCACAGCCCACCCAACCCAAATTCTGCCATATCTATCTTTTCCCTCTTTTCTCTTCCCTACTGTCACTTTCCCCATTTTCTCTGTCTGGGAGCTTGGCTTTTCTCTCTCCTGTCTGCAAGTTCAGCCGCACGTGTAACCCTGCAGGAACAGCCTGAAATACCAGGGAATGGGAGAGGATCCTTTGTCAGGAACTGCAGTGACAGGACAAGGGGGAATGGGATCAAACTGCAAGAGTTGGAAGAGATTTGATGATGGGAAGAAGTTCTTTACTGTGAGGGTGCCTGTCCCTGACACAGGGACAAGCGCAGAGAGGCTGTGCATGCCCCATCCCCAGGAACATCCAAGGCCAGGCTGGACAGGCTCCAGAGCAACCTGGTGTGGTGGCAGGTTGCTCAGGTTGAAACCAGATAATCCTTAGGGGCCCTTGCAAGCCAAACCATTCAAGGATTTGATCATTCCATGGTCCCCATCTCCCCATGTGGAGTGGCCCTGAAACTTCTGTGACATCACAGCTCCCAGAGTGTTCCAGGTGGAAGGTCCCGGACCTGGAACGCCGCACAGCAGACACTTCACCTGCTGCCAACGGTCAGAGCCCACTCGCCCTTCGCTCTGCCCGTCAGTGCTGAGCTCTGGCTGCTGCCTGGGCTTTTCCTGCTGCCTGCGCTGACGCCAATCCCAGCAGGATGTGCACTGCTGCCCCAGTGCAGGTACACTGCCAGGCCAGGGACGGGCACCCTGCTTGGGCAGGCTGCAGCCATGTGGGAATGGATGGTGTGGGACAGGAAGCCCACCAAGAGATTGTGCTGCCTCTTGCAGACTGCCATCGACACCGTGGAGGACATGGAAGTGGACACGGTGCTGGACAGAGAAGAAATGATGGAGGTAGACATGGAAGACACGGCTGAGGACATGGAAGTCGACGTGAAGGACAACATCGAGGACATGGAAGTAGATGTGGAAGACACCATCGAGGACATGGAAGTCGATGAAAGGGATGAGGAGGAGCCCATGGTCCTTGGCTGAAGATGGAGCCCCAGGAGCAGGACAAACAAATGCCTCCCATGCCCTGCCCACAGGCAGAGTGTGTCCCCTGATGCCAGGCTGGGGCTGGGCTGGATGGCCCCGCTCGGGGACACGGTGCCCACAGGGGGCCCTGGATTGTGGTGGCACAAGCAGCACCCCTGGCCTGCCCTGCACTTGCCTGGGGCCGTGCCAGCCCTGCCAGCCCTGCCAGCCCCTGGGCCCAGCACCCAGCCTAGCTGGGCCCAGTGCTGGCACCAGAGTCCAGCACTGCTGCTGCTCCATTTCCTCCACGATTGGTGGAGATGATGGCCACAGTTGTGACCCCTTTGTAAATATGTTCTCTGGAATAGAGCTTTTCTGTAAATACGTTTAGAAGTTTGTTAGGCTATAGGATCCCATGTAAATATGTTTTGAAGATTGTTGCTGTTATAAGGATTGTTACAATAAAACATGTTTGTAAATCCAAGGTTTTGCCGATCTTTGGAGAAGAGATCCTGTTAATTTTCAAAAGCTCACTTCTCTTTGCAATTCCTTTGGGCACAGGCAGCGTTTGCACAGTTGTGGTTTCCAGTTGTTCTGGGTTCCCGGGACTGGAGGTGCCTGGGGGGGCTGGCACGGCCACCCCGGGGCTGGGGTCCCTGTGCACAGGGGCTCCCACTGACACCACTCCTGGCACTGGGCACTGCTGGGCTTCCTGGGCAGGGACAGGGCAGGGCCCCCAGGAGCAGAGCTGTCCCCAGCAGAGAGGGGGCTCTGACAGCACTGGCCCCTGCAGCAATGCCCCCAGGCAGGCAGGAACCCTTCAGCCACCCTCGCTGCTGCAGCCACGGGGACTCCTGGCCCGAGAGCCGGCATCGGGCCACAGGGATGCAAAATCCACCTTCGTGCTCTGAAGGCCATGGCAGCCTTGGCAACTGTGGCACCTGGATCTGGGGGGCTGCAGGGGCTGGTGTTTAAGGCTTGCAGCCTCCAAAGGCTCCGGGCTTTGCTCCCCAGCCTGCTTTGCACTGCCCTGGGCCCGGATTGCTCCAGAGACAAAAGCCAAGCCAGGGCATCCTCAGCCTGCCCCCACTGCTGCTGCTGCCAGCGGCCACTGGCCCCTGTCCCCTACTCGGGGGCCAGCTGCAGGGGCAGGGCAGGCTGTGCTGGGCAGGGCCGGGGGGCTTTGGGCCCTGTGGCTGCTGCTGCTGGGGACCAGGAGCCCAACAGGGCCCCGAGCTCAGCCCCTGCCCGGCCAGCTGCCCTCAGAGCCCCACACTGCCCAGGCATCCCCAGCACAGGGGGTTGTGGCTAATCCCACGCAATCCTGGCGAGAAATTCCCCACAGGAACTCAACCAAGGGTTCCAGGGCAAAGTCAGCACCCGCTGACATTTAAAGCCCCTTTACAGAGGTGGCTGCAGGGCTGGGGTGATCTCCAGGACCTCTGGCAGTGCCCGGTGTGCAGCTGAGACTGTGGGGCTGCTCCCAGCGGGACACAGCACCGGGCTCAGGCCAGCCCTCAGCCCTCACAGCTGATGCCAAGAGAGAGGCTCAGAAAGCAACTTCACACCTCTTGCTGCAGATATTTCAAAGCACTAAATGCCATTCAGAGAAGCCACCGTGCCAATTTCCTTTCGGCGTCCAGGCCTGAGAAGCCATGAAGGTGCCACTGAATGTGCACTCAGGGCACTCCCACTGCCATCCCAAAGGGATCACAAAGGACAGGGCTCTGCTGTCAGCGCTGCTGAGCTCCTAACCCAGCAACCCAGTCTCAGCAAGAGGCAGTAATTGACTGCACCAGGGACACTGGCCACTCATAAAAGGCATCAATCGCACAGCCCACCCAACCCAAATTCTGCCATATCTATCTTTTCCCTCTTTTCTCTTCCCTGCTGTCACTTTCCCCATTTTCTCTGTCTGGGAGCTTGGCTTTTCTCTCTCCTGTCTGCAAGTTCAGCCGCACATGTAACCCTGCAGGAACAGCCTGAAATACCAGGGAATGGGAGAGGATCCTTTGTCAGGAACAAACTGCAGTGACAGGACAAGGGGGAATGGGATCAAACTGCAAGAGTTGGAAGAGATTTGATGATGGGAAGAAGTTCTTTACTGTGAGGGTGCCTGTCCCTGTCACAGGGACAAGCGCAGAGCGGCTGTGCATGCCCCATCCCCAGGAACATCCAAGGCCAGGCTGGACAGGCTCCAGAGCAACCTGGTGTGGTGGCAGGTTGCTCAGGTTGAAACCAGATAATCCTTAGGGGCCCTTGCAAGCCAAACCATTCAAGGATTTGATCATTCCATGGTCCCCATCTCCCCATGTGGAGTGGCCCTGAAACTTCTGTGACATCACAGCTCCCAGAGTGTTCCAGGTGGAAGGTCCCGGACCTGGAACGCCGCACAGCAGACACTTCACCTGCTGCCAACGGTCAGAGCCCACTCGCCCTTCGCTCTGCCCGTCAGTGCTGAGCTCTGGCTGCTGCCTGGGCTTTTCCTGCTGCCTGCGCTGACGCCAATCCCAGCAGGATGTGCACTGCTGCCCCAGTGCAGGTACACTGCCAGGCCAGGGACGGGCACCCTGCTTGGGCAGGCTGCAGCCATGTGGGAATGGATGGTGTGGGACAGGAAGCCCACCAAGAGATTGTGCTGCCTCTTGCAGACTGCCATCGACACCGTGGAGGACATGGAAGTGGACACGGTGCTGGACAGAGAAGAAATGATGGAGGTAGACATGGAAGACACGGCTGAGGACATGGAAGTCGACGTGAAGGACAACATCGAGGACATGGAAGTAGATGTGGAAGACACCATCGAGGACATGGAAGTCGATGAAAGGGATGAGGAGGAGCCCATGGTCCTTGGCTGAAGATGGAGCCCCAGGAGCAGGACAAACAAATGCCTCCCATGCCCTGCCCACAGGCAGAGTGTGTCCCCTGATGCCAGGCTGGGGCTGGGCTGGATGGCCCCGCTCGGGGACACGGTGCCCACAGGGGGCCCTGGATTGTGGTGGCACAAGCAGCACCCCTGGCCTGCCCTGCGCTTGCCTGGGGCCGTGCCAGCCCTGCCAGCCCTGCCAGCCCCTGGGCCCAGCACCCAGCCTAGCTGGGCCCAGTGCTGGCACCAGAGTCCAGCACTGCTGCTGCTCCATTTCCTCCACGATTGGTGGAGATGATGGCCACAGTTGTGACCCCTTTGTAAATATGTTCTCTGGAATAGAGCTTTTCTGTAAATACGTTTAGAAGTTTGTTAGGCTATAGGATCCCATGTAAATATGTTTTGAAGATTGTTGCTGTTATAAGGATTGTTACAATAAAACATGTTTGTAAATCCAAGGTTTTGCCGATCTTTGGAGAAGAGATCCTGTTAATTTTCAAAAGCTCACTTCTCTTTGCAATTCCTTTGGGCACAGGCAGCGTTTGCACAGTTGTGGTTTCCAGTTGTTCTGGGTTCCCGGGACTGGAGGTGCCTGGGGGGGCTGGCACGGCCACCCCGGGGCTGGGGTCCCTGTGCACAGGGGCTCCCACTGACACCACTCCTGGCACTGGGCACTGCTGGGCTTCCTGGGCAGGGACAGGGCAGGGCCCCCAGGAGCAGAGCTGTCTTCAGCAGAGAGGGGGCTCTGACAGCACTGGCCCCTGCAGCAATGCCCCCAGGCAGGCAGGAACCCTTCAGCCACCCTCGCTGCTGCAGCCACGGGGACTCCTGGCCCGAGAGCCGGCATCGGGCCACAGGGATGCAAAATCCACCTTCGTGCTCTGAAGGCCATGGCAGCCTTGGCAACTGTGGCACCTGGATCTGGGGGGCTGCAGGGGCTGGTGTTTAAGGCTTGCAGCCTCCAAAGACTCCGGGCTTTGCTCCCCAGCCTGCTTTGCACTGCCCTGGGCCCGGATTGCTCCAGAGCCAAAAGCCAAGCCAGGGCATCCTCAGCCTGCCCCCACTGCTGCTGCTGCCAGCGGCCACTGGCCCCTGTCCCCTACTCAGGGGCCAGCTGCAGGGGCAGGGCAGGCTGTGCTGGGCAGGGCCGGGGGGCTTTGGGCCCTGTGGCTGCTGCTGCTGGGGACCAGGAGCCCAACAGGGCCCCGAGCTCAGCCCCTGCCCGGCCAGCTGCCCTCAGAGCCCCACACTGCCCAGGCATCCCCAGCACAGGGGGTTGTGGCTAATCCCACGCAATCCTGGCGAGAAATTCCCCACAGGAACTCAACCAAGGGTTCCAGGGCAAAGTCAGCACCCGCTGACATTTAAAGCCCCTTTACAGAGGTGGCTGCAGGGCTGGGGTGATCTCCAGGACCTCTGGCAGTGCCCGGTGCGCAGCTGAGGCTGTGGGGCTGCTCCCAGCGGGACACAGCACCGGGCTCAGGCCAGCCCTCAGCCCTCACAGCTGATGCCAAGGGAGAGGCTCAGAAAGCAACTTCACACCTCTTGCTGCAGATATTTCAAAGCACTAAATGCCATTCAGAGAAGCCACCGTGCCAATTTCCTTTCGGCGTCCAGGCATGAGAAGCCATGAAGGTGCCACTGAATGTGCACTCAGGGCACTTCCACTGCCATCCCAAAGGGATCACAAAGGACAGGGCTCTGCTGTCAGCGCTGCTGAGCTCCTAACCCAGCAACCCAGTCTCAGCAAGAGGCAGTAATTGACTGCACCAGGGACACTGGCCACTCATAAAAGGCATCAATCGCACAGCCCACCCAACCCAAATTCTGCCATATCTATCTTTTCCCTCTTTTCTCTTCCCTGCTGTCACTTTCCCCATTTTCTCTGTCTGGGAGCTTGGCTTTTCTCTCTCCTGTCTGCAAGTTCAGCCGCACGTGTAACCCTGCAGGAACAGCCTGAAATACCAGGGAATGGGAGAGGATCCTTTGTCAGGAACTGCAGTGACAGGACAAGGGGGAATGGGATCAAACTGCAAGAGTTGGAAGAGATTTGATGATGGGAAGAAGTTCTTTACTGTGAGGGTGCCTGTCCCTGACACAGGGACAAGCGCAGAGAGGCTGTGCATGCCCCATCCCCAGGAACATCCAAGGCCAGGCTGGACAGGCTCCAGAGCAACCTGGTGTGGTGGCAGGTTGCTCAGGTTGAAACCAGATAATCCTTAGGGGCCCTTGCAAGCCAAACCATTCAAGGATTTGATCATTCCATGGTCCCCATCTCCCCATGTGGAGTGGCCCTGAAACTTCTGTGACATCACAGCTCCCAGAGTGTTCCAGGTGGAAGGTCCCGGACCTGGAACGCCGCACAGCAGACACTTCACCTGCTGCCAACGGTCAGAGCCCACTCGCCCTTCGCTCTGCCCGTCAGTGCTGAGCTCTGGCTGCTGCCTGGGCTTTTCCTGCTGCCTGCGCTGACGCCAATCCCAGCAGGATGTGCACTGCTGCCCCAGTGCAGGTACACTGCCAGGCCAGGGACGGGCACCCTGCTTGGGCAGGCTGCAGCCATGTGGGAATGGATGGTGTGGGACAGGAAGCCCACCAAGAGATTGTGCTGCCTCTTGCAGACTGCCATCGACACCGTGGAGGACATGGAAGTGGACACGGTGCTGGACAGAGAAGAAATGATGGAGGTAGACATGGAAGACACGGCTGAGGACATGGAAGTCGACGTGAAGGACAACATCGAGGACATGGAAGTAGATGTGGAAGACACCATCGAGGACATGGAAGTCGATGAAAGGGATGAGGAGGAGCCCATGGTCCTTGGCTGAAGATGGAGCCCCAGGAGCAGGACAAACAAATGCCTCCCATGCCCTGCCCACAGGCAGAGTGTGTCCCCTGATGCCAGGCTGGGGCTGGGCTGGATGGCCCCGCTCGGGGACACGGTGCCCACAGGGGGCCCTGGATTGTGGTGGCACAAGCAGCACCCCTGGCCTGCCCTGCACTTGCCTGGGGCCGTGCCAGCCCTGCCAGCCCTGCCAGCCCCTGGGCCCAGCACCCAGCCTAGCTGGGCCCAGTGCTGGCACCAGAGTCCAGCACTGCTGCTGCTCCATTTCCTCCACGATTGGTGGAGATGATGGCCACAGTTGTGACCCCTTTGTAAATATGTTCTCTGGAATAGAGCTTTTCTGTAAATACGTTTAGAAGTTTGTTAGGCTATAGGATCCCATGTAAATATGTTTTGAAGATTGTTGCTGTTATAAGGATTGTTACAATAAAACATGTTTGTAAATCCAAGGTTTTGCCGATCTTTGGAGAAGAGATCCTGTTAATTTTCAAAAGCTCACTTCTCTTTGCAATTCCTTTGGGCACAGGCAGCGTTTGCACAGTTGTGGTTTCCAGTTGTTCTGGGTTCCCGGGACTGGAGGTGCCTGGGGGGGCTGGCACGGCCACCCCGGGGCTGGGGTCCCTGTGCACAGGGGCTCCCACTGACACCACTCCTGGCACTGGGCACTGCTGGGCTTCCTGGGCAGGGACAGGGCAGGGCCCCCAGGAGCAGAGCTGTCCCCAGCAGAGAGGGGGCTCTGACAGCACTGGCCCCTGCAGCAATGCCCCCAGGCAGGCAGGAACCCTTCAGCCACCCTCGCTGCTGCAGCCACGGGGACTCCTGGCCCGAGAGCCGGCATCGGGCCACAGGGATGCAAAATCCACCTTCGTGCTCTGAAGGCCATGGCAGCCTTGGCAACTGTGGCACCTGGATCTGGGGGGCTGCAGGGGCTGGTGTTTAAGGCTTGCAGCCTCCAAAGGCTCCGGGCTTTGCTCCCCAGCCTGCTTTGCACTGCCCTGGGCCCGGATTGCTCCAGAGACAAAAGCCAAGCCAGGGCATCCTCAGCCTGCCCCCACTGCTGCTGCTGCCAGCGGCCACTGGCCCCTGTCCCCTACTCGGGGGCCAGCTGCAGGGGCAGGGCAGGCTGTGCTGGGCAGGGCCGGGGGGCTTTGGGCCCTGTGGCTGCTGCTGCTGGGGACCAGGAGCCCAACAGGGCCCCGAGCTCAGCCCCTGCCCGGCCAGCTGCCCTCAGAGCCCCACACTGCCCAGGCATCCCCAGCACAGGGGGTTGTGGCTAATCCCACGCAATCCTGGCGAGAAATTCCCCACAGGAACTAAACCAAGGGTTCCAGGGCAAAGTCAGCACCCGCTGACATTTAAAGCCCCTTTACAGAGGTGGCTGCAGGGCTGGGGTGATCTCCAGGACCTCTGGCAGTGCCCGGTGTGCAGCTGAGACTGTGGGGCTGCTCCCAGCGGGACACAGCACCGGGCTCAGGCCAGCCCTCAGCCCTCACAGCTGATGCCAAGAGAGAGGCTCAGAAAGCAACTTCACACCTCTTGCTGCAGATATTTCAAAGCACTAAATGCCATTCAGAGAAGCCACCGTGCCAATTTCCTTTCGGCGTCCAGGCCTGAGAAGCCATGAAGGTGCCACTGAATGTGCACTCAGGGCACTCCCACTGCCATCCCAAAGGGATCACAAAGGACAGGGCTCTGCTGTCAGCGCTGCTGAGCTCCTAACCCAGCAACCCAGTCTCAGCAAGAGGCAGTAATTGACTGCACCAGGGACACTGGCCACTCATAAAAGGCATCAATCGCACAGCCCACCCAACCCAAATTCTGCCATATCTATCTTTTCCCTCTTTTCTCTTCCCTGCTGTCACTTTCCCCATTTTCTCTGTCTGGGAGCTTGGCTTTTCTCTCTCCTGTCTGCAAGTTCAGCCGCACATGTAACCCTGCAGGAACAGCCTGAAATACCAGGGAATGGGAGAGGATCCTTTGTCAGGAACAAACTGCAGTGACAGGACAAGGGGGAATGGGATCAAACTGCAAGAGTTGGAAGAGATTTGATGATGGGAAGAAGTTCTTTACTGTGAGGGTGCCTGTCCCTGTCACAGGGACAAGCGCAGAGAGGCTGTGCATGCCCCATCCCCAGGAACATCCAAGGCCAGGCTGGACAGGCTCCAGAGCAACCTGGTGTGGTGGCAGGTTGCTCAGGTTGAAACCAGATAATCCTTAGGGGCCCTTGCAAGCCAAACCATTCAAGGATTTGATCATTCCATGGTCCCCATCTCCCCATGTGGAGTGGCCCTGAAACTTCTGTGACATCACAGCTCCCAGAGTGTTCCAGGTGGAAGGTCCCGGACCTGGAACGCCGCACAGCAGACACTTCACCTGCTGCCAACAGTCAGAGCCCACTCGCCCTTCGCTCTGCCCGTCAGTGCTGAGCTCTGGCTGCTGCCTGGGCTTTTCCTGCTGCCTGCGCTGACGCCAATCCCAGCAGGATGTGCACTGCTGCCCCAGTGCAGGTACACTGCCAGGCCAGGGACGGGCACCCTGCTTGGGCAGGCTGCAGCCATGTGGGAATGGATGGTGTGGGACAGGAAGCCCACCAAGAGATTGTGCTGCCTCTTGCAGACTGCCATCGACACCGTGGAGGACATGGAAGTGGACACGGTGCTGGACAGAGAAGAAATGATGGAGGTAGACATGGAAGACACGGCTGAGGACATGGAAGTCGACGTGAAGGACAACATCGAGGACATGGAAGTAGATGTGGAAGACACCATCGAGGACATGGAAGTCGATGAAAGGGATGAGGAGGAGCCCATGGTCCTTGGCTGAAGATGGAGCCCCAGGAGCAGGACAAACAAATGCCTCCCATGCCCTGCCCACAGGCAGAGTGTGTCCCCTGATGCCAGGCTGGGGCTGGGCTGGATGGCCCCGCTCGGGGACACGGTGCCCACAGGGGGCCCTGGATTGTGGTGGCACAAGCAGCACCCCTGGCCTGCCCTGCGCTTGCCTGGGGCCGTGCCAGCCCTGCCAGCCCTGCCAGCCCCTGGGCCCAGCACCCAGCCTAGCTGGGCCCAGTGCTGGCACCAGAGTCCAGCACTGCTGCTGCTCCATTTCCTCCACGATTGGTGGAGATGATGGCCACAGTTGTGACCCCTTTGTAAATATGTTCTCTGGAATAGAGCTTTTCTGTAAATACGTTTAGAAGTTTGTTAGGCTATAGGATCCCATGTAAATATGTTTTGAAGATTGTTGCTGTTATAAGGATTGTTACAATAAAACATGTTTGTAAATCCAAGGTTTTGCCGATCTTTGGAGAAGAGATCCTGTTAATTTTCAAAAGCTCACTTCTCTTTGCAATTCCTTTGGGCACAGGCAGCGTTTGCACAGTTGTGGTTTCCAGTTGTTCTGGGTTCCCGGGACTGGAGGTGCCTGGGGGGGCTGGCACGGCCACCCCGGGGCTGGGGTCCCTGTGCACAGGGGCTCCCACTGACACCACTCCTGGCACTGGGCACTGCTGGGCTTCCTGGGCAGGGACAGGGCAGGGCCCCCAGGAGCAGAGCTGTCTTCAGCAGAGAGGGGGCTCTGACAGCACTGGCCCCTGCAGCAATGCCCCCAGGCAGGCAGGAACCCTTCAGCCACCCTCGCTGCTGCAGCCACGGGGACTCCTGGCCCGAGAGCCGGCATCGGGCCACAGGGATGCAAAATCCACCTTCGTGCTCTGAAGGCCATGGCAGCCTTGGCAACTGTGGCACCTGGATCTGGGGGGCTGCAGGGGCTGGTGTTTAAGGCTTGCAGCCTCCAAAGACTCCGGGCTTTGCTCCCCAGCCTGCTTTGCACTGCCCTGGGCCCGGATTGCTCCAGAGCCAAAAGCCAAGCCAGGGCATCCTCAGCCTGCCCCCACTGCTGCTGCTGCCAGCGGCCACTGGCCCCTGTCCCCTACTCAGGGGCCAGCTGCAGGGGCAGGGCAGGCTGTGCTGGGCAGGGCCGGGGGGCTTTGGGCCCTGTGGCTGCTGCTGCTGGGGACCAGGAGCCCAACAGGGCCCCGAGCTCAGCCCCTGCCCGGCCAGCTGCCCTCAGAGCCCCACACTGCCCAGGCATCCCCAGCACAGGGGGTTGTGGCTAATCCCACGCAATCCTGGCGAGAAATTCCCCACAGGAACTCAACCAAGGGTTCCAGGGCAAAGTCAGCACCCGCTGACATTTAAAGCCCCTTTACAGAGGTGGCTGCAGGGCTGGGGTGATCTCCAGGACCTCTGGCAGTGCCCGGTGCGCAGCTGAGGCTGTGGGGCTGCTCCCAGCGGGACACAGCACCGGGCTCAGGCCAGCCCTCAGCCCTCACAGCTGATGCCAAGGGAGAGGCTCAGAAAGCAACTTCACACCTCTTGCTGCAGATATTTCAAAGCACTAAATGCCATTCAGAGAAGCCACCGTGCCAATTTCCTTTCGGCGTCCAGGCATGAGAAGCCATGAAGGTGCCACTGAATGTGCACTCAGGGCACTTCCACTGCCATCCCAAAGGGATCACAAAGGACAGGGCTCTGCTGTCAGCGCTGCTGAGCTCCTAACCCAGCAACCCAGTCTCAGCAAGAGGCAGTAATTGACTGCACCAGGGACACTGGCCACTCATAAAAGGCATCAATCGCACAGCCCACCCAACCCAAATTCTGCCATATCTATCTTTTCCCTCTTTTCTCTTCCCTGCTGTCACTTTCCCCATTTTCTCTGTCTGGGAGCTTGGCTTTTCTCTCTCCTGTCTGCAAGTTCAGCTGCACGTGTAACTCTGCAGGAACAGCCTGAAATACCGGGAAGTGGTAGAGCATACTTTGTCAGGAAGAAACTGCAGTGACAGGACAAGGGGGAATGGGATCAAACTGAAAGAGTTGGAAGAGATTTGATGATGGGAAGAAGTTCTTTACTGTGAGGGTGCCTGTCCCTGTCACAGGGACAAGCGCAGAGAGGCTGTGCATGCCCCATCCCCAGGAACATCCAAGGCCAAGCTGGACAGGCTCCAGAGCAACCTGGTGTGGTGGCAGGTTGCTCAGGTTGAAACCAGATAATCCTTAGGGGCCCTTGCAAGCCAAACCATTCAAGGATTTGATCATTCCATGGTCCCCATCTCCCCATGTGGAATGGCCCTGAAACTTCTGTGACATCACAGCTCCCAGAGTGTTCCAGGTGGAAGGTCCAGGACCTGGAACGCAGCACAGCAGACACTTCACCTGCTGCCAACGGTCAGAGCCCACTCGCCCTTCGCTCTGCCCGTCAGTGCTGAGCTCTGGCTGCTGCCTTGGCTTTTCCTGCTGCCTGCGCTGACGCCAATCCCAGCAGGATGTGCACTGCTGCCCCAGTGCAGGTACACTGCCAGGCCAGGGACGGGCACCCTGCTTGGGCAGGCTGCAGCCATGTGGGAATGACTGGTGTGGGACAGGAAGCCCACCAAGAGATTGTGCTGCCTCTTGCAGACTGCCATCGACACCGTGGAGGACATGGAAGTGGACACGGTGCTGGACAAGGAGGAAATGATGGAGGTGGACACGGAAGATATGGCTGAGGACATGGAAGTTGATGAGGAGGACATCATCGAGGAGATGGAAGTCGATGAAAGGGATGAGGAGGAGCCCATGGTCCTTGGCTGAAGATGGAGCCCCAGGAGCAGGACAAACAAATGCCTCCCATGCCCTGCCCACAGGCAGAGTGTGTCCCCTGATGCCAGGCTGGGGCTGGGCTGGATGGCCCCGCTCGGGGACACGGTGCCCACAGGGGGCCCTGGATTGTGGTGGCACAAGCAGCACCCCTGGCCTGCCCTGCGCTTGCCTGGGGCCGTGCCAGCCCTGCCAGCCCTGCCAGCCCCTGGGCCCAGCTCCCAGCCTAGCTGGGCCCAGTGCTGGCACCAGAGTCCAGCACTGCTGCTGCTCCATTTCCTCCACGATTGGTGGAGATGATGGCCACAGTTGTGACCCCTTTGTAAATATGTTCTCTGGAATAGAGCTTTTCTGTAAATACGTTTAGAAGTTTGTTAGGCTATAGGATCCCATGTAAATATGTTTTGAAGATTGTTGCTGTTATAAGGATTGTTACAATAAAACATGTTTGTAAATCCAAGGTTTTGCCGATCTTTGGAGAAGAGATCCTGTTAATTTTCAAAAGCTCACTTCTCTTTGCAATTCCTTTGGGCACAGGCAGCGTTTGCACAGTTGTGGTTTCCAGTTGTTCTGGGTTCCCGGGACTGGAGGTGCCTGAGGGGGCTGGCACGGCCACCCCGGGGCTGGGGTCCCTGTGCACAGGGGCTCCCACTGACACCACTCCTGGCACTGGGCACTGCTGGGCTTCCTGGGCAGGGACAGGGCAGGGCCCCCAGGAGCAGAGCTGTCCCCAGCAGAGAGGGGGCTCTGACAGCACTGGCCCCTGCAGCAATGCCCCCAGGCAGGCAGGAACCCTTCAGCCACCCTCGCTGCTGCAGCCACAGGGACTCCTGGCCCGAGAGCCGGCATCGGGCCACAGGGATGCAAAATCCACCTTCGTGCTCTGAAGGCCATGGCAGCCTTGGCAACTGTGGCACCTGGATCTGGGGGACTGCAGGGGCTGGTGTTTAAGGCTTCCAGCCTCCAAAGGCTCCGGGCTTTGCTCCCCAGCCTGCTTTGCACTGCCCTGGGCCCGGATTGCTCCAGAGACAAAAGCCAAGCCAGGACATCCTCAGCCTGCCCCCACTGCTGCTGCTGCCAGCGGCCACTGGCCCCTGTCCCCTACTCAGGGGCCAGCTGCAGGGGCAGGGCAGGCTGTGCTGGGCAGGGCCGGGGGGCTTTGGGCCCTGTGGCTGCTGCTGCTGGGGACCAGGAGCCCAACAGGGCCCCGAGCTCAGCCCCTGCCCGGCCAGCTGCCCTCAGAGCCCCACACTGCCCAGGCATCCCCAGCACAGGGGGTTGTGGCTAATCCCACGCAATCCTGGCGAGAAATTCCCCACAGGAACTCAACCAAGGGTTCCAGGGCAAAGTCAGCACCCGCTGACATTTAAAGCCCCTTTACAGAGGTGGCTGCAGGGCTGGGGTGATCTCCAGGACCTCTGGCAGTGCCCGGTGCGCAGCTGAGGCTGTGGGGCTGCTCCCAGCGGGACACAGCACCGGGCTCAGGCCAGCCCTCAGCCCTCACAGCTGATGCCAAGGGAGAGGCTCAGAAAGCAACTTCACACCTCTTGCTGCAGATATTTCAAAGCACTAAATGCCATTCAGAGAAGCCACCGTGCCAATTTCCTTTCGGCGTCCAGGCATGAGAAGCCATGAAGGTGCCACTGAATGTGCACTCAGGGCACTTCCACTGCCATCCCAAAGGGATCACAAAGGACAGGGCTCTGCTGTCAGTGCTGCTGAGCTCCTAACCCAGCAACCCAGTCTCAGCAAGAGGCAGTAATTGACTGCACCAGGGACACTGGCCACTCATAAAAGGCATCAATCGCACAGCCCACCCAACCCAAATTCTGCCATATCTATCTTTTCCCTCTTTTCTCTTCCCTGCTGTCACTTTCCCCATTTTCTCTGTCTGGGAGCTTGGCTTTTCTCTCTCCAGTCTGCAAGTTCAGCTGCACGTGTAACTCTGCAGGAACAGCCTGAAATACCGGGAAGTGGTAGAGCATACTTTGTCAGGAAGAAACTGCAGTGACAGGACAAGGGGGAATGGGATCAAACTGCAAGAGTTGGAAGAGATTTGATGATGGGAAGAAGTTCTTTACTGTGAGGGTGCCTGTCCCTGTCACAGGGACAAGCGCAGAGAGGCTGTGCATGCCCCATCCCCAGGAACATCCAAGGCCAAGCTGGACAGGCTCCAGAGCAACCTGGTGTGGTGGCAGGTTGCTCAGGTTGAAACCAGATAATCCTTAGGGGCCCTTGCAAGCCAAACCATTCAAGGATTTGATCATTCCATGGTCCCCATCTCCCCATGTGGAATGGCCCTGAAACTTCTGTGACATCACAGCTCCCAGAGTGTTCCAGGTGGAAGGTCCCGGACCTGGAACGCAGCACAGCAGACACTTCACCTGCTGCCAACGGTCAGAGCCCACTCGCCCTTCGCTCTGCCCGTCGGTGCTGAGCTCTGGCTGCTGCCTGGGCTTTTCCTGCCCCCTACTCTAAAGCCAATCCCAGCAGGATGTGCACTGCTGCCCCAGTGCAGGTACACTGCCAGGCCAGGGACGGGCACCCTGCTTGGGCAGGCTGCAGCCATGTGGGAATGACTGGTGTGGGACAGGAAGCCCACCAAGAGATTGTGCTGCCTCTTGCAGACTGCCATCGACACCGTGGAGGACATGGAAGTGGACACGGTGCTGGACAAGGAGGAAATGATGGAGGTGGACACGGAAGATATGGCTGAGGACATGGAAGTTGATGAGGAGGACATCATCGAGGAGATGGAAGTCGATGAAAAGGATGAGGAGGAGCCCATGGTCCTTGGCTGAAGATGGAGCCCCAGGAGCAGGACAAACAAATGCCTCCCATGCCCTGCCCACAGGCAGAGTGTGTCCCCTGACGCCAGGCTGGGGCTGGGCTGGATTGCCCCGCTCGGGGACACGGTGCCCACAGGGGGCCCTGGATTGTGGTGGCACAAGCAGCACCCCTGGCCTGCCCTGCGCTTGCCTGGGGCCGTGCCAGCCCTGCCAGCCCTGCCAGCCCCTGGGCTCAGCTCCCAGCCCAGCTGGGCCCAGTGCTGGCACCAGAGTCCAGCACTGCTGCTGCTCCATTTCCTCCACGATTGGTGGAGATGATGGCCACAGTTGTGACCCCTTTGTAAATATGTTCTCTGGAATAGAGCTTTTCTGTAAATACGTTTAGAAGTTTGTTAGGCTATAGGATCCCATGTAAATATGTTTTGAAGATTGTTGCTGTTATAAGGATTGTTACAATAAAACATGTTTGTAAATCCAAGGTTTTGCCGATCTTTGGAGAAGAGATCCTGTTAATTTTCAAAAGCTCACTTCTCTTTGCAATTCCTTTGGGCACAGGCAGCGTTTGCACAGTTGTGGTTTCCAGTTGTTCTGGGTTCCCGGGACTGGAGGTGCCTGGGGGGGCTGGCACGGCCACCCCGGGGCTGGGGTCCCTGTGCACAGGGGCTCCCACTGACACCACTCCTGGCACTGGGCACTGCTGGGCTTCCTGGGCAGGGACAGGGCAGGGCCCCCAGGAGCAGAGCTGTCCCCAGCAGAGAGGGGGCTCTGACAGCACTGGCCCCTGCAGCAATGCCCCCAGGCAGGCAGGAACCCTTCAGCCACCCTCGCTGCTGCAGCCACGGGGACTCCTGGCCCGAGAGCCGGCATCGGGCCACAGGGATGCAAAATCCACCTTCGTGCTCTGAAGGCCATGGCAGCCTTGGCAACTGTGGCACCTGGATCTGGGCGGCTGCAGGGGCTGGTGTTTAAGGCCTCCAGCCTCCAAAGGCTCCGGGCTTTGCTCCCCAGCCTGCTTTGCACTGCCCTGGGCCCGGATTGCTCCAGAGACAAAAGCCAAGCCAGGGCATCCTCAGCCTGCCCCCACTGCTGCTGCTGCCAGCGGCCACTGGCCCCTGTCCCCTACTCGGGGGCCAGCTGCAGGGGCAGGGCAGGCTGTGCTGGGCAGGGCCAGGGGGCTTTGGGCCCTGTGGCTGCTGCTGCTGGGGGCCAGGAGCCCAACAGGGCCCCGAGCTCAGCCCCTGCCCGGCCAGCTGCCCTCAGAGCCCCACACTGCCCAGGCATCCCCAGCACAGGGGGCTGTGGCTAAACCCACGCAATCCTGGCGAGAAATTCCCCACAGGAACTAAACCAAGGGTTCCAGGGCAAAGTCAGCACCTGCTGACATTTAAAGCCCCTTTACAGAGGTGGCTGCAGGGCTGGGGTGATCTCCAGGACATCTGGCAGTGCCCGGTGCGCAGCTGAGGCTGTGGGGCTTCTCTCAGCGTGACACAGCACCGGGCTCAGGCCAGCCCTCAGCCCTCACAGCTGATGCCAAGGGAGAGGCTCAGAAAGCAACTTCACACCTCTTGCTGCAGATATTTCAAAGCACTAAATGCCATTCAGAGAAGCCACCGTGCCAATTTCCTTTCGGCGTCCAGGCATGAGAAGCCATGAAGGTGCCATTTAATGTGCACTCAGGGCACTTCCACTGCCATCCCAAAGGGATCACAAAGGACAGGGCTCTGCTGTCAGCGCTGCTGAGCTCCTAACCCAGCAACCCAGTCTCAGCAAGAGGCAGTAATTGACTGCACCAGCGAACACTGGCCACTCATAAAAGGCATCAATCGCACAGCCCACCCAACCCAAATTCTGCCATATCTATCTTTTCCCTCTTTTCCCTGCTGTCACTTTCCCCATTTTCTCTGTCTGGGAGCTTGGCTTTTCTCTCTCCTGTCTGCAAGTTCAGCCGCACGTGTAACCCTGCAGGAACAGCCTGAAATACCGGGAAGTGGTAGAGCATACTTTGTCAGGAACAAACTGCAGTGACAGGACAAGGGGGAATGGGATCAAACTGCAAGAGTTGGAAGAGATTTGATGATGGGAAGAAGTTCTTTACTGCGAGGGTGCCTGTCCCTGACACAGGGACCAGTGCAGAGCGGCTGTGCATGCCCCATCCCCAGGAACATCCAAGGCCAGGCTGGACAGGCTCCAGAGCAACCTGGTGTGGTGGCAGGTTGCTCAGGTTGAAACCAGATAACCCTTAGGGGCCCTTGCAAGCCAAACCATTCAAGGATTTGATCATTCCATGGTCCCCATCTCCCCATGTGGAATGGCCCTGAAACTTCTGTGACATCACAGCTCCCAGAGTGTTCCAGGTGGAAGGTCCAGAACCTGGAACGCAGCACAGCAGACACTTCACCTGCTGCCAACGGTCAGAGCCCACTCGCTCGTTGCTCTGCCCATCAGTGCTGAGCTCTAGCTGCTGCCTGGGCTTTTCCTGCCCCTTACGCTAAAGCCAATCCCAGCAGGATGTGCACTGCTGCCACCGTGCAGGTACACTGCCAGGCCAGGGACGGGCACCCTGCTTGGGCAGGCTGCAGCCATGTGGGAATGGATGGTGTGGGACAGGAAGCCCACCAAGAGATTGTGCTGCCTCTTGCAGACTGCCATCGACACCGTGGAGGACATGGAAGTGGACACAGTGCAGGACAGGGAGGAAATGAAGGAGGTGGACATGGAAGAGACGGCTGAGGACATGGAAGTTGATGAGGAGGACAACATCGAGGAGATGGAAGTTGATGAAAAAGATGAGGAGGAGCCCATGGTCCTTGGCTGAAGATGGAGCCCCAGGAGCAGGACAAGCCGATGCCTCCCATGCCCTGCCCACAGGCAGAGTGTGTCGCCTTCGCCGGGCTGGGGCTGGGCTGGATGGCCCCGCTCGGGGACACGGTGCCCACAGGGGGCCCTGGATTGTGGTGGCACAAGCAGCACCCCTGGCCTGCCCTGCACTTGCCTGGGGCCGTGCCAGCCCTGCCAGCCCTGCCAGCCCCTGGGCCCAGCTCCCAGCCCAGCTGGGCCCAGTGCTGGCACCAGAGTCCAGCACTGCTGCTGCTCCATTTCCTCCACGACTGGTGGAGATGATGGCCACAGATGTGACCCCTTTGTAAATATGTTCTGAAGACCCGAGATTTTCTGTATATACGTTTTGAGGTTTGTTAGGCTATAGGATCCCATGTAAATATGTTTTGAAGATTGTTGCTGTTATAAGGATTGTTACAATAAAACATGTTTGTAAATCCAAGGTTTTGCCGATCTTTGGAGAAGAGATCCTGTTAATTTTCAAAAGCTCACTTCTCTTTGCAATTCCTTTGGGCACAGGCAGCGTTTGCACAGTTGTGGTTTCCAGTTGTTCTGGGTTCCCGGGGCTGGAGGTGCCTGGGGGGGCTGGCACGGCCACCCCGGGGCTGGGGTCCCTGTGCACAGGGGCTCCCACTGACACCACTCCTGGCACTGGGCACTGCTGGGCTTCCTGGGCAGGGACAGGGCAGGGCCCCCAGGAGCAGAGCTGTCCCCAGCAGAGAGGGGGCTCTGACAGCACTGGCCCCTGCAGCAATGCCCCCAGGCAGGCAGGAACCCTTCAGCCACCCTCGCTGCTGCAGCCACGGGGACTCCTGGCCCGAGAGCCGGCATCGGGCCACAGGGATGCAAAATCCACCTTCGTGCTCTGAAGGCCATGGCAGCCTTGGCAACTGTGGCACCTGGATCTGGGGGACTGCAGGGGCTGGTGTTTAAGGCTTGCAGCCTCCAAAGGCTCCGGGCTTTGCTCCCCAGCCTGCTTTGCACTTCCCTGGGCCCGGATTGCTCCAGAGCCAAAAGCCAAGCCAGGGCATCCTCAGCCTGCCCCCACTGCTGCTGCTGCCAGCGGCCACTGGCCCCTGTCCCCTACTCGGGGGCCAGCTGCAGGGGCAGGGCAGGCTGTGCTGGGCAGGGCCGGGGTGCTTTGGGCCCTGTGGCTGCTGCTGCTGGGGACCAGGAGCCCAACAGGGCCCCGAGCTCAGCCCCTGCCCGGCCAGCTGCCCTCAGAGCCCCACACTGCCCAGGCATCCCCAGCACAGGGGGCTGTGGCTAAACCCACGCAATCCTGGCGAGAAATTCCCCACAGGAACTAAACCAAGGGTTCCAGGGCAAAGTCAGCACCTGCTGACATTTAAAGCCCCTTTACAGAGGTGGCTGCAGGGCTGGGGTGATCTCCAGGACATCTGGCAGTGCCCGGTGCGCAGCTGAGGCTGTGGGGCTTCTCTCAGCGTGACACAGCACCGGGCTCAGGCCAGCCCTCAGCCCTCACAGCTGATGCCAAGGGAGAGGCTCAGAAAGCAACTTCACACCTCTTGCTGCAGATATTTCAAAGCACTAAATGCCATTCAGAGAAGCCACCGTGCCAATTTCCTTTCGGCGTCCAGGCATGAGAAGCCATGAAGGTGCCATTTAATGTGCACTCAGGGCACTTCCACTGCCATCCCAAAGGGATCACAAAGGACAGGGCTCTGCTGTCAGCGCTGCTGAGCTCCTAACCCAGCAACCCAGTCTCAGCAAGAGGCAGTAATTGACTGCACCAGCGAACACTGGCCACTCATAAAAGGCATCAATCGCACAGCCCACCCAACCCAAATTCTGCCATATCTATCTTTTCCCTCTTTTCCCTGCTGTCACTTTCCCCATTTTCTCTGTCTGGGAGCTTGGCTTTTCTCTCTCCTGTCTGCAAGTTCAGCCGCACGTGTAACCCTGCAGGAACAGCCTGAAATACCGGGAAGTGGTAGAGCATACTTTGTCAGGAACAAACTGCAGTGACAGGACAAGGGGGAATGGGATCAAACTGCAAGAGTTGGAAGAGATTTGATGATGGGAAGAAGTTCTTTACTGCGAGGGTGCCTGTCCCTGACACAGGGACCAGTGCAGAGCGGCTGTGCATGCCCCATCCCCAGGAACATCCAAGGCCAGGCTGGACAGGCTCCAGAGCAACCTGGTGTGGTGGCAGGTTGCTCAGGTTGAAACCAGATAACCCTTAGGGGCCCTTGCAAGCCAAACCATTCAAGGATTTGATCATTCCATGGTCCCCATCTCCCCATGTGGAATGGCCCTGAAACTTCTGTGACATCACAGCTCCCAGAGTGTTCCAGGTGGAAGGTCCAGAACCTGGAACGCAGCACAGCAGACACTTCACCTGCTGCCAACGGTCAGAGCCCACTCGCTCGTTGCTCTGCCCATCAGTGCTGAGCTCTAGCTGCTGCCTGGGCTTTTCCTGCCCCTTACGCTAAAGCCAATCCCAGCAGGATGTGCACTGCTGCCACCGTGCAGGTACACTGCCAGGCCAGGGACGGGCACCCTGCTTGGGCAGGCTGCAGCCATGTGGGAATGGATGGTGTGGGACAGGAAGCCCACCAAGAGATTGTGCTGCCTCTTGCAGACTGCCATCGACACCGTGGAGGACATGGAAGTGGACACAGTGCAGGACAGGGAGGAAATGAAGGAGGTGGACATGGAAGAGACGGCTGAGGACATGGAAGTTGATGAGGAGGACAACATCGAGGAGATGGAAGTTGATGAAAAAGATGAGGAGGAGCCCATGGTCCTTGGCTGAAGATGGAGCCCCAGGAGCAGGACAAACAAATGCCTCCCATGCCCTGCCCACAGGCAGAGTGTGTCGCCTTCGCCGGGCTGGGGCTGGGCTGGATGGCCCCGCTCGGGGACACGGTGCCCACAGGGGGCCCTGGATTGTGGTGGCACAAGCAGCACCCCTGGCCTGCCCTGCACTTGCCTGGGGCCGTGCCAGCCCTGCCAGCCCTGCCAGCCCCTGGGCCCAGCTCCCAGCCCAGCTGGGCCCAGTGCTGGCACCAGAGTCCAGCACTGCTGCTGCTCCATTTCCTCCACGAGTGGTGGAGATGATGGCCACAGATGTGACCCCTTTGTAAATATGTTCTGAAGACCCGAGATTTTCTGTATATACGTTTTGAGGTTTGTTAGGCTATAGGATCCCATGTAAATATGTTTTGAAGATTGTTGCTGTTATAAGGATTGTTACAATAAAACATGTTTGTAAATCCAAGGTTTTGCCGATCTTTGGAGAAGAGATCCTGTTAATTTTCAAAAGCTCACTTCTCTTTGCAATTCCTTTGGGCACAGGCAGCGTTTGCACAGTTGTGGTTTCCAGTTGTTCTGGGTTCCCGGGGCTGGAGGTGCCTGGGGGGGCTGGCACGGCCACCCCGGGGCTGGGGTCCCTGTGCACAGGGGCTCCCACTGACACCACTCCTGGCACTGGGCACTGCTGGGCTTCCTGGGCAGGGACAGGGCAGGGCCCCCAGGAGCAGAGCTGTCCCCAGCAGAGAGGGGGCTCTGACAGCACTGGCCCCTGCAGCAATGCCCCCAGGCAGGCAGGAACCCTTCAGCCACCCTCGCTGCTGCAGCCACGGGGACTCCTGGCCCGAGAGCCGGCATCGGGCCACAGGGATGCAAAATCCACCTTCGTGCTCTGAAGGCCATGGCAGCCTTGGCAACTGTGGCACCTGGATCTGGGGGACTGCAGGGGCTGGTGTTTAAGGCTTGCAGCCTCCAAAGGCTCCGGGCTTTGCTCCCCAGCCTGCTTTGCACTTCCCTGGGCCCGGATTGCTCCAGAGCCAAAAGCCAAGCCAGGGCATCCTCAGCCTGCCCCCACTGCTGCTGCTGCCAGCGGCCACTGGCCCCTGTCCCCTACTCGGGGGCCAGCTGCAGGGGCAGGGCAGGCTGTGCTGGGCAGGGCCGGGGTGCTTTGGGCCCTGTGGCTGCTGCTGCTGGGGACCAGGAGCCCAACAGGGCCCCGAGCTCAGCCCCTGCCCGGCCAGCTGCCCTCAGAGCCCCACACTGCCCAGGCATCCCCAGCACAGGGGGCTGTGGCTAATCCCACGCAATCCTGGCGAGAAATTCCCCACAGGAACTCAACCAAGGGTTCCAGGGCAAAGTCAGCACCCGCTGACATTTAAAGCCCCTTTACAGAGGTGGCTGCAGGGCTGGGGTGATCTCCAGGACCTCTGGCAGTGCCCGGTGCGCAGCTGAGGCTGTGGGGCTGCTCCCAGCGGGACACAGCACTGGGCTCAGGCCAGCCCTCAGCCCTCACAGTTGATGCCAAGGGAGAGGCTCAGAAAGCAACTTCACACCTCTTGCTGCAGATATTTCAAAGCACTAAATGCCATTCAGAGAAGCCACCGTGCCAATTTCCTTTCGGCGTCCAGGCATGAGAAGCCATGAAGGTGCCACTGAATGTGCACTCAGGGCACTCCCACTGCCATCCCAAAGGGATCACAAAGGACAGGGCTCTGCTGTCAGCGCTGCTGAGCTCCTAACCCAGCAACCCAGTCTCAGCAAGAGGCAGTAATTGACTGCACCAGGGACACTGGCCACTCATAAAAGGCATCAATCGCACAGCCCACCCAACCAAATTCTGCCATATCTATCTTTTCCCTCTTTTCTCTTCCCTGCTTTCACTTTCCCCATTTTCTCTGTCTGGGAGCTTGGCTTTTCTCTCTCCTGTCTGCAAGTTCAGCTGCACGTGTAACTCTGCAGGAACAGCCTGAAATACCGGGAAGTGGTAGAGCATACTTTGTCAGGAACAAACTGCAGTGACAGGACAAGGGGGAATGGGATCAAACTGCAAGAGTTGGAAGAGATTTGATGATGGGAAGAAGTTCTTTACTGTGAGGGTGCCTGTCCCTGTCACAGGGACAAGCGCAGAGAGGCTGTGCATGCCCCATCCCCAGGAACATCCAAGGCCAAGCTGGACAGGCTCCAGAGCAACCTGGTGTGGTGGCAGGTTGCTCAGGTTGAAACCAGATAATCCTTAGGGGCCCTTGCAAGCCAAACCATTCAAGGATTTGATCATTCCATGGTCCCCATCTCCCCATGTGGAATGGCCCTGAAACTTCTGTGACATCACAGCTCCCAGAGTGTTCCAGGTGGAAGGTCCAGGACCTGGAACGCAGCACAGCAGACACTTCACCTGCTGCCAACGGTCAGAGCCCACTCGCCCTTCGCTCTGCCCGTCGGTGCTGAGCTCTGGCTGCTGCCTGGGCTTTTCCTGCCCCCTACTCTAAAGCCAATCCCAGCAGGATGTGCACTGCTGCCCCAGTGCAGGTACACTGCCAGGCCAGGGACGGGCACCCTGCTTGGGCAGGCTGCAGCCATGTGGGAATGGATGGTGTGGGACAGGAAGCCCACCAAGAGATTGTGCTGCCTCTTGCAGACTGCCATCGACACCGTGGAGGACATGGAAGTGGACACAGTGCAGGACAGGGAGGAAATGAAGGAGGTGGACATGGAAGAGACGGCTGAGGACATGGAAGTTGATGAGGAGGACAACATCGAGGAGATGGAAGTTGATGAAAAGGATGAGGAGGAGCCCATGGTCCTTGGCTGAAGATGGAGCCCCAGGAGCAGGACAAACAAATGCCTCCCATGCCCTGCCCACAGGCAGAGTGTGTCGCCTTCGCCGGGCTGGGGCTGGGCTGGATGGCCCCGCTCGGGGACACGGTGCCCACAGGGGGCCCTGGATTGTGCTGGCACAAGCAGCACCCCTGGCCTGCCCTGCCCTTGCCTGGGGCCGTGCCAGCCCTG
Source organism: Lonchura striata (assembly GCF_050655825.1). NCBI lineage: Eukaryota > Metazoa > Chordata > Aves > Passeriformes > Estrildidae > Lonchura > Lonchura striata. The sequence continues at coordinate 32,642,666 of NC_140710.1, read as the reverse complement.
CCGGCCCTGCCAGCCCCTGGGCCCAGCTCCCAGCCTAGCTGGGCCCAGTGCTGGCACCAGAGTCCAGCACTGCTGCTGCTCCATTTCCTCCACGATTGGTGGAGATGATGGCCACAGTTGTGACCCCTTTGTAAATATGTTCTCTGGAATAGAGCTTTTCTGTAAATACGTTTAGAAGTTTGTTAGGCTATAGGATCCCATGTAAATATGTTTTGAAGATTGTTGCTGTTATAAGGATTGTTACAATAAAACATGTTTGTAAATCCAAGGTTTTGCCGATCTTTGGAGAAGAGATCCTGTTAATTTTCAAAAGCTCACTTCTCTTTGCAATTCCTTTGGGCACAGGCAGCGTTTGCACAGTTGTGGTTTCCAGTTGTTCTGGGTTCCCGGGGCTGGAGGTGCCTGGGGGGGCTGGCACGGCCACCCCGGGGCTGGGGTCCCTGTGCACAGGGGCTCCCACTGACACCACTCCTGGCACTGGGCACTGCTGGGCTTCCTGGGCAGGGACAGGGCAGGGCCCCCAGGAGCAGAGCTGTCCCCAGCAGAGAGGGGGCTCTGACAGCACTGGCCCCTGCAGCAATGCCCCCAGGCAGGCAGGAACCCTTCAGCCACCCTCGCTGCTGCAGCCACGGGGACTCCTGGCCCGAGAGCCGGCATCGGGCCACAGGGATGCAAAATCCACCTTCGTGCTCTGAAGGCCATGGCAGCCTTGGCAACTGTGGCACCTGGATCTGGGGCACTGCAGGGGCTGGTGTTTAAGGCTTGCAGCCTCCAAAGGCTCCGGGCTTTGCTCCCCAGCCTGCTTTGCACTTCCCTGGGCCCGGATTGCTCCAGAGCCAAAAGCCAAGCCAGGGCATCCTCAGCCTGCCCCCACTGCTGCTGCTGCCAGCGGCCACTGGCCCCTGTCCCCTACTCGGGGGCCAGCTGCAGGGGCAGGGCAGGCTGTGCTGGGCAGGGCCGGGGTGCTTTGGGCCCTGTGGCTGCTGCTGCTGGGGACCAGGAGCCCAACAGGGCCCCGAGCTCAGCCCCTGCCCGGCCAGCTGCCCTCAGAGCCCCACACTGCCCAGGCATCCCCAGCACAGGGGGCTGTGGCTAATCCCACGCAATCCTGGCGAGAAATTCCCCACAGGAACTCAACCAAGGGTTCCAGGGCAAAGTCAGCACCCGCTGACATTTAAAGCCCCTTTACAGAGGTGGCTGCAGGGCTGGGGTGATCTCCAGGACCTCTGGCAGTGCCCGGTGCGCAGCTGAGGCTGTGGGGCTGCTCCCAGCGGGACACAGCACTGGGCTCAGGCCAGCCCTCAGCCCTCACAGCTGATGCCAAGGGAGAGGCTCAGAAAGCAACTTCACACCTCTTGCTGCAGATATTTCAAAGCACTAAATGCCATTCAGAGAAGCCACCGTGCCAATTTCCTTTCGGCGTCCAGGCATGAGAAGCCATGAAGGTGCCACTGAATGTGCACTCAGGGCACTCCCACTGCCATCCCAAAGGGATCACAAAGGACAGGGCTCTGCTGTCAGCGCTGCTGAGCTCCTAACCCAGCAACCCAGTCTCAGCAAGAGGCAGTAATTGACTGCACCAGGGACACTGGCCACTCATAAAAGGCATCAATCCCACAGCCCACCCAACCAAATTCTGCCATATCTATCTTTTCCCTCTTTTCTCTTCCCTGCTTTCACTTTCCCCATTTTCTCTGTCTGGGAGCTTGGCTTTTCTCTCTCCTGTCTGCAAGTTCAGCTGCACGTGTAACTCTGCAGGAACAGCCTGAAATACCGGGAAGTGGTAGAGCATACTTTGTCAGGAAGAAACTGCAGTGACAGGACAAGGGGGAATGGGATCAAACTGCAAGAGTTGGAAGAGATTTGATGATGGGAAGAAGTTCTTTACTCTGAGGGTGCCTGTCCCTGTCACAGGGACAAGCGCAGAGAGGCTGTGCATGCCCCATCCCCAGGAACATCCAAGGCCAAGCTGGACAGGCTCCAGAGCAACCTGGTGTGGTGGCAGGTTGCTCAGGTTGAAACCAGATAACCCTTAGGGGCCCTTGCAAGCCAAACCATTCAAGGATTTGATCATTCCATGGTCCCCATCTCCCCATGTGGAATGGCCCTGAAACTTCTGTGACATCACAGCTCCCAGAGTGTTCCAGGTGGAAGGTCCAGAACCTGGCACGCAGCACAGCAGACACTTCACCTGCTGCCAACGGTCAGAGCCCACTCGCTCTTTGCTCTGCCCATCAGTGCTGAGGTCTGGCTGCTGCCTGGACTTTTCCTGCTGCCTGCTCTGACGCCAATCCCAGCAGGATGTGCACTGCTGCCCCAGTTCAGGTACACTGGCAGGCCAGGGACGGGCACCCTTCTTAGGCAGGCTGCAGCCATGTGGGAATGGATGGTGTGGGACAGGAAGCCCACCAAGAGATTGTGCTGCCTCTTGCAGACTGCCATCGACACCGTGGAGGACATGGAAGTGGACACAGTGCTGGACAGGGAGGAAATGATGGAGGAGGACACAGAAGAGATGGCTGAGGACATGGAAGTTGATGAGGAGGACAACATCGAGGAGATGGAAGTCGATGAAAAGGATGAGGAGGAGCCCATGGTCCTTGGCTGAAGATGGAACCCCAGGAGCAGGACAAACAAATGCCTCCCATGCCCTGCCCACAGGCAGAGTGTGTCCCCTTCGCCGGGCTGGGGCTGGGCTGGATGGCCCCGCTTGGGGACACGGTGCCCACAGGGGGCCCTGGATTGTGCTGGCACAAGCAGCACCCCTGGCCTGCCCTGCGCTTGCCTGGGGCAGTGCCAGCCCTGCCAGCCCTGCCAGCCCCTGGGCCCAGCTCCCAGCCTAGCTGGGTCCAGTGCTGGCACCAGAGTCCAGCACTGCTGCTGCTCCATTTCCTCCACGAGTGGTGGAGATGATGGCCACAGATGTGACCCCTTTGTAAATATGTTCTGAAGACCCGAGATTTTCTGTATATACGTTTTGAGGTTTGTTAGGCTATAGGATCCCATGTAAATATGTTTTGAAGATTGTTGCTGTTATAAGGATTGTTACAATAAAACATGTTTGTAAATCCAAGGTTTTGCCGATCTTTGGAGAAGAGATCCTGTTAATTTTCAAAAGCTCACTTCTCTTTGCAATTCCTTTGGGCACAGGCAGCGTTTGCACAGTTGTGGTTTCCAGTTGTTCTGGGTTCCCGGGGCTGGAGGTGCCTGGGGGGGCTGGCACGGCCACCCCGGGGCTGGGGTCCCTGTGCACAGGGGCTCCCACTGACACCACTCCTGGCACTGGGCACTGCTGGGCTTCCTGGGCAGGGACAGGGCAGGGCCCCCAGGAGCAGAGCTGTCCCCAGCAGAGAGGGGGCTCTGACAGCACTGGCCCCTGCAGCAATGCCCCCAGGCAGGCAGGAACCCTTCAGCCACCCTCGCTGCTGCAGCCACGGGGACTCCTGGCCCGAGAGCCGGCATCGGGCCACAGGGATGCAAAATCCACCTTCGTGCTCTGAAGGCCATGGCAGCCTTGGCAACTGTGGCACCTGGATCTGGGGCACTGCAGGGGCTGGTGTTTAAGGCTTGCAGCCTCCAAAGGCTCCGGGCTTTGCTCCCCAGCCTGCTTTGCACTGCCCTGGGCCCGGATTGCTCCAGAGACAAAAGCCAAGCCAGGGCATCCTCAGCCTGCCCCCACTGCTGCTGCTGCCAGCGGCCACTGGTCCCTGTCCCCTACTCGGGGGCCAGCTGCAGGGGCAGGGCAGGCTGTGCTGGGCAGGGCCGGGGGGCTTTGGGCCCTGTGGCTGCTGCTGCTGGGGGCCAGGAGCCCAACAGGGCCCCGAGCTCAGCCCCTGCCCGGCCAGCTGCCCTCAGAGCCCCACACTGCCCAGGCATCCCCAGCACAGGGGGCTGTGGCTAATCCCACGCAATCCTGGCGAGAAATTCCCCACAGGAACTAAACCAAGGGTTCCAGGGCAAAGTCAGCACCCGCTGACATTTAAAGCCCCTTTACAGAGGTGGCTGCAGGGCTGGGGTGATCTCCAGGACCTTTGGCAGTGCCCGGCCTGCAGCTGAGGCTGTGGGGCTGCTCCAAGAGGGACACAGCACCGGGCTCAGGCCAGCCCTCAGCCCTCACAGCTGATGCCAAGGGAGAGGCTCAGAAAGCAACTTCACACCTCTTGCTGCAGATATTGCAAAGCACTAAATGCCATTCAGAGAAGCCACCGTGCCAATTTCCTTTCAGCGTCCAGGCATGAGAAGCCATGAAGGTGCCACTGAATGTGCACTCAGGGCACTTCCACTGCCATCCCAAAGGGATCACAAAGGACAGGGCTCTGCTGTCAGCGCTGCTGAGCTCCTAACCCAGCAACCCAGTCTCAGCAAGAGGCAGTAATTGACTGCACCAGGGACACTGGCCACTCATAAAAGGCATCAATCCCACAGGCCACCCAACCCATATTCTGCCATATCTATCTTTTCCCTCTTTTCCCTGCTGTCACTTTCCCCATTTTCTCTGTCTGGGATCTTGGCTTTTCTCTCTCCTGTCTGCAGGTTCAGCTGCATGTGTAACCCTGCAGGAACAGCCTGAAATACCGGGAAGTGGTAGAGCATACTTTGTCAGGAACAAACTGCAGTGACAGGACAAGGGGGAATGGGATCAAACTGCAAGAGTTGGAAGAGATTTGATGATGGGAAGAAGTTCTTTACTGTGAGGGTGCCTGTCCCTGACACAGGGACAAGCGCAGAGAGGCTGTGCATGCCCCATCCCCAGGAACATCCAAGGCCAGGCTGGACAGGCTCCAGAGCAACCTGGTGTGGTGGCAGGTTGCTCAGGTTGAAACCAGATAACCCTTAGGGGCCCTTGCAAGCCAAACCATTCAAGGATTTGATCATTCCATGGTCCCCATCTCCCCATGTGGAATGGCCCTGAAACTTCTGTGACATCACAGCTCCCAGAGTGTTCCAGGTGGAAGGTCCAGAACCTGGAACGCAGCACAGCAGACACTTCACCTGCTGCCAACGGTCAGAGCCCACTCGCTCTTTGCTCTGCCCATCAGTGCTGAGCTCTGGCTGCTGCCTGGGCTTTTCCTGCTGCCTGCTCTAACGCCAATCCCAGCAGGATGTGCACTGCTGCCCCAGTTCAGGTACACTGCCAGGCCAGGGACGGGCAGCCTGCTTGGGTAGGCTGCAGCCATGTGGGAATGGATGGTGTGGGACAGGAAGCCCACCAAGAGATTGTGCTGCCTCTTGCAGACTGCCATCGATACCGTGGAGGACATGGAAGTGGACACAGTGCTGGACAGGGAGGAAATGATGGAGGAGGACACAGAAGAGATGGCTGAGGACATGGAAGTTGATGAGGAGGACAACATCGAGGAGATGGAAGTCGATGAAAAGGATGAGGAGGAGCCCATGGTCCTTGGCTGAAGATGGAACCCCAGGAGCAGGACAAACAAATGCCTCCCATGCCCTGCCCACAGGCAGAGTGTGTCCCCTTCGCCGGGCTGGGGCTGGGCTGGATGGCCCCGCTTGGGGACACGGTGCCCACAGGGGGCCCTGGATTGTGCTGGCACAAGCAGCACCCCTGGCCTGCCCTGCGCTTGCCTGGGGCAGTGCCAGCCCTGCCAGCCCTGCCAGCCCCTGGGCCCAGCTCCCAGCCTAGCTGGGTCCAGTGCTGGCACCAGAGTCCAGCACTGCTGCTGCTCCATTTCCTCCACGAGTGGTGGAGATGATGGCCACAGATGTGACCCCTTTGTAAATATGTTCTGAAGACCCGAGATTTTCTGTATATACGTTTTGAGGTTTGTTAGGCTATAGGATCCCATGTAAATATGTTTTGAAGATTGTTGCTGTTATAAGGATTGTTACAATAAAACATGTTTGTAAATCCAAGGTTTTGCCGATCTTTGGAGAAGAGATCCTGTTAATTTTCAAAAGCTCACTTCTCTTTGCAATTCCTTTGGGCACAGGCAGCGTTTGCACAGTTGTGGTTTCCAGTTGTTCTGGGTTCCCGGGGCTGGAGGTGCCTGGGGGGGCTGGCACGGCCACCCCGGGGCTGGGGTCCCTGTGCACAGGGGCTCCCACTGACACCACTCCTGGCACTGGGCACTGCTGGGCTTCCTGGGCAGGGACAGGGCAGGGCCCCCAGGAGCAGAGCTGTCCCCAGCAGAGAGGGGGCTCTGACAGCACTGGCCCCTGCAGCAATGCCCCCAGGCAGGCAGGAACCCTTCAGCCACCCTCGCTGCTGCAGCCACGGGGACTCCTGGCCCGAGAGCCGGCATCGGGCCACAGGGATGCAAAATCCACCTTCGTGCTCTGAAGGCCATGGCAGCCTTGGCAACTGTGGCACCTGGATCTGGGGCACTGCAGGGGCTGGTGTTTAAGGCTTGCAGCCTCCAAAGGCTCCGGGCTTTGCTCCCCAGCCTGCTTTGCACTGCCCTGGGCCCGGATTGCTCCAGAGACAAAAGCCAAGCCAGGGCATCCTCAGCCTGCCCCCACTGCTGCTGCTGCCAGCGGCCACTGGTCCCTGTCCCCTACTCGGGGGCCAGCTGCAGGGGCAGGGCAGGCTGTGCTGGGCAGGGCCGGGGGGCTTTGGGCCCTGTGGCTGCTGCTGCTGGGGGCCAGGAGCCCAACAGGGCCCCGAGCTCAGCCCCTGCCCGGCCAGCTGCCCTCAGAGCCCCACACTGCCCAGGCATCCCCAGCACAGGGGGCTGTGGCTAATCCCACGCAATCCTGGCGAGAAATTCCCCACAGGAACTAAACCAAGGGTTCCAGGGCAAAGTCAGCACCCGCTGACATTTAAAGCCCCTTTACAGAGGTGGCTGCAGGGCTGGGGTGATCTCCAGGACCTTTGGCAGTGCCCGGCCTGCAGCTGAGGCTGTGGGGCTGCTCCAAGAGGGACACAGCACCGGGCTCAGGCCAGCCCTCAGCCCTCACAGCTGATGCCAAGGGAGAGGCTCAGAAAGCAACTTCACACCTCTTGCTGCAGATATTGCAAAGCACTAAATGCCATTCAGAGAAGCCACCGTGCCAATTTCCTTTCAGCGTCCAGGCATGAGAAGCCATGAAGGTGCCACTGAATGTGCACTCAGGGCACTTCCACTGCCATCCCAAAGGGATCACAAAGGACAGGGCTCTGCTGTCAGCGCTGCTGAGCTCCTAACCCAGCAACCCAGTCTAAGCAAGAGGCAGTAATTGACTGCACCAGGGACACTGGCCACTCATAAAAGGCATCAATCCCACAGGCCACCCAACCCATATTCTGCCATATCTATCTTTTCCCTCTTTTCCCTGCTGTCACTTTCCCCATTTTCTCTGTCTGGGATCTTGGCTTTTCTCTCTCCTGTCTGCAGGTTCAGCTGCATGTGTAACCCTGCAGGAACAGCCTGAAATACCGGGAAGTGGTAGAGCATACTTTGTCAGGAACAAACTGCAGTGACAGGACAAGGGGGAATGGGATCAAACTGCAAGAGTTGGAAGAGATTTGATGATGGGAAGAAGTTCTTTACTGTGAGGGTGCCTGTCCCTGACACAGGGACAAGCGCAGAGAGGCTGTGCATGCCCCATCCCCAGGAACATCCAAGGCCAGGCTGGACAGGCTCCAGAGCAACCTGGTGTGGTGGCAGGTTGCTCAGGTTGAAACCAGATAACCCTTAGGGGCCCTTGCAAGCCAAACCATTCAAGGATTTGATCATTCCATGGTCCCCATCTCCCCATGTGGAATGGCCCTGAAACTTCTGTGACATCACAGCTCCCAGAGTGTTCCAGGTGGAAGGTCCAGAACCTGGAACGCAGCACAGCAGACACTTCACCTGCTGCCAACGGTCAGAGCCCACTCGCTCTTTGCTCTGCCCATCAGTGCTGAGCTCTGGCTGCTGCCTGGGCTTTTCCTGCTGCCTGCTCTAACGCCAATCCCAGCAGGATGTGCACTGCTGCCCCAGTTCAGGTACACTGCCAGGCCAGGGACGGGCAGCCTGCTTGGGTAGGCTGCAGCCATGTGGGAATGGATGGTGTGGGACAGGAAGCCCACCAAGAGATTGTGCTGCCTCTTGCAGACTGCCATCGATACCGTGGAGGACATGGAAGTGGACACAGTGCTGGACAGGGAGGAAATGATGGATGTGGACATGGAAGAGACAGCTGAGGACATGGAAGTTGATGAGGAGGACAACATCGAGGAGATGGAAATTGATGAAAAGGATGAGGAGGAGCCCATGGTCCTTGGCTGAAGATGAAGCCCCAGGAGCAGGACAAACAAATGCCTCCCATGCCCTGCCCACAGGCAGAGTGTGTCCCCTTCGCCGGGCTGGGGCTGGGCTGGATGGCCCCGCTCGGGGACACGGTGCCCACAGGGGGCCCTGGATTGTGCTGGCACAAGCAGCACCCCTGGCCTGCCCTGCGCTTGCGTGGGGCCGTGCCAGCCCTGCCAGCCCTGCCAGCCCCTGGGCCCAGCTCCCAGCCCAGCTGGGCACCAGAGTCCAGCACTGCTGCTGCTCCATTTCCTCCACGAATGGTGGAGATGATGGCCACAGTTGTGACCCCTTTGTAAATATGTTCTCTGGAATAGAGCTTTTCTGTAAATACGTTTAGAAGTTTGTTAGGCTATAGGATCCCATGTAAATATGTTTTGAAGATTGTTGCTGTTATAAGGATTGTTGCAATAAAACATGTTTGTAAATCCAAGGTTTTGCCGATCTTTGGAGAAGAGATCCTGTTAATTTTCAAAAGCTCACTTCTCTTTGCAATTCCTTTGGGCACAGGCAGCGTTTGCACAGTTGTGGTTTCCAGTTGTTCTGGGTTCCCGGGGCTGGAGGTGCCTGGGGGGGCTGGCACGGCCACCCCGGGGCTGGGGTCCCTGTGCACAGGGGCTCCCACTGACACCACTCCTGGCACTGGGCACTGCTGGGCTTCCTGGGCAGGGACAGGGCAGGGCCCCCAGGAGCAGAGCTGTCCCCAGCAGAGAGGGGGCTCTGACAGCACTGGCCCCTGCAGCAATGCCCCCAGGCAGGCAGGAACCCTTCAGCCACCCTCGCTGCTGCAGCCACGGGGACTCCTGGCCCGAGAGCCGGCATCGGGCCACAGGGATGCAAAATCCACCTTCGTGCTCTGAAGGCCATGGCAGCCTTGGCAACTGTGGCACCTGGATCTGGGGCACTGCAGGGGCTGGTGTTTAAGGCTTGCAGCCTCCAAAGGCTCCGGGCTTTGCTCCCCAGCCTGCTTTGCACTGCCCTGGGCCCGGATTGCTCCAGAGACAAAAGCCAAGCCAGGGCATCCTCAGCCTGCCCCCACTGCTGCTGCTGCCAGCGGCCACTGGTCCCTGTCCCCTACTCGGGGGCCAGCTGCAGGGGCAGGGCAGGCTGTGCTGGGCAGGGCCGGGGGGCTTTGGGCCCTGTGGCTGCTGCTGCTGGGGGCCAGGAGCCCAACAGGGCCCCGAGCTCAGCCCCTGCCCGGCCAGCTGCCCTCAGAGCCCCACACTGCCCAGGCATCCCCAGCACAGGGGGCTGTGGCTAAACCCACGCAATCCTGGCGAGAAATTCCCCACAGGAACTAAACCAAGGGTTCCAGGGCAAAGTCAGCACCCGCTGACATTTAAAGCCCCTTTACAGAGGTGGCTGCAGGGCTGGGGTGATCTCCAGGACCTCTGGCAGTGCCCGGTGCGCAGCTGAGGCTGTGGGGCTGCTCCCAGCGGGACACAGCACCGGGCTCAGGCCAGCCCTCAGCCCTCACAGCTGATGCCAAGAGAGAGGCTCAGAAAGCAACTTCACACCTCTTGCTGCAGATATTTCAAAGCACTAAATGCCATTCAGAGAAGCCACGGTGCCAATTTCCTTTCGGCGTCCAGGCATGAGAAGCCATGAAGGTGCCACTGAATGTGCACTCAGGGCACTTCCACTGCCATCCCAAAGGGATCACAAAGGACAGGGCTCTGCTGTCAGCGCTGCTGAGCTCCTAACCAAGCAACCCAGTCTCAGCAAGAGGCAGTAATTGACTGCACCAGGGACACTGGCCACTCATAAAAGGCATCAATCCCACAGCCCACCCAACCCAAATTCTGCCATATCTATCTTTTCCCTCTTTTCTCTTCCCTGCTTTCACTTTCCCCATTTTCTCTGTCTGGGAGCTTGGCTTTTCTCTCTCTTCTCTGCAGATACAGCCACACGTGGCACCCTACAGAAACAGCCTGAAATACCAGGGAATGAGAGAGGATTCTTTGTCAAGAACCGCAGAGACAGGACAAGGGGGAATGGGATGAAACTGCAAGAGTTGGAAGAGATTTGATGATGGGAAGAAGTTCTTTACTGCGAGGGTGCCTGTCCCTGACACAGGGACAAGCGCAGAGAGGCTATGCATGCCCCATCCCCAGGAACATCCAAGGCCAGGCTGGACAGGCTCCAGAGCAACCTGGTGTGGTGGCAGGTTGCTCAGGTTGAAACCAGATAATCCTTAGGGGCCCTTGCAAGCCAAACCATTCAAGGATTTGATCATTCCATGGTCCCCATCTCCCCATGTGGAGTGGCCCTGAAACTTCTGTGACATCACAGCTCCCAGAGTGTTCCAGGTGGAAGGTCCAGGACCTGGAACGCAGCACAGCAGACACTTCACCTGCGGCCAACGGTCAGAGCCCACTCGCCCTTCGCTCTGCCTGTCAGTGCTGAGCTCTGGCTGCTCCCTGGGCTTTTCCTGCCCCTTACTCTAAAGCCAATCCCAGCAGGATGTGCACTGCTGCCCCAGTGCAGGTACACTGCCAGGCCAGGGACGGGCACCCTGCTTGGGCAGGCTGCAGCCATGTGGGAATGGATGGTGTGGGACAGGAAGCCCACCAAGAGATTGTGCTGCCTCTTGCAGACTGCCATCGACACCGTGGAGGACATGGAAGTGGACACAGTGCTGGACAGGGAAGAAATGATGGAGGTGGACACAGATGAGACGGCTGAGGACATGGAAGTAGATGAGGAGGACACCATCGAGGAAATGGAAGTTGATGAAAAGGATGAGGAGGAGCCCATGGTCCTTGGCTGAAGATGGAGCCCCAGGAGCAGGACAAGCCCATGCCTCCCATGCCTTGCCCACAGGCAGAGTGTGTCCCCTTCGCCGGGCTGGGGCTGGGCTGGATGGCCCCGCTCGGGGACACGGTGCCCACAGGGGGCCCTGGATTGTGCTGGCACAAGCAGCACCCCTGGCCTGCCCTGAGCCTGCCTGGGGCCGTGCCAGCCCTGCCAGCCCTGCCAGCCCCTGGGCCCAGCTCCCAGCCTAGCTGGGCCCAGTGCTCGCACCAGAGTCCAGCACTGCTGCTGCTCCATTTCCTCCACGAATGGTGGAGATGATGGCCACAGATGTGACCCCTTTGTAAATATGTTCTCATGAATAGAGCTTTTCTGTATATACGTTTTGAGGTTTGTTAGGCTATAGGATCCCATGTAAATATGTTTTGAAGATTTTTGCTGTTATAAGGATTGTTGCAATAAAACATGTTTGTAAATCCAAGGTTTTGCCGATCTTTGGAGAAGAGATCCTGTTAATTTTCAAAAGCTCACTTCTCTTTGCAATTCCTTTGGGCACAGGCAGCGTTTGCACAGTTGTGGTTTCCAGTTGTTCTGGGTTCCCGGGGCTGGAGGTGCCTGGGGGGGCTGGCACGGCCACCCCGGGGATGGGGTCCCTGTGCACAGGGGCTCCCACTGACACCACTCCTGGCACTGGGCACTGCTGGGCTTCCTGGGCAGGGACAGGGCAGGGCCCCCAGGAGCAGAGCTGTCCCCAGCAGAGAGGGGGCTCTGACAGCACTGGCCCCTGCAGCAATGCCCCCAGGCAGGCAGGAACCCTTCAGCCACCCTCGCTGCTGCAGCCACGGGGACTCCTGGCCCGAGAGCCGGCATCGGGCCACAGGGATGCAAAATCCACCTTCGTGCTCTGAAGGCCATGGCAGCCTTGGGAACTGTGGCACCTGGATCTGGGCGGCTGCAGGGGCTGGTGTTTAAGGCTTGCAGCCTCCAAAGGCTCCGAGCTTTGCTCCCCAGCCTGCTTTGCACTGCCCTGGGCCCGGATTGCTCCAGAGCCAAAAGCCAAGCCAGGGCATTCTCATCCTGCCCCCACTGCTGCTGCTGCCAGCGGCCACTGGCCCCTGTCCCCTACTTGGGGGCCAGCTGCAGGGGCAGGGCAGGCTGTGCTGGGCAGGGCCGGGGGGCTTTGGGCCCTGTGGCTGCTGCTGCTGGGGGCCAGGAGCCCAACAGGGCCCCGAGCTCAGCCCCTGCCCGGCCAGCTGCCCTCAGAGCCCCACACTGCCCAGGCATCCCCAGCACAGGGGGCTGTGGCTAATCCCACGCAATCCTGGCGAGAAATTCCCCACAGGAACTAAACCAAGGGTTCCAGGGCAAAGTCAGCACCCGCTGACATTTAAAGCCCCTTTACAGAGGTGGCTGCAGGGCAGGGGTGATCTCCAGGACCTCTGGCAGTGCCCGGTGCGCAGCTGAGGCTGTGGGGCTTCTCTCAGTGTGACACAGCACCGGGCTCAGGCCAGCCCTCAGCCCTCACAGCTGATGCCAAGAGAGAGGCTCAGAAAGCAACTTCACACCTCTTGCTGCAGATATTTCAAAGCACGAAATGCTATTCAGAGAAGCCACCGTGCCAATTTGTTGAGTTGCGTTATTTGTATGTTTTATTATCCCTGTATTATGTATTGGTTTATTCCTTTGTACCCCCATGTACAACTTGGTTTGCTCCCAGTTTTCCCGCCTTGTCCCCCCTTTCCGCCTTTCCAGTAACTGTCCATCACCCTAGAAGAGGCGCAGTCTTTCCCTTTACCCCTCCCGGGTGCCTTGTCTATCACTCAGTGCCCCTTCCCATCCATCCAGAAGCTTCTACTCAGGGCACCGGGTGATTGGGCGAGGGCCTGAGGCCCCTCCCGTATCCTTCTCCCGCTGGTCCACAGGTGCATCACCCCATTGGGGAGCCACTCCCTACCTCCATCCATATTGGTTACCGGTTTTCCCCTCCCTTACAGTTTATAAGCCAGTACAAGCACTTTGTGCTTGTTCCTGTTGGCTGGCACCGTTCTAGGATATTTGGCCCCGTTGGGTCACAATAAACTTGGACTTAGCCCCCAGCAGGATCCGCTCTTCATTTACCACCACAAGGCGTGCTAGCGCTGCCCGGGACCCACGAAGGCACTCTCCAAACCCCAGCTGGGAGCGGCGGAGGGTGCCTCAATCGCCCACTCTCGCCCCAGGACGAGCTAGCCGGGGCTGAGATAAAGGGAACCGGGGCGGGAGCGCAGCAGCTGGCGCCCAACATGTGGCCCCGTTTTCGCGGCTTTGGACCCCTCGTTTGAGGATTTTAGGGTTGTGCGGACCCGAAGAATCGTCCTCCCTGGCCATCAGCTACCCCGGTAGCAGCAGACCCGCATTCTAGTGGGTGGCGCTCCCAGGGACAGGACCGGCAGCTCCGGAACGCGTCGCCGGAGTCGGTCCTCTCGCGGAGGAGTCCTACCATTGGATTTTCCTTTCCACCCTTCCCTCTTGGACCCCTTTAGTTGTGAGTATAGGGGCCCCTGGGGCTTTCCCGGTCCTTTTTTGGTTGTTCCTTTCCCCTAGGGTTTAGGGAAAGGATCCCTTTTTGGTGGGTTTCTTTTTCCCTGGGGTTCGGGGAAAAGATCCCTGTTTTTAGTGCTCCCTGGTGAGCTCCTGGTGCTTCCCTTCCCAGGCGGGAAGCTTAAAGACTGCGGCAAAGCCGGAGGGGTGGTCTTTTGTTTTTCGTTCGTGTTTTCCCAATCGTAGGCTCTGCGGCACAATTTAACATCAGGCAGCATGGGTGCAAAGCTGTCCGTGCCGCAGAAGAGCATTTATTCCCAAGTTGTGGGTATCCTTTTAGTGGGGGGAATAAGAGTTAAAAAAACAGAAGTAAAACGGCTTGTCCGGTGGTTGTCGCAGACCTTCCCTGATATTTCGGCAGCTAAATTATACCAAGTTCCCTTTTGGGACCAGGTAGGGAGGGAGATCCTGCAACAGTCGGATCTCTCTCTCTCCAAATTCACCCATTTGGCCCTCCAAATTCGCGATATTATTAAAAATCATTACGAAAGTCTGCCACAGCCAGCCGCAAACAAACCGATACCCAGTTCGGCTGTTAGCTCGAGAAACCCTACTCCGCTTTCCTCTCCCTCTCTCCCGAAGTCAGGTATTCTCAGACAGGCATCCCGGCGTTGCCTGCAAGCAGATTCTGGCCCCTCTGGGAATATCCTTGACTCCCCGCAGGACGGTGCAGGCACTGTCTCTGCTTCTACCCGTTCCCCTTCTTCCCCGCGCTGTACAGCCCCGTCCCGTAGAGACTCCGTTCGTTTTCAGTTATCCCAGACCCCCGAAGATCCCTCATCCCCTATCCACCATCCCCAAACCCCGCAAAATGGCTCTCCTTCTCCCCCTTCCCCAGGACACAAGATGGCGGAGACCCCATGGCTTTTCCCGCCACTTGTGCTCCTTCTTCCCACAATCCCTATCCTCCCTCCTCCCAAAACCCCTTCCAGCAGATCAACCCCTTCTGCTCCCAAGACTTCTCCGCCCATCTCTCTCCTCCACCCCCTGCAGACTCCTCCTCTCTTGAATTATTTAACACCCCACCCCTCAGCTCCAACCCCGGGGAGGGGAGTCCCCAACATACCACTCCCCCTGCTCCAGACCATGCCTCATCCCCTGGTTCCCACGACCCCACTTCCAGTTCCCACGCTTTCGGTTCTGGGGGGGGGGAGCGTGGGAACCCCGATCCACCCCAATCCCTGCCTGCCTTCTCGGCCGCACCTGTCACCTGTACCCCGCGGCGGGGGGGTAGGCCCCTTGCACAGTGGTCCCCCATCCCCCAGCAGACCATCAAGGAGCTCTGCAAGGCCAAGAAAGAATTCGGTAGGGAAAGCGAATATTTTAGAGGCTTATTGAAGGCAACCCTCTCCTCCAAAGAATATGTCCCCACGGACATTCGGACTCTCTTCTCCTGCCTTATCACCCACGGAGAATTTTTAATCTGGGAATCCGAGTGGAAGCGGGAGATCAGGGAGGTGTTGCCTGACCTCTGGGCCAATGCAGATAGCTCTAGGGATGAAGATGGGGCAATAATATCCGTAGACCACTTGTGCGGGGAGGGGGATTGGAAAATGGGGACCAAGCAGGCAAAAAAAATACCTCGAGAGGCGCTGTAAGTCAGCACTAGGGCGGCAGAGAAGGCATTTTTTAAGTTAAGACCCAGCGGTACGGCTATTAACTTCTTGTCCCTAAAGCAGGAACCCCTAGAACCTTTTGTCGCGTTCGTGGATCGCTTGCACCACGCGATGGAGGCTCAGGTCCCGGATGAGAAACGGAGAGAGGGGATGCTTGCTATGGTAGCAAGGCAGAATGCAAACGACGCTTGCAGGCAAGCAATCCTCAGTCTGCCCCTGGACCCTGAGCCTACCCTTCAAAGCATGCTGCAGGTCTGTGCGAGGAAGGTGACGGTTCCTGCTAGGGACATTCCAAGGACTCCTAAACCACCAACAAAGAGAGTGGCTTTTGCTGCAGCCGCGACGCCGCCAACCACCCCTTCTACGGACCACCGCCCCACAGGAGCACCCCTGAGGGGACAACAACAACACCAGGCCTGCAATTTATGTAGGCAAAAGGGACATTGGGCTTCCCAATGCCCGCTGAGGGACGAGTTTTTTAAGTTTAGGCAGCGACATCAGGGGAGAAGTGCCCCCAACTCGGGGGGTAAACAAAAAAACTGAGTCATCAGCGCAGTTCCTCCCTGCGCGAGGACATAAATATGGTGGGCTCTATAACATCAGAGGAGGGGAGGTACGACTACCTGCAATGCCCACCTGAGGACATTTCACTGGACTTGACACACCGGACTATGGCTGACGATCCAACCTATATGAGGGAGGATGTGGATTTCATCCCCACCGCTTGGCTGGGTCGAGGCCCGAACCAGCCCAAGCCGGTACTTAACACCCCATCTGATTTCTCCCCATATAGGTTGGCCCTGACTGAGGCTCTGCACCTAAGGGACAGCGACTGGCACTCCATCGCCGTCGACACAGAGGACCCGGGAACCTGGAAGAACCTCCACAGTAAGTATATCGTTCTTGGGGACACAAAATTCACACCTCTCGAAGTCACCATTGCACCATCCCTGACATCCAAGAACACTGAGCAATTGGTGGTGTGGCTGCACTGCCCCCATCCTCCGGTCTTCCTTCCCAAGGGCCAAATCATCACCCAGGCCATTCCAGCATCTGGGCCTCCAGCACACCCTGAGGATCTATGGAAGAAAACAGCGAAGAAGAGCTACCAGGTGTGCCAGGCCCAGGTCATAGGGAAGGAAAGACCAAAGCTCTCCTGCTATATGCGGAAGGATGGGGAGTACAAACACCTAAGCGGTCTCCTGGACACAGGGGCAGACGTGACGATCATCCCCGCACGGGATTGGCCGTCACGCTGGGAGCTGCAAAATGTGGCGGGAAAAATTCAAGGTGTAGGGGGTTCTCAATTAGCAAAACAGTCAAAAAACATTGTAAAATTTGAGGGGCCGAATGGGCAATCGGCTTATTTACGCCCGTTCGTTTTAGACTATACAGAACCCCTGTGGGGGAGAGACCTGATGGCCCAGTGGGGGGTCACAATTGACATCCTGACCCCTCAGGTTTTTCGGGCAGCGGTCACTGAGGAGCGTCCTACCCGAAAACTTAATTGGCTCACAGATACACCAGTGTGGGTAGAGCAGTGGCCGCTCAATAAACAGAAATTAAAAGCGCTTCGGGAGCTCGTGAAGGAGCAACTCGCCAAAGGGAATATCCAGGAAACAACATCCCCCTGGAATTCCCCCGTCTTTGTCCTGAAAAAACCTGGCAAAGACGAGTGGCGCCTCCTCCACGACCTCCGTGCCATCAACAACGTAATAGAAGATATGGGTCCTCTCCAGCCAGGGATGCCGTCCCCCACGATGTTACCGGAAAATTGGGAATTGGCTGTGATTGATATCAAGAATTGTTTTTTCCAAATTCCCTTACACCCTGATGACGCACCACGGTTTGCCTTCTCGGTTCCTTCCATCAACCGAGAAGCCCCAATGGAGAGATACCACTGGAAATGTCTTCCCCAAGGTATGAAGATCAGCCCTACCATCTGCCAGTGGTATGTCTCTTCATTGCTGTCCCCTGTGCGTGCAGCCACCGAGGGTGTGATCATCCAGCATTACATGGATGATATCCTTATTTGTGCCCCCAACAGCGATCTACCTACACACGCGCTTGAACTGACAACCAGTGCGTTGGTTGCTGTAGGGTTCGAGCTGCGAGAAGATAAGATTCAAAGGATGCCACCTTGGAAGTACCTGGGTTTGGAGATAAACAAGCGGACCATTTTTCTGCAGAAATTGGCCATAAAAAATTCAATTAGGACTCTAGCCGACGTGCAGCAGCTGTGCGGGTCTTTAAATTGGGTGAGACCCTGGTTAGGTATTAACAACGAAGACCTAGCCCCTCTTTTCAATTTATTGAAAGGGGGGGAAGAACCTAGTTCTCCCAGGGAACTCACTCCAGAGGCCAAAGCCGCTTTGCAGAAGGTTCAGGAGGCAATGTCTGCCAGGCAGGCCCACAGGTACGATCCGGGCCTGCCCTTCCGATTCATCATATTGGGCAGACTGCCACACCTCCACGGAGTCATCTTCCAATGGGCAGACACCCTAGGAAAGGGCAAGGATCAGGACAAAAGGGACCCACTCTCCATCATAGAGTGGGTATTCCTGAGTCATTCACGATCCAAAAAGATGACACGGCCACAAGAGCTGGTGGCAGAGCTAATCCGCAAAGCGAGAACACGGATTCGGGAGCTGGCGGGGTGTGACTTTGAGTACATCCACATTCCTTTGAAATTGAAATTGGGCCAATTCACAAAGGCAATGTTAGAACACCTGCTGCAAGAAAACGAATCATTGCAGTTTGCACTGGACAGCTACACCGGAAAAACTTCCGTTTTGAGACCGGCCCACAAAATTTTCAATTTGGAAATCCAATTCACTTTGTCAACAAAACAGATTCAGAGCAAAAAACCCTTAAGGGCTCTAACAGTTTTTACGGACGCGTCCGGAGGGTCCCACAAGTCAGTAGTGACTTGGAAAGATCCTCAAACTCAGCGGTGGGAAGCGGATGTTGTTGAGGTGGAAGGATCCCCTCAAGTAGCTGAGTTGGCCGCAGTCGTCAGAGCTTTTGAGCGGTTCTCTGAACCTTTTAATTTGGTTACTGATTCGGCCTATGTAGCGGGTGTAGTGTCTAGAGCACAGGATGCAATCCTGCAAGGTGTCTCCAACGATGCCCTTAACAAGTTGCTCTCAAAGCTGATAAGGCTAGTCTCCCACCGAGAGCAACCGTTTTATGTGATGCATATCAGGTCACACACCGACCTGCCGGGGTTCTTGGCCGAGGGCAATCGGCGTGCTGATTCCCTCGCTGCCGCCCCCGCACAGCTGGCGCCGCTCCCGGACAAGTTCCAGCAAGCAAAGATCAGCCACCAGCTTTACCACCAGAATGCGCCTGGTCTGGTCCGGCAGTTCCATCTAACCCGGGACCAGGCCAAGGCCATTGTGGCCACATGCCCATCCTGTAAGTCGCTCCCACTACCATCAGTGAGCGCAGGGGCTAATCCTAGGGGTCTGAGGTCCTGTGAGGTGTGGCAGATGGACGTTACTCATATCCCCTCCTTCGGGAGGATGAAGTACGTCCATGTCTCCGTGGACACCTTCTCTGGAGCAGTTTTCGCCTCTGCCCACACAGGGGAGAAGGCCAAGGACGTAGAGAAACACCTGATACAAGCCTTCTCCATGCTGGGCGTCCCAAAACTGATAAAAACAGACAATGCCCCCGGGTACACATCCAAGGAATTCGCAGGCTTCCTGCAGCAATGGGTAATAAAACATAAAACTGGCATCGCCTATTCCCCATCAGGTCAAGCCGTGGTGGAGAGGACTCATCAGAGCATCAAAAGGATGCTTAAACAACAACAGTCGTCAGCTAAAAATGAGTCCCCCCAAGTTCAGTTGGCGCGGGCCCTTTTTACCATCAATTTCTTAAACTGTTCCTTCGAGTGCCTCAACCCCCCCATCGCGAGGCACTTTAATTCCTACAAGCAGAGCAAGGTCAGGGAGAAGCCGCCAGTTCTCATTAAAGACCCTGAGACCTGGCGGCAGGAGGGACCCTATGACTTGGTCACCTGGGGACGGGGGTACGCTTGCGTATCCACGCCCTCAGGCCTGAGATGGGTCCCTTCCAAATTCATCAGACCATATGTCCCTAAGACCCAGAAGAGAGAACCGGACAGTCCTCAGGTTGGGCATGCCGCCCTCAGACGGCGGAGAAGGTCCCCCTCACCTGACCCCCCCTCTGGCTCCTCGGATTCTCTGTCCCCCTTTGAGTTAGACCTCCCCTACCTCGATTATTAATTTATATTTCAGTTATTTTCCAGACACGCACTCCACCCTGAAACCACCCAGGATGCTGTCATCTATGAGCCTCATCCTTCTCGGCATCACCATCGCCCTAAGACCCCAGCATGTGTAGATCGTTCCTCAGCCTCCAGCAAAAGTTCCAGGGCTGAGGACGTCCGCACTTCCATCGCTGCAGGATGGTTGGGGTCGCTGTTTGAAGGATGAGGACTCTCTAGGTGGGTTCAATCAATTTTAAAAACAGGACTTCTGCTGCTGCTGGGACTCATTGTGTTTATCATAGGCTTCAGCTTGGTAAAGAGTTTAATTTTAAAAGCAATTAACTCCACCATCAGCGTCAACCACGCCGCACTGATAGCGCCTTACGAACTGGAACCATTAAATCAGGAAGGGTTCCAAGAAGAAGAACTTCCTGAAGAAGGCAAAATCTAGTTCCAAGATGAGCCCAGAAACTGTGAAGCCCCCGTTTAAAGACTTACTTTATCCTCTTCCCCTTTCTTTCTTTTTAAACAAAAAAGGAGGAGATGTGGAGTTGCGTTATTTGTATGTTTTATTATCCCTGTATTATGTATTGGTTTATTCCTTTGTACCCCCATGTACAACTTGGTTTGCTCCCAGTTTTCCCGCCTTGTCCCCGCTTCCCGCCTTTCCAGTAACTGTCCATCACCCTAGAAGAGGCGCAGTCTTTACCCCCCCCCGGGTGCCTTGTCTGTCACTCAGTGCCCCTTCCCATCCATCCAGAAGCTTCTACTCAGGGCACCGGGTGATTGGGTGAGGGCCTGGGGCCCCTCCCGTATCCTTCTCCCGTTGGTCCACAGGTGCATCACCCCATTGGGGAGCCACTCCCTACCTCCATCCATATTGGTTACCGGTTTTCCCCTCCCTTACAGTTTATAAGCCAGTACAAGCACCTTGTGCTTGTTCCTGTTGGCTGGCACCGTTCTAGGATATTTGGCCCCGTTGGGTCACAATAAACTTGGACTTAGCCCCCAGAGGGATCCGCTCTTCATTTACCACCACAAGGCGTGCTAGCGCTGCCCGGGACCCAAGAAGGCACTCTCCAAACCCCAGCTGGGAGCAGCGGAGGGTGCCTCAATCGCCCACTCTCGCCCCAGGACGAGCTAGCCGGGGCTGAGATAAAGGGAACCGGGGCGGGAGCACGGCACCAATTTCCTTTTGATGTCCAGTCATGAGAAGCCATGAAGGTGCCACTGAATGTGCACTCAGGGCACTTCCACTGCCATCCCAAAGGGATCACAAAGGACAGGGCTCTGCTGTCAGTGCTGCTGAGCTCCTAACCCAGCAACCCAGTCTCAGCAAGAGGCAGTAATTGACTGCACCAGGGACACTGGCCACTCATAAAAGGCATCAATCCCACAGCCCACCCAACCCAAATTCTGCCATATCTATCTTTTCCCTCTTTTCTCTTCCCTGCTTTCACTTTCCCCATTTTCTCTGTCTGGGAGCTTGGCTTTTCTCTCTCCTGTCTGCAAGTTCAGCCGCACGTGTTACCCTGCAGGAACAGCCTGAAATACCGGGAAGTGGTAGAGCATACTTTGTCAGGAACAAACTGCAGTGACAGGACAAGGGGGAATGGGATCAAAC
Source organism: Lonchura striata (assembly GCF_050655825.1). Lineage (NCBI taxonomy): Eukaryota > Metazoa > Chordata > Aves > Passeriformes > Estrildidae > Lonchura > Lonchura striata. The sequence continues at coordinate 32,621,624 of NC_140710.1, read as the reverse complement.
TGCAAGAGTTGGAAGAGATTTGATGATGGGAAGAAGTTCTTTACTGCGAGGGTGCCTGTCCCTGACACAGGGACCAGTGCAGAGAAGCTGTGCATGCCCCATCCCCAGGAACATCCAGGCTGGACAGGCTCCAGAGCAACCTGGTGTGGTGGCAGGTTGCTCAGGTTGAAACCAGATAATCCTTAGGGGCCCTTGCAAGCCAAACCATTCAAGGATTTGATCATTCCATGGTCCCCATCTCCCCATGTGGAATGGCCCTGAAACTTCTGTGACATCACAGCTCCCCGACTGTTCCAGGTGGAAGGTCCAGGACCTGGAACACAGCACATCAGACACTTCACCTGCGGCCAACGGTCAGCGCTCACTCGCCCTTCGCTCTGCCCGTCAGTGCTGAGCTCTGGCTGCTGCTTGGGCTTTTCCTGCTGCCTGCGCTGAAGCCAATCCCAGCAGGATGTGCACTGCTGCCCCAGTGCAGGTACACTGCCAGGCCAGGGACGGGCAGCCTGCTTGGGCAGGCTGCAGCCATGTGGGAATGGATGGTGTGGGACAGGAAGCCCACCAAGAGATTGTGCTGCCTCTTGCAGACTGCCATCAACACCGTGGAGGAGATGGAAGTGGACATGGTGCTGGACAGGGAAGAAATGATGGAGGTGGACACAGAAGAGACGGCTGAGGACATGGAAGTAGATGAGGAGGACACCATCGAGGAAATGGAAGTTGATGAAAAGGATGAGGAGGAGCCCATGGTCCTTGGCTGAAGATGGAGCCCCAGGAGCAGGACAAGCAGATGCCTCCCATGCCCTGCCCACAGGCAGAGTGTGTCCCCTGACGCCAGGCGGGGGCTGGGCTGGATGGCCCCACTCGGGGATACGGTGCCCACAGGGGGCCCTGGATTGTGCTGGCACCAGCAGCACCCCTGGCCTGCCCTGCGTTTGCCTGGGGCCGTGCCAGCCCTGCCAGCCCTGCCAGCCCCTGGGCCCAGCTCCCAGCCCAGCTGGGCCCAGTGGTGGCACCAGAGTCCAGCACTGCTGCTGCTCCATTTCCTCCACGAGTGGTGGAGATGATGGCCACAGATGTGACCCCTTTGTAAATATGTCCTCTGGAATAGAGCTTTTCTGTAAATACGTTTAGAAGTTTGTTAGGCTATAGGATCCCATGTAAATATGTTTTGAAGATTGTTGCTGTTATAAGGATTGTTACAATAAAACATGTTTGTAAATCCAAGGTTTTGCCGATATTTGGAGAAGAGATCCTGTTAATTTTCAAAAGCTCACTTCTCTTTGCAATTCCTTTGGGCACAGGCAGCGTTTGCACAGTTGTGGTTTCCAGTTGTTCTGGGTTCCCGGGGCTGGAGGTGCCTGGGGGGGCTGGCACGGCCACCCCGGGGCTGGGGTCCCTGTGCACAGGGGCTCCCACTGACACCACTCCTGGCACTGGGCACTGCTGGGCTTCCTGGGCAGGGACAGGGCAGGGCCCCCAGGAGCAGAGCTGTCCCCAGCAGAGAGGGGGCTCTGACAGCACTGGCCCCTGCAGCAATGCCCCCAGGCAGGCAGGAACCCTTCAGCCACCCTCGCTGCTGCAGCCACGGGGACTCCTGGCCCGAGAGCCGGCATCGGGCCACAGGGATGCAAAATCCACCTTCGTGCTCTGAAGGCCATGGCAGCCTTGGGAACTGTGGCACCTGGATCTGGGCGGCTGCAGGGGCTGGTGTTTAAGGCTTGCAGCCTCCAAAGGCTCCGGGCTTTGCTCCCCAGCCTGCTTTGCACTGCCCTGGGCCCGGATTGCTCCAGAGCCAAAAGCCAAGCCAGGGCATCCTCAGCCTGCCCCCACTGCTGCTGCTGCCAGCGGCCACTGGCCCCTGTCCCCTACTCGGGGGCCAGCTGCAGGGGCAGGGCAGGCTGTGCTGGGCAGGGCCGGGGGGCTTTGGGCCCTGTGGCTGCTGCTGCTGGGGACCAGGAGCCCAACAGGGCCCCGAGCTCAGCCCCTGCCCGGCCAGCTGCCCTCAGAGCCCCACACTGCCCAGGCATCCCCAGCACAGGGGGCTGTGGCTAATCCCACGCAATCCTGGCGAGAAATTCCCCACAGGAACTAAACCAAGGGTTCCAGGGCAAAGTCAGCACCCGCTGACATTTAAAGCCCCTTTACAGAGGTGGCTGCAGGGCTGGGGTGATCTCCAGGACCTCTGGCAGTGCCCGGTGCGCAGCTGAGGCTGTGGGGCTGCTCCCAGCGGGACACAGCACCGGGCTCAGGCCAGCCCTCAGCCCTCACAGCTGATGCCAAGGGAGAGGCTCAGAAAGCAACTTCACACCTCTTGCTGCAGATATTTCAAAGCACTAAATGCCATTCAGAGAAGCCACCGTGCCAATTTCCTTTCGGCGTCCAGGCCTGAGAAGCCATGAAGGTGCCACTGAATGTGCACTCAGGGCACTCCCACTGCCATCCCAAAGGGATCACAAAGGACAGGGCTCTGCTGTCAGCGCTGCTGAGCTCCTAACCCAGCAACCCAGTCTCAGCAAGAGGCAGTAATTGACTGCACCAGGGACACTGGCCACTCATAAAAGGCATCAATCCCACAGCCCACCCAACCCAAAGCTTTGCATGTCTACCTTTTCGTTCTTCTCTCTTCTCTCGTGTCACTTTCCCCATTTTCTCTGTCTGGGAGCTTGGCTTCTCTCTCTCCTGTCTTCAGGTTCAGCCGCACGTGTGACCCTGCAGGAACAGCCTGACCTACAAACAAAGGTCACGTTATTTCAGAGGGCTGCATTGCTCCAGCTTTGGGGACAACTGGGAGCTGAAGAAACATGCTCCTCCCTGGGGGAAGGGGGAATCTTTCATCCCACACATTGAGGAGTGGGCTATTCTCTACTGATGCCGTTTCCATCCTGAAACACCCCTAAGGTGTTGCTTTTCCTTCCCCAGAAATGCCACCGGAGCCACCAAAGCTGTCCCTCTGATGCCAGGCTGGCTCTGATCCACAGTACCGGTGGAACCCTGAGCCAAGCAGACACTGGTTCCTTCCTCTCTTCTTGCCCAGGTCCTAGGAGAGCACTAAAACTCCACACCCGGAGTGAATTTGTAGGCTTCATGGAGAAAGGGGAATTATTACTGATTGGGGCAGACAGAATAAAATGAAGCTGCCAGAGGGAAATCAAAGCATCCCGCAGAGTACAGCCAGGTACGCTGCACATCAAGGCTGTGCTGGTGTGGAAATACTTTATTAAAAGGAATTTATGATCACTACTATCTGCCAACAAAAATATACAGAATACATTAAGCTTCAGATTTAAATTCAGAAAAGATTGGAAATTCAGAGTGGTTTTCACCAGTTCACCACAAACACATCTCAATGGCCAGCCCTACACTGGGGTGAAGAGGAGGATAGATTTGGTTGCTACTTCTTGATGGCATTTCTTCTTCTCTTAATGCAGGAATTCTGCCTGCCCAGGACAGCGAGGCTGCAGCTGAACAGCCACAGAGCTGCTCACAGATTGACAGACAGACCACAGCTGCTCACCCTCCTCCCTCCTGAGGATTCCTTATTCAGCCTTTCCTTTCTCTCTTCCTTTTGCGTAAAAAAATACCTGGGATAGAGTAACAGCTTGCAGGAGACAGGGAGCATCTCCTACCAAAGAGAAGTGAAGACAAGGGTAATTATTTTGTAGAATAAATACGTGTACTCCCAGACAAAAAGCTCTGGTCTCGGGAACAACTGGATTGATCCCTCCCTGTTCAAGACCACAGAGACACTTCCCTGATCAAAGGACCTGGTACTTCATATGTAAGACTGGGATGTTTGTGACAATTCAGACAGAAACATTTCAAAGCCTGTAGTCATCCAGTAGGTATAAATGCATTTAGAAAATGCAGGAAAATCCATCTTGGAGGATTTCCTACTAAAACAAGGTTTGCATTTCTGGCAGGCTCTCTTTCTCTCCATCAGTCCTGCCTACTGGAAATTGCATTGGTTGGACATGTGAGAGGACAGGTGTGATTATTTCCCCATTTTAGGGGAGGACAGGCTAGATGTGCCTCCTCCACACTTGGAGTGCTTTCCATGGACAGGTCCCAACCTCCTCCTGCTCCTTAAACTTGTGATACACAGGACCTTTAATCTCTGTCTATCTATGGGAGCATCCTCCCACGCTGAGAAGTTGGGCTCTGCAGGAATTTGGTGCCATCATCAATCTGTGCCCCTTGCTGGTGGTGGAGCTGGGACGTGCTGATCAGAGAGGAGTTTGTAGGATCTCCATGAAAAGGGCAGCACCACATCTTCTGTCCCTGGCTCGGGCAGCACCTGCACAGGGCTCTGCCAGCACAGCCAGTGAGACCCTGGTGGAGTGGGAGGTGTCCCTGCCCACGGCAGGGAGGTGGAAGGAGATGAGCTTTAAGCTGCTGTAGGATGAAATGCCAAAGCGTGCTGAGCAGGAGGCAGGAGGGGATCGGGAGGACAATCCCTCCTCTGCAGGCACCAAGGTGCTCAGGGGCACAGCCAGGGCAGCTGGCTGCCTCCCCACAAAGCTCAAGGCTTTCCTGGCTATGTCACCATTCACAGCCCCAGCAGTGGCTGCAGCAGCTCTGGGCTGTCACACAGCCAGGAATGGCCCTGACAGGGAGCACAGCACAGCTCCAGCTGCATCCAGGCACATTAGCCTCCCGCCTGCCAGGGGAGAGGAAGGAGGTGGATGGAATCCCGTTGAGGGAATCACCCAAAAGGAAAGCACAGGAGCAGGCTCCAGAAGGGTGGGGGGCTGGGGAGTCCAGCCCTCAAATTCCTATTCTCAGTGTGAGAAACGCTATTCGCTTCCAAAAAGTTTCAAAGGTTTATTAAACCTTATAAAAAACACAGCAGAAGGCTGAATAGTGAAAATATTAGTGTTGGGAGCAGAGGATTTTCCCACCATGTGCTCATCCACACAATGGAGGTTTCACCTTTTAACCCTTTATCCCCCCAAAGTTCTGTCTATCGACTCCTCCTGCTCTGTCCAGTGCTGGAGATCACTTCTGACACCTTGACTGGAGCTCAGGTGCTGCCACAGCAACGAGCCACCCCTCCCAAATATCCCAAACCCAGGGCACCCCTGATAACAGCACAAGGGGGTAAAACATAGCTATAAAACTTCTCTTTACATATATATATATATATGATATTTGCCTTTTAATTGTGAGAGTCAATCATCGCATTACTCATGTGTCACATCAGCAAGCAGGAAATAAAAGCAAACCCAGGCCTGGTGCTCACGAGCTGCACACCCAGCACAGCCAAATCACAGAAACTGCATCAGCCAAGGCACAAACCCTTCCTGCTCCTGCTTGGCACACTAAACGAGATGTAACCAAGAGCATCCGAACCCCAGAGCAAAACTCACAACCCCAATGTGTTTAAGCAGCTCTTGGTGCTCCAGGGACTTCCCTCCCTGCTCAGCACAGTAGCCCAGGTTCATGGCACAGCAGGACAAACGCACTGCTTTAATAAATAAACCATGAAAAACATCCCTGTTTTCAACAAAAATATTGACATTGACACTTAAAAATGTTACAGCTGTTCAAGGAAGGTCTTCTGTCTTATTTAGTTTGGGGTATTTTGAAGTCAAAAATGTGTTTGAGGGTGGGTTGACTTGCATAATGTGATTAAAATTGCTGATTTCGATGAGTAAGCTGGAAATCCTGAATTTTAATCATGTTTCAGTATGCAGCTTCTAGACATTTCCCTTAAAAATAGTTGATTCTCTTTGATTCCTATAATTTGATACTATTCAACAACTGGGAGCACACACTGGAGCAATACATGTGTAAGCAATTACACAGCTTCACATGCTGCTAAAACAGAATCATTTTGTTAATAGCTTTTTCCCAAGAGAAATTAATTTTTTACTTATTGTTTGCATTAAGGTGCACTTGGGAAATGAAAGTCAATTAAAAAATACAAAAACCACATTTTTATTTAAGGCATTTTAAAACATTTTTATCCTTGACACCTCAGACAAATAAAAGATTTGTATCCACAGGTAGGCACTGCATAGATGTGTTACAGAATGGTCCCTCATCCCTGAGAGCTGCAAATCCTACAGCTGCCAGACCTCATCCCTTGCTCCTCATAAAGGGAAAGGAGAGTTTCCATTCTAGTTAATTTCCCAGCTCTAAATCAACTACAAGTGAGCAGAAATAGCTGTGAGATCCCCTCACAAACCTGCCAGAAGGGCTCCAGCTGTGAAGGGGAAAGCAGCAAACTCCTGCCCCCACAAATTGTTTGGACCCCTTAAAAAATATCCCACTCTTGGGATTTTTTTAACTACAACAAAAATAAATTAAAATAAATTAAAAATAAGATCACAGAATCCCCAAATGGTTTGGGTGGAAAGGAACCTTAAAGCTAATCCAGTGCCACCCCTGCCATGGCAGGGGCACCTTCCACTGTCCCAGCCTGCTCCAGCCCTGTCCAACCTGGCCTTGGGCACTGCCAGGGATCCAGGGGCAGCCACAGCTGCTCTGGGCACCTGTGCCAGGCCCTGCCCACCTCCCAGGGAACAATTCCTCCCTAATATCCAATCTGAACCTGCTCTCAGTTTGAATAGGTGTTATTGCATTGCCTTGGGATGATGGATTGAGAGAAAGCCTCAGGGTTTGAGCAGAGCTCCCAGTGCCTCTGCTGGGAACGTGTCACCCACGTGTACCTCATTCACTCAGCTGCCTTGCAGCCAAAAAGACAGTGTCCAACAGGTAAAGTACCCAGAGGATAAAACCCTTGTCACTGCACAAATGACAAGGTCTTTATTGGGAATAAATGTCAAAGCAGAGCGACAGCATTTATTTTCCAAGCAGGAGACACTGATCCTGTGGCGACACTGCAGGGATGGTGTTATTCCTGTTCCTGATTTAATCCCTTTATCAGCTGCAGAAGCACCAGGACAGGCTTTGGTCTCCCATGCCAGCTCTGACTGACACTGCTGTCCCCACAAGCTGTCCCCACCCCTGGGTGCTCCCTCTGCAGCCCAAAGCACCTGGAGGTCCCTCTGAGCATTAGCACTGTTTCACTGGATGCACTCTGTCCATAAAGTTGCTTAAAGAGACGCCGAGGAAGACTTTAATTTATAGCCCCATTCTTTTAATCTTGGTCAGCCAGATTTTTTCAGACATCTGTTTATATCTCCTTATAATATATTGGCTGGAGCAGCAGCACCAGGCAGCAGCTCCCTTGCAGGGGCTCTGCTGACATTTATAAACCAAAGCGATTTCTCTCATGTGCTTTATGTTATCAGCTAAACCTGTCCACTTAAATTATTGCCTTGTAACCAAATCACAACTATCTGTTACTCTGCTCTGTGCACGTTTCCCAGGCTCTATACCAATATCAAGCTTTGCAGAGTCTAAAAACAAGATGATAAATTAATAAACAAATGGAAAACAGGACATGCTTCCACCAGGAGGATCAGGTACGTTGTGCACCACATTACTAAAAGCAGAGGGCTGCTGTGTGGAATATGCAGCACACAGTGATATCCAAAGAACCCCATCTCTCTTCTTCTAGACCAATCAAATGACCAGCTGTGTCTCCTCACTAAAGAAGAAAGCTCTCATCCTGCCCAGCTCCTTTCCAGCACATTATTCCATATTCCACAAGTGAGTTTGTGTTCCAGCATGGGGACAGGGCTGAGCCCCAACTCATTGCACAGCTACAGGTTGGGAAGTTGTACATCACACACTGACCTGCAAACCTCCCACCAAGGTTGTGCGGTAATTCACTGCAGTGGCTTCCCCATCCCATCCCATCCCATCCCATCCCATCCCATCCCATCCCGTCCCGTCCCGTCCCGTCCCGTCCCGTCCCGTCCCGTCCCGTCCCTTCCCGTCCCGTCCCCACCCCTTGGACAAAGCTCCCAGCCACTGACTGCCCACCAAGAGGAGCCCAAGAGGGACACGAGACTGTCCCCCTGCAGCACCACCCTGTCCCCGTGGCAGCTGGGGCAAGCAGAACAAGGGTGATCCAGCTCGCTGAGGCAGGTCCCCAGCTTATCCCCAAGTGAGCATCCTTGTTTGGCATTGGTAGAGAATTCAAAAATCTATCAAGGGTTTGAAAACAAGCCCCAGTTATGAGTCCGTAAGTGGTTCTGCAGCTCTCAAAAATTACCTTGGTATGTGAGCAAGCCTCAGATAACATCTACCTTCCTTTATTCTTTGTTTCTCTCCACGCAGGGAGTGAGGGAAAAGGGACTTTTTTTCTAGTACAGGCAACAAAGGAATCTGGAATCAATATGTGAATGTTCCAGCAAAACACACCGGCAGTGCTGCAGAACTGAAATAATCACACTGCCAGAGCATCCATAATAACTTATCTGGTGGCACCGCACCTCTCCATTAATAAAATAACGACTAAAAACTACCAGGAGACAAATCCCAGGGAGCAGCAGAGCTCCCCACAGCTGCATCCCCAGCTCCAGGAGCCACCAGTGCCATGCTGGGGAACTGGCTGAGGCCAGGGCATCCTGTGCTGGTGACACACAGGGGACACTGTGCCTGCCTCCAGCTGTGCCCGGGTGGATGGGATGTCCCACACCAGGGTGCTCAGAGGAAAACAGAGGAGCCAGGCCCAGTCTGGGGGGCTCAGCTCACACCCAGACTCTGGTTAGAGCTGCTGAGCAAGGAAGTAGCAAAGCCTGACTCTGGTTTTTTTCCTTTCTTTCCTACAAAGGCAAGTCCTATCACTCTCCAGATTGTTTGTTACTTCAAAACAGAATATTTTTACACACAAAAGAAAGACATGTAGCAGGCACAGGTAAGAAAGACATGGATTACTGATGGGAAGAAGAAGCCCAGAGCCTGAATCTCATTTTATTTCTTTCTCTTTTTCAATCAGCTATAGCCTTTTGCATTAGTTCACTGTCTGACACTCACTGCTCCTCCCAATTAAGTGCCACTGGAAAATGTCATTAATATTTTCTATGTCACCTCCTCTTGATAGCTGGTGGAGATGTTTCAGAGCACCAGGCCTGGAAGCTCCCCCAGCAGCTGCCCTAGCACCCCCAGCATTCCCCACCTCGGGCAGGGAGGAAGCTCAGACATCTGTGTGCACATCCCAAGTACAAACTCCTGTGACGCTGGATGAAATACTTTACAAATCCACTCCCTGGGCAGCTCTTCCTCCCACTGTACTGCTGGGAAGCCACAGCTGCCTGTTGAGTGCAGCATCTCCTCAGAGAAACACCAGCCTGGCCACTGCCTGTCAATTCCTCAGGTAACCAGTGACAGCAGGGGCTCTGCTACCTACTGCAATTAATTACAGACAAAACTCTTCTATAAAATCACTGTCTGCTGTCCATGTTCATAAAGTGTCCCTTAAGCATGAGCTCTGCAGGGGATGGGATGCAGGATGAACCCCTGGGGTGATGCACCATGCCCAGTGCCATGGTGCCACCTCTCCCAGGCACTGCCCAGCTTGGGGCAGCCTCTGCCTGTGAGTGACCAGCCCTGGTGGTGCCAGCCTGGTTTCATGCTGCTGTTATGTTTGATCATTGCCCAGAGGGATGACAAGGACAGAGATGTCCTTCCTTCCAGGATTGCAGAGGAAACCCTAAGAGAGGAGTTTTGTCCTTAGAGCATGAGCAAACAATTGGCACTGCTGCTTCCTTCTGCCTCCCAGGGCACCCAGACTCACAGGGAGCAGGCAGGGCCTGATCCCCCAGCCGCCTCACAGAGGCTCTTCCAGAAAGGCCTGAATGGGATGAACTGTTGAGAGACTGAATGAAGCACCTCAACAAAACCAAGGAAATCTCATGGAAGAACTTCAGTTGGTCAGTTTACCTGACAAACCCTTCCGTGACATTCCAAGTATGTTAATAAACATCCTGGAAATCAACCTGTCAAAACAGTGATGTCTAAGTACAACATCTTCTCCAACACTGATTTTGTTTCGTGCTGCAGTGGAGCAGGGACAGAAGCCATCTGAAATGCTTTCAAGCTTGCCAAGGGTAAATCTGGCCCCTGTTCAACACCCAGCACTGCTGCTGGCAGCAAAGGCATTCCTGGGAAAGCCCCAAAGCCACCCTGTTCTGATACATCCCAACAGCAGCTCTGTTCCTGCCCAGGCTCTTCACAGCTCCCAAAGCAGCAGCACTACTTTCTGCTGGACTTGAACCCCACTTGAACAGGGGCAGGGAAAGAATTATGGAATGGTTTGGGTTGGAATGGACCTTAGAGATCATCCAGCCTCGGCCCTCCTGCCACAGGCAGAGATGCCACCCCAAAAGGGCTTGATCCCGTTGCAGTTTCACATTTAGCAAGAGAGAAGCAACCCACTGGTGCTTGCTGTGCTACTGCTCTCCTGTGGCTGATGCCACAGAGCTCACTGGGTGGATTCAGGGTGTTAAGGGCTCCTCACACCAGGATTACAGAGAGACACACCCCCACAGTAACACTGGGAGAATTTTCTTGCACCCTGTTATTTTTAATGCCAACCTTGCTGCAATAACCACATCTTTAAGCACCATCCATCAGGCCTTCAGCTCAAACACTTGTTTGGCTGAAAAGGGCTTTAGAGCCACTCTTTTGTCACAGTGCTGAGAGGTCTTCTCTGTAATTTGTTCCCTTCAGCAAACAGAATGAAAACATTTTTAAAATGATGCCAGAATCCAATCCCTCCTCCTGTGATTCAATCCACAGCTAGCAGAGAACAAAGTCTCACAAGGAAGGGGCTCCCCACTAAGTAACCCTTGATTAGAGATGTGAAAGCACCATTCCATTTGGATATTGGGCAGGGCAATGCTTGTGAGTGGCCCTTTTCCCTGAGCCAGGGCTCTCCTGTGGCTCTGGGATTTATGTTCTCCCAGCTGATCAGCTGGTGCTGAGTGCTCTGAACGCTGCTATTCAAACCAGAGGCACCCGAGAGGCTGGGCTGGGCTCACTCCTCATCCACCTGCCAAATCCGCTTGGCTTCTGCAGCGAGAGGGAAGGAGGGGCAGGTGAGCCCATGGGGACAGGCAGGGCCCTGGCTGGCAGTGCCAGAGCAGGTCCCTGTGACTGCCACCCGCCCTCGCTGGCAGCCAAGGTGACAATGATGATGATGGCACACGTGGCTCAGCCTTGTGCCCAGAGCTGAGCCAGCTGCCTGCTGAACACACACCAAACCTCATCCCTCTCGTGCAAGGGAACCACGAGGACAGGAGGGGTGGCTGTCACACACAGGGCACAGTGTGGTCCTCCCATGAGGTGCCTGGGCCCCCTGGAAACCTCAGAGTGATGGAAGAGAAGGTGGAGGCCAGCAAGGTGCCTGGGGAGGAGGGATCTCAGAGAAGGAGAGGTCACAGGAGGGCTCTGGAGGGAAATACAGTGCCTCTGATGGAGGCACTGCTGCAACATCTGCTGGTGTATCTGCTGCTGCTGCTGCTGCTGCTGCTGCTGCTGCAGGGAAATGCTTCCCATGGCAAAAAGCTCCTCCAACAAGTGCTCCGCCCTCCTGGGAGGGCTGCTCTGCCTGGCAGTGCCACCGCAGCAAACACCAGGAAAACAATAACCACAGGGCAGGAAGAAGAAGGGTCATCCGTTTGTAGAGTGGGCACAACACGTTTTCACTTTCTCAGCAAACCCTTCTCCCCAGGGTTTGCTGAGAAGGCAGCAAACTCTCTGCAAGCAGGCACTGCAGAGAGTTCCCACAGCCCTGGCTGCAGCAGGAACCATGTGCTCAGGATTCAATACGAGGCATTTGATTTACTTTTTCTTCTGATACTGGACTTGAAGTCCGTGAAGTGCAGCAGTTTAGAGAGTTAATCCCACAAAGGTCTGAGTAGAAGAAACAGAGACACCAAAGATATCCAGCCACACTCTGATATTTCATCTCTCAAATGGCACACCAGGCTGCAGAGACACTGCAGCGACCTTTGTTTCACCATGTCCCCAAGTCAACATCCATGAGAAGCTTATTTACAAAAGCCACTTTTAATGCCTCTCCAACTCACTACATTATTTATCCCCAAGCCAATGCTACAATCCATTCAATAATTTTCATTCCTCAGGTCTATTTTTTACTCCAGAAAGCCCATCTCGGATGCTGAAGGCTTGGCTAATTCAGAGAAAATCAATGCAGGATGCAGGCAGAGAAGGACAAGGCAGCTGACCAGGAGAACTGAGAACATGACAAAAGGAACTGAGGATTGATTATATTAGTTTTGTGGAATTTTAGGCATTTAATTCCTTTTGAGAGAGGCTTCTTCACTATGATGGAGGTTAGCACCTCCAGAACATCATCAACCATCGTGTCTCCCACATCTGCCACTCTCAGAGAGCCTCTCTTCCTCTCTCAGGGACTCATGAGATGGCCACCAAAGAACCTGGCAATGTGGAGGCACACAAGAAGGAGGGATAATCCATCAGGACCAACACCAGTGTGAGAATCAGGAGGATGAAAATGGCCATGGTTAATCTGTGGTTTGAAACGAGGAGTTGAAGGCTAAAAGTGCTCAACTTGAGGAGGGTAAAGGAGCAAAAAAGGAAACTATCTTCCAGGGGAGGGCTGGGAAGCTCAAGAAGGGGTGCTCGTGACCAGGCCTCAGCACTCTGTTCCTATCCTCAGCTTCTGAGTCTGTAACTCGGTGCAGAAATTGCAAGGATGAGACATGAACGGCACAAACTCCCTTCTCCCAGCTCCAGCTCCCAGCGGGAGCGTTTCAGGACACGCCGTGCTGCTGTCAGGGCGTGCAGCTGATTGCCTTGGATCCCACCTCTGCTCGATGTGTGTCAGCTGGCTCCCCTCACCCCGTCCCGGTGCCCTCGGCTGCGGACCATGGCCAGCACTGGCCAGGCCAGCTCTGGGAGGTGCTGGTCCCACCTCCCAGCTGCGAGACGAGCAGCATGGATGGAGAGAGCCGCCTGCCAGCCTGCTGCCAAGGCACAGTGAGAACAAATTTGGGTAATAAAAGCTGGAATAAGGAGATGCCTTGGAGAGTGCGCTGGAATAGCGCTTTGCGAAGCTTCAATTTAAAGCCTTGTTTCTACAGCTAACGCAGTCGTAAGGGACATTAGCCTAATTTCTGTCAAGAGAACTTGTCAACACTGCAGTATTTAAGATAGACACTAAAGATGTGTTTTATCTCACAGATAGATCACTGGGAAAAGAAGGAGCTGTGCCACACTTGGTTCACAGGAAAATAAATTGACGTTCTCCCTGGGCCTAATTGGTGGATGCTGTTTTATAACACCACATGCACGAGCAGCCTCACATTTTATCAGTGTGTAGCTGAGATCGGTGCCAAATCCACTGTGGGGTTAGATACAGGAACCCACAGGGACATGCTTCAAATGGGCACCCAAGGACACAGAGCTGGACATTTTCCAGCCACGGAGTAGCTGAAACATCTGGCCACGTCCTGAAGGGTCAGGTCCTTCTCCTGATGGTGCTCACCAGCCGAGCCACAGCTAGTGGGGTGGGATTTCAGGGCCAAGGGGAGAAAACTGGTGACAGGAGAAGAGAACTGGCTTGGTTTCCTCAGGACCACCAGCAGGAACTTGCCTGGCCTGGTTTTTAGAGATGCTCATGGTGAGTCAACAGAAAGCAAAGAAAAGAGAGGCTGTACCCTGCAGCTTTAGGAGAGAAGTGTTAGCATGCTCCTGATCCCATCATACCCCACTTTGAAGAACTAAAGTGGCCCCAGGAGCCCAGTGTATTAAGGCTGGCATGTCTCCACACGTCCCACATGCCAGCCTTGGGGCTGGGTTTGAGACATGCCCAAGATAATGCTGATGCCACAGCACAAAGGCTTGTCCCACACTTACAGCTTCTGCAGTGGAAAGTTGAAAATGCCCTTTTATTTGTAGTTGTTACACAGAAATAACAGCCATGTAACCTTGTCCCAGCCTTGGAACAGAAATCAGCTTGCAGAGAAAGCCTGAGGGAGCGCAACCCTGAGCTGCAGGCTCGAGGGCAGGAGGGTGGCTCTGCTCTGCCACGGATTCTGCTCTTGCAGAAGAACTAAATCACTACAAGAGCCAGAAATGTCCCTCGGGAAGGAAATCCTCTCAAAGATAAATCAATAACTCAGTGTAATTTTAGCATGCAGCCAGGAGAATTTACATTGCCAGGAAGGCTGAGAGCCCTGCCACGGAGACACAGCATCATCAAATAGCCCTGCAGCAGACCCTGTGCAAGAGCTTGGGCTGTTCACTGCAAAGCCACGAGGCTGGGCTCTGCATTTTGGGACCCCAAGACCCAAATCACAGTGACAGCAGCAGGGATGTGGTCCAGCCAAACCCCTTGGGACAAACCCACCTTTCCCTTTTCTCCTCTGCAGCAGCAAGGCTGCTCCCTGCAATCATGGCAGAGCTGGCAAATGCTCCAGATCCTGCAGGGATCACACAAAGCTCAACCAAACCAGGCACAGGAGCAGAGGGGAGTGCTCCAGCCACAGCCTCCAGCCCTGGCCAGGGGGTTCCCACCAGCCAAGCCACCCACAAAACAGCACCACAGGGATGTGCTGCAGCCCCCGGTGATTAATGAGACTGCAATTTACGTAATTATATTAATGCTAAGTACACTCGGAGCAGTAAGTTCAAGGGAACTAATGACACTTTTGAGCACAGTGCAACACTGAGCAGGAACTCCAGCAAAAAGAGGGGGGGAAAAAGCCGTTAATTATTCAGTAGCTCTTCTCCCAGATTCTCAGGGTCAGCTTGGAGGAGAAGGTGGCCTGAATTATATTTTCGTTTCCAGAACATCAACAGAATTGCTAAGTGAGTTCCAGCGGCAAGGTCAGAGCCTGCCCATTGTTATGCATGCCAGCCCTGTCCCTTCCCGGCTCTGCCGGGCTGCAGGCAGGGCTGGGCTGCAGGCAGGGCTGGGCTCGGATGCAGGCAGGGCTGGGATGCAGGCAGGGCTGGGCTGCAGGCAGGGCTGGGCTGGGCTGCAGGCAGGGCCAGGCTGCAGGCAGGGCTGGGCTGGGATGCAGGCAGGGCTGAGCTGCAGGCAGGGCTGGGCTGCAGGCAGGGCTGGGCTGGGCTGCAGGCAGGGCTGGGCTGCAGGCAGGGCTGGGCTGCATGAGCTGCAGGCAGGGCCGGGCTGCAGGCAGGGCTGGGCTCGGATGCAGGCAGGGCTGGGCTGCAGGAAGGGCTGAGTTGCAGACAGGGCCGGGCTGCAGGCAGGGCTGGGCTGCAGGAAGGGCTGGGATGCAGGCAGGGCTGGGCTGGGCTGCAGGCATGGCTGGGCTGGGCTGCAGGCATGGCTGGGCTGCCATGTCCCCTGCCAGCACTGCCACCACCGAGCCCTGCTGCTCCCGGGGACATGGGACCAGCTCCTGTGCCAGTGTTTGTCCTGGCCCCCAGCACGGACAGACAAACTCCAACAACCAGTTCCTCAGAAGCCAGGTGTAGCCTCCATGTCTGAAGGTGCAGGAGCCTGTCCAGGAGAAGCCTGAGGAGCAAAGAGCCCAACCCAGCCAGCAGAGGTTCATGTACAGCCAGCCCTCTCCAGATTGCCTGCTGGCACAGCCACAGCCCCTGTGCCAGGGCAGGCAGGACTGGCAAGGACTGTGCCCACACACACAGAGCTCTTCCCCTGCTACAGCCCACCTGGAGCCGTGGAAGCATTTTGGAGCACCCATGCTGGCCACAGTCCTGTCACTCCTCACAGGCTCCTTTGGTGCCAACAAGCTCTCACACAGATTGTGCCATCAGTGCTGATGTGCTCCAAAAGCCTCTGTCTGCAAATCCAACTTTATATCAGTATGGGCTTCTGTATTACTTCATTAAGACTTGGATTTTTACAGGGGCCTGGAGTGCCAGGACACAGGGAATGGCTTCCCAGTGCCAGAGGGCAGGGCTGGATGGGATATTGGGAATAGAAATTGCTCCCTGTGAGGGTGGGCAGGCCCTGGCACAGGGTGCCCAGAGCAGCTGTGGCTGCCCCTGGATCCCAAGGCCAGGCTGGACACTGGGGCTGGGAGCAGACTGGGACAGTGGAAAGTGTCCCTGCCAAGGCAGGGGTGGAATGGGATGAGATTTAAGGGCCACTTCCAACCCAAACCATTCTAGGATCCAATGACTCTGCACCTCTGAAATGCTGAGGTCAGCCAGCAGAGCTGCCCCAAGGGCCAAGGTCAGTGCTTGAAGCTGAAGGTGCATTATGACCCCACACAAAGCCAGGACAATGGCTTGTTAAGCTCCTACAGCACAGAACACGAAGCTGCCTGAGAAGCCAGGGCAGAAGAACTCTGCAAAGACAACACGAAAGAGGAGACTCCACAAGCCTCACGTGACCCCTGTGTCTGATTGAAAACCCAACCCAAAATAAATGAACCCACAAGATTGGTGTCTCAGGATTGCACTCAGAGCTCTCCTGGTGCCTTCCAAGCTCAGCAGCAGCATCCAGCAACTGGGAACATGCAGAAGGCAATTCAGTGATGATTAGAAAGACACATATGAAGTTATCCATCACAGAGCAACTTGTGTGTACCTACATGTCCTTCAGTACAATCAGAAATCAATAGCAAGATGCAGAAACCCTCAACCACCCAGTAAAATATAAAGAACACTTGTAATATTGATTTTAAAAGCACCTTGGTGAAGACAGTTGAGAAGAAGCCTGAGAAAGCAAAGCAAAATGCCTGAATTGAAACCTTTTTTTTTTCCCCTCAGAAAGACATTAATAATGGATTTTCAATGCAAGAAGAAAAACTGAAACCCACACCAGACTCTCCTGGTAATAACAGCTTTCTGCAAAGCCCAGCTATTAATGTAACAGGGACGTCCATCAATCAAGCACACAGAAAGTACTTTGAGAGCTAAAAAAAGAGCATGCAAACATCTGCTTTTGGCAACTTAAATTTTGCCCTTAAGCACAAGGAACATAATAAATTATCAGGAGGCTGGGCTTGAACTTGTTTTCCTCCATCCTGGACCTAAATGCTGGGGATAAGGATGAAGGTACACAAACGCACTGCTTGGGATTTGTTCTGACAAAAAAAGTGGGACAAAGGAGAACAGTTTCATTTGTGTTTTCATTTGAAAACACCCGGTGCAAGAGGACACCAAACAGAGCTGTAGCATCTCCCTGCAGTTCAGGGAGCTCCTGTGAACCCTTTTCCACTTCCAGCATCTTCAGCACATCCAATACTGCTGGAATGGTCCCACAGTGGAATGACAAACGTGCCAGTGTGCTCCAAGGTGCCCATGGTATCCCTCCTCGCCCAGCTCCTTCCCTGTTCCCTGTGGAACTGTGGTAATTTTGGCAGGTCCTCAGTCCCTCAGTGCTCTCTTCAAGCACCACGTCACACTTGGGGTCCATCCACGCAGCCCAGCACTGCCTGGGGTGTCCCAGAAACCCCAGAAAAGCTGGATTTGCACCAAGGAAACGGCTGCAGAAAGCAGCTGGGGTGTCCCCACACCTCCAGTGTCTCCCCATGTGTGTCCCCACATCTCCAGTGTCCCCTTGTGTTTTACAAAGGTAAAACACAGCAGGTCAGAGCAAGTGCTGGAGATAATGAACACAATTTACTGATTCCAGCACAGGAGGCTGCAGGCATGGGTGCAAGTAAGTCTTAATAAATTCTGAAGAGTGACACCATAAAATGGCATTATGGAAGGCTGTATTTATTGTCTCCCCATGCTTCCGTCTCCAAGGTGCCACGTTACACTTAATAACAGTTTTCTCCCCAGCTGCCAGTGTTGCAAACCCTGACAAGCTAATGGTTGGGCCAGCCCTCCCCAAACACACACATCTCCACCCAGCACACAGCTTCTGTGGCAGGAACAGGCAGAAATTATTAAACCAGTGCTGCCCAGGTGCTGCCCAGCCTGTCCCCTCCGTGCTGGCTCTGCAGGGCTCCCTGCCACGCAGCAGGACAGGAGTTTTGTCCCTGGAAGCAGTGCAGAGGAGAGCAGCTGCTGTAGGGTGATACCTGCATGCCCAGTGACCTGCTGGGACAGGAGCATCCCTGCCCTGCCCTGCTGGGAACACTGTGGTCCTGCCAGCAGAGCAGCCCCACCTGAAACTACTGCCTGCTGTCACAGCAAGCTCTGGGCAGGGCATCAGCACGTCCTTGTGGAGAACCATGGAGAACCAGGGATCCTTATGGAGAACCAGAGGTCCTCATGGATAAGCAGAGGACCCCTGGTTCCTCATGCCAGAAGGGCAGAAAACCTCCCCATTCAGCATTCCCAGCTCCTCTACCACTGCAGTGTGCACTTCCATGGTTCCATATTTAGCTTTTGGACCATGGACACAGATTTTCTGGAGCAAAGTCTTCACTGAGCTTCTTGTTCTCCCTGCTGGTGTAGTGTCCTAAGCCTGCAAGAAAATCACCTTTGAGCTTCAGGCAGCTCCTTGGGTGTGGATGGAGACTTGACAAGTATAAAGATGCCGTTGTTCCATCCCTGCCTGCATCACCTGCACTGCAGAAGGCACAAAAGAAATCATGTGAACCATCCTTAGTTCTCTTCAGAATAAGAAAAGTCAACAAAGCCCCCCAGACTCACACATATCAGTTTATCAAGTATAGCAAACAGTGCAAACAGGCAGTGCAGGTGGGCTTGGCCTGAGAACACTTGCAGTGGGTGGAGGAGAGTGTGTGCATCTCCTCATGCAGTGGTCACACCTCTGACCACAGCCTGGGCTGCAGGAACCTCCATGTCCCCCTCTCTTGCCAGCTGACAGCTACCAGCTATCCTCAGCAGCCTGGTTCTGCTCCTCCTCCAGGACAAGTCCTTTCCGCTTCAGAAAGCAATCCAAAGGTTTAGAGAGCATCTGAAGAGATCAGTGTGTGAAAGGATGATGAAACAGGAGTCAAGTGAAAGCCCCTTGACTTCTCTTCCAGCGAAGGCTCTGCCCTCATGGGGCACCTTCCCTGCAGCTTCTGGCAAATCCCCAGCAGCTCAGACATTTCCTGCTGCCTCTTTTCAGAGAAGACCTTTCTGTGCTTGCCCCACTCAGACTGCAGCTGATGTTAGTGGGGGAGCAGCCAGCACCACCACCAGGGCTTGCAGCTCTCTGTGAAGCCACCATGAGATTTTCTGTCTTAAAAAAGGCACTGCCAGACAGTCCCTGAGAGCTGAGGCTGGAAACACCTCGGGGATCAACCCCGCTCAAGCAGTGTCTCCTCCAGCCCTAGGCCTGTGTTCAGGGGGGTCTGGGATGTCCCAGGACCCCCAGGACTCCACCGCCTCTCTTGTGGAGCTGGCCTGCCCCAGTCACCCTTCAATAACCAGCTTTTTCTATGTTTAAGCAGTGTTTTCTATATGTTTTGCCGTGGAGGTGTCCTGGAATGGCAGCACAGCCAGTGGGACAGCAGCCACTCCTCCAGCATTCCCTCAGACAGTCTATAAATACCTTCACTCCACCTGTAAAACCCATCACCATGTGGAACCTCCTCACAGCCCAAGATAATCCAGATACAGCCAGGGATAACAATTTTTTGTGTATTATCTGGTGAAGAACAGAGAGATAACTGTAATTAGTAGCACCCTGGTTAGCAGGTGAAATGATAGTGTAATTAATGGAGATCAGGTGGGCTTTGTTTCAGATAAGGAAAGCAGCAGATTCTATCAAAATGTAAATGCAGATTAAAATCCAGCCTTGGTGATCACTCAGAGGTGCTTTTAGAAACGCCACCAGCCTGAGATGCGAAGGTTTCGCTCAGGCTGAATGACACATCCTAAAAATAAAACCTGGTCTGGGGCTAACATGTAAATTGTTGATTAGAGCTATTTATTCACACCCCGCAGTGATGGGGGAGACTTGCAGCTCCCTGTTCCTCCTCTGGCTTTGCAGGATCACAGGCACATTCCTGTTATTGCTGCTTGCAAGGACTCTGCAACCCCGGGAGCTCTCCAGCAGCAGAACGGCAGCAATTCCAAGTGACAGGCTGCATACATTAATTCTGTATTCAGATAACATCCTGTTGCAAGTGAATGACCCAAGCAAAACTTCCTGCAGTCTTAAGGAACAGGCAGCACAATCAGGAGAGAGGAGCCTGAGTCTTTTGAATCAGAAATGGTACAACAGTCCCTCATTAGAATTTCCAACACCACCACTCTTACTCCTTCCAAAATGTAAACACATAATAAAAAATTAAACGTGAATCAAGCGTGGAAGAGTTCTTCCAATAAATGGGAATTAGTTCTACAAAACATCAGGACAGACTCAAGGAGATTACATTTCTTTCCCCAGCTTTTGCTGGTAAAGCAGGGCTGGGAAAACAGAGCCATATTTATTTTTTAACTGGGAAGTTTCCTCAGGATGCTAAAGGAAGCAGCTTCAGTAAAGCAGAGCGATTTGTCTCAGTGTACGTTCAAGTAAGAACAAATGCAAAACCAGTTTCTAGACCTCAAGCAGCATCAAATAGCTTTTTAATTTATGTCCCAAATTCCCTGCAGATTCTGAAATGAATGGAGGGCAGGGTTCAGAGAAAATGCCTCGCTCAGTCAAGACAGCTGGATGGATATTCTGATATTCTGAGTTTTCCTCAGAGGAGCAAGGTGCTTTTGCACCAGAATGGAGCAGGCACAGCACATGGCTCTGGAAGGATCTGTGGAAAATGCAGACCTGTTGCTTGTGTGACCCTATAAATAAATGGATGGAAAATTGAATAACTTAGGAAAGAAAAATGAGGGGAGAAAAAAAAAAAAAAAGCTGGAGCCCCATCTGAGCAAGAGGACAATTTGCAGGCAAGAACTGTGAAGGAGCAAGTGAAATATTCCTCACAGGAGCCATCTGACTGTGCTGACTGCCTGAAAACCCTCTGACCTTGTCCTTGTCCACTCAGAATCAGTTCTGTGGAAGTTTCAGTAAGTCAGGCTTTAGCCCATGGGGGAAAACTGCACGGAGGAAGGGCCTGAGCAAGACCATGGAAAATACTCCTCAATTATGGAAAAAAGATAATGCTTCAGAACTGTGGTTAAGGGATGTACATGATCCAGACTGAACAGCAAGGAAAAACCAGGGATTAGCCCCTAGAGCCAAATTCTTTTGTAATAACTGCCACACACATCCCAGGGCCCAAATCCAGCATCTCCTGGAGCATGTGGCCACATGTGTCCTGGGAGAAGGGCTCAGAAATGCTCATCCTGGCCACAGGCTCAGGTACTTGTGCTGCAGCAAACCTTCAGCCAGGGCAGGGTCTGAATACAGAGCCAGCAATGCCAAAGGGATGGATGTGGAAGGAGCTGGAAAGAAGGTGCATCCCCTCAGGGCTGGGGGGCTGCCTCCATCACCACCAGCAACTGACAGCAAATACAGGACAGTGGTCTGAAAACACAATGTCTGCAAGATATAGGTCAGGGTTTAATTTATGAAACTACAGAATAAAGTTGACAAATTTAGGAAAAAAAAAAATCTCTGCAGGAATGCCTGACCCCCAGAGCTGCCAGCCTCTCCCAGGGCGTGTGGTCAATCACATCCTGCAGCAAACACTGCAATGCCTGCAGTGCTTGTCCCACCCAAGATCACACATCTGAAGCCCGAGGGAGTTGCTATGATTATGTTTGATCAGACTTTCAGAACTGTTTCAGTGACCCTGGGACACAAGTCCCACATTTTGAAACCATATGACCATATAAATTTCCCATTTCCCAAGGAAATGTTGGAGCTGTGGGCCTGGTGTGGCTTGCTGGCTTTGGAAGGAGGAGGGATGACAGCCAAACAGGAATTCAAGATAACCGAGACTGGAGACACTGCCAAAACAATTTAGAGGAGGGAAAACATTTTTCTTCCAAAGCACTGTTACAAGCTTGAAATAAATGTGCAGACTGTTAGATAAAGACAAAGATAAAAATAGGCCTGTTATTAAATACCTCTTCTTTAATGAGGCTCATCTTTCTAAACAGCCACGCAAAGGTTATTGGAGCTATTGCAGGAAATCCAGCCTGCTTGCACATAAAAACCAGAGCAAGGCATTCCTCATCACCCAGCACACATTTAAGCACCTCTCAGCAGCTCACAGGCTCACAGCATCCCTGGCTTGGCAGGGAGGAGATAAAAGCAAGGAATGAGAGATGTCTTCTCTGGAAAACAGTCTCTCTTCTTTCAAAGCACTTTTCCCCAACCAAACAATGTACATTTAACCTCGGGAATGATTCCCACTGCTGGTGTCTACTGCTATTACACCACCAGCAGGCTGAGCATCATTGAAGTGAAGTTTGAAATTATTCTGAAAGCTGCAGCTTAACCCCCTCCTGTTGCAGTAAAGCCACTGCTTGACTCTCAGCACCTCATCCCCTGGTTTATGACCACTCCAGACCACCTGGAAGGCTCAGAATTCCACAAACCACTAGCAGGAGTCATGGCTTGGCTCGCAAAAACACAGCACTGCACTCTTGTTTTGGCAGTGCCCCACATCCCTAGCCTGTGGCTGCATGTTAGAGAAGCTCAGACTTTTATTCTGGCAGTTCAGAAGCACAGTTAGATTTTTGCAGAAGGAGCATCACTGCAAAAGTCTTTTGTAACCAGTTTGTTTAATGAAACCAGTAACATCATGGCCAGTAAGGAACAAGACTGACCTGACACACCAAAAACCCACCCCAAGCCCACCTTACTCCTAAACCTGAGCAAAGCAATATAGGGCTTTTTCTCACCACACCAATGCTGCCAGGACACTGCCACTTCTAGAAATGAGATAAGTTTTACCTGCATTTGGGGGCAAAAACTGGCTCCCAGTTCATTACAGAATGCTGAAACCAAGCACAGAGTGGGACACTTGTGCTGTGTCTCCCTGCCCAGAGCTGGCAGCCTTCAGACACATCCTCCTGCTGGAGCAGGGGGCTGGGAACCCCTCTGCTCACTGTCCCAGCATCTCCTGAGCCCCAGTCCTGTCCTTCCACCAAGAGCAGAGAGGGAAACACCACCATCCCCCTTACCCAGACCAGGACCAGGGCGTGGAGGATGTGCTTGGTGTGCCACAGCTGCCTGGCACTGCCCCACACACAAGGCAGGAGCAGCACCTGAAGCTTCAGCCCTGGCACTTCTGCCAAGGACTTGGAATTAGGCACAAGCCAGTTTTAGGGACTGTGCATCCTGTGATGTGAAGATGAGAGGCAAAGAAAAGCCCACGAGGGTAGGAAGCTGAGAGAGGAGCCCATGAAGGCAGCTGGCAATAAAAAAGACAAGCACAAGATACATTTAGGAGATGAAAAGCCTCCTATGCAAGAGGTCAGATTGAAAACAAGCAGAGGCAGAGCTACCAGAGACCATAATTCAGCTTCCAAGCACTGAACATTTGCTCTCAAGTCAGCCTGGCCTTTCCTACCTGCTGGAATCATCCTCCAGTTCTCCTGTTGCTGGCCAGACAAGATTATAACAACCCCAGATTTGAGATTTCTCCCCTCTGCACATCACTAACAAGTAATTTTATAAAGAAACCTAGAAAAGAAGCATTTCATCTAGTATAGATGAGGTTTTTAAAATTCCATTTGCCTTCCCTCTATATGCAAATCTATGCTGATCTGATGAGGCTCCTATTTCCTGGATTAGACGAGTCAAATTTTGCAAAAATGAGCATACCCTGGTGGTTTCACTCTGTATTTCACAGCCCTCTCTTGACCATGCTGCCATAAATATATCAGAGACCTGCCCACCACTGTCTGAGTTAGGTCTGGGTCAGCGAGAAGCCAATGGTTTGGACAGTGATTAATTCAGCAAAGCAATTAGCAAGAGCTGCTGCAGCTCAGGACATCCCAGCGAGCAGCAGGAGCAAGGTCTACCTTGTGTGAGGATGCTCAGCAGCAACCACATCCCCACTATGGGCTGTGGGACAGGCCTGGCACAGATCCCTCCTGCCTCCTTCCTCCCCCTGCTTCAAGAACCTCTTCTCAGCTTAAAGCAGGGCTGCCTCATTTGGCCACCGAAATCTCCAGGAAGACAAGACTGCCAATGAAACTGGACCGAGTTCTGCCCATCCTCATCCTGTTCTTTCCACAGCAAGTCCTTCAAAGCAGCCTCTGAAAACACCTCCCCGACGTGGCTGCCTGGAGAACTGTGCTTCCACAGGTGTAAAACCTTTTTTGAGCAGCAAATGAGATGGGAGAAGACCTGTGACAAGCAGGAGCAGCAAAGATAGCCTGAGGATCCGTGAGAGCTGCAGCCATGGATATTTAAATGCCAAGCAATGTATCACTGGCTCCCTGCTGAACATAAGGTGGTTTCATCTTTGCAGAAGCAGCACCAACAGCATGTTCACATCAGCTTCACTCTGGCAGCCTGATCAGCAGCAGCAGCTATGGCTCCTTGGTTTTTAACTGTGAAATAATCGGGCACTTCAGAAAATTACTCTGGGCAGCACAAACACTGGGGAGTCACTGCAGGTTCAGCTCTGCAAGGCAGAGCTTTAACCACAGCGAAAGTGCAGGCCAGCTAAGCTCTCTGCTCTGCCCTGAGACATCCATCCAAACCCCAGAGAGATCCACGCTGCACCATTCCAGTCACAGTGCCAGGCTCTGCTCCATCCCTCCAGTCTGCAGGGAGCTGCTCTGCAGCAAAGGCAGCCTCCCTGCCCCACTGCTGCCTGTCTGCAGAGCAATCTGTAAATATTTTGATATTGGGCAGAGGAGATTCTCACTTGTCCATCTGGATTGGAAAATGGACTCATTAACTCCCAACTGTCAGCTGGAAAACCTGCCAGAGGGTTTCTGCCACATTATGTGGCAGCAAAGTGCTGCTGCCACAGGGATGGGCAGAGCAGAGGCCCTGTGTAGCCTCAGCTCTCCCCATATCACTGCTGGGGGGGTGATTAACATCCTTTTCCTTTCCCAATTAAACCCCTGCCTCTTACATCCTTTTTCTGAATCTTCACAGCAAGGTCTTCCCAGAGGAGCCACTGCTGGGTGGAAAATTTCCCACCCTAATGCTGGGTGGAAAATCTGTTGTTCAGTGATACAACAAGATGGTCAGAGCAATCCAACTTCCAATCATCATCAGGAATGCTAAACAAAATATTGGGAAATTTGGTGCCCAAATAACAAAAGTAAAATGATGTTCCAGCTCCCAAGGGTACTATCACCTGGAGAAAGTGTATTCTGAACAAAAAAAGACAGCAGAGGAAGCACAGCTCCAAACAGACTGTTACCTGACCATGAGGAGTCTGAGCAGGGGTGTGAGCCTTCATTCAGAGGACACAGCAATCCCACTCACTAAACCCCAAAAAACCTCCAGGTTCCTGTGGACTCCAGCCATGGACAGAAGGAAAAGTCCCACAGATGATGCCCAAAAGTCTAATAGCAGAGGTGCTGGAAGCCTCTCTGAGGCACACATCTCCTTTCAGTCTAAGCCCTGCACCTGGTGCATTATTTAGTACCAAGGAGAAAGAAGCAATGCCTAACGAAGTGTTAAAGGGCTTTGGGAAGTTTCACCAACCTTTCCAGAGCCGTCAGCTCTGGCTGCCTGGCAGAAGAGACAGCTGATCATGCTTCCAGATTACAGGCAGCACAGCTCTTAGGGCAACTGTCTCTCTGTGTTTGCATCCAGCTACCTCCAGCAGCTTGAAGTGTGCTCAAAGTGCAAGGAAGCACTTGATCAAAATCCAGCTCACACTGTAGACAGCGAGGAACAAGCGCCCAAAGCGTTACAGACACAATAACAATCGAATTTGGGGTGGATTTGACAGGTTACAGGTTGATGACACTGCTGCAGTCCCGGTGGAAATATGGATTGATGCAATTAGCAACAGGGAACTGGAAACTCAGCAGAGGAAAACTGGGAATACATCTATAAAAGATGAGCTGCTGCACCATTGTAGAGAAGCACAAAAATCCCGCGTGAGCTCAGAACAGGAACAAGTTGAAACAGGAGCGAGATGGGCGAAGCGCAGCTCCAAGCTCCCTCCCAGTGTTCAGAACTGTAGATCCAGATTCTAAATTCAAACATTTGCTTCCCCCAGGGAGACTGGCCTAGTTTGCCGCAGGGATACAATGGGAGAGGGACGTGGGAGTGTCCTGGAGAAATGGGCAGCAGAAAGCAAACTGAGCCCAGCCCAGCCAGGCTTTGCTCAGGGGCCCCTGGCACTGGGCTGGGGCCTGAATGCAAAAAATCATTATATCGAAGGATGGACCCCAGACCGAAGTTGTCCCCTCCTCAAAGTTGTGCTCCCCTGAGAGACCCAAGGGAGCCCTACAAACTGACATCAGCAACCTGGACTGGTGAGTTTTCTTTCCCAGGAAAAATGGCCAAAGGATGTGCCCAGGGGCCCCTGGCACTGGGATGGGGCCTGAATGCAAATAATACATATATCGAAGGATGGTTCGCAGACCAAAATTGTCCCCTCCTCAAATTTCTGCTTCCCAGATAGACCCAAGGGAGCCCCACAAAGTGACATCAGGAACCTGGACTGGTGAGTTTTCTTTCCCAGGGAAAATGGCCAAAGGATGTGCCCAGGGGCCCCAAGCACAGGGCTGGGACCTGACTGGAGAGAATCCTTATATAGAAGGATGGAGCCCAGACCGAAGTTGTCCCCTCCTCAAAGTTCTGCTGCCCTGATAGAGCCAAGGGAGCCCTACAAAGTGACATCAGCAACCTGGACTGGTGAGTTTTCTTTCCCAGGGAAAATGGCCAAAGCATGTGTCCAGGGGCCCCTGGCACTGGGCTGGGACCTGAATGCAAAAAATCCTTATATCAAAGAATGGACTCCAGACCGAAGTTGTCCCCTCCTCAAAGTTCTGCTGCCCTGATAGACCCAAGGGAGCCCTACAAACTGACATCAGCAACCTGGACTGGTGAGTTTTCTTTCCCAGGGAAAATGGCCAAAGCTTGTGCCCAGGTTCCCCAAGCACAGGGCTGGGACGTGACTGCAGGGAATCCTTATATCGAAGTTTGGACTCCCAACCGAAGTTGTCCCCTCCTCAAAGTTGTGCTGCCCTGATAGACCCAAGGGAGCCCTACAAACTGACATCAGCAACCTGGACTGGTGAATTTTCTTTCCCAGGGAAAATGGCCAAAGGATGTGCCCAGGGGCCCCTGGCACTGGGATGGGTCCTGAATGCAAAAAATCCTTATATCGAAGGATGGATCGCAGACCGAAGTTGTCCCCTCCTCAATTTTCAGCTTCCCAGATAGACCCAAGGGAGCCCTACAAACTGACATCAGCAACCTGGACTGGTGAGTTTTCTTTCCCAGGGAAAATGGCCAAAGCATGTGCCCAGGGGCCCCTGGGACTGGGCTCGGACCGGAATGCAAAAAATCCTTATATCGAAGGATGGACCCCAGACCGAAGTTTTCCCCTCCTCAAAGTTGTGCTGCCCTGATAGACCCAAGGGAGCCCTACAAACTGACATCAGCAACCTGGACTGGTGAGTTTTCTTTCCCAGGGAAAATGGCCAAAGGATGTGCCCAGGGGCCCCTGGCACTGGGCTGGGGCCTGACTGCAAAGAATCCTTATATCGAAGAATGGATCGCAGACCGAAGTTGTCCCCTCCTCAAACTTGTGCTGCCCTGATAGACCCAAGGGAGCCCTACAAACTGACATCAGCAACCTGGACTGGTGAATTTTCTTTCCCAGGGAAAATGGCCAAAGGATGTGCCCAGGAGCCCAGGGCCCTGGGCTGGGACCTGACTGCAAAAAATCCTTATATCGAAGTTTGGACCACCAACGGAAGTTGTCCCCTCCTCAAAGTTGTGCTGCCCTGATAGACCCAAGGGAGCCCTACAAACTGACATCAGCAACCTGGACTGGTGAATTTTCTTTCCCAGGGAAAATGGCCAAAGGATGTGCCCAGGGGCCCCTGACCCCGAGCCGGGGCCTGACTGCAAAGAATCATAATATCGAAGAATGGGTCCAAGACCGAAGTTGTCCCCTCCTCAATTTCTGCTTCCCATATAGACCCAAGGGAGCCCTACAAACTGACATCAGCAACCTGGACTGGTGAATTTTCTTTCCCAGGGAAAATGGCCAAAGGATGTGTCCAGGGGCCCCTGGCCCTGGGCTCCGTCCTGACTGTAAAGAATCCCTATATCGAAGGATGGATCACAGATCAAAATTGTCCCCTCCTCAAACTTGTGCTGCCCAGATAGACCCAAGGGAGCCCTACAAACTGACATCAGCAACCTGGACTGGTGAGTTTTCTTTCCCAGGGAAAATGGCCAAAGGATGTGCCCAGTGGCCCCTGGCACTGGGCTGGGCCTGACTGCAAAAAATCCTTATATCGAAGGATGGATCGCAGACCAAAATTATCCGCTCCTCAAATTTCTGCTGCCCAGATAGACCCAAGGGAGCCCTACAAACTGACATCAGCAACCTGGACTGGTGAATTTTCTGTTCCAGGGAAAAAGGCCAAAGGATGTGTCCATGGGCACCTGGCCCTGGGCTGGGATGTGACTGCAAAGAATCCTTATATTGAAGGAAGGATCTCAGACCAAATTTGTCCCCACATCAAACTTGTGCTGCCCTGATAGACCCAAGGGAGCCCTACAAACTGACATCAGCAACCTGGACTGGTGAATTTTCTTTCCCAGGGAAAATGGCCAAAGGATATGCCCAGTGGCCCGTGGCCTTGGGCTGTGTCCTGACTGCAAAGAATCCCTATACCGAAGGATGGTTTGCAGACCAAAGTTGTCCCCTCCTCAAATTTCTGCTTCCGAGATAGACCCAAGGGAGCCCTACAAACTGACATGAGGAACCTGGACTGGTGAGTTTTCTTTCCCAGGGAACATGGCCAAAGGATGTGCCCACGGGCCCTTGGAACTGGGCTCGGACCTGACTGCAAAAACTCCGTATATCGAAGAATGGACCGCAGACCGAAGTTGTCCCCTCCTCAAAGTTGTGCTGCCCTGATAGACCCAAGGGAGCCCTACAAACTGACATCAGCAACCTGGACTGGTGAGTTTTCTTTCCCAGGGAAAATGGCCAAAGGATGTGCCCAGAGGCGTCTGGCACTGGGCTGGGACCTGACTGCAAAAAATCCTTATATCGAAGGATGGAACCCAGATCGAAGTTGTCCCCTCCTCAAAGTTGTGCTGCTCTGATAGACCCAAGGGAGCCCTACAAACTGACATCAGCAACCTGGACTGGTGAATTTTCTTTCCCAGTGAAAATGGCCAAAGAATGTGCCCAGGGGCCCCTGACCCCGAGCCGTGGCCTGACTGCAATAAATCCTAATATCGAAGAATTGATCACAGAC
The DNA here is from genome assembly GCF_050655825.1 of Lonchura striata. NCBI lineage: Eukaryota > Metazoa > Chordata > Aves > Passeriformes > Estrildidae > Lonchura > Lonchura striata. Next base: position 32,592,554 of record NC_140710.1, on the reverse strand, counting down.
CGAAGTTGTCCCCTCCTCAAATTTCTGCTTCCCATATAGACCCAAGGGAGCCCTACAAACTGACATCAGCAACCTGGACTGGTGAATTTTCTTTCCCAGGGAAAATGGCCAAAGGATGTTCCCAGAGGCGTCTGGCACTGGGCTGGCACCTGACTGTAAATAATCCTTATATCGAAGGATGGATCACAGATCAAAATTGTCCCCACCTCAAACTTCTGCTGCCCTGAGAGACCCAAGGGAGCCCTACAAATTGACATCAGCAACCTGGACTGGTGAATTTTCTTTTCCAGGGAAAATGGCCAAAGGATGTGCCCAGGGGCCTTTGGAACTGGGCTCGGACCTGACTGTAAAAACTCCGTATATCGAAGAATGGACCGCAGACCGAAGTTGTCCCCTCCTCAAAGTTTTGCTGCCCAGATAGACCCAAGGGAGCCCTACAAACTGACATCAGCAACCTGGACTGGTGAGTTTTCTTTCCCAGGGAAAATGGCCAAAGGATGTGCCCAGAGGCGTCTGGCACTGGGCTGGGGACTGACTGCAAAAAATCCTTATATCGAAGGATGGACCGCAGACCGAAGTTGTCCCCTCCTCAAAGTTGTGCTCCTCTGATAGACCCAAGGGAGCCCTACAAACTGACATCAGCAACCTGGACTGGTGAATTTTCTTTCCCAGGGAAAATGGCCAAAGGATGTGCCCAGGGGCCCCTGGCCCTGGACTCAGGCCTGACTGTAAAGAATCCTTATATCGAAGGATGGATCACAGATCAAAATTGTCACCTGCTCAAACTTGTGCTACCCTGAGAGACCCAAGGGAGCCCTAAAAACTGACATCAGCAACCTGGACTGGTGAATTTTCTTTCCCAGGGAAAATGGCCAAAGGATGTGCCCAGGGGCCCCTGGCCCTGGGCTGGCACCTGACTGCAAAGAATCCTTATATCGAAGAATGGATCACAGACCGAAGTTGTCCCCTCCTCAAAGTTGTGCTGCCCTGATAGACCCAAGGGAGCCCTACAAATTGACATCAGCAACCTGGACTGGTGAATTTTCTTTCCCAGGGAAAATGGCCAAAGGATGTGCCCAGGGGCCCTTGGAACTGGGCTCGGACCTGACTGCAAAAACTCCGTATATCGAAGAATGGACCGCAGACCGAAGTTGTCCCCTCCTCAAAGTTTTGCTGCCCTGATAGACCCAAGGGAGCCCTACAAATTGACATCAGCAACCTGGACTGGTGAGTTTTCTTTCCCTGGGAAAATGGCCAAAGGATGTGCCCAGAGGCGTCTGGCACTGGGCTGGGACCTGACTGCAAAAAATCCTTATATCGAAGGATGGAACCCAGACCGAAGTTGTCCCCTCCTCAAAGTTGTGCTGCCCTGATAGACCCAAGATAGCCCTACAAACTGACATCTGCAACCTGGACTGGTGAATTTTCTTTCCCAGGGAAAATGGCCAAAGGATGTGCCCAGGGGCCCCTGGCACTGGGATGGGGCCTGAATGCAAATAATCCTTATATCGAAGAATGGACCCCAGACCGAAGTTGTCCCCTCCTCAAAGTTGTGCTGCTCTGATAGACCCAAGGGAGCCCTACAAACTGACATCAGGAACCTGGACTGGTGAATTTTCTTTCCCAGGGAAAATGGCCAAAGGATGTGCCCAGGGGCCCCTGACCCCGAGCCGGGGCCTGACTGCAAAGAATCCTAATATCGAAGAATTGATCACAGACCGAATTTGTCCCCTCCTCAAATTTCTGCTTCCCATATAGACCCAAGGGAGCCCTACAAACGGACATCAGCAACCTGGACTGGTGAATTTTCTTTCCCAGGGAAAATGGCCAAAGGATGTTCCCAGAGGCATCTGGCACTGGGCTGGCACCTGACTGTAAATAATCCCTATATCGAAGGATGGATCACAGATCAAAATTGTCCCCACCTCAAACTTGTGCTGCCCTGAGAGACCCAAGGGAGCCCTACAAACTGACATCAGGAACCTGGACTGGTGAATTTTCTTTCCCAGGGAAAATGGCCAAAGGATGTGCCCAGGGGCCCCTGGCCCTGGGCTGGCACCTGACTGCAATGAATCCTTATATCGAAGAATGGATCACAGACCGAAGTTGTCCCCTCCTCAAAGTTGTGCTGCCCTGATAGACCCAAGGGAGCCCTACAAATTGACATCAGCAACCTGGACTGGTGAATTTTCTTTCCCAGGGAAAATGGCCAAAGGATGTGCCCAGGGGCCTTTGGAACTGGGCTCGGACCTGACTGTAAAAACTCCGTATATCGAAGAATGGACCGCAGACCGAAGTTGTCCCCTCCTCAAAGTTTTGCTGCCCAGATAGACCCAAGGGAGCCCTACAAACTGACATCAGCAACCTGGACTGGTGAGTTTTCTTTCCCAGGGAAAATGGCCAAAGGATGTGCCCAGAGGCGTCTGGCACTGGGCTGGGGACTGACTGCAAAAAATCCTTATATCGAAGGATGGACCGCAGACCGAAGTTGTCCCCTCCTCAAAGTTGTGCTCCTCTGATAGACCCAAGGGAGCCCTACAAACTGACATCAGCAACCTGGACTGGTGAATTTTCTTTCCCAGGGAAAATGGCCAAAGGATGTGCCCAGGGGCCCCTGGCCCTGGACTCGGGCCTGACTGTAAAGAATCCCTATATCGAAGGATGGATCACAGATCAAAATTGTCACCTGCTCAAACTTGTGCTACCCTGAGAGACCCAAGGGAGCCCTAAAAACTGACATCAGCAACCTGGACTGGTGAATTTTCTTTCCCAGGGAAAATGGCCAAAGGATGTGCCCAGGGGCCCCTGGTCCTGGGCTGGCACCTGACTGCAAAGAATCCTTATATCGAAGAATGGATCACAGACCGAAGTTGTCCCCTCCTCAAAGTTGTGCTGCCCTGATAGACCCAAGGGAGCCCTACAAATTGACATCAGCAACCTGGACTGGTGAATTTTCTTTCCCAGGGAAAATGGCCAAAGGATGTGCCCAGGGGCCCTTGGAAATGGGCTCGGACCTGACTGCAAAAACTCCGTATATCGAAGAATGGACCGCAGACCGAAGTTGTCCCCTCCTCAAAGTTGTGCTGCCCTGATAGACCCAAGGGAGCCCTACAAATTGACATCAGCAACCTGGACTGGTGAGTTTTCTTTCCCAGGGAAAATGGCCAAAGGATGTGCCCAGAGGCGTCTGGCACTGGGCTGGGACCTGACTGCAAAAAATCCTTATATCGAAGGACGGAACCCAGACCGAAGTTGTCCCCTCCTCAAAGTTGTGCTGCTCTGATAGACCCAAGGGAGCCCTACAAACTGACATCAGGAACCTGGACTGGTGAATTTTCTTTCCCAGGGAAAATGGCCAAAGGATGTGCCCAGGGGCCCCTGACCCCGAGCCGGGCCCTGACTGCAAAGAATCCTAATATCGAAGAATTGATCACAGACCGAATTTGTCCCCTCCTCAAATTTCTGCTTCCCATATAGACCCAAGGGAGCCCTACAAACGGACATCAGCAACCTGGACTGGTGAATTTTCTTTCCTAGGGAAAATGGCCAAAGGATGTGCCCAGGGGCCCCAAGCACAGGGCTGGGACCTGACTGCCAAGGATCCTTATATCGAAGTTTGGACCCCAGACCGAAGATGTCCCCTCCTCAAAGTTGTGCTGCCCTGATAGACCCAAGGGAGCCCTACAAACTGACATCAGCAACCTGGACTGGTGAGTTTTCTTTCCCAGGGAAAATGGCCAAAGGATGTGCCCAGAGGCGTCTGGCACTGGGCTGGGGACTGACTGCAAAAAATCCTTATATCGAAGGATGGACCGCAGACCGAAGTTGTCCCCTCCTCAAAGTTGTGCTCCTCTGATAGACCCAAGGGAGCCCTACAAACTGACATCAGCAACCTGGACTGGTGAATTTTCTTTCCCAGGGAAAATGGCCAAAGGATGTGCCCAGGGGCCCCTGGCCCTGGACTCGGGCCTGACTGTAAAGAATCCCTATATCGAAGGATGGATCACAGATCAAAATTGTCACCTGCTCAAACTTGTGCTACCCTGAGAGACCCAAGGGAGCCCTAAAAACTGACATCAGCAACCTGGACTGGTGAATTTTCTTTCCCAGGGAAAATGGCCAAAGGATGTGCCCAGGGGCCCCTGGCCCTGGGCTGGCACCTGAAAGCAAAGAATCCTTATATCGAAGAATGGATCACAGACCGAAGTTGTCCCCTCCTCAAAGTTGTGCTGCCCTGATAGACCCAAGGGAGCCCTACAAACTGACATCAGCAACCTGGACTGGTGAGTTTTCTTTCCCAGGGAAAATGGCCAAAGGATGTGCCCAGAGGCGTCTGGCACTGGGCTGGGACCTGACTGCAAAAAATCCTTATATCGAAGGATGGAACCCAGACCCAAGTTGTCCCCTCCTCAAAGTTGTGCTGCTCTGATAGACCCAAGGGAGCCCTACAAACTGACATCAGGAACCTGGACTGGTGAATTTTCTTTCCCAGGGAAAATGGCCAAAGGATGTGCCCAGGGGCCCTTGGAAATGGGCTCGGACCTGACTGCAAAAACTCCGTATATCGAAGAATGGACTGCAGACCGAAGTTGTCCCCTCCTCAAAGTTGTGCTGCCCTGATAGACCCAAGATAGCCCTACAAACTGACATCTGCAACCTGGACTGGTGAATTTTCTTTCCCAGGGAAAATGGCCAAAGGATGTGCCCAGGGGCCCCTGGCACTGGGATGGGGCCTGAATGCAAATAATCCTTATATCGAAGAATGGACCCCAGACCGAAGTTGTCCCCTCCTCAAAGTTGTGCTGCTCTGATAGACCCAAGGGAGCCCTACAAACTGACATCAGGAACCTGGACTGGTGAATTTTCTTTCCCAGGGAAAATGGCCAAAGGATGTGCCCAGGGGCCCCTGACCCCGAGCCGGGGCCTGACTGCAAAGAATCCTAATATCGAAGAATTGATCACAGACCGAATTTGTCCCCTCCTCAAATTTCTGCTTCCCATATAGACCCAAGGGAGCCCTACAAACGGACATCAGCAACCTGGACTGGTGAATTTTCTTTCCCAGGGAAAATGGCCAAAGGATGTTCCCAGAGGCATCTGGCACTGGGCTGGCACCTGACTGTAAATAATCCCTATATCGAAGGATGGATCACAGATCAAAATTGTCCCCACCTCAAACTTGTGCTGCCCTGAGAGACCCAAGGGAGCCCTACAAACTGACATCAGGAACCTGGACTGGTGAATTTTCTTTCCCAGGGAAAATGGCCAAAGGATGTGCCCAGGGGCCCCTGGCCCTGGGCTGGCACCTGACTGCAATGAATCCTTATATCGAAGAATGGATCACAGACCGAAGTTGTCCCCTCCTCAAAGTTGTGCTGCCCTGATAGACCCAAGGGAGCCCTACAAATTGACATCAGCAACCTGGACTGGTGAATTTTCTTTCCCAGGGAAAATGGCCAAAGGATGTGCCCAGGGGCCTTTGGAACTGGGCTCGGACCTGACTGTAAAAACTCCGTATATCGAAGAATGGACCGCAGACCGAAGTTGTCCCCTCCTCAAAGTTTTGCTGCCCAGATAGACCCAAGGGAGCCCTACAAACTGACATCAGCAACCTGGACTGGTGAGTTTTCTTTCCCAGGGAAAATGGCCAAAGGATGTGCCCAGAGGCGTCTGGCACTGGGCTGGGGACTGACTGCAAAAAATCCTTATATCGAAGGATGGACCGCAGACCGAAGTTGTCCCCTCCTCAAAGTTGTGCTCCTCTGATAGACCCAAGGGAGCCCTACAAACTGACATCAGCAACCTGGACTGGTGAATTTTCTTTCCCAGGGAAAATGGCCAAAGGATGTGCCCAGGGGCCCCTGGCCCTGGACTCGGGCCTGACTGTAAAGAATCCCTATATCGAAGGATGGATCACAGATCAAAATTGTCACCTGCTCAAACTTGTGCTACCCTGAGAGACCCAAGGGAGCCCTAAAAACTGACATCAGCAACCTGGACTGGTGAATTTTCTTTCCCAGGGAAAATGGCCAAAGGATGTGCCCAGGGGCCCCTGGTCCTGGGCTGGCACCTGACTGCAAAGAATCCTTATATCGAAGAATGGATCACAGACCGAAGTTGTCCCCTCCTCAAAGTTGTGCTGCCCTGATAGACCCAAGGGAGCCCTACAAATTGACATCAGCAACCTGGACTGGTGAATTTTCTTTCCCAGGGAAAATGGCCAAAGGATGTGCCCAGGGGCCCTTGGAAATGGGCTCGGACCTGACTGCAAAAACTCCGTATATCGAAGAATGGACCGCAGACCGAAGTTGTCCCCTCCTCAAAGTTGTGCTGCCCTGATAGACCCAAGGGAGCCCTACAAATTGACATCAGCAACCTGGACTGGTGAGTTTTCTTTCCCAGGGAAAATGGCCAAAGGATGTGCCCAGAGGCGTCTGGCACTGGGCTGGGACCTGACTGCAAAAAATCCTTATATCGAAGGATGGAACCCAGACCGAAGTTGTCCCCTCCTCAAAGTTGTGCTGCTCTGATAGACCCAAGGGAGCCCTACAAACTGACATCAGGAACCTGGACTGGTGAATTTTCTTTCCCAGGGAAAATGGCCAAAGGATGTGCCCAGGGGCCCCTGACCCCGAGCCGGGGCCTGACTGCAAAGAATCCTAATATCGAAGAATTGATCACAGACCGAATTTGTCCCCTCCTCAAATTTCTGCTTCCCATATAGACCCAAGGGAGCCCTACAAACGGACATCAGCAACCTGGACTGGTGAATTTTCTTTCCTAGGGAAAATGGCCAAAGGATGTGCCCAGGGGCCCCAAGCACAGGGCTGGGACCTGACTGCCAAGGATCCTTATATCGAAGTTTGGACCCCAGACCGAAGATGTCCCCTCCTCAAAGTTGTGCTGCCCTGATAGACCCAAGGGAGCCCTACAAACTGACATCAGCAACCTGGACTGGTGAGTTTTCTTTCCCAGGGAAAATGGCCAAAGGATGTGCCCAGAGGCGTCTGGCACTGGGCTGGGGACTGACTGCAAAAAATCCTTATATCGAAGGATGGACCGCAGACCGAAGTTGTCCCCTCCTCAAAGTTGTGCTCCTCTGATAGACCCAAGGGAGCCCTACAAACTGACATCAGCAACCTGGACTGGTGAATTTTCTTTCCCAGGGAAAATGGCCAAAGGATGTGCCCAGGGGCCCCTGGCCCTGGACTCGGGCCTGACTGTAAAGAATCCCTATATCGAAGGATGGATCACAGATCAAAATTGTCACCTGCTCAAACTTGTGCTACCCTGAGAGACCCAAGGGAGCCCTAAAAACTGACATCAGCAACCTGGACTGGTGAATTTTCTTTCCCAGGGAAAATGGCCAAAGGATGTGCCCAGGGGCCCCTGGCCCTGGGCTGGCACCTGAAAGCAAAGAATCCTTATATCGAAGAATGGATCACAGACCGAAGTTGTCCCCTCCTCAAAGTTGTGCTGCCCTGATAGACCCAAGGGAGCCCTACAAATTGACATCAGCAACCTGGACTGGTGAATTTTCTTTCCCAGGGAAAATGGCCAAAGGATGTGCCCAGGGGCCCTTGGAAATGGGCTCGGACCTGACTGCAAAAACTCCGTATATCGAAGAATGGACTGCAGACCGAAGTTGTCCCCTCCTCAAAGTTGTGCTGCCCTGATAGACCCAAGGGAGCCCTACAAATTGACATCAGCAACCTGGACTGGTGAGTTTTCTTTCCCAGGGAAAATGGCCAAAGGATGTGCCCAGAGGCGTCTGGCACTGGGCTGGGACCTGACTGCAAAAAATCCTTATATCGAAGGATGGAACCCAGACCCAAGTTGTCCCCTCCTCAAAGTTGTGCTGCTCTGATAGACCCAAGGGAGCCCTACAAACTGACATCAGGAACCTGGACTGGTGAATTTTCTTTCCCAGGGAAAATGGCCAAAGGATGTGCCCAGGGGCCCTTGGAAATGGGCTCGGACCTGACTGCAAAAACTCCGTATATCGAAGAATGGACTGCAGACCGAAGTTGTCCCCTCCTCAAAGTTGTGCTGCCCTGATAGACCCAAGATAGCCCTACAAACTGACATCTGCAACCTGGACTGGTGAATTTTCTTTCCCAGGGAAAATGGCCAAAGGATGTGCCCAGGGGCCCCTGGCACTGGGATGGGGCCTGAATGCAAATAATCCTTATATCGAAGAATGGACCCCAGACCGAAGTTGTCCCCTCCTCAAAGTTGTGCTGCTCTGATAGACCCAAGGGAGCCCTACAAACTGACATCAGGAACCTGGACTGGTGAATTTTCTTTCCCAGGGAAAATGGCCAAAGGATGTGCCCAGGGGCCCCTGACCCCGAGCCGGGGCCTGACTGCAAAGAATCCTAATATCGAAGAATTGATCACAGACCGAATTTGTCCCCTCCTCAAATTTCTGCTTCCCATATAGACCCAAGGGAGCCCTACAAACGGACATCAGCAACCTGGACTGGTGAATTTTCTTTCCCAGGGAAAATGGCCAAAGGATGTTCCCAGAGGCATCTGGCACTGGGCTGGCACCTGACTGTAAATAATCCCTATATCGAAGGATGGATCACAGATCAAAATTGTCCCCACCTCAAACTTGTGCTGCCCTGAGAGACCCAAGGGAGCCCTACAAACTGACATCAGGAACCTGGACTGGTGAATTTTCTTTCCCAGGGAAAATGGCCAAAGGATGTGCCCAGGGGCCCCTGGCCCTGGGCTGGCACCTGACTGCAATGAATCCTTATATCGAAGAATGGATCACAGACCGAAGTTGTCCCCTCCTCAAAGTTGTGCTGCCCTGATAGACCCAAGGGAGCCCTACAAATTGACATCAGGAACCTGGACTGGTGAATTTTCTTTCCCAGGGAAAATGGCCAAAGGATGTGCCCAGGGGCCTTTGGAACTGGGCTCGGACCTGACTGTAAAAACTCCGTATATCGAAGAATGGACCGCAGACCGAAGTTGTCCCCTCCTCAAAGTTTTGCTGCCCAGATAGACCCAAGGGAGCCCTACAAACTGACATCAGCAACCTGGACTGGTGAATTTTCTTTCCCAGGGAAAATGGCCAAAGGATGTGCCCAGAGGCGTCTGGCACTGGGCTGGGGACTGACTGCAAAAAATCCTTATATCGAAGGATGGACCGCAGACCGAAGTTGTCCCCTCCTCAAAGTTGTGCTGCTCTGATAGACCCAAGGGAGCCCTACAAACTGACATCAGCAACCTGGACTGGTGAATTTTCTTTCCCAGGGAAAATGGCCAAAGGATGTGCCCAGGGGCCCCTGGCCCTGGACTCGGGCCTGACTGTAAAGAATCCCTATATCGAAGGATGGATCACAGATCAAAATTGTCACCTGCTCAAACTTGTGCTACCCTGAGAGACCCAAGGGAGCCCTAAAAACTGACATCAGCAACCTGGACTGGTGAATTTTCTTTCCCAGGGAAAATGGCCAAAGGATGTGCCCAGGGGCCCCTGGTCCTGGGCTGGCACCTGACTGCAAAGAATCCTTATATCGAAGAATGGATCACAGACCGAAGTTGTCCCCTCCTCAAAGTTGTGCTGCCCTGATAGACCCAAGGGAGCCCTACAAATTGACATCAGCAACCTGGACTGGTGAATTTTCTTTCCCAGGGAAAATGGCCAAAGGATGTGCCCAGGGGCCCTTGGAAATGGGCTCGGACCTGACTGCAAAAACTCCGTATATCGAAGAATGGACTGCAGACCGAAGTTGTCCCCTCCTCAAAGTTGTGCTGCCCTGATAGACCCAAGGGAGCCCTACAAATTGACATCAGCAACCTGGACTGGTGAGTTTTCTTTCCCAGGGAAAATGGCCAAAGGATGTGCCCAGAGGCGTCTGGCACTGGGCTGGGACCTGACTGCAAAAAATCCTTATATCGAAGGATGGAACCCAGACCCAAGTTGTCCCCTCCTCAAAGTTGTGCTGCTCTGATAGACCCAAGGGAGCCCTACAAACTGACATCAGGAACCTGGACTGGTGAATTTTCTTTCCCAGGGAAAATGGCCAAAGGATGTGCCCAGGGGCCCTTGGAAATGGGCTCGGACCTGACTGCAAAAACTCCGTATATCGAAGAATGGACTGCAGACCGAAGTTGTCCCCTCCTCAAAGTTGTGCTGCCCTGATAGACCCAAGATAGCCCTACAAACTGACATCTGCAACCTGGACTGGTGAATTTTCTTTCCCAGGGAAAATGGCCAAAGGATGTGCCCAGGGGCCCCTGGCACTGGGATGGGGCCTGAATGCAAATAATCCTTATATCGAAGAATGGACCCCAGACCGAAGTTGTCCCCTCCTCAAAGTTGTGCTGCTCTGATAGACCCAAGGGAGCCCTACAAACTGACATCAGGAACCTGGACTGGTGAATTTTCTTTCCCAGGGAAAATGGCCAAAGGATGTGCCCAGGGGCCCCTGACCCCGAGCCGGGGCCTGACTGCAAAGAATCCTAATATCGAAGAATTGATCACAGACCGAATTTGTCCCCTCCTCAAATTTCTGCTTCCCATATAGACCCAAGGGAGCCCTACAAACGGACATCAGCAACCTGGACTGGTGAATTTTCTTTCCCAGGGAAAATGGCCAAAGGATGTTCCCAGAGGCATCTGGCACTGGGCTGGCACCTGACTGTAAATAATCCCTATATCGAAGGATGGATCACAGATCAAAATTGTCCCCACCTCAAACTTGTGCTGCCCTGAGAGACCCAAGGGAGCCCTACAAACTGACATCAGGAACCTGGACTGGTGAATTTTCTTTCCCAGGGAAAATGGCCAAAGGATGTGCCCAGGGGCCCCTGGCCCTGGGCTGGCACCTGACTGCAATGAATCCTTATATCGAAGAATGGATCACAGACCGAAGTTGTCCCCTCCTCAAAGTTGTGCTGCCCTGATAGACCCAAGGGAGCCCTACAAATTGACATCAGGAACCTGGACTGGTGAATTTTCTTTCCCAGGGAAAATGGCCAAAGGATGTGCCCAGGGGCCTTTGGAACTGGGCTCGGACCTGACTGTAAAAACTCCGTATATCGAAGAATGGACCGCAGACCGAAGTTGTCCCCTCCTCAAAGTTTTGCTGCCCAGATAGACCCAAGGGAGCCCTACAAACTGACATCAGCAACCTGGACTGGTGAATTTTCTTTCCCAGGGAAAATGGCCAAAGGATGTGCCCAGAGGCGTCTGGCACTGGGCTGGGGACTGACTGCAAAAAATCCTTATATCGAAGGATGGACCGCAGACCGAAGTTGTCCCCTCCTCAAAGTTGTGCTGCTCTGATAGACCCAAGGGAGCCCTACAAACTGACATCAGCAACCTGGACTGGTGAATTTTCTTTCCCAGGGAAAATGGCCAAAGGATGTGCCCAGGGGCCCCTGGCCCTGGACTCGGGCCTGACTGTAAAGAATCCCTATATCGAAGGATGGATCACAGATCAAAATTGTCACCTGCTCAAACTTGTGCTACCCTGAGAGACCCAAGGGAGCCCTAAAAACTGACATCAGCAACCTGGACTGGTGAATTTTCTTTCCCAGGGAAAATGGCCAAAGGATGTGCCCAGGGGCCCCTGGTCCTGGGCTGGCACCTGACTGCAAAGAATCCTTATATCGAAGAATGGATCACAGACCGAAGTTGTCCCCTCCTCAAAGTTGTGCTGCCCTGATAGACCCAAGGGAGCCCTACAAATTGACATCAGCAACCTGGACTGGTGAATTTTCTTTCCCAGGGAAAATGGCCAAAGGATGTGCCCAGGGGCCCTTGGAAATGGGCTCGGACCTGACTGCAAAAACTCCGTATATCGAAGAATGGACCGCAGACCGAAGTTGTCCCCTCCTCAAAGTTGTGCTGCCCTGATAGACCCAAGGGAGCCCTACAAATTGACATCAGCAACCTGGACTGGTGAGTTTTCTTTCCCAGGGAAAATGGCCAAAGGATGTGCCCAGAGGCGTCTGGCACTGGGCTGGGACCTGACTGCAAAAAATCCTTATATCGAAGGATGGAACCCAGACCGAAGTTGTCCCCTCCTCAAAGTTGTGCTGCTCTGATAGACCCAAGGGAGCCCTACAAACTGACATCAGGAACCTGGACTGGTGAATTTTCTTTCCCAGGGAAAATGGCCAAAGGATGTGCCCAGGGGCCCCTGACCCCGAGCCGGGGCCTGACTGCAAAGAATCCTAATATCGAAGAATTGATCACAGACCGAATTTGTCCCCTCCTCAAATTTCTGCTTCCCATATAGACCCAAGGGAGCCCTACAAACGGACATCAGCAACCTGGACTGGTGAATTTTCTTTCCTAGGGAAAATGGCCAAAGGATGTGCCCAGGGGCCCCAAGCACAGGGCTGGGACCTGACTGCCAAGGATCCTTATATCGAAGTTTGGACCCCAGACCGAAGATGTCCCCTCCTCAAAGTTGTGCTGCCCTGATAGACCCAAGGGAGCCCTACAAACTGACATCAGCAACCTGGACTGGTGAGTTTTCTTTCCCAGGGAAAATGGCCAAAGGATGTGCCCAGAGGCGTCTGGCACTGGGCTGGGGACTGACTGCAAAAAATCCTTATATCGAAGGATGGACCGCAGACCGAAGTTGTCCCCTCCTCAAAGTTGTGCTCCTCTGATAGACCCAAGGGAGCCCTACAAACTGACATCAGCAACCTGGACTGGTGAATTTTCTTTCCCAGGGAAAATGGCCAAAGGATGTGCCCAGGGGCCCCTGGCCCTGGGCTCGGACCTGACTGCAAAGAATCCTTACATCGAAGGATGGACCCCAGACTGAAGTTGTCCCCTCCTCAAAGTTGTGCTGCCCTGAGAGACCCAAGGGAGCCCTACAAACTGACATCAGCAACCTGGACTGGTGAGTTTTCTTTCCCAGGGAAAATGGCCAAAGGATGTGCCCAGAGGCGTCTGGCACTGGGCTGGGACCTGACTGCAAAGAATCCTTATATCGAAGGATGGAACCCAGACCGAAGTTGTCCCCTCCTCAAAGTTGTGCTGCCCTGATAGACCCAAGGGAGCCCTACAAACTGACATCAGCAAGCTGGACTGGTGAGTTTTCTTTCCCAGGGAAAATGGCCAAAGGATGTGCCCAGGGGCCCCTGGCCCTTTGCTCGGTCCTGACTGTAAAGAAATCATCTATCGAACGATGGATCACAGACCGAAGTTGTCCCCACCTCAAAGTTGTGCTGCCCTGATAGACCCAAGGGAGCCCTACAAACTGACATCAGGAACCTGGACTGGTGAGTTTTCTTTCCCAGGGAAAATGGCCAAAGGATGTGCCCAGGGGCCCCTGGCCCTGGGCTCGTGCCTGACTGCAAAGAATCCTTATATCGAAGGATGGACCGCAGACCGAAGTTGTCCTCATCTTATACTTGGGCTGCCCTGATAGAACCAAGGGAGCCCTACAAACTGACATCAGCAACCTGGACTGGTGAGTTTTCTTTCCCAGGGAAAATGGCCAAAGGATGTGCCCAGAGGCGTCTGGCACTGAGCTGGGACCTGACTGCAAAAAATCCTTATATCGAAGGATGGAACCCAGACCGAAGTTGTCCCCTCCTCAAAGTTGTGCTGCCCTGATAGACCCAAGGGAGCCCTACAAACTGACATCAGCAACCTGGACTGGTGAATTTTCTTTCCCAGGGAAAATGGCCAAAGGATGTGCCCAGGGGCCCCAAGAACAGGGCTGGGACCTGACTCCCAAAGATCCTTATATCGAAGTTTGGACCCCCAACCGAAGCTGTCCCCTCCTCAAACTTGTGCTGCCCTGATAGACCCAAGATAGCCCTACAAACTGACATCAGCAACCTGGACTGGTGAATTTTCTTTCCCAGGGAAAATGGCCAAAGGATGTGCCCAGGGGCCCCTGGCCCTGGGCTCGGACCTGACTGCAAAGAATCCTTATATTGAAGGATGGACCCCAGACTGAAGTTGTCCCCTCCTCAAAGTTGTGCTGCCCTGAGAGACCCAAGGGAGCCCTACAAACTGACATCAGCATCCTGGACTGGTGAGTTTTCTTTCCCAGGGAAAATGGCCAAAGGATGTGCCCAGGGGCCCCTGGGACTGGGCTGGGGCCTGAATTCAAAAAATCCATATATCGCAGGATGGACCCCAGACTGAAATTTTCCCCACCTCAAAATTGTGCTGCCCTGATAGACCCAAGGGAACCCTACGAATTGACATCAGCAACCTGGACTGGTGAATTTTCTTTCCCAGGGAAAATGGCCAAAGGGTGTGCCCAGGGGCCCTTTGAACTGGGCTCGGACCTGACTGCAAAATCTCCTTATATCGAAGAATGGACCGCAGACCGAAGTTGTCCCCTCCTCAAAGTTGTGCTGCCCTGATAGACCCCAGGGAGCCCTACAAACTGACATCAGGAACCTGGAGTGGTGAGTTTTCTTTCCCAGGGAAAATGGCCAAAATATATGCCCAGGGGCCCCGGGCCCAGGCCTGGACCCTGACTGGAAAGAATCCATATATCGAAGGATGGATCGCAGACCAAAGTTGTCCCCTCCTCAAACTTGTGCTGCCCTGATAGACCCAAGGGAGCCGTACAAAGTGACATCAGCAACCTGGACTGGTGAATTTTCTTTCCCAGGGAAAATGGCCAAAGGATGTGCCACCGGGGCCCCTTCCCCTGGGCTCGTGCCTGACTGCAAAGAATCCTTATATCGAAGGATGGACCCCAGACTGAAGTTGTCCCCTCCTCAAAGTTGTGCTGCCCTGAGAGACCCAAGGGAGCCCTACAAACTGACATCAGCATCCTGGACTAGTGAGTTTTCTTTCCCAGGGAAAATGGCCAAAGGATGTGCCCAGGGGCCCCAAGAACAGGGCTAGGATCTGACTGCAAAGAATCCTTATATCGAAGGATGGACCCCAGACCAAAGTTGTCCCCTCCTCAAAGTTTTGCTGCCCTGATAGACCCAAGGGAGCCCTACAAACTGACATCAGGAACCTGGACTGGTGAGTTTTCTTTCCCAGGGAAAATGGCCAAAGGATGTGCCCAGGGGCCCCTGGCCCTGGGCTGGCACCTGACTGCAATGAATCCTTATATCGAAGAATGGATCACAGACCGAAGTTGTCCCCTCCTCAAATTTGTGCTGCCCTGATAGACCCAAGATAGCCCTACAAACTGACATCAGCAACCTGGACTGGTGAATTTTCTTTCCCAGGGAAAATGGCCAAAGGATGTGCCCAGGGGCCCTTGGAACTGGGCTCGGACCTGACTGCAAAGAATCCTTATATCGAAGAATGGACCGCAGACCGAAGTTGTCCCCTCCTCAAAGTTGTGCTGCCCTGATAGACCCAAGATAGCCCTACAAACTGACATCAGCAACCTGGACTGGTGAGTTTTCTTTCCCAGGGAAAATGGCCAAAGGATGTGCCCAGAGGCGTCTGGCACTGGGCTGGGCACTGAAGGCAAAAAATCCTTATATCGAAGGATGGAACCCATACCGAAGTTGTCCCCTCCTCGAAGTTGTGCTGCCCTGATAGACCCAAGGGAGCCCTACAAACTGACATCAGCAAGCTGGACTGGTGAATTTTCTTTCCCAGGGAAAATGGCCAAAGGATGTGCCCAGGGGCCCCTGGCCCTGTGCTCGGGCCTGACTGTAAAGAAATCATCTATCGAACAATGGATCACAGACCAAAGTTGTCCCCACCTCAAAGTTGTGCAGCCCTGATAGACCCAAGGGAGCCCTACAAAGTGAC
Organism: Lonchura striata; assembly: GCF_050655825.1. NCBI lineage: Eukaryota > Metazoa > Chordata > Aves > Passeriformes > Estrildidae > Lonchura > Lonchura striata. The sequence goes on along the minus strand of NC_140710.1, from coordinate 32,576,827 downwards.
ATCAGGAACCTGGACTGGTGAATTTTCTTCCCCAGGGAAAATGGCCAAAGGATGTGCCCAGGGGCCCCTGGCCCTGGGCTCGTGCCTGACTGCAAAGAATCCTTATATCGAACGATGGATCGCAGACCGAAGTTGTCCTCATCTAATACTTGGGCTGCCCTGATAGACCCAAGGGAGCCCTACAAACTGACATCAGGAAACTGGACTGGTGAGATTTCTTTCCCAGGGAAAATGGCCAAAGGATGTGCCCAGGGGCCCCAAGAACAGGGCTGGGACCTGACTGCAAAGAATCCTTATATCGAACGATGGATCGCAGACCGAAATTGTCCCCATCTCATACTTGTGCTGCCCTGATAGATCCAAGGGAGCCCTACAAAGTGACATCAGGAACCTGGACTGGTGAATTTTCTTTCCCAGGGAAAATGGCCAAAGGATGTGCCCAGGGGCCCATGGCCCTGGGCTCAGGCCTGACTGCGAAAACTCCTTATATCGAACGATGGATCACAGACCAAAATTGTCCCCACCTCAAACTTGTGCTGCCCTGAGAGACCCAAGGGAGCCCTACAAACTGACATCAGCAACCTGGACTGGTGAGTTTTCTTTCCCAGGGAAAATGGCCAAAGGATGTGCCCAGAGGCGTCTGGCACTGGGCTGGGACCTGACTGCAAAAAATCCTTATATCGAAGGATGGAACCCAGACCGAAGTTGTCCCCTCCTCAAAGTTGTGCTGTCCTGATAGACCCAAGGGAGCCCTACGAACTGACATCAGCAACCTGGACTGGTGAATTTTCTTTCCCAGGGAAAATGGCCAAAGGATGTGTCCAGGGGCCCCTGGCATGGGATGGTACCTGACTGCAAAGAATGCTTATATCGAAGGATGGATCGCAGACCAAAGTTGTCCCATCCTCAAAGTTGTGCTGCCCTGATAGACCTAAGGGAGCCCTACAAACTGACATCAGCAACCTGGACTGGTGAGTTTTCTTTCCCAGGGAAAATGGCCAAAGGATGTGCCCTGGGGCCCCTGGCCCTGGGCTAGGACCTGAGTGCCAAGAATCCTTATATCGAAGGATAAATCACAGACCGAATTTGTCCCCATCTCAAACTTGTGCTGCCCTGAGAGACCCAAGGGAGCCCTACAAACTGACATCAGGAACCTGGTCTGGTGAAGTTTACTTCCCAGGGAAAATGGCCAAACAATGTGCTCAGGGGCCCCTGGCCCTGGGCTGGCACCTGACTGCAAAAAATCCCAATATCGAAGGATAAATCGCACAAGAAAATTGTCCCCATCTCAAAGTTGTGCTGCCCTGAGAGACCCAAGGGAGCCCTACAAACTGACATCAGCAACCTGGACTGGTGAGTTTTCTTTCCCAGGGAAAATGGCCAAATGATGTGCCCAGGAGTCCCTGGCATGGGATGGTACCTGACTGCAAAGAATCCTTATATTGAAGGCTGGATCGCAGACCAAAATTGTCCCATCCTCAAAGTTGTGCTGCCCTGATAGACCCAAGGGAGCCCTACAAACTGACATCAGGAACCTGGACTGGTGAGTTTTCTTTCCCAGGGAAAAGGGCCAAAGGATGTGCCCAGGGGCCCCTGGCCCTGAGCTGGCCACCTGACTGCAAAAAATCCTTATATCGAAGGATGTACCCCAGACCAAAGTAGTACCCACCTCAAATTTCTGCTGCCCTGATAGACCCAAGGGAGTCCTACAAACTGACATCAGGAACCTGGACTGGTGAGTTTTCTTTCCCAGGGAAAATGGCCAAAGGACGTGCCCAGGGGCCCCTGGCCCTTGGTTGGGACCTGACTTCAAAGAATCCTTATATCGAAGGATGGATCCCAGACCAAAGTTGTCCCCTCCTCAAAGTTGTGCTGCCCTGAGAGACCCAAGGGAGCCCTACAAACTGACATCAGGAACCTGGACTGGTGAATTTTCTTTCCCAGGGAAAATGGCCAAAGGATGTGCCCTGGGGCCCCTGGCACTGGGTTGGCGCCTGACTGCAAAGAATCCCTATATCAAATTTGGACCCCAGACAAAAGTTGTCCCCTCCTCAAAACTCTGCTGCCCTGATAGACCCAAGGGAGCCCTACAAACTGACATCAGCAACCTGGACAGCTGAATTTTCTTTCCCAGGGAAAATGGCCAAAGGATGTGCCCAGGGGCCCCTGGCCATGGGCTGGCCACCTGACTGCAAAAAATCCTTATATCGAAGGATGGATCGCAGACCAAAATTGTCCCCACCTCAAACTTGTGCTGCCCTGATAGACCTAAGGGAGCCCTACAAACTGACATCAGGAACCTGGACTGGTGAGTTTTCTTTCCCAGGGAAAATGGCCAAAGGATGTGCCCTGGGGCCCCAAACACTGGGTTGGGACCTAATTGGAAAGAATCCTTATATCGAAATTTGGACCCCAGACCAAAGTTGTCCCCTCCTCAAACTTGTGCTGCCCTGATAGACCTAAGGGAGCCCTACAAACTGACATCAGCAACCTGGACTGGTGAGTTTTCTTTCCCAGGGAAAATGGCCAAAGAATGTGCCCTGGGGCCCCTGGCCCTTGGCTAGGACCTGAGTGCCAAGAATCCTTATATCGAAGGATGAAGTGCAGACCGAAGTTTTCCCCATCTCATACTTGTGCTGCCCTGATAGACGCAAGGGAGCCCTACAAACTGATATCAGCAACCTGGATTTGTAAGTTTTCTTTCCCAGGGAAAATGGCCAAAGGATGTGCCCAGGGGCCCCTGGGACTGGGCTGGGACCTGACAAAAACATTCCTTCTATCAAAGTTTAGACCCCAGACCGAAGTTCATCCCACCTCATACTTGTGCTGTACTGATAGACCCAAGGGAGCCCTACAAACTGACATCAGGATTTGGACTGGTGAGTTTTCTTTCCCAGGGAAAATGGCCAAAGGATGTGCCCTGGGGCCCCAAACACTGGGCTGGGACCTGATTGGAAAGAATCCTTATATCGAATTTTGGACCCCAGACCAAAGTTTTCCCCTCCTCAAATTTCTGCTGCCCTGATAGACCCAAGGGAGCCCTGCAAACTGATATCAGCAACCTGGATTTGTAAGTTTTCTTTCCCAGGGAAAATGGCCGAAGGATGTGCCCAGGGGCCCCTGGCTCTGAGCTGGCCACCTGACTGCAAAAATTCCTTATATCGAAGGATGGACCCCAGACCAAAGTAGTACCCACCTCAAATTTCTGCTGCCCTGATAGACCCAAGGGAGTCCTACAAACTGACATCAGGAACCTGGACTGGTGAGTTTTCTTTCCCAGGGAAAATGGCCAAAGGGTGTGCCCAGGGGCCCCTGGACCTGGGCTGGGACCTGACAAAAACATTCCTTCTATCAAAGTTTAGACCCCAGACCGAAGTTCATCCCACCTCATATTTGTGCTGCCCTGATAGACCCAAGGGAGCCCTATAAAGTGACATCAGGAACCTGGACTGGTGAGTTTTCTTTCCCAGGGGAAATGGCCAAAGGATGTGCCCTGGGGCCCCAAACACTGGGCTGGGACCTGATTGGAAAGATTCCTTATATCGAATTTTGGACCCCAGACCAGAGTTTTCCCCTCCTCAAAGTTGTGCTGCCCTGAGAGACCCAAGGGTGCCCTACAAACTGACATCAGGAACCTGGACTGGTGAGTTTTCTTTCTTAGGGAAAATGGCCAAAGGATGTGCCCAGGGGCCCCTGGCCCTTGGCTAGGCACCTGACTGCAAAGAATCCTTATATCGAAGGATGGACCCCAGACCGAAGTTGTCCCCTCCTCAAAGTTGTGCTGCCCTGATAGACCCAAGGGAGCCCTACAAACTGACATCAGCAACCTGGATTTGTAAGTTTTCTTTCCCAGATCAAAGGGTCAAAATTCGTTTCCAGGGACCCCTGACCCTGGGCTGGGATTTGACTGCAAAGTATCCGTATATCGAAGGATGAAACCCAGACCAAAGTTGTCCCCACCTCAAACTTGGCTGCTTTGATGGACCCAAGGGACCCATACAGACTGATATCAGGACCCTGGATGTTGATTCTCTTTAGATCGCCACTTTGCTGTCGGGGTTTCTCGCCGCTGTCCCCCACCCCTCCCAGGCCCCCCGGGACCCTCCGGTTATCTGTCCCCTCCGGGGCCGGGGTTTTCTGCGGTCCTGCTGCCCTGGGCTTACCAGGCAGCGTCTGGGTTAGCACGGTCCGAGCTGCGGCGTTACCTCAGTCGCCGCTAGGAGTCGAGATAAAGAGACCAAGAGAGACCAATGGTATGCTTGTCCAGATAGATTGTATTGCCTGAAGCGTTGCAGGGACCAAAGGCCCTGGGCTATTGCCCAGATACAGTTTTATACAGCAAAATTAAGAGATAAGGTCTTAAACAATAGAGACAGTGTTCAGCCAAGGCACATCAGAACCACCCCAGGGGCCAGGTCCAATAGGAACTGCTCAGGGGTGGGGAGAAGGGGGTCTACAGAGGAATGCTGAAGCGGGACTTTCCCGAAACAGTGGAGCATACATAAATGTATCTTTTACCTCAGTTTACCTTTCCCAAGGCCTTTCTAAAACAATGGGGCATACATGAATGTATCCTTTTCCTCAGTTTACCATTCCCAAGGCCTTTCTAAAAACTTCCTCCACGCTACCATGCCAGCATGAGAACAACACCTGGACTCATGAGTTTTCTTTCCCAGGGAAAATGGCCAAAGTATGTGCCCAGGGGTCCCTGGACCTGGTCTGGGACCTGACTGCAAAAAGTCAATACATAGAAGGATGTACCCCAGACTGAAGTTGTCCCCACCTCAAACTTGTGATGCCCTGATAGACCCAAGGGAGCCCTAAAAAATTATATCAGGAACCTGGACTGGTGAGTTTTCTTTCCCAGGGAAAATGGCCAAAGGATGTGCCCAGGGCCCCCTCCCCTCAGCTGGTGGCTGACCGTAAAAAATCCAGACATCGAGGGAAGTATCCCAAACACCCTCTGCCTCCACCTCCAGCATCAGGACGAAGTCAAAACCCAGGAAATTTGTCTCGGAACACCTACTATATAGCATGCCAGCACTGCATTGAAAAGGCAGAGAGCTTTAGCCACCGTCCTCTAGTCCCAAGGCTGTGCACACAATCTCGTCTCCCTGCGGCTTCGTTCTTCACCCTCATACAAGCTACCGCTCTGTCCGGCTCCCGGAGCAGGAGAAGCGGCTGCTTCGCACACACAACAGCGGAGCGGCAGCCGTACGCTCCGAAGCGCTGCTTCAGCCGGAAGACGCCGGCCACCGGCGCTTGGCTTCGGACAGCTCCGGAGAGCCGGAGTGTGCGTCTGCACTAGACTGCATCATAGCGAAAAGCTTTGCCAGTGTGTCTCGCAGGGATATAGCTTAGCAGCGCACCGCACTAGCTGCATACTCCAAAAACACTGCCCTTTCCAGTGCAAGATGCAAGATGCTCTCTGGTGGCCATGCTCTTCTGTTTGCTCCTGCCTAGCTTGTTGTTGTAGCGTGCACATGCCGTCCTGGCATTCAGTGCACAGTGAAAGCAATCGCAAAAGTCCAGCAGCTGCTGACTCCCAAACACAAGGCGCTGGCTATGTTCTTGCTTCTCGACAACTCAACGGAGTCCTTCATTTCTGCAGCTGCCATCGAGTTCTCTGCTTCTGGAGCCTTCGGGGAGGAGCAGGAATTTCCCAAGAGGGCTGCATGAGGACGAAGTCAATACCTTGGAAAATTATCCTGGAACACCTTCCATAAGTATGCTAGAATGGAATTGAAGAGGCAGGCGAGTGGCCACCACGGTCCTCTAGCAGTCCTTAGGGTGCACGCAGAAGCCCGGTGCTCTGCGACTTCGTTCTTCGCCCTCGTACAAGCTACCGCTCTGTCCGGCTCCCGGAGTAGGAGAAGCGGCTGCTTCGCGCACACAACAGCGGAGCGGCAGCCGTACGCTCCGAAGCGCTGCTTCAGCCGAAAGACGCCGGCCACCGGCGCTTGGCTTCGGACAGCTCCAGAGAGCCGTAGTGTGCGTCTGCACTAGACTGCATCATAGTGAAAAGCTTTGCCAGTGTGTCTCGCAGGGATATAGCTTAGCAGCGCAGCGCACTGATCCCGCCCTTGCCCAGAAACACGGATTTGCTGCACACTCCAAAAACACTGCTCTTTCCTGGGTAAGATCCAAGCTGTTGTCTGATGGCCGTGCTTTTCTGTCTGCACCTGCCCAGCTCGTTGTTGTAGCGTGCACGTGCCGTCCTGGCATTCAGTGCACAGTGAAAGCAATCGCAAAAGTCCAGCAGCTGCTGACTCCCAAACACAAGGTGCTATGTTCTTGCTTCTCGACAACTCAACGGAGTCCTTCATTTCTGCAGCTGCCATTGAGTTCTTTGCTTCTCGAGCCTTCGGGGACGAGCAGGAATTTCCCAGGAGGGGCTGCATCAGGACAAAGTCAAAACCCAAGAAAATTGTCCTGGAACACCTTCCATAAGGATGCTAGAAGGGAATTGAAGAGGCAGGCGAGCGGCCACCACGGTCCTCTAGCAGTCCTTAGGGTGCGCGCAGAAGCCCGGTGCTCTGCGGCTTCGTTCTTCACCCTCATACAAGCTACCGCTCTCTCCGGCTCCCGGAGCAGGAGAAGCGGCTGCTTCGCGCACACAACAGCGGAGCGGCAGCCGTACGCTCCGAAGCGCAGCTTCAGCCGAAAGACGCCGGCCACCGGCGCTTGGCTTCGGACAGCTCCGGAGAGCCGGAGTGTGCGTCTGCACTAGACTGCATCATAGCGAAAAGCTTTGCCAGTGTGTCTCGCAGGGATATAGCTTAGCAGCGCAGCGCACTGATCCCGCCCTTGCCCAGAAACACGGATTTGCTGCACACTCCAAAAACACTGCTCTTTCCTGGGTAAGTTCCAAGCTAGTGTCTGATGGCCGTGCTCTCTGCCTGCTACTGCTCAGCTCGTTGTTGTAGCGTGCACATGCCGTCCTGGCATTCAGCAATCTGAAGGAAGTTTGCCATCTGCATCATAAACTGTATGCATTTAAATTTGGCATTCCCTTTATTAGTCATATCTAGTAAGATTTTGTAAGGACTGAAAAGATTTTTTAAAAAAGAGCAAGAAACATTTGGTTTAATAAAAGACATGTTTTATATATTAAATTATGTTTACTTATAATTTTCAGAACACTACACAATAATGCTTAGAATTTTAGGATTCTGGGGTTTGGTTAGTTCATTAGTTTGTTTGTAAAGTGGTTTTGCACAAAGAGATATCTCCTTATTGCCTGAAATCACATTAGTATTTTTCACCATTTCAGAAAAGACAACCATCCAACCATGGAGAATTTTCTGTTATCTAGATGATTTCTCCATGCACTTTGAACAATAAAAAAGGAGGTTGTTAAAAAGGGTATTCTTTGTGAACTGGATCAATTAGGCACAGAAAAAGGTCTGGTAATAATACTTACTTAGAAGTAAAGCAATATTAATTAAATAAAAATATTAAACAATAAAAATAAATAATAAAAATATCAAGGGCTGACATTACCTAAAGACTCCATGTTTTCCAAAAACTGTTGAGGTATAATTAACAATGCTATTTACCACTATAAGCAGCTCATCATATCATGCAGTAATTTGGAAAATGGATCACCCTCTAAAAAGAACCAACTGAGAGTAAGAAAATCCATGTGAAAATGTACAAGGTTATCTGGTGATACTGAGTAGAGATAGAAAACGAAAGTCTTCCTTTCAGATCCTAGTAACCTAGTAATAAAATCAAAATAACTGTCAGACGTTCTATAAGACATGACCCATTATATAATTTGCATGTGAGATTTTTAATTTATAGTAATATATGTTAAACAATCAGTTAGTCCTTCTCTTCAGGTGACCACCTACTAATTTTACTATATTGAAAACAATTTTTTTTTCTTTTTATTTAAAAATTCTATTTTTTCTAGCACCTCAGCTAAAAAATATTGGGAGTCAAGCCAGGTTATATATCCAGGAAAATTAACACTAAAAGTTGTTTGCTAGAGGGAAATTTACTTCAGATTTTTCTTCAGGGATTACTTCATTCCCTGCTCTCCTGGGAATGGTGGAACAAACAGCTGCATTGAGATTAATGACTTACTGGAGTTAAACCACTGCAAACTTTTAACAGAAATTTAAAGCCGGATGGAAAGGATGATAAAAATGCCATCTGTTCCCAATTAAGCATTTCATATCGGTCAAATTTCTGTTGATTTATCTATTCTGTAATTCACTTTTTTCTCAAAGTTTTGCAGTAACAGGAGCTGTAGTCCAACATGAGGAGCAAGGTCTGATTCTGCAATGCAAGGCTTCTTTTATGGCTCTGAACCAGGTACACAGTATGGCTCATAATAGCTATCATCCTGATTAAAATTTAATCCTCCAGCCAGGATCATACCTGAGGGTTTGGAATCTTTTCTTAGTGTAGAGATATATTTGGAGATTTGATAGACTAAGGACTTTTTCCAAGTGGGTCATATTTTAGTGGCTGCTGAACCCCCAACATTTCAGATAAAGTAATGCTGTAAATACATTCTTATTTAATTAAACAATTTAATTCGCCGTCTCTGCAAAACATTAGAAAAATTCTTGAAAGTATTTTTTTATTTTGATCTTTCTGCTGGTGTGTTAGTTAGTTTGTTTTGGGGTTTGGGGTTTTTTTTGGTGTTTTTATTTTTTTTTTTCCCAGTGTTTGTTTTTGATTTTTAAGGTCAGTGAAAATACATAACTATCCATTGAATTTAAAATTTAAAGTATCCCTGACTTAATTTTCAATGGAGTTAATGTACAAGTCTTGTAGAACAAGTTAATTGCATATTTCTTGGGACTGAAAAATAATGTATGGGTATATCTTTGCAACTAAGGGAATGCTCAAGGTAACCTATAATGCTTGGTGGGAAACCATCTCCTTCCCCTCCCAAAAAAAGATAAACACCAATTAGGAGAAATGAAGAAATAAATAAAAGCAAGTAATGACTAGAATGATATTCTGTATTTTAAGATTTATTTTGCAATTCAGAAAAACAAATTTTATTTTAGAATACAGAAAAATTAATTCTGCAATTTTGTATCACATCTGTAATCCATTCAAATTCCTCATACAGGAATTAAATTAAATAAAAATTTAAAATTATTTTAAAAATGCATTTCTGATGTATGTATACTATGTACAATCAAGACTAGTTTAAAGCATTGTAACAATGCTTGACATTAAGATTACCTTCCACGGCCTAACTTGGTTATAAAGCAAAACGGTTTTGTAATAACAATACCATCTTCTTGACTAAAATTCTAGAAGATTTTTATATTGGATTAATGCTAAATGTATAAGCATATTTCATTCATCAGCCAAGTTCCAGGCAGCTAATTCAACATTAGCTGTGTAATAGAATGTCACATACTGTTACTCTGCAGAGCCCTCTGCATTTCCAGTAGCGTAAATCATTTATACATGCTGGCAACACAGTTGGTCAACTAACCGAGGCCCAGGTTCTTATTTTCAGGTTATGTCCTGATTTCTTTTGTGTTTAACCATCAAGTTCTTAGTAGAGCATATGGTGAGAAACTACCGTCAGCTTGAGTTTCAACTGCTTAATTTATAAGTTTTGGTTTTCTATTCTTAATTATATTCATATCCCTTCAGAACTCTCATCAAGAATAAAAATCCTGTGTGCTATCCAGGGTTCAGATATTTTGCATGCTTGGTGGATAATGCTTCATGCATTTGAATTGAAATTAGAATAGTTTAGTGTTAAGTGCAACTTTTTCTGAATCCATTTCATCTTGTATGAAAATTACTGAATTTTATCTCCTTTTCTAAAGCACACTGAGGCCTATGAATAAAAATAGTTTCCAAGCCTTATAATGACAGTTGTCATTCTTAGTAAAAAAGAGTGTCATGGATATAATCTAGGGATGAATGCAATGTGTCCATACTCACACACTTGCTCATTGGCAGAAAAGAGAAAATTTTACCTTGCTCCTGGATTAATTTACAATAAAACACACAGCATTTTTTTCTAGATATAGAGCCTTCTCAGAGTATGTCAAGAGTTTTATTGTACATCCTTCAGTAATGCTTCAGAAAATACTGCTGAAAGAGTAAAAAAGTGGTTTTAACTTCCTAATAAAAACCAAGATGGCTATTTAGAACTGAAATTCTCTTCATATGCTTCATTTTCCCCCATGCTTTTTTCCAAAAATCCCATTTTTACCCCAACCTTTTCCCCAAAAATCCAATTTTCCCCGATATTTTTTCCAAAAATCCCATTTCCCCCCATTTTTTCCTAAAAATCCAATTTTTCTGCCATGATTTCTCGAAAAATCCCATTTTCCCCCACTTTTTCTCCAAAATTGCCATTTCCCAATTTTTTTCCCCAAAAATCCCATTTCCCCCATTTTTCCCCCAAAAATCCCATTTCCCCTTATGTTTTCCCCAGAAATCTAATTTTACATCCATTTTCCCCAAAATTGCCATTTCCCCCCACTTTCCCCCAAAATTGCCATTTCCCCTACATTTTTTCATCAAAAATCCTATTTTCCCACCCATTTTTTACCCAAAAATCCTATTTCCCCCCATTTCCCCCCAAATCTCCATTTTTCACCCATGTTTTACCCAAAAATCCCATTTCCCCCCATTTTTTTCCAAAAAATCCCGTTTTGCTTCATGTTTTCTCCAAATTCCCATTTCCGCCCAATTTTTTTCCCGAAAATTGCCATTTGCTTCCATTTTCCCTCAAAAATCCTATTTCCCCCCCCAAAATCCCATATCCCCCCCAAGTTTATTCCCTAAAAAATTCATTTCCCCCCATTTTTCCCAAAATTTGCCATTTTCCCCATTTTGTAACCAGGAATCCCATTTTTGCCCCATGTGCTTTCCAAAAATCCCATTCCCCCATTTTTTCCCTAAAATCGAATTTTCCCCCCTTATTTCCCACAAAATTGCATTTCCCCCCTTTTTAATCCCAAAAATCCCGTTTCCCCCCATGTTTTCCCAAAAAATCACATTTTCCCACGTTTTTCCACAAAAATCACATTTCCCCCCATTTTTTTCTGCAAAAATCCATTTCCCCACCATTTTTTCTTAAAAATTGCCATTTCCCCCATTTTTCCCCCAAAATCCCAATTTTCCCGAAGTCTTTTCCAAAAATTAACATTTCCCCCCATTTCTTCCTAAAAATCCCATATTTCTGCCATGTTTTCCCCAAAAATTCAATTTCCCCCCATTTTTTCCCAAATATTGCCATTTTCCACATTTTTTCCCCAAAAATCTCATTGTTCCCTCATTTTCCCCTAAAAATCTCATTTCCCCCTCATGTTTTTTCGACAAAAAACCATTTCCCCCCATTTTTTCCCCCAAAATCCCGTTTTCTGCTCATTGTGTCCCAAAAATCCCATTTCCTCCATTTTTTCCCCAAAAATCACACTGTTCGCCCATTTTTTTCCCTAGATGTCCCATTTTCCCCCATTTTTTCCCAAAATTGCCATTTCCCTCAAGTTTTCCACAAAAATCTGATTTTCCCACCATTTTCCCCTAAAAATCCCGTTTTTCCCCTCATGTTTTTTCCCAAAAATCCCAGTTTCCCCACATTTTTTCTTCAAATTCCCATATTTCCCTTATGCCTTTTCTTTAAAATTTCCATTTCCCCCATTTTTTCCACTAAAATCCCATTTTCCCCCGTTTTTTTTCTCGAAATTGCCATTTCTTCTGTTTTTTGCCCAAAAATCCCATTTTCCCCCAATGTATTTTCCAAAAAACTCATTTTTACCCCCATTATTTCCCCAAAAATTCCATCTTTCCCCCATGATTTCCCCAAAAATCCCATTTTCCCCCATCTTTTTTCCCAAAAAATCCCATTTTCCTCCATGTTTCCTCAAATTCCCATTTACCCCCCCATTTTTTCCCCAAAATTGCCATTTCCTTCCATTTTTCCCCAAAAATCCCATTTTTCCCCAAAATCCCATATTCCCCCCCATGTTTTTTCCAAAAATTCCATTTTCCCCCCATGTTTTTCCAAAAATCCCATTTTCTCCCATTTTTACACAAAAATACCATTTTTACCCACATTTTCCCCCAAAAATCCCATCTTTCCCTCATGTTTTTCCCAAAAATCCCATTTCCCCACATTTTCCCCCCTAAATTGCCATTTCTTCCATTTTCCCCAAAAATTACATTTTCCCCCCAATGTTTTTTACAAAAAACCCACTTTCCACCTATTGTTTCCTGAAAAAGCCATTTCCCCCATGTTTTCCCCAAATATCACATTGTTCCCTCATTTTTTCCACAAAAATCCCATTTTTCCTCCATGTTTTCCCCAAGAATCACATTGCTCCTCCGTTTTTACCCCAAAATTGCCACTTCTTCCATTTTTTTCCCAATCATCCCATTTTTCCCCAATGTATTTTCCAAAAATCCCATTCCCCCCCCCCATTTTTTCCTCAAAATCCCATTTTCCCCTCATGTTTTAGCGCAAAAATCCCATTTCCCCCCATTTTTTCCCAAAAAAATCCCATTTTCCTCCCTGTTTTCCCCAAATTCCCATTTCCCCCCATTTTTTCCCCAAAATAGCCATTTCCTTCTATTTTTCCCAAATATTCCATTTTCCCCCCGTTTTTCCAAAAATCCCATTTTCTCCCATTTTTACACAAAAATACCATTTTCTCCCATTTTTTTCCAAAAATCCCATTTTTACCCACATTTTCCCCCAAAAAATCATATAGTTCCCTTATTTTTTCCCAAAAAATACCATTTCCCCCGTTTTCCCCCCAAAATTGCCATTTCTTCCATTTTCCCCAAAAATCGCATTTTCCCCCAATGCTTTTTACAAAAAAACCATTTTCCAGCTATTTTTTCCCGAAAAAGCCATTTTCCCCATGTTTTCCCCAAAAATCACATTGTTCCCTCATGGTTTTGCCCAAAAATCCCATTTCCCCCCATTTTTTCCCAAAAAATCCCATTTTCCTCCCAAATTCCCATGTCCCCCCCTCTTTTTCCCCAAAATAGCCATTTCCTTCTATTTTCCCCAAATATCCCATTTTGCCCCAAAATCCCATATCCCATATTCGCCCCCATGTTCTTTCCAAAAATTCCATTTCCCCCCCATGTTTTTCCAAAAATCCCATTTTCACCCGCTTTCCCTCCAAAATACCATTTCCCCCCATTTTTTTCTAAAAATCTCATTTTTACCCTATTTGTCCCCCAAAATCCTATTTCCCGCTTGTTTTCCCGAAAAATCGCATAGTTCCCCTATTTTTTCCCAAAAATCCGGTTCCCCCCCCCCATTTTTTTTCCAAAAATCCCATTCCCCCTCTTTTTCCCCCAAAATTGCCATTTCCCCCATTTTCCCCCAAAATCCCATTTTCCCCCATATTTTTCTGGAAAATCTCATTTTTGCCCCCACATTTTCCCAAAAAAATCCCATTTCCCCCCCATGTTTTTTCCAAAAATCCCATTTTTCTCCCATATTTTTCCCAAAAGTCCCATTTCCCCCTATTTTTTTCCAAAAAATCACATTTTTCCACTTTTTTCCGAAAAAATTGCCACTTCCCTCATTTTTTTCCCCAGAAATCTCATTTTACCCCCATTTTGTCCTCAACAATTCCATTACCCCCCCCTGTTTTTTCCAAAAAATCACATTTTTCTTCAATGTTTTTTCCAAAAAACCTATTTTATCCCCATTTTTTCCCAAAAATGCCATTTCCTCCATGTTTTCCCCAAAAATCACATTGTTCCCTCAGAAACTCCATTTTTCTCCTGTTTCCCTCATTTTCACCCCAAAATTGCCATTTCCTCCATTTTCCCCCAAAATACAATTTTCTCCCATCTTTTTTCCAAAAATCCCATTTCCCCCATTTTTCCCCAAAATTCCCATTTTCCTATCATGTTTTTTCCCAAAAATCCTATTTCCCCACATTTTTTCCCAAAAAATCCCATTTTCCGTCATTTTTCCCCCAAATTCCCATTTTCCCCCCATTTTTCCCCAAAATTGCCTTTTCCTTCCATTTCCCCCCAAAAATCCCATTTTCCCCCATTTTCCCCCCCAAAATCACATTTTTACCTCCATCTCCCCCCCCAAATCCCATCTTTACCCTACATTTTTCCCGAAAATCCCATTTCCCCCCCATTTTTTATCAAAAAAACCATTTCCCCCCCATGCTTTTTCAAAAAAACCCATTTGCCCCCCATTTTTCCCAAAAATCCCATTTCCCCCAATTTTTTCCCTAAAAAATCCTATTTCCCCCCATTTTTCCCTCAAAATTGCCATTTCCTCCAAGTTTTCCACAAAAAACTCATTTTCCCCCCGTTTTTTCAAAAATCCCATTTTTCTCACATTTTCCCACATTTTCCCCCAAAATTGCCATTTTGCCATTTTTTCCCCCAAAATACAATTTTCCCCCTATGTTTTTTACAAATATCCCATTTCCCCCCCATTTTTTCCCCAAAAATCCTATTTCCCCCTGTTTTTTCCTCCAAAAATCAATTTTTCTGCCATTCCGCCATTTTCCCCCAAAAATCCCATTCCCCCCCATTATTTGCCCAAAATTGCCATTTCACCCAAGTTTTCTTCAAAAATTCGATTTTCCCCCAGGATTTTTTTCCAAAAATCCCATTTTTCTCCCAAAAATCCCATTTACCTCCTTTTTTCCCAAAAAAATAACATTTTTCCAACACTTTCTCCCAAAAATTGCCATTTCCCCCACTTTTTCCACAAAAATCCCATTTCCCCCCATGTTTTCCCCAAAAATCACATTGTTCCTCTATTTTTACTCCAAATATACCACTTCTTCCATTTTTTTCCCAAAAACCTTGTTTTTCTCCCATTTCACCCCCATTTTTCCCCAATGACTTTTCTTAAAAATTTCCATTTCCCCCATTTTTTTCCCAAAAATCCCATTTTTCCAAAATTCCCATTTTCCCCCCATGTTTTTTCCCCAAAAATCCCATTTTCCCCCCATTTTTTTTCTCGAAATTGTCATTTCTTCCATTTTTTCCCCAAAAATCCCATTTTTCCCCAATGTATTTTCCAAAAAACCCATTTTTACCTCCATTATTTCCCCAAAAATCCCATCTTTCCCCCATGTTTTCCCCAAAAATCCCATTTCCCCCCATTTTTTCCCCAAAAATCCCATTTTCCTCCATGTTTTCCTCAAATTCCCATATTCCCCCATTTTTCCCCCAAAATTGCCATTTCCCCCATTTTTCCGTATAAATTCTCATTTTCCCCCCATTTTTTCCCTAAAAATCCCATTTTCCCATCATGTTTTTTCCAAAATGCCCATTTTCTGCCCTTTTCCCTCAAAAAAAATCCCATTTCCTCTGATTTTTCCCCCAAAAATTCCATTTTCCCTGATTTTTTCCAAAAAATTGCCATTTCCCCCATTCTTTTTCCACGAAAATCCAATTTTCTGCCTAGGTTTTTTCTAAAAATCCCATTTTTCCCCCATGTTTTCCCCAGAAATCTCATTTTTCCTCCATTATTTCCCCAAAATATCCATTTCCTTCAATTTTTTCCTTAAAAATCCCATTTTCCCCACATTTTTCCCCTAAAAATCCCATTTTTCACCAATTTTTTCCACAAAATCTCATTTTCTCTCAATGTTTTCACCAAAAATCCCATGTTCCCTCTGTTTTCCAAAAATCACATTGTTCCCCCATTTTCCCCAAAAAATTGCCATTTCTTCCATTTTTTTCCTCAAAAATCCCATTTTTCCCCAATGTATTTTCCAAAAATCCCATTTTTCTCACATGTTTTTCCCAAAAATCCCATATCCCCCCATTTTTTTTTCCAAAAAAAAATCACATTTTTCCACAATTTTTTATCCAAGAATTGCCATTTCCCCCACTTTTTCATCAAAAATCCCATTTTCCTCCCATGTTTCCCCCAAAAAATCCCATTTCCCCCCATTTTTTCACCAAAAATCCCATTTACCTTCATTTGTTTTCCAAAAATCCCATTTCCACCACATTTTTCCCAAAATCTCATTTCCCCCATTTTTACCCCAAAATTGCCATTTCTTCCATTTTTTTCCCAAAAATTCCATTTTTCCCCAATGTATTTTCCAAAAATCCCATTTTCCCCCATTTTTTCAAAAACATCTAATTTTCCACCTTGTTTTCCCCAAATTCCCATTCCCCCCCCCATTTTTTCCTCAAAATTGCCATTTCCTTCTATTTTTCCCCAAAAATCTCATTTTTCCCCAAAATCCCATATTCCCGCCATGTTGTTTCCAAAAATTCCATTTCCCCCCATTTTCCCCATAAATACCATTTTCCCCCATTTTTTTTTCAAAAATCCCATTTTTACCCCATTTGTTCCCCAAAAATTCCATCTTTCCTCCATATTTTCTTAAAATTCCCATTTTCCCCCATGTGTTTTCCCAAAAAAATCCCATATTTCCGCCATGTTTTTTCCAAAAAATGCCATTTCCCACACATTTTTTCCCCCTGCCCTGAGCTGGCGCCTGACTGCAAAAAATCCAAACATCGAAGGATGTGTCCCAGACCCCAGCTGCCCCCAGCACTTTCTTCCACAGCATTAGTTTTAGTGTCCTCACTTGACTTGATATGTTTTTACAGTGGTATTCCATGCAGATTTAAGTAGATTTATTCTGTTTCATACCATAGTAAATTATATCGAAATCTATCTCACTAAGGTTCTTCATTGCAATTAAGGCTACTAAAGAAGCAGTGCCCTTTTGCAAGTTATTTTATTTATTTATCTATCTCCTATTTTGTATGTCAGTAACTTTTTTTCCAATCTGAGTGTCACTGTTTATCTGTAAAAATAAATTAGTCATGTTGTGTACATTATTTTCTCATAGAATTATTGAACTGGTTGCATAAGATCAATATTGGCTTCTGTATCATGTTGGAGCTTAGATTTTTGCTAAATATTTTTTCCTCATATTTCCCTAAAGGATCTTTCTGTACTAAGGAAATAAATAGTTTTATTAAGCATTTGTTTGGTAGATACCAAGAGGAAAACCCAAATTATTTATTTGATTCGAGTCCTATTAATTACATGTTTTTCTTTTCTGATTATGTTATATGCCATTGCCACTTTTGATTTTACATCCAGTAGAAATAGTGAAAGAAGTAAATATTTGCATCTTCTAGTAAAATCATAAATTACATTCTAATTATAATCTGCATTTATAAAACTTGAGAAGAATGCTAATGCATGCATTTACATCAGACCTGTTTCAACAGAAAGTTTTTACTACACAAATAAAGATTAGATGACAAAATCATAAAATTTTATTTTGCTTTGCAGGATTTCTCTTTTTCTAATTATGATGAAGCTGAAATAAATGAAAAATCCAGTTAGGGGTGCATAGCATGATTCCACAACAATAGAAAATCATACTAGGAGACAAATCTTCACAGAAAAGGTGGTTAAGCATTGGAACAAGCTTCCCTGGGAAGTGGTAAAATCACTATCCCTGGAAGTGTTAAAAAAACTAGTGGATGTGGCACTCAGGGTTGTGGTTCAGTAGTGAATATGGTGGCTAATGGTTGGACTCAACAATCTCAGGGGTCTTTTCCAACTTCAATGATTCTATGATTTTATGAAATGTACATCCAAAAGACCTTGCAAATATCTAAAATTATGATAATTTGTACAATTTTGCCTGTAGACATAGAATGATTTGAGATTGGTTTAGACTAGAGTTTAGCAGTTAATAAACACAAAAAACTTTGATATCTGCCTTCATTTAAGAGCCCTATCATGAGCTGTTCCCTCTGATTCTTTGATTTTAAATTAATCTTAAATTACTAGTGAAACAAAGCTCACAGTATTCATAACAGAACAACTGAACTTATTGCAGCTTATTTGGGTTTTAACTAGCTTTTTGCTTGTTTACTTGGTTGGCTTTTTACTGCATTTAGAGAGTAGAGCATGTATTTTTTTTTTTTTTCATTTTCTCCTTATAGTCTTTGTAACATTACCCTTTGAAGCATAGTTGTAAATAGCTTTCATGTAAGCCTCTTATAAATGGTGCCTCGGTCATAATGGCCTGAATTAATATGAAGGTAATCCTTATTAAACTGGAAAGAAATCCCAAGTCCTTGATGTAAAATGATTTGAAATAGAAGGAATGAACAAGATTTCCAAGGGCTTCTTCCAGTTAACTGTTGTGTCATATTAAATGTATAATATTGTTTTCCATTTCAAACAAAATTTTGGGTTTTGAGTTTTTAATAGTTACTAAAGGAGTATTATTTTTTCACCATGCACAAATGAGTAGGTAGGTTTTGATTCTCCCCCAGAAAACTATTCCATGGCTTCTAACATTTTTTTTTTTTCATTTGGAAGCACCGGTTTTTGGGTACACCTAGAGAAGCAAACAAAATAGACCAAGGTTCAGATATAAGGCAGGTTAAAACTCACATGGACTTTTGCTATTTTTCTTGTCTAGAGACGTCAGTAACACAAAACCTTTTTATGCTTTTCTTGATTTTTTTTTTTTTCTGGCCATCTGAACCAGCAACTGCTTAGTTGGATTCATGTTTAATCCGACTAGAAGTCTGACCTAACCCCCGCCAGCTGCCAAGCCACAAGTCGCTCACTCACTCTCCCACCAGTGGGATCAGGGAGAGAACTGGAAGGGTAGAAAATGTAAAATGTAGAAAACTTGTGGATTGAGATAAAAAACAGTTTAATAGGGAAAGCAAACGGTGCACACAAGCAAAGTAAAACAAGGAATTAATTCACTGATTCCCATGTTCAGCCATCTCCAGAAGAGCAGGGTACTATCAGGTGTAACTGTGACTTGGGAAGAAAAATACCAGCAATCTTAATGTTCCCCTCTTCCTCCTTCCCTCCAATGCATATATTTAGCATGATGTTGCACGGTCTGGAATATGCCTGTGGTCAGTTTGGGTCACCTGTCCCAACTGTGTTTCCTTCCAACCTCCCAAGCACCCACAATTTCCTTGACAATGTGGCAGTATGGAAAGCAAAAAAGACCTTGGCTCTGTGTAAGCCCTGCTCAGCAATAACACAAACATCTCTACCTCTATTCTGATCATTGTTCAAATCAAAAGCACAGCCCCATACCAGCCACTGTGAAAAAAATTAACTCTACCCCAGCCAGAATCAACACACCTGTACAATATACTTGGAGGTAACTTCAGTATTTGAGGATTTACTTAGACATATGGTACATGCAATAATCCATTTTACAGTATATTTAGATGAAATTTGTATGTAGAGTAAAATTCTATGGATCTGTGGGTAACTGTCATATGTAGAGAGAATAATGAGAGTACCAAGGTAGTGCTAGACACCTTGGTTCTACCTAGGAAGAATTTTAGTCTGGATTTTCTCAATTGATCTGATAGAGTCAGAGGACTTGTGACCTCTCTATAACATGGGATTGAGAAGACAGTCTTATAGTATAAATACCCTTTGACTCAGATTTATTAAATATATGAAGTTGTGTAACTTTTGTTTAATAAAATAATTGAAAAAGAACAAATCCATGCTTAACAAATACCTTCAGACTACATTTTCTCCCATTTATGTTAATGAATAAAATTACAACTTTGTTCTTTTCATCTCAAACCTGAAGTATTAATAAGCAAAAGGATTACAGTTTTGTAATTTTTATGATGCTAAAATAGCTTTATAAATATTGAAAAATAATGAGGAAAAATCCCTAGGATTATATAAAATTCCTGATCTATTGAAAAAAGTATGAGCATTTCCTGATATGTTTGACATCAGCATTTTGTGAAAACAAATGAATGTGTACATATGCAAGAGATAAGTCTGAAAAGTAAGTGACATTTCTGAATTTACCAAAAACAGCAAGTACTAGTAGTTTGAAATGTTTTTTCTTTATTTTCATTGGCATTACAGGCAGTTTAGCTGTTTTCAATAAATAATTATGGTGCTTGACTCATAAAACATAGAGAAATTAGAATATTTAAAAAAATCTTTGGCAAAAATATTTGTATGCCAGACAGTAACACAATTACTTATATTAAAAATAACAGCACTTCTACTGCATACTGGAGAGAAGTGGATCACTTCAATAATGTAGACATAAGATAAGCATTGTTTATTGAAGGAAACTACTTACTGAGATATTTGTTGTCATTCTAGTATTTGCATACAGCTTTAAGCTTACTGTAATGACAGTGCCATTGAGAGATCTTCATATGGCAAAAATAATTAGATTTGCGTGGCCTTGAGATCATCAAATAGTAAAATTCTCTCATTTTCAGTATCAATTTTCAGGTTGTTGACTTTTCCAAGATCAATTGCAACATTATCAAATTATAATAGAAGTACAGAAAGAATAGTAAAACACCCAAAATTTAATATACATTATATTGTAGAGCATAAGTAAAAATACCTTCTTTTACCAATTCAAACTTGAAATACTGGCTGGATGAAGTGCCTAGATATAGAGTGTAATTATGGACTATATATATAATATAGAAAAAAATCTAACTTCTAATCAAGAATTTCCAAATGAAGGTTTTTTGGACATAGATACAATTTAGTAGATTTAATTGCAACTCAACTAATTTCTTATGAATCATACTTTCAGGTGCTCAGTTGGTCTCCCACCTTTGCCACTACCTTTATGAGCTAGCAGCGAATCCAATCTCTTGGATCTTTCCATCATGACAACCGGATTTATCTGATTTAACTCGTTATGTTAATCACATGACCTCTTCCTAAGTTTTTGCATGATTATATATACAACACAAAATACTAGATGTTGTATACATAATCATGTTGTATACATGATTATGTATACAACACAAAATAGTAGATTAATTTTCAAAAATTGGAAATTACTACCTGCTTTGCACCAGGTAAACACGTAGAATGAATATGAATTTTGCATACATTACTTTTTTTATCTATTTTTTCTTGATCCTTGTGTTCTCTTTTTAATCCATTTAATGATCATATGAATTCAGCTCTATGAATTGGGAAATCCTACTGAATTCTTTCAAAAGGAGAAAATAAATAAGAACGGATTGCTGCTGCATTCAGAAAATGTTTTTTTCTTTTTTTAAATTTATCCAATCTTAGGGGAAAATGAGTTGTTTGAATGAATTGCTGAGTATTTCAGATGAAGATTTCATATTTTCCCACTTTTATTCTGTGGTCTGTTTTTTATAGACTTGCAGCACTAGCAGTTCTCTTGGTGGTGTTATCAAATTTACAATGTGTGTTACATTAATAAATATTTTACTTACTTTCCTTAATTGCTTATTAGGTATTAAAATAACAGTACCTCACTTAAGATTTGGTACAACCACTAAACAGAATATTGAAGCATCATATCTAATTTAAACAAATAAAATCAAGTACCTATATGTTGGGACAATCACAGCTTGAACAAACACATGTCCTATCTAAATCAGAAAACCTGAAACATGCCTTGAAACTGATTATGGAACACTTATTTATTCCCCATTAATTTGAAAAATTTCTTCATAGAGTAACATTAGAATAAAAAACATGGAAGATTTCTCTACAAATTTCTGTTTACTTCCAAATGAGGTTCAGTGAAGAGAAGTCAGTGCTTTTCTGTTTTGTTTACATCTTATTTGTGAATAAATGGATGCTGTGATCCAGCAGTTCCTGCCACTGGTGCTGATCTCCAGTAGCCTATGACAGTTACCAGATAACCGTCATTAATTTCTTGTTGTCCTTCTTGTGGAAAATGAACTTTTCTATAAGCTGCTTAGTTCTTTTCTTCCCAAGCTATAATACTACCGTTCTGAAACAGAATCAGTCACATCAGTTCAATTATGTAGTTCATACTTAATTTAGATTTTAAGTGCTGCATAACAAAATGTGATATATGCTTAATCTCTGTTGTATCTATTTGTTCCATAAAGTGATTTGTACAATGTTTGTAATGCACTTGGTCTCTTGTTCCTACATATGTCACAGGAATGAAATAAAAAATATTTGAATGTCACATGAAAAAAAGCAGCACCAACCAACCAACCCACTTCTCAAACTCCCCTCCTTTGCCCTGCTATTATAGCTAGTGAGAGTGAAAACTCTTTTTTTCAGCATCACAAGGATCAAAAAGAGTGAATATCCCTTACTGCAGAGGGAATTATAGGAATTGCACGGCTTTGTGGCTATCTTGTGCATGGGGAAGAATATAAAAGTGCAGAATCGAGGTATTGTATTGATGTATAATAATGTATATGCTTTATAGTGTATTGACGTTGGAGGTTTTTTGATCTTAGCATTAACTTTCAAGATTTTTTTTCTAACAGTTTTCTCATTGAAAGTCCCAAGAGCAAAGTCTTCCTTTCCTCTTGCCTCCTTCAAAACTACTACACTCCGCTTGTATTATTTTAAAGTATAAAACAGAACTGCATAGCATAACCAAAACTATTTTAGAAAAGATCCTACCATTGGGGATCAAATTCAGCAGTGTTTTTCTGTTAGTAATTTATACATTTTGCAACAGGCCATTGTTTGTGAAGTTCATTTGCATACCAGAAAGACCAACATTCCTTAAAGCTATTCCATTTTCCATGTCTTACATTTTTGTATTGCTACTATTGCATCTTGAGCGCAACTGGTAATCTGTCATGATTATAATCACTAGGTAAAATATAGCTATACCGGGTATTTTTTATTAAATAAAGGGGACAAGGAATATAAAATAATAACTTGAAATTAACAAACTTATTTTTTACTCTGAAAAGAGTAAGCCCAAGGCGCATATTTTTAATGTATGGAATTTGTAGAGGCAGGAAAGACATACAACATGATTTCTCTCCTGACACCACATAATTTTCAGGTTCTAGATCTCTTCAAACTACAGCTGCAAGGTTACCAGTGTCCATATGCCCCAGGCTTGGAAAAATCTCAGTAAATTGGGATGCTCTAGAGATGAGTTTGCACATCAAGTTAACTGTGAGACTTCATTATTTGTGCCTGACTTGTCTTTGCTCAACTGCTTCCCATGACTGCATCTTTTACTTCAGTTCTCCAAAGCTGACATACTTATCTATGGCTTTTTAAAATACACATATTTTAACCAGAAGCAGGGAAAAGTAATTTAGAAATCTATCCCTGGTTTCTAATATTCTTAAAAAGCAAGTGTATGAAAAGTTGTAGAGATGCTATAGTGTTTTCTGCCTTCAAGTAGGGAGGAGAAGGATAAGAATAGTGTCCCATCCCACAACATTTTCTCTTCTGTACAAAAAGATTTGATCTGTTGCCCTTTGTCAGCAGAAGTGGCCATAGAAAGGGCTTCTGTAGAACTTCACAGCAGTTCAGTATTTAAAGATAAGAAATAAAAATGCTGTGGACATGGCAGAAATTTAGGTTCCAATTGAAGCTTTGTTAAGTGACAAATCATAGGAAAATAAAATCACATGCATACTCTTTTCCAGTAAAATAAACAGGGTTTTCATCTGCAGTCTCAGGATCCAGCTTACTGATGTGCTCAGCACCCTCAAACATCCCTTTGATTAGGCCGCTCATCAGATCCACATGGCTAAAGCATGTCAGATTCTGTAACCAGCAGCATGCCATCAATATTTTCAGCATCAGGTATTTTTGCTGTCTAATAGATGAAAAAATTTATAAACCTACATCAGCAGCAGAATGAATATGAGAAAAAGTGGAATTCCTTACTCTATTGTCTTACTGCCTGTTTACTCAAATAAATGAGGAATAGCTTCCCATCTTGACCTTATGTCACAGCACAAATACCCACAGGAAGGAGATAGTAAAGAAAGGAATGGGAAATCACTCAGAAGGCATAACTGCCCTAAGTCTTAAGAGATGCCTTTAAAATGCTGTTCACAATATATCACATTTGTATCCCCAAGTAGACACATTTCTTTAATTTTTGAAACACTAGAAACTGGGAATATTGCTTTTTTTCACAAAGCTGCTTTATTTTAATTCCTTTACTCATAATGAATTGTTTAGCAGATGTCCTACTTTTTTCTGGATTTTGAGGAACAAACATACAACAATTTTTTTAAGTGGATGTTGCAGAGGATAGATAGATATGATTGTTATCCTAGCTAGCCGAATGTCACTTCTACCCTTGGATGAATCCTGGAGTGAAATGGACTGTTCCATCCCACCCCGCAAAAGATTGTGGCTCATCCCACACCTCTGTACCTGCCCCTGAAACATCGGAGTCTGTAACCCCATTGGCCCATGCCTTGTCCCAGCCCACCTAGGAGCCCCTGAAAAGGGGGCTCTGAGCGGCCATGCGGCCTCTTGGACTTCCTCCCCCTCTGGGGCTTCCCCTCTCCTAAACCCTCCGTTTCTCTCTCCCCTCCCCTGTCCTCCTAAGCCCGACCACGTGCTACGCCTGAGAGCACGAGGCTCGGGCATTCCTGAATCTTTGAATAAACCTCTCCCCTCAAGAGCAAGCTTCAGGGATCTCTGCCTCCCTACACCCCCACCGTGCAGAGGAGCAAGTGGAACTTCTTTTTTCTGGTTTTATTTTTTCTCTAAGTTAATTTGTTTGAATTTTTTCTCTTTTTCTCTTTGCTATCCATGCTTGATTTATAAATGTATCCAACTTAATAATTGAGCTGTTATATGTTTACTGTCCAGTTCTGATAAGAAACTCTGGCCTGGTAAACTATAGGACCTACTAAAGAAATACAAAGATTAAATAAGAGATAGAGACACACAGTCTGTGCACTAATGATACATTAACAAAAACTACTACAAAAGTCCATACAATACCAAAAAAATTGAAACACATGTTCTATCTAAATCAAACAACTTGAAAAATATACCTTGAAATTGATTATGGAGCACTTCTTTATTCCCCATTAATTTGAAAAATTTCTCCAAAGAGTAACATTAGAATAAAAAACATGGAAGATTTCTCTACAAATTTCCATTTACTCAAGAACATTCAAACTCAAGAGCATTCAAAGATACACAGTTGAAGAGTTTAACCCTTTTTTCCCTAATTGCTGTGAACCTTCTCTTGTAGTTGGCCAGATCCTGTTGAAGCAGAGAATGCTATGCCTGGAGAGTAGTATGTTTCGTCTTTGCTTTGGAGTCCATTACAATATCTGAGGTTCTAAAACTGAGATCAAAACCAGGAATCACCTTCTCCTTCAGACTTATATTAGATTTGAAATGCTCAAATCTCAGCAGACATGTTTCAGACAGTGTGGCTGCATAATTCTCCAACAGCATCATCCCAATAGTTGTCTTCTAGTGAGCTGATTAGCTATGGTCTCTCCAGTAATTGTGATAACTGTTGATAATTTCTGTGGGAAGTCTAATGAAGACAGAAATTATCTACAAAATCTTTTAGACCTGACGCACTAGAAGCAAAATGAATACTGTGTAATAAACCTTGTTTTTCAGACAATTAATGAAAAAAAATTAAAGGTTTTAATATTTACTTTCCAGTATATATGCAACTAGGAGGAGAAGGTTAGCATTTGGTAAGAATCACAGAGTATAAAAAGTTACCAAAAAAAATCAAAAGTTTAGCTAAATAATATATTTAGACTAGTTTTTATTTTACTTCAATAGATTTGTCAGTTTGCAGCAATCATGTGCCAGTTTGGAAGTATCTGTCTTACTTGCTTAGGCTAACTGACTAGCTGTCTCTAGATAGTGCCTGGCAGGAATGAATAATTTTTGCATTGTTTGATTTCAGCCTCTTAATACAACATAACATGTTATTTCCCTTTGCAAATGAAACACATTTAAAATTTAGGCCCTAAATCACAGAACATTCAACTCTGAGGAATTTTTGATGCCCCAAAATGTTTTTATCTGCATAGCAGTTCTCTCTATAATTATGTGGTATAAAATACCATGTTACTAAGGGGATAACCCCCGATAGATTTGCTAAACCAAACAGCAAAACCTTATCTTTTCCTGAGCACGGTATATGGGAAAAAAAAAGCGGGGGGAGGGGAACATAAACATAGTTTAAAAAATTGAAAATAATTTCTTTGTGTGTCACAGAATATTGCAGGCAGCATCTTAGTAGCTGACAACCCAGCATGCAAAATTATTGTATTGCTTTACAAAGGTCTGCAACAAAGAAATATACCTCAGCTGAAGTTTGGAAGCTTCCCACATATTTATATTTAGAAACCCAAAAAGGTTCATATTTTGCTTATTTGCTGGAAGTAAATACCACTAAAAGCACAATTTCATAGCTTTCTCCATTTAGAATCAGAGGTAAAAGGTTTTGTAACATAACATGTTCTTTAACCTGTAAAAATGAGCAAAGTATAGCTGCCAATGAGGTTCAAGATGCCGAGTGACTTTAACACTTCCCGATCAGGATTTGTTGAGACTGAGGCCAGTATATGATTTTCTCTTCTCAGATATTTTGTTGACTGAATAATTTATTCTTAAATCTCTCTACCTGATAAGTGAGAATTGTTTTTAAGATTTCTGAGAGAGACAGGACATGATTTATATTTAGAGTGAAGGGTTGAGCTACCCTCATGACAAGGCCCCTGATAAGCAGCCTTGGTGGGGCCTGGAAGCCTTGATGCAGCAAGAAGATAGTGTGGCGCAGTTAGAAATTATGTTAAGGTGACCACAAAGTAATGAGCTATCTGAGTATGAATTAGAGTAGAGCTGCAGTGTGAAAAGCCTGACCACCTTAAGGCAAAAGTAAACAATGTTTGCTAACCAATTATACGGTACTCACAATGTGTAATCTGTGTTGAAGTGTATATAAACTGCCATCTTTTAGAGAATAAATGGAGAATGTAGCTTTAACCATATTAGCTTGATCTGTGTTTGTCCAGTCCAGCTCCCCTCAGATTATAAGAAGTCCCTAACTTCTGAGAATTATTGTGCTTCTGTTGGTCTTCCTAAGTCTGTAGAATTCAAGTAATGACCAACAGAGTCCATAGGGATATCTATGCATTTATCAAGAGATAGACAAGAATAATGGGTAAATTACTGTGGACAGAACAAGATCTCCCCAGTCTGTGGCCATTCTTAATTGAACTAAAATTCAGTCATTTAAAGGAAACAAATGCTTGCATATATTTAATATCTTTTCCTTTCCAGACATGGAAGAATTTAAATACTTTAAAGGAACCTCTCCTCCTCTCTAAGTGAGCACTTCTGTTTCCTGAATACTTGGGGAAGTCAATCAGAATGGCACACCTGGTTAGTTTAACAGTGTCAATCCCTTATTCCGGAACTTACAGAGTTAATAAAGATAAATCATATCTACGTCCACACAAAAATTTAGTGCAGGTAGCCAATGAGTTTTAAATTCACCCTCCAATTAATTCAGGTTGATTTTACCAAGTGTCCCTGAAGATAGTGGAGATGTTATAAATCCCAGTTAAGAACCTGATCTTCTGATGTTTTCAGCTTATAGTGAAACAATATGTTTAGGCAAAAATCTCATTGCTTGTTATTTTGATAGAGGGCTGAGTGTTAAACTTTTGAGGGTCAAAAAAAAAAAAAAAAAAAAACCAAACAAAAAACACCAACAAAAAGAAAGGCAAA
Organism: Lonchura striata; assembly: GCF_050655825.1. Lineage (NCBI taxonomy): Eukaryota > Metazoa > Chordata > Aves > Passeriformes > Estrildidae > Lonchura > Lonchura striata. Next base: position 32,549,352 of record NC_140710.1, on the reverse strand, counting down.
TAAAATCTAAGACTACAAGACAATTTGAGGACACTTGAACATTACCCTTACTTTATTTCTGTTTGCTTTTCCTTGTTTTTTAAATCATAATTTTCTTTAATCTCATGGAAAATAAATACTGGTCTATTTAAGAGAGGTCTTGAGTGTTTGCCACTCACTTGAGCTCTATAGACTACACACTAGAAATGAAAGATAGGAGTGTTAGGAAAATTTAAATTTGAGAGTTCAATTGTTGTAGAAATATTCCTTTGCTTATGTCAATTATTTGAATTAGAAGTAACGATACACATTTTGATTTCTTATGTACCCTTTTCCTCCTGTTGAAAAATCAATATTTCTGCCAGATACCATAATGTAAAAATAAATATTAAATACTTGTTTCATATAGGAGTCAATATTTTACTTACTAACTTGGGAACATGAAAACATATAAGGGTAAACTCCCAACTTTCTTGCAGATGAAACTGAAAAAGAGGTTTCTTTGCTAATTTTGTAGGTATGCTGTAATTTAATTATTTAAATATGTAGGGGAAGATGGAGTTGTAGATATATCTAGCTCACATTTAAATACAGAGGGTATAATTCTAAATTCACCCAGGATTAATAATCCAATTGTCACTTTGTTTCATCTGCAATATAGAAGCAGATTTCTGTTTGAGAGAGAAAAAGAATAATTGCATCTGTATAGCACAGGTGATGCTAGAAGACAAGCAAGGGGTTGGATAAGCAAGAGGCTGGAAGAAAAGTAATGAGGCTGTGATATCACAAAAGAGTTTCCCCTCCAAGGGATAGAGTTAGGATTAGGGTTAGGGCTAGGGTTTTGGATTAGGGTTAGGGTTACCATTAGAGTTAGGTTTAGGTTTAGGGTTAGGAAAAGGATTAGGCTTACGGTTAGGCTTAGGTTGAGAGTTAGCGTTAGGTATAGGATTTTGGTTCAGGTTTAGGGTTACGGTTAGGTTTAGGGTAAGGGATAGGGGTAGGGTTGGCTTTACAGTTAGGGTTAGGTTTAGGATTAGATTTAATTTTAGGTTCTGAGTAAGGAATAGAGTTAGTCTTTGTGTTAAGCTTCGTGTAAGTGGTAGGTTTAAGGTAAGGGTTAGGTTCTGGTTTTGCCTCAGGTTTAGAGTTACGGTTTGTTTTAGGTATTAGATTTAGGTTTAGGTGTATGAATTGGGTAAGAGTTAATCTTAACATTAGTTTTGGGGTTAGGGTTAGGGTTAGATTTAGGATTAGGGTTATGTTTAGTTTTAGGTTTAGGGTAAGGGTTAGAATTAGCGTTGAGGTTAGGCTTTGGGTTAGTGGTAGGGTGAAGCTTAAGTTTATGGTTAGGATTAGGTTTTGTTTTATGGTTAGTTTTAGGCTTGGGTTAGTGTTATTGTTAGGGTTAGGGTTAGTGTTAGGGTTAATGCTAGGTTTAGGGTTAGGTTTAGGGTCAGGGTTAGGTTTCGGTATTCGTTTTGTGATAGGATTAATATTGTGCTTAGCTTTAGGGTTGGAGTGTGCTTTACGTTTAGTTTCAGGTTTAGGGTTAGGTTTAGGCTTAGCCTTAAGCTTAAGTTTAGGCCTAGGCTCCGCGTTCAGTTTATGGTTAGGATTAAGTTTTGGTTTAGGATTAGTTTTGGGTTTAATTTAGTGTTATGTTTAGGTTAGGTTACGTTTAGGGTTAGGGTTAGGGTTAGGGTTAGGGTTAGGGTTAGGGTTAGGGTTAGGGTTAGGGGTAGGGGTAGGGGTAGGGGTAGGGGTAGGGGTAGGGGAAGGGTTGGTTTAGGGTTATGGTGTTGGATTAGTGTTAGGGTAAGGGTTAGGTTTAGGAGTAATTTTAGTGTTAGGGTTACCTTTAGGATTAGGTTTTGGCTTTGGTTAAGTGTTTTACTTAATTTTAGGGTTAGGATTAGGGTTAGCGATAGGGTTAGGGTTTGCGTTAATTTCAGGATTAATTTTAGATTAATTTTAGAATTGGGTTTAGGTTAAGGCTAGCCTTAGGATTAGGATTAGTGTTAGGTTTTTGGTCAGTGTAAGGTTTAGGCTTAGGTTTATGTTTAGGGTTAGGGCTAGTCTTTGAATTTGGTTTCTGTTTTGTGTTAGGTATAGGGTTGGGCTGAGGGTTACTGTTAGGGTTAGGGTTACGGGTTAGGGTTACAGGTTACGGGTGAGGGTTACGGGTTACGGGTTAGGGTTAGGGTTAGGGTTTGGTTTAGGGTTAGGGTTAGGGTTAAGGTTAGGGTTACGGTTAGGGTTAGGGTTAGGGTTAGGGTTAGGGTTAGGGTTAGGGTTAGGGTTAGGGTTAGGGTTAGGTTAGGGTTCGGGTTTGAGTTAGGGTTAGCTTTACAGTGAGGCTTATGTTTAGGGTCAGTTTTAGTGTTATAGCGTAAGGTTTAGGGCTGGGATTAGTGTTTGTGTTTGTGTTAGATATAGGGTTAGGGTTAGAGTTATGCTTAGGTTTAGGTTTAGGTGCAGGTTTGAGTTTGGTTTTAGTCTGAAGCTTATGCTTAGTGTTTGGTTTTAGTTTTCCATTAGGATTAGGTTTTGTGGTTGTGTTAGACTTAGCTTTTGGATTATTCATAGGTTTTGGCTTAGTTTTAGGCTGCGGGTTAGGATTAGCGTTAGGCTTAGTTTTAGGTTTAGGGTTGGTGTTGGGGTTATGGTTAGGGTTAGGTTCATGTTTGGGTTAGGGTTGGGTTTAGGGTTAGGGTTACATTTAGGGTGAGGTTTATGTTTATGTCGCGTTTAGGGTTATGGTTAACGTTAGGGTTACAGTTTGGATTAGATTTAGGTTTAGGTCTAGGCTTAGTTTTTGGTTTTTGGTAAGGATTAGGTTTGGGTCTAGGGTTAGGGTTGAGGTTTGGGTTAGCTTTTGGATTAAGAATAGGTTAAGGCTCAATTTTAGGCTGAGTGTTAGGTTTAGCGTTACGATTAGGCTTAGGTTTAGGGTTAGTGTTGGGGTTAGGGTTAGGGTTAGGTTCATGTTTGGTTAGGGTTAGGGTTCGTGTTACATATAGGTTTAAATTTTGGTTAGGTTTAGGGTTATGGTTAAGCTTAGGGTTAGTCTTAGGCTTCGGTTTAGGTTTAGGCTTAAATTTCAGTTTAGGCTTAGGGTTAGGTTTTGGTTTTGAGTTCGGAATATTGTTCATTTTAGGTTTTGGGTTCATATTTGTTTTAGGTTTAGGTTCATGTTTACGCTTATGCTTAGGCCTAGTCTTCGTGTTCAGTTTACGGTTAGGATTAGGTTAAGTGTAAGGGTTAGTTTTAGGGTTAGGGTTTGGGTTATGGTTAGGTTTTGGATTATTAATAGTGGTCGGCTTTGTTTTAGGCTGACGTTTAGTTTTCGGGTTAGCCTTAGTTGTGGGTTAAGGGTAAGGGTTGGGATTCGGTTTAGGGCTAGGATTAGGGTTAGGGTTAGGGTTTGGATTAAGAATTGGGTTAGGTTTAGGATTACTCTGAGGGTTAGGCACAGGATTAGGTTTAGGTTTATGTTTACGCTTAGGATTCAGGTTTGGTTTTGGGTTAGGAATAGGTTTCGCTTTAGCATTAGGATTAGTGTTTTGTTTAGGTTTAGGTTTAGGTTCAGGTTTATTGTTAGCTGCAGGTTTAGGCTTAGGTCTAGGCTTAGGTCTAGGCTTAGGGTTCAGTTTAGTGGGAAGAGAGGAGGGAGAGCGGGACATGCGAAAGGGCGGGGAAGGTGTTCGGGCTGAGGAGGAAAGTGGGTGGGGACGGGAAAGGCCGGCAGGGGAGCAAGAGGGACAGGGCACAGAGGAAGGAGAAAGGGGGAATGGAACGGAGCAGTGGGGCGGGGACAGGACAGGAAGGAGTGAGGACAGTGGGGGGTCGGGTTTGGGAGGGAGAGGAGGGGAGGGTCTGGGGGTCAAAGAACAGGAATACGAGGAGGAGGAAGAAATGGTAGCGGGAAAGGGAGGGAACGGAGTTGCTGTGGCGAGAGCGGGAAATGGGGGAAGAGAGAAAGAAGAGGAATATGGGGAGGAGGAAGGAGGGGTAGAGAGAGGGACAGGAGGGCAGCGTTTCCGTGCGATGGCCGGGCTCCCCGCCGGAGGCGCCGTCTCACCTTCAGCGCGCATGGCTCGGGGCTCTCCTGCTGCCTAGTCCCACGGGTAGCCCGGACGTCACACGGAAATGCCCCATGCAACATTAGACAAAGCAGTTTCTGTGTTAAACCCTTTTTATCCTAGAAGGAGATAACTTCTCTACCTCCTTCGTCTTCTCATTTTTCTTCTTTGATTTCAAAATCAGACTTACAAAAACCTACTCCTGTGGGATGATTATTCTCCCGCACGGTGGGGGTGTAGGGAGGCAGAGATCTCTGAAGCTTGCTCTTGGGGAGAGAGATTTATTGGAGGATTCAGGCATGCCCGAGCCTTGTGCTCTCAGGTGTAGCACGTGGCCGGTCTTAGGAGGACGGGGGAGGGGAGAGAGAAACAGAGGGTTTAGGAGAGGGAAAGCCACGGGGGGGGGGGGGGGAGGAAGTCCAAGAGAGAAGGAGAGGGCCAAGAGAGGAGGAGAGGGCCAAGAGGGGGAGGAAGTCCAAGAGGCCGCATGGCCACTCGGAGCCCCCTTTTCAGGGGCTCCTAGGTGGGCTGGGACAAGGCATGGGCCAATGGGGTTACAGACTCCGATGCTTCAGGGGCAGGTACAGAGATGTGGGATGAGCCACAATCTTTTGGGGGGTAGGATGGAACAGTCCATTTCACTCCAGGATTTATCCAAGGGTAGAAATGACATTCGGCTAGCTAAGATAACAATCATATCTATCTATCCTCTGCAACATACTCCTAAAAAAGTCTTGGTAAGTAGTCAACAAAGTAGTCCTGTCAATTTCATAACCTAAAGGTATACTTATGTTTCCACAAAAAATAAACTACACAACAGTCCTACTCACTGCGTCAAGCCTTATTTAAAATATTAAAAAAAAGTGCCCCAAGATAAATAGTTCCACAACCAAAACAAGTAACACTAACTAAAACCACCCATTGAAACACACTGTGTTTATCCATCACCAACCCTAAAAAAATTTACTTTCTACATGCCTTGGTAGCATACCTCTTCACAACTAACCTTATCCCTCACAGATTTTAATTTGAAATAATAAAATCCCGCACTAACAAACAAAATAACATTTATACACTCTTACCCCAAATTACAGTTAAACCACAAAAATTATAACTGAAATCATAACAAATAAATACTTGTATAATATTTAGTTACAAAAAAAAACCCCAAAAACCCAAAACCCACAAAGAACTTAGCTCAAAATATCAAACCTCCTGGGTGGAGAGGAGACGAGATGATGTGGCATTCCCGAAACTCAAGCACACCCTGGGTCCCCCTCACTGGTTCCCTAACATAAGGTCACCAGTCTCATGGATGATGGGAAGGCAATGCAGGTTCTATTTCAGGGTTTTAAGTGGAGTTTTGATCCTGTCCCTCACAGAATACATCTGGAGCAGGTGTTCAGGTGTGAGACAAACAGAGACAGGGTGTGCTGGCTGAAGAATGGGCTGATGTACTGGTTTTCAATGGGATAGGATCCATTTTCTTCCCAGGGAGCAGCAAAGACCTGGGTTTGGATTCATGATGGGAATGTGGTAGATAGCACACAGATGGCTTGGATGTTGCTGAGCGGGGCTTGCCCTCCTCAAGGACTTTGCAGTGTCACATTGGACAATCCATGTCCTTTTTTCCACAGTCCTTTGTGTGACGAGGGCTCCCAGGTAAGAATTTGAAAAGAAAGTTCCAAAAAACCCCAAACCACAGAATCTTGCATGGCTTCGAGATCTCAAGTACCAAACAGAAAGGAACAGCTGACTCTGCCTTGGTCCTCTTGAAAATTTGTTCCTTGTTGGTTTAGTGTATGTGTGAAGAGGGAAATTATTGCTTGTGTCTAAACCAGTCCCATCCTTATCCCCTGAAACTGGAACAGGTTCCTGCCATCAGGGAGCCTCACGTGGGTGCCGTGATTTTGCTCCTGCAGTCAGGGCCTTTTCTTTTTGGGGTCTTGTTGCTTCTCTTTCGACCGCCACTTTGCTCTCGGGGGTTCCTTGCCACTGTCCCCCGCCCCTCCCAGGCCCCCCGGGACCCTCCAGCTAGCTGTCCCCTCCGGGGCCGGGGTTTTCTGCGGTCCTGCTGCCCTGGGCTTACCAGGCAGCGTCTGGGTTAGCACGGTCTGAGCTGCGGCGTTACCTCAGTCGCCGCTAGGATTCGAGATAAAGAGACCAAGAGAGACCAATGGTATGCTTGTCCAGATAGATTGTATTGCCTGAAGCGTTGCAGGGACCAAAGGCCCTGGGCTATTGCCCAGATACAGTTTTATACAGCAAAATTAAGAGATAAGGTCTTAAACAATAGAGACAGTGTTCAGCTAAGGCACATCAGAACCACCCCAGGGGCCAGGTCCAATAGGAACTGCTCAGGGGTGGGGAGAAGGGGGTCCACAGAGGAATGCTGAAGCGGGACTTTCCCGAAACAGTGGAGCATACATAAATGTATCTTTTACCTCAGTTTACCTTTCCCAAGGCCTTTCTAATACAATGGGGCATACATGAATGTATCCTTTTCCTCAGTTTACCATTCCCAAGGCCTTTCTAAAACCTTCCTCCATGCTACCATGCCAGCATGATAGCAACAGGGTCTCTATTCCCCAGCCAGCACATTTGTTACCCGAACAATGCTTCAGCAGGAGGGAAACTCACATGCCAGGAGCTCTTAGGTTTGGGAGCATCTACCCTGAGTATTTCAGGTATCAAAACCTTGGAGAGAAAAAGAGAAAATTGTCTTGCTACCTGAATGCTTCTTGTAAGAGTAGCACCTGTAGTATGAAGTGTTGAAGGGTAAGTGTCTTTCCTTCTGGAGTTCCTGAGAGCAGGTGGTGTTCATTTTACCTGGAAGATGATCAGATACCAGCCAAATTTCTCATTTTAAGTTTGATAATTAGATCTCGGCTGTAAAAGAACAAGTTGTATTTTCTGTTTCAGAGTCGTATTCTGGAGATATTACAAAGTGCTACCCGTGTCACCAGAGCTGACAGAGGATCACAGCCTCCTCACGTGGGTCCTGCACAGCTTAGAGAAAAGGTAACCAGAGGAGTACAGGAGAAATGGGAACAATTTTCCTGTCCACAGTAGAAGAATTCTGTGGCTGAGGATGAAAGCAAGGGTGACAGACATGGACACGGGGGCACCAAGGGCTGCCCTGGCAGAACTTGATGAATTCTGAGGCCTCCCTTGTGTTTTTGAAAACAGAATCAAGATGTTTTCAGGTTGCGGTAGATGGGATGATGATGGGGGGACTTTGTGATTTGGAAATCACTTCCTTGAAAAAGCAAAATGACACCTTGTGCTGGTGTCTTTACCTTTTAAATTTCAAGCACCCTCCGTTCCCATCCTGTCGCAGGACCAGCTTCACAGGAAGTGGCACAGTAATGGATTTGAGCTGTCTAGAACATTATTTCTCCTCCCCTTGCCTCTTCCTCACAAAAAATCTCTTCTGCTAACAAAGAGTGCCCTGACAGGTTCAGGCAAGTGTTGCTGTTGAGGCAAGACAGGAATGAGAAGACTGACTCAGAAAGCTGCTGAGAGTAAAACTCCGTCTTATTAAAAATTTTATACAGAGCTCTGTGAGGACCAATTTCATTGGTCCTAAAGTGGAAACAACCATGGGTGCAGAGTGCTTGATGCACAGTGATAGAACTTAATTATAAACAATGTAAACAACAAGAGAGATAAATAATTATTTACATTCTTCTCCAACTCTTTCCCAGGCTTCTGCCTGGCTAGAAGCTCTCAGTTTCTCTTTTTGACTGAATCTGAGACCCATACCTAGGGTCCTTCCTTCCTTTCTTCCTGGAGTCCATCCTTCCTTATTTGAGTCCTTCCTTCCTTCCTGGAGTCTTTCCTGGAGTGCTTCTTTCCTTCCTAGAGTCCTTCTTTCCTGGCATCCTTCCTTCCTTCCTTCCTTCCTGGAGTCCTTCCTTCCTTCCTTCCTGGAATCCTTCCTGGAATCCTTCTTGGAATCCTTCCTTCCTTCCTTCCTGCAGTCCTTCCTTGCTTCCTGGAGTCCTTCCTTCCTTCCTCTTGCCCTGGTTTAGTTTTTCTCTGTAAAGAGCTTTTTTATCTGGTCTTTTATTAAAACTTTTTTGTTTCCAACACTGTCACAAGAGCCATCCTACTACTTTATGCCACCTAAGGTATCTGAGCTATCAAGGGTATGATGTTTGTCTATGAGAGCCTATAAGACCTAGCTCAAATAGATAAAAAAATCTTTATTTTTTATTTCTCTTGTCATTACTTTCATGACCTTTTTTCTTTTGGAGTATGGCCAAGCAAAATGCATCAATTTTATGAGTTCCCAGTAGGAAGAGGCTGAAGAAAAACAGTTGAGTAATATTTATAGGTGCAAAGACTACTTCAAAATTACAGAATATTAGACTAATCTGCTTTGCATGAAGGACTAATTAATTAATCCAGTCCTACCGTATGCTTTTGTATTTTTATTTCTTAGAGGGTGAAACATGCTCTAACAGATTTTTAAACTTGAGAACCTCATTTCTTGGATGCCATGTAGAACTGGGCATGTCAGGAGCCTGGGTGGATGAGCTTGCTGCAGAGAAGGACTTTTCCTTTCCCCTCATCCAGATGGGGGAGCACCAGGTCTGGATATTCTCCTGCAGTGGAGCCACTTCTGCTTTGAAAGTGCCTTCAGAACAGGTTCACCAGTAAATATTTTGTCCTAGACTATGAGAAAACAGAGCTGATAGAAAAAGATCCTCTCTAGCTGTTTGCTTTTGATGTTTTTAGGCTGTACCTGCATGTTCTAAGCTGGCTACACTGCAACTGTAATTTATTGTGGTTAATTGGAGTGAAAATGCAGAAACTGGAGCCAGCAGAAATTGCTGTAGAAGGCGCTTTGCTAGCAGTTTGCTTGTAGAAGCTACTTTGCTAGGGTGGACAGTGTTTCTGGGTTTTTATTGTGCTGTTATTTTATGCCTTTATCTAGATGAAGGTACATATGCCCCTCCTGTTATTCTACTCCCAATTCCTGTGGAAAAATGAGGGGATTTTTGCTTTCTTCCTTGGAGAATCTCTTAAGCATGAGGATGTTACAGAGGAAGTGAGCACCGTCACTTCTGTCTTCCTTTGCACATCTTTAGAAGAAAAGTGTTATTCCTGTTCTTGTTTGGAGTGGAAATTGTGGGGTCATGCTCTGGACTCTGCACTCAGTGTCACCCTTTGTGGTACTACAGTGGGAGTTGGATAGATGACTAGTAGGAGTTTCCATCTTTATGTGTTTTGTACACTAAGTTCCCCCTCAGTGTTGTAGGAGTGAACATTTCACTGGAGTTTAGAAGCACCTAACTAAAAGATACAGACCTAAGTTCTTAGATTCTTTAATGGAGTTGGATGCCATGAGTTTCTCTGAAAATAATTGCCTTCAGTCATTTTGGGTGTCTTCCTTGGCGGCACATATTTTACATGATGTGCTGCATTTGGACCTGTATCTCTGCAATGACAGCAGTGGGGAGAATCACCACACAGAGCAGAACTGCATCTGGGTGAGGCCAGGACTGCACTCAACTGCTGTTCTGTACCTGCTTGATATTCTCATGCCCAGACTCCACAAAGCGCTGCTGTAGCATGTGGGATTTGCCTGTTCTAGGCTACAAGAGGCTGAGTGCTGTTTATAATTACTTTCTAATTTACAGAGCATAACATGGTTTGGCTTTAAGCATAAAGAGAAGAAAAAGGAGTTTTTAAACTGCAATTGGAGCAAATTGTAATAAGGAAGTTGAGTTGCTGGCAGTAGTCCTTCTGGTGTAGAGAAGTCTTATGTGCAGTGATTTAAAAAGTACATTAAATTAATCACAAGCTCCTAGAAGTAAATATTAACTCAATTAGACTGAAATCACCCTTATATTTTATTTTTTGGAAATTCATTAAATAAGGGTGTTTTGTGTTCAATTGATGTTTGCATCAATTGTCTTACGATGCATTTTGCTTGCATCTTATCCTTTCTACAAGTCCTTGACACCTACAAATTATTAAAGAGAGAAGTTATGCCTATAGTTAAAACACTGTCTAAATCCTTAACAGAACTGGAAAAAATCACCCTGGTAGCAGCATCCCATTTTTGATTCAAGACCTGCAACTAATTGCTTTCTAGGTTTTTTTGGTGTTTTTAATGCAATTTTCTCTTTTTTAATCTTTGTTTTGTTGGTTATTTATTACTTTCATGAGCAGATGTTGTATTTTATGTTCTTAAATAATTATGTCAGTGTATTTACATAGATAAAAAAATCTGGCCTATAATTGTCAATATCACTGTCTTGGTAAGTACTTTGATAAAATAATTTTTTTTCTCATCAACCTTTAATTTGTATTTAAGATACATAAATATTGATATGATTTTGATATGTTATCACTTATGAAAGGTTCTCCTCCCACCAAAAAAAAAAAAAAAACAGAAAGAAAGAAAAGGAAAAAACTCTTGTGGCAAGATAAAGTATCTGCTGTCATAGAAAAGCAAAATTGCTGCCAGTCACTGCATTGTTTCTCAACATCCATTCTGGGTTTGAATGCCTGTACGTCCAACAAACACCAAAAACTTTCATTATTCCACAGCTGTGTTGAACAGAAAAATGTCTTTGAGTGACATTTCAAGTGCAATAATCCTATTTGCATTCGTATTCATAACTCACAAGGTGTTTCACTTTTTTTTTGTCCAACATAACATTCCTTTTGCAAAGTTTAGCTTTGGATATGTAGAAATACAAGGGTTTCAAATGCCATTCACAGATGTCAAACTAACATCTACCCTAGAGCTCTCGAGGACTTGGAAGTGGAGCTTAGCTGTGAGTGCTTGAGTTATAGTTGCTGTTGCTGAAGTGGAGGGTTTAGCTCACTCAATCCTTAGTGCATCTGCCAAAAATCTCTTATGACAACTTCCAATTTTTATTTCATTTCAGAAGGAAAAAAATTACCTGAGTTATGAACTTGTGATACATTTTAATTTGGAGTTAGCAGTTAGCCACTTTCCTGAAAAGACTGGAAAATTCTATTTTGTAAAGTTTAATTTGAATAGGTACATTCAGAAGGAGTCTTTTCTTGCTGATAGTGCAGTGGAGCCTCTGAAAGGCTCCAGTTAAGGCCTAATAGACATGGCACAAAAAATGTGGAATAAATTTAGCAAAAGATATTAACAGCATGGAAAAATCTCAGATAGCACCAGTGAGTGTATCCCCTCTGCACTCAGTGATGTGAAATCAGTCTGCAGCAGCACTAGTTCCCATGTGTTTATGTAATATTGGCAATAAAATCTAATTAAGCTCCTGAAAGCAAAATTTTACCTTTTGTTATTAATTTTTGTTTTCTCCCATTGCCATTTTTGGGTCAACAAATTCAGACAGAACAAGAGTAGACGCAGTATGAATATTAACATTGCATATTACTATTGAAATGTATATGTGAAATATAGGAGTGGGAATATTCCTACTGTGTATGTAGGTGTGAGTAATTTTTTTAAAATTTTAAATTTTTTTTAAACTGCTTTTGTCTGTGTTATGTGTAATAAATATAATTCGCGCCATTCCTCGTATGAAATATGTAATATTGGATATTTGTTAAATCATGCCCGTCGTATTAGTTCTCCCCCCCCTTTACAGGCGAGACTGGATGTATATTAGAAACTGATTTACAAGTAAAAGGATGTGGCTTGGCCAGGAGATGGGCCATGTCTGGGCTCCAGGTGTTAATCATTACGATCATCAGTGCTGATTGTCCAAGATGGATATCATGGAAATCCTCAGACAGATCCATGTGAATGCAGCCTTCCCGTAAACTCTCATCAAGAATTCAACTACTCCGGACATTGAATTATTTCTCCTCATCACCAAAAAAAAGAAAATCTTATTAACCTATAGACTCTGAATAGAAGAAAAGACTAACTGCTCAAATCTTGGCCTCAGGCGGAATTTTCCCTATAAAAACCGCTTGTGCCAGGATAGAGGTGTGTGGTCATAGGAGAAAGCCTCTGCTGAGGCTGACCTCTTTGTTGCACACCCAGGGTCGACCCCGGGCTCGGCTCTGTCATTTCCGTGTGGCTGACTAGATAGAATTTGACCGCAAATAAAATGATTTTTATTTTTTAATCTGGCTGAATAAATTCTCATTTATAACATCTGTTACATGTGCTTGCATGTAAACATTAATTTGTGAAAATCAAACCTCAGGTGCATAAAGACAACACAAAGCTGCAAAGGGGTGCTCCCTCCTCTCTTTCTGATCTTAAATTTGATCTTAAAAAAATCCTCAAAGTTAAAATTCAACTTTTTAAATTATTGTATCACGAAGAAGAAATAAACAGAAGAGCAAGTGATCTGCCTCTTTCTTTCATCCCGAACTTTGTCTAAAAACCTGAAGGTGCTTCTCACAGTATTGTCAAGTTACCCTGCTTCAAAGGGATGCCTAAGATTTATAGTATTGGTTCCCTGGAAACTCAGGCTGAGTCTCTTTTTTTTTAAAAGCCTTCATTTGGTTACTTTAGATATACCTCCCATTCTGTTACAACTTGATTACTTTTGATAAGTACTGCTAGAACAGAACCTCAAAAGCAGTCATTGTCCTACTCATCTTCTGAGTTGTTGTCAGAAACTGCATTTAATCTAAATATCCACTGCCCACTGTTCCAGAGCTATCCATAACAGGACATGTTTTTCCAGTACTTTATCTTAAAAGGGAATGTTTTCTATTAAATCCCTTGCATGAGACTCACAGCACTATGACCTGAAGCAAATATTTGTTTTCTGTTTTGTAATATGGGCTGGGTCATGGGAGAAAGCGAACCCCAGCAAAGAGAGACCTGCGTGTCTTGAAAAAGTAACTGTAACATATATTTATCTTTGTCCTACTGTCAGGATGTAAACCTATCTAAATAGAACCTGCACAGATTCTGAGGTAGATGCATTAATTACTTACAATGTGGGTATTGGAACTTTTGTCCCCTGGTCCAAAATTTACTGAATTTCACAGCATTGAGTAAATTGGCTGAATTCAATATGTAGAGCATATTTTTGCGCATGAGGGAAGGAAATATTTTCAGGAATTGCTACCTTTTCCTTTCTGCAGTATTGCATCCAGGGCATCTCTGGAAAATACAGACGTTGCTGTTGGCAGAAATGCTGTCACAGAAATGTGACTGCTGAGCAGCAAACCAAAGGGAGAACAAGTCCGGGCATAAATAATAACAGCCCTGACTCTGCAGGGGCTGGAGCTGAGCAGGGTTTTGTCCTTGGCTGCAGTTTCAGACCTTTCCTTGGTGCCTCAGACACTCAGTGTTTGAAACAGTGACCTGCAGGTTGGCTTTGGCAGCCAAGGCACTCCATGGCCCTGCTGCCATTCCGGAGGAGAGCAGCTTCCCAGCTTTCTTGGCCAATCTGAGCAGCTCTGCAGCTCTCTCCCTCCTGCTTTCTGGCACAGCTCCGTGCTGGCCGGGGCTGGGGGAAGGGGACGGGGGTGTGGGGGCGTCTGCATCTATCTCCAGGCTTCTCTGGGGAAATGGCCCAGCTAATTTTAGAAGCAAAAAACAGTCAAAAGGGGCCCATTTCAAATGCAGCCAGAGTACCTCCCCTCTAATCAGCGCTGAAATCTGATTGATACTAGAGCCTTTCTTTAGCAGAATGTTTATTGCTCTTGAAGGGGGTGGGGAGAAAAACAACACAAGAGACCTTTTACAAGGCACGAATAAGTGAACAGCAGCTCTTTAAATATGAACCTGTGGGAACTGGCAGATACAATATATCACGGGGACAGAAAGGCCAGATGACAACTTTCTGAGTACATGGCATAAAATCAGATGGGGAGAAAATAAACTGGTACTTTTTGGCTGACACAACCTGAGGAAAATTACTGGCTGTTGTGCAGCTCTTGCTGGTTGTTTCAGGCATATCATGTTCTGTAGTGATTAAAATACAACTGGTGACCGCAGGAACCCAAATGCCCTTCTGAATTGTGTGCAAAGTGTGACAGTGTTTCCTTCAACGCAGGTAGTTTTCAGAATATGCTTCAGCAATGGCTTTTTATTGCATTTGATTCCTGTATTGTTGTACTGAATGAAAGCACAGGAAGTGCAAAATCTTGTGGCAATATTCTGTTTATAAGGGGAAAGGTCACCTGTTGTCAGGGTCTGTGGTTGCTGTATGGATTCACACCGTGCCAGGGAGGTAGGGAAGACAAAATCGAAAGTATGAACATTTCTCAATCTTTCTTCTAAACTCTGCAGCACAAATTGAATGTTTTTCTCTGATTGAAATATCTGCCACAAACCTAGTGCCGTTCTAGAACATTTTGTTACAGCTGATTGTGCCTCAAATCTCATCTTCAGGACATTTTGGGAAGAATTCTTTACTCTCTTTAATCTGGACTAACATGACTGCTGGTGAGTGATTTCTTGCATGATTTAAATTCTCAGAGCACAGCTGATGAGAGCATTAGCAGTCATGTAGTATACAACTTGTTACAACTGTCTGCTCTAGTGGGTTTTACCAAGCTCTCACCACAAATTCTAGTGGGAACAGATGAGTCTGCTAAAGGCTTTTGATAAATACCACTAAGAACATTTTTTGAGAATTGTAGGACCTTTTTGAGGATGTATGTAGAGATCTAATGTGAGGCATGGAAGTGAGAGCCCTAAGGCAAGGAAACTGCTCCATTGTTTTTGCTCATAAAATTGTTTTAGGGCTTAAGTCACTTCTGAGCCAAAAACAATAAGATATTAGACCTCAGCAGAGCTATTTTGAGAAATTGGAATACTTAATAGTAACCACATATTTGGCCATGATATGAGTGTGGCCCCAATTCAAAGAAATCGTAAATACTGCCGTTTGTCCAAATTATTGTTCTCTTGCTATGTCTAAACTTCAAAGAAAAATAGTTTCTTAATAATTTGAATGCTGCTATAAATAATTTTTCTCTTTATTGCATACTGAGGAAAGAATAGCATTCAATGAGTCATACTTATTTTGGGGTCTGTGGACAAAACTCTCAAGGCTTTATGATCTTCCATAATGTGCAAAAGCTTTAAGGTTCAACAGTCTTGCTTCTTCCAGCAATAAATTACAGGCAGATTCTTAAAATACTTCAACATGAGTAACTTAACTTGCTTTAAGGAACACCTTGCTACTAAGTTGCTCTCAGATTCAAATGGATGAAAGAAAAACCTCCTTCATGTAGGTAAGGTGAGGGAAAATCTTTGTCCAGACATTTCTTGTGTGTGATTGGTGCTATTATTCAATAAGGTGGAGATAATGCGTTCACTGAATGCTGTAATGCAAAACTGCCAGGATTGGTTTGAGAGTTTTTAATTATTTACTTAAAATTAAACCTACTAAAGAGAAGTGACACTTGGCCATCATTTATTGCAAGTGACACAAATTTTGTTCTATTACAGCTCTAGTCCTGTTGAATTGCATGGTAGCAGAGAGAAAAATTTGACTTTCCTTATTATAATTTACAGCTTTGAGCCAAATGCCAGATAAGCTGCTTCAATACCATTTTGATCATTTTGATAATGTGGAAACTCCATTGGGATTGTATCTTTTGTAAAATTACAAACCCAAAGCCTGAAAAGACAGTGATTTTGAGGTGTGCAGTTTCTTGCCTAAAGAATTATCTTTTGCAAATAAGTACCTTTGAGTGGCCTGGGGCAGCAGAGCTGCAGTTTTTGCTGTCCTGAGTAAATGTCAAGAGGTCTGAAGTTCAGTGGATGCATCTTGATGTTTTACTAGGCCTGGCTTAGCTGGAAGGTTTATGGCAGTATTGTTCATTTTGTCAGAATAAGAGCTGAAATAATAAGCCCACCTCTGTGACTGAGTGCAGCTTCATCTTCAGTACCCATCTGATAGGAGAGAGAAGCAATCAGAGCCACAGTAAGGATGGGATCACCAGGAAGCTACTGAATAAGGTTCTTTGGAGAAATTTCCTGTGTCTTCAAATACCTCATCCAGAAATCTCTCTCCATTTTGCAGTGGCTTTGAGGGAAGCATATGATGCACTGAAAAACACTGAATAATCCTCTGACTGACCAGATCTATTCCATAACATTGTCAAAGAGCTCAGTAAATACATATGGAAATAATTTCTATTTGTGTGCAAATGCAAATATAACTGACCTTTTAATACACTTCTGCAGTCACATTTGTGAACTTTGAGTCCTGAGAGATTGCGTTCAGGTTTCCTCAAAAGCTATGCCCAAACTTAGAAGATGAAATGAAATTCTGAAGTTTAACTTTTTTTTTTCCACCCTTTCGAGGATGAGGTTCTCTTGAAAAGCCTTGGTTTGTTGATTTATCCTCAGCTTTGGAGCAAATGTTTCTTAACCCCACTATACTTCCAATTTCTGCTTTGTTAAAATGTAACAGTCACTCCTTTCAGTCTGGAGATTAGAGAGAATGATGCTATGTTACTGAAGAATGTATTTTGAATTTGTCTTTCATTAGACTTTTACAGGTGAAAGTACTATAAAGCTAGTAAGTGGTCCTATATGATGCACTCAGTAAGGAAGTGCAAGATTTAAGACTTCTAGGTGAGAGCACTGAGATGAGGGATTTTGCTTCCAACATTTCAGGAACTATTTAAACACAATGAACACTGTGAATATGGATTGCTGCAAAGGAACTGTGGTATTTCAGAAACTCCATGCCTGCAAGAGGAGCAGCTTTTGCACCCTTTTCCCTCTATGCTTTTGCAGAATTTGCAATAGTTTTTATAGGACTTCATGAAGACTACTCACGCTGAATTCTTTTTACTGTCTCTAAGTATGATTTTACCCTACATGCTAGACAAATGTCAGATGAACTGTGGAGAAATATTTGATTACATGGGAAATCTGCTCTTAGGGCTAGTGGGTTTTTTTGTTTAACTGCACTGTTAGGTCCATGAAAGTGCAAGATAGTCAAGCACAGACCTCTTCATTGTACAGCTTGTTTACAAATAGTGAGTGGCTGATTCCGTGGGATCTCACCTAACACAAAACTGTCCATAATTATAGGAGGGGTTCAGTGTCTCATAGGCTACTAAAAGCATTTTCTTGCAAAGTATCAGGATTTTCCACCATCAATAAATCTAAAGCTTTTTATTGTTTTGGGGTAAGACATACTGGCAGCAACTAAAACCAGTGCTAGAACAGTAAACAAAAGTTGATTTTGTCCATTTTTCACAGGCATTCATCCAAACCAAATAATTTCAGGTTCAGGCTAGTAGGAGTAGAGAATACAGAGACAGAGATGCTACTTAAGGAAAAGATGAATTAATGAGTAAGTAATTTTTCTGTATCTGTCCTTCTCTAAGAGACACACTCATATCTGTAAAAACTCAGATTAACCTCAGTAGAAGACAAATACACATATTAACATGCCTTGAGCAACCAACGCAATCCTTGTGATCCATAAAAAGAAAATAAGGATTTTAAAATAATTACCTATTAAATTATTGTAAATATTATTTGAATATAAAATATATACAGTGGTGGGACATGTTCGAATCATGAATTGCCAAATTTAAATATAGTAAATGTTAGATGTCAATATAATCTCCTAAATAAGTCTGAAGGACTAGTGATGATCTCTTGGCCAAATTTTTCTTCTACATTGTAGGACATTTATCAATTAACTAATTTATTATTGGTCAGTGGTTATTTTAAGGGCTGCTGAGACCATCTGCTCTGCTGATGTAGAAGAGCTTTAACACTTTGGAAGTTTTGATTTCAGAAGTGAATACTGTGGGTTCTCCTAGAGATATACTAAAACCTGTATATATTTCTGGGGGGAAAAAATAGGGACCATTTGCTTTTCACTGAAACTAGCATAAGTGTCATGGGTTTGTACAGAATACAGTTTTTTCTTTCTTTTGGTGGCAAAATGAACCAGCTGATAAAGAAAGTTGAGAAAAAAAACTACCTCTATAGTTTTCATATTTCATATTATTTACATGAAAACCAGCAGGAAAGTTTTTCCTGTAGCAGAGCAGAAGGGATTGTATTACAAAATCTTTTGTCAGAACATTGTTTCTGACTGAAATTTTTATGATGAGGTCAAATAGAGCTTTCAGCTGGCTGAGGTATTTTTGTTTCTTGCCTCAGGAAAACAGAGGGAGAAGGGGATGCAAGAGAGAACTAAGACAAAAATTTTGAAATATATTTTAAGAGCTCAGTCATAGAAATCAAGTGCATCTTGTCCTGGTCTTTCAATTTGAAGATGAGGATAAAATATGGAATCACCAGGGTCAGAACAGAGCAAGGGCAAAGGAAGCCCAACCCATTGTCAGCAACTAAGTTTCCAAATACAGAATAGTTTAATTGTCTGTCCTTGTTAGGCCGGTTCTCAAGATTTAAAAATAGCCAAGATTACTCTTTAATCAACACCTGCAAAGTATGATGTGGCAGTGACCTGTGCTGAACATCCTACATGTCTGTGCTGTTTGGGTGGTCACAGATTTATGAGTCTTCCTGAATGTCTCCTGGATAGCTGGGAGGAAGGCCACTGTTCTTTTAGGCACATAAATAAATGCCAGTTGTGGTAGTGGCAAAGCTGAAACTTGGATGGTGCCCTTTACCTCCTCTCTCCCCTCATGTCTAAAATACAGGGAAATACCACAGTATAGTCACCTGGTTTTATTAAAATATTTCAAATTTAAGTTTACCAAACTCTGAGATTTAGACAAAGCTGGTCTAGAAGGTGCCATCCTCCACCGCTTTTGGGGGAAATCTGCCCAGTGATTCACAAAGTATATTTATGAGTTGCTAGTTGATCCAAAAGAATTATGCCTACCTCTTTAGCTTACTGTATGCACATATGTGATAATGTTTCAGTGCTCCTCCTATTTATACTCCCCTTAATCTTTTTTATGTAATGAAATGAATTGTTGTTTCTCTAAGTGTTTAAAAATAAAGAAATAATTTCTTACTTACAGGTGATAGTGTAATTAGGCAAAACTTAATCAAATGTCTATCTGCATCATTCCATTAGTTTGATGTCTTAAGTTTAAGCTTTCATATTTTCCAGATTCTGTACTGCATTAGTTTATAACTCTGAACTTCATATAAAGTGAGAGCAAGTTCTCTCTGCAGCTTAGTTAGACAAAATAATCCTTTTCCAGCCCCAGAACCAGGGACACCATTGCAGCTTCCAGCTCAAATAGTGCAAACAAGAGAGAATTGAGGAGAGCAGACTGGGAGGATGGGACTGCATAACCTGGAGCTGGAATTGGACAATCAACCCCAGCATGGAAATGGACCAAAACTTATAAAAATGTGAAAATTCATGACTTGTTGTTGATCTTGGGTGTAGCCTCAGCCTGGCTCTTGTATTGCCCAAGGTGTATCCTTTGAAGCCTTTTAAAAAAATACCTACTTCATTCCTTTAACACTGTCTAGCCTCTGTTCTAGGTAGCCTCTCAAGGCATCAGTTTCAGTGGAAAAATCTCATTAGAACTTGTACCTGAACTGAAACTCTGCTGATTGAAAGCAACTGATAACCCATTAAAAATAGATATGCCATTATATATGTTTATAATGTTCTCTGAAATGGACTAAGAAATTAAATGAGAAAGTGTCTGGAGGTAGGAAAATATTTCATTATCTCTGCATATTTTAATGTCATCTTCAAAAATTACTCTGAAGGAAGAATGACTGGTTTTGGAAACAGAGAATGTAGTGAAATATCCATGAAAGGTCTGAAAACTGGATGATTACAGTGACTGCTATAAATAGGCTTCCATAAGGTAAATAAAGGGTTTCTGTGAAATGTCCAGGTGCTGATTTGGGCAAGTCATTAAATGTGTTGGGAGATGGGATTGCATGAGTTTGAGCTACTGGAATACCTAAGAATTCTTAAGCCACAAGAAGTATTACAGTATGGTCCTTATTTTGACTACCATTGCCCCTCCTGCATCTCTTCTTTCTCATCCCCTCTTGTTTGTAAGTTCTCTTTGTGCATTGCAGAGTCATAGATATGTCTGCATCCTATTGTACCTTTATGCTTGATTAAAGCAAATGATATCAGACAGGCAGTTAGAAGAATGCTTTTATAATCTGGTAAAATATCCTCAGGAAGAGACAAAGTATCTCTGTGAAATGACTCTGCTTCTAAAAAAAGAGAACAACTTATTAGACCCAAATGGTTCTTCTCAAAGATGAGCTGTCATGGAGCTCATCCATCATTTCCATCAACATCATGGCAACAGGAGTTGTGGAAAGGAATGCTCAATTACAAATTTTCTGATCTTGCCCTGTGGCTTTATGACAGTAACCCTGCTATTAGTTAAGGTTTTTCTTCAGCTCTGGTCTTTCTAACTCTGATGCATAATGAGAGGGACACTTGTAAACATGGATGAGAAAAATAGTAGCGTCCCACTCACATGAGTATTAGTTACTGCACAAGTAACTTTATGGAACTGCTAAGTTTTCTTTTCTCTCCCTCAGTTTGAAAAGTTCTCATATTTCCTGGTCTCTATTGTTTCATACTATTTATAACTTGTAGCTACCCAGATCAGCTCATTGTAGCTTCCTTGCTACTTTAGAAGAATGCTATTGCCACCTTTCTGTCTAAAATTACCCTAGTGTGCCTTATGTTCTCAGTTTCCTCTTATTATTCTCCCTCAGATCATTGTTCTTGATGCTATTTCTAAAAGTAATATATCAATTTTCTGTATCTCTCCCTGTGTTTTGATTATTAAGATTATAAATGCTTTTAAATCATCTGTCATTTATTACCTATATTGCATCTCCTACAACACAATTGCTACCCTGAATTTAAGAGCTGAATCACAAGCCTAATGACTCCAGAACAGCCATCAAATACCTCCATGTTCTTTTTTTATTACTTCATTTCCAAGGTGCTGGTACCATAGGACTACTTTTTTTCCATGAACAGCAAGATGATGGTTTGTATTTACCTCTCTGAAACCACTCAGTGTCTATCAGAGAGACAACTTCTAAAAAGAAGTTGCTGTAACAAAAGAATTAATCTTATTTAATTTGTTTTAGCTCATAAATCTGATATGTACAAAGCTTGATAGTTTCAGGCCCATAATTATGCTACTTCTTTACCATTCAAGCTTCAGAGTCAAATAATTCAAAGACAAAAGTTGACTGCAGTTCACGAGTTCACAAGGTTTAAACTCGTTAAGCTTGTGAAACCAGTGTTGTTTGCCTACACAGAACCCTAAGCCAGCGTAGGTTTCTTCAAGCTGGTAAACTGTTGCATACTTTGATTTAAAAGGGAATAATTTGCACTTTTGCTTGCCTAGAGTCAACTTTGAGTTGGTGAGAGCTCATACAGCTCTGCTGCTGGGGAAGTCTCCTGCCTCAAGGGCAATGCCCTCTCTGCAGTGTATTGTCTTTGACTCCAACTGAGTATCGTGTGTTTCTCTGATTCTGCTGATGTGCTGCAGTTAAACTTCCCTGGAGAAAGGCAGCCGAGGCTTGCCCTTCAGGATTGTCCGGTTCCTTGGGGACGTTGGAGAGGAAACGGGCACATGAGCAACTGAAGGCCCATATGAATCTGGGGATGTAAAGAGAAATGGAGCTATGAAAAAGAAAACTGGGTGAAGGGCATGGACGACAGGAGTGAGGAGAGGTGAACGCTGCTCCCTGTGAGCTTGGCATCCCAAAGTGTCTTCCTGGAAGCAGAGGCTGGCATGCCTACACCCTGTGTATGAAGGGCAGCATGGGCAGTACTGAACTTCAGTGCAGCTAAAGCCCTGCTTAAGGATGTAATCTAAAGATTCAAAATAAAAGCTAACCCAGCCCACATGTTGGAACATGGCTTGATTGATACCACTGGCTTGAGTGGAATTTCACTCCAGTAGAGGCTTACTCCAGTCATGGTCCTATAGTTGGAAAGATAAACATGAATGTATGTTACATCCCAAATGCAAGTTATTCAAAGGAGATAAGGCAAGAAAAAGTAAATATAAGTCATTCAATAGACCGGGATGCCAGCTGACCTCATGTTTTCTCAGCTCACTTCCCTATATTTGCTCTGCTGAAAGGAAAACTTGAGTATTTCTTTGCAATGCTTGTGAATGGATTGGTGTGTTCATCTTTATGCTTGTCTGTCTCAGCTCCTCAAACAAGATAAGGAGTGATTAATGTACCCTGCTGACTATGTGGGCATCCTGAGCAACACTCTGGCTGCTCCCACTGCAGCCCAGCCAGGAATAGGGCCAGAGCAAGATGTATGATGTGCGCAGTGTGTGAAAGGATCTGTGGGAAGCTGAGGATGTTTATCCAGCCATAAAGTGAACAGGTGTGTGTGTGCAACTCCATAGAAAACCCAACATCCTGTTTATCAAAGGAAGTTTCTTGGTTTTTCATGGAACCAGTCATCCTTGCATTTGCATTTTTGGACAAGAGAAATAAGGAGCAAAAGTAAAAATAACTGCAGTATCAGGCTTTCTTCCTGAAAGCTGCTTTGTATGGAGGGTGGTTTAAAGCCTGGGCTCACACAGAGATGTGATTATGTGGCCAGGGTCTGGGTGGGAGCTCTGCTGTCAGTCTCAGATTCAGTCAAAGAGAGAAATGGAGAGTTTCTAACCAGGTAGAAACTGGGAAAGAGTTGGAGAAAGATGTTAATAATCTTTTATCTCCTTGGTGTTCACATTGTTAAGTTCTACCATTGTGTGTTATGCACTCTGCACCAATGATGTGAGTTGTTTTCACTTCGTGACCAATGGAGTTGGCCTAGACAAAGCTCTGTATAAAGGGTGATGCATTTTGAAATAAATGAGAGTTTTCCTCTCAGCAGCCTTCTGAGCAGAGTCTCTTCATTCCTGTACTGCCTCAACAGTGCCACTCTGCTTTATTTCTGAACAAGGGAATAGTTTCCATCTGCTTGGTTGGAGCAGAAATCTTGTCTATTTCTGACAATACTTGGCATAGTGTTGACACTAAAACTACAATTTTCCATAGTTTTCTTGACCCTTGGATAACTTGGTTTATGGGCAAAAATTTACTACCTGCATGCTTCGTATTTAATGGAACTGGCATTCTGCAACAAATTGTCTTTTCTGCTGCATTTTCTTTAGGAGAAGAAGCTGCAAGACAATTACTTGTATGCAGACATCTTCATTCATTCCTAGTGAAGCCTTACTGAGTGACACTGAAGGGATGATGTCCTGACCACTGGAGACAGAGGCTGTAGAGTTTTCAGTGTGTTATCTTCTCATATCACGGCTTTCCAGATCCATAATTCAGATTGAAACCTTTGTCACTTTTAGGCCAGTGAAAGTCATATCAGGATCCCAAGAGCCAAAAAACATTTTTTTCCACCTTGTATATAATGGCAAACAATAAATATTCCAAAATGCCCTACTGGGGCTGTAGCAACAGCAACGCAAAGGCTGTGATGCACATGTAGAGCTTTGCAAATCGTTTTATTCATGGGCTCAAGGGGGCTCAAAGAGGAGATTTTTCCAAAAAGAAGGGGCAGTGGCCTTGCAGAAAGAAAATTTACAGGTTGAAGTTGGTTCAGCCATAGAGCACTTAAATAAAAAAATCCTTTAAGGAAATAAAAAAGCCCAAAGCCAAAATGTCATAATTTCACTAGTTTTAGGCATGTGTTACCATTCCCTATGAGAAGCCTAGTATCTTTTTTGCCAATTTAGTGGTAATAGTAAAATATCTTTAGAGTTTTTACCTACACAATTTTATATATGCTGCAAAGCTATTTGATGAAAATGCAAGCCCTGACATCTTTGAAATGCCTTCTTCTAGAAATACAACCCAATGCCTTTTTAAAGTAACATACTGACAAGGATAATTTATGTATTCTACAGTATAGAAAATACTTCAGGCAGTGCTATTTTTAGCTGTACAACCTTTAAGCATATTTAACTATATAGTAGGAAATTGGATTTTAACAGGTGAATAACTTATTATAGCAAGGCAGATGAGTTACAGATGTGGACAATGTCTGTCCAGGTCTCTGTTTTTTCCTGGCTCTAAATTATTCATCTGGGATGGCCAGAAGCCAGCTATGGGGATTATTGATAAACGTGAGTTAAGAATAGATTAGAACATTTATCTTGTGCAGTATAATGTTTCTCTGTTGACTGTGTTATTTTCCATCTTCCATTAAGCACTGCAAGCCAGACTTTTTTAACCCAATTTTAAAATATTAATGTTCTATATACATAATATTATTATAGCTGCTTGAGTTCCTTGTTTGTAGGGAAAGGGGTGTTCTTTTAAAAGACCTAATGTTGTAAACAAGAAGGCAAACATTCAGCATTTTGTTTAGTCATGGATTTTCTGGAGAAGTAAAACTCTTTTTCCAAAGTCTTGCCAGCTGTCAGAGCTGGGAGACTGAAATGTGCAATATCCTTTCATTTTAGTTGGTGGTGCTAGTGCCATTCTACTGTGACTGTCAAAGTGTTAGCCCAGCTGTAGGTTTGTGTATTTTTTCTTGTTCTCTGTCACTTTTTTCACTATTGCTTTTTATTTTTAATAAAACTAGATTACTGAGGAGATTGAAGTCTTTGTCCTGTACCAAAAGATAAAGAGATGGAGGTACATATGGGGAATTAATTTGAAATGTGATAGTGGAAAAAGCATAATTCCTTCTAAGACACAAAATAAATGAGGTTTGCTCTGTAGCTGCACAACGTATCTCTAATAACTATGAAAAGTAAATGAAGACTGTACAGTGGTGTAAGAAATGTGAAGTGACTCTGTCCCTATGAAGGCTGTAAGAGCATTTTCCTACACTAACATAGTGTTGTGCTGTGTTTGAGATTCATTTGAGGCTAAAAGAGGAAAAAAAAAGAAAAAATAAGTTTCACTAATGAGGAAGCAAAAAGGTATAGAAATAAGAGTCAAAAATATTGAGGTTTATTTTGAAATTGAAGTATTTTAGCCTTCAGTCACATTTCTCATCTATGTTGTGGTGAAGAACGTAAGGAACGGTGTAAGGAAAGAGTGGTCAAAATAGTAATGTTGAATATTTCTGGTGTTCTGAGAAATATGGAAAAAGGACAGCAGGCAATAGCCAGGTGAGTGCTAGAGATTAAAGATTCAGCTCTAAACTCTGAGCTTGACTTTTTGTGTCATCAGGGTTAATTTCTTTAGCATTTTTCCCTGATGTAATGAAGATCATTTTCTGATCTATATTGTCAGAATTATTTTATTTCCATGAATGCTTTTTACAGTCCCAAGATGAAAGTTTCCTGTTGTGTTCTACATTTCCATATGACTTTTACCTGTAAAATAAACTACAATTCAACAACTTTGCTGATAATTTTAGAGAAATATTGTCCTAAACTTCTTTCCTAGCATCCTTCTGGCTCCTGATCTTTCTCCAGCTCTAGATTTCTGAGCTATTGCACATGTTGTGTAACTTGGCCATGTAAGAGTTTGACTTTAGATGAGTGGAAGTTGAGGTACAGGTTGCATATATGAAGGTACTGTTTTTAAAATATCCAACCACTTTATTTTTATTGCTCCTGGCTTTGCATTTGTATGTAACTGGGACAGCTGGAAATACTGAATAGTGGTGGTGCCTCTCACTGAAATGTCATTGCCATTGCAGTCATTGTTTAAATACTAATGACTCCAAGAGAAGGAGGTTTGGTAAGACCAGTAAATGGGGTCTCTGTGGGAAATGGAAGCAGAATGACAAAATGATCAAACGTGCACAACATTTGTAGAGGCCATGCAATAAATTATCGGAGTTAGTGAAGTGTAATCACAGAAACAGAAGAAAGTTGGAAGTAGAAGATTGCTCCAGTGTGGTTTAAAGTTGATACTGTCTCTCAGATTATTTTCTGTTTCCATTTGCTAGCATGCTAACTTATGATACAGAATCATTTCATTGTACACTTGAGGTTTTAAAGATTACTGTTGTCATTCCACTAAGTCTGACTGTTTTTTATATTTCCTTGTTATTCTTCATCTTCCTTGATGGCCAGGATGAAATTTTTGAGGTGTTCAACTTTGTTTACCATCTAGGCATTGCAACAGCCTGCTTTGCTGCCTCTTCCTCATCTCTGCCCTTCCTCTTCCTTCCTATGCCTTTTCCTCTGCTTGCTCTTGGCTGGGCAGTCCTGCCCCATCCTTGAGCAAGTTCTGAGCTGTAACAGGGCTAATTTATCTTTCTAATTAATTATAAAATATAATAAATCTTTTTTTCTGGATCTGGGAAGGGACCTTGATCCCAGCTCAGGTGGTGCAGGCCTGACTGCCAGAGTAGCTCCTGGATGGTCACACAGGGAAGTGTCCTTAACAGGAACTTGTCCAAAACACACCAGTTTGGTGCAACTGTAAGGTTCTGAGAGTCTGTGTTAGGATGAATCAGCCAGAGCAGGGAGAAAGCCCTGTGGGGCACAGTCGAAAGCACTTACCTGGTTAACCTTGGCACTTCTGTCTCTTTTTCCCCTGTATGAAAACTTTTCTCTTCCTGGACTTTGCATTTCCCTGAAAGGTTTCAGTTTCCCTCATGGAAATTATGCAAATGTCACTTTGCACATGTAAAAAATCTGACAATGGCACAAAAAGTACAGGACCAAAATAGGTTTTGCTAAATAAAAAATAATAATAAAAAAAAAGGTCTATGTAGCAATAATTTCCAATTGACATATTTGAATTATTAGGGGATATTTCTGTTTATCAGTCTGCCAAACTCTCTTTTAAAAATAAACTATACATTTTAAAAGGAAATGTATATACAAATTTAGTGACAATGATGAAATAAAGAACCCTGTGATGTGAAAGCAAATTCATTTGCTGCCCCAGATATTTAACAAATGAAGGAGTTTAGTTCATGTTGCAAAACAAACTGGCCTTCTATCAGGGGCCAGGCATGAATCTTTTGCCAAAGGTGAATGGCTTGGAAAACTGAGTGTGTGTGAAAAGTGAAACAGTGGAAACTATTCCACACTTGGAGCACTCCTGGGCTCTGGAAAGCAGCTCTGTAAAAATGTCAGCCTCTGACTGAGTAGGTCTGTTTTCTATATGTGGCAGCAGCCTGAGCCTGTTGCTTGGTTTGTGTCCTGCATGCAGGTGGTGTGCGCACCACAGTCGATGCATTGGTGTTGGGGCTTTTGTTGCTTGGTGCTTCACAGCCAACAGCACATGCAGCAGATGCTGTCCCAGCCCTGGCCTTAAGTAGAAGTCTTGTTTTGCAGACTTTTCTCTGCAGATCTCCTCCTGCTTCACCCTTGCATGTTGTGGTGTGCCTTCATGGTTTACCCCCGAACCCTAGTTCCTCCCCTGAAGGTGTCCTCCCAGGTGTGTCACTTCTCCTTACCCCACCCTCACTCCTGCTAGCACTCTCTGTCACTCCTGGCATTCCAGAAGTGCGTTGAGTGATTGGGCAGATTCAAAAGATGCCCTATACCCCAGGGCAGGGGGGTGGGGGGGGGGGGGGATGGGGTATTGGACAATCCAAGTGTCCCTTGTCCCCTGAGACCTCCTCTCCCGTACCTGGTTGCTGGGCTCCCTATCCCTTCCCACCTACCCCCCCAGTCCCCCAACCAGGTAAAAGAGAGGCGGACCACATGGTCTGGTCCAAGTGTTCTGGTGGAGCTGTGACTAGATTCAGAGGCCTGAGGGCCAGAATAAAAGATCTGGATTAAAACCCTCCAACAAAACCAATTCCTTTCCTTCACTATCACCTTAAAAGCTTCTCCAGCAGAGGGAAACCTGAGGGAGCGGACCCTCTATGAGAGGAAGCTCCATCCCTGGCATTCCTTGACTTGTCTCCATGTGCCCAGCTGAAACATCCACCTAGTCAAAAGTGTCTCTGGGGTGAAACACCACAGTTGCTGCTATGTGGTCCAGCAGCAGGGACCAGACGACCCAAGGCATGTCCCGTTCTCAATATTGGTAACACCAATACTTGCAGGTGTCTGCAATGCTGCTGGTCCTGGCAGAGTCCATTTTAGGGGTGTTCTTGGAAAGCTGGGGCTCTGCAGTACAGACCTAAAGGCTACCCTCTCTTGTGAAGTGTGAGTGTCCCTTTGCCAGAGGGTGCCAGATTTCTCTTATGAGTCACTCAAAAATTCCAGAAGGGGAGCACTTAGGTCTAGCAAAGTGTAATAATGCCACTGAGTCACTATAGCTTTTCCTAATGTTCTGCTAATTGCTTGAGATCCTAAATTCTGACAGAAGCCACTCACAAACATCTACTTGGATGTAAATATGTGTATTACACATTGCTACACTTATACTTCAGTTTTCCATCAGACTTAAAGTTCATACAACAACTCCTGAAGTGCAAAAGACAGGTATAAATGACCTGAAACTGAGTGTCCCTTGTCTGACAGGGGAAGTAAATGTTAGTCTCTGAGGGAACTAGAGCAAGAAACATAAACACGAGCAGAACACTGTGTTCCTTTTTCAGTGCCTTGCCCTAATCTTGACACCTACCAACACAAATAATGTTATCTGGTCAGAATCTCCAGCCAGTAGTAAATCAGCCCTGGCACTATGGAGGCTCTCACTGCTGTACAACAGTATGACCTCCAGTCAGGAAGAGACTTTGTATTTGGGCAGAGATGCTTGTGTTTGGTGAGAAGCATCTTGCACCAGTACCCAGGAGATGCGCATGCAGGTTGGAAAAACAGAGACACAGGAAGGTATAAATTTATACAGACTCTGTGTGGATGATGTCCTCTTCCAGCTACTCAGAGCAGCTGCAAGGCCAGAAAGGGTTTCCAAACGTGAAAGAAATGGGCAAACAGCAAATGCTCAGTGGCATATGGGTTATAACTCAGAGCTGGACCTTACTAGTTACAAATGGTACACTGCTGGCATGCACTGGAAGGACAAACCTCTCCTTGCAAATGTGTAACACTTGAAAAACTGAACATAGGTAGATAATGCTTCTGGAGTTACTGGCATTTCTTCTACAGAAAAGATTGTCTTTTCTTCTTAAAAACTACTCTTCTATGGGACAACATGAGGTTAGAATTTGCTTCCTTTGAAATGAGGTGGATGTGGAAGAGCCAATTTCAGTATTTTTTTATTTATAGACATCTTGGTGGCAGTTTTGTTGCAACTGTGCTCCTACGTGCTATCAGCATCTGTCAATGCATTTCAGATAGATCCCAAGCCAGCAGCTCTAGGGTTTTTCCATTCCCTCCCCTGCACTTTCCAAGCCTTTTTAATCCCAGTCAAACACTGTATCAAGAGTCATGATGGGTGGATAAAGCACTAGCAAGAGTATCAAGAATTATAGTTTCTCTTGGAAAAACAAG
This sequence comes from Lonchura striata, assembly GCF_050655825.1. Lineage (NCBI taxonomy): Eukaryota > Metazoa > Chordata > Aves > Passeriformes > Estrildidae > Lonchura > Lonchura striata. The sequence goes on along the minus strand of NC_140710.1, from coordinate 32,520,103 downwards.
AAGTATTTGGTTCAAAATATAGGTTCTACTGCTTATATTTAAAGTCCTTTGAAGTCAATAGTGAGGCTCTACTGATCCTACTGCAAGACAAATTATTCCAAGGGATCCAGTACAAACATTCAGAGCTACTTATCTAAAAGAAGCAGACTTCAAAACCAGAGACAAAATACTACATTTAATGCACATATTTATTCTTTATGTACTAAGCACAAAGAGGAGGCCATAGGGCCAGGAGAGAGATAAGGTAACTTCTATTTTATGCCATGAAATTTTATCTATTTGCGAACAGTGTAAATGAGTCTGAACCATCTGGAGAAATGAGTAAGAAGGGATCTGTGCTGTTAGATGTACAGCTGATGGGCAGAGGACATCCCCTGCACTTTCTGCACTGTACAGAGGAGGAAGGAAGGGCAGGTTACACAAAGCCAGTGACAAGTTGTCAGGATTTCCTCCCTAAGAACTTCTGGTGAATGTAGAGAGCATTGTGTGTTATTGCATCAATGCGTAAAAGACACAGGTACATCTGTGACAAAATAGGGTAATTATGGCTGTAAAACTGGCCATGCAAAAGAAATGGTTGAATTATGGTTGCTTGTAAAACTTTGCTTAGTCTTCCATCTAAAATTGAAGTACTCCTTTGATTTCCAGAGACACTTTAAATGCATGCTGCTGTCCTAGTTTGAGCAGGGCTGCGGCCAGCTCATACCCCCATCCCTGTGCAGATCATTCACAGGTAGGTGACATACAAAATCCACATGGAACTGGTATTTTTTGGTGCCCTTGTGCATTCTCTAGTTTCTGTACAGCTTTGCTGTTGCACAGAACGTCTAGAAACATAACCCACAGTCACCTTTTGTACTTTCTAATTTTCTCCCCAAACAAGAATGGTCTGGACTTTTCAGTAATCTCTCATGTACAGGCAATCTATCTCCAGTGATGCAGGAAAGGAGCCGCAGCCTCTGTCAGTGATTGGGGCTGGCTGGCAGGAGGAGGTGAAGGTTCACCCCAATGCTTAAAGGCAAATATGCAAAACTTTGCACAGATCAAAGGGTCTCAATTATTCACTTTACACAGGCAGAGGCCTTCTGTGGTTTCAGTTCAGTGCCAGAGCTAGAGCACCCAAAACAAAACCTGCATTTCTACCAAGTAGGAGATAGCTGGTGATGGAAATGTCTTTTTATCTTGCAGTGCAGTGGCTTGCAACACAGCTGTCTGCATGTCCTACAGGAACAAGCTCTTTCAGCTGCTATCAAGCATTTCAATCACTTTGAAATTCATCCATGAAGCAACTCCTCTGTGAAGCCCAGCAGCAAAGAGCAAATTAGCATTGGAGACCTTTCTTGTAGTGCTTTGCTAAACTATCTCAGAGATTTGTATGTGACACTGGCAATTTTTCTGAAAGAATAATCAAAACTCCTCAAAGTGTTTAAGGCAAATATGTCAAGAATTTAAGCCTTGTGTTAGAAAAGTTGTTTGTGTCATTCCTCAGAGAATTTATTTATAAACAATGTTGTTATGCATTAACTTTTTGTGCACCCAGTCCTACCCGATCCTCTTTCTGTCTCTTGAAATGTTTAGATAGAAAATATAAATAATCTTATAATGCTTACTTATTGTCTGCTTCTTGCATTTACAAAGATGCAATTAAGTTTAAACTACAATGCTTGTTTAAAAATGTGCTCTTTCAGGGACTCTTATGTAAATTCTGCTTGGACTTTGTTTTTTCTTTCTCCAAATTTTTCATTGCCCTGTCATCAACATGGAAGAAAGACGTGTGATGAAAAAGAGATGTTGGCCTAACATATTTACGTCACTGACATCTGTGTGCTCCTGTATCTATACAGATGCAGGTGTGAGGGCTGGATAGTAGGAAAAAACTACTTCAGGAAAGACCTGCCTTTATCCTGGAATTGACTCAGCATTTGTAATATCTCCCTGTCCAGCTCCACAGGTAGTCTCTGGACACCAGAATAATGTGCTGCTAAATGTGAGTAATGCTATTTGTATCTGGCTTGTGGTAACAAAAAAAAAAAAAAAAAAAAAAAAAAAAAAAAAAAAAAAACCCAAACCAACACTCCAAAAACCCTGAAAACCTTCAGGCCCTAAAAACATTTAGAATTGCACACACAAAAAAATACCCCAAACCAAACCAAACCAAAAAAAAAAAAAAAAAAATCCCACAAAAAACCCACAACCAAAACCACCCCAATAAATATCCACAAAGAACCAACAACAGAAAAAAATCTATAAACAAAAACCCCCAAATCCCTAGTGAGGTCCCTAATTGTTGGAACCTCACGCTGATTGTACTGGATTTGGTACAAGTTGTTGCTGTGAGGGACGCACAGGCCTTGCGACATTCCCTGGAAAGGTGACAAACGCAGCAAACCTGTTTTGTTTCTGTGCTAATTGAGCAATCACTCCTTTGCCATCATCGCAGTGTGTGGTCCTCCTGTCCCTCGAGCCCCTGGGAACTGCTGTCCCCGCTGCTGGTGGCAGGGCTGGCATGTGTCTGTCCCGAGTATGGAGACCAGGGGCTCTTTCACCCCTGGTGCTCACCCTCCAGTAGGCGTTGAATGAACAATGATCCAAGTGCCTGCTCCTGGGTCTGTGCACAGCTCCATGCTCGTACATTCCCTCTGCTGTCTGTGCGTCGGTTTTTCCATTATGTGCCTGTATTTCGTCAGTTTCATTTGACTCTTGCAGTCTGAGACACTAGGTTCATACATCAAAGGAGGATCCCACCCCAGCTGAGCGGTTATGGCCATACATGGTATTTAGATTTATTACCCTGGTAAAACTGTTGCTATTTTAAGAAGATGCTGCCAGAAGTCTGGCTCTAGCTCTCTGGAACAAGGTCTAAATAATAGTTTTTAAATGTTTTACAGTGGTGACTCTATCACCCTCCAGCATAGCCTCTGTGCTGCAGCAACAGGGGCTCCCGACAAAGGCAATGGCATTGCACCATTTTATTTTAGTCCTAAACACTCAATAAGAATTTATTAAAAAAAAAAAAAAGAAAAAAACCCCAAGCAAACAAAAAGCTAAACAAAAAGCTGAGATCTCTTAAATAATAAGAAAAAGGGGATTTGGTTTGGGGAGGAAAGTGGAAGCTGTTAGCCTTGTAGTCTTTTGTGCTTTTGGAAGTCATATTTCAGCCTACGCTATAGATATGTTTTAAAAAGAAAATTGAATTAGTTTTATTTTAAACAACTGCTCCAATAGCTTATAGCTCCCATAAAGCAGAAAGGATACCAGAGAAGTTAAAAATGCTGCCCAAGTGCAATGTGCTTTTGATCAACATCTGGTTTTAAATCCTAAATTTTCACTTTCCATTTTCCTTGCCCAAACCTTGTTTAATATTCTCTCTACAGAACATTACTAAATAGCCAGTTAATTATCATGCCCTGTTTGTTTTCTGCCACTGCTCTGGTAACAGCAGAGTTATTTCCTCACTGCTCTGCTTTTACTGCTCTGCTCAGGAAGCTGTGTCATGAGCATTTGTCACTGCCACCACACTAACACCACAGCTGTGTACAATGACATCTCCCAGTGAATCAAAAGGGAAAGGCAAATGTCGATATGTGTATCCTGGGGTGCAGCACTGACTGATATGGAATGTATTAAGAAGTGGCATAATGATCAGTGTGTGTAGGAGTGCTGGGAGTAAATAAGGTTTCACTAAAAAAAAAAGCCTTGTGCTGTCTGACAATTGTTTGAGTAAGCCTTAAATAGACAGAGGGAGAAAAAAAGACTGCACCTCCACTTTTTGGGCTAGTTAATGTGAACATCAAATCAAACAAGCAGGGAGCATCAGGTTTTTATTTTTAAACCAAACATTCCTTTTGGTTTTGTGCAGAATGATGTGTGAGCAGTGAAGGGTGCACATCTCTACAGTGTGTGATGATGGGGACGGGATGTGAGTCCCTTCTCCTGTAGGCTGGAAGTGTGGGAATGTGCACAGGTACCACAGTGTAAATAATCCCTTCATGCTTGGGGGAACTTCCAGGTAAAGTGTAAGCACTTGTTAACCACCCTGGTGTGGCTGTCAGAGTGAGGGGTTATCAGAGCCCATCCACTGGGTCAGGCTGCGGGAACACTGCAAATAGCTCCCGTGGGAACGGTGGTCCCAGGTTAACACCATGTGCATGCAAGTGTGTGACAGCTCTGAGTCACTCCTTAACCTTTCTCTCAACCATATAAGTAGGTGGAAGTGATTGACAGCACCAAGCTCTGCCATGTGTTTGCACACCAACCAAATGCTGATACTTGCGACACCTCCATGGAAAGAGATGCAAGAGCCTTCTCCCTTTCTGTGCCAGAAATGCCAGAGCAGGCATTCTGATGGGGGTGAGGACGTGTGGGAGAAAGGGTAGCATTGCAACATCCTAAATATAGATGGGAAGTCCCCAGCTATGCTGCTGTGGGACTGCATTCCAGTCACTGACAATAGTGCATGATTGTCAGACTGCTTTTTTGCGGCGTAGTGCTGGGTTTGCCTCTTTTTAAAGTGCCTTGTGCTGTGCTCTTCAAGCCCTGGCTGTGCAAGCAACATTGTCATGATATAGAAACACATCCCTGACATAAAGCTAGGCAAGTACTTTCATGTTAGATTGCATGTCCTTGTCTGTGATAAGCTCATCCTGGACTCCTGCAGTGATAATTCAGAAAGTGAGCTTTTAATCACACTGATTTTTTTACCCTTTGCAGATGGCTGCATTTTTGCCCCTTCCTTGCAGAATTCAGCAGCTGGGACCACCAGCTGTGTATGCTTATGAGTGTACAGGGGTGATATAGAAAATATGAAGCTCTTATGTCCTGGTTACAAGCTCAGAAAAAGTCTTGAGAAGCTTTTCAACTTTGCTTTAAGCCGTCCCTAGATCCACATGTCAGCTGATCCCTGTAACTCTTAGGGGGGCTCTGCACAGTGGCACAGATCTCTGCTCCTTGTATTCCTCAGCATAACTGAAGGGAGCAAAGACAAGATGATCCCTCTCTCTTTGTGCTGTAGCAGCAAACTACTGCTTGGAGATTTGTTACAAGCAGGCCATCAGCTCTAGTAATCACTCATCCTAATTCTTTTTTCTTTCTCTTTTTTTTTTTTTTTTTTTAATGTAGCCAGTCATATCTTAAAGCTTTTGATACTTTTGGCATCTGGATGATCCAGAGTGTAATTACAGAATGTGCAAGGGCATGTTCCCTCTTGTTTGCTTTAGATCTGCCTCCCAGCAGATGCAGTTGGGTGCCAGACACTTCCTGCATTGTGTGAAGCAGGGAGGGTTTGTTTGGTTAATTTTTTTTAACTCCTTTGCACTATTTGCAAAATTATAAACAGGCCCCTCTGCCACCTTTTTTCTTGGCTTAAAATATCAAACCCTATCAAAACTGGCTGTTGGGGTACAAGGTGTTAAAGCCCTCTTGAGGACAGACCCTCTACCAGCTTCCAAAGAAGTATGGAGATGAACACCAGTCTGATTTCACAATTTGGGGTTTTCTGCTTTTCTTCCTGTTCCCATGGGCCTTTCTGTGGGAAACAAATCTCTAAAGTTGTCCACTGTGGTAATGGGATTTCTCTTAAGTGCTGGCTGCTGAAGGCAGCAGAAGCACAGGGAAACTAAAATTTCTTTTGAAACCTGTTCTAATGTCTCCTGGGCATTTCGCGCATCTCTCTATTTTCCACCTCATCCCAGTAACGTATGGCATAAAATAATAGTGTTAGGAAATTACTTTAGAGTTAGCTCGGGTTTGTCCAAGATTTAAAGTGATTCCTGAATGTCTGTGTTCTTGGAACCTTACTCTATATGAAAGTCCATTTTAGTTTAAAGTATTTCCCTGAATGGGAAATTTCCCTAAGTAAGGAAATGACAGCACCTGAATATTTCTATCCTGGGCTGAATACTCTGGCTTATTTTATTTCACATTAACTATTCCAGCAAATTCTCTGATGAAAAAAAATAGTGGAACTGCAGAAAGAATAAGAGCCCTTTTTTTTCCCAGTAAATCAAGTAATCACTGTAACCTTTGAATTGCTTCATATTTTCCAAGACTAATGGACTGAGAGGATATTTTGGATAGAAAATTCTGTTATGCTGATGTTTATAAATGCCAGTCTTTATACCAAACATGTCTTTTTAGCAAAATCCTATACTCTGTTTAAAAGGCCTCGTTTTAGTTTGAGAAGCAAGAAAGATACATCAGTAACTTCTCTTTTTGTAACAAAAGTGTGCCAGCCTTGTTGTAGGGCAGAGTCAAATAAAAGCCAGGGTGTATTTTCTTATGTATTTGTATTTGTCCCCAGAATGAGGTTTCTAATTTCCATTTCCCACATGCCCATGCAGATGACTGGGTACCCAGGAAGCTGAAAGATCTTTGTGTCACTCACCTTTTCCCCAGGCTTTAATTATTAAATGTGGTCACCATTTTTCAGGCACAAGTACCTTTCTGGAGGAAAGCCCACAGATCTGTAGAGCTGGAAAGCTGATGTTGGCTGGTAACAGCAGGTAGAGTAAAGAAAAAAGGTTTTGGATAATCTGAGGCTGCTCCAGGACTGGAAGAAAGGTGCCTTTTCTGCCAGGGCTACTCATCATTACACCACACTGGCTGTGAAAACATGGCAAGCTTTTCTCCAAGAAGTGAAGTTTTAAGTGACAACTTTGAGTTTGCACATATGCTAAATTAGCGCAAAATTAATGGCCCAGATCTTAGTACAACAACTTAGTTGTGCTTAATGTTGCAGAACAAAACCTTCCCTTCTATGTCCAGGGTAATACATTTTTTCCTAAAACAGTGCTGGTTAGTCTTGAATATAAAAGTATTGTAAGCATAAGTGTAATGTATGCATTTAAATTTATTTTGTTTCTTATGCCCCTTGTTGAGCCTTTCCTAACACCCAGTATTGCATTGCTTCAAACTTTTTTTGTCTTTACAGCTTTAATTTTCTAAATAAATAAATATAACTCTTTCTTCAATGTGTTTACCTTCATGCTTATGAAATCCCTGTACAGATGCTCAAATGGAGCAATGAGAAAAGATGGAATTAATGCTTCTGTGGCTGATTCCTTGATTTGCATTTCAGGCTTTTCTGAAAGGCTAAACTTGAGGGACATATCTATTTATTCAAAAGAGTTGCTACCTCATATATGTTTTATTTTAATATTAATGAGCACTTGTATTTTAAACACAGTCTTTACAGATTGTAACTCCTCTCCAAGCACTAGCTGATAGGTAGATATATATGGTCAGTCACTGAAATGAGTGTAATGATTTCCCTTGGCACCAGACCTAGTTATAAATTAATAACTTGGATTTATTATCTAACACCTGTCAGAAAGAAAAATGCTTTAAACCACCTCCAGAGTGCTTCAGTACCTTGTAATGTAACTCACTATGCTTTATTTTGGGCCTAAATCAAAAGCTGTACCTGTTAGGCTTTTGTGTTAGAGACTTTTTATGAGGGCATCTAGTGACAAGGGAAAATGGCTTTAAACTGAAAGAAAATAGGTTTCGATTAGATATTAGTGTGAGGAAGGGGAGGCCCTGGCACAGGGTGTCTAGAGAAGCTGTGGCTGCCCCTGGATACGTGGAAGTGTTCAAGGCCAGGTTGAACTGGGTTTGGAGCAGCCTGGGACAGTGGAAGGTATACCTGCCCATGGCAGGCAGTGAGAATGAGATGGTCTTTAAGGTCTCAGCCTAAACCATTCTATGGTTTTATGACAAATGAAGGAAAGTTTTGTATCTGAGACTTTCCAGAAGAGCTGTAGGTCTTGGAGCGCTTGATCCTCACCCTGGAAGAAAGTAAGTGGGCATTACTGCAGGTGTGATGTGACTGAAGTGATATTAGCTGAGCTTCCTAAACCAGTTTCAGACAAAACCTGACTTCTTGTGAAAGGTTAATTGGGAAATGTAAATGCTGCCTGTGTGGGAATCTATTTTGGAAAACACCAGATGCTCTCCCTTGGAGGAAGGTAGCGCCTGCTGAGGTTAATGGAAGGAAAGCTGTGCTGCAGATCAAGATTTGTCCATTAGCAACTGCCATCATTTGGTGATACGGAAAAGTTACATTTCAAAGACATTTCAAGCCAAAAACCTGTCTCCAAGATCTCACAGTTATTTTCTGTATGTCAGATCCAGCTCTTAGTGACCAAGGACAGATTGGGCTCTTTCTTCATGAAAGGATGATGGAGGGAAAAAGATAGCTGATATTGCTGACTTCATTTACTCCTGCTAAGGGGAAAACGTGGGTGAAAAGGATTCCCTGAGTTTTGTAATACTGCAGCTATGGCAATAAATAGAAACAGTAGCTGGGAAAGATTGCAAGAGTAGAAATTATTATCGTCAGTCTTCAGCTCTGGGAATGGGAAATAATCAGATCTGCCAGTTTATCCAAGTCCTTTGGCATTCCTGAAACTGTATCAGGGATCAATCACAGCACTGCCTTGCTTCATCCCCATTCTCAAGTAATGCATCCTTGCCTCTTTGGGAGAGACTAAAGTAGAAAATATTGGTTGTTTAACAAGACACGTGTTGTAAATAAAATTTCCTTTAAACTTGAACAAGTTTAGGTGCAAGTTGAAGCTGTTCAAGCAAAAGCAGTTAAAGTCCTTGCTTCAATTAGAACCATTTGGCCCCAGTCAAAATGTAACCAATAACTACAGTCAATAATAATATCAGCTTCAGCTGCTGCTGCTGAGCTGTGCCTGCTGCCAGTAAACCACTTTCTGTGTTATGAGCAGTGCCTGAGAGGGGTAGAATAGTTATAAACTCTGCAGGAAGAAAGATGCAGCAGCACAGTAAGTTAGAACTAACTCTCATCTCAAATACACTGGATCCTTGAGTAGATCAGTATGACTCTAACTAGTTTGGGAAGGTATCACTACTTGGTAAAAGCAGGAAAAAAAAGTTAGCTACTTTAATCACTTAAAACAGTCTCCTGGCAGCAGATTTGTAGTCTGATATTTTCCTTACAAAAATCAATACAATGTAGGCAGTGTATCCTATTCCATAAAAGCATGAGTTTTATTTCTTCTGGAAACTGCTCGTCATCAGAAAGCCACTAAATAAATGAATATGTACTGCTGGAAGATATGAATTTCCATCAGTGCTTTTCCAGCTCTGTTTGGAAGCAGGTAGGCTGCTTTTGGAAAAGGATGGTGATGTTCTGAGCAGCTTTGTCCATTGACACTCTTGCCTGTTTGAATTACACCAGTGACTCAGATCAGGTCACGTTACAAATGTACTAAAATTATTTCCAGGCCACAATTGAACCTTGTACCTCCTGACCAGGCTGTTAAGCATCAGTAGGTGCTCAGGTGATCTGTAACATGAAATTATTTATTGGATGTTAAACCAGCTAACCAGCCCTTCTCTTTCTTAACGAATGACCCAAGCTGTCCCTTTTCTGTTTGGCCATCACTGTTGGGGAGGATGAATAAATATGATTGCCTGGAAAAAGATTTACAATAGTACAGCCAGGATGAAAACAATCCCCCCTACGGGTTGAACAATGCCCTTACCTACAGATAGTTCCAAAAGTCAAATGGACTGTTCAATCTCACCCCCAATGTATGGTTCTTCCCACACCTGTAACCCGTCCCTGAAACATCAGGTGTCTGTGACCCCATTGGCCTAAGTCTTGTTCCAGCCCACCTTGAAGGCCCCTGATAAGGGGTCTCTGAGGGGCCAGACGCTCTCTTGGAACTTCCATTCTCTTGGAACTCCCCCCTTCTTGGAACTTCCACCGTCTCCTAGAGCATTCTCTTGTCTCTCCCCTCCCCCATCCCCTCAGGCCTTGCCACGTGCTGCGTCTGGCAGCTCCAAGCAAGACCTTTCACCATCCCTAATAAACCTTATATTCTAAGAGCAGCATTCAGAGATCTCTTATCTCCATTCATCTAAACTGTCCTGGAGCTCAGCCTCCCTGCACATCACCACATTCACAGTTTTGCTGGTGATATCATCCATTTCAGCTGCTCCCACGGTCTGTAAATATCTCCTGAGGTGCTGTGACCAGTCTCCCTGGGTTAACAAGGAAGGAGGGGCAGAAAATCCAGAATACTATTTCCAGATGGATGACATTCCTTGTGAAGATGCACCAAAGCAAAGTGGAGGTGGAGTTTAAAGAGAAAAGTATGACAAAGAGGTGACAAGGGACTTGAACCTCAACGTCAGTCAGCCACACCTTCCTGTATTTCAGGTCATGTCTCACCAATGTGTCCCTCTCTTCCCTGTCACCCTTGTTTAGCACCTGGGTGGCTGCAGGCTAAGTTGGATCAGTGATCTGATTCTGTGGAAAATGAATCCACCAAAAAAATGAACAATTTCCTGCCCAACCAGCTTGCTCATCCAGCTCCACAGCAGCTGCACAGCTGCTAAATCAGATGCAAGGGCAGTGTGGGACAGGCAGGGAGCAGGGGTGTGACAGTGTGACCATCCCACTTCTTTAGAAAGCAGCTGCGTCAGACCACAGCGTAACAAGGGACATATCCTTCGTCTGTCTGAGCAGAATTCCCTGAATCCATGAGGCTAGCAGCACCCAATGGAAAGCTCCCTGAAGAATGCTGATGCTGTCCCAGACAGGCATATCCTGTGCCCCCTCAGTCCCTTGGGGTGGTGGTACTGGGGAGGATGTGACCTGTCAAGCAGCTGTCACCCAGCTGGTGACCCAGCCAGAAGTAACTCCAGGTCCTTTGATACACATGTTAACATCATATTGAGATTTAAAAAAGCTGCCCCAGTGTGGCTGGGATAAACTGTTGTTAAAATAACCCTGTGTATTCTTTTGTGGTTATGTCAGTACTGCAAGTGACTTGTCCCCAGAAAAAGTAATTCAGGCTGTATTAAGCCCCACAGGCACAAGCTATGCTTTGTTGTCAGCAAAGAAGCAAAGCAGTTGCATTATTTCTACCCTTGTGGACTGTAAGTTCCCCTTGATGTGAAGCAGATATTTCCTATCTGCTGGCACTCTGCTGTCAGCTACACCCACGCTTCCTTAGTGACAGTTCTTCCACTCTCCTCTGTTGTCCGTGGCACTGAGACCCCATGAAAAACCTGCAGCTGATATGTTCTTTGCTTGTAAATAGTACTTTGTTCCCCTCATGTTTTCTTGTTTCTGGTAGCATTGATTCCTGGCCCTCTGGTTGTCATGAGCAGCACCTGCCTGAGCCCAGCCCTACCCCTGGGCAGCTGCAGGGCAATACTCCACTATCCTGTGCTTATTCAGAAGAGCTACTGCTGTGTTTGGTCATTATTTCCTAACTTGTTGACTGCCATCATCATTAGTCACTTACTATTTCCTAGCAGAAAACATGTTCGTTGGGGACTCCTCTCCAAGTCCGTGCTAATTCTACCTGTTCATGTGGAAACAAGGGATGACTCTCATCCTGAGCCTGACCCTGAAGCCTTCATTCAATGGTGATTCATGGGGCTGAAGCAAATACTTTGCAGGCTGTTCCCCTCACTAGTGGCCAGCCATCCTCTGCAATGTCCTGTTTTGACCATGATGCCAACCATGTGCTGGCTTGGTGGGAATGCTCTGTCTTCCCTAGGAAAGCCATTTCCTGTGCCAGGGGTGCTCCTCTTCAGTCCCAGTACTCCTGTAATTAGGCTAGGCTGCTGCAGTGGAGTCATACTCCTGTTCTAAAAAGTGTACCAGTGATTGCTGCAGGGGTGTTTCAGAGAGACTCACCATCCTCTGGGGTTTCTAGGTGCTATCTTTAGGAGTTGGCTATTACAATCTGATTATGGGTATAATTCCTGCTTTGCTGTTTCGGTTATACTGCATTAATTGAGATTTTCTGGATGCTCTAGATTGGTCTAATTGCCCCACACAAAGCTGAGGACCTGTATTTAATATTTCCAATTATATCATATATCCCTTAACTAACAATCAATGATTTGGTTTCCCTATCTCTATCACAGAGTGAGGCCATGGGAATGAACCAGAGATGTCCAGGCCCTTGCTCAAAGGAGGCTGGAGAAGGGCTCTGGTTAACCCTGGATACAGGGATATCCCACTGGTGGTCAGCTGGGCAATGCTGAGCTGGTTTTCCCTCAGCAGACTCTTAACTCTGCATAGAGCAGGAGTTCCATGCTGCTCTGGGGTTATTTGGCACCAGATCCAACACTGTGCTCAAAATCCTTGATGAACATCATAAAAAATAGACTTTGCTCAAGTAGGCTTTATGTAATAGTCTGGGTTAAATACAGCAGGCATGTTGCAGAACAGGTGCATTAGCCAGGATGTGGGCTGCAAATCATGTAGCTGCTTCTTGCTGCTCCTTTCGATACTAGGCATTGTCATTAGTTTGTTGCCCTGATAAATGTTTGGTTTTCTCACAGGAATGAAATTACTGAAAGAGATTAACCATGGTGTTCAATAGAGCTGATAAAGAAATTTATTTCTTCCTATTCCAGACATGGAAAGGAAAGGAAGGTGAAAGGCCCTTTCAGGAGGTTCTCCCAAAGATAGCAGCCTTGACCAAAAAAAAAAAAAAAAGAAGAGAGAAAGATTTGCTAAAGTTCTTGCATGTGAGGTGTAGGTACCAAGAAACCTTTCAGTGTGCAAAGGCTGCTTGTTCCAGACCACAGTGGGGCTTTTGTTTTTGTAAGGAAACATACAAAAGGAAAAACTGTTTACAAATATGTTTGTGTTTCAGAACATCACAGTTCAGAAAAATTGTGGGCTCTCATATTTCCTCAAAGACAGCCACCCAACCCCTTCTTACAAGCCACCTCTGTGCAGCACTTTGTGTTTCCCTCTAAAAAGAGTCAAGCCAGGAGTCTTTATTTGGAATATTCTGTATATTTTCAGTAGTGACCTATGCATTCACACAGGTCTTAGCCTGTTGCAACAAGTGTAATCTCCACAGCATCACAGAAATGCAGCCGGTGGGACTGTGTAATTATGTCACTTCACCCTGACCTACACAGAGCTCTGTGACTCTCTGCTCCTGAAATCACGGCTGATCTCTCCCTCAGCTCTCAACTGTGACCCATTCATGCTTCACATTTATCATCATTTTCATCTCGAAGGGCTGCTGGCTGCCAAGCAATCCAATCTCTCGATTTGAAAGCAGAAGGACCCGGCTCAGAAAGCCAGCAGCCTGCAGGAGGCACAAGGGACCAAAATGACATTTCCGTGTGCCGATGGCACTGAAGGCAGCCAAAGAGTGCTGTCCTGCCTGGCAGGCACTCCCTGCTGTGTGCCGACTCCTGGACCCAGCCCACAGCAGGTATCAGGGACAGCAAACAGCAGGAACCAAGCACAGAAGACAGCTCAGCTTTGCCAACAGCCATGCTCGGGCTGGGCAGGTGCCAGGCAGGGCAGCCACACCCAGCACAGAATCTTCCTGAAGCAATACAGAGCCTGCTGAGAGCGGGGAACCCTCCAAGATGTGCACATGCCACCACTGTGATGGCCCTGGGACACTGGTCCAGCTCTTCCCCCAGTGTCCCTTCGCCTCCCAGGCTCAGCCCCGCCAGCTCCGGCTGGTCCCAGTGAGCCCAGTAATTCCAAGGGCCTTTAAAAACAATAGTCAAATCAAGAGGGTACCAGCACAGCCCCTCTGCTGTGGTCCTGGTATTTCCATTTCCCTTGGACACCCACAAAGGCAAAGGGTGTCCAGCTCATTAAACTGTCCACTCTGCTCCCGAATGTCTTTTCCATATTGGACAGCTGACTTTTTGATTTGAGCCCTGTAAAAATTGTAATAGTACCATGGCCCCTTGAAGCCCAAAGGCAGGGTCCCATCCAAAAAGCCAGAGAGCTGCTCTCTAATTAAATTTGTAACACAGAAACGTAACTTATTCCATGAGATCCCAAGTGGGAAACCTGGCTTGGAAACATAAGTACTAATTTATGTCAACTAGATTATCTTGAATGGAATATTTAATATTTTTAATGGAACATTTTTAAATGATGCTCATAGGCACTCTGTAGCTGCTGGAAACTCTGATCTAAATTATTATTTTAATGAAAGATTGCCAAAGGACTCACATTTTAAACTCCTACATAGGTTAACAGTGGGACTGTTTTCCCTGGGCTGGCCAGCCCTCGTTTCCCAGTCAGGGCACTCAGGGTAATTGCCAATTAGCACAGCTAGAGAACTCAGTGCTGAGCTGCAAATTGCTGAGGGTGTTCAACACAAATCCAAATGTGGAGCCCCTCAGAAACAGTCTGAGCTGATGGGCTCATATGGAAGGCACAGGAACTTTCAGAAAAGGACATCTCCATATTTGTGTCAGGACCCTGAGAGCACTGCCCTGACCAGTCCCTCCTGTACTCCCCACCTGCTGCCCATTGGAGGGGTCTCCATTTAAGCTCAGCCTTGAGATGCCTGTTTCCCCCTGAATGTTGCTGTAGGTACAGCCTCCCATACAGCTCTTGCTCCCAGATGGATCAACACCCTAAGCTGCAGATAGGCAGATAGGTCTGTCACCAGCCGTGTTTCTGGTGTGTCTCTGTGGTGCATCTTGCACTGATGTGGAAGCCTTGTGGCTCCCTGGCATATGTTAGCTGTGCCACCTGAAGGAAGTTGAATTTGGAATGCTGTCCCAGCTTCTGACTAGTTTTTCCCTCTTGAATCACAGTAAGTTAAATTTGGACCAAAAAAACCCAAACCCATGAAGATCCTAAAACTATTTCTAAAGGTCACGTTTCTTCTCTGTTCAAGTTTCCAAAATAGAAAGTCTCATTCCAGAAACCCTTCCACACACATGCATGTGTACCTATGCAGCCCTTTAAGCCATCATTAGTGTCCCCTTTTCCAAAGGGAGAGATGCAATTTCAAGTGGAGAAGCAGATTGATTGTATTTATAGTCTGGTTTTATCTTTCAGCCACAATACACAAATCCATGGAGTAAGATCCCTGCACTATCATTTGTTTACTGCATGGCATTGCTTTCCCCTTCTCCTGGAGTGGTGAATCATCCTTGCTGCTGAAGTTGCCCTGCTCTCAGAGGCCCTCTCCAGTCTTTGCACCACAGAGCTCTTGATGAGGGTCAGCAGCCTTGGTGTTTTTCTTTAGAAGGTTGATTTACATGTTGCTTCTTGGCAGCACAGAGGACTCTCCTTCAGCGTGCCCTGTGCTGTGGTGTCTAGGCAAGCCCTTCAAAACCCAAATTGTTGCTGGATGCGGTCAGTTGAAACTCCTGACCTAGTTTCTCAAAATTATGTGGTTGGCTTAAAAAATTAGATTTACTGCTTTTTTAAAAACAACTATTGTGACATTATGATTTAAAAACAGTGATATGTGGATAGTTAGAAGTTGCTGTTATTCCAGATTTGCAGAGTCTCAAAGACAAAGAGTTCAAGATAATAAAGTCTGTGCTAAAAGCTTTCTAGCATAAAGTCCTGAGCAAAAGCTGCAGCAGCAGCAGCAGCTGCTACCTGCCATAGAATCCCTGGCACAGAGTCTGGAATTCTGAGAAGGAGCAGCTGCAGCAGGCTTCTTTCTTCTTGATGATGATGATGATGGAGGAGAATAAGTAGCAGCAGCAGGAATAACAGCCATTTTTCTTCTTTCTTCTTCTTCTTGTTCTTTATTCTCCTTGCACTCCATTACAGGGGCATTTTATTCATGAAACATCCAATCAGCTAAAAACATGATTCCAAAACATACCTCCTAAACCAATCTAAGCATAATTCTAATGTACAAAAGTGGTACAAAAGTAATATGAAAGTAGTGTCAGTTATTATCCAGATTTTTACGCATATAATTTTATCTATTTACACATATAGCTTTATCTGTTTATGTGAACAATTCTATCTATTCTATCTAGAAACACAAGCAATGTTCTGCTATGCTTTTGCTATGTCTGGAGCTAAGTTACTGAACTTTAAACTAGTTTTAGGGCCTTACTAGCCAACACAGTCTCTTAAGGCACTTAAGATATATTTCTACTTACTTAAGACTATAACTTACATTTACACTTCCTTAAATTTACACTTCTACTTCATATCTATGTGGCTTAATATATTTCAGCTTCTTTAAAAGGTCTAAATTCAAACCTTACATTTCTTTATGTCTCTGAAGGACTCTGAGAGGCTTCTGTCTCATGCACTCCAGCAGCAGGGGTATTTCAGCAATTCCAGATCCTCAGACCTATGCACAGTTATCAGGTATGTTAGGATGGCATGGGCTGGCAGTGACTTGCTTGGGATCAATCTGGGCTCGCTGTGTGGCTGGAGGCAGTACCCAGGTGCTGGAGTGCCCTCCTGCAGATACCCACTTCTCACTCCTCAGCTTTTTGCAGAAAGCTGTCTGTTCCCTATCAATGCTAGGCTTGTTTACACATTTGTCCAGGTTCCGTGCTCCTTTGCAGCTATTCACTGAGATCCTTCTTATTTTTCTGCCTGGGCAGCTCCAGCCTGTATCCCAAATAGCGAACATGTGAGCAGGAGCAGTTTTATAACCTGATGGAGGCTAAAAAATTGACAGTGCTCAGGGCAGCTGCTGAGCAGCGCCCAGACCTTGACCTAGAGGACCTCAGTTCTGTCACCCTCCCCTTGTCGTTCCCATGCCAGTCCTGCCCCCTTGCCAATCCTGTCCCTGGCATCACAGTGTGTTTGGCTGTGGACAGCCTGGTGGAACTGGAGGTGTGTGCATGTGGATGGGCTGTGTGGGAAGAAGCTGTTTATTATTTGTTGCCATTGGATACTGATACTGGAGTACTAATTTGAACTGCAGCTGTAGGGCTGTCTGGAGTACAGAACCAGCATGTCTTTAAGCAGTCGCTGGGGTTTTATTTCCATAGGAAATGTTCATAGCAATATCTCGGGTTGCAGCACTCCCAATGTGCCTGTAGTACCTGGTTTCCTAGTGAAGCTTCCTCCTAGGAGTTGGGAAAACAGATTAAAAATGGAAAAGCAGCAATTGGAAGGAATATTTTGTGTTAGATTTTACTAACAAGATGTTTTTAATTTTTTTTCCTGTTGATACACTAGGTTGTTTTGCTGCACAGTTTGGCCATGGAGCCAGGCCTCTCTGTGCTGCAGACAGACTGTGCAAGGGACTCGGCATGGCTTGGTTGCTTTGCAAGCCCAGTGGCTTGCTTTGTGGTAGCTTCAGAGTTGCCTGCATGGCCTTTCTAATGATCAAACTCATCTGTCAGATTTTAAAAATACCCCAGGGCAGCCTCAGGCAGGGATGCCAGGCCTAAGAGTTCTACTTAATTTCCTCTATATACTGTGCTATAAGTTGTTCAGACACCTGCTGAAACTAGAAATGTTTCTTTCCTTAAAACAAGACACCAGCAAATGTGGTTAATTGCCACATCCCAAACTGGCACAGTTGAATCTTCATAGGATCATTCCTGCCCCAGGTCTGAGTCTTTAATAGGTATACTTCTGGCTCTTTTTATTATTTTGTTATATTACAAAATCAATTATCAGCCTAAATCTGTTTTCCTTTGTTAGTAAAAAAACTCTGTTGCAGGAAATTATTTGGATTACTTTTTCTTGTGTTTTCTTTATGTGGATTTAACTGATCAGCAAATGCAGCTGCATGAGAGTCGGCTCTCACAGCCCCAGCCACCTATTGCAAGAACACCAATGAGCTGTCCTGCATCCAAAAGTCCACCTCCATAATGACTGAACCTTCCAATCAGATAAGTCCCACTTCTTTTAATACCCTTCCTCAGTACCTGTGGCCTCCCTGCCTCCCTCCCACTCTCCCCTTTTCCTTTCCATTGTCCTTTTACCCCTTTTTTATGTTTCCACAAATTCCTAGCTCCTTTTCCCCCTTTTCATGGCTTCCCTCCACTAATCTCTTTCCCCAGAGTTCCTTCATAATACCAGAGGGAGTGTGATTGGGAGGGAAAGAAAGGAATGTTTCCCTAAAGTAACCATCTTTTTCTTAAAAGTTAATGATTTCTATTTACAGTTTCCAACAGGCACACCGCTGCCTACACTACCTCATACAGAGCCAATCACAGCCAACAACACTGCCACAGGTGCCAGAGAACCAGTCCCTGCTGAAAGAACCTTCTCCTGACTCATTTTCCTGATAAACCATACTAAGAAAACCCTGCATCCATCCTGCCAACTCCAAGAAAATCTATTTGGACACCGAGGACTCAGAATTGTTTGCATTTTGAAAATTGTCTTATGGGTGCTTTTTGATTGTTTTTGTCATTTTGTGTTGATTCAGTTGATCTTTCAGAGAAACTTTCTTAATAATATCAAAACAGGGAGTTGTGGAGACCCTGGGGGGCATCCTCTGGGTTGGGGAGACACAAGAAGCTTCCCTCAAAAAGCTGTTAAGATCCCATTGACTCCTTCCCCTGTTCCTATGTCTGTTCCCATGTCCCTGAGCTACTCTCTCCCTATTCCCTGATTGGCCCTTATCTTTGTACTGCCCTGAGACCAGGTTCACCCCTGGGGCCTCTTGGGAGAGAGAAACCTGGACCCTCCACATATATGTGCTTTTGACTCTGAACATCTCACCGTGTGGCTGAATAAAACAACTGTGGATACCATGCAAAGGCCCTTTTTGCTTCTTTACCCTGGACTTTACTAGCAGCAATTCAGGCTGCAACAGGGGCTGCACCAAATAAATTTCTGTGCATAGAGCCAGTATCATAGACATGTTTATCTGTGGGTGGGTATGTATGTATTCACTGTACATAGAATCCTCATGTAATCATAGACTGATTGGGGTTGGAAGAAGCCCTAAAGATGATCTAGTTACAGCACCACTCCCATGGACAGGGAACCTCCCACCAGACCAGGCTGCTGAAAGCCCTGTCTTTGAACACTTCCAGAAATGGGGCAGCCACAGCTTCTCTGAGCTACCTGGTCCAATGACTCTCCACTCTCACAGCAAAGAACTTCCTCCTAAGGTGTTGCTTTTGAATAGCTTTTTGGACATGCAATTGAAGTAGAAAAAAACATAGTTAGAATTTTCTTGATGTTTGGAAAAGTGTAGTGTTATAGAAGAGACTGCTGTGGATATATATGAAATAAGTAATTAAAGCTGAGAAACTGAGCATTAGAATAAAAATAGCTACAGCCAGGACCTAAACAGACCTGAAATGCAGATGCCAAAAAGCTAACTAGAGACTGGTTTTGGGAAAAATAGTACATGGAATAACAATGACCAGTAACTTTCCCCCAAGCCACTGACACCTAGATGGGAGTCAAATGCCTTTACCGTACTATTGCCTCTCCTGACTTTGCACAGGTTTTGTGATACTAAAATCCTCCTAAACCCTTTCTGAAGCAGAGGTCTTGGGCAGGTGCAAGTGCAACACTCTGGGTGCCTGTGTTCCCAACAGCATCCTGTGAGCTACAGCAGCACTGCTACTCTGCTTGATCTGGCATCATGAGTAGCTGAATGTGTGCCTTGCACATGTTAGAGATTGGCTTCACAGACATGTTGGGACAGAGGATGTGGTTGAACATGTCTCCCTGTTAAGCTTTCAGGCTCTGAAGGTTTTTATTCTGTTGATAAAACCCAAACAGAAAACTCAATTCATAGATTATGAACTAACTGCTTTAAAATTAGCCCTATTAAGATATCACTCAGGACCCACAGTCCCCATACTCTGGAATCAAGTGCCAGTGTTTATCTGTGTGTGCAACACATACTGGGCAACAAAAGAAGCTTTGTACCAAAATAGTTTATTAAAAACCGTAAAACTTCACTGAAGCTTGCTGTCTTCAAGACAGAATTATGACATTGTAGTATTCAACACAATCATAATCCACATATAAATATAGTACTATACAGCTCCTGTTCACCTTGCCCAAGTTCTGCACTCAGTCTGGCCCAACAGCCCTGCTGACACAACCCAGCCCTGCATATTTTAGCTGCAGAACCTGTTCCTCTGGGAACTGAGTTATTCTATCCTTTCCTGCCCTCACAATGCTGTTACTATGAAGAGGTTGCACAGAAACCCAGCACAGCTCTTGGCAGCTCGAGGCAGTAATAGAACCGGTGTGAGCACACGGAGCCACCACCAACAGCAATGCTGGGGGTTGTTTAGGAAAAATAAATAGGCAACCAATAACTCAAGTTCCCAGCAGTGCCCAAGTGCAGACAGCAGCTTCTGTTCACAAGAAGGAAGCTCTGTCTGGATCTGCCACATCACTCCTCGGCTGTGACAGAAGGGCTCCTGCACAGCCACCTCTGGCTGCAGCACTGGCAGAGAAGGGCAGTGCTGGCAGCTGGCTGGCACTCTTCTGCCATCTCCCCTGAACACCCTCCAACAGCGTCACTCTGGGCCATCAGCTCTGCAACGAAGTCAGTATTTGTCCTAGCATCGTGGCATACAGACTAAGTGGTCAATGCCCCAATGTTTTGCATCAGGATGCTGCTCAGGAGCTGTGGCTTGGCTTCCTTGCTAGCCCAGAGGTTGCTTCTCCCTCCTCTCCATCACTCACGTGCCCTGGGCTGCTCTGTTGGTAGGCATCTTCTTGCACAGTTCCTGGTAGAATTCAGATTCCAAAAACCGCGGGTAGGAGTTATTCTCCATTAAGCTGTAAACTCTCTTCTGTGCCACACTGAAGCAGGTATGGGTGGCTTCCTGGATGTTCTGTGCAATCATGTTTTTGGTCTGGAAGTCTATGTTTATCTGAAATACAGAAAGGGACATTACTCCTTAGAGCAGAATTCGAGTAAGTGTTAATACACAGTACAACTTCTGAAGAGGTGAAAAAGGCAAGACCCCATTACTGCAGGTTCAAATTACTGGGGAATTTTCTTTAAGAAAATTCTTCATTTGCACAAAACAAAAACTAATTCAGATATGTCTTTTCTCAGTTAGAATAGAAATTCTCTGCAACACTGCTTGTGACATTTTCCAGCTTGGTGAAAAGGCACTTATATTCAGACCCAGACATTAACAGTGAGGTTATGTACAATGCAGTTTGACATCTGTATGTTGAATACAAAGAAATAATGGCTGTAGAACTCATAGAGCAGAGCAGCTTTTCTTTACCTCTTTGGGAGCCTCCTTTTCAATGAAGTCATTGTAGATTTTCTTTGCTTTAGAGGTCAGTTTTTGGGGCGATTTAGTTTTCTTGAAGTCCTCACAGGCCAACCAGAACTCAATGTTCTCTTCACAAAACTCAGACTTTAAAAAAGCTCGGAAAGCAGCAAGACCATCTAAGGAAAGAAAAAAATTACCATAAATTAGCTATTTCAGGAACCTTGATTTTACCTATTGGTCATATCAATTTCTACCAAATGTTTTGTTGTAAGTCTATTTTTTTCATGGCAATAAAGAAGTTCCATAATTTATGTTTGCAAGCAAGTTAATGCTTTAACAGCTTGGCAGATTTCCCTTTGTGTTTGCTATTTCTTAGGCAAACACAAAAAATCAAACCATTTCTGCGGTTATGTTTCCTTCTGTGATCCCTGAGAATGCATTAAATTTTTTTTTTCTCTAGATAAGGTCTCCTCTGTTAACCTTTACACTGCAGTAAATATGACTGCTACAGTACTCTGGAATAATCCTTCAATGGAAAGAATGACTCAAGCTCAAAGAGCAAATAGTAATATTTCTTAGTCTTTTTGCTTTGCTAGTGAATGCCACTTCTTGCAGAGATACAGTAAAACACCAAGATCACTGAACCTGTGTTGCAGAATCCTTCCCACATTACTGAAAAGCATTTATTTTGCTTATGCAGTGAGCTCAGGGAACAAATGCCCTTCTCCCATTTGGCAAAGCCAAGCTAACAGGTATGATTTTAGCTATGGGGGTTTCAAGAAAGAAACAAAATCTACTGAGCTATTCTTTGTTTTATTAGTTTACATTAAAAAAATAACCCACTTCTATGTATTTTGGTTTTAGACTTTTATAACCATTTAACTTGCAAGATCAGAATCCAAGCTCTTTACGTGACAATACTGACATGGAAGGAAATAAACTCTTACAGACATATAAACTTCTCCTTCCCTTTGCTCCCAAATGGTACTTCAAGACGAACTTACACTTGTTAGCAAGCAGGTCATCAAAGGCTTCTGACCACAGCTGGGCTTCTTCAGGTGAAGGTCTGCAGAAAGAGAGGGAGAACATCAGACTACACTGCTCAAGCTGTACTGCTTTTGAAAAACACTCAAGTTATTCAAACATAGTCTCTTTCTCATAACTTACCTGAAGTAATTGCGGTGTTTCCCTGCTTTCTTAGATTTCCTTTTGTTAGAATGGGACGAGTTCTGCAGAAAGTAGCTCAGTCTTGTTTTCCAATCTTTAATACTGGAAAAAAGAAGAGGGAGATGCTCGTTAAAAATGACAGCTCGCAGAGCTTTCGACAGCAGCGCTTTCCCTGAGGCGGCTCCTGCAGCGGTAGTCACCCAGAACCTCTGAAGGCAAGAAAAACGCTTCCCCCGTCCCTGCGGGCGAGGGGGACTCACATCGTTCTCTTCATCCTGCCCTTGTCAGCCTCCTCCGGCTCGCTGCGGCGGCGGCCGCCCCGTTCCATGCGCCCGCCGTGCCGCGGCACCGGGAGCAGCGCGCTCGGCATCCCCGGCCGGGTCGGCCGCGCCCGCCCTTATGGCCCCGCGGGAGGGCGGGGCCGGGCCGGGCCGGGGGCGGCTCCGAGCCAGCCACGGCTGCTTGTCTTTCTCAGCATAGCAAACTTTGCTTCTGCTCCGCATAAGGTCTGCTTT
The DNA here is from genome assembly GCF_050655825.1 of Lonchura striata. Lineage (NCBI taxonomy): Eukaryota > Metazoa > Chordata > Aves > Passeriformes > Estrildidae > Lonchura > Lonchura striata. Next base: position 32,497,493 of record NC_140710.1, on the reverse strand, counting down.
TCCCCCTTTATTTTGTTTTTCCTTACTCCCTTGCTTCTTGGAAATCTTTCGGCGTGTCACATCGCCAAAGGGCTGGCTGTCCTTTCCGTCAGTCAAAAACATACCCTGCTCTTCTGGAGGTGTTTGTTTTAAGGTTAGTCAGATTTTTGAGTGTGGCCAGTACACGAAAAAAGGAGGACTTAGAACTAGTTCAATTTTTGAAGAAATATGGCTAAATTTGAGCTTACGGTGGTGCTTTTGGCGTCTGCTCTCTGCTAACCCAGGCTGTCGATCCCTTCCACCTCCTGTCCGCACAGGATCTAGCTCTGGGCAGTGTTGCCACCTATCAGTGAATTGTGTAAATTACTCCCAACACTGGAAGCTGAAGTTGTAACGCCTTACTCCGGCCCTTGGCTTGTTGAATAGGCCATGTAGTCCTTCTCAGCAGTATCCAGCTGGCAGGTATAATGTCCAAACAATTTGGATTTACGAACCATGTGAGTTTCTCTTTACCCTCTCTCTGCTTTTCTGCTCTTTTCTGTGCATGTGTCTTCCTCTCCACAGTACCATAGAGCCTGTCTTTCCTGCCAGAAAAAACAGTGTCCAGAGAGACTGACTTCCAAAATGCCATCTAACTTCAGCACAATCATGACTGCATTAGATGCATAAATGTCTGATCCTTTTAAATAATCACTGTGTCCTTACAAGCTCTGTTTGCTGAACACTAACAAGCTGCACTAAAGTGTTACAGTGAGCTCATGGGCACTCTATTTCCCCTTCCCCGGGACCTTGTGACTCTGATCAGATAACCCTGGACCCTCCTTCCTGCCCCAACGAGGTTGGTGGAGAGCCAGGGAAGCCCACCCTGTCCAAAGTCTGTATAGACCCCTGACATTTCCTGATCGTCCTCTTTTGCCCCACCCTCTCCTTGGACACCAGAGAATAAAGAGAGCTGAACCAACATATTTGGGGTAAGAGCCTCTTTTGGAAATCTTTGCCATCTCCTGATATTCCTCCCCTCAAAGCCTCGGGCCTCTGGGCTAGCCTGATATTCAGGGGGCTGTGTGTGTGTGGTGGGGGGGGGGGGGGGGAACGTCACTAAAGCATTTTGCTTTAAATGAGATGTCTGAGAAAAACAAATGCCATTTAATTTGTGACAGTATTTAAACAACTTTTCACTGCTTCTTGTTGTACTTTGCAGTATATATTGATGATCTGATAGGAGAATAAAGTTCAATCCTATAAATTTTAACAAATCACTTTAAATTGCTTTTGCAGCAGGTAGCTCTTAGTCCTGTATATGGTATGTACATAAAGTGAAATTATTGTGAGTGTGGTTACCATGGCAGAAAGTATGGAAAGAGGAGGGCTCTAAGTGCTGTAAAAGCATCCATTCCAGAAACTTGGTGAAGTTGCCAAAGCAAAGAGTGAGGCAGGCAGTGCCAGGAGGATTGATTGGTGTGTGCTGACTGTCTTCTAGTACTTCACTAGTCACTGGCATGGAGAGCAAGGGCCAGGAGAGCTGTGAGCGCTCCGGGGCTGCGGGACAGCCTGTGACACGTGGGAACACCGCACGTGCGGGCCTGGCACAGGCAGTCTTGGAATAACACAGGGAAACTCAGCCCTGGCCTTCCTCATGCTGCAGCCCCTGCAAAGGATCAAATGATCTGCAAAGGAGAACAGCACATCCCCACCTGCCGACAGCAGGTTTCCCCAGTTTGAATGCTGGTTTCAAGTTTCTTTCACCTGATTCTCAAAGCTGAATGGGGAAAAATGTGCCAGCTATTGGGAAGTGAGAAACTTCAGAGTCTAGCAAGCTACAGTAAGGTTTGGTCAAGCAATTATATTTTGGGAGCTTACTTGTAGCACACTAGAGATCCAGCAGATGTTTAAAGCCTGACAAGATGTTTACTTGTTGGTCCTAGAAGAGGATTGCAAGGGTAGAGCTGGGATATTCCCAGCATCTGCCAAGCTGTAAAGTTGGCAGTAGTCAGCATATGGAAAATTGCAGCATGAATCATTTGTTTATCTGATACTTTCTATTTCAACCTTTTTATTGCTTCTTTTAGAAACCCATAAAATGGAAGTACCAGTTAAGGAAGGCAGTTCTAATGTGTAATATCTTTCAAGTGTAAAAAAAACAGGTAAAAAATTAGGCTGAATATGGAATTGTGGGCTTAGATGACCTTATAAAATTTCTTATTGTAACATTTGGTTAAAAATCTATTTAGATTAAAATTATCAGCTGTGTTGGGTATATTTTGGTTTATATATTTATTATAATTTTAAAGCATGGATATTACTGCTTTTTCCAGTAAAAGAGACACTTTACAAAATACTTTTTCACTTCACCATGGTGAGTTTTTCAGCTGGGACAATTTCCTTTGCCAGGACATAAATTACACATTATGCATGCTAAAATGTGTTTTCCATTTATGTTCAAAAAGCAAGAAAAAGCATTTTACTTCCCACAATGTCACCAGTGTGCTATGCAAGGACCCAGTCAGGACTGGGATGGAAGGGAAGAGGCTGCTGGGAGGTGGCCAGCTAAGTTCTGTCCTTGAGAACTTCCCCAGGTGCTGTGGCCATGAAGTGACCCTGTGTGGCTGCACTGCCTGCAAGACTGTTTGGGCTCACTGAGCAGTTTTAGAGGTACCAAACCCAGGTCTTCTTTCATTTTATCAATGTCTGGTTCTTCAAAGCAAGATGGCAAAATTGTTCAGGTCAGCTTACCTTTCTGAAGAGGGTTCTGTTTCACACTAGTGGTGCCATACATTGACTGGGCAAAGGAGATTTGTCATCTCAGCCTTGTCCTGCACTGTATCTTGCAACAGGATATTGAAATATTCCAGGAAAATTGGGATTTGGAGTTGTAAATAAAAGTCCTGAGTTGCAAGTGCAGCACAGGTTCAGGTGTGCTGCACAATGTGGAATGCTGCTGGAAAATCTGTGTCTCCAAGGTGTGATTCCTTTCTTTGGGAACAGGGCTGAGTGGCCCCAAGCAGTGCCCACGGCAGCACTGCAGATCTGCCTGTGGGTGTGCTGACTTCTGCCCTTTGGAAAAAGGGAAGCTCTTGGTAGCTGAGAACAAACGCAAACATAGTGCTCAAGCTTTTCCTTTATGTCCTCCTTAAAGTTTCCATGTATTTCTGTCCCACTGATCTCATTGGCAAAGGGCAAGGCCGAGGGAAAGTGGTGGGAGGAGATAGCCCAGAGCCCAAACTTTGCTCTTGAAGTCGGTGACAAATTTGCCATCGCCTACAGCAAAATCTGATGTCAGATGTCAGATCTGATGGCACAAGTGCTCACCCTGGAGATCACACTTTGCTTTTCAGAGCCTTTCTTGAGAATGTTCTGTTCTTTTTCTGCTTATACAATTCCTATGGGCATCAGGAATGGCTGGATGTACAGGGGACTGTAACACAGTCAATAAAGATCCCAGGGAGAAGATTAGGATTTTTCCATCTCGGGTACGATCTATGTCGCAATAGCTACGCTGATCTTTTGAAGTTGTCAATGAGTTTTTCTCAGTGAATGATACTTAAATCCGTGTCTGCATTTTGTGAAATGCCAACCCTTGTTTCTTTAATTTACTTGTCTGGTAGGACACAGAAAAAGTAGTTCAGAGTTTATAGCTGAGTTTCATAAAGCCAGGAGGATAGAATATACTTTTGCATGGTAGTTCAGACTGTGCATGGGAATTATTTGAGGAATGTGTTATTGAACCCTCAGCTATGACTAGCTGAAAAATCATATTCAAAAGAAGGAACAAAAAGTTGAGCCATGTCTTTTTGTTTTGTAATCCAAATTGCAAACTACACAGCTGAACTTTCCTGTATTTTTATTGTTTTTGAATGTACAGCTGTACAATCCTGTTCTGTACTGTGAGATGATTCATGTAAGCATCAGAACAGGAGATTAGCAAAGCATTGTGACCCTCTGTTCTTACCTCTCTTTCAGCCTGTGTCTTCTCTGAAGTGCAAGGACTGATGTGCAACAGTGCAGAGGAGCACATATGTGCCCAGCTATGGTGCCAGTGAAGGTTTTGTGCTGTGCATTGCTGAATAACAGCAGCCAAACTCAGGATGTGTGATAGGGTACAAATTTCTAAATTAATATTATGTTTATGAATATTAAAACTGCCACTCTCTCATTTTTCTAATAAGTCAAGAAGTTCACTCAAACCCTAGGTCTAATACTAATCCTGTTCAATTCATTCTGCCTTTCTAGCTCCTGATAGAATTTCAATTACCTGTAGTGCGGTGGTGTGTTTTTCTTTCATTTGATATTTGTTTAATATCTGTTTCCCCCCCCCCCCCATCCCTAAAACCCCCCTCATCTCCAAGTTGCCAATCCTCCCTTTCCCTGCCCCTTTCCCTGGAACCTTCCCTGTCATGTTAGTTCTGCCCTAAACTCCTCCCCTGCTATTCCCTTAGTGGTTACTGTTCCTACACCCCTCCTCCTGAGTTCTGTATAAAACCTCTGCTCCCGCCCCCGAGGGGGTCTTGGGGCTCACTGAATAAAACCATCCCGTTCACCCCCCAAGTCCCGTGTCGCCTTCGTCTGTCCCCGCGCGCCACGAACTGAACTGCAGAGCTTGCAGGGGGAAGCGGCCGCCCGTTCTCTTCCCTCACCGCCCAGCCTGGCACGGCTTGGAGTGCCGCGGCGAGAGGAGCGCATGCTGCGCCACAACATATGGTAGCAAGAGGATGGTTCCCTCCTTCGTCTTGTAAAAAAAACGGGCAAATTCGTGGGGGCGCCCGCCTCACAGAAGAAGAAGGAGGGAAGAGGAAAATCTACGGCCGTAAAAGCTCTGCCGGATGCTATGAGAAGCTGAGCGCCGAGCGAAAAAGATTGAGGCTCCGGGACCTCTTTGTTCTCGCCATCTACCCGCCCTGGAGCAGCTGCGCTGCACGGGCAGCCGGGCTGCAGAGCTTTTTGGCAGGCAGACTTACCCGAGGACACAGAGGGCGGTTTTGGCAGCAGCTCGGGGGAGCCTGAAGAGGGGCTGACCGAGAAGAGGTTCGTTCCTCGGTCAGCATCTGCAGCGAGACCACCGGAGGCTGATAGTGGCCGAAACCAAGGCTTCGGGGACGAGTCTTGGTTTAACGGGAACACCCAGGCCTCCGGAAGGGCCAAAACCGGGAAGGAACATCCCCAGTTTTTAGCGCGACTTTTCCATCGAGTCGAAGAGAAGATTCAAGCCATCTCCGTCCGAGCCTGCAAGGTAAGGTAGGCTACACGGGGTGGGGATCGCCCCGACGGGCGGCTGGGTCTGCCACTTTTTTTTTTTTGCGTTTTAACCCCCGTCTGCGCCCAGACTGGGGCTGTAGCCTTGCATGTCCCTGGCAGGCGGGTGGGTTTTCCTTTTCTGGGGGAAGCTAGCACTGAGTGCTATTCTTCGCCTAGTCTTCTGTGGGGACCTAGATTGGATCGCTTTTTCTTCTCCTCGAAAATGTTGTCTTCTCTATCCTCCCCTCCCCATTCTGGGCTGGACGGAGGGGGTAGAAAAGACACCAGTAGGGAACAGCTAAGAGGGCGACACGTTAGCTATAGGAGAGTTGTTAAAAGAGACCCTTTACACCCACGCATTGCGCCGACATCCAGCTGCGTTGGGCCCCCCCCCCCCCCCATAAATTTCCCCTTTTTGCTTCTGTGAAGCTCCCTATGCCCCCATCCCCTCGGACTTTCCTAAAACCCTTTCCTATCCTCCCTTGGGGATTGCTGTGGCCGAGCCACCCCAAGTGCCCTGCCGGACACTGCTCAGGCCAAGTGCAGTGTATCTGGCACCCCCTCCCAAGATGGCGCTGGCCACGCCGCTTGGAACCCGCTTTCCCGCCTTGACCCTTCTTTTCCGCCCCTGGTTTCCCGCCAGTCCCATTTCTCTCCCAATAGCCCTGCACCATCCCTGCACGAGGCTAGTCCCTATTGTGGGGAGGCGGGGTTGGATATTCCCCAATCCTTCTTCTGGCTCTTCCTCCGGGGGGAAGGTCGGGAGGGATCTTCTTCCGAGGAAATGGAGCCGAAACCCAGGACTGGGGATCCGTCATTTTGTCTTCCCCCTAAAATGGCGGCACCCCAGTCCACCCCTTACCGATACCCCCTGTTAATCATGGCAATCACTAATTAAGTGATTGTCTGATTCCCCTATCCTATTCCTTAATGTACCCTACCCAATACTCCTTTTTATTTAACTACGAATTCCTCTTTTTGCTTTTAATTATTTTTTGAATAATCTATTTGAGTTATATTTTATAGAAAGAAATATCATCCCAGTTAATACTCAAGATATTATGCCCACCTCGCAAACAAACATTCAAATTGAACAAACCACATCGCTGTCCGCTGACTCTGCTTTAAGACAAGCGCCGTTATCCGCTGACTCTGCTTTAAGAATTTAAGAAGCTGAACATCGCAAACGCCATAACGAAGCAAGTTTTAAATCAGATGAAGTCACAAATCCTGCTATGCTTTGTACCCTTAATTTGGACTTTCGTTTAGGACAATTTTATATATTCCAGATGAAGTTTTTATATGTTTCATGTGTTGTAATCACAATTAGTTTATCATTTTTTGATGTCTTTCAACTTATGGTTTTTTTTAATAATATGTAATGTTACAATTTAATTTAATATTAAGTTGTTTTGTTATAATTATAATTAATTCAGTCTTTTCTAATATTTTTTGACTTAAAGGCTGTGTTTTTAACCATTATTGCTACAGGAATCGCATAACTAGTATATCGCTTCAGGCTTGCTGCATTGCTGCGAGGTTTAAAAATTTATTAGTTATATTTAGTTGATCTTTTATTGTATTTAATTCCAATAATTCCATTTAATTATTTTATTTAAATTAAATAGTTGTAATTTTAATCATTCTAATTAAATTTTTTAGTTTAATTTCTGTCAATTATTTCATTCTATTTCAATCACCTAGTCTTTATCTGATTTCAATTCTATTTCAATTATTTGCATTATTCTAGATTGTTACTCAGAGCAGCAAAACAGCAAGTTTTGTACAGTCTTATGTCTGATTTAGGATGTTACTACTCTTCCTGCCCTATAAATGCAATAATGTGTCTTTCATGTCCTTTAAGTAATTTACAAAGTTATCATATAATTTTATGTTGTATTAATTTGCTTAAACCACAGAATTCTCCTTCCTTTTGTAAAAGAAAAGAGGGAGATGCGGTGGTGTGTTTTTCTTTCATTTGATATTTGTTTAATATCTGTTCCCCCCCCCCATCCCTAAAAAACCCCTCATCTCCAAGTTGCCAATCCTCCCTTTCCCTGCCCCTTTCCCTGGAACCTTCCCTGTCATGTTAGTTCTGCCCTAAACTCCTCCCCTGCTATTCCCTTAGTGGTTACTGTTCCTACACCCCTCCTCCTGAGTTCTGTATAAAACCTCTGCTCCCGCCCCTGAGGGGGTCTTGGGGTTTGCTGAATAAAACCATCCCGTTCACCCCCCAAGTCCCGTGCCGCCCTCGTCTGTCCCCGTGCGCCATGAACTGAACTGCAGAGCTTGCAGGGGGAAGCGGCCACCCGTTCTCTTCCCTCACCGCCCAGCCTGGCACGGCTTGGAGTGCCGCGGCGAGAGGAGCGCATGCCGTGCCACAACACTGTAGTAAGGAGTGTTGTTTTCTTTGGGTTAGTTTTTTTTTTTTTTTTTTGGTTGGGTTTTAAAATTTTGTTTGTTTGTTTTGTGCTATTTTAATTGCTTGGAGATTGCTGAAGTCAAGTTGTTACATTCTCTGACTCTAGCCCTGCAGGCCGTGCCTGATAGGCTGTTATACTTCCCTCAGTATTATTTTCCAGCCGTAAAGCTCAAAATATGCTGTCCTGGTTTGTAAGATAAACTTGTATACTATTTGCCATCTGTTGGAGGTTGGGTAGGTTTATTATCTCTTCCAAGAACGATGGTTTGCTCTGAAGAGGTAATCGTTTGTTAATGGGCCATTGACTGACTCACTGCAGGCCTGGTAACGTTACACCATCCCATTGTGAGATGCTCCACCCAGAGGGGGAAGCCAAGCACTCTTTTATGGTATAAAGTGGTACCTTTTGGGGGACAGAGCAGCTCTCTCTTTGCGGGATTCCCAGAGAAGCAGCTCCTTCGGCGGGATTCCCAGAGAAGTGGCCCCTTCGCTGGATTCCCAGAGGAAGACCGGCCCAACTGCCACCAGATCTTCAGAGAAAATGATACCCTTCTAAAGATCACTACTGCAGCTGCAATTCATCAGCCACTGCAAGGGGAGCAGCTGTCATTTCAACTGGACTGCTACCAACACCCCGACTCCTCAGAGTGTCAGGTTGTGGACTTTATCACTAGTTCTGTTTGTACCAATTGCATTTGCCTTTTTAAATTGTTATTTAGTTTCTCCTAGTAAAGAATTGTTACTCCCATTCCCATATCTTTGCCTGAGAGTCTTTTAATTTAAAAATCCTGGTAATTCGGAGGGAGGGGGTTTACCTTCTCCATTGCACAGGAGGCTTTTGCCCTCCTTCACAGACTCCTGTCTTGTCAAACCAAGACATATGCAAACCACCAGAAGCCATTTCTGGATCTAAATTTAGCACTACTATGAATTAACACTGAACCAATCATATGCTCAGTCTTTCCTAAATAAAAACAAACAAACAAAAAAAAGTCATTATAAATGGATCTTGTTTCACTTAGCAGCAAAATCCTCTGAGTAACATATAAACTAGACAGAGACCTCATCAGTCCCAGCCCTCAACCACCTTGTTTTGCATAGACACTGACATTAGTTTATAGAAGTTCTAAAAATAGAGCTGAAATTTGTCAAGTGGATCAGATCTGTGTGTCTACATACAGGGTTGTTGTTGTGTGGATGTGTACATCTCTATTTTAGCGATGCTGTGAAAAGAATATGAATTTAGGCATTGAGCCTAAATTGTGAGTCACTCTGTGCCCCTGGACATTTGGGAATATTGGTTTTGAAGGAGATACTGGACAGCAGCAGGCAGGAATTGGAATAGCAGGTTTGCTGGGAAGCACGGATGGCTGTCCTACTCATGTCAGATCTCCTTTATCACTTCTGCAAAAAAAGCTGAAAGGAGATTTGTTAATATAGTCTGTATTCTAAAGAACAGGACATTCTCAAATTCTTTATGCCTTTTGTCAATCCAGAAAGCAAGCAGCTTAGCAAGAAGTAGGCTGTTTTTAACAATGAAGTTTTCTTAGCAGATACAAGCTGGGTCACCATCTCAGGTGAAGAGAGATGACTAATCTTGTTTGAGGTTAGCCAGGTAATGCAGAACACTGGCTCCATCTCTTTTTCCAGTTGCAGCCTCTTTTGCCACCCCCCTCCCCCCACCCCACCAAAGACTATATTTGTTAACCTGGGTGTGCAGAGGGACATTAAACAATCAAATATGTTTATTAAATCTGGATGTGGGAACCATCTTTATCATGTTTTCTGCATGTCAGCAGAAAACCCTTCTGATGACTCTTTAATCCACATTAATGAAAGTCTCTGCAAGTACCTGAATGGTGGTAGTCAGACATTGATTCAGAAAGTTTCTGTGGCTTAGAGAATCACTCACTCCATTTTACAACTCCCACAGGTGGACACTGTCAAGAGCACAGCAACAAGAGAGCTAGAGATCAGAGTATAGGAGTATAACCATTTGTGCACCAACTTAAAAGTTCAAATGTAAATAAGCATTGAAAATAAGTACTTCTTTTGAAATGAGATAAAATTTCTTTCATATTTTGCAATGGGCAAAAAAGTTTTAAAAAGCCCACTTCTTGGGACACCCTGATCTCCATGCTGGGTTGAACTAGCAGAAGTTTAATTACACTTTTCAGTGGAAAACAAAAACAGTAGCAAAATATCAAATTTGTCAGTGGAATTTTTAAATTTCTTTAAAATTATTTTAGGGTGATATTTTCTTTTTAACACTTTCAGCATTGCTTTTGGTGAAATCTGTTTATCAAAGTGAGGAGGCATCTCAGGAAGGGCAGTCTTACACCTTTTTTAGTCATCATACTGACAGAAACGACTTCCAAATTTGTAGGGTAAACTCTCTGGATTCAGAAAAGGCCAGAATGAAGGTTCCCTGTACAAGGTTATTAATCCCACAGTGGCACCCTGTGGGCTACTCCCAGAATGAAGGCTAGGAGAGAAAGGGTGAAATTTGTCCTCATCAAAGTGTGGAAATTTCTTCCTGGCTCTTTGAAGAGTACACTGAGGAGGTCAGACCATAACCACGGTGTCTTTGGGACAGTCTGGGAGACAGACATAGCCAAGTACCTTGACAGATTAGTCATTCCCTAAATGACAAATGTTGCAAAATAATATCCCAATCCTCCAAGCCCTATAGGCAGGTACACGGTTCCCCTAGAACTTTTTTTAAAATTAGTTCAGCATTATAACAGGACTTCAGAGCAGAGCAATTCATAGCTGAATTTAGGTGAAACATTCAATGTGGAAAATACAGGTCCAAACCTATAAAAATATGTGAAGAGAATGATAAAATAATTTCTTCTGTCTGAATGAATGTTAGGTAAAATTCTACAGAAATTAGTAAAGCTGTCCTTGCTGATATTGCAGTGCTAGATATAGTCAGAACATTTACTGTCACAGCAAACAGCAGTGACAGGTAATTTTGCATTAAAGAAACATTTTCTGGGCTGTTTGCAGTGCTAGAAAATGTCACTGCAGGACTGTACATTACTACAGGTTGTGCTCAGAATTTTGAGAGGCTGTCAAAATAACTCATATAACTCATTGACAGAATAAGAGTCAGTAACTCATTGACTGTTCTGGCAAACTCCTTTTTAAAGGGACAGTAGTCAGTGCCACACTGTGACACAGCCTCCAGTTAGGAGCTGTGATGAGATCTCTACATTAGGCACTTGGTATTTCTCAAGAATGCTCTTCAAGGATTGCTTGATGCATCATTGAAAAAAGAGAGCAAGAAACCTGAATTAACAAAGAATCAACCATTAACAAAAGAAATTTACCATTTCTTCACTGGCTATAAGTATTAAAATGTACCAAATAGATAATTTAAAGAGAAAAAAGGAAATCTTGCCAGTTCTTAAAGGACGGGACAGGTTAATTGGAGGTGACAGAGAGGAGAGTTGAACATGTCTCATCAGCACTTCTCTCCTCTCAGGTTCATCTTTTCCAAGATGAACTAGTGCAGAGGAGGGAGTGCTCTGTGATGTTGGCTGTGATTTCACCTGCTCCTTCCAGGCTGCTTCTCTTAACTCTTTTATAAAAGAAACCAACTGTGTGGCAGTTTGTAAACACACTCTTCAAAACAGGATCTTTCAGTACTTTTTCTGATGTATGTTGCTCTGAGACGTGACATATGAGCTGCAGTTCAAGCTCTGGAATGGTGAACTTATTTCACATTTAACATTAAACTGGTGTTTAGTTGCTATGGATTTTTTTTAAATCAAGTTGTTTACCTAATGCCTTTGTTTTAACTAAGTTTGTTTTTCTGGTAGTTTTCCAAAAGAAATGGTTATTTGAACACTGGGGCAACATTCTTGGCAAGTTTATAACTTAGAAAGAAACCAGGGGACAAGAGGGCTTACATCAGATCTCTGGGATATATGTTAGGAATCATAGGATACATAGGTAAATTGCAAGGGGTAATGAAAAGAAGAAAAAAAAATATCTGGAGTAAATTACCTTCTGCTGTGTCCTATACCAATCTCCATTGAATAACTAATGCCCACAAAATTGATTTTGTTCTATTTGCTTTGCCTATGGGACAAGTGAGGACAATTTTTTGCTGTATATTATGGAATTATTCCTTCTCTATATAAGTATTTTCTTTATTTCAGATAACTACTCCAATACATACACAATAAGCAGTGAAGAGAGATTTGAAACTGGACACAGATTAAGCACAGGGAAAGCTTCTTGAAGCTAGAGGGTATTTCTGCATTGACAGTTTCTCTGCAAGTAAATGGAGAATAAAGAAGGATGTGTTGAGGTCCTCTGCTGTGCTTTTGGGTTTGCAGAAGGTATTACACAACTGCCCTGTATGTACATCATACAGGCAGTGTACTTTGAATATTTGCTAAATCTTCTGTCTGATAGTATTATTTAATTTGCTTCTATTAAAAGAAATTGAAACTGAAACAACTCAAAATGCACTCAAATTGAGCTACTTTTGTTACAACTCAAAATGTACTCAAATTGAGCTACTTTTGTTTTCTTTGCCAGTTTACATTTATAATACATTACTAGCGAGGTCATTTTCTTTTTCCTTTTTTTTTTTTTTTTTTCTGGTGTTAAGTACAGCTGAGAAATCAACAGGTTTCTATTAAACTACATTCCCAGTTTTTTTTTTTAACTCCCTCATCGGAGGAAATCTAGTCAGACTGGGTTTTGCTTGCCTGTCTGCTTGCTTTTAAGTTTCTGAGTAAAGAATCAACATATATTTATAATGGTGCTACAGCAAGTCCTTTCTGACCTGGGGAAGGTGGATCAGTGTCCTGGTTTAGGGCAAATCTGGGAGAAAACATCTAAAGGTGTTACTCTAGAAAGAAAATTCAAACAGCCCCTCCCCCAACTGGTTCGGGAAAAGATTTCTTTGGAGGAAAGTGGAAAAAAACTGCTTATTTAACAGGAGAAACATTCACCAGCACAAAAAAAAAAAAAAAAAAAAAGTGAACAATATTAAACAATAAAACCTCTTGCTGCTCCGAAAAGATGAAAAACTCAGAAAGTCCCCTTCGTGGGTTACAGCTCGGCTCACTCAGTCTCTCATCAGTCCCTCCAGCCCACTGGGCCACAGGTGAGAGCTGCCAGAGCTCTTCTGGTGTTCAGTCCAGAGCAGGTTTAAACAGTTGCAAGAAAAAGAAAAACCACAGTCCAGGGAAATTCTCTGCCTCAGGTAGCTAGAAACTAACTAAAAGCAAAGGACAGCTCTGTCCTGCTGTCTCTCCATGCTGCAGAAATCGCAGTCCAGGAGCCGGAATGTGGAGGAATGAGGGCAGCTTCTGATAACAAACTGCATGCTTCTTCTCTCCCCCACTTTGATCAGGGAATCAGTCTTAAAGGTACAAAACTTATTATCCAGCATAAACAGAACAGATGATTGAGGATACAAGGTTCATATAGCCAACCCAGGACAATCAAGGAAGAATGGGTACAGTCAGACCTGCAGCATGTCTGCTGTAGTTTTGGCTGGCTGTCTTGTTGATGGAGCTGGGTTACCATGATGGCTGTAGTGATGAAAAGCAGTATTTCTCAGCTGTGGCACATGTGTTTGTGTAGCTTTCCTGCAGGATCTGACTGGCCAGCCAGCCAGCCAGCTGGCAACTCTGGCAAAACTCCTGTTATGGCTGGACCCCCTCTGAGCAGAGCAGCCTTCAGAAGTGTGCAGGTTGTTCCTTGTTCTCCATGAACCTCCATTTTCCCTGGAATGACTGAAAATCTACATTGCAAATGTGTACTCAAACACAGCCATTGCCAGAAAGGGAAGCGGCTGTACAGTGGGGTGAGAAAGGAGCATTTGCCACTGTGTGTCTGGGCTGCTTGCTCCTGCAGCCAGCCCAGGAGCACCTTCTGTGTGGAACAGCCTGGTGCCAATGTCCTGCACAGCTGGGCTGAGTCCTGGCAGCCCTGGATCCAGCCCACTCTTGGTCACAGCTGGCTGTCACCCTGCAAGGGCTGTGTCACTGGCTGAGGGCGGAGCTGGGTAGTGCCAGCCCTGCGAGGTTGGGAGCTCCCTTTGTACGCTGGTCCCCTTCCCAGACGAGTGTTCACTCATGTCTTCTCTTCCTGTGTATGAACCCCCCTGGGCTCAGCAAGAGCTTTGAAGTGGTGCTGGCAGCTAGAAAGTGCCCTCTGAATAATGAGGCTGAATGCTTCCCTCTCCGTATTTTTTTTATTATTTTACTTTTAATGTTTTCTCTCCATTCTGAGAACTGTGCATTCTGTGCTGCTGTGATTATAATTATTTTTTTCTTTTTTTCAAACCCTCAGTGAAATAGTAATACTGGCCCAATGTTTTAAGCTTTATAAGTAGGGAGTTATTATCATTCGTAATTGCTCAAGTTTAAGGGCATATTTATTTATAAATATTTACCCAAAAGATAATGAGATAAGGAGTTGAGAGCATTTTCCCCAATCCCCTATGGTACCTGGTCATGTGGTACCATTTAGCAGATTTACAGCAATTTTCCAGCTCTGGGAGCTCTCCTAGGTAAGAAAGCTACCAAGGAACAGCTCCAAGATTTCCCTTCAGCCTATAAATACACTGGGAAAAATGGAAAGGTATGAAGCATCCTGAAAATTTCTGGGTGCCTATATTGGTTATTCTAACTTGTGCTGTATCTTTATCCTCACCAACTTTGCTCTGCATAAACTGCACGTAGCTGACAGTGTGATCTGAGGACTTGATCAGTAAGATTAAGTAGTAATTGAGGTTTCATTGCATTAATAAATTGTATACTGTTTTGCAAGAGTATAAAAAGTAGATAATGCAAATGCCAGCAGACTTTTTTTTTTCAAATTAATGAATTTTAAAACTGTTGTGCTTTACCGACTCTGAATTAAAATAGTCCTGTCTGGAATGTAACCTCTTATGGAGTACATAAAGGAGAGTTGAGTTAGATTTCTACTTTTTTTCAGAAATATAAAAGAAATTATCCGCAAAGCATCCTGTTAGTTTTGCAGTAACAGAGGACAGTTAGGTTTTGCAATCTCAGAAGTTTATATATTGGCCTGTATTTTGCCCTGCTACTTGTCTCCCCCTGCCTAGAGGGTAGTGATTAGCTTTGACTCCAGCCATAGAATACTGGGATGCATTTGAGGAACATGGCGAAGTTTTAAACTCATGGTGAACAATGCAGAAGAAAATGCATTGTACTAACTTATGCAGGTGCCTTGACCTGCATCACTTTTTGGATAAGTAGTGATTGTTTTCTGTCTATGGTCTCATGTCTTTGTCATTAATTAGCAATAGTTTACATGCTCAGGGAGTTCTTTTCCTTAAGATACATGGAACCTTTGAATGTTCTCAGACGGCAATGTAGTTACCTTGAGCTTCCTGCTTAAACCATTTGAGGGCTTTAAATAGGTATCTTTTTTTAAACAACATTTTCACAAAGCAGACTCAAATGCATGTGAAATTATCCTCATCTACAGCCAAGTTCAGTTTGACCTGGAATGTTTTCAGAGTGTGATAATAGCATTTTGTACTCTTTGGAATTTAGGGTAGTTTTAGGGAGAGAGAGATTGAGAGCCTTCAGTGATTCTTTTTCTGTAACCATTTTGAGGTGGAATCCTCTGTAGGTAGAGCTATCCATTTGTGTTGTTTACTTTGCCACAGTCAGCCTTTGCTCAGTCATAACCAGGCTGAGTTTTCATCAGCTCCTGGATAAATAGAGCTTCTTTTCTGCCAGCTCCTTTTTCACTCCAATGCCATTCTCAGGACTGCACTAAGGCACTCTTCTTTTTCTAGACATGCATTTCCATATGCATTTTTTTAACTACTGAAGCATTACTTTTGCTCCTGTTGCCTTTTTTCATTTTTCCTAACCAGATTTTAGTCAGTAGTTGAATGTACATGTGCTCAAGAAATGTTGCGAGTGCTCAAGATGCAAGACAAAAAACATTACCAGGTAATTAGTGTTTGACATTTAATTGCTGCCCTTTTTGGAATGTCCTGTTTAGAGTCACTAGAAAAAATGTGGTGATAGTAAATCTTCCATGTTTTTTTGTTATTTCTTGGCTTAGTTCTTGCTGGGAGTGGGCTGGGATGTTCATGGGCAATAGGTCTGTAAACAGGTACCAAAGAACAGTTGTTTTGGTCTTATCCAACATGAGGAAGGAGACAGAGCAAAGGGAAATTACAATGACCAAAGAGATGAAACTATATTTAGGGTATCACTTGATACAAGCAATAAGAGAGCAATTAGAATAAAAGCAAACCTGTCTTCAGCTAGCAGGTAGTGACCATCTGGAACTGGCTTCCATGGGGGGCTGCGGGGATGGGCCAGTCACTGGGCTCAAGTAAATTCATGGACAACAGATCCACAAAGAGATGCTGAAAAGGATGGGGATACTCTAAAATCCCTAAATCCCTATTGTAATGGGTGTGAATGCAGAACCACTGTGAGGGGAACAGAGCAAAAAAACAATTGGATTTTTGTGTTTTCCCTACCTGCTTACTTCACCATGACTGGAGACTGACTGCAGAGCTAGAGAAGGCAGTGCTCTGCCCACTGTGGCATTTTCTGTGCCCTTATAAGTTTTATTTATTGCTCAGACCACCATAAAATTAGGGCTTAAAAAAGCATTTACCCTTGAAAACTCTACAAGTAAGGAACTTGTATGTGTGCAAGATTTTGCTAGACTCAGACCCTATGCTTTATTTGGTTAAATAGGACCATGAACATTCACACAGCTGTATAAATAATCAGGTCCAGTTTGTCCTGTCAGCTGAGCCAAAAGAGAGATTTTAAGTGCCAAGGACTTTGAGCCAGGGTAAAATTAGAAAGATGTTCTAAGTATGCTTAGAAGATGAGGCATAGATAAAATCAGATAAGCAAAATTATTTAGTATCCTGTCACTTGTAAAATGTTTATCAGTTAAAAATAAAAGAGGTGAGAAAATGAAGTTGATATTTTACAAGAAACAAAACCACATCTAATGGCTGGCTTAGGAGCCTGTGTTTAATAAGCAGCAGGGGATGATTACAGTCCACAGCAGCTGCTGACAGACATCCTGTTTTTGGCAGTTTGTGTATAGCTCACCAAGAGATGCTACCTGCAGAAGTAGAAAATCTCAATGTGTTGTCTTAGCTGGAGGTAATTAGCTGGAAGATAGATAGCATAACATGAATGACTCAGCTGGATACTGGAGCTGTTTGGAGGTGTTCCAGCTGATTGGTTTTCTGGTAGAGAAGGCTGATTGTTTCAAAGTATAACATCTCGCTAGGATATGTAATCTCAATAAGAATGTCTTTTGTGCTGTGCCCAGGCCATTCCTCCCCTTTGCCACATTCTCTGGCAGTCACCAGGCAGATGATACAGAGGTGAGCTCTTACCAACTTCCTCTGCTGGATTTTCAGTGACTCCTGGGTGGGCTTGAAGCCAGTGACCATATCTGCCCTTCCAGCCACATCAGCTGACTCTGTTGGCTGTTAAAGTCTACCATTGCAGATGATATTTTTTCATATGTTTGAAATATTTTGCAGGCTGCACAGAAAATCTTCCAGGCAGCTGCATTAATATACAAAGACCCTGGAGGCAAGAGAAGCCCTTAGAGAAAATACAGCAGATGTTTTTTTTCTCCTGCAAGAAAAATGTCAGTAGGTTCTTGTTTATTGATTTGGACATCAAGAGGGATTTTCAGTGTTTTTCTGAAATGTTGCCAGCTGACCTTGGATTATTCCTGCCTTAGCAGGGCACTAATATCTAATGGCATATGCTAAGCTTCACCCTTATTTTGTTTATGAAACAGGACTTTTGGCACAAAGGATGTTGAGGAAGGTGCCTATGCAAAAAATCTATTAGTGAGTGTCATAGTTTATGGCACATATCAAATCTAATGATTCATGCTACTTGTGAGGAGACAGGGGCCGAAAAGTGAAAAGAAAAAGCATCAGCAGCTGTCTGAGAAGAGGAAAAAGCACTGCCATGGCACCTCATGGGGGAAGGAGGTGACAGCAGGGCAAACAGGGACGTGCCAGGAAGGCACCTTGCAACACCAGGCTGCTGCATTTCCTCTTTGCCAAATCTGCTCATGACTTTAAGTACCTCATTTTTTATCAAACACTCCTCTTAGAAAACCATGGGATCGTGCCTAAAGGCACATCATAGGTTTGGGTGATTTTGACTGTTTTCTAAAAGGCCAACTTTAGCTGAGTGTTTTACTGCTTTTACAACCATGAGTATTGCTGGAATGACAGGGCAGGAACAAATAACTCTGTGTTCTTCTTTCGTAACTTTTTTGGCTCTGAGGTGTACAGGTTCTCCATCAGAGAGATTTATTTTGTGCTTGGTAATTTATATCTTTGTGTCATGGATGTCAGAGCTTTGCAACATATAAGGCAATGAAAATGCTGAGCTCAGCAAGTCATATTCCAGGGAAAAAGATTGGAAGACATGTCAGCCATGGACTTGCCATTCCTGGAAGGCAAGGCAAGATTTTACCTCAAGGAGAAACAAAGAAGTCACTTACGTTTGTTTATCACGCTGTAAGGACTAATTTACTCTGACGTGGAAAGTTTGGATTCATATTTGTCTTTCCCATATGAAAACTACTGTACTAATAAGGAAGGAAGAAGAAAAATGGGGCAATTGCTTGACAATTAATCTTTGCAAAAGAGAAAAAATATGTTTATAGAACCATGTTTCTGTTATGCAATGGAACAACCTTTTGTGATTTCAAACATGAGCCATTTCAGCCTCTATAACTCCCAGATGTTCCTGCTGTAAGAGGCCAGCTCAGCCTTACCCCCTGAGCATCTGAAAAAGGTATGTGGAGGGCTGGGGTTTCACCTGACAGCTAAACAGACCAAATGGTGATTTGTTTCTGCAGGGGATGGTCTTGCTTCTCCGGGTCTGACCTTCATGTAGCCTCTGGGTGTGATTCAGCTGTCTACTCCAGTGACATACTGGTGCTCTTGTCCCTTTCCCAGTCACTGCATCTGACCTGAGAGGACTAATGAGAAGAGGGTTCAGTTCAGGGTAAAGCTCCTGTCAGTACATCTTTATGTCTTGCACTGCCTCTGCTGGATGACATTACACCCTAAGAAATGAAGAGATTACTCCTGTGCAAATTCCTTGCCTGGAGTTTGGGACACCTACCAATTATATTCTGAGAGACAGACATTTAGAAGGAAAAATAGGTATTTTGTTGATCGAGTGACTTCTCCTTTTTGGTGATAATCGATGCAATAAGAATGAAGCTAGTTTTCAGAAGTGTGCTTTGTAACAATAAATAAAAGAGTTGGGTTGAAAGATTGGCAGTGGTCCCATGGCACAATGTTTAGTCTGCCTCTGGAATCATGACTTTTCCCTTTGTCTTCCTTGGAACTCTGTAATTATTGAAAGAAAAAAGAAGTCCAACATTGCATCTGGATTAAGGAAACATTTCAAAAAATTTCTCTGCCCTGTGAAACATTTCCTTTTAACCCTGAACTGATGGACATTGGAGAAGCTGGTTATTATTTCTTTCCTTTACAAGCAGAAAACACCATATTCCATATTTCCATATTTCTGATGAGCAAATTTCACCATGGATACAGATGACATTAAATACTCTTTTTTTCTTTTCATTATGTGCACTATTAAAATACACTTGGCACAGTTTAGAGTACTTTTGAAATGGCCAGGTTTTAACCTTCAAATAAAAATATGCCTGTGTTTCTGATTCATTTGTCCTATATATTGACTTTTTTTCCAAGATAACAAACTAGCTCTTGGGAATAAAGCACCACGTTGGAAGTGCTGTGGCAGGAATCCTAGTGCAGTGCAGCCTATACAGATGTTCCAAGAGCAGCTGTCAGGCTCAGCTGGGGCTGAGCAGAGGGGTCAGCACAGGCAGGTGACACTGCTTAGATGGATTCTGGCTGTCCAGCAAAGCTGCCAGAGCAGGTGGTGGTGGTGATCTCAGCTGCATTTTATTAAGAGATGGAGCTGCGGATGGGCTGTAAATATTATTGAAGGACTTGGCATGGCCCAAAGGCTTGGCTAACAGGGTCAAATATGAAAGGAATGTTGTGTGAATGTTATATGGGCTGAGCACTACACACAGGATTACGGGTGCATTTCAGAAAGCAGGGGCTTCAACAGCACATCCCCTCTCTGGTGCAGGGTTTGAGCTTGTCATGGGTCCTGTTGTGGTCAGGCTGCAGTGGCAGTGCCTTAGTTTTAGTGCTAGTTTATTATAATGTTTATTATACACAGGGCACAACAAGTTGTATTTGGGGTGCTTGTTAAAAATAAAAGCAATCCAGATGTGCAGTGAAGATTTCAGTTCTAAAGCTCTCACATTCCTGCAGTCCCTGGAAAGGAACAGGAGAGGCATAAGCTCCAAGAAGCACATAAATCTTACATTTTTAGAAGATACTTTGTAGAACATTCATATTATTTTGATAGCATGCATTCCAAAATCAAAAAGAGATAAGGAGTCTCATTGGAGGAAGATGCTAAAATAATCAAATCTCATATTTAAAAGGTGGAAAACAAACTTCCCAATATGATATTTAAAGGCTCTTAGGACTGCTTGAATTAAATGTTCTTGTCTCTTGCAGTGCAGTATCGAAAGGATTGATCACAGGTAGGTTTAAAATAGCAAGAAAAGGAAGGCAGCCAGAGCTCATTTTCCAGCAAAGTTTCTTCTTGAAAGTTTGATGGGAAAGAAGCAAGAAATAATAGCAAGAGTGTTGTTTTAACTCCTTTTCTCCAAATATATTCTAAGAATGACCTGAAAAATATCCCTTCTCTAACCAGGCAGTGAGGGTGCTCTTTCATCTCCAGGCTCAGTCTAACATTGTGAGAATTGCTACAACTGGATCAACTCCTTGTCTGGTTTTTGTTGTTTTTTTTTTTTTTTTTAATAGAAATTCCTCATTAGAATAACAACTTGACACCAAATTTGCTACCCAATATTTTGTGGAAGTGCCAGCTTTGTGGGATGTGTGTAAAAGTTGTAAGAATATGATCAGTCCTCTAGAATTATTGCTTCCTAATTTTAAAAAGGCAGCAAGTGTCTCAGAAGGTATCAACAACTGCCTGCAGATATTAGTGCAGGAAAGTTTTCAGTGACTGCAAGAGTATAAACAGCACTGTATAATCTGGTTTCTACTGACTATGTATTTTCACTTTGCTGTGGTGGTATAAACATGGGAGTTGTTTTGCTGTAAATGGGTATCATGGGGACGCTGAAAATTCAAAAATGCACTGCTTCTGTCATGTGTAATTTTCTTATTGTGCAGGATCGCTAACAGTCGAGCCTATCTTGCTGTACAACTTTGCTGCTTAGAGTTATTACATATTAGTGGCAAAGTTGCTTCAGAAATCCAGGAGGGCCTTCTCCTAACATGAGCCAACCTCAAGGACTGGATTTCCAGTTCTCAGTTGTCTTATTAATAAGACAACAGTTCTCTGTTGTCTTATTTCCAAAACATTTGTCTTCCATTTCACCTATATGATTGTGTGGTTATTCTAGGAAACATTCTGTGTCCAGAATATCAGTTCTTCTCATAACCAGACAGAAGAGGCTTTATAAAACCCTTTTCCAGTGAGATGTTTTTTGAATAACAGCCCTCTGATACTGGAGTAGAGTTGAAGACTAAAAGCTTAGTTTAGTTTAGTTTAGTTTCGGATAGTTGTCTAAAATGGGAAGGTAATACACTTTTGTGCAAAATCACAGTGTTGACCAGAAGATTTAAGATGGCCCCACTTAACATCTGTGTAGTTTGTAAACAGGGGAAGGAAAGGAAATATTATGAGGAGTCATTGTCTTGTTTTCTTCATACAGCTCTAGGCTCAGTGTCTGAGACATCTTCCTTTCTGAAGGGAAAGCTTTTTGGACATGATAAATGTTACATTGCATAAAATTAATATTTTTCATTATTAACCAAAATGTTTATTTAATCCTCATTTCATAGGGATGAGACTAAGAATCTTACACAGAAGGATGCATTCAAGGTCTGGGTGAATTCCTCTAGCATGTGTGACTAGTTTTACTAGCAAACTCATGACAAGAGCATGGAACTGCTGCAGTCCTGTCAAAGTCTTTGAAAAAAGTCCTTAAAATGCAGCTGAAGAGCAGAGACCTCATTCTCTGGATGAATATAGCAGTTCCTGCCTTAAGCTGTCTGCAGGGATGAGAACTCGGCTGCCAGCACCCAAGATGCTGTCAAGATGTGCAGCATATCAGATCAAGAAAAACTAAAATTCCTGGCTTAGGCTGTGAGGTTTTAGCAGTTGTTTCATTATCAGCTGAGTAATCCCTTCAATAGGAAAGGAAAGCTGAAAGAATAGGTTAAGTAGCAGAACACAAAATGGTCCTTCTTCTAATAGGGGAAAGATAAAATCTGTAGGTAATTTATTTTGGGAACATAACTGCAAGACAGCAGAATGGTAGCAGCAAAAATGTAAGAGGTAGAAAAAGGAAAAGAGACTTTGAGGAGATCAGGAAAGATGCTGGTTAAAATGTGGGCTGCAGAGTGCTATAACTTCTTCCCAAGCGTGTACATGTTTAGAGTGGAATAGGAAATGGGAGGCTGGTTTTGGTCTAGTAAATTTGGCAAGCAGCTCCTTTGAGGATGGATTGGTTAGTTTTATAATGCCCATGCTTACAGCCAGGGTTTGCTGCAGAGTTTTGAGCTGTACATATAAAAAGAGGGCTGTAGGTCTCATGTAGCAATGTATCTGAACAACTTAGACTACAGGGTGCACCAGCCATTTCACTTGTAAATGTTCTTATCAGAATTTTCTCAGGGCTCTCTGATATTCCTGAAGGTTACTAAGATATAAACTGTGCTCAAGTAAGAAAGAAGGTAAGAAACTGAATTCCCAGATCACAAGAAGGAGATAACAGAGAGCTGTGAGCCACCTGGACTGTAACCAATCACATATTCTGAGATGTGGATACAGAATGCATGGAAAAGCAATGGCACCAATAAGAACTGTGTGATCAGTGTGTGCAGTAGGCTTAGAATGTATAAATAACTGTGTAATGTAAACAATAAACAGCTTCTGCTTAATCATATTGGTTAGTCGTACAGGAGTCCTGATTTCCCACAGGCTGTGTGCTCTTGCAAAGGAATTTCTTTTTTTCTCCACAGAAACATTTTCCCTTCCTTTTGTGAGATAAAAAGGAACTTAAGGAATAGGGGCAGTATTTGTGATTTGCACAAAATACTATAAATGCTAAAAATACTGAAGACTGGATTAAGTGAAAAATAAGCATGATAGAGTATACAAAATTCTGTCTGTCCATCTCCATTGAGTTCAGACTGTAGGTGAGACAGTTCCTTTGTGTAGGACACTCTTGAGCTGAGCAGAAATTTCAATAAATCTGAAAAAGCTGCAGTACAAACTGAATGTACTGAACCACAAAATT
Source organism: Lonchura striata (assembly GCF_050655825.1). NCBI lineage: Eukaryota > Metazoa > Chordata > Aves > Passeriformes > Estrildidae > Lonchura > Lonchura striata. The sequence continues at coordinate 32,474,440 of NC_140710.1, read as the reverse complement.
TATGAAAATTAGTGTTATCTCATGTTGTCTTGTAAGTTCAGACTGTTTCTTAGCCTGATGCTAAAATTTAGTCAACAAGGCGTATTTTAGAGATTAATTGGAATTGGAAAGAAAATATTTGCATGGGCATCAGATGCACTTTTTGTTCCATCCCCTTTCTTAAACTGATATTGAGGATGTACTACTGTTACTGGAAATTAATACACCATTTTTAGACAAAACTATATTACTATTTGGCAAGACATACCAGCATAGGCACATGTGATGTGAAAATCCAGCAGCTCTTTAAAATTGCTTTATTACCAGCCAGTATTGACTCAACCATGTGTACACTTGTCAGTTAGCTGCTAAACTCCAGTTTTTTGGCAAAGAGCTGCTTCCGCTGAAATGATTTCTTATGCTATATTAGGGGTTTAGTTATTTGTTGTTAGCTGGGAGAGGTTTATGTTTCACTCTGCCTCCCTAAAAGCTTCTAACTTTGTGTATGAGCATGCAAGGAAATGGCTGGAATTCAGGAAAGAGCAGAGTGACCAAACATCCAATTAAAACCTTGCGCAACTGTGACTCCTGCCTCTAAACCAAAACCCATTGGAGCTAATCAAATATGGGTCATACAACTATAAACACAGACAAGAATCTAACTTTTGGCAGCCGGTTTTTGGAGAAGTTTGGCACAGTTTTCTTGAATGGTGTATAAACCATTGGTACTTGATGGATTCTCCAGACAGGATTTGTGATGGCTGTCCTGTGATAAAATTTGTATAAAGAAAAGGACAGGCTCAGATCATCACATTTTAACCTCCTGCTCCATATTGTCTCTGAACTGAAAAGGAATTTGGCCAGGGCTTTCTACCAGTCCATCTTTACTAAAAATTTGTGCTGAATTAATTGGCAGGCTCTGTAATACTTCTCTACTTTTGCTGATAGTGATTACAAATCAGTAGAGAAGTGACTACAAATCATTGCAATAGCAACTAACAGATTACTACAGATTGCTCAGCTGCTTTATAAGAAGAGGAGAGAGCTGTTCTCCTGGAGAGACTGCAAGCAGGCAATTTTCCTTTAGTTAATGGTCCCTACTGTAAGGGCTTGTTCAGGTTTCTCTAGTATTCCAAGTACTTTGTTATGTCAAGGGGTCTTGCAAACCCAAGTTTAACACCATATTTTCTTATTTTAACACCAAGGATATGTACTTGCAAATGAAAGGCAGTTCTTCAAACTAGACAGAAATATATGTTGGAGAACACCATAGACAGGAAATACCAGGAAAAATATGCCATAATTTTGTGAGGATGTCCTGACATCCAAAATTCGCTGTATAGGTAGTTTGAGTAAGGGTAATCTAATTTGGAATCAATTTAACCCCACAGCAGGCGAGGTTAAAAAGCTCATTTAGCAGCTACTCCTGCTCACAGTCTTCATTCCCTATCGGTTTTGGGCTGCCCTAAATGGTAAACAGGTGATTTGATAGCTGCTAATTGAGCAATTAACTGCTGTTATATAAAGATGCTGAAGTTACAGGAAGTTTTGTGTGGTAGATGGGTGATGTATTTGGAAAATAAGAAATTTTGTAGGTTTTAATGTAAAGGGTTAATTTAAGCCATTGAAAAAATATATAGCAGAGTGTCTTAAAATTTGAAAGCTGTACTGAATTACTTTTCTAATTCACTAAGAGAATATTTGCATCAAATCATCTGAGCAGTTGAGCTTGAAGCATTCCTACAGGAAGCTCCTCCAGTACAGAAGGCTGGGTATAAAGCCTGCAGGTGAGTTCCATGGCTTTAAGTAAATATGTTGAGTAGCAAAATACAATTTAAGTAAATAGCTAAAGTAGGTGATCAATTGAATAATCATTCAAAGTTCCCTAGTGTGAGCTTGAACCCATTCAGGGAGAAGTAAAAACAGAACCTGATTTTTGTTTCCTCTACCCCAGGTGGATGTCACGTCCCTCAACCCTGAGAGAAGCTGTACTTATAACAAAGCTTGTGAACCCAGTTCAGCCCATTGGAGGTTCAGAGGAGCAAAATCTAGGGAGCAGTAAGGTGACATTGATGTGGGTATTCCAGTGCCTGGAAAAGTAGCACTGGTAGCAGGTAGAAATCACCTGGGTCTGCCAATGTGCTGAGCTACTGGCAAAGGGCTTTACACAGGCCTCTGGGAAGGGCCCTGCTAAAGGGCCATGAGTCCGTCTTTAGCTGTTGCTTTATAACTTGTACATCTTCTAGTATAGGCAAGAACTTGTGTCTACTTTGGTAATGAGCCAGTCAAGCTTCTTTCTGCTTGCAAAGTACTCTAAGGTTCAATATTTAAGGCTCAGTACAATCTGTAGGCTCAATAGAAGGCTAAGGTATGTCCAGCTAGAGCATGCAAAAGCTATCTCTTACCAGTTCTGTTTCCCTTCTGCATCTTTATTCTCTTTTAACAAAAAATTAATTGTAATGCTTCCCATAACCACTGAGAAATTAACCTGGTGGGCAGGGGTATGGATTTGAGCTACTACCAGGGAGTCAGGAGGTACTCATTGATCAGTAACTTATTAAAGATAATTAATAAGTTAATTAATTAGCTAATTGAGTTCAGGAGGATTTACAAAGCTGATACTTTCAGTCTGGTTAGCAGCATTTTCCAGCACTGTACAGACCTGTTTTAAACTTGTCTTTGTGCTGTTTCTGGGGAAAGAGCTTTTAGCCAAGTTCTACATGTGTTGCATTCTGCTGTGTGCCCTGCACCCAGGGATGTTCAGCAGAACAGCAGATCTGAGCCCAGACCTGCTCTAGAAGCTCCTAGAAGTGCCCTTTGCTCCTTGGCTCTTAGTGAGCTGCACTGACTGCTTACCTGTGGAAGGTCTTATGTTTCTGAAGCTGTTTACCTGGACCCTGTCAAAACCAGAAATAACAAAAAACAAAGCCAGGGAAAATGTTGGTTCTTCACTTTTATCATCTAATAAAATTTAATCCAGAATCTGGAAGGGTCTCACTTAAGAGCATTTTGATTGCGTTGTAGTCTACATGCAATGATGCCTAACATAAAATGCAATGCCTGCTTTAGACTGAATTAGGGATGGGTTTGCTACAGATACTATTAAATTCATCACAAGGCAGTGGGAATGTTATGTCCCTGTGTGATTTGTTATTTCTGCAACATCTTTGCACAGTCGGAGCATCTGCCTTTGGGAAGAATGCCATTAATATTTTTGTTTCTTACATTTTCAGCTCTGCTTTCCAGGCTTGATTGTCTTGAAATTTGTACATCACAACAGCTAAGTCAGGTTTTCTGTGGGAGTCCAGGGCATCCCTCTGGCTGCCCTGGAAGGTCTGGAACCCTGGAAGGGGGTCAGGAACCCCCATGGACAGAGTCCCTAGAGACACTGTCTGTGATCTCTGTCCATGGAAAAGAGTTTTCAGTGTTACAGCATGAATTACAAGCTCTGAGTGTTTGATATAAGTGATAATTAGTGTGACACAGGTGGAAAAGTAGAATTTTAGTATTCTAGATAAGGGGTCCAAAGGGAACAAGATGGAGGAAATTGGGTGTGTCTTGTCCTTTTTCTCCTTCTTCATGCCCTCCATGTTTCACTGTGGTGTTGGCATTTTTCTGTTGGTTCAGGCTGGGCACACACTGTCCAACGTAGGTGACAGATATTGGCACGTTATTGTAAATGCAGCCCATGGAGTTTCTGGTATTTAATGTTTGTAACATCCCACTGAGGGCAGAGCCCCACACGCTGCCCTGCAGGACAGAGCTGGGCAGGGCAGCAGAACATGGTAGAGATAAACAGAATAAACAACCTTGAAACCAGCACAGACCAATTATGGCTTCTGCTTTGGCTGTGGGGCTCAGAGACTTTCTACAATCTCAGAATCATCAATACCAGAGATTCTGACAATTTTCCACTGAAATAAGTCACATTTATCCAAAAAGTGCACCACCTACCAATGTGAGCAAGCCATGTTGCGTGTTCTTTATTTCTGTCGTTCTTTGTGTTTAGTGTTTGCATTATGTAGCCATAAAGGAGAGGAGAGAAGGAAAACAAAACAGGTTACACCACATATTTTCTTGCATAAAAATTGGGGTTTGTGACTTTGAAAATCCTTTTGCATATTACAAGGTTAAAAAAAAGTCATTGGGATATGCTATTTAGAAGTATGAGGGCCCTTAGTTGTGAAAAATCACCAATGAAAATGCTGACTTTTTTTCACTAAGTTTTTTATTTAAGAAAATTGATGTTGGAGTGCATTTCTGTACTTTAATCTGTAACATTTTATTGGAAAGAATTATAAAAAGGGGATGTAGATGAAACATTTTTTTGGTACTATAAATATATACAAAAGGAGGTTGTGGTTTTGTTTTATGTCACAGAAACCTACCTGGGCTTACTCAATTGCCCCTTCTCATTAACTTTCCTTGAGGGAATTTGGCACTTGTTTCATTAGTTAACGTTTTGCATAGTTATAATTTTTTGCAGAAATATCTGTAAAGAAAAAGGGCAAAAAAGTAAGTGCCATGGAGAATTAATGTATCCATTATAAATCTGCAAGCAAATTTGAATTTGTTCTGCATGATTTTGTACTTCTGGCATTGACAGAAAAGCAATGTTGGTAAGCTGGAGTAAGTTTTGTGTTTGTGAGATTTTTTTGTGTGTTACATCTGGCAAGATCTCTGTGACCTACAGTTGGTACATCTTTGCTTGTTAGGACCACATTACTGGGAAGCCAATGCTGGATTTACTCTCCTTCTGGTGACTAGGCTTGCCATTCCATCCTGCTCTCTATGTGTGGATTTGTGTACAAGTTCTCTCATAAACTGCCTTTAATTTCTTTGTTTACAACATAAAACCCAAGTATCCTTAATCTGCCAGGAGTCTGGAAGTGAATTATTAAAGAAATATGCGTATTGATCTAGTACTGATATCCAGCTGTGACAGACAAAAACTCTCTAACAGTTTAAAGTTAGAAAGTGTGTGTTTATTTAACACCGGGCAGCGTGCGGGATCACTCCCAAGTAACACACTGCCTTCCAGGTGATTATAGAGTCTTTTTATCCATACAAGTATTGAATACCCAAAATACAAATACATATTCATAATTTTGGTCCATTCCATTCCTCGCTTCATATGCTAATCACTCCAAAATCTATTCAGCATGCATGGTTTTTCCCTTGAAATGGGTCGGTGGTCCCTTTCATGGGGATGGGTCCCAAAATGAGGAAGTCAATGAAGTCTTCCTCATTCTGACCTTTCTACCTTTTCAATGCAAATATGACAAATGAACTCTTTGTAGAACTCCCATTCCTTGTCTTCAATTGGTTTCAGAACAGAGGAGACCCACAATTGTCTTATGTTCCTAAAAGCTATTTGTCAGTTTGTGTATTCTTCATTATAAACCCAGCTAACTAAACATTGCGTTGACAAGCAATCAATTAGTAGCTAACTACTAACTCTTAACTTCATCAAGGCCTACTCATTTATTTTAATTACCTCTAGTAAGGCTTATCTCTAACTAAAATCTTAGCTCCTCTAAAATCTCTAAATTCCTTAGATTTTATGTTTCAGAAGGATTTAGATTAGTAGTGGCTGTTAGTACTATGTCCTGGGTCAAGGTGGCTAAAACATATTTATCTCTTAATTATGTCTCTCTTAATGGCATCAGTCACGCTTTCAAACAAATATTCCTTTTCTAAAATATCTTCAAATATATTTTTAAGTCTTTATTTTCAGAGCTAGAAGGAAAACATGGTTTTCAATGTAACCAAAATCAATTGATTGCAGGAGAAAACCCCAACTCTTGTCTTATTTCAATTTTACTGTGGTTTTGGTGTCTTAATCTGACACACATTGTAGCTTGGGCAGAGTAGTCAAGGCCCTGTCTTTCCCAGCTCCTGCTCCTCCTGGGGTATTTCTGGGCAAGAAAGTGAGGTGGATGTCTCTTATTCAGGGGGCTTTGTCTGCCTTAGGGCCACAAGCTGCAGCTGGGCTGCTGGGATTTTTCACAGGAGAAAATAGGCAAAAATTTACACAGCAGAGTTTTCCTGAGGATGCAATGCTCAGGAAGAACTCCAATGTGGAGTTGGGTGTAATTTTTACATCATAAATCCTGCATTATTTTACATCATATTGCAGAAGCTATCAGCTTGTTCCTTTCCCTAGTAAGAGGTTTTCTGAATGGTTAAGCTTGATGGGTGTCACCAGGTAGCAAGTGCTCTTTCTGCTGCAGTCCAGGCTTCAGGGAAAGCAAAAAAAAAAGCCAAACAGAAAACCTGAGAGGGATCACATGGATGGTGTTCTAAGGAAACCATTAATAAATGTGTGTGACAGAGTTCTTTAAATGTGCAGTACTTTTCCAAGTACCCTAGGAGGAATCATGCCTCATTGACTGGGGACATTCATGGCTCTATTGAAAGATGGGAGAATGAATAAACAACACTTTATTTAAACAAACAAAACAAGAAAAAAGCAAAACCCACCTCCTGGGAACTAGGAAGCAATGGTGTTTGCTTTGATCTTTTACTTGCACAGTGGGTAGACATTTTAATCTCTCTTATTCCAATTACAGAGGCAAGTACATGTTGCCCATTTCACTTTTGTTGTTGGGTTTTCTGTTCCAAGTATTGTAATTCATGTAGGATTGCCTGGAAATGCAAAGTTTGTTCTTCATTTAACTAACTTTGCCCTCAGTTGCTTTTGGGTAAGGCTTTGGCCTGTATCTGATGGAAGCGACAGAACACCCCCATGGTGTGCTGTGCATGATGAGGAGATAACTGGGGTAATATTTACATCTTGTCTAAAGCCTCTGATGGAGAATTCATGTGGTTCAGCATCCCTGAGATTAAACTTGTGAGGATGGATTTATTTCAATTACACCTGTAATCTGACCTGTGCTTCTAAATGAGCGTGATGATGCCATGTAATGCTCTTTTTTTTTTTCCCACTTTGGAGGGACTCGATGATATAAGGATTTGAAGCTTGGCATAACAGCGTGAGACCATTCACCAGATCCGCATGATAAGTAATGGAACAACTTACTATGGGCAAGTATCACTTGGAGATACATGGCAATTAGAGATGTACCTGATGAACCTCAGCTTTCTTGCCTTTCCTTCCCTGCTAAAAGCAAGATAAGTAACTTTGATTTCCTGTGTTATTCTTCTCTGGCATAAACGTATCCACTAGGCAACATTCTTATGGATGTCTTCATTACTTGCTTACATTCTTATCAGAAGTGAAAATCTTTGCTCAGCTGAGCCCTTCAGTTGCCTTGGCTACAGGCACTTAGTATATTAATGTTTTCTCCTTATCAGAAGCTGTCCTTAGCTTTATTTTGAAAGAAGAAAACGGCAATTTCACTAGTCTTCTTGGTTTTGATATAAATCAGCAGTATCTGAGCTGCTGTTGGTAAAGATTTCTTAGCTCTTGTGGTGAAATTTGTTTTCTAGAGTTGAAAGGAAAATAATATTAAAGCCTGTTGCTTGGACACTGATGGCTTGAACCCCCAAAGTTCTCCATTTGTTTTTCAGGTCCATTTAAAATAACAGATTCCTGGCTGTTTCAGCTCCCTTCTGTTCAGCTGTGTGTAACCAAATTTAACAGGAGCTTTTTCCTCCACGCAGCAGCTAAGGGTGAAACCATCATTTCACCGAGGTTTTCTTGAGATCTGGAAGCTCTCTGTGACATAATGCAAAACTATGTATTGTAGGGATTTAAGACATCAAACTCTGGCTTTGAATGAGCACAGGATGGACTGGTAGCCTGTTATTTCCTGTGACTGGCTCCTGGAAACACAAGTGGGCATCCAAGACTGATGAATGTCATTCCCAGTCTGTACTCAACCTCAATTAACACTGTTTCAGTATTTTTAAATGCTTTCTTAATGAAATTTGGCTGTTAGTGATTTCACCTCCTGAGATCACATGGAGAGCTTGTGCTTGCAGGAGAAATCTTTCTGCCACTGACAAGGGGATTACAGGGCTCACCATGGATGAAAGGGTGGAGGGGGTGTTTCCATCAGTCTGGGTGTTGGGAGGGGCTGGAGGAAACTACTGGGGAGTTTTTGAGGGCCTTCCAGAGGTGAGTGCTGGAAGCCATGCAGCTGAAATTATGCACAGCCTCAGCCACTGCCAGCAACCTGAGCAACGTGCATTTTATCTGATTTTGAAAAAGCTGATTATTTTTTGAGGGCTACAGAAAAACTATGTTTTGTAAATGCTAGCTTGTTTGTCTGATGCTAACAATCCTGGATCTGTCTTGGATTACTGCCTAATAGACCACAACTTTGAAGCCAGTGTATCATAACAAATTAATTGAAACATCTGCTTTGTAATAGTCATACTTTATTTCTTGGGTTGATGAGCCAGCACTATGCAATTTCAATTTATTTGAGGGTATGTTGCCATTTAGTACTTTGACAACTTGCCAAGGGTTAGGTGACTGAGTTTTCCAGCAGCATTAGCTCATGAAACTGGAATTCCTTGATTTTGTTCCTCTGAACTGTTATTCCATGTCACCGGCACACTGAGTCAGCTGCAGCTATTTGGTAATATTCCTGGAATATGGTATAAAACAGTATATTCTGAGAAGTTTCAAACTAACTGTGATGTATTCTTACTCTGCAGTCCTACTTCTCTTACTCATTACAGCTTATTCCAGCTGGCACCAGAAGCCACATACTTTTTGCCTTTTTTTTCCCCTGGGAGGTTTTTGGTGAAATACGTTAATTCTCCAACCTGTGGTACCAGCACATTTCTCAAGAGGTGCTGTCACGAGCCTCTGCAAAGTTTCATGAGGAAAACCTGCTCTGTTCAGACATCTGCATAAGGAGAGGGATCTTTGATGACAGTAGAGCAAAGGTTAACCTTCTCAAAAATGGCACACACTAGAGCCAGGGATGAAAAATGAGATTTACAAGACTCTGGATGCATTAAAAGAAAAGTGAAACATGTCATACATAGAAAATTCCACTGTATTTACTGACAGAGCTCCCAGTGATGTGCAGAGATACCAATAAGGAATGCTTTTAGTTTTACAGATCATATTTTGGCTGGGTTTTTTATCCTGTCCCTGCTTCCTCTAAGCAATGCAAGAGTGATTGACTATGGGAAAAGCTATGGAGTGGGAATTCCTTAAATGAAAATTGTTTGGTGGCAACAACTTTTGCCCAATTAGATCCCTGGGTTCTATATTCCCTATAAAGGGATGTTTAAATGACTATCTTTAAATCATAACCCGCATGTTTCAGCAGTGAAAGGCATTATTTTAGGATCCGCTAGTGCTAAGCCTATGTGCTTTTTGGAAGATGTAACCTCTGGGAAGGAAAGGACTACTTCTGAAAATACCTCCAAGGAGTTGCATCTCTCCCTTTAGAGTGTGTTTTGTTAATGCTAGGGAGATGCATGCTCTTGAATGTGTTGTCTCTTCTAACTGGAGTAAGAGAAGTGACCTTTCAAAGACATTTTCCTTCCTATTTTGTTTACTGGTTTCCTATTGAACCTAAGCTGTAAGTGCAGATATCTGCTGGCTCTGTCAAACTCTACCTTCATCTCCTCAAGGCAAATTACAAATTTAAAAGATATAATATCTATTGATCATAAATGAAAGGCTAAGTGGGAAGTTATTTTTACAAAATACCTAGGTGTCATGCACTTGTGGAGAAGTTCTGACTAATAAACAAACTTATACTTGCAGAATTTCTGTACCCAGAATATAAACAGGCAATAGCAAAATCTGAGGGCTCATTTTGAAGTCATTTTGATGTGGGTTACTTTTTTCTTCCTTGTCTATTCTGAGAGCAATGGATAGAACTGGGGCGATGCCAGGAATTCAGGTTCCATTCCAGGCACTAAAATATGCTTTCCCATATGATGATGGAACAAAGCTGGTTTTTGTCATGGGCAATTGGAGCACTTAGGAGAGCAAGCAGCCAGTGGTGCGAGTGCTCAGAGGAGCTGGGAATTCTCAGAGGAGCTCTGGTGCCACTGTTTGCAGGAGCAGTGAGAAAGGCTGGAATAGCTGGGTCAGAAATACAGTAGGGCTTCATGGGGGAGGAAATGGGCTCAATTGCCATGCAAGGAATAATTGGAAGAAAAATCCACAGAATATTCAGCTGACGAGTGATCCAAATGGAAATGATAATGGTAATGGAAAGAAGGCCCTAAACATCTAGGGAACTTGCATGGGAATTTTGAAAATTTTGCTTCCAAGTTCCTCCCTTCAGATATGGGCCCTAAATTGTCTTAATATGCTCATAGGTTTGGAGTGTTATTTCTTTTTGATGCTGCCATTTTCTGTAAGACTTTTCAATTTCTTCAGAGAGTCAAGAAAATGTATCTATGCTTCATGGAGGAGCAGAATTTCAGTCTGTGTTTATAGAAAATTTCAATATATGCTATTTAGACACAACACTACTTTGACTGTTCCCGAGTTTCCTTTATGTTTGAACTTAAGTTTTTCCCTTTTGCACATATATATGCGTATTAATACATTTATTTATGAGTAATAGCTGGCAAGTTTCCAGCATGTGGAAGTGTCTGAAGAAAACTTATTCAGAGCTACATTTCCTACAGCGTTGGGAAGGCAGAGGTAAGATGCACTTCTGATAATGGCACCTTTTCAAGGAATTACTAAAAGAGAACACAAGTGACACATCTTTGTATTTATTTGTGTTAGAACTGAATGACGTGTTTGATTGGCTGCTGAGCATTCTGCAATGTGTACCCATTAGGGCTTTGGCAATGTCATCTGTGAGCTATGTCACCTTCCTCTTGCTGAACAAACACACTACAATCTTCTCAAAGGGAAGGTAAACACAAGTTTCATTCCAAACAGTTCGGTCTGGCTGCCTTATATGGATTAAACTGTGACAAAACCAAGGCCAAGCTGAGCTTTTGGCAGTATTACTGTCTAAGTGGGAATGAGGAACAAAAAAGAAATTGTATTATAAGAGTTTTAGGAGTCTATTATCAATTACTGGAAAGAATTCCTATAAGGAAGTTGTGGCATTTAACAGATTTTAGGTGTTCAATGAGAGTCTATGGGCAAGTCTAAGAATTAGACTTAGATGACTGCTTGGAGAGTATCTCCAAACGGTTTTGGCTTGGTTCATTAACTGAGCCCTGCACAGTCCTCAAAATTTAATTAAAAGCAGAGACATCAAACATGCCTATAATATTTGAAGACTTCTGCCATGCAGAATATTACATAGTTGTAACAAAATGCAGACCATTCCCTGTGCTTTTCTTGCTTAACATAAATATTTGTGTAGTGACTGTATAACACACGTATGAATATTAAGCATATTAAAAATCAATCTTAGTAGCAATGCCTAACAGTTCTTATTCATGCTTTGACAGTTAATTGTCTATTATTTAAGCAGCTGTTGAGCTAACCATCTTAGCATGCTGAGATCTTATATGCTACATACTTGTAATGACAAATAAAGCTGCACTGATCTTCAAAGCGGATGGCAGGGATAAATGGGCTCTCTTGAAATATGAACACTGTATAAAATATCAGATTTTTCTCCAGGCAGGTAAAAGTAACTGCACAAAAAAATAAGGCAAAATATGTGACTACTCATGTTGAGAATCTAGAGAGGCATGCACAGCAACAAAACAGTGCAAATCAGCTTGAATTAGCTGGACTATTCAGGACTTTTTATTCTGAAGACTGATGCTTCTAATGGTGCGGAGTAGATAAACTAAACCAGAAAACAAAAACTTTCCCCTAGGCCCTTGAGAATGTACTGGTGTATGGAGAAATTGATTAAGTAAGAATTTGAAAGGTAAAGGAAGTGTGTGGGCTTACTGCTTTTCTTTTTGGTTTTTTGGGTGTTTTTTTTGTTTTGTTTTTCTTGGGGGTTTTTTTGTGTTTTTTTTTTTTGGAGTTTTTGGTTGGTTGGTTGTTTTTGTTTTGGCTTGTGTTTTTTTTGCCCACGGACAGTACCTATTATACATGGCCATTCTGGGCATAGTTTTGGGAATGCTTTGACATCATCTTCATTAGATGGAATTGTTTTCTTGCTTTATTATATTATATTACTCACAGGTATAGGCAAAAAGGTTGCAGCAGCAGGTTGTGCAGGCATGGTCTGGTTGTAAAGATACAACTATACTTGAAGTAAAACTCTCCCATGGAAGATGCTGGATTTGAAAACTAAGTTAGGAGCTGTAACTAAGCAAGGAATGTTGCATATCTTTAAATGTAATCTTCAACAAGGAATGAGAGGAGAAACAAGAAAATTGTGTTGAAACTAATACAGAACCAAATAATGGTTTAAGAAACAATTAACTGTTTATCTAAGATAACCACATCTTTTTATACACCAAAAAGGCTGTGATTTTTGTCCATGCTCTGACGAAGTGAGTAATTTTTTGAGTCCAGTTAGCATTTTTGTGTATGTGAAATTCCCTGAGAATTGCTGTGACAGCTGTAGTCCTGCTTTAAGCAGTGCTGGGTAATTTCTTTCTGGAAGCTGGTGAGGCCTTTCAAGTGCCTTTGGGGATGTTCAAACATATCTCTGGCAGTAGTGTTACTTTTAAAAGCATGAACTAGAAAGAGAGGGAAGGGAAGCATAAGACCCACAGCTCTGTGACAGAAGTCATGAGCTGTGTCCAGCTGTTGGCATTCCCTTCTGTCTGGGCAGTTTGGGCTAAACGGCAATAACTACAATGGCTTCCAACTGGACTTAATATTAAAGCACCTGGGAGACATAACTGGTCCTTTTGGCATGTTGCAATCAATGCAGCTTTGCAGAGGCTGGAAAAGAGAAGTGTGAAAGGGAAAAATGTGTCTGTTTCCTGATCTTCTTCCCTAAATGTTGTTCTCTTTGTGAAGCTACCTTTGAAATCTTGCTTCTGTATCACAGGGAAATTCTTCTTTTGCTCCACCATTCCATGTCCAGGTGCAATTTCTTGTCCATGCCCTTTCCTGATCAGTATGGATCAGTACCAATGCAGGACTGACACAAGAATAAAATATAGATGTATAAATCATAAAATTGCTACAAGATATAAAATCACCTAAGAAAAGGCTCTGCTCCACCTGTCCAGGTGGGTCTGCTTTGTACATCCATCAACAGAAGTCTTTGGCCGAGGAAAAGAAAGAAGAATGGTCCTTCAAACAGACTAAAAATAGCAACAGTGGAAAACAGACCAAAAGCAATTTTACTTCATTGAAAACCAAAGGAATGCTGAGTTTCTGTAATGGTATTTTCCATTGGATTCAAATTGCCCCCTTTATATCATTGGTCATAAATACTGTTTTCATTGCTTCAGTGATACTATTGTACATCTGGACTAAAAGTGATCATTCTTGGATATTATGGGTGCAGTGTGTGATGGTGCATTTGCAGGCATGGACTGTGCACAAGCTGGGAGGGAGAAGCAAATTTCAAACTACCACATTAAAAACTAGAAAGTTTTGTTTAAGGCTAAATGGGAAGCCAGGTGTTTTTATAGTTTTGTTTCTCTGCTTTCTTAGCTCTTATTTCTGGTCTTGCAGGAGTGGTGTCCTAATCAAAATTCTGAAGCTTGTTGAACATATATCAATTGTGTTTTTAAATGAAAAAAAGGTCAAATAAAATGGAATGAAGAAAGTCTGTTGGAAACTTTAAATTTCTGCTTTATGTTTAGATGTTTGGTGCAGTTTGCTTCTCTAAATGCCTCTGTATAATTAAATGATTAACTGTTTTGTTGATTTTAAGCTGTATGCATTAAAAATAATTTTCTAGTATAAAAATACAGAATTATGCACTCTTACTGAAATTTCCAGTGCTCTCGGCTGGCAATGGAAATTATCTTTCTTCTGCTTATGTGAAGGGCAGGTGGAGTAGATTAATACCTTCCTCCATGTGTGGGTGTACTCCAGCTGGCTGGCTTCACTTGCAAATCACTGGATGCTGGGTAGAAAAGCTCTTTTAATAGCCAAAATGGCTGGCAGACTCAGTGCAGGTACAAAAATTGAAAGAATTCTTTCAAGATCTGTGAAAGAACTATCTGGATCACTTAGACAGTGAGCTTCATGCACCACCGCACAATAATTAGTAATTCCATGCTAAGCTGCTAGAGGCAAAATTTTAACATAATCTGTTAAACATCTACCCATTAAAATAAAATCTTTGCTAGAATTCATCTTCACTGTTTGATCTTCTAAAAAAACTCCCTGAAGATTTTGCAATGCCAAACTTTGTAAGTATATGAAAGAAGCAGGGCTAGACAGAGCATAATTATCTTAGTAACTTTTTTTGCAACTTCCTACTTCTGCAATTGACACGAGGTAGATTTCTCCCACTCTTCCAGACTTAGCGATGGAATACCTGGTTTAAATGTCAGTGAACTGACATTTAACCATCCAGTGTACTGCAATTGCAAATACAATACAGGTTTATCATCCTCTGAGTAATTTTATTCTGCTCTAGCACAGATTGGGCTGAAGGGAAGTAATTGCTATACTAAAGTAGCAGCAACAGAAGTTTCACTAGAGCTGCCCCACTGTAATTTCGTTGGAGGAGCTGTTGAACTGAGGGCTTTGCTGTGCACTGTTTTACTGGTGCTTTAGGACACGTTACCCAGCCTGATTATGAGAATGTGATGATGTTGGAAGGATCTGAAGGGATAGAATGGAGAGAGGTCTTTAAAGTAGTATCAGGTTACTCCTGAGAGCATATGAACTCATCCAAAAGAGCTGTGATGGATGTTCACCTGGAATTGATGCCATGTGCACAATATAACTCTTGAGTTATTTAAAACAACCATCAAAGCCTTTAAAATCCTGAAATATGTGACTGTTAAATATGCTTTTAAAAAGAATGCAAAAAATATAGAAGACAGAATGGGAAGGAATTTTCAGAGATACTGAGATAAATATATAAAGAAAATATGTTCTAGTAAACAAGAGCCAGGTGCCTGCCAGCAGGAACTGTTGCAAAGGTACAGCTAAAATGAAAAACAGTGAGAGTGTGAAGGAGGTAATGAAGCATAAACAAGTAATGTATGCACTGGTCTCTGAAGTGAAATGAGATTACATGTATTAGTTATAAAATCCTCTTTCATTATTAAAAAGATCATTTCAGCAATAGACACAATTTTGAGTAAAGAAACCATGAGCGATGTTTCACAAACTAAGTATTTAGTCCTTTTGAAGTTTTTTCATTAAATGCAGGGTTTTTTGAATTATTATATTAAAAACTAAGTAGGTATTCACTGGTAAAGTAATTAATAGAAGATGTGAATGGTTACTGCTGTTGAGAATTAATGTAATCTGCCATGCTCCTGAAAGACTTGCTAAAAACTGACTGGGTCATGTATTGTGAATGATAAATCTTTAAGAATTGCAGATGTCTGAAAACTGCTTTTACAAATTTTGGGAGTTCTTTCCTTGAAATTTATGCAGGTAAAGTTACAGCCCTGTTCCCTTTTTCTTTTCAAAGGCAAAGTAGATCGTGTCAGGAAGGAATAACTCCATGAAATAATTGAGTATGTAAGAATTTCTTTGGGGGGTTGAGAAATCTTGTTCTTGTTTACTCACCTGTTTGTTTCTGAGGTGATTACTGGAATCAATACTTGCACGTGAGGGGTATGGGAGGAAAAACTATTTGCTATGGCTGATGCTGTGTGTAGTGACAGCCCTTGTGATGGATGTTTGGGGCAAGTTTTCACGAAGTAACCTGAGACTTGAGATTCAGGCAAGTCAGGATCCAAGACAGGAGTAGTAAACTAATTCTATGAGAAGCTGAATGCCATACCACATTCCTTCAGGATCTAGCAGATGCAGGGGCAGTTTGCATTTCAGGAGCACGAGGAATGCCAGCAATCAGAAATGCAATCTCCAGCTGGGGTTTGGTGTTGTGCCTCAGGCTGATGCTCTTGCAGCTGGGCAGTTTGCAATGCTCACATCAAGTCTTTGATACCCACTTTTAGGGTTTGGCTTCTGAGTCGATTCCCACTGAGAAGTACAGGCTATGGATCTGTGGGGTCCTGCAACTTACAGGAGGGTGGGATTGTCGAACTGCAGCCTTGTTCCTGGCCTCATGTAAAGCCTCAGGATTTCCCCCTTACCCTCAAGTCTGTGCGCCTAATGCAGACATCCAGAGAGAGGACATGGCATTGGAGAGCTGTAGTTGGGAAGGAGGGCTGTAGCTCATTGGTGGAGGTTTGCCATGGTTGAAACCCCCTATTTGTGTGATCTCCATAATGTGGACCTACCCCATTTCCCAGTTTTGTGAGGTGCATTGTCCTTGCGGTGAGGAGTCCTGGTCTCCACATAGTTGTGTCCTATTTTGAGTTGAGCAAAATCTGAGGTACAGGAATCTTGAGATAATTGTCATGGTAGTTCTGGAGAAAAAAATAAGTTTATAGATGAACCATGTATTGAAAGGCTGTTGTAAAATATCAGTGGTGAGTAAAGGCGGGCAAATGTGAAACCTTCAGCTGGTAGATTTGAGAAGCAGACTTGATTCAGCTGTGTAAGCACAGGCCTCTGGTCCTACAGAGATGCTCTAGGATCCCCTCTGGCATCCGCTTACCAGCAGGGCATGGATGGGATGTCCAGTGACCTGTGGCAGATATCCTGGTCCCAGGAGAAGCCCCACACATCCCAAAGGATTCACACATTATGAAGGGTTCGTGCAGCTCAGCCAAGGCACAAGGTGCAGCTGCAGAACACTTCACAACATCCCAGTCCATGTCACAGCTCTCAGAAGGACATGCAGACACGTGAAAGTCAACAGAAAGTCACTGCCTGGGATCCAGAACATGGCATGATTTTGCTCTTAATAATTTGCATTCCTTTCTGAAGAACCCATTGCATAATTTGGCTGCAAGTGGCTGAGATCTCGTTTCAGGTGTAATGAGAATTCACAGTTCTTAGAATCTGTGTGCATATTATGTGTAGTATCTCAAAGAGTGTTTGACTGCATTATTTGCTTCCTCAATACATAGTTTGCTCCTCTTGCATCTTTTTGTATTTCTTTGTTTCACCCATTTTTTCCTTTTTGATTAAAAAAAAGTTAGAATCTTTTGTGTATTCTAATTCAGACCCTGATTTGGGTCTGCTATTTTAAATTTGAATTTTTAAGTTTCTATTTTCTAAAGCCTTTTTATTAAGATTATAATAGCAAAGCTTCTTAAAACTACTGACATAAATTAAATGGGTAATTCTACTGAGAGGACCACCTCTGTGAGGCTGCATTGTAGGAGATTGTAGGTAAACCTGTGTCAGGATGCAGTCTTTACCCAAAACCATCTATATTCAGTAGTCATCAGCACATGCAGCAAAATGTCCTTTTTGGAGGACTTCTTCCATTGCTCTCTGTTTAGTGAACAGTAGATCAAACATCAGTTTCTGAAGGGCCCTGTGATTGCAACAGTACTGTACATTTGGTAATACTTGGAAATGCTGCAGTCATTTCCTTTTCCTGTGAAGATGTAAGTTCCCAAACATCCTCATCTGGCCTTTAATTGGTGATAAGCATCTCTGTTCGCAATTTGTTTAGATCGCTTGTCTACTGTACCGAGTTCTGTGTAATTGCTCATTGCTGCACTTAGAGTGAGACTGCCTAACTATCATTTCTTGGGAGTTGAAAGACAGAATATCTGGAAGTACAAAAGTAGGGTTAATATGGAAGTACAAAAATAATGAGGTGAACTTGAGGGAAAAGCCTCCCGACAACTGATTCTCTGAAATCATTGGAATGCACAGTGGAGAGACATTTTATGTTCTCATTTATTACCCATCTGAACAAAAACAAAAAAAAAAAATAGACTAGGTTATTTCTAAATTTTTATTTTGAGTGACTCTAATTATAAGCAGATTTTTACTTTGTTTTATAGACCTGATCTACAATCTCCATTTTTAATTCTACACTTAACCATATATATATAAAGAGTTGATGTAAAATTAATGGAAATAACAGTATAATGATAGAGTATAAATTTCACAGCTGTTATTAAAAGTAGGCCAGCGTAGCTTATATTTACAAAGGAAAAGAGATCCAATTGTCAGCTTTTTTGAAAACAAAACCCAAAAAAGTCCTAGACAATAATTGTCAGCTTTTTTGAAAACAAAACCCAAAAAAGCCCTAGACAATCTGTCCAGTATGGGCTGTTTTTTATGCTTTTTTTTAAAGGAGCCTCCATAGGTCAACAGCTTCCAGGGTTGAATACATTTAATTACTATAGTGGTTTTATTAATCTGCATTTGAATCTTGCCAAACTTAATATTTGAAGAATCACTCCTTTTAATTTTTTTTTTCATTCTTAAATAAATGAGAGAAGAAGGAGAATTCTGCCAATTTAGCTATTTACAAGTTTTTTACCTTTTTTAACAGTAGCTTAGAATGATTAATGTGAACAAATGTCTTTTAGGTTTGTTTGCCAGTGGAAAAGTATACCCGAGCTCATTCAAGTGCTGTTAATGAAAATGACAAAAGCAGTGATTTGTTACTGCAGCTGCCACTAGTTACTGTTTTATAAATCATATGACCTGATGAAATATAGTGTTATTTCCCTGTGTCTGGTAACCCAAAACAAAAGTAAAGCAAGAAAAAAATCTCTAACAATTAACAACAAATCTATTTTGGGAAAAGGAACCTCTTTTTTTTCTGCAACTGGAGAATGTGGAATAGAATGGGGGAGAGGAAACCAAGCCCCAAAACCCAAGATTTTATTTCTTTCTAGAAGGAAATATAAAATTAATAAGCCCACCAAGAATAAGGGTTGGTAGAATTGTGATCTGTAAAATACTCACTAAACATTTTGTGCCATAAAAACGTGATCATGAGTCCCTCTGTGATTTCCTTCAGTATTTTCTGTGGGTAGGTTTTTTCCTCCTTCTGGATAATCTCCTTTCTGCAGGGAGGAAGGATCTCTCTATCAGCCTGTCTAGGTTCGACAAGACAGGAATCTGCGAAGGAGGGCTAAAGCCTCCTGTGCAATGGAGAAGGTAAACCCCCTCCCTCCGAATTACTAGGAGTTTTAAATCAAAAGGCTCTCAGGCAAAGATATGGGAATGGGAGTAACAATTCTTTACTAGGAGAAAACTAGACAACAATTTAAAAAAGGCAAATGCAATTGGTACAAACAAAACCAGTGAAAAAAGTCCAGAACCTGAGGATTCGGGCTGCCAGTATCAGTCCTGCTGGGACGATTGCTCCCCTTGCAGTGGCTGATGAATTGCAGCTGAAGTGGTGATCTTTAGAAGGGTATAGTTTTCCTCTGAAGATCTGGTGGCAGTGGGGCCGGTCTTCCTCTGCGCCAGGGCTGCCTCCGAGCTCCGCCGCTGTCGCCTCCGCGCGCTCCGGCTGCTTCGCTGCGAGTGCCGCCGAAGAGAGCTGCTTCTCTGGCAATCCCCCAAAGTAAAGAGCTGCCCTGTCCCCAAAAGGGTACCCCCTTATATCCAATAAAAGAGTGCTTGGCTTCCCCCTCTGGGTGGAACATCTCACAATAGGATGGTGTTATGTTACCAGCCCTGCATTGAATCAGTCAATGGCCCACTAACAAACCATTACCTCTTAGGAGCAAAACCGGTTCTTGGAAAAGATAACAAAACCTGCCCAACAGGTTTGCCTTCAACAGATGGCAAATAGAATACAAGCTTATCTTACAACCCAGGACATTATCCACCCCTTATTCTATTTCCATCTGCACACCATGAAATCTTACACCCAGTTCTCACTTAAGACCAAGTTTCCCTGTGGTACACAGCGGGTCTCCCCATCTTTCTGCATTACCCACCAAGTGTAACCAGGTCCTTGAGCAAAGACAATCCCACGAATGGGTTGGTCTTTGCCTGAGGTGGGATTAATCCAAACAGTTTTCCCTAAAATACCTTTCATATGTACTACAGGGACCTTATCTCCATCTACTGTGTGTAAGGGTTCTGACTGGGCAGGGCCAGCTTGATTGACAGACCCTCAGGTGTTGACCATCCAGGTTGCTTTTGCCAGGTTAATTTCCCAGTTTCTAAATGTTCCCTCACCAAGTGCCTTCAGGGTAGTCTTAAGGAGTCCGTTGCACCGTTCAACTTTGCCGGCAGCTGGAGCATGATAGGGAATATGATATATCCATTCGATACCATGTTCTCTGGCCCAGGTGTTGATAAGGCTGTTCTTCAAATGGGTGCCGTTGTCAGACTCAATTCTCTCAGGGGTGCCATGTCTCCACAGGACTTGCTTTTCCAAGCCTAAGATGGTGTTCCAGGCAGTGGCATGAGGTACAGGGAAAGTCTCCAGCCATCCAGTGGTGGCTTCCACCATGGTCAGCACGTAGCGCTTGCCTTGGTGTGTCTGGGGCAGAGTGATATAGTCAAACTGCCAGGCCTCCCCATACTTGTACTTGGACCACCGCCCACCATACCATAGGGGCTTCACTCTCTTGGCCTGTTTGATGGCAGCACACGTCTCACAGTCATGGATAACCTGAGAAACACTGTCCATGGTTAGATCCACCCCTCGGTCTCGTGCCCACTTGTAGGTGGCATCTCTGCCCTGATGACCTGAGGCATCATGAGCCCATCGAGCCAGGAACAACTCCCCCTTATGGTGCCAATCTAAGTCTATCTTTGACACCTCTATTTTTGCTGCCTGATCTACCTGCTCGTTGTTTCGGTGCTCCTCATTAGCCTGACTTTTGGGGACATGGGCATCTACATGACGGACTTTCACCGTTAGCTTTTCCACCCGAGAGGCAATGTCTTTCCATATATCAGCAGCCCAGATTGGCTTTCCTCTACGTTGCCAGTTGGCCTTCCTCCACCTTCCCAGCCAGCCCCACAGAGCATTGGCTACCATCCATGAATCAGTATAAAGGTAGAGCTTTGGCCACTTCTCCCTTTCAGCAATGTCCAGAGCCAGCTGAACGGCCTTGAGTTCAGCGAGTTGGCTTGATCCACCTTCTCCTTCGGTAGCTTGTGCAACTTGGCATGTGGGGCTCCATACGGCTGCTTTCCACTTCCGGTTCATCCCTACGATGCGACAGGAACCGTCAGTGAAAAGAGCGTAGCAGGTCTCTTCTGCTGGTAGTTGGTTGTATGGTGGAGCTTCTTCAGCCCTTGCCACTTGTACCTGCTCCTCATCATCAGTGAGACCAAAGTTTTCACCTTCTGGCCAGTTCGTAATTATCTCCAAAATCCCAGGGCGATTCAGGTTTCCAATATGGGCGCGTTGAGTGATGAGGGCAATCCATTTGCTCCATGTTGCGTCAGTGGCATGGTGGGTAGAGGGAACCTTTCCTTTAAACATCCACCCCAGCACCGGTAGTCGGGGTGCCAGGAGGAGTTGTGTTTCTGTGCCAATTACCTCCGAGGCAGCTTGAACTCCTTCAAAGGCAGCCAAGATTTCCTTCTCTGTGGGAGTGTAGTTGGCTTCAGACCCTCTGTAACTTCGGCTCCAGAATCCCAGTGGTCGGCCTCGAGTCTCCCCAGGCACTTTCTGCCAAAGGCTCCAGGACAACCCATGGTTCCCGGCTGCAGAGTAGAGCACATTCTTGACCTCTGGTCCCGTTCTGACTGGGCCAAGGGCTACAGCATGAGCAATCTCCTGCTTGATCTGGGTGAAGGCTTGTTGCTGCTCAGGGCCCCAGTGGAAATCATTCTTCTTTCGGGTAACCAGATAAAGAGGGCTCACAATCTGGCTATACTCAGGAATGTGCATTCTCCAGAAACCTATGGCACCCAGGAAAGCTTGTGTTTCCTTTTTGCTGGTTGGTGGGGACATAGCTGCGATCTTGTTGATGACCTCAGTGGGAATCTGGCACCGTCCATCTTGCCATTTCACTCCCAGGAACTGGATCTCTCGGGCAGGTCCCTTGACTTTGCTCTTCTTGATGGCAAAGCCAGCTTCTAGTAGTATCTGGATGATCTTCTCACCTTTCTCAAACACTTCTGCCGCTGTGCTCCCCCACACAATGATGTCATCAATGTATTGCAGGTGTTCTGGAGCCTCACCCTTTTCTAGTGCAGTCTGGATCAGTCCATGGCAGATGGTGGGGCTGTGTTTCCACCCCTGGGGCAGTCGGTTCCAGGTGTACTGCACGCCCCTCCAGGTGAAAGCAAACTGAGGCCTGCATTCTGCTGCCAGAGGAATGGAGAAAAACGCATTAGCAATATCAATGGTGGCATACCACTTTGCTGCCTTGGACTCCAGCTCGTACTGGAGTTCCAGCATATCCGGTACAGCAGCGCTCAGCGGTGGAGTCACTTCATTTAAGCCACGATAGTCCACAGTCAATCTCCATTCTTTGTCAGATTTGCGCACAGGCCAGATGGGGCTGTTGGGTGAGTGGGTTTTGCTGACCACCCCTTGGCTCTCCAGCTCCCGAATCATTTTGTGGATGGGGATCACGGCATCTCGATCCGTCCGATACTGCCGGCGGTGCACTGTCGAGGTCGCAATTGGCACGCGTTGTTCTTCCACCCTTAGGAGTCCTACTGCAGAGGGGTTTTCTGACAGTCCAGGCAAGGCGTTCAATTGCTTAATGTCTTCTGCCTCTACAGCGGCTATTCCAAAAGCCTACCTGAGTCCCTTTGGGTCTTTGTAATAGCCGTTCCAGAGGAAGTCTATGCCTAGGATACACGGAGCATCTGGGCCAGTCACTATAGGATGTTTCTTCCACTCCTTCCCAGTCAGGCTCACCTCGGCTTCCACCAGAGTCAATTGTTGTGATCCCCCTGTCACACCAGCAATAGAAACAGGCTCTGCCCCCACATGTCCCGATGGTATCAGAGTACACTGTGCACCAGTATCAACTAAAGCATCATATCTTTGTGGCTCTGATGTGCCAGGCCATCGGATCCACACTGTCCAGAAGATCCGGTTTTCCCGTGCCTCTCCCTGGCTAGAGACAGGGCCCCTCTAACACTGGTTATCATTCCTTTCCTGGGCATACATACTAGAGGTCCCTTCAAGGGGGTCTGACAGATCGTACCCACAAGCTTGGTCACGGGAGGTTGAGGCTACCTTCACTTTGGTGGAACTCCCCCGGTTAGAGTTTCCCTCCTTAAGTTGACGGACCCGTGCTGCCAGGACAGAAGTGGGTTTCCCATCCCACCTCCCCATGTCTTCCCCATGGTCACGCAGGAAGAACCACAGATTAGCCCTTGGGGTTTACTCTCTCTCTCTAGCTGGGGATTGTTGGGCGCTAATTCTGGGGCCTGTGACTCTCACGGGTGCTGTATTAACCTTCCTTATCTCCTCCCTCATCTCCTCTTTAAACTCCTTAATCACAGCTGAGATATGAGCCTGCATTGGGCCATTAATCATACTCTCATAATTCCTAAGTTTGTTGGCAACAGAACCCACTGTCTCCCGGTGGGCGTCAGCATTGATTGTTGCAATGAAGGTGGTGTATTGAGATGGCCCAAGATTTGCCAGACTCCACAGCATTTGTCCCGTACACCTGACCTTGTCAGGGTCATTATTGTGTCGTCCATCCCTCCCAAAGAGTACCTCCAATACTGCCACTTCCCTCAGCTGTTGGATCCCTTCCTCGAGGGTCTTCCAGCGCATTCTATGATGGTGCTCTTGCATTCTCTCTCTGTGGACAAACCTCTCCCTGACACTCATTAAGAGCCGCTCCCAGAGAGAAAGGGACCCTGGTTCCCTTACAAAAACCTGATTTATACCCGAGTCCTGGGTCAAGGGTCCCAAGTTCCTTGCCTCACCACCGTCCAGCTGCACGCCTGTACCCATAAGATCCCAAACCCGGAGTAGACAGGTAGCATAAGCCTCACGCCCTCGTCGCACAATGTCTTTATGCAGATTACGAAGACTTTCGTACGTCAGGGACTCGGTGATGATAGCAATCTCTGGGTCCCCTGTGGGTTGTGAGGTTCCTCCATTCCTGTCCCTATCTGCAGGGTGCTCTGCTTTCACCTTAGACTTCCTTGTTTCTACCGGGGCAACTGCTGCTGACTGTGACTGCCTTTGTGGTTCAGCTGGAACCTGGACAGTTGTAACATCTGTGGGTTCCACAGCTGTACTATTAGACTGTCCCTCCTCAAGGCAAAGGGCCGGTTTCTCACCAGCTGGGGAAATGCACTCCTTCAGCATCTCTCGTATCTCCTTAACCAGAACCCTCACCCAATCTGGGCGGTTCATTTCTGAGGTGGGCTGTGGGGCAGGGTCAGGCTCTGGAGCAGCAGCATCTCGAGTCTGTGGTGTAGGTGTGAGGGTAGTTATCCAGGTTAATCTTCCCTTATCTCTGAATGCTAAATATAACAGGACTATCAGCAACACCACCCATTGTATGGTATCATTAGCACTTAGAAAGGATCTTAACCCTTTGAGAACTGGTGGAGCAGACCCAAAAAGATGGTTAAAAGGTTGGGAGAAAGTTTGCCCAGGCACTATTTCCTCGCAGTAGGTACCGTTATTAAAGTAACCCCAAAAACATACAGTTAATGTGTGATAGCTATGAATCCATGTACCTGCCTTCCAGAGGAAATTAAAGATCCATGAATTCCTCACCCAATTAACCCAGAAGCCAAACTTGATAACGGACACCGTAGCCTTAGTTATAGGACACATTTTTAGATAAGGGTCTGCAAATGGGAAAAGTATAGCTACGATAACATGCCACCCAAACCAAGGTAAACTAGACCACATGGTGATGCTGAAGATGTTTTTACACGCAACAAAAAACCAAATTACTTAAGAACTGTTAATCCTTTTTCCCTCTCAATGCCCTCGAGCCGCACGTTGGGCGCCAAAATCTGTCTAGGTTCGACAAGACAGGAATCTGCGAAGGAGGGCTAAAGCCTCCTGTGCAATGGAGAAGGTAAACCCCCTCCTTCCGAATTACTAGGAGTTTTAAATCAAAAGGCTCTCAGGCAAAGATATGGGAATGGGAGTAACAATTCTTTACTAGGAGAAAACTAGACAACAATTTAAAAAAGGCAAATGCAATTGGTACAAACAAAACCAGTGAAAAAAGTCCAGAACCTGAGGATTCGGGCTGCCAGTATCAGTCCTGCTGGGACGATTGCTCCCCTTGCAGTGGCTGATGAATTGCAGCTGAAGTGGTGATCTTTAGAAGGGTATAGTTTTCCTCTGAAGATCTGGTGGCAGTGGGGCCGGTCTTCCTCTGCGCCGGGGTTGCCTCCGAGCTCCGCCGCTGTCGCCTCCGCGCGCTCCGGCTGCTTCGCTGCGATTGCCGCCGAAGAGAGCTGCTTCTCTGGCAATCCCCCAAAGTAAAGAGCTGCCCTGTCCCCAAAAATAAAAGAGTGCTTGGCTTCCCCCTCTGGGTGGAACATCTCACAATAGGATGGTGTTATGTTACCAGCCCTGCATTGAATCAGTCAATGGCCCACTAACAAACCATTACCTCTTAGGAGCAAAACCGGTTCTTGGAAAAGATAACAAAACCTGCCCAACAGGTTTGCCTTCAACAGATGGCAAATAGAATACAAGCTTATCTTACAACCCAGGACACAGCCTAGGACCTGAGCAACCCTTTGAGTGACCCTTTTGGAAGGCTGTGTATGCTGGACCTATTTGGGTATGCAAAGTTGTTATTCTTGGTCACCACAAGGCTCTTCCACTTAGACACAGATATCAAGGTCATCTCAATTGCTAAGTCAAAAAGAAATGGGAAGCCTTTCCTAATGTGATCCTTGGTTTATTTATTGTGTGTCTTTTGTTGAATTTTTTAAACTTCTGCTCAGGCTGGCTTTTGTCACTGATTTGCTTCCCTGCAAAAATTGTTTTTTTTAAGAGATCCTATAATTTTTTTTTTAATTTGCTGTGGCATCTTGCAGGCCTAATCAAACTGAAGTCCAATACTCTGTACACCCTGACACCAGCAAAACTATGCTATCCCTAGTTTGGTTTCCTGGGGAGTCTTTTCTTGCTGAAAAGGTTTTATGAGCTGTATAATCACATATTTGTGATTAATCCCTTTATACGGGGTCACTGCAAAAGGAAAGGATTATCTGTTATAGTAGCACTCCCTTTTCTTATAACACTGAATTCTCTTAAAACTTTCTGTTCTGTTGGAGTTTATGCTCAGACTTGCTTTGTATTCTGCTATGGACGTATACTTGAATCCTATCTTAAGATTTCAATAAAAAATGATGGATGAGAAGAATTTTTGAGGTCTTACATAACTTGATAACTTGATAAGTTGAACATATCCAGTTCCCTCACTCATTGTCATTGCCACATTGTCATTAGGGCCTACATATAATTACAATTTATCAATATAACCTCCCACAAAGCTGGACATCATATTGTACATTTGATATTTATTGATCAGTATACTTATCTGTCATCAGTAAATCACAGTCTCTCTGCAGGAGTAGTCTGTGCTGTGCACCACAATAATAGTGCTGCTTAGAGTCCAATTTTAATGAGGTTTGAGATTATCAGATTAGTTACTAATGTAAACCAGGGTACTGTAATAATTGATTAACAAATCAACAAGTTGTCTTTGACAGTTTATGGATGAGAGGGACCTGTCTGTGTTGCAGGAGGATGTTCAAGGGGCAGGCTTGCTTGTATCTAATTCTCAGGGAGTCTGAAGAGAAATGATGTGTTTGTGTGTCCATACTCAGAAAAACAAGCCAAAATACCAATGCATTTTATCTCTGAAGAAAAATGCAGAAGACACTGGTAATATTTTAGTATACTGTAGACCAAGTGCCTTCATAGCACATGTTTTACATGATAATCAGCATAAACTTGACCCTACACCAATGAATACACATGAATGCTATACTCCATAGTTTAGGCAAACAGCTGTATTTCAAATTTATCTTTTTACTTTGAAAGACTGTAAAATTAAAACAACAGCAAATGCAGCAATGCAGATTTTTTTTTTTCTCCTGTATTGCATAGTCAAATAAACATTTATTTCCCAACAGCAAAATGCTTTTTAAAATATACTTTTAGTTTTCCTTAAACCCTAGTTTTTAGCATTTTATTGTGGGGAGAGAAAAACAAAAGAAGGAGTCTTCCATGGAGAGAGGGAAGATAGTGCATTGTGAATTCTAACATCAACAAAACAGTTAAACAGTTTGATAATAGTATTCATCTGTTGCCTGATTTCTGCTCTCTTCTTTAAATCTTAAACACTTGTGTGCCAGAAGAAACCTTTTCACATTTTCAACCATTCTCTTCAATTTCCCATTGAATTGTTGTCATTAGTTTGAAGACTGTGTTTGAGCTTTTGCTAGACTTGTGATTCAAGAAATCGTGGGTAGGAATTCTATCCATGTGCTTGTAGATTATTCTCTGTGCTTCATCAAAGCAGGACTGTGTTGGCTCTTGAATATTCCTTATAATTGCTTTCCTTGAAGGACTGTCAATGTTTATCTGAAACATAAATGGGAAAACCAACTCAGTCCTGACTACTGTGATTAGTGGAGGTCGAGAGCAGCAGTGAAGTCTGTGCTGCTGGGCCTGTGTGCGGAATATGGCAAGGCTCCAAATGTGAGGGAGTCTGGCTGGATGAGTTTGGTTTGCTCACTACTTCTAGGAAGAATAAGAGAACAGGGACAATTCAGGCAGGAGTTGTCCTGTCAACACGGTTTGGAAGGAGTGGCTGCAGTAGAAGGAGTAGCTGGTATCCAACCCTGCTTTTCTCTGCTAAGAATTGTTCCTAGAGCTACAGTCAGGTTCCAGAAAAACCCTGATGAGTACAAGTGCCCGGAGATGCAGTGGGGAAAAAAAAGGCTAAAAGTGTTATGGCCTGAGATAAAATTGAGCCTATATATCAACCTTGTTTAGGAAAAGTTTTCATTCCTAGAGTTTTCTTGCTGCAGTTCATGGTTTGTAGCAGATAAACTGAAGCTCTGCAGGTATGAAACAACAGAAAGGTCTGGTGGTCAGCAAAAACACCAGATAAAAGAAACCCTTTGAAAATCCATCACCTTATGATAAGTTCATTGGTTGTGTTCAGGTTGACCTTGTGTGTTAATCTGGAGAGGAGACCTCTAAAGATTTGCTTGGTGCTGATGTCTTTCATGGGTTGAGACCTTCCTCCTCCAGAGGAGTAATTTGAGTGGCCCCTTTTTAAATGCTGCTGTAATTTGAATATAAATTGTGTTTCATATCCTCATGAACATCTAGTTTTTTTAGAGTGGTACATAGTTCCTATGCTAATAGTGCGTATCAAGAAAATGTGAAATTGGACTGTCCTGAAGCTCTAGAAACCAGACAGCCAGTAGAAAGATTCAAATACACACTAATTAAGAAAAAAATGAACAGCTTATTTATAACTGTCCTGATGTAAGCCCTTACATTTGATTAATGAATTTGTGGTTGGCAATATTGACATTTCTCTTTTGTAAGTGCAAATGTGTTGCTGAGTTCCCTATAGCTGCATATACTAAAAAAAAAAAAAACCAAAAAAGAAAAAAAAACAGAGGGAAAAAAGGATAAGAATGCATTGTTATGCCAAATTGGCATTTAAATCCAACAGAGGGAGCTTTAAAATTTCCTCAGTAGTTTAGTCATTTAAAGCAGCAACTGCTCTCAGCCAACATTTGGAAATCCAACCTATTTGGATTTAGCTTCTCCTCCAGTGCCAGCAGGGAGGCTGAATTTTGAGACTCTACAATAATTTCGTTGTTACACATAAACCAGAAAATAATGTAGCATGATTCTTTAGTTATGTCAGCTTGCCGGAGGTAGTAGCAATTAAAGCTGCTGTTGGCTTGGTTTTGCAAGAAGAGTACTAAGCAGGAATTCTTAAAGGTCATAGAGTATGTCTGGCTGAGCAGGAATGACTTTTTTCTATAGCCATTTGTCAGGGGAAAAAACCCAGATACTTTACATACAAATTTGCTGTTTTCCTTAACTAAAAAAAAAAAAAAAAAAAAAAAAAAAAAAAAAAGTTTCTTGGAATCTTTCTTATCACCTATTTTGCAAAGGGGTCAGCACTGGGTAGAGTTTTTACTTTGCTCAGTTATATTTACTTTTGCAAAAGCCAGATTGAGATGCAGATATACAGATAGATATAGGTAGCAATGAGATAATAAAAAATATTGTGAAGTGATATCAATAGCGTCTGGATCTGATGTTAAAAAGAAAAAAAAAATTATAGCAGATCCATGAATTTGGTTCATAACTGAGTTTTTAACTGAAATTTCCTTGTGTTCTTGGTGGCTGTAGTTGAAAGATTCACCTATAGATGAGATGTGGATTCAAATATTAAAATTCTGTGTGGAAAAGAGTTTGGGGAGAGGATGAATAGAAGTTTTCACTCCCTTCGGCACAAGATGAGCTAGGCATTTGTTGTTGGTCTGCTGTGTGACACTTCAGGCATTTCTATAAAATAAAGAGCTTGTGATCTTGTAGTCACCTCGTTGGGAGCCTGGGGTTGGATGCAACTTGCAAAGAGCTTCCTGGTCATGGAAATCTTTTTCCTCTGTGATTTTATCTTCTTATAAGCTTCACAGGCAAGCCAGAATTCTATGTTTTTATCACTGTGTTCTGTCTTCAAGTAGGTCTTATAGATTATTGGCTCATCTGTAAATATTTCAGAAGCCAAATTTATATTGCCTGTCTACATGCATTACCTTTAGAGGCAGCGATTACATGTGTGCCTGGTACTTCTGCTGTCGTTTTGTCTCTTTGAACACTTTTCTGCTGAGGAGTTTCTCCCTGTGCAGTAACATACTAGGTTGTTTAAGATTTTAATGGCAATTTTGGTTTTTTTTGCCACAGTGCCAGTCCTCAGGAGTAATTTTTAGAGGTTTGTGCTGTGATTTTTTCATCACTATTTTAAAAAATGTAATTCAGCAGTGATGTTCTGGACTGCTGCCCATTCAAGAAATGTGGGAGAGCTCTGAGCCCTATATGAAGCAGAGGGGAATGGAGTGGGAAAGTTCAGAATTCCTGCTGCATTTACAGCTCTTCCTATCCCTGAGTATTGGATCTGCCTTCCATGGCATTCCTCTGAATAGATATGCCATTATACAGTCTCTTTAGTGTATGTGGGATTTCCCAAGTGAACTTTGTCACTTTTCTGATAATATAAGGTGCTATTCAGTACTCTAAGTGGGGATGTGGTAGACAAACCATGGCCTCATTGTGTGTCTGTAAAGGAATTACACATGATTGCAGAAATGGCAAGTTTGGGAAAGCATTTGCAGCATGCTATGTTTATTTCCAGTGTGATGTGTGCTAGGCATGTCACAAAGTTGGTTTTAATTAGTTGCGTATAAGGCAGTGTATATTATGCAGCATGAGTTGCTGATTTTGTTTTGTGGGAACTTTTCTGAGCAATCCATCTGGGACGCAAACACACAGTTACTTACTTTTGCTTGTTACCAGATTTTCAAAAGACTGGGACCAATGTAGCACTTCCTCCAAAGACACCCTTTAAAAAAAAGGTCATTATTGCAGGATTAGCTGTAGCTCAAAGTATAAAAGACTTAATTACCCTGTTGAAAATCTATCCCCTAATTTAAATATGAGCTTTATGAATCTTAATTTTAAAAGTCTATCTTGCATCTTCCAGATCTTGTGCTTATCATGCCAAGACAAATATTTTTCTTGCTGTATACAGTTCGATTTCAAGGTGATCCATGTAATTCCTCTGGAAATGGCATTCACTTATTTAAACTGTGCTTAGGAAAAACACAAGAAAAGTCCTGCCCTTTTAGACAGCAACTTCTTTGGAGACAGGAATCATCATAGAATTCAGGAAATATTGATGTTTGTATTTAGTAGCAAAGTCTTTGGGGCACAAGACCCTATTGTAATATTTCAAGGCCTTTAACATCAAAGTTGACTTATCATCTGAGACCTGAATATAAGCTCCAAGTATAAGGTAAATAATGAAAGGTTAATGCAATCTTAGCTATTTACTATCAGAACCAGTTGTTTACAATGCAGTGTGACACATTATTGCTAATCTGCACAGCCCTTGGAAGTGGCTAAAATCAGATTTTACTTTCATGTTTGCTATTCTTAAACAGTAAGTTCATAAGCTTGTAGGAGTCTCATGCCTGATTCTGGGAAAGAGCATGGAAGTAGTGAGGTGAGAGACTAAGCAATTTAAAGAAAAACAAATGTTGGAGAGCAATATCTCCATTTAAGTGCATGTAGCTCCATTTACACCAATGTATTTTCAAGCATTGTAGTTTTAGGACACCAATGCTGGTAACTTGGAAGAGATTCTTATGCTTATGTTAGTAAAAGAAAGGACAGGGGATGTATTCCAGTGGGTACTATCCATTATGCATTATCCATTATGCATCAGCCAAATTTTGAGATCTCCTCTCATTGATCCCCTCTGATTGAATATTGCTTTTCATGGCAGCTATAATTTTGTCAACAACTATTTAGTATCACAGGGCTTTTTAAAAATTTAAATCAAAATCAGCTTTGATATGAGTGTTGCATGATGCTTTATATATTTCTGATGCAGAACATTACCTGCTCTGTAGCTTTTTTAATTGGTAATGATTTTTAATTTATTTATACCTTGATACAACTCTCTTTCTCTGAAAATGTACGTGACTGGGCAATTATTTTCTCAGGCTTGTGATCAGTCTGACATGGTCAAAGAAATATAGAGTAAGAGAAATGCTACCACTGTTGAACTGTGATGTCAGTAACTCTCTAGTAACTCTTGGCACTAAAGGTTTTTTTTTCTTTCTCATGAGCTATTAGCCTTTTCTCTATAAAAAACTCATAAAGCATGTGGTTATGGGGAGTGTGAATCTCTAGTTCTTTGAATTATTTTTTTTCTCCTTAAAAACTACTTCTCAGTCATATTTGCTGTTCCCAATGACGATAATTTTTCACCTATCAGTAATAGCACTTGTATAGAATGAGTGACAATATTGTCTGTCTCACTGAACATCATCAGAAGAGCCATCTTATTTCCATTTCTGATTATTTGTCTTTAGCATTAATTTGTCAAACAGAAAAAACCTGTCTGCCTGATGGGGCAGCTGACACAGAGGAAAATATTTTTACCTTTTTACTTTCTTTTAACAATAAGGAAAATATGAAGGGCAGTAAGGAAATAGGTCATGGTGATCTGTATTAATACCCCTTTAGTAGCTCTTGTTCTGATAGTAAATGTCTTGCTGCACTGATTTGCAACATGATTGGATTTGCTGAAGTACTGAAAAAAAAAAAAAAAACAAGCCTCTCCAAAAATAACTAAGGCTTTATAGCTGGGACTCAAAAACTTAAATTGTAGTGTCCTGTGGGAGGTATTTCTCACTTATTGTACACCCTCTGCTGTTAGTGGCTCCCCTCATCATCATGGTGCAGAAATTCTCATCAAGTAGTTGGAAACACTGTCTGGATTTCTACTCCTGATTTCACCCAAATGACAGTTTCAGGGGTCATCAGGTGCTCCCTAGTACTGCTGTGGGGCATGTGTCTCAATAAATCAGTTCTGTGTTTGATCTGATACCAGCAGAAGGCATTTTGGATGGAAGCATTCCACCATCCCAATGGGACATATCCCCCAAATTGCTGGCAGTGCTTGGCCCCTACAGAGCCTGTGGCACCTGAGGACTTGCAGGAGCTACTTGGCTGTATCTCTTATGCAACACATGAATATTCAGATTTTGCCAATAGCCTTAATTCTTTAAAAAATGGACCCAAAATATTTGGCTTTCTAATTCCTCCCAAGTCCAAATCTGGACTTAATCCAGGGGTGAGTTTGGGCCCATGCCTGTGTAACATTAAGGGAGTTCCCAGTGGGATATGCCAGTGTAAATCCATGTGCTGTTGAGGAAGGGGCTGCCAGAAGGTGCTTGGCTGGAGCAGCTGTGAAGGTGTTGCCCTCTTTTGCATGATCTTAAGCTTACAATGAAAACCTCCACTGTGAATTTTGAGGGGTTTGTTTCTCCTACTCAGCTGCGTGGACTGCAGAACATAAGATTGTTATCCTTATTTAGAACTGATCCCATTTTTTTCTGCTCTGAATATCTTGCAAAGCCAGCAAGTATTTGGACTCATTCTCCTAAACATGGAAAATATGTGAATTTTTAATCTGCTATGCTGAGGTCTGGCTTTCTTAAATAAAAATGTATATATATTTATATGTATAGCAGTGCAATCAGTTCTAACAGTATTCTTATTTTGTACATCTGGTCTTTATCTATGAGTAATTTCTGAAGCATTTGACAAAAATATATTTTGTAAGATATGAGAACTTAAAAAAAAAAAAAAAAGGCAAATTAACCAGGCAATCCAGTGGATGTCTATCAGGGAAGTATAGAAATGTTAATAATTTTCCCTCTTTGCTTCTCCAAATATGAAAGGAGATTGAAGGTTGAGGCTGACCCAAAGCAGAATGAAACTAGAAATCTTTTTTTCCTCTGAAAGCTCAGGGTGACCAGGATCAAGTATCAGAGCTCAATGTAAACTGGACAATTCTGAATAAATTGTTAAGTATCTGAGATTAACATTGATATATGTCCAGTGTGTATCTCAAAGACAATAAAAGTCATATACAACTTGCCTTTATATACATATGATATCCATAAGAGAGGGTGTAGTTTATTAGGATGAGGCAGTTGTAAATGTTCATCTAAAAAAGACAAAATAAAAAAAATCTCTTGTGACATGGGGTATGTTTAGTGCTTCTCTTTTGGCTTTCAAGCAATGCCAAATGCTGAGTTTACATTGGACTGTAAGTTTATATAGGCCTGCTGGAAATCGAAATAGCCAATTTATTTAAACGTGGAGTTTCTTTCAGATTTGGAGTTAACTGGCACGTATTATACCTATGACCAATTTTTTCCTTCCAAATGAAGCACACAGTAAAACACAGGACAAGGTTCTATCTCCCAGCTTTCTGAAGCTGTGAAATGCTTCCTTTGCCTTTAGTGTGGTTTTCCTTGTTTCCCTGAGGTCTATATTCATTTTTATAACAAATGAGAGTCTTGCCCAGTACATTTCCTGCAGGGTATTGAAATGTCATAACTTTGCCCAACTGCTGCACTGCAACTCCTGTGCACATTCCCTGCAGCCCTGTAGGACTGCCAGTTGCAGCTTCCTGCTTCAGAATTCTGTCAGCTATGTTCTCTGCTACGTCTCCATGACTTCTGAATTGTTCCACTAGAATTTACTCGTCTCACCCTCTGCCTAGAAGTAACTGTTTAAAACTACACAATATTCCATATTTAAGATGAAATTATGTATTTAATTCTGGCATATGATTAATATTTATCACTTTATTTTAGGCTATATTGCCCAATGCCATCTATTTTGGGTGTTTTCATGTTGCAATCATTCATCTTCTATCCACTGAAATGTAAATTAAATGCAGCCTTTGTGGCTTTTTTGAAACTGAGAGAAATTAATGTAGATTTCTTACTATACAGAGATTTGCAAGAAATTAAATGAAGCAATATTAAGTAATCCAGTTCAGCTACTTCCATCTGAATTTGAAGTGCCAATTATTAATTTTTTCTTCAGGTGATGGCTGCACGAAGTGACTTTTGTGTAAGGAAATGTTATTGTTCTGAGGAGCCATTTAATTTTAATTAGAAGCTTTAAACTTGTAGAGAACACACATTTTCCAAGCATACACATCCAGGGTTCTGTGGTTCTCTCTTTAAGTTAGACTCATTTCCTAATAGACCAAGGAACAGAGCATACTTATTTTATCTTTACCAGTGCTGATTTGGAACATCTTTCCACTGAGGCATAGTCTAGGTTTCATTAGTCTGACATTGTGTGTTTCTGCTGACAGTGGTCTTAAACCTAGAACAAGACAGGAGCAGTACAAAAGCTACAGCAGACCCTGGAGCAGGGTGATAGTTTTGGACCATTGAGCTCCCACAAGAGCAGCCTATTACCTGTGACATTGTCCTATTAGTGCCCTGTCATCTGTTGTAAATCATAAATTACATCATAACTACTCCTTACAGCTTTCCAGTGTTCACATAACTTGACTTGGATCATGGAACTCTTCTCACTCAATATTTATGAAACACTGTGTTCTTTCACTTTGCTTGTTCTAAGATATTATTGCAACAAGGCCACAAGCTTTCTAATGTGTAGGAGCTGTGTGTTTCCTGCAGGACTGGTAATCAAACAAAAAGCCACATGGCTACAACTCTTTTGCAGAAGGAATTCCCTGACTGATGATAAATTAATATAAGTGCTGGAGTTATTCATGTCTGTAAAAGATATAAGCAGTGCTGATCTGGAAATGACTGTTTAACTGTTTTAATATTTAATATTATATTTTATATGGAGAAATATCAGGAAAACTGATTTGGTACATCAAAGAAAATTATCTATTTGCCTTTCAAATGGCAACACACATTTTGATTTCTGAGCACCCTTATTCTGTGCCAATGAATCTAAACTACCAAATGCCACAGCTTTAATGCACAGCATAACTTTCATCAGAGAGAAACTGCTATGTAAATGTTCTAACTGATTGCCCATGTAGTGTTCACACAGAATTCACAGAATGACTGGGTTGGAAGAGACCTTAAAGATCATCGAGTCCAACCCATGCCCTAACACCTCAACTAAACCCTGGCACCCAGTGCCACATCCAAGCTTTTTTAAAACACATCCAGTATGGTGACTGTACTGCCTCCCTGGGCAGACCATTCCAGTACTTTAACTCTTCAAGTGAAAAACTTCTTCCTAATATCCAACCTGTATTTCCCTTGGCACTGCTTGAGACTGTCCTCTGATTCTGTCAGTGCTGCCTGGAGAAAGAGACCAACCTCACCTGACTGCAACCACCTTTCAGGGAGCTGTAGATGTTGGAACTCAAAATGTTGCTCAGACATTTTTGGAGTTTCCAGGCCCTGGTCAGAATCATTTGAAACCCTGGCAGGAAGCTGCAAACAGCTGTGATTTTGAGTTTGAGCCATGGAATCATTTACCAACTTTGCAGGTAGAACAAGAAGTCACAAAAGTTTAGATATTATAGTAAAATTAGTTACAAAGTAGGGAGAAGAATTTTTTTGTATTGTACAAGGGTGTTAAAACCTGTACAAGGGGGTTTTTACTCTGTACATGGGGTTAGAAGTTTTAAGATGGAGGAATGTAGGCCAGTCCTGTTTCTCCTCTTCCTTTTTCCTTGCCTTCAAGTTTTTGGTGATGTTGGCACTCACAGATTGGTTTAGAGTAGAAAAGCACCTTGTAACATAGGTAGTAGGTTTTGGGGAAAAACTGTAAACATGTAATACGTAATATATCATATAAAAGACAGCAGCAGCCCTGGGCAGGGAGAGAGAAGAAGAAAACAGCAGACAGAGAGGCTGTCAGGGTGTGTGTGTGCCTCTGCCTGAGCTGTGAGCAAACCACAGCAGCCTGAGAAGAAAATCTTTTAGATAGCTTGCAATAAACTGCCCTGAGACCGAACAACAGAGATTGCTGAGCCTTTCTTTGGAAGCTTGGGTTGGAGGAGAGAGTTTTCCACCACACGGAACCCCTGAACCCGGCGGGGGTTCCGATAGTAGAGAGTGATAAGGTCACCTCTGAGTCTCCTTTTCTCCAGGCTGAGCACCCGCATCTCCCTCAAATGTTCCTCACAGGGTTTGTGTTCCCAACCCCTCTCCAGCCTTGTTGCCCTCCTCTGGACGTGCTCAAGCATCTCAACGTGCTTCCCAAACTGAGGGGCCAGAACTGGACACAGAATTCGAGGTGCAGCCTCAGCAGTTATTTAGATTATTTTGCACTGAGTATTACACAGAATATTCACCTATATAGGGTAAAGCTGGGTATACATCAGAAACATTTCTAATATGAATGCCTTTGCAATGCTGAGAACTTTACATGCCAAGAGAAAAGACAAGTGTTCCCTCACCTATGCTATATTTTCCTGATAATATTTCAAAGTGCAAAATCTCATACTTACAGAAACTTCTTTGGGGTTGTTTCCTTTAATCAAAAAGCTTCATTTAGTAGTTGCATTTGCCACGGTAGCTTTCCAAATTTCTTGCCCTGCTTTTTAGTTTTCTTATTTTCTCTTAGTGTGGATGGTCTTAGTACCCACTGTCCGTGTCTGTGCTGCTCATAATAGTGCCTGACTCCTCTTTTATACATATCACAGGCAAATATTGGCCATGGTTTCCATCAGAAAAAGCTCCTTTGGGCTCCAATGTGCCACTGATAGAGTCTGTTTACACTGAATTTATCTTGACATCTCTGCTGATCAGCTGTAATGACATGAAGCTGTACTTTACTTCATTGAAATTTTCCATGTATTGTCCAAGTCCCGTGACCAATGTTTTCCATTCCTTTATCAAAGTTCTTGTTGTGAAATGTGTAATCCATGTTGAAATGAGATAAAGAGCATGAGTACCCTTGCACTGAAACCAGCTTTATTCTTACAGGCAGCATTATGACAGCACTTTGGAATGCTCTGGGAGAACCTTTTTCTGCTTGGACCCATCAGTGTCAGGCTTTTGTGTACTCCTACCTGGCCTTGTGTGAGGTCCTCTGTCATTCTTCTTATAGCGGTTGCCCAGGTTATGGCATCATCTTCGGTTGGGACATACCTATGTTTTGCTCGTTCTTCTCTAGCCAAGTGTTTGAAAGGAGCTGTGCAGTGCTATTGCACTGAAGTTGCTGTTTGCCAGTGGAAGACTGATCTGACTGACAAGTTTTATAGTGATGCTGGGGCTTTGAGACCAAATACTGACTCAGCTGCTTGCTGCAAATTAGGCACAGCAGGGGATATTTCTGGAGGGCTTTCTGTCCTTCTTCTGGTGATTGTGACTTGGGATGTCTGGGAATTTGCTACAAGGCTACAAGGACAGAATGACCCTATTGGGAGGGGAAGGTTTGTCATGTCCCTACTCCCTCTGACAGCCCAACTCTGTGCTGTGATACCTTTCAATCTTACCTTTTTGCTCTAGCTCATCTTTTTTTCCTCTTACAGAGGCTCCCAGGCAGAGCATGAACCGTGTAGGATTGGAACTTAACTTAAACTGAGGTTTGAACCTCCAACCATGCAGTACACTCATTTATTTTACTGAAGCTCACCCTACTGGTACACAGGCTTTGTGTATGAGATGTGCATCCCTTTTCCCACAGCACTGGTTCTGCTGGGGAGAAAATGTGTGTGGTGTGCTCACCTCCAGCAGAACCTGGTGGCAGAGCAGGGCAGCTTTACATGAGACCTTGGCCTTGTGCTTAGGGAAGGGCAAATATCACTCTGATCTATTTCCTATTGATTGCTAATTCATTAAATCTTATTCTATATTCATTGCAACTTTACACAAGATTTTGGAGTATTTTGTTCCATTTCTCTA
Source organism: Lonchura striata (assembly GCF_050655825.1). Classification (NCBI taxonomy): domain Eukaryota; kingdom Metazoa; phylum Chordata; class Aves; order Passeriformes; family Estrildidae; genus Lonchura; species Lonchura striata. Next base: position 32,436,258 of record NC_140710.1, on the reverse strand, counting down.
ATGGGAATGGGCAGGAGCAAATTAACTTGAGCTGATTGTTCACGTAATCACAATAGTGAGATGCTTCAAGTTTGTTCCGTGCCTCCTCATACTTCTAATGCTTCATTTGCAGGCAGTTATATGTTAAAGCATCTGAGGGCCAGAACTTGACATGTTAAAATATGTCTATAAAGAATCTCATTTGTAGAACTCCTTAAATTTAAAATAAGAAAAAAGCATATTATTAATAACTGTGACTGGAAAAGTTACAGAATGCAAATCCCAATTATGTTAATAGTCTCTCATGATTTGTACCAGTATTTGACTATTTGATCTACATATATTTGGAAAAGTGTGGGAACTCAAAATGTCTCTCAGACATTTTTAGAGGTTCCAGGCCTTGGTCAGAAGCATTCTAGACCCTGGCAGACAGCTGAAAAACAACTGTGATTTTGAGTTTGAACCATGGAATGAATTACCAACTTTGGAGGTGGAACAAGCAATCACAAAAGGTTAGATAGTATAGTATAAGTAGTTACGAAGTAGAGGGGAAATTTTTTTAGTATTGTACAGAGGGGTTTTAGTGCATGTACAGGGGGGTTTTTACTTTGTACATGGGAGTCAGAAGTTCTAAGATGGAGGAAAGTGGGCTGAACCCATCCTTCTTCCTTCTTCTTCCTTACCTCCATGTTCTTGGTGATGTTGGCACTCATAGATTGGTTTAGAGTAGAAAAACACTTGGCAACGTAGGTAGTAGGTATTGGGGAATAATTGTAAACATGTTATACGTAATATATCTTATAAAAGATAGCAGCAACCCTGGGCGGAGAGAGAGACGAAGAAGACAGCAGATAGAGAAGATGTCAGGGTGTGTGTGTGCCTCTACCCAGGCCACTAATCAAATAGCTGCAGTCCAAGAACATAATCTGTTAGATAACTAGCAATAAACTGCCTTGAGACCGAACAGCTAAGCCTGCGGAGTTTTTCTTTGGAAGCACGGGTTAGAGGAGGAATTTCACCACCACATGTGGCCCCAAAACAAAGCTGGGGTTCCCACAGAAAAGCCTTACATGGGCTTAAGCACATTCTTTTGAAAAAGCCTAATTATATCTATTTTTTTTAATTCTAAACTTTATTTGCATTAAAGGAAAACTAATCTAAAATCCCACTTTAAAATTAACAGTAATAAACTATTTAGGTTTTTTCCTATCAGCTGTTGTTCAGGGGACCACATATAAGATTATATCTTTGTGAAGTTAAATTGTGCAGTGACTGAGAATCAGTAACCAATGACTTTGTGCTCAAACATTTTCTTTTCTGTATTACAGGTGTTTAAAAAATGCTGTAACACTGCGTAAAATTGAAATAAGCTCATCCTGGGGTTTTCTCCCTAAGTTTGTTTTTACTATTAAACTGAAGAAAATACTTCTGCAAACCTCTGGTGCCTTGTATAGTGGAGGATACTTAGTTGCAGGATTTGTTGCAAATTTCATGTTTTGTTGTATCCTTGACCATGTGCTAAAGAAAAATTTGAAACTTAATGGGTTTCAAAAACAATTTAACAACATGTTTCTCTATGTCAGCTCTTTCCACTATGGTCATGTATAGCTTGGTACCCAGAAAAGTTACCCATCTACTTCCCTTTTCAGAATATTTGCAACGCATAAGAGTGGATAGTTTAGTTGCTAACCAGGTGTGCTGCTCTGTAAAATTTAACCTAAATCCCACCCTTCCTAGTGTTGCATACGAATTCCACTAGATGTCATCTGTTATCACACTGAAGGAGGAGGTTTGAACCACCGTGTCCATCAGCTCAGCCTGCTTTGGGGAGGGTGGGTGTGGGTGCAGGCTCTGAATGGGGATATTGTAGTGACACCTTTACAAATGGTTCCTTCTAGCATGAAAGAATCTTGGTGAGACTCTGAGACCTGCAGGTAATTTCTGAGGGGGCCTTTTCCCTTTGGATTCCTTGTGCTGTCAGGTGTAGGGTACAGAATAGCCCTAGAATCATGAAGGCATGTGCTATACAGGAATCATTTGTTGCTTAGTTTATTCAGTGGTTGAGCTGGATGTGGTTTCCAGAAAGAAAATAAGGGAAATTTTGAGGTATCAAAACTGAGAAAATGCTTTCTTGCTATATATTTGAAAATAACCTCATAAAATGTTAGGTTTTCTGTGCAACAAAGTTTTGCTCACAGGGATGCAGGGAACAGTGTTCACAGCTTCAGTCTTTACAGTAGGTCAAAACAATCAATAAGTTATCTGCAGATATAGGGATGATGAAGTGATTTTTGTTTCTGGGTAGGAGTTGGCATTGCCTGCTGCCTGAGGAATTTGAATAATTTCTATATTCATGGCTTTAGGTTTTATCAATAAAGCTGGACAAATATTACATTGTGACCCATTTCTTTAAACACTGTTTACTGAGCTTATAAACAATTGTCCTGCTGAGTGAGGGCAGACTGGAGTCTAGATAGCTCTTCTGGAAACTTGACCTCAGTTCTACTCTATGACCTTTTTGTTCCTTTGTTTTATTTCTGAAAACTGTCATGTCATTATGTGAGCCTAATGTTCTGCGGCCATCTCAGGAGGAGAGAAAAATCATGCCATGAGAAGCTTGGAGTAGTTTTTACCGGAACTTTCACCCTACCCCTTCAGTCAGGCTTCTCAGAGGTGTGCTGTGGCTTGGATTCAAAGCACTGCATGCTGTGAGACTCTGCATTCACACTTCCACCAAAGCTCAGCAGTGAACAGAGCTTCTTACATCCCTTGCAAGTGTGTCCTCCTTTGGAAGATAGCAGTTCATCTTGTCATAGCTCAGTGTCAAGTTATTGATTATAGTGTGGGCCAAGTCAGAATGTTTGACTGTTAGTCCAGGGCTCCCCTTTCCTCCAGATGTTTGTTCCATTGCCTGGAGAGCTCCTGGCTGGACTTTGGGCTTTGTTTGAACACCCAGAGTGTGTTCACAGTTTACTTTAGACTGGCATAAACAACGAGCTTGTTCCCAAACCCATGGCTGCTCAAATTCTGTTCAATATTGAGTCACTTCTCTGTATCTAAAGCTGCCTTCTTAACCTTCATGGCTGACAAACCATTTACCACAGTAAATACATTACAGACTTTTTCCATAGGTAGTACGGAAATCGTGGGTTACTGAGTTATTAGTGTTATGCAGAGAGTGTTTATCTTGTTTTATTTTTAAAGTTAGCCCTCTAATAGCAGAAACCTTCTGTCCACAGTGACCTGGAAAAAAACCCCAAACCTGTTGTGACTCCATTGATGTCAAGTTTCTAGGTATCTGTTGCTGACACTTTAGTACTTTGCTGTGTCACAGACTTTGAAGAGAAGCATTGCTAATTTGCTCTGTTTCTTTCTCTCTCTGAACAGAAGAATAGAGCGGTCCTGAAAGGTTTACATTTTTGCATTTCATGCTCTACTCAAAATATTTTTAACTTCATTAGTGAAAGGGGCCATGTCACTTTCACAGGGTAGGTCACAGAAGTAGTTTAGAGAAGTGCTTTAAGGCAGTGTGATGCTTAGGCTGCACGGTGTTTGAAGAAATTGAAGGGAAGTGCTTAGTAGAATGTAAATGTTGATCATCTTTGGAGTCTTTCAAGAGGGTAATTTCTGCAGATTTTTTGAGAAATGAGGGGGAATGGGTTTGTTTTCAAAATAGGCACGTTGGTTCTTGAATGGTTTAAATCCCCTTTTAATGACTAAAACCTTTGAGGTTTTATCTACCCAAGCAAAGCCAAGGAATAACCTTAAGTCCCCTCTGACTTTGTTTCTGAGCATCCAAGTCAAGTTTTAATCATCCTATTAATATTAAGCAAGAACTTGTTTTTGGATTTCTGCCTCTGTTTCATGACTAAAGATTTAATTTCAAAAAACTTCATCTGTAGACATTATACACTCTGATAAAACCAACTCATGTCTATGAAAGGAAGATGAGAGCATCTAATTTTTTCATGGTTTACTATCTATTTTTTTCTTTTCAAACTCATTTTACAACCATAAATAAGGTGACATGTGAAAAGCCTGTTGCTTCAGTGTGGGCAGGGATGGGTGGCACTGAGGAGTCTGTGGTGGTGAATTTGAACTGCTCATCACAACCTCAACTTTAATTTCCTTCTTGTTTCACTGTTCATAATAATGCAATGTTTCCATGGGTGACCTGTTCAATATAGGGGAGAGATTTATACTATGCTATACAATATTTTTATTTAGGATAGTATTAAAAATATCTGGTTTAGGTAATTAAGTTTTCCAAATCGGAGAGTTTGAAGCTAAATACACATTCAGGATCTGCTGGACTCTTGAATCCTTCCATAAAGAAAACTGCAACATGGAGAAGTTAATTCACTTCAAAAGTGTACCTGAAGATGGCATAGTGGTTGATTTTTCCACTGGAACATTAACAAACAATGAAAATTTTTTTTCAGGAGTAAGGTAGAAAACTTAAAGAAAAGTCTGAGTCACCACTGTCAAATCTTAAAGTTTTCCATATACTTCATCCTGTTTTCCTTCACTGCTCTGTAGCTGATGGCCAACCTGATTCAACGGTTTCTTTTAGAGACAGTGAATAGAACAGTAAATTTCCATTCTCTCATGGTATATCTTTTCCAAAGAGGGAAAGTGAAATCTAGTTTAAGAAAAAAGGCCCAACCCACAGCTGTGAAACCAATGTGCAATTTTGGGGCTGTTCCTGAGTATGAGTAGAGGGAGATGAGTGTGCCCACCTTGTACATGAGCCAAGGGTGACAGAAAGATCTGAGTCCTTTGATCTGTGTGTTCTGAGTCATCCACATCCCTCAGCCTTGTTAAAGCAACCACTTTGGACAGGCCTGCTGTAGCAGCAGACATATAATCCTGGACTTCCAGGATCTCAGAACCAGGACTGAATTTCTGCTGTTACTTTCTTGGTGAAATGTGGTCATGTTGTCAGGGGTGCTCGAGTGGGCTGGAATATCTCTGGAGTTAACAATCTGAGCAGTTGACCTTTGCTGTTGCTATCAGGTTTGTATTGCAAATAAGATGAGAGACTTGAAAATAGCCAAAGCTGTTTGGTTGTGCAGAGTGAAATAGTTTATTTTTGAAGAAGAAAAATACCTTTCTGCTCTCTCACTCTATCAAATTATGAAGTAGGGATAGATGCTTGTAGAAGAAAGTCAAAAGTCCATTCTTCTCTCCTCAGAAACTCTGGTCTATCCTAATGGTGTAATATAAGTTGGTGCAATTGCTATGGCAGTCTCCTCTCCTAGCAATAAACCATTCAAATATAAATAAAAATCCTAACTATCCATTCTATGAAATATGATTTTAGTCAGAAATTTCATATGGGTGTTTGGCTAAAGCATAGCAAAACTGTGAAACCATAGAGGGCAGGAAAGGAAGATCAGGTCCATTATATTTTGAGGGATTTACAGTCAAAAGAATAATGTTACTTGAATGCAATTTCTGTTTAGAGGGTAACTGACATTTCAAAGTTCTCTTTTATCTTCTGTGAGCTTAAAGTTCTGCAGAGACATTTGGTCCATGTAAACTGTATTTGAGCAAGCATGGTGATGCACCTTGTGTGGGAGGCACTGTTGTTATTCCTACTTCAGAGTAATTAGATTTATTCCTAGTGATCCTGAAAAATTAATTCATGTAGGAGTGCCAACTGGAGGCTGGTTTACATTATTACAGGAGCATTTAGGTTTTACAGTCAGACTCTCAGGACCACGTAACTTAAAATAATGCTGTAAGACTGTGGTCTTTTCTTCTGCACTTACTAGCTTTGAAAGGAAGTTCTAATTTCCAATGGCTTCCAGCTACTACAATGGGTGATAGTGGAGGTTGGCACTTTTCTGTGTTCCTTCTAGCTGTTTTGCATCTGACACAGATTTTGGTCCTCCTCTGGAGGTCCAAAGTCACCAAAGGGTGGAAATAAGAACATGGTCTGTTCTGGCCAAGAGGTGACATCTTCTCCCTCTGGTACAAAACAGAGTGGGGCTCACAAAGCTCATGTTATTCTGCAAATTTGCATGGGTGAGATAAAATCTTGTATTGCCAACCACATGATACCAATGTCTCATGATGGGAACTCATAAAACCAAGGCATTCTTTGACTTATTTTTGTTATAAGCTCTAATATTACAAGGACCCCAACACTAGAGTTTTAGGTGTGCTCTTGTTCTTAGTTACATATTTCAACCATAATCACAACTTTTATTTTTTGGGGGTTGTGAGGATGGGTCTGTGTAAGTCAGTATCACCTGCTCCAGGTAACTTAGATTATGGTTGTGTAAAATGGGCAAAAAGAGAGAGAAGTGGTGAAGGTAAAATTAGTATTTGAATATGGAGATGATAAGTAGTAGCACAGTGAGACTGAAAGGAAATGTGTGTTTCAATATGTCAGTAACTACAATGGAAAAATCACTTCAAATAAGATGCAAAACCACTATAAATCTTTTTTCTAAACTGTATTTTAATGAAGAGTTACTTATTGTTTTTCAATAAATTAAACAGCAAAGATGCTACATATCTGCCTGTTGAATACCAACTTAATAAAAATACAGCTTATACAAATCTTATATAATTTAGACCATATAGATTTTAAGACACATCAATTTAGAATATATTTACATAGCACAACAGCATTGTGGAACTCACACCTATTAACACTTCACAGACTTTTAAATGAGATGTCATTGTTTTGGCATTTTCTTGTTATGCTGAAAACTGTCAAGTCATCCTAGTTTTTCTTCTGAACTTGATAATCTTTTCCCAATGCTCAGCTCGCAAGTCTTGCATTTCCTAACAATCAGCAGTTCTTTGGGATCTAAGGCACAGTTCAGTAGCCATAGTGCAGGTCAAACCTTGGTTTCCATATCCTGCCTTGACTCTGTGGAGGAGGGGATTTTCTCCCTGTGCTGCTCTCACCCTTATGATAGCCTCACCAGCTTTTATCCTGCATCCTGTGGAGATCAGGATCCACAGGATGCTCCATTGCCTGTGGAGCTATTTGGATCTCCCTCATACCCCACCTCCCAAGACAGGGATTTTCCTTGGCAAGATCAAACCACTGTGGAGGATCTCTTCACAGGTTTGAAGTGTTGGTTTGCAGCTGGTTCAAAAGGTTCAGGTAGGATTTGGATTTTAAAAATCTGGGATAGGAATCTCTTTCCATAAGGATGTACACTGTTTTCTGGGCTTCATCAAAACTTGTGTGAGTTGGGTCTTGAGCCTTTTTGGCTGTTGCTTCCCTCATCTGATAGTCAATATTGATCTGGAATAGAAAAAAAAAAAAAAAACAAGGTTTAAAATTTAACTTTCAATGTATTCTCTTTTCTATATCTCTTTGTCAATGCATGCATTTGCAGCCTTAGAACTCTATGACAGCTCAGTGTCAGAACTGTAAATTGGGGGAAATCAAATACTTGTATCCCAGTTAGGCACAGAAGTTGTTGTTCACTATAGAAATGTAGTTTGTTCTGGAGTCAGAATTAATACAGCTCAACTTTGAGGAACAATCTCTAGTTGCTAAGAGAAATCCTGTGTTGAATGTCTCCAGTTTAGGTATGACCAACATACAGAACTTTAACTTTTCCAGAAGGTCGGCATATTTTAAAACACAAGAAATATTTTCTGGTGCTTCCACTCACAAACAAAAAGAATCTCCAAATACCATCAGCAATTCAAGCTGGGCTGGCTCAGCAAAGAGCATCATGTGCTGAGGCCTTTGCTGAGCTCTGCTGAGGGTTCTCCCAGTAATGGCCTGCTGCCTGTGACTCTTCATGAGATTTGATAATGTTACACTGCAGGTAGCTGTGATTCAAAAAGAGACCTGAAAGTGTGTCTGTGTCTTCTTATGCCACTGAGTGAGTGTGTGAGCATCTCAGTGGAGCCATACTTCCCCCTTCTAACTCTGCACGGGCTGGCTTTATACATACCTGCTTAATGGCATCTGACTGAACAAACTCCTCGTATATCTTCTCTGCTTTGCCATGTAAGTGATCAGACTTGGTTTTCTTGTAATCCTCACATGCCAACCAGAACTCGATGTTTTCCTCACTGAACTCTGACTTCAAGAACTCCCGAAAGACACCTTGACCACCTAAAGCCAACACAAATAATTAATCATTTACTCTATGATACTTGTGACCAGGGAGGAGAAAATAAGGAGCAAGATTTGTATTGAAATCTGATATAAAACCTTGCCAAAATACACTGTTCTTCCCTTGTTCAACATACAACGGATATTCAATATTAAGGCTGCTGGGAGTCTTCCTAACTATGTTCAGTGTTTTTAGATCTAGACTCTGGGTCCTGCTCCTATAACAATGCAATCCCATAACAATGGATTCTAGTCCTTCCTAAATGAATTGTCTTAGGGTATAAATGGAGAGAAAATTCCAGATTAAACTGATTATCCAAGGATTGAAGACTGATCAAAATGAGTTATTTGGGGGTTAATTGCTATACTGAAAATGGAAAAAGACCCCAAAACCTAACTTGGAAGCCAAGCTGTAGCAGTGTCCAAGCTACACTAGAGCTGCAAAAAGCTGAAGTGTAACTGGCCCTGTGTCTGACTCTATATAATGCTACAGCTTTGCCTGTCTGGTGAGATTAGATAAACTTTGTTCTCAGAGTAAGAACTAAGTCATACTGAAATAACAGACTTACTTTGGCTGGCCAAGAGCTTTTCCAAAGACTGTGACCACTGAATAACTTCCTCTGCAGAAAGCCTAAGGTGACAAGAAAAAGAAAAGGCTTTAGGGAAGAAACCATGGGGGTTTTTTTGTATGTCTGAAGGAGACACAGTTTATGATTTATTATTATATTCCAGGAATATATGCCAAGTATCTTACTAAATTTATGGCTTTGTCATAATATGAAATCCTGGAGACAGATCATGTCAAGAAAAATAATCAGAGATGGAAAAAATATGGAATTATCATGTTATCTTGAATTCTATTCCCAGGAAAATAATCTTTTACCTTAAATATGATAAAATTATTTTGTACCTGTACTTCTGTTTCCATATTTTTGCAATATGAATGGTAATACCCCTACTCCTCATTTAAGTAAGAAGCGTTTTTTCTTGTAAAACTTTAGAGAACAGTTACAATGTCCCCCTGATAAAACTGGATTTAACTGGAGTGTCTACTCCCTTACTGTTTGATGCAAACAAATCACTAATTAAAAATCCTTAACTCCATGAGTCGTTTCTAATTACTAATGTTCACCTCTCTTGTATTTTTGAAATTCTAGATGCTTTTACAATATTTGTTGTTCTAGAAGTAGTTTAGAAAATAAACAATTTACTATGCAGTAATCTAGGTATGATTGTATTTTAAAAATTGATGTGTTTCTGTACTTACATGACATTTCTAGAGCTGGAAGTCTTGATCCCAGATTCAATATGTGGCACCATGCACTTCAAATAACTTTTGAGATCTGCACCACTGAAACAATGATCAGACATTTTAAAATTCATTAGAATTGCAGTAGCCTTAATTTCTATTTAAATTTTCTTCAAACTTTCAGAGACAGTTCCATTCTATGACTAAAGTCTGGGACGTTACATATCCAAGTAATTTTTGAAAAAAGATAGAGGGGCCCCCACTGTATCCAAATTCTATTTCTGATTACTTAAAATAATCAATTAATTGGTATGCCTCAGCTCAAGCTTTTTTAAATTATGCTGCAGTCCTGGGCTTTGAGCAGTTTTTGTTCATTTAGCCTGAACCACAGCACTAATACTTTATCTCCAAGATTAGTAGAGTGTTATTTTCACTTCTAATACATTAAGTTTTATACTAAGTTGTTTATACTTACCAAGCCTTTTGCTTCTTTTTATGGACTTTGCCTTTTGCAAGCTTGCAATCTTCTTTTCCATTTAATTCATTCATGTTGTTGTGGGAGAAAAAGAATCCAGGCATTTTCCTTGGCTTTAACATGAAGCACCTCTGGCCATGATGATCCTCCAGCCCCAACTGACAGCTCGCCGCCTCTGCTGCCACCTTTTATTGATGCAGGCAGCCCTTCGAGCTGGTGTGAGCAGAGCACTTTATCATGTATCTTCATCACAAACTCGGGAAGTTCCCCTTTCGGTGCTCAGTGACGTGTGTCTTTTTTGAGAAAGAAAACAGACAGCAGTGTCTCATGGTTGAGGTTATACTAAATGAGGCTGAATTGCTTTGGGGTTGTTATGTGTCACTGTGCATGTCTGTTACCAAACAAAAAACCAACAAAACTCTCTAGAACTTTGAATTCTTGTCCCTTTCTGATGGGTACTTGCAAGTAAGAAGTATTTTTTGGTTTGTTCAACAGAGCTGCAAATTCTTCATTTTTTTCTTGACAAAACACACTTGTTGCATGCCTGTGTCCTGCAATTTCATACTTGTCAGTTGGTTAGGTGGGCTCAGCAGAATACAAGGGAAAGGTACTTTAACATGCCCCAGTAATAAAATTCTCTATGCAACAACCTATTTGCAAGTCTCCTGTTGCTCTTCAAACTAGAACATTACCTTAGACAAGTTTGTTTGGACAAGCTGTGTGAAAATACTTCAATGTGGTTTTCTCAAGAAGGGGTATTTGAAGCAGCAAGAACTTATTATTTTGGTTTAATTTTTGCAAGTCAGGTTCTTAGGAGGCACAATGCCATATTGCAGGAATACCACCCTAATTATAAGTGACTTGGCATGTATAAACATTTATTAGGTTAGAGCTGCTGTTGTAAACACAATATGAATATTACAAGCTGTTTGAGAGAGGTGTGAATTGTTTGTACATACTTAAGCTCCACTACATAAAAGCAGCCATGGATATGAAGCAAGACAAAGAATTAAGCATAACTCTCTATTCTGTCCAGGATGGCAATTTCAATGTTGAAATACTTAATCTGAGCATCCCAATTTCTGCTTGTTTGCTTTTTTTGGTTTTTTTTTTTTTTTTCTTTTTTTCTGTCATGTTTCAAAATTGTTGGGTTTTTTGTTTGGTTGGTTGGTTTGGTTTTTCTTTTTTTTTTTTTTTTGTTGGATGGTTAGGGTTTTTTTTTTGTTGTTGTTTTTTGGGGGTTTTTTTCTAAATAACGTGTGCAACTTTGCTTATGAATAGATTGTGATGCATATGATGGTGATAACTGCTGACACATCCCCAGCTTCCTCGGGAACTGCAGTGCGAAGGGCTGGGAGCCAGCTGCAGACAGATGTGAGAGGACAGACTGTCAGCCTCGGGTTGGTTTTAACCACAGCAGGCTGTCGGTCTCCTGAGTGCTGGCAGTGACACAAATGTGTCTGCAGGAAATATTTATCTCCAGGCTACCAGGTGAACACTGCCCTTTGTGCAGGGCAGAGGCGTTTACTGACTGCTCTTACCCCCCGAACAGGGCGCAAAAGGAAGGAAGGAAGAGATGTTATCAGTAGCGGGTTTCTTTTCGTATCTTACCTGCTCGGTTTTGACTTTCTGCCCCCTCAGCGTCTCGTCGCGTTCCCTCGGTTAGGAGCTGTCCTCGGTGGGAGGTTCCACTGCTGGCAAGGGCAGAGGGATGATGCATCGAAACCCTTCTCAGAGGAGGGCAAAAAAAGGGCAAAAAACAACAGGGAAAATAATTTCCCATCTCATCTCCCAGAGCTCTGTAGTTTCAGGCTAGAAGTGGGGCAATGTCAGCAGCTGGTAATTATAAGTAATCCACCAGTAAAATTCTGTGAGAATGAGGGTACAGGATGGCTTGCTTTTTTTGTACCTGTTATCTATGATGGGCTGTTGACACTTCATTTACGAGACAAGGAATGTCTTTTCCCCATTTAAAATGAAATTACTGTCTTTAATTTTGGGATTTGCTAAACGTATCAATGCATGAAACAGGTGTTGAGTCAAACCTTCCTGTAGAAAGGAACTTTCTGAGTCTCATTGCACTTCACCTTCTTGCAATAAATATTGTCTTGAGTAAAGAAAAAACAGCATTCTTGTCATTTACATCAAGGTAATGCTCCTGTCCCACAGCATTTGAATTGCTTTCCAAGTCACACAATACTTGAACTGCTGTCCAGGTACTTTATTTGGTGGAGGAGACCAATCGTAGTATGGGATCAGTCTTAGGTGACTTGTTGCTTTCAGACATACCAGACCACTGGACCCTAGGGGAGGTGGTAACCTTTGCTTTGCGATCTTGATGCTACTGAACTCAAATACAGTCAAAAGTGAAGTAGGAATAAGTTGAAAACTATACTGTGAATGAGGAAAAATGTTCCTGCCACGCAGTCTGCCTGGAATAAGCTGATGTCCTTATGTTCTGCTGTTCTCATATCCTGAATTAATAGTGCTCTTAACACACTGGGGTGTCCTCTCCAGTACTCCAGATCACTAAACCCCAATCTCTGCATTGCTACTTGTGCTCCTTATCCCTGGAAAAATTTTTAAAAAAAAGAAAAATCAGTGCTGCCTCTCTGGTTCACCTTAAGCCAGATCTATTTGTAAACTTGTGTAATGATTCATGCAAGAGGGTACATGTAGAAATGTACAAATTTAGAAAGAAGACTGGGAGTTGTGAGTGTCTGCTTTGGAGAAAGGATGAACATTTGGCACATAAACTCCCAGCTTAGTGTCCTAGAAAGTGTAAAAACAATGTAAAGCCCCAATATCCTACTTTCTGCCTATAAGCGCTGCTCAAACTCTGCAAAACCAAAGCCTACTGCATTCATTAGCAGACATATCAATGTGGGACTATGATTATCAGTGCCTTTTTTCCTATGTTGTGAACAAATCCTTTCTTCCTCTGAGTAACTTTGATCTTCAGGGCACCCTTTTTTTCTCAATGGAATATTTCGCTGACTATGATTCACTCTTTCAATGCAAGCCTACTCATCTTTACTTGTAAATCCCACTGCAAATTTCCCAATTTCAATAATGGGAAAAACTGTGTACAAGACTTAGGTACATGTACAACTGAAGTGAGAGGGAAAAGAGGAACTGTAAGATTCATGGGGCTGGCAAGAATTTCTTTTTATTGCTGGAGCAACATTATGCTTCTACAGACCACAGAAAAACCAGGAGAGACCTACATGGAGTTTCCTAAGTGAAAAATTCTTTGCTCACTCTGACTTTAGTTATTGTAAGTGGTTCTGCTTTATGAAAGAGTTGGACTAGGTCCCACAGGTGGATTTGATATTGATTCCCTACAGTTTTCATGATTCTACTGTCCTGAATACTCTGACTTGATATTTCTAGTGATGAAAGTGATGTTTATTTGAACTTTAAACTTTAAAAATACAATGCTTCAAACCCATATGCATTCATCCATATTGAATATTGGGTCACTATCCTTGTTTCCTGTAGACAAAAATGTCTGGTGGGATTTAACATGATACTATAAGGAATAGTTATGTCCTGACACAGCAGAAAGCTTTTCACATAACTTCTTCACTCCTGATTTTCTGGATTTCTTTCAGTTTCATCATGGGATGGTTGGTAACAGACCTGCTTTTTTCATCTCCCACAAACCTTATCTACAAATATACTTTATCTCATGTGTAATAGCCAATTGCTGCTTGAAACACTTCCTCATAAATAGCTATTGTCTTTTCTTATTATTACAGGAAATTGCAAAAAGTATTTTAAGCCTTACAGTTTTAGGGCTTATTAGAATAATCCCATTATTTGATACAAAACCCTATTTGTCTTAAGGTTGGCATTGTCTTCATTGATGCTGAACAGTAAAAGAACAGAGGAAGACTTCTTGCAGGAACAGCAGCATAACTGGCTGTCACCAGCTAATCTTTTCCAGATTTCTTGACTACTCTTTTCCAGACTTCTTGTAGGTTCGTGATGAGTAGTTACTCCAATTTTATATGCACAGAAGATGCTTACAAATATTTGCTAATATTCAGCCTGTTTCTGTGCATTGTCTTCTATTCTTTCTGGAGACCACTTGGTAGAGTTTAAGTGAAAAAAATTTAGTTACAACAGTGGACAGGTTCGGTTAAAGCAAAAACAACAAAAAGTTCTGCGAACTCCAAGTCCCATTTGCTTTTGCTTCTGACTTCTTTTTTGTTTCTTTTTGGTCACTCTTGTCTGGCCTTACCCTCACTCATTCTCCATTTCAGTCTCACTTTATTTCTGAGTGCTCTGTTTTGGCTTCAGCAAGTTGTCTTCCATGTGTGGCCAATTTTCAGCTTTGCTGCACTCTTGCTGTTGAGCATAAATTTCCCTGGAGTTAATCTGACCACATCTGTGCTGAACCCGAGTGTCCAGTCAGGCAGTACTGCCCCACTGAAGAACTCCCCTTGCCCGTCACGTAGCTGAGCGTTAGCTTAGCTGTGAAAACAAGTGATTTCTTTGAAATGCATCTGTCTTCTATGTGACCTAGAGAAATCAACTACTGATAATCCATCTCTCTAGCACTTAAGGGAAATAGAAACTAGTTTCTGTGGGAGAGGAAATAGTGTGCATTAGAAAAAAAAGAAAAGGGTGATGGGTGCTTTTGAGCTGCAGTGATATTATTTTGAAATGTTAACATTTTCTCTCATATTATGTAGTCAGTCCATAACAGAGTAATGGTAGCATCATGAATTAATTTTAGAACTAATTTCTGCTACATTCAATTTTTTCTGGAAGAGATCCTGAAGCCACCGAGATAAAAATCTTGCTACTTGTTTTAGTGGACTCATTTTTGGTGTGGCTCTGATTTGATTGAGAATCGGGTCTTTTTGAGGGCTATTTGGTTTTTTGGTTTTTTTTTGAAGTTAAGATATTCCCCATGTTAGCTTTTGTTCCTGATTAAATCAATGTGTTCTAATTTTGCAGCCAGTAAGGCAGGAATAAGGCTGACTGGCATCAGACTCCTCAAAATACAAGAGGAGTTCTGGATTTGAAAAATAAGTGGAACCTAATGTCAACCTTCCTCAAGCAATGCCACAAGCTAAACTTTGAGTAGTGATCCACCACCTGAGAGAGTCTTGTGGCATTGGGTCTATGAAAGACCTGATTCCAAAGGACAAGGGACCAGAGCTTTCCAGAGCTTTCCTGAAAGCTGTTTTTAGCTCTTTCACTTCCTCACTATAAAATGGCAATGCAGGAACATTCCTGCAAAATTCCAGTTCAGCCCAAAATTGCCCATTGCCCCATTTGTCTCTGAAGTATCTGCAAAATGCTTTTAGGGGATTTTTTTTTTTTTTTTTTTGGTGGGGTAGGGTTTCCCCTAGCTTCTAAGGAAACCTTCTGGAGTTCTGGGTTTTTTTTCTGTACTGAGACAGTGAAAGAAAAACCTGGTAGGAGCCAAATCACTGTGGAGAGCACACAATGATGTTTTCCCTGTTTTTATGAATCATATGGGGATTCAAATACAGTCCAGTCCCATATCCATTCTTATAGGCCTACTGGCTCTGTAAAGAGATGACAACAAAGTCTTTCAATTGTCTGTCTTAACCCCTAAATGTCTCTATGGGTGCTGTGTTCTCAGCTTTGGTGACTTTAGTTGTGTCCCTAACCTCTCTGACTGCTTCACATGGCTGTTGTGTCACCATTACCTACTGGAAGCCTTTGATTTGAAACTTTATTGAATAAAATTGTTTGTATGGTTATTATTTTCTCTGTGGCATCTTTGCAATCTTTCATTACTTGACTTTACAAGAAAAACATTGTCAATATTTTATGATAAATATTATTGGCATTAAGGGTTGTGGTTTTATTACAGTCAGTGCAAGGAATTGGATGTGTATTTCCTCACCATACTAAAGCACATTTCACTGACATGCATATCCAATAATTCCCTCTTTTTTGTGACCATTTCTTAAGTAGATTGTAGCAAGCTTACACAGTTTATCAGAAACTTGATCCTTTTCTTTCTGGGGCTTTCTATCTGAAATAAATTAACTGTTGAATTTCTGTGAAATCAGGGCACTTTTGGTTCTCAGCCAGACTGGCTGCCACCTGGATGAAGAAAGGTAAAAAAAAAAGAAAAGAAAAATCTGCAGTACAGTGACTTGTGGGTGCTGAGGGTGATGCTTCCTGTATGTGCTGTTGGGTAGGGCAGGAAGCGTTCATTGCTCACCACCTGGGAAATGCAGACATTTCTTATTATCTCCTCACATTTTCATGAGCCCCACACTGCACTGAACCAGCACTTGTTTCTCATTTGTTATTAAGCAAAACAGACTGAGAGGAGGGCCTGTGGTACTGGGGTGTGAAGCAGTTTGCTGAGTTTCCACTGTCAGCATGGAAATGTGATATGTGAGCACAATGCAAGCTTAGCTTTCAGAGTTTGAAGACTTCAGTTTAATCTGAATCTTAATAGAGAAAAATCAGATGCTTTTTCTCTTTCAGACATGGTAAAATTCTGTATCCTTCAGTATTATAATAACAAACAGTTTGAACACAGCAAGCTGAAACTCAAGATACCAATTTTAAAAATGTTTTTAAGAACTTTTAAATATTAGAAATATTACTTGAAGCTTTTAGTGGAGTTATGCTGATAAAAAATTCTCTGAAGAATTGCACTTTTAAGTGTCTGTTTTATACTTTGTGTTATGAATTTCCCTGTTGAATTTTCACTTCAGTGCCAGCCCATATGTGGCTCTCTTTAACAAAAAAAAAAAAAAAACAACAACAAAAAAAACCAAACCCACAAAAAAACCAAAAACAAACAAACAAACAACAACAACAACAACAAAAAAATCATGGATATACAGAAAATAGTCTTCCCCTTTTAGGGCTGTGGAGCAGGCAGCATGCAGTGCTGGGTTGTCTCCATCCTTGAAGATTTTCCAGACCAGACTGGACAAAGCTGTGAGCAATATGATCTAAGCTCATAGCTGATCCTGCTTAAATTGAGGGAGTTGGACTAGAAACCTCTTCATGTTGTTCCCAACATGATTTATCCTGAGATTTTATGAATAACTAATGAATAGGGGCTGGAATATAGAAGTCTAATTCAGTTGGAAGATAACTACTTGGGAAAGAATGCTAATTGTAGAAATTAATATACAGGTTTCCAGCTTTTTTGGACAAGAACTACACACTGGAAGTGCAACATTCAAATCACCATTTCTTCCATCTCCCTCCGAAAATACTTCCCTGGTATATAGGTAAAGTAGCAGAAAGTTGCTTCAAGAAATGGGAAAACTGAAGATATTATGAGGTCTCAGCTGAAATCTATAAAGATTTAAAAGCTACATGTTCTCCATTATGATCTCTGAGAATTAGCTCTTCTTGTCATGAACCAGGAAAGGAAGAGAGTTTAGCTGTATTTCCTGTCATTTACTTTGAATCTCACCTGCTTAATTTCAGTTCTTTGGAACTGGAATATTAGCAACAGAAAGACTAGAATTTCCTTACATGTATTGTATTTTCAGTTTTCTATTATGTCACAGGGACAGACCCCATCCATTCTACTGGTGAACCTCCCTCCCTTCCATATGACTTGCACCTGATGCCCCCTGAAGCACTGGGACATCTGGAAATGCTTGATCTCAGACTGGGCAGGGCTCTGAGGTACCTGGTCCAGTTGAGGGTGTCCTTGCTTGTGGCAGGGAGGTGGACCAGGTGGCCTTTCAAGGCCCCTTCCAACCCAAGCCACTTTAGGATTTTATGCAATGCCTGCACAGGACTGGTTGCTGCTGGTGAACTGCTGGCACCTCTGTGCATTTGGGGACATTCCAGCAGCTAGCTTAGAGTTCCTGGGAAGAATGGGACAAAGGCTCATTATTAAAATGCAAGTCTACTGTAGTTCTTTGAAAATGGGACTCCTCCTGGATCATACACCATTTATTAAAGACAGTTATTAGTGAGAAACAAGTGTTTGTTTGTGTTTGTCAAAGAAACAAATGTGTGACAAGTCAAATGTTCCTGGATGTATCCACTCATGTCACTAGTGCCTGTGCTTGGCACCTGTGTTTAAGAATGAGTGAATGCTTAACAAAGCCTTTAGTGTCTGAGTTTTATTGAAAACAGCCTGATCCTTCATACACCTTCTCCTGGCAGGGTTAGGAACAGAGTTTATGTACGTGCCCACGGTTTTGCTAAAATTAATATATGCACTTCTTTGTGTTCCTGCATATCTGTATCCTCTACAAAGTATGTGGGAAATTACGCTGCTCTAATTTTCAACAAAATTGCAGGACATGGGTCCTCATAATTCAGATCTATTGCTCAGTTTCTTGTTAATTATCTATCTGGAAGCCCACAGACCTTCTGGAAGACCACACAGAGTACCAAATATAACCTTTGTGCAAAATAGGAGTTGTCATATACTCAGAATGGATTTTCCTAATATGTGTCATTATGAAAATCCAAACTCCCATGTCCCACCAGTTCCCCACCTGTGGTGAACACTCCTATTTCAGCCTTGTTTCTCTGACCTCCACAGACAATTAAAACTGCCATTTCTCCAGTGTGGGCTGCCTGGTTTGGAATTCCCCACTGACTGTGTTCTGTGTCAGTAAACCAGGTGAGCTTTGACAGATTTCCCTTTAATTTTGAAATGAAAACGAACACAAAAAAAAATTCAGTGTGCAAAGCAAGGTAACCAAATCTAAAGAGAAGGTTTCATATGAGCAGCAGGAAACGGAACCCACTGAGTTTCATGACAATAATAGTTCTGAGTTACTCTGAAAAAGTCAACAGACACTGATGTACATATTCTAAACTCAGCTATGGGGCGTGGAAATCATAGGTTAACAAACCTTTAGAGAGATACCTGTTCTGCTGGCTGGCACTGCCCAGCCAAGTGCTGAAAGGAAGCAAAAAAAGACTTCTAAAAATATTTTTATTTTTTCTAGGAGTATAGATACATGTGGAAACATGTGTGGATATTGATATGTGTATATAGAACTTGACATTATCGTCAACATCCCTTTAAACATACTATTAAAATGGCTTTTCTCTTTCCACATGTGATATATAACACCAGAATGCTTGCACCAGATCTGATGAATAAATACCAGTTAGGAAGTATCTGTAGATATTTACGTGTGTTTTATCAATATTAAAAGCCACTTTGTGACATCCAGGTCGCAAAGTTTAATCTCAAACACAGATTTTATTGGTTTTCATTTTAAATGTCCTGCTTTATACTCAAGCATTGAATTGGAACACACTGTGTTTGGTGACAGAGAGAAGGACAAAACCTGTTGGTGTTAGAAAATAAAATACAACAAAATTATTATTGCTCTGTATACAAACACAGGTGTAATTTTATTAGATTTGTTTAGAATTTGATTGCACCCTTCAGTTTACCATGAACTTACATGATGTATGAATAGCTACAGCAAGTGAAGGAAAGGGAAGGTAACTTAGGTTTTCTAGTGTCACATTCTCATTTTAACATGCATATTAATGCTTTTGAAGTCCTAATGCTCACTGTATTTGGTTGAGATTTTTTTTTTTTTTAACTGAAGAGTAACACTCCCAGCTACTTACTCCTAATGAAATATCAAGTCACGTAATGACACAGTTTAAATTAAAATCGGGGAGCTGGACTGACTGCTACCAAATTTCCCCCTTAATTGTGATGGTAAGAGACACTTCCCTTAGCTTGGAAGCTTTTTCTAGTTGTTACTTCTTTCCTCTCACTGCTGTTATTCAAACAGAGGAAACACAAATTTACATTGTGGGTTTGTGGGGTTTTTGCTGATTTTTTTTTGCTCTGTTAAACTTTGTGTTGGAAAGATGTGTTCTAGACTTCTTTTAATATACAGGTTGGGATCTATGACCAAAATAAGTAAAGACAGCAGTAAGAAATAAGCTCCATTCTGAACTGAATAAGATTTCACTTGTCCCAGGACACAGATAAATAGTGGAAAATTAATTATAAAATTTCTCCTATCAATACAAAATGGGTTTTGCCTTCTTTGTTTGTCTTCTTCTAGTGAATTGGCATGACCTGCCACTTATTTCTCTGTCACAGGGACATTTCTCATGTACTAATTGGTTATGAATTATTAGCTTATTTCCAATGGGAACAATTTTCCTATGGTAATGTTTTTGTTTGGTTATATTTTGCTTAGAATCTCATGTGTGGCACTTTCCTCCTCACATAAACAAATATTGCTGCTTGGAAAATGAAAAAATAAAGATGTTTTATGACTACTGGGCAGGGGTGAAGTGTACAAAATGACATTCTGCATGACGAGGCCACTCTAACTTTGACCCTCCATGAGCATATGAGCAGAATATACTAAACAGAAAGCTATAATGAACCTTGATGAGCATTTAAAACATTTCTGAGTTCTTATGACTCATGGAAATAACCCTGTAAAGTCAGGTCCTAATAAAAGAGAGACCTGACAACACTAACTTGCGTCATTTGAAACTCAGAACACTGTTTGCATATTGTTCTCTTTTTATAACTTGTTTTATCTGCTATTGTAGCAAGATTTGTATTTCATAAGCCAACCTCCCTTTGTCTCCTCTTACGTTCATTGAATAACCAGGACCACTTTCACTTGTCATCTGGTTTAGTCTCTATGTGGGTTGCTATGGAACACTCCAAATATTAGGGAACTGTGGAACTGCATAACCCAAGTCTCTGTGTGGTTTCCAGTCACAGAGCAAAACAACTAGAAAATTATGATCCCTGAACCCAAGAGCCTAAAACAGGCCTCAGAACACTATAACACATGGATTACATATTTTATGAAGCTTATGATTTGTGATGGAATGAGGATTCTGTTTACCTGATCTGCCTGTTGACAGGCTCAGGTCAAGACCAAACATGTTTTCAGACTATTCTGCTATTTCTGCAAATGTAAATTCTGTGAATTTTGTTTTCTTGATTTCAGTGGCTTGTACTGACACCTGTTTCCTTTTTGCATGACTTGTGCTATGCCTTGGACTCACAAAGAAGTAGGGATTTCTTGCCTGATTTCCCAGTACTGTATATGCTGCTTGCATTTTCAAGGAAAAAAGTGAGGGCTGCTGTGAAGACAAAGAAATGTAATTGCCTAAAACCTGTGTGTTTTTATGTATCACCTTGGTCTTGTAGTTTATCTGGGTTCTTGTCCCCTTAGACCATCAATTTTGCTTTTCATTCTCTTCTTTCTATGAAACATCTCTTCAGTGCTTGAGACTATTCAGCTCAGCCTCTCTCTCTGGCATCTAAATGTCAAGATGATGGAAGTATTCAAGAGGGCAGTGGGGGAGGTAGGGCTGAGAGGGACTGAAACAATGGAGATGATAAAAAAGAAAAAAACAAAGAATTGAAAGACTGAGAGGGCACTTTTCCCATACAATCTGCTACTGTGCTGTGGAATGAGTCCCAACCCTGTACTTTCACAGGACAGTAATAAAAAAAAGCTCTCACATTGATTCTTCTACCTAAATTTGATAGTAGAGTTCAGCTTGAAGCTTCATGTTCTGTAAAAATTGCAATGAAAACTCAGTACTGTACCAATTGCAAAACTTTTCAAGGATGTGTGAAGAGGTTTTAGAATATATAAAAAACATCTCCATTTTGAACCCCTCAGTCTCCTGAGCAGGGCAGTGAGATCTCGTTCCCATGCCCTGGCTCCAGGAGTGGTACAGAAACCCCAGCCTGCAGAAAGCTGTTTGTTCCAGAATTCATGCCAGAGCTTTAAGGCTCTCCTCTCATGCCTGGTGCTCTCAGAAACACCTGGAGCAGCTGTGGCCACCAGAGCATCCAAGTTGCTCTCCCCAGGGGTTGGCAAAAGGAAACCACTTCAGAATGAGTGCTTTTCCTCTGTCTGGGCAATGTTTATCAGCCTTTTCCAAAGGTAGCTGATTTCATTGCTATAATGGCTGACAAGATGTGGTAGGGAGGGCATACCTGATGTTTAGGACAAAACCACTGCCAGGATTCTTTGGAATAAACTTGAAAATCTCTCACACACACAGAGTGCCTGTCTAGCAGTGTCACGTTCCCCTGCTTTACTTCCTCCTAGATAAATGAGTCTGCCTGCCTTTAGTAGGGTGTCTGCTGAGTATTCGTTTATTGCAGGACATATTGCAAAGGCAGACAAGGAAGTTTTATGCAGCATTCACAGAACTGTAGGATGCTCTATAATTACAAATAAGTGAATGTTGTGAGCTTATCCTGACAATGAAAAGAACTGATCTTATTTCAAAGGCAGATAAAAGGATCTCTAAGAAATCTGTGATTCTGTTGGAGTAGCATTAGGAAGTTTATTTATCATTCTTAGTAGACAGACCTGGAGTTTTCCAGTGTATTTAACTAAAAAGATCTAATTTAAAAACAATACTTGAGTTATACCTGCATTAATGAGGAAACTCTCTCAACATAATTTGAGACAAATTTTCTGGTTCATTATCAAAAATCCAGCTCAGTAATTCAATAATCACTATTGAACCTGGCTAATGGTGGTTTTTCTCTGGGCAATTTGGAGTAATACAATGCAAGCATTCTTATTTTAATATGCTATCCAGCCTCTTTGCCAAGGGTGTAATTTATCTAACAGAGACTTCTTTTTAACTGTTGGCTATTTATATAGAGGTATATTCTACATAATAGAGATTTTTATTTCCTTTAATTTTGCTGAAGTTTTACTCCAAAAAATTAAAAAAATCCCAACACTAACAAAATTACAGCCAAGAAGTTGGGACACTGTTCTGGTGTATATTGATCTTAAATCCCAGCTTGTATATCACTCTACATTTGAAAATTAAAATGTGCTTTGTATATTCTTGGGGCAACAGAGTGTAACACAGAACATGCCTGGTGCCACTGATGCAGGTTTAAAAAAAAAAAAAAAAAGGCAAACAAACTAAAAATTGTAGATGATTGTATATTCTTTGGGGGCCTTGGGCCTGCAAAAATTGAACCCATGCATTTTTGAATTGTGATCTCTTTGACGTTTTGTGAAGAACAAGTATCCAAAAGTGGAGATTCTTACACAAACTGCCTTGTGAACCTGCCTGCATATCAAAGCACATTAAAGACATTTGTAGTTGGTGACAAAGCAGCCTTATGCAGACATGAGGGAAGAAAGCAGGCCAGCTTGCTCCCTCAAAATAATTAAAGGATTGGAAAATTGTATATTTTGAATTCAAATCCATTTTGTTTAGTTTTATTTGTAAGCTAGGCTTTCCTGCTATCTGCTGGCCCCATTTCCCTGCCAGAGAACACACTGCATGTGTGACGCTACAGAATTACATTGGCAGATATGAAACCCAGAGCTTCCGAGGGGCTGAATCAGTGTACTGGTCACACATCAGCATTATTTACTGATACAGCAGTGAGAACAGGACATGACAGAGAACAGAACATGACAGAATAGATCAACTGTTGGGTACAAAATTAGGTGAGAAGTGGTGTTGAAGTGATTGGAAGATAGAGTGTGGGGGTTTCGGTGTTAGAGCATATGTGTAAAACAAACACAGTTTCTTACCACCAAAAAGGGGTGATCTGCTTAAACAAGTTTCATTGCAGCAGTACCATAGTTCTGGGCTGAAACTTGAGTAAACTGGGTCTAATTCCTGTACCTGCCATGAATTTCCTGTGTAAGTTAGAGCAAAATTTGCTCTAGCTGGGTTCTCATCAGTCATGGGGGCAGGGTGTCTGGAAAGTCTGGGCAGCACTGGCAAGTGTGACCCAGCACTGGGGGCAGCCCTGCGCTCTCCTGAAGTGCTGAGTGAAGATCCTGTGCTACATGAAGGGTGTCAGGTGTCAATACACCACTGTGTGGGCCATGGAATTGAGTCTTTGATCTTTTTTTTTGACCCCTGTAAAATGAGGGAAGGTGTGGTTGCTTCTTGTTCCATTTGATTTCTATTCTTCCTACTGAGTTTATAAAATAAGCTTTCCACAGGCTATAGACGATATGAAGGGACTGTGTGACCTGAATATTCCAGTTGTTTTTTTCAGAGCATTTGCAAAAATAATTTAGTTTCTCAAGTAATAGCAGACAGGTGAAAAAATCCACAACAGCCAGCCAATGCTGTCATTTTCAGTAGAGGTTTGAAAAATAGAATAGTGATGTTATATTGAGGAAAAAATTAAATTTAGAGTAGCAGTGTGTAAGTATAGGTTGCCACTTTATTCACTTACAGGGGAGGGGTTTTTAAACTCTTCAACAATTATCAATTTTTATTTTGTGGCATAAAAAGGAACCATTTTTTTCCCTCTAATTTAGCAGGTAACAATTTGCCATCCTTAGCCAATATGGAGAGAGGTTTGGCCCTGTTTCCATACACCTTAGACACTGGAGGGCTCCTTTTACAAGCATGGAATGTTTCTCCTGTGAGCCATGGGAGCCTGTCTTCCCACCTTGTGTCTGGGAACAGAGGCACAGCCTGAGATCCTGCACACCACTGCAAGGAAGGCAGAATCATTTGTATACAGGAATGAAAAGCTAGAAAGTGCTTACACCTGTACTGGCTATCCATAAGCTAAGGGGCAAGAAGAGAAATTGGAGGAAAAGGATTTGTATGGGATTTAGCAGCTGCACTGCAGGTAGTAGGACAATACAGATCCAACAAAAACTTGTTAAGGAGAAAATGTGAAATGAACTTTGGCATAGTTTCATGTAAGCAAAGACCAATTTTGAGTTTTACTATCAGCATGTTTGGATGTCTGCATTTCACACAACCCCAAGGCTCTGAGATGGTTTGTTCAGGATATAGATGTCTATCCTGGAACAGGAATGCTGAATTTAAAAGACTATTAATTCTACTTAATGTGGATCTGAAGTGAATTAATAAGTTTTGTGAAGTTGCCAAAGGTACTTGGCCTGGGTTTGACTGGATTTTTCAAAGACCTCAGGCAGCCTCAGACAGACAGACCCTGAATCAGAGCTCACTATACACTCAGGTTCCTTAATTTTGGGGAATACCTTTTAAAGTGTGTTTTCTCACTTTGCTTTATTGCTCCTTAGATAATTAAAAACACAAAAATACTATTCTTCTTTCCTTCCTTGCTTCCTTTTCTAACTTACAGCATGACTATAGCTGTTGCTTTCCTTAATTTACACCCTCTCCTGCCTTATTCAAGAGGTGAAAGTGGGGGGCCTGTGCTTCCTCTTTGCTGTTGCTGTGTCCCATCAGTAAAGCAGAACATCAGAGAGCTCCTGGAGCTCTTCTGCCTGCAGAGCTTTTTTATAAATCTCACCAAGAGGTTACAAGCATCGTGTGCAATGAGTAAGAGCAGTCCCTGGCTGGTTAGTCAGCCTTTTAAAACGAAAGCAGACAGCTTCCACCCAGCCCCATTTCAGGGGACAGGAAAAAGGAAACTGGGGACCAGAAGTCTGAGGCAGTGCGTTGGAGGCACAAGTCCCACAGAAGCACATGCTGCTGCCAGACAGAGCCCCTCATATGACCAAACCTGAGTTTACTCATCCAAACTATTTATTTATCTAATTGAATGCATCAAATGAATCCATTTATTTCTTAAATCAATATTTATAAACCCCTGCCCTTTACATGAATAAAGTGAAAGCACATGTCCACACCAACAGACCTTCATAAGACCAAAAGATGTAATCTTTTCTTCAATTACGCTGCAAGTAATTTTCCAAAGGAAAAATAATATTCTTAGGTTTATTAATAATGTGGTGGACTGTAGTTCATGCTATATACTGAACCAGTAAGAGTGTGTATTTTCAGTATGTGTAATTCAATTTTTAATTACTGACTTTAACAAATATTACAGCAGTTAATCCTGAGAAAAAAGGTTCTAAAATATCTTAAAGGCCTGGTCAAATGAATTTCTACCTCACTTATTCTAGTGTTTGAATCTGAGGATGAAGTAGATGTTAAGTCTGACACTGAAAGAAAGATCTTTAATATATTTAAATGACATTTCTTTAAAATGCATCAATTATGGTATTATGACTATGAGCCCAAGCTCAATCATGTAATTGTGATTCATTAATACAAAAGACAATATCAAAGAAAGTAGAACTGATCAATTTTTGATTTAAAGTTCTGTGATTCTCATGTATGTGACAGTTGTGCAGTGTGATGTGATTTGTGTCTGTTTGGACTGTGGAGAGGGTGAGGAGGGTTGGGTTTATTTGATTTGGTTTTTTTACCTGACTGATATTTGAAAAAAAAAAAAAAATCATGAAGTCTCCCTAATACCACTCAATGTGGGAACAAATGTTTTGGAAAGTGAAGCATTTTAATAAAAATAGTTAATGAAAAACCAAAGAAAATCTGTAGACAAAGGACTAAGGGGATTTTACTCCTATCACAAAATGACGCAAATATTTGACACTGTCCCACAAAGGCCTACATCTACATCTTCAGAGCCCCATCTACTTCCACCTACACTTTTTTTTCTGGGAAAGTGACATCTTTTGGAGAATATTTATACAAGACTATTAAAGGAAATATTTTAGACTAATCAAAACATTCTGGTTCACACAAATCAGTAATTTCAAGAAAAAGATAATTAGACCAGAATACTGCAGTATCAGTTCTTGGACTTTGAAAGCTAATGCCTCCCTCCTAAGTTTCTTGTGTCTCTCTCTCCTAGATCTGTGGAAAGGTTTAAAAAATACGTACTCGCCACATCACAGAGGCCTTGGAATTTCTCTGCTTCCCCTCTCCGTAATGTTTGCCATGCACCAAACCCTAGGGAAGGGAATGAAGCATTTCCTATGGACAGACTTACAGAAGTACCTGTGAAACATCTACCTCTGGTAATACCAGTGGCTGAGAAAAGAGAATAGGTGCTCAGCACACTAAACTGATACAGGTTTTAATCTTATGGATATGTGTAGACACAATCAGGTTTATCAAATTTTGCCTTGGACAAGACTACAAAAAAGTTTAAAGGAAATGCTAGTCATTCCTGATATCTGTGGCTTGGGATTTTTAAATTAGGCGCAATGGGGACAAGACTATCCTGGTTCAGAGAGCTATTACTCTAATTTTAAGTGAACTTTATGATGCATTCATATGAATTCCCTTTCATTTTAGATGCACCATAGCCTGGTCATCTTTCTGTACTTTTACATTAACGCTGTAGTTTAATTTCACACTTCTGATAATAAGGGCAAGATAAGATGAAGTCTCTAAGAAATAAAATCCCCTGATACAGTGTCTTTAGTTGTTCAGCCCTCAGACCTTCAACTGACTTCACTGGGATCTGCAAAAATGCTCCCTAGCTATTCTCCCTAAGCAAGGCCATTAATCAGTGGCATGATTTTCATGTTCTTATAATCCTGCTGACAATGAAACAATACAGCTGCCAGAAGCTTAAAACAGTTTCTGGCTGTTAATAGCAACCAGTGCATGTCATAGAATAAATGTCCAACAGCCAGCATGTTCTGTGTTCTGTCTTTTTAAGTGTTATTTGATTAATTTTGGTACACTCAGCATGCATGAAGAAAGAGTTACTGAGGGGAAAACAGATGACAGGCACAATGCTTCAATTTAACATATGTGAGGAGCTCTGAGGTTCATGGGATTTATGGTGGACTCTACAGTGAGACTAGATATCAGATCACAGAAGTGTTGAGAAGATAAAAGGGCTAAAAATACCTACAAAATAAATCCATATAGCAGATGCAAAGGTTTTTAAACCCCTAAAAGACCTATATGACCTAGTTTGATATACTGCAAAATAAAAATTTTACAACTGTGTGCAAGTAAAACATTCTTTAGAATGCTATCCAGTTTGGATTTAAAGCTTAGTACCAGACTACTGTGTCTTAACATGGTCTTGTCATTAAACAGTGTTTCATTCTAGTTTGAACTGGTCTTGTTTTTGTATTTCTATTATAGGCTATGATCATGTTATTTGTTGATCTGTTCCATGACAAATTAAATAGATTTAATTTCTTTGTTTCTTTATTAGTAAGGAGATTACTGGGCCCCAATTCTGGTTCTTTTTGTAAGCCTTTAAATTTGGAAGTGATGGTTTTAACTCATGGAGATCAAAACTAGGGATGGGATGGTAATTATGTCCCACTTGATATGCAAGGATGTTAATGCCTTTCTGTATGAATAATCAAAGTAAAAAAAATGGACTCCATAATCACATTTGGAATGCACATGCATATGCCGATTTGCATTTGGGGATGGTCTCATTAATTTTTCCATATTTTGAGATTTTTACAGAGTAGTTCATGGTTTTGGAAAATATTTTTAAAAAAGTGAAAATGTCTTATTGAGAGTGTTTCAAAAAGGATGCTCCTTATTTGCCAAGGTTGAATAGAAGAACCCTTGCTTTCCCCTAGTCTTTTAAAGAAGAAGTCTCCTGTCCTGATTTTTTAAAGACACAATAGTAGACGTTTTTGTTAATTTGTGATGGGGGACTATGTAAATATTGTTATTCCTTGGTGATAAAGTGTAATTAAGTCTTGTGGTATATGAAGTAATGGAAAAGGAGAACTATGATCAAAAACTACTGCGTGCATTTCAAAATTTCTTCCTCATCCCAAGAGCCAGAGAGTGTGAGGCAGCTGCCTAAATATAGGTGCATACTGTCACTGCAGGTGTCCTAAAATTTTGAAGGTATGGGGTTGTCAGCTGTGACATTGAACTTGCAGTGTCTGCCCTTCTAATAGCAACTAAGGGCAAGTAGGAACTCATTCAGAATGTAAAATAACACTAAATAGCTTTAGTAAATAAAAAATAATTCTCTTCCTAGATACTTTTGGTGAAGTAAAATAGGATGATGTGTTTCTAATCCAAGATTGAGCCTTGTGATCTGCACGCCAGGTCTTTACTATTGTTATCCTGCAGTTCTGGCTGAATTTGAGACTGGCACTGAATGCGAACAGGATTAAGAACTGAGTATCCAGTATCCAGATGATGTAATAGCTGTGCCAAGTGGATAGCTCAGTCATTTCTCAAGAGGTTTTTGCTCCTGGAGCACATTTATGTACACTCTTGACTCATTCTCTTTGGAAGCCTTTGCCTAAGGATAGCTAAACACTGACCAGCCTCTTGTCCCAGAGCAGAGAAGGAAATCAATCTCTCTGCATGTATAAAGCCTTGCTGTCCTCTGCTGGTAACTAATACAAACGTTTAAGCTTTTGAAAAAAATATTTAGGCTTGTCTGAGCCCACTTTTCTTCAAACTACTGTTTGTCGCATCCCTTTAAACCTTGGTAAACCCGGTATTTGTTTTATTTTTGTGCCTGTGCTTGAGTGACTTGGGTCAATGAGGCCCCAGTGTGTCTCCGACTCTCCTGCTGCTCTTGCCTTGCCAGAGGTCTGCAGGCAGTGGGGAGAGAAGGTGTGAAAGAGAAGGGTGTGGGTGCAAGGAATGGAACCTTATGTAAAGGTGAGGTGGTGGGTGGAAGCAGGGTGAAACTTTGTCATGCTAAGAATAGAAGACACCAATTTCCATAGAGAAAAGAGGCTGCTCTGGCCTCTGGGTTGTTAAAAAGGGTTTTGCAAATGCTGTGATTAGATATTTGCTCCTAGTCTGGGAAGGAGATGTGTTTGAGCAGCAAAGAGAATTGTGCCCCAGCCTGGGCCAGGATGGGCAATTGAGAAGTGGGAGGAGGAGAACACTCCAGGATGACTCAGGTATGCAGAACAGCTGGGTACATCAGCAGAAACTTTCTACTCAAGTCACCACCTTCTTTCTGGTTTTTTTGAGATGGCCCTTAAACCCTGCAGCTGTGGAAATATCGCAAGCATACATCTATATATAGATGGAGAGGCTCAAGTGTGGGCCAGAGTGCTATCTCCATCACCCTCCCCCCAAAGCAGACAAGCCAAAAAAAGCACATGAGGCCACAAGTCCACCCCCAGGCTGAGTAACATCCAGCCTCTGTGGGCAGAGAGAGGTGTGGGATCGCATCACCAGGACCTCAAAAACCAGAATACTCCAAATCAAGGAAAAAGGCAAGAGAGGGCAATGTGAAGTTGGGGGACAAAGGATTTGGTCTAAAAAAAACCCCAAGCCAGAAATGAAAGTGTGTTCACAGAGGAACCCACACCAGTCAGACAGGCATCCATTAGTCACAAGATAAGCAGTAGCTGGAGTGAGGGAGATTTGAGATGGATGATCTGGGCTCTATTGCACCTCCATGCATCCCAGCTTAGCTTATTATCACTGGTTATTTCTAAAAGAGGGAGGAAATATTGCAGTCATGAAGAAAATAGTTTTAATTCTTGTTCTTTCCTCTACAACCTTATCCTAAAAAAATGACAAAACTTTTGTAACATACATTTAAAATTTCTTTTTTGGAAGTCTGGGGTTTCACTCATTGTTTTCCCACCAAAAAGCTTTTGTTGAAAAATCCTGACCTTGACATACAGGAACAGAAATTTTTTTCAGGCTGTTCATTTGTATTCTAAGCTCTGAATTTATCAGGGTCTTGTTGGTGAATGAGGTGCAAATAAGTTGAGAGCGAAAAATACTCTTTATTACAGCAATATCTGATTAAAGCCTCCTCCAGCTCTGCGTCCCTGCCACCTTTCTATGCCCCACTTTGCAGATGGTCTGTGCATAGTGTTTTACAGCTTCCTTATCTAACCTAACAAGACAGTATTCAGCCCAGTCTGTAGCATGGAAAAAAAACAACCCAAAAATGCTGTGTTTTCTCAAAATGTTCTCTCTCTTCCTCAGGCTTTTTCAGTGAGAACTTGACTTTCCGCTCAGCAGCTGGGACATGAGCACATGTTTAAATGCTTTCTAAATTGGCCTTCTTTCCCGAGGAGAGGACATGTCATGTGTTCTGTTCCAAGCACAGAGTGATAAATGAGTGCTTAGTGTGTAGAGGTTAAAGAAACTGTTTAAGAAACCTTCCTTTAATTAGCTCGATATATCTTCCCTTTCTGCTGCCTCTCTTGCCATGAGTTATGAGTTATTTAATGTAGCATCAAGGCACAGGCTTATAGCTTCCATAAATGATGGATATTTGGGGAGATTATCTGACAGGTCACAATCAACATTGACTTATAGAATACGCAGGAGAGTTTGAAAAACATGAGTCCCAGGTATATGAGTGCCTACTTAGTGGAAAAATGTTTTACTGTTGAAAGAGGCTGGGACACTGGTAACATGGTGGTGTGAGCCTTCAAAGGGCAGCTTTTAAAAGAGAGAAATAGTCAAGAAGTACACATCTGATTATTCTGGCAGGAGCCAGTATCCATCTGGATGCTTTAGGAGCAAGGAGGTTTACTCTCTAATGGCCACATCAGCACTCTTTTGTGATCTCCTTAAACCTGAGGCAGAGAGGTAACACAGGCACAGGATTGGAGAGATTAGAAAGTGTGACCTACACAGAGAATGTTCTTGAGAGGATGTAAGAGCTTCTGTTCAGTTCTCTTACATTGTACTTTTAGTCTCACGCTGTACCCAAACCCATAACCATTTTGTATTTTCATATTTCATTGCTAACCTTGATCAATAGCTTCAATGCACAATCCCAATGCTTCTCCCTTGGGAGTTCAGCTGGGAATGGAAAGGCAGGATGCTGGAGTACCATCCCTTGCAGAGACAAAAGCCTTTGCTTCAAATTTGCTCATTCATGGCTGATTTCCATGCCAGTTTTAGGGGTTTTGACACTAAACTTGTGATTACTGTTGTGAATGAAAGCGAAGCACACCTGAATTCAAGCTGGGATGTGGCAAGCTGCTTCATATTTGAAGTATTAATTTGAAAAGACACAGAGCTTCCTTGTACACATAATAAACAACTTGTGAACTCCCGTTTTCAAACACAAGAAGTTCTCCTTCCTGCTCTGTGTTTTCAAATTAGTCAAAGCTGTAGGAGATGAATTTGTCCTTAAACTTCAATACCCTGAGACAATCTTCAACCAAAGCACAAAGTGTAAACAGATGTTTCATTAAGGGAAGAAGTCTCATTTCCTGCAGTGATCTGTAAAAGGCTGAAGATGGCTGTGGGAGGGGCAATCCAAAATGTCCTGGAAACAGTAGTGTTGTTTGTTACACTTTGGAGTCTCTAAAAGGATTCAAAAGCAGGAAAGTACAGATGAGGTAATTAGCTGCTGCCTCAGCCAGGCCAACTAAAATAAATGCTTTTTCAGTCTGGTGTCTCCAGTTCTCTTAGAAGTATCTGGATTTCTCTGTTTTGTTTTCCAAAATTCATATTTTTACCACAGAAGCTCAGTTGCACATCTGTTCACCTTCCAGAGCTTTCCATGCCATCCTCTAATCTTCATCATGAGAGCAGAGGCTGCTGCCTTGCCTGTGTCCTCCCTCTGTTCCTTGTACTCGCTTCCTTCTCCTTGCAAATCTGTGAGACTTCAGGGGCAACATGGGCTCCTCTGCTGGTTGTCTCTTGTGTTGCTGATACCTGCAGGCTCTCAGCAGCTTCCTGAATTGTCAGTCCTACCTGACAAGCCTGGTGTCTTCTCCCACTGTGGTGCCTCAGAAAGAGGCTTCTATGTCTACATAAGTGTTTTCAAATAGTGTTGGAACATTGATATCCTGCATTCACTGGAATACATATAAAATTTGCTTTGAATGTCAGGTGTTCTAATAGGAGGATGCAGATGGTTCAGAACACAGCTCAAAACTCCAATGAAACCAAATGCTAGCTGTTCTAATTTAATTTTAAAAAGTCATTCAGTCTTAATTCCAACAGAGCTATCTGTAAAGCTGCCACAAGGTGGTACCACAGTAAGATTTGGATATTTTTGTATTGAAACAGCTGTATTCTTAGTAGAGGTGCAATATCGAAGATATGAGGATGCAAAAAAGATGCCTTTTCTTTGGAGATAATACCCTTCTAGTGCTGCAGAAGGGCTCTCTGCAGAACTTGGCACTGCAGAGGAACCAGCAATTGGCTCTGTCTGACAGCACCAATTTAATGGGACACCAATGTTTGCAATGTGCTCTCCTGCCATAATTATGTAAGATGGATTTTTTAGGTGTTGACATTTAAGCAGATTGATGTTTTCCTAACAATGATATCTGCCTAAATAAGTAAATTAATTTTCATGTCTGTCCTGATTTTGCCCCTTCCTTTTCCCACATGTTAGCCACTCCAAGGTTCTCCAGTTCTTCAGTTAAGGACAGCTGCGCCTGGATTGAGCAAAGATGTTCCAGTGAAAATGCCAGCGTGTTTAAGTGCCAAAGGAACAAGAAACCTGAATATGCTGTCTGGGAATCAAGCACTAGCTTGGTGTCCATGTCAGATGGGGTCCATGTCCAGCTAGATACAGGCAAAAGGAAATTCTTTAGTGGTAGAAGTCCAGCAGCTGTGCCAGTGAGGATTATTCCTCTGGTCCATATCTGAGTATCCAGTCTCGTAGAAATTCTGTCCTTTCCCTTGTAACCAACACTGACAATCTTTACAAAGCTTCAAAATGTATCATGTAGCTGTGAGCCCATTTCTCTAGTCCCTTGAATCACCTTCCATGTGGCAAGACACACCCTGTCCTTTGGTTTTAAGCTACTTTAAAAATTGTGCTTCACATATCCTTGACTGAGACACCATACTTATGCTCTTCTCTTTATTGTTTCTTCATAAATCAAACCTCTGTAGCCCTAATTACACAGTCACTGACTTCCTGCATCTCTCAGATAACTGAGGTGCCTCTGATTTAAAAATGCCAATGTATGGAAATTTTAGATAGCAACAGTTCTCTGCCTGTTGCATGTTGATAGGATTTTTAAAATGAAATGAGCCCTAAATAGTTCCAGACTGAAGGATACTAGATGTATATTGAATTCTGGGACTCTCTGTGTGTCTGTATTTGCAGACCTATCTGAACTGCTTTAGATCCTTGAAGTGAAGCTCAGTGGGTTGTTCTTAATGCAAGGTCATGCCCCTCTAATTCGATTTCTGGACTCTGTGCTCTCATTGAAACATAAAGGGCCATTGTATAAACGTTATCTCTGGGCTCAGATTGATGACTTTGGTGGGAGTTAATACCAGCACGTGAATAAACAAGTTCCTGCACTAAGGCACACAATGTCTTTCAAGAACATTGCTATAAGCTATCACCTGCACAAGGGGCTGCATTCCAAATCTATGAGCTGTCACCTGCTCAAGGGGCTGGATTCCAAGCTCTTTCCTCAGTTATATTAGCTTAACATTTATAAAGCACTACAAAGCATTTCTATTTCCCTGTCATTATCCTGCTGTTCCTGTGCAGCTTCTCTGCAATTACAATGTACCCACCTCCCTTTTTAACGCCAGTGGATTCAATTTGCATATGAATTTCCCTCACTTTCATATAATTGAAGAATTTAAGGAATCTCTAGTGGGCTGTAATTCCTTTTGTCATTTCTCTTTTGTTCATATGGACTGCCAACAAAAGATCAGTCCCTCAGTTAATTTTAAATACACAATTTAAAAAAAATGAGTAGTAATACAAAATAATATTGAAATGCATTACAAAAATAAGACATGAGACACAATTTTCTTGTACAATAAAGTCAGACAATTTTGTAGCACAGACTGCAATGTTTTGCAACACTTTGTGAACACTTTTGCTCTGTAAACATTTTGGTGAGAAACATCCCTTTGGAAATTGAAGTTCATCAGACAATTCCTTTTGCATAAAACCCTGCTTATACAAAGGATAGCAAAGTGTGAATTAATTCATATTTACACCAATTCTAAAAGGAAACAAACAAAACTGCTCCCTGTAAGAAAGAAGCAAAAGGGTTTATTTTTGTAATTATTAAATCTATAGATACCGTTGCCCTGTAAAATGTATTTTTAGGTTATAAAGTAATAAGGGTGGTAGGCATATGTTTTTATTCATTCGCTTCACAGAAACATGGGGAGACTTTTATGAGCTTTTTTAAAGAACCAGAATCTTCCATTTGTGCCCTTCTTTACCATTCCTCAAATTCTAATTTCAGTCAATTACACAGACTTATTACGTCACCATGCATTGCAAACAAAACCAATGTTAGTCCTAATAAAAATGGGAGAACAATCTTGGAGGATTACCATTAACAGGCAACTGCAACCAGCAAGGATCTTTTTAAAACATCAAATTATTCTCTATTTAAAATTTATGCCAGAATGCAATATTGCTATGAAAACCAATGTCTTTGTGACAAACAGCATTGTCACTGCAGAGGGGTCCACATAAAGGCTGAGAAAAGCTGGAAAAAGGGATAAATATCAGGAAATATAAAGTATGGTCCAAGTACAGTTTGTTCTGGTAATTCCTGTCTCAGAAGATATAATTTCCAATATTGAGTCACTATCAACAGTGAAAAACATTTGGGGCTGTGAAAGGTGTCAGCATTTATGAGTCTGTCTAGTTTGAAATATGTTGTACTTGCCATTTGACATGAAAAGATATCATGTCACAAAAAAACCCTTTTATGCTATTAATCAAGACGCAATTTTCATTTTATTCCCCTAAAAAGCTCAGCTCTGGCAAGAAATTCAGTAAATACAAGCACTTTTTACTAGTGCCATTTTATCTCATGACAACAGGCATAATGACTGCATGGAGATCAAAATCCAGTTCATTTGTTCTGGAAATTAAATTCTAATCAAATTGAAACTATTTCCATCATGTAGTTGCTGATGACACTTCAAGGCAAAGTGGTAGCACTGTCCAAATTCAAAATGGGCTTAAAGCAAGATCAGTCCCTACATGATGAGGAGCCTGAGTAAGAGACCAGGAAAACAAAGCGCAGAACTTGGGAAAATGCTGGTGTTACAAGCAGCAGTGTCCTACTAGCAGGTAAAATGCCACGGGCTGACATCTCCTCATTCATGTGATGTCACTTTACAGTGTCAAGAGCATTTCTGAGGTTCTCTGTTGTCCATCCATTCAGCCTGCATTTGCCTATGCATCTTTTCTCTTGAATATAATGTTTTACATAACAAACTAGTTCAGCCTTTCAAAGGAGCTTCCCCTGTTCTGTGACATGAAGAATGAGCTTCCTTGAGTTTGTGATATTTACACTTCTTCATGTTCTTTCTATTTTATACAATCAATCTAGAAGTAATTGCCACTGGAGCCCTGGATATCTCCCAAGGCTGGTGGCAGAAATATCTATAAGCAGATGAGAATAACTATTAATAACTATTAATAACAATGGTGGGGGCTTAAAGACCAAGGACTCTGTAGCCTGTAGTTAATGCAGTGCAGCATTCTATATTTTGGATGGATAAAACATAATGCATTTTAATAAAAATCTTTTTGCTGCTGGAATTTGGTTAAGAATTGAAAGGTGAATCCACTGCACCTCAGCCCTGGGTGATTAACCAGTGTGGAAGACTGGGCTGGGAAATCTCCCTGTATCCTCTCTTACTCTATTCCCCATGCAATTGGAGTCATCGAGGGGTTTCTGCAACACATTTTTTTATCCAAAATACCAAATAATTTAACTTCTATATTTCTTCTATTCTCTCCATGAAAACATGACATTTAGAAGCACAGCATATTTGAAATTATTCAAGAAACAATTTATTTATGGATTTCCTTCTTTCATCCCTGGTTTATGAGCCTGTAAGTTGTAACCACTGTATTATGAAAAATTGTTTTCCCTACAGTTTTTACTGAGTACATACTTTTGCTTGCCTTTCCAGGACTGTTATGCACAGTAGGAAAACTATTTGTAGAAGTAAAAATTACCTCCATGCAAAGCTAAATGGAAACAGATATGGATTGAGAGACAAATCCAGCTCTACTCATTTTATATGCAAATAACCTAACCCATGCAATACAGGAAAAAAATTTTAAAGGCAATATCTCTCTTAGTACAGAGAAATGACATTGCAGCTAGAAACCATAGCAACAATTTAAAAAAAAATAAAGTAGAGAAGCATCTAATCCAGCATTGAGACATTTTTCTTACTAAAAATCAAAGCATCCAGGGACTTCTTTGAAATATGTAATAATGCATTGAGTCTAATTTCCAGGGCCTAATATTATAGAAGTTGAAAAGCTGGGAAAAAATGGAAAATAAACTTTGCTGAGAGGTGTTTTTTCTCAAAATGAACAGCTTAAGAATACTTAAAGTAGAGCTTTTAGTGATAATTTTAGTGCCACTTGTCAGTTTGACAAATCACTTTCTGTTACTAAATAAGTATTTAAAATAAAATTCAAAATTATCATATCCAACAATTACCGTTCCTAGGCAGCACGCTATTTACTGAATTAAGGTGAATATGCATGAGGATCTCTTTTTCATTACTCAATTTAATTTTTTCTTAATGAGCACAGGCTGCTTCTTGAGTTACATGAGACCTTTAATTGGTGTCAACAACTGTGGCAACGCCTCTCTTCATGTTTTTCTCCCCGCCCCACTTTCCAGTAAACCAAAAGGCAGAAAATGTGCTTCAATTTCAGATCCACAATGTGCTTTAAAATTCCACCAGCACTGCAGAGTGCAATTATCCTCCAGAAATAAAGATATTACAGTGATTTCATTAATTTAATTCCCCTGCCTTGCCTTTGCAGGAGTCAAATTACAAATGGTAGGTGTCCCTTTTTAAGACATAGCAGTAAAGTCTAGATGTAGCACCTGCTCTCCCCAAAATCCAGGGAGTTTTTAAAATCAAAAATGGTTAATTTTGGCATGTGGTCTTCAGAATTCCTGGAACTTTTATATATCTAGTTCAGGCTGGATTTTATTCTCTTGTGTCTGATCTAACCCCCACAGAGGTGAGTAGGGGCTCTTCCCCTGGCCCATGGGCATCGTTCACATGATTTCTCACAAGCTGGAGAATCTCTGAAGGTGTGTGGTGCAGACAGGAGATAAAAAACAGGAAGTCCCCAGCCAACTTTGACGTGCACATATAGAGAAGCTGTCAAATGGATCGTTTTGTAACTGCTGCTCACTGGAATGGTTTGGCCACACCAGCGTTGTTCGTGTTTGGATAAATTGCAGCAGTTGCTAAAGCTGTTTCTGCCTCTTTCTATAACTGAGGTTCATTTCAAAAGATGTATCCTTCAGAAGAGCTCGACCGGGTCAAGAATCAGCTGCAGACATCTCACCAAGAGAGAGCTTTACATACAGAAAGTAAGGGCAGTGTGAGAAGGGCGCTGTTTTCCCAGTGGAGTGCTCAGGGAGGAAGAGGATGAGCAGGGTGAGGGTGAGCCGTGGGGACAGGGCCCTGGGCTCTGACATCAGTCCAAATGCCTCAGGAGAGCCTTGCAGTGAAAATGGCTCACTGAAAATCCTCCTCACAAGTTAGGTGTGGTCTTAGAGTGATAGTTGTCTTGACACAGTTCCAGGAATTCCACCACCTGATCTTTTTTGCTTGGATCAAGATCCAAACAAAAGCCTAAGAGGTGCTTGTGCAGAGCCTGTAATTATGCATGTCTGTTCAAGTATGCTTTTGCATTACAGTGTTAGTAGAGAATTTTCTGGCAAAAGAGGAAATACTGAGTTTTCATCTCCAACATTTAAAAAAATGTATTGAATTTAAGAAACCTTTGACAAGACATACCAAAGAGTGTTACATAATCCTGGTTGCAGCTGAAAATATACCTGCCTGCCTTTCATTTGTGGTCCTGAGCTTCAGAACAATCCTGATATCCATCCTGTGTGGAGGACTAATTTGCATTTATTATCTTGATGTACATGCCTATTATTTTTCTATTAATATTTTATAAAATATATGAATAGAATGAAAACATAGACTGTATGTCTTGAAAATTAAACCTGGGACAGTCCAGTCATGCTGTAAGCATGACGGATGTTGTGGGATCTCTGAGTCTAGATGCTGTTGGAGCTTTAGGATTGGCACTGCATGAAGAAATTGGGATTTTTTTTTTTTTAAATATGCGCCATTCACGTTGCATTTTGTACTCTTATTTATATTTGGCAGGATTTTTTGGTAAATCCACCTTTTTGTGCTGACCAAGATTGAGTCTTTTTGGCAAAGTTCAACCTAAATCCCCTAAAGCACACTTCTGTTCTTGGCCTTTCTTAAGTCAAATTATCAGAGCTTGTATGCTGATCTATGACCTTTTTTTGGTGATGTAGGAGTATGAAGCAGCAGTTTTAAACCTAGAAAATAAAGAGAAATAAAGACTACTACCTCCCATCTTTCA
This sequence comes from Lonchura striata, assembly GCF_050655825.1. NCBI lineage: Eukaryota > Metazoa > Chordata > Aves > Passeriformes > Estrildidae > Lonchura > Lonchura striata. Next base: position 32,397,413 of record NC_140710.1, on the reverse strand, counting down.
CGGCTGGGTGTTTTCATACACTTTTCAAAATAGATATTTTATAATGCTTAAATGATAAGTTGCATTACAGAAGTTTTCAGAAATTTGATTGCTAAAATCCAAACCATTTCAATATGCTGTAGATGCTTCTGTGTATTTGCATATGATATAGGCAGATAGTGCTCTGAGAGTTTGAAAAATTACTTGTGGATGGCAATCAAATTGCCTTTAGATATAGGAATTTGTAGTGATAAATTCTTTAAATTCTCAAAGTTTCATCTCATGCTTAGCATCTGAAACAGATTAATAAAAATGTTGTGGAGCTTGATCAATGACAAAAGTTTAATTAACTTTGTGGATTAGAAGTACTAAAGTGTTCATTAAGAGGTTATGAAAGAATTAGTACTGTTAATTCACCCTTGAGTCAGGGATATTCCCCCTAGAAGTGCCATTCCTGTATGTTTATCTTAAAAACATTCTAAATTAATTGAAAATTTGTTAAAATCATTCATGGTTCTTCACTGTGTAATTATTAAAATTAATGTCATATGTGAAAATGTCAAGAATTATCACCTCTTTTGACAATAATGGTGCTGTTGATAACAGAGGATCAGCCAGACATTGTGTGGACACCATGCTTCCTGATATTGTTTTTATGCAGTTTTCAGAATAATGGCACACATTATTTTTATTGTGTTTGACTATTTTATATATGAGTGTAACTTCTCCTTAAGCTATGTTTTCAAGTGGCCAGGAGCAGGAGCTCACTGGCAGCCATCATTCTGACACTTTCTATTTCTGTATTGGGGTAGAGCCAGAAGTGGGAGAGTTTATAGGGGCACACAGAGAATTGTGAGATTTCATTACCACCCGTTTGTTTTCAAGCACTTTTTTATCCTCAGGTCCCAAAATATTGGTAGCACAGAAATTTTGGGTTTCTATTTGCTTGACCTGGACCTACTATGAAAAGTGGTGTGGTCCCACCTCTTCCTTTCCGTGGGAATTTTCTGTTCTGAAAACTCAAATGGGGCTTGTAGGAAGGGAAGATGACTTGCTATACTTTTGAGTAAATTATATAATTTGGGCCTTCCTGGTGTTGCTTGTGCTGTGACTCCAGGCAGCAAAAATGGCCCTGAGGCTGCAGTGCAGGCAGGAGGGGCGATTGTCCCCAGAAATGTCACTGCTAGATCAGAGGCAGCTGTGACACAGCCAGAGGAGCTCACATCCTCCTTGCAGCCTAACCTCAGCCTTCCTATTTGTTTCTCTACTAACCACCAGTCCTAGGGAAGAAAGAAAAGGGAAAAAGAAATGCAGACAGCAAAAATTAAAACTAGGTAATAATCTAGAAGCTGGGTATCAAAGGATAGATATTTTTCACCCTGCCTGGATAGATATTTTTAACCCTGCCTGTTTAAGATGTGGCAGGATTTTAACTCAGTTCATAACTTGAAGACCGTAGTCAGGCTTTCAGGCTACTTAATATCCTTTATGGTCTAAGTTACTCAGCTCCTTAATGTAGTTTGATAAAATGTGATATTTCGCATAGAGGATGTGGTGGTGTGTAGACGGTACAAGCAGAGCACCAAATAGAGCAAGATTCTTGGAGATTTATAGCACCTCAAAAGCATCTAAATAGAATTAATTTTTTTCCTTCTTGAAAACTCTTATTGCTGTCTCTTGTATTTAGAATTTTTTTCCATAGCAAAGATTATATCTTTAAAGTATTTTTTCTTCAATACCACGACACAGGTCCTCCTTTCATCTAAATATTTGCAATAAATCCTACAAGAGTGGTGAATTTGATCAGTGTGTGCATTTGTAAACACCTGAAGATTGCAGGTTGCAATCAAATCTTGCTGGTTTGAAGGATAGCACCATGACTAAATCCTGATTTACATGTTTACTTGACAGCCTAAAACTGTTTTTATGCCTACCTTTTTGCTTATCTGTATTTTATTGAAATGAAATTAGCAAATTCATTTCATTGGTAGCAATTAATGAAATTATTTCTTTGTGAGTATGTGGGGGGGACAGTACCATATATAATTGGAAAAGCAAAGAAAATAATTGAAAATGTACAAAGGGAGATTTACTCAGTTGTGGCTTTCTTCCCAAGTGCCTATGCAATTAATAAATGATACTTTTCAATAAAAAATTAAATTAACACAAAGAAACTTCAAGACTTTCTTTTTGAAGATAGCTGTATTATGAAACATTAATTTGTACTAAATGCCAAGAATATTTGTTATAAAGCAGCTGACTATTTATTAGATATTATCATAGTGTGTTATCAACCATATTTCTACATCTTCTGTTTTGAACTAGTATAAAACTAGTTTAATAGAAGATTTAAAAATTTTTTCAAGCTACAAATAAGGTGACAAACGAGGGAGTAAATATATTCAAGTCTCCTGAAAGGGATTTATTCTGGAGGCTGTACTTCTAAACAGGAATCAACAACAAACAAGAAAACCAAAACATTATGCTTAAAAATCCCAAATCTCTTTGAAAAATGAAACAAACACTGAAAAAAACCAACAATGGTAAACTTTCTTGTTAGGAAGATAGCTCAAATGTCTAGCATATTCCATCCTGCTTCTTGAATATTTCTCTACTGTTATTAGAAAGAATTGCATAGAATTTGTACTTAAAAACAAGCTGGCATAGGTGATTTTGAAAGCGGTTTCTGCAATCACTTTAATAATGAATAATTATCTGTACTGAATTGCAATGGGAGACATTATCAATTCCTAAAGCCTCAGTGTTTTTCCTCACAGAAATGGGAGCCATCTCTTCTGATTTCTGTCCTGGTGCTTCTTCACCAGTTCCTTGTACACTTCTGACCTTAGAAACCTGGGAAAAGAGTCCTTTGCCATGAGACAGTAGATTGAGCTCTGAGCAGCATCAAAGCAGCTGAGGGTGGGCTCAGAGATGTTCTGGGAGATGTCATTTTTGGTATGAAAGTCAATATTAATCTGTAGGAAGAAAGGAACATGAAAGTGGTGTCAGTTTGCTGGGAAAGCTGAGGTCTGAATGTGTCCAGGACACAAGCTTCTTTTGGGAATTTCCTCCAAATAACCCAACTGATGCAAACAAACAGGAAGCTCATCCCTTCCTTTACTAGCAGACTGAATTCTTTATTTTATTTGGCTCTTAAAAAGATGGCATCGCTGAAGAAAAGAAGGGAAAAACTTGCTTTTCCTTCTCATCTTTCTGCCAAATCAAATCCTATGAAGTACTGATTACCAGAGAGTAAATTAAAAGTGAAGGTACTTAGCATCATTTTAGCCTTTGGCCCTATGTATTTTTTAAGGATTTTTTTTTTTTTTTACAATAATAAGATGTATTTCAATCATGTGTAAGACATGAGAACGTTTAAATCACTCTTGCTAGCAAAGGCAAAAACACGAGTGTAAAAGTTTATGGTGCAGAAAGTGAATAATGATTAATAAGCAATTTGTTCTTTCACAGTAAGCTTTTTTGAAATAATTATAAAATTGAATTCTGTGATGGAAATTTTTGCATTGTCATCATGTCAAAAATGCCTATACAAAAGAATAAATGCAATTATAAACCTACTAATGCTGTAGTACCTTAAATACAGAAGAGATGGTGCTTACTGCATTACAAAAAATGACTAGAGAAAACAAATTATACTGAGCATAAACTTAAAACTTCTGGCACAAATTTTAGAAGATGAGGGAAATTTATTCCCACTGTTAGGAATGTAAATGTAAATTGTAAACCGTAACATCTTTACTTCAGAGTTGCACAAGGTAAAAATAATGGACATTAAAATGGGACTTGCAACTAGGCTGAATTGTATTTTCTGTCATTCTTTGAGGTCTGGATTTGAACTTTCCACTTCATCCCTATCCTCAGTACCCAAAGCACACACAGAAAAAACTCTTTACCTCCTTTGGAGCATCAGCTTGTATAAAGTCAGAATAAATCTTCTGGGCTTTCAAGGCAATCTTGGTGGAGGATTTGGTTTTCTTGAAGTCCTCACAGGCCAGCCAGAATTCCACATTCTCCTCACTGAACTCAGACTTCAAAAATGTCCGAAAAGCCACCAGGCCCTCTAGGGAAAATGCATCAAATCACACACGTATGTGTGTATGTGTATGTATGTATGTGTATATATATATGTGTGTGTGTGTGTGTGTGCGCATTTACAGTATGTAAATATATATGTAGTATACATATATCTGTGTATATATAGTATATATACAGTATTTAGAGTATAGTGTAACCTATGTATCTGCCACTCTTTTACATGTCAGCCAGCAGTCAGGTTTAAGAAGCTGCTGCAGGGGAAATAAATAGGACATTAAATTATAGTGCTGCTAAGGGGACTACTAAGAGAGTTTTTCAGTTGAGTTGCCAACCAAAGATTGCTCCCAACAGCTGCCTGCTGTGGTTTGGTCTCTTTAGCACTACCAGTGCATTTGTTAAAAGGGGATCCTATAAGTTTTGGTCTTCAAAAGGATTTGTAGTGGCTGGGAAATCAGAGATTTGAGGCTGACTCCTGGGCTGAGAAGCAAACAGAAATGTAGGTCGCACTGTGCTAATGTGCTTCCCCCACAGCTGAGGTTCCCTGCTCAAATGGGGCTTCCATCTCCTTTCAAGGGAAGATTGAGACCTGGATAAAAGATGGACTCCTTGTTGCTTCTTTGTTCCTCTTTTTTTTTTTTTTTCACTTTGAGGGGGAAAAATAATGAAACAAATAAATATTTGTTTGGAATAAATGGTTTTAAAATTAATCCAAATCACAAGCTTTGAGTAAAGAAAGCTGACAGTGCCCAAATTTAGTTGTGTTAGTCAAGTTATCCAGGAACAGTGTGGAGGCATCCCAGGGTCTAGGCCACAACATTACTGCTGGGAAATGGGGCAGGGGCAAGGAGATTTCCAAGCTGCATGTGGTTTGTGGTGTCAGGCCTGTAGAAATGGCATTTCTAGGAGAAGTGGCTTTAGATATGTAATTTTTTTGTTTGACTGGAAGTCACTGCACAATGCACATATTTCTCAGGAATACCTAATAAAATGTTTGTGGTTTTTCGTGTAAAAAATTATGAAAAATGAAACCACTGTAAGGGCAATTTAGCAGTTACTTTAATAAAAACTATTTCATAGCATTTCTGCCTGTCCTTGAGCACTGGCCAGAAGGTATATTGTGTTTGCAGCATAGACAAACCTCTCAGGACAGCAGCTCACCCACCTCCAGCAGCAGCTCTGGTCAGTTCAGTGCATGTGGGGAGCTGAACTGCAGAGCAGTGTGAAGACCTGGCAGAAATGTTTGGCAAGGGGGATGACAAATGTTTTAAAAACACATATGTTCTTCCATAATTTCTTACCTTTATTAGATAGTACTGTATCCACAGACTCAGACCAGGCCATGATTTCCCCAGCGTTTGACCTGTGGAAACAACATCTAGCCTTGAAAATAGCATTGTGGTCTCTGCCCTGTGCAGCCTGGGGTGGCTGAGAGCCTACGGTGTGGCTGGCTGCTTGGGAGAAGGGCTCAGCCACTCCACCTACCCTACACATGGCAAAATAGGGATATTGGCACCACTGACTTGATTATTCATACTGGAAATACTCATAATACTTGCAGCTGGTGGAGGTCTAATAAAGCACAGGAGAGGTAGGAATGTTCTAGAGAGTGTACTGAATTTCTTTTTGAGTTCAAAAGGATTAGGCATTAATTTATGTGGCACTTTTTGCTTGTAATGACAGAAATTATCTAAAATGTTACCAAGCTAACACTAATAGGAAACAGGCCTCATATGATCTTCTCAATGGCATAAATGAGTAAATTAATAGTTTTGGCTCTTCCCCTGCAACTTGCCGTAGGCTTCTGCTAGATATGAGGGTAAACACTTCATTCTGTATAAAATATTACCGGTTTTCTTAAAACAAACAAACCCCACCAGAAAACCAAGCAAACAAAAAAACCAACTCAGCATAAAAAAATCACAAACACTCCCAAGTTCCATAAAAAACATTTGATGTTACTAAGGAGGCTCTGAGAGCTCAGCTATAAATAGCTTGCTCTCTGAATTATAGAGATTGGTTTGAGAGCTGTGTTCCACAGCCACTTCTCAGCATCACCAGTAATGGTATTTTCTAATTGCAAATTTATAAAGAAATCATATAACAGTGTCAGGATATTATGTAGCTGTAGTCATAACTGTTAAAAGGGTTAGTGGCAATGACACCTTAAACAAGCAAGCTTTTTTGTAGCTCTCAATTTACTTGTATCCAGAGTGCAAAAATTACATTTAAGCAAGAAAAAAACTGTGCATATTTATAAGTATATATAAAGACATACATGAGGGAAGCTGGAGTGCAAATATAGGAAGTCTGTGAAAACACAAATGAAAACTAAACATAGCATTATGTTGTACTTTGCAATACATCAAGTGGTGATGGTGTTAATCAGCAGAGAATTTGTTTTAGCAATAATAAGAAACTTTTATCAAATACATGACAAATTTTCAGGATTTTTATTAAATGTTTATTAGCTTTCTTGTCAAGCAAAAAAGCAAAAGGAAAGACCAATAAACCAGACAGTTTTGCTCCTTGTTATTATGGGTAATATTAGTTGTTTTAATATTTACTCACCACTCAGAGAATGATCTCACTGACTATGTGGGATTTACTTGAATGGGAATGGCAAGCAGAATTGACAACAAGTAATCAGAATAGTCATATCCCCTTCAAAGGGGGAAGGAAAATAAAGCTGTATAGATTATTCAAACTTGGTCATCCCGTCACATAAATCTACTACCATTAAAAATAGCCATAAACAGCAACTCACTTCACTGGCATTTTTTGTTCCACTGTTTGTCTGACTGTCTCAGGGAAGGCAGAGTTTCTTTTTCTGACTGATCTTCAAGCTGAAGGTACAGCAGGAACAATGCAGTTAGCATGTGAATAACCAAACAGGACAATGCACACTGACAAACCTTCTCAACATTTTCTTTAAAATTATTTCTTTCAGAAATGTGGCTTATTTTTAAGAAGTGCCACTCTCACCAATAGTGGCCATAATACAAAAGGACTGGGGGCAATGGCAACTCATTCCTGCCCATGTCATGGTGGAGACAATCCAGAGAAGGGCAGCAGGTGGTGAAGGGGCTGGAGCACAGGTCTGATGAGGGGCACCTGAAAGAGTTGGGGTGTTTAGCCTGGAGAAAAGCCCCAGAGGAGAACTTATTGCTCCCTAGAACTGGCTGAGAAGGGATTGTAGCCAGCTGCTGGTCTGTGTAATTTGTCACTTGCTCTTGGTAATTATTCTCTCATTCCCAGCTCTTTGCTTCCTCTGTATAACCCTTGCTGTCTCTCACTCTCCTGAACAAGCAGGCTTACAGCTTAATTTCATGCCTCCCTCCAAATCTTGTCCTGAGGCCAAATATTTTACTCAGATCACCCACATTCCTGGTTCTCAATGTCTCCACTTGGCATAAACTTCCAATGGTTCAGAAACTGGGATCCCAGCTGTCCCAACTTGCAGACTTCGGGATTTTTGTCTTCTCAGTTAAAATATTTTACACCTAGTAGAACAGTTTAAGGAGTTTAAGTCCCATTTGATATTCCTCTGTGGTACAGTCATGAACAAAGCTGCCTCCTACCTGCCTGAGAACATCTTTCTTATTTTAGCCATGTCCATCTTCTAGGATCAGAAAGAAAAACCCAAGTACCTCATGCCGTGTTTCTTGCTTAGCAATGTTAAAAGTTTATTCCTTATCCTTACCTTTTGTAGATCTGTAAAAGAAGTGTCAGGCCAATCTATTTAATAAACTTCACATGGGACAAAAAGCCAGTGAGTCTGGTCAACTGTGCTCCAGGATGTTGAAATTGGATGGAAACAGATATGGAGAGGTGCATTACTGGGACAAGCAGGGGAATTGAACTGTCTTGCAGGAGAAGAATGAAAGAACAGTTTGTCTAAGCTGAAAGCAGAGAGGAGCTATGATTGCCCTCTGAATACAGAGAGGTAACCTGGTGAGAAAAAAGTTATTTTAGCTTAATGGTTATATTGACAAAAGAAAAAATGTGTAGAAGCAACCAGTGAACAAATTCAGACTGAAAACCAGAATAAGGTTTCACAAACTGTTGTTTTTTGCAGTCTCCCAGTAGAATTTTTTTGCCCTCTCTATTCTTCTGAACTTTGATGATAGATTTTCATATATTTGTGAGATTATTTTAAATTGTTGTCTTCATTAATAGAACACTAGAAATTATAGCCTAAGGTGCCCTTTTAGTCCCACATATTACTAAAAAATATTCCTGGCAGCAAAATACTAATACCTTCTGTAATTCCTTAGCTTTGCATCTGCTTGCCTCTAAACATTATAGCAGAATAACAGAAATGTTAATTATCCTCCTGGCTTTCTGCCGTGATTCTTATTTTGCTTAACTGGATATTTTTTCTTATTTAGAGAACATCCTGTGTGCCAGAGAGGACCAAAAGTCTTTCATGCATTGTGCTCATGAGATTAATTTCAGCATCTTACAGCTGGGGAGAAAACTTTCAGCATCTGCATTAGCATCAATTCCTTTGTGCCTGATTCAGTCCCAGGTTTGAGCAAAAGGACATGAACATCATACAAAATCCAACTGATATTTATCTGTGGAGCTTCTGGCCGGACAGAGTGTAAACAGCTACAATTTGAATTTTTAACATTGTCATACCAGAAAAGTCAGCCCAGTTGTGAGGACGGAGGTTAGGCAACTCTGTGTCTAATCCCAGTGGTTCTTCTATTTACCCACTGTAAAACTGTGACCATAAATTGATTCATTTTGCTTTTTTAAAAGAGGTATTATCATTGTTATATCATAGTTCCATTAACTCCTGTGAAACTTTGAGAGGGAAGGTTGAGGACCTGAGCCTATTGTTTTTTAGTATCATCAGATGATATACATTTATTTCAAAACAAAATTCCAGATAGTGCGACACATGCATTTTTTAAATTTCTACCTGATAGCATGCTTCTGAACAAAGCAGACATGAACAGCTCTTCAAGATTTTTCAGGGCTGATGGATATTTTGAAGTCAGTCTTAGCAGCTACAGAACTATGCTGAAACCCAGGAATATTCTAGCTCACACAATAAAAGGATGGAAGCAGTCAGATTGCTTTTGCACGTTATGGGCTACTGCTCACAATCCACAAAACCACAAAGAAGCTGTGAGGTACTCTCATCACTGTACAACATTGTGAGCAGTCAGTGACTGCTCAGTCTATGCAAGCTGAAAATATTTTAGGTATGCAGCAGGTTAATAGAATTTTTGTGATATTTATACTGGGGCAATGAAAATAAGTTCACTAACCAAAGTTAGGCACAGCCACTTCTTCCCACCGAAACCAGCTGGTTGTATTTCTCTGTACTTCCTCTGCTTGGAACTTAATAGTGTCTGGAAGGAAACTGATATGTCACTGAAATGTCATAGGAGAAAAAGTGATTTTAGCATTAAATCAAATGCATCAGCTGCTTGAGCAAGTCTGTTGGCTATTCATAACAAAGAGCATCAAGCAAACAAAATGAAATATGTAGTAGAGATGGGCTGGAAGTTGCACATAGAATTAGTGCTAAACATTTTGTGAATCTGGACCCAGCTGACACACACAGTTATATCTTCAGTTCAGTCCTAGCTGGGACTGGACCTCCAGAGTCACTCAGGCCCTTACTTGCTCAGCTGATTGCAGGGTATTTTTCTCTTTATCTGTCATGCCTGTGGCTTAACCTTTCAGTAACTCTGAGGACTGGGCTATGGATTTCTGAGTCCTCTGCCTCTGATGACATGGGAGAGCTGAAACTCTAGAAAACGGAATGTAGATCTGATTGAATGTTCCCAACTTTGTCAATATTACTTGATAAGGACTTCATATTTATTAAATATTTAAATCTCCAGAACTTTTAGGCTCACAGCTTTACTTTTACTGATACTCACCTTTTGTTCTTTAACAGTCTCTAGGCATTAGTTTCACTGAATTATCTTCCTTTGTGAAAAGCTATTGGCTGTTGCAGGGCATAAGACCTGTCATTTTTTGTTCGTCTGACCTGGATACTAATCACAGCAGACAGTCTAAAACAATGCTAAATATTCAAACCATTGGTTTATTTACCTAAGTAATAATTTTTGTTTACATATGTTCCTAAAGGGGCTTTGTACTCACCTGAGCACAAAGTGAGAAAAGCTCACACTCTTCAATGGATGTGCTGGTGTTTTCCAGCAGTTCAGTGTGTTAACGCTCCTCAGCACTTGGCCTCTGTTAATTCCATTTCATTCCATGCAGACATTTGCTTGGGTAGTACTGGCTTGTACAAGGTAACCTCAACAGAAAAGAAATTAATGTTCTGCTGCCTCGAGCAGTCGAAGCCCATGGGGACTTGGGTGCATCCCTTATGTTGGGAGAAGCTGATGTGATCCAAACACTGCTGACATCCGAAGAACATGGAAATGCCTGTCCCACGGGGATGCAAATACACCTGAAACACAGCACTATGTAAATGCCCACCTCCCCACAGCACCGCACAGCATGGATAACTTACAAAATAACTGATATTTTTCCATGTGAATAACTCCATATGCCTTCAGTATGGCACAGAGTTGTTTTGCATAAGAAAATGAGATGTTATTTTTCACCCAAGCAAACTATGCCCTTCAGGTGAAATGTTTTGATTTCAAGAACAAGCTGTCAAAATATTTTACAGCGCTCTGGGCTTCTCACATTCAGGATTTCCAAGTGCTGTACAGTCAAAAACCTCCATTGGAAAAGAACTGGAAACAATTCTCAAGAAAATGTGCAACCAGGAAAAACTGGAATAGCATTAACTGCAGAAATTTAAATTTAGGCTACTAAGCTGTGAAGAAACAAGAGTGTCTTAATTACAAGCAAATTTTATGGTGAAGAAATGAGAGTTCAGAGTTGTCTTAACTCTCAACCAAACAAAACTCTTTTTGTTTGGTTGGGTTTTTTTAGGCTTCAGCCTTATCTTCTGTCCTGCTTGAAAACTCTCAAATGTCTGCTGTAGGATTGTTTTCCTTGCTAGTTAATTTTAATTACCTTTCAGGGAGATGGCAATGGTAGAAGCTAGATTGTAAATCTGGAAGTCCAGATAATTTTGTGTAAATTATAAGGGAGAATTAGGAGGAGGTTGCACAAACAGATTGTATTTAGGAAAGGAGAGAGAAAATCTTTGGTATGAAACCAGAGGGAGCTTTTATGAGGCCAGCCCTAAGTGATAAGAGCACAACAAATGGAAGATAGCAACACATTAACAAGGATAAAATTAAACATGGAAACAAGTTTGGGTGGTGGATAGAGGAAATACATTTTTATCTTTGGCACAGAGCCACACAGGAGCTTAAAGGGCATTTGATTGAGGCATTTGACTAAAATGCAAAGAGCAGAGGGGGATCTGGGATAGGCAGCTGAACAAGGTGTAAGCTCATGAGCATATGAATCACTGATGAGAGGAAGATGATTTTCTGCAATTTTTTTTTTCTCGGCTGAGGTCTTTGGCAGCTTGTGTGGAAAGGAGAAGGAACTGCATTCAAAGCAGTAGCTATTTAAGGCAGGCTGAGCAGCTGGGAACAAAAGGAGAAGAAAATGATCTGCTGTTTGTGAGTCACTTAAAAGTTGTAACATGTAAAAACATATAAGAGCTGTGTTATTGATTGCCTGCTTCACTGGAAGATGGAAATCGGTCTTCTTTGAGATTCTTTATCTTAGATTTCATTCTCTCTTCTTGTCAGTTGAAAAATCAGTCAAGTTGTCTTTTGTTCAATAACAAATCCACAACCGGAAGAAGGTATTTGGTCCTGTGTATTTCCACCTCCCTCAAATTAAACAAGAACAGCACATTCAGCCAATCTAATTAGACTGAAGTGTTGAAACAGGAGAAAAATCTTGGTGCCACACAAGTCAGCAGATTGTTTCCCTCATGCTTTGTGTCTTGAGACTTCACCTATGTAAAGAGTAAAGTGCAGTGTTTGGGTAGGGTAAATTATTTTATTGACAGGAGCAATATTTTGGGAGCTCTTGCTGAACCTGAATGGCATATATAAATATAAAAAGCTGCTACATAAAACAATCTTCAATAATACGAAACCCAACAAGCTTCGTATATGTATTATTTGCATTAGGGCAGCTCAACAAGAGGATTTACATAACTGTGGCACAGATTCTGCCAAAACTAGAGAAGCATGACTGTGTTCTCTGGTACTACCCTAAGATTTCTGCTGTAAATATATCTGTGCAGGGCCAGTCCTGAATCTGACCAATACTGGAACAGCATCACAGACATGTACTAAATCCATCTTCAGGACTGCAGCACAGCACTAAATAGTAGAGTGCTCATTTTCCCTCACTACAAGGAGCCTCTTCTAGAAAAAAAAACCAAAAAACCAAAAAAAACAAACCAAAAAAAAAAAAACCAAAAAAACAAAACAAAACAAAAAAAAAAACAAAACAAAACAAAAAAAAAAAACCTTGGCCAGATAATTATGTCTTTTTGGTTTATCTTTGTGTTCTTTGCCTTCCTTTCTCTGAGTTTATCTTGACTTTCTCTTTACAGTAGTTCCCATGGCATTAGTCTGCTGTAAATTCAGCTAGGGTTCATAATTATCTTTGGAAAACACTCATGCATAAATAGCTACCATGAATATCTTATTTGTTTGTTTTCATTATAAAACTCATAAGAGGGACTAGCACTGTCAGTACCACATACTGATGGATTTGAGGAAGGCTTCCCTGGAGATAAGCAAAATTTTCCATGTGTCTGTGAAATGAAATAAAGGGCACCTGCTGACTTCTATTTATCATCGCAGACCCTTCTGACTAGCAGGTGGGATTTTGCTAACAAGAAAAAGTCTTACTCAGGGTACTATATTTGTAATTTGGTTGGATTTTGAAACAGTATTAAATGTATGTATTTTTTTCATTTCTTTCCTTCATGGCAATCCATCCAAGATATGGATTCTCCACTGATATGAAGGAACATAATCACACCAGGGTAGAATTTAGCTGCAAATGTGCAAGTTTTATGTCTGTGTGGCAGCAAGCCCAATGCCAGCACTCAGGTGGGGCTGTTCTCAAATCTGTTCCCTTCCTCCAACATGGATCCTAGTACACATCACAGGAACATGCATATTTTAAATATCTAAGAACTGGCATTCAGACACTGTTGGTGATACTAGAGACTCCCTCATCACAGAAACCCAAGGCTGGAAGAGATCTTCAAGATCTAGTCCAACCATTAACCTTCCCCAACCACAGTCACCCCTAAGCTGTAGCCCTAAGCACCACAGCCAGAGACCTTTTGAATTTTTCCAGAGATCATGACCCCACTGCCTCCCTGGGCAGGTCATTCCAATGCCTGACGTTTCTTTCAGTGAAGAAAACCCCTTTGCCCAGGTCCTGACTGCTTTCACTGTCAGAAAGAGCCTGTGCCTGGTGTTTTCTGATCAGGAGAGAGTGATGAATAAACCAGCACGTATCATAGTTATAAATGTGTTTCCTCTGTGTTCCCCAGGTAAAGATAAGAGCTTGGAGATGGCTCCTGGGTCACTGTAGCTCAGAAGCATTTCCACGTGAGTTTGGATCTCTGTGCACAGTAACAATTTGATTAATGTGTCAGTGATTACAGCTAGAGTTGAACTCTAGGTGAAGTCTTCACATCTTCCTCATCAACATACTGATGATAAATCAGATCCTGACAACTCTTTAAGCAGATCAGATTTATTGAAAGTTAATAAAGCAGACAGGGAAACCTGCAGATCCAGCAGTTCATATACACCCCAAATTAACAATGAACACAAAGTCCATCTTCAGGAACTGCACCTCTTCCTTCACCACTTACAGAAAGTTGAGGGAAAGGGAGAAAGCTTAAATTCCACAAGAAACAACATAATATACAAATCACAGTTGCAGGTGAATCCTGCAGCCCCTTCCTAAACTGAACCAATGTGTAAGATTTTAAGAACTGCCCCGAGCTTCAAGGTATGTCTGCATAAACTGTGAAAGAAAATGACAGAATGACTGTGTGTGCTGACTGTAAAAGAATATGTCTGTCTTTGATAGTAAAGAAATAAAAAAGATTTCTCCTTCCTCTTCTATAACGTATAGAGAGGATAATAATGACCAGTGAAAATGAAAGTTGCTTAGCCTGAGTCCAAGAGCTGTTAATTTTCAGATACATTTTCAAAACAAAAGGCAGGAAAAAAAATTGGAACAAAGTTTAGTAACAAAGCTGGTATACTATGACTATTTATAAATAAAAGTAGAAATATTTTATATTTATATAAATAGACATCAGCTGGTATTTAAGGATACAGGTTGTGTTAAAATAGCATTCTTGTCTCTTTGCTGCTGCTCATTTATTTGAAAAATATTAGAGTACATGTATTTGATGCCAAAGCTAGTATATGCATCATAACTTAGAAATAGACAGCAGACATGTGGAATAAGAAAAATGTACTTCCAAAAATTAAATAGGTATTTTTACATTCCTCTTAAAATAGTCAATGGCTGCATTTTAGTTATAGCTTTAATTATGCAGTGTCTTTAGTTAAAATTCATGTAACTTTGCATTATACTTAATAATGTTCCTGTGTGTTTTACAATAGAAGAAAATACCACAAATTCTCTGTGCTTAGAGTAGGAAATATGGCAAAAATATAAATGCACGCAAAGACTGGATACAGAGATTTTAACTGTGATGGAACTCTGGCATAAATTATACAGGCCCAGGATACGTGTTGGGTAATATCAAATGGCACTATATGAGACATTTTTAAGTAGATCCCAAATCTGATCACAGCTTTTGCCTGAGTTAAAAAAAAAAAAATAAATCCTGTATGAAAACTGTGCATGCTATGACTTTCCAATACATCACCTACTTTTCTATGAAAGTGAGATTCTTCTCCTGAACTCTGACCTGGTTTAAGTGAATTTTCTTTTGTTTCACCACTTAGTTACACGTTCTGAGGGTTTGGGGTTTAAAATACACGTGGGGTGCTGCAGGAGCTGGGGTTGAGGAGGGCTGAGCTCCGTTCTCACCGCACGGTGACACAGGGGCCGAGGAGGGCTGAGCTCCGTTCTCACCGCACGGTGACACAGGGGCTGAGGGAGGGCTGAGCTCCGTTCTCACCGCACGGTGACACAGGGGCCGAGGAGGGCTGAGCTCCGTTCTCACCGCACGGTGACACAGGGGCTGAGGGAGGGCTGAGCTCCGTTCTCACCGCACGGTGACACAGGGGCTGAGGAGGGCTGAGCTCCGTTCTCACCGCACGCTGACACAGGGGCTGAGGAGGGCTGAGCTCCGTTCTCACCGCACGGTGACACAGGGGCCGAGGAGGGCTGAGCTCGGATGTCACCCCACGGTGACACAGGGGCTGAGGAGGGCTGAGCTCCGTTCTCACCGCACGGTGACACAGGGGCTGAGGAGGGCTGAGCTCCGTTCTCACCGCACGGTGACACAGGGGCTGAGGAGGGCTGAGCTCCGTTCTCACGGCACGGTGACACAGGGGCTGAGGAGGGCTGAGCTCCGTTCTCACCGCACGGTGACACAGGGGCCGAGGAGGGCTGAGCTCCGTTCTCACCGCACGGTGACACAGGGGCTGAGGAGGGCTGAGCTCCGTTCTCACCGCACGGTGACACAGGGGCTGAGGAGGGCTGAGCTCCGTTCTCACCGCACGGTGACACAGGGGCTGAGGAGGGCTGAGCTCCGTTCTCACGGCACGGTGACACAGGGGCTGAGGAGGGCTGAGCTCGGTTCTCACCGCACGGTGACACAGGGGCTGAGGGAGGGCTGAGCTCCGTTCTCACCGCACGGTGACACAGGGGCTGAGGAGGGCTGAGCTCGGATGTCACCGCACGGTGACACAGGGGCTGAGGAGGGCTGAGCTCCGTTCTCACCAGGCGGTGAGGCCCGGCCGCGCACCCTGGAAGTCGCTGACGGTGAAGGAGCGGGAGCGCCGGCGCAGCGGGGCCCGGGCCGCGGGCCGGCCCTGCAGCAGGCTGCGGTAGGGCGCGGAGCTCAGGAAGCGGGGGTAGCTGTCCTGCTCCATCAGCCGGTACACCGTGCTCTGCGCCGCGTCGAAGGTGCTGCGCAGGGGCTGCCTCATGCTCTGGCTTGTGACTTCCCTGGTATGAAAGTCCAGATTCACCTGGAGAAGGAAAAGGATATTTGTTTAACGTACGTTCATGCATATCCAGTGTTATTATCTAGAGCACTGATACGGTACACTGGGAAAAGACTTTTCTGATAAGAGTGAAGCCTTAAATTTAAGCTTTCATATTTTCCAGATTCTGTACTGCATTAGTGTGTAACTCTGAACTTCATATAAAGTGGTAGCAAGTTCTCCTCACAGCTCAGTCACACAAAACAATCATTTTCCAGCCCCAGAACCAAGGACACGTTGCAGCTTCAGGCCCAAAAAGTGCAAACAGCAAATTGAGGAGAGCAGTCTGGGAGGACAGGACTGCATAACCTGGAGCTGGAATTGGACAATTAACCCCAATATGGAAATGGACCAAAACTTACAAAAGTGTGAAAACTCGTGACCCAGGGTCCATCTTGGGTGTAGCCACAGATGGGCTCTTGTACTGCCCAAGGTGTATCCTTTGAATGTCTTTTAATCAATACCTACTTTATTCCTTTAACTCTGTCCAGCCTCTGTTCTAGTAGCCTCTCAAGGCATCAAGGACCTTGAATCCCCCATACAACAGGATCACAGAATTGGTGTGTTCACTTTCACTGGTGGCTGTAAGAAAGTCTCCACAAATGTATCATTGATACCACGGAAAACTGGGGAAACAGAAGAAAAACTCTGATATTTCACTAAAAGTAACTTTCTAATAATGATTGCTGTATAGTCACAGCATCCCAGCTTCACAATACTGGACTATTACAGACCTGCCCTGCTGTCATGTAGGATTAAAGTAGAACTTGTTCTAATGAGATTACACTTGTGAATAGTTAAATTTTTTGGTTTCTGTGTAGTTTGGATAGTAGGAAGGTGAGAAAATTCTAATTTTTTTTTTATTTATTTAAATGTGTCTCTGGAGGCTTTAGACTGGGAAATCATATCAAAATTTCTATTTACTCCATGTGCTGCTGCATTCACCCTGGGAAATATTTAATAGTATAAGAATTTTAATTAAGTGGCAGGCACTCGTTCAAGCACGTTATTTTGAAAAATAAGATAGAATATATAAAATAATTGCTGACCCAATCAAAAAATAACTTTTATAATGTTTTTCTTTTCTTCCCTGAGAGGCGTCTGTCATTTCCATATAACTAGTTGGAACAAATAGTCTAGATCTAAGAGCTGAAAGGCAATTAGTGATCAGAGAAGGGTCTACTCATCCAAAATTTTATGATCCCATCAAACTGTAGGCTCAGAAATTTGTGTGTAAAAGTTCTGCTGTACAAGGAGTCAGAGGAGGTGTGCAAGCTCCAGAGCTGTGTGGTCTCAGCTGAACCCAAGGGAGGAAGTCACACCAAAGCCAAGTGTTCAAGGTGAACCACAGCACCCACACTGCCTGCACCAAACTCAAGTATGGCAGAGAAAGAAATTGCTATGTTACTATGACTTCCCTGCTCTGTCCTCTCCTCAGCTTTCTCCTGCTCATCTCTTTGCTTCCATCAGTCTCAAGCATTGACAGTGTCAGCCCTTGCTACCTGTCCAGGGCTACTTCTCCCCAAAGGCACACAGGAGGGAAAGGAATGGAAACGGACATAAGTCCTTAAAAGTAGGCATTTCCTAGGAAAAGCAGATCTGAATCCTAATGCAGTCTATGGGAATTGCAGGTGAAAACGGCACCACTTTGCAATCCTTTCACTAAAATGAGAATTACACCTTTTTCACCCTCATTACAAGGAAGCAGAAGTTAGTGTTTAACTTCTGCTATTCTGGCAAATAAAAAAATACAGATACTGGCAAGTGACACATTTGATCTGCTCAAATGTGATAGAATTACAGGAAACTGTAAGTCAAAAAGACCTACTCAATAGGCTGCTTGTGATTTCACTGAAAGGTTGATGATCTCCCAACCTGTTGATCTCCTTTTTAGGGCAGGCAAAAAATTACTTCTTTTGTTTGTTTATGAACCCTTTCTAACACACTCCAGTAAAATGAAGAAGTTGGAAATATGAAAACTTTTTTCATTCTTAGGGTACTAAAAAAAGGCCTTAGTTTTGGTGAAGATTGTCATACCAACATTGTTTTGTGCTGACAGTAACACACTGGATATATAATTGGAGGTGGAAGGGAGGAAAAGAGAGAGGGAGTCAATCAAGACAAGTCCATGCTCCTTCCAGAGTTTTGACTTTTATGAAAGTCTTCTTATGTCAGGAGATCACGAGATTAGCTCTTGAAGCTGCTTCTGGGCATGCACTTCTTAAAAGAAAGTTTCACCAGATGCAGTTGTGTCAATCAAACCCTGTATATAATGAGGTAGGTCTTTACCTCTTTGGGAGCATCTTTCTGTATGAATGTTTCAAAAATGGTCTTGGCTTTTGGCAGAAGTTCGTGTGCACTTTTACTTTTCTTGTAATCCTCGCAGGCTATCCAGAACTCAATATTCTCTTCGCTGAACTCAGTTTTCAGAAACTTTGTGAAGGCATCCAGCCCAGCTACAAAAGGGAAAGTTGCATTGCATTAAAAAATATATCCTTATCAGAGAGTCACTCTTTCAAAGAATCTGTGCAAGGTAGTAAAATATGTTTTGGTCCCTTAGTAATACATTACAGATAATTATCGTAAAATACATACATGTTTTAAAATAAGTGCAGTTTCTCCATTATGATCCTGCAACTCTCCTTACAGAATTCTCAGCATCAGTAAAAAAATGTTACCAAGATCTCATAAATTTAGAAAAAACATTTAGCAAAACATGTGGGAGCATGTGAAGTGGTGGACTTTATTCCAGATGAATATCAGTACAGGTTGATCAAAAGACTATTTGAATCATTGCTCATAAATAAACTACTCTTCAGCAGCAATTTAAAATGGATGGATTTCAGCATATCTATAATTTGCTTTATCCTGCTGTTGTTATGCTGACGATATTTTCTTTCCCAAGCATACTTAATCTGTGGAAGTAATGCAATTGTGTGGATGTGAATTGTTCAAGGAACAGATTTGAAAAGCCCACAGTGTCCAGCACTGTAGCTGAAACTTACGTGTGCCCCTCCAAAATTAAGGCAGGAACATATGTGCATTTGGTAATTATGGGAGAGCAGGGCCTCTCAAATGATGGCCTGCTTGGATCCAGTCACTGGCTTAGGAACAAACTGTCAGGAGTGACAAAGTCTTTTCTTGAATACATGGAGCATATGCAGTCAGAATATTTGAGCAATATTAAGATTAAATGTTCCTGTTTACTGAAGGGACTCTTTGCTGTCTGCTATATTACTTTGTTCAATAAAACACCAGAGACAAAAATGATTTTAAACTATTTTCACAAGTTGACAGCAAGCTATAGCCAAAGAAGACAAGGAGAGCAGGAAACACATGCTGCCATAAATGACCCATGATACCTAGTTTAGGTAACTGGCATGTCTATTCAGGGGCATACTGGATTTTATAATTTTCCATTGTTTACCATCAATTTTCCATTCTAACAGTCTGCATGGAGAGAGAAAAAACTACTGACCTTTCTCAGAAAGCAGTTTGTCAAAAGACTCTCCCCATTTCACTGCTTCTTCAGGAGACACACTGCTTAGGAAACAGAAAGGAGTTTTGAAGAATTGTTCATACTATGCATTTAGGAAGCTGTGTAACACACATCAGCTGTCACCATTGTGGCTCAGGACTGTTCCACAAATCCTTTGACTAGATTGCCTCACTAAGGGAGATCATTCTCTTAGGGGCTTCAGGAACATTTGCTCTAACTCTTCCTTGACATTTTTTTCCTGCAGAGTTATATTATTTTCTCTTTCTGTAAAAACATCAGAGCAGAGGCTTTTTGCTGTGGTATTTGTGTTGTTCTACTAATCTTTAGGGGGATCGAGACCATGTAGCATGGTAAAACTCATAAGGGAAGCAGGTCTTGTCAGCTATTTAAACATGAGATAGTCATGCAGAGATGTAGTTTTGAATATGCTCACTCTGAGGCTTTACCACAGTCTGCTTTTAGTGAAAGATGCAGAATTCTGTAGCCTGAAGACAAAACTGTAGCAATATGATTTAGGTGTCTGTCTTAGAGAGCAATAGCACATGTAGTCTGGTTTGTTTACCACAAGCATTTCAAATGCCATGTTATTCTGACACACTGTGCCTCATTTATAAAACTCCTCATATTCTTCATCAAGTATGTTAAGTTGCACGTGTTTCACTTTGATTTTGAAAATCTGCCCTAGGAAACAGCAAAGAAAAGGGGAAAAAAGAGCAATTTTTATCAGTTGCTTTGTGGATATGAATGTTTAGAACCATTTTCATTCCAGGACAAATCACAGGACACTGAAAGTATCAGTAAGTGACTGGTCTGGGATTAATTGATCAGATCAACTTCTTATGGACCAAATGCTTCTGGAATATGATCCCACTTCCTCATCAAGGCTTGCTGTTCTGTTTCCTGATTTAAACGGTTTGGGCTGCCTTGTCAGGGAGGAGGCACATGAAGTTTAGATTAAAGGAAATTCCAATCTCTTTGGTAAGGAATTTAAGCCAGTAATGGCTATGGGTTTGCACAACACTTGAAAGGAGGCGTTTTGGGTTTTTTTGTTTGTTTGTTTGTTTTTGGGGTTTTTTTTTGTTTTGTTTTTTTTTTAATTTAATGTGTCACATGTTTCATAGCTGAAGTAGTTTCTTGCAGGAATGAAAATTTTAACTAGGAAGAATAAAAGAGTTCGTGAGGAGATGTACAAAGGCTGGAGAAATTAAATTCAGGAAAGCTGGGGGATTCTGGAGTCAGGGAAAATGAGTCCTCACTCCATTACAGCATCCATTATTTATGAGAATTACAGAAAGTACAGTGAATTCTGTCAACTGCAGGTTCCTGTATCTACAGGAATAATTTTGGTCATAGTGAAAGATAGAGCCTTATGACTTCAGACCACATACTCAGTTCACAAAGGCATGAAATGCTGGAGAGGATCTTTGCTGAGTTTGGAAACTCCTACTATGAGTTTCTGGTTTTCCTTCAGTATCTGCTACATCTCAAGAGCCTCACAGACCTCCAACACCTGAGTGCAGCAGTGAGCTTGTGCAATAATAGACAGAAACCAAGATTTGTTCAGCTTTGCCACTTTCTAAATATGAGAATAAACTAATTTAAACTAATGGATAAACATTTAAACTAAAAATTAACTTTTAAATGAACAGATTAACTAACTTTTCGACTATCACCCCAGTTTCCATCTGCAGTGTTTATTTATATCTCTTTCTACTTATTTTAGTAACTCTGTGTGAAAAATGGAAATCATAAAAGCTAAGTAAATCACTTAATAAATTTCAATCTATTATCTCACTTTATTATTTGAAAAAGAGTAAATTTGTTTAGTTGATTTTTTTCATTTTTGACAAATATAATTATCACTTTAATCCAAATATAAGACCAGCAAAAATCTACAAGTTTCTCTTCCATACAAGAACAGTCAAATCTCTGTTAGGCACCAGCTGATAGTAACATTGTAAAAAGACAGCTGGCTGAGTGAGGAAGTGATGTTAGAAGGAGGAAATTCTTCAGAGAATTGTTTCTGCTCTGAAAGTGCTGTCTGACAGATTGTAAGAATGCAGTGAATGGCTGTTCTATGTATTAAATACCTGGGATATATGAGCCACTGTCTGCCTCTGCTTTCTCTTTACAGATACAATCTTAGAATGGTTTTACATGTTTGCAACCAGAATATCTCAAAACGTGAGCAATGAACACGGCCTGGTTACTCAGATGCACTGGTGGAGTGTTTAGATATGCCCTCCCCAGCCACTTTTCCACGGGTTCTAGAAGCAGAGTTTCAGAGGGCCCGTAGGCGACCTCTACTACGTGCTCATTTATTAGCACATTAATGGCTTGTAGAAGCAGCTCTGGTCAAAGCAGGCAGCTTGGTCCTGAAAGTGGGAACTGCTGGAAGAAGAGAAAAGGCCATGGAAAGCTCTGAACCTGACATGTTCTGGAGTGATTTGTGGTGGAAAGAAAGCACTGATACTTTTTTTAGGCCACAGTGTTGTAGAATTCTGTATATTCCTTCTTCTCAGTCAAAACCTACAAATGCAATTCTTAATATAGCAGTGATATCTTGGTACTCCATTGAAGTGAGGAATTAAACTCTTGTGGAAGTCAATAAACCCAAGAGTGTGCCCTGCATCTTTATGGTAAATACTAGGGACAATACTACCAGCATATGAATTTTGGAGACAAGAATGATCAACAAATTACTGCAGTTACTAAGGAACTCTGCATTCACTATTTAACACAGCTATGCCATTTGTACATCACAGAAGTCTTTGGAAAACCTGCTTTGCTAGGAGTTGTATGATTTTCCTGCCAGCTACATTTCTGAGTGGATTATTGATCTGTACCATTAGTGGACTCATACCAAGGCTGCTAGCACAAGGTTTAAACCTTTCTACAAGTGTGTGGGGACCACGAGGAGTGAAAGCACTGCTGATTACCTCAATGCATACCAGGAAATTCTGTAGTGTTTGCATGCTTGGGTTACACTGATAAATTCTCAAAGTATTACTCTGCCCAGTCTGAATGCACACACATGGGTACAGGAAACATCCTGAGTCACACAGGTGCTTCTTGAAAGGAATCCCCAACCAACCCAGTCTTTTACAATGTTTACCTTGCTGCTTTTGTCAAGTTTCCAGGTTTGCCAAGGTGATCACCTTCATGGAATTCAGGTTTTTGCAGGAGCAGGCTCAGCCTATTTCTCTTCTGCTTGGCTCTATAACAGAATTGGAGTAGGTTTTCAAGAAATATTGTAGAAAGTTGGTTTTTCCCTCTCAAGCATTCTTAGCTTCTGCGTTACAGAGCTCCCTATTTTCACTTACAGTAATGTTGGTGTTACTTCTACATATATTATTCACATGAATGTTTTCTTCCTCATAGCTTAGCACAAATTTAGCAGTGGCAAAGAAAAATTGAAATCCTTCAATTTTCAGCATCCTTTAATTTATTTTAAAGATGAGGGGCCAAACTTCCCATAAACAGTTGGCTCAACCTCTTCCTCTTTTAATGTTTTGCAAAGAAAAAAGGAAGTATTGCTTCCTGTCATTTGAAATTTTTGAAAAAACCTTTCCCAAATCATATTCAGGCTTTAGAGAAGCATTTCTCAGAACTTCTTGCAACCTCTCTTTCTTAGTATTTTTAAATAATTAATTTGGTTTGTTTCTTGTCTTCAAAAAAGAATGAGAGTTCTTTGAGATAACTCTTCTTAAATAGTTAATATTTTACACATACAATCTCTAGGATTGCAGTTCATGAGTTCTCATATACATGTCAAAAATGAAATTAGCTGTGCCCTAAATTCACCCCCACAAACTATGCTAGAAGAATCCTCCATGTAAACACAACACAGAGAGGGTCGGCATGACCTGAACACTTACCCAGGCTTGCTCGCCTTGTGTGGTTCTTCCTTAATCGCTGATTTCATGAGTTTGTAATAGGGTTTATCCTTTGAAGCAGAAATGTTGAGTTGGGGGAATAAAAGAAGTGGGTTCTCCATCTTCCTCTAAAACAGCTTCCAGCAAGGTTCCCTTTGCTCCCTCGCCACTGGTGCACGCTGGCTCTGGCTCTCACATGCTGCAGCAGCCTGCACTGCCCTGGCCAGCCCCAGCCCTGTGTCCAGAGGAGGTGGTGGCAGGAGGTGGCAGCTGTGCCCACGCCGGGCTCTAAGGGCAGCTCTGGCTGTGCCCTCGTCACTTGGGGAAATGACACTGCAGCTCCACAGGGCTCATGCTGCAAGCCGCAGCCCAGAGCGGTGGCTGCTCCGCACAGCTCGGCTCCTGCTCGGGGTAGGGTGACACCAGCCCGTGCTCCCACACATCTGTACATACCCTAGGCTCCTAAAATTGACCTTAATGCTAGTAATGTTGCATGAAATAACACACAGCCTTCTCTTCACCTCGCAGAGGCACCCTATCCACCCTTAAGCTGCTCTCCGCCTCAGTGCCGTGTGCTGCACACAGCTCCATCCACAGCACCCTGACTTCAAACTCAGAGTTTCTAAGCGTCTCCTCCAAACTTTGGCTGATCAATCATTTTGCAAGCAGATATTTTCATTTTTGCACCATTCTTCAGAAATTACAGCCACTCACTTCTAATTTCCTGTTTGTCCACTACATGCACCCTCTTTCACTTCTCTGTCTGTGAATTTATTTTTACTTGCAATCTCCCACCAAGGATAGAATGTCTTTAGTTCAGAAAAAAAAATTATTTTTTTTTAAATTTTATTTTGTTACTAAATAACCCAAAACTTCTCATTTCAGTTTGCATAAGGTAAAAGTGTATTAATCTTTGAGGTTCATCAGCACAAATTATCTCTTCACATATAAGTCTGATGTCAGTTAAGTTTCTTGGGTTTAAGTTCAGTTTCTGTTGGAGGTGTCACAGGAACAATACATCTCATAAAGAAACACCTTCAGTGTTAGCTGAATGAGGCACCAGAAAGGGTTAGAATTACTGCAGTAGGATTAAGACTCTAATAGTTCTCATGTTTTTAATGGCAGTGTCTCAGTTTGATTTCTCAGGTAGGACACTGAACTTCAAGGAGAAGACATGACCTCATTACCTCCCATAATTTTATTGTGTTTTACTTACATGGGTACTTCTGGTGAGAGTTCCACTGCGGTGTTTTTCCTGTGGATTTGGAGAGGATGGGAATGGGAGATACTAATATTCAAAAGAAAATTTTAAAAACCAGTTCTGATAGGAATGCAAATTTGTGAAACATTAAAAGAAGAATAAGATGTAATCTATTGTGATTTTTTATAAAGAGTTAACTGAAAAACTCTCATGGGCCACATGCATGATGCAAATTTTAAAATCAGACTGAATAAGAAACAATGCACAACTGCCTTTTGTAACCCAAGGGACTTCAGGAAGCAGGGTTACAGTTTAAATCTAATTTTCAATTTCAGAGAAGGCTTATGCATAATATCATGCATATTTTAAACTGACTTTAACCGCAGCTGTGTTTAATAATTTATTCTGCCTTTTAGAGATAAGTAAATAAATACAGACGGCATGATTTTATTCCACTTTTCTCTAATAGTGGTGGTCACATGAGCTTTTTTTTTTACGTGCTATGTGTATAAAAGATTGTCTGTGCATGTTTGCCATAATTTTTTTACCTGCTGATTTCATCTTTCCAGAAAATATTTGTAATTGTAGCCTCCACAGTTTATCTAAGCTAATTTAAGAAAAATTTGGAGCATGGAATATAATTCAGAAGTGAATTATGAGGGCCCACTGTGCCAGGCAGCTTCTAAATGGGAATGAGTAGCTGTGTCCCCTCTTTCAGCACCCACCAGCCAAGGTCTGAAGGGCCTGTCCAACTCACTCTTTGAGTGAAACCTAAATGGGGTTTATGCCTTAGATTATTGAATTATTCTTGTACTACACTGCAAGCACTTGTGTCAGTCCTGACTGCAGCAGTGTGCTGTGCACCTCTTGACCTGAGAATTCACTTGGAAATCTGGAGGAGTGTGGAAAGGGGGGGAATAATCACAAACAATCTTTCCCCCACTCACCCACATCTCCCCCCTTCCCCCCCCCCCCCCCCATTTATAGAAAGCTTACACTAAATCTAGGCCATGAAGTAGCCAAATTGCCTCCAGGTCAGTCTGTGTTTTGTCAGCAATGCTGCTGGTGCTAATGAGCATCCTGTTTCGAATGTAACAGTATTAATGACCCTGTAAATGCTTCTGGGCCATTTTGGGTGCTGCAAGATGACAATACAGGAAAATGAGTAAGTGATTTTAAAACCAGATAAAGCAGACCCTGAATATTATGCTGATGACATGACTAGTGATGACTACTGATTTTTAAGCCCTCAAATCAAGATTCTCTCTGCAATGTGAGAACAATATTGAGTTAAAGTTCTATTACTTACAGAAATAAATTTTTAATGGTTAGATGAATACTAAATGTATTTTCATAACAATATTCTTGTGACACAACAGTAAAATTAAATAGAGCATAAAGTGCAGGATGATGGGGTGATGCCCTGATCCTTTGGGCCTTCCTGTTCTTTGCTGAAAAGTGTCTGCGCTGGCTTCTGTTGGTGTTTGATAACGTCCTGTCACAGCTGATGATCAGATCATGCTTTATTTGTACAGACACAATAGCTGCCCTCCGTGAAAGAAATATTGACTGACAGTGTTAGCAACAAGGCCATTGTATTGTACACTGAGAATGTCATGCTTCTTTTTTACAGGGAGTCTCTGAGAGATTCAACCTTTCAGTCCAGCTGAATAGAAGTGCAGCCCTGACTGAGCAGTTCAGCTCAGCACAAGGAGCTGGGGCACAATTGGAAAACCTCCTTTGTCAGTAATCCCACAGCATCTCTCTCCAAAGCTGTTTTCCTTAGTTCTCAGGTAAATGCAAACTTTGTCTCCTCCATTTCCTTTCTCATGTTCTGGCACTGCCCAGGCTCCTCCATAGCCAAGCTCCAGCACTGTTCTTATTCAAATCCAATCTTACCAGTATTGCTTTTGTTGGGTTAGGTTTCTGCTGAAGGGAAGCAATATTTATGAGAAGAAAAACAAAAAAACCCAAAACCAATAGTGTTTTTACTGTTTCTTCTTACAAGAAGAAATAAGCATGGAAAGAAACTTCACTGAAGAGCATGGGCTGAAAACATTAATTTCCATATTTTGTTTTCATGTAAAGACATTTGAAGACTTGAAAATTAAAATTAAGTGTTTTAAACTAATTTGGTTTTAATTAATAATCCTGCTCTTCAGTCACTTCTGACCAATTTATTACTCCTCAATATTTATGTTGTTTATTCTTCATTGGAAATCATAATTGGACATGAAATTTAATAATAATATGATCAAAGTTATGGTTGTTTTTTTTTTATCTCTTCCCCATGAAGCAAATCCAGAAGGAAGAGTTGTATTGGAAACGTTGAGTACAGGATCTTGCTGTCTGCTAATTCAGGGAATTTGTTTAGTGGCGCCCTTAAAAGATGCAGTCCAGGGGAGGGGGTTGGTGTGTGGGATTCTTCAGTTAGAAAAGGAGAATCATTGTGATGCCTCCACACAGCTCACGTTGAAAAAAGTGCTTTTCTCCTTTGTTGTTGCTGTTTAAAAGGAAGGAAACAAAACTGTGCTCTTTCAGATATGAAACACTGACAACAGGAACATAACACTTTGCTTTTGGGGTCTGCTAGTCAGGCTTCGAAAAGGATTTTTTAAGCCATCCCTGATGGAAATCCAAGCGTGGGAGTCTTTATAGCTTCATCAGAACTTCTGCCGGGGAAAGTGTTTACATCCACACTAAATGGAATTAATTTATTTGGTCTTTTGAAAGGTCAGAATAAGAAAGTGAGTCTGCAAAGTTCTCAGCTGTATTCATTTCCTGCCTGGCCCGTGGTTCCCGGCCGGCATCTCTGATTAGCGCTGTTTACAAGTGACATACATCACTGTCACCATTAATCTTAAGGCAGTCGTTTCCTCGGCTGAGCCCGGCGGTGTTTGCAGCCAGCTCTGACATCAGTGCTCATTAGACAATGGCGTGTTAATGACCAGCTCCCGGAAAGGATCACCTTCCACACTCACAGGACTCTTTTAAAATGTGGTTTTTTTTCATGGTGTTGTTCACCGGAAATGCTGAAGGCGGGAATATTCTCTAAATCCTGCCCAAAATACCCTTCCTACTGGAGTTCTGCACTACTGGATTTATTTCTGTCTTACAGAAACCCAGAAGGACTCTTCATATGACAACTTTGTCTTGGGGATTTTTTTAGTTTGTTTTTTTGGGTTTTTTTTAAGACAGATTTTATCAACCCACAGCAATGGAGCAAACAGAGGCAGGTATTAGGCTGAGAGTTTTCTGGTCCTTCTGGGAAAGGTGTGGGACTGTTGCTTGGTCATGCACAAGAGGACTGTAATTCCTAATCCACTGACTATTAACTGTAATATCAAACTCCCTACAGAACACAAGGGAATAAAATCCATGTTGCATCCAGGACTAAGTCTGCTATCACTGAACCACTGGGTGGTTTAAGCAGAGCCAGCATGCTTAATGCCAGGCGTGTCCTTACTCTGCTTTTCCAGTCAGAGTATCAGGAATATCTCAGGATGCTGCAGCCCAGGCTGAACTACCAGGGCAGGCAGTGTCCAACCACCGCAGTAATTCTGCAGTATTTTTTTCCAGCTTATAGTTTATTATATTTTATTGTTACTTCTTCCTGATAACACTTTGTTCTTGCATCCTGATTTAGCTAAGACAAATAGTCCAAGGAATTACAAAGTGGTATGGTGAATTTCCCATCAGAGCAGTAAAAAACTGGTACCCAAAAACCTTAAAAATATATAGCTAAATTTCCATATGAATATGTAAATATATTATTTTCAAAGTCTGTCAAAGGAAGAGAGCATCTGAAGATATAAAATCTACATGTCCTCTGATCTTTCTCTTCAGTAATTGCCCAAAGATGTTCATAATGAAAATTAGGTAAAAATAATAATGTTACATCACATTTCAGTGCAATCTTCAGAATGACTGAGAAATTTTCCAGGAAGGTTCAACTGATTTTTGAGGATTGAACAAAGCTATATTCTAAAATGTAGGCTGGGACAGTTTTATTTCCTATATTATGGAAGTTTTGCAGTTGTAGGTTTTTTTTCCTGCTCCCAAACTTAGAAATCTAATGAGGAGTTTGGCTTTGAGGCAGGGATATTACATGTCAGCCTTTACCAGTAAGTCATAGTCTCTCATCCTCTTTGCTAATACCAGAATTTCCAACAAAACCTGTCACCAGGCATCAGAGTACCAGATTTCCCAAAACTGCTGTTCAATTTTTTCAGATTTGCAGGAACCCTCAGGAAAATTTGCTGGTTACCTAACACAATGAGACACTGAGGGCTGTGAATCCTAGAGAGCCTCCAGGGAAGCTTCAGGCATAGCAAAGACAAGGTTTTGCTCTAGTAAAGTCCTTGTGTGAGTGTTTAATTCCAGTCGTGCAAGAAATCTTATTGGATTCATTCATAGTGTTCTGGAGACTGTGATCTGACAAAGATCTGAGACATTTTGGGACCCAGCAGATGTGACCAGCAACAGCAGAAACAATTGAACCCATCTTTCATTCTGCTAGGCAGCAGGATGGATTTTATGAATTCCTCTCTGTCACCCTGTGTTGTTATTACCATGACCTTACCATTTGGGCACTATCCATTCCCTGAATTTTTCAGGCTTTTAGCCTGAGTCATGGCCTGCTTCATGATTATTGTGAGCCTGATGATACACTTCTTAGCTTTTGCATGAGTTGTCCTTGTCACCCACTCAACTGTCATCCCCCACAGTGACCTGGTTTTCACACCAGATTCTCATCAGGCCAAATCTGCTGCTCCTGTCTTTCTCCTCTGTGTTTTTCTGCCACAGCTAAAGTAACTGGAATCACAAAAATAAGTTTTGCAAAGCTTGCCAAAAATGCTTCCTCAAAACAGAGGAAGCATGATATTTGCAGTTTCAGCATGCACACTAGGAAGGGAGCTATTCTAGTTTCTCTGTTGAGTGAAAACAGGTGGTCATTTATTACCTTATGTTGACAATTTGATAAACATTAATCTTTAATAAATTTGATATTGCTGTGGTCACCAAATCTAATACAAATGTTGCACTTCATCTGTTGCTGATCAGCCTAGATTGCCTGAGGATAGACTGTTGATCTGAAATGTGTCCTTGTGGCATGTATGAAACAATTTCCATTCCAGTTTGCAGTGACCACAAGCCATTTTTTGCAATTCCTAGGGAAGGTCTACAGATCAGGAGACCCTTTGCTTTACTTGATCCACAAGCACCTTTCAAATCCTAATTTAGAGATTTTCACAGGCTAAGTATTTTTTTCCAACCCAGAATGATCTCCAAGTTTAAAACATTTGCTTTCTGATTATCAAATTCCAGTCTCATCCTGACAGTGTAGATACATGTTGCCCAGAGGATGGATATATGGGCATCCAGCCCTTCCAGCACCAAAATAAGGCACTTCAGCTGGTGGCTGACAATAGCCACGGCTGTCCCGGTGCTCCCTCTGTTGGAAAACTTCTGTCCTTTCTCCCTCGCAAAAAGGGGACGTGAACGCCTCTGCCTGGGAACCAACATCTCACACGTTCTCCTGTCAAACCCAAAAGAGCTGCGTGCTGCATCCCTCTGCTGCTAATACCTTCCATCCTCCCCAGTTCATGCCGCTGAGGGGGGCTTGGTTCAGCAGCAATGAACAGAGCAGCCTTTCTTAAGGACTAAGAAATAATCAGTGCAATAGTCTGATCTTTTCATTCTTCCCAAGTGCTTCCCTGGTGAAAGGAGTCAGTTGTTTGGGGTTTTCCACGAAACACCGAGCCTGATTCCCAGCACAGGGCACAGGCTGAGGTGCAGCCATGGAAAGTGCGGGACTACAGCTCCCAGAGTTGCCCTGGGCACAGCTCCTCCTGGCCCCCCTACCCTCCTCCCTTTCATTAGCGTGCTCTATTTCTTCTCTAGAGGTAGTTTAGCCACAGCTTGCCTTGTCAAGGTTTCCCCCAAGGTTCAGAGCTCTCTGTGAGCAGGGTCAGACCCGCAGCCAGCAGAAAGAGCAGCTTTGGTACCCCCATGCGTCCATCCCCACACCTCCAGCAGATCCCTGCTAAGTCACACAGAATCACAGAATCAATCTGGTTGGAAAAGACCTCTGAGATCAGCGAGTCCAGCCCATGACTTGCACCAGCACCAGCACCAGCTTGTCACCCAGAACATTGCACTGATGGCCATGTCCAGTCCTTAAACACCTCCAGGGGCAGTGACTCCACCACTTCCCAGGGCAGCCCGTTCCAGTGTCTAATCGTCTTTTCCGTGAAAAAGTTCTTCCTAATATACAATCTAAACCTCCCCTGGCACAGCTTAAAACTTTGGTCCTATCACAAATAGCCTGGGAGAAGAGGCTGGAGCCCACCTGGCTCCAACCCCCTTTTAGACTTCCCTTGTATTTGCAGTTTTGCTGCCTGGTTCACACCAACTCATCCCAGACGTGTGCTGTGATGTGAAGATCCTTGTCAGCTGCCTGGGAGCAAAAGACTTGGCCCTCATGACTGTGCAAACTCAGACCATCAACTCTCAGTTTAAAGATCATCTGTATCAGAGAACCCTTCTGTTCCTGCTGAGAAGGACCTGGACGCTATTATCACCTGCTCGCTTCTGATGGATCTCCAGTATTCAGAGCTGAGTGATCACGGACTACTGTCCTGGTCACCCTCTTCCAGTGATTGACCCATCAATGACAAATCTCCATTTGTGTTGATGGCACAGGCCCTGTTTATTTCTGTTACTATTACTTTTGTGTCAGGGCTGTGCAGACGTGGCCAAAGACACAACTGTTCTCTTGATATTTGCACCTGTAGTCATTATCTGGCAGCTGAGTGCATGCAGGAACCCACGTCATCTCAGCTATAAAAAAAACAGGTGTGCTGGGACCTGGGGTCCTTTTCTGGCTTCTGAAGGATCATTTGGCACTGCTTTGCCCCAGTGGTTGCCATGCTGCACTCATTTAGCTGGTGTAATGGTTATCTGAGCAGAGCTGAAAACAGGGAACCCCAGCAAGCCCTAGGGGCAGAGCCAGAGCAGATACTTCAAAGCAAAATCCTAGGCTTGTGCCTAGGGCATATGAGGGGAAGCCTCCTCTGCACAAGTGAGCCTCTCTGAAGTCTCACTCCAGCTGCTGCAAAACGTGCTTCTCTTCAGGTGCCTTATTTATCTGCACTTTCTGCTTATCATCACTTGAGGTCAGTTAAGCTCATGACAGGTCTTGCTCTAGCCAAGTGTGATTTGATCAAATGTCAGCATTTTAGCTGTTAAAGTAAAACCCAGCAAAACCAAGGAAAAAGTCATTGCTTTGGGGCTGACTGTGTCCAGGTTGTGCCAGGGAAACTGTAGGTGTTAATCACTGTCTTCCTGGGTGGGAGAGGATGCTCTCCCTTTGGTTGAATACAGCCTGCTTCAGTAAATCGGCTGGTGCCCTCTAAGATCAAAAATGCTATGTGTGAGATTATCCTGCAGCATTTCTTGACTCAGTTTGGCCTGTACAGGGCTAGAATTCTTGGACAGAATTTGCTAGCAAACCATGTTAGTCATACGAAAAAATTGTGGTCCAGTGAGCAGCGCCCATCTCTCAGTGTGTAACTGCACATGGATGCAACAGCAGTGACAGAAGGCTGAGTAAGTCCAGCCAAAATCAGTTTCTTGGAGAGGATGGAAATTTCCTATCTCTCATTCCTGGTCTGAGTGACTCAGTGGCTTTGTATGGACAGTGTGTAGGGTGTGTGTTGGCACATGAGAAATGAGCACCAGAGCTCTCCAAAGAGAGGGACGCAGGGTCCAAGAGGGAAGGCCAAGATGTGTGTAGGGCCACGAGCCTTCAAATCCCACAAGGTGTGTGGTGAAAACCAGCCCGCACCAAAGTGATGTGCAGTGTTGTTTATCTACCCTACAGCAGGCACATAGCTGACTGCTGCCTCCTTGCTGCCCTTCAGGCAGCCCTGGTAGTCCCTGTGCCATCCCTTTGCCTTCCTTACAACACGATTGGAATTTTTCTCCTGTATTTTTTCCTCTGCCTTCATTAGCAGCTGTGAGCTTTGGCAACAGAAGTGTGGGTGTTGGACACACACAGCTCCTGACCCTGGCCTTAGTGATAAACACTGGGATAAAATATAAGGTGAAGTTTGCAGTGTGATCTGAACTGATAATGAAAGAATGAGCAATAATCCTGTTCCCCTGAAAAGCTCCCAGTAGCCTAATTAGCTGGGATGATGGCATGGCTAATTGGACAAGGCTGGGTGTGGTGCTGGTACAGCTGCTTTGCTCATACACACAGGGAGGAAGCCTTCTTGATTGAACTTGAACTGCCTGTAGATCCTTCCTTACATTCCTGATTGAAGTTTCATTTTGGTGGGACCACGTGGCACCTGATCTATAGCAAGGATATAGGATGTCCTATGTCTCCTTGCTCTTTGTGAGTGTTGGACCAGATGGGTTCTGACTCCCTTCCAGACCTCGGTTACTCTGTTAGTAAGACTTGAGAGTCTTCCTGAAAACAAATAAGCCAACAAATTGCACCAGCAAACCAGAAAATCATAGACCAACACAAACTCCCTTGATATTTGCCATAACCCAACATAGGAACTGTGGAGCTGTACCATGGGCTCTCCACCAGTTTGCTCTGGGACACATATTCCCAGGGGCTGCAGCTCCGGAATGTGCATTGCTCTGGCTGAACCAGATGCTGCAGATGCTGCTGCTGTGCTGAGTAATGGGCAGAGGCTTGTGTTCCAGGGAGCAGCTGTTGAGCAGAAATCAGGGAGGCTATTTAGCTGAAGTTACAGCAGAATCAAGCAATCAATCCTCTACCAGATCAGCTGTGTTGCTGCAGGCAGGGCTATGCACACCAGCAGTGGGCAGTCGAAATCCATCCCAGTGTTCACCCCACACCCGGGAATGGGGGACCTGAAGGGGTGTCCCCCACAGCCAGGAGAAAGCAGAAGTTTTGTCTTGTGTTAGATTTCCCCTCAGTCTTAGCACTGCCCTGGAAATTAGCACCTGACAGGAGTCTGCTGGCCAGGCAGGAGCTGGGAAGATTTTAATGCAAGGAAGAAGATAAAGCAGCTTTGCTTTGTTTTCTGAAATGAGTGAGGTGGCTTCTTCCCTCCATGTCCCAGTCCCAGGCTCTTGTATTTTTCATGCTTCATTAAAAGTGTTTGTAATTATATGAGTGGCTTCAGAGGACAATTAAGCCTTCATTTGGAGGCTGCTCTTGGTGCTGGAAGCCCTCCATTAGCCTGAGCTTCTGTCAGGGAAAAACACTACACAGTCTTTAACAACTGTACCAGCTCCTATCTGCTTAATGTTGATTTTCCTATTAAGTTCAGCTAATACTTTTCTAATTGTGTGAGCTGGGCCTGAAGCCAGGCCTGGTGACTTTTGCCAGCTGCTTTGAAGGCTGAATCAGAGATGAGCAAAACCCTCCCAAACACTTCCCTGCACACGTGCTCGGCCCCATCTGAACAGTGGCAGCTCTCCCTAAAAGTGACTCAGGCTCTGCTTTGTGCCCCAGGTGCTGCTTCCCAGGGCAAGACCATCCAGCCAGGAGACGTGGATGCCAGGGAGCACACTCAGCAGAGCACCAGGAGCCTGGCACTGCATGGAACTTGCCCCAAGAGGTGCCAGAAGGGATGCCATGGACTCAAAGGCCAACCTGTTGTTTAGCTATGGAGCAGGAATTCTTGTGTGGGCTTTCTGAGGCAGAAGATACACTACAAACTGCCCAAGAGGGGATATTTGGAAATAGAAGAACATGCACAGCTCTTCCACAATGTGGAAGGGAGGATGCTGGCATGTTGGTGGGGCGAGAGACTTCAGTCAAGAAGCTCAGGGCTGCCACTCACCTGCTGTGAATCTGCTGTTCTCGAGAGGGTGGTACAACAAAGCTCCCAACCTAAACCATTCCATGATTCTATGAAATTTAGGCAGATGTATAAACTCATTGCTGACCAGCAATGAACCTAAGCACATCTGATTTTATTTAATAATTGAACTGCTTTCTTTAATTAAAAATGGCCAGGCAATTAAATAATTTAATTTATAAAATCTTATTTAATTTCAATTAGCTCTGATTAATCACTATTCCTTTGAATCAAAATATCAATATGATAGAAAACACTCATTTTGAATTTTTCATTTCAAGAACATTACTGTCTTTTAACTTTAAAACCTTTGCAGCTCTAATACAATTATCATGTGCCAGTCAAGTTTTAATACCTTATTACATCCTAACACTGACAAATACAAGAGACTCTGAGCTTGTGTTTGGAGCTGATTTGCTTCTGCAAAGCCCCTTGTTTGAAGCGTCTGAGGGCTGCAGCCAGCCACTCACAGGGAGCTGGGCTGTTTGACCAGGTGCTGGCCAGGGCCCTCGGGTGACAGCAGGCCACCAGACGTCACTGACAGCTACAGGACTCCCATGTGCTTTGACTCTGCAGATCTTCTGGAGTATTTTTTTTTCAAGAGTTTATTCCTCTACTAAGGCAGGATTAAGATTTGCATGTTTAAATTAGGAAATAAGGTCTGGAAGGCAAAATCATATTTATTTTCTTGACCATAAAGATTAAAATTTAAAAAGCAGCTGTGTGACAGGTTCAAAAGCCAATTCGTCGTGGAATTTCTGCCGGCAAAACATGGCTTCTGTGTAAGGTGCTTGGTACATGGGGAGGGAAGTTTAGAGAGCTTGTAATTCACTGCAACACAGCACTAGACATCCAAGGAAGTCATTATTGTAGATGGTTTCCTGGTAGCATAAAGAAGCAGAAGGGAGCCAGGCTGTTTCAGAGCAAAGCTGAAAACAATAATTGACTTTTACTCACTGGGAAAGAAGATGTAGCATGACAAATGGTTTTGTGGTTTGAATCATTAAAGACCAAGGAGAGAGTTTCTGGCTAATGAGGCTCTACTGGGCAGAAATAGCCATGTCAGGATTGCTGTGAGCAATTTGCAAGGTGTGCTCGCAAAGCATAGGAGGAGTCAGCAGGACCCTGGCTGGCATGGCTGGCCATGGGGAAGAGAGGCTCTGTTGTAGGTTGGTTTGTCTCCAACCTCATCTCCTGCTAGGTCACTCTAAATGTCCCCTGCTCTGATCCATCCTAAGACCGTGGATAGCCACTGGTTGGTCCCTGTGTAACCTGCTTTGATCAGGTGCTGTGGGATGGCGCCCTCAGTGAGGACACAGACAATGCTGGGGTCGTCCTCAGCTCCTGCCTTGTCTCCCTTGCAGCAGCATCTCTCCTGCTGCTGCCTTCTTACACAGCACATTTTGCAGCACATCCTGAGGAGGTCACTGGAAGTCTGCTGAGCTGCAAGAGGGGTCACCAGACAAGCCTTGGGAGGAAAGGACTGCTCTGTCTTTGGCTTGTCACCTGGAGGAGAGGTGCCTTCTCCCTTCAGCAAACTCATTTCTTTACTGAAATTATAAGGTATGAGTCCTTATTTCACATATCACATTCACATCAGGGTTTATTCTGGCTCTTGGAAGAAGTGAGCTCAGAAATAATCCAAGGGTCAGTTTTCTAACATTAGGCTGTAATTGTCTTTATTTACTTCTACAGACTTGGCCAAAGCTCAAGGCACTCTAATGCTATGTATTCTTCAGTAAACACAATTAAGTGGAAACTCAGAAACACTGATACCATCTTTCCCTTGGGACTGGTCACTGTGAACTGCTGTCTCCATCCAGAAATTCAGCTTACTTTTTTCCCGGGGTTGCAGAGTAGGTGGAAATCCATTTAGCTTAAAAAAAAAAAACAAAAACAAAAACAAAAACAAAAAAACCCAAAACAAAACAAAACAAAAATTGATGATGCATCTTAGCTTGGCTTATGGCAGTGGTCAAAGGGTAACAAAGCTTGGGAAGAATGAGAAGGTCAGGACTGTACAGAGCCAGTGGGTCCCTGCTATTCATCAAGAGCTGGGTGTTTGTCCTTGAGGCAGCCAGATGGGATCGTCAGGACCAGGACATACCACAACCCTAACATTCAGCCACAAATCTCCACAAATGTGAAGACCAAAGCTGAACTTTAAACTCTTGTTCTACCATCGCCCCATAAACCCTCTCTGAAAGAATGCAGAAAGACCCTCTAGAGCTTCTCCAAGCTGCAAGGCAGAGGCAGATAAATTATATTTTTAGTGGGAGCTCTTCGATGTGGTGTTAAAAGCCCTTCTCCAGGTGATCCAGTCTAGTACTTCATGATCTTACGTCTGGAAAAATCTTGTCTGCTGCCTAATCTAATCCTTACTTGGTGTAATTGAGGACAAACATTTCTTGTCCTTATGCAGCATGGATACACTAACAGTTTATCATCTTCCTCTCTGTAACTGCAGCCTTTTATGGCTGTGAAGTTTAGGTACTTCATGTATTGTTACCATGTGTCCCCTTGGTCTGCCCACTTCTAGATTAAGCAAACTCTCATTCTTCCATTTTACCTTTTAGGTCTGCACTCTGGACTCTTTCCAGTCTCCTTGAAGAGCAATATCCATCTTGCAGCTTCCTACTGAATGTCTGAAGGAGGCAGAGCCCTGTGAATATCCCACACATAGGTGTGTAAGAGATTTGTAACAGAAATGCTAAGGCTGAAGTGAAGCCTGAATTGTAGTGTGTGCAAAGAATGGGGAAAAAGAAACAGAGTGAGGATTAAAAGAATGACCTGTACTGATATGGTAGAGCACTGCTCCCAGAACTGGGTTGTAAAACTGCCACTTCTTGTTGTAAAACTGAAGAATGTGTTTATGGCATGACCAAAAGGCCTGCAGTCTGGTCAGATCACAGCACAGACAAGGCATCACAAGACCCCACGTCCCACCAAGAGAATGACAATTCACACACCACTGCTTTTCCTGATGGGCCTTCAGGAAAGCAAATATGTCCAGACTAGGAGAAGTAGATGGGCCTCAAATCTGAAGAGTTTAGCCGGTGCTGTTGGTTGCAGAAAGGGCAGTGTGTACAGTTTAAGGCTCCATTTCTGCACACTGTCCTGTGCTCTTGGCAGCATGGTCCCAGCCTGGTAGCCTTTTACCTCCTGGGAAAAAATTCTGTCTGCTTAGCCATGTAGTTGATTGAAAGCTTCTGTGTCTCATCCATTCTTCCTGCGCTGACCTTCAGCAGCCTGTCTGTGTGCATGTCACACTCTGCTCTCCCTCCCCTCATTCCCTGTGCAGGACTGCTCATGTTCTAAATCTCCATGTTTTCCTCATTTCCAGTATGTAGTTAAACTGCTGCTAAGCTCTGTACATGCTAGGTTCACCACTGATCTTCCATGGCTGCATATTTGGGGATTCTGGACTCATTGGAAAAGGGTGAGAGTGTCTCCAGACAAGCCCTGGAGGTTTGATCAGATGTACTTGCTGCTAAACAAAGTATTTGCTTCACTAAATTGTGAACCCTGGATAATTAGGC
The DNA here is from genome assembly GCF_050655825.1 of Lonchura striata. Classification (NCBI taxonomy): domain Eukaryota; kingdom Metazoa; phylum Chordata; class Aves; order Passeriformes; family Estrildidae; genus Lonchura; species Lonchura striata. The sequence continues at coordinate 32,359,276 of NC_140710.1, read as the reverse complement.
TAGTTAGATCATCAGTGGAGGCTGATTATCTTGAGATAATCATGTTTCTGCACCAGTAGCGAAACAGGTTAACTGAAAATGCATTAGCAGCTGCAGAACACAGAATAGCTGGATAAAAATTTGAGGCTTGGAATAATTTCTCTGTCCTTATAAAATAATACCTGAATTTGTGTTCCAGTTCTGTTACTGTTTTCTTGTGATCCTATGAAAAACAGAGTTCAAGATAAAGAATTTTTGTAAAGTTTACTGAGGGATAAAATAAGAGACAATATTCCAGTGCTGGGGTGCTCCTGGCAGACAGCCAAAGAACATGCCCGATCCTGACAGTGATCTCTTTATATGGTTACATCACTGAGGTGCATTCATATTCATGTGTTTCATACATTATTCAAACATTCTTGCAAATTTTCTGATGTTTTGGGAACTCTTTTGTTTGGGTTCTTCACACTCCAGCTTATCTGCATAACATCGTGTGTGTCAGGTCAATATATTTTATTTCTTCTTATGTCTCCATCCTGCTGTAGCACATCCTCTGATAAGATTTTTGTATGTCCTCCTTAAATTAATGTGGTATTCTCTAATTGTCCTCCGGCGCTTTGGTTTGTGTCACAGTTATCTCATTACTTGGAGGATTCAGTCAACGGAAAGGGAAACAACATGATCACATCACACCATTTGTTTGGCTATATAGAGGTATTTTAACACCTAGTGTTCAGCTAAGGCCTATAATATAGTATATTCACCCTACTACTATTTCTATAAACTATGCAGTACATACTTAAACTTACAGATTTTGTTATATTGACAAGCAGCTAAATAAAGGTGTACAAGATATTAGATATGAATACTTATGATCAATGCAAAAACTAATATCTATAAACATGAAAGCCATTATCATATCTTATCTATAAATGTGAAAGCCAATCTCATATGCAGTCCTCTTTTTTTTTTTAACAATACTAAGCAGAAATTTCACTGAATTATTTACTGCAAGACTGTTGGTCTGGGGCTGAGAGCAGAATATCCTGCCCTCTTATGAACAACCCTAGGCAATATATGAGGGAAATTGCAGTGGGGGAAAAAAATCCTGGTTTTAGAGCTGTCCCCATTCCCCTTCCTGTATATACTGCATATTACCTTGTGTGACTCAGACAGAACAAAGACAAGCAGGATTTTAGAGATAATTTCTTCAAAATTTGAGCCTACTTTGACAGAGTCCAGCCTGCCTCCTGTACTGCCCTGATGGGGTTTGGACCAAGTATGCATATACTGGAGAATTTAAAAAAGCACAGTGGGGTTCAGCCTTTATTATCCAGGAGCCGTAAGTAAAGGCAATCCACAGCTGGATGTAGGAAAATGGAAAAATACAACAGCAAACCCATTCTTGTCAGCACTAGATTTCATGCAGCAAAGCAATTCTGAGAAGCTCAGCAAGATCACAGTGATGTACCTTGGACATGAGAGTATACAACGTGGGTGTCATCTGTTGACAGATGACACCTGTTCCCTCCTAGTATGAGCATCATGGTGGGAAGTGCTTTTTGAGGACCATCCCTGGCACCAGGCTGAAGATGCTACAGTGGGATATGCTGGCTCTAGGGCAGTGGATTCTTGAATGGGAGAAGCCTAAGCCTTCATGAGAAATGCCTTGAGCCATTTGTTCATGGGTTAGGGCAGGTCGTGCCCTTGGCCATATACCCCTGTGAGTTTAAGGCTGTGTGATGGGGATGCAGCTGGCAAGACAGCTGGCATCTGTGCCTCCTGCTGCCTTCCTGCACATCTCACGGAGCAAAGTCTGCTTCGAGAGGTGCTCATTAACCCTCAAAGAGAAAAGTCCTCTTTGAGCACAGTTTTTCTAGGTACAAAAATTGTCCCAGTGCTCACTGGGAAGATGCATGAGACATTAATTTTGAAGAATTAAGAATTTTAGGAAAGTTAAAATGATAGTTAAATTAGATGTTGCTGAGTGAGCGGAAGCAGATAAATAGGCTCTGCTCATAGTTAACAGTAGCCAGATCTTAAATAAGATATCCAGGATCTATTAACTCATTGCTTGTCAACTTTATGTTTGGGTAGCTGTGCTTATCATGAAAAACAGAAGGTCATAAACAGATTTCAGGGACACTAAAACAGTTGCAGACTTCCCATACTTGAGGAATCCATTGAACACAGGAAAACTACAAAGATTCATTTGTCATGTAAGCATTGAAAAGGTAGAAAGGTCAGAACGAGGAAGACTTATTTTACTTCCTCATTTTGGAAACCCCTCCCCAAAATGGGCCCCTGACTCATTTCCGGGAACAGAACTACACATGCTTAATAGCCTTTTTGCCAATTAGCACATGAAGCAGAGAAGAGGAAGTGACAGGGACATGAATATGCATTCATATTTCCTGTATTCAAGACTTCTGTAAATAAAAGGGCTTTGTAATACCTGTGATTTTTGCAGTGCGCATTCAGGAATTATCTCACGTACTGCCCTGCCCGTCGCAATAAACATACACTTTTTAACTTTAACCTATTAGAGAGTTTTTTGTCCGTCTCAGTTGGATATCTATATTAGATCGATATTCATATTTTAGTAAATCAGCAGCAGAACAGCTCTGCCAACCAGTGAACCATGCTCAGGATGGTGCCTTCAGACTACTGTAGCACACGGATCTGAGCACAAGCAATTAGCAGGGAAGCCAGGCAGCTTCGGGGCTTGTTTTGATTTCTGCTCCGTCCTTCCAGTCTAACACACTAAGCACACATCAGGGAGTGGGGGAAGGAGACCCTCTGTTCTCACATCTTGCAAAGTCAATCAGTTGCATAATATGAAACACAGGCAGCAGGAACGTGATCAAGTGCAGAGAAGGGACACATCAAGCACTTTATTACAGCTGTGGGAGAGGTGAACCAGGCCTCTCTCTATGCAATTTATCTTTTCCAAACTGCCTTTTGAGCCTGTTTTGCATCAGCTGCCTGTCACTCTAAATACAGCTTGGATTTTAAGGTAGCTCCCTTTCTAGGAGCCCTTGGCTACTAGAACAGGAGGGGTAAGCACCCCCTAAAGCCCCCGAAGTGATTCAGAGAATTTAGTTGAGCGACTTTCTCTGCATTATACTCCATTATACTCACAGCGGGACAGGGATTGCTCAGGGGCAGTGCAGGGCTGGGCAGAGCATGAGGAGAGCTAGCATGTGTGTGAGACAGGTGAGAGAGAGCACCAGGGCAGGGGGTCACCATGTTCAAGCGGTTCCTACAGAGGGAGGGAAATTACCTTTTTTCTTAAGATAAGGCTTAAACTCAGGGATCCTGCAGTTTGAGAGGTCTCTAGGCAGCTAATCTGGTGAGGTACAAGTAGATTTTTTCTGTGTATGTGTCCTCCTGCAGCTGGGAGTACCTTTTGCACCATCTGAAGGAGTATCAGGGTATCGGGGTATTATGGCAGCTTGAGGGTTCCATCTTGAGCCTTCTGCCTGTCTCTCATCAACAAGTTCTTTAAGATTTTACAGCTCTGCAGTGCTTATTCAGAGATCATGCTGCAGAGGCACAAGCCCACATCGAAGGGACAGAGCCTCTGCACATGGCAGAAACTGCAGCTCCCTGAGGGGGAGACTGAAAAAAGACAGGGAGAGTTGCCTTGTTGATGCTGATTTAGAAAATTACAGATGCCCATTCTGTTCTGTGCCAGTGAAAGGTTTGATGTGGTGGCTTACCAGATGATCTGCACACCTGCTAGCAGCTCAGCCCCAATATATTTTGGTTGAAGGAAACCGGGTTAAAAGAGAGAGCAGCAAGGTATGTTGAAGGAAGAGGGGACAAAAAAAAGTCACTCCAGTATGAAGTCTTCCAGACATCTGCCACTGTCACAAGCAATTTGTTTCTTTGCCTAACAAACAGCAATAGCATTTGCTGTTCAAAGCATGTCTGAAAGCTGTGGGAGTATATAATGACAGTGAGGAGCTTCTGGGTTTTCTTACTCCATTTTGAAATTCATCTCTCATCCTTGTTATATTAACACTACTTTTAGCTGCTCCTATGCTGAATATAAGTGATTCTCCACTATGCATCTCAAGCACAAGATGACAGTAAAGACGGTTGGGTGTTGCTGAGCTGAAGAATCGTTCTGGAGCTCATATGTGGCACAGTTCTCTTAGAGATCCTACTACACTGTCTTAAAGCATTGGGACGCTGCTTTCAGCTCACTGTGACTTTCCTTGCAGGTCAGCAAGGCCACCCAGCATATGCAGATGCTCCCTCCAGGGACAGCTGAATGTCCCTGGAGATCCTTGGCTGCTGGACAGTGTTCCCAAGGATTGTTTTGTCCAGATGCTATGGGATGTGTCCTCCTCCTTCCCATGGCTCATCTCAGGGCCTCTCACTGAGCTTCCTGCCCCTTCTGTATATTACTGGCTATTCTTTCCCTTTCCAGCTCTCATGACCGCAGCCTTTCCCATTTCCAGCCAGCATGTCTCCATCCCACTTCTCAGCCTGGCCCTCCCTTCACAGGCACCACAAGATGCTGGTGCTCACGGGACAGGGAGAAATACAGTTGGTGTCTGGTGGCAGCACAAGGGCAGGACATGGCCCATGGAGCAGAGATGAGTGCACAGGGCAGCATGGCTGTGGTGTGCAGCTGTCCCAATGATACAGGGAGAGGACAAGCAGGATTTCCTGGCTGATGGGATGTTGAGCATGTTTTGATTGCCATCTAGAACTCTGTGTAACAACCCAGGGTTTGTGTCTGGCAATCCTTCCCAGGTGGGACAAGTCCATTAGGGAAATTAAACTGAGTGGCAATCTCATGTTAGATTTCAGTGGGTGAGGTTTAGCTGGACTGACTGGGACTGCAGCATTATTTCACAAAATGGGGAAATGCAATTTGTCACAAACTGAAATTTCTTACGATGAACAACTAAGATAAACCCTCTGTACTTATGGATTATAAAACTCTTTATGCATAGTTTATACCATGACAATACTGGGCATTGCTGTTTCTTTCAGTGTGATGCATGTCTTTAGAGCTGGCTTGTCTCTCCAGTGATCAGAAACAGTGTCCTGGAGCTGAACATACTTGATCTGAGGAAGTCCAAGTCCATAATGTACCTTTGTGGCTCCATTCATAAGGTTATCCAATAGTGTATCTCCTTTGATTTTTTGCATTACGTCCTTAGGACCACAAGTCCCCTGTAGATGACCATTTAGGATTGCTGCAGTAAGTGTTGGTCAGATTCCTGGGTGATCCAAATGATCCTGTGTTAGATGAGCCAGTTATGGATACACTGGATATTTTTTCCTTTTGTGTTAAAACTTATTTCTAGCTGAAACACCAAAGCATGAATGTGTCTTGGGATAGCAGCTTACTGGAAGCTTATCTGCTGAGCCAGTAATTGCAGTCTTTAGCATCCAGCCTGCATCTGGAGTACCAGAAAGACTGGTTTCAGGAGAGACACTAAAATCTCAACCATTTGCATCTTGCTGAGAAGTTCAGAAGGATAAAATGTAACAACATGAAATACTTGTTTCCTCTTTTTTTGGAAAAGCAGAAATTTCTAAGTGATAAGGCATTGAATGTTGTTGCTCTGAGCTTCAGCTACAGGGCACCATGTAGCCATGTACCATGTGCCATAGATTTTGCTCACAGCTCTTTATCTTTTTTTTAAATCTTTCTCTGTGGAACAGCGAAACTCAGGTCTGCCCAGATTTTCAGCACTCCTGCAACATAAATTTTAAATAGCATGATGTCCTGACAAAATAGGGCTCAGCAAGCAGCGTCTGTTTTCCAGAAGCCTCTGCATGTCTATTATACAGGGTATGCAGTCCTGCAGCAATTCCCATTTGCCTGCTGTAGTAATTCCACATTTTTGCTACACTAGATGCTTACCACTTGCAATTTAATTTGTCTAAGTCACCTCCAAGACAGAAGTCAAGAAACTTCAGGCAAGGATCAACTGCTGTCAGCATTTTCTCTTCTCCCTGTTTGTGAGGTTTCAACTAGCTGCACATCAGGGCTGACTGATCCATTGGATACCTGGCACCTTTTAGAATTGTCCCTCAGGCTGGGGCCGAATGAAGACCTTTTACTTCTTCTCATGTCATTGTATGCAGCAGCTGGCGTCATGAAGTGCCTTTGAAAAGGTGCTGTCTCTTTGAGGCAGCTGCTTGTCCTTGCTTTTGTGTTTCTTTAGCCTGAAATAATGATTTTTGCCACCCCGTTCACAGGCTTGTAAGATGTCACCTTTTAAATAACAGGCATACCCTTGAGACAGGCACTGACAGATGCTTGCTGCTTCCAAGCTGCCTTTTGTGAGCTGCCTTAGAGACCTCAATAACTGTGACCAGAGCAGCAAGCAACGTGCTGAGCCATGACCTCACTGACAAAACGTCTCCTGGGCTTTGCACAGTCCAATACAGCTCTACCTTTTGTTCCCTGGCATGGGCCTTGTGGTATGGCACCTCTAATCTTGCTAAGCTGCCACTGCGAAGATAAGAGGGAAGGGAGCAAGAAAGGTCCATTTGAGGTTAAGAGTAAATCCCACTACATCTGCAGTGATGAAAGATTTCATTTTGTAGCTTGTAATTTCTCATCCTGCAGTGGTTGTCTAGGCAGAAGACAGCTCACTTACATTGAAGGGTTGGGCTTTTTAAAGCTGGAGAACAGGAGCCATTGCACAGCTGGGTTGCTAGGGTGCAGAGGGCACAAGAAAATGTTTTGTTGCACACTGTACATAAAGACATCTTAGTTTCTGATGCATCAACTCTCTTCCTGCCTCCATTGATGCCTCCTCCTCCTCCTCCATACCTTAGGGTGAAGCAATCTGCCCATGAGTGAGAGGTGTGTGCCAGCCACTGACTGTGAGCAAACAGTGATTGATGAGGTCCACAGGGTCACTCTGCACAGTCCCACCACCACACATCACAGCTCCTGGCTCAAGGGGATTGCCCAGTAAGTGTCAAGCAGTCAGTGTCAGCTAAGTGCAACTGGCTTGCACTGGGATTCTTGGAGGAGTAGACCAAAAAGCTCTCAGGACAAAGAGTGGTTCTTTTCCATTCATTTAAAAATAAAACAATACTGGAATTGGAAAGCCATGCATTCTGATTTTCCCCACAGCATTTTCCTGGAGAAGCTGGAAGCCTGGGACTTGGACTGGTGCACTTTTCACTGGGTTAAGGACTGGATTAAGGACAGGGTTAAGGACTGGGTTAAGGACAGGCCCAGAGAGTAGTGGTGACTGGAGTTACATCCAGCATGTGGTCAGTCAGCAGTGGAGTTCCCCAGGGCCCATTGTTGGGCCCAGTCCTGTTTAATATCTTTATCCGTGATGTGGAAGAGGTGATCGAGTGGACCTTCAGCAAGTTCACAAATGTCGGTCTCAGATTCAGTCAAAGAGAGAAATGGAGAGTTTCTAACCAGGCAGAAGCCTGGGAATCTGTTGGAAAAGAATGTAAATAAGGTCCTTTATCTCTCTTGTTGTTCACATCGTTTACAGTTAAGTTCTACCACTGTGCGTCATGCACTGTTGCACCAATGATGTGAGTTGTTTTTACTTCAGGACCAATGGAATTGGCACAGATGAAGATCTGTATAAAGAGCGATGCAATTTGAAATAAATCAGAGTTTTACTCTCAGCCTTCTGACTCAGAGTCTCTTCATTCCCATCCTGCCTCAACAGCATCACACAAATCAAGTTGAGTGGGAGTGTTGCTCTGCTGGAGCGCAGGAAGTCTCTGCAGAGGGATCTGGACAGGCTGCATCCATGAGCTAAGACCAACTGTATGAGGCTCAACAAGTCCAGGTGCTAGGTCCTGCCTTTGGGTCACAGTAATCCCATGAAATGCTCCAGGATGGGGCACAGTGTCTGGGAAGCTGCCCAGCAGAAAAAGGCCTGGATGTGCTGGTCAAGAGTGGGTGAACATGAGCCATCTGGGCCCAGGTGGGCAAGAAGGCCAAAGGCATCCTGGCCTGGATCAAGAATAGTGCGGCAGGAGGACCAGGGAAGGGATTGTTCCCCCTGTAGTGGGCACTGGTGAGGCCGCACCTCAAGTGCTGTTTGCGGCTCTGGGCCCCGCCCTACAAGAAAGACACTGAGGTGCTAGAATAGGTCCAGAGAAGGACAGTGAAGGTGCCGAAGGCTCTGGAGAGCACAAGTCCTGTGAGGAGCAGCTGAGGGAGCTGTGGGTGTTTAGCCTAGAGAAAAGGAGGCTCAGGGGTGACCTTATCACTCGCTACAACTGCCTGAAAGGAGATTGGAGCCAGGTGGGGTTTGGTTTCTTCTCCCAGGCAACTGGTGACAGCATAAGAGGAAATGGACTCAAGGTCCACCAGGGGAGGTTCAGTGTGGACATCAGGGAGAATTTCTTCGTTGAAAGGGTGGTTAAGGATCAAAATGAGCTGCCTAGGGAAGTGGTGAAGTCACCGTCACCGGACGTGGCACTCAGTGATATGGTTTAGTTGGGATGGAGGTGCTTGGTGAAAGGTTGGACTTGCTGATCTTGGAGATCTTTTCCAGCCTTAACAATTCTTCATGATTAGTCCTCACTATTAAAGTGGTTCGCTAGGAAGGGATGGGCTGTTCAGTCACATAGCTGTTAACCCGTTGATGAGCTCAGAAGCACTATTAGTACGGACAATGGGGGCATACTGGAAAAGGTGGTGATGTCATTGATACCCCAGCTGACATAATCTAATAGAAAAATAGACCTTTTCTAATGGGTTTAATAGTTTTTTCATGAGGCAGTTATTATGGTGAAATAGATTCATAAGTGAATATGACGTGCTATCAATATTTGGCTTAAAGTGTCATAAAATCCATATTAAATGCATTACAAGTGGTTAAATGAGACATTTCAAAGTGATTTTTTGTATGAGAAAGCATCAGTGAACAGCCATATGTTGACTGGTTTGTGGTGCAGTATTATTCAAACTGTCTTAGTGATTACCAGGAAATGTTTAAGGGGCTGTTAATCAAAATGGATGAGGAGACAGAGGAATTAGGAAATTAGAAGGCAAGTTACTCAAATAACAGATTTTCCTGTGGTCTGATGGCCATGAGGAAAGAACAATAGCTAGACAAAAGAAGAATGAAACCAAAACAAAAAAACCCAACCAATCAATCAAAAAATGAACAAAAAAGGCCCACAGAAAAGCCACCATACAAAAAAAACCCACTAATTTAATTAGCAAATCCAAACCAGGAGAGGGGAAAAACCCATCCATTTGGGCTGAACAAAATTCTTCCTTTGACACAAGTTGAAATATTTTTTTCTGGGTACTAACAGGACAAGTAGGCAGCCCAAAACTTTGGGGTTGAAGCAAAGAAAAATATGACTCCCACCACTCCCTCAGAATGATTAGGAAATTCCAAGCCCTTAGAAACAACAAAAGGCCACTGATGCTGTTTTAGGTGCACATATAAGTAAGAAACAACTGAGAGCATGTGGAAATTGTCTGGATTGCATATTTGGTTGTATGAACTGTGTGAAGCTGGAGCTAAGGGAGGTTCCAAACAAACGTGCTAAAGTCTACAGAGCATCATTTCAGAGAAGAGCAGGCTCATCAAGAAACTATGACAGCAAACTAAAGCTGCTTTCCCTTTAAGAGTTCCATTTTGCCTCCAGCATGCAGGGCAGAAAGGGGAGTGGGTCAGCCTGGAGGTACATCCATGCACTCCAGAAATTTTCCATGTGAGCGGCAAATGACCCCAATTGAAGAAGGGTGACTCATTGCTCCTGCCAGGGCTGATCTGGGAGGAGATGGACACTCCTCAGGCTGCCTTCAGGGGCTGGCCATGAGAGCCAGGCCATGGTCATGCATGGAGTCACACAGTGCATTGCAGAGGCATGGGAAAGGACAATTCCCTCAGGCTCTGCTGTGGGACACTGTTTCTGGGAATCCCAGCGCTGGACGGGGGACCCTGTGGGGATGAGCGTGGCCTCTCTGTGTGTCTCTTAGGGAGGTCAGGCTGCAGTCAGTGCCCTGGGAACAGGAAATATGGCTGCATGCAGTGTCAGGCTCAGACACGGGCTGAGTTCATCCATCCAGGCTCAGACCCCAATGGTCCTTCCAGGGTTCTCTGCTCCCAGTTCATTAGCTGTAATTTGCTCAAGCCACATGCCTGCATGGGTAAGGTGCACCTGTCAATGCTGGAAGGAAATCTTAGCTGCTAGCAGGTGTACAGGTCCCCTCCCCATAGCAGGGCTCAGCACTGGGGCCACTTGCCTGGGTGGAAATGTCACCAAAGTGGCTACATGTGGAGGGCTTCTGCAGCCTGAGGGGCTTGGCGACCAGTGATGTTTCTCAGCTGTGTGGGAACTGCTCCAATTCCTCACCAATACTGTCTGCCAGGCATGTACTGGATGTGGATGGCCATGGGAGAGATATGTAGTGCCCTGCCCATCTGTTCACTGTGCACATCTGAGCATTTGCTCACCCCTTCCCAAGGTGTCTGGCTGGCTCTGTGAGATGTGAGTAATGGCAAAGGAGCAGGAGTGGCTCTCAGCCCCTGTAAGGCAGGCTGGGGAAGGCAGCTGTGGCAGGAGAGGCCCCGGGCCCAGCAGCACATCCTCACAGCCCCATGTCACGTCCTCCCAGTTCCCAGTGACAGAAAGCAGCAGCATCTCCCTGGTGCGCTCCCATCACACAGCAGATGCTCTGGGATGGGAAGGGACTGGGGTGGAGGGCAACAGCCTGTGGCCCCTCAGCTCCGGGCAATGACCACGAAAGCAGCGACGCTCCTCTTGCTCCCTGCCTCCTCCCACAGGCTGCCTCTGGCTGTGGGAGCTGAGGGACACATCCCAAATGCACTCGTGTACGGGGGTGAGCACACATGTGTGACGTTCTTCCCTGGCAGTGGGGGGAGGGAAAACTCCCATTCAGAGCCTCGTCCCCAGCTGCTCGAGATGCACCAGGGATGAAGGGGGAGGAGAAGGTGGGGGATGCCACAGGGTACCACAGACGATTGCAATTGTGCTTGCTCCTGAGAGCCCCTGGGTGCCTCTAAAACACTGCATGGCCCAGGGATAGCCCAGCTCCCCGCCCCAGCCCTGCACCCAAGCTGATCCTCAACGCTGAGTTCTCCATGAGCAGGTGAAGCAAGCCAGGGATGATGTGCCAGGCATGAGCTTCTGCTTCACTAGCTGGCAGTGAGAAGGAGGAGGAGGAGGAGGAGAGTTTGGTGTTGAGCACAGCACAGTCTGTACCCTGGGAGAAGAGGCCTGCCTGTGATGGTGGGAGATGGAAGGGAATACTTTAGACTGGAGACCAGCTGGGGTAGCTGAGAGGATATTAAACTGCAAGAGCTGGGAAACAGTGCACAAGCCCAAACTCCTCTCATGGGGGCCAGGCTGAGCCAGTCAGTGTTAATGAACTGGAAAAAGGGAAATTTCAACTGCAGCATTCCTAGGATTCTCCATGCCCAGTCCAAGGTGGATGGTCCTAATTTTAAAGCCCTTTAGGCTGGCTATTGTGATGGCAGTGCCAGAAATTCCTGATTACAGTCTGCTCACACAGAAGTTGGGGAATGCAGAAGGTGACCTGATGTCAACAACACCAGCATCTGGGTGTCATTACAGCCATACAGCAAACATGCTTGCAATCCACAGTGTGACATTCCTAAATCTGGTTATACAAGATTTTGCAGACAAACTGCAGAATTTTTGTGTTCTGCACAGAAGTTCCTTGCCCTAGCAAGCAGCCTTTGGGACCCGCTTGAGCCAGAGCTCTAACCTTGTCAGAGAGAAGGGAAAGGTTGCTTGCAAACACCTTGATTGTGTCAGCCAGATGAGCTCTTGAATTGTTTGAATGTCAGTAACATTGCACAAGTTTGATAGTCAAATTAAATTAAATAGATATTTAGTATATAATTAGTTAAGTTTTTTCTGTTGGCCATATTCTTCCCTTCAACTTCGCCCCAGAGACAAGACACCACAGAGCTTAGGCACCAGCTCTGCCAGTGCTCAGTTGCTTCCTACAGATCCACCCAAGCATGGTCAACTCACCAACACTAAAAAGATGAGGGCATTCACTCAGGTGAAGTTTTACACTGCCCTGAGCTGGAGCTGATTTTTAGTTCACACAGTGCAGGACTCCCAGGCTCAGGTTTGGCAGCAGGACAGTAGTGCTCCTACAAAAGCATTTTACAGTTAATTAGAGCATTGCCTTTCAGCACAATTAACGATCTGAGTAATGCAGTATGCCAAGGCAGGTAAACTCTTTGGGGATTTGGACTCTGCTGCTGGCTGTAGACTCTAGAGACACAGAACAGAAAGGCTCATCTGCAACTTCTGCAGATCGTGAGCAAAACACTAAAAGGTTTCTGGGAGAGGGGATGCAGCAGTGGATAGTGTGGGCAGGCAGCCTGCTGCTAATCAAGCTCCTTTATTTCACAGTGGGAGCAGGACTTAAAATGCAGCAGCCCATATGCACCTCCATCTGCCCAAAGCCTTCCCCTCTTTGATAAGAATGGTACAGGCTGTGCTGAGCTGCAACTCGATAAATATCAGCCAATTCTCTCTCTCCCTAGAAGGGCAGCTGCCTTCTGCACCATCCAAGGACTGAGGACAGGTAGCTGAAGTCATTCTGTTCTTGGAACTACAGCAGAGCCAGGGCAGTGCAAGCACCCCCACAGGTGTCTCATGGGTTCATTCTTTAGCATAAAGCACCCTCAGAACTGCTTCAAAGACTGCTCTGGGCAGGCACAGTTAAGCCTTTTATTATAATTAACGATCTTTCCTTGGTGATACCAGAGTCCCACGGTCTGGCTTTTGATTTTGCAAATGCAAATGGAGAAGGTGTTGCAGTGATACCCATATCTAACGCATATGTGCTGCCAACCTCCTAAATTCCTTTTTTCCACGCATGTACATGAGCTGTCCTCAAATTTATGTGCTGATACATGCACATTGTATATTCCAGTAATGCCTTGCACCCCCTCCGGGCTTTTGTTGCTGCCTCACCAAAAATATAGATTCACATGACTCTGGAATAAAACAGGAGAGTCTCATCTGCCTAGGTAGTTCCCTGGTGAATTTACCTTCTTCTTTCCTTGAGAGCAGAGCTCTATTTCCTGCATTTGTTTGGATTATGGTAACCTTTTCTGTTTAAAATTCTTGTCCCTTTCTTGATCCAGGTTACTTTAAATAGAAAAGAAATTAAGAGAGGAGCCAGCAAAGATCGTCTCACTTCTCAGAATTGATTCTCTGACCTTTTTTACTGTGTCCCCCCCCTGAAAATCTGCTTTTCATCTGCACCATTCCAACCTCCTGCAGTTGAGGAAGTACCGGAAGCTTTTTGAGCCCTTTTCAAAGATTCCACCTCTGCAGCCAGACACCGAGCTTCGTTTCTGGTAAGGTTTTCAATCTCTCTCACCCCTTTGTCTGGGTTTTATACGTCACCCTCTTCCTCTTGGGTGGGCAAAAAGGGGACGGGTGCTGCTGCTGTGCTGACTCCTGACTGGGTCACCCAGCGCTGCTGGGCTGTCTGGGCTAGGCTATAAAACAGAGCCAGGGCAGCGCCGCTGCCTCGCGCACCGGGCTGAGCCCCGCAGGCGGCGCAGGACCCGTGCGCAGCCTCTGCCGCCTCCTGCCTTGTTTTTCCTGGAATACTGATCCGACCTCGGGAGCAAGATGTGCAAGGGACTCGCTGCACTGCCAGCCACTTGCTTAAAAAGGTACTGTTTATTTCTGAGCATCTGGCAATGGTCTTGTTAGCCCGGAGACACGCTGATGCATTGCGCTTTGTGTCCGAGGCAGGTTTGGCTCTGATTATTTTGCAAGATTAGATACAAATGATTGCTTAGAGGCTAGAAACAGAATTGCAGAAAGGTTTTGTAGGGAGCTGGGGAAGGTTCAATGACTTCCTTCCCATCATCCCCATCATCAAAACCAGCAGCTTTTAGCATTGTGATATTTTGATATTCCTGTTAGCTGCTTCTGCTGCAGTCTTTGCACCCCTTTTCTCCTTTGGCTCCTCTCTGCTAAATTTTCTTGATTCTTTTTAGGGGGAAGCAAGGCAGACAGTTTAAAAATTAAGTAATATTCCCTGAAATGCACTTCAAATGCAGAAATGCAGCCTGGCAGGACTAGAGACCCGTGTGCCAGCAGGCAGGGATGTGGGGCACGGTGGATGTGGATGCGGCACCAGCTGGTGTGGGATCAGCCTGAGTTCCCCGGGTGATGGTTAGGGGCCAGGTTAGGCTGTACTCCTCCATGCACAGCACTGCGGGGCTGGTGTGGGGCTCATCACACCCCTGCCGTGTGGTGCCAATCAGGGTGGGCTGAACTGCAGCACCTGGCTGCACCCCAGTGCGTGGGATCGGCAGAGCAGAGCCTGCACAACCGCAAATGTGCCCTCCGCAGCATGGCCTGCCCCATAGCCCAGCATGAGGGGTCTCTAGGCTGGCATGAGCCCTCCTGGAGGGATGTTACTCCCTTTTGGGTGCTCTGGAGCCTGGAGATGCCCAGGAGGGAGGCACAATGCTCCCTTCTCATCCAGCCCATCTAAACTCGTGTGGGTCTCTGATGGTGCAGCACTGCCTTTCTGCCCACACATGCAGCACTCCTGAAGCTGCTTCCCAGCAGCTGTGCAGTGGGTTGGGAAAATGCAGCAGAGACTCAGCTGTCTCCCATCTGAGGATAAAGCTTCCTGCTCATGGTTGGATTTGAAAACAGGTGCTGAAAATGCAGGAGAAAAGTGTTGACAGTTCTAATTTGCAGGAACATTTGATGAGGATTTAAAAAAAAATGAAAAATAGTTCACATCATGTGGACACCTCTGTCCAGGATTACCAGCAAAATCTCTCTCTTCCAGAAAGCTGTGGGACTAGCTGGAAGCAGCAGTGTCTTGTTTCCTCCTGCTGCCACCCTCCTGCAGACTTGAGCAGTCTCCTTGTCCTGGGCAAGGACCAAGACAGCACCAGGCAGCTCAAGCCTGGAAGTGCAGAGTCCCCATGGGTGCCTGGGCAGAGCCTGGGTATTTGTGTTGGCCACTGGAACCCTGCTCTAAAGCAGATGTGAACTCCCTATGCTCTCCCCACGTGCTGGAGTTGTTAAGGAAACATTTCTGAGGCAAGCAATGAGATCAGCTATGGCCAGGACCTGTGACAGGGTGCTGGAGCAGAGAGCAGTGCTGGGGGGCTGAGCAGCTACCAGAGCTCAGTCCTGTGGCACAGCCTCTTGCTCTTTTCCAGGCTCAGATCTGAGGAGAAGGAGAAGAATTTCCTACCTTACACTATCGCTGTACCTTGGGGCCAGCCAGGGCTTGCGCCCCTGAGCAAGCAGGCATGGTTTACCTGCCCCTCATTCTTAAACTGGAAGGAAACCCAGAGAGATGCCAAGGCCACTATCAGCTGCATATCTAGAAGCTGCTATGAAGAAATTATTGTCCTGAGGAGCACACTGGAGAGTGGAACAGAATTAAGGATGAATCTTCAGAGGAGCTTGCTGTGGAGTGAGGGAGTAGCTTGCAGCCAGTATGGGCTGGTTGTGGTGGAGCTCTTGGCTCATCCCTGACCTCACCCCACAGTCTTGCTCCAAGCCATTGACTTTCTTCCTTCTCTCTGTGTCCTGGGCTTGGTGGGGTGGCCTGGTATAGCCCTGCTGTTCCTGTGGCTGGCTGAGTAGGTGGGGAAATGGCAGGGGCTGCAGGAAGGGATTTGTAAGGGTGTAAGAACAACACATTGGCAGCTGGGCAAATCAGCTCAAGGAGAGGTGACACACACAGTATGGTGATGCTTTTCTATCACAATATTTTTACTGTAAATAGCAGGAAAACAACAGCTTCTCCCCCTTTGCCATCTGCTTCCAGGCTGATGACCTTCTCAGCAAGATGCTGTTGAACATAAAAAATGACTTCTCTGGCATTGTTGAATTTGTCTAGAACAAAAAAATGTGTATTATGTGATGAGTGGAAAATCAGCACTGGAGTCCCTGTCAGTGACCTGCATTTGTGTCACTGAGTAATGCTTGAGGAGCCTGTGCAGAGAGGAAGCTGCAGAGGGAGTGCAAAGCATTGTCTTCATCTTCTCCTTGATTTTTTTCTTTCAGTGCCAAAGACATGAAGCACCGTTTGGGCTTCTTGCTGCAGAAGTCAGATTCCTGTGACTACAGCTCTTCCCAGGGCAAGAAGGAAAAGTTATCTTCAAGCCAGAGGTAAGAGCAGATGCTGTCACCTAGTTAATCCCATACTGGCTGCAGCATGTTGTTTATTCCTTCACCAAGCTGGACTCCAGTAGTGGTTCTGCTGCTGCTTCCCAGTTCTTCCGGAACACCTGTGCTTGGATGTAGTGTGGTAATAGCTCTCAGGTGCTGATAATCCTGCCAGCTGACTATCAACACCTGAGGACTTCAATTTCCATGAAGAATCCTGAATTAGGTGTCCCTTCTGTCACCACTTCCGTGATAGGATATGAATGAGCACAGGGAAGGGTGTGTACAGTGTCCTGCATAGGGGAATGACCATTTCAGACCCAGTGCAACTGGACACATTGCAGAATCAGCATCCTGTGCCTCTTTGGGCTGGATCTGTGCAATGGTCCACACAGCTGCATAGAGGTGTAGTCACACAAACCAGCCAGCAGCCTGTCGGGGCATCACTGCTCTCCCCAGTCTGCAAGGAGACAATGTTCTCTCCAAAGAGGGCTCCAGAAGCCAAGGTTTGCTACTGAAACAGAGGAGCACTAGGGTGTTCTAGTATGGTAGAGAGAATGAATGCAGGATGTGCTCCCCATGTGTTTCTAGTTCCCAAACTACTCTTCTCTTCCAAAAAGCTACTGTTCCTCTGACTGGTTAAAGGAGCAAGCCCTTTGGAGTTCACTGATATGCCCTGTAAGACTGATTCCAGGTCTGTGCCCCATCAAGAGATACAGCCAGGCACAAAATAAATATTAATTCCACAGCATTTTTTTCCAGGAAAATTAATTTCTTGTCCATGGCTGGTGATGAGGATTGCAAACCAAAATTTCTGTAGGTTACATCTGGGATCCCTGGGGTTATCTGTAAAACAAGCTGATATTTCATTCTCAGTCTCTTGTGTATTCTCTTAGAACAATCAGGGGAAAAGATTTTTCTAGTGGTGCTGAGAAACAAACCAAATTTGTCCTTTCTGTACCCTCTTTAATTCAGCCCTGTGTTTCTCCCTTTGTCTCTTCTTAGGCTTAGCCAAGAGGAAGTCAGAAAATGGGCAGACTCTTTGGAAAATTTGATCCATCATGACAGTAAGTGAAGAGGGCTCTTATGCTGCTGGCAGAGCATAAGAGCTGTGCTCTGAGCAGTCCTGGGAGGGGACACAGGATACGATCTTATTGTCTCCTAGGGGCACACAGGAGCTCCTTTGGCCACACAGACCTCTGAGAGGGGTGGGAAAGGGGCCTCTTGCTCAGATCCAAGGCAAGGGCCAATCCCAATGCATCATGAGTGTGGTTTTGGCATACTGCTGAGCTGTCTGTTTTGTGAAAGCAACTGGTTTAGCCCTTGTGCAAGAGGAGGGCAAGACTGGGACACACAGTTAGTGGTGGGTTAAACAAGAACCAAAAGGTGGAGCTATTATTTGCTGCTGAACCCATGGGAGACTTTGTCTTCCCATCAGTTGTGGGCTACATGGATGTCCTTGAGGTTTCCTTCACGTTGTTCCCATGGTCTGAGACTCTGTGGAGCATGCTGGCTGTCTCCTTGAGGCTTCCTGGGAACACACGAGTTGCTTGTCTTCCCCTGGCAGGGACACTGAAGGTCACAGTGTGGGAGCAGGCAGCTGGGACCCCACATGTGACATCCCCATGGGGCCTGTCTGCATTCCAGCCTCCCTGACATGCACAAGCTGTCCCCAGTGCCAGCCCCAGGGCAGCTCCTCATTCAGCTCTGGGAAGGAGAACCCACAATCACTGTTTGTGTTGCTGGAGTTCAGGGGTGCGACTGTTTGGGGACCAACACTCTTGCCTGACCTGGTTTTCCTCTGAACAATCCGTAGGAGGACTGGCTGCTTTCCGTGCTTTTCTCAAATCTGAGTACAGTGAGGAAAACATCGAGTTCTGGGTCAGTTGTGAGGAGTACAAGAAAACCAAGTCACCAACCAAGCTCAGCCCCAAGGCCAGGAAGATCTATGATGAGTTCATCTCAGTGCAGGCCACAAAAGAGGTACGTGCACTGAACATTCCTTGGGCAAGGGCACTACCCTAAATTCTGAACCAGCAACGCAGCCAATCAGAGTTTCACAAGAGATGAAGGCTTCTGCTTCTCTGCTAGTTAGCAAGGACGTGGTGGGTTTTTTATTGATTTTATATTAAACTTGGATAGAGAGAAAATGTGTTTAGTTACAACCGTGTGGCCATTCCATGCACACACTGCAATGGGAGAAGCTCAAGAGGACCATGATTCCCAATGTTTCAGCTGCTCCCATGTGATTTGAGTTTCCTGGCTAGCTGCATCCCAGAGGAATGTGTGTCAGTCTCCCCCGACAGCTCTTCTGGTAGCAGAAATGCATTGGTATCCAGCTGCACAGATTCTGCAGGGCTACAGGGTGTCAAACAGCCATTTCGGACAACTGCTCAGCAAGCACGGTAGAGAGGCTTTTCCTTTCCTATGCCCCCTCTGGGACAGGTTCTACTTACACTGTCCCTTTGGTCCACAGGTGAATTTGGATTCTTGCACACGGGAGAAGACGAGCCACAACATGCTGGAGCCTACACTGTCCTGCTTTGATGAGGCTCAGAAAAAAATATTCACCCTCATGGAAAAGGATTCTTACCGTCGCTTCCTCAAGTCCCCTTACTACCTGGACTTGGTCAGCCCACCTGGTGCTGGCTGTAGGCCTGAAAACTGCAAAAGAAACCACACTCACAGCTTAGACTGCAACTCCAACATCATCTCTCAGTGCGCCTAAACCTGCAGCAAGGCAGGGGCGGGCCGGGCTCTTGCAGAACATACGGCAGCAAAAGCATTCATTGGCATGAAGCAACAGAGCTGTCTCCAGTAGCTGTCTAATGTTCCAGTTGTATCCCATGTCATGCAGCAGCCAGCATTTGTAACCCAATCCAGGTTCAGTATGTGTAGCAAACCCTCCTCTGATGGGTTGGTATAGGAGCGCTGCGGTCTATATCTGGCAGGAGCTGGGGGCAGTCACTGTGTGTGCCAGGGCTCTGCCAACCCTGTGAGCCCAGCAAGGTGCTGGGGAGCCTGCCAAGCCCTGGCTCTGCTCACTGAGGGACCAGACTGGCAAGGTCGCCATGTGATACCCAGCGACGTGCAGGGCAGAGAAGGAGCCGAAGGAATGCTGGGGACTGTGATCTCCCCTTTCTAATCTGCAAAGGTTTAGGTGAAAAGGGCTGGCTCTGGTTCTTAGCTGTTCATAACTCCCAAATGTCCAGGCTCTCCGGAGTTTTTTCTCAGAGCTCAGGGTGTACTGCATTGCAGAATCAGGCACAGGAAGAGCTCCTACTCTTTTTTGAAGGGAGACCAAAACTTTTCAGACAGCCTCCCTCAATCATCACAGCCATAGTCGCAGGGAAGCTCAGCCTCCCTCAGTCATCACTCTTCCCTCTGGCTGCTGCTCCCTCTGTAGCACCCCGTTTATGCTGGCGAAGGATCTTTTCTGGGGCTGTGCAGAGCTGTCACTTTGAGGAAGGTTCATTATTTCCTGTGTTATTAATTTTGACCTTCACACACCCAGGTTAAATAGTCCATCAGAGCAGAACAGAAACTTGTTCCTTCTCTCCCAGACAGGAGTATATTCCTGACTCTGGGAGTGCCATTTCAGATTTGCCTCTCCTGGCTTGTAAGAAGCAGTTTGTGAGGGAATAGAACCACCATATCTGAGGAGGAAAGGCCCTGCTTGGGAGTACTTGAAAATGTTGGATTTTTTTAAGGTGTTATTTATGTATTTCAGTAGTAGCATGGATCACTTTTCCTGAAGATGGTAGGAGGAATGTGTCTATCACATTACTTCTCCAGGGCTTTGCCAGAAGGCAGCTGACTTTTTAATTGCTGTGGTGAGATACGGCCTTTGCTGTGGGCTTTGGCACTGACCTGCAGTGGGAAGCATGGGAGGCAGCTGCAGGGTTGCTGCCATGAGCTGCAGCACCAGGTGTCTCACTGTCTCCCAGCCTTGGTCCCTCTTTCATTAGGTATTGCTGCTCTGGCCACTGTGTATCCTGTGCTCTGCATCCCAATCCATACAGCAGCTCTCACACCAGGGTTTTGGCATTGCAGGAGGAGGTTGTGGCTCTCCAGGCCCATAGAGAAACTTCTTTTTTAACACGTGCTTTATTTTGTATTTAGTCAATGTACTATCACCCTGCATGCTCAGCTAAAAGATGAGAGGCTTGCTAAAGCACTGAACATAGCCAAGCATGTGGCTATGTTTTATTTTCCCCTGGTACTGGGAACTCTTGGTAACTATTGCAAAAACTGTATCAATATTTAAATAATGATGAATGTAGTCTAAATAAAGATGTTTGTGTTAGTCCCTTCTAAAATGCTATTATGTGAACAAAAGAAAATGCATGGAGATCCAATTCATTGGACAAGGTTGCTCTAAAAAGTTATAAGTGGCTTCACTCAGAGATTTTTTTAAGTCACAGAAAGATGCAACAGCAGATGAAGCAACAGCAATTATATCCTTCAGACATCTTCAGCACCAGGAGCCTGGAGGATACGGTGGTTGTATGGATCTATGCCTTGCCTGACCGTCAGCTCAGCATGGGGATTAGCCATCCTCACCAAGGGTCTGGGGTGAGTGTGAGGCCCCCCTTGACAGCTTTGGAGTGGGGAACGTCAAGGAGCCCTTCCCTGATGCAGATGCTTTGCAACCCTGAGCAGACAGAACACATTTTATCTCAAAGCTGACCCTGTCCCTGGGCCATGCCCTGTGGGTGCAGAGAGCAGGGCTGGCCCTTGTTCAGCCCCAGCCCCTGGGGCACCCCAGATGCTGGTACTGGAGCCTGAGCTGACCCTGGGAGCCAAAGCCTGAAAGCAGCATGAGACTAGGGGTGCCTGTGCTGCACCAGCCTTGGGCTGTTCTGGGTCTGCTCCCTGGGCTGATTAGCTTTCCAGTTCACTGAGAAACCACTGCATCATTGCAGCAGAATCTCCCAGAGGCTTCTGGGCACAAGTTTTGGGAGTGCTCTGTAGCGGGTAAGAAAGTGCTGCACCTTCAGTACAAAGAGACAAAATGAACAGTCTGTTGAGACAGTAGCAGAAATACGTGTTTATGTGTGGATTACTGAGTGGTACATGAATACGGGTTAACACAGCTCTTCACTGCACACCAGCACCTCACATCTTCCCCACATGAGTATCTCCAGTGGAAATCCCATGGACAACTCCAGACTAAAAACCTGCAGCTCACGGGTGTGAGGAGCTGATGTACCTATCTGCCTTTGCTCCAGCCCTTGGCCACAACGTGCACCCTCCAGGGAGTGACCAAGGCCTGAGGGGAGCCTGGATGAGCTCTGGAACACTCTCAGCCACTGGGCTTTGGCAGTGCCCAAGTCTGGGATTGGGCAGCCCTGGTGGTACCTGGCCTCAGCACGCAGGGCAAGAGCTGGGTGGTTCACCCTTTGATTGATGAGGTGCGAGGCTCCAGGTCACCATAAACCATGTGAAGTCACCATAAAACACATATCAAACCATCCTCTGGTGTTCCTCTGGGGTATGCAGCTGCAGAGAGCCATTTTCCACGTGCCCGTGGCAGGGAGTGGGTGCCAGGGTGGCATGGAGGCAGTGCCTGGTGCCCCATGCCCCTGGCTGCAGCATGGGGTTGCCTTGCCCTATGGCAGAGTTAGGGGTTCCTCAGGGGGCAAAAGACCTGCCTCCTGCACCAGCCCAGGTGCCAGGATGGCACACAGAGGCCATGGGCACAGGGTGATCCTGAAGGATGCACCTTTGTGTTTGCTCAGCTGGAGGGAGAAGTTTCCCCTCAAGAGGGTCTGGGACAATGCAAAACCCACACACACTCCTGTCTGTGATGGACCCCGAGCACCACATCCAGAAACTCTGCTTTTTGGTTCTCTGACTCTCAAGGGGTTAAGATGCCCATGTTACAAGTATATATGTGTGTGTACGTGTATATATGAGTACAGGAATACAGATGTACATGTTGTGTTTATATACTACTATATATGCCAAATTTCACAAGAGCTAGAGTGATAAAATACATGAAGTATCTCCTACCTGAAATATGATGGTTGGCATCAGCCCAATAGTAAATACCTCTGGGCTGGTGGAAAGCTGGGCCACGGGGTTGATACAGGTGTTGCCACCTTTCTGGGAAAGCCTGCTCAAGTAATGAGCCAAATGGCCCTTCTACACAAACACAACTTCCCTAGACCTCCAAAATGCTTCAGTGGCCACATTTTCTGGCCACCCAGTAGATCATGGGCAGCCCCCAGAGTAGGCTTCCAGGATTTTAACAGAAATTGAGCCAGGGAGGGGTTGCCAACAGAGCTGTCACATTTCTCCTGAATCCAGCCTGCACCTTTCTTTTCAGCACATACATACCCAGACACCTTCTCCCTGCCCCATGTGTCGCTGCTGCAGCAGTGACGTCCCAGGGTTTGATGGTGCGTAGCAAGAGCCTCCAGCAGCATCCTGACCTTAAGGCATTGGTGGTGGTGGCATTTAACTGTGAAACATGCGAGGGGATCTGGAAATAGCTGCCAAAGGATTAAGCAGAAATGAAAGATTCAGGTCTTCCTGCAGGGAAGCCTGTTTGGTTTTGCATTTCTGAGTCACTCTGTAAAGGTGGAGCTTGAACATGCTGAACCCACTTGTATTGATACGAGTCCATAGAGACGTTGGGAGGGTGCAGGGAACATGTGCAGGCAGAGGTGGAGGGGGCACCCTGCAGCAGAGGGGCTGGATAAGCCCCCCATCCTGCACCTAGCCCCACTTCTGCCTCCCCCTTGTTGCCCACCTGAATGATGGACACTGCTGGGGGGTCCTGGTGTCCTTTTGATGCGTTCCTCCTGCTGCTCATGGGCTCCCTTGGGCTCTTTAGGGTCACCCAAGCCACCCTCTGCATTCACCCCAGAGGAATGCCTGTAAGCATCACCCCTGCTGCTCCAGCACCAACTTTCCCAGGCCTTTTGCTCCAGATCTTAAAAAAAGAGTCACTTTTGTGACTGCCTCCATCCTTCCCCTGCCTCCTCACTCCTGCCTGGAAAACACAGCCCACTTCCTGCAGCTTGGGATGTATTTGTCTTCATTGCCATAGTGACAATGTGTAAATATTTGGGGCTGGTGGGGTTTTGATCAGATTTTGAATGTCTTGAAGAGGCTGGCAAATCCATTGTTTATGTTACTGCATTTTGCATAGTCCCATGACTTGCAGTGAGGCAGACCAGTGTGGGATGCCTGTGGGCAGCAGGGCCATGGATGTTTTGGTGTCACCTCTCAGGTTGCTGGCTGAAGCAGCTCTTTGCAAGCCATGACCCTATGGATGATGCACCAGGAAACCAACACAGGGATGAACCATCCAGGCCCTGTGGAGCAGGGGTTTATCACATTTCCCTCAAGACTGAAATGAGACCCTGTGGGCTGCTTTTCATGTATGCCCTTGCCCCATGCTCAGGTGTGACTTATTCTGTTAGCAGAGGGCTGGCTTTGAATCATTAGAAAGCAGCTAGTCCTTTTTAGAGACAGCCTATGGAAACACATAGCCTGGGCAGACAGGAGGAGACAGGAGAGAGAGAGATGCAGGCTACACAAACTCACCAGGGTCTACACTCTGAGAAGAAGTTCTAGAGCACTTCTGTTCTAGAAGCCAGGGGGTTATTTTTCATGTTTCCAATGATGCATTTCTGTTTGGTTTGGATTTTTCAAATTGGATCTGAACAGCTTTTCTGCCAGCATGTCTTCCCTTCCTCCTGTGCTAGACGCTGAGTTTGTGCAGAAGCATTGCTTTGGCATGCCTACTGCAGAGAGAAGCAACTGAAACAAGAGAGGCCTCTGGCAACCCCTGGAGCTGCATCCCAGCGCATCACAAGGGCTGTGCACTGGGATGTGGCACAGGATGTGCCCTGGCACCTCAAGGCATCGTGCAAAGGCTGGAGTGAGCACGAGTTCTGAGTTGCTAAGCAGTCCCAGTGTTTTGGACCAGCAGGTCTCATTTTATCCTCTTGTTTTTGTATTTAGAGTAAAGCAAAGAGGCCGACTCCGAGTGGAGCTGCTGGGGAAGCGGTGCCACAGGCTCGCTCTGCTCATCCCTGGTGCCAAGCAGGCACATCCTGCGGCACCTACTTCTGCTGTACAGCGGTCCCTGCCATCCTTGTCACAGTGCCATCCTCGCTGTACGAGTCAGTGTCACTGCTGTCCCTGCCGTGCCCCCTACCCTGGACGGCTGTCACTGTGTCTGCTGATCAGCTACTTTTTGAGGGAAGGTGATGCAAATCGGGCACTGGATGTATCTCACATCACCTTGGCCAGGGAGGGGAGCACCTGCAGAGTGCTTGTACAGTCTCATCAGCACCCTGGGAAGTTGGGAGGAGGGAGCGAGCCTGGGCCAAGCGAGCAATATGGGCAACATTGTGAGAAACATTGTCATATTCTAAGGAGTCCTAAGAAGGCAAAGTCAGCATCTCAGAGTCTCCACATAATGCCAAGCTCTGCAGCACCAGGGATGTGTCAGCTGGCCACGTGGCTCCTGGTCACTGCAGAGCTGGGGTTGCTCCCTCAACCTTCTGGATCCCAACTCCAGGGAGTTTCTGCAAATTGGTCTTTTGTGGGAAAGGAAAGAGATGATAAGAGAGGAAACACCAGGACATCTGACAGTCCAAAGCATGGGGGGAGGTGCTTAGCAACACCTCTGGGTGCTCTAGGTGGTATAGAGAAAGCAAAGCGGCTGCAGGAGAAGGGGCAGATGTTTAGACAGAAGCAGCAGGGACACCTTGCACAGTCCTGCTGCATTGCTACTTGATTAACTCATGATAAAACTCCGACCGCACAAATCTGGGCAGGGAGTCTTTTTCCATCAGGGCGAAGATCCTCTTCTGGGCCATGTCAAAGCTGGTTGGTGATGGCTCCACCAGGTTCTTCATGGTCACAGCCTTGGTGAAGTGGTCAATGTTCACCTGTCAGGAGAGTGTAAGAGGGATGGGAGCCTGCCTTTGGAGGTCTGAGTGATGGTCTCCCCTTGCCTGCTCTGTCCCACAACAATCACGCAAAGGGTGAGGGGAGGGACTGAGGCAGGTTTATTTCTCTGGAAGAATTATTGGTGGCAAAGCTGTCAGGACGAGCTCTGTCCTGCTGCAAAGCTAACTTGGGGAGGAAGATTACTGTACATTGTCATCCCTTATGATTTTTGTCATACCTCTGTGAGGAAGGGAGGGACAGGCATGTGCTGGGGGTGCCCATGGCTGGAGACAGCCCAGCAGAGGCTGAGCATGCAAACAAGGGCTCCAGGGTTGTGAAGGATGGGAGTGCAGCACATGGGGATGGGGCTGAACCCTTGAGAAGGATACAGCCCTCTGAGCCCCTCAGCCGTGGCATGAGGTGCCCTGCAGCCATCGCTGTCCTTCGGGATGGAGGCTGACAGGGCTGCAGCCTCATCCCTCCTAGTACTGTCTCTTGCCCCATGGCCACTGACCTCTTTGGGTGCCTCAGTCTGGATGAACTCCTCATAGATCTTTTTGGCCTTCTCTGCCATCTTCACAGGGGACTTGGTTTTCTTGTAGTCCTCGCAGGCCACCCAGAACTCGGCGTTCTCCTCGCTGAACTCGGAGCGCAGGAAGCTGCGGAAGCTGGCGAGCCCATCTGCGGGGCAAGGGGAAGTTGAGCCCTCATTTGAGCACTGACAAGCTCTCACTGAGCACCCCAGGGGATGTGGAAAGAGGGGGGGTGACCATCCACAGGGGGATGTGAACTTACAGGGGTTTTGCAGGAGCTTCTCCAAGGAATCACGCCACTGCAGAGCCTCCTCCGGAGACGGCCTGAGGAGAGTAAAGAAAGCCCAGGTGGTCCATGGTTACCCCACAGCTTCCATCTGGGCTCCAGGTTTTTAAATAAGTCCTTTAAAAACTGGGAAGAATGGAGTAACAAGTTGCAGAGACTTTCAGAGCGGAGCCAGTGGTTGGAAGAATGGTGATGCTACTGCATCATAGCACAGGGGAGTGTGATAGCCGAGTGTAGGGAGGGTGAGGATGGGGTGGGGAAGGCAAATTCCTCCATACTTGGGAAGAGCTGTGGCTGAGCTGCAAAGGAGTCTGCAGCCACAGGGCTTCTCCTCGCCCCAGCACCCACACATGGGAGGGCAGTTCAGGGGCTCTGCGGGCGACTGGGAAGCATCGCTGTGTTTTCCTGCTGGGGTGGGGAAAGATGCTCTGCGCTGGCCACAGGGGCTTGGTCACTGTGGCCCCGTGCTGCCCGGGCCGGGGTCAGAGCCCTGGGCTCCCACAGCCCGCCCGCCCCGTTCCCACGCCCTGCGGCAGGCCGGGTCACTGGCCTCGGCGCCCTTCCCACTGGAAACCTCCAGTGTTTTCCATCTGTGTGGTTTTTCCTATTTTTTTTTCTTTAATGTATTTTTGAATGTGATGTTTGCAGTGAGACTGAACAGTTTTGTGGGGGTTATTTTTGTTGTTGTTGTTTTATTTAAGCCCCGAGGAGTTTGACCAAGTTGCCCTGGGCTCCCAGCTCCTTCCTGCATCCCTGCCAGCATTGGTTAGAGGGCAAGGGAAGCCTCCCTGCTCCCCTGCTCGGCACTAGTGCTGGGCTTCCTGTGGACCATCTCCACTCCCTGCAGGCAGTGCTGCACGCTCTTGTTTTGCTGCTGCAGGGGCCACACATGGGGGCTGAAGCCCCTTGGCTGAGCAGAGCATCCCTGGGAGCAGGGAGGGAGAGTGGGCAGGACAACCTATCCTGGTCCCGGAGGCCCAGGAGCTTCAGTGGTGGGTCTGGGGGAAGTATAGGTGCTGATTCCCAGCCATGTCATGCTGCCCAGGTGGCTCCAGCAGGGACGGGAGAGTGGCAGGAATGCAGGCTTGCTCAGGGTGGGTACCAGTCCTCACTTGTCACCAAGCCATCAGCAGTAGGCACTATGACAGGGGTTTTTATCCTTCACTTTCTGGACCTTGAACCATGTTTGCACTTCTATCAAGGATCAAAACTATCCCTGCCCCCATGTCCCTGTCAGGTGACTTCTCACCCAGTGAGGAGGAGCATCACTGCAGCAACCTAACACAATCCAGATTTCCTGGAAACCACCAAATTAACTTTCCCATTATCTGAATGTCCCTGGGACATTATTAACTGCGAGTGAGATGCTGACAGGTGAGTGATGCCAGGGCTGCACAGTGATGTAGTGTAGGAGAAAACAGCTCCTCCAGAGAGTGGGGAGTGGAAATGTTCTCTGGCTTTCTGCAGGGATGGCTAATGGAGATAAATGTATCTCTGTCACAGAGGCATCTAGGGCAGAGCAGCAATGGAGTGGGAATCACAAAATCCACTGGGGTCTGCCAGCCCTCCTTGGCATGGGCAGCTCTTGCTGGGCAGCACTGTGTCAGGCTGGCACCGTGCTGGCAAACGACCCCCTGTGTATTACCCCCTATACTCTGGATTGGCAGGCAAAATAATTAATGTTTCATGTGCTTTAAATAATGTTGATAAGACAGTATTATACACCAGTGTGGTGCTGGAGAACAATGGTCAGGTCAAAGACCATAGGGTGAGGAAGTTCCATCACCATGAAGCTGCCCCAAGCCAGACATCATGCCATGAGGTTGTGCACCCAGCTCAGGGACACATTACCACCCCAAAGCTGGATAGCTGCAAAGGCTGGCACCTCTAGGTTGAGGCAGGTGACTCAGAGAAGTCCAAGTGCCATATGCCTCTGGGAAAACCTTTATCGAATAACATGAAATCTCAGCAAAAGTAAATTGAGTTTCCATGGGGAATCTAGTTTCCATAGAGTTGTCTCATGCTGCCCTGGCATAACTTCCTGAGCTTGCACCTAGCAGGCAGGTCATGAGGAACA
Organism: Lonchura striata; assembly: GCF_050655825.1. NCBI lineage: Eukaryota > Metazoa > Chordata > Aves > Passeriformes > Estrildidae > Lonchura > Lonchura striata. Next base: position 32,331,339 of record NC_140710.1, on the reverse strand, counting down.
TGCCACAGGCTGCCTGCTATGTAGAGGCTGCTGTGCCAGCCCACAGCAGAGCTCAGCTCCCCTGCATCCCAAAAGGGATTTTATCCGCCCCAGTGACTGGGCACACGTACCACACACAGCCCAGCCCATTGCAGTACTCACTTCTGGGCCTTGGGTGGCTTCTCTGGCTTCTCAGGGTAGGGGATGATGAAGTCAATGGTTGAATCAGGCTTCTGGAGCAGTGTGCCCAGCTTCGTCTTGATCTCCTTGGCCCTGCAGCAGAGGAGGAACAGAGACAGGTCAGGCAGAGGAACAGGGCAGTAGGACAATCACAGCCCCTGCCCTGCACCCACTCTGTAATTAATTCCAGATGAATAAATGGACCCTAATGCTGTAAAGGCTGTGCCTGTCTGCAGTATTTCTAAACAGGCACTGTGCATTAGCGGCAGCTCTTGATCTCCTCACTCCGTCCCCATCTGTGGCCAGGATAATTGTATCAGTAGGGTTGTCAGGCTGCTCTGGGGCTGAATTAGGAGCATGTGTGCAGCACTCAGTCTCTATAGAGATGAGCTTGAAGAAGGGCTGGTGAGGAGGTGAAGGAGCTGCATTTGGAGAAAAGGCTGTGCAGGTGCCGTGCTGGGGCCTACCTGCCCCATGGTGCCATCCCATGCTGTGCCACCAGCCCCACACTGCTGACAGCACTCAGAGTCCTTATAATAGATACCTAGCATGTTTGTCAGCAATATATAAGCCTTATATCTGCAATGGGAAGGGTCCTGTAAACAGACACCTCCTGGGTGCTGCCTTCTCTGGGCAGAGAGGGAAAAATGTTTCAGGAGCTGAAACTGCCAAAGGCTGGCTGCCACTTCCCATTGCACCAATCCAGACCTGCATTTGAAGGATGCAGAGAAGACAGGGGGTCCTGGAGCTTGGCAGCAGGCTCAGCTGTTTCCCAAAACGTTCCCTTTCATACAACACAAGTAGTAATTATGTTCTGAGCATCTAAAACTGCTAAGAAGGCTGCCCCCGACCCCACTGCAGACAGGGGTGGTAGCAAGAGCAAGGCTGAGCTTTTGCAGGGAACACTCAGGTGTGCTGCCTGAGGCTGAAGAAATAAAGGAGTGAAAACAGGACTCCCCCCAGTCCCCACCTTTGCAGGGCAGGGCTTTTCCCTGGCACAGCAACATTTGGTGGTTTCCAGGTTACCTTGCTGGCACAGGAGGTGAAGGAAATGGGATGGACTGCTCCTCACAGGCTGACTGGGCTGAGCTTTTGGTATGGCTGGCAAAGCTGGACTGCAGCTCCCTGTCTTCAGGGCTCCCTGCAATTTTCCTCTCTGCTGTTTATTTTCACAAGCCCTCTGTGGATGATTGCTCCATTGCTATGTCTGCTATTCCATTTCAATTCCTTTGATTTTTTTTCCCTCCTTGTAAAACTCTGTCTCTGTGGTTTCCACCCACCAGTCCCCATGGGTGATATTTGGAGACCTGGCACAGGGGTGTCTGCTCTGCTCTGCTCCCTGCCAGCTACCCCCATTTCTGCTGCAGAAGCCTGCCTCTGAGCAGCCCCCCTTGCATGGAGGTGGGCAGCAGGAGCAGACAGAGCAGGCAGCCCAGCCTGGGGCTGCAGGGACCATCCGCGGCTGTGCGGCACAGCGCAGTGCACACCCAGAAACGCAGCTGTTGTCATGGACAGTGTCAGCAGCTACAGGCACAGTTTCCATTGCTAGTGCTTCTGAGAAAACCTGAACCTTGGAAAGCTCAGGACCTCAGGAAAGGGTGACAAGGTCATCATGCTCCCACACTGAGTGTCTGGGACAGGGATGCTGCCCTTCATCCTGCTGTAAGTAAACAAGTAAAATGCAGACAAGTGCTCCGAGGCAGAGCTGGCTCTTGATGTCCTGGGGCCAGCTCTCTGGCAAGCCTCAGTTGTCCCTTGGCACCCTGCTGGCCAGCACTGCTATACTGGCACCGCCTGGCATGGCCCTGACCCATGGGGATGGCACAGCTGTAGGGACAGGGAGCAGCTGAAGTGGGCAGCCCCTGTAACACCAAAGCAATGGGTGGGTGCAGAGGGAGCCACAAGAAAGCTGAGGGGACAGGCTGGCCTCTCCCTTGACTCTCCCGGACATCTGTGCTTGTGGCCACAGATTCCTGCAGGAAGGGGATACACGGGCTCAGGGAGCATCTCTCAGGAGGGGCTGAGCAGAAATGCTGGGTGCCACCTTGTCACTCTCCCAGTGCTTGAGAGGGATGGGTCAGGATGTTGCCACAATCAAGCCCCTGCCAGTGCCAGGTGCTGTGCAGCAGGGACAGTCCCTTCCAAGCAACTGGACTACGTGTCACATCAGGGTCAGTTCATCTGGCAGGAGCAGGGGGGAAGAGCAAGGGGCCAGGGGCTGCCCACCTCAGAAGCAAGGACAGTGGATACCAGGAGTTCCTGAGCAAGCAGAGGGATAACACAAGCTGTGCTGGGAGCAGTGGCATTGAAAGTCAGACTTGGGCATGATGACCCAAGGAGCTGGGAAGACAGGAGCAGAACTCTGCTGCTGTCAGAGCAGCATCTGGGAACCCCATGCCCTGGTGCAGATGAGGCCAACACCCACACAAGGTCTGGATGCAATTGATGGTGGGCTCACACAAGTGCGCACACCTGGCTCAAAACCTTGTTCTCTGATTCCCATCATCTGACAGTGACTTATGGCCACATGCTGTCAGGTTCAAGAGGTACTGAGGCCCTCAGCAGTCCCATCCTGCTCCATCCCGTGGTGTTGCCAAGGGACCCCCAGGGGCAGCCCAGCCTGCTGGAGCCCTGCAGGTGTGGAGACAGCAGCAAGAGCATCCCCCCTGCACCAGAGCAATTCTCTGGCAGTGGGACCTTCATGACATTTGTAGAGACAGCAGGGATAAGGAAGGTTGTTAAAAGGAAGCAAGGAAGAACAGGAGTGGGCTGAAAGCCTGGAGGCTGAGGGAGGGTAAGGGCTATTTAAAGACACCATCCTGGCATCCTCCAGCAGATGGATTACAAGCTATCAAGCTAGGCTTCAGGGAAGGCTAAACAGTGGGGGGAAAAAGGCAGCTATAAACAAAAAAGGCATCTTTAAAAAAAAAAACAACCTTGGCCAAGTGAGAAAAAGCAAGAGGACTGTAAATGGTGGAAGGTCAACTGTGAGAACATATGGTAGCAAGCCAAGAAAAAGTCTGAGAAATAGCTTCCAAGAAGCATTAATAGAAAATATGGGCTCTGTCAAACATATCAAGAACAAGAAGGGCTGCTGGGGAGGGCCAGGAGAGACTCCAGCTTTAAAAGCAAAACAAAAATAGAAGCTCAAAGGAGTTTAAAGCCATAGCTGAAAGCTAAAGGTGATGCTGTGCCTGAGGGCAGGGAGGTGCCAGAGGAAATGCCCCTTCAGGTGCAAAAGCCTCCCGAGGGAATTTGAGGAGCCATAAAGCTGCAAAGTGATGCCCTATGGGCATCAGTGGCAGTCAGTGGCAGCTGTGTCAGATCCGTGGTGGACACATGGACAAATATGGTCTATTGGAGAGGAGTCAAGGCTCTTCTGGATGTAGGAAGAAATTCCTTCCAACCTATCATCCCTCTCTGAAGAGGCCAGGAAACACGCGCTGTGGGGAGAGGCAGGGGAGCAGCTCCTTGGGTCGGCAGGGCACCTTGGATGGGCTCTGCAGACCCCAGGCAGTTGCAGGGGAAGGTCAGTCCATGGATGCCAGTGTGGGACAGGTAGCACACACCTCGCTGTGGGATGGTGCTGGGGAAACGTGGACTGGGACCGTGCTGTTCGCCAGGCAGTGGGAGAAGGGGTCAGCGGCCGAGCAGCAGATATCACTGTCCCTGGGTATGGCACTTGGGGACAAGCTGTGAGTAGCTGCAGGAGGGTCTCGTGACACAGCAGTGAAGCAGCTGGAAACCCTCATAAGCAATACAATGTGATGCACAGGGGACAAATGCGGTCTTGACCCTTTGTGTCAAAGTGTGAATGAAGCCTTCAAGAGTGAAGATTTGAGGGCATAGCAGATGAAAATGTCAGCATAACAGGAGTGGGAGAAAATCTTTATTAAGAAAATTTACTGTTAAAAAGTGTCAGAAGAGTGGTAACACAGGTGCTAGCAGAGCAGAAACGTGAATCACCCACATGAAACTGGAAGAGTGCTCTTGGCTGCCCATGGCACAGGAGACTGCAGGGGAGCAAGCAAGGTCAGCATGGATTCATGAGCATCCCAGAAAGACAAGTTTTGTGCCTGTGGTGAGAATTTGCCTTTTGGGCAAGCAGCATCAGCCCCTGGTGGCACAATTTCAGCTGGAACTTCTCTGGAGCTCCCCTCAGGGCAGTGAATTTCCCAATGTCAGTCTCATCCAAAAAACAGTGCTAAGGCATTTGGAGGTGTGAGGGAACCCTCAACGTGGGATTCACTTGAGTCTATTCCTAAGTTTCCTCCTTAGGTGAAGCATTGAGTGCCCTGCTGCTGCTGTGAGACCTCAGGTGCTTTGCACCTCTGCTTTTCACTGGACCCCCTCCAAAGCCCGTGGGAGCAGAGGAGAGGATAGGTTCCAATCAGCATGGAAATGGCCAGGGGCTAGAGCCTGCCTGAGCTCCCAAGGGGTTGAGAGGAGCCTCTGCCACCATCAGGGGCAGGTTTTGGGGAGAGAATCAGGGTGGATAGGGATGAAGATGAGGATGGGTGCCACAAGGGGGGCAGAGATAGAGCTCTGTACGGGGCTGAGCCTCGTGAGAGGGGCCAGGTCTGGCTATTCCATGTGTGAGCGACACACAGGCATTTAAAAAAGGATTGTGAGGCACTTTGGAAACAGGGCTGTTTCCACCTCAGAAAGGCAAAACCTCTGTCCTAATTTTTTCCTCCTCTCCTCCCCTTGCTTTGCAGAAATTAAGATTTGAGGATGAAGCACTCCTGCCCAGAACGGTGGAGGGCTGGGACTGGAGCAGCCCAAACTCAGCCGGTAGAATGACCCCCAGGGCAGAGTGGGAAGTTTGGACCGAATCAGCACTCATCCCGCCAAGGATCTCAGCCACTCGCAGCACCCACTGAGGCAGCCCCAGCAGGCTTCCCTTCCCTCTCCGTTCAGAGCTGCATAATGCCAGTCCCCATGCGAGATGCCCATCACGGGGATGTGCTGCAGGAAGAGCCCCTGTGCACCCAGCCGCGCCGGCAGAGCCCTGCGGGGAGGCAGCCTCTGGCATCCCGCACATCCCGGCCGCTCTCACCTCTCCAGGCATGTGTGGGGCAGCGCTGCTAATCCTTTGCACATCTTGGCAAGCTGTAGTTCCCTCGGCCGTGAGAAGAGTGTGAGTGATGGCCAAAGCGGGCAGCAGAGGCTCCGTCTGCAGCCCAGCTGCCTCCCTCGCTCCTATATAGCGCCGGAGCTGGACCCCCGCCAGCCCCGGATCCAATGCCGGCCGGCCTGCTGCAGCTGGCCCCAGCCCCGGCAGCTTCTGGGTTTTGTTTTCTTCTTTCTAAGCTCACACAGGGGGAAGAAAAACGTGGATTTTCTGGGGTGAGGTCAGGTAATCGAATTGGAATGGCCATGCTGATGTTTATGGGGCTTCAGGAATCCTACAGCATTTCTTTTAATGATGCATCAGGCTCCAGGTCAGTATTTAGAAGAGCCAGGTAGAAATGCTTTGTTCAAGTGAGATTTTTCCAGTGAAAAAATGGAACTTTCAGAAAAATAAAAGTGCTTATGAGAATTCTTGCTGTTGATTTCAAGGCTATGGCTAATGTCAAAATATCCACCGCTTCAACAGTAGTGGTGGCTATCAGTGACTTGTTTCAGACCTTGGCTCCTGGGTGACTATGAAAACATGCCTCTCTGTGCTTTGTTTAATATTAGGAGCTGGGGATAGGGACTTTGCTCCCAACCTGGCTGTCCACACCAGGTGCACTAACAACTATCATTTCCCTGAGTAAAGCCCAGAGCTACATTTAAACTCAGCTCTTGGTCCCCTTTCATTTGTGCTGTGTCAGAGATGTGCTTGCCTGGCTCTGGCCTCTAGCTGGATTTTGGGCCTATTGTGGGATTATGCAGCAACAGACTGCCTGCATTCAGGCATCTGAGTACAGTAGGTGAAAGCTGGAAGTCTGATGGAAACTGTGCCTCCCTGAAGAGCTTGGGCTGGCTTTGTACTGGTTTGTAGTGGAAACTGAATGAAAAAAAGTACAGCTGACAATTTCAGAGCATAAGATGCTCAGATAATAATAGCTTGAGCTGATTAGAGCCCCCAAGATGCACTCAGACAAGGAGTCAGAGCCAGGCTGTGGTGGTCTGTCCCTCCCTCTGCTGGCATGGAGGTGCCCACCAGTCTCCCTCGTGTCTCACAGAGTAGGGAAGGGAAGAGCAGCACCCACAGAGGATGGAGGTCCTTTACTCTTCCAGGCTGTTTTCATTCTGTCCTGTTCCCAGAGGACTCAGAAGGAGCTTGGAGGTGCCTCACCCCAATCAGGGGTAGGCACAAGGCTCAGTGGCCTCACCTCCCAGCAGCTGGGCTGCAGCCCTTGCTCTCTGGAGGAACATAGCCTTGCAAAATGCACTTTCGCTGGGCTGTGCCAGTGTCCTTGGGGCCAGAGAGTTCATCAGGGCCATGCATTTGCTAGCAGGGATGTCACCAGGATGTCACTGAGAAGTTGCTTTGAAGAGCTCCTTTGAAACGTGGTGCTGTTTGCAGGAGGCTTTGCTGGCTGTTCAGGCAGTCCCTGGCTCGGAGGGAAGGTAGTGGCACCATGGGCTGGACAAGAGGGGCTGGCAGTTCTCACAGCTCAGGGCTGGGAGGGACAGTGGGGCCGTGGCACCTCCTGGGAAACCCCCACTGCTGAGCCCTTGGTAATGCAGATATCCTTTCATCATGAATCTTCTGTAATAAAGCCAGCGTGGGAATCCCAGGAGAACGTGGGTCTCTAGGACCAGGTAGTTTGTGTTAATGCTGCCCAGCAGCCTCTGAGCACCCTGAGCACCCTTCCCTGCTCTGCTCTCCCCCGTGCCGAGGGTGCGGCTCCGTCACTGCAGACCTCCTGCTGCTCAGAGCAACTGGAGACTTCCCCAGCGAGACCTCCTGGAGGGACTGGGGCTCTTCCCTACACACTTTAGTCTCCTTCACCTCCTTCAGCCCTAGATGGGCAAATCCCCTCTGTCGTAACTCAGTGACCAATGTCTAGAATCTCTTCCAAAGCTCTGGGGTGGGGGTTCAAGGAGTGCACAAAGCAAATTGGGCAACTGAGGTCCAAAGTGCGTGAGGAAACTCCGTGTGGGAGGGTGATAAGGAATCTATACTGTGTGCTAGGATTGCAGCTATGCATTTTAACATAGATTTTTCTGAAACGCTGAAAAAGAAACAAAGATTACACAAAAATGGCTTGCATTTTCCACAAACCTTTGTCCAGCAAGAAATGTTTGTTTTGTGTGCTTCAAGGCTTTGGAGGGCTAAGAAAATATTTCCAGTAAGTCACAACACAGACCTTCCCTGTCTTCCCACGACAGATAAATTTCTTTAAGAGCCCTTCTGGGAGAGCTTTTTGGAGATCTGAGTGCACTCTGAGGAGTAGATTGTCTTGTGTACACAATGGCTGGTTTCCTCCAAGAGGGCTCCAGGCTTGTGCCTTGCAACTGCCCCCTCAAAAGCCATGTGGAATCTCCCATTACACCCAATTTATCCTTGGCCCTGTTATTTCCAGACTTTATTATCCCTTCCAGCAACATGCCTTTTATAGAAGGCAGCCTAGCTGCTTTGCTGTTTCCTGGTTCCCACTGGAACTTTTTAAGAACTAGCATCATATTTAACAATGTTGACCTTTTGCTAAAAGGATAGCTGCAATTCTCACCCAAGAGAGTATTTGGCCATTCATCCAAGTGCTCCTTCTGGAAGACTTTTAACCATGTGTTCTAAAATTGGTGTTAAAAATATTTTTTTCCCCTGCATGCTTTGGGACAGTTGTCCCCTAAGGAATGATAGTAGTGTGAGCTCCCTAACAACAAAGGGCAATGCAAGTAATTCAGCGAGGCTTTCTGTGATGGCTCATTCCTTCCTATAGAGCCTGATCACATCCTGTCCTTGAGCCTCTCTGGAGAACTTTCTGCTTCTCACATAGTCATAATTCATGTTTATGCCTTTAGGATGCTTTCTCACATCTTCTGTGGCTTGCCTTTCACCTGTAACTTTCCAGAGATTGATTTTTTTTTTTTTTTTTTTTAATTCTCTCATCTCAATTTTTACTTCTTTTATGGTTTTACCACTTCAGGTGTTCATTTCCACTCCCTTGTATAAGTACATACCCTTTAAAAAAAATCTGTTTCAGCACCATGAGTGAGCCATGCCTGTGTAACCCAGTGTTTCAGGTCACCAGCCTTCGTGCTCCTCAGACTGGTGGGATGCTGACCAGCCTACCTCTCATTTCCCTTTGTGCATTAAATAGTATTCTAAAGGTGTTGTTTTGCCCTCACTGGGACAGTCTTATCAGTAGCTGTGGCTCTGTGGTCCCTTTGAGCTGAGCCACTCACGTGGCTGAGAAATGTCTAGGTACAGTCCTTACACCATCTCACTGCTTCCAGCAACCTTCCAAGACCCAAGCCAAGGATGGAAATGCTTGTGTAGAAGGAGGAGATGAGATCTAGGCTCCCTCCATTTTCCCCATCCAAGTCACTGACACAAGAGCCGTGGGTGAGGTCAGAGAAAATCCTGGAAAGCAGTGCTACCCGGAGCACTGGGACTCTGGCCAGCAGGGAACTTGGGAGTCACGTATGTTCTGCATCCCATGTGGGGAGCCACCGAGTTCCTCAACCCTGAGCATGAGGCCTGAGAACAGCCGGGGCCACACCTGGGACACTGTCTTGCTCCTCGTGCCTGCTCCAGACCTACAGAAGGAACCACTCTGTGGATGCCAGCCTGGTCAGGGAGAGAGAAACAGCAACTGTTTCTCACAGTGGCTTGTGAGAATTTTTAGGGAGTTGTAGGAATGTGTTAACTTGTTAGTATAAACAATCTGCAGGTGGTGTTTTTCCACTTTGTTTTTCTGTTCTTCTCAAGGACGGTGTGTGAGATTTGATTTTTTTTTAACTAGCCAATCAAGTAGAATGTATTGTACTGGTCTATGTAAGCCGGAGAATCCTTTGTATTAAAGCTTCTTTTTGTCCTCTTGCAATTTGGTCTCTCGTCTGTTCTTGTGTCATTCTTGGAGCAAGGAACTGCTCCTGTTCTGGCACCTGGGCAGGAGCAAGCCCCCTACAAGGTGCGCACAGGGCTGACCTCAACTTTTGCACATGCAGAGCACTCCTGGAAAAACGCAGCTGGGCTCAGACTCATTGGTGCCTGCAAGGAAAGCCCAGAGGGACGGGTGTTTGCAAGTATTTGCACCGTGTTTCTGTGACTACAGGTACAGAGTGGCAGGCCAGGTGTGAATAGCAGCGTCATTGGAGCTCTGCACCCTGAGCAGATGAGGCCAGGAGTGTCTGCACAGACCTGCCGCAGGCAGAGCCACTGCTCCCGGCGCCTCAGCAGCTGCTGCTGAGCACCCAGGGGTTCGGCTATCCAAGCAGCACCGGTGCCACCATGTGTTCTGTCAAGTGCAGCCTCCACACAGGCAGCTGTGCCTTTGCTTTCCTGTGCCTGTCACCTGCCTGTGAGCATTCCCTGAAGTGACATGATCCAAGCACATGAGCTGAGGCTGGGTTATTGGAGACAGACATTATTTCAACACAAAGCCGGCACAACCAGATCAATCACAGGGTTTTATTCAAGGCCTGGATTACATCATCTTGACCCGTATTCGTATTATGGATCCAGGCAGCAGAGCACATTGTTTATCCTCAGCCAGCACCTGCATTTTTGATCCCTTGACAGAATCAACCAAAGTGCAAAGAAGTTGGGTGTACCTCTGGCTCCACACTAGCCATGCAAGCACCCCACACCTCTCCCATGAGTGTGTTCATCCTCAGCCCAGAGAGCACGTGAAGAGTGAATCAAGCTCCTGCCTGTCATCCCTTCTGCTCTATGTGCCCTGCTGTGGTACCGCCTTTCCCAGCTCATGGATGGCCCTGTTCTCCAGCACCTTTACCTTCCCCTCTCCTGGCTGCAGCACACAGGCCACCATAGCCTTGGCCACCAATTCCACAGGCACTGAGTAAGCGGTGGGGAACAGCCAAGACACAGCACCCAAGAACTGCTGGGCTATCCACTCCATGGGACGGGACTCCTGGCGCTTGCACAGCAGCACCCTGCAGAGCAAGAAGGTGAGGTGGGTCAGCATGAAACAATCTTGGGTGAAAGCTAGAGACCGAGTTCTCCAGCTGCACCAGGGCCCAGACAAGCTCCCTGAATTGACATGGGCTTTGGGCTTTGGCAGGGTCATGGAACGTGACAGAGGTGGGCCCTTGGACACTAAACTCCTTTCCCCACTGTGCTGACAAAAGCAGATTTCCAGTTCTCCTAGGTAGCAAGAGCACAGTACACCTGAAAGGACACAGGTGAGTGTTCCCTCTGCATAAGGTCAAGGTCCATCTGGAGCTAATCTCTGACCTATGTGCCTCAACCTTTGCTTTCAGCCCAAGGCTCCTCTCCCTGCATGGCACATGGCACTAGCAGTGGGATGTGCCATAGAAAACTGCAGAGCTTACTCCCTGCAGCACTGGGAAGCAGTCTGCTCATCCATGAGCTGCATTTGCAGCTGCTGGCATTCTCCACTTCCATCCCTGGTCCTGCCCTCATGTACCCTTCCTCTTCCTCCATCTCCCAGTGAAGCATTTCCCTGCTGCCCTGGCAACCCTCCACTCTGTGCCCTCCCTCCTCTACCAGTACTCACGCTGGCCGGAGAATGGTACAGTGATCAAAACCAACAGCCTGGACCAGGTTTTCCACTTCTCCCTGTCAGAGCAGCCAGGCAGGACGAAAGGAGACAAGGATGACTGCAAGCACCATCCCTGCCACCTCAAGAACAGGCAGGAAAGACCTGCTGAGCCAAGGGCAGGACTAACACCAACGTGAAGCTGGAACTGGCCAGGCAGGGAACAGCTCTCCAGGCTAGGCAGCTGGGGCAAGGGCCTGTGGTGGACATGGACCACATGTCAGCAGTGTGCCCTTGCAGCCACCACGCTAAACTGCAACAGGCTGCTCCGGAGAGCACCTGGAACTCCGCATCCAGCCTGGGGATGGATCAAGGCGGCACAAGACACTGGCAGGCAGCTCTGAGTTCAGCAGGTGTTGGGAGCTGCAGCACACAACATATGGAGAAAAAAGCTTTCGTGATGGGTGTGGTCCTCCCTGGGGAGCCTGCGGGCTTTCCATCATGCGATGGGCCATGCCTCACCGGGACACAACCCTGAGTCTCCCCACACAGTTGTGAAGCCATCCCAGCTTAAGGCTGAGGAACTGTTATTGGGCTACAGACCCCAGCAGATGTTTCTGGAGTTTGAGGAGGAAGGCAGACACTGCATGCAGATGTTGTACTGCTTTATAAGAAGCCAGTTGCATAGCTGTCCAGCCAGCCCCTTCTCTTGTCCCACAGCAGCAGGACCCTCAGAGCCATTTGGATCTCTAAACCTCAGCTTCTGCTTGCTTCCCGAGCATCCTGGCATCCCACGACTCCTGCAAGAGCATCAGGAGCCCACCCCAGCAGACCCCTCACCTTCACGCGGAGGTAGAGGAAACGGCTCTGTGCATTTGCCCCTCGGGAGGACTGCAGGACAAAGTGTTTGCAGCCCCATGCCCGCGCCAGCTCTGCTGCCTGCGCCACGTAGTCCCGATCCACACGGACAAAGCCATCCTGCGGGGGAAGAGGAGGGTCAGCGGGGTAGGAAGCGGGCAGGGGAGGGGACAAGCGGGACCCCTGCTCGCCCGGAGGTCAGGGGGTCCCCACTCACTGCGCCAGCCTTGGCCCTGGTAGTGCCCAGGCAGCAGAAGCCCACGTCGTGTCCCTGGAAGGCGGCGGCGTGCTCGCCCAGCCGCTCGAAGTCCACCACTGCCTGCTCCTGCGGGGAGGCCGAGGGTCAGCGCCGCCGTCCCGATCCCCGCCACCGCGGCCAGCCCTGTCCCGGCCTGCGCACCACGGCCACCTCCGCCTCGCCCAGGCTCAGCCGGCGCCGCCCGATCAGCGTGACCCGGGCGAAGGCCCGCCGGGCCAGCAGCTCCCGCAGCAGCGCCCGGCCCGTCTCCCCGGAGGCGCCCAGCACGAAGCAGCTCCGGCCGCCGCCGCCCGCCGCCGCCATGCCGAGAGCAGCGGGCGGGGCCGGACCGGGCCGGGAGGAGCGGCTGCGGCTCCGCGGGAGGGGTGCTCCGTGCCCGGGCAGCCGCGGGCGGACGCGACGTGGGGCCATGGCCGGGGCCGGGGCGGAGCTGTCGCGGCGGCGACAGCCCCAGAGACCCCCGCTCAGGCCGCTGCGCCGGGAAGGTGCCCCTCGGCCGGTCCCCGCCGGCTGTTCCTGCAGTGGCAGAGCCGAACGCCCCCGGAGGATCCCTGTGCCTGCCCCGCTCAGGCGGAGGGGATGTGAGCTGGCGGGATGCTCGGAGGGGTCTGTCACCTGTCCGGCGGCTCCTCTCCAAAACCCGCTGGGTTCAGCATGTGCTGCCGACCGGGGTGCTCGGCAGCTCTGTCCCCTGCGCTGGAGGTGGGTCACTCTCTGCCGGGCAGCCTTGCAGTGACCCCAGTGTGAAATAGTCCCTGGTGCCTGATGAGCAGGGAGATGAAGCCCACTTCCTTAGGAACACTCGCTGAGCAGGTCTTGGGATGTGCTGGCAAGCACAGACCCTCACTCTGGACACTGTCTGTGCGTCGTCTCTCTGATAGAGACGACGCCAGTCCTCGCCGGGGCGGTCCAGGTCCCACCAGGACACAGCTCTGGAGCAGGCACGCAGGCACCCCGCGGCTCTGCACAGCCACTCACGTGGGCAGCATCAAGGAGCCCCGCAGCACCAAGATCCCGTTTGTCCTGATTCCTGGGGAGGGAGGTGCAGAGGCCTGAATGGTTGCTGTCGGGATCAGCCAGGTGGTTTTCCAGCCTAGTGTGTCTGTCAAGTGTGCTCCTTGGCCGAGGGCTGAGGATGAATCCCACGTGCACGTGCCATTTGCGAGGCAGGACACGCGTCATGACAGTCACCAGATTAATGGCTAGCATCCCGCTCCACCTGCCAGTGTGCCGCGGGCACCCACGGCCGTGCCCTGCCCATTGGGCTCTGCTTCGCAGCCACAGGCAAACCCAGGTGGGTGAATGAGGAGGAGGCTGGGGCGTACCAGGGCTCGGGGGTACAGGGACAGGTGCTTGAGAGTGGCGGGGAAACAGTACAGTGGACAGAAGTACAGGCAGCAAAGTATATGGAGTGTATGTGGTATGTTATAGGGTATGGTGTGGTCTAGGGTTTCATGGTACCATGGGAATGCCACTGGGGAGGGTGTGATCGAGATGTATCGGGGCCATGCTCCCACCGCTCATGGTCTGCTTCTCCTCCACGGCAGGGTTCCCGGGGGCCAGCTAGGTGCCGGGGTGCCCGCTCTCCCGGTGGCATGGAGACATGGTCCCGGCGCAGCGCTGCCTTCGACTGCGTGCCCCAGCCGGCAGCCTGCTGCCCTGACTGGATGGCAGAGCTCCCCGACACCCTGCCCCTCTCCCACCTCTCCATCCCTGGCACCCACGACTCCCTCAGCCTTTTTGGTGGCCGGCGCCTGCGGTGCCAGAGCTGGGGCCTGGAGGCCCAGCTGGCGGCCGGCATCCGCTTCCTGGATGTGCGCTGCAAGCTGTCGCGGGGTGAGCTCCGCATCTACCACCTCTGCACCTTCCAGAGGGCCAGCCTGCGCGGCGTCCTGCGCCGCACCCTGCACTTCCTCCGCGCCCACCCCAGCGAGGCCGTGCTTATGCGCATCAAGGAGGAGCTGCCCATCTTCTCCCGGCCTGGCTTCGCTGCCCAGCTGCACCGCTGCCTGCTGGAAGAGGGACAGGGCTGCGTGTGGTGCCGGGAGGAGGTGCCAACGCTGGGCCAGGTGCGCGGGAAGATCGTGGTGCTGGAAGCGCTGGCGCGGGAGGTGTTGGGCATCCCCTACGAGCAGCTGAGCATCAGCGACGCCTGGAACGTGCTCTCACTGGAGCGCAAGTGGGCCCGGGTGTGGCGGCACTTGGAGAAGGCGGCTGGCGGAGACCCCACCACCATGTACCTCACCTTCTGCTCAGGCAATGGGCTCTTCACCTGCCCAGAGGAGGTGGCCCGCTTTGTGAACCCCCGCTGCTGCCAGCACCTGCGGCGCCGGGGCGGGCAGCCCATGCGCTGGGGGGTGGTCATCATGGACTTCCCTGGCTCAGGCCTTCTCCGGCTCATCGTGGAGAGCAACGGCCCAGCGGCCCCCGTCACCCCCGGGGCACCGTCCGGGCACCGCCGCGGCAGGCGGGACAGACGCCGCGGCCAACGCAGCTCGGCGCACTGGCCCTCGGGGAGGACACTGCTGCCGGCCCCGCGCCCTGCCGGAGGGCCTCAGTGCCCGGAAGGCAAAAGCAGGTTCCCAGGTCCTGCAGAGCAGCACCAAGCCTTCGTGTGACTATGGTGTGACAGCCGCGGAGGCAGCAGAGGAGGGCCGGCTGCGGCTGGAGCCGGGCAGCCCGGGGAGCTGCGCCCTGCCCTGAGAAGCCAGGTACGGTGCCGGTACGGGGCTGGACCACCTGAGTCCCACAGGGCAGCAGGATTGGGTGGGGGTAGAACGTCCTGCCTCACCTCCTGTCGGGCCAGTGAGTCCTCCCAAGATGCCTCTCTGCAAAATAGTCCTTTTGCTTAAGGCTAAATAAAAATAAAAACAAGCTAGGAAAGCACTGCCGATGTTCCCTTGCCATTTCCTGTCAGAAAAGTGGAGAAAAGACCTTTTGCTTTTGCAGCTTAGATGTGAAGGAGCCTGTAGCCCTCTGCCCATGGATGAAGTTAAATTTTTGTCTGTGACCATCTTTCTCTTAAAGCAGAGTGGCAAGAGGTCACAGGAGTAAGAAGTAATTTCAAAGGTGACAGCAAGGGGCTAGGAACATCCCTCCCTTCATTATTTTAGCTTTTGTTTCTTTCTTGCAGGAGCTTGTCCCAGAAGTCAGGACTCTTAGGCAGAGTCAGGTTCAGCAAGGGCTCCACCCTGTGCATGGAGAGCTGGATGGCCACAGAGACAGCGATTCAGACGGGGCTACCCTGTCCCTGGGGTCGCACACACTACACTGGGCAGAGCCCAGCAGTTAGCAACACCTGGGGCAGTGCAGACACGACACTTTGTAGATCTACAAAAGCAAGGTGGTTCAGGCATAAAAAAGACTTTAAAATATATTGTGCCAGTGCCTGCTATATCTGCAGATAATAAATCACTAATCTTGGAGCAGAAAGCTAACCAAGACCCAAGGGGAGAAATCATCACCCAGGAGGGTGCCTGCTGCATCACTGGCAGCAGCCGAGCCAGACAGGCTGTGTTGCTGAAGTGGGGAGGTGAGAAAGAGAGAGGAACTTTTAGAACAGGAAAACTCAGCCCTGGTCTGCCAAAGGTGAAGAATGTCCTCAAAGTTGCTTCTGTCTCAGGTGAAACACAGCTGGGCACAGCTGGTGGAGATGCCACAGGATTTCCTGGCCAGAGGAGAGGATGTCTTTTGCTGTGCAGGAGCTAGCCCTGGCTAGATACACGGCTCTTGGTGATGAGCCTGTTCATCTGCTGCCCAGGGAGGGGAGCAGGCAATAGTACACAGCGGGTGACAGGTGACAGGCAGAAGAATCTTGCTCTGGGTTTGCTATGTGAGATGTGAGAAGGCTGAAATCTCTGCATTAAACCAGACATGTGGCAAAACCACTGGGGGTGTCCAAGGTGAGGGTGGCCTGGTTCATTGGCTAACAGTGCTTCCTGTGCCTGGGCTGCCCCTACACCAAGCCAGTGTGGCTGGTACTACTGTCCTGCCAGGAGGATGGGTTCTACTGGGGCAGGGCCAGGTGAGTTGGTGGCTTGTCTCAGCATTCCAGGGATGCACAGTGCCATGGAGAGCCAGGCAGGGCAGAAGCAGAGCAATCACTGTTCCTAGGAACTGTAAGCTGGGTGGTTTGGCTGTCACTCAGGGCTGCCCCTGGATGTGGCACATCCCTGCAGCTGCACCCCAGCAGCCCATACCCACCCTGTGCCCCAGCTCGATGGCAGGGCAGAGGTGCCGCCTGGGAATCCCAGGTGGGCAGAGTCACTTGTTTATGCCATATCGCTCAAGCAGTGAGATAATGTCGGTGTTATCTATGCCTCAGACATCCTGTTTGGCAAACCCTTATCTGTGCCGTGCACATGTGGCTGCTGCCAGGTGCCAGGGAACCAGCAGGCAGCACGGGCAGGGGTACCCGTGTGGCAGTGATGCCCAGTGAAAAGGCTCTCCAGCACCTGCTTTGCAGTGAAAGGCAGGAGGCAGAGAACTGTCCTACAGCTGAGGTCAAAGAAACATTTCTTAGAGGCTCTGGATAGGGTGAGCAGGAGTGATTTGCCTAAAACTACCCCTATACTCCACAGCCAGGGCTGTCCCAGTGCCTCAGGGTCCCTGTGGGTGCGGGTATAGGGTACCTGCCCCTGGACTTCTGGTCCTGGCTAATCCTCGCAATTATCTCAGTTCCTCCAAGCCAGGGTAGCACCCTTAATGCATCTCCTGGTGTCCAATTGCTTTCAAATTGTGAGAAAGATTTTATCAGGTGCTGCCTGGAGCAGGGCAGCAGCTGATAAAAGGGTGGAGAAGAAGGGTCCGGCTGCTGGAGCTGCTCGCTGGCTGACTTGCAGAACGACACCCTGCAGCTCAGGGACACCTTTTGGGTCAAGCACTTCCTAGGGACCTGTGGTGGAAGGGAATCTCCTGCCCGCACAGGAGATGCCTTTAAAGTCTCAGGGAGAGCCACCCGTGTGCTCAGGGAGGAACGGAGGGATGGCAGCAGCGGGACTGCACCTAGGCTTGTGTGTCCTCGCCGGTGCCACCCCGCAGCCTTGACGGGGCGGGATCGGGTAGCTCCAGTGGGCTCTTGAGCCCTCCCCGGGGTGAGTGGGGCTCCCAGGAAGATGCCTGCTGTATCGCCGGCAGCAGCCGAGCCGGCCGGGCAGTGTCGATTCCTCTGCGGTTTGCGGAGGCATTGCTTAAGGAGGGGAACAGGCTGTGCCAGCCCGGGGCGGGAGCCTCCGCCCTCAGCAACACGCGGCCGCGCCCCTTCCCCAGGAGCAGAGCCTGCGGCGTGGTTCCGCGGCACCGAGAGCATCGCCCCGACTGGTGCCCAGCACTGCGGCACGGCAAAGGAGGCACTTCTCCATTCCAGTGCCTGCGTCCAGTGCAGAGGTGACACGAGAAAGTGTCTTTGTACCTGTGCCCTTGAGCCCATGCTGAGCAAAGCCCTAGCAGGCAGCTTGCCTTGTGCCCTCAGAGGGATGGCTGGGGGACAGGATGCACCATCCTGACACCTGGGAAATCCCCACACTGCTCAGACCCTTCCTTGGTGAGCAGAACGGCAGGATTCCAGCATGTGCCCTGCAGCATCCTGAATCCCTTCCAGGGAACCCAACCTCCAACCTTGGAAATAACCTGAGATATAAAAGGGCTTCTGGTGATTAACCAGCTCCCAGCAGAGATGATTCGGGTCTTCTCTCCCTCCTACCATGTGTACCTTTTCCCAGTACCTACAAAGTGAGCCTCCATCCTGCCAAGTATCCATCCTGCCATGTAGGACCCCTTCTCCAAACCCAGGCATGGGGCACCTGTCTCCACCCAGAGCTCAAAATTGGTCACATACTGTCTTTGCAGCATCAACAGACTCTGCATCTCAGACACCTTGTTTCCATTTTTAAAGCAATACCTATTTGTAGTTACCTATTTGAAACAAAACTATTTGTAGTTACAAAAATAAAAGCAGGAGTATTTTTTCCTACTGCTCTGCCCTACCGTGTTCCAGCAGAAGTGAAACTGGCAGGGGCACAGCCTGCTCTGCCCTGGGGCTGTGTACCCATGAACATCCCTCTGAGTCCCAGCAGTGTCTTAGCAGTAGGAGAGGAAGCTCCCACCCTGCCCAGGTGACCATCAGCACTTGGCACTGGTCTCCTCCCCAGCAGCTGCCCCTCAGCCTCTCTGCCTGCCCGGCTGCTCCTTCCCTTCCCATAACTGACCACTCATGGCAGAGGAGCTGCTAGAAAACAAGTGTTCCTGAATTACTGGATCTACAGACTCAGCAATTCCATAAAAAGACACAACTATATTAAAACATTTTTCAAGGAAGACATCCAAAGACAGGAAACAAGGTTCATTTATATTGGCCAATGATAAAGTAATTGTAGTGGGTTATGGCTCTTGTGGAATGGGTTCCTTCTTTTGTCTAGAATGTCCTGGTGGAGCAGCATCAATTTCTTTGGAACTGGAAAATACATGTTACATGCATGGCTCTTGTTTGGCTTTAGTTGGAAATGAGCAGAGTAATTTCTGTGGAAAACCTGGCCAAGGCAATTCTACTTACAAGCAGGACAGGCTGAGAAAAGATTTATAATTATTATAATGATCCAAGGGGCGGTGGACACAATTAGACATGTTCCTGAAACATTGGTGGAAGTTTCTAAAGGAAGTTAATAAGTCAGGGGGAAGTTCCTCTGGCATATTCCTGGACCTTTCTCATGAAGACTTAAAGGTAAAGACAGAAAAATACATTGCGTAAGCAACTGTTTATAAAGAGTATATAAAGATTCGTAGCCAGAGCAAAACACCTCCAAAAGAGGAGATCATCTGGCATGGGAGCTGGGAAGTTGTGAGCCACCGTCCCACTCAGCCCACAAGGGTCCTCATCACACCTCAGCCTCCTCTGTCCTTCACCAGTGTAGGTGCTGCCACATGGACATGGTGGGTCAGAGACGTCTTGGTGCTCTGGGCACCATGGACTGGGGCTGAACACTTTTCAGGGGGCCCTTCTCCTCCTTCTGGGGTGCTCGGGCAAGCCTGTCTCATTGTGGGCCATCTCCTGTGGCTATCCAGTCCCCATGGCAGTGGGGATGCAGCCAACTCCCATGCCATGGGACTGCTGCCAAGCTAGGTCCATGAGGACCGTGGCCAGTGCTGACCCCACTGTTTGCCTCTGGCCTTGGGCTCAGAGAATTGTTTCTTGGGGCTGGAGAGTCCTGTGGCGGGAGAGGCGAGGGTGTGGGGCAGGATGTGGGCTGGCAGCGGGGTTGGGATGGGAGGGGAAGAGGCCAGGGGCAGGGAGCGATGTGCTGCATGCTCAGAGGAAGCGTGAGCAGCAGTGCCCACTGAGGGGCAGCTGCCACAGGCTGGGCACGGTGCAGCCGCAGCACCAACATGGTAAGTCCTGCTCCTTTCCTTGGGGATGACAGAGGGTCTGCCTAGACAAGGGGATTCGGGGAGGGCAGGGCTGTGGGCAGGCATTGACAGGAACCACAGCTGGGGGCTGTGGGACACACACAGGCTGCTCCGGAGGCACCCTGCCAAGTGACCCCAGGCTCATGGGACACTGCCAGGCACACAGGGCACAGCTACTGCAGAGGTAGATGCCAGCCCTGGCTGGGCAGGAAGGGGCTTGGAGGCACAGGACCTAGGGGCTCCCCAGGAGTGAAGTGCCTAGCTGTGCTGTAGGCACAGCTCCCACCAAGTGCCTAACTGCAAAGGGCCCTTCCTGCAGCAGAGCTGTACCTGGCTGGGAGCACTGTGTGTGTCTGTGTGGCAGTGCCACAAGCGACTGCCCTTGTGTGAGCCAGGACTACCTGGCAGTGGTGTGGGTGCACATGTGAACTCCTTGGGATATGCACGCTCATGTCTCCTTCTCTGTCAGGGCACTGCTGAGGGACTGCGATCTGCTGGGAGGACATGGACTCTTGGCTCTCGTGGCACCTACCTGGGCATTGCTGCCATTACATGGGGTAAGCCAGCCACCACCCACTCAGTAAGCCCAGTGTGACCCTGCTGCCAAGGAGTCTGCAGGTCTGAGAAACCGGAGAAATGTAGCATTGTTATTTTGGAGGCTCATCAGCCCATCCCCCCTGTGGGCTGGGAGGGGGTTGCCCCTGCTTGTACCAGCTCCCTCCAGGCAGACCATGCTCCCCCGGGAAGGCCAGGCCATGGCTGAGGTCCTTGCAGAATGTTTGGTTCCCCAAATGCAGCATGGCACCTGGTACTCTGAACTGTGCTGTGAACCAGGGAAAGGCAGGGAAGCTCTACCCACTGCCTACACGCACGGTCATGCTAGGGAGTTGGGCATGGATGGAGTCACAGGACCCATGGGTGTAAGGGTTCATAGCATAGGTGGTGCAGCATCACACAGAATTAGAGCTCCTAATTGATATCAGGAGCATAGAAACTAACTTGTTTTTGCTGCCTGTAGGTTATTTCCTTCATGTGCTGGCATTGCACAGAGCAAAACCTGCTGGTGCCTGCTCTCTCCCTGGAAATTCTCTGACCAGAATTATTTTCCTAAGAACCTTAGTGACTAAACTAAGGAACATAAATGAGAAAAGTGCAGTGTCAGGAGGAGGCTGAGATTTGGCTCTGAAAGAAAACAAAAAGGCAAATGAACCTCAACTGTGGAAAGTGCTGAGCACCACCTTGGGAAGAGGTATTAGGGCTGCCATGGGAGCCAAGGGGGCAAAACACAGGAAAACAGCAATCATCTAGGGGCTCAGCACCAGGTGGGGCAGGACAGATAGCATAAGACTAGGGAGATGAGCTGTGCCATAGAGAGGATGTGACTAGTGGAGCTGGAGGAAAGAGGTAGGAGAGCATTTGGAGAACAGACATGGAGCGGATGTCAAACTTTGGCCCTTCTCAGTTTGGGGATGGGCTGTGTGAGCTGCCTTAAGCTGTACTGGGGAGCAGCAGGGGCCAGGAGGAGGGTGGTGGGACCTGAGGATGAGGCAGGCTCCCAGAAGGTTCTGAGTTCCTGTCCTGCAGCCCCAAATTCCCAAAAGGTAAAGAGGGAAGCACATTTACCCCAGCTTCAGGTCTGTTGAACAAAGAGAATAGTTTGCTCTTTCACAAGAAAAACCAGGTAAATTTTGGAAAATTACTTACAAAAATGTATAACAATGGACCAAAGTACAGCCCTAATTAGACTTTAGAAGATGTGCATCTAGTTAGACTTTAGAAGATGTGCATCTAATCTGCAATGCCCGAATCTTTGCACAACCACAGCATGATAAAATGTTCTCCTGAGATACAGCGTAAGCTAGGCTGGTTGTTTGGAGCAGACTTTGATCCCCATCTTGCCTTCTGCACAGATGGAGATATGATATCCCCACATCACTTTCTGCAGTTGTGGAGATAGCTGTCCTGGGGAGAATGGAGGAAGCTTCTTTCTGTGTCTAAAACCATTTGATTGCATAAAGTTGTGGTGTGAAATACTGTAAATAAGAGCAGGGTTTCAGCAAAGTGCCCTTCGCTTCTGGGTGTGGGTTCCAGTTACTTTCTGGCTTTGCCCTGCCTCTGGGTATGACTATAATGTGAGCTTGTTTTTGAAAGACCTTGTTTTGCAACACTGAGTTTTATAAGACTCTAGACCATCTCTGCCTCAGATGAGCAGGTTGGGGTCCAAATGCTTTTGTGGGTGAGGGCATATTGGCTGCTCTGCCTTGCTCCAATATGGCTCTCATATATCAGGATAAAGCAAGAAAACTGAAGTATACACATCTGCACTCAAGGAAGGAACTGTGTTTATGGAACCATCTTGAAATGGGACTTTCCTCTTTGGGAAACTTTTGTGGGCAGGGGAACAGGGCCATGGGGCTGAGCGTTCAATCCTTATGCTGGAAGAGGGTTGGCATCACTGCTTGGGGCTCTTCTGCATCCTGTGCTCTGTCTGCCCTATGCTGTGCTGCCCCATCTCACCCTCCACCCTGTCACCTCCACCTTCCTCATCCCTATGCCAACCCCCTCTGTCCTCAGCTCCTTCTGCCCATGCCTGATCCACCCATGTCTTTGTGTACCCATGGAGTCCCATTCTCATCCACACTCATCCCTTCATCCAGTCTCTTCACCCAGGCAGCCACTGGCATCTCTTGGCCATGATGTCAGGCTTGGCCCACCCTCATGTCCCAAGGGATCCCATCCCTGACCCAGCTCCCATCCCTTCTGCATCAGTCCCAGATCTCATCCTCTTTCACAGGCATGGTGCTGTGGGTGGAGGTGGATGCCTGGACTTACCACTACAGTGACCAAGGGGACTACACGTGGGAGCAGGCCAGGAATTTCTGCCAGACCTTCTTTACTGACCTGGTGGCAATCCAGAACCAGCAGGAGATCGAGTACCTCAACAAGAGCCTACCCTACCATGGGCGCTACTACTGGATTGGCATCCGCAAGCTGGGTGGTGTCTGGACCTGGGTGGGCACCCAGAAGGCGCTGTCCAAGGAGGCAGAGAACTGGGCAGTGGGGGAGCCCAACAACCGCCGCTCCAACCAGGACTGTGTGGAGATCTACATCCAGCGGCCACAGCAGTCTGGCAAGTGGAATGATGAGCCCTGCAACCGGAAGAAAAAGGCACTGTGCTACCGGGGTGAGCGGGGGACTGTGGACCAGAGCTGGATTGGGTGGGCTGGGGACCTCGGCAGGGTGGTCAGCAGCTCCTGATGACTGTGCCCTGTGTGTGCAGCCTCCTGCCAGCCCTTCTCGTGCAGCCAGCGTGGTGAGTGCGTTGAGACCATTGGGAGCTACCGCTGCGAGTGCTACCCTGGCTTCCATGGCCCTGAGTGCACGGATGGTGAGACATCCATCCTCGCCCCTCCCTCTCTGATGGAGAGTCACCTCTCCATCATTTGCTAGTGACAAAGCAGTGTTCCAGTGCTCCTGACGGGCTGTGGCACCATGTCTCTCCCAGTTGTGCAGTGTGCCAAGCTGGAGCCCAAGGGAGTGCCCATGAACTGCAGCCATCCCTATGGAGACTTCAGCTACAACTCCACCTGCGAGTTCGGGTGCCACAAGGGGTTTGAGCGGCAAGGGGCAGGCGTGCTGCAGTGCCTGCCTTCCCAGAAGTGGTCAGCAAACATTCCCACCTGCACAGGTAGGGCCTGGCAGGGGCTGAGGGTCTCAGGGATGTAGCATTGATGCTTTGAGGGGGACCAGCCCTGTGTGCCCAATGCTGTTCAGGCAAGTGTTGTTGTGCCCTTACCTATTGTGGAAGCATCTCCTGGTGCTGCACATGAGGTGGGATTCCCTGAGGCTGCAATGAGCAGAGCAGCTGTGAGGCCATGTTCTGCCTGGCCATCCCAGTGCCCATGCTTTCTACCCTGAATCCCACTCAGATATCAGCACTCTGTCTGTGCTGTCCCACAGCCACGGGAATGGTGTATCCTGGCAGGGGTGGGCCACCTTAACAGGGATAAGGACTCATGAAATGAGGTGGGTGGGACAGAGTGTGGTAGGAAACCACAAAGGAGAGAAAGCTGTGGTATGTTTTGCTGCAAGAGCAGAGAAAGTCTTCCTGTCAGTGGCTTGAGGTTTTGGAGCCAGGCACCAGGTATCCCAGAGAACTGCCAGACTTTCTTGGGGGTGCAAGAGCCTTGCTCCACCTTTCCTGTGCTGCTGTGTGGTACACCTGCAGCCTTACACAAGGGTGGGGTGAGTTGAGCAGACATGGGACACAACTGTGACTAGGAAGGAATGGGAGTGGGCAGCATCTTTGTGTATATATATGTATTCTTTTTAAAAGAAGCCTGCCTTAAAATTAGAGCTGCTGCTGCTGTTGCCTGTGCAGAGTGGGCCTGTGGTCCAATCCAGGACCTTAGGTAGCTGAGACCAGCAAAACTGTCTGCAGTTAAGGGGAACAGGCATGGAGATGTGATGTGACTGTTCTGTAACCAGTATCCCCAGCAGGGGCAAGGGCAGGAGCTGGCTCCCAGTTTTGCAAAAATCCCCACAGACAAGCTGGGTTGAGCCTGTGTACTCCAGGCTTTATAGGCTCCCAGGGGCTTGCTTTCCCAGCTTGTTGTTTTTTTTCCTGCTGGCTTTAATATGATTGATTTTTGTTTTATTGCAAACAATCAGATGAGTCAGTTGGTTGCCTGTGCTGATAACAAAATGGTGTTAGCAAGCATTGCCAGCTGGGCTTAATCCAGAAAAAAGCAGAGCAAGACTGCAAGCAAGGCTGGTGGTGCAGCAAGGACTGTGCGGGGCAAGGCTGCCTGCTCTCCCTCAAACTCTTCCCCACACCAGCCTGCAGCCATTGTGTGCCCATTGCTGGCTGACCCACAAGGGGGCTGGGCCAGCTGCTCCCTCCCGCACAGCATGTTCACCAACAGGCACCTCTGGGGACTGGGAAACCAGAATTGCCTGTAAAATAGCTATGAAAGGAAAAGTCTACCCAGGAAAGTGTTTGGTTTCAGTTTGAAAGCAGAAGATGCAGTGAATGCAGTCTGTCTTAGCTGGGCTGGGTGGTGTTACTGCCCTGCTGGCACTGACCTTTGGTGCTCCCACAGGCAGCAGAGCCACTCACCCCAGAAAGCTTTGGGTATTTCCCTGGCATGCAGCAAAACACACCCTGGGAACAGGCAGGGGAGGCTGGTACACAACCTCTTTAGCCATTGCAGTGCTTTACAGTCACAAAGCCATCCTCCTGCCACTGTGACAAGGACAGAGGCTGGTCTCTGCTCCAGTAAAGGGAGGGAAATGAATGGGACTGCAGTAGCTATCGTCCTGCCTCCCTGGGACTTCGGCCTAGGGTAGTGAAAGGGATAAACAGGGTTCTGGCAGAGCAGCAACTTTCCCTGAGGAAATCACTTGTAGAAAAATCATTGCACTAACTACAGTTTTGAAGAGGTGAGTGTGGGTATGATTTGATTTGGATTCAGCTTTAATTATTAGATTTAACCTCATCTACCCCATCTCTGAGTTCTGCTCTCCCATTGCAGCCATCACCTGCCCAGTGCTCAGAGCACCAGACCAGGGGGAGCTGAACTGCTCCCA
Organism: Lonchura striata; assembly: GCF_050655825.1. NCBI lineage: Eukaryota > Metazoa > Chordata > Aves > Passeriformes > Estrildidae > Lonchura > Lonchura striata. Next base: position 32,306,451 of record NC_140710.1, on the reverse strand, counting down.
CCTCCATGGGGACTTCACCTTTGGCTCCACGTGTGCCTTTTCCTGCCAGAAGGGGTTTGTACTGATGGGGCCGGGGAGCCATGAGTGTACAGCCACAGGGATCTGGACAGGGGATGCCCCACGCTGTGAAGGTAGAGCTGCTGCTGGAGCGCCAGCTGTCACTAGCCTTGGGGTGATGCTGTGGTGTTCCCCAGCCCCTTGGTCCCAGAATTTTAGTCTCCTAGTTCCCAAGCTTCTGGTTGATGTGTACGTCTTCACTCTGCAGCCATTGTCTGTCCAGTGCTCAGTGCTCCAGACCAGGGAGAGATGCACTGCTCCCACCTCCATGGCAATTTTACCTATGGATCCATGTGTGCCTTCTCCTGCCAGACAGGATTTGCCTTGGTGGGGCTGCAGAGCCGTGAGTGCACAGCCCTGGGGACCTGGACTGGGGACACACCACACTGTGAAGGTATTGCTGCTGCTTGAGGTGTCACAGGCCTCTGGTTCACCCTGGAATGTTCTCCAGTGTCCCGATCCTTTCATTCCAACAGTTTGGCCTTGTAGTGCTCAGACTCCTGCTCAAACTGCTTCTCCACCCCTGCAGCTGTTACCTGTCCAGTGCTCAGAGCACCAGACCAGGGAGAGCTGAACTGCTCCCACTTCCATGGGAACTTCACCTTTGGCTCCACATGTGCCTTCTCCTGCCAGAAGGGGTTTGTGCTGATGGGACCGGGCAGCCGTGAGTGCACAGCCACGGGGATCTGGACAGGGGATGCCCCACGCTGTGAAGGTAGAGCTGCTGCTAGAACTCAAGGTGTCACTGCCTGTAGGGTGACTCTAGGATTTCCCCAGTCTCTCAGACCAAACTAGCCATGTAGTTCCCAGGCTCATCCTTGAACTGTTTCTATGTTCCTGTAGCCACTGCCTGTCCAGTGCTCAGTGCTCCAGACCAGGGAGAAATGCATTGCTCCCACCTCCATGGGGACTTCACCTTTGGCTCCACATGTGCCTTCTCCTGCCAGAAGGGGTTTGTGCTGATGGGGCCAAAGAGCCGTGAGTGCACAGCCACGGGGATCTGGACAGGGGATGCAACAAGATGTGAAGGTAGAGCTGCTGCTCAAGGTGTCACTGGCCTTGGGCAGACCCTGGGATGTTTGTTCTCTTTTTAGTTCTCTCATCACAAGAATTCAGCCTCATAGTCCTCAAGCTGCTGCCTGAAATGTGTCTTTTTCCCTGCAGCCATTGTCTGTCCAGTGCTCAGTGCTCCAGACCAGGGAGAGATGCACTGCTCCCACCTCCATGGCAATTTTACCTATGGATCCATGTGTGCCTTCTCCTGCCAGACAGGATTTGCCTTGGTGGGGCTGCAGAGCCGTGAGTGCACAGCCCTGGGGACCTGGACTGGGGACACACCACACTGTGAAGGTATTGCTGCTAGAACTCAAGGTGTCACAGGCCTTGTATTGAGCATGGGACTTTTGCTAAAGGACCCTCTTGGTCCTGTTCTTTCAACAGTCTAGCCTTGTTGTACCACATTTCAGCTTGAAAATGTTTCTCTGTCCCTGCAGCCGTTACCTGTCCAGTGCTCAGAGCTCCAGACCAGGGAGAGCTGAACTGCTCCCACCTCTATGGAGACTTTGCCTTTGGCTCCTCGTGTGCCTTTTCCTGCCAGACAGGGTTTGTGCTGATTGGGTCAGAGAGTCGCAAGTGCACAGCCACAGAGACATGGACAGGGGATGCCCCACGCTGTGAAGGTAGAGCTGTTGCCACAGCTCAGGTTGTCACTGGCCGTGGGGTGACACTATGTGTCCTCAGCCCCTTGGTCCCAACAGTGTAGTCTCCAAGGCTCCTTTCTGAGCTGTGCCTCTTTACCCTTGCAGCCATCAAATGCTCAGCACTGACCACCCCCAAGATGGGTCAGGCTGCCTGCTTCCATCTCCATGGGGACTTCACTTTTGGCTCCACGTGTGCCTTCTCCTGCCAGGTGGGGTTTGTGCTGATGGGTCCAGAGAGCCGTGAGTGTACAGCTCTGGGGACCTGGACTGGGGACCCCACACATTGCAAAGGTAAATCCTATGATTCACATGTCTGAGAGGGCTCTGTTGTAGCAGAGTGCCCTCCCCCACATCCTGGGCTATGTCAGTTTATCCCCTGGCTTGCCAGCCCACATGTCCGCATCTCACTGCCATCAGTCCTGTCATCTTGATGCTCCTGCTGTGCTTTATCTCCAGCCATCAGCTGCCCAGTGTTGTCCCCCCCCAGCAGAGGCCAACTCAGCTGCTCTCATGTGCACGGGAACTTCACCTACAACTCCACATGCACCTTTTCCTGTGAGGAGGGATATGTTCGGATGGGAGCAGAGATGCTCCGGTGTGAGGCCACGGGGAACTGGACCAGGGATCTCCCTGTCTGTGCAGGTACGGTGGGACCCCCCAGCTCTTCTAGCACTGCGGTGGTTCCAGCTTTCCTCCACATCTTGAATGTGGTGGAGGGGGATTCCCCAGGGGCTTTGAAGTGCCAAAGTGCTGACAACTTTCTAATGCATGGCTCTGTGGCTTTGTTTCAGAGGATGGTGCCTTCCTAAAGCAAGTCCTGGCTTACAGCAGTGGCTCAGCTCTGGCAGTAGCTGGTGTTGTGGTCTCTGGAGGGCTCATTGCCCTCCTTGCCAAGAGGCTCAGTGACAGAGGTACAGAAATGTTTCCTGCAGCCCACCCTAGCTTTGGCCAAGGGCTCTCAGGCAAGGTGGTGACAGTCCCAGAGGAGGCTATGGTGATCAGAAGCGTTTAACAGTGTGACTGCCTCCATTCACATGTTTTATTTGCTGAGTTGCTTGGGTCTTTGGCAATTGGTCCAGCTGAAAATGTCAGCAGCCAGGTTTGGAGGGCAGAGCCAGATAAACAACATTGCTCCAAAGGAGGCAGCAAATGCTTGTTAAGGCAGTGCCACCTCATGCCTGTTAAACTCTGCTCAATTTCAGATGCTGCTGCTGCAGCTTCTTGTGACCTTCACTAAACAGATCTGGTTATTTCTTTTCTATGTGCTTTATCCCCATGGACATTTCAATACTGTTATCAGAGGAGAAGAGGAAGCTTCTGAAACCCACCAGGTGAGAGCTATGCTCTGCAGGAAGGTGGCTCTGCTTTGTGACTGCCACAGCCCTGTGTTCACCCTGCTGACACCCAAATCTGCCTGTGGGAGGCTGTTTTTTTATTATAGCATCTCTGGGGCCAACAGGGCTGCGCTAACCCCAGGCCTTCACATACTCCTGAACTCCCCAAGGTGACACCCTTGTGTTTGCTTTCCAGTGACCTGGGAGCACCAGGAGTCTTCACCAATGCAGCATATGATGCCAACCTGTGAGGTGAGGGCAGGCAGGACCCTCGCAGCACCCTATCCAAAACTCACCTGGGCGACCATCCTCCTGGCTGGGGTGCTCCAAGGTGGGGACCCCCCTTGTGACTGAAGTGGGTAACACCAGCTCTATCTCTCCTGTACTTCCAGCCTGCCCGAGACTGAAACCCACTGCGTCCCCCAGGGCTGCAGGCCCAGCTGCTGGAACTGCTGATGGAGCACAGACGGACTCCATGCCTGTGGGTGTAGCCTGGACCAGAGCTGCCCCTGGACACTGCCACCATGCTGCATGTGTAGCATTCCCCGGGAAGGGGAGCTGCCTCCAGTGCAGGCAGCTGGAGACCCACTAGGGGCCAAAAGCCACGTGCTGGGGGCAGCCTGCCAAGCAGCCCTTGGACATTCTCCCACCAGGAACTTGGATATTCCCCAGCAGCTGCTGCACTCATGCTTCCATCCATGAGCTTGTGTCAGCGGGGTTTGAATAAACACCTTTGTTTAACTAATGCCTCCTGTGTGCCTGGGGTGGTGGGGGGGAAGTTTTCATTAAATAATGTGGCCAACACACCGAGGGAAGTGATTCTTCCCCTGGACTTGGCACCGGTGATGCCACTTCTGGAGTGCTGTATCTGGTTCGGGGCCCCTGAGTTCAGGAATGACGTTGAAGTGCTGGAGCATGTCCAGGGAAAGACAACAAGGCCGGTGAAGGAGCTGGGCGCGTCTGATGAGGAGCGGCTGAGGGAACTGGGGTTGTTTAGCCCGGAGAAAAGGAGGCTCAGGGGTGACCTCATCACTGCCTGAAAGGAGATTGTAACCAGCTGGGGTTTGGCGAGTTCTCCCAGGTTAGTTTGGAGAGGATGAGAGGACACCTTGTCTTAAGGTCCAGCCAGGGGAGGTTCACGATGGACACTCACAGGTATTTCTACACAGAAGGGGTGACTGGACACTGGAATGGGCTGCCCTGGGAGGTGGTGGAGTCACCGGCCCTGGAGGTGTTTGAGGACTGGACACGGCCCTCGGTGCCATGTTCTGGGTGACAAGGTGGTGCTGGGCCACGGGCTGGACTCGCAGGTCTCAGAGCTCTTCTCCAAGCGAACTGAAGCTGCGGCTCCCTGCGGAGCGCGGCCGTCCTGCCTCCGCCCGCCGAGTGTCCGCCGGCGGCCGCCGTGGCGGGCGGGCCCTGCCCTGCCCTGCCCTGCCGGAAGCAGACGTGTGTTTCGGGAGGAACGGGAAGCGATGGCGGCGGCCGAGGCCGAGTGGGAGCCGGCGGGGCTGCTGCCCGCCCCGGGGGGCGGCCTGGACTGGGGTGAGCGAGGCTTCGGGGGGCCGGGGCCGGGCCGGCGCTGAGCCCCCGGCGGGGCCGGGCCGGCGCTGAGCCCGTGTTCTCTCCGCAGAGGCGGTGCTGGGTGAGGAGCTGAGCGAGCTGCTGGGCGCCGCGGCCCCGAAGGACGAGCCCGACGTGAGTGCGGGGGATGGCGGGGGCCGGATCCGCGCTCTGCCGGCGGCGAGAGCCCCGGCCCGCTCCGGGGGCCTGGAGCAGCCCGGCAGCAGAGCGTGGCCGCCTGGCTCGCAGCCCGCGTCAGCGCTAGAGATAGCGATGGCTGAAGCGCACTGCGGAGCACGGCCGCGGAGCCGAGGGTGCCACGCAGGGAGGCGCGGGTTAGGGTGAGGCTGCGAGGTGCCGGGGAGGAGGAGTGGCGTTGTCACTGCCCCGGTGAAGGTGAACCCCGCAGGGCAGTGCTGGGGGAGCGCTGGCTCAGGGCTACCTGAGAGAGAACGGTGGGTATTTTGCACCTATATCCACCATGGTTCTTCTTTATCCCTTTGCCTATTACATTACTTCTTGTTTTCTTCTTTAATGTAGGATTTTCTCAAAAAACTTTTGCTTGCAACCTTCTGCGTTAATCCCTGTCGTTTTCAGTGCCCAATTGTCCATACTGCTTTTTCTCTCCCGGGGCATTTACCTTGTGGATTCTCCTCTTCATGTTCTTTCCCTGCCGTGTCTCTGTACATTTTGTCCCAATCAACCTCCAGCACAAACCCGGGTTATCATCTAATGTAAACCCCAGGTTCTAAGAGCATTCCTGCATGTGTAGAGCCAGTCACTGGAGAAATTGTGGGAACAGACTGTACAAGGGGAAGGAATTCCCCATCAGCAGGTCAGCATTACTTGCCTGGCTGAAGGCTCTTAATGCACAGCTCATGTTGTGGTTTTTTGGTCATTCTTTCTTGAAATGTGCTCTGATGAGCTTTCTTTTCATTCTAACTTGTAAGTACCATTATCTGTGCAGTTTGCAGGCTTTTTGAGCCTCCCTTCACAAGACAAGTTGAGAGTATAAGGGAAGTTATAATTGCAGATTGGTTTTCAGGAAAATGTTGTATATTTGTATAAGCTGAGTAGGTCATGTTTATATTTTTCATGCAAGTGTTCATAAAGGGCCACATTTGTATAGGAAACTGAGACTTAAAATGCACAAGCAGAATAAATGGAGAAAACCCCCAATTGTTGTTTTAAAGGTCATAAATGATAAATAATATGTATGGAGTGATTTTAGCCTGTTTGTTTTGATTTTTGTTGCAAAAGGAAACTTTTGGTGTCCTTGGCTTTAGATGTTGACATCAGTGTATTCAAGTATAGGGAGACATACCGTTAATCAGGTCTCAGGCAAATCAATCTTGTGTCTGTTTTCCTGCTGGTAAACTGTCCCTGGTGCTGCTTTTGTTTGTAAAGTGCTTTGAGATGTAATTGTGGAAGAGCATTAAATAAATTTTTCAAGGCAGATGAAGGAGAGGATGGCACCAGGTTCCCAAGACTTGTGTTTTTTGTGAGATGGTTCAGTGAACTTAGAACTTTTGCTTTACAAATTACAAAGAAGAATACAATAATTAGTGATGATCTTAAACTAACCTGACCCTTCCTACTGGTATAAGTTTAAAAGATGTCTTGTTTTGTGTATTTCTGTTGAGAATTTCTCCTTTAAGGACTTTCATCTCCGTATACCTTAAGGCACCTGAAGTGATTGATAGTTACAGTTTTGTTTTCTGGAGCTATAAGAATGTGAACATAATGGCTGATGGTGTCAACACATCTTTCTTTTTGTCTTGTCTCTTTTTCTGAACTGTCGTTTCAGGAAAATGATCTCTATAACTTTCATTTTGATTTGGATTTGATGTCTTGGGACTCAGACCTCTGGAATATTACAGGCCATGCTTATGCAGGTAATTAACTTCCTATATTTTGCAGGTGTTGCTCTTCCCCTCCTGCCCCACAAGGGTGAGTTCTTAAAACTCCTGTGGAACTGTTTGATGCCCTACAGCCTTTTGCTCTGTGATGAGAATTAGGCTGTGTTTCTCTAGGATGGGTACAGCTGGCAAGGGTTGTTCTATGAGCCAAGGTGTTTTATACCTTTAATCTCCCTCTGTTTTCTGCTGTACTTTGCTTTGGGAATGAAATATCTGGTGTAGGACAGTGTGGTCTTTACTTTTCCCATTGCTAAAAACTTGTGCAGTGACATGTCTTTACCTGCCTCTTGCAGATGCAAACGTGAAGACAGAACCTTTATCACCAGCCACTTCCAGCTGTTCGGTCCCTTCACCACCATCTGTGGATTCTCCAGTGCAGAATGTGCCTGTATGCAAAACCCCCCATGTAACACAGACAGCAACAGCTCTAACAAACCAAAAGCCCTGTGATTTACTCCTCTGACCAAACTTATGCCATAAGAAGAAACAGCTTATTTTCCCAACCCTTGCAAAAACCTGTCAGTGGTGTTTTCTTATCTCTTCTCTGTGAGCCATTTGAATAAAAGCATGTTTAGCTCTCTTTCCTCAGCTATGTTCATTAGCCTTGTTGCCAAATAAAATGCCTTCTAAAGGCTTCTGGGTCTAGTAGGGTTGGCCTCTGCTTCCCATTGCTCTGCTGATGGGGAGAAGTACTTGTTGGTATGTTGGGTTTTTTTTTTTTAGTGGTGCCTGGCATTGGCTAGAATCAAATTGCAGAGTAAAACCTTTCTCTTGTTGTCTGCAGCAGCAACACCGATGTGATGAAAAGCAGATATACTCTGACCTGCTGGTACATACTGCTCTGAGTTTCTGAAGTGTTAATTTCCTGTGTTTTCTGTCTGCAGGATGATGTGGACTTCAGCTGTAGCTCCCAGATGTCTCCCATCTCTCTCTACAGCAAGAGCTGCAGAAGCCCTGCATCCCCTGAAGGAGATGGAGTGAAGAAGCCTGCTGTGAGCATCTCTTCTCGATCTGGTATGAGAGAAGGTTACTTTCATCCTATACATAATATGTGTGTTGTCTTGCATCCAAATTGATGCTATTGACTAACAGACACTAGATGTCCTATCATTTATGACTTGGATATTTGATGAGATGTGTTTATTTTTTAAGAAATATTATAGATGGATAAAAACCCCACATTAAAAGCTACTTCATTATTGCTTGAATTATATATTTTATGCCTCTTGGTCCAATTCTGACTCTTTTTCTTTTTCTAGCAAATAATTCTGCAAGGAGCCTGAAGAAGTGTGGTCAGACAGTGTCCAGGCCTTTGATACAGCCCAAACCCCTTTTGCCTGCTGTGCCTGAAGCTCAGGCTAACATTGGTATCCCAGCTAAAACCATCATTATTCAGACTCTTCCCACGCTTGTGCCACTGCCAAAGAATCAGCCAGTTGTTAACATCCAGCCAGCACCTCCTAAAGGTAGGTGAATTGTCTTGACTGGGCCAGGTCTCGGTGGTAGCATTGTCTGTTTGGGATGGCTGATAGGATGAAGTTAGGCTTGGTATGTGAAAGAGGAGGAATAGGAGAAAAAAGTTCTCCATGCATTGCTGGAAAAGCTTTAGGCTGCAAAGATGGCCTTACTCGTATCCTGTCCTGTGAGAAACAGCACTCACATGGGCATCGTGTAAAATGGAAGACTGGATTATAGAATTCCATTATTTGGAATGGAAGACAGAGGCTATGCTGAACATTGACAGCTGTGGAGATAAAACTACTGATTTGGAAGGATCTGTAAGGATGCTTTGCTCTGCTCTGCTTGCAATGTCAGGTGGCGCATAAGGCGATTGCAGTGCATCCAGTAGAATCAGTTAGGATGGCTTGAAGGGAAATTGGAAAGCTTGGGAGAAGTGTTATAAGTGGTTTTTTTACCCACATGAAACTCTTCCACAGGGTGGAGGGAGCATGGGTTTATGCCTTTTTAGCTCACTAAACAGCATTAAATAGAATGTTGTAAAATCTGATAAAAATTGAGAGCCGTGTCAGAGATTAGAAAAGTTGCTGATGTTAATAAGAGGAAAGTGACTTCCTGCCCCGTGATAATTCTTCATTGCTACAGTTACCCTGTTACTGATTTTTGAAGTAGCTCGAGCTTTCATTTCTGGATCCAAAGCATTTTTTCACTCTCTACCTAGGGCAGTAAGGACACTGCTTTGCTGGAATTGCCAGCTGCAGTTACTCGTTTCACCAGCTGATGGCCACAGTCCCTTGCAGTTGATTGCATAGGCACTGAGGCATGGAAGGAAAAGGAGACAAATTCTTAAGGGCACAAATCTAGAAATTATTGCAATTGGGAAAAATTTGTCTCCATTACTGACTTCTCTTCCATCAGAGGTTCAGCCAAATCTGGAGATGCTGACATTTGTTGTAACATGCCTAAGATTGCTAGACTGCTTATAACACAGATCAGCACAGTCAATGTGACCTAATTCTTACTCCTTCTGATCTTCCAGCTGATAAAATACCTGGAGTCTGGAATAAGGAATTCTGGGGATATGGATTTCTTTGGATATAAGTCTAGTATTCTGAAGATCAGCTTCTCTTTTTCCCTCAAGAAAAGTCAGAACAGTAGTTTCTGTGAGACAGTATAGAGGAAATACTTTTGAGGATGTATGTCCATGCTTTCCTTTAACTGATGGTATGTTTAAAATTTCTCTTGTGCAGCTTCCATAACAAAAATAATAAGGATCTTTTTTCATTAGTCTAAATCCCCTGCATATGACAAGTTGGAACTACTGGTTTGAAATATACCATTATCTTCAAAGAAGCATGAGAAATTTTATTTGCACAGCCCCTTTTATAAAAGCTTGAAGGAGAAAGCAGTCTTAGAGCATCATCTCTTTTATACATTAAAAAAAAATGAAATGGTCTGAAATTATTCATTTAACGTTGTTAAACAGGGTCATAGTAAGTTATGATGTCTTCGAGATTGTCTGCAAAAAAAAAAAAAAAATAAGGACTAGTTTTGCTCCATACATAAGATCTCGGCACTAGGTAAATTACTTCACTTTTTGCCGTCCAGAAGCCGTCCAGAAGGCTGGATAAGTGCTGAAATCCATTGTTGAGCATTTTGGCTGGAATGCTTAGCTGGAATGTGCTCTTTCTGAAAGCTGGCGAGGTCATCCTGTTACAAAGGATTAGACAGACATTAGTATGTTTTCAGACAACAAAATATTACTCAAGCACCTGCTTGAGTTAAATGTAGTTGTTGGACTGAAATTTCTTGGAAGTGACTGTTTTTAATTCCATTTGAAACTCTGTCAAAATTACCTCATTTTTTCTGACGACTTTTCTTTAAGCTCAATTCAGCTTGTGTGTAAACTTTCTTGCATAAGTCATTTTTCTAAAAAAAATGGTCTTAGTGTGAATTGAAGCTTCAGTGTAAGTTTTGAAAGTGTAACTTGAATTGTTCTTTTTTGTTCATCTTCCATCTCTCTGCTAGTTTGAATTGATTTGGCATGAGTCACTTCTGTATAGTATGTTTTCCATTGAATACAGCAGTAAAGTATTTATGGACAAAAGGGAGGAGGATTGAGATAAATTGGCTAAATTCTGTGAAAAGGTTATTCAGAGTGCTTCAAGTATTAGCAATACTGAGTAATGTATATAACAAGTGTTGAATTTTATTAACGTTGAAGAGCTTTTGGGACAGAGCTTCATTTATTGGAATTCTTTAATGTTTGTAGTTTTGGTTTGCAAGATGGATTAAGAATCCTGTAAACTTCAGATCAGCTTCTTTCCATTTTTGTTCTGTGCAATATACTGATGGATTTGAGATCAGCTGTGCAGGAGAGGAGAGGATAGCAGAATGCCCCTGCCAATTGGTGATGTACAAATCCATTTCATCCATGCTGAGCGCTGCTGTTCTTGTGTTCCAGGTCCATCCGTGGTGCTGCCCCAGCCTGCTGTGGTACAGCTCCAGGCTTCTGGGGTGCTTCCTGCCTCCCAGCCAGTCATTGCAGTCACTGGAGGGGCCCCAGCACTTCAGAACCACACAGTGAAGGCGCTGTCTCCTGCTGCAGGGAGCGGTTCCAGCAGCGGCAAAATCCCAGTGACAAAGCCCTTGCTCCAAAGCAGCTCCCCAGCTGTGGGGCTGGATGTAAGTTCTGACTCTGTGATAGCTGCTAACCAAGTCTTGTGCACCTCTTTCAGTTACCTGCATGTGGGACCTAATGGTCCCTTCAGAGTCTCAGGGAAACTCTTAATAGGATTTCCAAGTGTAAGCAGGGAATTTAGCAGCTTGGCGCAGAACATGGAGGAACAGCTAAAAATCTGCTGGCCTGTGTAGAGTTGCAGACCAGATGTGCAAGTGTAGTGGCAGAAGTGCTGATTGATATTTTCTGTAACTTTTCTCAAGTGTGAGCTCTCCGTGGCTGGACCTCTCTTACATACAGGAAGATTTGATCTGATTTTTGATTAGTGCTAAATCACTTTTCTAATCCATATAATAAAAACGTTTCTTTGGAAGCAGATGAGATAGAAATTTCAGTGCCTCAGTCTCTTACCATACCCATTTATCTCTCTGGATTTTACTCATGATTTTTAGAAACTTCAGTTACTGAGTTCCATATGATCCTAATCTCTTCAGGCTCCCTTTTGGTCATTTATTGAATGAGTAGAAGAGGGTTAAGCTCTCAACAATTACGGTGCAAATAAGTACGTTTTTCTGTAGTAACTCACAGCAAGCAGTAGGTGTAAACAGTAGGTTTTGAGATGTGTGGGCTTTTTTTTCCCCTTCAGCTCTGACATCTTAATCCAACTAGCAAGCTGGGTGTTGACTTAATTTCTAGTAATTTGGAGCTGCTTTGATAGCGCTTTGTTGTCCAAAGAAGACATGCTTGTAGAAAGGACCAAAGCTTCTTGTTAGTGACTTCAAAACTGTCATCCCCAATGTGGTATTCCAAGCACAGTTGTGAGCTAAGGATCCTATCATATGTCAGTATAAGGGAGAAAACACTGGTGAAAACACGTGAAATTTTGCTGTATAGGCGCCTGCTTATTAGCAGTGCAGGTCACTGTTTTCCAAAAGCAGTAGGAAGCCTGTTCCTTCAGCTTCTTTGGAAGGATGTTGCTGCATAATTTCCTAGTGTCTGAGATTGCTACTCAGGCTTGATGGTTACTTTTCCTCACTAATAATATTTGTGTGTGGGCTGCATTTTATAATGAAAATACTCTGCTACCAATAGTTTAGCAGCCAGAGTACAGTGGAAACTTGATACTCAATGTGCAAGAAGCAAAGGTCTGTAGCAGGCAGAGCAGTTTAGTGTGCTGCATTTTTTAGTCAGAATTCCATGTCCTGCAAAGTTAACTCAAGAGACCACAAATCAATGACCTGCAGTCACTAGAATTGTGACTCTATGTAAGCATGGCTAGCATGGCACCTTGCCATTGTCTGAGTGTAAGGTTTAATTGACAAAACCCCCTTATTGTCATCATATTCCATATACATATCCATGATATCAGGAGTCAATTGTATAGCTGGGGTACACATCTTAGCTGTGTTTTTTACAACAGGAAAAAAAAAATTGCAGCTGCTCTTTGGCACATAGTGTGAAATAGTACTTTGAGAAGAAACAAATGTTTTGGGATTCAGCTGGGGCCAGCAGGGTTAAAACATCTCCCGATTGCCTTGGACACTGTATGTGGCGCTCAGGGCTGCACAGATGGAGCTATCATTTGAGCTCTGTAACGTGTTATTGTTTGCTAATCTAAGCAAATGTTGAAGGATAAAAAGAAACACTGCAGGACTTTCTTGTGGGTTTAGGAGGGATAAACTGTTAGCTTAACACTCAGACTGCCAGTGGATTACACTAGGATGGGCTGATGGCAGGCTGTAGGTGTGAGGCTCTGTGTATCCTGGTGGCACACATGTGCAGCCTGCCAGCCATGGGGAAGTGCCAGAGTATAGAAAATCTAGAAAAAATTAGTTATGCAAAATAACTTCAGCATAAGTATGGATTTCTGTTGAAGGACCCTCATTTCTGTGCTGTACCTTGTGTAATATTTGTGTAACATGAACTCATTAAGCAAGTTATGCTCTGTTGAGTTAGAGGCAACAAAACCCAGAACTCCCATAAGAAAAAAAAAAAACAACTTGCATATGTCTTGTATTCCTGCAGTCAAGGATGCGTTTTCAAAGACAGCAGCTTTCATAAGCTGGGGTTAGAAGCCAGCTAATGCTATGTTGAATGGTTTGTACTTTGGGCTCTTTGTTAACTTTCCCAGCACATGTACAAAAACTCTGGAGTATGAGAGACATTCTTGCTCCTAGAAGTACAGCTTGTGTTGGAAGGCAGATTAAATTTTGCTCACAATTGAGTTGTCTTTGGAAGTAAATTGAGATAGCAGTGTTTATTTGTTAAGTGCTTGATGCTCTAAAACCTCTGAATATGAGAGGTCAATCTGAATCTCGTTAGTGCAGTTTGAAGCAAGGGTTTGCAATGAACCTGCCAGCTCTCCATATTTACAGCATTTTTGTGTGTGTCTCTGCTAGTGCTGGTTTTCAAAGCTAGAAAGCAGAAGTTGCATCACTACTTACTGATTGTTTTTAAGGCCAATGTTCTCCCTCTGTGGTCTGTGTTTCCTTAGAACCAGAAGTTGCTATCTTGAGTAGAACATCAATATGATACAACTTTAAAAGTTGGGGGCTGTAAAAGAAGTTTGCAGAGGGGTTTGCTACCTTTAATCTTGGTTCAGCATTTGTGCAAAGCAATGTTCCTGAAGCAGACTGACATTATAAATTAGTTCCTTTCCCTCCTGAGTATCAAAGTTCTCGAGCAGGGGGCATGTTTACCTTGGTGCTAGGCCAGCTGTGTAATGCCGATTGGCATACTGCTTCCAGGTTCAGCATTCCTGTACCACTTCACTCACTCAGCTCTTTCCATTTCCTGCATCACATTTAGGTGGGATTGGGTGTGCAACTGTGGCATATTCCCTGAGAAAAGCCAGGCAAGACCTGGAGGGCTGATCAAGGAGAACCTTATGCTGTTTAAGGATTGTAACTTAAAACAAAATAAGTTAAGGACACAAATGCTGGATTTCATTTAAGAAAAGCTTAAAAATTAGTCAAAATGTAGTTGGTGTGGCATAGACTGAAACACAGATACTGCACAGGCTACCTGGAATTAGGCTGGGGACAGCTGCTACTCTTCACAGCACTTGGACAACTGTGAATAAAGTAGAGAAATCTGGATAAGTAGCACATAAAATGTAGATGACAGTGTTCGAAACAGTGACAGATATACCTTAGGATGTACTCTTAGTGTAGAGGCACTGCACTGGTGCTCTAACACCTTATTTTCTTCAGAGAAGCATGTAGATTTGCCAGAGGTTCCAGAAATGCAATTAAAAGCTGTCCAGTAATCAATAATCCTGAGCATTCCTTGTCTGCAAACAAGAATGGATGTAAACAATTTGGTCTTTTCCGAATTCATGATGCAGAGGGTCTTTTTTTTAAAAAGAGGAATGTAACTCCTTGTTTGGAATAGCACACAGCTTGAGCCAAACTGCTGCATTAACTCATTCCTTATTTTTTCATCTCTGAACAGTTTAAGTGATCCTGGCCGCAGACTGGTGTGTTCTGTACACTGCAGTTCTTGGCTAGCCTGAATCTTGTTTTGGTCCAGTTTTTAATGTCTGCAGAAGCTTTTTTATGTTAAGTATTGTACTTTAAAAATTAAAGACAAAGCTTAATGTTAATGAAAATAAGTTAAAATGTTTTCCTTCTCCACTCCCTGCTAAAGAGAGGAACTGGAGTAAGTGCAAACAGCTTCACTTTCACAGACTTTGGTTGTTGAAAGCAGACTAGACATATACTAAATGATCTTTATAAAAGCAATTAGACCAACATGGAGGCAGTCCAGAATGTTAATGCACTGTAACATGTTTTCTTTCTTTGCCACCAAACTGCATCATCCTGAAGAATGGTGTCTTCAAACTGCTTGTGGATGCTTTTTCTTGAAGATGCCAGTGCCTTAGAACAACATATTGTCTGTGTGCAAGGAGAGACAAGATACAAGGAGAGAGCTGAAAAGCTGTGGTTAAGGTTTTTTACATAGCTGGACTCAAAATCTGAATTATTTAATGTTACTGTTCTGTGATTATATTATTTCCCTAGAATAATACTTTGGGAATAGTTCTCATCTTTTTTCTTTAATGTTCCTGCTCTGGGAGATACAGGTTACACCAAGGCCTGTGCTGGTAGCTACTGAAGGATATTCAGGTCTGTATAAGATGGATAATTCAGTTATCTGTCAGTGTAATTGTCACTGAGGCACATCCAGTTGCAGCTTAAAAGTTTGATGGAAGTCTTCTGTTCCTAATGAAAAGAGAGTTGTTAATCTGTGAGGGAAAGGAAATCAACAGTCTAGTGTTTGAACTTAGTATTTTAAGTAGTTTTGTATAGTTCTGCTGTATCCATCCTTGTTGTCCTTGTCAGCAGCAAGATGCTTTCTGTCTGGGTTGTCCCACTTAGTGCAAACCACAAAATGAGTAAGTGGTAAAAGATGATAGAGTGTTCCTGCTTGAGAAAAAACATCAGTCATCAGGGCTGTTGGAGGATGGGGAGGGGTTGCTTTGAGCTGTCTAGTCTGGTCTTGCAGACTGAATGCCTGCTAGTGGTTAGAATGAATTATATACTCTCCTGGAGTATGTTTGCTGGTTGAGCTTTATCCCGAAGGAATCCAGTTTGTGTGCTCTCAGAGACTGTTCTGTGATGTGATGTGAACTGCTTTTAGTGGGACAGTCAGGAAATGTGAACCCAAGCCACACTCCTGATCTGAATTAAGATGTTAGTGCAGATGCACCCAGAGACTGCATTTAAACTGCTGTGTAAGTGCTTGATACACATAAATGTGCAATCTGAGATGAGCAACACTATTCAAAATCTCAAAAACTGTGTAATAGGTGGAAAAGGTACAGAAGCAGGTGTAATCAGTATGGAAATTACTTCCATACAGAACTGACTGGAAAACCCTAGAAATTTCCTGTTAGGAAAGCAGATGACTGATTGTAGCCTGTAAAATGGTGCAGGGAGAAGTCAAGGTGAAAGACTTGCTGCCTTGCAGACATGATGATAGGTAGTTTTTGTCTTTGTGATTTGATAGATCAAATCAAACTCGAGTATATGTTTGATGACCCCTGCATATAGAATGATGAGAATACAGAAGAAAACTGAGACAGTTCAGGACCTGTTTTTTTCTTAGGTGTACCATGATCCTGGGATGCCTCTGTGCTGACCATTCCAGCTCATTTGAAGCAGAGTATGGGAAGCTATCTGTGCAGACCTTTGACAAAGCAGAGAAACAGAAATTCTGTGTGAAATGGAGGCAGTTTTAACTTGTGGATTGTTAACAGCCTGTGTATTTTGTGTTCAGGTGAATGTCTTGAGGCGGCAACAGCGCATGATTAAAAACCGTGAGTCAGCCTTTCAGTCACGCAAGAAAAAGAAGGAGTACATGTTGGGGCTGGAGGCCAGGCTGGAGGCAGCCCTGCTGGAGAATGAGAAACTCAAGAAAGAAAACAGCACGCTGAAGAGGCAGCTGGATGAAGTGGTGTTAGAGGTAAGAGATTGTGATGAAAGTCTGATTTTCAATGAAAACAGTTGTTCAGGTGGAAGGCTCTACAACAGAGTTGGGGAAATACTAACTGGAAGACTTTTGAGGGTTTCTAGCCCAGTATCGCAGTTCAAGCATGACTTTCACCCACTCTAGGTCAGGATAGCTGACACGTTATCTGGTAGACTTTTCGTTCTTTACTTCATGGTGTTTCTGAATATTTCATTGGATAGAAATGAACATAATGTATAAACCAAAGTTTTGTTTTTAAGTAGTTCAGAAATACATTCACACATAATTAGACAAGTATAAATCTAATAATCGAGTACAATTTGGTGTACTTGGCTTCTGACATATCCCTGCATATGGGTACCCCTCTTCTACTCAGTGTCTTCTGTTTTCTCTGTCTAGAACCAGAAGCTCAAAGTATCATCTCCGAAGAGAAGGATGCTGTGTGTGATGGTGATCCTGGCCTTTATAATGTTGAATTATGGTCCACTGAGGTAAGATGCTTAGAAATTCCTCTTTGCCTAGCAAGTTTACTATCCTGAAATTTTTGTTTGAATCATTAATAACAGCCAGTGTTGTATTTTAAAGCCTTGAGGTTGAAATCTGAAATGTCCTTTATTCTCCTCCTGCTTAGGGGAAGATGCATCTGTATAATGGGTTCTCTTTTGGAATCCTTCTGGCAATAAGGGCTAGATCTTGTAAACCTCATTTCTCCTGGTTTGGCATTTTTTTAATTCAGTGGCAGCATATAGCAGTTTGTCTGCTCCATTTATACCTGCAGAGATTAGGAACTGTGTTTAGAATCCTTTTAGGAAAAAAAGTCAGACTTGGAGAGCTTATCTGCTTGCTCATACCTGTGCTAATTTCAGTAGCTATGACTTGAAGCTGCTTTAGTACTCAAAATACCCAGGAAATCCTGCTGTACATTCCATGCCTTGCAGTCCTGACCCTTAGACATGTCCAGCTGCAAGCCCCCTCATTACAGAGTAAGCCCTTGTCTCCCAGGTCTGGTGAAGCAGTTGTGCCCTCCCCTTAATAGTTGAAGTGGTAATCAGAAACCTCTCTTGTTTGAACTGTTATCAGTAGGGTGTACAAGCCAGAGAGCAGCAGGGAAAGGCAGCCAGACACTTCATAAAGAACTGTGGAAGAAACTGTGGAAGAAAGGAAAATAAAAATAAATACTTCTTGCACATACCTGTCTATTTAATTTGACTTTGGAACATAAAGATCTTTTAGATTGAGCTGTTCACTTTTTGAAAAAGGCATCATATTTCAGTAGGATCCCAGTCAGCAGTGTCTGCATTTCTCCTCAAAATCCCAATCAAACTAAAGGAATGGGATAAATATGGAGGAAGACTTTGTTTCTGGCTGTGATAATTTTTTAGAAAGTGATGTTTGTATTTTTAGTATTAGAAAATTTGCTAAAGCTGAAATTACTTCTGAAGTATTGTACTTACTGCAAATATTGTTTATCTCAGGAAGTGAAACACAGATTATAAATTTGCTTTGATATGGGTGATGATAAGGTAGACCATTTCTTAGTGTATTTAGGAATTGAATTGTGATTTTTGACTATCAGGCAGAAAAATCATCTTCCAGATCGTAAGGGATTGATTTGTACATCCCATCTGCATTTGAAGTGTTACTACTCACTTGAGAGAGACACTGATTGAGAATTGCTAGAACCAGTCATATCTTTCTGAAGCTGGGGGAAATGTACTTGTGTCTGCATTACAGTGAGATGATGGAATGCATGAAACTCTTGTTAGTGATGAAAGATTTGGGAACACAGAGAGATGGGTGGGAAGTCTTTTACCACAGTGCTCTGAAGTTTTGTATCTTCCCTACCCTAGGAGTGAAGCAAGGTGTTGAGCTCAATGGCAAGGCTGTCAGAATGGGCTGCAAGGTCATGTTGTGTTGATGTCTTTGCAGCACTGAGCAACTATAGGAATGTGACAGGGTTAACTTCCTGACAGGTTTGATGTTTAACGAAGTAGATAAAGCAAGAAGAAATCCTTGGATGTCTGACTGTACAGTAGCTGGGCATGCCAGGTGGTTTGCATCAGCTCTGGATTTAGGCAATGAAGAGAAATGTAAATGCAAATTTGCAAGGAATTACTATTCCTGGGTTTTTATTTGTCCTCCATAGCAGAAGAAATGCTCACACTGCAATTAAAATCCTAGGCTATATCAAGGTGATGTGAATATTGATTGTGCAATACTCTTTAGAAGACCCAGAATGTGGGATATACAGACCATTTCTTTAGATTTTACTCCTCTCATACATATTTTCTTCCATTTATAAAGCTGTCACTAAATGGCAGCTCCACAAACATGACAGGATTGCTGTTCTGCTTAGTCCTTAACAGCCAAAGCTTCCAATATATGTGGGTTTTTTTCAGTCTTCCAATTTCTTACAGAAATAAGTAATTTTTTTTTTTATAATATCCATGCTAGCTTACAGTTCAGCAAAACCACTATTTTCCCCCACTTAGCTTGCCGTGGAATCCCTAGTTCCATGCAGTGGTTAGCTGGAGGTAAATATGTTCTGGAACCTTGTGTTGCCATTTTTTGAAATGATTAAGAAATCATTTCAATTGCATACCTGAATGGAGGTGTGCCAGCATTTGGGCTCAGGGTGTTTTGATCCAAACATACTAGGAGTGAGTATTTTGTTACTTAAAACCAGTGAACCATTGCAAAGAGAATATGACATCCAAAAAAGCAAAATCATGGGAAATTCATCCCCTAAAATCTGTAGCAGACTTTGAAATTCCCTTAGCCGCCCTTATTGTAAGATGCTTTTTAGGTTTCTTGTGGCAAGTCGTAGGTTTTTTTGAAGACTAGAGGTAAAACAAAAGGGCAGATGTATAGGTTACCTCTTTCTATCAAATCAGAGAAGGAGAAACAGTTGGGTTGTTTAGGGTTGGGGATGCGAGACTGAAGAGCAGTCCTGTAAAGCCTCCGTGTCCTGCAGTGGATCAGTGAATGTGCAGTGCTTGAGCACTCGGCATCCTACAGAACAATCCCATCTGGATGGGTGGCTGTGTAGATAGTTCTGTGTTTTCCTCTGCATTAATGGATGTGTGTTGCACTAATAAAAACTAACACATAATTTTTTTAATTGGTCTTAAGTTTGTTGCCTGTGTGTGTGGTGAGATGTTTGTAATGTTTCATGGAGGACTCTGGGACTGCTGTTCAGCAGTTTTAAGATTATGGAAAGCAGTCCAGGATGTGGCAGCCCTTGGCAAATGAGTTTAGCAGATAAAATTATTCTGCTGACACAGGTTTTCATGCTGACAGATAGCGTGGGGGTAATCTATAATGCTGAACTTGGGAATGTGGGGGTGAAAATCTCGTAGGGAAGTTGGCCTCTTGACGCAAGAAATCCGTTTGAAAATACTGGAGGGAGAGTGCTACCCAATCTGTCTAATTACTTGCAAGACTTTCAGAACATCCTTCAGTCTTTGACACAGCACCCTGGTATCTCTAAGATAAGAACGCAAGTCTAATTCTGTAGAAATTGAATGCCAGTGTAATTTGAGGATGTGAAAGGGGCTTGTGTGGAGTTCGTGGTAACTGCATTAGGTAGCTCTGTGTTACTAAACTCTTTGGGTTTGTTGCTGCCTTGTATTGAAAACTGAAACTTTCAGTTGTTAAAAGAAGAAGTAATTTAGCAAGAATTCTGTTGGTGTTTCTATCTGTTTGTTTTATACTAAAAGAGAGGTGCCCAGGAATTTCCTATCTGTGTGTCAGTGAACTATTCTGTCTGTAATCTTCATGAGTTATTTGGATTTGGATTTAACACACGTAAAAACTTCCTTTTATTATTATTTAAGAGTGACTGGTGAGGTGTGTGGATGATAAAGGGTACATTTGGGTTCAGTTCATGGCTGAGATCACCCCCTTGCCCCAGCCTTGTATTCTGTGAGGTGCAAGGCAGGAAATGGCAACCAGCAGCATTTGCCCAAAGGCAGTGAGCACACAGGCTTTGGGCAGGGAGGCGGAGCTGGAACCAGGACATCTGGAGCCGGGTGTCCCTGGGAGCCAGGTGTCCTGGGAGCCAGACTCTCCTGCCTCCGTATGTGCTTTCTGTGGAGCCAGTGTTGGTCCCACTCCCAGCTGGCATGGCATCATTGAGACATGGCTGGCTGCTCGCATTGACAAACATCTTGATTAGCTGTGCTGGTTTTTTAGCACATACAAGATCAAATCTGGTCATTTTCAAATTATTGCAGTTCCTATATGCCTTTTTGTCCTCCTTTGATTTCCACATTACTGTTGGACTATGCCTTAGAGTAAACAGATCTGAAAATGTGTTAAACAAGCACAAACAAGGCTGAAAGAAATGATAACCAAGCACATGTTCTAGTCTAAACAATCCATGTATTTATTTGGGGAATATTTTTATTTTGATTCTCTTCCCTGCTCTAATTTCAATATAAATTTTGTTGTATGTTTGTTTTGGTTTTTTTTAATGCAAGTCCTACATGTGATAGTAAAATATTTGCAGGGAAAGGAGAACAATTGCAGAAGATGCAAATGATAAATTTTCAGCATCTCTTCTTGGGATTGTAGCAGCAAAGCATGTAAGCTAGTGGCTGTAGCATTATCTTTTTGGCTATAAAAAGTGTTCAGCTAGTTATTTCTTTCCCCATAATCAGTCTGAGTAAGCTTACATAGTGGTTGTCACCTAGCAGCAAACTTAGAGCATTTATTAAGATGTCAGCCAGACAGAACGTGTCCTAACTACCACTTAAGCTATGTAGTGGACAGAAAACAAAAATACAAAGTTGGAGGGAGGATTTGCAAAGAGAAGGGAACAGGAGGTTTGAGATGGTGATGTGATACTGGTTTTTTAGTATTATTATTAATTTTGTCTTTTCTTACAAGTTGGCCACCTCTCTAAGGCTGGAATCCCTTTCAAACTGGAAAACAGACTTAGGGATATGCAGAAAGTTGTATTTATGGTGGAGGATGATTGAGGTGGTGATTGATGTAGCTCAGTACAGCTGCTGCTGCTTCAAAACCTCTTGTGTCCCGCTGACCTCAAGCAGCTGCAGAAGAATAGCTGGCCTTTAGTAGAGATTTCATTGCAGCTCCTCTCCAGGGTATCCTCATGGATTTTCCTCTGCTTTCCAGGACTAGCCTGGAAACAAAATAATCTATTAAAAATTTAGATCCACTGAGCAGTTGCAAATAAAGACACTGGCCTGGCTGTCTGAGAAGAGATTTGTCTGCTGTTGTCATAGACTACAGCAAATGAAGAAGCAGTGACTTTCAATTCCTGAAAGATTTAGGGGTGTGTCTAATTTCTTAAATTGGTAGCACAAACAGGGAAAAAACTCAGAAGTGCTAAGATTAATTATCTTTTACTAAAAATGAGAAAATTGCCCAAGGATTGTTCAGCTTGCAAGCTACCATGACCTTCTGTTTGTGAGTATAAAGTAATGAAAACACAAATCTTCAGTAGCAGTACCCAGGTTATTATCCCACCTAGTGTGCAGGATGCTAGTCAGCACTACTGGGCTCTGCTAAGCTTTTGGAGCATGAAGGATTTGGGCTGCTGACAGCACCATCCACTGAGCACAACTGTATTGGTATCACTGTGGTCTAGTGCCCTTAACCAAGCTGAGCAATCTTGAGCTGGGGTGTGGGTGAGCAGGATTATTCTGAGGCCTGGTGCATTCAGCAGTGTTTTTCTGCAACTTTGCTGTTGTTTGAGACTTTATGCTGCGCTTCCTTGAATAAAGAAACAGACCCATTGTATGGTCAGCCAGAGTGTAGGCATACCTCAGTGATGGGGTGTTGGAAAGTTAGAGGAATAGTGCCAGCAGGGAGCATTTTGTGGGCAAAGGAGCTGGTCTTGTTTCCATACCATCACATGCAGCAAGTGTTGTGTTGCTGCAGAGGTGTGGGAGCTGTGTGCTTGTGCTGAGGTCTGTCAGTACAGATCCCATCCACAGCTGCCAGGCCAAGGTCCTGGTGTGATCTGAAGTCACCTCTGTGCTGGCACGTGACCCCAAGCAGTGACATGGTATGTTCAAAAACATCCCAAATGTCCCCTTGAGTAGCATGTGCTGAGTAGGCTAAAGCTATGTGTCTGGTACCTGTCCAACATATGAAGGAAGGGCAGTGACCAACAGCTCAAACAGCAGTATCTTGGCCTTACATTAGCTTGTTTCTTTAACAGTTCTTCCTGGACTCTGTGTGTGCTCCTTCCTGCCTCTATTCCAGGGCAAAGTGGGGCAGGTTGGTTGGAACCACTGGTGGCTTGCAGGAAGAGTGGCAGAGGAGCTCTCAAACTCGCAGTGACTGCTTGAAGCATCTCTAAGAGGTGTTCTGAGAGCAGAGAACTGCAGATCATGGGCTGTACTTCAGGGTCAGTTTCTTTTCCTCAGTTCTTCCACTCCTGGGCTTTTTTTGCACTTGGTGAAGGATAGAAAATTATTGGTTTTCTGCCTTTTGCAAGTCTCAATAGCTTCCCATATGTCTTCAGGAGGCTGATAGGCTTAAATGGGATGTATAGTAAAGCTAAATACAAATGATGACAGTAAAATGCCTATTAATTTCTTTCTCACTAGTAGAGAGTAACTGGTGAAATGTGAAGAAAAAACTGAGTTGAATGCAAGAGGCATGAAACAGTGCCATGTTAGCCAGGCCCATGGCTTCTGGGTGCCAAGGAAAGATTAAGCCCTCTGGGTGTTTTAGCAGAAACAGCAGAAGCATCGGAAAACATTTGAGGCTCTTAACACTTGTAGTACAGGAAACTTAATGTAATGTTTATGACACTGAAAGAACATGTTTCAGTGCTAAGTTGAGTGTACACTTGTGTTGGAGATGGCCCAAAGATAAAAAACTGCTTCTTCAGCACACCTTTGGTCTTGTGTTGTAGTTTCTTCTTGAAGACAGAGGGAGAAATTGAGAGAAAAAGGACAGGCTGAGTGAATTGGCCACGGGTCTAGGTTCCAGATCTTTCAGTACCTCTCTTGATAGGTTGCTAATTGCATAAAATTGAATACCTTTGGTTTTATAACAAATTACAACTCTGGGAGCAGGAAGAGATTTCTTCCTGTGTCCTCTGCTGATCACAGCCACAAGCTTTGGCAGTAAAGGCCAGATAATGGTACAGAGATTTCCAAGCAAAAAAAAAAAAAATACTCTGGGTGTCAATATTTGTTTTCTTCTTTTCTTTTCTGGAGGCTTTATTAGAAATAAATTGCTATTTAAAGCATGCAAAACACAACAAAACTGCACAAAAGCTCCACTTTGAGTTGCTTTCCTCCTCTTCCGCTGCAGAGGAAGAAGGCTGGGCTGCTCTCTCCAGCCCAGTACTCGGAGAGGGCAGCTCTGGAGCCGGCCTCAGAAGGCAGAGCCTTGCAGTCAGCAGATGGTGCACTCATCAGGAGTAGAAATGAGAAATACTTTCCAGAGAGTGTCTGGCACTATGGCAGCCTTGTCTGGAATCAGTTAGGAAGAGGACTAGGTGTTTGGTTGGTGTCTCCTTGCAATGTCAACTTTAGCTTGTTGGAAACTTCCCAGTTCATACTCAGAGTTCTGTCCCCAGAAAACTCTTTGTTATGATACCACTATTGTCTTTTGTCTACAAATTGCTGTACAACTTAAATGTCAGTATTCAAAACTTGAAGTGCACAGAATTTGTTCAGCCAGAAGCACAAATGAAATCTAGTTTGGGCTCCTGGCAAGACTTCCTTTCACATTTATCAAACTGACATTCAAACCAAAGAAGTAAAAATACAACTAAAATATCAGGTGCCATTGAATGCCTGGAGAAACCATGGCAGGAGTGCTGCTTTTCTTTCCCTCTCATAATCAAATTTATCTACATGTCGGAACAAACATCTGCATTAAGTATTTAGTGGTTCTTTCTTTTTTCCCTTGGATCTGGTTTTGCATCTGAAACAAGCCGAGAGCTCAGCCAGCTTGGACAGGGTGTTTGTGGCTTGTGAAAACTCTTTCATGCTCGCGGTATCTGGGATGTCCAAATGCAGGCTCTAAAGCCTTGCTAGGCACCCCAGGTGTGTGAGTGAGCCAAACAGGAAAGATTCCAACTTCTAAAAGACTGTCTTGCCCAGTAAAGCCAATTCTCAGCTTCAGTCTTTTTGACTTTGAATGTAGGGCAGTTACTCAGTTCCTGCAATTAGCAGGACTTGCATAGGACAGATATGCCAAAGTGTATATCTGCACTTTTCCAGCTTCTCATCTTGTAGCTCAACAGGATGAAAAAACTGTCAATGCTTTTGCCATCTGTCATATTAAACCAGTTCTTAAACCAGCTGTTCATATCTTAGTTGAAAATTCTGTTTTTCTGAAGCTTTCGTCCCTCTGAATGGGATCTTCTACCTTTCTTTTTCACGTTTTCTGGCCTCTTCTGCCTGATGCTTTTAAATGCCCAATATTTACTTTGTCTTCAGTATCATGGTGCTGGGATCTGTTCTGCAGGCCCTTCCTGTTGCTGCTTGTATTGTTGCTGTCTTGCTTGGCATTTGTGAAGCTCAGCATGCCTCTGAGGTCAGCAGATGTTTCCAGATGCAGCTCTGCAGAACAGGTCCATCATCATCCCAGCTGCTTGAAGGGATTCCTTGCTCCCAAGTTATGCTTTTCCCCCCATATTAATGTTGAAAGAGGAACATTTCTGATACCCTGTCTCAGACTCTCAGGTACCCACGTGGCAAGGGAAGGCCTTGGAGAAACTGGAGGACATGGACCATTACCTGCACATCATCTCCTATTTGTTTCCTGAAGATGGAGCCCTATTTATAGACAAACTTCACTAGTGTTCCCTCTGGGGAGAAGGGAAGAGGAAGAAATGATACAACAGAACAACATCTGTTCATATGGGGAAAAAAATGAACAAAACTAACAAAACTCCCCAAGTAATTAGAAGGTGGAAGTGGGGCAGGATTTCAATTTGTGGGGCTTTTCCTTATCCAGAACTAAAGTTATTTTGGTTTCAGGTTATTGCCACAAACCAGAGGAGCAACAAAGGGGATTTTTACATTTATTTTTTTTTCAGACATGTCTGAGACATTGAGAAGGAACAATCATATCAATGTCCTAGAAAAAGAATGGGAAAGGGGGAGTGCAAAAGTGGCCCATATAGCAGAGATTGCCGCTAGCTCTGCTTCAAAAGAAAAATTAATAATCCTGATAAAGGAAGGGGCATTGGAAAAAATACCCTGATATCATATTTTTTTCTCAAGTTTGTGTTCACATTATCAGAAGTGGGCACCATAGTTTATGCCTGTAAGGATGGCAAAACATACTCTGTTCACCTCCTTCTTTGTCTTTTGCTGTTGAAGTTATCTTCTTTCAGGTTGAAACATCCCATGCTCAGCTAATGAAAACGTAGAGATATTTTATGCTTAAGAAGAGGGAAAAGAAACATTTCCTCTCTTCTAGAGCTGATGCAGTAAATGTGGTGTGTGTGGTTTAGAATGGGTGTGTAGCTAAAACAACTAAATCACAGAAGGGAAGATTAGCTGTGCTTGTGGAGCAGTGCGTGTCTTTATACTTGGTTTGGATTTGTCTCTGTTCAGAGTTCAGGGTGAACTGCAGTAGGAATGAACTGTATGTGACACTTCATCTTGCCAAGCTGGAACCTGAAATAACAAGAATTGCTTTTGCAGAATGAGACAAATAGGAAGGAAGAAGCATCATTAAAAAAAAGCAGTTTGTTGCAGTTCTTCTGCTTAGATTTTTTTCTCAGCTTTAACTAACTAATTACATGGACAGTTTGTCTGGTTCTGTATGTCATTTTGAATGGGAAAGGAAAGAAATAGGATAGGCTAAAACACCAGGTCCAGCAGCAGACTGGATGGCTGATACACTTCAAGCTGTGGAGAAAGGATTTGCAGGAGAGTTAACAACTTTCAGATCTTCTGAGGGATGTTCTTAGTCTAATGAATAAAGTGCCACGTGCTTCTGGCTGTCAGGACTCCAGATTAAGAATAGTAAGGGCATTTCACAGGTGAATGGCTTCCAGCAGGAACAGGAGGCATCCATTTAAGCATTGGCCTTAGTTTTGAGCTCTGGTTCTTGGGCTTGAGACACTGCAGTTGTGCTGATGCTTTTGTTGGCAGAGAAGATATCTGATCTCATAAGGCTTAGTAGGTAATGGGGATTGTTTCTTTAAAATTGGATAGGCCTGGTGTTGCCTGATATGAATAAACCATCCAGCTTTCTGTGCAGTAGAAGCAATGAGACATTTGGATACCAGTGTACACAGGCAGTAAGTTTTCTGCCCATTGGCACAAGTGAAAGCAGAGCCTGTAGCATTTCTGCTGCCCTTATTCCATGCTGCTGCTAGAAACCTGGAGGAGATGAGGCAATCAAAGCAATGTCAACCTGCGTCTAGGATTGTCCTGATTCCTATGGTTCAGAATGTGACACAGTTGCTCACAGGGTTACTGCTAATAGGGGTGCAAAAGTGTTGGCAAAAGAGAGGGAATTTCTAGGCAATTTTGTCTGCCTTCTGCTTAGTTGTGGTATATTTAATCTGCCCTCCTTCCTAAATTTTGCCTGTGTCTATTTCTATTTGTTGCCTGTTGTAAAGTGATGCCATGTAAAACCAGGAAATACTCACCTGTGGAGTTTATGCTCTGCTGGACAGGAGGGGTGAGGCATGAGTTAAAATACACTCTGTGAACTGTTATGAGCATGAATGGCAGAAATCTCATCAGTGTGCTGCATTGCATTTTTATGTTTTCACTCTGTTGCTCGTAGTGATGCTCTGCTGTTGGCAGCCAAGAAGATTAAGACTTGGGTTTGTAAATATGCATATTTCAGGAAGCAACTGTGTTATGAAAGAGGGAAGCCAGCCTCTGGAGAGGAGAAATTTAAGTATTGCTTCTGTGCTTTTGAGAGTTCTCCCTGGTAGCTCACCCTTCTGAAGATGCAGGTCTGGTACAGCAGTGGTGGGTTGTGTTGCCAGCTCACACATGCAGTGCTGCTCCTTCTCTGCATGGAGAGCAGCACAGATGCTCCTGGCTGGCTGAGTAGACTCCAGGACAGGATCCTTCAGTCCATGCTAGAACACACCAGATCAGGATGTCTGGCACCATGGCCTGCTGCCCATGGGGCTGTTGGCCCTGCCAGTTGTTCTAAATCCAAGTAGAATTGAACATATTTAGGTTTGTGTACAGTCCTGGTAGATGTCTGGCATAACATTCCAGGCTTGCAGCTGCACGGAATTTGATAGCTAAGTTTTTCTTACATGTTGTATTCATATAAACTATGTAGATTGTACTTTGAGGCTGATGAAAATTGAAGTTTAGGCATGCTTTGATTTAATTGTAGATAATTTTCTTATCCCTGTAGACCTGGGTTACAAGCAGAGTGTTCTTAGTTTCAGCAGGTGAGGCTTGTGTGAGGGAATGTGAAAACTAGAGCATCAGAATCCTTCAAACAATTAAAACTGAAAAAGAGAACAGAAATTCTTTTCTGACTAGTACTGCTTTGAACAATGGTATTATAATGACACATCAGTTTTTTACAGTAGATATGACATGAACCTTATCCATGTAATGTAACAGCAGCCAGAAACTTCCCCACCTGAGTATTTAATGCCTCACAGAAAAATGCCTTGCAGACTTCTTATGTGTGTGATACATTTTGCTATGATTATTATGTGTTCCAGTGTATTTGAAAAGGATCCCAATGGAGTAGATTCCACTGTCTCTAACCACCGGACCAGAAATCTCCTGGAATTCTCAGCTCACCAGGAGTCCAGCACAGCTCAGAAGATACCTGAGGGCATAATTTCTGAGAAGAGTAACAAGTGAGATGAAAACCTTTTACATATTTTGGATGGCAGAGGGCACTGGTGCTTTTAGCCCTTACTGCCCTGCTCACCATTTGGCCAGTGCTCTTGCTGCTTTTACAGAGTACCTGAGTTCTAAATACAGTGTTCTGAAAGCTTCTCAGTTTGCTTTTCAGATTAGTATGGTGTCTTATCTCCCAGAGTACCCAATACATAGAGCTTCAGAAGTGTACACGTGGCTGTGCTGCATGGTGTTAGGGAAGAGAGCTTATCCACAAGTGCTTGTCACCAAGATTTTCAGGACCTTCTTCAATTCAGCTGTTTGCTTTTTTCCTCTGATCTGTATTTTAGCTTGCATAGTTGTGATAGCTGTCATTTATCTCTTCTTACTTTTTTACTTTTCAAGCTGGGGTACTTACTTTTCTTAGTTGCTCAAGAGAAGACTGGGGAAGTTGACAAAAACACTCTCTGCACTTAGCAGTGTCTTTTTCATTTAAAAAAGTCCATCTGAGTCCATCCCTGTGCTTATCCATTATTTAATTAAATACTGCCTTTCAGGCTTCCTAGATCTCCAGCATGCAGTGCATAAGTGAACATATAATTGCCTCCAGATTAGAGTCTGGCTAATACAGCTCATGTTTTCCCATTACAAGATCTATCCTTATTAGACTGTCCCTTTCCAGCAGAGTGTTTTGGCTGGTTGAACAAAGCCAGGCACAGATGTGCAGAAAGCCCTAATGTATTTTGCCATGCAGAAAGAAGGCAATAAATCATGAGCATTTTAAGGCTGTAGCCATGTTGAGGGCTTTTGTATCCTACGTGCTGCATTTCAGGCCGTGACCTGTGAGACCGAAGAGTGGAGTGGTTCTCTTAGGAGCATGTGCTTGTGCCTGTACCTCCTTTTCTTTCACTGTTTCACCCTGGGTTTGGCAAGCTTTTCTACATATTCTTTGTCTCTCCTAGATGGAGTAGAGAGGAGAAGCAGACATGAAGTTGGAGAGAAAGCTGGGAAAAGGAGGGGACTATGAATAAGGCTTTCATAAAGTCTTATACCTAATTTTTTAGAAAGAGGTTGAGGTTCAGGAGCTACAAGTCTGTCAAAATCAAGAAGACTAAAGCTGTTATGTTGATAACCTGTCAATAGAGAAACCTACATTAGGTATTTGGTGATAAATAGTTAACTGGCAGGAATTGCTGGGAGTGTTATGGATTTTTGTACTGAGAAATACATGCTCCTCACTTTTTATCAAAACTAAGCTAGTTTCTGGAGACAGAGATATAAATCCTCTCCACTCAGATATAATATAGTTTGTGCCTGCTCAGTTGTTATATAGGTTATGGTCTTTCTATCTGCATGGTTTTAGTGGATAATAAATTTAGTATTTCTGTAGCAAGTCTTGCACAGCTCTGGAATGAGAAAGAAAGTTGTGTCTGCAGAGATCACATAGTTTGCATACTTTAAGGAATATTTTACAGACTACATATTCCATCAATATCTGGCCTTCTTGGGAAGAGATCCAACATCTGCTGATGCTCATCTGTCTGTCCTGCATTGAGAGCTGTCAGCCCCCTTTGAGGGATTGACTAAGAACATTGGAGTTGAATTGCTACTCACCTGTTTCACAGGTCTCACGGGAGCAGCTGTAACATTCATGGGTCTGCTGGTGATAATGCTCATTCTCTGGCTTTAGCCAAAGGGTTATGAAAAGGTTTTTTAAGGGATTTCTTACTGTGCTTTTTTTGATTTTTCCCAGGTATGACCATTCTGTATCTGATAACAAAGCACTAATGATAGTCTCAGAAGAACCACTGTTATATATTTCACCACCACCACCCCCCTGCCGGCCTCTGATCAACAGGACAGAGTCGCTGAGGTGAAAAAACACCTGTTGTGAGCATTTAGAGTTTATTAGGAGTTGATATATAAACTCTGTGTTGGCTGAGCGCTGCTGGACAACTGTGGATGATGCTATTGTCCATTCATGGTGTTTATTCAGTACCTGACCAGTGTCTCTCTCCTAAGTGTCTGCACTGTCCAATGCTTGCTGTCATAAGGACAAATCTACTTGGATCTTTTTAATCTTTCCATGATTTTAGTAATGATTTTCACCACTCTCTTTTCACACTGGTCATTTGCAATAACAAAACAACAATTTTCTGATTGTCTGGGTGGTTTTCACAACTTAAAAAGAGAAATCACTTGATATGTAGAAGTGTTAATGATATGAAAATTAAGTCCAGATAAAAGCCTTTCCCAGCTGAGTTATATAAGAGATGGTCTTCTATTCTTCAGCTTCTGATAGAAGCAGTCTGAACCTGACAGTGCAGATGTTCTTTGTTCACTGTTAGAAAGCACCGAGCTCTACTTTTTCTGTATATATGAGTCACTGACCTTATCTCCATTCTCTTTGTCTATTCCTTCGCTTAGATTTTTTTGCCCACGTTTATTCTTAATCAATAATTTGCCTTTAATTGATCAGCTTTTGATTTTAGATTTCAATAGTCCTTTGAGTAATTTCAAAATTACTGGGCAATAGAAAGGACTGTATCTATTTTATGTGCGAACACCCATGAATCTAATACTTTATAGATAAATCTTAAAATTGTATTTTCTTTCTGTGTTATTAAAAATAAGTTATCCTAAGGTGAAATAATAGTAATCTTCAGTGTCTATGATGCCTTGTAGTGGCTACCTAGAACAGAGGCTAGACAAGATTAAGAGAGTAAAAGCAGGTATTTATTAAAGGCCTTCAGTAGGTACACCTTGGGCAGTCAAAGCCCACCCAGGGCCTACACCCAAAAATGGACGACAGGTCATGGGTTTTCATACTTTTGTAAGTTTGGTCCATTTGCATACTGGGGGTAAATCTTCCAGTTACAGTTTCAGGTAGTGAAGTAATTTACCCCAAGTTTGCACCTTCCCAACGCACTTTTGTTTACATTTTTCAGGGCCTGAGGCAGTGAGGTGTCCTTGATTCTCATGCCTAGAGAGGAATTGTTGTGTCTGACCAAAATGAGAAGACAATAGCTAACATTCTATATGGAGTTCAGAGCTATATGCTAAAGAACTGCAGGATTACAAATAGATGAAAGATAGAAAAGCTAAAATCCTAAGGCATCATCCATATGGCAGCTAATCTGTTGTACGACACTAAACCATTGTGTCAGTGTTGTTTGCAGTCTGTGCTGATGCTGTGCTTTCCTAGGCTGACCCACGAGCTGCGAGGATGGGTGCGCAGGCACGAGGTAGAGCGCACGCGGTCCCGGCGGCTGAGCAACAGCCAACAGCAGCGAGCACGAGTCCCGCAGGTGTGTGATCAAAAATTCATCCCATGGAACACTCTCCCTTGCTTGCTTGTGCTTGGCATAAAAGTGGCCATCATGCCTGTAATTAAGGCGGCCAACACATCCTATTTTAAATTGCTGGGTTTGGTTGATTGCTACATAGTCAGATTTGTTCTTCCATTCCTGCTCTTTGATTCAAGGTTTTGATTTTTTTTAGCAGCCATCAAAACATGATCAGCATTTTCTAAAATTAAATAATTCGTTATCCTTTTTATGCCTTCTCTGTAAATATAAGAACTAAAACCTACAGCACATTTATCTGACTCCTTGTTAAGGGCAACAGCTGATTTGTTTTGTTGAAATATTTCTATTGTTTAAATTTTTGCTAGAGGAATTTTTT
Organism: Lonchura striata; assembly: GCF_050655825.1. NCBI lineage: Eukaryota > Metazoa > Chordata > Aves > Passeriformes > Estrildidae > Lonchura > Lonchura striata. Next base: position 32,274,804 of record NC_140710.1, on the reverse strand, counting down.
TAAAATTTTTTTTGTATGACTACAGAATTATGAGACTTATGCTCATAGTTCCCATTTTTTGAAATCTCTTTTATCTACATGGCAATACTTATATCAAGGCTGAAATTAAGATAATGAATTTTCAAAGTATTGAAATTGATTAGGCAAAGTAATGTTGCGGCGGGCGGTTGTCCAGAGTGCTGCAACCTTCTAGAAGAAGTGTCTTGAAAAAGACACCTCGGGGGCACAGGCATTTCTGTGCTCACACCGGGTGATTTCAGCTCTTCTGTGATCTGGTGACACAGAGGGAGAGACGGGATCTTCGTGTGGGGTTCCAAGGAGAGCTTATTATTGAGCTTCTTCCTCAGAGGGAGTACAGGGACAAAGAGCCCCTCAGGTTGGAAAAGCAGGAATTTAGAGTTTATATAGGGATCTCGAGGGGCAGGACAGAGCACCAGGGCCAATGGGATGAGGGCACAGGGGTGGAGCAAGGGGGAAGCGCCAGTGGGGTAGAAGAAATCAACATACAATAGCAAAGGGCTCTGGGGGCAATTTTCTTGCTCTCCCTTACCCTAGGGCTATAGCTCAGGGGTTGGCCCTCCAGGGGACCATGCTAGGCTTTTCCTTTGCTGGTTTTCCGGCCCCCACATAGTAACAGCTTTAAAGGAATTGAGCATAACAATGTGGGAAAGACTTAGTTTTCTAGAGAAGGGTTCTGTATTAAACTTCAGATCCTTCTCACCGGTGTCCCGAGCAGAATGGTAGAATATTTAGAAATCCTGTCTGTGGTGCCAAGCTCCTTTTCTTGTCTCTGAATGTTGACTTCCAATTTGGCTGAATTAAAATCTTGCTGGTTTTGTTATTCCAGCTTGATTGATGACCATTTCAGTTTCTCATGTTTCAGTGGAAAAATATATGTTTCTGGTGCAGGGCACTGATTGACCTCTGCCCCCCATTCTGTATGTTATATTTAATGTAGTGGCAAACCACAGAATTGCTTATTGGTTTCACTTTGTGTCTTTTCTTTCTTCCCCTTTTTTAGAGCTCCCTCAGTGACAAAGCAGATTCCCAGCTAATGGCCATGCCTTACACAGACACCAGTCTCAGGTAAGGCAGAACAGCTCCTTTGTTATTGCTTTCTACTTAATAACCTAGTTTTTCACCAACAGTTTGTAAAGACTGTTTTCACCTTCTCAGGGTTCTTAAGTCAAATACAGCTACTTTTCTTGGTCTAATTCTGTCCCTTAGCAAATAACTGCTTCTGATTATTTATATTATACTTGAAGGGACCCCTGTATCACAGCTTCACTCTGCCAAGGGCTTTTCTAGCTATGAATTTTAAGATAATCCTTGCTTTGCTCTCCAGAATCCCTTTCTAAACAGATTTGACTATTTAAGGAAAAACATGGGGAACTGACTTTGGACTCCGAGAACATTGTTCGTTTGTAAGAAGGTTTCAAAGAGTCATGAGTCTGGTAAGGGGAAGGTTTCTTTCATTATCTTCAAGAGTAGAGCTGTTATAACTAGCACCAAATTTTTATGATGCACTTAAAAGTACCATTGTAGCTCATTTGCATTCTTTGTCTCCGTCTGCTGACTTTTCTCTGGTGATTATTGGAGCATGTTAATGAATAATTTCCTTATGTCCCCTATCCGCCCCTCCTCATAACTATGCTGTCCCTCTTCCCTGTTGACAGGAAGTACTGGACAGAATTATTTAAGAAACAGAGCTTCTCTTTCCTGATCCCTGTATGAAACTGTTTAGGAGGCTATCTGCTTTGATGTGCCAAAGAGGTGTGTAAGAGCAGAATGAAGTATGGAGGGAACTTTTTGGTGAGAACACAACCTGAAATGGTGCTGTGGGAAGTAAGACAGCTGTGGCCTTTCTGTTTGCATTGCTGCTTTGAAAGTACGATTAGTGTGGAGGAAAAGAGCAAGCTGCAGGCAAATGTTAGGGAAACAGGCTGTCAAATTTTGATACATCATGACTTACATGAAAAAAAAGAAAAAGCTTTTTGAGTTCTACAGGCAGATGAAGGATAGCTGTTTCAACTGAGCACTGATGAACAAGCTTCATACCATAAGGCAGTTTAATATACATGCTTGCATTACCCTTGAAAAAAAAATATCAGGATTATTGGAAACAGTGTGAAACATCATGCAGCTCAGCATCTGTTGTGTTACAAAGGAAGTGAGATTTTTTGGGGTTTTTTTCAGATTAAGGATGTTTATGTGAACAGGACCAGTGAGTCATGGCAGCTGCATGCTGAGACTGTCCTGGAACTGCTAAGAACATTTAACAGATTTCCAGTTCCTCTCAGAGCCACCAACTACTAGGTGCTCTATGAAATCATAGAATTACAGTGTAGTTTAGGTTATAGTGGACCTCTGGAGATGTCTAGTCCAACATCCTACTCAAAGCAGGCTTAACTTCAGGTTTACTAAATGCCTCTATTAGAAGAGATGGTCTCCATTGTAATCTCCATTAGGAAGCTGAGGATTGAAAAGAATTTCAGGGAAGTCAAAGCAGTGGAGGAGATAAATTTAAGACGATTTCAAAGAAAGTCATCAACACCCCTCATCTCTTTATAGTCTGTGTAACTTTTTCAGAGGTGATTTTGTTGAGAGCTTATGTAAGAGTGTTTCTTAAGGTTTCAGGTATCAAAATGAGACTCTCCAGTTATATTCCTAAGTTTTGCACTATTAAGATTGTGGTTCTTGATGCATAAAGCACTGTGTCCTGCCACATTTCTTCCCAAAACAAGCCTGTGTGCAATATCCCAATGCTCTGTGATGCATAACAAGCAGTGTTTTTCAGAGTTTTAAAACAAAAGTTTATATATCCAAATAAATGGCCAGGTTCAGCACCATTGTTTGGGATGCACAATTTAATATGGTGGTTTCTTGTAATATGCAAAGGTGCTACTAAAACAGCTGATAGTTTGGCACCTGGTTTTGATTCTGGAGTTACTCCCTCCCTTTGATGGTGGTTATCGGCAGATGCAATGTCCTACCTTGTAACATGTCACAGCATACATCACAGTTGAGACAGCCATTATACACAGAGTGTCATCATACAATTTCAGAAAGCTGCAACCCATACAGAGTAACACCATACCACATCAGAAGGCATCAGCTGTCTGCCCATACAGAGTGACATCGTATCACTTAGAAGGCTGCAAGCATTGCCCCTCTTGTTCTTTAGCCCAACCTTTTATACCCCTCATTGTTCATGCCTTGTACCTGTGTGCCCTCTGTCCCCTTTTGTGGTTGGTCAGTACCCCTGGGCACTCCATGTCTCATTGTTTCCAATACTGTTCACTTGCTTTTCACAGCTGTAGCCCATAAGGGATGAGACTTGGCCATAGCCCCATTTCCAATTACCACAAACTGTACCTACAATAATCCCCTGGTATTGCTCATGTTCGATGTGTTACACAACCAGGAGAGCTTTGGAAAGGCCCTGTGGTTTCCAGGTGCTTTGGGGCAGTTTTGGCCTTTGGTTGGTTTTCAGGTCTTGTTGTGTCCCATGGAGTGTGGGTGAGCACGGTTCTGTGTGCCCCATGTTAGCTCTCGGGATGTGTTGTACAAGCAGCGCTGTGCCTTTCATTACAGCCAGCTCCAGGGCTGTTACCTTTCATCACAGCCCAGCTCCAGTGCTCCATCTCAGATGTAGTGCCTTTCATCACAGCTCAGCTCCAGTGCTCCATCTCAGGAGGGGCTTGCTGGGCCTGGGTATTTTTGTGGATGAGTAATCAAGCTCAAATTAGTTCCAGTCTTTGATTGCTGTGTGTGAAGGACAGGAGCTGATTCTTTATGCATAGTGCTGCAGAATGGGATCTGTAGAGTAGAGCTGCCTGCTCCTGATCCCCCAGGACTTACATCCCCAGTCCTATGAAAGGGCAACTGGCCTGGCAGCTGCAGTCTTCTGCTTGCAGCAGGACTCAGTTAGCAGTGGAAGAGAAGATGATAACAGCCTGCTATTACTGCTGCTTGAGAAGATCTCTTGATGATAGATTTGTGCCGTGTTATATTTTAGAAACAAACTAAAATAATCTAAATTAGCCCCCTTAGTTCAAAACCTGGGTCAGCAGAAGACAACTTGGGAGGGGAGGGATGCCTGGTCGTGTCCTTGCCACAAACACACAGTGCTATTAGAGTGGAGGAAATTAAAATGACAGGTTGAAGGTCCAGCTAATGGTTTCCCTGAGTACAGCTTTCCAGTATGATTAAATAAGTTATTTTGCAATGGAATTGGGGAAGTATAAATGATAGCAGTATATGCTAGGAGTTTCTCACCTTTCCAAGATAAACAGTGGATAAGTACCATGATTGTAGGACTTGCCAGTGTTTTGGCTTAGAAAGGTTGAGAGCATCTTTTCCTTGTGTCTCTTATGTGTAAGACGAGAACCATGGAAAAGATAAGCCAGAATTATGTGAATATTTTATTTTTGCTCCTCTGTCTAAATTGAAATCAAGAGCAAACCTTGAAGCTGACCAGGGGAAAAATTTTTGAGTTGAACAGAGGATACAGCAGAAAAAAAAGAAAAGGGTGGGTGAGAAAGAAAGTGAATTTGTCATTTGACAGTAAATTAAAAGCTCTGTTTATGCTTAACTTTGTACTACTTTCAATTTCAGTGGTTTGAATTCTTAGCAGTAAAAGAAAATTATTTCATTACTAAAGAGTTTGACACTTTATTTCAGAATGATATTTTATCCTTAAATTTATTTTCGGAAGTCACCACAATTTTTCAGACATTTTAGGTTGAAACTTTTTTTTTTTTTGCTGTTGAGCTAGCAAACAGGTTTTTGCTGGCCTCAGAAGCATGAACAGAAACAAATCTGGAAAACTGTTACAGAAAGACCTTTGAAAAGCACCTTTAACTTTCAAAAAGTACTGAGTAGTTTCATTGTCTATACCTGTGTTTTGTGTTCCTCAGGCTTCTCTCAGTGGATGAAGAGCTGCAGTTCCTTTAAAAAGCAGGTCTTCAAAGTCATTGTCTCACTGAAATTAACTGTCTGAAATGATTACCTTTGTCCTTCTTTATTTCAGCAGGAACTCAGGGAATGAGCTGCAAGTGTATTATGCCTCTCCAAGGAGCTATCAAGATTTCTTTGAAGCAATTCACCGAAGGGAAGATACATTCTATGTGGTGTCATTCCGCAGAGTAAGTGTAGCAGGGGCTGATACTGGCGTTTTACCTATGTCCCTAAGACTGCTTCTAGCAGAGATACCAAAGATGACTTAGTCAAGATTGAAGGTAAATTTATTTCTTCTGAAGTGATGCTTCTCTGTGTCCTTTACAAGTAACATGACCAGATCATGGGCTTTGCAAAACATGCCCATCACACTGGGAATGGAAAGAGCTTTGCAAGAAACATTGTAGGCCAGGGCAAGACAGCCCAAAATTGCATGAACCCTGTGGATAAACACACATTAGAACTACTTAATAGGGGTACAAACCTTCTGTGCTTCTGGGTATAGGAACAAATATAGCCTCTGTATAAATTATTACTGTTAGCACAATGCAGTTTCTATCTTCCCCTAAAACTCTTGCATTTGTAGTTTTATGTGTAACAATTTTTCTGCTGTTTTGTGACTTGTAAGTTGACACAGATAAGCAAGTCTGCTATCTGTCCTGAGATACAGCAGAGCCTTGTGCTGCAGCTGTGTCAGGCACAGCCTCACATCTGCAGCACAGTTAGTGACGATAAAAGCTGTTATAAAATGGAATTTCAGGTGTCTGATGGCACTTTCTGCACTGCAAGCATGACTAGTGTCGAAGCCAGGACAGCTGCAGCAGTGAGAAGCTGGCTGGGATCTGGTGATAGAAATTATCAAGGCAGACAGTGATTGAAACACCAGCCTGGAGTTGGAGGAATTTCTTCCCTCCCTTTTGCAGAGGTCCTGATGAATCATTAGATTCATGTCTATAATGCACATTTGGTTGGCCCTGGGCCTTGCTGAGCCTCCTGCCCTGCCATTTTGCAGTCAGGGTGTTAGATGAGAATTGTTCTGTGCATGTTCACACCCAGCTGTGATCCTCCCAGGACCCTTCAAAGCTCCATTTGTTTCCTCTTCATAGGAGTGTCCCAAGGTAGTGGGGAACCAGTAGTGGCCACAACAGCAGCTCACCCAGCTAAAACCAGTTTTGTGTAAGAGCAGACAGATCAGCACAGTTAGTTTAAGCAGTTTCTGTGTTGTCATAACTACCAATCTGTAGATGCCATAGATACATAGGTAATACAGCCCTGTTCCACCTGGTACACAGCAAGTTTCTTAATTTGTGAGATGCACGTCTGTAGAAAAGGTTTAGGCAAAATAAAAACAGCGGTGCTCTTCTTAGTATTAAGGGTTTTATGCTGAGTAGAAATATGAGATTAACTTCCAGTTTTGGGATTACTGGGTTGTGTCACAAGGCTGGAATTTTGTTATTAAATGCTTGGCATGTTCTGCTGTTCTTTCAGCTAGCAACACAAATATAGCCAGCACCAAGTTCCACATATCCTGAGGATGAGGAGGAGGGAGCAGAGAATAAAAATTTTCCTGGAAACTCTGAACATAAAGCAGAGCAGTGTTTGTAGAGTTCTGCACTTAGGGCCATTGCTCCAACCCACCTGAATGCATAAACAGGTCCTGTTTACACTGTTGGATTAATGACCTGGAAGTTGTCAGCTCTCATTTGAAGTCACAGAGCTGTCCTTGGAAACAGTGTGCCTTGTGCCACAGAATCCCTACAGCTTGCTCTGCTCTCTTGCAGGGACAGGGGCCTGGGCCTTTTAAAGCCATCTGTGAAGTTTTATTTGGTTGCAAAACTTGTGGTATTTTTGTTGTATGAATGAAGTGTCCTCAAATAGAAGGCAGTTTCATGCATTACCTCATTTATTGTTTTAACAGGGTAAACCTGATCTAGCAGCAAGCTCTGCCCTGAGGCACTTGTCAATGATTTGCTTAGATTCTTTTGTGAGTTCAGAAGAAAGGACTCCTGCACAGCTGAGGGGTGCCATCAGCAGGGCCCCAGCCTGGGGGGTACCCTTTCACTTGCTCCTGGGGATTGCTGACTTCATTTTCTCTGGCCCACAGCTCCCTTTTCCCTACTGGTTAGGAGCTGCGAGGGGACGGATTCCTCCCCAGTGCCATCCCACAGTTCACTTGTGTTGCTTGCGCTTGTCCAAGTGAGGAGCCAAGGCCTGGGGATATGATACGTTTTGTTCTCCTCTCTTTTGTTCTCCTCTCTCGCTGTTTGCCATGCAGACACTCCCACATACTTAATAAGCTGTTACAGCCCTGTAACATAAAAAACAGCAATAATCATGTAGTTAAAAGTTGCAGGGAGTGGGTGGTTCTGGTTGTAGTGTTCCAAGTGGAAGGTGGGACTGTGGATCTCAGGAGTTCCCTTCCGCCTGATGTCTCTGGATCCTCTATTCCCATTTCCTGCTCTGCAGCTTCGTAAACCCTAGCTTTTCTCCTAGATGCATGAGATAAAATGGAACATTTTTTTTGTGTTCTCACTTGCACTGCAGGAGCTGTGCCCTGAGTTCCTTGGATTTTCTAGAAAATGAGATGTGCTAGGGCTACCCCTGCCTCTTACGTGGTAGGACTCAGCCAAGGCTTCTGGAAGTGCAGATTTGGGAAGCAAAGCTCTTGCAGTCTGCATGTTCTTCTGGTGATGCTTGCTACCTGTAAGACTGAGATTCCCATGATCTCGTTGATTTTATTTTCTTTTCTTGTCTTGGAAGGCTTGCAGTCTGCATATTTACAGTTGAGGTTTATGTGGGTTGTTTTTTTTTTTTCCTTTTTAAGGAGGAGACAGGAAAATAAAGTAGCATTTGGATCAGCTGAGTCCATAGAAGAAGCAGAGCTTTTGCTCTGGGTCTAAAGAAATTAATTTGTTGCTATGATCAGGGGAGTGTGTAAGGTCATTTTAAACAAGAAGAGTCTGCTGGTCTGCCAACCCCCTTGATTTCTGCTCTGTAATGTCTGTGACACAAGTCTGCTTGATGTGTCCTAAAAGCCCAGTGGAGTGTGGCTACAAAACCCCAGCTGGTGGATCTGAGGTGCTCTGTCAGCAGGGAAGAGACACCTGGCTGGTTCTCTGTGAGCCTGGCACCCACACACCTCTCTGTCAGAGCTCACATCTGGTTTGCCACAGAGTACTCAGGCCTTGTGATTGTTCCTAGAATTACCTGAATAGCTAGCTTAATTTGAAAAGTAACTAAGTAAATCATTAGAGAAAACAAATCCCACCCAATTTACTTTGGCCTGTAAATGCTGATTCAGATCATTCCACCCTTGTGTGGTTAGGATAAGAGTCGCCACAACTTGAAGTGATTAAGCAGTAGATTTCTCCATCCTGGAAGGTTCATTCAGTGACCCTTTGGATGACATCTCTGCAGGCTTATTTAAGGACAGTGACATTTTTTAGGTTAAGAATGTAATTACTGTTCTTAAGGAAAACACAGTTTGAAGTTTAATTCACTTGGGAAATTCAGAGGACTTCTGGCATTTCCTCTCACTACTTTCTCTATTTCAAAGCAGAAATATCTCCTAATATCAAAGTTTGCCACTTGTATTTATTGCAGTGCATATAGAGTAGAATGTATTAAAAATTAGATATTAAATGGTTTCTGTTTCTTAGAGCAAGAGTGATGCTGGCCCTGTGGAAATCAATGGCAAAGCCTTTACCAACTTCTGTAAGACTGGGGATTAGCTTTATAAATTTCTGCTTTGGTGCCTTAAACCATAGAGGTTCAGGGAAACCTCTTATTATGAAAGTAAATTTCTGGTCCTATGAGCCAGCATCTGCAGTAAGTATTTAACAGATTTTCAAGTTCTGCAAACAAGTTTTTGCTGAAATGATGAAGCCAAATTTCAATCAGAACTTTTGTTCTTTCTTTGTTTGCTAGGAATAAAAATGTCTAGGTTGTGATGTGCTTCTGTTGGTAATAAGCCTGTGCTCTGCTAATTGCATTTGATGATATAATTGTATTTGGGATGATCTGTTACTTTCAGGAAGCAAAAGATTATAAAGCCTCACTTTGACATGCTTGTGCAGCAGCAGTTTGCTGTGCTGCACTCACAGCTGGCAACAATAATTTGAATGTATCAGAGAGCATGAGACAGGTTCCAGTTCATTGCACTCCTGATGCCATTGACATCCTGCAGGGAAAACTGCTTTAGAAGAAGTTGGCTTCAGATGATGTTTTGCAGCCAGAAATTCAGTCCTAACATATATTTTCCTCCTACTTGTTGCACTTGACAATGGATGGTTTTTACTGAACATGGAGTTTTCTTCTGTGAATTTTTTTGCAGATTTCTACAAGTTGGGATGTGTAATTTGGTGTTTCATTCAGATGAATTGATTAGACCCACATAGTTCTGCTACCCCTAGAGACAGGGCAGCTATTTTGTATGTTTGAGTCCTGTGGATTTGCAACTGCTGCAAGTTAACATGCAGATTTTTGAAAGATGTTACAAACTACCCTTTTTCCTGTGGAGCCCAACATTAATAGCTGTTCAGAGGAAAAAGGTTACTTTATCCCAGGATTGTAGGATTTTTAGATCTTGTCCTATATTTTATAAATATGCTGCGAATAATATGTAGTAAAAGAACTGAGGCTTAGGGCATAGTATCCATGATAAAACTGTGTGTCCTTTTCAAAGCAGAGGTCACCCTTTAGCCTGTCTTCTCTGTGAGGCCAATTCTTGCCTCTCTGGGAGAATTTGAGGAAGCAAACGGTATGTGTGATTGTGCTTCAGCATGCCCTGAAGCTCAGTGAGTCAGGCTCTCTCAAGCTACAGCTGTATTTGACTGTCAGATTTGAAAATCCATTATGAAAACCTCCTGTTTCTGTTGAATTGTCGATAGTGAAGATAAAGTCTGGCCTGTTATATTCTTTGTTACAAATTCCCTCTTTTTTGTCCAGACTTCGGATTCTTTGTGTCAGGGAGTTTTCTCCTTCCAAATCCCCAGTGTCCATACAAAAACACTGAAGCAAGCTTTGTTTCTGGTGTTTCTTGAACTGTCTTCCTTTCTGATATGGAATATTTCAGGTAGGTGGGGAGGAGGTAGAAACGACTGTCAAAGGGATGGAGAGCTGGTGGAGGGAAGGTTTCTCTGTGCTCTTTCTGTTACTCAGCTGGGGAAGGTGTTGCTTTTGATAGCATCTTAGAGCTTAGTCTAAAAACCTCCAGAGAGAAATCTAATAATCTAAAATGAAGACTAAAATTTTATGTTGGTCTACAGAACACAAATGGCCTTACCTCTGTCCTGGGATTCTCAAAATACTTATGTATGCGAATAACACAGCTGCAAGTTAGGTAAAAGGACACTCAAAAGAAGTTAATTTGGGTTTACAGCTAAAGGCCAGCAGTTCTTTAAAAAGTGTTTCTATCAGCACCTTCTCCTATTTTCCAGAAAACCTGTGTTATCATTTGTCACGGAGGACATCCTTTGGGGGGCAAAGCAGCAAAGAGCTATATGCTGTGGAGAGCAAGCAGCCTGAGAGGAGGGGGAAGAGAAGGAGTAGGCAGTAAGACATCCCAGATGTGTGGGGGTGGAAGCCAGAGAGGAGCAGTCACAAGTGCCAGCTGCAGTGCAGCATCTCCTGCAACCTCCTGGCTCAACCAGGTGCAAACGGGGAGTAGGAGGGACCAAAACAGCATTGCAGAATGGTGTTTCTGAGAAGGGAAGTAATGCCTGTCACAGCAAGTGGGGTTTTGTTTCCTTTGTTCTGTTCTTAGTTCTGGCTTGGAGAGCTGCTCTGATTTGGGAATCTATCCCAAGGTATTTTGGAAGCAAAGTCTTAGTCGCTCTGATTTTTATTTCCTTGAGTCCCTTTGGACCCCACTGTCCTCTAAATAAAGTTGAGAATTGATGTGGTGTTGAGGACAGACATATAAGCAGAGGCAGGAAAGTCAACTCTAATATGTCTGGCATGAAGCAAAAGCTCCTCTTGGATTTTGAGTGTATAGTCTTGATTTGTTTGTTTTCCCCATGGTTGCTGGAACTTCATGAATTATATTAATGCCATCACTGAATTTCTTTACATGTCCCAAATCTAACTAATACTTTGTTATTTTTAACCTAGTGTTTGGAAGGACAACATACACTGCAGATAATTATAGTGAAAATAAAACATGCTGCAAGAAATGTCTACAGAACCCAAAGCGGTTGCAGGGAGACATGACCAGTAATAGCATACATGTATTTAAAATGTGCTGCATGCTTGAGAGGCAAAGAGCTGTGGGCAAGAAGGAAAGGAAGATTGTTGGGTTTGGAAAACCTATGTAAAAGGCCCAGTGCTTATGAAATTGGTGTGGACATAGACTAGAGAAGTATAATTGAGAAGCGTGGGAGGAAGATGTGATTATACAGTGGGATTTGTCTCAGTACAGGAATGAGAGCAGTATCTCACTTAATGAGAGTACAGAACAGCGCTAATAAGAGTCCAGAACAGACAATTGCTACCAACAAAGTAAGCAGGAGCACAAGTTTATCCACAGACAATTAATTTGTGTTCAATCAGAGCAGGTGGCGAAAATATGGAGCTCTGAAACAGTTCCTTCAGGAAATAACCCAAGTTCAATTTAATAATACTTTACTTATGCCAAATACTTACACTTTCTTTAATGATAGCATGGTATTAATTAAAGAAAATTTTACTCAGATTATTCTGAACAGTTCCCAGAAGGGAATGATGAGCTCTTGCTTATGATCTGTAGCAATATTTAATTATGGGATCAATGCTGACTGAGCCCTAACTGCACAGAGACGTAAATGATACCTTCACCTCTGGAATTGCAGTAGCCAATAAGACACTGACTTGAATCTGGTAGGAATGAACTGCTTGAAAAAATTACATTCATGATACTTTGTTTGCTTTGAATGACTGTACATGCAGAGAGCACTTTAAAGTACCCATGCTTGCTTTTTTCGTTGAACTTCACACTTACACAGCGTCAGACTAGTGATATTTTTCTGTTCTTTTTCTGGTTTTATATCTGACACTCTAGAGTCTGTATAAAAGTAAAGCGCACACAATAGAGTTGGGTTTGGTTTCATTAGTGTTCTACCTTTTAGCGACTATTAATCATTACAGTATTACATTTGAGACCATTATTTACAATCATAGGCACACATGTAGAGTTAATTCTGGTCAGATGAAGCTATTTGCTTCCAGGTGGAATTAATCCTTTTGCAAGATTTTTAGCTGGACAGCCCACAAAGCTTATTTTATGAAGTAAGAGCCCAGGTGCTATTAATGGGTTTGTGCAGATTATCATCACCTCCCACTGGACCAAACAAAACTCTTGCAGCTTCCAGGTTTTATTTTTAAATAGCTGGCAATCCTAGGACAAGAAGTGTGATAGAATTCACTGTACATTTTTATCTTCAAACTGGCTTTGAAACTGCTTGAAAGTGGAGCATAAAACTTGTTTTTAACTTCTGGGTCTCCTAGTTGTTTGTGGTCTATCTACTGGAATGGTGATAGGTGTGAGAAGAGGTCATTTTGCCTCATGCCTGGCAAAGCTTGCTCCTCACCCTGCAGTTGTTTAAACTCCAGTTTTGCCAGCACATTTGATAGAGACTGTCAGGCTTTGAGTTTGTGATTAAGAATTCAGAGTGCTGTGGGCTAAGCTAAGAGATCCTTCACACTGGAAACCACTGTTCAGGAAATCCTTTTTATGTTTTCATTGCAAATGTTAAAAATGTGCCTGTGAATAATTCTGGCACTTGAAAGTGTTTTTCATGGAGAGAAGGCAAAGCTGTGCAGGAGGCACGTGTGCACAGCTCGAGCAGTGTGTTGCAGTATGAGGATACTGCAGAGGAGTGGCCTGCCTGCTAAATGCTGTGGGCCACTGCCCTTGGAGCTGCTTGGCAAAGGGCCACCAAGTATTGCACAAGTGATTGTTATTGTTCCTTGGTTTTGTGACTATCCAAAACAAGGTTGGAAGAGTCAGCTGTCTCAAAGAGAGTTATATCCAGTATGAGGAAAGTGGTCTGAGCTGTGCTCAGAGAGGTCATGCTGTGTGGGAAGGTGCACAGGCCTTCCTTTCAGGATCTGAGTCCTGCCAGGCTCCTGTGTATTAAACAATTCTCTCCTCTGAGATTCTAGAAGTGCACATTCCCAAGCTGTTCCTCCTCAGTGTGGGGATTCTTAGGTTGAGTCACTTGTTAGCTTCTGGGAAGCCCTTGTTTAATCTCCTTTCTAGGAAATCAGCGTGGAGCTCTTCTCCTCTCTAAGTACAGTCCTGAGCACTCAGACCTGCAGTTTTTCATCAGGAACTCAGTAGGTAATCAGTGGGCAGTGTCTCCAGGAAAAGGTGGCTGAAAGTTTTCTAATAATGACTGTTTAATTCCCTACAGCACTCCATCCCTCCTCTGCTCTCCTGGCAGTTCTAACCAGCACTGTCCAGCAGAGTAGAACCTCTTCACGTGAATCAAAATGGATGCCCTTATGACTTACTCTCTCCAAATCTTGATGGTTGACTTGAGAATTTACCCATTTGCTTATAAAAGTCACTTCCAGTACCTTATTTCTCCTAGGAAACAGGCATCTTAGAACAAGACTAGTGTGCACAGAAACCAGAACCCTGTATCTCAGCTGTGGCACCTTCTGTCCAGTTCTGTTACAAATCACCTCTAGCTGCTTGCAGTGCTTTTTCTGATTGAAAATGCCCTGAGACAAAGCCTTGGTGGAGCTGCCTCGGCTTGTAGGAAGTTTTAGTGTTGAATCTGGCCCATCAGAGGATGTGTTACGTGCTCCTGGTCTGGGTTTCCCTCCCAGTAATGGCGTGTGCAGTTGTTACAGGGCTGTGTGTGCTCTTGGTGTGCTTACAAACAGATCTGTGTGGGATCAGAGGGACAGGGGGAAATGGTCTGCAGCCTGGGGACTGCCTGGAGTTCACACTGCCTTTGTGTGGGTCAGGTGTAGCTCTGCAGAGCCATGAGCGGCTCAGAGGGCAGGAGGGAATGGAAGTGAAAGGGGGCACATCCAGCAGGGGGAAGTAGCCTCAGGCTCCTGCTCTGCTGTGGACCTGCACATTAAGAGCCTGACAAGGTATTTGTGTTGATGAGCTTAGATAATGAGAGTAGTGACTACACATATTCAACTGGTTAATGGCAAGCTGAGTTGCCCTCCAGCTAGAAGAGAAGATTTGGATTGGTGCCTTCAGGGTGCTCAGTACCTCTGATATTTTGCAGAAGTCATCCTGAGTCCAAGATGTTCAGTTGTTTTGTGTAGAATTAAAACCAGTACAGTAGTAAGAAAAGAGGGGAGGATTCATATGGAGGCATAATTTAGGTGAGTGCCCATGCAATTGATGCTATGCATGTAGTGAAATCAATTCTTTTGCCATAGTATTTGTACCCTCAGTGTCTAAGAGAACACTGATGTATGTACTCATCTAAAACCTTTCAGGCATCATTGCTCACATCTTTATTTTGTGATTAGATTTCTGCTAGAGCTTTCTTTGACCTGAAAGTCCCCTGTATTTTGAAATAAAAAAGCTGGAAACTCCAGTGGCTTGGTGAAATGTTGCCAATGGGGCATTTCATTTTTAAAACCCACATTCATGAAAACAGAGCTTCTGTGGTGCTCTGATATTGTTGCATCATGCTTTGCAGGATGTTTGTAGAAAATGTTGAAATTAACTCAAGACTTCTTCCACTAGCAAAATGTACCTAATTAGAACAGTTGAAAGCAAAAGTCTTTACTGTAGTTCTTGATGCTGCTGGCACATGTCAAGTGAGAGGTGCACTGATAAAGGCTTACATTTGCTTAATTTGCAGTGTTCCTCACAAACTTCTGTTTTTCTTAATTTCTTTGCATCTGGCTTGCTTTCTTAAATAATTTCACAAGTTGCTGTTGCTATTTTATGGACTACCAGGCACCACAAATTCTCAAGCACCACTCAAGGCTCCTTCTCTGCTAAATGGAGGCAGAAAAGCTCTTCTTAGTTTTCTCCACCTATTGCAAACAGCTATCATTGCATGGACTGGATTTCCTTCCAGAGATGCCTTTCCTTCTGTAGGTTTTTAAAGGAGCCCAGACAACTCTGTGAGACATTTGAAGCTGGAAAAAGTTAATCTCGCCCTGAGTGGGGAGATGAAAGGCATTTATTTGCTCAAGCTATTATGTTCTAATGTGGTGGAGAGCTGGCAAGTAGTGATAGAAGAAAACATATTACTCTGCAGGAAGAGAGACAGGCCCAGCCTGAAGGTGATAGCTTGATGTCTTCTTAGTGGCATGCAAGCAAGGATCTCCACATTTTTATCTTCCCAAAGCTGACCTTTCCCTCTCTTTTATCTAATCTGGTGCCTGTGATCTTGCTAATTCAATTGCTGTGGCAGACAGGCAGTTACTTGGATGCAGATGAATAAGGAGAGTTATGCTCATGCAGCAATTTACACCTCTGTTTATCCATTCTCAGGTTTCAGAGCAGGATCCAAGTAAACATTTGTCACACAAAGAAGTTTTTTTGTGGAAACTGCTATTTTCTACCAGATGTACAATGAACAAGTGCAGGTGGCTTGAGTGATGGCTTGTACAGCACTGTACTACTCTCATCACTGTTCAGAACTGGATGATTTCTTCCCTAGCTACATGAGCAGATTCCAGGACTTCCTAAGGGTAAAGACTAGTGAGTCATTGACATGGTTTATCAGCACCAGAAAGGGTTCCCTGTTGTCCATGCCAGTTCCTTGGCTGTGAGTACTCGGGTCTCTGTTTGGGCCATTTTGTTTTATTATCTTGGTGGGAAAACAGCCTGAGGGGTTCAGGACACTTTCAGGAGAGTCTGACAATTGCCAGAGGCTGGCAGGGAAGGAGAAGGGACCCTCCTGTTTTAGGTGGTCATGGGGATCAGGTTGCTCAGGCTATGCCCAGCCATTCTGAAGGGCACTTCATATAGCTCGGGGGTGATTAACAAAGAATCCTCAATGTCAGGCATCCTTTTTGCTTCCACATATGAGTTAGTCATGTGCCTTATATATGCTTTTAAGACCATTTCCCATCAGATTGTTTTCTTGTTTTGGTTTGAGAGGTTCTTTTAAGGGGAAAATGCAGATTTTTTTAGTAGTCCTTTTCACTTATAAAATTACCTCTGTTTCTAAAAACTGATTTATGCCTTCCTCAGCAAGACTAGAAATTCAAACAGAGTAGATGTGTGGCAAAAAATCCAGACTCAGAATTGAGATTTATGAGTGAAACCTAGAAGTAAACTTAGCAACAAATGTGAATAGAAGGAAACTCATTGGGCTGGGCTAAATACAAACCAATAGGCAAAAAAAAAGAAAGGGAGCTTCATCTTTATACTCTCTTAACTGAGATTATTACTAACAGAGGCAATAACTTCTTTAACATCATTATATTGAATATCTCTTTAATTAGAAGAAGCTATTAATAGTTGATGAATCCTTAGCCGTACAAATGGCCTGGGATCTGCAGAATGAGAAACATCTTTTCAGCAAGCAGCTGTAATGTAACACACATTGCACAGCTTAAAATGCTGCAATTGAATTTGGATTCAGCCCACTGCATCCTGATATTGAAACCTTGTTGTCTGTGCACCAGCATTCTGCAGGAGCAGTAGGCAGCTTGGCTTTGGAGCCCCAGCCATGGCCTGAGTGTGTCAGACCACTGTCCAGCCATGGCATCCCAGGAACTCTGCCTGTCCCCGCTGCCAGGATGTGCAGAGACCCACCCCGCTCTGAGCTGAAGTCATGGCAGAGCTCTGCGTAAAGCTGGGGGGTTCAGGCAAAAATGCAACTGATTGGTGACTGAGAAAAGTGTTTATTTCTGTGTTATCTGCATGTGTTTCTTTCCTTATGTCCCGTGTTGCTCTGTTCTTGGGGGTTTGGCAATGGAATTTGCATTGTGGGTGATTATATTTATATAATGGTATTCTTTTATTCAGCTTTGGCATGATTTGCAAGGAGAGGCCACTTTCAGCAGTGAAATCAGAGGACCCAATTCTTTAGGTTCCATAGAAAGGTGCTTTCAAAGCTGCTTTACCCAGTAGATAATGACAATGCAAATGAGACCTATAGTTTTAAAACCAAGTCAAAGTCAATTTAGTAAAAGTACTGCCTCTGTTTATAGAACAGCTTTCTGCCTGGGACCATCATCATGATGACCTAAAATATAATTTCTTGCTGCTGTTTGGGAGGTGATTACCTCCATCTCATTGGAGTTAACTTCATAGAGGTTTAGAGAGAGATTCAGGTACCCTGAGCATATGAGGCTAAAGGATGGGGGGAGGAGGAGCTCCCCAGAAACTTAACTCACAGTCAGTTGTTTTTCCCATGAATTTGAGGGATAACAAACAGTTCTAACCCAGACTTTCCAGTCCTCTGATGTATTTCTGTGCAATTGATGCAACTTCTACAGTTAGGAAGATTTGTTGCTAATTTCCTGTACATCTGCTGTGCTCTCAGAAGCAGCATCTCTCTGGCTGCTGATGTGAATGAAGCTGCCACTTGTCTATTTTTGGGTAGTACTATGGGTTAACCCCATCCAGTAAATAAGAGCCGTGCAGCCACTTGTTCATGCCCTGTCTCCCCACCAGTGGGGAGGAGAATTGGAGAAAAAAAAAAGTACACCTTGTAAAATAAAAGCAGTTTAATAATTAAAATAAAATAATTATAAAAGTGGTTATAATGGAAAGGAGGTAGAGGAGAGGAGCAAGTGATGCACAGTATAGTTGCTCACCACCTGCTGACTGATGCCCAGCCTGTTCCAAGAAGCAATCCTGGCCAGTTTTCCCCAGTTGGTGTACTGTACACAATATTGAGTGGAATGGGATATCCCTTTGCCCAGTTGAGGTCAGCTGTCCAGGCTCCCAGCAGTGCACCTGCTCACTGGCAGAGCAGCATGGGAGAGCCAGAAGTTCTTGATCTGAGGTAAACTCTCAGCAACAGCAAAACAGCAAAAAAATTGGTGTGTTATCAACATAAATTCAAAACAGGCACTGTGCCAGCTGCTAAGAAGAAAAATAACTCTCTCCTAGTTGAAACCAGGACAGGCACTCAAGGGCAAACAGCAGCAAGGTGGGGCTGTCCCAGCAGGGAGAGGAGAGAGAAGCACCCTGAGTTTGGCTCCCAGCGAGTTTGATCTGAGTTTAATTTAGACTTACTTTATTCTCTCTTGTGATTAGCCTTGCTTTCGATTTATTTGATTACCCCTCCTAGTGAATGTATTTCCAGCAAGCTGACAACAATCACAGATCACTAGATGGATCAGGTAAAGGAGAAAGTCGCAATGACTGTGAGATGTAAGCTTCAGTTGTCATTTTGTTCCCTCAAACCAGATCTGAACCCAGTAGCTGATATCCTGGCTGCAAAGGACATATATGCTCTCTCTGCAGACATTAAAACATTTTTTAAGATAAATCCCAGGTGTTCAACTCAAGAATGAATCTCTGTGTGCTCAAGATTTTGGGCTAATGAACAGTTGGGTCCTGTTGTGCCAAATGTGCCTATTGTGCACACTTTTTAGAATAATTAACTGCTTCTGTAAAATTAAGTTTTGGAGTCTAATAGTATTTTTACCTGAAGCTTTAAATGTTTATTCATCTGTATACCAGTAATATAAATAAGTTTTATTTGCATGGGAACATGTTTGGATCCACTTAATAAAAGTTGCCCTTCAGATTGAATCCTGCATCTTGTGTCCAAATTCTGACTGTCTCAGCTTCCTTAGCTGAGCTGTCCAAGATGCTGAGTCAGCTGCATTGACAACTACAGGTGCTCTACTTCTTGGCTTGCAGCTGTCTTACATAGTGTGGAGCTTGAACAGGAGATTTAAATTCTTTCTGGTGCTGCAGAAAGCAAGAAGATGGTAATTTCAGATTAGGGCTGGCACTTGTGCCATATCTGTTGTAGGACTGAACACACCGTGATCAAATTAATTGCTTTGATTTAAAAAAAAATTGAAGTCTTGACTCTACTTAACAGTTGTTTCTGATTAGGATTTTAAAGTTCTCTTGAATCCCCAGCTGCCTGCATGTGTGGGCATTTTTGTACTGTATGAAAGCATCCTTTCTCCTGCTTTGAAATGAAATTGTTTTGCCAGAAGAGCGTTCAGTCACAAGCTGTGCGACCTTTCCTGGGCTTGTGTAGCTATTCCTGAGCATTTCTCATGTGTATTTAACCCTGATTGCTGTCTTTGGTATCTTTGCAACCCTGACTGCTATCAACAGCTTTCTCATACAGTCTTTTCATGAGAGGTCAGCAAATCAGGGAAAAGGCAAGGTAGAAGTATGATCTTGACAGACTTGAAAATTTGAGCCCAGGTCCTTCTGGATCCTGGAAATGCTGCTTAGAGGAGCCCTCTGGTCCAGCCTCCTGTGTGGAAGAAGGCTGTTGCTGGCAGTGAGTTGGCTGTGGCATTGTCAAGTGGGCTCTGAAGAGCTCTCAGGATGATCTCAGCATAAAGTGAGATCAAAGTGTTCTAGTACTTCACTGTCCTTTGAAGTCAGGTGGAAGAGAAAGCAGAGGACAGCTGTATTAGCAAATGGATTTGGAATTGCAGTGTTACATTGAGCCAGCCTTTGGAGAAAGCCTGGCATCAATTTCTTTTTAGCCATGGAGCTTCTGTTTCATTGGAATGTGATCTGAGGAGATCACGTTCCCCTCTAAGGAGTGTGCCCATGGAACTGCACCGTTTTTGTGCACTGAATAGCTCTGTGCTTGTTTATGGCTGCAAATGGCAGAACAGCAGAAAAAAACATGTTTGCTGATAGGAGCATTCTCCTCTACAGTTGGGGTTGTGTATGCTTTTTGGGGCAGTTTCCAGCAAAGCAGCATTTCTGGGAATCCAGGATTTGTCTTCTGTAGAAGACCTGAGGTCATGCTGACAAGTATAGAAACTTTCAGTTAATGTTTTGTGAAAGAAGCAAAGAATCTGGATGATCCTTTTTGGTTTTACTGGACTGAATTCACATGCCCTATCTAAATTACATGTTTTTACAATTACAGATTGCAGTTGCAAAACTAATAGCCTGCAGATGCTATGCAAAAGCAGAGCTCTACTGCAGTGAATTATAGAAGGAGGGGTATTTCTTTTTATGGGCAATAGTAATAAAACAATTAATTCCTTTTGAGTCTTACAACTCTGTAAAATCTGCAAAGACAGTTGACAGACTCGGCTGGGAGTTACAGATGAACTGCATTTCTGTGCTTCTATAGCCCCTGGGAAGGACAGAAAATGGCAGAGAAGCATAATTTTCAAATAATGTGAAGCAAACATTTGTAATTTTATGATACTGGTTAGATTGAGAGAGCTTTTAGAAGAAAACCTGATCTTTATCAAACATAATGGAGAAACCTTTCCACCAGTACAAGCTTGGGATTCTCTTTCCTTCACTGAGGAACAGAACTGAGCTAGACATACCTTTTCCAGTTTGTTTTGAAACACAGATAATTTCCACAAATAACACACACAAATTACCACAGCATTTTCAGGAGTGCTTTAGTAATTTCCTATACGATATTAACCAAAACTGTTCACTTAGATGTAGAATTCTGTCCCTCACATCCTCTTACTTTGCGTTTAGGAATTTTTTTTTTTAATCTGCTGCCAAACCAAAATTACATCATCGCAAATGTGTGCATTGTTCTTTACTTTTGTCCCTGCGGAGCAGTTCTGCAGGCAAGTTTAATTGGCAGGATTTCTGTCCAGTCTCTGTCCTATGCCCTCCCATGTTCACATGGCCTTTATCCTTCCTATTCAAATCAAAAAGGACAAAACTACAAGGAAAAATACATTTATCAGAGAAATAAAGTACAAATGGGGCTCCTTCACCTCGTTCTCCCTTGCAGTTGGACTGGCATCGGTGTGCCCCATTCAAGCTTCTGCAAACTGTGATTTCCTGGGGCATTCTCTATCCACAGGGCAAGGATGATGGTATGTAGTGCCTCTTATTTTGGATGTCTTGCGAGTGAAAAATGATACTGAAATAGCTTGGATAGAAATGAGGCAGGTTCATCTCAGGTAATTCCAGATTTGCAGAGGAACAGAAAGCTTGACAGAAGCTGGTAATTGTGCTGCTTTGGTGTCACTTTAACAGGGTGAAGATAGATGTTTCAGCAGGACAGGGCCATGAACCTGTCTTTGGAAGTGTGCTCATGATCAGCTTCCTGGAGGGAGGCATGGTGCCTTCCCAGACGCCCACCAGGTTTTGTCTATAGATACCTGATTACCAGCATATTTCAGTGTTATCTTAAGGCATAAATCCTCCTCTTTGGCCTTCTATGTTGAACAAAGGGATTATAAACCATGAAAATAGAAAAACTGAACAGTGTGTCAGTATTTTTCACTTTCCTATACACCTGGCTCTACAACTGCCTTTTGTGCACCTCCTCAATGCTTTTCATGTTTGTGAACACAGCAGGTCTCTGTTAATCCTTAGTAGTCTCTATAACCTTTCTGGTTCTTAATCCAGGAGAGATCCTTTGCTACTGCTTCTCTTTTACATGGAGAAAAGGCTCCAAAGCTGAGCCCTGCTCGTGGACAGGCAGCAGTGCTGTCTTTGAATGGAGGGGAGGAAACTCCTCTGAAGGAAGCTTTTGACAGAGTGAATTTTCCATTCCTCTTGAGGTCTCTGGGATTTTCACAAGGCTCTCTGACTCACAGTGAGGTGCCTTCCAGGTAGTTTGGTTTTGGAGTCTAGCCCATATCACATCTGGCAGTAGCACAATTTACAATAAAAGGCATTAAAGATTTCTTCATTAAAAGGCCTCTCATGTGGGAACTAAACTGGATGGCAACTCCTTCTTCTGCAGGGACAGTGACTAGAAGTTGTTCCAAAGTGCAGTTAGATTTTATTTATGAAAATTTGCCTGGGAATGGCAGAAAGGTGTAATCTTACACTAGAGGACATTTTATTGACTGGGGGATTGAGCTATTTCTGGTGAAACACTAAAATAAAAATCATATCTCATCACTTCATTCCATCACTATGTGCAAAGAATAGGCTGTAAAAGCCACCTGTGCACAGAAATACAGGGATTGAAACACCACTGAGGTGAAAAGGAGCAATTCTGGCAAAAATGAAAGCAGAAAAACAATCTCTATTCCCACTACTTTTTGGAGCTTTCTTGTTCTGGAATAGTCTTCTCCCCATCCCTTAAAACTTAGAAAAATAGTTAGATGCTATGATTAAGGGTTGAATTCTCAATTACAAACTCTCTTCTTTAAATGTGCTGCAAACTCAAACTGTGTTAATGTGTGCTGGCTAACATCAATGTTAACATAGGCAGAACTGGTTAACTTCAAATTAAGTGAAATGGCATTGTTAAACTCAAAGTGCTAAAGCTAGTCTCAGGATGGGCTGCCAAGAGCTGCTTCAGAGAGACTGATACCTTGTGAAATTGTATTGTGGGTTTTCTGTGGGTTCCTTGCAGTCATTATCCCATTTTTCACCTGCTCCCATACTCTTCATGGCATGGATTCCCTGTAAGGATCCATGATGAGGTAAGTAAATTTCCTTGTATTTCTAAATGTCTGCCTTAAGAAAAAAAAACCTCAGAAACCAACCAAACAAAAAAAATCTCAACAGATCAGCTTTAAAAATAAGCTAGCTTTACTAAGTTTCTGGTATGATGAGCAAGAGTGCTGGCTATGAGTCACAGTTTGTGCAGAGGTTTTAATTTGTTTCCTCTCTCTTTTTTTTTCCTATTCTCAAAAACATCCCTATGCTTTTCAGATATAAGGGTCAGAAATGTTTCCAGAGGCACCCTCCCCTCTGCATTTGTGCCCAGTGTAACATCCAGTGATGGTGAAGGCAGCGTTTCAGGAACTTCTGGCATTTTCAGATGGACCAGTGCTGCATCCAGTGTGGTGTAACCTCAGGGAACCGTATGGTTGCCATTCCCCAAATGAATCAATAATGAAATTATACAGCCATTTCCTCTACAAATTTGTAAACTTTCCTACATGTCCTTTTTGAAATGCCAGAGGAAACCAGAAATGTCAAGGCCTGACTCCCATTTAGATCCTGCTCTGTACTCTGTGCACTGTTGGGAATTGCTGGGGTAGCTGAGGATCAGCCTCTTGACTCTGAGTGCACATTGGTGATTCTCTTCCCTGGCGAACAGCCTCTGCTGGCATCCAGCCCTGGATTCCTGAGAATAAAGTTCTCAGGTTCCATTTCTTGCCCAGGAGTTGTGTGCCAAAGGCTGGGATGCTGCTCAGGGCCAGGTGAGTGGCCTGTGTAGGAGAACAGGACAGACACATCACATCTGTGGTAACAGCAAAAAGCTGGAAACACACGATCCTGAAATTTTTAAAAAGTGTGAAATTTGTAGTTTGTGGAAAAAAAAGCTGGCTCAGGGGTTCTGTCAATCCAGGGGTTTAAGAAGTCTAGCTCCTTGGAGTATTTGTACTATGAAGCAGTCTCTGAAGTGGCATGCAGTATTTTGGGTCTGGGAGAGCATATTTTTGTTGAACTTTGTATTGTCAAAAGCATACCTGTAAAGAGGTCCAGTGTTTTGTCAGTCTTAAAATCCCTGAAAATGATCAGAAAAAATAGGACAAAAGACAGTGCATGGATTTGATGCACAATTTTTGTATGATCAAAAAAGCACTTGTTTTCTGTCTGCTTTGTCTTGAGATCGCTCACTAGGTGTGGTCAGATGGTGAACAGATAAGGTTTTAAGCTGTCAGGAGGTGTTGAAAACTGCCAGAAGTTGTGCAATTAAAGAAAAACAGCCCCTCCATGGGATGTGGGGGCCTGCTCTGATGCCATTTGAAGGCTGACCTAGAACAGAGGCTGGACAGAGTTAAAGAATAAAGTAGGGATTTATTGAAAGGCCTCAGTGGATGCAGCACAAGAGCCCAGCCAGGACTACACCCAAGATGGACCCAAAATGGTCACGAAATTCATAATCCGTCATGAGGTCTCTCACTTTGATCAGTTCCACTCCATTTGCATATTGGAGTTCATTGTCCAGTTCCAGCTCCAGCCCATGAAATCCCACCCTGCTTGTTTTTCTCTCTTCAGCCCACGTTGTTTGTGCTCTTGGGCCTGAGATCTGGATCATTTCTCCTTGGTCCCCAACTAGAGAAGGAATTGTTTTGTCTGCCTGCTCTGTGAAGAGAGCTTACTATCCCTTAATAGGAAGCTCAGAACTACACACTAAAGCAGTACAGAATATGAAAAATAAAAAAGCTAAAACCTGAGACATCACCTCAGCCAGGGTCAACAGCAGCTGTAATGTGGTCCTGGAACCACAGCGGGAAGATTCAGGCTGCAAGAGATTGAGGCTCACAATTCCCTAGGAGACTTCTTAGTCATAAATAGAGATGAAAAAATGCCCAGCTCCAGTGTTTGCTTGCTGTAAGAAGCCTTGGGAAGCTGCTGGATGGAGTGACAGAGCACCCGTTGGCATGCCTGGCTCCTGTTGGCCCCTCTGCTCTGGCAACTGCCTTTGTTGCAACATTCTAGCACAGAGCAGGTCTCCAAGGCCACCGTAAAGATCAAATCACCTCATCAAGGCAAATTACCAGAATAGCACGCTCAAGTTTTCCTTTGGTATTTTAATCAAGTCTCCTCGGAGCTTTTATTGCTGTAAACCAGCAAATGTCGCTTGTTTTTGCAAAAGGTTATCCTTGGTTTGTCAGAGATGGAGCTCTTAATGAAGAGTAGGGCTCACTGGGACATCTTGAGAAAGTCTTTGTATGAAGTCGTGTGGGAGCTGTGTTCCTGGAGCCTTGGCTCCCACGTGGATCACATCTGTACTTTGCAGGGTACATGCTCCAAGCCACCTGGAGGGGTCTGAGATGCGATAGCAGCATGACCAGCAGTGTTCACACAGGCAGATGTGCTAAATATGCTCTAACAAAGCACATCTCAATCAAGGGTCCTTAATTAAGACCTCAGAAAAGCCTTTTGAAAAATACTAATCCATACCTAAGCACAACAACTAAGAAGGTAAGAAAAATCTGAGGTAATTGATTTGACAGAGAGAAACCCCTGGGACAGGAGGAAAGACAGCTCATGCTGAGAGTACAGAGCCTTGCGGGGCTGGAAATCTGCTCCTTTGTGTCCTGTGTCACACGGGCTTCCCTGAAATGCATGCACCTCTCCTCCAGACATTCCCTGGAATATTTTCCTCCATTGTGGGTATACTGCGAGTATTAATTCCTATGTGTTTCTGCCACACAATGAGGCAGGAATGGAGGAGGTGCAGGACTGCTCCCTGGGAGGTGCTATGGCTGATGGGATATGCATTGCAAAAGCCAAAACAAGCACTATTTCCAGTTCTGTTAATTTAAAAGCCAAGAGTCCAGCTTAGAAGTGATGACAGTTTAAGAAACAAAATTAAATCAAAAAGACCCATGCCTAGCATTTTTTTTTGTCTGTTTAATGAGACATCACGGTATGTAGTGATGATGTTTTGTTTACATCCTTAAAACTATGATAGTTAAAACAAATTTTTTAACAAAAAAAAAAGGAAAATGAAAGCTAAAACATCTCCATATTTTCATGCATATAGGAAGGAGGGACTTTGGGTACCAAACCACATATCCTGAGACTGAAGCTGCAGGAGCAGCAGGACTTCTGTAATATTCTGGTATAGTGGGACAGGATTTCCATTGCCATTTGGCTGTAGGGTTAGAGATACATGAGGTTCTAAAGCTTTATCCCTGCTGGAGCCCTGATAACACTGATCTGATACACAAGAAACCTCAGAATCCTTATTGCAGTCCCATGTGTTGTGGAGACTTCCTAAATTAAGGTAATGTGCTCATGGCTGGATTTTTGGTATCTGTGTCTATATTTATCTGCCCATCTCATCTGGCTTCAGTATCACAGTACTGCAGAGATATCAAAAGCAAAATGAGAATGCTGAAGCAAGGATCTCATTTGAAATATTCTTTCCAGGCTGATAGTTTTCCGTCAATCCAGCCAGCAGTCTCAGGTCTGCTTCATCTATTTAAACTGTCGTCTAAGTGCTGCTCCTGCTCCAAGCCAAAGCCATCTGTTGTTGGGTAATAGTTCTGATTTATTCTGGCTCTGGTTGACACTCATGCTCCTGAGCCAGATGCTGACTTGCAAAATTTGCTTTTATTCATTTTCAGTTTTATACCGTGTGTCAATATCACAAACAGTATTTTAATTTAGGGTGGTTTTTTTTTGTCTAGTGTTTAAAATTAGTGATGAGTGACAGTGTCACAGCCCCCTCTGGGATGCAATTCAGCATCCTTCAGAATGGCACAGGACATTTTAAATATGCATTCAAACAGTGCTTCTAAATGTCTGATAGCTTCAAAATCACTAATCTGTACACTCATTTCTGTGACATAGAATTAATTATGTTTTGCTTTCAAATAAAAGGTTTGGACTACTTGAAGACTTTTGGGCTTGAGAATGTTGTGGGTGGCTGAGGTCAGAATATCTGATACTCTACAGCATACCCTTCAACCTCAGCGAAGAATGAGGGTAGTTAGGTAACTTTGCAAGTTTGCACTGATTGCCACAATGCATATGAAAGATAAAGATGATTAGAGAGATGGATAAATTTCACCAATTCCAGATTTATAATATATCTCTTCACAGATGGGCAGCTTCCAGACAATGTGCATCTTGCACATTAGCTCCTGGTGGCAATCTGGGTTTAGAGCTTTTTGTTTGTCTGTTTTCTCCAGAGTTGGTGTTGAATCACTGGGAGGTTGTGCAGCAACTCCAAAGCACATTTGAATTCAACTGTAAAATCCTTGTGGTAGCTCTTAATACAATTTATACATACAGTAAATAAAACTGCCATTATAGGGCAGCATAAATTAATGCACCAGTATTCAGATAGGTTAGCAAAAAGCAGTTGCTACTTGTAATGATTCTCAGGTGATCATCTGTGCAGTACTTGTGGTTTGGTAGGTAGTGATGGACTCTCAGAAGCATTGAAAAAGGAAAAAAAATAAACAGTATAAGCATTTTTTTAAGGTCTGCTAAAAATAGTCAGCAAATTCTGGTAAGGCATTGTTACAAAATGTAATTTAGTGGACATCTTATCTTAGGCCTGTTCCTTTGGGAATGTTGGATTTCAATAAGAGTTTTTATGTAAGGTTCATTGTCTTAGTGAATGTTGTCTTAAGCAGTTCAGAAGTGAAATGGGAATTACATATGTGATCTGAGAATTATACCAGTGTGGTTTTATAATTTTGGTTACCAAGATGTTTTTTGCAGACATTTATTTAAGTGATGTTTTTCTCATGGTCAGTCATTTGGTGTTTTGGGGGAGGGAAATTTTTGATGGGAAAAAAAGAGAAAGAAAGTGATATTTCTGCAATGTATCTACAGACTATCTTAACATATTTAACACCTAACTTTATGTGTAACTCAGTTCCCCAAATCTTAAATATAAATTTATATTCTTAAATGACAAAATTACAGCTACCCTGAACTTAATTAAATAATGTATCCTGAAGGAAGTCTAATTCAGTTTGCCAAAAAGATAACCTTGCCCAAAAGTATGAGATGTTTGTATGGGAAAGCATGAAAGGAGAGCATCAGACTGGCTTAATAATATGGGAGATGCCTGGACCAGGGCTTTTAAGTTTCATTGATAAGTGAAGAACCATATTTTTCCAGGCTGCAAGTTGAGCAGCTTGAGTTCAGCAGCAGCAAAAGAACCCTGAAGAAAGGCTGTGTTTCTCCTTGCAGGCCAGGTCTGTATCCAGGGCACTTCCTGCAGATGCACCTTCCACTGGCAGAGCCAGGGCAGTTACTGCTGCCTTACAGGAGAGATCAGATACTAAAGCACAGCTGCACCATCCAACTTCCCTGGGAGGTGTTGTCAGCAGAGCTTGTGTTTCACACCCCAGCCCAGCTCTGAGCAGTGCAGTCCTGCTGCACAAGGCATGTGGTGTAGAGCTTCACAGAGACAGCAAGACGACTTACATGGAAAGTAAATAGCTGTGCAAGTAAAAGCTTCTATTCAGCAAGGTCCTTAAACATATGTTCAAATAGCATTGAAGTCAAGTTAAATTACTTTAATCATATACATAAGCACTCTGTTTAATGACGGCTTAATAGTAGTTTCCATCTCTTTCCACATGATCAAGGCTTTTTCATATTCTGCTGCATGCAATAGGGATTTCTTATTGGTTACACAGCATGAGCAATTGCTGGGACTTCTGGAAGAATCCCTCAACAATATGGATTTTCTGAGCTGTTGTAAACAGTTCAGTGTGGAATGCCAGTAAAGAGAGAGTGGAAAGGCATTTTCCCAGCTCTCTGCTTTGAGAGTAGTTTTAACACATCTTTTCTGCTGTTTTCCAGGACCACTTGCTTCTGCCAGCCACCGCACATAACAAGACCAGGAGACCAAAGATGTCTATAGTGCTGCCAGCTGTAAACATCAATGGTAAGTGCAAAAGAAGAAAGGGAATGGTAGGAGAACAAGAGATGATGTTTGAAAGAGATGTGACTGACTCGTACATGAAAAGCAAACTTAGGCCAAATATCCGTCATTACAGCTTTGCAAAAGAAGTCAAACTGATAATTTACTGGGGTTTACTTGGCAGGGTCCCCATTCGAGCTGGAGTACTGGCAAATCTCCCATGTTTGGTCACCCAGACTGTGAGGAGAGGTGGGGATCTGGCCAGCAGTTGTGCATTCTGGCTCCTTCAAGGACAAGGGAGGGTGCCACCCAGTCCTGGTGATTTGTACCCAGCTAATTAAGGGTTACATGAATGGGACTAAACCTCTGTAACTTGGTGGCTCACAGAGCCCATGGAAACTGTCCTCCTCTCCTCGTTTGGGTTCCTCCTACGCTTGCTTAGCAGGGCAAATTCCTTGGCCTTGCTGGTTTATTAGGATGCTGACTGCCCTCCTCAGCTGTTTACCACACTGTTACACAACACTCAGTGTGAGTGGGACCTCTCAGCACTGCCTGGTCAGGATTAATAAGCATCATGTTACTGTGCTGCAGGACAGCAGAGAAAACAGCTTTGCACTGGGGCATGGGCTTATTAGTGCACAAATATGTTCTGGAGCAGCATATCAGTCCCACATGAGAGACAGGACATGACCTGCACAAATATATCATGAATTCAGATGGTGAGGAATTGCCAAGTTGGGACATGCTTGGGACAGGGGGTCACTGTCACACTGATCAAATGCATTGAGAACCCTGAAGCAGCATAAACTTTACTTTCTGAACAACTGTGCACATAATACTTTTTTAAAACATCTGTGTTTTACAGTACATGTGAATCATAAACCCAAATGTTATTGTTAAATCCCAGCATGCTGAAAATATTATCTGCTGATGCGAATTTCCATAAACTAAGAAAAAAAGAATCAGTTCAGGCTTTCAGCATTTTGATAATTGCACTTTCCCATGCAGTGCAGCTGAGTGTGATAATCTGTACAGCTGTCCTAGGGAAATTTTTATTAGATGTATCAGAATTATTTTTGGCATTTATCTGCCTGAAACTCCCTTTTTATGTCTATTACAAAAATCCTTTTCTGGCTGACCTGAATTATGACATGCAAGTGGGCACGTTATCACTGAAGTAAAAGCACTATTTCTAAATTACAAATTATTTCTTCTTAACATTTTACTGAGTCCTGTTGTTACTTGAAATAATTTTTCATTTGTTGGAGTAAATATAATTTGGAAGATATGCATCAGAATCCAGTGATGAATCTTATCCATAAATAATGAAACATTGTGAAATTATATTTTCATCAGTTCTTCAGGATTTTTTCTTTGGAACATCAGCATAATCCAGGAAATAAAAAAAATGTCCAGGGATTTGGGCTGAGATGTCGAAACAGATGAGACACAAGAATAGCATTAAGTAAACAACAGCATCAAACACGGATTCCTCTGTGACACCCAGTAAGGTGTTGGGAAAAAAGTTACAAAACACAAAAGAGCCAGTAGGTAACTTGGCTTGATTTTCAATTTGACTATTGATAACCACAGGAAATGATTCCCTAAAATGTTCTGTCTGGAGGAGAACCCATTTCTGTCCTTTGAGAAAATTGCTTCTCCACCCTATTCTGCCTCTGTGGGGACTGGAGATGATCTGCACAAGCATCTGGGAGTTAGCTGACAACAAAGCTTTCCTCCCAGCTGTCTGCTGTTTTTTTAAGCCCACCTTAAGTCTTTGTGCACCTGCAGAGAGTTGGCTTCTGGAAAAGGACGAGTCTCCTTTGGAGAAATTGGCAAAGCTTTCAGTGTAAGAACTTGTCCCCTCATTCCTTGTACCTCAGCCAGATCTCTGTGCAAGAAAGGAAACCTTTTCTACTGCCTCTTCCCTTGCCCTTTCTTTTTACTGCCACAGCCCTGGCAGAGGAGATGACAGGAATACAAGTGAAGGGGTCTTTGTTTTGAAGCTTTCTCAGAACTTCATCACTTGCTTCTGTGGGGTCTTTTACTATGTACTAAAGTTTACCCATGACACTGTTTTCCAGTGATGAAATACTTGAACGGCAGTTGAGAGCCAACCCTTTGAACTACTTGGACAGTCTTTTCCCAGCAGACAGTCACCCTTTTCTGGTCACACTTAGATTGTTCTGGTGCCTTCTGAAGCCCACTAGAGACTGCCTTTAGCTGGCTTGAGCTGTTCCACCAGGCTGCAGGGACATAGAACAGATATGGACAATGAGTATGGAGTTGTCCACTGCTGTCCTACATGGCTCTGCAAGACTGATCTGGCAGTTTTCATGAGTGTACAGAACAGAGTCAAGGTTACAGCCTGAAGAGTTTTTCTGGGAAGAAGGTGGCAGCCCATGTGCTGTGAGGTAGTGACAAATGTCAACAGACAGTCTTGTAATTGATGTGCACATGCATGTGTGTGCAGTCAATAAGACCAAAGTTTAAAAGGAGATCTTGTACAAGACAATAGCAGTATGTTATTAATTTTCCAGATAAAAACTTTCTTTCAAGTGTTTAGTTGCTCTATGCTGGAAAAGAATAAAAATAGCCATTACCTTGTAACGTGCCATGTTCTCCTTCTCATGGTCAGCCTGAATCATCCATGCCCCTCAGAGAGCATTAGGGTAGAACCAGATCCTCAATGTGCAGGTGCACAGAAACATATTTGCCTATTTAAATATGTTTCATATATTAAAATGTGTTAAACATGTGTAAGTTTGATTTTTTTGTTAAGTATAGGAACTTGTTATACATTGTTACATGTTAATCCTCCACCTCCTACTCCCTTTTCCTTCTTCCTGCCTGGTCATAGCCCTTTCCAAACTTGCTGAGCCATCCCCCAGTTCACAGTTCAATGCTTGCTGGCAGCTCTTCCTTTTCTGCCTCCCCAGATGCTCTGTCAGTCCTTTGCTTGTGCCATGTCCCTGCTGGCTGCTGTCCCATGGTACAGCTCTGCCCTTGCCCCTGCAGGCAGCCACACCCAATTCTGACCTGCCTCTGCCCAGTGTCGAAGCGCCAGCATTTGTGACCACATGCAATACTCACAGAAAATCTGCCTGATGTACCTAAGGGCCTCAGCACTGGTAAACCTGGAAGGAAAAACACGGAACTAGGGAGTCCTAGTCCCACTCTGTGTGCTTTTGGAGGCACCATTGCTGTGCCTTCCTGAGAAGTTACTCTAAGAAGAAATATCTTGCAGTTTCTCATGGGAATGAAAATGAACTGCAATCTACAGTTGAACTCAGGCTTTTGTTTTCAAGCAAGTCATGTTTGTTATGCTGGATTGCAGCTATTATTTTAGAAATCTAACTATGCACTTGAGACCAGTTAAATCTCCAATAGGTTTCATTCCCAAATTAACTTTTATTTTAATTCAGAACGTTGTTGGCTCATTACACCAATTCCAAATTGACATATAGGCGGTGTCTTTCTTGAAGTTTAAGTGAAACCATCTGCCATTAGCCCTCTATTTATTTAACTGCTGCGGGTTTCAACATGGATCTTTGGATCCAAATAAGCTATAGAGAACAGCATAGCTGAGCCACTCTCCCCACCCTGAGCACAAGTTTCCTGTGTCTGCAGCATGCCTACAGCTCTGCAGCCCAGCACAGCCCAATGGGACTGCTGCTCTGTGCAGCACACAGGAATGAGGACAGGCAGTGCCAGAGAGCCAGTTCAGTGTTTGGCCCAAGAAGCTCCTTTCAGGAATGCAGTTCTCCCTGGGGTTATGTGAGGGACTCTTAACACCTTCCACTTGATCTTGGTAGGAGCAGCTCTAAGTGTCTGTACAGGTGTGTACTCACCAGTGGCCTAAGCAGCAACACAGAGACCAAAAAGGCCTTTTTTCTTCTTAGGATCCCGTACCAAACAGTTCCCTATATGTGAAAGTCTTTTCCATCATTCACTTTCTTTAAACTGGGGGTTGGTGTCTGCACTCTAGGCCAAAACAGAAGTAAGATACCTGATGAGAAAGCCTCTGGTGAGATCTAAGGCTCATTTTCTTGGAATTAGCAGCTGTGACAGAGAGAGTTTTGATTTTTATAAATATTCTGGATAGGTCCTTAGTCTGATGGAGCCCAGTGGGGCTTGTCTTCAGTCTGCCTTTGAGATAACTTTGTGTGGCCCTTGGTAACCTGACCCTCCTTAACCTTCTTAAGGAGCCCTCTTCTCCTAAGGGTTGTTTTTTGTCATGAAATCCAACAGCAAAATAACCTCTCAAAGGCAGAAATGGAGTGCTGACTTCAGCAGAGTCCATGTGGTCTGTTTGATTGGCCAATTTCTGATTTGTGACCAGTTCCATCAGCTTTTCTTCTTGCCATCCATCATCATGCTGATGTAACAGACTTCCAAAGTGCTCTGAAATAGTATAAAAAGGTGGAAAAAATCTAGTGGTTAGGCTTTTTGATATAAAACTGGAGTGATTTCTGCCATCAAGCAGCATGATTACTTGCATGCAGCTACAAAGAAGTTCCCTTCAACTGACAGACCACGTGCAAGCAAGTCACAGATGTCCCAGGCTGGTAGCAAACTCTGAAAAATCTGTGAGGCAAACAGAACCCAGATAGGCTGAGGAGGAAAATGAAAACAAAGGCTCTTTGGGAAGTGACAATGGTCTGTGAGTTCCCATGTTTTAGGATTGAATAAATAAAGTCTTCAACTTCCTCTGCCTTTCAGGGTCAAGCAAACAAAAGATGTTGTTTCCTTTTTTCAGAGTAAGAAACAGAATTTGCAGTCAGTCATTGAGGAAGGTCAAAAACAACACGTTTGAACAGCAGCTGCCTTCCCTGAAGGGTAGTGCTTGACATTTTGGGAAGCCTCTTTCTCACTTTGGATAGCTCCAGAGCAGTTTCCAGGAGGGTGATGGTCCCTGCTATCCATAGCTTTTGTCCCTCATTGTTCTCCCCGTGCCTAAAAGCCAAGTTGTGGTGCCCATGGCTCCCTCTCACAGCTGCTGTCCTTGGCACCAAGGCTGGGAAGCTCATGACACTCTACCAGGTA
This sequence comes from Lonchura striata, assembly GCF_050655825.1. Lineage (NCBI taxonomy): Eukaryota > Metazoa > Chordata > Aves > Passeriformes > Estrildidae > Lonchura > Lonchura striata. The sequence continues at coordinate 32,241,430 of NC_140710.1, read as the reverse complement.
TAGAGGACACATCTCTTGGCTGCACAAGCATGAGCTATAAAGAGATACTTTCCCTCAGTGTTTCTGCTTTTTGTCTGCATTTAACAGAAAGTCCTGAGAACTCAGCATGGCCTCACAAGCTGTAGTGTGTAACCAGAAGGCTCTGGAAGTTGTGTATGTGGGATTAGAACCTAGATGTGAGACGAAAGAAAGATGACTGATAAGGTTTTTGGGGAAAGTCACTGCGAGTCTGTCAAGTTTTCTAAACAGGATGTAGGGAAATATATCTAAGAATGTCTCCAATGCTGTCATTCCAGTCATTTTGAAACTGCCATTCTTTTGCTTCTTGAGCTGCCAGTTGAGGTATAAAAGTCATTTGGTGAAGTCTGAGGAGGGAAGAATCAGAGCCATGATTAGAGCTCACTGCAGCAGCTGATTCCTGAGCCTGGCTGGGACAGAGGGAGAGCCTGCCGTGTCCTGTGTGCAGCCATGGGCAAGCACCATTTCTGTGGTTCTGCTGTAATTAGGAGGATTTGCCAATATCAGAGATGTACTTCTGCTCCTGTGCTCGTGTAAAGCTGTGCTGCAGAGATGAGTATTGAAATGATGGCAGAACATCATTTAACAAGGAATTTTAACAACAGATTTTAGTAAGCTTGTAAGATGCTGCTATTCACGTTTCTGTTCTCAAAGTCATGTAGAAGTGCAGTTCGTCAAGACAAAATAATCCCTCAAACTTTCCTCCATTTCTTTGAATCAGAATTGATCATTGCCTAGATTAAATCCTAAACAGAAGTTTTCAACTGCTTTTGTTACCTTTGAAAGACATTGCTCTCCCCAGCCATGTTTGCTAATATGTTGTCTTTGACAGAAAGGTGGAGATTAAATTATTCAAAAAGGTAAGAAAGAAATCATTCAAAAATCTGTGCGCAGTAGTAATGGAATTTGTGTCACTTGAGTTCATGTTTATTTATTTAGACAGGAAACGAACAAGAAATGAAATCATGAAGGCTTATTCCCTAATGACTTTTCATAACGAGCTGTTTACCTAAATTACTAAATGAGTTATCTATTTTTATGCATTCAAAAGAACATGAAGGTTATTTCAGAGGATCTTCAGTGCCTTTTGCCCCTTAATTAATACAGAAAAGAGTATCTCATGGGTTTTGCTAGAGCAGGCCAAGCCCCAGCGTGCCTGGTGCTCCCTGTGCAGACAGGGTGGCTGCTGCAGATGGCATTTTGCTGGGAATGTGCCATTTGCCAAGGGGGCAGAGAATTAGTCATAAATTAATTGGACTTTGTACTTAGCATTTCCAATGCCAGTGTCAAGTTATCAAAGCAGATTGGTTTTTCCATAAGAATGACACACTTCTATAAAATTCACAAAGTATAATAAAAAAGAAGCCCATGCCATAGGCTGGCAGCACGGATGCCAGTGTGGAGTTGCAGAGTTGGTTTGAACTGAGCATGTGTGTGTTTCCTGGATGTTTGTTAGCCCTGCATGCTGGTGCTGCTGTGGACATGTGCCCTTCCAAGGTTCACAGAGAGCCCAGTGCTGAGAGCTGTGCTGCAAAGCAAGGAGGGAACTTTCACCCCAGTCTGTGAGGTTACTGTTGCCATCCTGGCTGTGTTGTGTTATGTGCAGCATGTTGTAATTCTAGCCTCCAGCCCAGCCAGTCTGCCTCAATGTATCTTCAAATGTTGTAAATTCAAGATTATATAATTCCTCTTGGTGTGAAATTATAGGTGGCAAACAGTTTTATGTTTGTGATGCACAGGCCAACTCTGGTAACTCCTTATTTCTGCAGTGATCTGAGGCATAATTATCCATAATGAGCTCACCCCGTAAAAACACAAAAAGCTGAAACAGAGCTGGTAGAGGAGGTTCACATTTATGAGTTCTGTCTTGAGGACATCACTGGAGTAAACCTAGAGACTAGTGAAAATACAGCGGTCTGAGAGGGCCTGTTGGAGTGTTTGGGTTAGTTTCTAAGGAGACTCCTGCCAGCAGGTCTGGGAGGCTTTTCCTTGCTCCTCAGATCTTGGGTCTGTCCTCCAAGCTGCACTTCCCTCACCTCTTCATATAGCCCACCTCACCCCTGGTGCCTCCTGCTGCGCTTCCTGGGCATCTTCTGGGCTTGGAAAGTATTTGACACATCCTGAGTTCCTGAAGGACATTTTTGCTCATTCCCCACTTCATTAAAGAAATAATTTTCCTCCATCCTGCCTGAGTCTGTAGCAGCTCCAGAGGAGCAGGCTGTGCCATATCCCCATCTAGCACAAACACCTTCTAGGTGAATGTGGATGAAGAAATGACTGCTGGCCCCAGGTGTCCCTCTCCATGGGAAAGGAGGCACTCTTGCGTCAGAGTGGGACTTGAACATGAAAGATACAAAATCTCCTGTTGCTGTAGCTGGAAGACAGAAATGTTTGCAAGGGCTGTCTCTCTTTATTAGCACGCTGCATTCAGACAGGCTCTGCAGTGCTTTCATCAGTACCTGACACATGCATTGAATCACAGAAGCTCATGTGCAGGAGAGTGCTTGCCCCACACAGACAGAAGATGGTGTTAAAATATGCTTCTACAAGCAAGAGCTGATTGCAGTATCTAAATAAATGAGGTACCCAAGTTAGACAGGTGGAAAATTTGGCTCACTCTTTGGATACCATCCAAACTATAAAGACTTTTCAACTGTAAGGGAGTACAGGCTCTCACCGGCCTTCGATCTTAAATCAGTGACACACTTTAACATGATAGATATCACAAGTGATACTTGGTGATAGGCAAGGTCCATGTCAGTGCAAATGATGCATGTGATGCTGCCTCTTGAAAATAAAAATTAAGTCCAGTAGTTAAATTAATTTTATCACTAAGTGCCTGCAATTTGAAATGCCATCATTTAAAGGTAAGGGCTAAAAAAATAGGAAAACATTAAAGGAAAAACTAGTGGGGTTAAAATGCTGGCAAATGAAGATTGATTAAAGATTAAAAGCAAAAATCTTTAAAAGAAGACTAAAAAATACAATGGGCTTAAGTAACATGTTAAAGTCAATCCATAGAAGTAAGAAGTTATCTTTTAAACAGTGGACATTGTAGCCAACTGAGGGAATAGGAAAAAAGAAAGAGGATAATTTCTGGAAGACTAAATGTCAAACCATAAGAAGTTAAGCCAGAAAAAGATACTGAGCAAGAGCATGCCTGAGGCATAAAAGAAATAGTAAAAATATTTTTCAGAGGAAGCCTGCCTGGGAATCTGTAATGCCTGTGGAGGACCAAGGGGTAAAGGAGTACTTAAAGTGGAAGTCAGTACTGCTGAAGGAAGGAGTAAAGTGTTCTTGTGCTGGTATTGACCACTGAGGCTGTATAAATATCAGGCAGGTGACAAACAAGGCAAACTTTTTAAAACGGCTTCAGCCGAAGTCTCAGTTTTGTACCAGTTGGCAGAATCTGTGAGAGTTGAATGTGTCCTGGCTCATGCAGTAGATTGGGAAGAGAGCACAGCTCCTGCAGAGGAAAGCCCTACTTTAGTGCTCCATTGGAGGCCCCAGAGGGAGAGTGAGTGAGGATAAGGGTGATCCCTTCAGCACAGCAGCATACGGTGTTCAAAAACCTTGGAAAAAGATGGTTCTTTGAGAGTGCTGAAAGGAAGCAAGCTTTTGTGAAGCAATGGGGAAGGCTCACTCACAGGTTAGTGTCTCTCTAAAAGGTGGAAATAGACAATCTCATTTTGCAGTGAAGGGATTGTTACCAGTAGGTTCATACACAGGTCTGTTCTTGAAAGAAGCCTTTACTGGAATGCCTTTCTAGGCTACTCTCCTGTGTGCAGTTTTATGTCTTGCAAAGTGGGTAGGTCTGGATTTGGAGGCAGTGTGGGAAGTTTGTTTATCCTTTAAGTGCCTCCCATGTGGGCATGGGATGGTTCTGACTAAGAGCATTGCTCTTCCTCTAGCCTCATTCCTTCACTCCCAAGATTTTTCTGTGCAGCAGAACTCCTTACCCTCGTCTTCGTTTTCTCTTTGGGTTTTTGCCTCTTGTCATTAGCAATGTCACAGATAGTGAGGTTTTAAATATCCTGGTCATCCTGCAGCAATGCTACCCTGCCAACAATACATATACACACAGCCAGAGCTGTCAAAAATGTCTCTGTTTTTCCCGAGAAATACTCCATCTGAGGGAGTTTTAAATCAAGTGCCTGTGAAGGTGAGCACTGGTGAGTCTGGTCTTCTCTTCCTGAGGTGACCATTTGCTCCCTCTCAAAACAAGAGCACTCACACCAAGTCCACACTGGGCCATCTCCTCTGCAGCTCATGTTCTTTCTCTTAGAGGGAAATGATGCAGCATGAAGGAAGATTGAAAAGGTAGGTGGGCAATCCAGTGGGACATGGTCCCTTGGAAGAACCAACTTTCCTTCTCTCTCCCTGAGACCTCCCAGTCTAGAGCAGGTACTGCAAAGCACAAACTGGCACAGATTGGCCACTGACTGCATTGCTCACAGGTGCTGCTGGCCTCTTCCAGAACCCACACAGTGGTGTAAGCTAAGGGCAGGTGATGCTCCTCACCCACAGCCAGTGCCAGTCTCTCTGGTGGCTCCATTATTTACTTCAGAGGGCACTGAGAGCTTGCTTCCTCTGGTTTTCTTGCTTACCTCTCATGCCTGTGCATATCTCCGTTGGATAATCCCTGACACCACTGCTCTAATAGATTGGGCATGAGGAGAGAGACCCTGTCTCCTGCTGTCAGCTCATGGCTTGTCAGGGTGAGTCTGATGGTGTGGAATGAGTATTTCTGTACTTCTAGAGATGCTTGGTTCACAGTTGGAGAGGCAGTAGGAGATCTGGAGACTGAAATGCCAGGATCTCACTTAGTCTGTGTCCAGGACTGAGGACAGCTGAGTTCACAGAGGTGCGGCCACTGCAACTGCTCTGTTTGGAAGTAGTTCCAAGTGGGAATTTGCTTTTAGAAAGGGAAGTTATTTGGGTCACACTATAACTTTCTCCCTTGCCTCAAACAATCCTCTCCAACAATCCAATCTGTAAATGTTTTAGCAATCGTGCTGCATTGTTGCAGTGAGCGTATTTTTAGTCTGTAACATTGCTTCATTTATATACTTATTTGGTAGTGTATACCAACCCTTCAGATGGAAACATTGTCCAGATGTGCAGAGTAGGACAGTCAAGGCTTCTTAACAGAGATGAGGTGGAAGATTGCTGCAGTGACCATGTGGAGAGAGCCCCATGAGTTATGTGTGGGGACAGCTGCAGCCCTTCAGCAGGCCAGTGCAGCAGAGTGCAGCAACTCCCGAAGATCATGCTTTCTGAGTCCTGCTACCCTAAACATAAGCTCTGGATTGGGCCAGGGCAGGTTACAGTAAAAACTGTTTGGATAATTATGTGCTAAATAATTCCTAAAGCTACACTTTATCATTGTCGGCTTGGCCCAGCTCGCACAAAGCACCCAGGTGCTGGAACTTGTTAGTGGCTCTTTGAAAGCTGCCCTGGTTCCTGCTGCTGTGAGAGATGGGCCTGCGGAAGGGGCTCCAAGTGTAGATTAGTGCTGACACAGACTGAAAACTTTCTCTTTAGAAGGAATTGTGGAAAGTACAGAATGTGAGTAGCTGTTCAGCAAAGATGGCTTTAATAGAGTTGGTGGTTTGGATCACCTTACACAGGGGTGATTTTCTGGCTCCTATTTTGACATCAGTTAAACTGGTTCCATGGATAGCAAAGTCTCTTCTGCTCCCCCTCCCCCAACACAAGGAGGGGATGATTCTCTCACCTTATTGACAAAGACAGTTAGTTAAAGTAAGGATGGGGCAAGTGATTGCCCTCCCTGTACATTAGCAGGAGTAAGGACATGTAGCCCAGATCTGTGTGGCTGATAACACCTTAAATATGTATTCAGTGAGCACAGCAGATACAGAGCCAGGCAGGTTCTGACCATTTTAAAGTCACCTATTCAGAAAGCAACCACTAGGTACTGGGGTTATCTGCTTCAAAGGCAGCTGAGGCTTAGAAAAGGGCTTGAGGACTGAGGACCTCACTGAATGATAAGAGTGTTGGTTCCACTGAGTATTTTTTTGGTAATCCACTGTGATACTGCCCAGAGTAAAATAAAAATCATAGTTCTGGTAGAATAAGGCTCTATAAATGTATGTATGGCATTAATGCACCTTCAGAAAGCTGTAAAGCCTTTCTGTGGTGTTTGAAACAGTCCAGCAAGCTCAGGTGGCATTTCAGGGGAGCTCTGTTTCAGTTTCTCTGCAGACACCAGTTTTCACAATGAATATTTGCTGCAGCAGAGCTTTTTGGGAAAGATGGGAAAGGATAGGTAGGAAAGGATAAATTAACAGAATTACATCTTCTTTAGGACAGATGAAGCCATAGGGTCAAACAGCCTGATATATGTAAAGTTGAAGTCTGTGGAGACAGCTGACATCACCATTTGTTCTTACTAACTGCAGAACAAAAGTTTCATTGTGCACCTTTCAAGCCCTCTGCCTGTCTTCTCCCTTTCTCTGAGAGAGTATCTCCAGTAGCAGTAGATGCTCAATCTTACAGACATTTGAACAGCCAACTGATTGATGGATGTCAGTGCTACTGAGGGAAGAAGGAGGATTTTGGTTTTATGGCCTTTTCAGTAATACAGTTTTAAAAATCCAGTGCTTCAAATATGAAGACGATCTTCTATCGTCTTCAGTAATTTGTAGCAGTAGTTAATGCCCTCAGCCCTATTTGGTTTTGGTTTGGACCACAGACTTCAGCTTTCATCTGTTGGATTTTGCAACATGATTGTTTGTAGGGGGAGAGCAGTACTGGGAATTAGGTTTCTGTTCTGTAGACCAAGCTCGTGCTGGGAGTTCCATACAGCCTGCAGGAGCCAGCAAGGTTCTTTGGGAAAGTGCAGTCAGAGCTGCAACACTTGCCACAATTACCTTTGCTATTAATTTGAAATAGTCAGTCATCTGAAGCATGGCTTTTAAACCTGTTAACAAATAATTAACTGCAGCACAGGCTCTTGGCCCAGCAAGGATGACTTCTTAAGCCTGAGTCTGCACTGTGTGAAAAACCATATGTTCTGAACTTCAAAGAGGAGCAATAAATCTATTTATAAATCCAGACACCTCTACAGGAGATCCGCTCCTGTGTTTTCATTTACGTAATCCCACAAAACATCAGTCATAAGTAATTCAGGACAGTAAAGATCACTCCGTGTCAGCATTGCTCTGGGCCACTGGGCAGCCCTGTGTAATGCTCACCGGCAGTGCTGACCTTCCAGCCAGCACCTGAGCAGCAGGCAGCAGCCTGGGGCTGTCAGTTCTGCTTCACAGACACCCTGCTACCTGTGCCTCGCTGGGAGGGGTGGTGGCTGTGTGCTCAGGCAGGGGCGTGCAGGCTGGCCTGAGCACTGGTTACATGCTGAGCCCTCCAGGGATCAGCCACACGCAGCCGCTGAGCTCAGTGCTGGATGCGGCTCCTCTAGAAAGCCACCCTCTGCCCTGCTGGTGCCTCCAGATGTTAGTACTGCACAGGAAGGGAAGGAGAGAAAGAAAGCCTGACAAGGCTGTCTTTGAATGATCTGATACAGGAATCACCAGGCAAAATCGTTTGCTTGTTCTGGGGATCAGATCAGACCTTGGGAGTCCAGTGGAGAACCCACAACTTGAGGTGCTGCGTTTGGTCAGGAGCAAGGACTTGCAGCTCACAGAGGGGCAGGGCCAGAGGGACCAGGAGTGAATGCAAGTGTCTATGGAGCTTTGGTACCCAAGGGCTTGATGGGCAGCTGCTCCTCCAGCCTTTCCTTAAAAACTCTCCATCATGGAGATCCTCTCATCTCTCCAAGGCACTTTGATCCAGGGCTTGTATTTCATTATCATTAGAAACTTGGTCAAAGTTAAATATCTTTCTCTTGCAGTTGAGCTGTTGTTTCTAATCCTGTCATTCTGCTGGCTTATCTACAGTGATCCTCTGCAGTCCTCAAGGTTTTTTGTAGTACTTCTGCCCAGCCCCATTTTTACTCATGTTTTCCAGCTCTGGCTGTGGTTGAAATGTATTCTGAAGATTTTGGACAGCTTCTCTCTTTTATCAAAACTGCAGTCTCATCCAGTCTAGCCACTCCAAGGTTGTTGCAATCTCTTCAGTTTAGCATCTTCCAGAAATCTTCTAAGTATGCTGTCTATTCCTCATCCAGATCATGAAGCAGTTTAACAGCATCAAGCTCAGGATGGAGCTATGTGGAATCATTTTTTGCAAAGAAAGTGAGCTAGTCTTCCCAAACAGGGGATTGTGCCAGCTGTACTCAGGTCACATTTGCCTGTTGCTTTGCTGAGACCATCACATGGGTGTTCACAGAGCATCAGCCCTTCCCTGGGCTGGGGTAGGCCAGGTGACCCAGGGCTGCCACTGCTTTCAGACCCCTCCATAGAATTAAGCTGATCCTGGCAGCAGCACCAAGCAGTAACTTCTGTCTTTGAGGAACATCCCACCTCCTCTTCTGTGTCAGTTTGGAGCTAATGGTAATGAGAAAGGCTGCTGGAAATGCCTGTAGTGGGCATTGAGCCATTCCCACTACTGCCCTCACCCCTGTGAGATCAAAGCCTTTGCAGAGGTTTTCTGCAGTAGTTAAATGCCTTCACCCCAAAAAGGGAAAGAATCAGATGCCAACTTCAAACCTGCCTTTAACTTCTGGGCTAACTCACAGGCCAAGGGCAGGATTTGGGTACTTTTTGTGAATGTCTGTGCGGGGGATGTGCATCCCCTGTGTGCCTGCTGGCCACAGAAGCTCTTTGTGAGCATGATTCCTCCCAGCTCTTGCTGCTGTGGTGGACTCAGAAGACACAGACCCTCTTGCCATGGGGTAGCAGAGCTGTAGCTTATTTAATCCTGGCACACTTTTGTTGGGAGGGAGCTGTGTCAGCACAGGGGAAGCAGGATCCCATCTGGCCAGAATGGGCTGGGCTGGTTCCCCAGTGCCACCCACACGGCACAGCTCCCTGCCTTGCCTGGGCTGCCCTTGGGATTGCTGTTCTCCTCTGTCTTGTGCAATGCCCAGAACTTAATGATAGCCCTCTGTGCTGGTTGCTGCAAATAGTCAGGGAAGTTCACTGCACTACCAAGATGTTTGCCTGGCCCTGGCCACCATCCCATCCCACCTCACCCACTTGTGGCTTTGAAGCACTTTTTCTCACATATCTGGGGTTCCATCAACTGCAGCATGAGAGCTGAGGAGATGTTTCCAACTTGCTGTTTCACAGGGAACCCATCTGGCTCCAGGCTCTGTGCCCTTCAGCTTCCCCTTGTGCCCCTCTGCTGCCCTTTCCAGCCCCCTCTCCTGAGTTGCACCAGCAGCCCAGCTCCCTCTGCTGACTGGTCCTGAGCCTATGGGTGGGAGCCAAGAGCACCTCCAAAGGCAGAGAGAAGGGGGTGACCTGGAGAGATGGCCTCTGAAAGGGTGCCATCTGGGAACAAGGCACTTCATGTCATAGCAGGGCTTTATCAACAGGGCAGCATGCAGGAAAGGTGAGGTGCTTGCTGGGGGTTTGGGTTAGTGGCACAGAGACTTCCACAGCTGCTCCTTGCTTCAGTCTCTTGGTGGCACATAGAGAGCTTTTTCCATTTCATTCCTTGCAGGTGCAAGCTTTGATTTCCCCTGCAGGCTCTCAGCCCCCTTAGCAAGAGTTTGCTCCTGCTTCTCATTACTATACCAGACATAGTTGATCTAATGGTTTCTACAGGTGGCGTGGGGTACAACAGGGTCCGGCCATGGTCTTCAGCTGTCATCCAGAGTCAGAGTTAATCCAGAAAAACAGTAAAAATTAGTAATGTATATTGCATTCCTCCAGTCCATATGCTTTCCATTAGGTGATCTTCCATCCTCCTGAGCACAGAAAGGAAACTCTGCCAATGGCAGTCTTCTGGCTCTGAAAGGATTGGTCTTGCCTGGAAATCTGATCTCAGCTCTTGCATTCCTGGGCACACTGTCTATGCAGGGAATAGTCTCCCACCTTTAAATCCAGGCAGCAGATGCTAGCCATGTGCACAGCCTGTAAGCCCAGCAGTTCCTGTGACAGCAGATGTCCTGGGCTGGGAGCCACACTGGGGTCCCATGTGCTGGTCAAGGTCTTCCTGCGCCCAGGCCTCTGTCAGGGGAGTGGCCTTGCCCAGTGTCACCACATTACTCAAGTACAACAGCTAGGTCAGGATGGGAATGAGGCACAGTTAATTATTTTGAGAGATCACATGTTAGGGGTTTTTTTATTAGTAAACTGGTGAAGAAGTTCCTCAAGATCCCCAGTGTCAAGAGGGTTACAGAAAGTGAAACATTCAGCTTTTTTAAATAAAGCTTATTTTCCATCACTTCCATACTTTAGTGGCACAAGAACAACAGTTCTGTAATGAATGTTACAAAGTGCAAACTCTGTCAGTAATGATGTGCAGATGAAGAAGAGGAAATAAAAGACATTAATTTCTAGGTGTGACTGCACATGCTAAGTGTGGTCTGGGCTCTTTGAGGTGTCACGAGCAGTCTGGGGCTCTGCTGTGTGAGATGGAGCTCCATGTGTGCAGCTACAGAAAGGAAGTTCTGCCACTGCAGCTCCTGCTCCAGACAAAAAAGGTCCGGAAAACTCTGTTTTTAGTGCTGTTGGACACCTAGCTTGCAGGGTTAACTCTGACATGTTTTGGTTTTTTTTATCCTTACTTTTGCAGAGAATGTGATCAATGGGCAGGACTACGAGGTGATGATGCAGATTGACTGCGAAGTGATGGACACCAGGATCCTCCACATCAAAAGTTCATCTGTCCCTCCATACCTCCGAGCACAGCGCAGAAATCACACCGACACCTTCTACAGCTCGTCGCCCTCTGTCCCAGAGATGCCCCATGCCCTGAGGGCCATTGTCAAATCCCTGCAGTAGCTCCTGTGACAGTGCGCAGGGGAGCACCAGCATGCAGCAGGTCCTGCCGCCAGCCTGAGCCCTTTCCCTGGCAGCTCCTGGGCCTCCTGGCACATGGGCACAGCAGGGACAGCCCCCTTTAGCCCTTTCCTGTGCCTGACCTTGCCCGATGGCCACATCCTGCCTGAGGATAATGCAGCTCAGCTGGCTCCTCGCCAGGGACAGTCCTGAGGGCCCCACACAACGAGGGGGACGCAGGCCATCCCTGCTACTTATGTGTTGTCCAGAATTATGGGTTGTTTTTCATTTTTGTTCCTGTTAGGCTGCCAGAGGTGGGCTGATGAGCCAGAGACAATACAGCAGACACTCACACTTGGGATGGGGCCGATCTCCCTGCAGTGTGCCTGGGCAGCAGGAGGAAGTCCAGCTCCCAGCTTCAGGTGCTGGGCCTGACCAGACAGCCCCACTCCTCATCATTTCCTCCCAAATCCTGCCTGTGCAGCCTCCCTCAGCAGGAAGCCCTGGGATACAGCAGTGTGGTGGAGCAGCCTTGCCCAGCCCCACAGGAGGGTGCTGGGGCCCCACACTCACCACTAAAGCACTACAAGCAGAACAGCCCCACTGCCCTGAGGCTGGGCTGCCTGATGAGCACTGCCCACCCTGCATCTGCCTGGCTTTCCAGGATCCTGCTGCTGCCTTCCCCAGCCCACGTGGCTGCATGGCTGAAGGCTTTGCCCAAAGGAAGTGATTTCATGCAGCAGATGCATTTGTAAAGTTTGGGGTTTTTGAGTTTGTTTTTTTTTTTCTTCCTGGTTTTTGTTTGCGTGGGTTTTTTGTGTGTGCTATTTAATACTTTTCTGCTAACTGTTCTACTGCTAACAACTGCCCATGGAGCAGCACCGGCCTTGCTGGGGCAGAGGGGCTGCTTCAGTTCTGTAGGACAGAGCCACAGCACCTTCTCTGAAGCCACACATGCGTCACACACACTCAGCACCACACACCCCTCTCTGCCTTGCCAGCACAGCCACTTGCCAGGCAGCGGGGGAAATGTTCCATTTGCCCCAGACACTGGCCACAGCCAACTGCTGCCATTCCAGAGTGGAGCTCTGTTCACCGATCCTGTATTTGTCAGCTGGGCCCCAGGCCAGAGCTGGGCCCAGGAGCTCCAGAACACTGGTGCTTAGCTGGGATGAGCCACCAGCAGAACATCAGCCTTGCATAATGACTTCAGCATGTTGTTACATTATTTTTTCTCCCCTGTGCAGTTCGCAAAGAGGATGATGAGCTTCAGCTTGCCAGCCAGCTGTCTTTCCTTCGTGGTTTGAGTGCTAACTGGCTCACATGGAGTTTTTAATTACTGATTATTATTGTTACTATTTTTCATGTATGTGTGTGGCTGTTAGGAAATACAGGTCGATACCACAGCAAGACAAATAGCTCCAGGGGCATTGAGGAGGAGGTTGAGGAGCAATACACCCCCCCTGAAGTATGTGCCTTGCAACATGGAGAAGCTGTGCCCTTTGCCACGTCCCCGGCACGGGCAGCGCAGGCCCCGTCCTCGTGGCACTCGCGCTGCTGGGAGGTAGCTGGGCTTGGCCGGGCTTTGGCTGTGCTGCTCGCACCAGTTCATTTTCCTGGCCTGGCCCCACCTGACTGTGGGCCAGCTCACAATAGTCAGAAATAAAAACCCCAGCGGTGCCCCAGCCAGAGGCACACAGCTCCCCACAGCTATCGGTAGGGGCTGCTGGCTGCTCTGGGGGCATTTGCTGCTAGGGAGCTGGGGAGGGGACTGGGGTGGTGGCTGGGCTTGGCACAGCCTGGCACATTGGGAAGAGCTGCTGGTGGGGGCTGGGGGCTCCAGACTGCTGTGGCAGCACATCCTCAGCCAGCACCCCTGGGCTCTGGTGCTGGAGAGCATCTCTCATCCTGTGTAATTCTGTCCTCTGTGTCCCTAGTACTGAAGGCAGTAAAATCCTTATTTTATTTATTACTAATAACTTCATTATTTTGCGTGTTAATACTGTTTTTCTTAGACAAACTACTGGAACACCTGACCTGGTCTGCCATCTCTTGGGCTGCAATGTGGCTCTGCTTGGCACAGTGTTGGCAGTGCCCATGGCACATCTACCCTGTCCCCTTCCTTCTGCTGGAGAGCGGGTACCCTACACTCGCCCAGAGCTGCTCACCCAGAGCCTGCCAGAGGAGCCCATGAGGGCTGGACATGGCATGTCACCCTGCCCTAGTATCACTCCCAAGCAGCCTAAAGCCATCTGGGATTTGTCTCCATCTGGTGTGTAAACTAGCTCTCCCCAAACCAACCAAAACCCACCCAAAACACCCCTCTGCATTTTCATGCACCCAGAGGGTGAACCAGAGCCAAAGAAAGGCCCAAACAGCTGTGAAGGTACTGGATCCTTTATTACTGACAGCAGGTAAATACAAGATGCTGATGGGCAGGAGGGCAAGGGCTGTGCCTCTCTGAGGGGATCCTGATGGTCCAGGACCAGGGCGGGCATGGGTGTGAGAGGGAATGTAGGAAATGGAGTGGCACAGCGAGGGCTCTGCCAGCCCCAGCCCAAGCCCAGGCAGCCCAGCACCCAGCTGAGCAGAGCCTTCACCCAGCAAATGCCAAGGGGGACTATTTGGGTTACAAAATGAACAAACAAAAGCCATCTACACATATTTACAGCATCCCCCTCCTGCCACCAGCTCCCTCCAGGCATGAGTCAGGGCTTGGGGTGCACCCATCCCCCCAGAGTGGCCTGCAGAGAGCAGAGCCCCAACTGGAGAGGACAGTCCTTGACATAAGTACCAGCACCAGGGGCTGCTGGAGCTGTGCTCGCAGCCCCGTTGTACAGCAGGATCTCCAAGGGGCCTGCTGGCCGTCAGCTGGGAAGATGGTCCTGAGACGTGACATTCTCACGGGACATGTAGGTCCTCCACCAGGACAAGCAGGCAGCAACATCCTGCTAGGACCTGGTGCATGCAGCTTTGCATTGGTTCAGGATGCCTTGCTGGTTATCTGTAGCTAAAAACATCATTAGGATGGTGGTGTCTGGGCCACCTCCTCTTCCCTGGGTAGGAGAGCCAGGCCTGCCTTTCCAAAGGAGGCCCTCCTTCCCCTGGGAAGGAAAATCAGAAGCAAGGATACAGCAAAGATGAAGGGGGTACTTCTGGCCTGGGGATCGATCTACAATCCACCATAAAAAGCCAGCTTGAAACAAAACCCATCATTTACTCTTCAATTTGTACAAAATAACAATAAAAATAATAATAAAAGGTGCTGGTGGCCCCTGGCTTGCAGTGCCCCACTGTGGTGGGGGGGTCTCAGTAGGCAAAGATGACATGGTAGGTGACTTGGTGGCCATTGTCCCAGGCGTAGAGCAGGCGGTCCTTGGGGTTATAGTCTATCTGCGTGGTGTAGGCATACTCATTCTCAAAGAGCAGCCTAGGGATGATCTGCGTGTTGGTGTGCGTATCAAAGGCGTAGGAGATGTTGGCATTCCTCTTGTTGTAGCTGTCGACCGCATACAGGACCCCACAGATGACAAAGCAGTTCCCGTAGAAGTTCTTGCGCAGCCCCGTCCGCCACGTGGTCTCCTTCTGGGTGCTGAGATCGGCCGCGTTCAGCTTGCTCAATACGATCACCTCCTGGTTGAAGCCCTCGTAGCTGATGGCTGGGTAGATGACCCACAGGCCATTCTCATCCACGGCAAAGTCCACATCAGAGTGGCCTCGCCACCGCCACGGGGTGGACTCCTCATAGGCCACATCGTGCAGCATGGCCCAGGCAGCCACGTAGCGCTGCTTCAGGTCGTACTTGATGATGTTGCGTGTGAAGGCCCGGTTATAGTAGAAGGACCCGTTGTAGACAACGTGCCCTGTCCCAATCCAGCTGTACGGGAGCTTGTAGGAGTTGCTCCAGCGACCTGTGTGGGCAGACACACCTGGCTGCTGAGACCTCCCTTTGCTGTGGGGTGAGTGGCCATGCCAGCAGCACCCTCTGCCCACAGCTCTGCCTGCCCTCCCTCCCTGGCCACCAGCCACAGCCTGAGCTGTCCCATGCTCTGTACCCTACACACCAGCATCCAAGAATGAAAGGTCCCCGGGCAGATCATCCCCCTTCGATGCAGCATCCCCAGGAATGAGGATGCTGCTTTGATCAGCTAAGTGGTGCCTAACATGGTATCAGAGATGGTGCAAACCCACCTTGCTTGAAATTGTCAAGGTTTCTGAACTCCACCAGTGTGTTCCCATAGTAGTAATTGGTGACATAGATCCGCTCCTCCTGGGCCAGGGGGTCCTTCATCCAGGCTCCCTCATTGCGCCCGTAGGTGTTCTGGGTGGTGGGCCCCGAGATGGTGGACAGCGTGTCCTTGCAGCGCCCTGCGTGGGCAGGGAAAGGCTTTTGAGGCCAGAGGCAGGGTGGCCATGCTGTCCCTGAAGGCATCACCCAGCTCCAAGCCCACCCAGCAGGTACCCGCTGCCACCTTGGCTCTGGTGCAGCTTTGTGAGGCCCAGCAGGACTGGCCAGACCCCACAAACATCTCCCCACAGCCTCAGTCATGTCCCTGCTCCAGCTGAGGCTGCTGCCTGTCTCAGGTCCCGTCTCTTTTTGCTCTGCCCAGCCCAGTCGCTAGAGGTGGGAGGAAACTACAGTAGGTTCCAGAGTTAATTATTAAACCTGGCACCACAGTGAAGTGCTGTCCAGCTGCCATCATCATGACACCTCCCACCTGTGAGCAAATCCAGGCATCTTGTGCTTAGCAGGACACGCTGTGGGCATGAGCCAGGCCCGCCTCACAAAGCTGGATGGGTGCAGCACCTGCAGGCACTCACCAATGATGTTCCTGATGTCTTCCTCCTCCAGGCCCTCTTTTGGGGTGGCAGGGATGGATGAGCTGACCGGCGTTGCGGGACTGTTTGCCTGGACCCAAGCCCCTGGGCTGCGCTCCATGTCACTCCAGCCTCCAGCAGGGGTGGCCACAAGCAAGTTCTCTGTGGCTGTGGCTGTCACTGTGCTGGCCATGGCTGTAGGTAGCTGTGGGGTCCCCTCCTCTGCCAGCCCTGCCGGGATAGTCACGGACTCCGGGGCAGGGATCAGCCAGCTCACGGCGGTGGGGTCCGGCGCGGCAGGGGACAGCGGCACTGTGGATGTCACAGCAGCGCCGGTAGCTGGCAGGGTGGTGGGAGTTATGCCAGGGGTGGGTGGCCACCCCACTGGGGAGGGCTTTCTCACAGGCTCGCCTGCCCTGTTGGTGGGCCTCAGGAGCTGGTCTTCTATCAGCAGGTCCACAGTGTTGTCCCCACTGAACAGCTCGTCCGCTGCCAAGCACAGACACAGGTGTCAGCCCTGCAGCCAGGAGAGCCAGGACCCTCCAGCCGGCTCCCTGGCCACTGCTGCAGGCTGTCTGGTACTAAATCCACCTGTGTTCCCTCTCCATGTCCCCTCAGAGAATGGCAGAGGCTGACAGTGTCCATGTCAGGAGGTGAGTGAGGCCCTGTCACAGTGACATCCACCACCTCAGGCCAGGCAGAGTGGCAGGTGGTGGAGATCAATCCTGCCCTGCCACCTCCCAGAGATTGGGCAGGATGGAGACCCAGCTGCATTCCAAACCCGATCCCACTCACCTAACCCAGGATGCCAAAGCAGGAGCCTCAGCCAGAGCACGGGGATCACTGGGATTCCCCAGCCAGCACGGGCACCCTTTGCTCCTCATCTCCAGGAGCTCACAAATCCCCGCAGGGCAGGGCTGGAAGTCCTCGCTGCTGAGCCAGTCCGCACAGCGAGGGCACTCGTCCTTCTGCCCTGCCCGTGCTGCCCACTGCGCTGGTGCGGGTGGGCTCAGCCCCTGCTCCCAGCACGGCCAGGGCCACGAGCCCTCAGCTGCCTTCCAGCACAGCAAACACTGCACAAACCTCCCAGGATGCCATCAGGCAGGCAGATTTGAAACACAAGTGTATTTAATAAACCTCCATTTACTTCTGGAAAGGTGTTGATGCTGGGTGTTTTGAACCAAATTGGTGAGCTATTTCCTTAGCTACCAAGGGTTTTCCATGGAATAACAATGCTGCACTGCCCCACATACACAGCTCAAAAGCTGCACAGCGGTGAGGTGCCAGCTGTCCCACCTCCCCCTGCTGCTCCCACACTCTTTGCCCCCACACTCCCAGGGGATGAGGCACTAGCTTTGCTGCAGGATGCAGCCACCATCCCAACAACCAGGGCTGCATACCCAACTCACGTTGCTCCTCGATGTCATTCTCTGACTCGGTAGACTGGGCCTTGTAGTAGGTGACCCCTCGGACAATGGTGGGCTTAGAAGGAGGCCGGCTTCTCACCCGCAGCTTCCTCTGCAAGAGCTGCTCAGGCTTCTTTTCCTCCAGAGAGAGGTGCAACTCTGGGAGGGATTCCACAGAGTTGATCTGCTGGGAGATGGTTTCATCTTTCAGGAATCTTTCTTCGTATTTTCCCTAGAAGAGACACAGTAGGTTGTTACCAGATGGGCAAGAAATGCCCCATTTTGGTGAAAGGACAGGTCAGGCTGCACAGACCCCTGCTGGGCTGCTGGGCAGCCCCTCCTTTCCTAGGGTCTCCCTCAGTCCATTCTGACAAGGGAAACCCTTCAAGACACAGCAGGGTGGCAGACCAGCACTGCTCCTGCATATCCTTGGTGCCACCCTGCAGTTCTGGGACTCAGGGCTCCATAAGGTACATACTGTGGGATGCAGGGCAGGCAGGAGTAGGGTCACTCCCTGGAATGTCAGGGGCTAGTTCCAGCAGCTGATCTGCAGAGTGTGCAATGTGCAATGAGCTTTCTAGGGCAGAGGGGCTGAAGGCACCTTCCCAGCACGAGCAAGGCAGAGACCAGGAATACCCTCCAGGGCAGGGACCAGCTGCCACAGTTCAGGTCTGAAGGTTTTCATCTCATTAAAGAAAATCAGAAAGCCAGCCTGAGGATTGAAGCCGTGCCCATTTGGCTGAGGAGATGGGCCCTGCTGCAATTAGCAGCGAGAAAAGGGGAATATTGGGAAATGAGGTCACTCGGGGTAATAAAAGCCCCGCTCTCTGCTCCCCTGCCTGGCTGGGGCTGGCTCCTCTCCAGCAGGCAGCAGCTGCTCAGCTCACAGCATGGGGAGCAGGGGAGCGGGGCTGGGAGCATGGCCGGACACCCCTGTCTGGCACGGCTCTCCCTGCCTGCTGAGACACAGTGCACGTGTGGGAGCCCACCCCTGTCCCCAGGGGCTTGGGGAGCCCGTCCCCACACAGGATCTGCAGAGCAGGGTTGGAGGGCAAGCACAGGCCCTTGCCATTCTCAGGAGCTAAGCACTGCTGCT
Source organism: Lonchura striata (assembly GCF_050655825.1). NCBI lineage: Eukaryota > Metazoa > Chordata > Aves > Passeriformes > Estrildidae > Lonchura > Lonchura striata. The sequence continues at coordinate 32,223,221 of NC_140710.1, read as the reverse complement.
TGAGCTGGAAATTGTGCACTAACTGTTTCCTCCGCCGCCAGATACCTCCTGCTGCCCTGCAGAGGGACACTGGGGTGAGGGCAGGGTGATCCAGGAGCTGCTGAGCAGGGATCAGAGGAGCACGGGCCATCCTAGATAGCACCACTGAAGCAGTGAGAACTTCAGGACACCCTGGACGGACCTTTCCCCGAAATACCCCGCTCACATCTCTCTGGGGCTGCACAGAAACTGCTGCCCCAGGCAAAGGATGTCTGAATGCTGGGCAGACCCATGGGGATCCCCACAGTCCGGTGCTGGCTGCCAGAACCGGAGGATGCCCAAGCCCCTGCCTGGAGCCTGCCAGATGCAGGGGCTGGTGGTGGAGGGGTACTTGCCTGGCAGGGAGGCAGGGAGGGGAGGCAGGCAACCGGCTGTCCCTCCACCGAGCCCCAAGCCCTGTTAATCAAAGGCTCTGTTTCCCAGCGCTTCCCAGCCGGCCCCGCAATGACATCACGATTTCCAAGCAGTTCAGCCACCGCTGACCTCAAAAACCAACAGCCCCGTGGGAAGCGGGGAGGCCGAGGGAGCAACCTCCCTCTGCTTCCACCAACATCCCGTCCCAGCAGCAGCTGGGCTGCACCAAGACACACGGTTTGGAGTTGGAGGTGCATAAACAGGGTCACTCCAGCGAGGAGAAAATCACCCTGGGCAGTGGCCACACCCTAAAGCCACCCCAGGGCTGCATGAGCAGCAGCAGTGACACTGAGCTGTACCTCTGAGTGAGCATAGGCAGCCTCAGCGTCCCTCTGCAGAGAGCTCTCAATGTCGGCCAGGCTGTCGGTGAGGAGCTTGGAGCAGTTTTCCCTGCCAGGGGGATCCTGCAGACCCTCCTCCCCGCTGGCTCCCGCCCGCTGGCCTTCCTGCGTCAAGTTCCTGGACATGCCCTAGGAAAGCAAGAGAGGACAGTTTAATGACAAGGCGTGTTCTGTAGCTCCCAAACCACAGCCCTAGAGCTCTGTGCTGCCATCCTGGGCTCACAGCTGGGGATTCTCCATGAGGCTCCACTTCAGCTGCTAAGAAGACGCCCGTGACTCCAGTGGGATTCATGAACCCCGTCCTTGGTGTACATATCCCAGATCCACTCTTTGTTGCAGGTTCCCATGGAGTGGAAGTGTGGCCCTGAGGCTCTTCAATCCCCACCCTCAGCAACATTTGCCAGCTTACAAAATGAAGAGGAAAAGACAAGCTAAGACACCTTAAGTCAGCCTAGTGTCCTTTGCTTGTGGCAGCAAGTTCATCTTGCATTAATTAATCCCACTTTCCTGGCCTGACCACATAGTGTCTGCACTCAGGGACTGCTGCTCCCCAACAACCTCTGCTCCCACAGAATCTGATAATCTGGGGACAGGACAAGAGCCAGTGACCCTCAGAGAGCCGTCAGAGCTGTCCTGTGACAGGGACAGAGCTGGGGCTGGTTGCAACTCACCCAGCAAGGCAAAACCCTTCATCCTTCTTCGTCCCCAGCCACAAGCACATCCTATACCCTAGGGATTGTTGCAGTCTCTGGTCATCACTCCTTGGGCTTCTACACCTCAAACAGCAACTGCTTTGGATAGTTGGCACATCAGTCAAAGCACTTTAGCACAGGCACTGGGGGTGGTTACCATGATCCTTCATTTTCAATCTGTTCAGTCATTAATTTCTCCTAAAAGCCACCGTGACCTCCATCTGTGACCTCAGAATTGCCAGCTGATGTGACAGCTGTGAGCTGAAAACAAGCAGAGGAGCTGCCACACTAGAGAAGGTGCTCCATGGACCAAGAATTGGGGGTTCCTTCCCTCTACCAACACCATTGGTCTAAAATACCTTGTTGTACTGCAAAGAACTCGTGAAACCTTCCAACCTCTGCAAAAACAGGTGAGTTAACCCCCAGCCCCCTCCATGGGCATCTGAATTCCCAGTCTTTACCCAAGAATCATGAGTCACAGATTTACCAGGACACTTTGAGGCTGAGACCAGTGACACAGGGACTCTCCAGCAAGTGTTTTGCAGCAGTAAGCCGAGGAGCAGGAGATCTCATGATGCTCTCCCAGGAGCAGCACAGGAGCAGCTCTCAATACCATCCTCCTTTAGAGAGGATGACTGATTCCAACAGCCCTGTGCCCTTACCACTTCTCCTGTGTAATGTTTGGCTTATGACCTGCTTAGGGATAAAATCTGCCTTCCCTTGAGTAGAGAGGCAGCACCAAAGCCTGGCCTGTGAAGCTGCTGAGGCTGCTCAGCTGCTGTGCAGGGCAGCAGCTGCCAAAAGCACACCCGCCTGGGAGGGCAATGCTCTGAAGCCATGCCAGGCTCCAGTTCAGCATCTCAGCTGTCCATGCTGTCAGAGCCCACAGCCGGTGCAGGGTGTGATCCTCCTCCACATCCTCTCAACTGGAATTCCCATGCTAAGCCAGCAGCAGGAGGCATTTCACACCTGCTGCCTGCATCAGCTCAGCTCTGCCCCAAGCACTGGCCAATCTCCTCCTAACCAAGGCCTCTCCTTCCATTTTCCATCCTGTCCAAGTGCCTGCAGGCAAATTCAGCTGCTTTTACATCTCCTGCAGCCTCACTTCTGGGAAATTAGTGACCCCTGTGAATTCCCTGCTCCTATACCTCTACAGCTCCATCCCAGGACAAACTCCTTCAGCCCTATGAAGCTTTCTGCCCATCTGTCTCCCTGTGACGGGCTGTGAGTGGAGTGACCAGGCTGCAAAGGTCACCCCATGTGTCCAGCATGCCACCAGCACTGCTGGTTCTGAACCCCCCTGCAGAAACTAGCTAGTAGGCAGAGCCACTTTGGTACTGGAGCAGAGTGCAGTGATAACCCCACCTGAAACAACCCCTTGGCCAACCCAAGTAATGACTGAAGAACACACTAAACCACAGGAAGAGGGTGGGAATGCAAAGGGGAACATTGGTGCTTTTTTATTTTCAGACCTCAAAAACCCCTTTTTGGTCAATTTCCATGCTTGGAAACTCAAAGCCCCCCCAGGCAAGCATGCTCCCTTCAGCAGTCTCCTTCCTGACTCTGGGATGGAGCACACCGCACCTTCCCGAAACACTTTGTAAGTGGAATTTTGGCTTTATAAATCATTGCCTCTCAGCTCCTGGCTGGAGACAAACAGGACTGCTCCACTCCAACAAGAATGTAGAATTACTGTCCCAGATACAGACCACGTGAGAAAACTCCAGTATTTAATCTGGCAACCTGTTGCTACATAGCCGAGCACAGCTTAAACTGCAAACCCTACGCTGTGCTAGCCAAAGAAATATTAAACTCTATGGAAGTGAAAATTATTTCACTGGAAGTCTGCTCTAAAATTAAATGGAAGGTTGAGGGTTCTGCTCTGTTTTAACACAGGCCAAGACGTAACTTGGTCCTTCAGGAATGTGAGCTCCTTGGTTCCCCACAGTCCTGCTGACTGCACCCCTGCACCAGCCTTGAACCTCTCATCCCTACATGAAACAGCACCAAAGCTCCTGGTTGAGAGCAACCATCACACCAGCACAAAGTAAAACTGAAAAGAGGAAAAAATTAACAGCAGGGCCTTCTGACCCAAAGGAGATGCTGCTCCTGCTGAACTCACAGCTGGGATCCCACTTGCAGTCTAAGCCCTGAGGGACTGCAAGAGCTGGAGAAGGTCAGGCAAGGCTGATAGGGTGGGAATGCACTGAGCACTGCCTGTGATCTGGTCTGGTTCAGATCCAAGTCTGGTCTGGTTTTGTTTCAGTCAAATAGTTAATTAAAATTTCTTCCCAGGCAACATGGCTCTGAACACACCAAAGGTAGCAGGAGCTTGGTTGGAGGCCAGTCCCACCGAGGGTGAGGACATTGAAGGAGAGCGGGACTCACCTCCTCAAGCTTTTCCACCCGACCCACCAGCTTGGTCGTTACTGAGTGCAGCTTCAGAAGGTCTAAGCCATAAAAGGCACTTTCCAGCATCTCGACGATGGAGGAGAGCTGAAAGGCAAGGGGAGAACAGTCAAGCAGCAGCACTTGATGTAACACACCCCCATGTAGCTTCTTCAGCCAAAGTGTCAAGTGTGCTCCATCTGAGTGCAAGAATTTGGATTAAAAGGCAAGTTTTCCCTTACACAGCCCTGCTGCACTGCTGCCCTGGTCAGAGCACAGCATGCAGAGTGATGCTCGCCACCTCCACAGAGCCTCAGCACTTCAGGAGCACATTTTGAGTGCTAGGAATTAGTAGCAGAGCAAGGTAAAATGCTGGTGTCTTTGCCACCCTTAGGCAGGCTCTCCCACAAGCCCAAAGGCTTAACTACTCCACCAGTGATGTGACTGCCACCAAAAGAGGGAACAAGAAAAAGGCAGCCCAGTTTGAGATCAGACTCTGAGTTTGTGCCATCCTGTGCTCTTTTTCCTGGAACAAGAAGAAACTTGTTTAAAAGTTTTAAAATACTCTCAAAATGCAAGAGTGAAGAAATAGAAATTCGGTGTCAGCCTGGTAACAGTTGCCTTTCTGAAGAACAATTTTATCAGAGGGATTCTGCTCTCTCCTGCAGCCACCCACTTTACAGACACCCTGTATTTAAGTCACCCCCATGCCTGTGTCCTGCCCAGCATCAGCCCTCAGTCACCCCTGGGGATGTGGACAGCGGAGCCCTTGTTCTGCATTTTGTCCTGTTTCTGGTGCTGTTCCACAGAGGACCCATGCTGAGCAGGGCATGGCTGGTGGGAAGGGTTCCTGGGCCACCTCCCCCTGGTCCCACATGTCCCCATGTGTCCCCACATGTCCAACATGTGTTGTAGACTCTACAACCCCAATGGCTGAGCAGGATTTTCAGTGCACAGAAATTACTACAGGGCAGTGACATTTTCTCCCAGCAGCTACAAATTGGTCAGCAAAGCTTCATAAACATGGGAGAATCATAGGCAGCACTGCTGGCAGCACTTGGAGTTTCCACCCCAGCCTCTGCAGCCTCCCTGTGGAGCTGACAGCAAAGGAAAGATTTTTTGGGCCAGATAAAATGACAGCATTAAGAGACAAGAGCTGTTTTATGGCTGTGCATCCACTTTCCACTGAGAGCTGGATGGAGACAACCAATACAATGCATGCTGCCTGCCAGACAGCCACTGGAGACAAACACTTTCCCTCCAGGCTGGAGAATTTCCATCAATGCACAAAGGTTGCAGACTGCATTAACCTCCTTCCAAATGATCCTTAGCACAGCCTCCTTGCACTGACTCTCCACCAAGACCCCCAAAACTCTGGCTGTGCCTGCAGGCAGCATGCTGCCATTTTACAAAAATAGATCTGAGATAAAGCTACTCCCTGCCAACACCGCACTGACTTTCCCTCAAAGACCACACTGATGTTCCTATCAACTCACTGCTTCCCTCCCTTCACCCAGAGTGCACTTTGGCTCCCACTGGATTGATGGTCCATGAATTCCCATTGAACTTTACTAAAGGCACAGATGGGACTGAAACCTTCAGCTGGGAAGCCCAGCACAGGCATTCAACTGAGTTTGATTGCCCTGGGTTGTGTTCCCGCTGCCTGGATTTCTCTCTCTTTCTCACCATTCCCTCAGGGACTCATCCTCCAGCCCACCCAAGGGAGAGACCTTCCCACGGCTCTCCCACACATGGAGTACCCAGGGCTTTTGTGTCAGATCATAAGAAAGTCTGGTAAAACACAGCATACAAATGAGCCTGTGCCTTTCCTGCTGGACCAGGCAAGAGTGATGCTTGTTGGACCAGCAAAGAGAGTAAAACCCTTTGGGGGTGCTCAGAGCTGTGGGGTGGCCTCACCTGGCCCCTCGCTGCCCAGCTCCTGGCATGGACCCTGGCAGAACAGAAAACCTTCGTGCGTGTGTGTGTGTGTGTGTGTGTGTGTGTGTGTGTGTGTGTCTGTGTGTTTGGATAAACCTTGTGCAGTTGCCTGCCCGCGAGTCCTTGCCAAACGAGCGGGGGAGCCGGGTCAGTTCCTTGAGGACAGCCTTTCACACCACAGCTGGCTGTGAGCAGCTCCCCCTGGGAAGCGCAGCCGGAGCCAAGGGACAGCCAGGCAGTTCTGCTCCTCCCGGAGGAGGATGTGGAGAGAGCTGGGAGCTGATGGTTCAGGAGCACCCCTTGCTTCCCAGCAAGGGACCACAGGGGTGGCTCTGTCACCTCGGGGGTGTCCCCTCCCCTAACCACAGAGAGCTTACGACTCTCATCTAAGGCCACGTGGGACCTCCTGGCTTTTCCCCAGACGAGGGACCACCAAACAACTCTAGACTGGGACTCCTCCTCCCCTGGAATGACGGATTGTCTGCCTGTGCCTGTTTATCTTCCTTAGCTGCAGGGAAGCTTGGACAAGAAGCTGCTAACCGTCTGCAGTCGGACAGGATGAAACACATCCTCAAGCTCCAAATTAATTAGAACAAGCCCATTGTGGCGGCTGCAAGGGCAGCTGCCCCACAGCACCTTGCACGCCACCCCCCTTCCCACCTGAGAGGGATTTAGGAGCACCAGTGCCACCAGCACTCAACCTGCCACTCCAGGAACTTGCCAGGACTGGACCAAGCCAGTGGCACATTCTGCTGCCTTACACTGGTTACAAACTGGAAAACCCAGCAGGGTCTGCTGTCAGCTGCTACCAGCAACAGGAAGCATCCAGAAAAAGTCAGCAGTACTTAAAATAAACACTGTCACTTTTGGAAAATATGTATGTATTACTAGAGATATAAAATACTAAATAGTAGAGAAGTGTCAGCATTTAGAACAACAAATCCATCCTGCCGTTAGCCAGCTGTGCATCACACCCTCACACTGACGCATCAGCAGCTTTTGGCCCATGGAAGCCAAATCAGCTTTTTTGCATGGGTCCTTGGGAGTCCTTTTCCACAAAACAAAAAGTCCCAGCAGCTGCTGAACAGAGCAGAGCTGTCCTCCAGGGACATTTGGAGCTGGACAGAGGGCAGGGAGCAGACCAGTCCCTACTGGGCTCTCAGCACAGAAAGCCACGGTGAACCCCAGACAGCAGAGGATGAATCAAGTGAATCATCCATTGCAGCTGCTCAACTCAATCTCTTAAGCTGAGCTTGATTTTTATATCAAACATGCAGAGATAAATATAACTAGGAGACGGTTTAAGAAAAAAGGTTAGAAAATAGAGGTTTTTCAGAAAAAGCTCAGAAAAAAAAGAAAAAAGGCCTCACAAGATGACCCTGTCCCCAAAGAGTCAAAGAGTCAGGAGCTGAAGCTGCTCTCCTACCTTCAGGTCACTGCTTTCTGCCTCCCGCAGCTTCTTCAGCCTGAAGTCGCCCTCACAAGGGTTGAGAGCTGAGGGGGGGGCCACGCACGCACACTTGCAGCTGGGTCCTGACGTGATAGTTTCCACCGTGTAAAAATCCTCCGCTCTGAAGGCGCCCTCGTTAATCCTTTGGCAGGCGCCACGGCCCAGGGGTCTGACCAGGCATTTGCAGCGGCAGTCGGAGCCTTCGGACACCGCCTTCACCTTGTCGTAGTCACCTAGCAGCTGAGCACAGGTCACCAGCAGTGAGCAAACCTCCCATCCTCTTCCTGCACGGCCAGGGACAAGCACAGCCTAGAGCTCAAGGTCCAAACAAGGACGCTCTGGACCCTGAGTCTTGAGGAAACTGGCCAGCTCTTCCAGAATCTGCCAAGCCAAGGAGCTTTCTAGAGAGCGCAGAACTGATCCCTACCTACAAGGGGAATAAAAACTGGCTTCTTCCAACAGGGCTTTGAATTTCAAATACAAGAATTTTAGACTTTTCTGCTTTCTTTAAATGCTCTGTGTACAAAGGATCCAGTAAGTCACCGGCTACCCAGAGCAAGACTGTTTTACACATGCCAACGGGCCAAGGGTACACTGGAATAGTGACTGAAAGCCACCCTATAGGCAGCGTAACCTGGTGGTGAAGCAGTACTTTTGATTAGCCCAATACAATGCCAGGAATTTCCTTTACGGAGATTTGCAGACAGCGCTTCTGGAAGCCCAAGCACAAAAATAACTTTGGCGGTACATTTGCAATATTCTCTGCGTTAGCCATTTCCGAGGGCAGATAATAACATACTGCCTGATCAGCCAAATCGAACAGAAACCTCCACCACATCCGACTGGCACGGAAAGAGCCCGGATCCCTCCCCCCCCGGCACACAAAGAGGCCCCACCAATTCTCCTCTCAAGGAGTTTCCCTTTTTCTGAGTCCCCCCGGAGAAATGATAGGATGGAGTCCGTGAAGTGCTCCCTGACGGGGAGTGATTTCACTGTGCCTCCCGTGATGAACTTCCTCCAGTGCACAGCATCACTGAGCTCCACCGAGAACGTACACCCAGCATCATCCAGGATGTGCGCAGCATCACCCAGCATCACTCAGAGTGTGCACGGTATCACCCAGCACCGCCGAGAAGCTTACGCTCGGGAGCACCCAGCTCTATCGAGCACCCACAGCACGCAGCACCACCCAGCACCCCGCAGGGTGCGCGCAGCACCGCCCGGCAGTGCCGAGCTCCGCGGTACCTGCGAGAGGATGTTCTCCTGGTTGTCCGCCTCGTCCTGCAGCGGCTCGGCGGAGGGCCCGGCCGTGCCGGCGGGGTGGGTCCCTGCCCGGCAGCCGGCGCCCAGCGCGGCCAGGCAGAGCAGCAGCGGCAGCGGCCGAGCCATGGGCGGGCGTCGGAGGGGCCGGGGCCGGGGCCGGGGCCGGCGCGGAGCCGCCGCTGCTCGCTCAGGTGCGGAGCGGCGGGGCGGGCGGGGCCGGCCCGGGCTCCCGCCCCGCTCCTCCTCCTTCCCTCCCTCCAGGTCCTCCTCCCTCCGCTCCTCCCTCCGCTCCTCTCCCGGCGCTTTCCTCTTCGGCGGCGGGCCCGAGGCCGTGGCGGCTCTTCCCGCCTGCGGCGGGGCTCCCCACAGCCCCAGCCCGCTGCTCCGGCTCCGCGGGCCCCTCGGGCATCCACCGGCCCGGAGCAGGCTACGGGGAGCCCCGGCACGCGGGGCTGCTCTGGGGAGCCGCCGGCCACCTCCCCAAAGGGCCTGCGCTGCCGGTCGGCTCCCGGCGAGCATCCCATCCCTGCCGTGTGCCAGGGAGCTGGGGCGGACGGAGAGCCATCCTTACAGCCTGTGTGGCTCCTTTCCCAGCTCCAGGAACAGCCTGGCTCTCACCTTCCATCCTTTGGGTGTCAGGGAAGCGGTCCCGATGGCATGGCATGGCACACCACAGCTCTCTGTCGCACTGCCCACACTGGGGTCACACAAGCAGCGTATTCCAAGAAAGGCTCCCAGCCATGAGTGCGGACCTCTGTGTGCTGACTGAAATTCAGGCTGACACCCTTGGGAAGCGGCTGTGCTCTGGCACTCCTGTATCCTTGTGCACCTCCTGCCAAACAGAAATGTTCTGGACACACCGTTCCCAGGGAACACACTGGCGCAGCATCTTGCGCTGCAGAGGTGTCTGCACTGCTGTGACAATGGCTGGGCCTCACTGACACAGAAGGAAACCTGAGGTGCCCTTATAAACACACCAGCACAGGCCAGTACCATGTCCCAGGTATGGCGCAGACTCACATTTCCTCCAAACATGCCCACAGGCCACAGGCAGAAGTTGCACGCACAGCAAGTGGCACGAGAGGCCACATAAGCTCTTGCTAAAGCAAGGCTGTGCACAAGCCAAGCACCCCCGGTCCCTAATGCACACATGTCCCAAAACCACCCCAAATGTGGTGCCTGCAGCCATGGGACCAGGCACCCTCCTTAGGGGCACTCCAGCTCCTCCATCCCACCCCTCTCTCCCACGGTCACTCCGCAGGGATGGAGTTGCCAGACACAAAGAAAACATCTCATGTGAGAGAGGAAGCGGCTGTGGCACAGGGGATGGCTGATGATGCTGACCTCAGGATTCGTGTGGGATGGCGTTGTGCCTTCCTGGGAAGGGAAGCCTGTGGAGAAGGGGGCAGGGCCGTGTGGGTCCCTGCAGCAGGGCTGAGCAGAACAGCAGGAGGGGAAACAACCAGGGAGGCTGGGAGGAGGACAGTCAACCTTTGGCAACTGGAGAGCAGTGGGAGGCAAAGGCGTCTCGAAAAACCTCCCCCGACCAGCCTCTCTCAAGGACAATAGGTCCCTTGAGCACAGGCTCCTTCACTTCTGTTTCCATGGCTCAGCTTCCCTGAGGATAGCTACCCCACATGTCAGCACAGGCTGTCCTGGGGCTGCCAGGCCAGCGCTTTGGGAGTCACCAGCCTGTGCCCAGCTGGCCCAGCCTCCAGCTGGCCCAGAGCACCAGACCCCCGTGCACTCATGGCACCGCCAGGGCTGGCAGTGAGAGCAGCCCAGAGAGCTGCCACAGCAAACAGAACCTAAAACTGTGGAGGCCTTTTCCTAAGGATCACTTTCAAAGGCTGGAAAAACATAAGGAAAACAAATCAACCACAGTATTTCGAAACTAAAAGGAAGGCTTTCATATGTTACTGACATCCCTCGCTGATTTCTTTCTAAGAAGAAAGCATTTCTATTGTTATTTATTTTTGGGTTAAAGATGGGTTTAATCCTGTCCTTCGGGGGCAAGGAGAGAAACTGACAGGCACTTTGAGTTCAGAGCAGTCATCTCTAGAGTCTGAATATTCCTCCTTCAAGAAAAAAAACAAGACAAATCCACAGATTGAGGAGGACAGCAGAGCAAGAAGATGTGGTTCTGACTTTTCTGTCTTGCTGGTAGAGACTGGCCCAAACTTTGATGAGAGCAGGGGCCCCACTATCCCCATATCTGACCCCATTCTATATTTACTGGGGCTTGAGCAAAGCCGGGGCTGCCCAAGGATGCAAGTAGACAGCACTCTTCAAAGTGCAACAAGAACAACCACCACCAGGTCTGGGTAAAAGGGAATTTAACAGTCTCAGGACTGGCAACGAGCACGTCTGTGCCTGGAGCTGTGAGCGCACAGAGCTGCCCCCTGAAATCATGACCTTGGTGCCTCACCCCTCTGTGCTTGTCTGGGGCCCTGCAGCGGGGGGACCCTGGCCAGGCCGGGGCTGTGGCGGTGGCTCCGGGATGCCAGGCCAGGGCACGCTGGGATTGGCAGGACAGACGGACGGCACGGACGGCACACCCTGCCCTTCGGAGCGCCCGAGGCGGGCCCGGGGGCTGGGGCGGTGCCGGGCTGACCCGCGGGACGCCGCAGCTCGGCCCGTTCCGCTGGCGGGGCCGCAGCTCCCCCGCGCGGCGCCGCCCGGCCCGGCCACCGGGGCCGCGGCTCCTCGCCGCTCCTCGCCGCTCCTCGCCGCTCCTCGCCGCTCCTCGCCGCTCCTCGCCGCTCCTCGCCGCTCCTCGCCGCTCCTCGCCATTGAAACGCTCCCTGCCGGGGCCAGAGAGCCGCGCTGGCCGGCCCGCCACCCCCGAGCCTCCTCCGGGCGGCACAAGTCCCAGCGCGCCCAGCCTTTGTCCGCAGGAGAGATGCTCCAGTGTCTTCTCCATCGCAGTGACTCCTGCTGGAAGCTCTCCAGGGTGTCTCCTGTGGCCGGCCAGCCCCGCACTGCATGCATCACTCCAGGTGTGGCCCATGCAGTGCTGAGTAGAGCGGAAGGATCCTCCCCGTGCCTGCTGTCAGCCCTCATCTAATGCACCCAGGATACCATCCGCCTTCTCTGCCAAGGTGTGTTCCTGGCTTCTGCCCAGTCTGTTCCCTGCATCAGAGCACCCTCAGAGCTTTCTCTGCCAAGCTGGGTGGCCCAGCACACACTGGTGTGGGGGCTGTTACTGCCCCTAGCAGGACTTTGCCCTTCTCTGTGTTGAGCTGCATGAGGTCCCTGTCACCCCACTTTCCCCAACCTGTCTCTGCAGGGCAGACCAAGCCTCTGGCTTGCCAGGCATTCCTGCCAGTCCAAAAGGACACATCAGATGACTTAGGGTCAAAACCTGAAAGATTCCTAGCATCACATGGATGGGATACATCATCTTCCTTCTTATCTGGCCCAGAGGTGAGCAAGGTAAGCTACAGGCTGTGGTTGATCCTTGCATGCTCCTGGTATGTGCTGGAGCTCTTCCCAGAATCTGTGGCCTCAGCTCATGGCTTTTGGTCCCAGAGCCTTGAGTATCAGCACCACATCCTGCTGAGAGAGACCAAAGCCTCAGGAGGTAGGTGGTGTTTGTATTCCCACGCTGGATTCTATGAGGCGCTGTGCCTACCAGAGGTCACAGAGAGAGAGAGGCTGGTGGAATATGTCCCCACGTTCCTGGGCTCCACAGTGCCGTGCCTGTTGCCAGCAGCAGCCAGGGCTCCTGAAGGCAACACTTCTGCAGCTGCCAAGGAGATACATGAGTATGTGAAGTGAGAGGTGGACTCAACAGCTGCCACTCACCCGACACAACTTGTGGTTGGGATGGCAGGAGGTCACACAACCTGGCAGGTGCCACAGCAATCAGTGGCAGCACCTCGTGCAACAACTCCACCACACAGGTTTGCCACAGGTGCCCAGGGTGAGGGAAGCTCCCTCCTACATCCATCCACTGCAGGAGGAAATCCATCCCATGGAGTGAATTAACCAGGCAGGAAAACTTGTGGCATGACCCTGAGCTGCACAGCAATTTGAGAGGTTTCTCTACTGACCTCAGCAGCAAGATTTTTGTTTATTCTGTGAGTCAAATGATACCTGGGTGAGCAGCACATGCTCCAGAAACCATTCTGGGGCTGTCCATGGGAGCAGGAGGCACAACTGCCCCAAGCCTGACCCTTCACCATTCCTCTGTCAGAACACCTGTGCAGGAGGAGGAGGGCTGTCCAAGCCAGAAAGCAAAATGTATTTAAAAATATGTCCAAAAACCAGTTATAATAGAACTTTCCAAGAACAGTTTTTGAAACCAGGAGCAGGCCAAGTGAGTTGCACTGTGTCAGTTGGGTTAGCTGGCTGGGATGAGCCCCAGGCTTCCTAGGCAGGTCTGTCCCATTCGCTTATGAGAGCAGCTTAAGGGCTGGGTTTAGGAGAACTTGCATTAAGCTGAGCTGCACAGGCACTGATTACAAAGCTCAGGACAGATTACTGCAGTGTGAGGAAAGTGGGACTTCATACAAGTTCTGCCTTATAATGATATTATACTGAAATTCCTGGCTTCCTGTTCCCATTCACCAAACAGATGCTGGGGCCTGACATTTTCCCACCAGTGTCAAAGACTTTTGGGATTCACCTGGGCTTTCCTACACATCAAGGGATTCTGTCCTGTGCCAGCGCTGGTACCTACAGAGTACCATGGAAACCCCTGCTCCATGGCTACCCCCATGTCTGACACAGACAGGAAACCAGCTCTGGCTGTTAGTCCTGGTTTGAACAGCACAGAAGGTGACAAAGAAATCCAGTGGGTAAATATAAGGGTGTGTCTGTACATCTGACCCCTAACTCATACCCACAGCACCTTCAGGGATGCAGCTGGTCCATCCAGCCTCCCTGAGATGCCAGCTGATTGTACCCATCCCCATTTCACACTGTAATTAATCCTGACCCCTGTGATCAAGACAAGGTTCTGCCTTGCTGTGTTTCAAAATACAAATCTCCTTGAGCACACACATCCCATTCCATTAGGCACGTGCCCTCTCTGCCGCGTGGGGCTGGGTTTTGAGGCCATTTGGCCAACATCAGTGCCCTGCCTCACAGCACACTTCCAGCACACCCACACACTGCCAGGCTGCTCCATCAGCACTTGGACACGCAGGGATTCTCGTCTTCTGGGCCATTTGGGAAGGATCAACGTGTCCTCCTGCCCCTCTCTGCACATCCCACCCTTCAGCAGGAGGCTGTGACAGGAAGGGTGTGCAGAGGATTCACCACTGACAAGTGCCATGCCCAGGCAATGCATGTGTGTGCCCTCGCTGCCCTTGGCACAGTGGCTGCACCAGCACCATCTGCACATTGCACCAGCTGGCACTGGGACCTGACACGGTCACAGCAAGCAGCACCCCTAGTGACCAACTTTTGGCACAAAATGGGTAGTTTTAGACAAAAGCCCTGATTTACCATGCTGCTGCAGAAGGACAGCAATCTTTCCATGCAGCCCTGACTGCAGCACCCTGCCCTGCCCACACACCTTCCCCCTCCCCTGAAACCCCTCCACGCTCCCCTGCCTCCATGCTGGCCTCAGAGCAGCCCTGCCAAGACAGGGCAGGGGACAAGAGGGGCCCTCAAGGGGAAGCAGGGCCTTGTGGTAGCCATAGAACTACTCAGGGACAAAGCAAGGAAGCAAAACCTTCTGTTTCAGCCTCTCAGACAGAAAACCCGGCTAGAAGTTTCTGGGGAAACCTCCAACTTGGAGAAAAGCGAGGCTCCGTGGACTGGTTGGATTCAGTTCTTTTGGCTCTAGGGAAACCAGCCTGGCTGACCCACATGAATCCCAGCTGTGTTGGTATCCACCTTGCGATGTCCACCTTGTTATTACCCTGCTCTGCTCTCTCCTGAGCTGAACCGTGGACCTGAGAGGTATGGGGACTGTGCAGGGAGGACGGGTAGAGCCTGCACACCCCAGCCAGCCCCTGCAGAGGCTGCTGGAGGGTCAACATTCAGCACTGCTGGCAGAGTGAGCCAGGTCCAGGACGGCCTGTCCTGCTCCAAGCAGCCTTTCTGAGGTGTCTGGGCCACCGTGGTTGGACCCCCAGCTCACACAGTGCTCTGATAAACATTGGGAAAGCTGACCTTTGTCCTGCAGCAATCAAATCCCTCATGAACGCCTCGCTGAGGGATGCATGGGCAGGGGAAAAAGGTGGAGAGAAAATAGGGATTAGGAAGGCCTGATAAAAACATGACCTCTCCCTGACAGCAACCTGTGTCACAACTGAGAGTATTGACAGGTCCCTGAAGAATGAATGAGCTCAGCTCCTCAGGCAGGGAGCTGTGAGCATCAGCCTGAACAGCAGCATTCAGGGAAGGTGATTGATTGAGTGGGATGTGCTGGGACAGGTTTCTCCAGCAGTCACCACATACCAGCAGCACCTGCTGCTGAGGTGCCCTGGGCAGCACATCCAGAGATGGCACCAGTGCCAGCATCACCAAACCTGCCCAGCATTACCTGGGAGTCCTGGCATTGTCCAAAGGAGGATTGTGAAGCCATGTGAGGAGCAGGGAGGTCACTTTGCTTGGTCAGCCTGGAGAAGAGGAGACTGAGAAGAGACCTCATAGCAGTCTACAGCTTCCTCACAAGGGGAAGCAGAAAGGCACTGTCGCTGTCGAGGCAGGATGGGAATGAGAAGACTCTGACTCTAAGGCTGCTGAGAGTGAAGCTCCGGTTTATTCAAAATACACTGCTGTTTTATACAGAGCTTCGTGAGGACCAACTCCATTGGTCCTGAAGTGAAAACAACGCACAGCATTGGTGCAAAGTGCTTGACACACAGTGATAGAACTTAACTATAAACAATGTGAAAAACAAGAGACATAAAGAATTATTTACATTCTTCTCTAGCTCTTTCCCAGGCCTCTCCCTGGCTAGAAATTCTCAGTTTCTTTCTTTGACTGAATCTGAGTCCACAAGGCACCAATCTCTTCTCTCTGCTGACCAGCAATAGAACCTGAGGGAACAGCAAGAAGCTGTGTCCAGCAAGGCTTAAGTTGGATATTAGAAGATTCTTCACCCGGAGAGTGGTTGGGCATTGGAACAGGCTCTCCAGAGAAGTGGTCATGCCTGCCAGAGTTTCTGAAGTGTTTGGACAATGCTCTCAGGCACATGGTGCGATTCTTGGGGTGATTCCTGTGCAAGGCCAGGGGCTGTGCTTTGGTGATCCTTGTGGGTCCCTTCCAACTCTATGACTCTATGGAACCTGTTCCAACATGCTCTCTGTTTGCCCTGGGATACCAACAGCAGATCAGTCTGCTATGGTCAGTGCCCACACCTCACTGAAGATCTGGCAGGCTTTTGGGGGCCCGAGAAGTGTTGGAGAGGACACCTTCATACCACTAGCTTCTACCCCCACCACCTCAGCTTCATGCTCCCCCTTCTGCCCTATATCCTTGCCAATTCTGCTGCTCTGCACCCCAAGAGTGTTGTCTGTGGGTTTGGGAAAAGAAACAAGAGCAGAAGCTGGGCCCAGCTTCCAAACTGCACAGAGAATAACTGTGCATGGAGGAGCAACATCTCCTGCAGGAATGTCCCACCCTCATTGTCCCTCCTCATTAAGCACTGTGCCTGTGACACCAGGAGCACCGGAAGGGCTTTGTTGGTGATGGAAATGCCAAAGGCCATCACCACATTGGTGGGATGAAGCCACTCATGCCCATGAAGCTGAGGTGGCTGCACCTAGAGCTGCCTGCTGGGCTGCCCTGCTGCTGGCTGATTCCGTGGCCCCATGCCTGGGGCTCAGAAAGCCAAAGCTCAGTCCCAGCAGGACTTCTGGTCCCTCTACATATGGCAGAGGGGTCTCCCAAAGCCCCTCTGTGAGACAGGGTAGATGCCAGAGCACCCACCCCATGCAGAGCAAAGAGCTCAATCATGGATGTTCCCATGGCTAAGCACCTGAGTGCTACACTACCCCCACACACTGTCCCTCTTGGAGACAGCTCACCCTACAGCAGATATCTGGTTAAGAGGATGGACGTCTTCCCTGAGGTGCCCAAGGCCAGCACATAAGACCCCTGGATTTAGAACCCTCACAGCTCAGGGCATGAAAGGAGAGCAGGAGAATGGCTAGCACCATGTGGCCCTGCAGGGCACCAAGAGGCAGGTTATTAATGCTTTGCCTGTTCCTGCCCCAGGAGGGACATCCCTGCACAGGGACCACCAAAGCCCACATCACCATGGGCTGTAAGAAAACACCTGCAGCTGTGACCCACAGCCTGTGTACAGAGCCATGCCCAAGTCATAACTGCTCCTGCCATTCAGACTTTTCTGACCTTGTTCCAGTGTTCCCAGCTTAAACATGAGACAACATGCCTGCAATGGGCTCCTCTCTCCAGCTCCACTGCCCGTGCCCCCTGCCACTGCCTGGCAGCAAGCCCAGGGCCCAGAGGAGGAGCCATCCTCACAGCTGGCCCCCAACCCTTCTGTTCTCACACTTCTGCCATCACATGCACCTGAGTCGTGCCTCCCACAATGTTCTGCCTGCTCCCATCCACAGAGCCCAGGCCCAAGTGACAAGGCATTCCCCTCCACATTCCCAGACAATGCCTATTACGAGCTGGGCACAGCAGGAAGAGCCTGAGTCAATCCAAGAGCTGCCCATAGCCAAGGAAGCCAGGACCTGCTGACAGGTATTCAAGGAATTCAAGGCAGGGATGAGATACAGCCCTCATGAGCCCCGAGCTGTGGCAGCTGCTGCCAGGCAGAGTGTGGAGAGGTAGAATGAGGATCTGCTCTGCTTTGGGTGGTGTTAGTGGCCATCAATAAACCCCTGGCACCTGGAGGCCATGCTCACCCATCCCAGGGCTCTACATGCCAGCCAGGACAGAGCAGCATCCCTACAGCCTTCACACACTGCTGCTTGGAAGTGACTTATCCAAGCTATTGCAGCCAGTTTGGCTTTTGCTGGCTCACCAAGAATGAGCCACCTTCTGCTCAGATGACAAAGACACTAAATATTGCTGCACCTGCCATGTGCTGCCCAGAGGGGTGCCAGCCACGGTGACTCATGGGGCCTCCAAGGGACACAACTCCCACTAAGCCCAGCTGAGCTGACCAAAGCTTCTTCTGAGACAGACAGAAACACAGAGAAGAACAAGTATGGAGCCATGCCTCCTTGGTACACCATCTTTGTCTTTAGCAGCTTCTCCTTCACCAAAGAGGGTCCTACACACACATTCAGCATGTGTGCTGCCTTGCACAGCCTTAGCCCAGGCTGAGTACCCAGCCACACTCCTGTTTGCTGTGCTTGAGGCAGCTTGAAGGAAGAAATGAATGCACAGTGAGCAGCTCAGCTGCTCTAGCTCAAGGTGAATGTCATCTGCCTGCCCTGTTGCCTCACCTGCTAGCACTTTGGTTTGATACAAACCCTTGCATCTGCAGAGGAGTTCTGACAGGGCAGCCTTTCCAGACCCCTCCTGCTGAGCACTGGTGCCAAAAATGTTAATTACAGCATCATAGCCCCTGCAAGCTCTGCTCATACACAGGAGCATTGACTGATGAGCTTAACAAGGAATTTACCACTCATTCCGATTCTTAGCACAAGTTATTCCTGAACTCATCTGCCAGTTACCTTTTTGATTTCTTCTTTGAGCACAGCTCCATCTTTCAAAGCAGTGCTGACAATCTTCCCTGACTCTAGAGGCAGTCTTGGCTCTACAATTTGCCCATTCTCAGCAATATCCACCCAGATCCAGGCCCCTCTTGTCTCTTCCGTGCCAGCCTGACAGGTCATTCTGCTGCAATACTCTCAGAGGGGCTTCTCCCCGTTTCTTACCCAGCTCTTCAGAGCTATGTGTCTCCTCTCCCCACTCTGGGCAGCTCCCCTCCAAGACCTTCAACATCAAAGTTGCCATCCACTAAGCCTGGATCTTTCCAAACAGCCTGGCTGTATTACATCCACCTGCATGCAGGGACATGCCAGTCTTTGTTGTTCTCTTTTATCCCATTCCCTTCCCTTCCTGGAGAGGCAAAGGTCACCCAGTCATGGGATTTCAGCTCTGACACACTGATCTCAAGCTTTCTCCTTCCTTAGCCAGGGCTCAGTTCCCACCCACCCTCTTGTTATCCATGCCCTACATAGCTGAAAGCCAGTTGAGCTGAAGAGCAATGGAGAACTCAGGCTGTGTTTGGAGCAAGGCAATGCATTTGCTCACAATGGTGAAAAACCAGTGGCTCAGGATGGGGCAGAGTTGTGAGACATCAGATCACACAGCTGATTATGCAGGGTTTCACAGAGCAACCACAATGAGTTTTCACACTTGAAGACCTGCCCTGGAGGTTCTCTGAAAAGCTCCATATCCGAGGATCACAAAGAGCAAGCTCCTGTATTAGCAGTGACTGATGGCTGCCAATGCCAGCTCTCCTCTAGCCCAACTGGAATTTCTTACCACCCTGCACCAGGACCTGTTTTCATTGCACAGAAAGGGATTAAGCTGAAAGGGATTAAGCTCCATGCACAGGCATCTGCTAGCCAGGAGCAGAGCACGAGGAGCCATCCTCCCCTGCAGATTGGCACATCCACAGCAATGGCCAGTTCTTCTCACAGCCAGCTGTGGGGTGGACAGCCAAACTTTGGGAGCAGCCAACACCCGAGGCCACCCTTTGGGCAGTCCCTGTTTCAGGGATCCAGGTCCTACCTGTGCTTTCAGGACAAAAGACAAAATGTGGGAGGTGGTTATGCTCCCACCACACAAAACAATCCCATCCTTTGGCTGCAAAGACATCCAGCTTCTCACCACATGGAGGAGAGGGGCAGAAAGTGAGGTTGAGCACAACCAAGTCTTTTTCTACAGAAAGGCATGGACACTGATGCCTGGGGATCACAAAAGCAGGCAGGAACCCCTGTAGAGAAGCAGTGACCTGTGAAAAATGCTGCAGAACAGTGGAGCATCTCCTCCCACTGAAGAGCATTCCTCTGGAGACACCTGGGCTGGCTGTGCCTCTCCAGCTCCATGCAGCACCAAATTTGTGGGAAATCACAAGTGTATGCCATCTTTCCAGGTTATTCCACTCTCCAGGGCTCAGCTTGTGCTTTAGCACCTTTTATCCCTTCTTCGTGCCACTCTGAACAGGAAGCTGGGCTCAAGGTCTCCAGAGGCCACTTTGCACCCACACCAAGGCCAGCCATGGGCAGCAGCTGATCCCTCACTACTCCTGAATCCCACATGTGCATCTCCCAGGATGGAACACACATCTCAGTGCACCAAGTGCCACCACAGCAATCAAGGGGAAGCTAAACCATGCAGCAGGCTGAGCTCACAGCAGAACACAAAAGCACATGTTCTCTAACCCTGAGCTGCAAATTCTCAAGGGAGAGCTACAGAGAACTATTAAGATGAACTAGCAACAAATTTATAGTTTTATTGACACCATGGATAAAGACTGGTCACTCCTCCTCTCCCCTCATCAGCCACTGCATGCTCCATAGGAAAAAGCACTTGTCCCATCCCATCCCTGCTTTTCCTGTTAAATGTCCAACTTCATCCTACAGCCACACTTGAGATAAAATCTAAAAGGTACTACCTCTGGTCATCAACCTCTGCCCATCCAAGAAATTTTCCCCTTTTTTCCAAGCTTTAAGAAAAAATCCCAATAGAACCACAATCTATCAGAAAACATTTATTTTTCTTGTGTGCTACATTATGCAAAGCTACATCTTCTAATATCTCCAGACCTCACTACATTCAAATCCTAAGCCTGGCAGAGCTGCAGTGCCAGCTGGCACAGGACATCAGCTTGGCATAAGAGCCCTGACCCTTCCCTTCCCAACTTAGTTGCACTCAGCTCAGAAGCATTGTGTCAGACTGTGTTTTGAATAACACTTGGCATTTATCTCAGCCCAAAGAGAAAATGAGGCAACAATAACGAATGACCAAGTGCCTCTGCATTTGGGGTAGAGGGGGAAATCTTAAAGGTGAAGGTGGTGAGTGTTACCTGCTAGAGCTTAAGGCAGAAGCACAGCAAAGCTCAAGGTACTCATCTAAAACCAACCAAGGCAATGTGCTTCATCTCCCCCAGAACAAGGAGCCAAGGACTGTGCAGGATGCTGTGGGGAAGAGAGCCAGCCACTGACTCTCTCTGTGGAGAACAGAAGGCACCCCACCAGAAACAGTGGGTTTTGGTCCCAGGGTGTTTTAGGACACAGCTGAACAAAGCCACAGAATCCACATCTGGTGCTGGGACTGGCTTTAATGCATTTAAATAAACACCCACATAAAGCACAGAAGAACCTGCTCCACAGCTCTGAACAGCTACAGCCACAGCTGAGGGAAGCACCACCCCACAATGGCCAGCTCCTCGTTCTGTTCTACTGCCAGTCCAAAACATTCCTACCCAAACTAGTGCTGGTGGGTTCAGCTGGGAGGGTCTCCTCAGCCCAAACTCAAGACTGAGACACCTCCAGTGCCGGTACCACCCCGCTGGCAGTACCCCTCTGCTCTGCTCAAAACCCGTGGATGACAGGTTAAAAAATGAAAGCAATGTTCTTTAAATGTGTATCCCTGCAAGCCAACTCCATGAAGAGCCTGGATTCTCCTGGCTGCTACCTCTGTGCAGGTTTCCTACCCAGAGCCCTGTTTGTGGGCACCCTGGCAGGAGGCAGCAGCCAGGGCATGCAGCACAGCCTCCCTTTAGCATCGCCTGACCCCAGCCAGCCCAGAAGCGCCTGGGCTCCCCTGCCAGGGTGCATTAAACCAGTCACTGTGTGACACAGCAGGGTGAGCAAGCCAGAGACATCTCCCAACAGCCTAAGGCTGGGAAATAGACTTCCCAGAGGTGCTCAGCACACAAGGCCACACTGGAGTCTTCAGAAATAACTCATGCCTTTCCTTAACTAAAGAAGTAAGCCAAAAAGGTGGTTAACAGCTCTTCTGTGGCAGAGGAGAGACTTCACTCTTCCCAGGTATGCACAGGCAACAAATTATATTTCCTTCCAAGCCTCCAAGTCAAAAGTAGATGGATAGTGGAGTAAAAACACCACTGTATCAAGGACAACTCAATTTCAGTCATTTATTCATTACAGAACTTGAAGTTACTTGGTGGCAGGTACTTGGTGAAGGTCCCCCAGATAAACAACAGGAAGATGGTTGGTACAATAGATTTATATAAAAAGAGTTAAATAGATAAAACAACATGGTAAGCTCTCACTCTTGCTCAAAACAGAGCAGACTGGCCCTGAGTGCAGGTTAATATCATCCCTTCAAACCAGTCATGGTTAAAACCCTGAAGTGCCCATACCCAGAGGACAGCAAGGCATCTGTCCTCACAGTTGAGGCAGGCATGTGCTTCTCAGGCCAGCTCTTCAGGAGCTTGGTTTCAGCTGCTGGGCAGACCCTGCCTGCCAGTAAGGTTCAATCTCGTTGGGCAGGTCTGTAGAACCAGCCCCAGCTTCGGTGAACAAGCACAAGGCCAGCTCTGCTGAAGGTGAGCTTTCAAGTACATCAGGATCAGCCACAGGTGATGAGTTTGAGCCATCTACAAAGATGGCAGAGCCAAGATGCAGGGCAGCACCCCAGACTGCTGCCTTTACTGCACTGAGCCAGATGGAAACCACAGGTTTTGAAGCTGTTCCTGAACCACACACAGTTCAGTCATGCTTCTGCAAGACACCACTTTGCAACTGTGTTAGGACAGACTCTGCCTACTCAAGGTCTCTAGTTTTATGCCAAAAGAAAAATCCCATAGCAAAAGGTCGAAGTATTTCTCTTCAGTTTTCACAATTCCATTTTCAGGAACTGTTCACCTTCTGTCAAGAAGGAAGATGTCTGAAGCTGTGTGCCTGCAGAACAGCTGGCAACATAGGTAGCACCAGAATGAAGAAAACCCATGTTACTGAGACAAGACTCTCACCCCACTGAGATTAGCTTTACTTAATCTAAGAGATCATGGTATTTCTCTAGAGTCTGCTCCTCCAGTTCCAACAGCTTCTGGTAAAGTTTCTCAGCAGTGTCTTCATCCACATCCATCTGGAAGGCAAGGAAACAGCACTGTGAGTCCATCACCTTGGTGGTAGCCAGTGCAGACACCAAGGGCAGCTCTGGGGATAAGCAGGGTGCATTTCCAGCGCTTCTACCTTCACAGACAGCCAACTAAAGACATCTTTAGTTGTCACCAGGGCATAACCCAGAACATATTTTGGGGAACTATCATTACACACTTAGGCTGTTCTTACATTCACTTTCAATCATCACTTCCATTGTCTTCCAGACTCCAGCCTAAGCCAGGAATTACTCTAGGAAACACTGCAGATAACCCCACATCCCTTCCTACTACTTAGCATTCAACAAGCATCTTCCTTCCACTCCAGGCACAGGACCCTTGGCACCAGCCCTCCCATACAAAGCAGATGGCAGACCTCCAGCCAAGCACCTTGCAGCACAAAGCTCCCTCTCCACTGACCTTTCGAGGCTCCACGTAGCATCTCCCCAGTCCAGAAGTACAGCTGTGGTATTTGACATGAGAATCCAGGTACTCTGGCTTCTGTTTGAACAGCCATACCTGGTAAGAGCAGCATAAAGATGTACAAGTCCAGCACACACTGTCCCAAACACCTGTGGGCAAAGACTTGACTGCCAGCAGACACAGAAGACACCACAGGTGCTCTCACCAAGCAGGGGAAGATGTGATATGTCAAGCTCTGAGCTGGCTACCTTCAGATGTGACCTGCCTGAGCCAAGAGTAATGGAGGTTTCTGCTAAAGCAGTTCAGCATGGCTGAACTTGCTCTCACTGTGCTTGAGACACGCTGTGCCCCTCATCACCCACCTCCACCCCTGTGCTGCACATCATTCTCCCTGGTCAGGATGTTTTCCCAAAATCATTTATTTTATGGGTACCAGATGAAGGCCATAAAGCACCATGTGGCTGATCAGCCCTGGGGACAGGGACTCACTGCTGTGTGCTATCTGGGGGTCAAATACAGCACCTACCCACCAGCCTTGCTGACAGGCTCTTTGCTCAAGAGCCACAAGACCCCAGAAGAGCTACTCAGAAGGAAGAAAGAAGCAAGTTGTGAACTACTTACGTGAGCTTCTGCTCCATTATAGGGCGTCAGAGTATAAGTCTTGGCAAAAAATCGGATCTGAGGGGAAAGAAGGACATGGCAGAATTTGTACTGTGGTCCAACGCTTGTTGGCAAGCCCTGAGCAGCCCAAATAAGTTTGTACCTTTATATAATATACTAGAGGTACAAATGCTTCTCAAACTGGGTAATAGGTAACACTACACACTGACTAAAGCATCCCTTTATCACCACAAACTGCTTTCAGGAGCCCCCAGCAAATCAGCATCACCCCAAGGCAGGAACAACAGGCCACACACACCTTGCAGGTGCCTCTTCTGGGTGGGTCTCAAGGGCAGGAATGGCAGGAGGCAGAGGGGATCTGCAGGACTGCCAGCTTTGAGGACAACTGAGGGGGCATTGCCTCTCTGCTGCCAGGAGAAATGTGATCCATTAGGATCAGCTACTGCAGTTGGGGCAGCTTAAGATGAAAGGCAAGAACATCACGGGTCAGAACAGGCTGCCTTCAGGCACAGAACTGCAGTGACCCTGGAAAGCTGAAGGCCAGAGGAAGAAAGGCAAGGGAACTTCTGGGAAAGCACGGGGAGAGGCAATAGAGAGCAGGAAGCTTTGCTTTCTGTAGGGTTGGAAAGAAAACAACACTGCCTTCTAGAGGAATGGAAAGAATGACACTGAAAAACAGGTTGCTCTAGGAATGAACAGCATCTCAAAGCACAGGACCAAGTTGGGGCCACATCCTGAGCTCTGCTGCCAGCAAGCTAATGTTTCACAATCCCAAACAGAACTGGCAAACCTTCCAAAGGGAGCCTTGACAAACACTGCTGTAGCTGAAGGGTGAACCCTGCCCCTCTGAAGTGTCCAGCACCAAACCTCCAAACTCAGCTTGGAAACTGGGGCCCCAGGATGAGAAGGGGAGGGTTTACAGAGGGTCCAGCCTGCCCAGCCCAACAGAAGGAAGAAATCTATACCAACACAGGCAGCAAGGAGCCAGATGTGTGCTATACATCCCTTGCAGTGAAGTGTGTCACAGCCCAAAACCAGCCAGGACATCCACTCACCAACCACATGACGGGCATTAGCAGCTTCCACAGAAAAACAGGCAAAATTCTGTATGTCATGTTGGACATAACGAGCCCAGGACAAACAACACTGGAATACAGACCCTGCAGAGAAGAAACCAAGTCAGTGAGCAATTACACCACAGTTAAAAGAATGGGTCGTGCTCCTTCCCTCATGTACTCCTCAGCAAGAGAAGGTGTGTATAGACATCAGACAGTGATACTCCACTAAGTACCAGAGCAGAGAGCAATTGGATGTAGTGATTTTTAAGAGGTCCAAACTGGAAAGGTTTGTGTTAGATCTATGCCCATTACAAACCCCCAGGGTAGAAAATGCAGCCTCCTGGTGCAATCTCCATGCAGCTCAGCAGCCAGAGCAAATATCCCACAAATTACAGCCCACTCAGACCAAAGAATACTTCTTTAATATATAAGAGCTCATCCTTTTGGGACTAAACCATTTTCTCCCGAAGTGTTTGAGAATGGCACAACCATCACTGCTGGACCAAGGCTGCAGCTGCCAACACAACCCATCAATCCCCCATGACAGGGAAGGCAGGTTGCTTGTACAGCTCACTGGCAAACCTGAGCAGCAGCACAGAACCACCAGCAGAGCTTGCAGCTCCAGTGCTTGTAGGCAGCACTGCCAGAGCAGCCCTGTTCTTAATAGGCAGGGACACCTGAAAAAAAGAGCCCTTTGCTCTTTAACATCAATGCTGATCTAAAGAGAAGAACTACTCCCAACATCTCCAGCTTTGGGAAGTTTTTCTGGCAAGAACTCCAGAATCTGGCAATCTGTCAGATTCTCTACCCCCTACACCACCAGTTCAACCTCAGCCATGTTTAGCTCTTACTTGTGCATTAAAGAATGCATCAGATTGCTATGAGTGAATGAATGCAACTAGGTAACAACAATGTCATGATAATTACAAACAGTAGTAGCTCATTAGGTTTCTGCAGCAACACAAACCCCATCATCACCTGGCCATTAAATTTCCTGTTCAGAACCACACTTGTTAGGTCAGTGGCATATTTAGAGGAACTGTATGATTCCTGCCCCTTGGCATGCTGATAGTCAGAGAGGCTGAAGGCAGACTCCCTGGCGTTGCTGGAGGAGGTCCAGATGAGTCGTGAGGGCTTCTCATTACCGCAGAGTAGAGACTGAAGCTGACGAACCTGGAAAAAAGAATTGTTAACTTATTTAACACAGCAGTTTCCCACTCTTAGGGTGTAACTTCACAGCACCTAAGGCTGTGAGCTTCTCTCAGTTTTCTCAGCCAGCTTTTCTAGACTAGCCAAAAGCAGACACTTGTATGAGCAGCTGTCATTCCGCTGGACAGCTCAGTTGAGCACCTCAGAATTTAATACAGCCAAGCCTTAGCATTTACCCTGGATGGATAACTACAATGATTGACTTCTCTCTGCTGGCTCACTAAAGTAACCTCAAAATTATATAAACTCTTGCAACAAAAGTCATCATTTATTGCTATTTAAACAAATGTCAAGGCCTTTATCCTGTCATTCTCTGTCATCAGCATCTGAACCTGTGAGATCTGTAGTGCCCAGACCCATTGCTACCCATATCAAAATCAGAGTAAAGGTTCAGTCCTCATATGAAGCCTCACCAGCATGAAGTGTCCAAAGAGGTTGGTAGCAAACACCTCCTGAAACCCATCTCCATTCAGCCTGTCTGTCTGGGTCATGATGCCTTCCGCAGTGGTCAGCATGTGGAGCAGCTTCCTGGAAGCCAAGGAAGGAGATAGTGAGGAACACTCCCATGAGGAATCCAGCACTCACCCACTTCAGCTGTAGCCCCTATCTCACAGGCTCCGCACAGCTTCACCTTCAAGGGCAATATTAAACCGTGAAAAAAATAGATGGGAAAGGCCTAGAGAGTATCCTCGGCCCTTTATTTGCAAGTGCCTCTATACTGACCAGACCAGAGAAGACTTGTCCCTTCCTTCACTTTCTCGTGGTAAACTACTGTCCAAAAGAACTTAATCCTTCATTTCAGCTCAGATAACTTAATCAAGCTCCAGCACTGGGCCATGGCTAATGCAGGCAAGGAAACCAGTGCGGCGGCAGCGCGCAGCACCCCAGCAGCTCTGTTAGACTCACACAGGTCACTGCGCTCCTCAGCCCAGCCTCCCCGCGCTGCCATAGAACAGCAATGCCCACACCAACGCCGTGAGCGACACAAAGCACTGTGATCCACTGCTATGAACAGCTCGCAGGAACCTATACTGGCATCGCTACAACAGTAAGGAGACCCAGAGTTCAACGGAGCAGCATTTCTCATGCAGTGGGAGGGGCTGCAAGCTTTGCGTGGCCTCTTGCCCTTCCCATGCACCCAGCAGGCCTCACACCCGGGAGCAGAAGTGGCACTGGGTGCCTTGGGCTGCCCTAGCACCCAGCCGACAGACCCACCCCACACAAGAGCGTGCACCCCAGGGACGTGCTCTATCTCACACCAAGGAGGGAAACGGGCTCTTCAGCACGGGACCCAAGAGCATATCCTGCCGATGCCATCACCCCGTGCTTCCCGCAAGCAGGGGGCTGGAACCCCCGGCAACACCTCCTACCCGGTGAGAAGACCGTGCCAGAGCGCCTTGAAGTTCACGTGCGGGTTGGGCATGATCCCAGCATTGAGGTAGACGAAGTCCAGGCGCTGAAACCTGCGTGGAGAAGAGCGCAGCGGTGGGAGTAGGAGGGGGGTCAGAGGCGCCCGGTGGGGCGGAGCGCGGCAGGGCCGGCTGACGGGCACACCGCATACCTGCAGCGGAGCTCGCGGGCGGCCCACAGCACGGAGGCCAGGTTACCCAGGTCCACCTCCACGGTGGACACCTGGGCGGCGGGGTGGGTGGCCAGAATGAGGTCCCGCGTGGCTTCGCTCTTCTGCTCGTTGCGGCAGGCGATGCAGAGGTGGATGCGGCCATCCTCCTCCAGCAGCCGCTGGCACAGCGCCAGCCCCACACCTCTGCAACGGGATGGTGTCAGAGAGAGCCCGGCCCCGCCCGGGCCCCCCCGGCCCCCCGCGCCGCTCACCCGCTCGCACCGGTCACCAGCACCACACGCTCCATTGCTGCTCCGCGCCCGCCGCGCCCCGCTATAAGCGCTGCCGGCCCCGCCCCGCCCGGCGCCGCAGCCAATCGGCGGCCGGCACGGGGGCGGGGCCCGCGCCGCCGGTGGCGTGATGGTGGCCCGCGCGCAGGGGGCGGGGCCACCGTGACGCGGCCATGAGGGACCCGCCCCCGAGGGACCCGCCCGGCGCACAGGCCACGCCCGCGCCGTATTGCCCACGCCCCGTCCGGCGGCAGCCCGGGTGTTCCCGCTGTCGCTCCCCTCCCTCCCCCCCTTCCCAGGAGCCGGCTGTGCCCCGCTCTGCTGCGCGCTGCCATCCCTTGCCGCCGAGGAAGGCGGACGTGCCCAGCAGGTCGCCGTTCCCTCGTGCCGCCGTGGCGGGGAGCTCTGGGTGCGCAGGGCCCTCCGGGAGACCTCTCGGCAGCCCTGCTCCTGGCAGGGTCCCAGCTGGAGCAGGGAATGGACACACCGGACCCCACAGCTGCCCCCCAGACACCCCGGCGTGTTGTTGAATGCAGGGTCGTGCAGATCGTGCAGAGTGCCCGGGCACTGGGAGCTGCAGAGGTGCCTCACCTGCCCCAGTGCACCCAGCCTGTTGAGGCACGGCTGCGATGGGCCACGACGCACCTTGAGCACGGAGGCCGTCCCAGGGGACACGCAGAGGAGCATCAATTCCATGACACGGACAAAGCCCATCCTCGTCTTGACACGCTCAGCAGGGATGAGACATCCTCTGTACAAGCCAGTAGGAGCATACAGGAGACCAGCCAGTCTCCTGCGGGGCACAGCCCACCATCCCTGCCCTCCCCTCTCCCAGATTCAGGGTCCTGCTCTGGCCCCGCTGCTGGACGTGTCCTGACGCGGATGCTAAGCCTCAGAGCGTTACCCACCTCCCTCCCACCCGCTGGGATGGACAGCTAGTGTGGGTCAGCCAGCTGCTCTCTTGATCATCCTTGCTCCAACTCTCTCAGGCTGTTAGCTCTGTTCCACACCACATCCCGGCACACAGTGCAGCTCCAGGGCCCCCCAGCCCCGGAGTGCCCACAGGGGAGGTGAGCTGAGCTGCCTGCAGAAGCGCCACAAGGAAACCACGCAGCCAGATCACATACTGAGTGTCTCTTCAGCGGGTTTGCCCCTACACACAGGTGCATCTACTGAATATACACATGCCTTAGCCATGGGATGCTGGGAACTGTGCCACGCGCGCCTGCTGGTGCTGAACTAGTGCGTAAAAATGTGTGGAGGGGTCCATGGACCCTCAAGTACACAGTTCCTCGTGTCCAGCCGCAGGAGGGTCTGAGTTTGAGGTGTGGTGTGTAACCTGCCAAGGCACATGGCTTTGGCACCTGCCTCGTTTGCTCAGGATGCTGGCTGCTTCAGGAGGATGGACAGGTGCCAGAATGCTGTAGCATGTTCAGGGTGGCAGAGCCCAGCTCAGGTGCTTCAGCTGGACTGTGATCCCAGGTTGAGAACCAGGGAGAGCTGGAGCGCCCTGCTCCATGCCCGTGGGGCTGTTGCAGGCATGGGCAGCAAGCAGCTGCCAATGAAACTCTGCTACATGCATTCCTCTTCTGGCAGATGAAGATGTAGGTTAACCCTGGGGGAGGAGGACCTGGGTATTTCCCCACGGAACTAAGAGGTGCTAGCATCCTGCAGCCAGCTGCCATGCACCACCCGTGGGGCATCCAAAATGTATTTCTTGGGCAGTTGAGCTGCCCTGGAGTGACTGTGATTGGTGAGGGAGTGTCCCCTTGGCACAGGATGCCTGCTCCTCCCTGGCTGCACACTCCAGCAGCTGGGTGAGGTGCTGGGAGCACCCCCAGTCTTCTCCCTGTGCAGCTGGAGCTGGCCAGCAGGTTCTTCCTGCCTCTCCATATGGCATGTCCAAAGCCCCAGATGTCCGCGGAGTCTTTGTTTTCACCCCGCGATTGCACAGCCTATTGAGACCTGGTGGCAGCTCCCAGCTCCTCCCAAAACCAGTGGTGGCTGCCAGTCTGTCCCTGCTCCAGCAGGCACAAACCTGCACACATCCCTTCCCCAGGTGCCTGCCCTGCATGTGGGCCAAGTTTCCTCACGGAGAAAGTCCAGCTGAAGATCACCCCCTTCAGCCAGGGAAGAGAAGCCGCTCTGGCC
The DNA here is from genome assembly GCF_050655825.1 of Lonchura striata. NCBI lineage: Eukaryota > Metazoa > Chordata > Aves > Passeriformes > Estrildidae > Lonchura > Lonchura striata. The sequence goes on along the minus strand of NC_140710.1, from coordinate 32,193,363 downwards.
CAGTCCTTGTCACCAGGAACACGCTGCACCAATAAATAACCCTTCCCGAGCCCACGCTGCTGCCGGGCTCAGGGCTGCGGGGAAGAGGGAGGTCTGAGCCGTCCCACGCCGTGGGGCTTTGCTGTCCTTGGGGGTCTCCTCTGAGGCCTCACTGCACAATGAGAACACGAGCAGCTGCTCGGGATTTATGGCTAAGTCCTTGTGAAGTGGCTTCTGTTTGCATCTGGGGCTCCTCTGGGGACAGGGAAGGATGGGGACCAGGATAGGCAGGAGCCAAGGGTCATTCTTCACTGGCTGAATCCTGGAGAAGGCGATGGATATCCTGGAAGGAGGGACGATCTTTAGTGTCCCGTCTCCAGCAGCTGAGCATTAGCTTATAGACCGAGTCAGGACATAGCATGGGCTGGGGAAGGTAGGTCTGCAAAACAAAAGGCAGAAATGGCAAAGAGAGAATTACTGCCACAGAAACCAATGTGCAAACTGCTCCTGGAGAGCCCCATTTCTCGGGGTGCCCCATCTCTCCATGGCCTGGGGTGGGGGCTGTGCTGCCATGTGCCCAGAGGCAAGTTGACCCCCAGATGGGGACACCTGCCCCTGTCCCCCAGACCCTAAGTGCTGCAGTGGGGTCAGTGAGCAAGCAATGCCTTGGGCTGCATAAAGTGCAGCATTTGCCACTATGGGCCCTTCACCAGGATTCCTTCCCAGAGTTCCTGTCCCATAGCTGCCTCACAGCCAACCTCCCTATCTGGTCACCTTAAAGTCTCTTCCCAGGCCCCTAATGTCCTAGGTGCACCACTGGTCCTCTTGTCCTGTCCCTCCCGTCCCGCCCTACCTGCCGGCCCTGGTCCCGGAAGAACTCGCCGGTGTTCTCAATGACCTGCTCGTCAGACATCTGGGAGTAGGGCTGCTCCCGGCAGAGCGTGAAGGTCTCCCACAGCGTCACTCCAAATGCCCACACATCACTGGCTGTTGTGAACTTGCCCTGGCCAGAGGGAGCAGAGCAGGGTCAGGCATGGGCTTTACCCCATCCTGTTCCAGAAGCTGTAGGTGCTCGGTGATCAGAACCTTGTTCTGGATGCTTCAGCATCCAGATCTGGTCCGAGAGAGGTGTTTGTCCCCACAGACCTGCTTTCTGCCTGGGGCCAGAGTCTGGTGAGCTCCAGATCTGGCTGGCAGTGACTGCTCTGGGGCTTGTCAAGGACCCAGCTCCTGCCAAAGGTAAAAGCCAACACTGCTCCCTCTTCCAGGCCTGACCATGGCCAGGATAAAATGCCAAGCATTCTGCTTAAAGAATGTCCTGCACTGGGACATCAAAAATCACCACAGTCCCCCCAGCCTGCCTCGAAAAGCTGCCACCACTCCCACTTTCCCCATGCTTCGCCCTAAATCTGGGCTGCAGTAGCAGAGACCCCGCCATCCCTCCTGCACCCCCCAGCCCAAGGAAACAGGGCAGTGAGCAACCCCAGAGCCATGTCATTGTCCATCAGAGGAACCCAGGCCCCGTGTACCAGCAGGATGCTCTCCCAGGACATCCAGCGGATGGGGAGCACCGCCCGGCCCTGGATGCGGTAGTAGTCCCCACTGTAGAGGTTCCTGCTCATCCCAAAGTCGGCGATCTTGATGGTGTAGTGCTTCCCCACCAGGCAGTTGCGCGTGGCCAGGTCTCGGTGCACGAAGTTGAGGGATGAGAGGTACTTCATGCCCGAGGCGATCTGGGTGGCCATGAACCGCAGGTCACTGTCAGGGGCACACGGGACGAATGAGCAGAAGAAAGGAAGGACAACAGCCAGAAGGTGCACGGCTCCAGGCCGAGTGTCCCAGGAGCAAGCAGCACTGCCTGTCCCTGCTCTCCCAGGCAGCCCTACCTGACGGTGGGTGCGTGGGCAGCAGCAGGACCGCCTGCCTGCTGGCGGGACAGGAACTGGTTGAGGTCCCCATTCTCCATGTACTCGGTGATCATGCACAGGGGATCATCTGTGATGCACACCGCCAGCAGCCGGATGATGTTGGGGTCCTTCAACCGCGACATGATCTTGATTTCCTTCAGAAAATCATTCCTTTCCGGAACAGAAACCACACGGATGGGATAGATAGAGCCAGAGGGGCACAGAGGTGAGCACAGACTGGCCAAAAGTGCCACTCACCCACCCAAGCCTCTTGAGGGACCTGTGGGTCCCGTCCCCTGAGACTGCAGAAGATGAGCTGCAGAGTGGGCTCAGCAGGTAGATAGGCACTGGGGAGCCGATTAGGACCAAGGATCCTGACATATGACAGCCCAGCATCCCCAGAGAGCTCAGGAGTGTGGTCCTTGCAGCTGCATACTGGGCATACGGCTAATGGAGACAGGGAATGCTTTCCAAGCATCCCAGCTCTCCTGTTGAGGCTCTGCATGGGGGCAGTGCTGGGGTGTGTGCCCCTCTCAGTCCCTACCTGGCATTCTTGTTGGCATCTGTCCGCAGCATCTTCACAGCCACCAGCACGGGGCAGTCAGAGCTGCCATCCAAGCCCTCTAGGGCAAAGTCCTTCCCTGTGAACTTCTCCATCCCCTCCACTTCACAGAGGTGAACCTGGGGGAGTAAGGGGCAGCCATTACCTCTGCTGACTGGCAGCCTTCCACAGCTCCTGCGAGCTGGGAAGAGCTTTGCCTGATCCCTGCTCAGAGCAGGCCCAGTTCTCGCTCACCTCCCCAAACTGGCCTTCCCCCAGCTTCTCCTTGAAGGTCAGCAGCTTCCTGGGGAACTCCTCAACGGCCACATCCTTGCCAGTGAGCAGGTCCATGGTGAGGGCTGGCACTGAGTAGGTGTTGCTGCCTGTCACACCCTGCAGGTTCACAATGTCGGCCTCGGCGTAGTGCGGGACACCCTCAGGGACGCTGGCCTGGGATGGCTTGGTGGGGCAGCTGCAGCCTGGGGGGACACCGCGGGGCCAGCCCTGCCATGGGTGTCCTGCCCTGCACCCTCTGCTCCCTGGTGGCTGCTCACACAGTCCCTTCTGCCCCAGAGCCCCCGTAGGGCTGCATTCCTTCAGGCAGCACAGGCTGCTCCACTCCTTCCCCACCAATGGCAAACACACCAACCAAGCCCTAAGCACCAGAGGAGCAGAGATCAATGCCTGACCTCCAGATCATTGAGGAAGAGGTGCCAGAACATCCCAAGGATGACAGTGGGACACAGCTTAGTCAGGAAGTGGATGTTGGTGATGGCTCTCAGTCACAGGCTTTGTGTGACCTTCATGTGGGCTGCATGGGGACTTGTGTGACCTCTCCCCTCTGAGACAAAATGTTTGGAGAGTGGCCAAAATCTGGGGCTGGAGAGAGGGGGCTGCAGCAGGCCCAGTGAATGGTGTCCTGGCCCTCACCTGTGAGATGGCTGTGAGCACACAGGATGTCCTGGCTCTCACCTGTGTCCTCCTCCCCCAAGGTGAACTCAGGCAGCTTGCGGATCAGGCGGGAGGGCTCCTGGTAGTCAGGTCCCAGGGGGAAGATGCGGTCATAGGTGGAGCTGGACTCCTGCTCGCTGGGGGAGGATGAGCGGTTGTGGTTGAACATGCTGGACTCGCTGGGCAGGGAGAGGCTGACGGTCATTTCATCATCCAGCATCCTCCGTGATGCCTGTGACAGCGGGGCAAGGGAGGAGAGAGGTAGGGTTCCCCACAGCATGGGGAGGATGGTACCGGGGATGTGCCCAAACCTCCTCTCTAGTGCCTTGTCCCTGAGTTGCAAACCCTGCCTGGGTTTGTCCTCATGTTCCCCCTTTCTCATGTCTGGGTTTGGCTCCATCAGTTCTGTGAGTGACCTTGATGGTGGCTGTGGTGAGAACCCTCCACACCCAGGCTCCTGTTTCCCAGATCAGCTTCAGGACAGAGGGATGGACAAACAGGCAAATCCTAAAGTCAACACCCTGCTCAGCTAAGTCTCCTTTCTTGGGAGATGGGTGAAAAGCACAGCCTTTCTGAGGAGGGGAAGGAAGCATCAGCCCTTGCGTGGAGTCTGTCTTCTCTGTGCTGAGCTCCCAGAAGAACCTGCCCAGAATGACGTCACTGGCCACACCATGCTTGCCCACCTTCTCCAGCATCTTCTGCCAGAACTGCCGCCACAGTATGATGACAATGATGGCCACCAGGATGAAGATAATGGCCACCAGGCACCCAATCAGGATGCGCGTGTTGCTGTCGTCTACCTTGAGTGTGGGGTCTAGCCAGAGAAGGGGACAGAGAGGGCTGGTCACAGTGGGGCGTGGGGAGATCCCCTGCCCCTTTCCTCTGTGGCATGGGGTACAGTGCCCACCCAGCACAGAGTGACATGCTTCCCATGCTTACCGTAAGTGGTGGGGACCACAGGTGCCTCGGCGGGGGGCACTGAGTTGTTGTACATGGCTGCATCTGGCCAGGGAGCAGAGAACATCAGAGTGGGGGTGTGGATGCCCCACAGCCCCGCTATCTCCTTGAGCCTCCCACCCAGGAGAAACTGGTCCCCACGGGGCTCGTGGCGATGGGTACCTGACTGGAAGGTGATCTCACTGAACATCATCCAGGTGTCAGCGAAGTAGTACTGGCACTTGATGGCACTGGCCATGCGGTGGAGCAGAGGCACGGTGACGAAACGGGCGCTGGGGTTCACATCATCCAGCACCAGCACTGAGGAGACCGCGCCAGGCTCCCACTCGCTGGCGTCCGCACGGAAGTAGCACTGCACCTCCTTGAAGATCTTCACACCTTTGGCGAACATGTTGTTGCAGTGGACCTGTGGGGCAGCCTGTCAGCACGGCCAGTGAGGGGCACGGGGAGGGTGACAGGGAAGGGGGGGTGAGGACCTTCATGGCGGTGAAGTTCCTGATGCGGTCGAACTCGAAGGTGATCTCCACGTAGCCGCCAGCCGTGCTCTCGTTGCGCCAGCCCACGTAGTCATAGCCTGGCCAGACGTGGTACTCGTGGGTCTGTGTGAAGTCATCCAGCCCCGACACCCCATCCGTCAGTTGGCCCAGGCCCTCTGTCATGCTGGCACGTGCAAAGGGACAGAAGGAGTGTGACTCTTGCCAGCCCCACAAACCTGCACCACCCAGCACCTCACCGGCCCCAGGACAATCCCAGTGGGGATTTTGTTCCTGATGTCCTCTTTGGAAAAGGCTGTGGGGCGCTGAACATGTAACATAGCTAGAGCAAATCCAAGGGAAGGGCTGGAGCTGCTTCCCCCATCACACTGACCCCCGTTTCAGGCTGGCCATGTCCCTCACCTCAAGCAAGCATTTGCTCTGCTGAGGAACAGCCTGAAAATGCAGGGAAGAAACATGCTCCTCGCCTGCTCTCCAGCATGGGACCCAGTCCTCACCTGTACCCAAAGGCCCCGTCGTACACTGAGTCATTCAGGTAGATGATGGTGCCCCCAGGAAGGATGAGCTGCTGCCCGATCGGCGCATTGTAGGACACCAGCCCATCTGCAGGGAGGGAAGGGTGAGTGCATGGACACCCCGCCAATCCCACTGCTGCAGGACATACAGCCCCCGCCGGAATGGCCAGCACCCCAGGATGGGCACTGGGGACATGGACACAGGCACGGGGCTGCAGCACCCACCCAGCCAGGCACAGCCATACAGCTCCACACGCAGGCAGACGTTCATGGAGTGGTCAGTGACGGGGATGAAGCGGACAAAGCGGGCGATGAGGGGTGGCTCCAGGTCCTTGAGGACGATGTCGTAGGTGTTGGTGTTTCCATCTAGCGCCTGGAGAGAGAAGCACGGTGGGGATGGGCAGGAGGAGCCCCGTCACCCCCCATCCAATGCAGCCCCCACCTCACCTGCTTCCCATGCCGGTTCCTCCAAGAGATCCAGCGGGTGCCATCCCGGCTGTAGTTGATTTTATACATGGGGGCAAACTCATTGCCGTGGCCCTTGGCATGGCGCCCCTGGGTGCCCACCAGTGTGATGAAATGCAGGGCTTGCAGGTCAATCTGCAGGAACTCCTTCAGGTCATTTGGCTCCACTGGGGTCTTGGGGCACCAGGCTCCATCGCCCTCCTCCGAGTCCAGCCTGTGACCCCAGAGTGGAGGAGCTGTTTGCACGTGCCTGAGGCCAGCCCCATGTCCCCCATGGAGGGAGACCTCCATGCCAGCCCAGACCCTGCTGTGGCTCCTGCAGGAGGCCCACGCTCACCGTCCATACTTGGCAGCCGTGGAGTCAGACCAGTGGCTGGAGGCTGAGATGTCCTCGTCAGGGATGTGCCCACCCGACATTCCCAAGGGGTACCGACACACCGCTGCAATGACACCGGCAGGGCGCTGAGCAGGAGGGAATCCCTCCATGGAAATGGCCTGGGCTGGGGCACATCCACTGTGCTCCAGGGCAGCACTCTCCATCCCTCTGGCTTACAAAGAGAGGACAAAGCAAGGAGGGGACAGTCCTGCCAAAGCAGGCACCTTCCCGGGCAAGTGAAGACTCTGGCCAGAAGCAGATGTCAGCCCAGCTTCAAGTGGGAAGAAGGGGAGGTGGCTCCAAGGGCTGATGATCATGCCGAGCCCTGTCTCCAGGGATCTCCACAGCCTTGCTGGCAAGGATCTTGGCTGCGATGGAGAGCCTGTGAGCTGGCACTGCTGTCCCCATGCTCCAGAGGGCTCACTCCAGAGACCACTTGCCCAGAAACCTCACTGGCAGCGACTGTGCCGTGCTGCCCTGCTGCTCCCTGTCCCTGCCTGGGGAAACAAGTGACCAAGACAAGCACTCATCCTCCCTGACGACCCCTCAGCTCCCACCACCAGCCCCACTCCTGGCTGGGCTGCAAGTGGAAAAGTACCCGGGGTGGCAGGCGGGCTGCACCCCTGAGTGGCAGCTGACTCCCTCAGCACTGCATCCTCACTGCTTCACAGGAGTTATTTTTTCATGCCTGGCTGCCAAGAGCACTGCTGAAAGGGCAGCTTGTTTAGCCATGTTTACTGTCTGGCTGCTGGCTCCAGCCCACCACGGTCCCGCCACACACCACCCCGAGCAAACACCCACACTGAGGTGGCAAGGACCAGGCAGGACACTGTGCCTGGGCCACCTCCTACCCCACAGCCCCTGGCTCGCCTGGCACCATACCCACAAAGAACCCATGTCCCATTGTGTCACCATCCCTGGGACACCACACACAGAGACCATATCCTGCAGATATCAGGCAGAGGGATGAGCGCACCTTCATTGTGAGCATTGGCACAGTGGGAGCATCTCTTCTTGTCTCCTGCTCTCCCACTCGTGATGCTCTGCAGAGCACAGCTCCCACTGAATTCCCATTTAATTCTTGCCAAAAATGGAGCCAGCCCTGTGGTTTTGTCTTGGTAATAACAATCCTGGCCAGGCAAATCCAATTCTGCCAGCCATAGATGTCTGCAGGAGAAACAGGATTTCCTCCCTAAATAAGCATCGTGCAACCTCCAGGGAAGACCCAGCTAACTCCTCGCACAGATGGAAGTCTTTGAAGGGACTTGTTAAAGGGACTCTCTGGGGAAACCCTGGGAAAACGTGGGCTCTGTCCATTCCTGCAGCACAGGATGGGACTGAGCCCTGCAGGAACAGCCATCTAAACACACTTGTGCTGCTGGCTGGCACAGTGTTGTGGTTTCTGAGCAGAAGCCAGGTACCCAACAAAGCCAGCCTTGGTTTGCTGCAAAACTGCCACAGAAGGCACAGCCCAGCAGAGAAAACAATAGCTTGGCTACTGGCAGCCTCCAGACTCAGTGAGCCCCCGTGGGCAAGGGCCCCACTCAGAGCCCAGGGCTGTCATGCTTTGCCATGTCCAGCACCTTGCCAGCTGCCAGGGGCCGGACAGCACCTGTGGCATGCTGGGGAGGGGCTCTGAAGGTCACTGCAGTGCCCAAGTGAGGTGCAGGACAGCAGAGTGACCAGGCAGGTGCAGGCTTGGGGGCCATCACATACTGCTCCCAGAGCTGAGAAAATCCCAGAGATGATGGAGACAATGCAAGTCCAAACTTGACCATCTGGCAGGAGCAGAGCTGCAGCCACCTGGTCCCTGTCTGACTTACCGGGGTTGACCTGGGCTCTGGCAGCACGTGGGACGTGCAGCAGCAGCAGCAGCGGCAGCAGGGCAGGTCTGGGGGTGGCCAACATGTCGACAGTCCTGTGGACAGAACCAGGACTCGTCACACTGAGGCAGCCAAGGAGGGGGCAAATACCAGCCCTGCTGAGGGTGGGAGCGCTTCTCCTGCACCAGACCCCATGTCCGCACCTCAGCCTCAGAGGAGGAACAGAGCCCCAAGCCTTAGATCTGTGGTGGTGGTCACAGGGATCCCAGACACCACCCCTGGGAGCCATGGTGTGCCACATCTACATGGAATGGCCACAGGAGCCGCGGGAAGCTCCCTGGGCTCTGCCTAAGCCAGCACTGGCCGCCTCCACCGCAGGGCACAAAGGCTCTGGCCTGGCCGCCCACCCTTGGCTGCCTTTAAAAGAAGAAGTTGCACAACCCCATCACATAAGGCAATAATAGCAGGGTGCCAGAGCGGTTTCCTGCCTGCTGGCTCCAAGAGAGGAGAGATAATCACCCGAGATTTACAGAGTATTTACTCTGATAGCTCCCCACGGCAGAGAGGACGCCAGGGCCACGTGTGACACAGAAAGTGTGACAAAGGGAGTGGGAGCCAGCTTGCATCCTCTGCCTCGAGGGGAGCATGGGATGGGGCTGGAGGGGTCCTGGGAACGGGGCTTGGGCCACAGCATGGGGAGAAAAAGGACTGGTGCTGCTGGAGCTTCTCCTCAGAGGGGACAAGGAGACCTCCCCAGGAGGTGCCTGCCCTTGTGTCAGGGCTGTCACCACAGCCATCACCTTGGCCCTCACCAGACAGCTGCCAGGAACCCCCAGAACCTGAGCAGCTCCCACCCACCTCTGGGTGACCACCATGGAGTGTGGCACCATGCTGGGAGAAGCACCAGGGACACCCCCAAATGTCACCAGCTCTGCCCCAGACTCCCTGAGCTCCCCTTATCTGCCAAGAGGACATTTTCACACCAGCAACAGATGCGATCAGTTCTCTTTCTATTAAAAAAGGCTGTTTTAATCGAGTTTAAATATACATTAACTTTTGAAAGAGCAACCTTCTAACCTGGGGGTTCCCCAAGACCCCAGTGGAGCCAAATGACCTGAAGGAGTTCCTGCAGATTGACCTGCAAGCCCTGCATTTGACCACAGCTCCTGGCCAAATGGCCTAGCTGCTGGGGTAAATCCCAGCCAAGCCCACTGCACCAGGGATGTCTGTCCTGGCTGGCAAATCCTTGAACCAGCTCAACACCACTGATGCTGCAGGTGAATGCCTGCTTGTGTCCCACGGCCTTGTCCCCACCACCAAGAGAAAGGCTAAACACACCAAAACAGCTGCCCACATCCCACAAAGCCAGCTTGGAGGTGCTCGATATGGCCCTGGTTGCCACCACAGCTGGGGCTTGGCATGGCAGGAGCAAGACTGGGGCTTGCTGTGGCCACACCAGCACCCAAAGGGAGAGCAAAACCCCAGGAGCTGCCACTTGCACTCTGCAAGAAGCTCTCCATACTCCACAGCACCCTGGTGGATTTCTGGGGGACTCTGCCAAGACCAAAATCTCTGCAGGAGGCCCAAGTAAACACCTGCATTTGGGATGATTTCCCCCCGCTTTTTTCTAATTTTCCTTTTTTTTTTTTTTTTTCTTTCCCAAAAAGCACATATGTGGCTGCTTTTTTTCCCCCCTATTCCCAGCTGGGAAACTGTAGCTAGGTTGCAACTAACTCAGCTGCAACTGGGAATTTCAGTTGCATTGCCCAGAGGCACACACAAGAAGCTCCTGCATTTGATGACGGCCAGTTCCCCCCAACATTAAAATATTAATTTCCTTCTGCATTCCCAAAAAGTATCCAGGGATATTTTCCCCTACTATTCTTTCAGGCTGAGTAAACTCCTTAAGCATCAGGATACCACATGCTGTAATCTCCTGCAGGGAATGTATTTCCATTTAGCCTAGTATAAGGAAATCATCCCCACGTAGCCACTGGGAAGTGCTCATTGCTCCTCAGGGGTGTGGGGCTGGGGGACAGTGCGGGGACAGTGACTCGGGCCACAAGGCTGAGGGCTAAGGTACACATGGTCAAGCACAGGGGCAGTACTGGCAGCCCAGCTGGAAATCAGTTTGGTCCACCAGCCTGGCAAAAGGGATGGCTTTGCAATGCTTTGACTGAAAATGTTTGCTGAAAATTTTCAATCACTGGAAAGTTTTAGTGCAGACAGTTTTTGGAGCTCCTCCCTGGCATCGCCTGGACTTCAAGTTTCCCTTGGCTGCTGCTTTTTTGTTGTTTTCCCTTATTTCCCTCCTTCCTTATTCTACTGAAATAACCAAGGGAAATAACTGGGGGAGAAACAAAATCTGCTTTTGTTAAGAGACAACCCCCACCTGAGCCATGGTCCCTCTGGCTGTCAGCCTATTCCAAGTGAGGTCCCCAGCTTGCTTCCCAGGTGCCCCTTTGCTGGCACTGGAAGAGCATCATCTCGGGGGGTGGAGGGGAGGGGGCCATTGGATGGCAGCAGCCTGCACCCCTTGTGCACACCAGGTCCTGGACACAAGTCTGCCAGGGCTTCTAGGGCTCCTGTTGCAGAGCCCCAGTCCTCATATGGGGCTGGGGCTGCCATCCTGCTAGGTGAGACAGGTCAAGACCACTCAGAGAATGTCCCTGAGTGATGACAGGCTCGCTGTGAGCCTGGCCCAAGAGTGTTTGGATAAGGGGGTTCAGGATCCCTGCCCCAGTGGCACTACAGCCCCCAGCATGCCGTGCTGCCAGCAGCCTTGGCGGGAGCACAGTGCAGCATGCTGGGACCCGTAGTCCTCCTCCCTTCCAAAAATGCCATTTTAGACTTTTCTGGGCTGGATGCAGCCCCATTTCCTGCAGCAGCCAGAGCCTCCCCAGCCACGGGCTGGCTGGCTCAGCCCAGGGCATCGCAGCTGTCCGGGGTGCGAGGAGCAGCCAGCACGTCCCCACAGCTCCAGCTGCCCTGGTGAGACCTGCCAGGAGCAGGGCTGGGGACCTGGGGACAGCATCCTGTGGGTGCTGCATCCTGCAGCGCTCCCCGGCAGCCACAGCCCCAGCCCCGTGCCACGCTCCATGCCACAGCCTCGCCCGCCGCCAGCAGGGCTGGCAGCATTGCCCCGACGCCACCCAGGGCTGGCAGCACGAGTGGGCTCCCAGCACCAGCACTGGGGCACGAGGCTCATGAGCACCAGGGCAGTGGCCTTGCGCTCGCTTTGCCAGTGTGACCTGGTGCCTGGCTAGGGGACCCTGGGGACAGCAGCGCCTCCCTGGCTGACCAGCACTGCCACCAGACACATCGGTGGGAGCTGAGGGACACCAGGAAACACTGTCCTGGCACAAGACATGGGGAAAACACCGGCACTGTGGTGTCAGCTGGCGAAAAGGGGTCGATTGTCACCTCCCCGAGTGAGGACAGTGCCCAGCTGCTGCCCCAGACCCTTCCCAGGCAGACCTCCACCCCAGCCCCTCTTCCTGGGCTCAGCTGTGGAGCACACTTGACCCGTATCCCCCCAAAATCCCAAGCCTAGGAGGGTCACACACGTCCCCACGCAGCCCAGAGTGACTCACCGGAGTGGGGCTGCGGCGGAGGGCGGGTGGGCTCCTCGCCCCTCGCCCGGGCCGGGGGAGCCAGGTGAGGAGCGAACTTCCCCGGGCTGATGCAAGATGCCTCTGGGAGCTCGCTCGCATTCTGCGGATTCCTGGGAGCCGGCCAGAAATCCCACAATCCTAGATCTTGCACATTTGGTTTCAATTAGGGAGCGGAGAAGGGGAGCCAGTCAGCGATCAGGGCTGGTGTTTCGGCAGAAGTTATTTTCCTCAGCCCGAGGGAATGTGCGCAGAGCTATAATTTACAGCAAAACCCATTCATAGCACAAGAGAAAAAAATAAAAAAGTCCCTGTGGCCAGCAAGGGAACTTAAAGCAATAGGCAACATTTCATTTTCCAGTGCTTGCCCGGTAGCTGTGTCATGGCACACACGTCCAGGACCCTCCTCCTGCGCTGTGGGGGTGGGTAGGACACCCCCAAAATGTGGGTGATGGAGACACTCCACAAGATCCCAGATCTCGCCCAGAGGGTCCCACATAGGCTACCCCTCTCTGGGCCCCTGGGGGAATGATTTGGCTCTCCTGCATGGGCACACGTGGCCAGGACAGCAGCCAAAGGACCAACCTGGCTCAGGGTACAGGCTCAGCGCTCCAGCTCCCCAAATTGCACGCAGAGCTGGTGGTTTGACATCATTTCCAGGCACTAGCCTGGCACAGCAGCCACTGGCTACGCAACGAGGCAGGGAGAAAATAATAGTAATACTACTAATACTAATAATAATGGGCTCACATTAATTTCGTGCAACATCAAAAACCACAATTAAAGAACTTTTTAAAAAAAAAAATTTAGACTGTTTTGGCTGTGCTGAATTCCATGCTTACATTATGGGAAGGAAATAGCGCCCCTGGCAGCAGGCCACAAACTCCCTAAAAACTTTCCTGTCCAACTAGACACCCTAAATCCCCAGGGCTGTAGCCTTGCTCCTAAACCTCTTTGGCTGCATGAAGTCTCCAGACAAACCAATTGAATCACAGGTAGGGGAAGCCATCCACTGCTCCCAGCAGACACTGGTGAAACCTGTCACTGCCACCAGAGAAGAGCTGCAGCACCAGCTGAGCCAGCACTGTCCAGGACAACAGAGGCAGGGCACAGCTCCCCCTGGGCTGGCAGGGAGCAGGTCTGAGCAGTGCCCCATGTGCTGCACCAGATCAGCTGGCAGGGAGAAGCACAGGCTGCCCTATGTGCATACCGGCACAAACACCAGCCAGCTCTGCTCCGCTCCCCTCCTACTACCTGGAATTGTTGTTCAAATAACCTGGCAGCAGCCAGCACCCTGGTGCTCTGTCCCAGGACCTAATGCAAAGGTGGTGGTCTGCAAAGCCAAAATGCCAAAGGCTTGGCCACGCACAGCCAAGCCAGCAGAAGACACAGCACTAGCCGGGACCCCCCCACACACTGCCCTGGTGGCCCAGGCACAGAACCAAGTGTTTGGCTGAGCCTGGGAGGCCCAACAACCACCTTTGCACCTGGGGGACACGTGGTGACTTCCCCCAGAGTGAGTGGTTTGGGTCCCATTCCCAGGCCCGCAAGGGAAAATCCCTCCTCAGGCAGCCACGGGGCAGTGAGAGGCTGTGACCACATCAGGATCTGGAGAGGAGCTGACCAAACTCTACATCCTTCTTCCCAAACAGGAGTAGAGGCAGCACAGCTTCTCTGCCCCAGGCAATAAGGATGCCACACTCCTTGGTAGTGGGCTCATGCAGGAGCTAAAGAGTCCTCCAGGAAAAGCAGAGGGCATATGGCACTGGTGGAGGGCTCAGTGCCGGGCTGATTTCACCCTGAGCACTCCAACAGTGCAACACACCTGCCTGTTCCTACCTGCTCAAGGCCTGCCACTGCAGAAATTTAAGAGGAGGCTGCAACTCTCTGCTTCCTCCAGGAACACCCCAAATGAACACTACAGGCTAGAGGCCCTGTCTGCAGCCACCCCAGACAGCCACCCTTGCTGCACTGAACAGAGCACTTGGCGTGATGCAGTCGGCTCTCTACTCCATGAGCTTCTTGGCGCAAAGTCATTGTCACTCAACACCACCAGAAGACAAATTCAGAGTTTAATTGGGTGCTTCCAGTGGTGGAATATACAAAGGATGACTGAAAGGGAGGACATGGGCAATGGCAAGGACCCTATTAAAAAAAATAGTCATGTAGATTTAAGAAAAATAAAAATTCTAGATTAAACCCAGCCCCACAGCATAAAAATCCTCTCTCTGCATATACAATGACTATTGCTATACACATGTTTAAAAATAAATGCTCACAGCCTGGAGTGCAAAGGGCAGCACCACAGCTGTGCTTTGTGGCAGGGGAATCTGTAGTGTTTGTTTTTTAAATTAAAATATAAATAGAAGCATACAACATGCCAACAACCGAGTGGGTCAAATCCTCCTCTGCACATGGCTGGAGCAAGCAGGAGCAGTCCCTGCTAGGCCCAGCTATCAACCTTCACGTGCCCCAGTTCCTGGCAGGATGGGCAGCCCTGCCTGGGCACTGTGCTGCCACTACATCCCGTTCTTCACCAGCTCGTGGATCCCATCCTCGTCAATGATCAGAGGTGTGCGAAACTCCCGGTCCTTCACGTACTTCTCCAGACCCTGGGGGAATGGGAAGTGGCTCATTAGGAACACACTGAACATCACCTGCTCTGCTGAGCTGCCCACGGGTACCTCTGCTCCCCTCCTATGCTGGCAACCTGGGGAGCATTGCCCCAAAAAGCTCCCCAGTGCATTATAGTCACTTTTGTGGCTCATCCCTTCACATGTGTGCCCTGCCAGCCCAGTCCATCCGCAAGGCTCCCTGAGCTCTGCAGAACCAGTACTCACTTCTCCTCCGTAGGAGACAAGGGGAGAAATTTCACACTGGATTGGCAGGTCACTTGCGTCCTTCAAGCTGCAGTGAAAAATAAACAGTCAGGAGAGTTAGGTACAGCCCAGGGTGACACAGATAGGGCCCAACATCTGCCGAGGCAGGCGGAGGGTCAGGGGCTGTTTGGGGCCCACACAGACCCCACCAGCGCAGAGCTGCCCTGGGTTAGTTAAGCCTTGCATGCTCTCCACAGAGGTGACAGCTAAAGTTTAGATACCACCAGCAACTGTAAGGGAAAAGAGCTTTAGATGGGGCTTTTATGGTGCCTTTCCATATGTGTAACTACAGCAATGCCTGTGCCCCCAGTCCCGCTATTTTTGATGCTGCATGGAAACGAGTCACCCATTCCTTCTCCTCCTGCATCCCTGGGGTGATGTGAGATGCACTCACAGAGCACCTTCCCATAAAGCAAGAGGTCTTGCATTAAGCCTTCTCTCGCTTAAAGCACAACCTGAAGATACAGGGTAAGCCCTTCTGCTCACTCAGAAACACTCCCTGCAGCACTGTCTGCTCTTTCTGCCTTTGCCTGTTAGATCAACTATCTTGGCTCCTCTCTTCTGCCTGTGAGATGGATCTGGTGAGGAAAATGCCAGATCCACACGAGTGCTGCCTACTGCAGCAGCACTGCTGGGCAGGGGTCTGTGTGGGTGTCCATGACCCTGCTCCTGCTGCCATCAGGATTTGTAAGACACGCTTGGATGATCCCTGGATCCAGCTGTCATGTAAATCTGGGGGTGCAGCTGTGTGGACTGAACAAGCAGACATGCCCAATAGCACCCCATGGTGCCCTTTCCCAGCCACTGGCCACAGCAGCCAAGACGGCATGGCAGGATGCCATCTGTGACAATGCTCCCTTCACCCGGGTTGAAGCTCCTTCTGCTGCCATGCACTCACTCAGTCCCCTCCTGTCACAGGTGTCAGTAAATAAAACTCACCCAGCCCAACCCACACTGGTATTTACCTTGAGTGTTAGATTCAAGACAATAGTTTTGTTTAAAAATTGACATTAACTGGTAATGAAGGGTAAATGTGGGACAAGGTGCAGCCTTTCTTCTGCATGTTAACTAGTGTGATGGCTTAGTCATAAGCCTGAAAACACCTGGAGTCTGGAATTAAAACAGATAAAACAGTGGTATTCCACCAGAAAGTACCGGAAGGTAAAGCTTCTGAAAGAGGGGAAGGGAACAAAATTGCTTACTCTTGTGAGTCATTTACACTCACCAGCTCCAAGTCCCAGCATGCCTGTGCTACAGAACATAGCGGAAGAGTTAAAACCTCCCCATGTATTCCCGTAAACTTTCAAGCAGTGAGCCAGGGGCTTTCCCTGGTGTCACGCTCTGAATCTTCCAAACTCAAGAGCTGGAGTCACACAAAGCCCAGCTGGCTGCTGTGCTCAGATTCACACATGCTACATCAAAGCCTGCCTGACATTTGCTTCATGTTTTTAATCCTGTTTCGGTCTGCCTGGACGCCTGGCGGACATCGGGAGATGGCAGCCATCCCCAGCTCTGGGACTGGCCAGGACCAGTCCCTGCTGTGCTGTGACAAACAGGGGAGCGGCATCAAAGGATGTGCCAGGATGTTTGCCAACAGCATCCTACCTGCGGGGTGACCTTTAGGGGCTGCGTGCAGTCAGCACCACCCTGCATCTGTACCAGCAGCACGAGCCCTATCCAGTTATCCCTGCAGAAAGGAGCCCAGTAGGGAGCAGAGCTGCCTGCGCCCGCCACCATGAGAAGCGGCATCCCCTGTCCCCAGGGGTGACATGCCCCAGCACCCACATGCACCCCCAGCCCCGTTAGCCTGGCACACCGCTCTGCCTGCAGCCCGTTAGTCCCTAAGCACAGCGCCGCCACCATGCACCTGGGACATGGATAGTTACTTGTCATTGACATCTGCTGGGCTGGCAGCTGACCTTCCATTTGTGATGCTACATGGGAACAAACAAGGGTTAGCAAGGAGGGGAAACCAAATCTGGATCTAGTGAACCCTAAAGAGGGCAGCGGGATGTCTCGTGGTTGAGGAATGTGTTGATGCAAGCCTGGCTGCTGCATGGATCTGCTGGCATGCTCTGTCTTTAGGGAGCCACCTCCTCCCTGCAGAAGCAACCTTGGCTGTACAATGGAGGCTGGGAGGATTCAGTTCATAGGTACTGAACCGAGAAGGAAAGCTGCTGCTGACTGAGCACCACTCCTGTTGTCACCACACGACTCACACCCAGCTCTGCTCCACAGATCACCCAGGAGAGGGGACCCATAGCTGGCTGCTTCTGTGACACTGTTATCAGTGCTGGGATTGCCTTGCACTAAATATCCAGCCCAAAAAGGAGAAGAAATGGCAGGAGAAGCAACTCACCGAGGGATGGCAGGGATGCGTGTGCCATTTTCATCCACAAAGTGACCCCCTGCATTGAGAACCCAGCAGTGGTGCAGGGACATCAAGGCATGTCGGGCTGTGGTGGGGTTGTCCTTGCCATTCTGGCTGTCTGCGTTCTTCAGGGGGGAGAACTCATCTTCACGCAGCACTTCGTACACCACAAACTTCCTGGGGGAATACAGCATGGGAGGGTCGGGTTTGGAAACTGTGACTGCTTCCCTTGCCAGGGTGGCCCACAGCCCTCCCCCAGCCTACACCCACGGGCTGTGCAGTAGGGAGGGGAGGGCCTGGCCTGTAGGTCAGCAGATGTTTCTCTGGCACAGAAGCAGGACTCAGCCCAGCAAGAGGCATGCAACACCCATGCCTCCAGCTGCCACCCTACCCTGATCCTGGGGCATCACCAGTGGGCACACCCTGGCACAACCCCAGATGCTCTCAGAGCTTGCCCAGGGAGAGCCAGCAGCCAGCCTGGACCCCACAGAGAGCAAAGGACATACTTGGAAAACTGGAAGATGTCGAAGACGAACTTCTCCATCTTAATCCCATTCGGCTTCTCGGGTTGGATTAGCTGCCCTGTAGTGATGTCCACATGTGGGATCTTCTTCTCAGCCACATGGTGCTGCAGTTGTGGTTCATAAGTGCTGCAACGGGCCAAGAAAGAGATGTCACTTGTCCGAGCAAGCCTCATCCCCAGCTCAGACATGACTGCAGCAGCATGGCTGCCCTGCTCCGACCCTGGCTGCCCCAAGGTAAGGGCTACTCATCCCCACAGCAGCCAAGAGAGACAGCCCCACATGCCTGCACTCTGGAAGCAACATCCAGCTATGGCCCAGAGAACCCTCATCTCAAGGAAGGGGCTGTGCACACAGGTGGGGATCAGACCAGCTGTGCAGGGGCCTCATCCCAGCATGCCTGAAGCTCAATCAGCAGCAGGCAAGGCACAGCCAGCTCTACTCGGCAGCAGCACTCCAGCACCAGCACTCCTGTTCTGGCACTCCAGCAGGCCCTTACTTGACCACATCTTTCAGGAAGGCAGTGGTGAAGTAGTGATTGGCGATGTTGCCTGCATTGAAGAGCAGCCGCCCATCCGGGCCCCGCTGCTGGGCAGTGGCCAGGGAGATCTCGCTGTACTCCACCACCTGGTACACACCGTCCACCCGGCACACCACGCCCACCGGCTCCGTGGGGTTGGTCTTCTCCACCACCTGCCCAAGGGAAGCACTGTCAGGGAAAGGCACCCAAAACCCCACGCTTCAAACACGCTCCCCTGGAAACAGCAGGCCCTATTTAGAAAGGCTTCTTCCTCTGCTGAGACGGTGCAGGGATAGGGATGCTGGAGCCCTCCCCTCCCAGGTGCTTCTGGCAGGCATGGGTGGCAGGTGGCAGACACACCCAGAGGGCACAACAGGATGTGGCACCAAGCTAACGTGCAGCTGGCCGCAGGCACGGATATTCTTAGCCAGTTTGCTATTCACAACCATTAGGCTGCTGGCTCAGCAGAGCCCTCCCCCTAACCTTCCTTTCCTTGCACCTCAAACACCTCCATCTGGGTTATGAGATACCCCAGCAAATCCCTACCCACTGCTGTCACCACAGAGTGGTGGCATGTAGGGGCACAAGGCTTTCTCCTTTCTGCATGCTAAGGTTTATTTCCTCTTTCTTTCATGCAGGCCAGGAGGAGAAACTGCCTTCCCTTTCTCAGTTTACCTTCTGAAAGCTGCTGCAAGACCAGTAAGTCCTTTCACTCTTTTGCCAGAGCCAAGCCCAATGCAAACAAAACCTTTGGCTGTCAAGCCAGTCTTTAAGTAAAGCTTTAAGTGTACAATGTCCTATCCACAAGACATGGGGCTGAGTTCAGTGTCGGCTGCACCCAGCATATCCTGGTCTGGTGCTCAGGATGTCAGGCTGGGGACAGCTTGGCAGCTTATGGCAAGAATCCTGTCTGCTTGTGCTAGCCACAGCCACCCAGAAAAGAGCTGCCTAGCATCTGGGCGTGTGCCAGGCAGCTACAAAGGGCTCTCAAGCAGCCTCTTGACCAAAGGGGGACCTCTGAGCCCTGGGCCTGTTGGTGCCATATTCCTGTGCAAGGCAGAAGAGCAGTGCCAGGCATCCTCCAGGATGACAGGGGCAGGCAGGATTGTGGCAGCATGTATTACTTGACCAGTGAGCTCCAGGTACTTAGCTATACCTCCTGGGTGTGGCAAGCCAGCAAATGAAGGGTGAAAAGTCAGGGAAGCCAGACAAGGAGCAGGACAGACCCCATCCAGCTCTGCAGAAACAGTGCCTGCCTACTCCCAAAACATACCTTGGCCCCACAGTCTGCTCCCTTCTCCAAGCAGAACCCGATGAACCTGGGGTCAGCCACCTTCACCAGGATGTTGTCCACACAATAGACATGGACACTGTTCACCCCTCTCCGCTCCATGTCATCCATGATGCTGTGTAAGCCCAGGGCCCGGTACAGGCCCCCGTTGCCATCTGCAGAGGGAACGCCCCACTGTCCGTCAGCCACCCACGCTCATCCTCCTTCCCCATGGGCTGATGCGGAGGGTCATCAGCCCAGCCATACCCCTCCCTGCCAGGGCAGACACAGACACCTCCCAGCCTGAGTCAGCCATGGGCCAGGTCACAGTGAAGACTGCAGCTCCAAAAACTGCTCCTCAGCACCATGTCTCACCCCTGGCCACTCCTGTCAGCTCCTTGCCACCAACCTGGTGCCATAGCAATCTTGCCCTTCTCCTCCAGCAGGATTTTCCCATCGAATCCCAGGGCAGGCAGCATGCCCTGCTGGAAGAAGATGATATTCTCCTTCTTCAAGCCAAAATACCGATGTTTGTGGAAGAACTCCTTGGTGGACTCCATAGTGCGGCCACTTGTCATAATGTACCTGTTACAGAGTAGAAGACACCCAATGAGCAGGGAGGAGAGGCAGGGTCTCACACCACTCATCCCAAATGTAGGGAACACCCAGGACATGCTTTTCTCCCTCCCACACTTAGGACGATCTGACCTGCTGTGGTACCAACATTGTGACAAGCCCATTTTTCACCCTTCCTTGCAACACCTATCTCCAAAACCATACAACACCGCGCATGGGACACCCAGCTGTGGTGGCCAACTCTTGCCTTGTCTATAAAGCACCTCAGCAGCTCATCTCCCCACTCCCCACCCTGCATGGCTGCTGTCCTGCATGGGGACATGAAAACCTTTCCCAAAGGGCTGTGGGACCGAGTCTGAAAACCACTCAGTCTAAGGGGCTATGTCCATAGCAAAGTGTTGGCATCAAGAGCAGCTACGCCAGTCCGTGATCCTTGGGCTACCAAGGGGCTCTGCATCAACCCAGGGGCTGCAAAGAGGAACTGCACTAACCCAGGCTAACCTCGGGCTGCCAAAGGGAACTGCACCAACCCGGAGGACCGCGAGCTGCTGATACCCAGAGGGCTATGCCAATCTCCAGGACCCTGATCCACCGGTGCCAGCCGGTCCCTGCCGACGGCACCCCACGAGCCCTGCTCCCCCGAGGCCGGGGCTCACCAGGGGATGTGGCAGGGAGTGCCGTGCTGCTCCTCCGCCATCTGCTGCAGCCGCCGCAGGCGCTGGGCCTGGAGGTGGAAGAGGGTCTTGCGGGACGGCAGCCCCACGTCGCACATGCCCTTGGGGTAGGGGACGCCGAGGCGGGTGCCCTGCCCGCCGGCCAGCAGCAGCGCGGCCACACGGCTCCCCGCGATCTCCGCCAGCCCTGGGGGAGCAGACACGCATGGGGCCCGCCGCGCCGGCTCCGCGCCGCGCCGCGCCGCCCCGTACACCTACCGCGGCTCTCCCAGCTCGGCACCTGCCCGCGGTCGCGGGAAGCGCTGCCCAGCACGTCCCGCGGCACCGGCTCCATGCGCGCGTCCAGCCCTGCCGCCGCCGCCCCGCCGCCGTCCCCGCGGGCGCGGCGGAAGAAGCGGTTGATCTCGGCCACGTCCATGTGACACAGCTCGCCCGCCAGCGCCCGGCGGGCCGCGCCGTCCAGCTCGGGCCAGAAGCGCAGCACATGGTCCTGCCCGCCCGCCGCCAGCCGCTCCCGCAGCTCCTCCACCGCATCCCCCTCAGCCCCGGCCGCTTCCATCCCGCCCGCCGCCACCGCCGCCGTCCGTCGCCGCCTTTTATAGCTCCTCGCTGGCCAATGGCCGGGGCCCGTGCCACGTGGTGCGCGCCGCTCGCCCAACGGGTGCAGGGGGAGGGGCGGGACCGCCCGTCCCCCTCGCGGCGCCCCCGCCAATCGGAGCGGACGCTGCGATGCCGCTGGCGGCGCGCGCCGCTGGCTGCCATGGCAACGCGCGCCACGTCAGCGCGCGGCCCCGCGGGCGGTCACAGGGGAGGGAAACACCCCAAATGCACCGCGAAATGAGCCGGCCGGGTCCCTGCTGGGGGGGGCCGCCCGGCCAGGCCCGGGAGCCGTGAGGCGTCAGCAGCCGTGACACACGCACCACCGCTCGTGCCGTCATCGGGGCCACGCGGGAGCCCAGAATGACGGGATGTGCTGAACTGGAAGGGACCCTCGGGACATCGAGTCCAGCTCCCGGCCCTGCGCAGGGCACCCCCCGGAGCCACACCCTGAGCCCAAAGGGCTCGGCAGCTCTGCCGGGCTCGGTGCCGGGACGGGCCGGTGTCGGAGCGGGCTGCAGCCAGAGAACGGCTCACCGCCGCCGCTTCGGCCCACGCGTGCCCGCGCACGGCCCCGGGCCTTGTGCAATCCGCAGCTCTCCCGGGGAGCTGCTGCGTCACCAGGCGGTTCGCCTGCGGATATCATCGTTCTGGGAGCCCTCACGCCAGCGCCAGGCTGGGACGTGACCCTGCGGGGCGTGGGTAAGCGGTGCTGCCACGGGAAACCGAGCCACGAGTGACTGGGAGGAGACACGGTGGGCTCCGGCCACGCAGAGGCCACCCCGCTGTATGGGGCTGGGAAGATTGCCCGGGGACGCTGTGGACAACTAACTGGGAGTACAATTAGAGGAATGTAAAGATCTTTATTAGTGTCTTAACAGGAGTTATAGCAGTACAGAAATTACAGGGTAAATCACAGTTACTGCGCCCTGGATGGAATGCAGTTGGCATGAATCGAAACAAATTCCAAGATGATTTCCCATACAGACACATGCTAAGGGGGATGGAGTGGAGTGGGGAAGCAAGTTGAGATAGCACATCCAGGCTCCGTGGAACTCCTCGCAGGGAGGGGGAACTCGATGGCACTTAGCAGGTGATACATTGCATATCCCCTGTCAACCACAGGAGGAAAGGGAAGATGTCCTGCTACTGAACCAACAGCTGTGGTGAAATTCCCCTCTTTAGATGAACTTACTTCACTAAAGCCTAATAATAATGTTAACAGCCCCCTCCATCCCACAGTTCCCCACCTCCAAGCGAAATTGGAAGGAGTTCTGACAGCCATAGTCCCCAAGCACAAATACCAATGCTGCCATGGCTGGGTCACAGTCCTGTCCCCCAAAACTGAAGCCCTGGTGCTTGGTGACAGAGAACTTGCTCAGCTACATGACATTTTGGTGTCCCACAAGAAGGGCACGCTGGACAACCCCCTCGTACTGAAGCATTGTTTATTAATCACCTGTATCAAGCACACATCTGCTCAGCAATGGTGCGTGATGGGATACCACAACTGACATCTAACCTGAAGGGAGGCACGTGGTTGCAGGATCCGGCACAGCAGCAGGAAGTGTACTGAACCCTCTGGTAGGAACCTGGCTACAACATGGTGCTCAGGCTATGTTGTTACGAGGCTGAAGACCAGTGAGAATAAAATTAGGAATACAGCCAAGATTGGAGCTGACTTGTGCTTTGGCCAGTGATTTGAACACCAGTTACCCTACAACTAGAGTAGGACTGTGTAAGTCGGTGCTACACTGAGGGTTATTGGCACAGACCAGGAAACCCAGTGAGCATCTGAGTGGAAAGCCTCAACACTTGTGCACCTCAAGCAAGCAGTAATTTGGAGATGAGGAAAGCCAGGCCCACCCCAGACACACAACACACCCTGGACTGAATCACTATGCACACTTCAGATACAATCTAGAGTTAAGGAACTCAAAGGTTTTAGCAGGGTTTAAACTTATGCCAAGACACCAACAGGTCACCAAGACACCAGAGTGAGCTTCATATTGATAGAAAAAGTCTTTAAAGGCAGAGTGTGAGGAGTAAAAATACAATGCTTCTAAACCTCCCTGTACCCCACAGCCTGCAAAATCCAGTGACAGGACAGTGGATCCAGTGACAGGACAGAGATCAACATCTTCAACTCTTGCCAGGAGGAATATAAACAAAAGCAGCTTTGGGGCTTTTTACCCAGCTCAGTGCTCAAGCCTGGTCAATGAACATCTGGAGAAAAATGTCTGGTAGCAGGAGTTTGCATCATGAGGATTTATTTAGCCCCTGGTACAGAAGCTGAACAAAACCCTAGCCCATCTCTGGTGGAAGAGCTGCCATGCTGAAGGAACAGGCTGCAGCTCCCTTCTGAAGATCAATTCTGGCACAGCTCTATCTTTAGCTGAAAGAATTCTGACTGAAAAAGTCATGGTTGAAAGACGACAGAGCAGCTCACAGTCCTAGACAAATCCATGTGAGAACTTTGAACACATTTAAGTTGCATACCTGCATTCCAGCATCTCCCTGTCCCAGTGTTGCTGTAGGTGACAGACCTCACACTCTGCACACCCAGGGAGCTCCTTGTGGCCCCACCTGGGCTGGCACTCAGCAGAGCAGGAGCTTTGGGCTTCTCCTGCCAGCTAAATGCTGCTGACATGGTGGCATTCAACACATGCATGTCTGGACCCCTGGCTCAACTCGCAGGGACAGCAGTAATGCAGAGCTGAAGAAGTCAGTCAAGACCCAACCACACTTTAAACACTGCCCTCCACACAAGAAAAACCCTCACCCAGTTACCATTCAATTCCTCCCAGACACTAAAAGGTGCTTCACTCAAAGGACAGTTAAATTAAAAGCAATGAATCACAGACCCCACCTATGCAAAGGCTGCTGAACAGCTATGTATACCAAAGCAGCATCATTCCCAGAAAAATCTAACCAGCAAATCACACCTTAAAACTCATTGTGGGATTTTTTTTTTTCCTTTTCCCTGGCAAGCCCACCATCTCAAAAGCAACAGAAGAATTCAGAGATTGGTCCTTTCTGAGGGAGTTTGGTAAGAGCCACAGTAGACAGCACTATACATCAGCACAGAAAGCAACTCAGACTCATGAAATGCTACAGACATTGGATCTCCTGACACACCACACACAGGGCAAAAAATCAAGAGGAACTTTTTAAGTGTAGGATTCCATCAAGTCCAGCATCAGCAAGATGCAAACAAAAAACTGCAAGGTAATTCAGGTATTATTCCAGGGATGTTTCAGGCAGCTGTCCGTAAGTATTTCATCTGAAGAAAAGAATTCAGGAGGGCTTTCCTCCTCACTAAAACTGGGACGAAGACTACAAGCCAGAATACACTGGTGACTCTCTAAACAGGGCTTTTCACACTGTGCCCATCGTGAGCAGAGTGCCCACCCTGGAGGGAGAGGCTCTGCTGGGTTCATGGGTTGGAAATCTCTGGGAAACAGCCTCTGCCTGCCCCATGGCAGCAGCTGACTGAAGCCACGGGAGCAGAGTGTGCTCTGCGGGGAAGTGATGCTGCTCACCACAGTGTCTTCCCCAAAGGCATGTGGCTGTTGTTCCCCTGACACTGTGAAAGACCTTCTCCCAGCCAGTCCAGTCTAATGACTGATTAAGCCCTTTCCCTACAGGATCTCAGATTGCCTCAAGCCCTTTTTGTAACCTTTGAAGGACCAAAAGTGTCAGTGCTTCTAATCTACAAGTCTTAATAGGTTAATGCAAAACCAAACCGCACAACACAGAAAAGCAAGCGTGGGACCCACAACAGACAAATATTTGTTCTTATAAGACTCCTAAGGCAGGTGTCCTGCTGTGACACAAAGAATACTGTGTGCTGTAGCACTCCTTTCTAAAAATATCACCGAAAGACGCTTACATATCACAGATAATTTGGCATCGGAGCTAGGGAGCATCAGTGCCAGCACAGGGTATGTGCTAGAAAGATGAATCCACGCGGCAGGATTTTCACATCTATTCAGGCTACAAAGTGCTTACAAGTTGTGTTGGGACTGAGGCTGGCACTCCTCTGACCAGGTCTCCACCATCAGTCCCAGCCCACCCCAGGCATACAAGCAAGCTCAGCTCCCCACAGGCAGCATCATCCACACGTCACTGCCCAGCCCAGCATCAGCTGCATGGCTCTGCTCAGGTCATGAGTACAGGGTAAATCCACAGGCTCAGCAGATCCAATTTCATTGCCTCTCTCTGCTCTATGTGAGAAGACTCAAAAGTCCTCCTGATCTGGTTTAGAGAGGATGGTGTTTCTGTTTATTTATAACAGGTATCAACAGAAAGCAGGCAAGCCTTCCTTCTCCTCCAACACTGGAGAGGAGGATTTGCTTATAGGAAAGCTTAACAAAGAAATCCTCTCCCCGGAGACAAGCCCAGCGCTAAGGCCAAGACTTCGGTCTGCTTCAAATCGCTGAGAAACCCTTGCCAGGATCTGCTTGGCCTCCAGGACTCCCCCTGGCCCCACTCCTGACCCCCAGATGCCCGCCGGGCAGAGTCATACCCCCTGTAAATGAGCAAGCACAGCACACACACAAGCATGCGCTGAAAGGTCCCTCCTCAGCACATCACAAAGCAGCAGTAAAGTTTCAAAGCCCATTCAAGTCCTTTGCACCTCTCCTTCAAAGATGACTCAGAAGCAGGGCTAGGAAGCTCTTTTGCACATTCAATTGTAAAACACTTGATGAAGAGGAGCAAGACAACTCTCCTGATTGTTGCTACTGCCTACAGCAAGTTTTGGTACAGATATCCTCTCTTATAGGCACTCAGTGGGTAAAACGTAGCCACAACAAACTTGCCATCAAAAATCTTTCCAGTCAGCATTTTTTGGGCAGCTTTGGAATCACCAGCATTTGCATATTCAACAAAGACCTGAAAGAGATAGAGGAGAAGTAGGACTTCCAGTGCACCATGCCACTTGCCCCCTCCCACCTCTGCAATGGGGAAAACCATTCCTAAACAAATTTTTCCCCTCAATCCTTGGTTGAGCAGAAAGCACTGGAGCTAACAGTTGAATCTCTAAACTGGGATTTTATCTCCCGCTCCTCCATTTAGTGAGGTGGGAGAAAGTATGCTGGTGGTCTGTACCCTCAACAATTTCTCTCCCACCCATTGGCTTCTCCTCCTCATTCCTTCCATTCATGCTAAAGCTGATTGGGCATCTCCCAGGTTAGGTAACCTTACATAACCAGGAAGGAACATGTGCTGTCCTTCAAAACAACCATTTATTTTTAGCACTGCCACCAGCCAGGAGATTTCCAGGCACTGAGCAGCCGCTCTGCAGCATATGGAGTGTACATAGGAACATGCAGCTTCTTCCCCCCATTCACTTACTTGGCCTTTACCAGGATTCTCCTTTGGAATAAGTAAGGAAACCACCGGTCCGTATTTCTGACACTCCTCCCTTATGTCTTCCAAGGTATCTGGGAAGGAAAAGAGCTGGTTGTCTTTCACTTTGCAAACTACGGTGAGCCAAGAAACAAGCAAACACATCAAGAACACCCGGACAACAAATATTCCTTTCCTCTCAATTTAAAATAAACAAGCATGGGGTGACAGAGCAGCAGCTGACACTGATTAAAGGCCACGTGATGAGATGAAAGTGTCTAAACTGAGGCTCAGTAACAGAGACCTGCAGGCAGTGAACCTCCAGCAGCAGGTTCAAGTAGCTAAAACACTGGGGATTTAGGAGTGCGTGCTATGGCACTTGGAGGAGGGGAACTGAAGGAGCTGGCACAAACCTTTCTTTGTGTGAGCAGAACTCGGCCTTTCAACTCGTGTCCCCAGAGTGCTCTCATTTGTGCCACTCACATGGATTTGACAGCACACAGAAATGCAAATCCCACCACTATGCCTGCCATCCACCACGCTTTAGGAACTCCAGTGAGAAATTTTAGTTCTCTGCTGAGATCCTGGGTAAGTTCATTAGCAAATTTTTTAAGGATCTGCGCTATTGAGCTTCCGAGTCCTGTACATATCCAGCAGAAGCTCAGAGCCACAAACACGTTGTGAATTTGGTGGGCATCTAATGAAAGAAAAAAAAAAATTCTTTTTTTTATCTGGGATTCTTCAAGAATTCCCTACAAGCTCTGCTTTCTCTCTCAGTCTAGTCTCTGCTGGTACAGTTGACCCCTTGCAACCAAAGCTCAGCTGGACAGCTCTGTGCCTATTAATTGCTCACCTGCTTGCTCTCACATCCCCAGAACTACTGAAAACAAAGTCTGTAAGACAATATTGCTATGTGGGAATTGCACCAACCTTCATATTCTTCTTCACACTGCAGAGAAGCATCACTTAGAATATTTAGCAGCCTCAGCACAGGTGTGGGGAGCATCACCAAGTCTTCAATATGGGGAGCTGTTTGACACCCACAGAATTAAAGAAACAAAGTCAAAGGAGCAAGCAAATAGGAAGCTGACTCAATGCACATTGTGATACTCAAGCACTTACTGCTCTTTGCAGTACAGTTTTGCTTCTCTCCACTATTAACTACATTTATAGTCTGAATTCTCCATTTCCATCTTATCTTTACCTGTGTACTGAGAGACTCTTCCAAAGGGTTCAGTGCACTCTGCAATTATTCTGAGGCTAGCATCTGAAATTGCTTTTCAAATTAAAGCTAGAATTGTGTCTATTTAGCCCAGTCTCAAAAACTGATGTGACCTCAAGAACTATGCTAGTTGAACAAACTACCCCATATATATATGGAGATGTGAGAAGATTGAAGGAATACTCTGCAACTGCCTCTCCTGTCACTGCTCCCAGACAAGGTGAAAACAGGCTGGCCAGCTTCCCTAATTCCAATTCTTCAGCTGTACTAAGGCACAGGCCTCAGATCTTTTAGTTCTTTCTTGAACACCATATAAACCCTCCTCCCCTCAAAATCCAACTGTAGTCCACTGTTTTGAAGACCACCATACTTAAACGACTTAAACAATGCAATGCTGTAGAATCAGCCATGACCACAAGGTGTGTGAGCAGTGATCTTTGAAGGACTTCACGGAAGCAGAAATAAAACCCTTTGGGTGCTGGGCATGGGGCACTTGGCTCTAGAAAACAAGCAGCTCCAGGATGGCCTGGAGCAGGGTAGCACAGAAGCCACTGCGGGAGGAGACAACAGCCAAGGAGAAAAGGCTAATGACAAGCTATGAGAGTCACATTCTGAGGATAATCAGCTCTCTAGAAACCCAAAGCCACAGGGACAGTGTCACTTCTGCAGGAAAAAAAGTTTTATTTTATGTTCCTGTACACTAGTGACAGGCCATTAATGAATTTAAGATCTGGGCACCCAACTTGCAATACTTGGAGAGTGTTGATGTGTTTATTTGTTTTGGCAGCTACAGCAGCTGAACATAATAGCAGGATCTCACAGCTCTGCCACTTTACATTGAGAGAGGAGAGAAAAGGGAAATGGCTTCATTTCTCCAGTCTGAGCCATCTGACCATGCCTGCAAAATGAGCTGTTATTTTCTAGGAAATACTTCTCCCAGCTAAGCACGCAATGCCTGTGAGGGAGCTGACATCTCTGCCAGGCACAGTCAGATGTTGATCTCACAGTGCAAGAAGAGATGAAAGGCAAGAACAGATGCTGTAAATCTCCTGCCTATCATGGAAGAGCCCTTAGGAGAAGCTCAGAGTGTGAGAGGCCTCATCAGTACAGATGATGCCCAGACAGCTCTCAGGGGCAGCCCTTTGAAGAAAGGTGCTGTCCTTAGATACCCAGGCATGTTCCAGCTCCTAGTGCACCTCTAGACTATTCTTCCATAGGACTATTTGCAACCAAGACAGATCAGATTAACTGAAGACTGAAAGAACATTTAAGTGTCACCATGGTCTTATATGCTACTCCTTTTATTTGCAGAATCATAGAATCATTTAGGATGGAAAAGACCTTTTAAATTATGAACTCCAATCTGGCATGGCCAAGCCCATCACTAAACAATGTCCCCAGATGTACCACATCTACACATCTTTTAATGGGCATAGTGACTCCATCACTTCTCTGGGCAGCCTGTTCCAATGTTTGACAACCTTTCACTGAAGAAATTTTTGCTAACAACCAATCTAAATCTCCTCTGGTGCAACCTGAGGCTGCTTCTTCTAGTCCTGTCACTTGCTGCCTGGGAGAAAAGACAGACACTAAAGTAAATCTGTCTCTCTTTTTATATGTCTTTTTCCAGAGAGGGAGACAAACCAATCCCTAAAACTGAGACACTTGGTCTTCTTGTACTGAAATGACAAATGCATTTCTGGCAATCCCCCTCTGCCCTAGGAGGTACTTTCTGCCCAGCTCCTCTGCAAATGCCAGGTGACACCAACCACACTGACAACACAGGAAAGAACTCGATGAACTGGAAAGTCAAGACTTAGCTGTATATGACAAGGAAAGCTATTCTCAGCTGTCTTTGCTCTAAACAGAAAAGCTGTGTCGAAGTGAAAGGCAATGACAGGTCATTTTCTGACATGCTGGGAAAGCAGCAGTAAATGCTTCTTTGTGCAGACAAGCATATGTGCAAGTCTGTCAAAGAAAAGAAGCAGCAAAGAGAACTAAATAAAATGGAAGCTGTTATATAAACTCCAAGCACTAACCACAGAAGCACCTTCCTCAGTACAGTTAAAGGTCTGTGTGTTTAAAACCAGCCCAGAAAGCACTGCCAATATACAATTCCCTGTGCTCTAAAGCAGTACTGGCTACAAGGTCATCCATGGAAGGCAGCTTTGATTAGAATGGCCCCAGCTTCTAAGACACAGGTGAAGTTAGCAAAGAGGAATGAGTTTGTTACCTTCGCCTGACATACAGAAATATCAGTATCTATAAGAAGCAATACTTAATAATCTTGACTGCAAGGTGCACCAAGGAGCTTAAAAAAAGCAGGGCTAAGATTCAAGGGGAAATGCTAGCTCAGTCTGAAGCATTAATTTATGCTTCAGAAAACCTGAATGCACAGCTCCTCACTGGTGCTCTTGAAAGCAGACAAGCTCTGGAGAATGCTACTCAGTTGTATTTGGAAAAGAAAACAATGAGGGACACAAGCCTGAGCAGCCCACCTTTGCTAACTGCCTGCAATGCACATGGGGAAGTCTTGAGGAAAAACCATTATTTTACTAAATCAAAGGGACAGCATTAGATAAAAGTGACAGTGACATCCATGATCTGCCACACAGGTTACTGCAGGCCAGTCACTGCAGAAACAGGCTGCCACCACAAAGCACCTATACAGATGCCACCATCAGCCCATGCCCAAGGTGCTCAAATTCCTGGTGATTTCTGAACTGAGAAACAGTTGGTGTAAGAAAACCCATCCATTCACCATAAATAGCAGTGCACTCCTTAAAAGCAACTGAACAGTCAGAATGTTAGGTAAATATCCTAACATTTCTGCACCCTCAGATGAATGCTGCTGCCAATACACTCTTGAGGGCAGAGTTTAATCAGAGTCCAGATAGGAAAAACTGACAGCCTGTGGGGCCAGAGGAGTAGGACAGCACTGAGAGCACAGGCCTTACTCTGATCTCCCTCCTGTGGCACCATGGAGAGCTGTCAAGTGCCACAGAGGAGCAGTGACAAGACCAGACCAAGAAACAATTAATTGCCCTCTGTACTGCTTCCAACACGTGCTGGAAGAGTCTCTGTGCTGTGAGAGTCCTGAGCAGGGGCCACAGCCACATCTTACCAAAGGGAATGCTGAAGAATGGGCTGCATAAAGCCTTCTCAGCAGAGGCTCGTTTTCCTTGGTCACAATGAAGCATGCTGTAAGAGAAGATACCTTTATGTTCATGCATGTGACATTCCTGCACTGACACATTCCACTCAGGCTGGAAGCTAGCATAGAGGAACACCCTATCTTCAGGGTGGTTATACTACAGGGAGAAGAGTGGGAAGCACATCTTACAATCTGGAGCTGAAGCACACCAGAAGGATCCCCTGAAAGCATTTTGGGGAGCAGGCTTTCCTTCTTGATGTCTCTCAGCACCAAGTAATGAAAATTACTCACAAGTCTACAAGGAGCACAGCTGTTCCAGCTCCACATCCTCAGGCTATTCATCCCTGTACACCTATATACATCCCTATACACCTCAGGCATACATGCAGTCTCATAAGAGTGATCACACTCCAAGGTGCTCCCACATCTTTTCACAAATGGGATTCAAAGCAGGTAATAACCCAGAGCTTGCCTGAGAATATCCCTAACTAGGCTTTACCAGGGGCTCCCAATGCTATTTGTGCCAAGTTGTGTCTTCTTCCCTCTGTAGCCTCAGAGCACAGTCACAAGACAGTGACAACAACCCCTCTGTCAGACTCCTCAGGAGAGCTGCAAAAGTGCCTTTGAATCTTGGCAGCAGTGGAGAGCAGCACTTTCTGCCTCTTCCCTCATTTTTATGATAACAATCCCCAAAAACAGCAAAGTCTGCAGTTTTCTCAAAATACAATCTCTTGGCTGCAAGTGCCAAGCACTGAAGCAGCAAATGATCAACATCATGATTGACACTCTCTATGTGCTTACTCCAAATTGTGCCAAAATCAGAGGAACTGAAACATCTCTGCTAATGCTTGCAATTGTTACCAGCAAAGGAGAAAATTTTAAAAAATTAAAAGAAAAAGTGTTAGCTGTAAGCTCTAAGTTGCTAAGAGCAAGGCTTGACTTTACAGAGTACATATTTAAGCAACAGTTATCAAATATGCTACAGTACCTTTTGATAAGGTCTCTGAGGTGATAAGCTGGAATGGCTGAATTAACCACCCCCTCACTGGCAAATATGCGATCAATGATGGCAGAACTGTTTGTCTGGAAAGAAAAAGAAACACTGATTAGGGAGGTAAAAACCAGACTTGTGCAAAGCCTGCAATATCCTATCGTTTTCCAGAGTGGATGCAGAGGGCTGTGATTCTCTGGGGTTTTGTGAGAGATCGCCAATGCCCAAGCCTCACATGTTAAACCAGGAGGCTCACATCAAATCAACTTTTTCCCATTTGCCAGCAAAAGCTGGGAATTTCCACATGCAAGTAACTTTTCTGTCACTGTGGAGATTCTGATGCTGAAAGGATACTCTTTCTGGGAAAAAGAGCAAAGAAAGTTATTTCATGCAGAACAGAGCACAGTCAGGTTCCAGGCTCACAATACAGAGCTTTCCTCTTGTTTTCTCAGGATACAGACTTACAAGAAGATCCCCAAATTACAGCTAACATTAAACTATACCCAGCAAATAATTCCTCTGCCATTGTGCTGCTGAACTAGCTGACAGACATCAGCCATTGATTTTGTTCTTCTTCCTAGGTCACAACTACAGCCAGAACAGCTCGCCTAGGCAAGACACAAGCTCCAAACAGAGACTCCTGGAGTACTCCTATTTCAGTAACCTGAACACAAGTAGCATTCACATAAGCCAGTCCCATAGGGCAGGTGGGTCTTTAAGGTTCAGGAATCTTCTCAAGACAATAGGATTACATGAACACCCTGGAAACACTACCTAGCTGCCAGGTGCTACCTCATAAATCCATATTATGAACAAGAAGCAGAAGGATTCATTTGGTGCAAGCAAGAACTGTCTCACCTTCCATTCCTGAGATTGGACTGTATGTTTCAGTTTCATTCCTGAGAACATTTCCAGTAAAACGATTCCCAGACTCCACAGATCCACAGCAGAGGTACACTCAGTCTCACTCTGGAGCCCTGCCTGCGCCAGGCAGTTCTGCAGTTCTGCCTCTGGAGCCCGATACCCGTCTGTTTGAATATATTTCACATCCTACAGGAGACCAAACACACAGAAAGTTGATTTTCCACACTCAGGTTCTCCACTCTATCCTTAAATCAGTTCTGATGTCCTTCAAAGGGGTCCCCAAAATACTACTGTAAAGCCAGTTGTGCAAGGCAGGCAGTTCAGTTGCCTATACTGCTGTGCTGAGGGAAAACCAGGACTGCCTGTAAGAAAAACATCTCCCAGCAAAACAGCACTAACATCTGACCTCTGAAACACATCACTGCTGGGATGAAGGGGCTGGATGTCCCTGTGGACTGGCCCTTTAACCTCTCGTACATGCAGACGATACTAGGAATTTTGGAATAAGGGCTGAACACCCACAGTATGCTCCCACACTGGCTGCCTGAGAGCACAGACAACCCTGTCTGAGCCTTGAGCATCAGGAGCTGCTGCCATTGTTCAAGTGATGTTCTCTGGAAGCAGGCAGCTAAAATGCTCAGACAAGGAAATCATCAAAGGCACTTCCCATGCACCTCTTCCATCTCCCCTTGAAGCCTCAACTGCTGCACAATCAATACTTGCCCAGTTGCCGTGGCTAGCACAGTGAGAGGAAATGCCCACACACTGCCTGCTCCAAAGAAATCAGGGAATTATAGAATCACACAAGTACTGGCTGGAGGGGCTGCTCGGAAGGCTCCAGCCCAGTCTCCTGCTTTCAGGCAATACCTGGTGTGGCTTTGTCCAGCCAAGTCTTCTGTGTCCAAAGACAAACTGCACACTGGGTCTTTCTAACATGTGGGGGCTCATTTTAGACACACTGATGCAACACAAGGAATGACAGAAGAATATGCAAGCCTACTTCCTCCTGGATAAGGCATAGGATTAGGAATTCTTACCATGAGAATATATTCAGACCAAGATTATGTGGTTCTCTGACTGAAAATAAAGTTTACAGGAGACATCTTCCAGCAACAGAGCTCAAAAGTGGTTTATGAACTTAAAAATGATACAACTGCTCATTCTTGTCCCTCCTCCTATCAGTAGGGAGCAGAACCTCCAGCATGGCAATCGCAGCAACTTGCCAGGCTCCCAAACAACGTTTAGAGATAGAGAAGACACTGTGATCAATGGCACCAGCAAAAAGAGCAAGAGGGAGTTTCACTCCTACCACCTAAAGCATTTTGAGTGCTGTAAGTGGTTGAGATCTTGCTCTGTGTACAACCATTCCCTGTTAAACAGCAATGGTGGGAAATTTTGTCTAAGGATAAGCTTGGCAGGGCTTTCATAAATAAAAGTAGCATGGTCTTTGACTCAGATAAGGAAATTATGCATGCAGGCTGTGGCCCAAGGCAGGGGTGAGGACAGGACACTAGTACCTGGTGCATATTCAAAGCAAGGTCAGAAGGTGTGTTTTTGAGAAAGGGCAAAGGAAACTCAGCCCAAAGAAAGCAAATTGGAAGAAACCATGGAAGCAAATAAAACACCCCATCAACTATTATGAGGCAATTCAACACATCACACAGCAAAACACAGACCTGAATTAAACAAAAATACCTGCATTAGACAGAGAACACCAGGAGCATGTATTCTGCTGATAGACAGCAACAGATTAGTACCAGAAACTCAGCCAAGAATGTGGGAGAACTGAAGACAACATGGGGGAGTTAAGAAGTCCAAACATTAAAAACAACTCCTCTACCAAAGAATTCAGGGATAGGTCACCCACACAACACTGTTATTCACAATCAGTGGGCTGTGCTGTCAATACCAGGTAAACCGGTAAAAAAGTATATAAATTTAAAGCTGTTAAGCAGGTAAAGTGCATGGAACAGGGACAAACCAGGACACTGTAGGAAGACAGAAAAAATTACCATCTATCACCCAGTGATTAAAGGCAAGTGTGCTACAAGGTTACCTGATGGAAAAGCTGTATTGAGACCCCTCACAGGCTGCTACTGAGAGAGGGAGGAGTGAAACGAAGATCTATCAAACCAACAGCAGAACCTCCTGAGGCTCTCTGCTTCCATCAGAAGCCATGGACAAGAATGGGCAAGGACAAACAACTCAGTATCACCAAAACAAAAGTGACAGCAAGAAGACTGAGTGGACCAGCAAACGGGACAAAGAGTAGAACAGGCGGAGATTGTCTGTGTCAGTAAAGAACAGACACTGCCCACCCAGGACCAGACCACGGACTTTTGATACGTGTGGGAAAGAAACATCCAGACTTCCTGAGGAAGGGAGGCTGCTGAAGATAGGGTGAAAGTAAAGGCAAGCACAAGGACACTGCCAGAGATAACACACTTGGCTAGGGAGGTTGATGGAAAAGCCTGGATTACTACAACACATGATAAACGATGATAAAAGGGAATTCTACATTTCTGGGTGCTCCCACTCATTTGACCACATAAAAACTAGCAAACTTTCCAGGAAGCTGAGACACCACTTTTCTTAGTGCATCATTAACATTGCAATTTGTAGTACAAAGGCTAAGACATCAACAGAAAACAGAGAGGCATGCAAGCAGAATGGGAACACAGTTTCAGTGTTTAGGGCAGACACCATTTCAGCCTTTCCAGTTAACCCTCAGCACCAGCTCAGCTCCTACTCTGATCAGGTCACTTGGAAAACATCACAGAGCCACACAACTCAACACAGAGCCATCTTGCCTCAAGAGTAGCACATTCCAAACCTGATTCCCCTCTTTGAAGCTAAGTCCAAAGTCAATGAGCTTAAAGCATTCCTCTTCTGCACTCCATAGGATGTTGCGTGGCTTGAGGTCTGCGTGCACATAGCCTTTGTGGTGCAGGAAAGCCAGGGCTTCCAGGACATCTCTGGCACAGTGCTGGATCATCCACATGGAGCAGCCCTGGTTGCTGGAGTGCAGCAGCAGCTCGGACACGCTGATGTCCAGCAGCTCCAGCAGCAGACAGCGAGATGGGCCATTGGCAGAGTAGTGGTTGGTGAACACGCCATAAAGTGTCACTACAACGAGACACAGGGACGGGCATCGGTAACGAGCATGCAGCCAGAACCTTCCACTGCTCCACACCACAAAAGCTGTGGCAGGCAGCTCAGATGTTTTGGCACAGGTGATGTTCAGAGAGATGGAGAACCAGGCAGGAAGGAAGAAGCAAGGGAAAAGCAGCCATGTCACCCCTACAAGCTTCAGAGGACAGGCTGGTCTCACAACACTCCCCAGGCTCTGCTAAAGTGACAGGGCTGAGTACTCCTGCTCAGAAGGACAACCTCTGGGACATGGATAAGCACATCCCAGTGGACAAACTGGACATGGTGCCGCTCTTTAGAGACATGTCAATCTCACCCCATGACAGACAAACTTTGCAGAGTGGGAACCCCTGTGCTGTCTGGGTTCCCAGGCACACTACGGCATTAAAAAGCATTTCACAAAGCATTTCACAGCTGACAAAAAATATCAGTAGTGGGTGAACTTTGGCACTTCCAGGAATTGCCTCTGACACACAGGCTTCCCCTGTTCCCTGGCTCATTCCTACCCATGAAGGCAGCCCTGGAGCTGTAGCACAGTAGGAACACACTGTCCCACGGCTGTCCCGCAGAGAATCCAGTCCTTACTGGGGCTGTGGCACCCTGCCCAAAGGAGGACTCCGGGGTGCCCTGCCTGCAGGGACCCGCTCTGCCTATCCCTCCTGCCCACCCTGGGGATGTCACCTGCAGAGCCGCCACCCAGGGAAGG
Source organism: Lonchura striata (assembly GCF_050655825.1). Taxonomy (NCBI): domain Eukaryota; kingdom Metazoa; phylum Chordata; class Aves; order Passeriformes; family Estrildidae; genus Lonchura; species Lonchura striata. Next base: position 32,156,897 of record NC_140710.1, on the reverse strand, counting down.
GGTGGGGTACCCAGGAGCACCCACTGCAGGGAAGCTGCTTCGGGGCGTCCAGGCTAGAGGCCCTCAAATCTGCCCATCCAGAGGTGCCAATCCGAGGGGCACGTTGGCCTGGGTTTGCGTTTTGGAGCGAGGCTGTCTGTATTCCCAAAGCAGTTGGGAGTTCCCTTCCCTGGCTGGGAGGGCGGGCGGTCTGGAGACACCAGTTTGGCAGGGGGAGACTGCCCTGGGGGTGCTCTAGGAACAGAGGTGCCCGAGCAGGGGTGTCTGGGGATGGGCGCCGGGGACAGGGGTGCCGAGGCTGCGGAGCCGGGGTGCCCTTACCGATGTTGCGGTGCCCGCGGAGCTGCTCGAGCGCGGCGCGCTCCTTGCGGAACCCGTACTCGGCGCAGTCGGCGGCGGGCGGGCGGGCGCCGGGGCGGCGAGCGGACCCGGGCCGCGGCCCCGGGGGCGGCACGAACTCCTTGACGGCGCCGGGGGGAGCCCGGGGGTCCCCGCAGCAGCGCACCCGGTACACCGAGGCCGAGGAGCCGCTGCCCAGCGGCGCCTGCACCTCCCACAGCCGGCCCAGCACCTCCAGCAGCGGCGGCGCCGCGCCCCACGCGCACCCCGACATGCCGCCGTCCCGTTTCACATCGTCGTCCCGCCGCCGCCCCGCCGCTGCCCCGGCCCCGGCCCCGGCCTGCGCCGCGCTCCGGCCGCCATGACACCGGAAACAGGGCGGCACGGCGGCGGCACCGCCCCCGGCGGGGCGGGGCGGGGCGCGGGCGGGGCCCTCCGCGGCCCGCGGGCCTGCGCACCCCGCGGCCCTGCGCACCCCGCGGGCCTGCGCACCCCGCGGCCCTCCGCACCCCGCGGCCCTGCGCACCCCGCGGGCCTGCGCACCCCGCGGCCCTCCGCGGCCCGCGGCCCTGCGCACCCCGCGGGCCTGCGCACCCCGCGGCCCTGCGCACCCCGCGGCCCTGAGCACCCCGCGGGCCTGCGCACCCCGCGGTCCTGCGCACCCCGCGGCCCTGCGCACCCCGCGGCCCTGCGCACCCCGCGGGCCTGCGCACCCCGCGGGCCTGCGCACCCCGCGGTCCGACTCCCCCAGCCCCGGTGCGGCCGGCTCCCTCCGCAATCCTCGGCCCGGACATCCACCAGGGCTTCGTCGGGGTCCCGTCTCCGCAGTACCCCCGAGGCCCCGTCCCTCAGCCCGGACACCGGCGGGCTCCCATCACTGCAGCACCCCGGGATCCGATCCCCTGTGCCTGGGCACAGGCGGGCTCCAGCGCCCTCAGCCCAGCCACAACCCAGTGGTGCCAAGCACAGCAGGGCGGGCACGTTCTCCACCCCAGTCTGGACACCACCAAACTCCCCCTCTGCCCCCTGGCTCCCCTCCAGGACGGCGCCAGGGTCGTGCAGGGTGTCCTCTCCCATCAAGGGAATGCCACACATCAGTGGGTACAAAAGGAAAAAAAAATTTATTGTGCAATCTGCATCTCTTGTCCCAAACCACACATATGCACCCCGACAACATAAATAGAGGGACTGGACCAGCTGTGAGTGACAACCCTCAAGGGGAAGGTTCCCTTGGGATCACAGCAATTAAGATGCTGGTTCTTCAGAGAGGGGCTACAAGTCCTGGTTTCCATCAACATCTACACTGCAGTGCAGACCCGGGCAGCACACCACCCCCCCCCGTATCTGAGGGTGGAGGTTGCCACGCACAGCATGATCACATTGGTACAGGGTGTGTGACACCTCAGCAGTGAACATGAGCTCTGTGCTACTCTGCATCCTTTCACTCTTGAGCAGGCCTTTCCCAGAGTGGAGAGCTGCAGGGGCCCACCATAGCATCACCACATCAACGGCAAGGACATGAGTGGTTGCACCCAGGGCAATCGGATCCATGCTCACAGCTTCCTTCCTTCACTGGGATAGCGTGGCTTTGGGTGGAGGAAGACATTTCTTCAGCCCAAACACTCTGTGTGGCCCAGGAGGAGCTGTGAGCAGGCCCATCCATGAGCTCCTGGGTTCCTCCAACCCAGCCTGGGGCTTTGGAGCTATTCCTCTGAAAACCACCTTTGTGGTGAGGATGTACATAAAAGCTCTAAGCAAAAAGTTCCATCTCACAGCTGCTACCTTGCATTGGCATAGATGTCACCAGGCTGGTTAACCCCTCCTGTAATCCATGGCAAAACATCATACAGCAGTATCAGAGGACCACATGGCTTTGTGTGTCCCAGTCTCGCAGAGACCACTGCCCCAGGAAATAAAGGGCAGCAGTGACACTGACTCACATGGAAAGGGCTGCCTGCCTGGACAGTTGTCCATGGTGGCTGGGACGAGAGCAGGAAACAAGCAGGAGCTGGAAGCAGGTCTCACAGAGAGCTCAGCTCCCTGCCAGAGCCCACTGGCCAGCAGCTGTGCAGTCTCAGGTGCCCAGCCCTGTGCCCTGATAAGAGCCCAGGGCTCCAGAGCAAGGAGATGGCACTCAGCAGAGTAACACCACCAGGTCAGCACCTGCAGAAGGGCCTGGACACATCTGCTGTCCTGGCTCACTGGCACTAGAGGCAGGGTGAGCCTGCTGATACCCCAGGATGGGGTATCTCAGCAAGCACATAGTGTAAGCTGGGAAATCCTCTGGACCAAGGCAGCCAGTGCAGACATGGGAAAGAGTGTAGTGCTTGTGGGATGCTCACAGGATGCTCGCTCCAGCAGAGCAAATGCGGTTTGGGGCAGGCTGGCACTTCAACCCCCATGCACCCTCTTGGCTCTCAATTCAGCAAGGCTCCTGGCTGCAGACAGGGTGGCAGTGGCACCATAGCAGGACAGGAGCTTGGCACTGACCAGGGTGAACAGGGGCCAGAATGGGGCTGCAGAAGCCATGGCAGGACAGGCTGTGCCCTCCTGGGAATTTGGCAAGAAGCAGGTTGTCATGGCTCCCCAGAGCCCACACCAGGAAGCGATGGCTCATTCTACTCCAAGGCTTCCCCCTTTCCAAAATAATCACCCCAAAAAAGGCAAGTGGCAGTGAGAGACAAGTCTGGGAGAGCCAGCCCCCAAGGCACCCCTGTCACAGCTACCCACTACTACTCAAAGGACAGTAAGTCGGGATGGGCCCCCTCCACCTCCCAGCCAAGGGTACATGGCTCTGGCCGCCCTGTGCTCCCTGGTGGCTCGTGCTCCAGCCCCAGTCTCCGTGAGGGCTTCTCTGTGCTGGGTGACATCTCAGTGGCCCTCTCATCCACTTGCCACTGGCTCTCCTGGCTGCCCTTATGGATGAGGTCAGGCACAGGTAAGACACTGGTAGGCTGGTCCCCGCTGGGCTCTGGGGCACCCATCACACTGAGTACACCAGGGCAATCTGGAGGAGATGGGTCCCCCATCCCCAGCTGCTCCTCTATGGGCTCAGGGTGAGCTGTAGGTGGTTTGGAAGGCTCATCAGTGTCACTCCTCGTGCTGGTCCCCTCTGGCTGTGGAGCAATGAGCATGTCCTGGGGGGTCTTTAGGGCACGCGGTGTCCGCTTCTTGGTGATGGGGGGCGGTGGTTCCAGCCGGGGAAAGGCATCCAGCCCCACAGCCCTGCAAGCACAGAGGGACAGCTGCATACAGCCCCATGCCGGGCCCCTCCAGCCTGTCCCAATGGCCCTGGCACAGGGTGCACACTGCAAGGACACTCACCCGTCCTCAGTAGCTGGCTGTCCTGTGCCCAGCACAGCGCCCGCACTGGCGTTCACCTCCATGGCTCCCACGGCGGGCAGGCCGGCCGGCTCCCTGCGGCGCAGGAGGTCATTCACCTTGGCGCCCATGGCCTTGCCCAGGTTGCGGAGGTGCTGGCTGCCAACGGGCCGGCAGGGCTGGGGCAGGGTGCCCACCGTGGCAGAGATGTGCTGTGCCCGTGGCGTGGGTGCCGTGCTGGCGCTGGCATTCTCAAACATGCTCTGGTCCACTGGAGGGAACAGAGAGGATGTGAGCACAGGGCATTGTATGCACAGGGGACCAATGTGGGGCAAGAGAGGGTAGCAGTGAGCCAGGGCCCCTGTTGGCACTGCCAACACACCGAGAGCTTCTCTTACCTGGCACCAAGCGACTTGGGAAGCAGGTTGTGGAAAAAGAGAAAGAGAGCAAGTGATCATTTACCAGGGGAATGGCAAGGGAAGAGGCCTGTCCCTTCCACACTTCCAGGTGAGGCATGCTGCCAACGCCCTGCTCTGATATGTCATGCTGCCTGAAGAGATGGGACTCACATGGAGGTCCCTTGTCAGCCACACCCTGATAAAGCCACAGGGCCTTCTCTCGGGCCACCCACAGTGTGGGTTCTGCACTGCCCACCCCACCATGGCTCCCTCAGATCAGCCCAGGCTGTGTCTCTGTGGTGAGTGGCAGCAGGTGCTTGTAGAGGAAAGGGCTCTGCAATCAAACCCCACCTCTGAGCTACACTGGTTTCTCCACCACGTCTTCCCAGCAAGAGTCTTTGAAGCTGTGGGTGCTGCTCCCAGGAGTTCAAACCCACGTGGCTGCCTCCATGTCAGAGTGGGTCTGTGTGATGGCTCCAGCTAGTTTCTGGGTGAGCCTGGTGCTGTTTTGGGGCCTTGCTGCCCAACAGCATCCTCTGCCCAACTCTACCTCTGCATCCCAGAGGCACATACTGGGACACAAGACAACCACCTCCACATCGTAAGGGACAGGCAGAGAGGAAGGGTTCCCAGCACTGCTCCAACCTCATGGTGGACTGGACTCTTACAGGGACACCCAGGTCACTGCAGGCCCTTTCCTCTGCATTTTGTGGCCCCACAGTCCTGCTGAACAGAGCTCCCTGCCTGCACCTGCAGCATATACCAACCCTGGGGTTCATCCTACAGCTATTCATCGGCACCAAGAGAGCCACCCAGCAGTGCCTTGACAGCCTCTCCTCCAGCCTGGACACCAGCTCTCGGGAGTCTGAGCAGCCTGCTAACCTCTTGAAGAGCTCTCTTCTGGCTCCTCAGATGACTTCCAGCCCCTGAGAGGGAGAGGCTAGCCAGCAGCAGAGCTAGCATTATGGTCCACGACAAGCTCACTGCTTCCAAGCGCCAGCCTGTGCTCCAGCATGGCTACCGATACATGTTGTGCTGCCCCATCTTCCCCACACAGTGGCTGCTCAAGACCCAGATCCAGCACAGCTCTCAGGAGGGCTACAGCTGGAGGGGGTTCTACCACGGGCCCGAGGTCCTGGGGGAGCAGGAGATCAAGGCACAGGAGGCTGCAGCTCCCGGGGTGTCCGTGCAGCCCCGGCAGCCAGGCAGCTGCCACGGGAGGGCACTGCTCCATCACTCCTGCCAGCAGCAGAAGGAATTGTTCCAGAAGTCAGCTCCTGCCAGTGTGCTGCTTTTGCCTACTTCTGCCATCCTTTAAGAGAGGCTCTTGTCTATTTTTCCTCTCCACCTGCCAAAAATTTCCCGAGTCCCTGGAAGTGCAGATTAGCATCTCTGTGGGGAGCTCTGCAGATGCCAGGAAGTCCCTGGCACCCTCCAGCTCTTGGATCAACCCCGAGACAAGCAGTGAACTGGCTGAAGGGCAAGACTGAAACACGTCTACTGCCAGCAATATTCTGGGCACCTTGCTCTCGTGGACATGCTGTGGCTAGCACCACAAGCAGGGGTCCCACAGCAGAGGAAGCTTAGGTTGGAGGGGGTCTCCACAAGGCCAGAGGATGCCACTGCTGGTGCTGGCATCCAGCATGGAGTGGGAAGGAATTACAGAAAGAGAGAGTCAGTGAGAAGAAAGAGACAACAGAAAGCGTTGAGAAATAGAAAGATTTATTTAGCAAAAGCCAGTTGACTAATGACAACACCCAAGGGTTAAGTGCACTTACATTGACAGATTTGCTTCCCAGATAGATTGAGTCAACAGTTAGTAATACGACAGTTGTAGGAAAAGAAAGGACAAAAAATATAGCTATAAACCCCCTGTCAAGGTCCATAACAAAAGTGAGAGGCTAGAGAGGAGTCTTGGAGGCAGTGCTGACTTAGGAGGGGTCATTTACACGTGTACACCCATGGTGCAGCATGAGGCGGGCAGGATCCCACCCAGTCCCGGCAGCACCCCCTCAGCCTGTGGGGCACCTGCCCCGGTCCCCTGTGGCAGAGCATGGGGCAGGAGCCTGAGGCCACATCTGGTCCTGCCAGCCCCTCGTGGGACTCGGCCTGAGCTCTGTGTGTGCAGCAGGGATGGACCAGAGCGATGGCTCAGGAGATGGCTCCCCCCACCTGCTTCCTGAGGCAGCCCAGCCTGGAAGAGACCTCTGGCCTGCTCCTCTGGTTGCTCCTCTTAGGCTCTCCCTTCATCTGCCCTGTGTGTACAACTGAGCTCCTGCTGTTCTTTACCCTGAACGATCTCTCTGCCCACATGGAATTCCCTGTCCAAGCTCAACCATCCCTACCCTGTAAGTGCCATGCCTTGTGCGTGCTGTCATCCTACTTTTTCCTCCTAGCTGGACCAACCTTGTACCCCTTGCCTTCACCTTCAACTGCTGCGAGCTGGCAGTGGCATATCGGGTCCCCAGCAGAGGGGCTGGCACACAGCTGTCCCCACAGCCCTGTGGGATGGGGCATTTGGAGGCAGTGATGCCTAGAGGACAGCAGCACCACATACCAAACAGCACCCTCTCCCACTCTGCCTGCTCTGTGGCTGGTTCAGAGCTCCTCTGGACAACCAGGGCACTGCTGGGGACATTGAAACATGTCCTTCTTTCCTTCCCACTAGACCCTCATAGCTCCTGAAGTCCACCCAGTCCTGTCACATGGTGGAGGGTGCATAGCACAGCTCGTGCTGACCCCGGGGGTCTAATCCACATTCTCCTTAGCAGCTCAGTACCAAGGGGACCAGGGCAGAGAGAAGTGATGGACTTTCCTCAGCAGCCAGGCTAAATCCTAGAGGAGAGCAAGAGGTGGTGTCAGCCAGGAGTTAGTTGCAGGCAGATTGAGCAGAGACAGAGCTGGGGAAGGTGAGAGCAACAAGGAAGCAACAAAGCAAAAGAGAAGCAGGATAGGAGGGAGGATGGGGAAGAAGACAACTGTGCCAAATCCCCACCTCATCAAGTCCACATGAAGCAGGGTGGACATCAGAAGTTTGGTTCATACCCCTTCCAATCTCGGCCTCTTAGAGACTCAGCACCAGGCAGGTGATGAAAGTGTTTGCAGAAAAGGAACAAGCTGTGGATCCCTTGGAGGGCCCCACAGATGGCTTTCAGCCATAAGTGTTTCGAGGGCTGGTGGAGAAACCCTGAGATCCTGGATTCACTTTTCCAGAGGGTGCAAACCAGAGGTGTGATGAAGCACGCCTGCAGACACCAGCAGTTCACTCCCCATCGAAGGCTGGAAGTGTGCTCATCCCTGAAGATGCCAATGCCAGCACTGCAGCTCCCAGCCTTAGTCTGGGGCAAAACAAGTGCTTGGAAATGGGAGGGTTTGTCTATAAAGCAAAGCGGGCAGTTCGTGGTGATTGGAAGTGCTTGAAAATGTGCCTTGAGAGCATGAAAAAGACTGAAACCTGGCAGCTGTGCCAAGGAGCCAAATGATTAGATGATGAGGAGAACACCCCACAGCTTGATGCTGCATGCCCTGGCTCCCTGCTCCACACTGTGATGTGACTTCCTCCCTGCTCCACAGCCTGGCAGGGGAGCGGGCTCTGCCCAGAAGCCCTCTACCTGCCTTGGCACAGATAAACCCTTGTCCTGAAAGTACCACGTCTCCCTGCCAACCTCTACCTGCACCTGGCCAACCTGTGCAATCTCATCTCACCCCTTCAAATCCTTTCCAGGCTCATCCCCACATCCCCCAATGCCTCACTTCTCACTCACAGACCCACTCTGATAGTGCACTGTCACCAACCCTCATTTAACATGGCCCTGTACTTGTCCCCCACCCTGCCTACCACACAAAGAACCAGACCAGCTGCTCTGTCTTTGCTCACCACCTTGGAGCTGCCCTCTCAATCTCTTGTGTCCCCACTCACTGCCCTAGACTGCTCTCTCATTTCCCCAGCAAAACCCTTCCTCTGCTTTCCCCTGCAGCAGCAGAGGTTCATCCAGAAGAAGTCCCTTACCCCCTGCCTAACCTTAACACACAGTTTGAAGGGAGACGGGGCCAGTGGGGAGCACAAGGAGCTGTCAGCTCTGTCTGCTGCAAAGGAGGGATGCTGCAGCTCGGCACACAAGCCCACGCACGCCGGAGCACAGCACGCCCAGCACACACCCTGGGCTCAGCTCCATCCTCACCTCAGACACTCCCGACTGGGTGCTGGAATCCTCCTGCTCCCTCCTCTGTCCCCTCCCTCTGGGCTGTCCCATCCCTGCCAGGGTCACCACGGGGCTGCGGCCAGGGTCCTTCCCAGCTCCAGCAGGTCCCGGCTGCTCTGCACCACCTTCTGCTGACCCCTACACCGCGATCTCGTCCTCCAGGCTGTCGCCCAGGTCCTGCCTGGGCTGGACGTGGAGCAGGCGCGGCGGCTCCTCCTGGGACCAGGAGTCGCGCTCCTCGCTCTCGTCCGTGTTGGACTCGTACTCAGAGGCGATGCCTGACTCACGGAACTTGATGAGCTCCAGGCTGCCCAGGGCTGGCTCTGGGGCGGGCGGCCCCGAGTCCGGCAGAAAGCGGTAGCACTCCAGCTTCACCAGACAGTCCTTCCTACCTATGGGGCTGCCCATGGCGCTGGGGAAAGCCGAGCTGGGGCCCAGCGGCGGCGGGTGGGTGTCCTCAGGCTGCGGGGTGGTCGGGTCGCAGAGGACGGGGAGGACGTTGGAGCGGAAGGTGATCTCCAGCAGACTGTCCTGGGAGCCTGCTGCAAGAGAAGGGCACAGCTAAGAGGCCCAGCTTGCCTGGGTGTCCCCTGGCCACCATGGCTGGCTGCACACTGGCCAGAGGAGGACATGCTGGGGTCATTTGGGTATCATCCTCTCCACTCTTGCTGTTTTGATGGGTTTATTTGGTGTCACTAATGCCAGGAGCTGCTGCTGGCCAACAAAGGGCCATTTCTCTAGGACAAGCCCAGCTCCTGAAGAGAGCTGATGGCTACATCTGTTGTAGAGGGAGGCCAAACAGGGGCTCTTGGGCGGACATGGAGATGGCCTGGAGCATGCAGCCACTGGGGAATGTGGATACACAGCTGATGGATGCAGGTGACCACTTGTCCATACAGCCCTCCCCAAGCCCCTTCCCACGCTGCATGCAAGCACCCTGCTGCACACACACAAGGCAAGGCAAGCCAAGCCAGAAGGGCACAAATATTCTCTGAACAAAGTAACTGGAAATGCACAAAAAAGCCCAAGAAAAACACCTGCATGCATGTTCCCCACAGTCCTGGCTAGCTGCAAGGGGAGAGGAATGGGCGGCAGTGCTTACTGGTCGTGTTTCCTGCCAGCTTCAGCTCCAGTTCCTGCACCTGTTTGACCAGGAGTGAGATGTGCTGCAGCAAGTCCTTGTTCTGGAGCAGGAGCTGGTGCACACGAGCCTGGGCCTCCAGCCGTGCCGCTGCTTCTGCTGCCAGCTGGTCCTTCAGCAGGTGGACCTGGGCAGGATACAGCAGGTGAGCATGGGCAGATGCTACTTGAGGGTTGAGGGCTTCAACTTTGGCCATCCCTGCTCATCTCCCAGAGCTCACCAGCATCCCAACCCATAGTGTGATGAAGCAGCCATTCCCTGCAGGTACTGCAGATGTGATGGGGAGCGTGTGGGTGGTATCACACCAGGACTCTGCACATTGTCTCCTGGCCTCCCTGATGGAAAAGCTCAAGACTAGGCAGGCAGCACTGGCCAAACTGTCAGCTGCAGATGTGCATGGAAAGGGCAGCCCAGGAGGAGCCAGATGGATGCAGCAGAGAAGACATGCTTGACCGACTGGATGGTGCTGCGGGTGCACAAGGGCACAGCTGTGCAGCAGAGCTGGCCCTGGAAAAGCTGTTTTTTTGAGCAGCTTTCCCAGAAACAGGGCCCAGCCAGTGGCCTCTGTCGCAAGGAGGGGCTGGAGCACCACAGATGGCAGGGTGCTGCTGAACCGGGGCCGGCTCTGGGGTGCGAGCTGGCTGCTTAGCCTGGCTCTGGGAAGTAATGCCTGCAGGGAGCCCACAGGCAAGACCACCAATGATTTCAGTGCAAGTACCTCTGTGCAAACAGCTGTGCCCCCAGAACCATGCCCCCAAGGGCAGACAGCCGGGAGCTCCTGCCCAGGGCAGCTCTCTGATCTGCGTTCGAGCAGGGAGAACCCCAGAAACATACACTACACAGGGAACAGTAGTGATCTGGGGGCTGCTGTGGCTCAGAAGCCCATCCTGGCACCCACCCAAAGCTCCTACAACTGCTCCAGCAAGGACTGGAACCAGGAAAGCACAGATTTACAACTAAACAAAAAAAACCAAAAAGCCCCCAAAAAGTCAAACAAAAAAAAAATTCCGAAACAAAAATAATCCAAAACCAAAAATATCCTCACCAAACACAAAAGGCTATTTTACTGTGGCCTAGAAAGTGACCTTGAGGAAGAAGAGGAAGCTCTCTGTACCTGCCAAGCTGCTGCAGCTGCAGGGCCCCTGAAGTTGCCCAGCTGGGGGCCACCTGCCCCCACAGATGGGTACTGGCAGGCAGGCAGCTGCTGCCCAAATGTGGCCAGCGAGGTGGCACAGCAGTGTCCTTGGCAGAGCCAAGGTAAAGCACAGTGAGCCTGCGAGTGACAGGAGACCAGGCGAAGGACTGGGATTTACAACTTTCTGCAAAGCCAGACCAAGAGTGAGGAGTGCAATATTTTACACTTTAAGCAGGAACCATGGAGTCTTTTGGATTGTGATCAACACTATACTCGGACAGACACAAAGGATTCCCCAATAATGCAGATCCCTCTTCCAGAGGGAAAAGTCACTTGGCAGTCTGTGATCCCAAAAGGCACGCGGGCTCTGGAGGCAACAGCTCAGCCAGAACTGATCAACAAATCCTGATTTACTGATGTGAGGTGAGGAAAGACATGGGGCAGCACAGAAAGGCTGCTGGAGCCCATTGCTTGGGCCATGAAAAAAGTTGATGAATTGCAGTGAGCTCAGTGTAGGGTCAGGGAACAAGTAAAGCTCAGGTAATGAGTTGGATAAAGCAGCCAGAGCTGCTTCAATGAGAAATAGCTGCATGGAGAATGAGCTGGCAGCTGCACAGTCCAGGCATACCAGTCACCGTGGCAGGGCACTGGCAAGCAGACAGGGGCCAAGGACACCTGGTGGCAAGCACCCCATGGAGCTCCCTCCCCATGGCAGCCTGCCTTCAACGCTGCCTCCAGGCAGGAGACTCCAGCAGCACCAAGGGGTTCAGTAGTGTACCCCAGCCCTGCCACTGCCCCTGGGAAAGAATGAAGGGGAGAACCTGTGCCACGGCCACTTGTGTCTGCTGCTGCTGCTGCTGCAGGAGTTGCTGGAGAAGCTGCATCTGGTGGTGGGCAGAGAGGGGTGTTCCCAGATCAGGCAGTTGGGCAGATGAGGGCAGCAGCATCTTGGGTGATGCTGTCAAGATATCTTCAGGGTGGAGGCAGCTCTGCAAAACACCAGTGTTGAAGCTGTGATCCCCTGGCACTCACCTCAGAAAGCCACCGGGCACACATAAGCTTTGGCATGTGGCAGAGCAGCCACGCTAAATACCCAGAAAAGAAGCAGCTGCATTCACAGCTAATGCACCCGTTGCTGAGGGTGCTTACAACCTTTGAAAACAGTACTTTTTCAGTTTCAACAACAACCCACATACTTTTGTAGAAAATTCTCAAAAAGACTGACACTTCCCATGGGAATTTCCACTGTACCGAAAGAGTCTTCTATTTTTGTGACTTTGGTGGAAAAAAGTCCCTATCAGCTCTGCCCCAAACCCTTTCAGTGTGGCTGCACACAGCTCTCCCCTGGGCCCCAGCCAAAGGGCAGCCCTGCAGCGGCAGATGGCTTTGATCTGGAAGCTGAGGAATGCTGCACAATCCCTCCTGACCCTTGAACCCTCGGGATGCAGGGAGAGTTGTGGGGCTGGGGCCGTGCCACCCCCTGAGAGTGGAGGGCAGGGATACCGGGCTCAGTGTGGCACCCACCTCCTTGCCCACAGCATCGAGGTCGGTGACGCCGCGGCTGAAGTCCAGGATGTCGGCTCCGGGCAGCGGCAGCTCCACGGCGTCGATGTCGGTCTCCTCGGCGGAGGCGGCCGCTCTCTCCACGCCGGAGAGGCGACAGGCTGCGGGAGCAGGGGCAGGGCAGGGCACGGCCTGCCTGCCCCTGGAGCCCACCCGTGGCGTGGGCAGCGACACCCACCGCGGGTCCCCACCGCGCCCGTGCCACCCACCCTCCGCCCTGGCGGGAAGCAGGTACAGACAGACATGGCTGCTCTTCCTGCTGCTGCTCGGGAGGAGGCCTGCAGCTAAAAACACATCCAGCCCCAGCACACCAAACCTGGGGAGCGGCAGCCAAAAGCCCTGATGTGGGACAAACGGGCCACCAAGAACAGAAAACACAGATAAAGCTGAAGAAAGGTAAACAAGAGATTATAGGGAAGAAAAACAAAAAACAAATGCTCTGAATTCCCCAGGGAGCTGCATACTGTGGCCAGGACATTGTGTGGAGGAAAACCAAACAATGACCAGTCCAGGGCAGCTCAATGATTAGGTCATCAGGACAGCACTGGTTACAGAGGCAAGCAGGAAACCGCAGCCCAGCCCAGGCAGACAGGTTGGGATGTGGGGGAACCAGCCCACAGCACGGCAGGGCAGGGAATCCACACACAGACAGGCAGCAGGACCTGCCAGTGTCCCACCTAGCACTAGAAGGGTTTGACTAACCTCTCATAGAACTTCTGCCTCCCCTCCAGCACAGGCACTGGTGCCAAGGAGCAAGGCTGCTCCCTGAGACCTACACAGCTCAGGGTGATGGGGCTGGACCAGCAGCCCCCCAGCCAGGCATCCCTGCACCCTCTACCCACAGGGCTGAGAAGGAGCAGGGTCTGAAGCCTGCCTGCAGCCCTGACAGATTAATGGGAGAGCACAAACACAGCTATGTCCATTCTGGGAATTGCAGAGAGGACTCGAGGAAGGTATGTGCTTGGGGCCCCCTTGCGCAGAAGCAGCGAGGGAATGTTTGCAGCATGTGCAGCCAAGCACAGAGCAGAGCTCCGGGCACTGCTAATGGGCTCTCAGCAAGGGGGATGTCTGAGAGGATCATGGCTAGCACCTAGAGAAGGTTCCTTGCTGGGCAGGATCCCAGCTTGAGCCTGGAGCACAGCAGGCCAGATTGCTGTGCAAATCCATTGCCCAGAGGTGTCAGCCACCACGGGGCAGTATGGGAAGGCAGTGCCTCTGCCAGGCTCTGGGGGCCCCACGCCACTCCCACACCTCCACCCTTGCGGAATACCTGGGACGTCCAGGTCATCTCCGTTCCTCTCACTGTCTGCGTCCTCCTGGCCGTCGGCGTTCTGCTGGGTGTGCTGCAGGCTCAGCTTGTGGCACACCTCGAACGCCTGCCCCACTGTCCGCACGATGCGCATGGCTTGGCTCTGCCAGGGAGGGGAGGGGAGATGTGACTTCAGCTGGGCTGCCTCTGCATGGTGACCCCCCCCCAGCAGGCACAGCTCTCACGGGTCTCTGTGCTGCCACAGGGTCTCAGATCCATGGGCTCCTGCCCCAGCTGCTCCACCCAGAGCACACCAGGATGAGATGTGCATCCTGGCATCTTTACCTTCTTCTTGGACTTGAAGACGTTGCACCTGAAGACATTGCTAGACCCATCCCTGGCAATGTAGCTGAAGATCTTTAGGTCCTGGGAGTCATGAGATACATAGAATATCCTGCAAGGACAGAATGGAAGGGAGGATATAAGCATACACATTACCCAAATGCCCAGGAGAATGCCAAGGCCACAACCAATGCTTCCCATGACATGGGGTGCAGTAGATGCCCAACCTCTGCAGCACATCCCTGCTAAAGCCCATCAGAAATTTTTTTGGTAGTGGTTTTACCTTAGCTGGGAAAATTTCCCTGCTGATTCAACAGCAGCAAACATTTTGCAAAGGCAGCACAGGACTTCTCTGCTCAGCCCTCAGGGGCAGCATCAGTGGCCCAGGAGCCCTCCAGGGATGGAGAAGAGCAAACTGCACTCCTGGCCCACTCACAGAGCAGGATGCCTTGCCCAGGTGCTTGCCACCCCCTCCCCAGCATGGCTGGGGGCCTCTCTTGCTCCAGTTTGGCCTCCCTGGGACAGACACCCCCAGCTCTTGGCTTTTGGGAAGAAGATGAAGGAGGAGAGCTGGAGGCTTCGGGAAGCTCCATGAGCTGCCCTCTGCAGGATGGTGGCAGCTCTCCAGTGACCAGCAGGGTGCTGGTGTGGTGTGGGTAAGGAGCACAGCAGAGCACGCAAGCCTCTTCCCCTCACCCAACAGCCTTACCTGTAGATGGGATCATGCATAACGAGCATTTTGTTCTCGTCCCAGGCCCATTCTTTTTTCTGCAATGAAAGAAGCTGAAAATGAGTACGTCAGATGCTGTCCTTGAGAACAAGGACAGGGCAGAGAGAGAGTCCAGGGACATACTTGGGAAGCTCTTGTCATAGCTCTGCTGCTGTTCCCCTGCAACCCTTTGCCCAGAGTCAGGTCCTGTTGAGGACCAGCCACATCCCACATCACCTCCCACAGGGCCCCCCGAGCCCCTTCTGCACCACAGCAAGACTGGCTCAGCCACCCTGCAGGAACATGACTCACACATGACCCCAGCCCATGCCTCCCTCTCCCAGCCCACCAGAGTTTCCCAGAAGTTCAAGGATGCTGCAAGGACCTTGGACCAGGAGGGGAAGGGTTCTGCTGCTGAGGCACTGCAGCCCCAGGGACCAGTGCTGCCTACCTTCTTCTTCTTCTTCAGAATGACCTTCACGCCATCCACTGACACGATGAGATTCACTTTCTTCTTCTTGATATTCTTGGCTTTAAACTCATACTGCAGGAGATGGAAGAAAACACCTGAATTAGCCTTCCTGCCCCAGGACAGCCCCAGGGAGGAATGAAGAGGCTCCAATAGGAAGGGGCATAAGGGACAGGGGCAGGTTCTCCTGATCCCACATCAACCTATACATCCACGCTAAGACAGGACAAGGGGTCGTTTCACCCTGCAGTGTCTCCATGCCCAACATCTGGAGGAGCACACAGTGAAGCAATCCAGCCCCTGGATGTGGATAATGCTTTATCCAGTACAGGATGCTGCTGAGAATGTTAGCTTGTGTTTCAAAGGCACTTGGTCTGCCCCTCTGAAGGGCTGTGCCTCCCCAGAGAGGGACCACCATGCCCACAAGGATTCACAGCCCAGCTGTGCTTGCCCCACTGGCTTGTGGTCATTGCTGAGCTCTGGAAAGTGAAATGCCATTTTGAGTTGGGTATTTTTGGGCTCAGTATAAAACTGAAGATGATTGCTGAGGATTCTGTGAACCCCTCCAGAGGAGATGGGATTACCCACCTCAACTAGAAGTCATCAGTTAGGAAAAAATCCCGGCAGGAACTTCCATAGATCAGTGACTAAGCACAAAGCTCTGCTCTGGCCTGGGGAGAGAATGAAATTCCCCCCAAATCCACTCACTTTGGCATTTAGAGTGTTACAAGCGGGGAGAAGGCTGGCAGAGAACTAGGCTAAATAAGCCATTTGGGCTGATCCTTCTGTGGGACTTCTGAGGAGTCCCGTGACTGGTTTGCCACAGGTACAGCCACATCAGGCACCTGATATGCTGGTCCCCTTCAGAGGGAGCTGTGCACACCCATGAGGACAGACCCTCTGTGCCCAGAAAAAGCCCTGCATCCTGCCCCTCACCTGCTTGAGGCAGAGGATTTGATTTCTCCTCTCACCATTTCAGCAGTGTCTCTGCAGAGGGAGCGGTGCCCTGCCTGCAGCCCGTGCCAGCCTTGCCGTGACATTTCCAGCACCGCGTGATGCATCAGCTCTGGCAGCCAGAGCCAGCAGGCAGGAAAAGCTGCTGGCCCTGACCTGTGATCAAATGATAAAAGACCTGAAAGTGCAATTCCTCAAAGCCATTTAAAAGAAGGCTTAGGAAACAGTGCAGGGGAACACAGCTCCACCCTCCCCAAGCACTGACCAGGCAAGCCCACCCACACTGGGGCTGAAGCCATGGTGATGGGCTGGAGAAAGCAGAGGTCAGGCTCCCACCATGGCTTTGGTCAGCCTCAAAGCCCCCAGCACATCCTCATATGCTGCTTGCATGGCTTATTCCTCATGGAGAAGGGTCTCATCAAAGAACCCACTGGTGTAGGCTTCCAAGTGCCATCCCCATTGTTACCAGCAGAGACAAAACTGCATTCAAGACCCCCTTCTTTGCGTCTTGTCAGGACACTAGACCAGTGCCTGGTACCTAACACTAAAGAAATGTCTTGATTTAGCCCTGAAAAGGTGAGCTTTGGCCCGACTGCCTGGCAGTAATTACCCCAGTCCTTTCTGAGGCTCTCTGCATGTGGTTTTTCCAGGAGATGCAGGCTGATCTGGAAGCTCTCTGCAGAATCCATAGTGACTGCATGATACCTTGGGTGCTGATGCCTGATTTATTGGTCCTAACAATCACTGACTATACACATTCAGTTGCATTTTGAAGCCCCTGGTGCTGTGGGGTTTCTACTCTGGGCTACCCCAAAGTGCAACTGATGTGGGCTTGGAAGAGAGAAAAATATCTCAGGGTATAAGACAGGCTATTTTTAGTATGTTTTTTGAGCAAGTAACAGCCCCAGGACAGCAATGCAGACAGGCCAGAGGTTTCAGCAAAGATGCTACCCAGCTCTGGCACTTTTCAGGGACAGATTCATGCAGAGCTCCTTGGAGAGCCTTCTACAATCCCTGGATGAAGGCAAAGGATTCTGCCGGGCTTGCCCTAAGCCTGGCACTGGGGAGTGCTGTGGGAAGAGCTGCTGAGCCTCTACCACGCTGAAGCTCAAACCCCCTTGTGCCTCGGTCACGGCAAAACTCCAGCAAAACCAATTGGAAGCAAAGAAGTCAAATTTTCAGAAGAACCGAACAGACAGATTTGTTAAGCCCTTCCATAAATCCAGGCCTTTATCCTGACACCAAGTGGAGAGTCAAGCTCTTTTGCGAGCCTGGGCCATGTGCTTTGAGCTGCTGCCCATCCCAGCCCCTGCAGAGCTCATTAGAGCAATCACCCAGAGGCCCAGTGGCTCTCTGCAGCGCAGCTCCAGTCAGCAGAACGCTAATGAACCGAGCCCACTGGGCTCTAATGCAACACTAACCATCATTTACTAACAAATCAGCCAGGAGGAGCATCCAACAGGACAGAAAGTCACATCCTGGGGCTCTGCAGGGAAAGCATGCTGGGTCCCATGGGCCAGGAGATGCCATTCCTGATTTTGAGGGGCTTCCTAATTTGGTCTAAGGAAGTGTCAGCTTTGTACAGTTCCGCCGAGTGAGAGCTGAGCCACACAGACTGCAAGGGGTGAAACCTAAACCCTTTACTTAACGGGGCCATTGAAGAACATGTCTGTACAACTGATCAGGACCTCCTTGGCTTGGAGTTGTTCTTGACGACCACCCTGCCCAGGCACAGAGATCTGCTGTGCCTGCCCATGTTGTTAACATTCCTCCTTCTGCTGCAACACAAAGAGAGAAAGCTTAAGAGGGTTGCAAAACCTTAGGATTTAGCTGTTCTTGCTGCTGGGAGGAGAGCAGAGGTGATGATGGCAGGGCTGGAAATGCCACCAAAGGGTCTCTGAGATGGTCTGCAGAGCCACAGCCACTGCTGCTGCACCCAAAACAAGCAGGCACTGGCTGACCCACAGGAAAAGGAAACCCACATGTTTCCACTGCCAGGCAGTCCTTGCTGGGAGCATATCCCGCATTCCCAAAGATGTGCAATGGGAAAATTTGAGTGCAGGAGCTGGGTGTCAGTAATTCATTCCACACTCGCTGGGCACTGCACTGGGATTTGGTGAATGCCTCAGGAGAAAAATCACATTTCACACGTGATAAGCTCAGCCACCCATGGCTCCATCTTGGATAGCTGAATCCTAGCCTACAGCTTAATAAAGAACTGATACAGAAATAATTATCCAGCTTGAAATCAAGAAAGGAAAGAGGATTTGCACAGCATTCCCATGATCCCCTTTGGTCTCACACCATGCAGGATTTCACTGTACTACTTATAACCAATTAAATGCTGTAACAGAAGAGCTTTCTTAGCTTTCAACCCAGCCATTTTGCCCATCTTGGGTATGTTTCTGGGCCTTTAAATACCTGTAATAATACTACAAGCTTATATCAATTCTTGTTTATAGCAATGTGGCAATGCCAGAAGAAAGAAAATAATTAATTTCAGGGAAATACACAGAAAATATTAAAGAACAAAATAATTTGTTCCCAGACTTGCACAGTTCCACATTTGGTCTCCCACTGAAGCTCTTAGGAGCTGCATTAACATTTTTGAGGAAAGACTGAAAATGGACATCTGAGATACATCAGTTAAAAAGCCTCGCAATTATTTGAGAAGAAAATCAAAGATGGTCTCAGTAAAGCAAAATAAGTACAAGATCACTCATAAAATCCAACCAACTAAGTGAACAAAGATTATGCCTTAATTTTACCCTGCCCACAAGAAAACACATTCATTTTTTCAAATGGAAGAGAAACATCTACTCCATCAGAGCACAGGAACCTTCTCATCAACCTCAGGTTATTGGGAGTCTGTTTTCAACATCTGTCTTTTTTGCAGAGTTCAGTATTCAAATAACTTTGGAAGGAAAAGAAGCCAGCTGGTGTATGCATCATTGCGCAATGCACTCCTACTGGCAGAGTATTAAAATTGCCCTTTCAGGAGAACTGAGTTAACATATGTCGCTTAATAGAGAGCACATGTAACCTTGTCAGCTTGGAGTAAAACTATGTATGAATCCGAGAGCGACGGGTGCGTGTGAAAAGCAGGGAAAACTCACCATCCCTAGAAAGATGCTACCCATCCCTATCGAGCTGTTTCCACACAGCAGAAGTGTGAGAAAACTTGTAACCACATGCTGCACGCAAGGTCAGGCAGCTCAGGCTCTGAGGAGGAGAGATGATGTCTTTCTAGATCCATCATCCCCCTACATTCACAAGCATCTGAAAAATGTTAACCTGAATAAAAATGCCCTCATTTCATTCCAGCCCATCTAAAACTGCCTGAGGTACAATTTAAGTCTGCCCACTAGAACTGTCTGTAAGTAAGGGAATGTATCAGGAATGCTTTATGGTCACAGTGTAGCAGCAGAATACAAATAAACAAAATCTTTTTTAAAGGAAATTGCTCTAAGTGCATCAAACTGCCCCTGTTCCCATACACCCTCTATCTGCCTCCTCAAAACAAACAAACAAACCCAAAAAATCCACAAAAAAAAAAAAAAAAAAAAAAAAAAAAAAAAAAAAGAAAAAGGTTACAAGCTTGTATCTTGTATTGGGGAAAGAGCAGTGTTTTGAGAATTCAATTAACAGGGAAAAAGTAATTCCCAGAAAACTCAATGCTGCTCTGCTAGCTTGGGAGGCAGGAGACGAAAATCTGCCATAAGAGGATGTAATTTTTGCCAGAAAGCTGTATCTCTGTGTGTTTATGCAGAAAGGACATGGAACTGTGAGCAAAGCTAGGTCCCCCTGAGGCAGTTGTGCTGAATGCAGAGGGCTGGCTGGGCAGGACCTGCTGGGAGCACCCTCAGCTCTGAGCTCCCCTGCCCTGGCTGCGCCCCCCAGCTCCTCCTGCAGCTGGCTGCCACAGCAGCTCATAAAATACCTAATAAAATACCTCCCAAGTTAGATTTTAACCCCAGGTCAGCCTGGGCTAATGACAGCCGTGCCAGACCAGCGCTGCTTTCCCAGCACTCGGGGGGAGGAGAGGTGCTGTGCTCTTGATGAAGAATTAACTTATTACAAAATGACAGCCAGGATTGAGTTCAATGGGCACAGGCTCCACAGCGCCAGGAATTAACGGCTGGGGGGGAGGCACAGACCTCACAATTCCTGCTGCTGAGAACATGGGGAATGACAGCAAACCTCAGAACCATCCAGGAGCTTCCCAGGAGGGAGGCCTGAGAAACGCTGCTGGCATCCTAATAGCCATAATTGGGAGGAATGGCAAACACAGCTCTGCACAGGGCAGGAGGATTGTGCTTTACTGAACCACACAAAGAAATGGCAGCGGCCCCAGTGCCCTGGAATGACTCAGAAACCACCTGTGGGCTGTGCTGGAACGGGAACCTGGGAGGAAAAGGCCCTTTTTTCCTGGCTAGGGGTGCCAGGCCACCCTGGGGTTGGGCAGGGAAAGCAATAGGAGCAGGAAGGCAGCACCAGCTTTCCTCGAGCCCTTTGTGCGGTAACCAACACCCCAAGCTTGGTGCCGGCGTCCTGCCAAAGCACCAGGAGCAGGCTGCAGCCAGAACACCTCTTGTCTTCCTTTTTCCTTCTGGTTAACTGGAGGAGAAGTGTGTCTTTCAGTTAATTGAAAGAGAATAACACTGGAGAGAAGAGAATGATTTTTGATACAGCTTTGGATTTAAAAAGTAGCAGACAGATCTAGCCTGGCCAGAAGCAGCCTTGCAGGTCACAAGAGTCACAACCATGCAAACTGTGATACTGAGTGGTGGTGTCCAGCAGCCAGCTGGGCAGGGAGCAGAGGCAGCACTGGCTGTCCCCAGAGCCCAGCTCAGAAGACTAGGGCAGCAGAGAGCCAGAGTCCTGCCAGAGGGTCCCCAGCCATGCAGCATCCATCACTCCCTGCTGCCCCCAAAACAGAAAGGCACCTGCCAGCCTGCCCTGGCCCATGGCTCCTCCAGCCCTGCCGGGTAAGCAGCAGCAGGTGTGAGGGGATGAAATGGCTGGAAAGCAGGGCACCTCCCAGGAGGGCAGGCAGCTTCATCCAAAAGGCATTTCTGGACAAGGTTTCAGAAAATCTGACAGTCCAGTGCTCTGGGCTGCGCTTTATGCCCTCAGGGGACTCAGGCTTGTTGAAGAGGAGCACACTGAAATACCTGCTTAGCCTACTAATCAGCAATAAACGGACTGAAAGCCATTTTTAAAACACTGCTAAGAGCCATCCTATCAAAGTGCTGTGCTGCTGCCCGTGTCTGAGGACTCCCACACCCTTCACTGTGTGATCCCATTGCACCCCAATTCCTCTGTGCATCTGTAAATCTGGCCATGACTATGCCCATGCTCCACACACGAGCAGGGTACTTGCCATGGGATACCCACAGCACCTCCCTGCTCACCCCAGAAGCTGGGATACAAAAAGATGAGAAAAACAGAGAAATATGGGGATCTCCTCAGTGTGGTAGTAATTTTGCTTGGGCTCCCTGCTCCTGCCACCATATCTGAGGACAAGACCAGCCTGTGGCACTCACACTTGGAGCAGGGATGGGTCCTATTGTGGGGCACAGAAACATGGAGATACCTGGGGCCAGGATGAAGGTTCTCAGCCATTCCATTGGCAGACTGCCAGCATGGCATGGCCAAAAATGCTGGACACCTCTCCTATCGTGATAGTTTGGGTTTAAATTATTCCTCAGGATTAAATTTCCCCTGTCCTCCTGCCTACAGCCCACTGCTGGTGGTTTTGGCATGAGCTGGACTTAAATTTAATGCCATGGTAATTTGAGAGAGAGGAAGAATAATGAAGTACTGGGTGCTTGTTCTTGGGCTTAATGATGCTTTTTAAAACTCTTCCACAGTTCCTTGGAGTTTGCATTTGCACATATGCAGGCAGCTCTGAGGTACATGTGTTTGTCTGAAATAGATGTGATTTTAGTTTGCACTGACAAGGTCAGTGCCTATTTTCCCATCCAACTTCAGGTTTAATTTTGGTAACCGTCTGTGATGGTTATCCGTACCAATGGTTATAAATGGGAATTAGGCTAAAAATACCCATGTTGTGAGAGCAGTAGAGCAAAGTTAAGGTTGCTGCTTCAAAACTACCCCAGGATTGCAGCATACCCATCACACAAAATATGTTTTCCAGTAACATCAAATGCTTCATAATAAATGCCTTCTGCTCAGTTTGCTATTTCCTCCCAGAGAGCTGCCTCGATCCGCTTCCTCCAGCCTCCCCTCACTACCTCCCAGTTTCACAAGTTGAGGTGGCAAACTGGGACACACTCACGAGCCATCTGCAGGAGAAGCAGCTTCACAGGAAACTCAGAGAAATCAGAACTGGTAAGAATTAAATCAGTATCAGCAACAGGGTTAAATGAAGAAAGTTAACAGGCAACAACTTATGCTAACCCCTTCTTTTGAAGACTTCCATTTGCAAGATTTACCTCCCTACAAGAAATCCTCAAGCATTCCATACCTCTCTGTGCGTGTTTTTTTTTTTAAACACCCTTAAATCAGAGGTTCAAAGGAGGCCTGAGGCACAGCAGCAGCTTGCTGTGCGCCACGGGAGCCCACAGGGGAGTCAGCAGCAGCACGGTGTCATGAGGAACATAGGTGCTGGAGCAGAAACACACTTCCAGCTACATCCCTCAGTTCCACCAGCAGCTCCCCTAAGCCACTGAGCTCCTTGTGCAAGTGTTACTGTTCACTCCATGGGGGCTTGACTCATACCAAGCTTATGAAAGGAAGCTGGGGACTCCAGCCTAGCCATATAATTTCTCCTCCAGCCTGGGCATATTCAGTGACAACTCTGAGTGGGAGCAGTGCTTACGGACTGGGAAAAACAGCACCTCCCAGCCAGGCATGAAGGCTGGTGGAGACCCTGCAACACGCTATTCCCCAGACTTGGAAACATCTCCAAACTCCTTTCAGAAATCCAAGGAAGTGACAACAGCACAGGCTGGACCCGCGTGGGAGGTGACAAGCTCTTCCCTGCCTTCACATGCTGCCATCTCTGGTGACCATACCAGGGTGCGAATGACCAGGTATGTGGGTGTGCGTGGGATACTGGTCAAACTGGTTACAGAAATCACAGCCGGGCTTTGAGCTGCTTCCTGCAGTCAAGGGAAACAAGGACAGGCTCTGTGTGCATCTGCAGGCACTGCTCTCGCACTGCTTTTCACAGCCCGGGAGGGAGAACACAAGAAATAAGCTGTACACATTTTAATATTTACCACCTGCTGCTAGAATAAGCAGAAGCGCGTTCCTTGGAAAGCCCACATCTGACTGGAATTTGTGGTATTTTTAATTAGACATGCATTGGTTTGACCTATGCAGGCAAAGGCAGCACAAGCTGTTTGGTGCAACCACCCTTTGAAGAAGGTGAGGAACTACAAAAGCCTGGAGATGGCTTCTGTTCTTCCAGCCCAGAGTGGGTTTGAACTCCTGTGCTGGAATAAGCTTGGCTTAAAGAGCAGCAGTTCAGTCACGCCCCTTTACAGTAACCCCTGATAAACTCCTGTCCCTCTCTGGCACCAGCCAGTCCTGATGCCTCAGAGGACCCCAGGACTGAGTAGTACAGGCAATGTCCAGCCCAGCACCTCCCTCCATCTGAGAAGGAAAACAGAATTCCTGTGTTCAAAATTAGCTCTCTCCCCAAAATGCATCCTTTCAAAGACAGACCCTGCCTCAAGGCAGCTGAGGTAATCCTTGCCCACATGGGCTGATACTGCAGAGGAGCACAGTCACCCCAAATCTACCCTGAGGGCAGGTGACAAAGCAAGGGACAGCCTAAGAAGATACCCACACAGCACTTCAGAAACGTGTCAGCTCAACAAAGCGAGCCAAATTGCAGCACGGTGATATTTATGCCCCAAGTTGCGAAATACAGGATTTATTTTGGTCTTTTTTTTTTACTGCTCACCAAAGAGCTGCTCTCCCACTGTTGCATAAAAAGCTTGAGTAAGATCACTTGAGAAGGCAAATGAGAATAGCCAGGCAGAGAAATAGTGACATGCCAAGGAAGGCAGGCTGGCAGTACTGTAACTAAATCAGCAATTATGAAATTCAGACAATTAATAAAGAATGAATGAGTAGCAGCATTAAATGCTTGGTGCATCAGAACCAAGCCAGCCTGTGGGGCTCTTAAGATGCTGGCAGTGCTCAACAATGTTTCTTTTTGTAACTGGAGAAAAGAGGTAATTATTCATATCACTCTTGCTTCACAGTTCCTTCACAATAACTAATGCAGGTATTAAAACCCATTCACCAAATTCTACATGTTAAAGGCAACAAGAATAATGTCCTTTAGAGTGATTTAGACAGAATCACAGAAAAAAAATCCAAGTAAAAAAAGTATCAAGGTTTCAGGTGGAGTTAGAAAAGAGGGGTTGAAATCCACCTCAGCAACAGAGCCCCAGATGAAGCAATGAGAGACATAGGACAGAATGCCACTGTGCTTCCAGGAAGCCCCAGTGAGGAGAGCACAGCAATGCTCACTTCTGTGCCGGGTTGGAAAAAAAAAAAAAAACAAGGAGTATTTGCTATTCAAGCCAAGTGTACAGGAATCTAGCATCTACTCATTTCAGAATGATTTTATATGGCATTGGCCAAGCAGCCTCTCACAGGAAAAAGGAACAGAAGCTGCATCTGCCAAGATGCAGAAATGTATCCTAAAAAGACCCTGGAGGCATTGCATGGTGCCATCCTAGTTCAAAGGATACTATGAGGACATGTGGTCCTGGGCAATGTGCAGCAAAACAGAAAGGTGACAATATCTCAAACCATGGCACCACTGAAATCACTACCAATACAATCCATTCATACAGAATATCTTCTGTTTTATCATACACTTCAAAGAAGAAACAGAAAACAGTTCAGAAAAAATCAACAAGAACATGAGGTAGTTTTCCCAGACTCCTACATCCCAGAGGTTAAAACAAATTCTCTGTATTTGGCTTATCCACAGAGTAGGCTCAGTGGGCACTTCTCCACAGCCCAGACTTGGGACTTGGAAAGAGCTTCCTCACATCAAAGGCTCTGACTTTAAAAGCAAATGCACAAAATCAGCTAGCTAGGAGTTGAAGTTGGATCGACTCAAACCACAGAAAGACAGGTCTTTTTCACAGAAAGCTCAAAGGGACCTGCACCCCGAGTCACACTCACCAACTGCTTTGGCAAATTACTCTGGATTTCTCTTCTCCTTTTAGAAAATGTGGATTTCCTAGCACATAACTAGAGGTCAGCACAGATGTGCTCTTTGTGCTGGAAATACACACACATCCCCCAAGTTCCCAAGGATCAGGGAATGTTTGAATGAGTCCAGACCAGTCCCATCCATCATGTTAAGAGGGAATAAGAAAATGTCATTGGAGCAAAATGCTAAAACAAAACTGGAGGCCTTGGAGGGGAAAAGAAAGAGATGGCTCTCTCAGATGCATATCACTACTGCAATCCAAACACAACACTAAAACATCAGAGGTCTGGCTGTTTCCTCTTAAAGAATTAAGCTGAGATTTAACCATCTCTACTGAAGTTTCCTGTGGTAAATACACACTTCAGACTGGCTTCTGCTGGAACAGATCAGCAGTTTCCACATGCAAGCCCATTACATGAGGAACTGGTTTGGTAGGGGATTTTTCCCTATCATGTTACACTCCCCCTCCCAGCTACAGGTTAAGAATCACTGGGATCCTCGTGCTCCATCAGGGAAGGCTGGCCTCAAAAGGAAACATTTCCTACTCTGAAGATTCTTTGTTTAGAGTCTTTGCCTTGTCTTTACTCCAGATGGGAAAATCCATGCCTCCCAAAAATCCCAGCTGAAACAGATCACCTACCAACTATCGTCTGCAGAGACACCAGAGCAGCCACAGCCACAGTGCCACGAGGAGGAGTGGCAGCCCTGTGTGGCCCTGGCAGCCTCCCTGTGAGGTGATAAGGAGCAGGCAGGGAATCTCCAGGGATTTCAGCATGCTCTGTAGGCTCCAGCCTCCTCTGATGGGATGGGAAGACTGCTTGGCTCCTTCCCCTTCTTCTGGGCAGTGCTTGCTCCGTCTGCAGCTCTACAATAGATACATCCTTTCCTCCCACTCCACAATTAAACTCCCATTCCACAGACCAGCTCACACAATAGATTTTGCAACCTCTCCTTTTAACCAGCTGCTTTCCTCTGCTTCTGCAGGGTAGGAGCACCTGTGACACCCAAAATCCCTCTCACCTTGCTGCAGGAGGCAGGGCAGGCTCTGACTCTGCGCCTCCCTGGGGCACAGCATCCCTTGGAACACCTTCCTACTGCATTGAGCCAAAACCACCAAGAATTAATTTTAGCAGGGAAGAAACTGGGGCATGTGGCATTTCTTTTGGAAGGCTGCAGCCCCAGGCTTTTGTCTCTCTTCTGAGGTGATGCAGCAAAGAACACCACAACAGATTAAATTAAAGAGTCCTTGGCCTTTGAGGACCAGCAGGGAAGCACAAGAGCAGAAAGGATCATACACAAGAGTGGCATTCAAAGCTGACTTCAGTTTGGTTTGACTTTAACTCAGCCCGGTTCCCTGCACAGGGGTGTCTCCCTCTGAAGGAGTCAGACAAGTCACAGCCTCCCTGCATCTTAGGTTCTCACCCATAAAATGGATACCAAATATTGCTTGACCCCTGCTTGTGATCTTTAGTAACTCTTTGGTCTCCTTTTCAGAGGTTATTTCTCCCTTTAACCATGGAGCAAGAGTGAGGTATTGTCTCTGGACACACTCAAGCCCAGCTGGAAGATGCGGCTGCCCAGCATAAGGCTGCCTGCATCTCTCCTGCTCAGGCCCATGCAGCATCAGCACTCAGCACCAGGGAGCATCTGGTCCCACTCCATCCCAAGAGTAAAATGTTGCCATGATGGCAGAAAATTGATGAAAGCACTGATTTGTTAAAAAACACATGAAAATTCCATGTTGTAGTAAATAAGAAGGGAAAAACCTCCAAGAAAAAGCAATGCCAAGGGTGAGAGGAGACACAAACTCAGGGAGAAGGTCCAGTTCCTCACTGCACTGCCCAGATACTGCTGAGAGATGCTAGGATGAGTCACAGAGCCTGAAATCAGCCGAATCTCAGCACACCTCTCTCAAACCTATTTTTTCTTATCAACAGCCCCTCAGGTAGCCAGGAGCTTATTCCTCATCACTGTTAGAAATTGACTCCAAAATGCGAAGGGAAGTGCAGATGGATATGGTCACCAGCAGTATTCTAGCAGCAGAAGAGACCGTCCCCTCTTGGTGACAGTGGTGGGGCTGCTGTGCATTGAGCTGGGTGTGTGACAGCTAGTGACACTGAACACAGCCCTTTCCCACAGTAACAATACCTTCAGCAGAGGTTTATGCAAGCCTGAGGCTCAGGCCATCAAAGGAAGTTCTGTCACCTTGCAGAAGGCTATCAAAGGATGATGGCAAACAGCAATCACCAGTGCTAACACGACCCCACATCTCCCAGAACAAACTGCAGACCTCCTCACCTTGACACCTTGAATCCATTCATGCCTGGGAAGCAGAGTGTGCAACAAATCCTTTCTTTCTAGGCAAGAGGAAAAGCCGAAAGAGGAGAGCACCGTTGGCAGCTCCCATGGCATCTGCAGTCCCACAGACTCCACGTGTGCCTGGGCTCCAGGAGCAGGGTTTGCAGCTCCACATTCCCCTGCTTCTTGTGCAGCTGAGCCCTGGCACTGGGCTCAGCCTGCTACCCTGCCAGAACCATCTGTGCAACACAGGAAGGAGCCAGGAAAGCCAGGGCTACCTGGCCAGCATGCTGTGCCCCACAGCTAGTGCAACCCACCTGTGCAGTCCTTCAAATGTGCTGGAAGGACCATTTCTGGGGAAGAATGAGTGGGAAGCAGGAAGAAGAGGAGGAAGCACAAGGACACAGAGGATGGACATTGGTGTAATGGCTTTACATGCTGGCCATGAATTTAGAGAGGGGTGGGAGCCAGCAGAGCATTCCCTAGCCCTCCCTCCCGCCACGTTCAGGGAGCCTGGCAGACACCATTCCCCACCTCTCCCCTGAGCTCCCTGCAGACATTTGCTGATGGCTCAGACAGCAGCACTGCAAGGCAGTGAGGTGATTCAGTGGGAGCATACTGGGAAAAGCCCCCAGGCAGGGAGGGAGATCAATCACAGGGAGACACCTCAGGCTCCCAGAGAAGGAGCAGAGTCCAGCCCAAGCACACAGAGGGCAAGGATGTGTGACAGGCCAGAGAGGACAGAAGGCACTGCTGCCTCCCAGCTTTTTGCCAGCAGATCCAGTCCTGCCCTGGGCTTGGTGCCTACTTGGCTTCCAGTCCTCTCCAAGGCACTGGGCTGGCTCCAGGCCAGCATCACCCACCAGGAACACTGCTGCCTGTGCTGGCACGCCCAGTGCCAGCCGATGTGTCCTGCCAGAGCCCTGCCTGCGGGACACTCGCCCAAAGCAGAAGAACTGAGCTCCTCTGGGACACAGGACGTGTGGGAAGACCACACGTGACTGTGCCTCCTGGCTCAGGAGCTTTCCCAAACCACGCTCCCCCACCTGGGTATGGTTTCCTTCATCCTCACTGGCTCCACGACCACGCTGTCCATCCAGCTGGGAACCCCCTGCTCTTTCCTGCCCCAGCCTGGCCACCCCACTCTGTTTTGGGGCCTGGCCACAAGGGACACGCTGCTGTCGCAGGTTTGGCAGAGAACTCTTGGACAGGGCATTGCTGGAAGCTGAAAGGCGAAGAGCTTATCACGACTAATTTATGCTAGCAGGGGCCAGGAGCATGCCTGTTCCTCATCTCCTCAGCACCCACGGGGTCACATGTCTGAGTCCAGTCACTCCTGCATGAGCCAGCACGCTCAGGAGACAGCCGGCACAGGCAGGGAGCAGCACAGGTAGAGCTTGCTCCTTTCTCAGTGCTCTCAGTGCCTTTCCAAAGCATCTCCAGCAAGCAGTGCCCCAAGCTCCATCTCAGGAGCTCACTGCCTTCCCCCAGGGCTCAGTCCTTGCTTTCCAGGCTCACACTTTCACCTCTTCAACAGGCCAGATGCCTGTCTCCTGCCACACAGTCATTTACCTCCCTGAACTCTTCATTTGACTGTGTGTGCATTGTAACTCACACTACTCACTGCTGCACTGGAGGCCACAGCTGCACTGGAAAGTGTGGGAATCCAGAGCTTCCCTCTGGCTGCCCTGGCAGGTCTGGGACCCTGGCAGAGGGTCAGGAACCCCCCTGGACAGAGCCCCCAGAGACACTGTCTGTGATCTCTGTCCATGGAAAAGAGTTTTCAATCTTACAGGATGAATTACCAGCTCTGAGTGTTTGATATAAGTAATAATTAAGTGTGGCACAGGTGCAAAAGTAAAATTTTAGCATTCTAGATTAGGGGTCCAAAGGGGACAAGATGGAGGAAATTGGGTGTGTCTTGTCCTTTTTCTCCTTCTTCATGCCCTCCATGTCTCACTGTGGTGTTGGCATTTTTCTGTTGGTTCAGGCTGGGCACACACTGTTCAACGTAGGTGACAGATATTGGCACGTTCTTGTAAATCCAGCCCAGGGAGTTTCTGGTATTTAATGTTTGTAACATCCCACTGAGGGCAGAGCCCCACACGCTGCCCTGCAGGACAGAGCTGGGCAGGGCAGCAGAACATGGTAGAGATAAACAGAATAAACAACCTTGAAACCAGCACAGACCAATGATGGCTTCTTCTTTGGCAGCGGGGCTGAGAGTCAGAGACTTTCTACAATCTGGGAATCATCAGTACCTCAGATTCCAACAGGAAAGCACTCACCCCATCCTGGCCATGGCACAAAGGCAGGCAGGGTCACCACGCTTTGGCCAGCTCTCCTGGAAACGTGGGCAGTCTTGGACAAAAGGCTGCTCCAATCAATCTGGGTACTAATTTAACTAGTTTATTGATTAAATACTATCCATAGGATGAGATCCTGGCCTATTTCATACCATGCTGGTAGCAATACCAGATTAGCCATTATTTTATTATGATATTAAGTGGCACTGGTGATGCCAGGAGAAATACAAGCATGCCCAGAAGGCTTCACCGCTTTATTGTGCCTGTCAGAGCACTGAAAGAGCAACTGAAATTATTACAGACATCCTTTCAGTTCCTTCCAGATCTAATACAACATAATCTTGTTCATCTTGGATAACCACATCAAGTCATTAGCTTGTCAATAATTCACTTTGCACCAAGTGCCATGACTTGGCAGGAAGCAGGCTGTGCTCTTCTTGTGGCCAAAACCTGAGCATCTCCTGGCCAGCCCACTTCCCACTGTGCTGGGCCTCACAGACAGACAGAGGTGGGCTGCCCCAGTCATGCAGGGACAACTTGCTCCCAAATCCTGCTCCGTTTTGCAGAAGAGACTCCCGTGCATGGGGAGAGAAAAGAAATAAAAAAAAAAAAGGAAGGCATCACTGTAAATGGCCTCATACTTTTAAAAACTCACCATGACAGGAGCAAGGGTAGCTGAGAAATATTCTAATTAAATGAGCTCAGAGTTACACCAGGAGCTCTACACCAGTAACTGGCCACACACATCAATTTTCACACCAGTCCAGCTGCACCTGTGGCCTGCAGAGGGTGTGAAATCTTGCTTTATACAAACTTGTAGAAATTCAGCAATTCTGACAATTCGCTAAAATTGAGCTCAGCTATGCAAAGCAGCAGAAGTCCCACAAAATCAGATGTACCTGACAGAGTAGGAGGTGTAGAGGAGCAAGATTTTCAAGTGCTTGGAATGCCTCCCTGTTTTGAGTCTGCAAAACTCAGTTGGACACTTCCCAGAAACAGCCTTGCAGAAGACTCCCATGGCTTTTAAGAAAGCCTATATAGGTTTCCATCCTTTCTGGCTCCAAAGAAAACCTGGATCAAAGCTGCATTCAGCAATCCAAAAGAGCTGATTCCAAACTCTCTAGAACCACAGCACCAAGCCACAGTCAGGCAGCAGTGGCTGCCCTGGAGACATGCCAGTGGCATGGAGAAGAAAGCACTTGCATGAATTTACATCATGACAATGCAAAAAATATATAGTCTTTACTGTCCTTTAGGGTTCATGAGCTCACTGGGAAGGGAGGGGAAGGAAAAAGATATCTTGCTACCTGCTCAGTCACTTTGAACTGAAATCTGCAACAGCTCATAATCCTTAGGGCTGGGAAGCCACACCACTCTTAGTTTGGGGTTTTTGGATGCTCAGGTGACCTCCTGGACTTACAGATCAGTTCCTTGTATCTTGCATCCAGGGGAGCCAAGGAGCATTTGGAAAGCCAACCTACTCCAGCAGTTCAGGGCATGAAGCAACACGGACTGGGTCACCCTGTTTGGGATGAGCAGGAGACAGGAGCCAGCTGAACTAACAGAAGCGCCCCTGCTTGCCCAGGAAACAAGCCCTGGGCTACTGTATTTATTATGTATGTGGCCACCAGTGGCCTGCAGGAGACATGTAGGGTTTGGAAAAAAGCTGCAGTAGATGCTCACAAAATTGCTCTCGAAGTGCATCTTCAGTATGGCTAATGTCCCATTCCATCGAGTCATATCAGGGCCAGGGATTTACATCAAGGTGCAGTGCAGACAGGGCTGTGTTCCCAGCAAGCGCAGCCCATGCAGGAAGGAAAAGCAGAGACAGTCAGCTGAGCACCTCCCCTTCCCTCCTGATCCTGAGCTGTGAGAATCCTGGGAATTCTCCACATTCTCCAGCTCTGGACAGAAACTCCCTTTGGCCAGGACCATGAGGATAGCCATGGTATTACCAGCCCTTCAGCAACGGGGAGAAGGGGATGGCATCCGTGGGGATGGTCTGCAACACAAACCCCCCGTTTAAAGTTCCTCTCACCCCTGACCCACAAAAGGTTAAGTCCAGCTTTGGGCTTAACCTACCCCTCTTGCTCAGGTGGAGCTGTCCTGCCCACAGCCTTGGCTCTGCTCTGCAGGGTGGGCCTGCCTGGGGCAGGCATCCCAGCAATGTCAGCTATGCACTGTCCTCCTGTGTGCCCTCAGAGGGTCAGCTCTCCATCTAAACAGGAAGCCAGCACTCCCCCGAGTATGAGGGAGTAGAAGGAAGGCAATGCTACAGGGCATGATGCTGCTGCTGTCCCAGCCCTGCACAGGCAGTCACAGGGGGCTTCCAGGGCATTCTTCCCATTGGGATCCCTACCCTCAGGCAGACAGCATCCTCACTTCTTTGCAGGGTCATTTTTAAAATCACTTAGTAAATAGAGGCAAAGCCCAGAGAGCAGCTATGGCAAAGATAGCACTGAGAAAGGGGAGCTGAGGCAGCAGAGGGGATGGTGAGGATCCCCCACCTTCATCAGCAGTGATGAACTTGGAACAAACTGAGACAGAGCACCTTGCCCCTAAACCAGGGACTGCATTAAAAACCACATAAACCTCAGGGTCAGCAGCTGCTTTGAACCCTACACACAAAACTGTGCTGCTTGCACTTGATCTCCCACTGCTTGCTTTCTGTGCGAAAATAAATTTTTTCTTCCTCTGGTTTCCCCATGCCAGTATTAAGAGATTCGTTTATGCCTTAAAGCAGAAGGGTAGCTATGCTCTGTAAGGAGGACATGCATTACTTCAGCTCCAGCCAAAATGAAAGGAGCCTCCAGCCCTCCATCCAACCATCCTGGCATCCCATGCACAAACAGCACCCCCTGACAAATAAACAGACATTCAAACTCTCTCTGGCAGATCTGATCTGCAAAGTCATTGCCTTTCATGACTTGCATCTCCCCTGTCTTACACAAGGTGAAGAAAGCCTGAGCACATGCTTCAAACACATCATTCACCACGAGAAACCATTATTTTACCCTATTCTGTGTTCTTTCACTGCCACTCAGAGCTGTACCTATGAATTTTCTAGACTGTGCTTGAGTTTATTTATTCTGGTCAACAAGGACATTCTGGTGTTCTTGTTTTTCCCGCAGGGTTTACTTAAACCCTCGAAGTAGTGCCAGTCCTTCCACACTGAGGTGGAGTTCTGTGATTTTGGGGCTGGAGGTGCATTTGTTCAAAAGTCTTATCTTGAAAGGCAATGAAGGAAACTGCTGTTTATGAGAGCTCTTGATGACGTAATAGTTGTTCTGTCCCAAACTGGACACAAGGTGAACAAACTTCATGCCATAAAGGCCTTTCCACCTCATGCCCCAGTCACAACATTAACCCCCAAGGAGAGGACAGGAGAGCAGGTAGGAAAGATTTTGAGTAAAGCCCACAAACTATTTACACCCTGAAAGTTTGAAATAGAAGAGCCTCAAAATGTCTGTCCTTAAACTGTGACACTCCTTATCCTTGGATATGATCTTCCTGTCATCCTCTGGTGAAAGAGAAACGAGATTATAGCAAGAGTCTGCATGAAGGGCTGAGAGGAGCAGAGCTCTGGTGCAGCTGCTGAGCAACAGGAGCAGCTTTGGTGCTTATGGGATCCCATGAGACCAGCAGAAAGACAGCTCATCCTTCACCCAATGTCCCTGCAAGTGCCTTCAGTCCCTTCCAGGTCAGGGTGCTGTTCCCAGGAGAGAGCCATCTCTGGAGGACAGGGCGCACTCCTTGCTGTGGCCCAAGGACAGACCAAACCACCTGCGCCTGCAGAGACCACACGCAGGGCCAGCTCGGCCCCAGGGGCTGTCCCCTGCTGAAGAGCAGTCAAGCTCCTGCTTTTTTGATGCCTTTCAGCGAGTTATGGGGTGCATGCTTTGCTCCCCTCCCAGCCCCCTCTGAACACCTCGCACTTGTGCTGGCCAGAAGCTGGGGAGCCAGAAGCAGCGCCACTGCTGCTCACGGGCTGCCCACTGGGAGGGACAGTGAAAAACAGAGTTAGGAATACACTGGAAGACAGGATTTATGCAAGACAAAGCTGTAGGTGCAGACAGAGGAGAAGGCCAGTCCCTGGGATGGGGACGGGGAAGGAGCAGCCTGGCCACACTCACCCTGATGCGCCGCATGGCCGTCACGATCTCCACGCGGCTGTTTGGCCGTGGCACATCCAGGCTCCCGATGTACTGCAAGGAAAGAAAGCAGATTAGTCCAGTTCCTACAGCCCCGGAAGCCCCATGGTCCCATCAAGGCCTCAGTGGTATTCACAGAGGGAACCCAGGGTCACTTCTGGGGAATGAGCAGCATTTTGCCTGCTGCACCTGAATGCCTGCATGCCTCCAGCCATGTAGCTGTTCCCTCACCACACCACTGCAAGTAGTCAAAAACCCTTTTTCTAGCAACAAAATAGCTTCAGCCGTCAGGCCAGCAGGACTCACTCATCTAGGCCATGATCAAAGCACACAGGTATAAGCAAATATCCCCTCGGTTGCAGTGAGTCATCTATTACAGACCTGGATATTCGAATATCCCTAAAATAGCCAGACCAACCTGTCCTGTGACAGGCCCTCCATTATTGAATTGCAGCCCTGCCAAACCCGTGGCTGTTTTTGCAGGAATGCTGAGCCTCCGGCCAAGCCTCCAGAATAAAGGAGCTGCTTTCCTATTCAAAGGGGACCAAAGGCAGCGCCACTGCGACCCAGCACGGAGAGACGCGGAACAAAAACCTTTTTAAAAATAAAATGGAAGAGGGCAGATTCTGAAGAAGGATCAGAAAACAGACAAGCGATGAAGATTCAATGCTGAGCGCTAAAAACGTGTAGTTAGAAGAAAAGTGTTTTGATCCTATTTACTGGCCCTCTGTGCTCCCATGCTTCATCCCAACACAAGGGCTGACGCAAACCTCGGCAGCACAGCACGGGCACCAAACCCAGCAGGGCTGGCTACGTGTTCCTGGGAATAGGGTCACAATCTCTGCTGACACCATGGAAGACCAGGTGGCTGGCTCCCAGCAGCAGCACCGACATGGGTGCCTAAGTGTTCCAACAAGTGCTCAGATAGAGGCTGCTGAGAAGGCTCATTTCTCTCCCAGCATCACTGAGAGACTTCCAGCTCTCCTGCACTGGGATTGCCACTGCTAAGGAGGGATGCACAACCACGCCTGTGCTTTGTGTGTGAGCTGTCCCAGAGGGGCTCTGGGACAGAAGCTCAGGGAGCCCTGTGTTTCTGAGAGCCCTCCTCGCTAAGACCCTGCACCCAACCCAGCAGCTCAGCCAGGCCATCCCCAGACATGCAGCTCCTGCCTGTGGGAACACAGAGGCAGTGTCCAGTGACCAGCACGGGGCAGTCGGTGCTGAGAGGAGATGTGCAGAGAGAGGATTTAAAAATAACCCCAAACAGCTGGCATGTCCATCACGCGCCATGCAGGCTGCATGGTGCAGGGCAGCCTTACATAACTGGGAATTACAGCCCAGGACAGCCAGCCCCTCACTGCCCTGCTGGGAGACCACAGCTCCAAACAGTTCCCTGTCACATCCCCTGCACAGAGTCTGCCACCTCTTCAAAAGAGCAAGTCATCTGAGAGAGGCATCTCAGACATCAGTACATCCCCTTTTCTGAGGTAAGGCCTGGAAAGCATCAGGAAAAAGCAGGAGCTGAGGAGGAGGGCACAGGCAGCTGGAGCCCTGAACCTGCAGTCACCATGCAGCGCCTGAGGAAGAAGCCTTTCCCCATCCTGCTCTGCCAGGCAAACATCCCTGTTGTACTTCCCCACTAAGCCTTCCCACATCACTTTTCTGCCAGGGACCACCTGGGAAAGCAGGATTCTTATCCTATATGAGAAGAGCAAACTTTTGCAACCAGAGGAAGCCCATCTTCCTCCAGCTATTCCCAGCTGCATGAGGTCACTGCCTGGAAATCCCTTTCCTTCCCTTGTGCTCTCCTTGCCCAGGCAGGTGCAGAACACAGCCACGGCCAAGGACAAGGCAGGCAGTGCCAGCTGGGCAGGAGAACTGTCTCCCATGGCCACAGAAATTCCCCATGCCAAGTTCTCTGGCTGCTCAGCACAACCTCACGGCCACAACTGAGTGTGTGAGGCTGGCAGGGCTGGGGTGCCTTGCAAGCACAACTAAACACCACCCTGGGCCAGGCACCACCTCTTTGGATTTGCCTCCTAAGAAACAGCATCAGCAGTAGGGTTGTCTTGATGCTGTCCTTTCTGTGCTCCAGCACATGTGCACGTGTACCCAAACCGAGGGCCATGGATCACAAAGCCTGCAGGATTCACTTTTGCTCCCCAGCCTGGTTTCCAAAGCATCCTGCTGCATCCCACAGCCCATGGGTGCTCCTACCAGAGCCCACAGCACATCCACCCAGTGTGGGCTCACTGCACACAGTGACCATGCTCACGGCTCCAAAAACACCTTACTCTCCCCTCCACTCTGGAGGCAGGTATTTTTTTTACACATTTCATACAACTCAGCAGATGGACAAACTCTCTCCAGATTATTTTTGCCTTCAGGGCAGAAATCACATGCAACAAGTGCACTGCAGAAGAGTAACCCTTCACAATGTGGTGAATATCCCCCCCAAAATGTGGACTTTGGGGTTGGTCCTTCAGCTAAACAACTTCCCAGGTGAGCTGGAGGATGGTCTGAGAAGCCATCCATATTCAGCAGTGATTTGCAGGCAACAAGGGCTGCTCCTGCTCCGCTCTCCTCCAGCCCTCCTACTCACAGCACCAATTTTAATTATGGGACTAGGTGTGGGAACAAGCAGGTGAGGCAAGGACAAGGATAAGCACAGCAGCCAGAGCTTCCACAGTGCAATACTTCCCACTCACCCCACCCCTGAGACTGAGCTCCCTCTCTGCCAGGGCAGGAGCTCAGAGACTCCAAGCACGGGCACTCCCAGGCAGAGATTTCTGCCTTCCTTTAACACACAGGTGCCCCAGCGAGGTGCCAGCACACAGTGGTGGTCCCAGCTGCTGCAGAGGCCATTGTCCTGGCTCCTGGGCTCTGGCCAGCATCCATGCCAGTGACCTGACCCCACACCAGAGAGAGACAGGAAGGAGAAAGGAAGGTGCCTGAGACAAAAGGGAAGAAAATAAAGCTGTGCAAAAGAGCTGACAAAGAAAATAAACCCGTGAAAGAACTCGCCTTCCCCAAGCCCCGCAAACCGAGGGGGAGAACACATGTACATACGCAGGATGTGGCTTTTCCAAATAATTGCCTCCAGATCCATGGCCCCACCACCCTGCCAAGGGGATGGAGGGACAGAACTGGAGTCCCCTACCCACACCCAAGAGCCAAGTGGGATCAGGGAGTCACAAATCCCCATGGGCTGTCCTGGGCAGCCTCCTCCTCCCCAGTGCAGTCAGGGGAAGAAAGGCCACCCTCAGGGTGAATGGCAGCCAAGGGGGTCCCTGGTGCCACAGGTGCCTTGGCAGCCCCACAAAGGCAGCCCTCACACTGCCAGCGCTGCCCAAGGCTGTGATGCCAGCACTAAGCACCTCTTTCGTAGGGTACTTTTGGTCCTTCATATGCCCCACTGCTCCTCATCCACGTGTTGGGATCCAGCCTTTCATCCCTCCTTCCAGGGCCCCAGAAAGGGCAGTCTCTCCCCGTGCCGTGGGAGGTGGCAGCACCCATCAGGCTTCTCAGCAGCCACAGGGACTCTGCTTGCTGTCCTCTCCCCATGCAAACAGGCTCTCAGTGGACAGGGGACCCTGCATACAGCCTATACCACTGCACCCTCTGCCCACGGCTTACAAAAGATCTACCCAGTTCTGGGAAATGCCAGGGGAAAAAAATAAATTTGTTTTTTAAACTGAAAACAAAGGGGAGCACTTTGCCAAAGCACTGTTTGCACAAGTCACTCAGTTTCTCATTTTTCCTCGAGGCTGTTGAATACTGCTCGTTTTCTGCTCTGTCAGAAATGAATTTTCTTGAGAAGTTGCTTTTTCTGTGACAGCAGGTGGCAGATATTTTCAGAAAACTGAAGGCCAATCGCATCACTGCCGGGGGACACCTCGGAAGGGGTGTTGATGAGATCCGTGGTAGGCAGAGGTGGGCAGCCAAAGCCTTCCTGGGAAGGAGATGCTGCCTTCCTGCTGCTCCGACAGCCCAAGACTGCATGCAAAGGTCAGGACTGAATCATGCCCGGCTTACAGGGGAGCTTGCATTGGCTGGCTGCCCGTTTCCAGCTTCCAGAGCCACCCTGAGCCAGAGACCCCGCCACAGACGAGGAGCCACTGCTTCTTTACAGGAGCTGCAGGCAGGCAGTAGGGTGGGGGGACATGCTGGCACCAGCCCCAGGCCACCTTCAGGGCTAGAACAGCCCTGTCCGGGCAAGGGGCCCTGCCCCCGGGTTAGGGAGGGGTTACCAAAGGTACCAGCAGCCAGATGGGAGGCACCAGATGTGGGGCACAAGGGTCTCCAGATTTCTACAGAGTCCAGGGTGGTGTGAGGCTGCACCAGGTACTGGGACATTGACCCTGCCAAATGAGGCTGTGCCACAAAGTAAGGGACAAAGTGCTCAGGCACCAGTCTGAAACCTCCTTATTTCTCCAGCAGCCAGGGAACACCCTGTGTGCCTGCAGTCTGTCTGATAAGGGTTTCTCCCCAGGCTGCTGCTGTCAGGGAAAGCAGGGAGAAATCCATTCCCAGGACTTTGGCTGTCCCACTGTTCCTGCTCTCCAGTTGCCCATGAGTGGCCTCCGCCCAGGGAGCCAAGGCTCTGGGCTGGCATGCTCTGCCCTGCACCTCAGGAACACCCTGCCTTGCTGGGTGGAAAGGGGGAAGTTTAATCAGACTGTGCTGGTGCAGGCTCAGAGACTAAAGGGGATGGAAAATTCACAGTGCCAGCTGACTTTAATGGAAAAAGGCCCTGGCTTCTATTCTGAATCCAGCAGATGGGTGCTCTGCCAAGCTCGGCACCTCAGCTTTGCCCAGATCCTCCCTGAGCAGGGCTCTGCACCCCGAGGACAACACATCCAGCCTTGCAGAGTAATCCAGAGCCACGAAGCTGGACAACGGGCATTGACACAACAGGGACCTCACAGCAGGCAGGCAGAGCCCTTAAGGACACCAGTGCCTGTATATATAAATATATATATATATACACACCAGTGCTGGTCCCAGCAGCACTTGCCCTGCTTAGGAGCTGCCCCAGGGCTCAAGTGCCAGAAACATAGAGCTCTGGGGGCTCCAAGACACTCACCACACCCACTCTTCCCTCCCACCAGCTAAAACAGGGCTCACCTGAAAAGGGAAGACACCTGTGCTGCAGATGACGCTGCAGCAGAGCCAGCAGGGCCCAGACCCAGCAGGTGCTGAGAGATGAAGTTTTTCCACGGCAGTGGAGCAGGACTGTCCACTTGCCATGGCTCCATCCCCACCCAGGCAGGCTGCCCCACTGGGCCTGAGCTTCCTGCACCTCCACCCAGCTACACCAGGGATGTGCAAGCCCAGAGCACTGCAGAAAGCAGGGCTGACAGCATCCCACCCCTGCTGCTGCTCCCGTGGGACCTCTGGGCATCTGCAGAGTCCACTTGCCTGGGATCCACAGGCTGGGCACACATGGCTTTGCCAGAGCCAGATGGAGTTTTCTTTGCTAAGAGCTCCACTAAGCAGCCTATGAACCGATTTAACAAGTATGGCAGAAATATGCCACTGTTTCAGACAAGAACCTTTGTGGAATTGGGAAGGTTATTTATAGCCTGGGGCGAGCAATCCCGGGCTCAGGCTCACTGCAGCTTTGCTCTGGGCTGAGCAGCCCCTACAGAGCACAGAGCTGCCAGTACAAACAGCCCCCAAACAGAGTGCCAACTCTCTCGCAGCCAGCCAAACTGGTGCAGAGCATCACACAACCTGTCTCTGGGTTCCGAGCCCTCCAGGAAAGGGACCCTTGCTGGGAAGGGAGCCTGAAGCAGTGGAGGGGAACTGAACACCTCGATCAGGGCTGCCTGCAATTCAGTTCAATTCCAATGCTGCTATTTGCAGCCTTTACGTACATAAAAATATACACACGAGTGGAAACACACACAAACTCCCTGTTTAGTGATCACCTGAGGCTATGATCATTTTCCTGATAAAGGATTTTGCTTTGGAGCACCTGGCAGTGCCTGCCAGTGCTCGCAGGCCCTGGAAGGTGGCAGGCAGGTGGGCTGGAGAGGTTTGGAGGAAGGGACATAACGGATCAGACTCCATGTCCCATCTCCAAACATAGACAGAAGCAGATGCTCAGATCAACTTGAGTTTCCCACGCACAGAAGCAGAGAAAAGCGCTGACAAAAATGAGAGAAAGTGCCTGGTTGCCAAGACCACTTAAGCGAAAAAAAAACCACCCCATCAGCCAAACACAAAAACCCCACCTGCTGCACAGAAGAACAGCAACCCTCCTGAACCTCCAGTCCCACCTTTACCTGTGAGAAGGTCTGGTATCCGGAACAGAAGGTTTCAGCACATGGGATGCCTGGGCACATGTCAGTCCCAGACCACAGGCACTGGGTCCACCAAGGATTGAGTTGTGTTTGGGCAGCCACTTCTCCCCATGCCTGCACACAAGGGACCAGCAGAGAGGGTCCTCACACCCACCTGCCCCTTCTTTGGAAACCATGTACATCAAGGCACTGTGAAGGGATTAATGGGACTGAAGGAGTAACAGCTGTTTCCAAATAATGGGTGTTCAGTAGGTGGGACCTGGCTCTGGACCACAAGACCTCTGGGGCAGGAGGGAAACCCCAGCCAAGCCCAACACCAGCTTCCAGGAGAGGGACAGTAACAACTTCCCTGAGCAAACCCAGCAGCACCCAGCACTCCAACAGATGAGGGTCTGGCAGTCCAGTGCCAGGCCCCACCACCCCACTCCATTCCCTCTGCTTGCTGCTCTCTCTGGAGGCCTGGGAGTAGTGTGAGTCACAATTTCTGAATACACAGAATTGCTGGTGTTGCACAAGATGGCCCTTGGGTTTTGTCCTGCAGTGCCAGGGCTTTGGGAAGATAAGGAGTGAGCTCACATCCATCTCGTTCTCATGGAGGTGAAGAACAGGAGGTGTCTTTCCTCTCTACATCCCCATTTATTTAACCAGAAAACCACTGCACAAGTGCAAATTTCTGTCCATTCCCTTGCACCATACTGCAGCTCCCAGTTCTTTCATCCAAATGTTTCAGCTAACCCAAGAGGCCAGGCTTTTGATTTTAATCAACAATTCAGACTGCAAGACAGAAGAAAACAAACATCCTGCCTCCCCCTGTAGCCAGCTCCTCTGATTCCCTGCAGCCTGACCAAGGCATCTCTGGGATACAG
Organism: Lonchura striata; assembly: GCF_050655825.1. Classification (NCBI taxonomy): domain Eukaryota; kingdom Metazoa; phylum Chordata; class Aves; order Passeriformes; family Estrildidae; genus Lonchura; species Lonchura striata. Next base: position 32,115,938 of record NC_140710.1, on the reverse strand, counting down.
CAGGGTTTGGTGCCAAGAGAAGTGGCCAACGAAAACAGATCCAGAAGTGTGAAATGCATTACTGTTCCTAAGAAGATGGAGTGGGATTTTCCATCTTTTTGATTTAGCTCCAGAAAATGGATTAACATAATCCTTAGGGGACACTTTACCCTGACTCCGCGACCCTGTGCCAGCACATATGGCTGCAAGTGGCTCCAGGGGGGACAAGAGGCACAAGCCTCCCAATAGCATCACAGCTCAAGGGACAGCACCGCTCGCCTCACATCAAGTCCATCATCCTCTGCTTGACAAAGGTTCAAATTCTGACTGCCTGTGGCCACCCAATCACCCGGAATGCCAAGACTCCCTCAGGAGAGGGACAAGGGGGACAACAGCACTGATGCCAGCTGCTACTGATGGACCAAAACATGGACTACATCCACCACATGTGCCACTTAAAGACAGCAGCAGGTCCAAGTGTAAAAATACAATTAAAAATTAAAGCAACAAATCAGCACACACTGCCTCAGGCCCACACTACCCCCCTGCAGTGAGCCCCAAGCAAGCCCATCAGGAATCTCAGGCTGCTGGAGCAAAGGGCACTGGTCCAGTACTGAGCTATAACACCAGGATCCCCGCTGCCCACACTTATCAGCTATCCCAGGAGGATTTGAGGAGACAGCCTCTCGAGTCCCAACATCCCAAACAAGCATTCTTCTGGCTTAATCTTCCCCCAAAGTTATGCCCTAAATCAGAGTTCTACATTTTTGTGACTCGTGCTGGGTGCCTAGCTGTGAGCGTGTAAGCACTTGGGATTCTTGGGGATAAAAGGAAGTAAAGAAATGTAAGCATTTAATTAATCTCGAGCAATCTAATAAAAGGATAGAGTAATTGCCTCAGCCATCTGCATTCTGAATCTGGCATCAAGGGCTGCTGGAGAAACCCAGGAATTCAGAAGCTGGGTTTCGTACGGATTGTGCTTGGCATTAGCGCATGCCACCAGATACCAAATAAGAGAAAGAGGAGCTAACAAAGGCTAACATGCAGCACTGCATTAACGCAGCCAGACCAGCAGCGTGGAGCAGAGATGAGCCATGAGCACACCCAGGGGCTGCTGACGCCCTGTCCCACTGCCCAGCCTCCAAGCCGGGTCACCCGAAGCTGGCATGGAAGAGGCACACAGGATTTAGAAGGTGAGAGATGCTTTGCAGCCTCCCCGCAGGTGAGGGGTGAGAAGGTGCTGGCAGTAAAACAGCAATCGGCTCTGATCACCCAGGAGCAAAAGGCTGCAAACTTGAGCTTGAACAGCTTTCCCAGGAAATAGTTGCAAGGCAGGTTTAAGTTTGCTCCATAAACAACTGTTTTGCTCTCTGCAGCACAGTGCCTGCCATCGGGCAGGTGATGCCCTCTGCAGAGGAACCCTCCCGGCCCCGAGAAAAGGTGGCAAGTAACACTTTGACACCTTCCTACGAGCCGCAGCCTTTGCCCCGAGGGCACCGCACACAATTAGATGCCAAATTTTCTTCCCCTGACAGCACATGTTCTCCGAGGAGAACAATGTGTGACAGATGCCTGCCTTCCTGCCGCTCAAAACGGTTTTACATCAGGCTTTTCTCCTAAGTCAACCTCACTTGAGTACATGATGGCCGTATTCCTCAAGAGAAGAAAACGGGGCAGAATTTTATGTTTCCCCTTTCCAAACCTCCTGACCAGCTCCTTCCCAATTTCCTGCTGGCCAGCGTGCCTTGCTCGGTAGCTTGGCTTTTGCCAGCCTGCTGCGAGATGGCAAGCGCCAGCCTGCGGGGAGCCACAGCCGACGTGGAGCGAGAAAATTAAAAGTCCCAACGGAAAAGATAAAAAGCTAAAAGCACTCCGTGCCAAATCCAATAGCAAGGATGGCTTATATGCATAAAGAGAAATAGCAAGCGTTTATTTCGGGTGCGTGTCCCTGACGTCCTGCACCGCAAATCCGGCTGCTCACACCAGAGGAGCACCAGGGTCCAAGGCATCCTGCCCACCCCAACCACCCGTGCCCCATCCCAGCGGCGCTCCGGCACTGCCCACAGCGCTGGAGCCGCAGAGCACAGCCCGAGCCCTCTGCTCCTCCCTGCCTGGGAAGATGCACACGGACGCCGCTTTGGGGGCCAGCATCCCCGAGCAACACCACGCGGAGCCCTGGAGGGATGCAGGGCCAGAGAGGGATGCTGGGGTGAAGCAGGAGGGTGACCCCACTCCAGCCTGACCCATCCCACCAGTCTGGGCATCCCTACCGGACGGGCGGGAAGCCTCGCCCGACTCCGCACCTGAGTTTAGGGGAGACCAGGCAACGCCCAGGGGAAGGGCTCCGGGGAAAGCAGAAAGCTATGCCAAAAGAGAGCTGGAAAACGGGGCATCCCGGAGCGTCGGGATGCAGCGCCGGGCAGCGACCCCCGCGGCTTCCCCGCGCCCGCCGCCCACCTTGGCCTCGAAGCAGATGCCGTGCTGGAAGGCGTCCTCGTTGTGCAGGGGGATGCGGAGGTCGTGCCGGTCGTCCACCAGGTTGTACTTGGACTTGGCGGGCATGGCGGCCCCGCGGCCGGGCAGCCCTGCAGCGCGCCCGGCCCTGCCGCCGCCGCCGCCGGCCCGCCCCGCCCGGCCCCGGGGCGGGGACGCGCCCGCGCGGAGCGAGCGGGGCGGGGGCGGCGGCTCCGGCCCGGCCCGGCCCGGCCCGGCCCCGGACCCCGCCCCGGCTCCGGAGGCTCCGCGCCCCGGCCCCGGCCGGCAGCGGCTGGCACAAGTGCCGGGGCCCGCCTTGCGCCCCGCCGCCAAACTTCAAATGCGTGGAAAACCAAAGGAGGGATAAGGGGAAGCCGCGGGAGCGGCTCGGGGAGGGTGGGCAGCGCCGGCCGCCCCCTCGGGCAGCGCATGGCAAGGCCGCTGCCGGGAGCCGGCGCGCATTCCTCCCGGCTGGGGAGCCGCGCCAAGGAACTCCGCACGCTCATCTTTGTCTCAACGCCGAACACGGTGGAAACCAAGCACGCTGGAAGTGGAAAGTCTCCGTCTTGCACTTAAAGAAAGACCAGCTCTTGAGACCAGACCCTCCTCTCTTACCAAAGTCCCGAAAGCTGTGAATACACTTCCCACCCACCGAAAGCAGCCCAGAGCTGATTTGCAGCTGTTCAGGGAGCAACTCACATAGATCTGACCTCAAGCCCAGGCTGTTGCATCCCTTACCCCACACGCACAGTGTACTCTCAGGTAGGGCTCCATCCTTCTGTGTTTGGATATCCACGGATGCTGCAGAGCTCATCTCCCCACGTGTGCCTGAAGAGTCAATACGGGCCTCAGAGGCACTTCTCTCCACGAGAGAACCACAGGTCCCAAAGCCCTTGCCTTGCCATGCTTGCATGTTCCTACAGCCAGAGCCCACTTCCCTCAGGTTTCCAAATGACTGCAGTGCAAAGAGCAGCACTGATTGTTGATCCTTCCCCAGGCAGAACAGATCCAGGGGCTTTGATTTTTCAGCCTGGAGTGATATTGTGAAACTTCGAGTTTATATGACAGTTCAGTGCCAGCCACAGCACTTCAGCCACATCTGAAAAATGTATTGTTCCACTCAAAACAGAGTGGGCTTCCCACCACCCCAGAGGCTCGGCTGACAGTCTGAGCAGAATTACATGGCAAGCTGAGAAATCCCTGTGCTCCATTGTGCCATGAGAGGTGTATGTGAACAGCTGTTGTGCTGCTGGTTTCCCCATGCAAGGCCCAGGGTGGGATTTCACAGAGATGTCAGTGCTTGGACAAGTGAATCAAGGGATGATTTTCCACTGAAATCAAGACACAAGGAAGCCCTGGGCTCTTGAAACCTTTTACTCCTGGTTTTGGGAGAGGGCAAGGGATCAATGCTATGTGTTGCAGTTGTGACTGCACCTGCAGAGATCCATGGGGGAAAACAGTGCAGAGAACTGAACATCTCCTTGAACTCACTTCAGCCTGGGACAGGCAGAAGCTGGTGGTGGAACATTCTTGAGCTGGGTTCTTGCTGAAAGTTTCTGTTTAGCAAAGACTTGGCTGACACCATGGAAGTCACAGGTGCTGGGAATGATACAGACACCACATAAGTCCCCTGAGAGTCTCTTGTCCAATGCCTGCTCCAAGCAGGGTAAGTTTCAGCTTCGAGACTAGAGCAGCTCAGGGCTGTGTCTAGGCATATTGCAAGTATCCCCAGGGACAGAGATCCCACAGCCTCTCTGGAGGCCTGTTCCTGTGCTAAATTTGATTACAGACACACATTCTTGCAGACTGAAGAATTTCCACAGCCTGCAAAGCCCCGTGGATTTGGGGAAGAACTGAATCCCATGTGGGAGGGCTTGCAAGTATCTCTCCACTGAATGGTGCCCTCAGGGAGGTGTTTCCCCAGGTGCAGGCATGGGCATTTGATGGAAAGCCTTCAGAGCCTGGGGAGCAAACCAGCTCCTTCCAGGCAGTCCCAGTGGGTTTGCCTGGCAGCACTGGAGTTCCTGACAGATGCCCTTGGCAGTCCATAGCCTGCTCCTCTGGTTTCTCCCGCAGTGTCGTGGCTGTTCTCACTGCCTGCTGCAGTGCCTGGAGCCAGCTCTTATAATATTGGGGTTGGACCAAGGGACAAGCCTCCCCCTAGTTACTAGTTGCTCTTTTGCACCGCAGGCATGGGAAACAGCAGGGTGGGGGACAGCAGCTCTGCTACGACCGGTTTGTCCCAAACCCATCTGCCTGATGCCCCCCAGGTGTGACCGGGGGATCCTCACTGCATCAGGCAGCGCTACAGCCATTGCACAGGCAGCTTAGGACACCTGCAGCACTTCGCGTGATTCCACCTTCTCGCTGTGTTACAAAAATCAGCGGGGTCTCTTTTTTCTTTTTTCATTTGCCCGCTTCGATCAGTGACCTTACACCTCCCTGCCCTTGCACGTCCCTGCCAAACCACTGTCTCTCGCTGGGAGAGCCTTTCCGGGCTGCCGAGCCCAGGGTGTCGGGCTGAGCTCACCGGCACCGCAAGGTACAGGACATCCGGGAGGCAAATTAACTCTCACCCTCGTGTTTGGCCTACAAGTCCAGATCCTGTTTCCTCCCATTCAAAATCAATAATTAGAAACCCTGGAATAACCCGTCGAGGTTGTGTAACCGGTTTGCTCGCTGTCGCATCCCCGTCTGTCCACCCGGTGGTGGGACCGGGGCTGCGCCCGCCGTTCGGAGGCTGAGGTGTCCCCCGAGCCCGAGGGGACCCCACCAGGGCCGGGGGTCGGATGGCAGGGGACGCGGCTCTGCGACCCTGAGCCACGGCTGGGGCATTCCCACGGACTCGCCCGTGACCCCTCCGAGCAGCCCCGCGGCGCCGGCGGCGGCGGGCGGGAGCACGGCTCGGGGCCGGGGCCGGTGCCGCCTCTCCCGGCAACTGAGGGATGTGGATTTGTAAGGCTGGCCTGCCATCTCCTGGGAAGGCCGAGAAATGCGGCACGGAAAACCCAAACTGGACGGAGGTCCGCGATCGCCTTCCTCAGCCTCTCCCCAGCGTTCGGGGTGTGCGTGTGTGTAGGCTGCGCCCCCCTTGCTCTGCACCACAGCCCCGGGGAAACCAGTCCCACCTGCCATTCACAGACTGCCCTTGGCATCCTGTGAAGTCGAGAGCATGTTCTAGCGGAGCTGATGCGATCAGAAGATAAAACCCGGGTCGTTGTATGCCTGCTGTGTCTCCAGCCGTGAGCCCCCCAGCAGCAGCAGCACCTGGGGTGTCATGGGGTACAGCGGGGAGAGATGATTGTCGTCCCACCTGGGAACACGCCTGTGCCTTGATCTGCAGTGAGCCACACACCCTAGCAGCAAAGGACTCAAAAGAGCTGGTCAGGGTGGTTTGAGTTTGTCCAAAAGCATCCCAAAGTCTTGCCAGGTCTCAGAGCTAGAAAAGAGATCGTATTGTACAAATATGTTATAAATGCACCCTGGCCTGCACCACCTAGTCTCACCCTTATAAAAAAACACGGTGAAAATACCACATTTTTCCACCAGAAAGTCCTATATATTTCTGTAATATTCACAGTCTATAGCAGGAACCTCTTTTATCTAACCTAAATGCAATGTTTGCGGAGCACTTTGTACCTCCAACACTGCTGGTGCCGGCACGATGCAGCTGCAACCTTCCCCAAAACTTGCCCCATAACTCCTGTGCCACAGCATTATGGGAGGAGAAGATAGCTGCCCTCAAAGGTGGCCATGGTGAGCACATACCCCAGCCCCAGGAGGCTGGTACCCCTTCCCTTGCTGCCTGTGTTCTCCAAACAAGGGGTTTAATGTCCTGTCATTTATTTATGCAGCACAGCACAGTGGGTTTGGGGAACACACCGCACACACTGCTTGTACCTAGGAGGCTCCTCCTCCCAGAGAAATAATTCTTGGCTTTTGGCCAGGAATGCAAATATTTTTTGCTCTGCTGGATGCAGGTGGGAATGGGAAACATCACAGGGCATGGCATACTTTGCAGCTCTGCACAGTAATTCATAAAGCAAATTGACCCTTAGGCAGGCAGTCACACAGCAAAGGTAGGCTCCAGCTCACAGGTTGGTGCTTCCCATTGCTTTGATGTCCTTCCACAAAGTCCTACAGCAGCAAATTCTTTTAGGGTCATGGCCCTGTAATCAGAGAGTGCCCTAGAGCCACCTGTGTGGCATCAGGGCATCCCAAAGCTTGCTATCTGTGAGCCCATGGTGGACTCAGAGAGGGAGTCATCTTGTCCCTCCAGTCACCTGCACAGCCCCATGTGGCAGAAGCACCAAGCAAGGTGTGCACCATCAGCACATGCTTTTTCTGCCCAATAAAACATAGTTATCAACATCTAAATAGCAAGGTCTAGGAAGGAAGCAAATAACTTCAGAAAGGGGAGGAAGGCAAGCCTGTTGGAATTAAGGTCAGGAACTTGCTGGCATTTGCTGACATTTCATTCTGATGAGCTGGCAGAGCTCATTCTCATCAGGCACACATTTATGTATGCATTTATTTATTTTAGAGGTGGGCCTGGAAATAGCTTCAGAGCTGGTTTTGAAAATAAAGACACATCTTTGATATCCAGTGGGGTGTAGGCAGACTGCTTAATCAAACCACCTGAAAACTCAGATTTTGTCTTCATAGGCATTTTGAATCTTTGCACCATGATTTCCTTTCCATTTGAAATTGTCTCAAGTTTTTGGAAGTTCTCCACAAACCCCAAGTCTTGAAAAATTTTTGTTTCAGAAAAAAAACACTTGGTGCTTTTGAAATAAATACACTCCCTGCAGCAGAGCAGATGCTGGCTAAAATTAACACTGCTTGCTGCCAGCCCCACCACGGCCTGCAGGGCAGCCCTGAGAGCCTGGAAGTTTTGGGGCACCCAGAGTCCAATTGCCATGTCAGGGAGCTGGTGGCAGTGGGAGCCCATCCCTATTAACTTCCCATGGGGCTCCACATATGGAGCAGGAATATTCCCACAGCAAGCTGGAGCAGTGTCCCCATCCCCTGAACATCTCACAACCTTACAGGAGCCATCCCATACAATATTCCTCTTGCTCTTATCTCACTGGCCCATTAAACACCCCTAAATGGTGTTATGGGAAACACAGTCTGCATAAACATCACTCTTGACCGTTCTTGGCTTCATCAGCTGCAGTAATTGTCAGTGAACTAATCAGTAACTGCATTAACAGATGCTCCTTGCAGTGAGAGCCTGGTGCCATGGGCTGGCACGTGCAGCCATGTGTGGCCACTCCAGGGGCACGACATCATCTGAAAGTCATTCCCAGTTTACCACGATGCTGTTCTGAAGGTGGAATCACTACAGAAAGAAAAGTCTTGAGGTTGTTTTTGTCTCTAGGTGAAAGGATTTGTACAGCAAGACCTCCCATCTCTGCAGGAAGTGCTCAAGGCACCAGGGGCTCCAGGCTAATCTTGTCCCTACGATCCCAATCCTGAGGATGCGATGTTGTCCATGGCTTTTATGTTGCAGCAGAGACAAGAAGGAATACGTTTTTTCTCAGCTTCTAAGGTGCAAGAAGAACATCTTCTTCATTTGTGTGGCAAGCATGTAGCCATATTCAAATAATACGTTAATTGCACTGTCTAGCTGTTCAGGCTTCTGGTAGCAATCCCCCACTTTTGGCCAATAAATAAATACAATTCTTGGCATTCTTCATGTAGGAATGCAGCTGACGATCTTCACACGTGTTACTGCTCAGCTCCCAAGTGCAGAATACCAACCAGAGGAGGAGGCAATATCCCGGGACAATATCCTCTCTCCCGTGGATCACTGCAGTTAATTGGAACTACCTTTGATACCTTTGTAATTCACCAAGGTTTATTTGCTGTGTAATCAGACACATGGCCCCTTCCTTTAATTGCCTTATAAACTGCCAGAATGATGAATTCTGCCAGAGGCCTGCATTTGCCAGGGGATTGACACATGGTCACTTAGGAGGGAGGTGAGGTGAGGGAGGGACACCCTTGTGCAGCCCACCGGGCTGGGGCCGGATCCCTCTGCTCGGTGGGAGTGGCTGCACACCTTTCCCGGGCAGGGCGTGCGGAAATCCCCCAGGGGTGCAGAACACAGGGTGCCTGCGCCCTTCAGGCAGGTGCCTGCCCATGGGTGCAGCATTCCCAGGAACACTCCCTGTGCCCAGCCCTGCTGGGGCAGAGTCCACAGCAAACCCCTGGCACTCATATGCGCTCCTGGGGACATGTGCCAATCCCTACTGCCAGCTGGGAAACCTCCCCCAGCTCTGCATTTCTCCCACAGCCCTTCCCGTTGATAGGTGCTGGCCAGCAAAGGCAATATTTCACTCCCACTCCCACATACTTTACATGCTAACGCTGTAGCTCTATATTCTCCCAAGGGACCTCTTGTATCTGGGCAATGAACATTTCTGTGCTTGCAGCTCAACTTTCTTGCCTGGAGATATATTCAGATGAAACAATAATATATATCAGCTCCCAAATCCCAATGACTCCAAATACCAGGGGAGAATTAAAGCAGCACAGTTAATAGTCCTGCAGAATTTACATAATTCCATTGCACCTGGACGCTGGGGAAAGGAGGGATGAGCAGCTCAGGTGAGTGCCTGGGGGCTCAGGTGCTTGCTGCTGCCAGGATAGATGGATACATGGATGGAAGGAGGTATGGGAAGAGATGTGGCAATGTGCTGGGGGTGTCAATGGGGTAAGAGTAGGGAACAGGGATGTGGCAACAGGCTGCGGGGTGAGCACAGGGGTGATAACCAAGCCTCACAGGAGGAGATGGGAGCTAGGATACAATCGGAACCATTTTCACAGCCTTAGCTGAAGATAGCACCCAGGGAATAGCATCTGTCCAAAATCAGGGGGCAGGGATTTGCCCTGGCCTGTGAGCAGTGCCTGGCGTGGGGAAGGAGCCCAAGGCGCAGGAGCTGCTTCCCTGCCGGCGGCTCCGGGGAAGTGCACGGAGGTCCGTGGGACGGGACACGTGCCACAGGGAGCGTTCCGCGTCAGAAAGCTCCTGAGCTTGTCCCTCTCTTGGTTTCAAGGACCAGGTTATTTTGGAAAGGTACCGTGGAAAAATGCCCACAAAGAGAAGAAGGCAAGGAGGGTGAGAGTGGGTGCAGGGGCTCAGGGGGAGGGCAGCAGCTACATACCAGAGCCCTGGGGTCCCCGCCTAATTTTTCCTTTCTGCTCCTTTGGGGCCTGATTAGGAATAAGCTGAAGCCCCCTGTAGCTGGCTCAGCCCCCTCCCAGAGTCAGGGAAGAAATTAAGGAAAACTTTGTTTCCAAACAATTGCAAATGCATAGTTTGAGTATCTGTAATTTAAACTCAAATCCTCCTTCTGCTAGCAGTGATGGATGGCTTTTTCCTACTGCCTTGGATCCTGCATGGCAGATACCTCCCTGATTTATGGCTTGCCACTTCCTGCGAAGGGAAACAAACAGTCCAGTGCTAATTACCACACTCTTCTTAGGATACTTTTCTCCACTGCTTCCATCTTATTACCCAGGCTCCCCACTCTGCCTTTGTGCAGCTGACTTGTGTGTTATGGGGAACCCTGGCATGGATTCAAATCATCTCAGTTGCTCTCATTTTACTGGTGAATAAGTTTATGTGCTCTGGAGATGGATGGCCTGCTAGAAACTGCATTTTGTCCTGAGTGGCTCAGTCAGTAAGGGGGTCAAGATGTGAGGATGGGGACGATGGCGAGGAAGAAGAAAAGCCAATGTCAGTGGTATTTTCCCACTTCCAGCTGGTGCTGACAGAAAGGAGGGAGGGAGGGATTGGGCCACACGAGGCGCTAAAAATAAATGTTCTTCTTGCTAAAGAGAATCTTGCTGGTTCAACTCTTTCCCGTTCTTTTGTGTGTGAGAGCAGTTAATTCTCCTTGGGAGCCCATTCACTCAGCAGATGTTGCTTTTCTTTGTGTGATTAGCCTGAAATCAATGGAAAATAATCCTGCACTCTAACAAATACCAGAGCACACGATTCCAGTGCTACAAGGTGCTTCTGCAGCCCGAACAGAGGCTGAAATTACTGCCTGTAAGAAAGGCACATGCGGATGTGTTTGTGCCTCTAAAATAGCACCGTGGCCCGAGTCTCTGTGGTGATGGGGGAAAATGCCAGTGTGCAGCTGCTTGGGCTCCCTGGCACAAGGACAGGAACACCCTGGAGGAACCCTCCTGGTGCCACCATGGCGGCCAGCCTGGCAGCAGGGGCTGTACATGGAGGAGATGAGAATGACATTGGCTGAGCCCAGGCAAGGCGAGCACCCGGAAAGCCTCTGTCCCTGTGCTTGGCACTGCCTGCAAAGCTCAGCCCCGTCCACTCTGCCCATCCTCATCAAGGGATGAATGCTGCCAGCAGTGATGTTACTGACAGAAATGCCAAGCCCTGACCCCACAAATGCTTTCAGCTGAGGGCTTCTGGCTCAGCTGCCTGCTAAAAGTGAGCCTGTCAGCCACATTTTAATTCACATAATGTGTCTTTTCCTGATAACTTTTAAAATCAGAGTGCCAGGCTGGCCTGACTCAAATGCCAGGAAAACCAAAGTGTTTCACTCTATCTGTGCTATTACCTTTACCAGGCAAAGACATGAGCTCATCAAAGAGCAACATCAGAATTACCTGATGTGCACAGAGTCCCTGCAAAAGCCTCCCTTGTCACAGGGACAGCTGTGTCGCTGCTCTGCAGGCAGCCCAGGCTCCAAGCCAGCATCATCACATCCTCCTACTTGTTCAGGTGATAGCTTTCCCCACCAGGAAATCCTTTGGGTCACATAACGAGTACTTTTATTTCAACTTATTTGCACTCAATGCTGTTTCATATTTCAAAGTCACTTTTTATGTTCCAAGGAGGAGGGAATAGCCCATGAGAGCTTTTCTGAAGGTGGTGTTTCTAATTTTCCTCTCTGACATATGAAAATGCAAATCCTTTCCAAATGCCATTAGACCCTTGAATCCAGCAATATATTTGTGTGGAAAATTTGTTACCAGTTCCTGAAAACATGCCCTGCCTCGGTGCTGTGCTGGAGTGCTCTCTGCTGTCAGAATCAGCATCTCCCTGCTGGCTGGAACCTCCGTGGGAATGGGGGCCTGGCACTTCCAGGTGCCTGAGTGAGCTCACCTGAGTAGCTGGGCCGGCCCTGCCTGGCACTGGGATGCTGAAACCAGTTCTGAAAAACTTCTCTTCCTTGCCCATATCCTGAGACTGTTTCAAGTAGCAAAGGGGGCTCTGCATAGCCAGCCATGACCTGGTCCCTCTGACTTCAGGGGAGCTGGGGACAGTCCCCACAGCTGGAGAGACATGAAACCCATTAATCATCTCCCTGAACTGTGCCCTTGCATGAAATTGGATTTAGCACCATTAGCAGAGCACCTTCTGAGCAGCTCCTCGACTCCTGCTGAAACCACTCTCCCATTGCAAAGCTGATTAACAGAGTGTGTCCACAGTATTAATTAATCTAATGAACCCTGACGATAAAATTGGAGTCCACTTAATTCCCGGTGCCCCGCTGTGCGTGCAGGTGAAGCAGTTCATGGTGCCACAGCGGCCCGCAGCTGCTCCAGCGAGCCCAAGGGACTTGGCACTGGGGCTGGCGGCTCCTGTGCAGCCCCAGGACGTGGGGAATGAGTTGATCTTTGCCCACTTCACTCCTAAAATTCCATGGAGGATTGGAGGTAGCAGATGGACAACTCACATCAGGGCAATTCCTCCGTGTCCTCACATCCCCCCAGGGCTGGAGCAGCAACCTCTGCAAAGACCCCAGGTCCCACACCCAGGCATTTCTGCTCAAAGGAAAGGAAAAGAAAGGAAATGCTCAGGGACTCTGGCAGAGTCTGTGATGTGCTGCCCTCGATGTGCCAGGCTCAGGCCTGTGGGGATGGACAGGGTGAGGAGGGGAGCCTGTGCATGCTCCTGGCCCGATGGCAGCTGCCAGCTGAATCAGAGCCACAGCCAAGCCCCGGCCCAGCCTGCCTCTGCAACTGTTCCAGGCTTTTGCAAGGAAACGGCTGAAGCAGGATTTCTGCCCTGGTATGAACAGAGCTCTGTGTCAGAGAGTGAGCTGGGAGCTGGCCGTAGTGGAGCTTTGGGGACAGCTGGGGACAACTGCCAAGCACCCCACACAGCTATGGGGTGTCTGCAGGTGATGTGAATTTTCCAGCATCTGGTGCTTTCTGGTTCTGACAGGGTTTCTCTCTGAGAAGATGGATTGTCACTTGGCCAGAAATGCTGGGCTTGAAGCACGGAATCATCAGGCAAGTGACTCTGGCCATAGCTCTGCAGATCATAATAGTCCCTTCTGGCCCTAAAACTTATGAATCTATAAATCAGATCATTATGAAAATAGCTATGCCATTTCCCTGTGATATAACAATAATTTGAAATATATTTTAATATACAGAATATGAAAAAGGAATGTCCCATGGAAACAAATATGTCAAAAAAGCATAAATTCCATCTCTTACAGTAAGTCAGCGAGTGGCTTTTTGTGCTGTTTTTAGGAAAAGGAGAAGCAGCCCCCTCCTGCTTCCCAGGAGCTTTGTTCCCTGACCTGAGTTCCACCCACCTCTCAGTAACCCCAACTACCTGCTCAGTAGCCCTGAGAAGTCATGCTACAAGCAGGGGTGTAGAGTCAGGCAGCAGCCCAAGGGGAAGCTGCCTTTCCTCACTGGAGGTCAATTATTCCCTTTCTTTCCAGTTCCCAGAGTCCTGAGGGCTCAGAGCCTTCCTGGGTGCAACAGCTCAGGGAAGGAATTAGGGGGCCAATTTAAAGGCAGGTTCAGTCACTGGGAGGCTTCATCTTGCACTTGCTTTGTGTCTGGCCCTCTCAGGCTGCTCTGTTCAAATGAAAAGATCCAAAACTCATAGGAGAAAAACTCTCCTGAGCCTAGAATGAAGATAAAATACGATGCACTTTTTCCTGGAGATTTCTAATTGAGAAATGTGAGCCCAGCATAAGAGCTTGTGGGAGCCACTGCATGTCTGGAGTTCTACAGGGAGTCTCAGGGACTGGAGTCAGGGCAGTGAAACTGGAGAGAAGCAGTATTTCAGTTGCCCAAGTTGTTTACAATTGCAGGATGATGGCTATGGGAAAAAAAGTGAAAAATAAAGTAAATGGGAAAATGAGTGAGATGATTATTCCATGTTGATCTTGTAATACCCTGTACTGTGGCTTGTCCTCCAGATAAGGAAATGACAGATACTTCAAGTCCATCAAGATGAAGTTATTTAGTATTCCTTCAACATGGAGAGAAATGGAAATGAAGCCTAATAAGGCTCCTGAACTCTTTCTTTGCTACCCTCAGAGACAACCAAAAGGCATTTCATTTCCTGCAACCCAAGAGCATAAACCACACTCAGACACTTTATAAAACCCATCAGGCATCTTTCCCAAGGATTAAATAAGTAGGACAACATTTTCAAGAAGCTGACTGGAGCTGCATGAGCACAGTACCCCTGCCTGATCCCTTCCTGCCCCACTCTGCTCTCACTGCCAGCACAGCAGGAAAGACCCTTGGGTGGCATCAGCCACCCCTGGGCAGTGGCAGGCCCTGTGCCTGCCTGGCCTGGCAGCAGAGGTGCAGGGTTTGCTTTGGCCCCTGCATGGGTCAGTCTGTGTGGGAATGCAGAGCTTCCCTCTGGCTGCCCTGGCTGCCCTGGGACCCTGGCAGGGGTCAGGAACCCCCCTGGACAGAGCCCCCAGAGACACTGGCTGTGATCTCTGTCCATGGAAAAGAGTTTTCAATCTTACAGCATGAATTACAAGCTCTGAGTGTTTGATACGAGTAATAATTAAGTGTGGCACGGGTGCAAAAGTAAAATTTTAAGTTTCTAGATTAGGGATTCAAAGAGGAAAAGATGGAGGAAATTGGGTGTGTCTTGTCCTTTTTCTCCTTCTTCATGCCCTCCATGTCTCACTGTGGTGTTGGCATTTTTCTGTTGGTTCAGGCTGGGCACACACTGTTCAACGTAGGTGACAGATATTGGCACATTATTGTAAATGCAGCCCAGGGAGTTTCTGGTATTTAATGTTTGTAACATCCCACTGAGGGCAGAGCCCCACACGCTGCCCTGCAGGACAGAGCTGGGCAGGGCAGTGGAACATGGTAGAGATCAACAGAATAAACAACCTTGAAACCAGCACAGACCAATTATGGCTTCTGCTTTGGCAGCAGGGCAGAAAGAAACTTTCTACAATCTGGGAATCATCAATTCCACAGATTCCAACAAGTCTGCACCCTAACGCCTGAGTTCCACTGCTGGGGCCTGGCAGACAGGACAAGGTGCAAGCTGTCCTGCTGTGGGAGGATGCTGAGGGGGACAAATCCCCTCCCAGGACCGCTCAGCAGGATGGGGGCTGTCAGAGGGGGTCTATCTGCCAGAGGAGCCCCAGAACTGATGCAGCAAGTGCTCAGCTGTGTGTGCTGAGCCCCATGGGCACGGTCTGGCAGCCCTCCCATGGCTTTACAGCCCCACAGCTCCCAGAGCACCCAGGAAGCCTGGCGAGCCCCTCCCAGGGCAAGGCTGTATTTTGGAAGCAGAGGGAAGATGGTTGGATACATAAGCACACTTGGCTTCCCCCTGGAAGCCATGTCAGAGTATGGCTCTGGGCAGGGATAGAAAAGGAATCCCACCCACAGGTGGTATGGGGTGAGCAGGGGGCTCTGCTGACCCACGTTGCTGCTCAGGGTAAGAAAAAGCCACAGTTAAGGAGAGTAAGCTCTGAGCTGTCTGCACAGTGCCCTGCAGGGAGGATGTGGGCATCCCTTCCCATGTCAGCCTCCTCTCCTGCAGGACTGGGGTGATGCAGAGAAGTGGAGCGGGCCAGGGAGTGTTTGCTGCCCCCTCCAGCTGAGATCCAGGGATCTCTGCTGCCTCTGCGCCTGGGCAAGCAGGTCCCAGAGCCACTCCAGCTGGACAGCTCTGCTTCTTTGCCACACATCTTAACCTTGCAGCAGGAGAGTTCAGGGACCCAACTACCTCTGGGAAAGGGACAGGTCCCAGTGCCTTGGGAAAGAGCTGTAGGTAAAAAAGGGGATGATGTGACTGCACAGTGTCAGTTTGGACATCCCTTCTCTGGTCTGCACTCTTCAATCTCAGTTCCATGGGCAACAAATCCTTAAAAGTAAAGGAAAGTTTCCTGTCTGTACCCATTCCTGGGGCATGGGGGACCGTGTGTTCAGGAGGCACTGCAAGGGGAAGGGGACAGCTCATTTCTGTGCAGCAGGCAGCATTACTGTATCACACACGGAAGCTGGAAGGAGCCCAAAACCTGCAGCTGTGTTGAGCAAATTGGGTCGTTGTATTAGAAACCGAACAGGAGGAATCTGTGAACAAGAGCAGCTTGATGCTCGCTGTTTTTCATCTGAAGAGGGATTAAACAAGGCGAACCCACTTCCCACCGTTACCTTGGCCACAAGATGACGGGGATGACAGCTCGATATTCCCTCCCATCATACCTCCTGCTATCCTTGCAAACAGCCCGTCAGACTCCCCCAGCCCTGCCTGCCTCTCCAGCTGACACAGTCCTGCTGGGAGCACACTGAGCACCCAAACCCCAGGGGTGTGCAGAGCAGAACATGCAAATCAAGGCAGAACAAATCCTTCCACAGCCTCCTGCAGCTGGTGAAAAGCCCTGCCCCGAGGCCAGTGGGGATGGGTGGCTTCGGGCACCGGCAGTAAGAGCCAGGCAACCTGGTAGACAAGAGCCAGATTTGGTGCTGCTGGAGGGGGATGTCAGAGACCCTCCTGACTGTGGGTCCCCAGGGCCCACTGTGAGCTCTGGATGTGCCATTGAGGACTAGAGCAGGGAGCAGAAGGGCATGTGCCATCCTGGCTACTGGGCTGTGGGGCTGGTCTCATGATTGTGCCCCATGGCTTTATTTAGGAGAGAAGTAACCTGCGGCCCCCCAAGGGAATTGGCACAGCCAGCTGTGGCTCCACCTCCAGCCCCTTTGCCAGGAGAAACCTCAGCCCTTGCTTTGCTGGCAGCATGACAAGGGAGACAGGCTGTTCTGCAGGACGCCTGGCTGGGGGCCCCTGCCAGCCAACAGCACCCAGGGATGACCCCTCACTGGGGAGGGCTGCAGCTTGCAGGGGAGGTTGAAGCAGGACTTGTGCTGCCTGTGGCCATTAGCTCCTGGGGATGCCAGCACTCCCAGTCTCCAGCATCCACGGGGAAGAGCCCAGCTGCAGGAGTGCTGGGGCCTCCCAGTGACTGGGCTGGCACTGCCCGCCTGCAGCGGGCTCCGGTGCCCGCTGCAGCACACTCGGTGAGAGGAGCCCAAGGTAAATGTCAGCTGTGATTTGGCATTTTATCTCTGAGGGGGTCAGTGGCCCTCCTGGCTGTGACGGGCAGCGCTCTCAGCCCCGCGGAGCCGGGCGCAGGTGGCCGTGGGGGGAGGCACCTGGCCACGCACTGGGTTTGGCAGGAACAACATCCACTCTTTGCTGGTTCCTTGCTGCCCTTGAGTCATTGTTAAACTTGTCAAGACTGATTTACAGCTGTGTCAACAAGTGGGATCCAGGCTGCCGGTCCACACTGCAGGGAGGGAGAGGAGGAATACTAGCAAAGTTCCCAAGGCATAACACGGACTGCAAGGTTGGTAGAGAAGAGCAGAGCTGCTCTCCCCAGCCACAGGTTTGCCTTGTCAGCGGGGTTGCTGTAATTGCTCTGCATTTTCCAGAATCTGCCATCCCCCTGGACATTTGTTTCGCCATTGAAATGCAGCTGAGTCAGTTTGGCAGGGCTGAAATTCAAACTGCTGCTCATAGGGGTTCAGTATCTTCAGCTTGTCTCTGCAGCATGACGAGAGGTGACATTCTTGTCTCCCCAGAGACATCACAGTCCTTCCCTTCCAGGGAAGGCTTTGTGTGTTGAATCCCAGAATCACCAAAGTTGGCTGTTTGGCCCCAGTCCATCCCCTGGCTCAGGACAGGGCTATCACCAGACCTTGCATCTGGCCCTGACCATTTTAGTTGCCTTTGGTTTCTCCAGGTTTCTCCTGACCTGGGGGCAGGGACCCAAACCAGCTCTGTTTCAGATGCAGCCTTGCCAGCACCAAGCAGAGTAGAGTAGCAAATCCCCTTCATCTCCTGGTCTTGTTCCTCCTGAAATAGGCCAGGATGTGGCTGCCTTGCCCTGCCGTGCATGTGCAGACTGGAATGCCTGTGGGCCTGTTTCTGAGGAGGAAGACACAAATCCTTTTTCTCCCAGAGGTGTCAGAGAGCCACAGGGCCATCCACCGTGGAGCAAATGCTCTGGCTGGCAGTGGGTGAAGCTGGGTCAGTGCACAGAGAAGGAAGCTGAGCTTCTGCATCACTCCAATCAAATCCAGCCCCTTGCAAAGCACTGAAGGGTTCAGCAAGCCAAGCCAAGCTCAGGAAAGACACGATTCACTTCTATTTAACATTGGTGCCTGCAGAACCCATCTGCTCCCTTGGAAGTGCTGCAGAGCCCTTCAGCTGGCACCAGGCACTGCCTCCTCGTGGCAATGGGCCCTGCTTCTCAGGAACCCTTCTGCCTGCTGCATCCTGACTCCAAGCAGGGAACTGGGGAATTTCCTGCCTGCAAAACCCTGCCATAATGCTCTTCTGAGGTCAGGTGGAGAAAGACACATTTCACTCCCTGGCCACCCTTGGAAGCAGTATTGGAGATACATGACATTTTCCTTCTGCTTTATGGCTGGAACAATCTGGACAGAAAGGACTTGTATGTTAGAGAGAAATACTGCTGCCACCACAGAGCTGCATGTAGCTGATGTTTATTTCCCAATGAGGAGAATTACTGTAATCACTGACAAATCTATAATTGCCAATAAAAAGCAGCAATGGAAGCAAGCACACACTGGAGCACGTCATCTCATTGCCAAAAAATACACCCACAAGAACTGCCATTCTCCCTCTTTTACCTTCAGTAGGTGAAAAAAATTGCCACACATTTGCTCTGTGGGGCCTCAGACTCAGCTGGGTCACCTTCCCATACAGATAGCATGCCATTTCTGAGGTCATGGAAAAGTCCCTTCTCTATCTCCCCTTAAAATTTCTGCGTGGTGAGTGGGTTCTGCTTCTCACTGGGGGCTATTCACATGTGAGTCAGCTGTGGTGGAGCTGATTTGAATGTATCATCCTGACAGTAAAACCTGCTGGGAAAAAATTACCTTAATGAGAAATCCTTAAGAGGGTTGAAGTGACTGTCCTCACAGCTCTGAAGAAGGAATTCTGACAGCAGAGCGTGGATGTCTGCTAGGGAAAGGCAGATCACAGAATCCCAGGATGGTTTGGGTTGGAAGGGACCTTTAAAAGCCATCTAGTCTAATTCCTTTGCAATGAGAGAAGACATCTTCAGCTACAGCAGGTTGCTCAGAACTCTGTCCAGTCTGATCTTGAATGTTTCTAGGATGGGGTCTCCACCAGCTCTCTGGGGAAGGTGTTTGCTGAAGTCAGGGGCTGCTGGCTGGGGAGGGTTTGAAGCTGCAGGCAAAGCCAGCCTGCAGAGTAGGAGTCCCACTGCTATGCCCCATTTTCACATGTGAGAGGGCTGATAAATAATCTGATTCCCAAACTGTATGTGCTGGGGTTGCTCTGCCAGGACTATATCTAAGCAGGAATTCCACATCCATCTCCCTCCCTTCTGCATTCTACTCCTCCTGCTGCAAACACAGCCTGCTGCCATCATTATTGGTTTTGCTGTTATTATTATTATTATTACATATCACTATTTAATTGCCCGGTAAATTTGCAGTATCTTGGAAAAAACAATGGAGGACGTGTAATTTGAAAGGCTAAAGAGAACAGGAGTAGACAGAGAAGATGCAGTGCATCTAGTAGGAGTATTGAAGGGGTGATGAGGACATTCTTAACCTTAATTATTTCAAATCAACTCATTTTGTAGAGTGTGTAGGTTTATGAATCAGATGAAATGTAAATTGATTCATAATTTCCTTTAATTTTCTGCTCTTTGGAGAATATAAATCCATATTAACATAACCTGTACCAACCAGTTACTAAGAGACAGGAGAAAATTAGCATGGGTGAAGTGGGGAGACTGGCATTTTAATCTGCTTGAGGGCACCTGATGTGTGGAGTTGGGGATTGGGACTCATTGGCCTGGGGCTGCACCTATCAGAGAGGTGCAGATCTGCTCCCCAGTCCCCTCCAGGCAGTCTCAGCTTGCTGTTTGCAAATGTTCTCTTCCAGTGCTTTTCATTTTTTGTGACATTCTCCTTGTTGTTCACTCACTTGCATTTATCCTCCTGGTGCCTGTTTTCTGCTACCCAAAAATACATGTGAAGGGAAATGTATGAATCCATTGTGTTGTGTAGTGCTGGAAAAAGGGGTCTTGTAAGTCACAGTACATAAGGACTGCACAGAAATTTTCAAAGCTCCTTGCTCTGTGCTGCTGGATGTCCTAAGCCAGTGGGTGATGCAAAGGGACACCATGTTCCCCAAGCAGGAGCTCTCTGCTGTACCAGGGATGTGCAAGCCTCTGAAGCACAGCGTGGACCTAGCACCAGCACTTGTCATTTCTGCTTTCAAAGAGAAAGCTTTCCTTTAGGAAATACTAAATTGCAGGAATTACCAGCTACAGGAAAAAAATAATCATTCAGGCTGTAAGAATAAGGATGTCTACAAGCAAAATTGTATTCTTGCTCTTTTTATTTGTGTTGACTCTGTACTGCAGCTGATTCCTTTGCTGTGCATCAGGAGGCTGAAAGGGAACGTGGATGAAGGTTTGGGGCAGGGTGGTCATGCCCTTCTCCAGAGCAAGGCAGCATCAAGCCATGATGCAGCAGCAGTCCAGGCTGACCTTGCTTGCAAGTCCTCTTGGGCAGTGACAAATGCCTCCCTTCGGAGACTGCTCTTATTTCAGGTTGGACAGAAACCAAACGTAAAAAGCACAGGAGACAGTTGGACGTGTGGGAAGCTGGCTTGCAGCCCTCTTGATCTGCAGTGGGAACACTTTGTTGCCATTTCTATTTGTCCTGCACATCCTCCTCGAGTCAGCTGTGCTGATATGGGGTGGGCAGCTTGGGCATCTCTGCTGCTGCCAGTGCTGGTGACATGTGATGCTCAGAGTTCAGCAGCCATGCAAAACCCTTTGCTTAGCTACCAGGCCAGATCTGGGAATGGACAGGGGGAGATGAGCCATTCCTGGAAGTGTTCAAGGCCAGGTTGGATGGAGCTCTGGCAACCTGACCTAATGGAAGGTGTCCCTGCCCATGGCAAGAGGATTGGAACAAGATGATCCAACCCAAATCATTCCATGAGTTTTGCAGAGGCAGCAGGAATTTGTTGCCAGCCCAGGAGGCGTTGGCAGAGCAAAACCCAACACAACCATAAACATCTCAAGGTGATATTCACTGTTTGCACTCTCTGCAGTCTTGTTCCTGTTCCCAGTGGTCAGGATTGTTATTCCCTTGCAAGAGTGCCAAGAGAGGGGAGATGTACATGTCTCATGCAGGAAACTCAGTTTGTGGCAAAAGACCTGCATGGGCACATTCTTGCCAGTGTGTCAAATGTTCTGACTAGACCAGCAGCTCATGGTAATATTAATGCAATAGAAACAATCAAGAGTGGGATTCAGTTCAGGGGAGAGGGATTTTTTGCGGCTGCCTCTTGCAAGCACAAATACATATTATGTCATCAGCAGTGTAGTAAATCAGCATTTCTGAGACCAGCTGCCCAATTACTGAGGCAGCTCAATGATGGGAAATGTAAATTGGATGTATGCAAATACATAATATGAAACAGTAAAGTAAACACCTCCCAGAATTACTGAGGAATCTCTGGACTGAGTTGCTGCTCCAGGCAGATAGCCAGGAGTGCAGGCTCCCAGGGTATGGAAGAGAAAAGGTGTCTGAATGCTTTTGATGCTCACCACCATCCCCAGGACCCTGTGAGAACAGCTCAGAAATCTGAAAACCCCCCGTGATCTGCAAAGTCCCAGGGCTGTGACTGGTGTGAGCACTGAGTACCTGGTGCATCTTGGGCTGTCTCACAAAATATGTCACTTCCAAGAGAGGACAGATTCAGGTCAGATATTAGAAACTAATTCTTACCTCTGGATGTGGGGAGGCCCTGGCACAGGCTCCCCAGGGAAGCTGTGGATGCCCTTGGATCCCTGGAAGCGTCCAAGGCCAGGTTGGACAGGGCTTGGAACAACCTGCGATAATGGAAGGTGTCCTGCCCATGGCAGGGGAGTTTGAACTGGGTGATCTTTAGGTTCCCTCCCAACCCAAGCCTTCCTATGATTCTGTGTGCTGCTTTACATCTCCTTCAGGGTCCTTTGGTGTTGTGGACCTCTGGGTTTCCACGAAGATAGGAGCCAGAGCCAGGACCTGCAAGACATGGCCAGCTCCATGCCATCACATGAGGGTGATGTGGCCATCTGTCGTGGTTTGACACAGAAGGGAATTTTTTGAGGAAGAAGAGGGTCAAACCAATCAGTGGTCAGGGTTGGATATTGACATTTGGGATGAGCACTGAAGGCATGACACACCTCTGAGAACACAGGGGGTTAAAAGCAGAACTCCCAGGGGAACTGTCTCTTTGGTTCTGGCCATCAGAGAGTGCAGACCTCCCCTGCCCAGCCATGGGCTGGGTGAGGAGGGGAAGCCCTACGGCCTGGAGAGGTAAGGCTGAAGGATGGAGGGGCTGGAACTGGCTGGCTCCCTGAGGGTGGAAGGGTGGAGGAAGGCTGAGATGTCTTTGTTCCCCCCCACAGAGGGGAAGAGATAGAGAGCTTGAAGACACCTGGAAATTCTCTGGCTGCGGAGAAGGAGAAGGAGAAGGAGAAGGAGAAGGAGAAGGAGAAGGAGAAGGAGAAGGAGAAGGAGAAGGAGAAGGAGAAAGAAGGAGAAGGAGAAGGAGAAGGAGAAGGAGAAGGAGAAGGAGAAGGAGAAGGAGAAGGAGAAGGAGAAGGAGAAGGAGAAAGAAGGAGAAGGAGAAGGAGAAGGAGAAGGAGAAGGAGAAGGAGAAGGAGAAGGAGAAGGAGAAGGAGAAGGAGAAGGAGAAGGAGAAGGAGAAGGAGAAGGAGAAGGAGAAGGAGAAGGAGAAGGAGAAGGAGAAGGAGAAGGAGAAGGAGGGAAAGCTGGAAAGCTCCTGGATGCAGGGACCTGGCAGTTGTAACCCCCCAGGTGTAACGGGGGGGCCCTTGTGCCCAGAGACTGGTTAGCCATGGGGTCACTGCCTCCCCCTCCCAGTGCTGAGCCCAGAGAGGGAGGTGTGGGCTGGGAGCTGACAGCAGCCAGCCTGGGGTGAGCACACAGTGGAGTGTGATGAGCTCCTGGCCGGGCTGTGGAGAGCTTCGTGACAGAAAGGAAACCTCAGGTTCCCCTGGGGATTCCCCACTGCAGGAGCTGCAGAGAACAGCTGGCTCCAGGATGAACCTCCTTCCCATTGTACCTTGTTGCACCCACCAGGGTCTCAGCCCCACCAAAAGAACCCATTGCTTCCCTGCTGCCTTGGCCCAAGAGCAGGATGAGGGCTCCAGCACAAGCAGCATCCACAGGGCATAGGGCACTGCCCTTGCCCCGGCGTGCCAAAGCCCCAGGGTCCAGTGCTGGCGGTGCAGCGTCACCTCCCTTTGCTGGCTGGCTGGCACTGCGTGAGGAAGGCTTTGAGAGGAACCTCTGTTGCAGCATTTTTGAGAGAAGGAGGACAAGAATGATGAGATTTGAGCTACTCCAGTCTAGGCCTCAGATTTGGGCCTTGTGAGGCCTTCCAGCCTCTGACACAGTTAGAAATTAAGAGTTTGTGGCACAGCTAGAAATAGTATTAAGGTGTGGTGGGGATCACTGGGCTGTCTGGGTGTGAATTAGTACAGGTTTATAGTGTAAGGTTTAGGCCACTTTAAGGAAAAGGTAAACAATGTTAGCTTGCCAATCAGAGTGTCTTTGTTTTTGTAAACTGTGTAGAAGCTTATATAAACTACCATCTTATCTCGAATAAAGGGAGAACATTTGATTAACTACATTTGTTCAGATCTGCGTTTGTCTTGTCCAGCTTCCCGTTTTCCTGAGGCTCCCTGGCTTTTAACCTCCCTGCTGCTCTCCCTGCATCCTGCCCAGCCCACAGTGGCCAAGGTGGCAAGAGGAGTGGCCTGGCTCAGAGCTGGGGCTCTCCAAAGGGACCCTGTCCTGCGCCTGGCCCAGCACATGTGCAGCTGCAGCCCAAGGCAGCCTCACTGGTTATCCCAGCCTCCAGCACTGCCACCCAGAGGGATGTACCCCAGCTTAGCCTGGCACTGGGACACATCAAAGATCTCCTGCCAAAGCTGGCAAAATCTGCCAGAACTGAGAGGGGGTTAAAAATGACCCTGCATCCATGGGACAGAGAATGAAACTTCTCCCAGGCAGAGCTTGGCCGTGCTCCTGAGCGATGGAGAGGGACTGGGTGTGTGCCAGAGGACAGGCCAGATTTTGGAAGGGTCACTTGAATTTGGGCTGTGGGTCAGGATTCCGTCCCAAGGCTGTCAAGCTCTGTCCTGCCATGGGGGGTGGGTGCTCGTCCAGCACATGGAGGGCAGTGCTGGCCCAGCTCTCTGCGTGGCACGTGCACACAGACCCAGCAGGATTGTCAAGGGCAGGGCACTGCTGCTGCTGCTGCCCAGACTTTAATCAGTGTTTGTTTTAATTGTGACTATCTAAATCTATTTTAATTGTCAGCCAGCCAAGGTCAGCACACCACAGTGGGTTCCAATGTGAGCTGCCGTGCCTGGGAGAATGGGATCCCTGGGAGCTGCCAGGGACACAGGGGTGCTGCAGGACAAGGCAGTGCCAGGGGAAAGGACCACTGTTGGGAGAGCTTAGCATTGGCAGGGGAATGCTGCACTTCCACCCCATTGCTGGAAATGGAAATATTTTATTATGCATTTATTATAATTTAGTCTCAAGCCAGTCAAGTGTGTAATGAGTTGTATCAGCACAGGCATAGGGGAAGGCAGTTCTGGCCTGTCACCTGCTGTTCACCTACCCCATGTGTCTTCAGGCGAAGAAAATGCCTCTGACAGGGGCACCTTCCTGACCTGTGACCTCTCTGAGGACAGAGCCACTATCAGGCTCGGGGCTAGCAGGGCTAGCACAGGGATGGATGAGAGCTTCTGGCAGTCCCCAGGGCATGGCTGTGGTGTGGGAGCAGCAGAGACAGCAGCTTTGGAGTGGTAGAAGGACCTCATCAGCCTTCCAGGTGGGAGTCAGAGCTACAGAGGCCTCAAGAGCCAGGCTGCAGGGCTGGGCTTTGCTGCATAGCCATTGCTTCACCCATCCCCACGCCACTGGGTGCTATCCAGTGCTATGCAGAACACCTGCTTCTCCTCTTTCCTCGGGGCAGGAAAAAAAACATTGCAAGAGGGGTTGGTCCCTCACCTATTTGTGAGCAACATATGATATTGCTCTTCAGGATAGCCTGCTCCAGGGCACGGCTTCTGCACCTGTCCCTCTGATGCCAGGCTGCCAAATCTCTCCATCATTTCATGCAGCAGCAAAGCTGAAAGCACTGCCTGGGTAATCTTGGTGTGTGGGGATGGGCTGACACTCCCCACAACAACACACTTCATCTCAGACTTGGAGCATCCCCAGAAAATCTGGTTTGGGGGCTGTCCTGATCACTTGGTTGGCCTAGAGGCTTGGATTATTTTAATCCAGGCTTGATAATGTGATTAATTCCAATTTCTGATTCATGATGTCTGCTTTCTGAACTGTGTTTTAATATTTCATTTTATGTTGCTTTCAGGGTTACATAGTTTATTCCACGAACAAGAGGTTGGGACAGTCATTAGCGTGTGAAATCAAAAACGCATGCATCAGTAACTATGGCAACTCTGAGAGAACACCAGCTTCTAGTAACATCAAGAATTAAGCTTACATGAAAATGCTTAAGTAGGAGAGATCCTATCTGCTGAGGGTTTAGCATACATTTAGAAAAGAAAAGGAAGGTCTGAAATACCCAGGTGAACTGAACTTACCCAAACCCAGGAGCAGAGGCGTTCCTGTAACCTGGCCATGCTGGTGCATCCCTTCAAAAGGACACATCTGCAAAATAAATCCATGTAACTACTGAGTCCACCAGCCTCATCCAAGGAGTTCTCATGCTGCCCCTGCACCGTTCCACCTGCTCGTAGAGCTTGTCTTTCCTTGGAGCGGGCTGATGTTGTAGTGTATGTCATGGAGAAGCACAGCTCCAAGGAGAGGGTATCTGCTGGGGGACGCTTGGAGCAGCATCCATAATTAATGCTGTAAAACCAGCATTTCCAGTCCAGGCCCTGTCCTGATGTTCAGTGTCAGATGCCAGAGCAGCTGCTTCCCACACACCTTGTAGATACATCAGTTTCTGCACTCTGTGAAGGCATCACAGAGCTCCCCCTAAATAATTCAGGCCACCCTTTTGACAACCTCCGTGTGTAAGGGGTTTTCCTTGCCACGATGAAGAAAGTCTTTGTTTTGTTCTCCTGAAAGCTTGTTGCCTCCCCAGAATCTCACTTCCCAGGGAGCACATAAACAAACTGCCAGCTCTGGGGAGAAGCTCTGAGGTGCCATCCCCTCTGCAGAGCAGCGAAGGCTGAGCCCTGTCTGCCAGGACTGGAGGGGTGACACCTGTGACAGGCTGCCATTAATCAGGTGCCAAGTCCGAGTGCTGCTCTGTGGACAGCATCTGCAGGGATTTTAACACCAAACGAGGTGCTATAAATACCTCACCAGCCCGGCAAAAGGCAGGAATTAGAGAAAATGAAGTTTTTTGGAAGAGGCTGCTTTTTCAGTGCCTGATTTAATGATGCTCACACTGCTACCTGTGATTATGTTTGCCCTATTCCCAGTTACTTTTCCAGTGTAATCAGCCTCGAAGCGTTCAAATGGAAATCTTTCCTGCTGCTTTCCGCTTCACACTGATTTGGAAGCAGGAGAGGAAGGAAACAGCCGCTGGCTGGGGGGGCCTTGGGGAAATCAGGGCTGGTGCTGGCGGGCGGCAGCTGAGCAGTGGAGGATGCAGGGCCAGCAGCACGCACGAGGAACAGCCTGCCCACAGCAGCACCCCTTCCCTGCCCAGCCTCACCCTGGCTCATCAGAATGCTGCATCTCGTGGTGCCAGGATGCTGCATGAATGCCTGCTTATTCCTTAAAGAAATGTATGTATATATGAAACAAATCTATATATGAAACGTATGAAATAAAGCAGGACAGTGGGTGTGGAATTGTCCAGGCTGGCCCAGCAAGGTCCTGGCACACAGACCAACTCCCAGCTGCCTTTGGCCCAAGGTAGACATGTCTAGACTAGTATGGTCTCCATCTTCTGGAGCACTTGAAGCTGCCTTCTCCATAAATGCACTGCCAGTTATTACCCCCAGGTGTGTTCTCAGCTGTTGGCCCATGGATGCATGGTGGACATCCAAAAAGAAATGCTCTTGTGCTTTCAGAGATCAAGCATTTACAAAGAACCTCTGGGCTTCAGCTGAAAAATTGTCAGGAAATGTATTGATGTTGAAAACAGTGGATTCCTTTGAACCCTGGAGATACATACATTCGTTGAGCTCATCAGAAAGGTGGTGCCATGTGTGTGGGGATGATTTGCAAAGGCACTTTGCATGAGCTTGAAACCCTGACCCAAATCCAAATTAAATATTTTTCCAGCAAAAAAGGTTTAATTTTGATGAGTTTTTATCCTTTGTGAGAGCACCTTGTCCTCTGCAAATTATCTGCAGACTGTAAGTCTGTGCAATTATTATACAGATAATAAAATGAGTATTTCCATATGGCAGGAAGATTCCTTCCTTATTTTCTGTTCTTAAACACACGTGATGCATTTCCTTTCCACCAACGTGAGCATAAGCTGATATTTTTGAGCATTCACAAATAAAAAGGGTCATAGATACTTAAAAGGCAAAGCAGCTGGGTTCTTCTGCAATAACTTTGCAGGTGCAATAATTTTATTCCCCCCTTTTGATGAGGGTGAAGGCTCCTTGGGACAGGTTTGTTCAAGAGCATCTTGACTTCTGGCTTGGATGCTTTTGGTCTCACACCTGAGTTTGGTCCTGAGTGGGATTTTTGGAGGAATTATGTGGCAGAGGGTGACCAATCTCAGAAGCAGCCCATAAATGTGAGCAAATCCACAGCCAGGGTGGCAGGAGGAAGAACAGCAGAAGCAGCACATGAGCATCCAAAGGAAGCAAGTTGCCTGTCATGAGTAATTCCCAAGGGAAAACGCCTTCTGATGTGACTGGTGAAAGCCTCTGCTGCCTCTGCTTTGCCTGGGCTGGGTGCTGCAAGGATCATCCACCACGGGCAGGAGCAGCTGCTCCCAAGGCTCAGCTGGAGAAGGCAGGAGCACCCCAGCTGCCCAGAGCCTTCATTCTCCAGGGAAGTTCAGGGACCTCTTATTTTTATGGGCTTAACTCCTCCTGGGTCCTTGGCCTGGGCAGCATCTCTTGCTCTCCAGCTTTGCTGGCTCCACTGGCAGCACACATCGCCCTCGCTCGCTGCATGCCTGGGCAGGGAGAGCCCAGTGCAACGGGCAGGAGGAAGTCATGAAAAATAGATTCTCTTTGGCCCCATGCCCAGCGGCCTTTGAAGGCTCCCTTCTTCCCCACTCTTGTCTCCTTTGATGCTGCTGTTTTGATTTGCAGTTCAGAGGCTCTATCAGAGATCTCCAGGCCGGATGGACTTTAGGGGGAGAGCATTGCCCTGCAGCATAGCCTGACCTGCAGCATCCTGCTGGCTGAGCTCGAGGGGGAGATAAATGTGGAGCTTTGCAGAGCAGCTCCCAGCCCTACTTGCTTATTATTTAAATAAACCCATTCCTGCTCACTTTGAATCATCTCAATAAGAAAATAATGCAACAGAAGACTGCTGTCTGAGGGGTGCCACAGAATTACCACCATTGGGTGAAGGTTTTCCATTCCCAGGTACTTTGATATCCCTCTGTGAGCCAATTTTCAGACTATAAACTGCACACCTGCACACCTTTGTGTATTAATGAGGCTGGTGGGTGACACCTTGACAGGTGCCTGTGTGTAATATCATCACGTTCACTTTTATCCATCAACCTTGTAACTAGGTGGAAAAAACACACAGGGTTTGACAGGATTCATTTTTTGTTTAAATGTATGGACTGGGATTCATTTTCCAGTAAAGCACATGGACCACTGGCCAGGCTGCTCTCATGTGCTTTGCCAGCTGCTCTGCCCCTCGCTGGCTTTCATCCTGCTATGGCTACTTGCTCCTTGCCAGCCTGTCATCCTCGGCTCCCGGGGACACCACTGTGAAAACTGATTTTACAGAGAAATTTTCTGATTCTTCAGGCCTGTCAGGTGGAGAGGCTGTCACACAGCCACTCTGCATGACGGCAGCAGAAGGCACCTTTATCCCAGATGTCTTCCCTCGTCATCCCCAGCTAGGGAAAATAATTTGAAAAGTGACTGACACTTCTGGAAAGAAAACTGATTTGGAGATAATTTGGCTTCTGCTTCATGAGTTTGCTTAATTTTCCTGCATCCTTGTGCTGTGTGTTAACATAGGGTAAGTCTTTGCTTTAAGCAGTTCATCAGCTCCAGTTATTGACTGTTCTCCTCGTGTCAGTGTTTGACAGGGGACCGTAGCAGCAGAGACCAGCCACAAGCTGCAAAATCCCACGTGTGGTGATGCCTAAAGAGCTTACCTAGAACAGAGGCTAGACAGCGTTGAAGGAATAAAGTAGGTATTTATTAAAAAGGCTTTCAAAGGATACACCTTGCGCAGTACAAGAGCCCGGCAGTGGCTGTGCCCAAGATAGACCCAAGATAGATGGCATGTCATGAGTTTTCACACTTTTGTAAGTTTTGGTCCATTTCCATATTGGGGTTAATTGTCCAATTCCAGCTCCAGGTTATACAGTCCTCATCCTCCTAGTCTGCTCTCCTCAGTTCCCTGTTGTTTGCACTTTTTGGGCCAGAGGCTGTAACGTGTCCTTGATTTTGGGGCTGGAAAAGGATTGTTTTGTGTGACTGAGCTGTGACTTGCTACCACTTTATATGACGTTCAGATTATGTAAAAATGCAGTACGGAATCAGGAAAATACGAAAGCCAAAACGTAAGGCATCAGTGGACTCTGGCCCATCAGCAGAGCTGCCACCAGGCTCCAGGGAAAGCAGCTGGTAGGGACAGAGCTGCAGTAACACACAGGGCTGGTCCCTGGTGTGAGCCAGGATCTCGGGGTGTCCCCTGCAAGTGTCGGCATGGAGCCAGCAGAGGCAGCGTGCAAGAGCAGCAGGCTGGGGGAATGCAATCTCCCCACCACCTGCAGCCTGCCCGGGGTGTGACACAGCCAGTCCAGCTTTCCTGGGAGGCAGCTCCTGCAGCTCTGCTTCCCGGCAGGACAGTGGCAGCACCCTGCTGAAAGCCAAGCAAAGGTGGCGTTTGGCAGAGGGAATAAATGGCTGCATTTGCAAACTGTGAGATGAAGTCTGGTGACAGACTCCAACGAAATGGAAAGGTGGCCCTGGGTGTTGATAAGATATCCTCCATGGATGAGATGGAACGTTAAATGAAGAAGAATTTTAATGCAACATCGAAGTTCTGAGTTTAGGGTGAGAAGCACCAGCCCAGGCAAGCAGGGAAGGGTCCTGTGGCAATGTCCCTGTGCCAAGGGCTGTGCAGCTCTGCTGGGAAATGGTCCCCAAGCTCCTCAGTGGGGAGCAAGCCAGAGGCTGCCAGTAGCATCTTTCTGACAGGGAAAGGCTCATTGGGACCTGAATTTCAGGCAGTGCAAAGCCTGCAAGAATAAAATTTAGCACCTAGAATATTGGATTTTGTGTGAGCACTGAGGGCAGGCAGCTTGACTTTTGAGGAGCAGATCTTGCAGCCATCAGGGAGATGTTGTTTCTCACATGGAGAGGTGAGACCCTGCAGCAAGCACAGCTAGTGTGGTGTGAGGACAGACAACTTGGCAGTCTGTGGGAACACCAGTGTGCTGAAGGCTGCCTGCAGAATAAAGCAGATGAAATTTCACAGCTCTCTTATCACTCTCTGAAAGGCAAGCAGACCTCTACTCTCCAAATGAGGACTCCTGGCCAGCCCTGTGTTCTTTGATGGCCCAGAAAATCTCACCTGTAAGGGCAGGTGCAGCAGGAGCAGCTGGGCAATGACACTGTGAGACTCTGGTGATAACCTTGAAGGACAGACAGCAGGATGCTGCACTCCGTGATTTATCTGGGGAAAGCCCTGCTCAGAGGAAATCCCCCTGCCCTGGGAGGCAGCCTGAGGGTGAGCAGGAAAGAGCTTGTGCCCAGGCTGCAGGGGCTGTGGTCTGCACAGGTCCCTGCAGAGGCTGGACACTGGATGAGGAGGTTTGCTGTTTCCCCTCTCCCATGAGTAAGTCCCTGAGCCCTGGGCAAGCTGCCTCTCTGCCTTCAGCATTCTGCATAGCTTTCTCCTTGGAAAATGCTCCAGCAAACACATCTTGAAGAAAAGCAGCAGATTGCATTCCCTTGGAGTTCTCGGATAGCTGTGATTAGTGCTGCCAGGTCTTTGCAAACCCTCAGGGGCAGGCTGGGACAGCAGCTTGTGCTGTGAATGCTGCTGGCCAGAGGGGTTGTCCTGGATTGGCAGGGGGGAGCACTGGCAGGAGCTCCTTGCTGGTGCTGCACAGCATCAGGAATTCTCTGGAGATGCTCTGGGATGCAAGAGGGAACTCAGCCACCATGGCTCTGGATCCTTCAGGCTGGAAATCCTTTCAGTGCTTTTTTCCAAGGACACCAGGCAAATCTTCCAAGAGCACCCAAAGAGCTGAGGATTTGGTGATGTCCCCAGTCTCACAAACACCCCCCAGCACCAGTGACAGGTGGTGGGACCCAAGCAGGCTCCAGATCCTGCTGTCCCTCCTTCCCCTCGCAGGAAGGCAAGGCCACGGCCACGGCAGCTGCAGTGGCTCCGTGGGACCATGAACTGCCAGGAACCTCCCTCATCAGCATCACCTGCATCTTCCAAATCTTTTCCAGCCCCTCTCCAGCTCTGGAAATCAGTTGCCTGTGAAAGCAGCAATGCTTGTGCCCAGGATGACTTTTGTAGTAGGGCAGCTAGCTGCTCCACACTGACAAAGATATGCAGAGCCCTGCTGTGAAATTCAGGAGATTCTCATCTATCTTCCCAGCTAAGATGAGCTCCAGGTAGCTTCCAGATGTGTTTTAGCTCCTTGCCAGCTCTAGCAGAGGAGACCAACCACAATCTAGAGCAGGGTGGATGGTTATTCACCAGCCCACACACTGATCTGGGCCCTGTTCATCATCAGTTCAGGGAGCAAACACACCATCCAGACTGCTCCAGCAGCTGAGAACTGCCTCAAAAATGCAGCCCACAGGTGGAAAACAGCACACAGTCAGCCCTTACTTCTTTGAGCGCACAAGTTCTCCTTTTCCTCTCCTAATCTGGGGGCATTCTGGGGAATTCTGATATGATGACCGTACAAGAAAATGCAGCATTTTGTTTTCCACAAGAATTGATGGTTTGTCAAGAAGACATATCTCTGTGAGGAATCCATGCCCTCTCCTATGCCTCCAGCTGAACACTTTCAAGCAGAGTGCTGAGCCAGCCCTGTACCATCCTCCCTCTGCTTGCCTGCTTGCAGTGAGGAAGAGAAGGAGGATTTGGGCTGGATTTTGTGGTTTTGCTCCTGCTTTTCCCTGACTTTGCAGAAACACGTGTCCCTGAAAAGCCCAGGAGACAGAGGAATGTAATTAAGGAAGAGAGGAGCTCCAGATGACACTGGCTCTGGAGAGCAGTGCTTTCCCCTCCCTCTTGGTACTCACTTACTGCATCTGTCTCTTGCTGGGGGCATGAGTCACATTGGTTCTGGTGATGGATGAAATTAGCTCCAATGTGGAACAGGAAATAAAAAGCCATTCACCGACAAGACATGTGCACAGGCACGGAGCTCAGGGCAAGGATCCTCTCTGCCTTTTTCTGCTCTTGTGCTTTTCACAAACAGCTCCCTTTTAATTAGATAGAATGAAGTTCTAAGTCAACTATAAATGATATTATCAAACTAATAGAGTGTGATCATATCTTGGCTTTTATTGGTCTGGGAGCTGCTGCTGGCTGCCATGGAAACAGTGTTTTCACAAAGCTCCTCAGCTCTGATTGTAGGCATCAAAAGGAGGTCAGGGGAGAGGTGATGAACCCCTGGGATGTCCTTGGCTTCACAAAGAACCAAGGAGGGGTTCCCCTCAGACACTCATCCGTTGAGATGTTTTCATCCCCTCTTTCCTGGTCAAGGCTGCTCTGCAGCACTGGTGTCCATCTCCTGCTGCCCTCCACTCTTGAGTCTTGCTGCTTGCCAACACCCTCACTGCATCCAGGCTGGGCTAAACCAAGAGTGGCAGAGAAGGAAAGCAGAAACGAACAGGGAGGACACTCACAGCCTGCATGTGAGTGTGGGATGGAGCTGTGCTCAGGACCAAACCCACTGTCCCCAGCTGAGCAGCCCGCAGGAGCTCATCCTGCTGCCCTGCGCCTCTGGGGGATGTGAAAAACAGAGGCTTCCTGAAAGTTATCCAAGGGGAGTGAGAGCAGTAGCATGGGGGGGGCATTTCCTGGGTCCTGCAGCTGCCACACTCCTGAAATGGCAGGTGGGGAGGTGGGCAGCAGCAGGAGGGGGCAGCAGGGGCTGGAGCCTGCCCCCACACCCACCCTGCGAGCAGCAGAGAGGGAGCAGGATGCACTTGCCAAGGGGCAGTCCCGTGGGAAGGAAGAAGAGACAGGAGAGAAAAACATGGCTTGGTCCTGGCCATGGTTGGTGTTCCAAGCCTGATGGGAGGTAGCAGGCTCTCTGAGGATCAGAAGATGCCACAGTGGGTGTGCATCCTCATGGGCATAAGGGGCAGCTGCAGGGACATGGGATCCATGGGGATCAGGGGGACTCGGTGAAAAGAAGGCTCCTCTGCCAGGTGTGGTCCTGTCTTTCTGTGGCAAGAGATCCAGGTCCAATCTCAGAGCAGGCTTTGTGAGGAATCACGGCAATGAGTGACCAAGGGGGCAAGGGACAGCCTGGCCTTCATCCTATCAGCTCCTCAGCTCAGTCCTGCCTGGCCCCCTGCTCCTGCTGCTCCTGCAGCAGCTCAGACTGCTGGCTTGGCCTCACCTTGCCTGCTCAGCTGCTCTGCCCTTCTTCCTGCATTTGGGATCCTCCAAAGAAAACCCACCCTGAGCAGGAGGAGTTGGTTCTAACAGGCTTCTCCCCTGCCTTCTCCTTGATGTCCCTTTGAAAAGATGTGTCCATGCTCTGTGAACAGAGGCAGCATGAAGTCTCAGGGCCCAGCCGAGATCTCAAACCACCCCCTGCTGCATTGAATTTTTTTTGCATAGGACTAATTTTTTTTAATCAGAGTGATGTAGAGCATGATCAGAAGCAATTAAAGGCTGTCAGGCTAATTAGTGTCAATCAGCATGGTTTATGGGTACTGGCCTTGTCAATCAAACTTGATATTGTATGCTAGTGAGATTGCTTTTGGATCTCATAACTAATTCTTCACAGAGAGCTTTTCTTTCTTGAGATGCTTATTAAAATAGTACAAGTCCTTCAGAAACCAGTTAAAGGACATATTTAATAGTCCTTTAGGCACTAACAATTACAGGTAGATCCTTTGCTAAATCCTACTTGGGGCTACAGCACATTAAATGCCAAGCTTGTTCCCGTGCTCCTGAAAACTAGGCTGGGTTTGTCCCACCTCTCCTGGGGCTGTTGTGCTCCTTGGCATGTGTTTGCAAAAGCTGGAGCTGAAGGAGATGGGTATAGCAAGCTGCTCAGCCCAGGAAAGGAGGGATTAAAGGGTCATCATGGCAAGGCTTAAGCAGGAGAAGGGCAGGATTTCCTCCAGACTGGAAATGTGATAAGGGCCACTGGGTAGTGTTCAGTGGGATGTCAGGGAAAAAGAAAAAGCAGAAACCTGTCTTAAGGTTGATCCTAACAGAATCAAATCCCCAAGGTATGTCCTTTGGAAAGGTTGGTTTTGGAAGCAAGGAGACCTGCTGCAGCCAGGGCAATCCCAGCACTGCTGCTGTTGTCTCCACAAGGATCCATATTTTAGATGACAGTGGGCATTGGCAGCATTTCCAGGATCCCACGTGAACCCAGGGAAGAAGAGCAGTGCCAGCCATTGAAGCACATCCCTCCTTTTGCAAGTCAATGTGCCCTGAGCCTGGTGCTGCCCTTCTTAACACAAAAGAATCAAGGAGAGAATGTTAGGATGTCACGGACACAGCAGCCATGAGGACATGCTGCCCTTTAAACCCTGAGCCACGCAGCACTCGTGTTCTTTGCACTTACTAGTATAGATGCAATTTTCTACTTGTAAGAAAAATAAAGGAAGAGCTCCATCAGGTAGAGCCCCTGGGAAGTGCCTGACAGAGGTGTGAGGTATGAGAGAGATGAGCATGCCAGACAGAGCCAGCCAGGGAAGGAATGCTCAGGAGATCCAGCAAGCCAAAGCAGGGATGGCACAAGCCACCAGACTGATGTCATTGTCTGCCCTGCAGAAAACACCTGGACTGCTGACAGCATGGTGCTTGAGAGGGCTAAGATCCATGGCAGCATCATGCCAGCTCCTCCCTACACAGCCCTGGAGGGGGCTGAAATGCTGCTGGCTTTTACAGGCCTCCCCAGGTCTGAGAAAATCTGCTGTGCTACTCAGCATCCCCATCAAATACTGCAGCTCAGCCAGCATGTCTCTGAGTGGGTGCCTTAAATTGATCTGTGTGATTGCTGGGGCTCGTGTTCTGAAACTGTGCAGCTGTGTAATTGTGTCCTTCCTGAAGGGCTCACGGCCTGCCAGGTGGAGCTGTCTGGAGCACCAGGGCAGGCTCAGCTCAGCCTGGTCACCAACCAGCTGGGAGCTGGGAAGTTGAGTCAGGCAATGCTCCACAGCTCCAGCACGCAGGGAACCACTGCAACATTCCAGGAACAGGGAGAAACCCGCCCCTGCAGGGCACCAGAGGGATTTTTGTGACACATTCAGTTCCAGGGTACAAAGCCACATCCTGACATTGCAGCAGAAGATCCTTTGCCTGGTTATTGCCTGAAGACATACATTTTATCTAAGGAACTGCTTAATTGCTCCTCGTTGGACACTGGTTATGGAACATTAGGCATCAATAAAAGACAACTCTTAAAATCCAGGCTGAATACCCTTTCCAGAGGATGGTGGTGGCTGCAGTCACAGAACAGATTTGCCTCACTGCATTTTTATTTTTTTCCTAACTTTCCCATTTGGGCAAAGTGGGTGGTATCTGTTGGGAACAGGTATCTCTGCCATAACCACATCCCTGCTTCCCTGCCCCAGCCTTTGCCCTGAAGGTTTCCTGATGCAAAATGCCCCACCCCTGAGTGGGCCGCTATGGACAGAGCTACGAATTTTAATTCCTAGCTGATGTGGGAAGAGCCAGGCCCCGAGACAGATGAGGCTGCATGAGTCTCACCAAAACCATGGAGCTGCCAGTTGCTCTGAGGACATGGATGCTGGAGGAAGTATTCCAGGCCACCATGCCTCCCCACCATCTGTTGCACCAAAGCAAAGGACGCCCAAATAAATTTCAAAATCCCCTGCAAGGGAGAACACTCTGGATGCTATTTCTACATCAAGCTGTTCAAGACTTGCTAAATCATCTCTCCTTTCCATCAATTTTCAGAGCTGTCTTGCCTCAGGAAGGTGGCTTTGGTGGCTGTGTCCCACTCGTAGGAGTGTGATGGCACATGCTGGAGGTTCACGGTGCTCCAGCACAGCCAGTCCAGCTTACTGCTATGAGAAGGATGAGACAGGAACCACATCATGTCCAGAGAAGCTAGTTGGGATCAGCAGGGATCTGCAAGCTGGCAGTACTTGTGAAGCAGTTTGCTCTTGAGCTGGCAGCACCATTTAAAGTTTCCAGACATTTCCTGAGCTGTCCGATGGAAAGGCGGTGCCCCCGGAACACCTGCAGGCTGCTGGAGGCCCTTCTGCTGCCCTAGCTCCTCCTAAAATCTCTTCCTCCAAGGACACATCTCCTCCAAAAGTTGATTCCTCTTGCCAGGAGGAGAACAAGAGGAAAATTTTATGAGGCTTTCTTCTTTATTTGCTGTTTGGGACTCTCCCATTATAACACACTTTCTGATGATGGCCCATTCCCCTGTTTCCTACAATGTGCAGGTAAAGATTTATGCAATTCCAGGTGCCAGCCTTATTTGAGAGATTAATCAGAGATAATGCCTCACAAAGAGGTTTATTGAGTTCTCAGAGTTCATTCACCAGCTGTGAAGTGAAACATCCAAAAACAGTTTTTGAATACTAAGTTCTCCCTGGCACCAGCACAGGAAAGGGAAACAGTGCCTTTTTCTGCTTGAGGTACTTATTCTGCTGGGTAGAATCAGCTTCATGTGAGCAGCCCTGGGAGCTGGGATGCTGGGTTTTTAGCATCCTGCTGGCCTGGCCAACTTGGGGTGCAGGAGGATGTGTCTGGCATGCTCAAGGTGCTGTGCTCTGGTTCTCAGCATCCTCAGCCCCGTGAATGATGAGTTGCTACTTCACGGCAGATTTGAAGAGGCAGGGGAACCCTGGAGAACAAGGCAATGGTAGGTACCTTTCCAAGGCACCTACAGCCATGGAAAAGCACTAGAAACTGTATTTGTGGCTGCAGAACCCTGCAGACCTCGTGTCTGCTGGCTTTATGGCATGACATTGATTTGATGTCGTAGCAACATCTCTTCAAGGGTGGAGAAGGAAGGTCCTTCCTTCAACCTCAGTCTGCACCAGTCACCACTGGATGTGATTTGTTCACTTGCTTCTTGGGACACAAGGAAGCTTCTTGCTCCTTCCCTGTGCCCTACCCAGAAGCCAAGTTCTGGCTCGTGCACCTGCACGCTGGGCTGGTCAGAAGGCAGAGCCAACCTGGCACCACCCAGCAGCACATCTCCTGGCCACACAGGCAGAGCTGCTGCTCCTTGCTGCAGTTGCTTTTCTTCCTTGGTGCACGGCTCAGCTGAACAGAGGCACCCTTGCCTGGGCTGGAGGAAATGGGCTGCAATTAGTAAACTGTCTTTAAAAAAATCCTCCCATCAGCAATTGGGCAGGTGGCTGTGCAAGGGCCTCTTGGGTACATCTCAGTATGCAAATGCTGGTCATGAGGAGATAATTATTCCACTCTCCCATCTCGAGCACATTCCTACCTTGCCAATGATCATTCTACTAATTTTTATCTCTGTTGCACTCAGCATAAAATGCCCACAATGCATTTGTCTTTTCATACAGACATTGGGGTACATTAGCTGGGAAGAGTCCACGGGGAAACCCACAGCTCTGAGGACAGATTTTGGC
Source organism: Lonchura striata (assembly GCF_050655825.1). Classification (NCBI taxonomy): domain Eukaryota; kingdom Metazoa; phylum Chordata; class Aves; order Passeriformes; family Estrildidae; genus Lonchura; species Lonchura striata. Next base: position 32,078,154 of record NC_140710.1, on the reverse strand, counting down.
AGATGATTTATCCTTTCCATCAACATGCTACAGCAAGTCCCCAGTGAGGCATGAGGGCTTTTCCTCTGGGATACCTCAGTGGGAAGGACCTGGGCATCTTCATCACTTACTTATTTATTTACACTTTGACATTCCTTCCTTGGAGGTGACTTTTCTGCTATCCGCAGGATTTTTCCTTTAAGCTCCGAACAACATTCCAGCAACGTGACTGCTGCTTCTTCTTGTCTTGATGAAGAGCTTGCAGACATTTGTTTGAAAATGCCTTCTGTTGTAACATCGAGAAGCTCACATAAAAACAAAACACAGTATTCCTCTTCCCTTTGACTGGTCTTTGTCTTCAAGCAGCTGTAAAAGAGGGCAATCAATAAACCTTGCCAGGGTCTTTTTAATGCTTTTTGAGCCATTATGGTCATAATGCTTCTTCAGGCTGCTGTGTCAATACACTCGAGACACTGAATATGTCAAAACCACATAAAATCTTTATTAAGATGAAATTAAATGAGCTAGCCCAAATCAGCGATTTAAAAGGATATTGTTCTTCAAGGATGCCAGACCTAAAAACCAGACACAAGTGAAGAATTCAGAGCGTTCAGTTAGGATCAAATTGGTGTGAAACTCAAACTTGTGCTCCTGGGCAGGAGGAATTTAGGAGGATGGGAATTGCTGTCAAGGTGCTCTCGACACCTGCCCTGTGTTTTCTATTGCAGCATTGGCCTGAGCTAAAAAAGTGAAGCAAATATAGGGCAGACGGGAAGAAAGCGGTCCTTGGCATGAAAGTTCAGTCTGTCTTTGCTCATAGAATTAACCCAGACTGATCCAAAGGAAAAAAATAATCCTTATTTATGTATGGTTCCAGGAGACAGGGCATGGAGCTGCACTGGGTGGCACTGCAGAGAGTCCATCCTCGTGCTGCATGGCCCTGGTGGGTGGATTTCTTCTCCCAAATCCTTCCAAGCCCTTTTGGGCCCTGCAAAGTCTCCAGAGCCGTGCTTGCATGGAGAATCTGGCGGCAGAACCTGGGGCGTCTTCAGCTCAGCGACTGAACCCTCCTCCAGCCTTGCACAGAGGCTCCAGCATCAGAGATTTTCACCTGCCAAGAGGAAGCGAGGACAAGCAGGACATGGGAGGACTGCCAGGACCTTGGGAAAGAAAAGCTACAGGCTTGAGCCCCACTCAGCACCCCCAGCACACAGCTGAATGCAGCAGCAAGAGGCGGCCTCCAGGAGGGTAAAACCCAGTGCTTGAGCCCGAGGCAGCTGCCACGAGGTGCTGGGGCACAGGAGCTGGGCCTGGGCTCTTTGCACAGACAGCGTCAGGCATGCAGCAGTTCAAGCCTTTGCTGCCACTTTGCCCAAATTTTGCACAGCAGGACAGGACCCAGGAGAGCTTGTCTGGGCTAGATGCATTCTAACAGCCTGCATGGCTCGCTTTGCTCCACTTGGGAGCTCCTGTTTTGCAGTGCCACCATGCCTGGGACACGAGTGGGTACAGCCCAGCCCTTTGCCACTGCCCAGCAGGCAGTATCAGCTCCTCTGTGCCTCTGCAGGACTGGCCAGCTGGCTGACCCTCAGGACCAGCCTGACAGACAGGCTCAGGGGGCTCAGGTTTTGCATCTCCAGAGAGTGCCACGACTCTTACGTGCCCTACAGGCTACAGGTGGACCTGGCTCCTCCAGGGGGTGTCACTTGGAAGGAGGAGTAGCCTCAGCACCGACCAGTGGGCTGGTAATAGGTAGGACAGCACCAGCCTTGCCCCCAAAGCACCACCAGCCTCCCCTGCCAAGGGCACGGCTGCCTTGTGCTCGTGGCCTGGTTCTGATGGCAGCAAGGGACAACACCCCCATGGTTTTTCCGCTGGAGCACAGGGATTCCTTCTGCATTGTAATTGTGCAAATTTTGCTTCATCAGGTGGGATTCTACAGCTTGCCAGGAGGATTTCACTGTTCACAAAGGAACTCTTTTTTCTTCTCAGCGGAAAGCTGAAAAATTGCTCGGTTCCAGCCTATTTAGTTTTAATTGTTTCCTTTAGTTCTCATTGCCCACAGCAAAAATTCACCTTCCCCTAACAACTAGCCAGGCTGGGAGCCAGCCACCCTGCCCAGCCACTGTGCCAACCCTCCTGCATGGCTCCCAAGAGTCTTGTCTGTGCTGGCAGGGCTGGATTTTGGGGAAGAGGCATCACCCTCAGCAAGCAGTGGGCAGATCAGCTGCAGTGCTGCCACTGCTGTGCTGTCACCATGCCCCAGGGGCTTTGCTGGCTGCTCTGGCTCGCTGCCTTTCCCAGCCAGCTCACCCCTCCCTGCTCCCCAGCTTTCCTCTGGCTGCTGCTGAGGAGAGGCCAGCTCGTCATTCCTGCTTCAAGGTGGCTTTGAAGAGAAAGTGCTGTGCTGCTGAGGCAGAATGCGACAATGAACAGCAGAAGATGAGAAAAGCCTCTTCTCTCTCCCTTCACCAGAGTGGGCTTCGAGCACCTGTGGCTTTTTGGGAATGATGTGGTGCATCCTAGGTGAGCATCCAGGACCTCTGCTCCTGCTCCAGCCCCTAATGCAGCTCTTCCACAGGGACACCCCACTCCACAGACAAAAACCTCACATCAGCAGTAGAAAGCAGGGTTTTGCAACCTCAAGAAAAACTTGTGGGGACTCCTAAACCTTCTTGGAAGATATGGGACTGTGGGAATGCAGAGCTTCCCTCTGGCTGCCCTGGAAGGTCTGGGACCATGGCAGGGGTCAGGAACCCCCCTGAAAAGAGCCCTCAAAGACACTGTCTGTGATCTCTGTCCATGGAAAAGAGTTTTCAATCTTACAGGATGAATTACCAGCTCTGAGTGTTTGATATGAGTAATAATTAAGTGTGGCATGGGTGCAAAAGTAAAATTTTAGGATTCTAGATTAGAGGCTCAAAGGGGACAAGATGGAGGAAATTGGGTGTGTCTTGTCCTTTTTCTCCTTCTTCATGCCCTCCATGTTTCACTGTGGTGTTGGCATTTTTCTGTTGGTTCAGGCTGGAGACACACTGTCCAACGTAGGTGACAGATATTGGCATGTTATTGTAAATCCAGCCCAGGGAGTTTCTGGTATTTAATGTTTGTCACATCCCACTGAGGGCAGAGCCCCACACGCTGCCCTGCAGGACAGAGCTGGGCAGGGCAGCAGAACATGTGAGAGATAAACAGAATAAACAACCTTGAAACCAGCACAGACCAATTATGGCTTCTGCTTTGGCAGCGGGGCAGAAAGAGGCTTTCTACAGTCTGGGAATCATCAATTCCACAGATTCCGACATAGGACCCGGAGGATAAAGCAATATTCCCTTCCCAGGCAGGCTGCTTTCAGGGAGCACAGCCAGGCACCCCCAAACAACCTTAGCAATAGCTCAGGGTCAAGGGAATATTAATGTATTCCAGTGCAAGGCAAGGATGCAGGGCTAGCTATCGGGGTGAAACAGAACAAAAATACACCCAACCCATCAGAGTAATGCACCAGATCACTGATTTTATCCCCAGGATAAAAGATCTCTGCATCAGGGTTCAGTCTGATGCCAGGTGCTCCTCAGCTGGCACATTCCAGTCTCCAGGGTTCACAGCACCATGCCAGAGGTTTCCCTGAAGGTTTTCCTCTGCTCAGTTCTGGGGAAGAACTATAAAACAAAGGCTCATAAATTAATTACCTAGAAGAGCAGCAGAATTTTATTAGATACTTTGGAGTTAATTGCACTGATGCTAATCACGTGTATTTTAAAGGAATCAGCAGAGATGTAATATGTAATTCCACAGGTATTCCAGAATAATTTAGCAATTTAATTAATTTCTGCTAATACCTTTAAAATCACCTGCCCACTTCCTCTCATGTTTCCTGAGGGAAAGGGGAAAGAAAGTTTTCCAATTGGCTAAATCTGTTACAAACTCACTTTTGTTGGCAAAGATATTGTTTCATTTCTCAGTGGATTTAATTAACATTAGAGTTACCCCTGGTGACAGGGTGGCCAAGCAAGACTGCAATTGCTTTGTCCTAAAATTGGAAGTCTGGATCAGGGATGGTTGAAGTGTTTTGGACAGATTGTCATGGGCTGAGAAGATGGAAACTGAAATGATTTGTGGATTTAGGTCAAATTCAGTAAGCAGAGCCAGGGGAAAATGTGGGAGAGAAATGTAAATAGCACCAGGCATTTTATTCTATTTCCTCAAAATGCAACATTTTGTTTAGAAAAAGCAAAAATATCCCATTTCAGCATGTTTGAGATGCAGGTTTTCTGCTTGTCTCCTTGTGCCTCCCCCCAGGGTCAGGCAGCTGAGATGCACCCAGCCCTGGGGCAGCACTGCAAAAATGATTTATTTCCTTTCTGGGTCCACTGCTCAGTGAGTGCAGGGCACAGAACCTCGGGATGGCACTTGGGAGTCCAGGGGAGGTGGACAGAAGCAGAGACAAGTGATTTGGGCTGTACGAAAGCTGAGCCCCACCCTCCCCACGTCAGCAGAAAAGAGACCACCAGAATCCATTGCTCTCATGGGGCTTTTATTGTCCGGCTGGCCCTCACCTCCCACCCTGCTGCCCGTGGCTGAGCCCTTCAGCACCACCCACGGCTGCAGAGGAAACCCCAGCCCTGCTCATCCCCAAGCCCAGCCACCTGCCTGGGGCAGCACATTCTTCCCAGCTCTTTTTTGGGGTTTGTTTGGTTGTTTGTTTTTTTTTTTCTTTTTTACTATTTATTTTAAAAATATAGTAGCTGTGGAAAGCAGCCCTCTTTATAAATGCTTGATGCCAGAGTGAAATGCATCATCGGCATCCTCGTTCCTATCCCCTCCTGGGTGCCCCCGTCTGCCAGCAGCAGTGCCGAGGGCAGGGAGGCTGCTCGGGCCGCTGCAGGCAGAGAGGCTCTCATTGCAGGGAGAGAAAGAGAGAGGGACCCTTCCAAAAATAGAAATATTGTGCTGAGTCGTTTGGAGTGAATGAAATACATAAAACACCAGCATTAGATTAGCTTTAGCTCGTCAGATATTGCTCCCGGCAGAGTTGGTGCAGGGCGCTGGTGGAGGCTCAGTCCTCCTCCGCCTGGGCCGGGGCAGCCACGCCAGCCCCAGCCCCCTCCCCACTGCAGGGGTCCCTGCTCTGGCCCACCTCGAGAACACTGGCCCACAGGGCAGCCTGAGAGCCCCTGGAGCCGATATAAATAGGAAACTGTAAACACAATCATTAGAGATAAGAGACATCTACGATCACAGGGTTTACTGCTTCAAACCCCCACCCTCCCCCCAAGTCCACACCCCTATGCCCTTGTCCCCGCTCCGTAAAAAGGTCTCCAGTAACAAAATCTTCGATCCAGGCTTGGAGTAAAGGTGAGGTGCTCGGGGAGTAAAAAGGGACATTGCAACCTTAGCAGTCTTTGCTTGGGAGGGGAGATGGTGGCAGGAGGGGGAGAGAGGGTCAGCTGGTTCAGGTCCTTTGCAAGTCCATTTGGTTTGTCTGGAGGACTCCTAGGGTTATACCTGAGATGAAGACGTCTAGAGGACACTCCATAGCTCAATTAGAATGCTGTTGGTGTTTTTGTGCCTAGAAGAGCCCTCACTGCCAGGATTTGTCTGTCATGCTTGCACCGGGCAGCAGGAAAGCAGCATCATCCCTCTTCCTCTTGGCACGGGGCCGTCTGAACCAACACTGGGCTGGGGGACCCCTCATGTGTCCAGGATCTCGCTGGTGGGCGACGGCTCGTGGGGGATGCCCTGTGCGCTGTGGATGGTCTGGTTGTGTGAGAGGGAGTTCTGCTGGAGCTCCAGGGCGATGGCGTTCTGTGGGAACTCCTTCACCTGCCGCTTGTACTCCAGGAAGGTGCAGGCCTTGGTGGCGATCGCAATGATGTTCTTGCCGATAAAGATGGTGGAGACCCTGCTGTCCTGGAACAAGATCATGTTGATGGCCCGGATGAAGATGGTGACGATGTTGATGGTGACCAGGCTGAGGACGGGGTAGAGCATCATTTTTTGTGGGGCAATGTGCTCCCCTTGCATGCTGATCTCACTGAGGGACACGCAAGGCAGGATCAGGAGGAGTATGTAGCAGTAGAAGAACATGAGCCCCTCTGCCCAGATGGGCAGGCCGGTCCTGTGTGGCTCCCACAGGTTGGCCTGGATGTCCAAGATATCCAGCAGGTCGAGGGCCACCCAGAAGAGGCGTCCCCGCAAGTCCTCTTTCTTCCGAAAGGTCCGTATGTACTCCATGCTGTCCAAGGCCACCAGCACCAGGTAGAGCCCTGGCACGCAGATGGAGAGCAGTAGGGTCAGAGCTTTCCTGGCCACTGTCTCCAGATTCTTCTTGTCCGCTTTGTAATTCTGAAAGATGAAATACAGCTTGATCTCCAGCACAAAGATGTAGAGGAACCACAGGATCATGGCATAGCCCCGCTTGGCCGTCTTCACCTCAGCGCCCACCCACACGGCCACATAGCGCAGCACGATGAGGAAGCAGATGTCCCCCACCAGCACGATGATGCAGACGCCGATCTTGCGGGGTCCCTGGTTCTGCTCCACCAGATAGGCGTCCATGAAGGCCATGCTGGTCATGATGACGATGGTGGTCAGGCAGACATGGCGCTTGTCGGGCGGCGGCAGCACCATGGTGAGGCGGGCGGCCCTGCGTCCCTCGGCGCCGGCACTAGGGGAGCGATCCCGCCGGCGCTGCGCGGGGGCACATCCGCGGCCAGCCCAGGGACCGAGCGCCGCTCTGTCCCCCGCTGCCACCCCAGGAAGAGGTGCCTGGAGGAGCAGAGGCTCGGCTGGCAGCCCCACTGTCCCAGGGCTCGGGGCTGCCCCTGCAGACCCCACGCCAGCCCTTCGCCCCTCAGTGGCTGTGCCCTGTAGGCACCGTGGCTCTGCCCCCAGCCCAGGGCTGGCTGAGCAGCCCAGCCCCAGGCACCCTGCACCACCAGCAGCCAGGGCTCACGGGTGTGCAGGGCCTCCTGGAGGAATGTCCCTCCTCGGTGGTGGGTCCCCCATCGCTGTCAGGCTCTGCAGCAACCCTATGGTATTAACACGCCTTCAGGCTCCAAGCCCCAAATCCTGGTATAGATCCCTGGAAACACGGTGGGTGATGGGGCAGCAGGGGAGCTCTCCCGGTTCCCAGTGAGATCCCACGTTCCTCTGGGGTCTGGGGGGCTCCTGCTGTGTCCTCACAGGGAATCACCTTCACGCCTATCCCCACAGGGCTGTGCTGGTGTCCTGCCACTTCCAGCTGTACCTGCATCCCTCCATTCCTGCAAAAGATAGCAAAGAGCAAGCGTTAGGGTCCCACTGTGAGCTGACCATGGAATGGTGGCCACAACAGCCCCCGCAGCTCCCAGCACACGGCAGTGGGAGCTGGGGTCCCACCAGGCACCATCCCACCACTGGGGCACCCAGCACACGGCCTGTGTGTGAGGGTGCAGAGCAGCTTTCACTGAGCACAAACACAGCACGGGCTGTCCTGCTGCCCTTCCACAGGCACTGCCTGTCCAGAACTCCTCAGCAAGCTCACGCCCTGTATGCTTCTGCTGTTCCAGCAGCACCAACACAAAACCACAAACCTGGTGGGGACACACAGGTTCACAGCATTCCCAGCTCCAAGTATGTCTTGGTTCGACAAGACAGGAGTCTGTGAAAGAGGGCAAAGCCTCCTGTGCAATGGAGAACGGCAAACCCCCCTCCCTCTGAATTACGAGGATCTTTAAATTAAAAGGCTCTCAGGCAAAGATATGGGAGTGGGAGTAACAATTCTTTACTAGGAGAAAACTAGACAACAATTTAAAAAGGCAAATGCAATCGGTACAAACAAAACCAGTGAAAGGAAAAAAAAAAAAAGTCCAGAACCTGCGGGGTGCCAGTATCAGTTCTACTGGGACAATTTGCTTCCCTTGCAGTGGCTGGTGAATTGTAGCTGCAGTGGTGATCTCTAGAAGGGTATAGTTTCCCTCTGAAGATCTGGTGGCAGTGGGGGCCGGTCTTCCTCTGCGCCGGGGTTGCCTCTGAGCTCCGCTGCCGTCGCCTCTGCGCGCCGGCTGCTTCGCTGCGAGTGCCGCCGAAGAGAGAGCGAGAGAGAGCTGCTTCCCCAGGAATCCCGCGAAGAGAGAGAGAGAGAGAGCTGCTTTCCCCGGGAATCCCGCGCAGAGAGAGAGAGAGAGCTGCTTCTCTCGGAGTCCCGCGAAGAAGCGGGAGAGAGCTGCTTCTCTCGGAGTCCCGCGAAGAAGAGGGAGAGAGCTGCTTCTCCCCTCTGGGTGGGACCCCCTTCATTGAATCAGTCGAAGGTGTATACACAAACCATTGTCTCTGAGAGAGATAACAAAAAACCTGTCCAACCGGTTCGCCTTCGACAGATGGCAAATGGAATACAAGCTTATCTTACAACCCAGGACATTATCCACCCCTTATTCTATTTCCATCTGCACACCATGAAATCTTACACCCAGTTCTCTCTTAAGACCAAGTTTCCCTGTGGTACACAGCGGGTCTCCCCATCTTCCTGCATTACCCACCAAGTGTAACCAGGTCCTTGAGCAAAGACAATCCCACGAATGGGTTGGTCTTTGCCTGAGGTGGGATTAATCCAAACAGTTTTCCCTAAAATACCTTTCATATGTACTACAGGGACCTTATCTCCATCTACTGCGTGTAAGGGTTCTGACTGAGCAGGGCCAGCTCGACTGACAGACCCCCGGGTGTTGACCATCCAGGTTGCTTTTGCCAGGTTAATTTCCCAGTTTCTAAATGTTCCCCCACCAAGTGCCTTCAGGGTAGTCTTAAGGAGTCCGTTGCACCGTTCAACTTTGCCGGCAGCTGGAGCATGATAGGGAATATGATATATCCATTCGATACCATGTTCTCTGGCCCAGGTGTTGATAAGGCTGTTCTTGAAATGGGTGCCGTTGTCAGACTCAATTCTCTCAGGGGTGCCGTGTCTCCACAGGACTTGCTTTTCCAAGCCTAAGATGGTGTTCCGGGCAGTGGCATGAGGTACAGGGAAAGTCTCCAGCCATCCAGTGGTGGCTTCCACCATGGTCAGCACGTAGCGCTTGCCTTGGCGTGTCTGGGGCAGTGTGATATAGTCAATCTGCCAGGCCTCCCCATACTTGTACTTGGACCACCGCCCACCATACCATAGGGGCTTCACTCTCTTGGCCTGTTTGATGGCTGCACACGTCTCACAGTCATGGATAACCTGGGAAACACTGTCCATGGTTAGATCCACCCCTCGGTCTCGTGCCCACTTGTAGGTGGCATCTCTGCCCTGATGACCTGAGGCATCATGAGCCCATCGAGCCAGGAACAACTCCCCCTTATGGTGCCAATCTAAGTCTATCTTTGACACCTCTATTTTTGCTGCCTGATCTACCTGCTCGTTGTTTCGGTGCTCCTCATTAGCCCGACTTTTGGGGACATGGGCATCTACATGACGGACTTTCACCGTCAGCTTTTCCACCCGAGAGGCAATGTCTTTCCATATATCAGCAGCCCAGATTGGCTTTCCTCTACGTTGCCAGTTGGCCTTCCTCCACCTTCCCAGCCAGCCCCACAGAGCATTGGCTACCATCCATGAATCAGTATAAAGGTAGAGCTTTGGCCACTTCTCCCTTTCAGCAATGTCCAGAGCCAGCTGAACGGCCTTGAGTTCGGCGAGTTGGCTCGATCCACCTTCTCCTTCGGTAGCTTGTGCAACTTGGCGTGTGGGGCTCCATACGGCTGCTTTCCACTTCCGGTTCATCCCTACAATGCGACAGGAACCATCAGTGAAAAGAGCGTAGCAGGTCTCTTCTGCTGGTAGTTGGTTGTATGGTGGAGCCTCTTCAGCCCTTGTCACTTGTACCTGCTCCTCATCATCAGTGAGACCAAAGTTTTCACCTTCTGGCCAGTTCGTAATTATCTCCAAAATCCCAGGGCGATTCAGGTTTCCAATACGGGCGCGTTGAGTGATGAGGGCAATCCATTTGCTCCATGTGGCGTCAGTGGCATGGTGGGTAGAGGGAACCTTTCCTTTAAACATCCACCCCAGCACCGGTAGTCGGGGTGCCAGGAGGAGTTGTGTTTCTGTGCCAATTACCTCCGAGGCGGCTTGAACTCCTTCAAAGGCAGCCAAGATTTCCTTCTCTGTGGGAGTGTAGTTGGCTTCAGACCCTCTGTAACTTCGGCTCCAGAATCCCAGTGGTCGGCCTCGAGTCTCCCCAGGCACTTTCTGCCAAAGGCTCCAGGACAACCCATGGTTCCCGGCTGCAGAGTAGAGCACATTCTTGACCTCTGGTCCCGTTCTGACTGGGCCAAGGGCTACAGCATGAGCGATCTCCTGCTTGATCTGGGTGAAGGCTTGTTGCTGCTCAGGGCCCCAGTGGAAATCATTCTTCTTTCGGGTAACCAGATAAAGAGGGCTCACAATCTGGCTATACTCAGGAATGTGCATTCTCCAGAAACCTATGGCACCCAGGAAAGCTTGTGTTTCCTTTTTGCTGGTTGGTGGGGACATAGCTGTGATCTTGTTGATGACCTCAGTGGGAATCTGGCGCCGTCCATCTTGCCATTTCACTCCCAGGAACTGGATCTCTCGGGCAGGTCCCTTGACTTTGCTCTTCTTGATGGCAAAGCCAGCTTCTAGTAGTATCTGGATGATCCTCTCACCTTTCTCAAACACTTCTGCCGCTGTGCTCCCCCACACAATGATGTCATCAATGTATTGCAGGTGTTCTGGAGCCTCACCCTTTTCCAGTGCAGCCTGGATCAGTCCATGGCAGATGGTGGGGCTGTGTTTCCACCCCTGGGGCAGTCGGTTCCAGGTGTACTGCACGCCCCTCCAGGTGAAAGCAAACTGAGGCCTGCATTCTGCTGCCAGAGGAATGGAGAAAAACGCATTAGCAATATCAATGGTGGCATACCACTTTGCTGCCTTGGTCTCCAGCTCGTACTGGAGTTCCAGCATGTCCGGCACAGCAGCGCTCAGCGGTGGAGTCACTTCATTTAAGCCACGATAGTCCACAGTCAATCTCCATTCTTTGTCAGATTTGCGCACAGGCCAGATGGGGCTGTTGAAGGGTGAGTGGGTTTTGCTGACCACCCCTTGGCTCTCCAGCTCCCGAATCATTTTGTGGATGGGGATCACGGCATCTCGATCCGTCCGATACTGCCGGCGGTGCACTGTCGAGGTCGCAATTGGCACGCGTTGTTCTTCCACCCTTAGGAGTCCTACTGCAGAGGGGTTTTCTGACAGTCCAGGCAAGGTGTTCAATTGCTTAATGTCTTCTGCCTCTACAGCGGCTATTCCAAAAGCCCACCTGAGTCCCTTTGGGTCTTTGTAATATCCGTTCCGGAGGAAGTCTATGCCTAGGATACACGGAGCATCTGGGCCAGTCACTATAGGATGTTTCTTCCACTCCTTCCCAGTCAGGCTCACCTCAGCTTCCACCAGAGTCAATTGTTGTGATCCCCCTGTCACACCAGCAATGGAAACAGGCTCTGCCCCCACATGTCCCGATGGTATCAGAGTACACTGTGCACCAGTATCAACTAAAGCATCATATTTTTGTGGCTCTGATGTGCCAGGCCATCGGATCCACACTGTCCAGAAGATCCGGTTTTCCCGTGCCTCTCCCTGGCTAGAGACAGGGCCCCTCTAACACTGGTTATCATTCCTTCCCTGGGCATACATACTAGAGGTCCCTTCAAGGGGGTCTGACAGATCGTACCCACAAGCTTGGTCACGGGAGGTTGAGGCTACCTTCACTTTGGTGGAACTCCCCCGGTTAGAGTTTCCCTCCTTGAGTTGACGGACCCGTGCTGCCAGGACAGAAGTGGGTTTCCCATCCCACCTCCCCATGTCTTCCCCATGGTCACGCAGGAAGAACCACAGATTAGCCCTTGGGGTGTACCCTCTCTCTCTAGCTGGGGATTGTTGGGTGCTGATTCTGGGGCCTGTGACTCTCACGGGTGCTGTATTAACCTTCCTTATCTCCTCCCTCATCTCCTCTTTAAACTCCTTAATCACAGCTGAGATATGAGCCTGCATTGGGCCATTAATCATACTCTCATAATTCCTAAGTTTGTTGGCAACAGAACCTATTGTCTCCCGGTGGGTGTCAGCATTGATCGTTGCAATGAAGGTGGCGTATTGAGATGGCCCAAGATTTGCCAGACTCCACAGCATTTGTCCCGTACACCTGACCTTGTCAGGATCATTATTGTGTCGTCCATCCCTCCCAAAGAGTACCTCCAATACTGCCACTTCTCTCAGCTGTTGGATCCCTTCCTCGAGGGTCTTCCAGCGCATTCTATGATGGTGCTCTTGCATTCTCTCTCTGTGGATAAACCTCTCCCTGACACTCATTAAGAGCCGCTCCCAGAGAGAAAGGGACCCTGGTTCCCTTACAAAAACCTGATTTATACCTGAGTCCTGGGTCAAGGGTCCCAAGTTCCTTGCCTCACCACCGTCCAGCTGCACGCCTGTACCCATAAGATCCCAAACCCGGAGTAGCCAGGTAGCATAAGCCTCACGCCCTCGTCGCACAATGTCTTTATGCAGATTGCGAAGACTTTCGTACGTCAGGGACTCGGTGATGATAGCAATCTCTGGCTCCCCTGTGGGTTGTGAGGTTCCTCCATTCCTGTCCCTATCTGCAGGGTGCTCTGCTTTCACCTTAGACTTCCTTGTTTCTACCGGGGCCACTGCTGCTGACCGTGACTGCCTTTGTGGTTCAGCTGGAACCTGGACAGTTGTAACATCTGTGGGTTCCACAGCTGTACTATTAGACTGTCCCTCCTCAAGGCAAAGGGCCGGTTTCTCACCAGCTGGGGAAATGCACTCCTTCAGCATCTCTCGTATCTCCTTAACCAGAACCCTCACCCAATCTGGGCGGTTCATTTCTGAGGTGGGCTGTGGGGCAGGGTCAGGCTCTGGAGCAGCAGCATCTCGAGTCTGTGGTGTAGGTGTGAGGGTAGTTATCCAGGTTAATCTTCCCTTATCTCTGAATGCTAAATATAACAGGACTATCAGCAACACCACCCATTGTATGGTATCATTAGCACTTATAAAGGATCTTAACCCTTTGAGAACTGGTGGAGCAGACCCAAAAAGATGGTTAAAAGGTTGAGAGAAAGTTTGCCCAGGTGCTATTTCCTCGCAGTAGGTACCGTTATTAAAGTAACCCCAAAAACATACAGTTAACGTGTGATAGCTATGAATCCATGTACCTGCCTTCCAGAGGAAATTAAAGATCCATGAATTCCTCACCCAATTAACCCAGAAGCCAAACTTGATAACAGACACCGTAGCCTTAGTTATAGGACCCATTTTTAGATAAGGGTCTGCAAATGGGAAAAGTATAGCTACGATCACATGCCACCCAAACCAAGGTAAACTAGACCACATGGTGATGCTGAAGATGTTTTTACACACAACAAAACCAAATTACTTAAGAACTGTTAATCCTTTTTCCCTCTCAATGCCCTCGGGCCTCACGTTGATGCGCCAAATTCTGTCTTGGTTCGACAAGACAGGAGTCTGTGAAAGAGGGCAAAGCCTCCTGTGCAATGGAGAACGGCAAACCCCCCTCCCTCTGAATTACGAGGATCTTTAAATTAAAAGGCTCTCAGGCAAAGATATGGGAGTGGGAGTAACAATTCTTTACTAGGAGAAAACTAGACAACAATTTAAAAAGGCAAATGCAATCGGTACAAACAAAACCAGTGAAAGGAAAAAAAAAAAAGTCCAGAACCTGCGGGGTGCCAGTATCAGTTCTACTGGGACAATTTGCTTCCCTTGCAGTGGCTGGTGAATTGTAGCTGCAGTGGTGATCTCTAGAAGGGTATAGTTTCCCTCTGAAGATCTGGTGGCAGTGGGGGCCGGTCTTCCTCTGCGCCGGGGTTGCCTCTGAGCTCCGCTGCCGTCGCCTCTGCGCGCGCCGGCTGCTTCGCTGCGAGTGCCGCCGAAGAGAGAGCGAGAGAGAGCTGCTTCCCCAGGAATCCCGCGAAGAGAGAGAGAGAGAGAGAGCTGCTTTCCCCGGGAATCCCGCGCAGAGAGAGAGAGAGAGCTGCTTCTCTCGGAGTCCCGCGAAGAAGCGGGAGAGAGCTGCTTCTCTCGGAGTCCCGCGAAGAAGAGGGAGAGAGCTGCTTCTCCCCTCTGGGTGGGACCCCCTTCATTGAATCAGTCGAAGGTGTATACACAAACCATTGTCTCTGAGAGAGATAACAAAAAACCTGTCCAACCGGTTCGCCTTCGACAGATGGCAAATGGAATACAAGCTTATCTTACAACCCAGGACAAAGTATCCCTGCTCTAACAGGGACACAGACACACAAGTTACTGCACAGATCCCAGCCTGGACAGCTCTGCATAACTACAGCCATGGGATTCTACAAGTTACTGAGCAGCTCCCAGGGTGTGGGGCACGTCCCTCTTCGAGCAGGGGTGAGGTCTGTGCTGGCAGATGGGGGACAGGGCAAAGCTGTCCCCAAGGTGTCATGATGTCCCAGCAGCTCTCTGGACTGGTTCAGCTGCTCGTGGACACAGGTCCTTCTTGTCATGCTGTGCTTGCCTAATTAATTTGTTGATCTTTTCTGTGCGGGGAATGCACTCCCAGAAATGAACAGGTAGGCCCCAGTGCACGCAAGAATGTCACTGAACTGCTCACGTGGAGATAGACCATGATCACAGCGACAGAGGCTGAAGGGAAGCAGCCAACCCAAGGAGGTGTAAGCCATTAAAAGCCTGCCCTACTTTGCAGCTGCTTATGTTTATAGGGCCTCATTTAAATAAAAGCTAGATTCTCTCCTGCTTCAGGGAGACAAGAAGAACAAAGAAGAGAAAGTGGGAAGCCAGATGAGTCAGAGCCAGCCCTGCCTTGTGCCTGAGTAGGTGGACAGCAGGGATGCGTGTACCTGTGCCCTGGTTTCCAAAGGATGTGGTGCTTAGCAAGGGACTTAAAGCTGCTGCTTCAGCCAGGACCCTCGGGATGCTCTTCTGAGTCTGCTGCCAGCAAGGAAAACTGGCATGTTAAAATAATTTCTCAAGCAGGAATTGCTCAGAAAGAAACCAAAATGATGCGGTGGGAATTCATGAGAAATGCTGCATGGTGCTTCCCAGGCAAGGCAGTCCCTGCAGCCCCACTCGCCGGCGTGGCTCTCTGCAACAACTCAGAGCTGCTGTCTGAGGCCTCAATTTGTTCTTTCTAGAGGTTTCGGATAAAAATATACGGTCATTGCTGTAACTGCCTTAAAACTCGTGCCAAGTTTTACAGAGGATTTATAGCCAAGGAGAGATAATTCTATATAAACTAGGTCTTTCAGGAGGGAATGGTGGCTTTTTTTTCTTTCACCCTGTAAGTATTTATGCCTTCAAAAGACAGCGGTTATTTAAAGGGCAGTGGGTTGCATCACAGCACGGTAAGGTTCAGAAGCAGCATGCTTGTAAATCCTGCCCCCGTGCCCTGTGAGCTCCTGGTGTGGTCTGGGGAGCTGGGGGAAGGCACAGCTCTCTCCTCATGCCTACATGAAACCAGATTAGAAAACCCTTTCCTGCCTCCTGGTGAACACCCAGGGCACCAAAAGGTGATAATTCACAGCGTTTACAATGGCAGCCAACAGGTCTTTAACCACCGGTGCTAAACAAATTGTTTTCAGCAAAAAAACCCACGCTCAATTGGCAGATCCTTCCCCGGTGTCCGCTCCTGAAGGGCTCACGGCAGCCCGGGCTGGGTTTGACAAACATTTGTAGTGGTGACCTTTCAGAGGGGAGTCACAACTCTGGCGCTGCTTCCTCCCCTGTCAAATCACGCCCTACCCAGGGTGAGCACCTCTCTTGCCTTTTCCAAATTGTTTCCAAGCACTTGCTGCAGTGCAAGCTCTTCTCCCGATTTTCCAAGAGCTGGTGTTTTCCCCACCCCTCGCAGCCCTGGTGCTGTATGGAAAATACAGAGTCCTTTGCAGATCCATGGAGCAGAGCTTGGCGTGATGCCTGACCGGCCTGCCGGGGAGCTGGCACAAAAAACTCTCCTTGGAGGACTATTAGAGAAAAGCAGGTAGTTTTTAAACAACAATTATTTTGTAACTTTTAAATTACTGTGTTGGACAGTACATTCAGAAACTGCCTGAGAACTGTGCTGAGTAAACAAGACAATAACCACGTCAGACAGCCACAAGAGCACATCTGAGGCAAATATTTGTTCAGACGAGTATTCACAAAACTTTCTTCCTGCAGGAATTCTTGTAAATAAAAGGCAGCCCACCTGAACATAATGAGCTTGGAGCGCTATGGATGTCAGTGAGCCAGGCTGGCAGCTTCCTGGAGAAGTGATCTAACAGCTTTGGCATCCCTCTTTGTGCCAGGACTCCCACAAGCAGGTGATGAAGCAGTGCTTCAGTTTTGGCAACTACGGGCCTCCTTACCAGGACAAATTTTAATCCCTAATTGCTTATTCTCCTCTATTTCTACCCTACTCAAATGGCTCCACTGCACTGGAGTGAGCAAATGACCTCAGTGACACTCAATGTGTCACCAGCTGACAAGACACAGCCCAAGGCCAGCATCCAGCCCCACCAGTGAAGGCTAGCAGCAGGGAATGGGAATGGGGAGCAGCAGCCTGTCCCCTTTCCTTCTCTGGGGTGTGCCTGGGGACACCCCATTTTCCAGCCCAGCCTCTCCTTTCCCAGCTTCCCTGCAGGATGGGAGAGGGAGGCTTCAGGGGGAATGGAGGGGGCTGCTGATTTCCTGGAGAGACTCAGGGATGAGTCCAGTGAGATGAGACTGCGGATGAGTCCAAAGCCGTCTGAAGGGCAGGGTTTGCACTCTCACCACTGCCCTGCTTCCTCTGGCACTCCATTGGTGCAGCCAGCCCTTGCCCTGTTCCTCCAGTGCCTCTGCTCTGTCTGAGAAGTTATTTCTTGGTCTTGCACCTCCTTTCCCCGCCTCTCCCGGGTGCTATAAAGCACTCGTGGTCACCCAAGGAGGTGCTGTCACAGCCTTGCTCCACCACAGGCCCAGGCAGTCTGGAAGAGAACCGAACTGCGCTCTTGCCTGCGATGCCGGCGGCTCGCTGCGGTGGTTAATTCCGGCTAGCTCTGCCCTTTCCGGCGCCCATCGCAGTGCCCCCCTCCCCTGGCTCTGCCCAGCCCCTCCGGGCACAGCAGCCGGCAGCCCCGGAGCGGGAGCTGCCCCAGCGCCCGGTGTCCCAGGCGGGGACAGCAGCGGCAGCCAGCCCGGAGCCACCGGCAAAACATCCTCATCAACGCCAGCAGGCGCTTCCCAAAGCCCAGCCCTACCTGGCAAATTGATTTAAATTATTTATGTAATTTGGATCCTGTCTACTTTAAAAAAGGGAGTGTGACAGAAGTATACACAACAGCTTCCCAGGTAATTAGGATGCCGCATTGCTTAAAGCTTCATTTGCACTTTAATTGCTTTGATTTATTCCAGTTTTCCCGAGTGTAAATCCAAAGCTCCCCCTCACTTGGCCCTTCAGCCCCCTCGAGAGCTGCTGCTCCACCAGGGCTTTTCCCCACCTGGCAGCGTGGGCCAAGAGGAGGCGATGGGCACAACTCCCGTGCTCGGGACTTCGGGGCAGCTGTGGCAGAGCCACCAAGGCGATGGCATCACTCCCTGGCACGGGCTGTGCTCCAGGCAGCTGCTGAACCGCAGCCAGGTGCCCTGCTCTCAGCACAGGCCGGGGACAGGGAGCTGCTGTTCACTGCTTACACGATTTGTGACTCCCTGAATTACCTGTGACTCTGCACCACGTAAGGATGGGGCCTGCAGGCAGGGCAAGCTCTGTGTTGATAAGAATAAACTCTAAATCAGCTTCTCCTCGAGCCTTTGCATGTTCCTGCCGCTGGTTCAGCCTCACTGACCCGAAGGCTGAGGGTTCACCTTGCCCACCCCGGGCAGTCCCCGGGGACCATCAGAGGGAGGATGCTCCCATCCTGAGGAACAGGGAAGGTCGCTCTGGGCAGCGGCCATGCCCTGCCTCCTCAGAGGCAGCACCGGGCTCTCAAGTGCATCCTGTGAAGGAAATGAGATTGAGGAAGATTTTTCCGGACCCTGCCCAGTAATTGTGTCTGAGGAGGAAGCAGCCCACTTGCTAATGACTACAGATAATTTACTGTGTAGGCTCATCAAGAGATGGGGAAAGAGCTGCAAACAGCTCCTAGAACCTGCTCAAAATAAACAATGCGCTGTCAGACGAAACCAGCTCCTGCTTATACGGGTGAGTGCATCAACTGTGCTCTCCTGCTACAAACCCCCTCATTCCCCTTTCCAGTTCATTTCAGGCCCCTTTCTCAAAAACAAATGCAAGCAGAGGGTATCAGAACTATCGTCTGAATAGGAAAAAAAATAAAACTACCCTCTCAATTACACCACTTTGGTGACAGGGCAGGGAAATGCTGCTTGCCCAAAGCAGAGCCCTGAACAGGCTGGCTGCATGGATAGAGGGATGGATGGATGGATGGATGGATGGATGGATGGATGGATGGATGGATGGATGGATGGATGGCTTTTGAGTTCCCAGTTTTGTCCCCCACAGCCATCCTGGTCATGGCACTCCTGCTGACACAGGCAGCTACAGCTGCTGGGAACATCTCCCCATTCACAACCACGCTGAGTTTGATGATACTTGACAGACATGTCAAAAAAAAAAAAAAAAAGCCTTTTTAGATGTTTTAGGTGCTTAAAATAGTTAAAGGTAATGACTCATTTTGACTTGTACATAAATTGTGAACTTATAATACTACATTTTGACTCTATCAAAACAATTTACCATTTTCCCAGCAAAATGCTTCTGCAGAGGAATTTCTTGGCGTTTCCAAGCTGGGTGTATTTTCAAGATTTTCATCTGATCTGGATCAAACCCCAGATATAAAAGCATCTACATCCCTTGTGGTTCATTGGTTTGTTGCCAAAAAAGGCATATTTGGCAATCTGTCTGAATGTATGTTTGCCACAATGAGAGATGCACGTGACATTCAGTGGAGTGCAGCTTCTGCTCACAGAGCTATCTCCATACTCCTCTCCTCTCCACTCTTCAGCAGAGCTTTGCCCACTGCTCCTGGGGCATTTCCCTCTCTGCACCTCGGGAGTCCTCCTGGGCTTGCTGCTCCTCTGCCAAATCATCAGCATTTTCCTTGCCCTGCTGCCCTCCCAAGTCCCAGTGCTCCTGCAAATGCAGGACTTGCCCCTGCTGGGGGAATTTGACCCAATTAAGCTTTTTTCTGTTGGTTGGTTTGGGGTTTTTGTATGAGTTTTTTTTGTTTTCCAGGCTTCCTCCCACTTTTTTGGAGATGCTGTTAGATTTTATGTTTCCTCCAGCATGCCCCCAGCTCACTCCAGAGGGTGCTGTCTGCAGCTATGACCAACACTCTCACTGGTCCTGTCCCCCTACCTAGGACACTGTTTGGCTGTCCTCTGAAGGAGCTGTGCCATCCTTGGGCTGGGAACAAAAGACTTTCCTGCCCCAGGCATGGCAGGGCTGAGGGTGCACCTGCAACTTGTAGTTGAACAAATCACCTCACTAAAATCCAGCAGCACACCACCAGCTCTGACCTCTGCTGGTGCCCTCCTTGATAGAAAGGCCTCACTCAAGTGGTCAACAAGTTTCATGTGCACACAAAGACCACAGCTGGGATTTCTCCTGTGCCATCAGTAGGCATGAATGCAAACACCAGGAGCAAGCCAGGCCAGGAACACAAAACTTGGATCCAATTTCAGTAGCCTGAGGATGTACTTTTGTGTGTGACTCACAACCATGTCCTAAAATAACCTCAACACTGTCAGTGCTGGAGGAAAGGAAATCATGGAACCAGAGCAGAGTCCTCACACAGATGCTTTCCCCCACTGCCTGCTGGAAATCCCTACAGATGGAGGATGGAAAGCTTCCTGCTCTTGCTCATCCTTGTCCTCACTCTCCTGGGTGCTGGCAGAGAGGTACAAACTTTCCTGAGTGCTGCTCTCAGCATCCTTGCCCAATCCACTAGGTGCCTGAGAGCAGGTGGGAGAGGGAATCAGCTAATTAAAATAAAATGAAAACTGGAGTGTGAAGCTATAAATAGGAGAGCGCTGGGAGTTTCCTGGTGCTAAAAACATGCTTGTGGGGAAGGAGATGCTGGAAGCTCTAGGGCAGAACTCTGGAGATCTACCAGGGAAGATGCATCTGAGATCTGCTGGCACCTCGTGCCTGTGTGAGAGGGTGCTCACGCAGGGATGACTCTGCAGCATGGGCTGGAAGGATGAGGGCTGGCTTGCAGGCTCTTGTAGAGACCTGGGCAGAGTCCCCTGCTGGTTCCTCTGGCCTGGGCCAGGTGGCTGTCAGACTTAAGGCAGCAGGTGAAGGACCTCTCCTCTCCTCCCTCACCTACACAATGCAAGGAAAGCAAGGCAAGCTGCAAAGGGAGAGCTGGGAGGATAAGGAGGTCTGACTCCCAAACTACAGTCCTGGAGATCTCTGCTCTACTTGATGGTTGTCGGAATCTGAGGTATTGATGATTCTGATATTGTAGAAAGTCTCTGTCTTTCAGCCCCGCTGCCAAAGAAGAAGCCATACTTGGTCTGTGCTGGTTTCAAGGTTGTTTATTCTGTTTATCTCTACCATGTTCTGCTGCCCTGCCCAGCTCTGTCCTGCAGGGCAGCGTGTGGGGCTCTGCCCTCAGTGGGATGTGACAAACATTAAATACCAGAAACTCCCTGGGCTGGATTTACAAGAACGTGGCAATATCTGTCACCTACGTTGGACAGTGTGTCCCCAGCCTGAATCAACAGAAAAATGCCAACATTACAGTGAAACACGAAGGGCATGAAGAAGGAGAAAAAGGACAAGGCACACACAGTTTCCTCCATTTTGTCCCCTTTGAACCCCTCATCTAGAAACCTAAAATTTTACTTTTGCACCCATGCCACACTTAATTATTACTCATATCAAACACTCAGAGCTGGTAATTGATCCTGTAAGATTGAAAACTCTTTTCCATGGCCAGAGATCACAGACAGTGTCTCTGGGGGCTCTGTCCAGGGGGGTTCCTGACCCCTGCCATGGTCCCAGACCTTCCAGGGCAGCCAGAGGGAAGCTCTGGATTCCCACAGATGGTGAAGGCATTGAGGACTTTCTGCACTCAGATAGCTTTTGAGAGGTCCTGCTCCAGGACAGCAAGAATGGCTGTGGTGTCCTGCTCTCTCAAGAGCTCTTATTCCCCTTGAGGCCCCAGCTGAGCAGAAGGCCTGGGTGCCCGAGGAGGGGAGGTGGCTTCAGCCCCACAGGGCTGGGGAGGTGCCTCTGGAGGCCAGTCACCTGCTACACAAAGCAAGTGGCATCTCTGTCCTCCCTGGGAGTGGCATCCAGCCCGTCCCTGCTGCCAGGCTGTGATGGCACAGAAACAACTGTGTCCCTGTTATTCCCTCTGCCCCCAGCACCGGGTTAGTGGAGGTGGGATGAGCTCGGCAGGCTGCTACTGCTGCCACCAGTCTAGCCTTTGATTAAGAGTGATTATTCTGCTCTTAATTAACAGGAGGCAGCTGCTGGCTGTTCTGGTGGAATGGAGAAGCAGAGCCCAGAGGCTGTGATAAAAGGAAATTGTGTCTGCTGGCTCCCACTGAGCCTGGCACAGCCATCCTCTGCCCAGCCACACACCTGGGCTGTGGGACATGTCACTGGGAGGGACTCAGCACTGCCAGGGTTCAGCCTCTGCATGAATAGCACATGTGGGGCAGCCGGATAATCCAGATAATAATATGGGGTGGTTTTGCTGCTCTCTGTCCTCCCAGGCCACCCTGAGGTGGAACTGCTGGTGATGCCTGCCTGGTTCCCATGGGGTTTATTTCCCAGTCTGCCCCTCAGAGACATTCCTGAGGCAGAGCTGCTCCTGTGACAACAGGTCTTGTCCTCTGGTGACATGTGGCATTCTGCTGCTCCCCCAGGTTTAAGGCAGCCATCTGCCCTGGGAGCAGGCAAGCTGCTGCTCAGCCTGTCAGACTGCCAGCTGAGCCAGCTCCCCAGGAGATGAGAAGGCATCTCAGCTTCTTCTGCTCCCCAGGGCAGTGACTCTTGAGCAAAAGTGGGGTGTATCCCAGTAAAAGCTTCACCTTTAACATCATGCCATTTTTCTGAGTGGAAAGCTCATCTCAAACCTTTGTAATGCAGGGCCAGCACAAAAGACAGAAGTGATGGGTACCTTGTAAAATCAAGGGACCTTTGCCTTGCCATTCAACTGCAGAATTTGTTTTGGCAAGGCTGGTCCTATGTTAATTATTGATGAGAATAGCTCATGCTGGTTGTCTGGAACCCTTAGCAACTTGAGAACTCCTGGTGTTGCACCTCCAGCAGACAGCTATGAACCTGGTTGAAATCACAGTTGGGTCGTGGTGGGGGCTGCTGGTGCCACAGGCTGGAGATGGGCCTCAGTGAGTTCTGCTCTGCACTGCTCTCCATTGTGAAGTCCATGCCACTGTCAGTTCCTTCTGGGACAGGCTCCCTCCTCATCCTGCCTGTGCCTCAGCTTCTGGGATGGGGCTGTGCTGGCATCTGCTGCTCTGGCATCACCTGGGAGATGACACTGCACCCACCTGACACAATGCAAGAAAAATAATGCCAGCCCTGAGGTCACCAGGAAGACACTTCTCTTCCTCTGGTTTCTAGCCTTCCCTCTACCAGCCATCTAATAAATCTAATAAAATCTGTCTTGTTGATGTCTAATTCAATTCCAGCACCCAGAGACCAGACTCATATCACTCACAAACCTAACCAACTCCCTCCTTGGCATATGAGCCAGGCCAAGGGGCTGCTGCAGGCTACTCCGGAAGAAAGCAATTACCTGGGGTCAGGACTCACTCTCCCAATCAATTATACTTTTATAGGTTTTCCTTGGGTCACACCTAATTGAAATTTTAGGTACTTGAACCCCGTGGTCAGAGGCAGCTGGTGACTTCTAGGCTGAAGTCTGGGAACTAAATTAGGTGCCTTGAGTGTCACCCCAAAGAAAAATCACCACAGCACTGCCTGTTCATACCTGGGAGCCAGAAAGGAGTGGTGCTGGGAACTGCCACAGCCCCTTGCACATGTACTAGCCAGCATGCAGCAGGAAGGGCTTGGGGTGGCTGAGACAAGCATGACCTGGGGGATTTGAAGTACTAACTTGTGTATTCCAGTATTCCCTCTCCTTTACATCCATCCCCAGCCAGGTGGGGATGATTCCACCAGAGCAGCTCAGAGCACCAGCAAGTGCCCCTGCAGGGGTCTGAGCCGTGAGTCAGACAGTCCCCAGAGGTGTGTGCTGCTTCTTGGGACTAAGGCTTTTGTTGGCACAAACTGCTGGCTTTTCAGGCTTTCCTTGCTAAAGAAATTCTTTCCCTCCTTCAAAAACAACCAGGAGCAGGGGCCATGTCCATGATGTGGGAAGCTCCCAGATTCCTCGTTGCCAGGTCCTGGGTGAGGAGGGAGCTCAGCATGGAAACTGGGAGATGGGCTCTGCAGCCAGCAGCGTGGGCAGGCCCTGTCCCCCAGGAGGGTGTGAGTTTGCTGTGCTGGAGCTTTCTGCCAAAGAGATTGAATATTTACGGCTGCTTTCTCCAGCTTCCCGTTTCAAGCCACAGTGACTTATTTGTTACAGATTTACATGCATGCTTAAAGACATCTTTATGTTCCTTCTAAGTATAAAAGGCATATTTCTGCATGTAGCATTTTGCCAGTCAGAATCAGCCACCCCATCTAGTATATGACTGCGTTTGTGCCCGGCTTCAGTGCTCATTTTCCTCTTGGTAATGATTATCATTATATGAAGAAAAATGGGTCATTTACAGCGGTTTCTCCCCAAATAAAAGGCTGTGGGATACAGGATATCATTAAAATTCTAAACCTGACTTCCAACCTCAAAAGCAGGCTCTTGCTATTCGGGTCTCTCTGTGGAGGGAGGGAGGAGGGGAGGTGGGGAGAGGGTGCACGATGAATGTGCTCTGGCCATGAAATCTCTTGCTGACATCTGCACTGGCATTGAGACCCCAGGGCTGAGGTTATCTCTGCTGCTCACACACGGGCTCCCTGGCTGGCCCTGGAGGGCACAGGGTCCTCCTAGTCTCTCCAAGCTTTCTCCTGGCCAGCACATCGCCACGCTGTGCATGGGACACTACAGCCAGAGCAGGAGGCAATTCCTCCATGAAAAGAGCAATTCAGCTCCTGCCAGAAGGATGTGGCTGGAGGAGGTCCCCTGCAGAAGGGGAGGCTGGCAAGCTTAAAAGCTGGTGCTTGGACGAGGGAGAAAGCAGGATGAAGTGCTCAGACAGAGCAGCCCTTGCCCTGCCCTCCCCCACTGCTAGGGCTGAAGCAACCCCTGTGAGAGTGTCACTGCTGTCCCATGGGCCAGCTGGCCAGGATCTGCCACCACCTCCTCCAACACCCCTGTTCCCACAACTGCAGGTGCTTGGGGTTGGAGGAGATGCTCACCCAAGCACTCTGCCCATCTCCTCAGCCTTAGATCCAGGCTCCCAGCACTAGGGTCCCTGCCAGGCTTCGGCTGACTCCTTCCCTCCTCATTCCTGATGATGGGAAAATGTGCCTTGCCCACATTCAGTGCTGGCTTTGTGTGTGGGAGCAGATCTCCCACCTCCTGGTGTTCTCCATCCCTGCTCCCCAGCATGCTGCTGCCCCAGAGGCTCATTTCCATCTCCTGGCATCCCCAAAAGGGGCTTCACAGGCACTGTTTTGCTTGGAAAAGCGATGCAACTCCTGTGCAAGCCTGAAATTGCTGTGTACAGAGCTGTAAGGCAAAGCTAATCCATTTTGCAGCTTAGCCAGCTGCTGAAAGATGCTGTTTAAGACTAAGGAACTGCTAACTATTTTTCTCCCCTGCATGAAATGGGAGGGACAAGGGATATTCAGAGGACGAGAGATGGAGACTGACCAAAATGGCTAATTTAGAAGCATCTTTTAAAAAGGGAGACTTGCCCTGAATTGTTAATTTTTGAAGTCATTCCTTTCTAAACGTGCTCAGAACGGACTAATTTTTCATTCTCTTTTCCAGCATTTTAAATCAAGATGTGCATGAGAAGCTCTCCTGCTGCTGATCCCAGCCAAGCAATCATGGCTAATGCCCAGCCTCATCCTGGCACCTGGGAACAACCACAGCAGCCCATGCCAGTGAGGGCATTACCCAGCTCTAGGTCACAGCCATGGGGTTGTGAGTGTGCATCACAGGTGGGATTTGGGGTATCTCCAGGGCAGGACAGAGAGCTTCTCTCCTCCTTGGCGCTGGTTAGGGCTGTCAGAATGACAAGTTAATTTTGGTCTGTCTGGCAGACAGGCTGAAAATCCAATATAGATTATTTCTGTTTGGTAGACATTTAATTATTTTCACTTGGGTTTTTTAGCAAAATAAAACAACTACAAGAGTGGTTAGGAGCAATCCTGGGATGCTTTGTTCAGCCTCAGAAATATTTCCTTTCTCTCTGGGATCATCTCCTTCTTCCCTCCCCTCTGCTGGTAACTTTAGATTGCATTTGAAGCAGCAGATGGCTTGGACTTTTCAGAAACAATGAATGTGTTTTGCTAGGAAACATTGATGCAGGGGAAGAGGATTCAAACCTTATTCCCAACTGATGCCAAACAAAGGGAAGAGCAATAAAACTCCTTTCTATCCACTAATGGCCACAAAGTCATCACACATATTCTCTCTCAATGGGAGGAAATCTCTTGCCTAGAAAAGGGGGATAAAGTGTGGAGTGGAGCAGACATTTCCCAGTTTTCCAGGGAGAACATGAAATGTGGTAAATGGCAGGTGTTTCTTACTGAATTTTCCTGTGCATGATGCACAGGAAAACTGGTGTTTGCAGAGCATCCCTCTGTACAAAACAGGCAGTGCTGAATCCCAGCTAAAGAAGTGGTGAGATTTGGGGAGGCTGGGGGAGACTGGGTGGGACAGGGAGGAGACTGGTGGGGACCAGGAGCTATGGCAGCCAGGGCCACTGCTGGGCTGGCAAAAAAAAAACCCTGGCTGCTGAGGCACAGTGAGTGCAGCTGCAATCAGATGCTATTTTAATTTGCATTCTGAAACTGCTTTGGAAGCCCTCCCTAAGCACCAGGCCAACATCTTGTGCTGATTTTTGCACCATCATTTTCCCTCTCCCACCCTTGCTCAGCCTCAGCCTTTCCCACCCTCTGCCTGGGACCATCAGCGCTCTCCCATGGGATCCCCCGTGGCCTCATTAGGCAACAACCATTTCTCATTGGGATTCCTGAAAGCCCAGGTCCCCCTGGAAGCATGTGAGATCCTCCACACTCTCCCAGGGGTGCTCCTCCCCTGAGTCCCTGTGCATTACAGCTCTTCCCTATATTTACAGATTTGCCTCAAGTAAGGATGGCCCCACTTTGGGTGGTTAATTGCTGTGCAATTAGGTAGCCAGTGCCTGCCACAGTGCCACAGGGTGCTGGCACCTTGTAGCCACCAGCAGGATCAGGTTCTCCCTGCAGGGGCATCCCCATGTCCTCTGCAGCCTGGAGGGGCTGGGAATGAGCACAGAGGCCAAATAAGGGACAGAAAATCATGAAGTTCTGTGGTCTGTGGGGTGCAGCCAAAATTGTGGAGTTGAGAGAGGAATCCTCCCAGCCCCTGGACCCCCTCCAGTGCCTGGCTGGCCTCTCTGGGCTGGGTGGAGCTGGCTGAGGCAGGGTGCAGGCACTGGCCAAAGACTCAGCTCACCACAAAAACCACTGCCAGGAGCTCCCACCTCAAAGCAGTGCTGAGAAAGGACCAGGACTGTGCAGCTGGGAGCAGTTTTGCAACATGAACCCTGCTCTTCCAGGGCAAGCACCAGCAGCTTTCTGCTCTCTCCAGACTCGGAGCACCTCTAGCCCCCCAAGGGCTGATTTTGATGTGATTTCTCTTATTTCAGGTTTGCTAAACCAAGTGAGTGGAGAGTGCAAGCTGGGTGGTTTGCTCCTGGGCTGTTTGAGGGTGCCCCAGTCTGGAAGTGACAGTGTTCCTGTCCTCAGCATGGCTGGGGCCTGGATGCTCTGCTAAGGGAAGCCCTGCCAGGGGAAGATCTGCTTTTGGGATGGAGCTGCCCCACTACCCAGCCAAACAAAGCCCACCACCAGGGCATTGCTGTAGGGGTGGTGGGACCCTGCTTTCACCTTCTGCTGTGTCCTACAGAGTGCCCTGAATCCCTTCTTTCCAAACATCTCATGCTGTCCCCATTGTGTGTCACAGATACCACCCCGCTCCTGTAGGATGGGCTGGAGCTGGTGGCTGTCCCCCTTGCCTGTAGTGCCAGATGGGGATTTCTAACCACATCACCAAACCCCGATGTCCTGCCAGAGGAACAGAGTGATGTCCTGCCAGGGTGAGCTGGCCCAGGCAGGACATGTTTCCCACCTCCTGCACTTGTTTGCCCACAAGAAGTGAGGACAGCTCCAGCTTGCAGTCTGAGCTGGGGGGAGTACAACCCCTCTGCAGTGCTCAGCCCTGCCTTGTGGCTGGGGTAGGGGGTCCTCTGACCCTCCAAACCTCCCTGGTCCTGGGGGAATGAGGAGCACACTGGTTGGAGTGTTCCTACAAGAATACTGAGCCACCAATGGCTCTTTGGGCACATCTTTGTATTCTCTTCCCATGGAAAGTTGATTTCTTTGTGCTGCACTCCAAAACAGCTCAAGTACACTTGTAGGAGAGAGAGAAGAGAGCTGGCTTTTCTCTCCTCTGAGGTGGAACACGAGTGAAATTCTGCAGGATGTTTATGTGAGTTACAGCCTGCAGGACACCCTGTAAGCCTCGGGGCCTGGGCTATGGCAGGATGGGGAGAGCACAGCCAGATTCAGGCTTGCACTAATTTGATCTCAGCTCAGCTTTAAACTGGTTAGGACACATACAGTGCAATGCTGAATTACCCCAGTTTATGCTTAAATAATAACTATATACAGCTTTCTGCTGAATGAATTACATGTGTGTAAACACACCCCTTCCGTAAATCCAAACAAGGTCTTGAAACACAGCTAACCATTCATCACCACATAAATCTGCCTCTTCAGATTGCTGCTAGTGCTGGGATTCCCCTCCTGTGCTGAGCAGCAAGCCAGCCCTGCAGCTCCTACACAGCTTGGCCTGCAGCAGCCAGCTGAGCATCACCAGCAGGAAAACAATACAGAGAAGCAGGAAGGAGTGAAGAAACCTTGTACAAGAAACACAGGGCTGCCAGCTGACAGACCTGCCACACCAAACCCCAGCTCCTGGGAAGTCATCACTTATCCCTATGTCCTGCTGGACAGCATGTGCTGCAGGCAGGGTTATGGACAGCCTGTTGGAAGAGATTGTAGATGGTGAGATCCCATCATAGGTGTCATTCCTTCTGTCAGCACGTGGAGAGCTGATATCTACAGCTGCTCTTTGGTGATGGTGAGCTCCAGAGACAGGGAGGCTCCTGGGTGTCAAGGCATACAGGTTTGTTAACCCCCAGCAGCAGTGAGTGTTTTGGGATCCTGCAGCAAGGAACAGTATTACTCATTTTGGGCAGTCCCTAGAAAAGTCTCCATTTTTGGTACAAACACTACAGATCAAGAACATGGGAATGATTCATGAAGTCTAAGCTGAGCAAGGCCACTCCACCTTCCCTTCCTCTACTGCACTGAAAGTAATAGAAAAAGATTTTTGCTTTTTCATTATCAAACTGGAAAAAAAAAACCCAAAAATGAAACAATCATCTGTGAGCTCCAAACCTGACTCTTACTGCATCCCCAATTTACTCAGGAACCACCTCATTGCCTCAGAGCACCCAGCAGCCAACAGGGTTTTGCTGGCAGCTGTGCCTTTCTCTCTCTCTATCCCTGCATACTAATATGAAGTAAAATGGGATGGTAATTTAATCCTATGCCACTAGAAGCAAAGCATCACACAAGCCTGCTCATCCTCTCCTCTAAGTTTAGCCCAACAGTGTATTAAAAAGCTGCTACTGGATTCTCGCCAGCCCCTACTTAGCTAAACTACCTGACTCTGCAGAAAAGCACAAAATTCTCCATTCTGTGTTATTTCTGATCCTTGGGAGAACGACCCACATCTATCAGGGAACTTGACCCCCCACGGGGCCCAAAGGAAGGCAGTGTCATTTGGAGAAATGTGTGGAATGACATTGGGTATGTTTTCTGCTGCCTGGAGCTGAGCTGCTGGAATCTCAGCTTGGAGCTCCTTCAATCCCTTCACTGCAAGCCCATACACAGTAATGAATAAATCTGTCCCTGCTCACTTATAAATAGTTTATAAAAGGTTCATAAATAATTTCTAGATGTTTTAATGAATAGTTAATCAATTGTTGCCGGGCCCAACAGGTCAGCAGATTGCTTAAATCCATCAATTACAATGGCTGCTGAGGAGCTTATGAGCATCAGTAGGACACCACTGACATCTGTGATGGACTTGTAGCGGATATGAAGGGTTAATAAGTAATTAATAAATGATGCAAGTGCTCTTTTAATTAAGAGCTGCAGAAGACCATTGAAAAAAGCATTCCTGGAAAAGCCACAGGCAACACAGCAAACAAACATCTGGACTGGTTTCGTAACCCTGCCTGTGAGGAACAAAGCTGGGCCAGCCTGGCCCAGCAGGCAACCTGGCTGCCTGATGAGCAGCAAATTTGCCTCATTCAAGCTGATTCCAGAGAAGCATGCCTGTTCCTAGTGCCCTCTTTGAGCCTGGAGCCTGCACCACGGAGCTCAGCCTCCTCATCCCCACCTGTTACAGGAGCATCCTCCGTGCCCTGGCTGCCACGGGTAAGGTACCAGACAGGCAGGGGACAGGGATGCATGGGAAAACAAGACAATTCCCATTTCATAGGGCTCTGGCCTTGCTCCTTCCTCCTGGGGGGTTTGGAGTGAGCGGCCCGCTCTGCCTGGGCGTGGGTGACACATGCAATGCCACACTGAGGAGTTGTGCACTGGCAATAACACATTTGGTGTTTGGCCTCCTTAGCAGAGGCTCTTTATTATCATTAAGCACTGAATATTTCTGGATTATAAAAGCAATTAAGTGTAAAAAAAGGTAATGATCCATCCCATATTGCATCCAAAAGATATGAAAATCCCTCATAAAATTATCACCCTAGTACAGAATGGGACCTAAATATCTTTATAATGTAAGACAGAGAACTTTGCTTACAGTCAGAACATTTATAAGGCATTCAATTAGCCACCAGAGGGTTTCTTAGTATTACCCAATTCTCCATGAGCACAGAGGCAATTACAGGAGATTCTAACTTTTTAAATTAAAGACAAAAGGCAGGAGAATTTGGATAAAACCTCTTCCCAGGCTCACCCTGGAACATACATGCAGAGGAAATTTCATGCAGATCAGGCTTAATTTACTGCACAATTTAGCTCAGAGCAAAGCGAGACTCTTCCCGTTCCTTTGCTGAAAGATCCTTCTGCATGGGAAGGGGACCAGTACATGATGTACTGCGCTGTGATCTGGTCCTGGGGATGCCAGGGCAGGGTGCCATCCCTCATCCCACCCCCTTTGCAATGTCCCCAAGCCCTTGGGCAGGGATCCCAACCCCAGCTGCTCTGGGGGATCCATCGTGGGGACTCCTGTCCCCACTGTTCCTCTGGGGGGGCCTCTGGGTGCTGGCAGTTGGTGTCTGTGCCTTCAGCCTCTGCTGGCCCCCGGCCACTCAGCCCCTGCACATTCCTCCAGGTATCACTGTGCCATGCTGCCATGCCCAGGGACCAATTTAGGCTGGAAGGAAGGTGTGTATCTGTAACGGGCAGTTAATGGTGAGGGTAATCAATCACAGCAGCAGATTAGTGAGGGACATGATGGATTTCCTGATTCCGACACCTTTAAATCACAGTTTCTCCTTCCAGAACTGCTGGGGCTGAGCCAGAAGGGATGGGCTCGGTGATGCATCACCCAGTCAAACCTCCCCACGAACCGGTGCCGTGCTGGGAGCCCCCATTCACATTCTCCCCATCCACACCCACCTGCCAGGGGGTACCAGGGCTCTCCTGCCCTGGGAGAGGGCAGCAGCTGGAGGAGAAACTCTCCCTGCAGGGGGGGCTTTGATTGCTTCCTCCTGATTTATATTTTGAGAACGTTTCAATGGATCAAGGTGTCAGATCTGTAGTCCTGGCAGCAAACACTATTTTCTTTTAATAAAGAGAGAGCAGCAGGTCATCTCATCTGCTGTACCTGCTCTGCTCCTCCTGCGGGGAGGTAGGGCTGCCCTTCCCAGCACCAGCACCTCTCCTCTCCTTTCAGAGAGGCTGTGACTCCCTATCCCCCTCACCCGGCAGGCAGCAGCTTCCCAGCACAGCTCGTCCCCTGCAGCTTGTGAGAATCCACACCCTCCTACATGTTCCTAAGGGTGTTTGCTTCTCCAGAGCTGCTCCTCACCACCACGGCCCCACAAAAGCCCCGACGGCTGCTCCCAAGCTGCTCCCCACGACAGACGTGTCATGAGTGGCTTCACCATCAAGGCAGTAGTCTACAAAGGGATCCAAAGCCATGCCTTTCACTTTGCTTTTGGCTCCCAAGCCTGCCAGCCTGCCTTGGCTCACAGGCAGAGCCTGTCTCCAGCCACCAGCGCCAGACACTCCTCGCTGGCTGCCAGCGCAAGGCAGAACCCTCGGCGGCCGCAGGCAGCGGGGACCACGGGCTCCCGGTGCGGGCCGGGCCGGGGGCACAGCTGGAGCAGCTGGCAGGTGCGGGCCGGGCCGGGGGCACAGCTGGAGCAGCTGGCAGGCAGCGGGAGCTGCCGTGGGAGCCCCAGCACGGCTGCGCCTGCGGGGGCCTTGGGCTGGCGCAGAGAATCGCTGCATGCTGGGGAAGGAAGGAGAAGGCTCCTCCTGAGCACATCCAAACTCGTCCTGAAAAACCAGCCCTGCTGCAGCAGTCTGGGCTCTTCCAGGACAAAGTGTGCAGGAGAAGGAAGCAGCACAGGAAGGTGAAGTGAAAGTTAATATAGGTGCATAAACTAACTCTGACACCACACGGGGAGGATGCAGGAAAGCGTAATGCCAGAAAGGACTGAGGTCAAAAAAGGGGTTTTCTTCTGAAAAGCAAAGTTCACCAGTACTTTTTCCAAAGCACTTGGAAAACCTGAGCATATCAGGACTCCCTCAGGGCATTCCCTCCCAACCTCTGGCATCCCTCCATGGGTAACAGACAAAGGGCATGCACACTGATGAATCCCATGCTGAAGAGCATTTTGATGCTGCTGTTTTGCCAGCACTGAGATCACTACAGTGGGGCCAGCTGTGGGAGGTAGGGCTGCAGGCAGCATCCCCTGCCAACATCCCCAGGGCCTGACACCCATCAGCATTTCGTTCTAGCCAGGTGATCCCAGTCAGCATTAAAGCCATACTTTGGCATTTTTTAGCTGCTGCTGCTGAAAGAAATCACTCTGTGCATAATATGGCAGAGCTGGGTGCCTGTGCTGCCTTCCCCATGCCCAGGCGAGGGAGAGAAGGGCTGCGAGTGTGCAGAGAGATTCCTCATGACTACAAGTTCTGCCTCTTGGGGCACTCACATTCAGCAAAAAAATAGGGGAGGGAAAGAACATGTTTACAAATCTATATATTCATACCTATATGTATGTCATTGTGCTAAGTCATAGTGGGATAAAGTGGATTGGCTACAGTCTTGACGTGCTAAAATTAGGTTTTATGTAAAATAAGTATTTGCTTCATGTAGGGTATGTTGGTATTAAGATTTATTTTCACCCTGACTTATATTACAGCTTGGTATGATTGGGCAAAGCCCAGGGCACATGCATATCGTTTCCATTCACAATTTCTACATGGATTCATGACCTAGCAAGCTGAATTGCCTTGCAATCTTTTTTCCACTGCAGAAAGCTTAATAACCATATCAGTCTTAGAGCAGAAAGAGACCTCATGTATTTGCTCTGCAAGAAGAGCTCTTGAACGGAGTTATAGGAGGCAGGGAAAGCATCACACCAACTCCCTAACACCCATTGCCCATGTGGACTCATTTCCCAGGCAGGTGTCTGTGGGACTAACAGTGGATGCCAGGGCAGTAAATGTTAGTGGAGCGCTTGCATAAACTCCAGGGCAGCCCCAGAAAAAAAAAAAAAAAAAATCCAATGAGTTTGTTTACTTCAACTGATTAACCAAATGGCTTTGGCAAAGGCAGTTTACTGTTGTGAAGAAAGCATAAATTGAATGCTTACAGATGTGGGCACGAGGGCCCTGTGCTCCTGCAGCCATAGAAATAGCTACCATCAACAGGTAGAAACAGGGAGTTAAAGAATGACTTTTATGTGCCCTGGGGCTTTCCTGCGGAACCTCCCCTCCCTGCGGGGGAGCAGGTAGAGCTCAGAGGTGCCGGGGACACAGCGTTTTTTTCATGGAAACAAAGGTCCATCCCTAACAGCAGCCAGGGAACTGAGGCTGCCGGTGGGGAGCAAGGAGAGGAGATGAGAATAGGGTGGGAAGAAGCACCTGCTTATCTGCACAGGATGGGAAAACAGGCACAGTTTGGCTCCTGCTGCAGAGGAGCAGGGGTGAGAGGAAAGGCACAGCATGCTCCGAGACGCTGCTGAGAAACAGCCCCTTCCAGAGACCTCTGCTCACCCTGCAGAGAAAAAGCGCCTGCCTGCAGATGGGAGAGTCACAGTTAGTTTAGCAGAAGGAAGATGTGGGTTTATAGAAAGCTTTTCTGAGATGGGCAGAGAGATTCACAAAGGACTGGCTAAATCCCTGGGTTCCTTGGGTCAGGGCTGAGTTGTGACACCCTGATGCAAGTGAGAAGATGAAGATGTACTCACTGAGAGAGCCTGGCCTGGTGTTTGGAGGAACTGGGGTTACTGGCTCAGCTGAGACACCAGGTAGTTTTGTAATAAAAGCACACAGTGAGGGTTTGTTATGCATCTCCCTGAGAGTCATTTTTGAGTACTGCTGCTGGAGACAGCAATGCTGCTGGGAGAGTAAAAAGTTTGCAAGAGGCTGCTTTCCAGGTAGAGGCTGAGGTGCAGATGCTCACACCAGCTCTGTTTGGATGTGGTTGAAGAAGGCTTTTTATGTGCCAGTTCTAGAACTGACATGAGGATATTCTGCTTTTGTTTGCTTTTTAAGAAAGGATGTTATCAAAAAAAGCCAGCTGTAGAAAGTAAGCTTCTATTGGACACTTGTGGCTTCACCACTGGCTTCAGTATAATTCAACAGAAAGGTATGAAAAACAGGATGGTACGTGAGGGCTTCATCCTGAAGAGGAGAAAAGGGATGAAGGGACCTCCAGCCTTTTCCATGTGAGTACTTTTCTCCCCTTTGGCTTATTGCCCACTTTTCCAGGGAGATGCCAGAATGCAGCACCCAGGGCACCAAAGCTGTGGGCTCTACAACCTCAGAAGCCTTAGCCCACAAAGGTGCTATCTCCTGCCGTGGCCCCTTGCCCTCCTCCTGCTGTCCTGGAGCTGGGGGCTCCCTGCAGGACACTGCACCCTTGCTCCCAGCTCCACTAGAACACATAAGCACCGCTTCATTCCACACACGTGGCTTTTTAAAAACATCCATGGCATTCCCTCACAAGTGTCAGCATTGACCTTCACAGCTGCCATGGTGATGAGCACCACAGAGAAGCCTATAAATAACATCAATGTGCCACACACTGGCCCTTTTATGAGCCCCACTCTTTTTGATTTACTTATATGCGAGATGTTTTACAGGACAACCCAATTAAGCATGACAGACGGCTGACGATGAATTCCTGGTGATGACTCGCAAACACTTTGCTTTAAACCAAATAAAAGGATGCAGAAAACCAGTGGAAGATACTGGTGTGATTTTGTATTGCCCTACAACCTCTACAGCAACAGCCACTGGAGAACACCCCAGAGGAGGAGATGGGAGAGCTCACGAGGCTGCTCCAGGCTGGGGCAAGGGTCCCACAGGATTTCTAGGATGCTACAAGAATCCTGCAGCCTGGTTGCTCACATTTTGGTCTACAGCTCGACCTGAGCAGGTCACTGTGCTGTCAAACGCAGAAGTGTGCTCAGCCACCCTGTGCTGGACAGGGGCCATGAATTTGGTGGGAGGCCACCGTGGAACCGAAAGCTCAGGGGTGCTTTGGTGGCATCAGCACGCGCTCTGCATCGAAACTCCCTCGTTTCTCCTGCAGCCAGGCTGCTCACCCAGGCTTCCACCACCACTTCAACATGGGCACTCCTCACCCAGCAACCACCAAAAGCAATGCTCCACTTGGCAGTTTCATCTGACACTCTGCCATCCAAGTAGCATTTTCTGTATTCCAGATAAGCAACACAGATATGGAACAGGAGACCCAGGGCTCGCATGGCATGCCTCTCTCAGCCCCTGACACGTCACAGCTATCCTGGGAAAGCCTCTTCCACTCTCCAAACCCACTTCCATTTCCTCACCCAAACAAACAGCCGTGATAGAGCTACTCCAGCCCAACCATTTTCCCAGCTTGATGGCATCTTTCTTATGCTCTCCCTGTACACCACTGTACCTCTGGGTCAGGGGAGAGCATTCCCAGCAGATACAGGTGGAAAAAAGAGATTATTCACTGAAAAAATGACTAAGTTGCTTTCGGTGTTGCTCTCTGGGCAAGGCAGTGTCTGGATTCTGCCTGAGCTCTCTATGAGGCAGGGGCAACAAAGCCCCCATGGCATATGGGGAAAAATACCAGTTCCTCACTGACAAATAAACACAGCAGCATTTTTTTCCAGCTCTTTTTGGCTGGAGCCCAGAACTGGATTCAGGCCCAAATACCCATTTTTAGATTTTTGATACTGAATGATTTAATGATACTGAGGAAGGCAGGGGCCTCATGAAATCCCATTCAGCCATTTGAAAACCCAATTTCCTCACAGTTTTTCAAACAGAGAAAGTTTTGATCAGATGTGGTTTGATGTTGAGTTGACACCTGAACCCAGGTGGCTAGAAGGTTAATGAAGAGCAATGAGTCCCCACAGTCACCTAAACTACCCACACTCTGTGATTACTTGGCTTCAGGTTTATAAATTCTCCCCAAATCCACATTAAGGCTGTCAGTTCTCCCCTCCCATTCAGCATTTTCTCCTTTTAGGTCTGCAGCATTTTTCTCCACTCTTTATTCCCTTCTCCCTGCACAGTTTTATTTGCCTTTGCCAAGGAAATGGAACATAATGCAACTTTGCAAAGTTCTTTTGCAACTATAAATTTCCTATACTCCCCCTGCTAGACTTGGGTGTGAAGACGGAGTTCAAAGCAATGCTAGTCTCATTAAAATCCCGTGAATTTGACAAAAGATCTGTGTAGGACTGCAAGGATTCATTGCCAAAGCCTGCTTATCAAGAGGACAGAATTAATTATGAGGTTATGGGCCCCACCATGACCTCCACCACGAGTGAGGGAGGCACAAGCATTGCCCGAGGGGCACACAGTCCTACCTGAGGTGAAAAACCGTGCTGGTTATTAGTTTTGATGAGTAGTGTAACTGCAGAAAATGTGGGAAGATCAGAAAAGCCAAGAAATCACAGGAGGAACTAAAGACAACATGAGATTGATTTCTGTCAGGGAAATAAGAAGTGAACAAACCAGTGATTATATTGCTGTACCTTGCAGAGTCATGGGGAGGAGTGGAAGGAAGAGGCTCCTATTCCCAGAAAGCCCAGGGTGGGTTACTGCTGTGCTGTACACTGAAAACCAGCAGTCATACTCCCCCAAATTTAAGATAAATAAGGGGAACTCACACAAGAGTAAACAAGAAGCTGGGTATTTTGCAAACTGATTAAAAGAAAGCTTTAAAACAGCAGATCATAGCTCCACAGGTAAATAAATTATGTGGAAGCTGCCCAGGAAAACGATGTGCAGCAGCAGCAGAAACGTCAGTGGCACCCGGGTGAGCAGTACCAGGAGACTGAGGGCAAGGGGAGGTGCTGCTCAGCAGAGCCACGATGCAGCAGGTTCTCTGGGAAAAAAACAGGGAAGATGTTGCCAGCCAGGACCTTGCTCACAGAGGCAAACTTCAGCAGGAGCTTAAAATCCAGCCCCAGAAGAGGATCGCAAGGTCACAGCCCGCAGCAGGGAGCACTTGCTCAGACACAGAACTTGACCAGCCTCAGCGCGAGGTGCTGCTGGCACGTCTACAGGAATTTCCTTTGCTTTTTAAATGCAGCCATGCATGTCCACAAGGGTCAACCCCCACCTTGAATAACTCAAGAACTCAGGGCCTTTAATAATACTGTTCATTGCAGACTACAATTTAACCTCTCTGTGTAAATGACAGGCAAGGGCAAGGCGTGGCTCTGCTGATGGTGCAGCAATGAGCCCATGGGAAACAGAAAAGTCATCCCAGGGCAGCAGCAGTGGCAGCTGGAGCTCTTTGCTAATTGCTGAGGACAACCAGGGACCTGCCATTTGCTTGCTGCCTTGCTGTGTCTGCGTGTGGGAAGGGTGAGGGCACGCTTGCACTCTGCCTGGTTTGCAAACAGCACAGGGGGAAAAGTTCAGCTGGAACGCCTGAGCTGGAAAAAAGCCGCTACATATGAGAATTAGTAACACAGCTTTCTTCTTAACTGCAGCTACTAAAGACTCCAGAGATGTGTTTGCCTAAGCAGGTAATGCTCTGAGCCATTTAATGGTGCTGGCCCAAAAGCAGCTGCCAGGGGCCTGTAACATCTGGGGAGTGAGCAAGGCCAGAGTGTCTCTAGCACATTCAGCCCCTGCTCCCAGCTATTCCAGCAGGGTGCAAACACCAGGAATGTGACATGGCCTGAAAACACACACATCCCCATCTACTTGTGCAACAGCCAATGCAGCAGTGGGACATTGAGACACTTCTTTCTTTTGGGAGGCCAGAGTGTTTCTCTAACCCTTCTAGCCCTGAGAAGTCTGGATGCTTCCAAGGAGCTCATGTTTGTTCACTCCAGCCTCACAACCTGAGGAACCCACTCGAGGAGCCCAGGGAAGCTGAGGATTTGTTGTCTCCATGGGTGCAAGGACCTGGATCTGCTTCCAGATGCTCCCTCTGGAAAAAGGAAAAGGTGTGATAGGCGCATGCAAACCAACAAAGATTTCCTTATGTATCCCAAGCACCAAATCCACATTCAAAGCAGGCTCTCTGTGGATGCTCTGCACAGCTGGACTCTCACATGGGTTTGTCTGCAGAGCTCTCACAGTCTGAGACTCTGCTTTGCAGCCAGATTTTTGTATTCTGTGCTGATTTCCCAAGGGTCTTCATTTGGGCTTATCATCCCCACAGGGATCAATAGGACTGCAGCTGCTGTCCTAGCATCTGCAGCCAGCTCTGCTGAGCAGCAGTGTGGTCTGCTGGATAAAGCAGGGGCTGGGAGCCAGGAGCACTGAAAGCCATCTCAGCTCTGCCAGGAGCCTCTGCCAAGGGCTCAGTCAGGCTGATCAGTGTCTTCAGAGCCACGCAAGGCATGTCCCAGCCGGGCACTGGCATCGGTGACCTCGTGTCCTGATCACCAGGAGAGCACAGGCAGGTCCATCCCTTCCACATCCCATCCCAGCCCCTCCCTTGGCTCTGACTTGTGAAGCTCAGCGCTTAATGCCAACAGCATCCGTGGCCAGGATCAAGTCAGAGGAATGGAATTAAAATAGCCAGGGTGGGCCTACATTGTGGCAATGGGCAGGTAGCTATCTCCTCTACCCCAGCTCCGTATTTTAGGACAGGCCTGGGAAGGAGTCCTTCTGTAGAGAAGCCTGGTGGCTGCAGAGCCAAGCACTGCTCGCTAGCAGAGCCTTTCCAATCTCCCCGAGTGCTTCTGGCCTTTGCCAACCTCTTGGAATTCCTTGGAATTACAGGTCCAAGGAACAGCCATACCAGAGACCAGTAGCCACCTAAGGTGATGTGGACCATAACTCTGGGTTAAAATCTTTGATTAGCATCAGCTGTATTCCTTTTTGTGGTGATCCTGTGATCCACACTGATGCACACTTCACGGTTTGCCACCACCTTCTAAGGATCTATACTAATGCCTCCCTGTCCTGCTTCACTCTTCTCTCCACGTCACTGTGCTCAGAGGCATTCAGGCATGATTAGCAGCAGCAAAACTTTGTTACTTCAAGTCTATAAGGATGCCATCCTAGCCCCTTCAATCTGGAGGAGCTGGAACCACAAGAAAGTACCCTTGTCCCCCAGTCACTGCACACAGCCACAACAACATCACCTTGGGGTGCCACTGGAGCCAGGCCCACTGGGACATTTCCTTGCTACCATGCTCCTTCAGCTGTAATAACACTCCAGTGGAAAAGTTATGGAAGCACTTTGCCAGGTGCCTGTGTTTGCAGTGATGGATTCTGCATCTGGTTATTAACCTATTGCAAAAGCTCAGTGTTATCTTGCATGGAAGCAATATTAAGTTAAACAGCTGTTGATAACTTATCTCCCATTATCCACAACTTCATTCAAGGCCAATATTTGCTCACATCCCAGAAGCATTGCTGCATTCCCAATGGCCCTGTTTATGGAGTCAAATGAGAGCAATTTTTAATAGGTCTGAGGCACTCAGAGGACCATGTTACCCAATGCCTCCTAATCGTGCAACATGAGAAAACTCTGCAGGAGTTTTACGAGGCCTGGACATGGTGCACCATCTGCAGAGGAAAGCTAATCTGGACAGGGAAACCTACGTGGAAGAGGAAACCCAGCTTTGGGAGCATCTCCTGCAGCCACAAAGGTGCTGACCCAAATTCCCCACCGCCTGCATCCTGCACCGACCACTTGCCATGCTGCT
Source organism: Lonchura striata (assembly GCF_050655825.1). Classification (NCBI taxonomy): domain Eukaryota; kingdom Metazoa; phylum Chordata; class Aves; order Passeriformes; family Estrildidae; genus Lonchura; species Lonchura striata. The sequence goes on along the minus strand of NC_140710.1, from coordinate 32,038,487 downwards.
GTTTCTCATCCTTCCTCCCTCAGAAGGCAGGTCAGCCATGGGCCAGCAGGTCCCAAAAGGTCCCAGCCACCAGTGTGACCCTTTCACTTCCCTTTTTCATCCTCTAAGTCGACCAAAGGATCAGAAGCGACATCCTCTGCCACTTCACTCAGTCACTCAGACTACTGTAGGTAGGTTACTCTTAGCTGAACAAAATAATTCCCTGGGTTTTCGTTGCGGTCCCTGTCAGGAGTGTGTCAGTGGTTTGCTTCACGGTATTTTTCCAGGGAGTCCATTCTCCTCTTTATTACTTTTGCTGATGCTATCACAGTGTGGCAAAGCCTTAGGCAGTCTTAGATCCCGCAGTGCTGGGCATGGCAGAAGCAATGATCAGAGAACAGAATTTGCATTCAAAAAAATTAAATCTCCACTGTATAACTTCTCCCACCACTATCAAAAGGACTGGGATGGAGACTGGGCATTCTGGGATGAGTTCCCAGGCATTTCCCACCCACACAGGCACTGCCACACGCTCAGCAGAGCTCCTGCTGTTCTTGCTTCAAGTTTTCAGGTGTGAAGGCAGTTTCCCAGTAAGCTGCACAGCCCGGGCTCCACTTACGACCTCTCCTCTCCACACCACCAATGATCCACACTGCAACGAGAAATCAGATTGTGGCAACTACTGGACTGTTTTATGGTGCCACTGGAGCTGGTGGAGTCAGCAGAGCTGAACCCTGCTCTGTGAGGAAGTGGCAGCCATTGGAATGGCCAAGGACTGGCAAGAGACTGTAGTTAAAGCCGAGTCTAAACTGCAAGTGGCAGGTACATTTTAAGTGTGTCCCTTGACTCAGTACCCAGCTGTGGTGAGTTTATAGCCTTTGATATTGTTACATTCATCATAAGGAATCTCCCAGTTCCTTGGAAATACAGCATCAAGCTCTCCAGGGCTGGTTTCAGTAGTTTTATTCCCAGGTAATAGCCCTCTCCTGCATTTATAGCTATGTCTAGACACATAGTAAGGAAGGTGCTATAAACGCTTGATGGAAAAACCCTGTCTACCTCCTAATTCCTGCATTTCACACCCCGAGCATGCACAGAGTACATGGTTGTAAAGCCTGTGCTCACACACCTTCCCATGCCACCAGCCCTGTGTGACAGCAGCTCACTGTCCCTAGCACAGGGACACAGCTGGCCCAGCCCAGAGGGTGGCAGGGGCAGGAGGCTGTTTGCTCAGGTCCTACGTTCTGCCTCAAGAAAATGGCCAGGTGAGAAGAAAAGAAGGAAGAGAGGCTGCAAATCCCCTTGGGAAGATGCAGCAAGAGCAGCCCTCGTGGCATTTCTAAGCACTGCCCTTCCAAGCACCAAGGCAGGACAGTGTGAAGAGGAAGAAATCAAACTGATTTGTAAACAAGAGGAAGGAGAGGATGCGTTTATTCCTTTTCTGGGGATGCTGATTCAATATTAATCAAAACCAAGAAAATCAACATATTGGAATGAAATCCTACAATGTTCAAGGTCTCTATGAATGTCAAAAAATCATTCATTAAGTTAAATACTGTGTTTAATGCACCCATAATTCCAGTTATACCTCATGTAGAGTCTGACTACCTGTTTTACACCTTCCCTGGGCACTGAAAACAACTGGGGCCTCTGAGCAGGGTGAGAGTGGTGAGGGTGAATACACGCTGAAGCCTGGGGATGACCCCGTGTCCCTGAGACAGGGCACAGCACGGGGAAGGAGAATGAAACCACAGCCCTGTGGAACATGATGGTGGTGCTGACCAGGACCAAGCACACATGGGAAGGGGCTTGGGATGGGGCTGATTAGCAACATCCCACCTCAGCCAAAACACAGAATCATAGAATCATTTAGACTGGAAAAAACTGCTAAGGTTGTAGCATCCAACCACTAACCTAGCACTGCCAAATTCACCACTAAATGACATCCCTAAGTGGCACATCTTTTAAATTCCTCCAGGGATGGTGACTCAAACACTTCCCTGGGTAGCATGTTCCAGAGTTTGACAATCTTCCATGAAGAAGTTTTCCCTAATATTCATCCCAAACCTCTCCTGGTGAACCTTGAGGCCATTTCCTCTTGCCCTGTCATATACTACCTGGAAGAACTGGGCAACACCCACCTTTTTAGAGCCTCTTTTCAGGTGGTTGTAGAGAGCTGTAAGGTCCCCCCTGAGCCCCCCAGCTCCAGCCTGAGCCCCCCAGCTCCCTCAGCCACTCCTCATCAGATTTGTGCTCCAGACTCTTCACCACCTTTGTTGTCCAGCACCTCAATGTCCTTCTTCAAGTGAGTGGCCCAAAAATGAACTCAGACAAAACAGAGAGGTAGTCAGGGACTGATGAGTGAGCTTGTGACCCACCTGGGGTGACTCTGCTGCCAGCAAAGGTGGTGGTGCCAGTTGTTGTCGACTGTTTTTCAGCTCTTATGTGTATTAATGCACTGCACAGCACTTGGAACCTTCAAGATAAAAGGTACTTTCACCATCACTTCAGTGGCTTGTTTCCTATTATAGGTCTGGTTTTGACACTCCCCCACCCTCTTATCTAACTTTCTCTACAAAGCTCTTCTCACTTTTTCATCTCTCTTCTGTGGTCCCTAGCCAGGGGAAAAAAAACAACAAAACAACAAAAACAATACCAACGTATTTGTTTCCTATTCGGAGAGCTTGAGCTTAGTCAGACAGTGATCTAGAGACGGGAGACTTTCACAAAGGTGACTCTGTAACAAAGAAATATGCGCACTTTGCTGTAAACTCCTCTCTTCAAAATGGCTTGGTACTTAAGGAAAAAAGGCCTTTGTTTTTTCTCTTTTTGTTTTTAACGAGCCTAGTGAATGTTTTAATTAAGTTGGATAGAAATTTTCACAGCGACTTGATGCGAAAATGGGAGCCTTTAAGAGTCGCCTTTGATGCTTGAGTTATGTTTTAAACACTTGATGAGTCCTGCAGAGCTGGTAATCCTTTTAGCATAGCTAATAGCTGTTGCTGAAGTGCTCCTGAAATCCTGTTTTCTTTCTGTCTTCCGGGCTGGAGGCTCCTCCAGAATGGCAGCAGTCCACCCTGGAGCTGTTGGCAGCTGCCAGACCCAGGAACCCGCACACCACTGAGGACACCTGAGGACCCCAGGGCTGGTGGATCTCTGAAGGCAGCCACGGGGGTCTTCCCACACACGTAACAGGGTGATGTTGGACAGCTCCAGGATCCCCCGGCAGGAACGCCACATCCCGATGGAATTTCAGAGTTGTGCCAGGGGGAGGTCAGAGGAGTTCATGAGACCCCTCCTCACCGTCACCCTCCTGCATGGGTCACCTGCAAGAACTGGTGCAGCAGGAGCTCAGGAATGAACCCCCGACCCTGCACTCAGCAGTGGAGCACACACTGCAGCCTTTGTGTGCCATCCTCTGCTGTGTTCACTGTAGCTACCTTAAAATAAGATTTTTCATTATCAAATATTTTGAGTTCAGCTCTCTCCAGATTTGGCAAGCCACCCTACACCTTGTAAACAGGCTTTCCTCTGCTCTCTAGCTCCGGATTTGCTTGAAGGATAGGTAGCAAACTGACTTTGGGGAAATGCAAATGCCTTCCACAAAGGATGCTGCAGGGAGAGATGAAAGCCAACTCCATTTGCATTAGTTCTGTAACTGGATGTTTTCCCTCTCCCGTTCAGACTGTAGTTCACACACACACACACACACACACACACACACACACACACACACACACATTTTTGCCACTGAGCTATTTGTCGTCAGCTGCTCCTCCCAGGAGTTTTGAAGAAATCCCCATTTACACACAAAGCTAGTTGTCAGGGCACCGGCAGCAAGCTGCACAGGCAGAAGGAGCATCCCGGGAGCTGGGATTCAGCAGAGCCCTGCTGTGGCCTTTTGGGCAAGTGCCACCTTGCTCTGTACCCCCGTGCACACCCCGAGCCTGCAGCAGCACCAGCAGGACCCTCCTGCCACCGCCCCCGGGCAGCATTGCTGTCAGAATAACTACAAGAAAACCAAGTTGATGATCTCCAACCCGGTGCACAGGCTGCGCTTTTAGGTGTTCCACAGCAAAATAGCAAGCTCTCAGTTTGTTAAAGCAGAGAAGCAGACACAGGAAAGCACTCTCTCTCTGGATCCATGGGCTAAAGAACAGAATGAGCAGGCTGTCTCACAGGTTGGTGTGTGTACAGGCACTCCTGGGGATGGATATTCACGCCACTGCTGCTGCTGCCTCTCCACAGCAAGGGCCCAGATCCGCCTCTGCGCTTCCTCTGAAGAGCTCCTTGGGCTGCCTGCAGGGCACAGCAAGGCACCCAGAGCCCCACGAGGACACGGGGAAGCAGCACTGGGGACTCGGTGCCAGACTCGAGCTCCAGCTGAGTTGCTGTGCCAAGCCATGCTCACTTCCCTCAGCGCATCACTCTGAGACCCTCCTCCACCATTTGCACAGCTTTCTGTATGTATTTCCCTTATTATTTTTTAAAGAGAGCAGAGGGATGCCTCTCTGGCAGCAACCAGAGGAGTTTAAGAGTAGTTATGCTCAGGCAGCCTTTGAAGCCACCGAGGTAAAGGGGATGGGGCTGGAGATCCTAGTAGTGCTAGCATCCTAACCAGAGGCGTTTCTGGCTTAAACAGTCAGCCAAACATCTTCTTTCATTCTGACAGCAAGAGCTTTGCATCGGGAAACAGATAAAAATACAGGGAAACTGATAAAAACCCAGTTTATATTCAGTCCCGTCTACTGTTGGTTGCGGCAAAACCCGTAGAGAGCCCTAAAACTGCAGAATCTGTGCTTATTTCACCTTACGTTAGCAATGCTCAGGAGAAGGGGATTTCTGAAGGAGGATTTTTACACGCAGTGATCAGACCCCCGTACTCACATACGTTCTTGCAGATAAACCCAGGCCACCCTTCGGTACACAACAGGCAGCTGGGAGAAAGCCCGGTGCAGCCTGTGATCCATGTCCACAGGGCACATCCCGCAGGCAGGATGCAGCCCCGCTCAGCATCAGGAGATCGAGGAGATGGGCAGATGGAGGAGCCGTGCAGGACCCGCGGGGCACAGCCAGCGTGGGAGGCATGGAGGGGATCCTGCCGGGACTGGGTGCCGCTGTACGTGAAGGTGGCTCACAGCTAGAGCCACCCAGGTTCCCGGCACAAACCACCACGGGACACCAAAATCCTCGTGCCAGCTGCCCGGCTGCCCGAGGAGGAGTGTGACAGCGGCATGTCCAGAGGGAAGATTCCAGGTGTGACACGTCCCCAGAGCAGGAGCACAGGAGTGGTGTCCCCAGGCGATGCGCTGGGCTGAGCACACCTTCCCTTCCGCAGGGCAGAGCCACAGATCGATACCCCACGCCCACGGGAAGTCACAGCTCAGCCGCACAGCCCGTCTGCACGGTCGATGGCGACAGTCTGCCACCGTGCAGGAAAAAGAGGGAAAAGGCTGCAAACAGGGATCTTCCACGCGCAGGGAAGCACCCCGGTAAAATCCGCACCCGATGGCCCCGGCAAGGCCGGACCCCCAGCAGCACCCATGGCCCTTGGGGCACATCGGGTCTGCGGCGGGCAGCGCCGCCGCGAGCGGGGTAGGAGAGGGAAAGTCCCGCTCAGAACATGTTCAGCACTCTCAGGGAAACCTGACCCCCTCCTCATGTCCCCGGCTGTGCTGCCTCTCCCGTGGGCTATGGCCCCTCTCCCTTACTCGCTTTCCGAGGCCGACTGAGAAGGGAACTCGTTCCCAAGGCGGAAACAGGAGCATCCCGAGCCTCCCGACACTCAGCCCTGCCACAAGGCTGGAAGGAGTCCGCGTTCCCTGTGGAGAACCGAGCTCCAAAGCGGTGCTCAGCCTCCAGCCGAGGCCTAGCGGGGAGCATCCCCAGGAGCGGGACGGGCCCCGCGGGGCGAGACACCCGCACCCTGAGCAGCAGCGGGCTCCGAGCATGTCCTTCGGGGCTCCCCCGTCCCACCGCTCCCTCCCGGGGCTCTCACCCCGAGGCCAGGTTCCCCGAAGCCAAGTTGATCCGAGAGCAACAGAACCTTCTCCGGCAGCAGCCCGAGGAGCCGACTCCGCTCTCTGCCCTGCCCGGGCCGCATCCCCCCGGTCCCGAGCGGGACCCCGGGCCGCGCCGCTGTCCCGCCGGGGGGCTCGGGGCTGCGGGCGCAGGGGGAGCGGAGGGGAGGACGACGGCGGGCGGGGGCGCGCAGCCGGGGCAGCCCCATCGCTGCAGCATCCGCTAGGGGAGCGGCGGGGCGGCGCAAACGGGGAGCCGGTGCCCGCTGGGACCGCAACGGGGGAAACTTGTGCCGCGTCCGGAGCCCGGCGAGACGATGCCGCGGCGGATGAGGGGGGATGCGCGGAGGGCACGGCGAGGCCCCCGGGTGCCCCCGGCAGTGCCTTACCTGCCGGGCCGCTCCGGAGGCTGCAGTCCGCGCCGTAAATCCGTGTGCCGGGTGCGGAGCCGGGTGCGGCGCCGGGCGGGCGGGCGGGTGCCCCCCCGGGGCCGAGGAGCCCCGGCCGCCCGGCGCTCAGCGCCGCCGCCCCGCCTCGCCGCCCGCCGCCCCGCCTCGCCGCATCGCCGCCGCTGCCGTCGGGGGATGCGGCCGCCCCGCCGCCGCTCGCCGCCCCGCGCCGGCCCCGCGCCGCGCTCCGCCGTCCGCGGGAGGCGCTGGGGGCGGGCGGGGGGCGGCGCGGCGAGGGGGCCGTGCCCGCCGCCCCTCCGCCCCGCGCCGCCGGCGCTGCGGGCACCGGCCGCCGCCGGGAGGGGCCGGCGGTACCCCCGGGCCGCCGCTCTGGCCGCCGCTCCGGCCGCAGCCCCGTCCCCCGGGATCCCCGACACCGGCAGCCGGGGGTTTCTCCACCGCCATCCTGCAGCCAGGGTCCCGCATCCCCGCTCTCGGCGTCCGGGAGCAAACCGGCCTCCGGGAACCCGTCCCTTTGTCGCTGGGTCAGGGACTCGTTCAAGACCAAGTCCCTGGGTCAGGGAACCCACCCCTGGGACCGAAGAGCGGCATCAAAATCCCAGACCCTTTGCCTCCTTCCTCCCGCCTCCATCGCTGCGCTGCTGTCAGTCCCTGAGCCCTGGAGTCCTCAGCGCCGACCTCTGGAGCCGACGCCGCTGGCAGAGCCCAGGACTCCTTGTCCCTACCCTGGGGAGCCCTCTGGTCATCTCCAGAGCCCAGGACACTGGAACTCTCCTGGCTGCGCCCGGGGTGTGGCTCAGCCAGGTCTGAGAGGAAATGGGAAAGAGGCTGCCCAGTCTTCTCCCGTCCCGCACAGCCCACGTCCTCACAGCAGAGAGCGCACGCCATCCCGCCGGCAGCACAAGTCAGGCTCATGCCCTGCCTCAGTACCCATTTTGCAGTGCCCCTCCTGCCCCAGCTCTGAACTTCCTACCTCTCCTAGCCCTGTCCAGGCACACGTACGATCCTTTTCCGGGAACATTGCTGCAGCAGCTCCAACCCCAGGGCACTGAAACCACCCTGTCATAAGTGGGCTTTGCGTGTGGGTGACTGGGATGGGAATAGATGCTGCAAGAAATCTCTTAACTCGTAGATTTTGGCTTTTGACAGCAGCATCTGAAGAGTGGTGAGCCCCGTCCTAGACATGTAGCCTCAGACAGAGTTTTCCTGGGGCGCAGAACTGGTGATCTAGGAGAAGTGACTCCTTGGTTGGCTGTCCTCATCACCGAAGATGTGCAGCACTGAGAACCGAGGAGCAGAGGGACACCAGGCTGAGCCCTGCTCGAAGGCTCACAGTGCTTCACTGGGCGGGAGCCATTTCACCTTCACACCCTGCAAAGGGAAGAATTGTCCCTTCAGGCAGGAATGGGGGACCCTTCTGGGATGCAGAATTGTCTGGCCCAGGGGCTCCCACTCCTCCCAAGCTGCAGCTGCCCCTGTCACAGCTGACTGCTTCAGCTCCCTGATGTGGCTACAGTTCTGGGATGCACTGGGATGCTAACTGGGGGGAGTGTTAGCAAACCCAGAGAAGCCAAGTGCTTCTGGAGGTAAAGCCTGGAGGCTGCTCTGCAGCAGGTCACCATGCAGAAGCTGGGTGTCTTTACAGCCTCTTGCCTGTAGTCAAAGCTGCTCCAGCTGAAATAACCCTGTGGAGTTATGAATGGGACTTTGTGAGAAGGGAGCCCTCCCAGGCAGTGGGATGAAAGCAGATTAAGGCTGCAAGTGTATTTAGATGAATATGAGCTTAATCCATTAACCAGATCAATCAAAGCTGCAAGTGATGCTTTTCTCCCTGGACTCTTGCTGTTCCTGTGCCTGTTCACTGCAGGAAAAGAAGCTCTGCCTGGCATGTACAGCAGCTTCCCTCCTACATCTGGACTCACTTTATCTGTGCAAGACAGCCACAAACCTAATTTCCAACCATATTAACAAGCAGCGCTGTAGATTGCCATGAGGGACCTGTGTCCATGCCAAGTATGGCAGGCAGGCCTCACTTCTGAGTTGGAGCACCAGTGTGGTTGGCATGGGAAGTCTTGCAAAGCAGGGCAATTTGGAGATATCTCTGTGCAGTTCTGGTCACTTATCACACTTATGCTGAATTATGCTTCACTTTTAGAGACTCTAATTGTGTTACTCCAGCGAGGCAAAGCCAGCTCTTATGCTAATTTGACTATTTGTTAGTCTCATAACCCTTACTTACATTTACTATGCAGCTTAATATTGTCAACATGCCTTAATTTTGGTGTGAGAGTGCTTTTATGGGGAATTATAACAGTAGAGGTTAAATTGCACAAATGCAACTTCCCAACAGGTCCATAACTGTGGAGTTTATAGCTGAAGAGATTTGTACATCATCATACCTGACCTTATGCAGACCGCTGGTTACTTCTGCATCAGGTTTTGTGTTTGACTTGGCCATATCTACTCATTTATTCAGCGAGGGGTGTTTCCAGATTACTTGTAAGCCCTGCTGAGCCCCCTGAGACCATGTCTCTCCATACCACAGGTCTACACTTCCTCACCTCCCAAGAGTGCTGAGTGACAGGAGACTTTACAGAGCAGGCAGCACACAGGGCATGAGCTCAGAGATCTTAACTGTGAGTGAGCACAGGGTCATTTGAGCCAGTGTAGAACAAGGTTTATGGATCTTAAGGGTCCCTGTTTGGAAATACACATTAGTTGGTTGTCTGTGTCATAAATCTCCCCATTTATCCTGCTCGAGCTGGATGAATAATTGGAGAGAGGTTTGTGGTTAATTGATTTGCTGATCAGTGGAAAGAAATCATGAATAATTTATTAGATGAATATTCCTCACCCGTCCATAAAGCTGGTCAGTTACTGAAAATAATTCGTTGCAAACACTCAGTTTTTCAGCCAATGGCTTTGTTCATTTGCAAAACACTTCAGACTTCTCACCCTCCAGAGCCGGTCCCCATGGATTTCTCCTGGGCTCCAGGAGACAGAGGCTGTTCTTCAAAGCAGCCTGAGGACTTCACCATGGCTGGTCTGTCCATCCACTCCTTCACAGTTCACATTGCAAAACTCTCTTTTCCTCCCCATGTCTTTGCAGGCACAGATCATCCAGGCTGCACAGGACTTTCCAAGGGGGAGTTTACTGACACCCACCACTTGGGATCAAGGCATTGAGCAGTTTTGCCAGTGGAAGGGGAGGATGCAGGTGCAAGTGTCTGTGACACTGTCAGCTATGACACCATCAGCTCCTGGCTCTTTCTGCGCAGCAGTTCTGCTGTCTTGGATGAGTCTCACACAAGGTGGGACCCATGAAGCCAACCTTTGGAGCAGAGGTGCTGCCTCTCACACAGCTGGGCCAGCTAAGGGACAGAATAGACAGAGCAAAGGGCTGGGACAGGCTCAACAGAGGAGGAACATCCTACACCAGCCAAGCCCTAATTCCTTTTTCTAAGCATAAACCCTTAAGCAGGCCACTCAAGCATGTCATTTTTCCTGTACCTGCACAAGTCCTGGTCCTTCCTTTGCAGACATCCTTGCAGGACCTGGCACAGTAATCAGGCAAGACCTGCACGGCTGCTTCTTCTGGGTGCTAAAAAAAAAAAAAAAAAAGTGTTTGGTTTCTCTAAAATGCTTCTTGATGTTATTTGCCTCCTAGAAGAAATCCTATCAGCTTCTCATGTGGTTCTCAGATGTGGTGGTGGCAGCTCTCCTCCCTCCTCTTTTTTCACCCCACAGCAACACACAGCCACCCTCCCCGTTGAATTAACATCATCTTTCCTCTGCAATATCGTCTGGGAGTGACTTTTTTGGCTCAAAATCGCAAATTTGTTCTCTCCCGTGCTGGGGATTCCGAGTAGCAGGAGTCAGGATCTGTCGGGAGCATATGCAATCCTGTGCCAAGCTGCACTTGTTTGGGAATGAGGATCTCCTCTTCCCGTGGAGCCGGGGGCGATGCAGGAGCCCCTACAGAAGTCCTGCTGTGTTTAAGCTTAATGGGATAGGATACTACGAGCACATCAGCGGTCCCTGACGAGGCGGGGAGAGCTTCCTCCCCATGGGAACCCCATGAGTTTGTGCCAGCATCCGCAAGCCTTGTGTGGTTTGGGGGAGTGATTTTTGTGGGAGCTCAGCAGCCTGCCAGCCTGGAGTGGTGAATGCCCTGGGAGCTGAGCTGGCTCTGCTGCTGCGGGAGCCTCGGAGGACTGTGCCCGCCCGCTCGGCAGGAAGTTCACAGCCTGGCACCGCGGGGCTAATTTCATTATGCAATATTTGGAGCCAGAGTCAGGACTTTAATTATGTCTTTCCTCTCCTTGCTGGCTCTCAGCAAAGTCACGTCTGCGCTGCTCTGTGCGATGCTCAGCCGCGCCTGTGAGAAAGTGGGGTCGTTGCCCAGCGGGGAGCTGGGGATGGAGGCTGCACATCCAAGGAAGGGTCTTTGCGGTTGCAGTCCCTGCTTTGGGTGCTTACCCGGTCACTGGTCGCTGTTGCCGGACTGGGAATTCGCATGTGGTCCTTGTGACTCGGAGAGAAGGGATGTGTGCCTGTGGCTCTGTCGGAATGTGCCCCGAGCCGCAGCAGCTCTGCTGCTGTGAGCAGCCCTCAAGGGTCGGGATGCAGCCTGGGATGCATCCCCACTCACAGCAAGTACCCCTTTTCCTTCCTTCTCTCGGGGCTGTTCTCCCCCTTGTTGCTTCCAGGGATGGCCAGCCCTGGCGGCTGGGGAGTGCGGCTGCCGGGGCCGCTCCACCAGCTGGATTTACGGTGCTTGAACGGGTTCCTCCCTTCCCCTCGCAGCAGATGCTCCGTGTAAATCAGCGCCGCAGATGAGCCGCGTCGCTCTGCACCAGCTGGGACTTCTGGCCCTGGAAGGCTCGGCTCCAGCCTCCAAAAAATACACCAAGACATCCACCCGGGCTGAGCAGGGAGGGCAGCAGCTGCTTGCCAGCACAGCCCGCTCACCCAGAGAGGATCCTGCAGCCTGTGCCTGTGTTGGGTGAGCCAGCGTGGTCCCCAGAGCGATGGAGAGGAGCTGTCTTGTGTGTGTGCATCCTTCCTGGGGGATAAAGGGCTCTGGGAGAGATGTCCTGAATGCCCACCCCGCCTCATCGCCTTTATCTTTGCAGTGCTTTGGAGAGAGCTTGCCTGGAAGCAAAGCACTGATGCGTGGGCATTTTTCACCTTCGGATTTGCCGTTGAGCTTGTTTAGATGGAGGATCGCCTTAATGGTCCAGGCTTAGTAGAAAGAAAGGAGAAAGTTTGTTCAAGACAACTTAATTGATCTTAATGAGACAGGAAGGGCTTTGTGCTGCAAACACCAGTGTTTGTTTTGTGAGTTTAATGCATTTTCTGGCTGGGTTTGATTACTCTGGGGAAGTCCTCTGGCCTAATAAACGGAGCCATAGGGAATTAGAACTGACAATTTCAGTTGTTGCTCTCAGCCCAAAAGAGCTCAGCCTTCCAGAAGGGAAACAGAACTGGGGAAAAGGTAATTTGCAATGGATTCAATTAGCTCCCAGTTATCAGCCAGCTTTGGCTCTGGCTGGTGGGCAGCAGCCAGGGCTGGGTGCCCAGGGACAGGGCACATCGACTGGTGTCCTCCAGTGGGGTGACACCGAGCCCACGTGGGCACCCAATACAGAGCTGGTGCTCCCAAAGAGCCAGGAAAATGCAGAAAGCTTTGTGGATTTTATGTCCAGCTGATAATGATGAAAATGGTTGTTGTCAGAAGAAAAATTCTTTTTCAAACCCTGGGCATTTGGATCGTGACTCTCCTAGAAAATGGTGTAATTTCTGCTTTCCTCTACACAGAAAAATAGAGCCACAATGTGGTTTTGTGCTTTTTATTGGTATCTCCTTAAATGGAGGGGGGGGAAATGACTTTGAATCTCATAGCTGCTGCTGAAAAGGTGGTTCCCTGGACAGCAGTATTTCCACTGAGAGATTTCTTCTTGTCTGTTAACAGCTGCCTGTCCCCATGGGTTTCCTGGGGGGGACAACCATATCCAAACCTGTCCCAAGCCAGGGCTGGGAAAGGTTTGGATATGGGAGTTGGTGTGCTCATGCCAGTGATGCACCATGGCTGAGAAACACCCCTGGGGATGCCAAGACTTGGCTTGTCTTGTGGAAATGAGGGCAAGAAGAGGGGAGAGTCAAAGCACAGCAAGGAGGGGTTGACAAGGTAAAGCAAGGCAAGGCAAGGGAGGAATTGATAAGGCAAAGTAGTGGAGGGATAGGCAAGGAATGGTGCTGGGGGAAGGCCAACACAGTTCCCACAGCATCCCTCCAGTCACTGGGGTCAAGTGATGTCTTCTTATGGCAAGGCAAGGAGATGGTGGAAACACAGCAGCTTCTTAGTGCTTCCCTTCCACACAAGCAAAGCATGAAGAAAAGAAATCACTGCATGCTCTCCTTGCTTCCATCAGTTGGAGGGAAAAGAAAATGCTCATTTGACCCTCCCTCCTCTCCCTCCCTCCCCTCCCTCCCCCTGCTCCAACCCCATCCCTGTGGGATGCAGCCCGTGGCCAGTACACAGCTCTGCGCAGCTGTAGGGACAAGACAAAGCCACCTCCCTGTTGTGCCCAGGCTGTCCTCGCTGTCAGGACCTGCCGGAGCCGTGCCATGCCGCCCGGGGCTGGGGATAGTCCCGGCCCCAGGGCTGAGCAGCGCAGAGGGGCTGACCCGGGGACGCCGTGCTCTGCATCCCAGGGAACGCCACGGGAAGAGCAGAGACGGAGAGGAAGGTTATTTATGGCTGCAGGAGCAGTGGCAGGGAGCTGGCAGGCTGCTGGCTGTCACACAGCAGTGGCACGAGGGAGCCCACGCTGGGATGGAGGCAAGGCTGCTCCTGGCGGGCCATGCTCCACCAGCCTGGCCGGCTGCACTCGGTAGAAAAAGCAGGAATAGCCACTGCCCGTCTCTGCCTTTTCCACCTCACTACAGCTCTGGGTTCCAGTCCCCAGCACCCAATTGCTCAGCTTCCTTCAGAGCCTGGAAAATCTCTTTTGCTGCTTTCTTGCCCCCTTGGACAAGAGATTTGTTCTGCTTATCGCTTCTGCTTCCCAGACCAATTTTCTGCTTTTCACGTTGATTGCTATCTATTTTCCCACTCTGCCTGTTGGTGGATTTGGGGTTTTTATTGCTAATTACTCTTCCTGCTCTTCTGCTGGGGGAAATACTTCCCAGTCCATTTTTAACTGATGTTAAAGGCATTAAACAATATTTACTAGAGATCAACATTTTTAAATCAGTCAGTTTGGACAGGCTGCTTTGGCTTGCAGCTCTTGTCAGAGGCTAGTGATGCCCTGAAATACTCTCTTGTACCCAAACCTGTCAGGGCTGAGACAAGGCACAGTCTCACTGTGCAATTTATGGTTGGAGACCAAATGGCTGTGTAGGGAATGCACGGCTGGGGACTGTGGGCGAGACAAAAGCTCCCTGCAGAAGCCCAGGCAGCTGTAAAGTTGGGCTATATTTAATTTCAAATGCCTGGAGGGTTCCCGTTTGATTTCTGGGAGGATTTAAGTCTGAGAGCTAATAGGGATATAGTTGAGGAATATCTAAGGCTCTTTGCAAACAGCATACGGGCACCTGCTGAGCTTTTCAGGAGAAGCTGGGATGGTGCTGATTTCTCTGCTCAGTGAGGAGTAGTCCCAGGCAGGAAGAAGGCCAGGGGAAGGCAGGTTGCACAGGCTGTGGTGACTCCAGCACCACACAACCCCCAGGCAGGGCAGTGGGCAGGCAGGCATCAGTCCTAGCAAGACAAACTGCCCAGGAACAGCCTGGGAGGCCACCAGTGGTCTTTTGATGTGCTTTAGGAAGAGACAAATTATTCAGGCCCAGAGATGTCTGGGTCACAAGAACTTCTCTTTTGTGAGGGAGATCCATTAGTGAGGTTTATTGTTCCAAAACCCCAGCTGAAGCTGCTAGGCCAGCCAAGCCCTGGGGCTGCTGGCCTTGCTCCTCACCCAGCTTGGCCAGGCACAGGCCCAGGAAAGCTCTGCACATCAGTGCTCCTGCTCCCTGGGGGCTTTGCAGCCACTGGAAAACTTCAAAGAGTTTGGGAAATCTTGCCAAACTCTCTGTTAGAAGGTTGCAAGCTCAAGCATCAGAAATTAGGTAGGGCTAGTTTTATGGTAGTTGGTTTGACCTCTGTTCTGCCCACATCTACAGTGCCATGCAATGTTTAGTTAAATGACCGCTTACTCTTTCCTCCTGGGGCTTTTCACTCATTTCAGCACACATGGAGTAAAATTAAATTTCGTGTGAACCACAAATCTGGCCTTTCCCAACATTTCAGTACTTACCTCGCTGCCCGAGCAATGTTTTTTTTAGCAGAGCTTCTTTGTCTGTAGGATCTTAAATAATCTGGTATCAGTAGCAGTCCCACTGAATCAGTGGATCATTAGCTCCTGGCTGTAAGTGAGCAGCACATGGCATTGCTACCTTGCCTCTCCCAGCGTGAGGCTTTGCGTGTTGTGGGGCTTTTCTATTAAACTGCCTGGCTGGTAAATGCCCCAAGAGTCTCCTGATTCACATGCTGCAGACCAGGCTTCTACATTAAAAACTCATTTAAAGTTCCCTGGCAAAGTGTGTGAGTCAGAAAAGCTAAATTGTGTTAATTCTGTCTTGAATGTCCCAAGGATAAACAAGGCCAGGACGCTGCTCTCGGGTTCCATACCCTGCTCTGTGCTAATGTGCACTAATTTTCCTGGGGAGCTGGAGGTATCACTGTTGAGCAGGGCTATTACAAATAGGTTCCTGGAGCCTTGTGCAGGGGAAAATGAGTTTATTTTCCACAGAGAACATGGTGAATTTGCATCTCAATGAATGCTTTTTCCTTGAAGGAATATTTCATTATAGGAGAAATAAATTCTTCTTGTGGGTAAACTGCTCCAGCCACCTCACCTGAGGGATGTGTTTTCCCAGATCTTGCAGCCTCATGCCAGAGGTGCTGGCAGGGAAGCCCTGACTCTGCTCTGTGCTCTGATTGCACTGCACAAGGGGCTGGGCTGGAGATGACTTCTCTGATGGGCAGAGCCACCCAGTGTCTACCTGAAGCTGAAAATACCCCAGCAGCTGGAGCCAAGGGAGGCCAGAGGGAGGGGGCTGGGAATTTTAGCTGCATGGGAAGACATGGCTCTGGAAAGCAGCAGATAATTGTGGTGGTGATGAACTGCATGAATCATTTAGAAGGATGTAATCTTGCGCCATATGTTACGTGTCAGTATGTGGAGAACGTGTCACATCCATTAGGAGAATAATTGCACAGTTCATCTTTTCTGGGGAAAAAAAATCCTTCCTAGACTCAGCAGCATTTGCAGGGCAGAGACAGGCTGTGTTCCTGTGCTGGAGAGGCTGGGTACTGAGGGCAGGCACCTGAGGAAGCATCAGGGTGTGTCAAAGAAGAGAAACAACTGGGTGGGAAGGAGGGAGAGGAGAGGAAATACTGCTTCAGTAGGCTAAGAGGGCTAAATAAAACATGAGCCTTCCCCTGGGCATCTGTGAGGAGGTCAGGATGGATGCCAAGCCCTGGATGTAGGAAAGCCAAAAGCCTTTGAAGACTCACATCCTCCCCATTTCCAGCCAAAACTGCTCCCGACTCTGAATTTTGTTAAGGCTTTCCTGTGAGATGAAAAGCACCCCTGCTGCTGGAGATGCCCCCCTTGCTAGGCAGGGCTCTGCAGCCGTGAGGTGTCCCTGGGGCACTGTGCTGGAGAGCCCTGGGGAGCAGGGTGGGTGACACAGGCACAGGGCAAGCAGCTGTGTCCCCAGAGGACCTCCCATGCCGTGGGGCAGCGCGGGGCTGGCAGCTCCTGTGGGCAGCATGTCCAGAAGGGATGGCCAAGCTTGTGGCCGAATTGCCCTCCCGTGGGTGCCACGGCTCGGCCAGGAATTCGTTTTCATTAGCAGTTTTCCAGGCTTTTAGGCAGTCAAGCAGCCATGCCTGAAAGACTCTGGGGTGAGCTGTCATTACTGCACAAAGGTAGCTAAGCTCCTAAATCCTACTGATGCAAAGGAAAGAAACATTGGGAATGACCTGAGGCAAGGCAGAACCCATCTGTGACAGCCAGGGAAGGGCACCATCACCTTCCTCACACCTCTCTCACCCTACACCAGCAAGGCTGATGGTCCTTTCTCCCTCAGGCAGCTGACCTGGTGCAGCCTGCACCCTTCCAAATCTACCTGACCTGCATGGTACCCCATCCTCGCTGGGACTGCCCATACCATCCACCTCCTGACACCATTCCCCAGGCTCCTCTGCCTGCTTCTCCCTCCACAAGTGCCTTTATACATGGAGGAGCTAAAATCCAGCCCCAGGCTCCCCCAGTTGAGCTCTCCTGCTAACATTGGCTTGGCAGGTGAAGGTTACTGTGTAAATGAACTATATTTAGCCCCCCAGGTTTTTGCAAGACACTTGATTCAATCATTGCATGACATTTCTATTTTTAAACAATAATGGTGCCTAACATCAGTGAAGCTTAAGTCAAGAGGCCGAAAAATTGGCCAGGCTGGAAACTGCCACAAGCAGAGAGTCATCACCCGTGGCTGCTGCCACTGACCCAGGGAGGCCCCGGGATGTGCCAGACCAGGGGCAGGGAGCGATGCCAGGTGGAGAGCAGTGCCCAGGGGTGGTCCTGTGGGCAGGCACAGACCCCACACACACACACACACACTCGACTGCTGGATGGGACAAGGCTGCAGTTTCACTCCAGGAGGCACAAGGAGGGCTCTTGTGCACAGCCTCTCCTGTCTTGTGCTGCCCATCCCACTGCAGGGGGCTCCTGCCCTCTCTGCAAGTCCTGCTTAGCAGCTCTCACTGAGATACTTCAGATTTCTCATGTCTAATTCACCCCCCTGCTCCACCTCCTGCCAACAGCCTTAGCCCATGAGGCTCTTAAAAGTGCAGCAGCATCAAGACACCTTCAAAGTAAAACATTCCCTGCAGTGAGCAGGCAGCAGCTCCTCTTCCCAAAAATCCCAGCAGTCAGAGATGCTGAATCCCTCCCAAAATGAGCAGCCCTGTGGGTCAGGGCTCTGCTGAGCTCCCACATTGCCATCTTTGACTCTCCAGCACTGACTTCTGGGTCCAAAGGGCTGAAAAGAGTCACAAAAAGGAACGGTGGGCTGACTTTTCTCTCCAATCAATTTTTATACTTCTCTGATGGCCTGGAGTGTCCCTTGGGCCGTTAAGTGATAAATTGGCAAAAAAAAACCCAAACAAACAAACAAAAAAACCACCACCAAAACAAAAAACAAAACAAACAAACAAACAAACAAACAAACAAACAAAAAAACCAAAAAACCAAAAAAAGCTAGTGGGGTTTTGCTGTTTTTGTTTCCCTCTTCATGGCAGAGTACTGCAAAGGGCTTAACAAGCCACTAGGAAAGTTTTCATTCATCAGAAATTCGAGCAGAATTTTGAAGAAGAAAATGCCATTACCCAGGAGGGAAAATGGCTGGAGATGGAGAGCAGGGACCAGGTGGGTATTTGCCAAGGAAATGCTTGTTTGTCAGAGACATGTGGGGCTTCCTTTTGGGTCCAACACTAGACCAAGATTTTGGGGAGCAGCTGCTGATATCACAAAACCCAGAGCCCTTTTACTTTGCATTTCCCACCCTGACAGTGCAGGTGAGGCTGGAGAGGGAAGCACAAAAGCACAGCCACGTCTAGTGAGCTTTCTGACACTTTCTGCATGTTATACTCTCCGTCAAGTGATTTTCACCCCCAGCAAGTTTGAGGCAGCGTGGTGTGCAGTGAAGAATACAATAAAATTGAATTATTCTGGCGTGAGAAGTTTCCCTCCTCCCCATTTGTCAAGCTTTCTGCATCTCATTCCAGAGAAAAGAAAAATCACCCAGCGATCCATCAGGAAGGGGAAAAAACATAAAACCTCCACATCAAGTGTGTTGGATGGCAGAGCATCAGAGCAGTCCCTGGGGTGCTCAGGCTCCCTGCCAGGTTCCTGCATTTCCCCAGGCCATCTCCCTGGAGCTGTGCCCCTCTGGCCCCAGTGCTAGGTGATTTCTAACAAAATAATCTGCAGTGGAAGGGCTGCAGTGTGCTGCAGGCCAGTCCCAGGTGAGGCTGTTTCTAGGGGCAGGTTTCCATGGCCCCCAGGGGGACTGGAAGTGGGATGGTGTTGCAGATGTTGTGCTCTCTCAGCTTCCCCCTCCGCATGCAGCATGCCAGGGAACTCAGCTGCAAAGATGAATTTCATATTGATTTCTATAGCTCTGCTGAAATTCTTTATTAGGGAGTCGAGCAGCACACGGCGATGGAAAACTGCAGGGATGGCTTGAACTGCTGAAGGGTTTTCTGAAAATCAACGAGAAACTGGAAAAGCCACTGAGGAGGAGGAAAATACACTGCTCTAAATGGCACAAATAGGAAGATAAAGAGTTTTGCAGGCTACACGTTTCTTCTTTCTTCTGAAGGGAAATTATACCCAAATTCACATCTTCCTCAGAAGCTTTTGATGAAGTAGCAATTTTTGAATTGAACTACTGCGTTAAAAGGTGTCCAACCAACTCTATTCTGCATTACCACATCTGTTTTATCTGTGAACACAGACTAAGGACTTTCTTTCCATTCACCTTTTTTTTTTCTTTTTCTTCTATGAAGTTCAAACAAATTCATAGTTTGTTTGAACTTCATAGAAGAAGCTGTACTGAACTAAGCAGGTGTCCTGAGGGTGAAGGAAGCAGCAAGACGTGGCACAGGGGCTGGAGGGGTGAGGGGCTGGGGAATAGGACAATTCAGCCCTCAAGGCAGGGCTGGGAACAGGACTCAATGATCCTGGTGGGTCCCTTCCAACCCAGGATATTCCAGGATTCCATGATTCTATAAGCAGTATATCAGCAATGCCAGAAAACTTCATCCTTTCCTTGCAAAAGGGTCAACTTTGCCTGCTAAGGTTTTGTTCCCTGCCCACCCTTCCAGCTCCCTGTGCCTCCTGCAGTGCAGTTCATCTCTGGTTGAGCTGAGGCTGCCTGCACTCTGCCAGCTGGCAGGAGTTCCCTTTGACAGCCCGAATCTGTCAGCAGCCAAATACCTTGAACTCTGGAAGGTGTCGTTATAGACATGGAAGAAAAATAAAGAGGTTGTCCTTACAAATAATTTATTTATTAAAAAAAAAAGTCACAAGCCTTTTTTCTGTTTAAATAAATTTAAAAGTTAGTGCTTTTTGGTTTCATCTGTGTCTTTGCCCTCACCCAGTGATGGTACCTAGGGCTCTGCCTCAGCACCACTTTGATTTCTCTGGGTGCAGAGCTGGACAAGTCAATAAACCTCCTCTCTTTTTCTCCTCTGATAGTTTTGAAGGGTAGGAATTATCTGTCATGGTTATTTTGTGTCATTGTCAACAAAATAAAACACTTCTTCTTTGGCTTGCAAATAGCAAATAAGAATGTCATACCATTATGCAAGAAACAATTTCTTTGACTCTTAAATGGAAGAGGTTTTCCATTGCAACCAGTTTGTCACTATCCTTTATGACTTGCTTTGAATGGAACCAAGAATTCTACTGCTACCCATTAAAAAAAAGGAAATATTATTGGGGTCAGGGGGAGGGTGTCACTGAATGCTTCAACACTTTTTTTCTCTTCTTTGGGCAAGAGGAAACAAATCCAACTTTCAAAATTCTCCTCCAAGACATCTGGCCAAAGGTTTCCCTTACTGCTGGGCAGCAATGCTCAAGAGCCCCTGGCTGGGAAAGCAATACCAGAAGCTTTGCTGCTACTTTCCATCTCTTCCATCCACTCCATCCTCTCCCTCCTCTCTTCTGGACAGCTGTGGGGAAATGCTGCTGCTCCTTGGCAGCCACAGGCAGGCACACCACAGCAACCTCTGTGCCCACCAAATCCACTCTCACATAAGCAAGGAATCCACATTAATCTAATTATAAGCATCCTGTAGGAGCAAATATTTAGCTAATGAAATCAAGGTAAAAGAGAGCTGACCAGGCTTTATACAAATGACATCCTTCCTGACAGCAATGTCATTCTCTGTTGTGTCCCCAGCATGGCTCCTCTGGCTGGCCAGGTACCTCAGCCATGAGGGACCTCTGCACCCTTGTGCTCACAGAGCAGGACCAAATAGGCCCACATGTCAGTGATGCTGGTTTAGTTTTACCCTTTTTCTCTTTTATATATTCTCTGTATCCTTTGCACATATACGTGTAGCTTTGTAGCTTCATATTGTACCTCAGTTTCAACCCTTTCCTAGGCAGAAAGAACAAATTCCAGGATTCCTATGCTATCTTGGTTCTCCAAAGAACCAAGGCTGAAACCAGCTTTCTGTAAACAGGGCCTGGATTTCATCCTAAGGGGGGAGAGTGTAGAAGGGCCACAGAAAAAGGCATCACCAGAGGTGACATCTGAGAAGCACAGCCCTTTCCAAGGCTGCCACAGCCAGAGTGCCTCAGCCCCAAGAAGCCACGAGCAGGGCCAGAAGGGATCTCTCTTGGCACTCAGCCCCCAAGCATCACCCAGAGGTGCCAGGATCTTGCCTGGGGTTCTCTCTATTGGGCTGTGCTGGCTCCACTCATTAAACTCAGTGATTTCTCTGGGTATTTCATGTTTCTCTGCAGGCCCAAGTCACACAGACTCCAGGCAACAAAGGAGAGGGACTGTCCACAGGGAAAACAAGAGCAAAGCCATTCTTGGAGAACTGGCCTTAACTGCACACTAAATTTGGGTTAATTATGAGCACATGCTCCAAGATAAAACTTGAAGGAAGAGCTGAGCATCAAATACACAATGAATCTAATTAACGTGAACACAGCTAATTAGATTTGAATCTGTTCGCAATATTGCATGTGCGCTTGAAACTGCTGGCTTTATGGGAGTAATTTAAAAAGTTAAGTAGGGTTGGATTCACAAATTCAGCAGCCCCAACAATTTCTTTTTAGGCATGTGGTCTTTCCATATATTGTAGTTTTATTTTATTTCTTGAAGAAGCTGTTACTAGTGGATCATTTGTTCCCCCAGAACCTGACAGATTGGAGTTCCCAGAGGTGCTGCTGCTGCTGCTGTACCAGGGGTGGGGATCTGCAGGAGGAGCCATTTAGCACATCCATTTAGGGGAAAAATGTCTCCTGCCTGGGAGGTTGCCTGCAGAGCAACAAGGGAAGGAGCCCAGCAGCTGTTTGGCCAGCTTGGGATGGTCAGATCCAAACTTGGCTCCCAGGGGTTTCCCAAGGATGGGAATGATGAGCTCAAGACAGCTGCTGCCCTTGCAGGCTGCCCTCCCTGCCATGCTCTGGAGCCTGGACCATGGCTGCTGAACACATCTGGGCAACACTGGGAGTCAGTGGAAATGTCCCAGAGCCAGCCCAAGTGATGGGAATTGCTATGGGGCAGCACTGCTGGGGGAGAAAAGCAGTGCTGCCCTGCTCCAGGCTCACGGGGGGATTTTAGTGGTGGGAGTTGGGTTGGGGATATAGCACAGGATCTGAGAAAGAACCAGCAGCTGCTTAGCCCCCTAATGAAATTGGACTGAGTCCTTTTTTCTGTTTTTTTTTTTTACACCTGTTCTAAAGGTGAAACTTTTTAAAAGAAATTGTGCTTCTGGTCTGTGTTTTGTACTTCTTACTCCTGCTGCTACTTTTCACTGTCACAGAAAGACTGCTCTGGTTAAGGCTCCTTTGTAGCGGGAAATCCACTGCAGTTGATGCTGTTAGTTAAAGGCTGCCCTTGTGATCTCATCCCCTGATCAGTGGATCCAGCCTGGACCAAAGCCCTGCACAAACTCTGCACAGTGTGCACAGCCCCTGATCTACAGTTCATGCCCCATCCCTGCTGCCTCAGGAGCCTCCTGCCCGCTTCTGCGGCCTGGTTTTGTTATGTTGTACCTGAGGGGAAAATCGGAGTTTTGTTCAAGCTCAGTGTTTACAAGGAGGAAATGAACAGAGTGGGGGAGATGCAATGGAAACTTGCCTGGGAATTTTGGATTCCAGCAGAGGCAGTTGGCTTTACTTAATTAAAATGATTGTTGGGCTGAGATACCTAATTAGATTCAGGCACCTGTAGCCAAATAACCACAGTACTGTGCATTGGCTCTCGTGGCAGAGATGCTGCTGCTCTCCCGCCTGACACCGCGTCAGGTGGATGCTCTGCTTCACTGGGCTTCTGCACACGGTGGGCCCTTCTCAGGGGTAGCTCTGCAGAGCAATTTTACAGCATGAACAAAAATTAACTTGACCTTTTGTGTGCACATTTCAGCCAAAGTGCTCGAGAGTTTAGTTGATCAAGAAAGACCTTCAGTCACCACCCTGGTAGCTAACACTCAGTGGCCACTAAGACAGCTCTAGCCATGGGTTTCAGGGAAGTTGAGGCTTTAAAGTTCCCAGCCCCAAGGTGAGAAGCTGGAAAGGCTGGATTCATGGGATGTGTGTCTTGTTGGAAATGCTCAGCTCACACAAACCTCTCCAAGGCTGCAAGGAGCTGGGGCAGGCAGTGGTGTGAGCTGGGCCGGTCACTCGTGGTCCTGGGGGTGGACAGCGCTCTGAAGTGGCCGCGGCCTGGGGTTTGTGTCCCTGCCTTGCACCGTGGTGCAGAGCCTCCTTCTGCCCCTGGCAGCAGATCCCAGGGCCTGAAGCTGCCTGTGCAGCCCTGGCATTGCACAGAGGCTCAGAGCTGCCTGTGCCGCGCCCTGCCGAGCCTGCAGGGCCCTCCCGAGCCGGGACAGGGCTCTGCGGGGCCCGGCTGGAGTGGCTGAGCTCAGCCTGCTCTGTCAGGCCGTGTGTGGGAGCTGGCTGGAGTCAGGAGCAGCAGATTGCCAGGTGCTGACACGCAGCTTTATCTTCCAATTGATCCGGAGGCAGAGGGAGCTGGGAGTTAATGAAGCTGGCTGTGGATGTAGACAGGTGAGGATTGCTTGTGTTCCCTTAGTGGGCATGAATCACCAGTGATGGCTTCCCATCCTTGCTGTTGGAATGCAAAGGGCTCCTGCAGCCCCACAGCCCCTCATGAAGTGCCACAAGGTCACGATGCAGCTTTTGGGCCAGGCAGCTGCGGCAAGGGGCACATCCCCACCTCTGGGGATGCTGCACGGAGACCAGCAACCGGGGCAAAATTTTGGGTGCTGGGACAGAGTGACACCCCTGAGCTGTCACCGCATCCTGAATTTCACTCCAGCCCACCCATCTGTCATGACTTGGCTGCAAGACAGAGCCTTGAATGAGTGATCTTCCCACACAGAGCAGAGCAGAAACAGACGGGAAACCGCCCTGCACTTCCAAAGTGGAGGTTTTGATTACCACAGAGCACAATAACTGACAAGCTCCTTGTGGAGTAATTATTGTTGTGAAAGTAAAACCACCGGCGCTTGCCTTCACACGTGCTGCGAGCGCTGCTTTGTCAGCACAAGGAGCAGCTCCGAGAGGGGGATGTCTGCACACGAGGGGTGCTTTTAGGGGGGAGGCACAGGGGGGCTAATGGGGTGAGGGAAACGTGGCCACGGAGTGCTGGAGCCCTCGTCTCCGCAGGGCGTGCCAGCTCCTCCAGGAGCGCAGCCAGGATGTGGCAGAGCTCCAGCAGGAGATCCTGCAGATCCTGGTAATGTGCCTGTGTCGTACAACTGCACGCTATGGAAAGGAGAGGGATGTTTGGAGCAGCTGAGCTTTGTCCTTCCCAGGATGGGAGCTGATCTATCTCCCTGCTGGAAACCCTCTGACAGGGAGGTGATGCCCACAAGCCCTGATGCTGGCAGCAGTGCACGAGGAGGCTGCAGGAGACGGGCGTGCGGTTTGCTCCTCATGCCTAGCCTTCTCCTTCCTGTCAGATGCACAAAGTGGAGTTATTGCCACAGTATTTCCCAGTCTTTTTGGAGCCAAAAGCACATCAGTACTTATTTTGTTTAATTTACACCTAGTTTCCTGCATGGAGCTTCTTGCAGTTCTATCCCCAAAAATATGTTCGGAGGAAAATGTCAGCTCTTCAGGGCCCAGCACTCTATAAAGCCCACACTAAGGGAATATAATAGAGCAGACAGAACAAAATTGGTTTCTCTGTTGCTGAAAACCCCTCAGGTCACTGGCTTGTTTGCCAGGCTCTGAGTAAACCATTTCTCTCCATTTCAAGTGTTTCCCAAAGTACTTCCAAGGGTGTGCCTAGCATCTCCATTGCCCAGCTCAGAGCTGCAGGGTGCAAAAGCCTCGCTCCCAAGTCTGGCAGTAGGATATAACTGGGTTTGGAAATTGTATTTGACCTTCCTTGCTCATAAAGACTTTGCTAGTGGCAAAGTGATATTTCTGTGGGGGAGAACACCCTCTTCATTACTTGGTGAACAGCTCACTCACTCACTGCTACTGCTTGGGTAGTACCAAGCAATTTTGGAACCAGTTCTTGTCCAAAGTTCATTCCATTTCAGAGCAAATCAAACTCTGGCTGTTTTCTACCAATTGAGTTTTTGGCACGTGAGGAGCAGAGCTATTTCCAAACAGAGATTCTCCCCTTGAATGCTAATGAGTACTGGGTTTTACAGAGCCATCAGAGACCTTCCCAGAAGATTCAACATACTGGGCTTTCTTGAAAGAGGTGGGGGTGAGATTATTCTTTTCCTCTCCTAGCTCAGGAATCCTTTTCAAATCAGCAGTGGGTAGGATGGCTCCCAACTCCCCAATGATTCTGCACATCGTGCTGGGACACCCAAGGGCACCATGCCTTTCCCAAGAAAAAGAAGCTGGTCCATCCTCCCATGACTGTCAAGCTGGGGAGGGATGTACAAGGAAGCTGGCATGAGCCCGTGTGCTCAGGAGAAAAACTGGTTGTCAGGCTGAGTCCTGTCTCCTGAGAGTCTGGATGAAACCTTGAACTTTTATTCAGGAAGCATCCAAACACAGGTGTGTTATCAGCCAACTTCCCTCCCTAAACTCATTTGCAAAAATTAATTTCAAGTAGCATTCTGGAAAAAAAAAAATATTATGTTTCACTGACCAGAGATGTGTTTAAAAAAAATAAAATCCTTATTTCACATTGAATGGAGCACTTGATTCCACTCATAAGCAAACATGCTGGTAAGTACTGCAGAACAAACCCATTCTCATTTAAATTTAGCTTGATTTCTAAATGAAACATTTCTAATAGATCACTGGAGCCTTTCAGGATTGTTTCTATTTAACATTATGACTTAGCAACTACCACATTTGGTGAAAGGAAAAACACTTTGCCAAATGTGCAGTCATTTAGGCAAGCCTGAAATGGTGAACAGCCTCTGAACAGATGGCCATGTTTTCTGAGCCTTGTTTGGGCCCACTGATACTGAGGTTGAGCTGTTGTCCTGGATGTTTCTCCCAAGCATGTTAAAGTCCCAGGTCTTTCTCTCCATCCAGGAGAGGCTGGGTGATATTTGGCAAGACGAGCAGTCAGGGAACCAGTCATCATGGGGAGGGCTTTAAACCTCTTCCCCATTTCTCCCCCTGCCTCCCACAGCCATAAATTATTCACTTCATTGCAGAGATCTCATGAATTATTGATCTCAAATTTGGTGTCTCCTAGCAACATGTTTACTTATTCCATTGCCATCCTTGTCCATCTCTTGGACACACAGGATGCCTCTCCAGTGGCTGCCCTCTCTCCCCCTGCCCCAAGCCAGGTGTCACAGCATGGCTGAGTCCTTCTCTCTGGCTCTGTGGGGGATGTGGGAAGAGTTTGCTTGAAGCTCTGAAGTTAAATTCTCTTCTAAGGGCAAAACCTGTGGGCTTTGTGCCATTCCAGGAAGGGTCAGTACTGCACTCCACAGGGGATGCTCCTGCCTGTCTTGATCTGGATCCACTGCTCCAAAGCTGCTCCCAGAGCACAGGTCACTGTGTTTGAATCTGGAAGCTGCCTCTAGGAGTTTCCGGCCTCTTGAAAAACAGGGAAAGGAGGATCAAGAAAAACAAACCAGCAGGGCTCAACTTTTTCAAATAGTGTAGCTGGAAGGGAAAAAAAGATGCCAAAATCACCTCTGTCTTTTAGCAAACCCTTTTGTTTGGTCATTTCCCTGGGAAAGCAGATGAGAAAGAGTTTTGCAGTCTCCCAGCTGTAGTGTCCCCCAGTATCTCCATCCCTGAAGCCTGCATGGCCATTGCTGAAAACCTGCCTGCAGCTGGACAGCTGTGCAGGTGGGCAGCAGCTGGACCCACCTCTGGCACCTCTTGGGAGCTGCCCTCTGCTCCCAGCTGTGGGGGGTTCCCGAGGAGGCAGGCTGAGCACTGGAGGATGGAGCCAGCTTCCCTGCTGAGTGCTGCTTCAAGCCATGCCTAGTTTGGCAGCCCCTTGGCACAGTTTTCTGCCTGCAGGCACCATGCTCAGATGAGTGGGATCCAAGTTTGTTGGGACTGTCCCCGTGGCCACTGAGCACAGGGAACCTTGCATCCCTGTCCACTGATCCTTTATAGCTCCCCTCTCATCCTCCCTGTGCTTGAAGCTGAGTTTGGCTTTGGGGTTGGCATGGGTCTGGAGGGTGTACTTGCAGCAAATCTTTCCTTCCAGCTCCTGCTGGAGCAATCCCACACTCTGCAGGTACCTGACTGGACCCCCAGTGCCTGTGTTAAGAAGGGGCTGATGCAGCCCCATGCTACAATCTCCTCTAAAATGCCACCTTCTCTCATGCATAATTCAGAGGTTCCTCTAAAAATAAAGTTCCTCAGGCAGCCTCTGAAGCCTGAGTAATTTGCCTTCTTATCACGGGAGAGGTGAAGAGCTCTGCTCTCCCCCGGGACCGCTTGCTTGAGGTCTGGCTTGAGGTCCCAGCCCTGCACTCGCTGCTGGTGCAGCTCAGGGAGCAGAAACCATCCTGGCACAGGGCAGGATCACAGTCACTGCTGTGTGGGGGCATGACTGGGCACTGCCTTTCTCTTCTGCAGGGACAGCAGCTCATGGAAAACATCCCCTGACCCTTTTAATTTTTTCCTGGCTGTGTTGTCCTACCCGTGTCCTGCAGTGACAGTAATGCCGTGGGGGCTCCAGGGGACCCTGTCGTGCAGAGCAAGAGCAACAG
Source organism: Lonchura striata (assembly GCF_050655825.1). Taxonomy (NCBI): domain Eukaryota; kingdom Metazoa; phylum Chordata; class Aves; order Passeriformes; family Estrildidae; genus Lonchura; species Lonchura striata. The sequence goes on along the minus strand of NC_140710.1, from coordinate 32,011,083 downwards.
AGGCTGTTTGCTAACAAGACAACAATGAGATGACTGCATTGGGCTGTTACATGTTGACTTATACACACAAATCCTGCTACCAAACCGAGGGCTGTGCAAGGTAGAACACAGGACACCCGCCCATGGGAAAGTGTTTTGAGTGTGATACATCACCCCCAACACAAGATTGCATACCCCTAAATCAGTTTTAACAAAAAAGGAAATCCCAGCCTTCCTCCAATACCTCCAGCTCCTCTGAGATATTTTGATGGTGTTCTACTTTACTGAACCCAGGTATGCACCTAGGTCCTAATATGCAACTACTGCTCATCATTATTTAGTGACAGTGTAACATTTAAAAGATCAGAAAACTCTGTTCCCTCTTGTTTGGTTGGGGTTTCTTTAGCATGCTGGCAACCCAGAGATTATTGCTAGAAATTCTTTTCTGATCAATGAACTGATAAAGACCTTCCTTATGCTGTCAGTTATGCCAGTTACATTTCTCTCTGCCTAGGAAGATATCCTTGCCAGTTTGCCTGAAAATCTGCGGCAATGGCAGGCATTTCCATGGGTGGGAGTAACAGGTAGGCAGTGGAGAGGATGTCTGTTCTTCCTTCGGTTAATGGCCTTGCTGGCAAACCCCAGGAAAGCAGAGCATGACCAAAGTAGCCCAGCAGCACTGCTCTTTGGCCCTGGCTGTTTCACCCTGAGCAGCCAGGAATGGGTGGATTGCTCAGGATGATGGGCAGCAGACACAAGCCCCTTTGCATCTTCTGCCGGTCTGTTAGTCACTTCTTGATTTCCCAAAATAGCAAGCAAATGAAATAGTACTTTTGCACTGGTATGACAATAATAAATAGGGTTGGAGGGACTCTGTGCTCTGCTTGGGCAGGGTTGCAATCCTAAGATCCTCTGAAGAAAGCATTCTACTGCATGTGCCAGCATGGTCCCAAGGCCAGCCCAAGAGGCTGTGCTGGGGAAGGAGGGAAGGGCAGGACAAAATCCTGCATGGTGGACATGCTGGCTCCTTTCCCCATGGTAGGTACTGAAGCACTGGGCCCAGCAACACAGGGTGCAGTGAGTGCTGAGGGCCTTGAAATGTTGCTAAACAAGTAATTGAAAAGAACCCTGTCCCAGAGACTTGCACACCTCCTATGGATCCTCCATCTGCAGGACTCTATGACAGGCAGGGGTGTGGGGATAGCTGCTGCAGACTAAAAGATCAGGGGACTGCAAATGTAGGTAAGAAAGCACCTGGGGACTATGTAGACAATGACTCTTAATTTAAAATATTGTTACCAGACTGTGGCTATTGGTGTGGGACTTCTCCTCCTGACACTTTTGAAGCTGACCTCATCTCATTTTTCCTGTTTTACTCTGATCTAATTCCCTGGGAGACAGTGGGGTGAGCCAGGGTCTCGCTGGAGGTCAGGGGTCTCCTTGCTCAGCCTAATCTTGGGTCCACAGCCCCACAGTGTGGCTTCAGGGAGGCTGGGAAGTGGCTGAGATATATCTCGTTGGACAGGAAATCAATACCTAGTTTTAAGATACTTTTCTATTGCTGTTGATTGCTTTATATTATATTAAGAGTCCTTCAGGGCTCTGTCTTGGAAACAGTGCTCTTTAATATCTTTATCAATGGCAGAGACAGTGAGGTCGGGTGCACCTCAGTGAGTTTGCAGATGACACAAAGCCAAGCAGTACATGATTCAGCAAAGGGAAGAACCTGGACAATCCTGAGAGGAGGGACAGGAGACACTGAGGTGTGGGAGAGTGTCCAGAAAAGGCCAACAAGTCTGGGGAAGGGTCTGGAGCACAAGTCCAAAGAGGAGTGACTGAGGGGTTTTTTGGCCTGGAGAAAAGGAGGCTCAGGGGAGAACTCTTTCACTCTCTAGAAATTCTTGAAAAGAGGCTTTAGCCAGGTCAGGGTCAGGCTTTTCCCTCAGGTATTAAGTGACAGGGCAAAAGGAAATGGCCTTGGGTTGTGCCAGAGGAGGCTTAGACTGTGCACGATAAAAAATTTCTTCCCTGGCTGTCAAACGTTGGAAACAGGCTGCCTAGAGAAGCAGGAATTCTTCCTCATCCCCTGGCCTTCTCTGTTAGCCAAAATAACACTTCTTGCTTTGCAGCTATTGGTTTCAGTATGGAAAACATGTGTAACTGAATTGGAACAGCTGCTGGGATTTGCAGAGAGCCTGGAAGAGTTACTGCAAGATACCCAGAGCTGCATGCACTTGACTGTCATCCCAGTCACAGTGCAGGCAGCACCTTTCGTACTTTCACTGGCATGTCCATAGAAGAAGAGATCAGATAGTAGAGCTCTAACACAGGAAAAGGAAGGAGGTGGGGAGATGTACAAGTTCAGCTGCACCATCTGGTAGATGAAGATATTGAAGAAATATCCCTGGGTCCTTGGATGGTGCCAGGGTGACCAGCACTCCAAGTTTCTCCTTCCCCAGCATCTGAAAGCACAAGCTTTGTTGGGGTCCAGCATGGATTGAAGGGGCTGAAAACCAGAGAAGTTCTCAGTCTTTCCTATGTCAGACAAGGAGGCAAACCCCTTGGCTGTAAAGAGACAAAAGCCACAGTGCTTGGAGTGCTTGAACATGAGACAGCTGTTTTTTCCTTTTCAATCTAAGCAAAGCAGACACCTGATGGGGATGGCAGAGCACAAGTGCCTCTCTCAGATGCCAGGGGGCTGGGCAAGCAGGAAGACTGCAGCACCCTTGAGGACTCTCTTGTCGCAGGAACAGCAGGATTTGCCTTTTGCTGTATCTTTCCACATGATCACTGAGCACTGCTGGAGGAAGCACTGTCAGAATCCCTCCCACAGGCAGCAGGCAGGGCAGAAACTCTGTCTGCACCTTTGAGCGGATGGGGCAGCAAGGGCCAAATGCCAGAGCTGACCTGAGGGAGGAAACAGCAGGGTCAGATCTCCACCAGGCCATCAACCCTCACAGACAGGAGGGGAAGGCAAGTTATGGCTCACACAGGCTCTGGGCTGCACCTCTACTCTCCTCCAGTAAGACACACCGAGGGCCAGGCCAGCACCTGACACTGGTTCACATGTTTTGTTTCCTGTGAAACATGTGGAGATTCTGGGCACACCGAGAGCCCCTCCCCGTGTCTGTGCTGGCTGAGAATGGGGTCGTTTGTGCAAGCCCAGCTCCCTGCAGAGCGTTTTAGGCAGGGCTGGTGAGACGCTCTCCCTTTTGCTCAGAGACTCCTTCGGGCCCTTTCTGAGCTGCAGACAGAGCCATCCCCTGTCTCGGGGAGCATCTCTCTGCCACACTGGGAACGTGCAGAGCATCACAAGGGCCTGCCCTGCCACCACACAGCCCTGCTGGGCTGTGCCTGCGGGGCGAGCCCCACACCCGGCGTGTTCTCCCCAGCCCTGTGCCCCCTCAGCCTGGACACGCTCACGCACCCAGGGCTGGGCAGGTGGCACCTGCACTCCTGGAGGCTGTGTCAGACCCCAGCTGGCTGGCAACCAAACAGGCTTATTTGGCCACTGTTGAGGGCCTCTGGGAATATGACCTGCCTTGCCAGTACACTTGTTGCCTTGCACAGGAATTTGTGTTTGCTCTGGCACCTGATGCTGCAGCTGCCAGTGACAGAGAGGCTCTGGATGCTGCAGCATTCCCACATCTGTCCCTTTGCAGTACTTCATAAATTTAGCTTGGGAATATTTGTTTTAACAGCGTGACCCATTTAGCACATTCGAATGTCTCCTGCTGAAGTGACAGGTTTAACATTTCCTTTTAACCAGTGCAGATTGTGCCACCTCTGGGTAATGTGCAAACAAATGCCATTGTTAGCGCTGTGCAATAAACCACTTTTATCTTGTGCTGGGAGAAGGCAGCGAGGCCTCACCAACACCACACTGGCCTTGAAAGCTGGGGGACAGACCTGAAACCAGCTGATATTGGCTGCCCAGCACTGTGCACAAAGGCTGAGCCTCCAGGAGGGAGGCAGTGCTGCCTGAAATGAGAGAGGGGATGTCACAACTGCCAGGGGTGCTGTAAGTGCCACAGAAATGACCTTGGCATCACCTGAGAGTGGAACAGGTGTCAGAGGCCAAACTCCCCTTTTGCCTCCTGTCACTTGCCCCAAAGAACAAGGGGAAGGCAGCAACAGTGACCACCAAATTCTTTGGTGGTGGCAGCCCTGCCAAGGCCGTGCTGCATCCCCACATGCTGAAGACATCCTGATCTGCAGTTCTCAGTCAGTGTAAAGCCACTGTTTGATGTTCCTTTCAAATCCCGCTGGTGAGAAAATGGGACAAGGTACCTCAGTATCTCTCCAGAGTCTGTTGCAGGTCTTTGGGACAGAGGACCCCAAAAAAAGCTTGGCATGATATATTTATTATTCCCATAAAAGTGGATTTTTCAGGGTTTTTTGCCAGATGGCTCCTTTGATAAGGACCTGTTTATTCACTGGGGTGGTCAGATCTATGTAACTTCATACACTGGGAAAAATAATAACCACTGCAGCATAACTGATCTATAATGCCATATAGATCAGTTTGCACTGACCCTAACAGCCACAGGGTGTATTTGCTGTTTAAAAAGAGGTTTTTAATGTATTTTGCATGCTTTAGCATCATTAATGGCTTAATGAACAAGGCTAATAATGACTTTTGAGTTGGATATAGGCTTTCATACAGATGTTTAGCATCCTCCATGGGACTGGAAAGATGATTTCCCTTTCCCTTGAGGCAAGCTGGGAAGAGGAGGAGATGCACAGTGGCTGAAAGGAGCTGGAGATGTGCTGCTGTGTCAGCAGCACTGGTGGGTTCCTGGTTATCCCCAGGAGAGCTCTGCAGCTGATGGACCCCACAAAAGCAGGCTGATGCTGCTCCAGGGAGGCACAAAGGGAGGGGGTTGCCTGCCTTTTGAGAAGGAGGGGGAGAAAGAAATAGGGGTCCAGCAAGAGAATAAATGCAGGAGACAGAGCCTGGGACTGGGTGGCTGGGGAGACGAGCTCTGGTGGCTTCAGATCCTGCTGGAAGAGCACTTGGATAAAGCTGCGTGCTCTGCACCAAGGCAGTTTCTGGAGCATTTAACCATTAACATCCTGGCACAGCAGCCACGGGCTGTGGCCCAGACCCACCAGGTTGGTGGTCCAGCAGCTGGACTGTCCTGTCCCTAGCAGAGTCCTCCAAGGGGACTCTGAACCGTGTCCCTGCAGAGCCTGGAGCTCCTTGGTTTGGCTGTGGGCCCTGGGATGCTCAGGGCTGTTCTCACCCCAAGGAAGGACTCAGCTCTGCTGCCTGCGTGATTTTTGATTCACTAAGTGAAAGAGAGGAGGAACTGGAGCACTGTGATGATTCCTCTCTGTACATTTGGCTGCTCATTGACACTGGCTCAAACACAAGGAAGCACATCAATAAGGAGCAGCAGTTGCAGGCAGGCTCTCAGGAAAGCCTTTCATCTGCAAACTGGGCCTGGCTGCATGGCTGCAGGCTCTGAGAGAAGCAGTTCTGCCCTGGACACACAAGGAAAAGGAGCAGAACGAGAAGGCTGTGGATATACTGGAGCCAGTCCAGTGGGGTCCAGAAGACTTTGAGGTGGACTGAGCACAGGTGCCAAGACCACCAGAAGGCCTGGGGGATGCTACTGCTGGCTGGAATTGCAAAATGGGAGAGTTATTGAGGGAACAGATGAATACCAAAGAAATTCAGAGTAAAGCTTTCTGAGGAAAAGACCCAAAGAAAATGAGTGCTTTCCATCATCTCTGCATTCTGTGCTCCCATTCTCCTGCCCCTCCTGAGCTGGCAGAGTATCTCACAGGGATTTTTGATTCTGCCCCTCCTGGCGCAGTCTCTTTCTCTTTAAACAGCCCTCCCAGCAGCCACCGTGTGGGAAGGTGAGTTATGTCTGCCTTGTGAAGCTGCCAGCTGGTGCTACAATGAACTTTACTTGTACCATAAATCTTGAGCCCGACCCCTTTCTCAACCATGGCTTGGCTACAACTTCTCTATTGTGAAAAAGAGTCGAAGGGTAGAGACAGCACTTTGTCCTGGTCAGGAACAAGAAGCTCACAGCTTCCAGCTGGTACTTGGGTGAGCATAGGCTAGCCCTAAGCCCCTCTTAGAGGCTTATCCCTCTAAAAATATCCCACTGGTGATTCAACGGGGCATTGATCATGCAGGCTTTTATTAATGACTGAGGACTGTGCTGATCAGCCAGGTAGCAAATACGGTGTAATTCTTCTAAAGTGCTGTGCAGCTGGGGATGAAGACACTGTCAGGATGCAGAGGAATTATGAGTGCTCATGAGGAGTTTAATGCCGTGCACAAATGGACTGGTGAGATCTTTGGATTAATAAAAAAGGAAAAAGCTGAGGAGAGATATGGCTGATATTGGCATTTACTGATCTGCCTACACATCTAAAAGCACAGGTAGGAAAACCAAAGAGCTCAAAGAAGGGTCATTTCTAAAAGCCACTTTACAAAGAGAAACATAATGGTTTCAACCTATTTAGTTTGTCCTGAAGATTGAGAGGGTTTGAACAGAGTTTTGTAAGAATCTGTGTGAGGAGATTATGCTTCCAAGTCTATTTATTTAAAGGCTTGTTTATATACAGGCCTTTTAAAGCAGGCAAAGCCATAAAAAAGATTAAGGACAGGCTGCCCTAATGTTTTTTATGCAGGGAGTGTAATTGACCCTCAGATGTTTCCCCACAACTCCAATCAAGCTGCTTCATCATGTGGCATTTCAAAGACAGATTTTGATGACTCTTCAAAGAGCCAGGGTGTAGTTGGAACAAACTGTCTGGAACAAGCTGGAAATGGTGCTCTGGGCTGGTCTGAGCAGTGTCCTGTGCAGGGTGCCTTGGAGCAGGTGCCTTTGCGTGGAACAAGAGCAGTGGCTGGGGACTGTCGCCACACCCTGCCAAGGAGGGGGCTCATTGCACAACAGCCTCCAGATGAGTGCTGGGAGGAGGACAGGTGGTGCTGATGGCCCAGGAGAGGCACAAGCAGGACAGTCACCCTTGCACCTGCACCTGAGCCCACCAGGGACATGGGGAGAACACACGGGAGAGCATAGGCTCTGCTCCTCTCCCTCCTTGCCTCCTGCTCCCTTTATTTTCCCCTGCCTTATTGCCAGGTAATTCTGTTTGCCCAGCATGGAAACACTCTGCTTTCAGAAGAACTCCAAACCAAAGCCTTTCTTCTTCAAACATAAGAAATGATTAATCAGAAACTTTGTTTGGTTTTTAGGTTTAGATTTTTTAATGCAACTACAGGCAGCAAGACAAAAAATATACTACAAAAACAAAACAAAACAAAACAAACAAAAAAAAAAAAACCAAACAAACAAAACAAACACCAAAGAAGGAATAAGCTTTAAAACTTTTGAGTACAAACCTGAACAGATCTGTTTACTGCTCTTGGCTAACTTCTTAAAATTCAATCCAACTTTGAGGTTTCAAGGGGAGAGTCCTGACCAAGCAGGGGTTCTTGCCCTGTTTTCAGACCATGGGCTGATTATTACCTCAAGCACAACCCTCTTCTGCTGCTCCTCCTGCATCATTTGCAAACTCCCAGAGGTTCTCTATGTTTTGTATGCAAAACCAGGGAAAGCTTCAATTTCTCTTTTCTTTCATGGGCTGCTCGTGCATCTTAGTCAGGCTTAAAGTCAGCTTGAAAACGTCCATCAAGGCAGCCCTGCCAGTGCTTTCTGAGGGAACAGGTCACCTCTGCCACCTCTCTGCACGGGTGGTGCTGGGAGCCAGCAGCGCCTCTGCCTCGCACGCCGCCTGCAGGGACTTGAGCTTCCCCTGGCAGGTTTTCCTCTCCCCAGTGCAAACCAGATTAAATTGTTATCTCCATCTAAACTGCGACAGATTTCTCTTCTGCCTGCCACAGCCCTGTCAGAAGCAGATCTCATATCACAACACAGCCTGTGAAACACTAATCAGACACCTAACAGGAAATGTTTAGAATAATGAGCTGAGAAAAGCCGTGAGACTCATTCCCTGTGGCAGAAGGAAAGCTGGAGGGAAGAGAGTTTCTGTGGTCCAGGAAAGTGCTGTATTTATCAAAAAGAGAGATGTGAAGCAGCCCCAAGCCCATCTTCTGACTATTACTTAGCAGGCACTAAATCAGGTACAATGAGCATGACGGGATTTTTCACAAGGCAGTGGGTCACTGCCCAGCTTTCCTTGGGGAGAATAAATAAGAGCATGTAGGGAAGAGTCCATAAATAACAGTGAAGAATTCAGAAGCTGCAGAGAGGCAGCTCTGTGTCCTAACCCAGAGCAACATCCCAATATTAGATGACCTCCCTGAGCTTTGGGGTGCACCCTCCTCCTCCTCATCTTCTGCCTCTGCTCCTCCTGCCTTGGAGCTGCTCCCTACCCAAGGCCACCACCAGGCACTGCCCAGGATCCAGTGCCATGCACATCGAAGAACGCTGGCTGAGGGATGCAGCCTCCTTGATCTCATGCAAACCAGGGAGAAATAGAAAATGCATAGGTTTAGATAGAGTTGCTTCTTCCCCAGGACATTTTAAAGCTTCTCTTTGGCTGTCTGGGGCCTTGGGCTGGCTCAGGCGTGGCTGGCTTTGCTGGCTTACCCCAGCTGCAGGTGCTTTCCTTGACATTCATGGGAGTCCTTGCTTTTCCCCACCCACGTGCTGCTTGGGCTTCATCTTCTGCCTCCAAGGCCAAGCAGAACAGGATTGCACTCAGGAAATGTGTGTGATTTATTGCACCTCCCTGCAGGAAGGGAAGCACCAAGGGGAAGTGTGATTGACATCAGTGTACATAACTCACAAAATATTTTCATCTTGCTGATATTAGCAGCTCTCTGGTCCCAAATTCCTCTCAGAAGCTTTCCATGGGAGGACTTCTCCTATGTATGGCATGCCTGAACTGCAACCAGCTCCACCAAATCAATGGCTGAGTAAAGTAAAAGGCAACTTTTTTTCTCAATACTAATGCTTCAAAGTGCTGGGTTTGATCCCCACCATGGGAGAAGGACAGGGGTCAAGTGAGCCAGCATTCCGCCTCCATCCTCCCTGCTCTCCTGTCCAGACAGGGTTTTAAATCCCTCCTTCCCTTGGGATCTGCTCCTTTGAGCAGCTGCCCTGGCCTTTTGCTGCTGTACAATCATGCTTGATTAGTTCCTGGAAATACAGAGCATTATTTCCATTGCAATTTATTACAGTCACTGAGACGTAAACTCAGGAGGAAGGGAACAAGAGGATACTGTAGGTAAAGGTTTTCAGAAGGTAGAGGAAAAAAGGCAAGAAAATTAAAACCCTTGCCATCTAACAGCTCAGAAAAGCTCATTGTAAGGTAGTGCTGTTGAGGAGCCATGCCAGCCTGAAGAGAAATTTGCAAGGACACTGCTGGGAGGCAATCCTAAATGGAAGAAATTGCATGGCAGAGCAGAAGAGAGGAGGGCAGGACCAGCAGGGCACAGCAGTGGGTGTCGTGAAAGGGCTGGCAGGAGGAGAAGAGCTGATTGCACCTGGAGTGGGTTCAGCTGCTGCCTCAGCTCCTGTGGGATTCATTGCCCTTTGCACCCCCTTTCAGAGAGGGTGAGAGGAAATGCACTGCTGAATATTGAAAATCAATGCTTCTGCTGGTATTTAGAGAATTACTGCCAGGTGCCGTGTCCCAGCTCTGTGGGACAAAATGGAGAAAAATGTGCCAAGAGTTGAAGCTTGCTGTGGCAGCTCCAGAGTACCCATCTGGGACCACGTGCCCATCCCAGAAGCAGCATCCCACCTTGGCAGCATAGTTTTTATCACTGCATGGATGCCTGCTAGAGCAGCAGGAGCAATCCTTCAGTGGGAGGAGGAGGCACTTCACTGGCACTTGGTTAAATTCAAACTGAAACCTGCCTGTGGGTGGTTGCTTGAATCCTTGCCAGTGGGAAAGAAGGTGGAAAAAATAAAATTATTGCTTTGCAAATGACCTTTTTCTCTTGGGTTTATCTAAATTCTCAATGCTATTCTTGATCAGCCAGAAAAAAGACAAAATTAAAGGAAAATTTGTTCAATTAAAACATGTCTGAAAAATGATAACATAAATGTCCAACACAATTCATTTTGCAAAGCCAGGAGGTGAATAGTCCCTCTACAGTCTCTGTAAAAACTCCAGAAATGGAGAGACACCTGAATGAGGGAATCCCAGGAACAGATTGAGTCTATTTTGGCATGCTTTGTGAGTGAGTCATGTCTGTGTGAGAGAGAAAAGCTGCTTAGGACATCATGGGAACCTTGTAACTGTGCATTTCCAGCAGCCATCAGCTGGGCCATGCTGGCCATCCCACTGGGGGCCAGAAGAGCATTTTCTTGCTCCAAATTCATCCTTTCCTTAGGGTCCAGCCAGGCAGGACAAGGGCTGAAGTGTGGTGATTGCTTTATGCCAACAGATTTATGCAGCAAAAACCATGGGGGTTTTGCTCAATAATGAGGACATGGGGGGGGGGGGGGGAAGGGCCATGAATTTAAAATTATCTGTGATTGAAGAACTTTTGTAATTGTGAGCTCCTTCTGCCAGGCTGGATCTTCAGGCAAGTACAGCTGTGACAGGCAAGGTCCCTTGCTCCTTCAGCAACAGCAGAGGCCAGGGAAGAGGAGTGTCCTGCAGGAGGGATGTGTTTGTGAGCAGCTCCCAAGGCCAGGGCAGAACCAGCCCTCAGAGTGCATCAGGTTTAAGCATGGGGTTCTGTGCTGAAGATCTCAGTCACAATGCAGGAAAGGGCAGAGGAATGTAAGGGTGAAAACTCTCCAACCACCAGCAGCACCTCTGCAGAGCTGCAGAGGTCCTGGACAGGTTGGGTTAAAGGATGGGGTGGGAGATGCTGAGGTTTTCACGGGCTGACTGAGAATGAGCCACGTGGCAACCAAGTGGCTTAGAGGATGTGTGAGTTGCACAAGGTCCTGGCACATCCCCCTTCCCTTGTCACAGAGAGCCATGGGAGAAACAACCATGGAAATCGGGCCAGGGAGGAGGGACAGGGAAGGAGCCAGCAAGTGTTCCCAATATTCCCCAAAAGCTACAGGGAGGCTCAACTAGAAGGGAAGCAGGAAATGTGATGAGGATGGAGATGCCAGTGGAGCAAGCTCCACGCTCAGGTGGCCACCAAAGTGTGTCAGTGACACACCTTCAGTGTCTCTGTGGCCTGAACCAGCCCTGGGTGCCAGGAGCCCAGATTAGAGCCTTAGCCTGCACAGAAAGGCCGTGTGCTCAGTGCAGGTGGAAATCTCAGGTGGGGTGAGGTCTGTGTGCCCATGCTGCTGGGCACAGTGCCCTCTGGCAAGGGAACTCACTCAGGGCTGTGAGCGAGGAATTACCAGTGGCCTGCAGCACCCTGGGACTCAGGGTTCTTGATGGAGGCAAAAATCTTCTGAGCTGTCTTTCTCAAGGGTGAGGGGAGTGTAAAGAGCAGCCAGAGCCTGCCATGGCAACAGGGCTGGCGTTGCAGGGTCTGTAGTGGGTGATGAATTAACTGTGCTCCAGCCCCACGGGAGAAGCTGTTCTGCCTCACAGAAGATGAGCCTTGACACATGGCTCTAACCAGGCCAGGCAAAACAGCACAGCCAGAAGTGCAATCAGAGGTGGTCCTGCTTGTGTCCGCAGCTCACCCAGGAGGCTGCCAAAGGCAGCAGGGCTGAGGGGCTTGCGGTGCCCAGGCTCCCAGAGCTGCAGGGGAAGGTGGGCAAGCCCAGGCTGTGGGCAGAGTGATGGCTGGCATCAGTACCAGCACCCACGAGTCCCCAGCACGATGCTTCCCCGGGTTTTGAGCCTGGCAGCACAGATGGCTCCACAGCTACAGCCAAAACTCATTATTCTGAAAGCTGAGCTCAGACCCTCTGTGGATAACCCAGGCTGCAGATAACATCTCAAGCCCTGTGAAGGGCCAAGGCTGATTTACATGCTCCTTTATAAATTTAGTAACTTGGAGTTAACAAGAGCAAACAGGCTCAAACCATAAACACTGGCATGCGGATGACAGGTCTCTCCTCCCTCTGCAGAAGCAGAAGCCTCTTGTGGAAATATTGCCTGAAACGAGATTTTCTGTGGTTGAAGGGATTTGCATTTGTGGCTGCGCTTGGGAAAGCAGCTCAGAGGCCCTTGGGGAGCTGGCGGAGAGGGGGTTCTGCTGCCAGCAGCACCCAGAGGATACCCCATGCAGGCTCAGAGGTGTTCTCTGCCAAATAACAGAGCCTCGGAGTTAAGAACATGCGGAATAATTCATAGGAATTAATTAATTATTAAATAACTTCTCATTATTGCCATCCTAATTAGAGACCGTTAATTTCATACCTAAAAGGTGCTGAATCATATCTTGCTGGTCTCAGATCTGAGGGTTTCAATAAGTCTGCAGTGTTGGTAGGTAAAAGCAAAGCTGGGGGAGCCAGGGCAGGGACCTCAGGGGCCATTTCACCATTCACTCTGCAGCAAAACAAATAATTCCAAAAATGCCTTTTCCCCAAACCCCAGGCAATTTCCAACACCTCAAATCACCTTGCTCTACACAACTGCAATATATTGTACCAGAAGGAGCAGTTTGGAAGCCAGAGGGTCAGCCTGCAGGACATGGATCTATTTGTGGGAGGCCAAAGTTTATCCAAAGGGTCTTGTGATGGCTGGGTACCCCTGAGAATATCCAGTCTGTCTGTGATGCTTCCTCAGCCCTGGGGAGCTGCCTGTGCCAGGGGGGCTTGACCCTCTGGGACCTCTCCCATGGTGGGCTGTGTGCTTTGGCAGCTTCCCCAGCATCTCCTAGGAATGCTGCTAATGGGCTCCACGTGGGTCTCGGCTGCTGAGAGAAGGAAGGATCATTCTGGGGAAATGGCAGTTTTGCCTGATTTGTGTGAGTTTCCTTGTGCTTTTATGGCAGCCCATAAAACGGATCATCTGTCTTAAAGGAGATGGGCAGGTAATCAGCAGCTCGGCTGAGCTCTGCCTCACGCCCAGGCAGGTGCAGGCTAGGGAGCCCAGGAGCACCCGGGGGAGGCTGCATGTCCTGGGCTCCATCTGGGCCCTGTCACTGCTGCATTTTTCACCATCAGGCTGAGGGATCTGGGGGCTTTTCAGGGAAAGTGCCTGGGTGGGGGGAAATGCTCCTTTCTCCTTAGGAGAGCAGGAGACAGTCACAACTCTATTTTCAGCGGAGGTTTCCAAGGCACTTGTTTACCAGCACTGCCAACGGAAGCTGTTATCACATTGGCACTGCTGACAGCTCTGTCTGCAGCTGATTTTCCAGGGGAAGCACCTCAAAAGTGCTGGAGGCAGTGTGGAAGGGAGACAGCAGCTGCATGCACTTGAAACCCATAAATCAGCACCTGAGTCAAGGGACACTGCTCTCCTTATGCTTGCTGGACAAAAATCTAAAGCAAGGGGCCTCGTAATAATTGGGAAGCTGGACAGATCTGAACCAATGTGGCTAATCAAACATTCTCCCTCTATTGTTTATAAGATGGCAGTTTATATACACTTCAATATAGTTTACAATTGTGAGCACACTCTCATTGGCAAGCAAACATTGTTTGTCTTTGTCTTAATGTGGCTAAAGTTTCATACTGCAGACCTATACTAATTCACACCCAGAATGCCCATTGCTCTGTGCTTACACCTTAACATAATTTCTAACTGCACCGCAGACTGATTTTTAACTGCGCCATAGGCTTCAAAGGCCTCGCCAAGGCCCGTATGTGAGGCCTAGGCTGGGGTAGCTCAACCTTCACTCCAAATATAAATCGTGTCCTCTCTCTCTCAGAAATCCTGCTACAAAGATCTGTCCCTGCTGACCTGTGCCAGGGGTCAGGAGGTGCCCCGGGTCTGCCTGCCCTGGGAGCAGTGCCTGGCAGCTGGACCCTCGCAGCCGTCGGCAGGGTGAGGTGTCAGGGTGGCCAGTGCCACGATGAGCCCCGCTGATCCCACCTGCCGCATCTGCTAGGGCCAAACCTGACCTCCTTGCAGTGCAGGGAGCTCTGGAGCAGCCCTCCTGGAGGCCGTGCTGTTCTCTCTGTTTCTCTCAGCTAGTCATTAGGTAATTACCTGGGAAGTCAATCGGGCCTGCCTGGATCCATTAATTTACTGCACAGCCATCCTGCCGGTTTCTCCCAGGCCCAGGAGCTGTGAAGAGCTGCTCCCAGGCACTGATGCAAGAGGCTGGCATCCTCAGGAGCTGCGTCAGGAGACACTGAGCTGCTCTGGTGGAACAGAAAGCAGCACCCACCCTCTCTGTGCCCTTTTGCAGGGTAGCATCTGTGCAGGAGCCTTGTCCTGTCCTCCAGCTGCTGCTGTTTCTGCAGCACCCCCATCCTGGCTGCCTGCTGCCACATCTGGGCACACTGAGGAGCTGGCACGAGGCATCCAGCCCTGCTCTGGCTGCGGTCTCCATCCCTGGAGAGCAGCCACGGACACCCAGGGCAGCCAGGAGACACTGCTCCTGCAGAAAGGGACATGCACTGCGGGGACAGGAGGGATCCAGCGCTTATCTGGGGTGTGAGGTCCCATTCAGCCTTGTCTCAACAGCCCTTGCAGCATGGTGGAGGGGCTCAGGGAGCATCCTGTGAAGGTTCCAGCCTTGCGTCTGTCTCCCATCCATTTCCTGGAGTAATGAAGAGGTAATTAAATTTTGCAGTGGAAGGGAAGCTTCTCCAATGGTGAGAGCATATTGTAGCCGCCAAACTCATCAGGGGAAATGCTGGGCTCCAAATTAAATGCATTTAGTGTTTCATGTACCTCACTTACAATCCTTGTAATGAATCTGGGAATTAATTGTTTGCCCATTTAAAACAAGTCCCCTCTTGCACTGTGCCGTGCTCCCCTCCTCCCAGCCCTCCGTAATTTGATATTTCAGTTAGAAAACAAATTGACATTCATTGGAAAATCAATCTTTTCATTGTTTAACTCTCATTTCTCTGGGGAACGTGTGGGAGTGGAATTACATCCTCTGATATGAGCCCTTCCTGAATGCCTAATTGGGGCTGGGGAGCAGGGAGGCTGCTTGGCCCCCAGGAGCCAGCAGGACCCGCTGGCAGCATCCACGGTGCTGCCCGAGGAGGGGCAGCCCAGGCCCGAGAACACGAGCCAGTTGCCTCGGTAATGAGGCCGATAATAGAGCCTGTCATTTATTAGCTGGGATAAAAAGGGACGTGCTTGTTGTGGCGGGGGAGAGGCAACGAAGAGTGTGAAGAGCATACACCGCCTTGTAGTGTCCGGGCTGGGGAGGGGAGAACAAACACAATATGGCATTTTTTGTGTCAGTCTGAGAGGAGCACAGCATGCTCCTGCTGCCAGGATCCCCAGGGACAGGGCTGGTGGGTCCCCAAGGCACCCTTACAGCCTGTGCCGGCTGTCCCCTTTGCAGGAGGACAGAGCAGTGCCCACCCAGGGCTCCGCTTTTTCCTTGGAAGTGGGCACTTTCTGAGCACCCCGTGCAGCTGGCCTGGCAGTGATCCTTCTGCTTCCCACGGAGACACTTGCTGCTGGAATAAACTGCTATTTTTATGGGTAACATTGGTTGTCTTTTACGCTTACTGCCAGAAAATGAATAGCCACTTTTATGCAAAAAGGTTTTACTGCAGTATCAGAAAGTGCTAATGAATACACAGAACCAAATTATAGGGTACCCCATGAGCCAAAATGCCTGGACAGAGATTTACAGTAAAACGAGTGGCAGGCAAAGATAAAAGCCTGCAACCAAAGTGGGTCATATAATTAACACTAGGGACAATAAATTCCTGAAAAATTGAGCTGTCAGTCCCTTCCATCCAAACTCCCAGCTCCATTTCAAAGCTAAATAAGTTGTAGTCCCAAGGAGGTAATGCAGCAGACAAAGCTCCACAGCTAAAGCAGCTTCTGCATTCGCAAGGGATGAGGTTTCCTCTCCCAGAGCATCACCTCCTGCAGGGCACGGGCAGCAAAGGGGCTCCCTGACCTCCTGCCACAGCTGCACTATCTGAAGGGGACCTCCAAGGAAGCCAGAGAGGGACTCTCCATCAAAATCTGTAGTCATAGGACGAGGAGTAAAGGGTTCAAACTGAACCAGGAAAAATTTAGGTGAAACAGAGGGAAAAAATTCTTGGCTGTGGGGATGGTGAGGCACTGGAAAAGGTTGCCCAGAGAAATTGTGGGTGTCCCATCCCTGGAAGTGTTAAAAGCCAGGTTGGATGGGGCTGTAGCAGCATGAGATAGTGGAAGGTGTCCCTGCCATGGAAGGGCAATTGGAACAAGATGATCTTTCAGGCCCTTTCCAACCCAAACTCTTCCATGATTCTGTTTCAAGGGACTGCCTGGGAGCCACCTCACAGCCACCCAGGACACCCAGTGGTGGCTCTGGGGGGAATCAGCCCATGTCCAGGTCCTTCTAAGGGTCCAAGAGGGAAGACTAAAGGTCCCCAATGATTAAGGTGCAGTCCTGCTGCTGGCCCCATATCCAGCCTGCCCCTGTCCCACTCCAGCCCTGCTGTGCCTTTGGCACAGGGAGCAGTGGCAGTGGTGCTGTGAAAGACAGCGTGTTACTCTCTGCAGCCCCATAATCACATTCCCTCCCTTTTCTCATATTCTCACTTAGCAGCACCATATGAGCATCTTTGTCAGCTGCATATTAGGAACCATTCGTCATAAAAAATTCAGGGCTATGAAAATAAAGTGACCTCTCCGAGGGCTTCAATTACACTGGAAGGTAATTGTGTCTTCCCTGGGCCTCCATCAGGGTGCTTGGGAGTCTTCAGGAACAATTTATGTATTTATTACAGTTTAAGCATCCTTAGCCCTCAGCTCTTCCCAGTAATGAAAATATATAGCACAGAACCCAGCAAATACAGACTGAGCCATGTGTAAAATACCTCAGCCATGGAGAGAAGTGGCTGTAACCCCCACCACCCCCACAGGGTTCACAGCTGCTCCCCCAGTGCCTCCACAGGGCACAAACAGGCAGCAGGGCAAGGACAATCACAGCAATGGGTCAGGGGCTGAAACCATTTAGTCTGGGACTGGTACCATGGTCAGGTAGAAAGCCTTTCCCGGGGAACAAAATACAGATTCATTGTTGTTCTTGGCACTAAAGGTTGCTTGGAATTGGGACAGAAAGGCAAAGTAGGCTTTATTTCTTTGTGGGTCGGCTTGGTTTCTTTCTCCAAAGCTTTTTTTTGCATGCAAGTGACTGGGAATTGCTGCAGAGGATGGAGGCAGGTTCAGCTCATGGCACACGAGGAGCCGGGCTGGGGCTGGGGCTCTTTCTGCCTGGGGGTTTCTCTGAGGCACAGGCAGGACAGCGAGGTGTCACCTCACCTCTGAGCTGACACAGGTGGGCTGCAGGTGACCCCGCAGCCGTGCCCCGGTGCTGAGCTGCTCCCATGGGAGCTGCTGGCTCTGGCCAGCACTGCTCCCTCCCTGCCTGCCACAGACACCACCAAAGGAGAGGAGATGCTGTGAAAAACAAGGTCATTCAGGTCCTCCCTGCCAGCTCCTAGCCTTGAAGGACGTTGGCAGCAAAAGTCATCTGAAGGGCTCAGGCTTTCTTTCTCCTTCAGCTCTGAGGAGTAGGTCTCCCTGGACCTGCACAGCCAAAATCTGTGCTAAAGATGCAACAGAAAAAAAAAAAAAAAAAAAAAAAAAAAAAAAAAAAAGCCTTCTAAGATGCCAGTGGAAAAAGCAAGACAAAAAGCAAATTTTGTTTTCCTCATCAGAAAGACACCAAGTCCTACACCTTGGGTGAGAAAGAGATGATTTAACAAGAAAAAGATGTCACTAAATCCCTGGGCTATAAATCATTCTTCTTACAGTCTTGAAGCAAAAACACTTAACAGGCCTTCTGAGCAATGCGGGTACAGGAGCCTGTGTGGGGGATTGCATCTGATCCAGGATAAATGGGCAAACGGGCCCAGCCACTTGTTTTATGGTTGTAGGAGAATTATACAGCACCTGGGAAATATTTCCTGCTCCTGCTGAGTTGCAGGCTAATGCCATGAAGACAATGCAGTCAGCAATAGATGTGCCCGGAAAATTCAAGGGCTGCACCCTGGGAGGAGAGTGTTAAATAAAACTAATATTAAAAAATAAAAACCTTTTGATCATTCATGCAGGTGGCTTCACCTGGCAATTTAAAATTCATTTAATTTTTTGGCAAGTAAAAAGAAAAAAAGGGGAAATACCTCCTGCATTAAAGCAGAAATTGGTGCCAGCAGCCTCCCACCCACAGGGTCCAGGTTGTGATGCTGTGGGGAAACCTCCTCTGGGCATGTGTGTGACCAGGGTGAGTGTCAGGAGGATTTCCAGAGGGTTCAGATAGACATATGCTGATACAGAAACCATTTAGCCAGATGCAAGAAGATGCTCTATGGCTGCATTGATTTAATTGCTAAAGAAGAGGTAATTGCTTGGGGAGTAGTGCCCGTGATCCGATTATAGTCAGTAGGAGCAGAGGGCAGCCCCAGCCAGCAACAGATACTCTCACTGCTTCAAAAATGCTGAAATAAATCAGGGGAAATTACCAGCAAAACTGACTGGGTGGAAAAAAACAATAACTAAACAGCTGTGAATGGAAAGTGAAAGAGCTCTTTAAGAAGTGTTGTAGAAACAGTGAAGGGAACAATTTAGCCAGAAGTCAGCCTGACAGCGGTTAGAAATCAGAAAATAATAGCTGAAAAACGAGAAAGGGAAAGGTGTGTGAAGAAGATGGCATGAGAAGCACAAGAAATTGGGATGAGAAGCAAAGTAATAATAAAATTTTCACTGTTAGTGTAGATGCCACTGTTCCAAGGAGGCAAATTTAAACAGAGCGAGGAAAGAGACAGAGGATCCTCCTGTGGGCAGAAAAGGCTGGCAGTGTGGAAGAGGCAGGCAGGTGTGATTGAAAGAAGGAGGGCATGCATTTATACCAGCTGAAGGTGATGGATGCTCTCTCTTCTATTTTCACCAAAGAGGCATATTTAAAATTGGCTGGCCTACATAGCTGCCTGTCTGGAGCCTGCAGCACTGTCCAGGTTACTCCAACCCCAGGCTTAGCTGCTGAACCAGCCTGGAGTTGCTTTCAGCTACCTGGAGCACATGGAAAGGGATGGAAGCTGAGGGGCTGGGACTCCATCCATGGTGGATGGCAGTGAGTACTGTGCCCAGGTTGTGGTGATGCCACCCTCCTCCTGCCCCCTGCTCCCCAGAGGTTGTGTACAGGGCTGATGGCCCCAGGTGGTGATGAGGCGCACTCTGTGCCCACCAGTGCCTGTGAACTGTGTGAGAGAGGGCCAAGAGCAGCTGGGAGCTGAGAAGATCCCACCAGGCTCTTGGGTGCCAGCTATGGTTCTGATACGACCCCCTGGAACAGGGCTCTACTTCTGCTTCAAGTCCACATGAAGGCAGCTTTCAGCTCCTGGCTGCAGTAGGCAACATCTCCCTGGGGAAAGCCCAGCTGGTGCAGGTGAGGAGCCACATCCCTGGGACTGGCTGTTTCGGGAGCACCACTGCTCACCCACTCTTCTCCCAGCAGTTTTACTCATTTGAGGGACACCACTGTTGTGGTAAGTGACTGCTCAGCATCCCACTGCCCTTTCTGCCTGGCAAAAAGCACCACAGACCCCTCTGCCCGGATTTCCAGGTTCCCATAACCACCAGAAAGCAGATCTGCTGCCTAGCCCACATGCATTTGGAGAACTGCTGGCATGGCTGAGGACATCCCCTCCTCAGCTCTCAGCCAGCCTGCTCTTCTGTTGGACCAGAACAACTTCATCGTGTTTTACTTTTGGTTCAAATCTTTCCACTGTTGATCCCAAGGAGAACAGCAATGAGTAAATAAGGGGTCTTTGTTTTCCTGAACTCTGAATGTACCACGGCAGTGAAGGTGTAATTACTGAGACATTAACCTCCATAAGCCTGGTCTCACTGCCTTTCATTCCTTTGCTTTTATTGATCCTCCTTTCTTGACTTGTTCTTGCTTCCTCTTTTTTAAAGACTTAGAAATAAATGGGCAGCTCAAAGGAAGCATTGCTGCTGTAATGAAAAAAGATAGCAGTTCAGTGCTCTAACTTTCTGGCTGTTCTCTGGGGCCCTCATTACGTTTGTTTCCATCTGAACCATTTCCGCACAGTGGCTCCAAACAACATCATATTAGCCTTAATTCTGACCTGACTGCAATTTCTACCACAAAGCTGTTTCAGCTCAGAAATGGGCAGATTTGCTCTTCAGGCCAATGAAAACAAGTCTGCAAGGTTGAAAAGAAGATGTCAAAATCAGGCACTAAAGATCACTTTAAATGATAACAGTTGTACTTCAAGCAAAAATTATATACAAAGCTTTCATCTAGCAATTTTCATCCTCAGGCAACATAGTGCTTTACAACAGAGTTCACTGTCAGCAGCCCAGTTTGTAAAGGTGAGCAGAAACATGGGTTTTGCTTTCTTTGCTGTGTTTCTCTACCCCAAATCAGCTTGTTAACCAGACTCAAAGGCTTTCCTGCTCCCCCAGGACGTGTCAGTGCCCACCTGGCTGAGCAAACACATTCCCAGTGATGGCACCACAGAGACTGGCACCAGGGCCAAGGAAGGTTTTGCCCTTGCCCGATTGGCCGAGTGCTCCTTTTTCCTTTTGTCTTCCCACTGAATAGAGAGAGCTGGCTTTGATTTGAGAGGGAATAAGCAGCTGCCTGGCTTCTGCGCCCTGTTGGCTTGTCCTCGTGCTGCAGAGGTAGTTGGAGCCACCAAAACATGTCCTGTATCCCCAGGTCCTCAGCTGTGTGGCTACCAGGCCCTCTCCCACTGTGTCTGAGCTGAACCTCGTGCTCATTTTAGTGGAGAGGGTTTCCTCAGCTGCTGCAAGTGAGTGGATTTTTCCAAGGCTGCCCGATGGCACCCTGACACCTGCCCACTGGTTTTCCTCATACCTCCTTACTTCTGCAGAGTATCTGGTGCACCAGAAATGCTGCTGAGATAGCTGCAGCGGGGTTTTTATTTAACCCTGAGAGCTGGCCAAGGGGCAAGAGGCTGCACCTTTGGCTGGGCTCCTGCTGGGCTTCCCTTCTTCACCTCCTCTCTGCTGGAGAAACGCTGGCACCGCAGGGTTTGCTGCCGAGAAAAGCTCAGCAAGGAAATCATTCCTGCAGGAAGTTTAATTGCAGCCATTAAGCCTTTAATCTAACTGTGATGTGCATCTGTAAATGGCGCTGCCATCCCTGAAATAGAGGCACACAGCCACACTCCTGCTTGCCGCTTCCTCAGCGTCGTGTTTACAGCTATTTTTAGTGACCCAAAAGCAGGTAGCTCCACACTCGGCCAGAAAATTAATTTTTAAAGAAAGAAATAACTCACCCCCACAGAGACACACAAGCAGACCTCTGTATCCTTGGAGAACATCCTCCCCCAGGCCGCAGTGCCAAGGACCGTGAGCGCTGTTTGCACGGGGGGTGGCCTGACCCCTGGGACACAGAGCCCCCGCCCTGCTGCCCAGCCCTGGCCACGGGCACACGGGGAGAGGGCAGAGCTCTCTGCCCTCCCTCACCACTGCCCAGCCCAGCCTGACCCTCCTGCTCGCCTGCTGTGCCTGTGACCCCTCCTCTCCTTGCTGCCCCTGTGGTCCCACGTGCTCATGGATGCTCCCGTTGATCCCAGAGCTCAGGAGGAACATGTGCTCCAGGCCTTCACGTCACAGTGATGTGCTGCAAGGTGCTAAAAAAGGAGGAGCAGTGTGACTCACCTGGGGGGCTGGGGGAGGACTTGGTGCTGACCAGCATGGGCTCCTTCACCGGTGGAGCCTCGTGCTATAACTGCTCTGCAAGTCCTTTCCTCTGGCTCCTTGAGGTCTTCATCCACAAGGAAAATCCCAGGAGATCCCCACAGAGCCCTTTGGAGATGTGTAGCAGGAATGAAGCTTGCCCACCAAGAGTGGCTGTCAGAGACACACCAGCTTCCAGGGTTCAGGACTCTCCTTTGTGAGGCACAAAGAGCTTCGATTTTTGTCCAGCCACACCTAAATGAGCTGTCCTGTGAGAAAACAGACACTAAAACTTTTAGAGAAACATGGACAAAGTACCCCCCAAAAGACTGCTTTTAATAGAGATTTCATTGCATCTGGATGTCTTATTGCAGTGAAATCTTATCTGCAAGTTTCAGGGCTGCCTGGGAAACCTGGCTGCCTCACCAGGGAAAAGGATATTTAAAAAGGATTAAATCTGACAGTCTTATACCAAAAGTGGATTTTTAAGACATAAGCAAAGACTCGAGATAGAAAGGTTAGTGGGCTGTTGAAAATGCATCTGCATTTAAGCTAATACAACTTAATTTCTAGCTGGTTATTAACAGGCTGGGTGTGATGAGCCATGCTGGTTGCTGGGCTCAGGTGCTAAGGAAGGCAGGCAGGTGCTGTGGCAGTGGTGGGAAGAGAAGGGATCAGAACTCCCCTGTGAGCACAGACTCCCCCCTGTGTCCCCAGATGATGCTGAGGCCCTGGCTGGGCAGAAGCAGCAACTGCAGGCTGGTGAAAGCAGGCACTGGGGTTGGTATATGGAGACCCCACCAGCAAGATAAGTTTTGACCCAAATCTAAAGAATATTAGACACCAAAGAGCCCACTTCACCTTCCAAATGGGAGGTCTCATCACTCCTCCTCTCACCCCACAGCAGAACCTGTGCATCAGTTAGGGCTTGGCTCATCCCACAGCTCTGAAGCAGCTCAGATCAATCAAACACATCCTCTCCTTGGCCATTAAGGCTTGCTCCAATTAGCTCCAGCTTCAAAACAGAGAGAATATGATATAAATTCTGTCTCACACAGCTCCCACCTACATTTCTCTCCAAATGTTGAAATGACATTTCTGCCCACTGGAAATAGGACCTTGGAAATACTCTCTGGGTAGTTCATTTGCTGGAAAATAGAATTGACAGCCCAATTAATCTCACAGCCTGTGACTTTTAAGCCAGGGCTCTGGGTGTAAGTGCTCTGGGATGAGAAGAGGAAAGGCTGGATAAATATCACAAGATGCTGCTGTTCTGGTGATCTCCAGCCTCTCCTGGTGCCTGGCACCCTGCCTGCTCTGCCCCATGGTCTGTGTGGCTGCCAGCACATCCGTGGGCTGCCCTCAGCTCAGACCTGGACCTGTCCCTGTGTGCACAGCTGGCATGGCTGGCTGTGGGACAGGGACTGCTGTCCCCAACCCAGATCAGCACCAAACCTGCTAAGCCAAGCTGTGCTGTGCCACAGAGGCACCAATTCTGTCAGCCAAAGCTGCTGTCCTCCTCAGGGGACCCAGAGCCCAGAGCCAGTGCAGAAAGAGCCCCAAAACCAAAACACTTTGCTTCCCATTTTCCTTTACACCAGTGCTCCCAGGGAGCTCCTCAGCCAGCCCTGACACAAACTGCAGACACAAACACCCTCACTCAATAACTGGGCACATGCCTGGGAAGGGCTCCCACTGCCACGTGGCTCAGCCTCACCAAGGCAGCTCCACCTGCCCAGGGCCAGGCGTCACCACAGCTGGATTTAGGGGCACAGCTGACACCATGTGCCTGGCACCACAGCAGCCACACGTCAGGGGTGGGGGGACAGGAAGGCAGTGAGGGCTTTGGAGGCAGCAGGACGTGGCTGTGACCTTCCCAGGAACCAGCCATCCCTTCAACTCCCACACAAATTATAGGATCAGCCTCACAGTCCATTCAGAGCATTAAGTACCTATTTCCTCATGTTGCTTTTGCTATTCTTATTACTATTTATTATTATTATTATTATCATCTTCTTCTCCACAGGTCTAGAAACACCTCAGGCTATCAGGTTCTGTTGTGGCAACAGCTCAATTCCTCTCTGACTCCTGCATGGAATCCTTGCCATAAAAAAGGCATTTATGGGGAATGACTTTCCTCAGTTCCATCTCTGTGCCAGAGGAAACGGGAGCACTTTCCTGCTCCTTTGTTCTTGCTGCTATCTCCCGATCTGCAGATTGAATACATCACACTGTCATCTCCCAGCCTTGATCCCGAGGCAGGATCAATGGGATTAAATTCCAGCTCTCTTTATAACCTTTCTCCCAAGAGCTGGCTGGGAAAACACATTGTGATGTCCCTCTGTGAAAAACGCCAATCACTTGGTTTTTAAAATGTTAAAAGTTTAATAAGAAAATGGTTAATAATACAATTAGAGTAATAAAGTTTAGAGTTCAGACAATTACAAGACAATAAAAAGCAAAGAATTACAGACATCCAGATGCTCTCTGACACTAAGTCACGACAAGCATGACTTGTGAACAAAGGAATCACCCTTAAACCAATACACTTGTTGCATATTCATACATCCTTTATGGTTATGCATACATTCTATTCTAAACAAGAAACTCTCTCTGTTGTATGTTAGCTGTTTCCTTTAATCCCCATGGCGCTGAGTCTGAGCAAGGCCTGAAGAAATTAGCTTCTGATAAGGAGCCATAAATTCCTCTCCTTTGGAAGATTTAGGTGTTCCTCAAAGCGAGTATCTCATTCCTAAAAAGAAAACTCCCCCCACATACATAGTCTCTATTTTAACATTATTTTGTAACCTAAAACTACACTTAACACAATACGTAAGAGAATTAATACAGCATAACTTTCTAACATTACACATATAATATTCATTGTAACATTTGCGAAAAGCCAATCATAAATATACATTTTTCACACCTCAGTACCCCCTGCTGCACCCCGGCAGCCAAAGGCGTGCCCCTGCATCCCTCCCTGGCTGCAGTTTCCAGGCTGGAAGTTGTCTCACGAGGGTAGGATGGTCCAAAACCCGGCAGCACAAGTGCTGCTGAGGTATGGCTGCTGTGACCCAAGCTGTGACAGGTGCCACTGAGAGCCTGGAAGGTGCTGGGAGGTCCCTCTTGTCCCTGCTCGTTTCTAAACCCACCGGGAAAGGGAGCAGCTCATTCCAATGCAAACTGAAAATTCCCAGCCCGAAGGAGGGAGCCCTCTGCTCTGCCCCCAGCACACGGGGAAATTGCAGCTCAGCCCTGCCCTAACAAAGAGCAGCCCTGCATCACTCACCACTATTGGGTTCCTTTAGAAAAAACTGTTTGCTCTGCTCTAATTGCTCCAAAAGCAGCAATTGCAGTTCCCTCCCTCGAAGCCCTTGTACCTCCAGCAGCTCACCAAGTTTGCCCCAACACAGATTAGATCTGAGTGCTCAGGAGGTGAAAAAGTGTCTGCCCTGCCTGTCACACCCTGCTGGGAAGAATGGGTGCAAAAAGGCTCTCCCAGGTTTCCCAAACTCCTGGTGCAGGCTGGAGAGGGGTGCCAGGAGGCCACCAGGCTGGGCAGAGATCCTCACCCAGCCTCACCAGGGATTCATTTAGGGAGGAGGGAGACCAGGCAGACCTTCTCTGTTAAGCAGGGGTGCAGCCACACTACTTTCCTCAATCCCAGCTCCTAACCAGGGCTTTGGAGGCTGTTCTGTGTCCTGAGCTCAGCCTGGCTCTGCTCCCATCCCAGCAGGTTCCCAGGGGATACCTGGAGCCTGGCAAGCTCTAGACAGCAAGATATCACTTTGGTGCTACAGCACTTAGGGAAAAGAGCAGAATAAATGTTCTTACAGAGCTGGCGTGCTAAAATATGATACAAGTTAGGCCATCACTCACCTGACCTTGCATTTCACATAATTTCTAGTGACATTTGTCATGAATAAATAGCCTGTCACTTCCCTCTGCTCTGGGGCTGCTGCTGCAGAGCACAGGGTGTCCCTCCTTCAGGTGTTTACCCCAGGGAGATGTTCCCTTCTGCCATCATTTTCCCATTCAGCAGCCAGGAAGGGACAAAGGACCAAAGGGACTGGAAGCCCTCTGCTTTGGGATGGCTGGGGAGGGTCTGGGCTGGGGCTGGGGCTGGCTGTTTCCTGCACACCCAGCCCCCTGCACACACTCGCTCACTCCTGTCTGCTCGGGAATCTGCC
The DNA here is from genome assembly GCF_050655825.1 of Lonchura striata. Taxonomy (NCBI): domain Eukaryota; kingdom Metazoa; phylum Chordata; class Aves; order Passeriformes; family Estrildidae; genus Lonchura; species Lonchura striata. The sequence continues at coordinate 31,985,233 of NC_140710.1, read as the reverse complement.
CATTGCCATGGAAACCGTGCTGACATCAGGCACTGCTAACGTTATTCCAATGACTAATTGCTTTATGAACGGTGAGCCAAATTACTGAAACAATTTCCAGGCCCCGGAGATCTGTATTTAACACCCAGGCACACGCCAAGAAGCCTCCCTCACCTGCAGGGATGCTGAGCAGGGCTGTGGGAGCACAGCTGAGGACTCCTGTCCAGGCTTGGATGTGTGGCACAGAGGGGCTGTTAAATCCTAATTTTCTGTGCTTCTTGGGAGCTGTTTTGTACCTATCTAAGCTGCCTGGGTAGTGCCAAGACTCCCGTGCAGGGGGTACTCCTGTTTTTCCAGCTCACAGGAATCTGTGGTACTTGCTGTTGCTGACAGTCTGCCTGGTCTTTACACTCTCTTGTCCTTCTTACATGCCTTTGTCCTTCTCTGTGGCTCTTTTGAGTCAAAGGCTCACAGGATGAGGATCCTGCCTTCCCAGAAAGTGCAGCATTCCAGAACACTGCTTCAAGCTGCCCCTGTGGCCATTTCTGTCACTGGCTACACCATTGGAAGCTGCACACATGGCAAGTGCCTCCTTGTCCCCATCCTTCACGGGAGCTACTTCTCATGCTCCTACTCCAGAACCCTTCCCAGCTTCTGCTGCCATGTCCAGAACCCCTCCAGGCAGGGCAGCTGTGGCTGTGCAGCTCAGAAAGGGAACAAAAACCCCACAGCGCACTCCAGGGCTTGCATCCACAACAGCTAATCTCAAAGAGGAAGAAGAAGCAGCTCAGTTTCAACAGCAAGACTGAAAGCTGATGCATCACTTGCCTGCCCCCTCCTAATGCTCAAGATGGTGTGAGAGCCATTGCTGCCTCTGGCAGAATCAGAGAATGGTGACAGAGACACCTTATGCTAAACTGGGTTGCTGAAAGCCCCTTCCAGCCTGGCCTGGAACACTGCAAGGGATGGAGCATCCACAGCTTCTCTGCACATCTGTGCCAGGGCCTCTTCACCCTCCTAGTGAACAATTCCTTCCTAACATCTAATCTAAACTGGCTCTCTTTCAGTTTGAAGCCATTCCCTCATCAAATATCCCTCTCCCTGTTTTTCATAAGTACTGGAAAGATGCTGGAAGTTTCAGGTACTGGAGAGAGGCCTGAACAACCAACAGTGAAAGCAGGCAGTGTCTGGGATGCTGGTTATCCCAGCAGTCCATAATTGCAGAGCATTCATCAGACTTCAAAACAAGGCAAAACTCCAGGAAGAAGGTGCTTTGCCAGCACTCAGGTGGTTGGCCTTTCAATTATTTAATTTTGAAATAACAAACAGCATAAAAATGCCCCAGTCAGAGACATCTCACAGGACAGGGCAGTGAAGCTCCTGCTCTCAGCAGACAGCTGTGGGTGCAGGGCTCACAGCTTGTGGGCTGCTTTTCTCTGAATCTGCTGGATGCTGCAGCCAATCTGATGGGAAAAAACCAAAACCAACCAGGCCAACTCTGAATATTTATTCACTTAAATGTTTTAAATCCCTTCTTTAAGGATATGTGATAGCTTATTGCATCAGCAATTTATAACTCTTGCCTCCCTACAGCATCCTAACTGTTTATGGCTCTGTGTTATTTACTGCCTGACACCAAAATAAGAAACATTATGAAAATTTGTTCAAGAGTTATTTGGGCAGGGGGGAGGTGCTGGCACAGCTGTGGTGCATGGAAACCTCAGTGCCCAGCCTGCAGCAGCCCTGCCTGCATCCCTGCCTGCATCCCTCCCTGCATCCTTGCCTGCATCCCTGCCTGCATCCCTCCCTGCATCCCTGCCTGCATCCTCCTGCGAGCCCTCCGGAGCATCATCACCTTAATGAGTGGCAGACACTGATTGCAGCCGTGCGGCTCCGGGAAGCGTTAATTACATTAATTATATCGGGCTAAGGCTGAGCTGCTTGTCGCTCTGCCCGAGCCCCCGGTGACAGCGAGCCGACAGCACTCAGGAATTATCCCAGTACATCCTCGCAGGACTCCACGGCTGAATTTAGCACAGCACTCATAGATCCCCATCCATCACCAAATGTCGGGGCTTCCTACTGTGATAAGTTAAGAACAGACTGGCCTTTTTTTTCTACCATCAGGCAAAAAAATATTAGCATTTCTCTTTTTTTCTTTCTTTCTTTCTTTCCTTCTAGACACAAGTGCACCTTCCTGAGCTGGACAGACACACGGCTTTCCCCGGGGGCTGCCAGGGGCTCTGGCTGAGCTCTTGCTCATTAATAGGCTCATTTAGGCAGCTGTCCCCCGCAGCGCCCATTAACACACATGAGAGAGTGCCCGGAGGTGAGAGCTTCACTAATCAAATGTGCTATTAAGATCCTAATCCATTTCATTAGCCCATTTCATTTGACACTTAGTGAGGCTCAGAGATGCTCTGTGTAACGGGGCTGAAGGCACACGGCCTGTCCTGTGGAAAAATAATCCTTTTTATTAGACCCATAATTCCCTTTTATCTTGTATTCGTTTGTTTCTCGAGCAGAAGGGCGCCTGGGATTTGCAGCTCCGGCAGAGATGCCGGGGATTTTCCCTTCGTGTATGAACGTGTCATCACACAGTGTAAGACTGGGAGGGATCACAGTAGCAGCAATATCCAAAAATAAAAGGAAAACAAAACAAAAAACAACAACAAAAACCCACCTGAAAACCAGGCTACATGATTATTTGATTACATATTACCAGACTGTATTTTGGGGATGTTATCTAGATGGCCATCCAACGCATACTTTGGAGACTGAAAGGATTAAAAGCTTCAGGTCTATCTGAAATAATTCCTAATTTCTCCCTTGCTTTGAAAGGCAGCTAGGTGAGGTGTCGAGTTCAGCAGAGAGGCAGGATGAGGAGGAAAGGCAGATTGCTCGGGAGGCTGCTGAGGCTGAAGGTGTCAGGCAGGGTCTGACAGTGCCTGAGTCTGCACAGGTCCTGTGTCTCCTCCTCCAAACAAATGCATGTGAACACGATGCTGGGGATTCTGCTGGGAGCTCTGCAGCTCCCTGGGGATTCTGAGTGTCACAAAAGGTCATAAGTTATCAGACAAGCAGGTCTTCATTATCAAATAAGCATCCCTAAAGGTTTGTACTTCCCACACAAAAACACACTTGAAACGCCATTATAACTTCGTACTATTATAGAAATATTTTATGAAACAATAACTTCTTGGGTATAATATTCATCTTGAGGAGTGGATGGTGACAGTTCTTCAGAAACAGCTGAGGAAAAGTACATATCACCGAAACATTCCCACTGAGCAAAGCTGAAATGTCCCAGCTGCAGGATAAGCAAGCCCCTGCCTGAATGCAGCCTCCTGCCTGCAGTTCCAAGGCTTCCCTGGGAGCAGCCCCATGGGCCACCAAGGCTTCCAGGCCGTGCACTGGCACCAAACCCTCCCTGAGCCCACCCAGATCGCTGCCTCTGCTCCCTGGCATCCAGGCTGGCTGGGTTAATGCACCCCTGGAGCACCCTGGGCCACCCTCGCCAGCAGCACACACCTCAGCTCCCATCCCCAAGGACGTGGGAGAGGACAGGAGGTACAGCCTGGGGACATCCTCTCACTTTTCCCGGCTGGGGCTGCTCCTGAGATGGCTGAGCAGGGACAGGCCCCGTCCCCTCAGCCAGAGGTGGCAGTGGGAGGGATGAGTGGCAGTCACAACATCTCTTACAGCAGGACTCTTACGGGGACACGGGTCCTTTTGACAATTTATTAGCACACAGAGTCCCTGCAGCCAAAACAGCAAGATCCCTGTTCCTTGCTCTGTTCTAACCCACTTTTTCAAGACAATTTCTGAGCAATTGATGGGGGGAAAATAAACCCAACTTTAAAAAAGCACTCTTAGAAATTCAATGCCATCTGCTCCCTCAGCATTGCCCAGGGCATTTGCCTCCCCCGGAGCAGCCAGTGGATGGAAGCGTCTCCCACCTGTGCCCACCCTCGGGCTGCCACAGGCACTGCTGTGCTCTGTAGGGTCCCTGGCAGAAAAACAGAGCTCAGAGCCTGGTGTCACATTCCTGTGCTTGAGAAAAGTGTTGAGAGAGAGGGAAAATGCATGGCACTGCTGGTGGGCAGGGAGCTGCCAGGGCCCCCAGAGCCAGCAGTGCTGCCCCTGCAGTGAAGCCAGGGCTCGTGTGAGAGTGGCACAGGATGTGGCAGCACTGCTGGGCTGCAGCTGGCACGGGGGGATGTCCCCACAAGCTCCTCAGGGTAGGCTCAGTATTTAATGCTCACATTAAATACAGCTTGACTGCGTTAGGCACTGCCAGGGCAGCACCAGGAAACTTCTACCCAGGTTCTCTCCTGCAGTGGATGGGAGAGAGCTGTTTTTTTAAAAAGCACCATCATCTCCTAAGAATATGAAGCACAGGGGAGTGAGGAATCCCTGCTGTGGGACCATAAATCACCGCCACCCCTATCCCTGCCGGCCGCAGGGGCCGCAGCACGGGCCTGGCTGTGGGCAGCAGTGTGTTCTTGAACAATGTGTTCTCCAACCCCCTTGGGGCTGGGATCTCCTCCCTGGGAAGCTTCCCAGCCTGGGGATCCTGTTCCTGTCCCCACTGCAGGTCCCAGGGGAGCAGCAGGGCACTGCATCCCTGGCTGGCTGTCCCCACAGGACCCTCACAGGGATGGCACCTTGGAGTGACACTGTCCCTCCCCACTGCCCTACCATCCTCTTTCTCCACAGCACTTACAGTCCAAACCATGGCATTTGCCTTTCCACCAGGACACAAGTCTGTGTTCATCCCGTGCCATCCCCGTGCCCAGCCCGGGAGGGGGAGACCCCAAGCGTGCCAATGAAAAGCTCTTCTTGGCTTAGCAATATGAATTGCAGCATGATATAAAGGCCTATTAAAAGCTGATTTCTAGAACAAATGCTGCCCCCGTGGCTAATCAGAAGACTATTTCTTTCATTGAGAGACAAAATTAATATTGCTGTTTGGCAGATGCAACGATGCCAAGCAAATAACTTGCAGTCGAGCTTTATTGTTATGACGCCTTTGGTTGCTGGCCTTGGCCTCCAGAGGGTAGCAACAGAAATGGGGGAATACAAATGGAAACCTCTACAAGCCTGAAACAAATGAATGCCCTGAAACTGCAGGGAAGCAGGGTTTAATAGGAGACATCAGCACACGCAGCACAGGCTGGGCACATTGCCCTGTCCCCTGTGGTGGCACCCAGCAGGCAAGAAGACAGGCACACAGCCTTGGCCAGGACATCTGCCCCAGCCCCAGGCAGCCTGGACCCCTCACTGCAGGCTTTACAGTGCATTTTCATTTTTAAAAGGGGTTTGGGAAGCGAGAAGGCAGTGTGTTAACACCATGAAAGCTGGCATTAATCAAGGGTGATAGCGTGGTCTCCTTGCCAGTGGTTAGCATTAAAAAATACATATTAGCATTTTTAATATTAATCAGTGTAAACAAGAAAGATATTTCTATAAAAATTAATTAGAAAGCTCCCTTCCTTAGAGGACACTGATGAATTAATATCACACCTCAGGGCTGTGAAGCATTCTTCCAGAGTGAACCTTCTCAGGCTCATGGTTCGCCCACACCTCACATAAATCAAGGCTCATTCCCTTGGGTGAGGGGCTACTCCTGCCCCAGGAGTCACAGGCCACCATGGCCACCACAGGATGAACTGTGCTCGGAGCCCGTGGTCAGCCTAAGGATTCTTCCCCCTCCCTGCTGAGCCCTGGCAGGAGCAGACTTGCCATGTCATTGAAGGTGCAACCTGGAAAAGCCAAGCCATTCCAGGGCCTAAGGCTGTCGAGGGACAGGGCAAGAGGCAGAGATTGCTGTGCTGACAGAACACACACAGGCTTCCCCCTGCCCTTCATCCCTCCCTGCCATCGGGGCCACAGCAGCAGGAGCCTGAGGGCTGGGGCACACCAGCTCCAACAGCACACTGCAGCCTAACCTGGCTCAACAAGGAGCCTTCATGGAATAATACCCCAAGAAAGCCTCTACCCCCTGCCATAGCCAGATCTCTCATGCCCTGTGTCCTCCTGGCACCTGGCTGCCAGCACAGCCCTGGCACCCACTGGCTCATGGCCCAGGAAAGCTGCAAGTGCCACGTGGAGGACAAGAGGCTGGTAGGATTAAGCAAAGTCCTCTACTTACCCCTGCCAAGTGCTGGAGATTTTGCCAACTGAGCAGCTGGAATGGCAGAAAATACCAGCTTTTTACCTTGGATTTGTATTTGTAACATGAAGGGTGTTTGGTGGCTCCTGCAGGACGAGCCCCAGGGCTGGCACAGCCCTGCTCATGCCCCACAGCCCACTCCCTGCACTGCTCCACTGAGCCATGTGGTCTTTCCAAAGCTCTGCTCCCTCCAGAGCAGCTGGGGGCTGCTGCAAGGCAAAGCAGGCATCTTGTGAAACAACCAGGCTGATTTAATAAGGTCAGATGGGAGAAGAGCATTAGTAGGCCCTGAGAGCCTGCTCTGACTCTACCCCAGTAAATCCCTTGTTTGTTGGTCTCTGATGAAGGTAGCCATGCTCAAATATTTCTTAGCTGTACTTGATGCTAAATGAAAGCAGGAGCCACCAAGAGAGCTCAGCCTCTTCCCAGCCCCACTGCCCCCCCAGCCCAGGCTGGTTGGGGGGCCATGCCTGTCCCCCTCCTCCTGCTGACCCTCCCAGTGCCCAGGGAACCACAGGGGGTAGCTTTCCCCAGCTGCTTGCATTGCCTTTGTTCAAGTTGAGTGTCTAGCTGCACCTCTAGGAGGTGAAATTCTGGGCGAGCAAAGAGCCCTCCAGTGTGGGTCTCAGATTCAGTCAAAGAGAGAAACTGAGAGTTTCTAGCCAGGCAGAAGCCTGGGAAAGAGCTAGAGAAGAATGTAAATAATTCTTTATCTCTCTTGTTTTTCACATTGTTTATAGTTAAGTTCTATCACTGTGCGTCAAGCACTCTGCACCAATGCTATGGGTTGTTTTCACTTCAGGACCAATGGAGTTGGTCCTCACGAAGCTCTGTATAAAAGAGCAGTGTATTTTGAATAAACCGGAGTTTCACTCTCAGCAGCCTTAGAGTCAGAGTCTTCTCATTCCCGTCCTGCCTCAACAGCGACACTCCAGCCCTTCAGAAGGAAGCAAACCTGCAGGACCAGATGCAGACCCTAAGATTCACACTGGGAAATAAGCTGGCACAGTTGACAGTGAAGGTACCTGCTGCCAGCGAAGGTGACAGCTCCTTGACTGAGTGGGACACGGTCACCTCATGGCTGGGGGATGATGGTGTGGCTGGCTGAGCCATTTGTAAGCACGAATCCCATCAGAGACAGAAGCTGGGGCCAGGCCAGACGTCCCCAGCCTGGGCCAGGAGCTTTCATGGGAGACTGGATTCTCATGAGGGTGCACACCTTTGTTTCCCCTGCCTCCCATTTCAGAGCAGCTGGGGAACAGAACACGTCAGGGATAGAAAGAGGGATCTGGCCATAGCCTGATGGCCGGGACACAGACTGGGTATGGAGGGGCTGCAAGGACGAGGATCTCCCCAGCCTAGAGGTGAGACACCGGCAACCAGGCTGCGAGCTGAGGAGCAGCAGCACTGTCAGACTGCTCCATATGAGCTGTTGGCTGCAGGAGGCCAAGCGTGAGGGTGAAAGACCCGAGGCTCTTGCTGGAGGAGGCTGAGGGTCAGAGGAGAGGGAGCTGAACCATCAGGGATGTGTTAACTCCCACAGAGCTGCACCACGCTGCCACAACCACGCTCACACCAACTGCCAGCAGGGGCTGGCGGAGGAATGCCACAGGGAACCCAAAACACTCCAGGCTGGAAATCAGTGCTCACAGCAGCTCTTATTTTAAACATAGGTTGCAGCCCTTATTTACCAGCAGGCTCAACGTTGTCGGGAGCGGTGACTGCGGGTGCTGCGCTTGCCTTTTGCAAAGGGAACCTCCTGTTTTGACTGCAAGCTAAATGATGCTCAGTTATTTGGGGAGGAACATTTCCAGCTACACAGTGTGAGCCAGAGCTATCAGCCAATTAAGTATTTATGGCCCATTCCATTTTCCTAGCGAGATGCTTGGAAAGCAAGCCTCAGTTACATCAGAGCAATGGGTTAAACTGTGCTTTCCTGCAAACACCTCCATGCTGGCCCTCCGGAGCGTGCGCAAGTCCTGTAAAAACTTCTCTTAAGGCTCTACTGGAAAACAATCATCAGCAGCGTGGTTTAAACACTGCAGCAGTATCTCAGCCTGCTCAGTAGTGAAGCATCAGCAGAGCATGAAGCAAAGGCCAGGTGCTCCCAGCCCCACAAGCAGGCTCAGCTGTGATGGGGGCTCCACGTGGACGGGCTGTGCTGTCAGGTGTCTCCAGGTGAACATCTGGAACAGTTCTTCCCTGCCTGACCCTCACCAGGGGTATCTGACAAGCACATGCAGCATCTCTGCCAGGTGCTGATTTAAACCTGGTCTCCTACTTTTCCAGCATAGGCTCCTCTCTTTCCCAGCATCACTTAGTTCCCAACTGGATCCAAACCCACACTACACCCTTCAGGATTCATCAACAAGGAGAACTGCTTCAAACAAAGCAGAAAGCAAACCAAACCCTGCTGCCCACCCCAAATGCTTGGACAGCATCACCACCAGCCTTCCCTCATCACTGTGTCGGAATCTGTGGTATTGATGATTCTGAGGTCTCTGAAGTCTCTGTCTTTCTGCCCCGCTGCCAAAGCAGAAGCCATAATTGGTCTGTGCTGGTTTCCAGGTTGTTTATTCTGTTTATCTCTAACATGTTCTGCTGCCCTGCCCAGCTCTGTCCTGCAGGGCAGCGTGTGGGGCTCTGCCCTCAGTGGGATGTTACAAACATTAAATACCAGAAACTCCCTGGGCTGGATTTACAATAACGTGCCAATATCTGTCACCTACATTGGACAGTGTGTCCCCAGCCTGAACCAACAGAAAAATGCCAACACCACAGTGAGACATGGAGGGCATGAAGGAGGAGAAAAAGGACAAGGCACACCCAATTTCCTCCATCTTGTCCCCTTTGGACCCCTAATCTAGATTCCTAAAATTTTACTTTTGCACCCGTGCCACACTTAATTATTCCTTATATCAAACACTCAGAGCTTGTAATTCATATGAAAACTCTTTTCCATGGACAGACATCACAGACAGTGTCTCTGGGGGCTCTGTCCAGGGGGGTTCCTGACCCTCTGCCAGGGTCCCATCCCTCTGGCTGCCCTGGATTCCCACACCACTGAAGTTCAAAAACCACCTGCACACAGTGAGACACTCGCACAGCTTCCCTGCCTGACACCCACCTGCTCTTCTCTGCTCAACGCCATCAACAATGTCAGGGCAGATTCCTGCTTTCACGGGAAATGTACAACCAGCATGGTGGTATGGCAAAGGGCAAACCTCTTAACAGCTTCTGGCTTTCTTTTCAGCCTGTAGGTGATTGTTTACAACACTCCACGATTTCTGTGAAGTAACGCTTAACTTTTCAGAAACATACAGGAGCCCATGGATGGCATGAACCGCTTGAGTCACCCTCCTCCTGTCACAGCATCTGCTACAGAACAACCAGGCACATGGATGCTGGCTGTCATACTCTCCCAGGGCAGCCATTCTCCCTTCTGCAGCATCCTGAGCTGCTGACACAGGACCATGCCCCAGTGACTGAAAGGAAAATACCACAAATGCCATGGTAGCCCTGTGAGGTGACAAACACCTATTTGCTCCTAGGTCATACCACATTCAGTGTAACTGTGGTCACCCCATTCACTTTCTTGACCTCACTGCAGTGGTGTTAATCCAGGGATGTTTTCTTGGGCTTTTAAGTGGTGTTTATCATTCATCAATTCCCAGCAGTATTGGAGAGACAGCTGATGGCTCACCAAGCTCATGAGGACTGGAGAGTTGTATTCCAGATGCACTGATATGCCTCAAAAGTTGTGACCAGTCACAAAGCATGACCAGAGCTCAGCCCCTGTGTGTCCAGCTCCTGGGGAGGTGCTGTGATTTTTAAAAGGAAAAATGACCCTCCAAAACTCAGTGTGGGAGAGCACTAAGCCCCTGTAGCGTCTCCCGCTTTGTGCGCTCTGTGCTGAGAAGGCAGGCACAGGAAAGAGGAGCCTGCAATATTTCATTTAAAACCACTGCCAGCTCAGAACAGACACTGACCTTCACCAGGGCCCACAGAATAGCTGTTCTGGTTTAAGCTCATGAGTACCTGAAACAAAAGGCAGAGCAGAATCCATGCCAGGAGATACAAACAGGACTTGCCCACGCTCTCAGCACCGGGCACCTGCAGCGCCCGACACCAGCACAGCACCCCAAGTGGAAAGGTGAACCTTCCAGTGCCTCAGCTGCAGCCCCCCTTGATGGACAGGTGAACCTTCCAGTGCCTCAGCTGCAGCCCCCCTTGATGGACAGGTGAACCTTCCAGTGCCTCAGCTGCAGCCCACCTTGATGGACACTCCAGGACAAGCAGCTCCAGCTCCAGCTCCAGCCCACCGGCTCTCCTGGCAGCTCCTGTGTGGCCACTCCAGCAGAGTGGCTTGTGCCAGTCACTGTGGGCACTTCTGCACATCACACACACATTGTACACACACTGAGCACTGCCATCCTTGACCTGAGGAAAAACCACTTCTTCAGGGTCCAGCAGGGGCACGGTGCTGCCAGCTGCAGTCTCTGCAGGGGACCCTTGGCTGGACACTGTGTGTGTGGTGACAAAGGGCTGATCCCAGGAAATCAGTCATCCCCAAATGACTCCTGTCAGGTTCAGTGCACAGCAGGATAATAAATCCTGGCATCCAGCACTGAGAAGCCACAGCAGGGCATGAGCTAGACCTGCACTTGAATCTGAGGGCTCTTGCCATGCTCAAGAATATTTGCCCACTCTTCTCTGTGGAATATCCCAGGAGAAAATCTTTTGAGGGCAACATTTTAAACTTAAGTGTGATGCAGTATGAAAATTTCCTTGTATAAAAGCTAAAGGAGGATATAAAATACTCAAAGAGAGAGAAAGACTGGTGCTGACATTCTTGTTCGTTCTGGGATATACTGCTTCTCTCCCATTCATGAATAATTTTCTATGAAACCTGTCTGAATGAGTCCTCTTGTGCATTCAATGTCTGCAGTCTTGGAGCCAACACCTGCCCTAAGTTGTACCAGCCTGAAACAGGTACCCTGCACCTACAGAGATGGTTTGGAAAGCAGAGTGGTGTGGATTGGCTTTTCAAAGCCATGGAGATTCCTCCAGGAGCAGCAGCCTGGGCCACCTGCTCCAGACATGGATCTTGCCAGTCCCACAGGGTTTTTCTGCTCCATGACTGTGTGTCACTCCCAGTGCCAGCTGCCAGCAGGAACACTGGTTGTGACTGACAGCTTTGCACAACACACACAAACACCCTGCTCCCAAGGGGCTGCTTCCCCAGACAAAAGAAATCCCACTGTTCATGGCAATTCACAAATGAAATCCAGACTGGTTTCTTTAAATATTATTTATTCCTCAAAGTGTACAACTAGAACACAAAAATATTCCTTGGCAAAAGCAAACCAGAAAAGGGTAGGAAATTAAGGCCAAAGGAAAAGCATTTCACTGTTCCAAGGGAAGACATCTTCAGAGGCAGAGCTTGGAGACTCCTCAGGCTTGGAAGTTAAGGCTGTATTTCTGTATCACAGACACTTCCTATAGCAGGTCTGTAAGTTATCCATCTCATTGTGACTCATAACCTGATGGAAAGGGTTTCTAGTTTGTTCTCTTTGAGAACCCAATTACTTCAAGTGCACCACACCAGTAAATGAAATCAGTGCAGTGCTTTATTTATTATTAGGCATTTGTTTTTCTTTATTGCGACTACATTATAGCTGCCACAAATACTCTGAGCAGCTGAATTAAAACAACACACTCCTGAATATTTCCAGTCTCTCTAAGCCTTGGTATTTTTCATGTTCTCCAATACTTGGATTTTTCTGACTAATGAACTCTTCCAATTGCTGGAAAGTATTGAATGCAATCAGTACTTCAATGCACAGCCTCGATGTACGCCGTGCCTCGCAGCTGAGCACTGTGAAAGAGCCCAGGACTTGGCAGAAGAACTAGAAATCCAGAAGATAAAAGGGAGATTTATGCACACTCTCACCAAGGCCTAATGCAGAATTTAATTGGCAGGGTTAGCAATAAAGGGGCTGCAGAGAGAGCACTGAGGCTGTGGCCCCAGTACAACTCACAAGCAGTAGCAAGTTATGATTCCCAGGCTAAAGAATTAGAAATTAGATTTGGTTCCTCAGCTCACAGTCCCCCATGCCAGGCTGCAGAACATGACCAAGCCACTCTACTCCCTTGCTTTTCCCAGCCCAGGTTTCTCTCTTCAAGGGGAGATACAAATCACTCCCTCCAAGCCATCTGCAATTCCATCCAGCCTGTGCCTGCACTGCTGCCGCAGCTGCTGCAGCTCTCTCTGCAGGCTGGCCTCTCTCACCTGCAGCTCTGTGATCACCTCTGCAGCACTGACAGCTGCAACAGCCTCCTTGGACCCACACTGACCAAAGCCCGTTCTGCCAGCAGGATGTTTGCTCCTCAGCACCAGCCTGCACAAACCATGCATCTTGTTCTTTGGAGCACAGATGGATGTGAGACCTCTCAGTTTTACTTCAGTGCTTTCCTGTATCTTTCTAGCAGTGGCAGAGAACCTCTCCTTCTGTAGTTCTTCTCTTGTTGCCACCTGTAGAGGGAAGAAAAAAACCAGGAAGGGAAGAGTAGGGCACATTTGTGTGAAAGAAATCCTCCCCCCAGGAAACAACACAAAACCTCACGTTTGGACTAGCACATACTGAAAAGAGGAGCCAGCTGTGAGTGTAACTAAAGCGTGTGGCAGAGCAAACTGAATTAAGCCATCGTGTGCTTTCAGCCAGGCAGCAGCCTCAGTGCCCAGAGAGCCACTGTAGTCCCTGGTTTGCAGATTCCCAGTCCAGCAGCCCCTCCGGTGATGATTTACACACGAGGCCTCTGCATTCTCCCCTCTCACTGGGGAGTGCGTGGGGTGGCTTCAGAGCAAGACACACACAGCAAAAAGGGAGACCCAGCAGTCACCTGCATCCCTGTTGTGCTGTGAGCCACCAGGTTGTCATAACAGATTAACTGCCTCATGAACAACAGCATTATTTCGGTTTACAAATGTTTCCTGCACTTGGCAATGCTGAGAAGTAGGGGTGACAACTGTAAGCAAGCAATTCCTTAATTCTCGGTCCTCATTATCAGGTAACAATTAATAAAAGGAAAATAATGGAGCACAGTCAAGCAGAGGCCAAGACCAAAATGAGTACCAGGCAGCACACTTTCACTGGAAACAAACCCCAATAAAATAAAAGCTTTTCTTGTGACAGCATCACAGTCTAGATTATAAAAGCAATTGTATATACTGGGATTTTTTCAAAGCATTTGATTTAATGTTCCCTAACAATTTGATTTAAAGAACTTGCAAGATGGTAATTGCCTTGCCAATTTTACTAGTGGATTAAATATGAATTCAGTGACTCATCTCAAAATGCACTTGTCAGTGGGGAAACATCTGTAAAAGAGACACCCTGCTAAGGCCTTCAGGGAAATGGTTCTTGGCCCAATGGGATTTTCTGTTTCTGCTATGGCAAAAAGCTGCCAAATCAACTCAGTCAAAAAGCAGCAAAGTTTCCCAAAGCTGCCTTGGCAACCTGCATAAATCCCAGAGCTCTCCTGGGACTTGTGCACAGCTCTGGAGTTTGTGCCTCAAAAATCCACAAGGAAACAGAGAGTAGGATTCACAGGCAGGGCATCCAGTGACCCACAGCCAGAAAACAAACCATAGAATTTGAAACTTAGAGAGTTCTAAATATTCCATTCATGGAGACGGACACGCAGTTTGTTTTACTTCCTAAAAGGAAGTGGGAAAAAAGGTGGTCAAGTTCAGACTTTGCTGACAAAGCCATAAGAAGATCAAAATTCGAGTTAAGATATTCAGCTTCAGAGTAAGTCAATGTTTCCTACTGTGAGGATAATGAACCATGAAATGCTTCAATGCAGCTCCAGGGATGAATCCTTTGGCCAAAGCTCAGCTCAGGTCAAGCTCAGTGCTAATGATACCCCTTCCAGCCTTGAAATTGCTCTGCAACCCCTCCCCTTCCTGCCCGTGGGTGAAGCTGAACAACTCCTTGGGGTTTTAAATCTGCAGATCTGCATTAAGATATCGGTACATCAGACATCACAGCTTTGACAAGTTCCCTGTAAAGTCAGGGCTATTTTGGCAGTTCTCTGAAGCATCAGAGATCAGGCAGAGCTCAAAGCAGCCCCAGCTGCAAGGACAAGAGTCCGAAGGTAGTGAAGCACCTGCAGCATTTCCCCCTGTCGAGCTACAGCTGCTTAGGGTCAGACCAGCTGCTGTCTGTGACAAGAAAAGGATTTTTATCCCCCAGATCAGGGGGGAAGGTTTTATTACTGAAACAAGTTCAGAAGGGTGTGACATGCAGGGGATCAGTCTGCCCTCTCTGACAGTGCAACACTGCATGTGTGACAGCTGCAGTCACAGTAATTCCTCCGCTGACACCAACTTCACCAGGGCTTCGCTCACTCTTCCCACATCCTCCTTCAGAATATCTTCATGAGTTTTGCAGCCAAGTAATTAATCCTCTCCATAGTCTTCTGATGAGTTATTCTCAGCCCTCAGCCTCGGCTTAAAGAAGATTAAGAAAATCAATCAAATCAGAAAAGGAGTAAATTTCTCTGAATTTTTACTAACACATTAAAAGCTTTATCGATGCAGAACCATCTGTTAAAGGAGACCTCTGTTGATTAAGGCATTTGAACAGAGAATTGAAGCTGAGAGACATCTATCTTTGTCCTTGTCTAAGAACCAGGGGTCCCTCTTTATCATAATCCCCAAGGAATCCCAGGGACATCTCTTGCTGCTGGCTGTAAGAATAACTGAGGTGCAATCCTCTAACACCACTTCAAAAGGAACAAAACTGAAAAAATAAATTCAGTGTTATCTGGTCTCCACACAGCCAATGAATAAATGGAAAATGATGCTTGCACAAAGTGGATTTAACATTGGAATCCAGGATGGGAAAAATTTCCCATCAGTTACAAACAACAACATCACTCAGTAAACAGAGCCCACAAGATGTTATTTATTTTTCACATTAAACTCCAGCAGAAGCACAGTAAGGTTGTATAAAAGCATTCTTAATGAAACATAGGTTTTCATACTTTCCACCAGTCAAAACTGGAGAATTTTATTATCCATTAAGCAAGGCACATGATGGAGAGGAAGAGTGCTCCTCTCAGCACTGAGTGCATCGAGCTCTAACCCACAGCAGGGATTGGAATTACTACAGGGAAGCAGGAGCAGCTGCAGGGACAAGAGCCCTGGAGCCAGGGAAACAGAAGAATAACAGAATCTCACCCCAGTATCAGAAGGATGCTGCTCATGCCATCTTCTATAAAGAGCAGCAGTGTTTCCTGAGATAAAATTAGATAAACCGAAGAGGGGAAATTTTTTAAATTATCAGTATTAAATAAGATAACAAGTTCAGGAAAGCATTTATTTCTTATCAGCACAATCTGGAACTGGAAAGCTAACTCCCAGTTCTGTTCTTCTTGGAAGGCTCTGCAAACATATGTATGGCCACAGGTACCTTTGTTGCAGTTTATAGATTTCAACTGCTAAAAATCTCCGAGGGTTACCTTCAAGCAATATCCTTTACTCTTCACATCCTGAATGCTTGTGAAAATAGTCAATAATCTCCTCCTGTATGGTTAATTGATGCTCTTTAACAGCTTGCTGTCTCCCATTAGTCAGCACACTGATTATTCTACTCTGCAAAACAATCTCAATAGACCACTTTGTATTAAACAAACATCTTGTAAAAGATTAGGAGTCTCAGCAATTTGTGCCTGCCCGTTTCCATCCCACAGCTCTGCCTTTCAGCCTCAATCTACCAGCTGGAATTTGAATTCCCAATTAGGTGTGTAGTGCTGTCTGAAAACTGCTGCACATCCTCTCCAAATAAATACAACAGCATTATAATAATCTTTTCCACTTGTACAGAACCATCCTCATCCCAAAGGGACCCGGTGCACTTTGAGAAACTCCACTCCAAACACAGAGGGAATCAGATGATGAAGAATCAGCATCTTCAAACTGACACATACCCTGCTCTGCAGAGGATTGGCTTCTCCCTTCCCAGCTCTTCATTTCATGGCTGCTCTTTGGGACAGGACAGTGGCCAAACTGCCCTGAGCCCAGATAACTTTATTTCCTTTAGATAACTTCACCCTTCAAAAGGTATTAGGAACGAAAAGCTAACAGGAAAACTTCAATAACTTAGATATTCTAAGAAGAAGCCAACAAACCAGTGGAGCTGCAGGGAGCAGTTGCATCTGGGATCAGACTGAAAAGGGACCAAAGTGACAGCTAGCCTGGGCTGTCCTCAAAGCTGGCACGGTGCTAAGGGCTGCAGTGTGCACAGGCACAGATCCTGCTGCCATATCCACAAGCAGGAATGTGCAAAGGAATAAGCACTGCAATGAAACAGACCTCTTCAACGTTGGCTGGAGGGTGGGCAGACACAGGTGGTGGCATGGTGGAACCAAGCCAGGCAGGACATCCGGCAGCTATGGAAAGGATTTACCACCTCCCTGGGACATCACTGGGATGCTGCCTTCACAGAACCATTCAGGCTGGCATCTGATGGAGGAAAACAGCCAAGCCAAAGCAGAAAAGGATGGGCCCAGTACAGCTGGAAAGGGGAATCCCCAAAGGGGAGGCACATCCAAACACCAGGCTGAGCAGGTAGCTTGGTTAATTGGATTAACTCCTGCACCAAAGCACAGAAGAGGCTTTGAGCCTGCAAACACCTACACATGATTAACTCCTCCAGCATCTCCTCAGCCCAGCCTTCTCTGAAATGTCTTCTACCCAAAGGCTGAATGAAAAGAACAGCCAGTACTATCTCACCTATTTTCAGTCCTGGGAATCCTCTGGCTTTGAATAAATCTTATAACAATGACTTCAGTGGGCAAATCATGGCAAAGGTAACATTGCATATTTTGAGTAAGCTGCCTTCCAGTTTCTTTGCATGGTCCAGAGCTTTGAGGCCAGAAGGCTGTTACCCATATTCACCTCCCCTGACCATGTGACAATTTGCCATGTGGACAGCCCCAGTCTTCCTGCTGCCCACCCAGTGAAGCTCTGCTTCCATCACCTGCTTGGATGTCCCACACACTCAACTCACTTGATCCCTCTTCAAAAGGAAACCTCCCAGCCCCTCAACTCCCTCCCATTTGCCTGTACCTTTCTGCTAATGAGCTTCCCAGAGCTCTGTGTTTCATTCCAGGGTCTGGAATCATGCCAGAGAGGTTGATCTCTCTCCCATTTTTAATAACTCACTAATAAAAAGTGCAGTAAAAATTACACACAAATGATTTCTTTTTCTGCTGAAAAGCAAGCTGAATGTGAATTTCTTCTGAGAGAATGTAACCAACACGCAAGACATCCCAAAGAGATGCTAAGAGATCTAGATAACCATATCATGTTACTTACATCATTTCCAGTAATGACCTAGCTGAAGTGACAATCTCCCAAATGCTGGAAGTCAACATTTCAGCCTGTTGCAACTTCACATGGCAACCTGAAAGCCTCACAGTTGCATCCTTGAAGGAAGCCACTAGCTAGAGATGAAGGTTTAAAAAGCAGCAGCAAGGAAAGGTCCAAACATCTACTTCCAGGAAAAGGAAGGGGAATCATAGGAGCATTTCCATTTTATGATTGTATTGCTGCCAGCTTCAAAGAAGGAATAGCAAAGAAATGGCTGGAATTTCTTTTGAAGTGGATGATAAAGACCAGAATCATGTCATTACTTTAAAATCACATTCTCTTAATATTATTCTAGGAGTTTTGCAGAAACAGCTAGAATAGTATTGTTCAGAAAAAATACACTGCACAAGCCTAGAAATGGCACATTTTCTGTCTCCAGTCCTATCTGTCCACTCCTCCTCTCATATTTCCCTTATGAACAGGGAGAAGACTCCACAAGCATAGAGGATGAAATTCAAATTATCCTTGCCAAGCTGTACAGATACTACAAACTGTGATGACTGCCTTTGCCAGAAAACACAATGAGCCTGGGAGCCTCCTTTGTGCTCCCAGACACAAGGAACAAACAGAAAAATCTTAGATCTTGTCTTCTGGGGTTGAAAGGAAATTAGGAAATATAAACAGACAAAATATCCAAGCCACCAAGTCATGCTCCTTGGTCATGGGGGCATAATAATCCAACACATTTCATAAACTCTTGAAAGCATCAAACAGCATCTGACTTGCAGCATTCTGTATTCCTAAAGGCTGCTTATTTCTGAGTTTTATTTTAAATCCATCACATCGAAGAAGGCCCCCGTGCCTGGAGAGTTGAAAAGGATGAAGTGAAATATTACATGCTTGGCAATATAAGATTAATGAAGGGTCAGACTGCAGGAACAGAGGACACCTGCCAGGCCAGCCAGTGCACTCTCCACCCTGGCTCCAAACAGCTCCCCAGCACATCACAACATCTCCAGCAATGGGTTCACCAGCCTGAAGGAGCTGCCCAGGGCTCTCAGCCTCCATGCAAACTCAGGAGACTCTAATTCAACAGACAAGAATCAATTTTAGATAAAGATCTGGGATGGGTGCTGAGCAGAAATCCTGACAGCCGGCCACTGGAAACCAGGAATGGCAAATTAACACTGCTTTAGGAGCTCTCCCAGAGTGGAATCCAAACCAGTCCAGGGGCTGAACCTTACAAGCACTTGTCTTTAATTGGTACAAACACTTTATAAAGGATCATTATTTATACCTTGTGTTGCCTTTCAGTTTAGTGGTTTTTTCCACTACCACCCCCCAAGATACGCCTTGCAGAGCTGCAATCTCAGCTGAATCTGTCTGGGATACAGAAAAAGAGATAAACAAGGATTTGCAGACTACTTTTAAGAAAGTCTTCCTTGTAAGCACTTAAAAACCAGCATCAAGTACAAAATAAATGAGCAAAAGGAAATAATAAGCAGAAGTATCAATAACATAGTAGAGGAAAGAGCAGAGTCCCCTCTAAGTACAGGAGAAATACCTGTAAATAGTGAAAAGAAAGCAGAATATAACCAAAACAGCCAGAGGGATCCCACGATTCCCACCCACAAGCCCTTTGTGTTCCTGTACAAGGGTTTCCTCACTGTTCAACATGCATTCTGTACCTTGCTGCACATGAAAAGCAGCATCCAAAGAGGATGCCCAAGCACAGTTTCTCTCAAATATCATCAGAGACAGCAGAAACAGAACATGCCAGCACTGCTTCTCTTTGTACAGAATGAAAATCAGTAACCCAAGAGGCCTGTGTGACCCCAAAGACATAAAATCAAAGCTTTTTTCACACATAAATAGGGTGAGATCTTTAGCCTTCTTTAACAATAAACAATAATTTGGCTGGGGCACCAGTTTCTTTTAACAAAAATGTTTGCCTTTTTTTTATTTTTTTTTTAACAATGATGGTTGAGGGTTTGACAAATGCTTTTCTTCCTTAGCTGTAGACAGTGACCCATTCAGGCTCAGAGGAGCAGAGAAAGGCACTACTTCAAGGGATGCTGTGAATGCATAATTGACAGAAAATCAAATCCTGCAGCTCCTACTGCTAGGAAAAATAATAGAGCAGAGGGGACAAGGCCCAGCAGAGCCCATGAAGTTCAGACATTTGCTGAGAAGGAAAATCAGGCCCCCAGTCTTCAGAAAATAATCTAAAGACATTTGCTGCTTATATACAAAAGCCCACAAGTTAGAGCCAAAGCAATATCTGAAATCAACTGTTCTGGAAACATACAACACTGAGTAAGCAGGTGTTCTACTATAAAAAACACCTTACCCTAATTTCAAATTCATGCCTTATAGTAACTTGCCCAAATGTAATTTCAAGCCTGTAAGGACGTTACAGAGTACTGCAGCTCTATAAACCTTGTCTCATTGAATCAAGCTTCTCTGCTGTCAGCTTTCAAGGGTTTTAATTTTCTCCTGCAATTTCTACATACTCAAGACTAACCAGTTTAAAAAGCTAGAAACCATCCCTTTCTATTTTAATAGCTGAAGACTTCCCACACTGTCCTGCCTAAATGAGGTTTCTTTCTTCTCATAAGAGCATTGATTGTACACAAAGAGACTTGAAATAGCCCATTTAATGTCAGTTTTCATGCACTGGAGGATTAAAGTCATAATAAACTGTTTGAATAGTCTAATCTATCACGAAGCACAGGCTACAGTCTCTCACCTGGTAATTTCTGCAATGTTCTGCTACATTTTGGCAAACTAGAAACATATAGTTTTGGGTTTCTAAACACAAGCTCCAGCAGATTAAAATACTACCCTATGACTGCACTGCCCCAGCAGTGAAATGCAATTATGGTTCAAAACACGCCCTTTTCAGCAAGTTCCACCTCAGCCACTGGGTCTGCTCATACCATCTTTCATCCAAAGTCTAATACCCTCAAAATTCCA
This sequence comes from Lonchura striata, assembly GCF_050655825.1. NCBI lineage: Eukaryota > Metazoa > Chordata > Aves > Passeriformes > Estrildidae > Lonchura > Lonchura striata. The sequence goes on along the minus strand of NC_140710.1, from coordinate 31,964,723 downwards.
TTTCTGCCTAGGAATTTGCAGAACATGGTCCAGCTAGGAACTTTGCCTTGGTTAAATTACACTTTTCTCACTTCTCAAAAAGCCAGACCAAATTAGTTCCTTTATAACCCTTCCGTTAATCCTTTCCAACCTTTCAACCATTTCCCACCTGTGATGGTGGCCTAAGTGGTGCCAGCACGTTTCATTAAACTCTGAATTGTGATCTATATCTCATCTGTCCTTCAATGAGCAGTGGCAGATAGCAACACTTAGTTGCCAATAACCTAACAACTTTTCCATGACCCATTACCTTCTATTTCCAAAGTCCCACAAAATGGAAAGGTTTGCATGTAACCAAAATCAAACTGACCTGAGGTACAGGAATCGGTACTTATTACTAAACCCAAACCCCAGCAACAGGAAGAAATTTAAATTATGTCTTTTGGCTTAACAATAATTACAGCAGCTAAAGCAAAATGTCACCTTAACATAATCACTAATTTCTAACCCTCGTTACTAGTTCAGCATGAGGAAAAATCTCAGTCCTTTGGAAGTGGTGGTGCACAAATGAAAGGGGTGATCCCAAAGTAACACTAACAGGGGCATTATTTGTCCCATAAACTATGAAGATATTTTAGAAGGGCTGTAAAGCTGAGCTATAGCAATTGAGAGAAGATGTAATTATACAAGCAGCTGCATTCCAAATTTTGCTGGGATCTGCAATTTCCTGCAATTAGGGAGGAATGTATGCATCTCCAATCTTATGCGTTTTGAAGCAAGACATTCACCATCAGAATGCTGGCTCCTGGTGCACCTATTGTCATTCCAAAACATGCTGACAGGGAAGCCAGGGAGAAGATGGTTACTTATCTTAACTAGGAACAGATCTGATAACTAAAAATACAGTTTTAATACTCAGAGCACCCTTAACTGCACACAGAGAGGAGCTGGCACTGCTGCTCCCTGCTTCAATTAAACATCAGATACCGCAGAGAACTTCCTAAGCCTTCAGATCAGCATCCACACTGTTCTCTCCAATGGAAAGATGGTGAGGAAGCACAGTAATGGGAAGCTAGATGCTAATTAAAACATTTGACTCAGATAATTTCATAACAAGGAGTGACCTGGTCTTGTCAGGATGGATAACAGATTTTCTTGGGGTTTGCTTGGTTTGTTCTGGGAGCTTTCCACTTTGGTTTTTTTTTTTAAGATAATCCAATAGCTCTGTACTTAAGACTCGTGTCTCTAAATTCCTTGATGGGAGTCAGAAAAGTCAATTTTGCTTAAGGTAAAGGAAAAGGATATAGGATTAAGAAAAGAGAACGGCATTAATATTTTGCAGGGTCTTTACCAGAAGATTATAAATACCCCCCTGAATACCAATACAAAGGCTGATGAAAGCACTGCCTGTGTGCTGAGCCTACAGAGAACCAGAGCACAGGCAAGGGGAAGTGAACCCTCTCGGGGCTGGGAGCAGCTGAGCTCTGGGAGAGCTGCACAGTGAGCCCCTGTGCCAGAGCTGCTCAGGGTCAGGCTGCCCAGCTCTCCTCCTGCCCTGCATCTGCACAGGCAGCTCCTCCTGACACAGCCCTGGCACGGGTCCCTAAGGGCCACACCTGAGGCAAACAGCTCACGCTCAGCTGTGCCCAGAGCCTCATCACACCCATCCCTCTTCCAGAGAGCTGAGAAAAGGTAGCCTGGCTCAGGGGAGACTTATTACTCTCTAAAACTCCCCAAAAGGAGTGGTAGCCAGGAGGAGATCAGCCTCTTCTTCAAGGGAAGAAGTAATAGAACAAGAGAAAATGGCCTCAAGCTGTGCTAGGGGAGCTCTAGGTTGCATATCAGTAAAAATTTCTTCACTAAAAAGATTGGCAAATGCTGGAACAGGCTGCCCAGGAAAAATGGCTGAGTCACCGTCCCCAAGGAATTTAAAAAGATGTAGATGTGGCACTAAGTGACATAGTTTAGTGTTGGATTTGTCAGTGCTGGCTTTGACTCCGTGATCTTGGTAGTTTTTTTCCAATCTAAGTGATTTTATGATTCCATGATTCAGTTCCATAATGTTTTCTGTACTTTCTGTTTCTGATTTTTTGGCATATGTACTTTGCTTCCCAGTGATTAACTTTTGAAGAGAACAACTGAAATCAAAGCAAAAAAACAAACAGGAGTCAAAAATGTTACATTATATTACCACAGCAACTCTGCAAAGCCAGACAAGGACAGGAAGTAAAATAATAAATGGTCTTCAAAGACATTTCTGCACCACCTCAGCTCACCTGAAGAGGATGCCAGCACAAAGAGAGCAGCAAGAGCATCCAAGCTGACCAGGTTGCTGCTCTGGAGGCAGAAGCTCACCTAACCTCTTCAGCTCCTTCCCAAAATGTGCATGCCTGCCCCTCGGGACACTCTCTGCCCTGAGAAGTGGGACAGCTCCAAGCAGCATCAGCAAACTTGCAGACTCTTTACTAGCGACTGCAAGGAGAGAGACACAGTCCAGACTTGTGAAAGTCCCACATGCCACACAATTCTGAATGCACACTACTGGAAAGAAGAGAAAAAAAAACAAACCCTATTTTTTTTCCCCAAATTAGAAATCTTGAGCATTTTACAGTAATTTTAAAAGTTCCATTCTACCATTCCAGCGTATCAAAATGTGTTTCTTTTAAACTAGTTTTATCTCTAGACTTTCCCAATCCCTTGAATTCCATTAGAAGATCACAGAAATTAAAGTAGAAATAGGCACATTCTGAAAATATATTATATGAAAACTAGAATATGTCAGTATAAGTAATTTAGACACTTGCAAAAAGGCTGCTGTGCTACTCTGAAAAAGACCCTGACAACTACAAATTACAAAGGAAGGCAACAGACAAGTATTGCTTTGGATAATAAATTGCTCACTTACTTTTCAATTTGTTCTACCAAACTTTTATCTTGGGCAGCAGAGACAAACACTGATGATAGATCATCTCAGATCTAAGTGGCCTGCAGAGGCTCGGAGGGTCCCCCTTTGCTTTTAGAATACTTTTATCACTGCACAACATGAAAGTAGCCACTTCAGAAATGCACTTCTCTGTATCATCCTGCTTCGAGAGAACAGGATGTGAAACTTGAAATTCAAGCAATGGGGTCCTTGTATGGACAAAAGCAATGTTCATACAAACGACTCCTAAAATACAGAGATGAGAGGAAGGTACCACCTAGTCATACAAATTTTCAGAAAAGGGTTTTTCTTACCCAAGAATTACAAACAAAAAGAAAGCCCCAAAAAACCCTATGACCTTTAGGGAATTTGCTCACCCCCAAACTGGTTTTGTTCCCAGTTAGAAAATACTCCCTTGTTCCCTTCCAGGGGCTTTGCATGACCACTGCAGAACCTCCCCCAGCACCCAGCCCCGCAGCTCCTATCCCAACTTTTGGGATCCAGAGCATTAAAGGTCATTCGAGCAACACAGCCCACCCACAGCTATGGCACAAGGAAAAGAACTTTAACTCGCAGGTGGAGATTTTCTACAGAAAACACTTTCAGAGGTTCCGTGCAGACATTTTCTGAAGCCACTGCTCTCACAGTGCATTCAGCAGGGTCTCTGGGCTCTCACAGTGCATGCAGCAGGGTCTCTGGGCTCTCACAGTGCATGCAGCAGGGTCTCTGGGCTCTCACAGTGCATTCAGCAGGGGTTCTGGGCTCTCACAGTGCATTCAGCAGGGTCTCTGGGCTCTCACAGTGCATTCAGCAGGGTCTCTGGGCTCTCACAGTGCATGCAGCAGGGTCTCTGGGCTCTCACAGTGCATTCAGCAGGGTCTCTGGGCTCTCACAGTGCATGCAGCAGGGGCTCTGGGCTGGCAGCCTGAGGGGGAGGAGCAGCTGCAGGTGCATGTGAGGCTGCAGGGCTCCTGCAGCAGCTAAAGGCCAGGCCCTACAGCCAGCCTGCAAAGGGCAACAATCAAATGGCTCTCAGGGCTTAGAGAGAGAGACAGTAAAATGAAGAAAAATGGTATGTTTGGAGCTCAGAAGAGTACTAAGGCTTTATTTAGATGCATTTCTGGCTGGAGAGAAGATATGTGACAACACTAAATTACAGATGTACTTTTGTGTCAGCTCTTCCACAAGCACAAGGGACAAAGACAGAAACAAGGGGGATATTTTCTTCTCTTATGATCAAGTACCCTTGATTTCAGGCAGGCAACTGAGAGAACAAGGCCAAGGTTTCAAGAACAAAGGAAACAAAGTTAAGCTTTGAATGCCTAGATGCAAAGAATCCTTCTAAAAGCACCTCTGTCAACTCACCAAAAACAAAAACCCCAAAACAACCCAGGCAGCGCCTGCTCCTGCTGGCAGAGGGGAAGCCATGCCCACAGTCTGCCTGGAGCTGCAAAGCCAGCCAGGTCCCTCCTGGAAACTCCTGTCCCCAAAACCCATTCTGAAAGGTGCAGTAAAGCACACTCCTAGAGCTCCAGGTGGAGCTGTCTAAAATGAGCCTCTGGCTGTGGGGTTTAACACGGCCTCTGTCAGCCAGAATTAGCTGTGACCCCAAGTTCTGCCCTTGGGGGAGGATGTGTGCTCTTGTGGCTCACCACTTGCAAGACAAAATCCAGCAACTCTGTGGTTTCCGGTACCTCAAATCCCACCCATCAGACTTGAAGCTTTTCAAAAAATAGTGGTGCTGAGACCTGTGTGTCCTTATCTTCTGCATCTGAGCCCTGTAGACATTCCTAGCCTTCATCCTTGTTTTATGGTGTGCTTTAACTGTGAGAACAGCCTAAGTGCTATACTTATTTCTTAAAAATGCACTAAAACATTTACAGTGGCTACAAAACAGTGGCTTCTCTCATTGCAGTGGGGTTTTTTTTACACTTTATCGTTAAATAAAGCTCATTTGAAATTTACCGGAGTATAATTCTCCAGCTGCATTTATTATGTTTCATTGCCTCGGTCAATATCCAGCATCTTCATAAATAATGCAAGTAAAACATTAACTCTGGTTATTTATTATACTTTAACTGATCCTGTCACCTGAGCAAACATCCTGCATTTTGGCAAAGGAAGGGAAAGCAGCATCTTCTGGGAAGCAAGAAAAACTTTCACCCACGCTTCCTTCAAACCCCACAGTTCTGCACACAGAACAGGAGACAGCACTCGAGTTTTTAATGTTCCCCTCCTCCCTGAGGAGCTGCAGTCTTTTAGCCTACATAAGCGCCATGAAAAATGTCAGGCTAGGTAATTTATTTCCAGTTACGATTTTTGTGTGTGTTTGAAATCAGTTTGCTGATTTAGCCAATGGTACACAGAGTGCCTCTGTGTCTCACACAGCTCGTCAGTCTTTCAGCGATCTGCACAAAAAGTTGCATCTGCAAATGAGGAATAAACACTTATCTTTCCAACCCTTTGTATGCTGCAAGCTTAACATTGACTATTCAAGCCTGGCCAGCCTACACAGAGCTTTAGAAGCCTTCCAAACAATCTTCCAGCTCTGCTTATGTACAGTAATTTTTCACATGCACTCTAGCTCTAAAGCAGGCAAACTTCAGACTTAGGTCTAAAGCAGATTTTAGATCCTGCTGTCAAAAGAAGAACCAGTTGCACAGATGTGATTCCCTTTCTCCTTGCATCACAAGAGAGAGCACAGTGCCTTCCATCAACAATCACCTGGATCTCTACAGGCACTTACCAGAAACAAACAGCCTCAGATCTCCTGCTACAAATATTGATGAGTGAGGAACAAACCAATGCAAGGAAATCCAAGAGCAAAGAGTGAATGTAAAGATCAGTATTTACTTCCTACTGTTTACAGCAGCTTCATGTTTTCTAATAGCCTAAATCTGCTAGAGCCACAGCAATTCCACCAGCAGCAAATTTAATCCTACATTTAACTAAGAACTGCACTAAGAGCCAGCAGACTCGTCCCTCCTTGACATCCTCTTGTCTGTGTCCCCCACTGCTGCTCTGATGGATGTTTTGGTTGATCTCTGTTGGTTCCCCCCTTCCCAGGCATCTGGGCCCAGCCAACCATGCACTTCCAAAAGCTGCTCTCGTGGTCTTGCTAGTTCTTCAATTCCTTTTCGCATGAGGAGCTCCACTGACAGCCACTCAGTGCTCCAGATGGAGGTTTGCAAATACAAAGTGGAACACAGAAGCGTTCAGGGACCAGGAAAGGGAATGTGCTGACTGAGGAAATCCACCAGCACTGAACCATTCCCCACCACTCCTCCACTTCCTCCACCCAGACAGAAGGGATAATTAACTGCTCACTACACTAACATCTTCATATTAGCAAAAAGCCCGGGGAACTAGAATAAACAGCAGCAACAGCAAAGATGAAATGGGAACAGTGTGCTCACAAAACAAAAACAGGAAAAAGAAACACCAAAAAAAGGTGCTTTTGACTAGCTTCAGAGAGTTCTTCACTGAGAGCTCAGCTGTAGCTTTGCCACAAATCCCTGATTTAAGGTAGAGGAAACACAACCCAGGCCTGCAGCAGTGCAGGAAGGAACTCAGCCCACCGGGGGCCAGCCCAGCCACACCCATGCCCCTCACCATTCCCATGCTGCAGAAAGCAACAAGACTTTATCTTCTCCCAGCAGTGGCTACTAGGGACCCACAGCTCCTCAGCCCCCCTCTCCAATCATTATGAGGCATAAAGAAAAACTTTGGAAGTGCATTTTTCTGAGTTGATAAAATTCAACTCAATCTTGGTAAGAGAAACAAACAAAAAAAAAAAAACCCAGCCACAAACAGAAGTAGGACCATGTTCCCGCATCAGTTCTGGAGCTGCTTCCCTACTCCAAATATTGAAGCCTTAAATCAAAATTAATAAAAAACCATTTAGTCTTTTGTAAATGTAAGAACCTTAGAAGAAAGATCTCTGTAGATTATAGGAGGTCTCTGGCAGCTGTGATGAGCTGGCAATGGCAAAATGTTTACATGAACCACAGATCTCTTGGAATGGGGTGGAAGTGCCTCTGTGTTTCAGTCCTGCCACCTTCACCTGACTGGGTGACCCAGGCCATTCCTGCCACCCCTGCATCCCACCCTGTCCCCAGGAAGAGAAAACAAAACATCCTGTCCTGTCCAGCCCTCCCCAGCCCACTGTGAATTCAAAGGGCATTTCTTAGGACATGGGGCAGCCCTGCACCCTCCCATCCCTAGCCAGGAGACACTTGCAAGGGCTTGGGAAGGTTGGGGATTACTGAATGGAGGGGAGGAGATGGATCAGGAGAAAAACACAGAAACAATGATAAAATATATGTTCCAGTGCCCTCCCACTCTGATTATGGAGGCCTGGTCCAGGTCAGAGACTGCAGTCTCACCTGGGTACTCGGACACACCACCAGCCAAGCAAGCACAGCCACCAGAATTCCTGGGTGGAATTCTGGTGTGGAAAGAGCCTGCTCTAGCTCAGATTAATGGCTCCAAGCCTTCCTGGTCTGTGCCTCAGAGATGTATGCATGAGCAAGCTCTATCCCAATCACACCACCATCTCAAAGGAGTCTGGCTTGCTTTTAAATGTAAGAGAAAACAGAGGGTCCCAGGATACAATATTCCAAGTTTCAACAAAAGCTGGGAATGGTACAAGTATTTACCTGATGAAAACTGAAAAAAATACCATTTGGAGTCTAACACTCTGCATTCCAGCTTGTGGATGCCAAATGTTTTAACACAGACTGAAATCAAATCCCCCCCTCTAATAGAGGAGCAGGTAACAGAATATTCAGAAAGCAAAAAGCAAACAAACAAGCTGTCTTCGGAGATTAGCAGATTTCATCTTTTACAGTCAACTTTAGTTTCTGAGAGAAGAAATGTTCTTAAAGCTTAACCATTTCCCTCCCCTTTTTGACAGATCCCCAAAATGTCACCAAAGAAATTATTATTTGCCCAGTACTGCACAGAAAAGAGCAAAGCTAACAGAAAGAAAGCCCCATATTCAGATTCCCACCTCTGTCATATGCCTTCTCTTCTCCAAGAGACTGAACACATTGCTGCCTAGAGAGGGGTATCAGTTAAAATGTCCTATTAATCAGGGTTTCACAAATCACCCAAATCCCATGGCAGCATTCAAATGTCTTCTAGTGAATGTCCCTGAAAGGTTACATCATTTCAGAGTCATTCCAAGCACATAACCAAAGAAACAGCTGCAGGTAGGCAGAAACAAACAAAAGAAAACAAGGAAATGAAAAATGAAACAAAATAAAAGAAGTAAAATAATTTTCATAATTTTAAGAGACTTAAGATTGATAGTTTTAACTACCAGAATCACAGTGTGCAAATGCTGAGACTTGCAACAGATTCATTCCCCTGAAATCACATCCTGAATCATAAGAAATTATGTTCAGTGGTGCAAACCAGGCATCATGGCATAGCAATGACTTTTAATACATCTGAAATAACTTTGCACAGTCCAAAATAAATAGATGAATTAACTGCAGACTTTCCTAAATGAAAGACACTTCAACAGATTTTCAAGCCCAATCCACAGTCTTAGAGCAGGTTGAGTAATTTCCTCTAGGTTCACCCATCATGAAAACCAAGGAGCATCAGAAGAACATAAAAAATGCTTCCTCCTGCTCCACTGTGATACCCCCTTCATTCTCTCCTCTTCCTATGCAACGAGTCCAGTTTCCTCACAGAAACCCTTTCACAACTTGGGTCATCACTGCATCCCCTTCTTTCCAGATCAATTTTTTTTAAATTTATGAATGGGACTAGCACCACACATCACATTCCAGAAACTGATGGGAATGTTTTAAGTTTTACTTTTTTTCTGCTTCCCTAACAGTTTTAGGATCCAGTTTACTGTTTCTGACTGCTGACCTTTCCACAGAGGTCATTCACATGCCGTGACAATCCAAAGAAACACATGTAAAATTATGATGCTCCCTTCAGATGTATTTATCTCCATGCAGTTTTTCTGACATTTTACCATTTCACTACTCAGCACAAGGACCCTGAATAATCCTTTGCTGTTGGTTCTAGGGATTCAGTCTCCTCTCTCCATGTAGGCACCTCACCATGCTGCCCTGTGTTAGTTTTGCCTGGCTTGGTTTTTGGCTGGACCAGCGACCACCTCCACCAACCCATCCCAGCCACCTCCTGCCAGCTTCCTGCTGCTGTTTGCTCAAGGGGGAGAGGGAACACAGCCACGTGGGTAGTTTATTTGTGCTGAGAATCTTTTCAGGGCCTCCATCAAATCCATTTGCAAATGCGATTAAGTGGCATCAATGCAGTGGAATCAACTGCTGCCCACACGCTCAGCAGTCCCTGCAGAGAGCTCCAGCAGATTCCAGCCATGATTTCTCCCTGCAGGAACTGTGCTGTCTCCCCCAGTGCATCACGTTTCAGCACTCAATTCTGCTGTTCAGAACAGTTTCTACCCTGTTGCCTGGCACAGACATCAGGCCTACTGGCAACAACAGACACAAACATTCTGCGGATTATCAGGTTCTTTGTCAAGTACAAGGTAGTGGACATAAGAGCTGTAATAAACTGTGCTGGCCCTCAGCTGGGCATGCCTGTAAGAGCCAAGACAATTTCCAGATGTCTCAGTACTGCAAGATACCAAGTTAGCGATAATGGCTTCAGCTACCGCTGTGTCTTCTCTTTGTTTGATTAAAAAATAATACAGAAGGAAAGATTTGATAAGCTTATTTCTCCAGGGAAAAGAAGGGGTCAGAAACATACACTTGATAGACAAGCCTGCATTCAGCAAGCATCCTGGCTATGGGAAAAAAGGACAGACCACAGGAAGAAAGCATCACACAACCAGCAGCACTATGCAAAGCAAGGCTTGATACAAAGAGGATTGATGGAGAGTCATCTGACCCCAAGCATTTAAAACAAGGCTGTTATGTAGCATTACAAAACAATTCTGTTTCAGGGCATATGTAGAAGAGAAGGCATTTGTGGTAAACCAGCCTTTTAACAACACACTTAAGATGCACTCCATTTATCACAGTCACAAAATCGTATGACGTCCAGAGAATCTCAGAAACATTGGAACGTGACTAACTATTATTCAAATCCAATCAGTGCATCTATTTTAAAGAAGAAATCATCAGTTAAATCTTTCTGGACGTCAACGCCAAATTTAACTATTAAAAAAAAAATAGTGTGATATTATATAACACCTAACATAATATTTAACAGCATATATATTGTCACATATAAGAGACGTCAGGGCATATCTTGCTTTAGAAATCATGCACTGGAAGTTTTATTTTTAGAATTCGAGGTCTGAGTGGTCCCTCAGCAGTTATGTCCATTTTGTCCAGAACAACCAAATCTGATGATTCTAGAGATCTGTCTAGTCCAGTACCCTGTCACTGACAGTGAGTGAAAGTAAGTGCCCAGAGAAGACTCTAAAAGAAATGTTAATACATGGATATGCTTCCTCAGAATATTCCCCCAGCCTGCAATGATTTGTTCTCCCACTAACTCATAAGGTTGCAATTTGTGTCTGCATATTTTATAGTCTTTGATGGATTTCAACTCCCAAGAACGTGTATGGCAGATTTCAAATCTGTGTACACTGCTTATACCCACAGTGCCCTGTGGGAAGAAGTTTTGTATTTTTTGTACTCTGTGTGAAGCAGCAGCGCCTTTTGCCTTCCCTATCCAACTGATCCTAATTAGCTCCTTATGCTTAAGGTGGAAGAGAGCAATTAGCTCTCCACACACTTTTTCCATGCCAAACACTTTTGGAATTCTTGGGCAGATACTTTTGGATCTGACAACCTGCCATTTTCCATTTTGTCAGCTGACCTGCAACCCTGTCTACCAACACCCCAATCTATAAACACACACTCCCCTCTGTCTTGAAAAGAAAAAAAATCAAATACTCTAGGCTAAAAAAACCCTCTCCTGATTTAAGACAGACACAAAGTGGTGATACAACAATTTTATTACTGCTCTGTCATCCCAACTGTTTCTTTCACTTTTTCTCCATCCACAGGTATTGTAGATTCTCTGGTAGCCTTCTCTCCACGTGCTGCCTGGAAAGAATCACTAGTTTTTTATGCCTGCATCTTCATTGCTCTCCTTGTGCCAGTATGTTGATACTCAGATTCACCTTCCACATCTCCATTACCTAAACCTCCTTTGTTTATGCCCCACCACCCGCTCCGGGTGCTTCCCAGTGTCTCCCCATCCTTCCAGCGAATACCAGGCACACTTCCTTCATATCACCTGCTTTCCTGCACAGCCAGCCTCCCACAGCCAGTCTGTTCTGCCATCATATCTTGTGCTCAGTCTCTTCCCTCACTTCACAGGTTTCAAATTCCTCTTATTCCTTCCCCCATCAGACATTTCAAAGACTCCTAATTCAATGAAAGATGACAAGCCCCGGCCTCTTTTCCTGTAAATACTTCATTTTCTCACTGTGACCATTACCGCTGCTTTCAGCCTGCTATATCCATCCCCTCTGGGGGCTGTCATGATTTCCTCCTCTTCTCTCTCTCTCTTTTCTCCTCTCCTTTGCAGTGCCTATGCTTTGAAGCCTGCCCTTCCAAGACAACACTTGTTTTGTTTGTCCTCTCCGGGACAGATGCCTGCTTTGTGTTTGAAAGAGCACTGGGCATGCTGTGGCCACAAACCCCCAAGGAGCTGCAGCCCTGGCACAGTGACTGCAGCAAGGGTGGCACAGAGCAGCCACAGAGACCTGCCTTAGGACAGGCCATGGACTGAAAAATGCAGGATCCTAAAAACCTCCAGTGGTCATGAACAGCAGCCAAGGCCTTACCTTCTCCCACCACGCAGCCTTTCGCTGAGCTACAAGCTGATGCAGTTGCTCCTGGAGAGCCACCAGGTCTCTGGATAATCTGTCCATTTGCCCAGTCAGCTTGGCAGCCCAGGGGGTGGCCTCTGGCAGCCTTCTTTTCTCCACATGTACATCCTGGGACTCACACAGATTTCCCTCTTCAGCCATATTATCCAAAACAGTTTCCTAAACAAAAACCAATAGAAGTTACTTTTCAGTAGGAGTTAAAATGGTTTCCCCCATCCTCCTGGTAATTCATAGCTAGGAATTCACTGCTGCCATCTCAATATACAGTTGCTCCACAACTTCAGAGTTATTTCAAGAGAGAACCCCTCAGTTCACTATAACATATTTCCAAGTTAACAGAAAACTTACTTTGCTAACCTAGCTTATTTTAGAAAGCACTGCACAGTCAGCTACTCTCCACTGCACTAAAGCATAAAGTAACACTCCTGAGATGGAGGTGAACAGCACTGCAGCAGCTCTAGATATGCCTTTCCTCTCAAATTCTGAGCTTGGATGCACTTCTAGGGCTTTTGGTAACAAAGTGATGACCAGGGAGGTACATGCCAACACAGGAAAGCACCACCTGCTCTAACACCCACAGGGTCCCTCGTGCCCATGGAAAACTCTACAAGTTGAGGAACTTGGGATCCTTGATTCAGCCTGGTCAGGAGCTGACAGCTCTCCTTGACCACAACCATCTAGCTGGTTTTTGATAATTAACTATGCAATTGCTTTCCAAGGTAGCAAGTGGTATTTAAAATACTCAAGGGAAAAAAAAAAAAACAACCCAAAACCAAAAGCATTTAAACAAAACATGCAGAGCCCATCTATACACTCTGGTGCACAGACTGTGCAGAAACACACATTTTTCAAGCCTGAATAGCACAGCATAGCTAAAGGACATAGGCCTTACTTATAGAATATTAAATATTCTGTCTTCTTGATACTGTTATCAAGAAGACATTCAATAGGAGAGGTCATAATCTCTTTTAAGGACATAATTTGCATCCAAAATTATCTTTAGCAATTGAAGAAGTAATTTAGAAACGCTGTCAGGAAATTCAGCAGTTGAGCAGCGTGGTTCATACACGAGCAAGAAGAACCAAGTGCATAATTACTGGCACAGCAGCAACACTGCTGGAGGAGACGTCAGAGAGCCAGAAGTCACCAATGTCACACTGCTGAAGTCAAGCACCGTGTCACCAAGTATAAACACAAGTCCCAGTGATAGAAGAGTACTGACTGTAATGCTGACACACAGGTGAGGCACTTGAAGTTAAGCACAGACAAATGAGAGGGAAAGTCCCAGATGAGAGCAGCAACAAACATCAAAAGCTCGAATGAATGGCCTATAAGGACACATAAAGACATCAAAACTTCAGCTTAGCCTAGAAAAAGGGATGGAAAGGCAGTGACATGCTAACAGCCTTCACTTACATAAAAGATTGCTATAAAGAGGATGGGAAATTTTATTTTTTCCTCCTCTTTCGCTCTTTTCTCAGAAGGTAGGTTAAAAACTCTGGCTTAATTCAGAGTAAAAGATTCTTAGACTCATGCAAGAAAAAGCTTCATAACACAGCTAAGAATGGCATAGGACACCCTGCAAGAGCTCCTTTCTAGGCAAGCACTGGTGCTGGGAATTGGCACAAAGCAGCACTGAGGGCAGCTGCCCCATGGCCCAGCTCACAAGAACACAGACATGGCAGGGACATGGACAGGATAACAAACTGCAAGGAAATAAAGCAAAGGGCTTTGGCTTTTGGGGGTTTGGGGGTTCTTCTGTTTAAGCCTTATTTTGAAATTGATTAAACAACAGAATTGTAAAGTAACATTAAGAGTCAGACAACGTTCTCAGGCACATGGTGGGATTTTTGGGCAGTCTTTTGCAGGGCCAGGAGCTGAACTTGTGGTCCTTGTGGATCCCTTCCAGCTGATGATATTCTGTGATTACTGCAGTCATTCCAGTTCTGCAGTGATGTCATGCTCTGTTGTGTTCCTGCCCACCACCAGCAGGCAGAGCTGACAGCAGTTATGTGAGAACCATTCCATCCATCAGATCACCAATGCAAAACACAAGTTTGGTAGAAAGAGAAAACTACTGTCTTTTCTAAGCACATCTCATCCCCATACATCCTACTGCATCCAAGATCAACCATCATCATCAGTGAAACAAAAGAAAAAGGCAAATTCACCATCCAGCACACTGAATAGCTTAAAAAGATGTTGCTGGTCAATTTTCAAGTATTTATTTAGAACTTGATTCCAGAAAGCAGGCTAAGACTCTTCAACATGTCAAAGGCAAATGTTTTGGCAGACACACAGAAATAATTGCAATTGTATTTTATCTATTGGGAGCCAGGCCTGTGCTAATGCTGATGCTTTCCAAAAAACCCTAAGATGGTAAACATGTAAAGCAAAAACCATCAGAGAACTAACGGAAATTGGAAGTACACCTTCAAGACAGGTGAGGCAATTTCACACTGCCCTTTGCCTTGCTTTTAGTGTAGAAAAAGGCACATAGGCAATTAGCAGTCAGCTCAGCTGATTCTCAAAATCCTGTAAGCTCATAGAGCTAATGTGGTGTGCTAAACAATTATTTCAGCAACACTGAATGGCCAAAAGTCGTAGAGAGAAGTGAGATGGATGGCATCGTTTGCACTCACTTGAGAAAGCCTAAGAAGCACAGAAAAAGGGTTATTGATTTTCTTATGATCATTCAACACAGTTCAAGGGGAAATCAGCAATGTCAACACACTATTTGGCTGGGGAAAAATGAAATTGTTTTCAATATCAGCTGCCTGCAAATTTAGTTGTTCTCAAGACTGCAATAAAGCTTAGAGGTCCTCTTCTGAAAAGCCATTTAATTTTACAAAAATGTGTAACTGCTATGTTTAAAAACTATTAAAAAATATGAAGATCAGACCTTTTCATTTTGTTAACTATATGAAATTCTGCAATTCCTCAACTTAGCTGCATGAGTCCTACTGAAGAAAACAGGAATAAAAGCAGGAATAAAAGAGAACTATGAAAATATTTCTTACTTTACCGAGATTTTTTTCCTTTTTCTCAAGTGATGTTGAACAGATGGTTTGCAACATTTAATTTTGTGGGACTTAAGGGCCTTTGGGAGTAGCCAGCTATGTTAAAAGTCAAGAAAGATGCACCCCTCAAAATCAGTTTCATTTGTTACCATCCACTGCCAGTAAACTGGTTCCAGTTGCTTCCATTCCAGAAAGGCTTCCAGCTGCTTGGTCTCAGAGTCCAGGAGCTGTAACAGCTACAGGAGAGGAGACAAAGGAAAGGAAATCAGGTAACCTTGGCCACGTGAGAACTACATGAAATGTGTGCTTAGACTGAAGGATATAAAGACTGTGAGTGGTACATGGGACAACAATGAGTGGCTTTATAAGAACATTTTAAAAACAGACGGGGAAACGTGAAGTAAAACACTTCTCCCAGTAGCACTGATTTATCCCTCACCCCAAATGTACCAACTTTATCAGCTTTTCCATACATAAATGTGAGTTTCCTACTGTTTTGAGGGAACAAGAGACACAGTTCTGATAGACATGCTTAGTGAATGACCAGCTTCAAAATTCCATGCTTCTTAACCACCAAAATAAGCTGTTTCTCCAGAAGTATTTTTCCCTGTCTATCCCTTCACTCTGAAACAGCATGGAAAAACTACCTCTAAAATGTTATGTATTTCATAAATTGTATCATCTGCTGTATCAGGAATCCCTCCCTTTGCCTGAGAGTACTTAAATGCTGCATTATAGGTACATAAATTATAATTTTTTTCACAAATATATGCATGATACACATGTATGCACACACATATATGGTGAAGAAGACATTCCAAGACTAAATATTTATATATCAGTAAAAAAAAAAAAAAGGTCTTGTAAAGAATGATAAAGTAAACTAATTTGCTATAAATCAGAGCTCACCAGCTTTAACAATTTTGGTTCTGACCATACCTTTGAAACGAACAATTTTAACACCAATCTGACACCAAAGGCAACTTCTTAAGATGACCACAAAGAGTGTAGGGCCTTGAGGAGAGTGGTAAAGACCAGACCAGTACCAGCTAAATCCATTTTATGGATTACATTTTATACAGACAACTATCTTCTGCTAGATTTGTTTAATTTAGTTACTTAGTACACAACATAATTTAAGTAAGTGCAAAGCATGAGTTGACTTTGCAATTTTATTATGCAGGTATTACCTAAAGATAAAGGAACCAAAGAAAGGAAACCACTTTGCAAGAGTAACTGCTGGAAATTTTATGCAGTTTGCTCTAAAACACTGCTGGATCCAAAATACAATTATTATACATTTGCTCACACACCAGACACTTGGCATTACACTTAATGATTCTGCTAGTTGCAAGCTCAGCTGGGATAGAAAAGGTGGAAGAATGGCTTTCTGTCTCCTTTTTTCTTTCTCCTTTTTTTTTTTTTTTTTTTTTTTCATAGGTACATCTACAGCACAAATGGCTTAAATTATGGAATCTGAGGCTTGCAAGAAAACCCAGCCAAAAAGTTGATTAAATATTCAGGCAACAGTGAAGTTACTTGACTTTAAAGTAGCTCTGTAATGTGGTCATGAGCTGCATGTGATTACAGTATGAATACATCTTACTACAGCTAAAGAGGGCTGAAGGTTGGGATGGGGAGTTTTTCATTCTGAGCCTTCAAAAAAAGAGTGATCTTAATAAAAACACAGTCATCATCTTTATTCTCACCTGAATGTTAGAAGCACCATATGCCACTTGCTTTCACAGCACAACTGAGAGGATATGCTTCTGAAACATCACCATACCTCTACAGGATCTGCTGCAGTTAACTGACCTGAACAACAATCAAAGCTTCCTCAGCAGTCTCCTAATCTCAAACCCTTTGGGCTCTTTTGTATTTGGGTGCTCTTGTTGCCTTTTTTTTTTTTTTTTTAACTCCTTCATTAGTTACACTAACGATAAAACTCCGAGCAGCTTGTGTGAAAGTATTGATCTGACTCCCCCATTTACAGCATCCTCACCTTTCACTAAGGTATTAACACCCTCAGAAACAGCAGGGCAGCAATTGTGTGCTGTGCTGGATTGCTTCAGTCATAAATCAGTACCGGGATGACTCCAGCCATCCTTGGAGGACAGTTCCCAGCAGAGCTGGAATATACCGTGGCAGCCTCAGGCAGGCCTGCAATAGCCAACATTTGAGTTTCCACCCTGAGGGACTTCAGGCACTGCTCCTGAATGCCAATATCCTCTAACATCCTTTCTTTACAGGCCTTGCAAGGCTTTGATGTTATTGCAGCATGGAGAATAAAGCAGAACGCAATAAAAAAATAATGTACTACAAATATCCTTGAGATGCCTTAGCAAAAATCATAAAAACAAATAAATGTTCAAGGTTGGGAAGGGACAATGGATCGTAATGTCCATGTGCCTTGAAATTGGTCACAAAGACAGGGTCCACATGCCCCAGGGGCGACAGGTTTTCACTCAGACATGCCTAGACTTAGGAAAGAACATTTCTGTCAGGCAGCCTCCTTCACCCAGCCTCATCCTTTTCATGAGCTTCTCACGAGCATTTTGTGTTCTTTAACAAACTCTGCTTTTTGTGACTCTGAAGCCACAATGCACGTTTTCTTTGGTCACACATCACAGAGCTGGTATTTCAGAAACCAAAGCCCAAATTGTACCTCTGCATCCCCCCCCAAACACAGCACTACTTCTTGCTCATTTACTACCAACAAGAGTTCACTCGCATGCCACAAGCAGTTCCAGCTCTGATGCTACACAAACCTCTCAAAACAAATTTCCAAGCTTTAACTAAAGCTGCCAGCCCATTTTCAGTCTACTAAGGACCCAATGTCACACCTCCTAATGAAATTTAAAGACTGAATTCAGTAGAAGAACATCAATTTTGTTTCATGAAAAAAAGTGAAGCAGCAAGTCAAAAAAGTGCCTCACGTGGGTATCTAAGTGATGCTTAAGGATAATGCCTGAAAATTGTGTTTCCCTCTACACAAAATTAAGACAACCAAATCCATTTCCTTCATTCTTCTGGAGGAAGTTATTTCTCTAAAATATTTACATTGACTGAAAAAGTAACAACAAATTCAAATTGCTAATCGCTCTGGAGAGGCAATTCCATAATGAATGCTGAGAGCAAAATGTTTGCAGGAACAACTTCTTTGCTCCAGAGGTGAACTCTGCCTAGCTGAGCTGCCTCAGAGCAGGCTGCCAGGAAACCCCAGAGTGATGCAGAAGGATGCTAACTCTGTACAGAGCAAGCCTTGCTTCCTCCAGCACGTGGCTGTGACCTCTAAAACCAAACATCCAGCCTCCATGGCAGATCCCAGACCTCAGGGAGCAGCAGAGCTTCAGCAGCAGAAGTCCGAGGTGACAAGATGATCTAGGTGGCTTTGGACACTTCCCTGAAAATATTCAAAAGCCATCTGGACGCAGCCCTGAGTAACGTGCTCCCTCCTTGAGCAGGGAGGTCGGGCTAGGTGGCCTCCAGTGGTCCTCTCCAACTCTGCCCATCCCATCATACCCAGCAAGAGGCCAAAGTTGAATCTTCCTCAGCATCTCCAAGTGTAATTGGCATGTTGTTTAAAGATATTTGCAATTACTTTTTCTGTAGAGATATTAATCTCTTTCGTATTATTTACCACCATATTAGAAAAATCATTAGTGCCTGTAGACTGTTATGGAAATCAATATTTCATAAATCTGCAGCACAATGCACCCTTTTCACAGGCTCAGCTCCAGAGAGCTCCCTGCAACAAGTATTTAATCTCCAATCCCCACAGCTCATAATTCAACATCCACAGCACTGGCAAAACTATTTTTAATCAAAAATTGCTCTGCCTAAATGTTCAGAAAATCATTTTATTGTTAGACAGACAAAAAAAATGGTCTTTCAGCAAAAAATTCTGTTTCTTGGCTTAGAGACAAAACACTGCTAATTCATCACTGTTCATACATGTCTGTAGACAGAAAACTTGCAGTGGGCTCCTGAGCCCTGCAAACCTCACCCAAACGCCAACATTTCTGGAGAATTGCTCAAGGCTTGAGACAGGGTTGGCTTAGCAGGAAAGCTTATATGGAGAACTACCTAGACTACTCAGTAGCTGTTTAATAGGGAATGGTTTTATTCAGTGTGCATTTGGGTAATCTGAATTCTAGTTCTGAATATCGCAAAAGCACAGGAGAGAAGGTAAGTGAAGAAGTCCATTCCAAAAAATGCAAAGAAAAGGGGTAAAGATTCATGAAAGTTATACCATTTATGGTACCAGAAGCAAACCATAACTGGGATTAAGGCTTTAGAGACCTAACCAAGCATCATATGAAACAAAAAGAATTCAACACATCTTCTCTATCAATACAAAACTGAAAAAAACCTGCAAACCTTGACAAATGAGAGCCTCGGGCAGGCAGGTTTTCAGGTTTAAATTTGGTTTAAAATGGCACACACAATCCAAATTGAACTTTGGTATGGCTAAGTTTTGAGACCCTCATTCATCACAAGAAACTGAGAAAATCTCAGTTATCACAACCATCTCAGGCTGGGACAAATCAGCAACACTGTAGGTGGACACACTCAGTGCTCCAAGTTTCAGCTCCACATTGTGATTTTTCCAGAAGCAAAGCTGATTTAAGACATTGCCACATATCCCTTGAAGGCTAAAACAAAAAAAAAAAAAAAATAAGCTGGAAACTAGAAAGTCACAGTAGAGTAGTGTGAAATACAAGCAGCTGAGGAGCACAAACCTACAGAACAACAAGCAGCCTCTAGGCACAAGGCAAATAAAGACCTCTAATTTCTCTGCCTGTGAAATACCATTGAAAGCCAAGACAGAGCAAGAGGAGCACTGCAGCCCAACCATCACAAGGCAGTGGATCTGAAAGGCTCTTGGAGGACAGAAGTGGATGAGAAGCAGGACTTCAATCTTTTGCAGAAGACACAATACATAAAACACAAAACACAGCAGTTTTGGGTGCTGAGTATAATTCCAGATGTCTGGATAAGTACAAAATCTCCAATATCTAAACCAAAATATGTGGCCTTTCCACCCACCAACACCAGTTTTATGCCACCACAGCTCAAACTCCAATTGAGCTATCTCAGAGAGCAGAAAATCAAACCACTAGTTAAAAACGTAAAAGACAAAGACCATCATTATAAAATGTAACTGCTATTTGTGGAGGGATTCAGAAAACAGCTGTTTCAAATGCAACTGAGAGAAAATTATATTTAAAACAAACAGAATGAGGCATTTGGCAGATAAAAATTGTATTACAGCTTTCACATTGATAGGCAGTGAACTGGGATGTATTGATGACATTCATTTGCAGAGGAACGGGTCAATGATGGGATCACTTGGCATTTTCCCCATGGAAACATATTAAAAAATGGAAAAAATACCAGGAAAAAGAAGCTTGAAGTTTTATACTTCAACAGTCAAGATCAATAATGTAAGAATGAAAAAGGTATGTATTTTTTTCACTTAAAGGTACCAATGATTTTGGGTGCCCAATTTGGCATCCTTGAAGAGCCAAATTTTCAGGCAGTACCAAGTACCTTTAGCTCAGTTAAAGCATATCCAGTAGGTACCAAAAATCACAATTTACTTTAGAGAAATCTCAGCTAGAGGATTTTAAAGAAAATAATCAAATTGTATCACAGTACTGCCTGACAGCTGTTATTATTGTACTGCCAACCAAAACCCCCATGCAGCTGATGTCAAAAAAGAGCATTATTCTTCTGCTTTTATTCAGACTGTTTCTGTACACAGAACAAAGCATTATCCATAGTCATTTTTCCCTTCCTCCCCCCCATATACTTGCCCATTTTCCAGTATTTTTAACAGGCCATGGACAATTAATTTAAAAATGTATTCAATATGTGGATTACCACTTGATATGAGTACAGTTTCACCCAGCTTAGCTCTTTGACAAGCCATCCTAGACTATATGTGCTGCAGGTATTTTCACACATTCTAAAATGTATTACTGACTAGAGAAACTACTAATTTAAAGTCTGCTATAGTTCCTCATGCCAATTAATTTATCTTTCTAGTCTCTTTCACACTCCTTTAAATTAAGCAACAAACTTTAAAAAGAATCACAAACCCAAGATTTCTTGCAAAACATGAGTAACAGCTGATTTTATAACTCCATTTCCTTGGCTATTTAAAAAAAAACACAAAAATACCTGCCAGTAGAGCTGAGTTAACATTATGGGCCAATTGCACACAAAGTTTAATTTTACAAGGCTATAAAAGCAGCTCTACCAGTCTCCTCACAATCTGAGCTGCATTCTCACATCCAGAAAAGCAGTACAGCTCCATTCAGCATTCCAGCAACAGTTCAGCTGTGGCCAGACCCATTGCAATATATGAATTTAACTGTGCTCTGCTTCTTTAATGAGGAGTGAGGCTGGAAAGTGCAGTGGTCCTGTCCTGCTTGGCTTTCTGGATGGGTTACATGTATTTTTGATTCAGAGGTAGACACAGGACACAAAGCCCCTGTTAGGGATTACAGGACCATGATAGTTCTGGGGCACTTCAGGATCATCCTTCATCCATAGCTGTACTTTGGCACAAAAGAAGAGTGGGAAGCTTCTTTTCTGTCAGAAGCTGGTAACTCTTCTCTTTGGCGTGAAAACAACAACAGGGCAGATTCCTTAAGCAGCTCTGCACTTTCTAGTGACTACTGTTAGTTTCAAGGCACAATTCAAGACATGAATCAGGAGTTTTAAAGCTCCTCACCCAAACTTTTTTTTCCCTGATATTTAATTTGCTCCTTCAGGGTCCAATACCTCAGATAAGATCCCCTGGGCTACACCAACAAGACCCTTTCTGACTCCATCACCAAAAGCTATCAGCAAGCACTCTCACTCTGTCCTCTGGCAGAAAGTTGAGGCAGCACAGCATGACCAGGGGATTTGGATGTGGACACAAGACACTCCTCTCACCACACCAGCTTCAGCTGGTCAGTGGCAGTTCCATCTTCAGCTTCACCGTCAGGCAGGATGCTGGTCCAACCTCTGCTGTAGCACTGTGGGACCACAGTGCCTGCCTGTCCTCCCTGTGCTGACCCAAAGCATCCCCTGATTGGACAGCTTGCTCCCCACACTGGGTTTGCTAGCACTTCCACCAGGAAAAGAAAAAAAAAAACCTGAATGCCAACTGATGACAAAATACCTCAGCTTTGTCTCTCCAGCTTATTAATTCCAGCTGCATTGTCTCAGGTGGAATTACATTATAGTATATCACTGTCATTGTCACTGTCACAGCATTCAAATTATGTTAAGTATGGCATAAAACAAGCAAAAGCACAAAAGCAGCAGTGAAGCTCAGTATCATTCCATCAGCTCTGCCACTGGCAATCACAACCACGTGTTCACATCAGCTCAGTATGTATATTCTGTGTCACATGTGTTTCAGAGACACCTTCCTTTCTTGTGGTGGAGGAGTCTAACATACAGCTGCTGCACAGTCCAACAATTTATGGAGTCTGTGATAAACCATTGCATCATTTTTCAAGGTCCAAGAACTCTATAAGCTTGGTCAGTAAAATGTACTAAGCAATAACTCATCCAAAAAAAACCCGGTGATGGCAACTACAGAACGGCAGCTCTATTAACTCCTCTTTTTTTGTATGGATAAGTTTAGCTGAAAGCAGTATTAGTGACAAATTGCAGCCTGGGGAAATTTTCAGATCAAGGTAATAATGCTATGAGGTAGAATGATTTGCTTTAGTGTTGCTATATAATGCTTCCAGTTCCTCCAACTGGACACTAACTGCAGCCAGAGGCCACCTTGCTTAAAAAAATATCTGAAGAAATATTTCAGCACTAAACCTGTCTGGAGTAATAAAAAAAAAAAACCCAGAGCATCCTTCCCAAGAAGGGGCACTGGGAAAGTGAAATTGGGTAAAAAGTTCAACAACTAAATGATTCATGACTGATGACAATCTAGTGCCTGCAAGCTGAAGGAGCTGGCTTCATGCCAACACTGCTGAACCACACAGGTGGGAAGGAACCCCTGGAGGTCTCTAATACAATCTCCTTTTCAAAGCAAGATGCTCACCCTGAAGTCCTGAACACCAACATCACAGCTGTCACCCCTTCTCCAGGATCTGGTTTCAGAGTTTGATCAATTCATGGCAATTTTTTCCTGTTTAACCCGGCCAGAATTTCTCATGTTCCAGCTTGTGCCTGCTGCCTCTTCTCCTGTCCCAGTGCACTCTGAGAAGGACTTGGTCCATGCTCCAGCTCTGACCACCTCAGAGGTCTTACTGGATTTGCTTCTGGTCCTTGTGCTGGGACAGGGACACCGAGCACTCAGGCTGGCAGGGACTGGGCAGAGGGGCAGGATTCCTGGCCTTGCCCTACCAAGAATGTGGCAGAGGGGCAGGATTCCTGTCCTTGCCCTCCCAGGGATGTGGCAGAGGGGCAGGATTCCTGGCCTTGCTCTCCCAGGGATGTGGCAGAGGGCAGGATTCCTGGCCTTGCCCTCCCAGGGATGTGGCAGAGGGGCAGGATTCCTGTCCTTGCCCTCCCAGGGATGTGGCAGAGGACAGGATTCCTGGCCTTGCCCTCCCAGGGATGTGGCAGAGGGCAGGATTCCTGGCCTTGCCCTCCCAGGGATGTGGCAGAGGGCAGGATTCCTGGCCTTGCCCTCCCAGGGATGTGGCAGAGGACAGGATTCCTGGCCTTGCCCTCCCAGCACTCCAGCTGATAGTGCTCAGGATGCAGTCAGCCTTTGCTGCCTGGGCACACTGCTGACTCCTGGGCAACCCTCTGCCCACCTGAGCCCCCAGCTATTGGTAAAGGGTACTGGACCACCAGCTGACCCCAGAGGGACACCACTAACAACCAGACACCAATTAGAGCTCAGTGGCCCAAACGTTTTCCCACTGCTTCCTTATGCAACCCCCCTGTGACCAATTTGGCCATAAGGATTTCAGGATTTTCCTTCAGTGATACACAAACACAGGCACATTCTCTGTGCCTACCTGCCTTTCTGAAAGCTCCTTAATGACATGACCCTGCCTCCTCCTGGGATGGGACACTCCACACTGCTTTGAAAGAGAGCTGGCAGCAGGATCTGAGGGACTGTGGAGGTGGCAAGTGCCTGTCCCAGAGCAGGTGGAACTGAACCAGCTGGGAACAGCAGGCATCAGAGGAGCAGAAACCAACTGATGCCACAGCCAGTTGCAGGGAAGGAAAATTGTTTTGATCATATTCACCTTTTGAGATTTAGAGCAGTTTAGCTCCTGCAGAGGCTCCTTTCTTCCTACAGCATGCAGAAGAGTCATTCATACATTTCTAGCCTCTCCACTCTCCCTCAATTAACTCTCCTTTCTCCTGTCAAGCCTGAACTTCCACTCTGACTTCCATCTACTCTATGGCTCTGGATAGTGCTCGTCCATTTTCCAGACAGGATCTGGAAGCCAAGCCCCCCTGCTTCTGGAGGGCAAGTAAAACCTCCAGCAGCAGTACCACAGGCATGAACAGGGAAGTTAGGAGAGAATTCCTCACCAAAGACAACTGCTCCATTGCCTGCCCCAAGAGGAGACTACACAAAGTATTCAAAGGCAAGTAATTTATATTAAACACATTTTTCAGCCATCCCTTCTGAAATCGACTTCAGTCTGCCTTAGAAACTCCCAATATACATTAACACACACAATTTGACTGCTCTTGCTTCCACAGTGCACAGCAGGGCAGAGATTTCCAAGATTTTCCTTTCTTAAGAAGGATCAGGAACTTAGCTACAAGCAGATGCTGTCTAAAAGCAGCTTTGAAGCCATTTGACCTCTGTAATTCTTCCTGAATTTATACGGATGACAAGGGTTGAAGCTGTTCTACGTTATTTTTGCAAATGAGTACCTGGATCCACTGTTTCCGAAAGGTTTTAGTAATGTCTAGAGGAAACCATGTTTTATGTGAAAAATGTCAGGAAACAAACTGAAAACCATTTGCCTACAGCATTTCGGATGGAAAATGACATGGCAGCCTACCCTCTCCTCCTGTAAACTGAATCATTAAAAAAGGCAGGAAGACTATTCTTTGTTCCTGCCATGTAGGACAGGGTGGGCAGCACATGCTGTCATTGACAGCTCCTTTGTTTCTTAGCACTTACTCTTGCCTTGCAATGAAATGTGAGGAAGAAAAATTGTATCTGAATTGCCCAGCATTCTTTGGATTTCTCTTTAAACTGTTTTCCCAGTAGCCACTCTCCTATTCTACAGGAATAAAATAACAACCACCAAATCACCTCTTTTGTAAGACAGCACCCACTGCTGCACCAGGAGGGGTGGGGAGGGGTTCCCAGGCACACAGAACAAAATCCACCAGAGCTTTTTCCAATCCAAACAACCCTCAGTGTACCAAGCTTAAAACCAACAGAGCCTTCTCACAGAAAAGCAACGAGCAATAACTATCCTGAATTTTAAAGGTGATCGAGGCAGTCCCACTAAGAAGACACAACACTTAAAGGGATCGTGTTGAGCATCTTCACACATATGTAAACGTGGATTTCCAACAGAACTTCTCCTCCCTGGGGGCTTTGGAGCTCTACACATCCCAGCACATCAATTCCAGTGCACAGCACCACAGCAGCCACTCTGCTCCTGACATTACACCACCAAAACACCAGAGACAGCTAGAGAGAGAGAATAAACCTTTCAACCAACAGAACCCAGGGAGGTTTAAAGCCCATTCTTGCTCCACCATTCACCTGAGTGATGGCAGGGCACCAAGGGGAAAGCAGCAGTCCAGAAGTCTCTGGCAGGGTCAGAAGGTCAGCTCAGAAAAGGGTTGCCAACATGCCTGACCCTGATTATCATGGAGCAGCATCAAGGGTGTATTTCATTTTAGCCTGCAGGTGACCTTCATATTAAACCCATCCTTACAACCTCCTTTCAACCACCATCACAATTCCAGCACTCTGGATCATTCAGCTCCCTCAAGCTTTCTTGTGTGAGCCTCCAGGCCTCCTGCATTTAGATGCTGGAGCCCCATATATAATGCAATACATCATCAGATCTGCTCTCCTCTGCAATATTAATGCCAGTTCCCATGTTATTTCTCACCAGCCTGACTACCACGCATGTAAAATGTCTAAAGTAACTGTTGTTGAAAGAGCAATACAAAACATTAAGTCATTTAACAGGGGGGGAGGAAAGCATTGCCTTTCACTGGCAGTGCTGTTCAGAGCACATGGCAGGAAGCGTGTTTTACACCTCTAATGCACAGCCCAGCAGGATAAATGCTAAAGTTGGAAACTGCAGCATTCAAAGTTAAAAAGTGCCAGAATTCAAGCTGCCTGAACAACACTAATTTGACCCTCCCATGTGTATAAGGTCTAGTATTATGCAACCAAAATGTTTCCCTTCATAATCTGTCTCACCAAGGGCACACACTGGCTGGTGCTCACTCCACATGTTATTCCTTTTCCTTTCAAATGGCATATTATTCTGTTTGTTCTTCAGAGGGAAACCATTGCCTTATTTGTCACACATCATTCAAATCCCATTCTAAAGGCAGAATTTTTATCTTGAATAGAAACAACTTATCTTCACTAATGACCCATGTGAAACAATAGCGTTGCTGCCAGGCCACAAGTGGGAAATGAAAACAAGGAGATGTAAGTAAAATGCTTCCATTACTTTTGGATGCCTTAACTGAGACTTCCAAGACATGATTTTCAGGAAATTTAGAAGTTACTATAAAGCACTTTTTTGGATACATCTCCCCAACACAGCTCAACAACTTGCAACCCTCTGAACAGCCCTCCCTGGAAAGTTTAGTTAACTTGAGAATCCAAAGGCAGAGACATCTGGCAGCACTCCAGGACAAAAGACAACTGTCAGCTGCTAAGGTTTCCTTCCTCTCCCAGAGGCTCTCCCACCCTTCTCTACCTTCATCACCCACTTTCTTCAGCACTGCTGTGATCCACAAACAAGGCACCCTGCCCTCTGAATGACACCACCGCTCCTAATAAACATACCTTACACGCCAAAATTGTGCTCCCATTCAGATTACTGATAACTTTGATGTTTTTAGAAAGGCACTTTTGAAAACTCCTCCTGCAGCATCAGGAGGTTGAACCATCACTGGAGGGGGATGACATTTCCTGCACAAGGGTGACTTCTCAGACTCCCACAAGGAGCAAGACACTGATCCAGGTCTTTAGACAGATCTTCCCTGCCCTCATTTTGCTCTCCAATCTTGGTCTTCCTGTTTATATTCAGCCCCTGATGCCTCACTCAGTTTCTTTTCATCCCTATCATCTGAATTCTTTCACATCAGAGCTACCCTGCTTCCAAAATGCCTCATTCAGGCTTCTTGTCCATGTGCCTCTCCCAGCTCCTGACATCACTGGACAAGGGCCAGAGCAAAAAGGTTCTTCACTCTCCTTCCTACCCCTTCCCAGAGTTCTGCTTCAGCTCCCAACACAGTCCACATTCCCTATGTTCTTCAATGAATAACGTTGGAATGGCTTAGTAAAAGCAAATTAAAGACAGGAAGAGAGGAAAATACTTTAAAAGGACAAAGCATTTGCTATTTTTATTCCAAGTGTTTTGGTGAGCATAATTATGTAAATTCAAAAAACTTGTCATAATTGACCTTTTCAAAACATGTGTGTCCATGGGCCTAACATACAATTCTTTGGTGAACCTTGAAATTTATTAAAGGTCAGCAGCTCTAAAGCTTAATTTCATTTAATCATTGAATAACTTAATTAACATGCAGCCATCATCAATCATCAAGGAAAAATAAACTTGCTTAGAAACAGGTAAAAATTTTGATGCATTGAACTAGTAAAACCCGTATCTTTAGAAAGCTGAAAAAGAAAATTTTAAAAATGTTCTTGCTGCAGAACCTAGCAGTTTAGTTGTTGATCTGAAAATTTAACAGTGCCAAAATCCAAAGGTTCAATTCAAGGGTCTATCTGAAGCCCTGGAAGCAGATCTGGGAAATGGTCAGAAGTCACTACTGATTCAAACTAAGTTAATTCCAGTGGTGTGTAGTGTAAGTCTAAAATCTCATTGTGTTTAGATTCTCCAAAGCTTGGCTGTCTGAGCTACTGCTCCAGGAACTGTTGCAGATCTTTGTGCTCCTTTGGGGAAAACTGTTCTCCACCTTTAAAATCTCATTTGCAGCAACACAGTCTCTGCCCACTTTGAAAACTGGTTCTTTCTGAGAAAAGCTCACACAGACCCTGGCATAGCTCCTAGTAAAATGAAACTCCATGACAATATCTGAGACATCAGCACTGGCCAAAGAGGGATTTTGGACAGAACAGGCACAAAAAGAAAACCAAAACAGGAAAACCCCATGTTTTCACAAACACTCACAAGTCCCAGTTCAACTACTCTTATGCTATATTATTTTTTATGCAGGAGCCATTTGAGAAATTTCAAGTATTCTTTTTTTTTCCAGGGAAGTAAAACACAATTTTACTTTACAAATAGGCAAAGCTGCCCTTAATTAGACCAGGAGCTACAACACAAAATAGTGATCCAATTGGAGGATAGAAATGACACAACTATGGCTTTTACTAAGGGAATGAAACAATGAACACATGAACAGCTGAGGGCCAGACCAAACAGAATTAGTTGCCAGAGTACCAGAGAAGATCATGAATCTATGACAATTCCTACCAATGAAGGCAGCTTGTCCTTGAAGCTCAAGGACATTTTTTCACTAAACACCAAACCTTTTTTCTGGAATTTACGTGCAGTACAAGCCTTCATTTCCTGACTTAAATCTTCTGCCCAGCAGCAACATGGTCTATAGGATGAATGTCATTTTTTCCCATTGGTATGTACACTCTGAGAAATATGTGGCTTGAACTGCTTCTTGTACAACAGATGGAAGGACATTATAAAATATCAGATGGCTCCCTAACAGGCTCTTTGAAATTCAAATAAGGTTACATATCCTTCACCTCACCATACAAGACCACAACAGGGTTGATTACAGAAATACTAGCACAGGTCTGTGTCAAATCAACAACGTGACACAGTGTCAAGCTTATCAGAGGGGTTTAACTGTTTATTTTCATTCAGCGCCTGCCTGCAGTGCCTGTCACCACTGGGAACATTCCAGCAAGCCCCAAGCAGCCAACACAAGGACACCAAATATAGCCTGGGACACAGCAGCTGAAACTGTCCTGCCACAGTTATTCCATTTTCATCCAAGGGGGTGAACAACCTGAGATCCATTTCTGGAGATAATGCAGTAGCACAGTGATTATCCAGCAGCCAGAAAAATACCTTGTGTTGGCTGACAGCCCTTACTTTGGCAGCTCTGCCCCCACACATGTTCCAGGAGGTGGTGCTGTCCCCTGGATGCACTGAAATCACTGGTTTGTCTCTGCAGAGAACTTCAGCAGATACAAGGCACTTCGTGCAAGTGCACAAGCCCATGACACCAACTGAAGTCTCCACTTCCATGAAAAAATAACTGTTAAATGCACATTCAGCATTTCTGAGAATTCCAAGACTATCAGCTCCTAATCCAATCTGAACGCACTTGTTCTGGAAAGAACAGCAGTTCTTTAGTGCTTTGCATGAATTCAAACCACGGGCTATTGCTCACAGAGAATAAACCTGTTGTGTCACCCATCTGTAACAGCCATCTGGGACAGATGTTTTAAATGGAAACTGCCACAAGATTTAGGGTTCACTTTACATCTTGATCAGTTATCCCTCAAATAACCCAGTAAGAAATTACGGATCCCACCTGACTGAAGGAAGCAATACAGATACTTCACACTCGTGTCCTTTCCTGATAAAGCAACAGTCCAGAAAGCAGATTAGTGCTGTGCCTGCACTTGCTACCCTATCCCACCCAATCCCTGCTGCTTGGAGAGCTAAAGCTCCCTTGAATCTTTTATGGGCATGGAATTGACCATACATTATGTATGCAAAGTCAGACACACTATTTGTTTGCTCTCATTTACTTGCTACCAAGAACCTTAGCTTCTTATGCCAAATAAATCACCTTTAAAACACATTAATGATCAACAAACATTCTTCATAAAATTCTGAAACAAAATTATTAGCTATTCACATCCAAGTTCTATAAATTTCACTGCATGTCCATCTGGCAGACATCTGCATTATTTATTTGCTGTCACACTCAGTAAATTGATTTACGGGCATTTAAAGGTGTCATCTTTACTCATTACAATTTCAGTGATCACTCCAGCACTACCAACATTGCACCAATGACCTGAGTTTCAACTTTTAATCTCTCCTAAGATTGAATTCCACATACAAAGCAGTATATGAAGAGACAGAGGAAACTGAAGGACTAAGGTGCTTTGATTTGATTCATTGATCTCTATATAGTAACAATTGGGTAAGAAAGTTAATTTAATGACTTAAGTGCAACATAGACTTTTTTGAGCCCAAGGTAAACTTCAGAACTGGCAACACTGCTGTGCAAAATTAAGATAGGTGGACTTGATAGGCAAGAAAGAGGAATGAGACCACATCCTTGGAAAGGATTACTGCCCTGGAAAGCTTGGGGCAGATGTGGCCACATCACCTGCCTGCTCTCCCAAGTGTGCTTTCCAGCTGTATCAGCTGCAGTGCCAGAGACCAGAACTCCATTCCTGCCCTGGAGATATTTCAGGCTGGCAAACAGCAGCAGCCCCCTGCCTCACCCCAGCTGCTGGGGGGAACCATTTAAACACAAGCAGTGCCCATCACCTTGGAAAATGCATCAGAACACAAGAGACTCAGGGCGCTCTGGACTACATTCTAGGACACTAACTGATAAGTGCAGGAGATATTCAAGAAAAGATGCAATGACCTGCCCCCAAGCTCCCAAATTTGTGTGCTCCAGCACGGGCTCGGGCAAACAGCTCCAGAACCATCCCCACTGACCAAGGACTTCTGTGCTTGCACTGGAAACTGAGCTCCAGCTGGAATAACACCACCTCCCCTCCCCTGACAGCCAAAGGCAGCACAAGAGCCAAACAGTGACCTGCAGCTCACAGCCACACACATACATATAACCACGGCCAAACCACAGGAGAAGTTGGAGTTTTGATCATGCCTCACTAGAGAAAAACATAATTAAAACCATTAGGTTTGGAAAACTTCCAGCCCTGAGAATCTGACAAAGACATTTATGATGATAGAGGAATAATAATGTCCAGTAAAATCCCTGTACATAAAAGCACTAAAAGTGTTTTACAGTCCAAAAAACCCAAGGAAAGAACATTTTAAATAAGTTAATATGCATCTTCTATAGAAAAGGAGCAGCGTGACTTCTACATTTCATAAAGTGAAGCTTGACTTCACAGCTATCTGTATCCTATCACACTTTTCCTGTCAGACTAAACATCTCTTGTTTTGATGCAAACAGAGCAACTTTTCTCGCAGGGTATTTTTGATTAAAATGAACTCGAGGCTTAAAAAGGAAGAGTCCAAGTCCCTTCTGTGATAGCAAATTTCTGATGCTGTGATCCACTTTGCATTGCTAGGCTTTGAAGGATGCCCAGGATAAGAAGGAATTCATAACATCCTCCACCAAGAGAGGTGCACTACAGTAAAGCATAGTGACATGCTTGCTCTTTTTATTCTTCCATTCAGCAGGTCCTTACTTGAGGTAGCATTAAGAGAAATGTCTCATTTACTTGAAAAGAAAAAAAAAACAATTTCACAGTTTTTGGAGAAAACATTTGGCAGAGTGCTGCCATCTGCACCAATATTTGAAAACCAAGCCATTCAAACACTCATAATTTACTTAATCTTAGCAAGATATTTGAAAATTAAGAGGCTTTTTATTACATTTTCCAAAGTAGCATCACTTTGCATATGGAGTATTGGATCCATCTGGAAAAGTGACACTCAAAACAACAATGCCTTTTCAAGCCCACACCACCTTGCTGTACCAGGCTCTTCATACATACTGAGCCTATGACTTCCAGAAGCTGCATTTGGCAAACAAGGGTAATGGGAGACAAAATCTACAAAGAATGTTCAAATGGTGACCATAACAATTATAAGGCTCTCAAAAGCAACTCAAGTGTTGCAATGACTTCCTGCATTTCTCCTGTGTATTTTAGAATCAGGCTCAAGAGAGCAGCTTAGAATACCTTTCTTGAATAGGTTTGAGAGCTTTAAGAGGTTAAGAATTTCACAGCTGATTATACTGACAAATAATTCCAATTTTGGATTAGTCCAAGCAGTAAGCGACATAAGAAAGGAATTTTCAACACACATGCACTGGAGCTGAAGCCTGTTTGGGATTGCACCTGTCAGAGCCCAGAAACTGGAGACAGACTGTGGCCACTTGTAGTTTATTTAAAGAAAACATTTTTTGTCACCCTGCCTCTCAGTCATCACCCTGGTTTTGTTTCGCATATTTGCTGTTTAAGCCTGGGAAAGGTGGAACGAAGACTTTGTTGATTTTAACTAAACAACACAGCTGCCCACTGAACCTTCTTGAATACAGCACTCTACCTAACCACAATGCTTACAACAGAGAACTCCTTCCATTTTATCCTGAGCCTCCTCTGAACAGAACACCTGGAGCAAGCATCCAGGAAAGGGAGCAGAATGCAAGAAAAAGCTCCTGGGAATGATTCATTACCAAAGAAGTCAAAACCAAATACCAAGAGTATTATTAAGCTTTATTGCAATAGATCCATGACATACTCAGGGTAAGGCTTTGGGAAAAAAGGTCATTGCAAAGGCCCTCTGCAGAGGCTGGAAGTTTCTAGTACCAGCCTGCCAGACCTTTACAGGCATTTGCTAAGATCTGGAAGACTACAGACTTCAGAGCAAGGTGCTGATGTGTGTTCTGAGTTGCTGAAACACCATAGGAGGGGCACTGTGAAGCACAAGTGACAAAGAAATTCCAAGCTGACTTAAGGCCAGAAAAACAGTCGTTTTCCAGGAAAATGTTCTACACAGATGCATCTTACCAAGAGGCTGAATATGAACTGCTCATCCAAGAAATACTCAGCAATGAAAGATTATTGTGCACTGCACTTTAGGGGTTTTGAACATAAAACTATCCTCCCACCTTCAAATCTATTTTCCCGAATTTCTTTGTGCAGAATATTTACAATGCCCACTTTCATTCTTAAGCAAACAGCAGAAAGAATATCTTCTTTGAGCAAACACGTCTGGACAGACTGCAGAAATTTGCCAAATATTGATTTTGTTAGGGATGAGCTTGAAATTTCCATCTTGTTTCAGTTTCACACTTAATGAACTTTTAGAAAATGATTTTTTAAAACAAATGTATTATACTGCATTAAAAGAAGTGAATTAAGCTACTTCAGATAATGAACTGAAACACCTATGATAATTGAGTAATTGAGAGCAGTAGGAATTTATCCTTCAGGGTAAAACAGCAGACTGGGAAAAATTCTGTTTTCCTACGAGGTTCTGTCTTGCTCAGGCAGGGCCACAGGCAGACACTGTGCCTGACTGGCCCAGTTGTGGTTACTGGCAGAATACAACAGGAAGTCAGCCAACTTATCTAGACTTTTATTCTACAAGCCTTTTCTCCAGCAGCACTTCAAGACAGGTCTCTTCCCACTTCTTGTCTATCAGGTTTTATAAAACTTACCCTGATACCTCTGGGCTTATGTTCTATCAAACCAAATTTGGTGAATACAAATAAGTGAAGAAACTGAAAATTCAATATATAAGCCCTTACTTCTGCTAGAAACGAAGTAAAAAAAAAAAAAAAGCTATAAAAAATGCAATCCTTTACAATGTTTGTGTAAAGCATACTGAGCATCCAAGAATTACAGCAGAAGCATTACCTGCTTGTAGTTCTCTGGTTGTCTAATGAGATCTGTTTCTGTGACAGAAAAATGTCCGAGGTTCTGGTCCATGTGGGAGCCACTTGTGAATAAATGGATCTGGAACAGATTAATTTAAAAGACATTTGTCAGTGCAAGGAGCAGATCATTAAGATCATTAAGTACCACCCAACAGCCGTGTGGGTTGGCAGGGTGATGTGACCAGTGCTCACAAAGCCTTTCCCAATGGACATGTACAGGTGTGAGTGCTACCACCAATACAACAGCCAGAATGGAAAGGAGAACAGGCACCACAACCAGCTCACAAAATGGTCCATCTGGTAGCATTGCCAGAACCACATGCAGGAATTGCAACCTCTGCTACCACAGGAAAGCTGAAGGTTTCTCTCTTCAGCCTGTCTCAAAGTCTTTTTCCTTACAGCACACATGGATGGGTGCATGGCATGAAAGGAGAAACCATTTACACAGATAGCAGCTGTCTCAACTGAGCTAAAGCATACTCTCAAAATAATTTTTATTTCTTTCTTTTAAGAAGGAAATGCTACCTAGTTACAGTAAGGCTCTCTTTTGCTGCTCTATACTGTTGGCTTTTGCTTACCAAGA
Source organism: Lonchura striata (assembly GCF_050655825.1). Classification (NCBI taxonomy): domain Eukaryota; kingdom Metazoa; phylum Chordata; class Aves; order Passeriformes; family Estrildidae; genus Lonchura; species Lonchura striata. The sequence goes on along the minus strand of NC_140710.1, from coordinate 31,930,560 downwards.
CCTGGTCCCAGCTGCACTGGTGATAGTATCATCAATTACTTGATGAAGAAGCTCCCCAAGTTAGTCAAGGGAACAATAAAAAGCAATTCCTCCTATTCAGAGCTGATCCCTTTGTAACTGTAATAACTGCAGCTGCCAAACAAGATAGCAGTGCACATTTGTCAGACAATCACTCATATTTCATTAATATTTCTGCCAGAAGACAGAGAATGTTTCCTGCTTTTCTTCCTTTATTCTAATATGAACTTTATCACACACTTGGGTATTGACAACTATTTTAAAATTGACAGGCACTGGGTAATTATCAACCCTTCCATGAAACTTCAGAATATTTTAGCGTTCCTTTCCCAAAACTTACTGCTGGTGACAACCATCTGTCACATGTGCAGAGCTGTGCGAGTTTAAAAATAAAAGAGCACCTCCCCACACAATGTTCTTCCTTTCCACTTGCCACTCCTCTCTCTCCCTGCTGCATTCTTGCGTAACTCTGGCTGACAAACCTTTGGGCCCCCAGCACCAGCAGTGAATTTCAGCCCCTTTTCCAGGGTAGGTGGCAGCAGCATCCCTGGTAAAGCCCAAAACAAATACAATAAAGCTGTAACAACAGAGGAATAAGGTGTCCCCCTGAGAACAGACTGGATGGATACCGAAATAATCCAGTATTAGTGTTTTTGCTATCTCTTACTGATGACTAATAGAAGACAAACAAGCCTTAAAAAGGGAAAGAGCACCAAAGCAGAAGTGGCTGGTGAGAGGGTGAGAGGGTGAGAGGCAGAATATGCCAAGCTGTTGCTCCTTGGCACTGGAATACCCCGATGCAGAGCAGGTCAGATTTAACCTCACACTAACCTTTGCAAGAGAGCACAGGCACAGCCCCCCACACTCAGCACCACTTCTGGGCAGTTTCCAGCACCAATTCCTAAATGCCCTTGAGCTCACTCAAGCTGCTCTCCCTGCAGAGTGCCTAATTCACCTAGAGAAGATGAAAAGGGGGCTTGCTCATGGTTCACACACATTTGCATGAGAGGAAAAAATTCTAGTGCATTAAAGAATGTGTTTCTGAGATCTAATGGCAAATTCACCATAGGGAAAAAAGCAAAGACTTTCAAACCAAACAGACAAAAATATATAAATAAACAAGGTAGCAATTCCCAGAGCAACATGGTAGATTTTTCATGTCAAGGTACAGATGCATCTAACAATTGCAGTTTAGCTCACTCATAAATTACTGACAATGAGGTAATTACCCAGCACCAGTCCCTGCCCTCTATTATTCAGAGCTCAAGACTTTGTCCTTGTCCCTTTACTCTTACTACCTCAGATACATAGATACAACCCATCTGATCCACTGCACTACATCTTATTTTATGTTGTTAACAGATTAATTATTTTATATTGTTAACATCTGAGAGGGGGCACAAGAAACCACTCCATTCATAGGTGGTAATTCCCAGTGCTGCTCTGCATTCTTACTAACAATACAACTATTAGTTTCCAAGTATATTGAAACAATTTTTGTTGCTTTACCATGATCTGATAATTCCAGTTATGTTAAATTCTTCTTCCATCACTGAGAATTCCATTTAACATCATTTTATTCTTACTAAGCCATATGCACAGCCCATAATCAGATATTCACCTCCTTAAAAAAAAAAAAAATCATCTCAGAGACTGATCTAACCCTCCACTACTTCAGGATGGAAAAGAACCCCAGGATATTAATCAGTTTTGCAGAAACTCACCTGTTCCTCTGTTTTTTATAACACACTGACTGTGGCACAGTGCATTTAACAGAGCCTCACCCAAATGGAAGTTTTAAACTATACAGGTTCCTTCCTGTTTTGCTGAAACCATGCAAGGCTTCTTACATTATTAAGGCAAAGTGGTAACTCAAAGAATAAATAAGAACAACTGCTCTCTCCTATGAGTTCAAGAGGGAGCAGGGATCAAAACCCAGGCAGACAGATTCTTCTGGCATTTGACAGAAAGAAAAAGAACAGAAGGAACAAAGAGGAGTGCCTTCACACAGTAATTTTTTCTCCACGTTCCCATGTATTTGAAGGCACACCAGGTAAATATGTACCACTGAGAATTTTGAGAGAATGAGAATGGTATTACTACATTATACTTTCAAAGCGAGCCAACCTGCCCATGTCAAGAAGCCATTAAAACGTTATTCAACAGCTCATTGCCTCAGGCTGCAAACTTCCTCAGAAACAGAGAGGTTAAGATTTCCCTCAGGAAGTCTTCCTCCTACAGCAGGACATGTGTGCTTCTGTAAGCTCAACGTGCCTTCTGGGAGCTGAAGTCACTGAACAGAGCAGCCAGCAAAGAGGAACAGCCAGGCAGGCCACCTAACAAGCAATTCCCAGCACGGGACCAGCTGCAGCTCCAGGGAGGCTTTCCTCTCTTGGGGATTGCAGAACTTCATCCCATCCACCTCAGGTGGCTGCAGGCAGGACAGAGTAGATAGAGGATACAGCAACATTTGTACTAAAAATACAGAGTGGAAGGAAGAGCAGTCATCTTCTGAGTAAGAACATTTTTTTCCAACTGTGTTGTGTTCTTCTCAGAAAGGCCCAAATAGAGAAAATAGCATTTCAGAGCCCGTGTGAGTCACAGAATGAGATCTGCAGAAGTGTTGCCACCAGTTGACAAAAATTATAGCTCCTGATGAGCAGTAAATAAGATTGTTCCACAGCTGAGACACATAACCTGGTACATTATTAAACAGAGAGAGTAAAAGCCGTAATTATCATTTTGTAGAGAAAGCCCTCTGTAAATCTGCCAACATAATTAAAAAACATAACACTCATTAGCCTTTTGCATACTGTGCTTGTGGTTTATTAGAGGAAAGCAGCAGCTCATATAGAGGTCATACTGGGTCAATTCAGTCTTCTAACACATAAAATAGTTTAAAAGTTTGCAAATTAATGCATTAGTAAAAGCAATTTCTCTAGAAAGAGTCAGGAAATATCAATTATTGTTTATACAGCTGTTAAATTGTGTAAATATGTTATATTTTGTGTTACCCTAAATGCTAACATTAATGTGGCACTGTAATGAAGTCTTTACAAAATCACATTTACCTTTCTATTCTACTTTTAATTCAAACTAAAATATAAATCAGAGCACTGCACTTTATTACAGCTCTGAACTCCCACAGTTGCACACATAATACCAGTGTGGGTTCACATGTGGAGGAGCTGGGCTCAGTTCCATCCTGCTTTGGGTACCCCCAAGGTGCAGCCCTGACTGTGACAACCACCACCAGCACCACTGCTGCCTGCAGTTCCACTCAGCAATGACTACTGCAGAGGGCAGGAACGACAGCTTTGGGAACCCGGATGAACAGAGACACAATTCTCCCTCCTGCTTATTCCCCCAGATTCTGGAAATCGTGGTCCAGGGACCTGCAGCATAGCTAACCTGTCTCTTGTAGTTGTCTGACTGTCCTAACTTTAGCACACATTTTGCCTTAGATAGCCAAAAAGGGGAAAAAAAACTACAAGTTTATTTCAAAGTACAACTTCCACAGGAGGGTCATAATCTCTTATCTCCCTTGCCAACAAGATTTTAGCATGTTGCCCCATCAGCACATCTCTTCATTACCTCAGAGCCTCATTTGGACCACTGAGAGTACCTCTGTTTGTACTCCAGCTCCCAGGTCTGACCTGCTCTTAATTCTTCCTTGGCCTCATTAACTGCAAGCTGAGGCACTGGAGCTGCCTAATGACTTGTTACTGTCAAGTCTCACATAAATCAGAGCACTGATGATGAGTTATGGAGGTATTTGCCTCACCTACTAGAAAAACCAGCATCCTTAAACAGAGGTAGTTTATCAAGGGGAGAAGATGCCAATCATTTCATTTGAGGTTGACCTCTCCCAACCCCATCACAGTGCAAAAAGTCAAGGACCACACGGGCACTTAGAGGGAATGGCCACCTTTGCTCCCAGACCAGGGAGGCACATCAGCAGTGGTCAGTGAGAAGCAAAAGGTTCTTTTGGATGCTGCACACACAGCATCTGATCCCTCTTCCCTAGGGCTGTCCATCAGACATCTGCCCTAGCAATCAGTTCATGGAAAGAACAAAATATAACCTCATTATAGTTTTTAGCACTTGCTCTGTCAGACACAGGATTAAAACCAAGAAAACATCTTCATTCAAAGGTGAAGGTGGTTCTGACAACTTTTTGATGTGTACTTTTGGAAGAAATTTCCCCAAACCATTTTTAGTCTCAGAAAAAGGTTTTCTGTGAAGGTTTTGAGTACAGTAATAGCTGGTTCAATTTAAGCTATTTAAAGAGATATAAATGGAGAAAGAGGACCTAGGGAAAATAATACATAATAACTTTTAGGACTATCTTAAGAACTGTATTTTTTGTTTCTGGAGTCACCACCACTGTCGAATTTGGGACTGAAGGCTGGTTCCATCCTAAACAGATACAATGCTCCCAGATATTTGTGATTAGACAGGCATCTAAATTCATAAATGGGAAGAGAACTGGAACCTTAGCAGTGTAGGGACCATTACTGATTCCTGATTTAAAAGCAAACTTTGGGTTCTGCTGAGATGTCCCCTAGTACTTTAGAGAGAGATTTTGCATTTTATTTTGCTATTACTTTAAATATTTATGCTTAACATTTTGAACCCATATTTCCAGTGAACTTAATAGTTCTGCATCGCTACTTCTTGTCTGGGGAACCAGAATGTTTTGTTTCTCTGTCTTGCTTCTACCAGGCATTTTCTGAGAAAAACAGCAACAGCCTGTGGCTGCAGAAGTGACTAATGTGCCAACCTGCAAAAGAGACTTTTATACAATTACAACCTTACAAACTCTGAACATACTACATTTTCTCATGGTTCTGCCACACCGGGGAAAGACAGAGGTGCTTATATTCAGAGTAATTTACTCTTACCTGCAGAAAATGCAGAACTAGCAAACAAGAATAATTTGTACATTTAGCTCTAGCATACAAGGCTTTTAAATAATAAACTGTGTCATAGTGAGTTAGAAGAATCATTTACCTTGTGCCAAAGTTTGCATTGCTCTTGGTGCTGAGCGTGCAAACTGCACCACTGCAGCCTCAGCCTCCCGTTTAACCACTGCAGGTATCGAACATCCACTCTGTCTTCAGCTCCTGCTTCACTTGTGCCTTCCTGGCTGCTGGGCACTTCATCTTCACACTGAAAGCAGGAAAGAATACCACACTGGTTTAATTAGTTTCAATATTTTCAAGTCATTCAGTAGTGAATGTACAAGATATACAGGCCAAAGAAGAAGAAAGTCACCCTAAAATGAAGTCAATTCCAGCAACACAGAGAAATTAGAATACAGGACTGGGAACAGACTAAACAAGGTAGAGAAGTGTGGAATAAATATCAGCTTCTCAGCTGTAATGTGGTGAGCTGTCTCCCCTCCCATCTTTCATTTTCCATACCCAGGAAGACATAGTGTTCCTGAGACAGCAAGCATGTTCTTTACCCAGATGAGAAAAACTGTATTTTGACTACAATTCCAATATGTCAAAGAACATAAAAAAAAGATTTAGCTCCTGCAGTGTCTACCTGAGACCCTATGTTGTAAATCAATAACTTATATAGGGACAAAATTGTGGGCCTGTGCTTGCCCAGCTATTTTCTTTTCTCCATCCAGCATTTCCCATCTGGCAGGATTGAGGAAAAGAAAAAAATCCTTCAGCTGGCAGAAGCCAGGACTCCACAGGAGCACTCCCAGCTACAGTTGTAACATCTGTCTTGTTTGTTTTGCCTTTTTCTAGAGTAATTTGGAAGGAAGAAAAGAGAAGCAAAGAGTTTCCATTTGTTCATCTTGTCCCACTTTCCTTCCATTGCAAATGAAAACCCAACAACAGCCAACACCTTCATCTTCTGGATGAAATTTCTGCAGCCCATTTCTGTCATACCTCTTTCCCAGGAACACAGGGAATTCCACCTCCCCCAGCCCCTTGCACATGTACAGACATATCCCTCCATTTTCAGCTACGATTCCTGCAGATTGCAAATTAAAAGGGGAAGAAGACATGGGTAATTTTACCTCTGAAGCCAGTAATACCATTTAAAGTAAAGCTTTCCATTTCATGCGGTCTATAGGAATTACAATAAACACAACCCATCATTCCAAACGTTTTTACCACAACATGTCATAAGAAACAGAAATAATACAGAACTGCAAAGACCTGGTTATTCAGATGTTTGCCATTCTGAAAGGAAATGTCTCCCAGTTCTTAGGCTCTCAAGACATTGCTTTTAAGCAGAAATTTTAAAAGCCTACTTGAAACATGCCTGTTTTCAAGAAAACACTTAGGCAGATATTTGGACCCACAGACCTTGATGGTATTTAAACATATGTGCTTCCCTGCTTCACAGATTTCCACGTTCAGTAAAATCTTCAAAAGATCCAGTTGGCAGGCAAAGATTGAATGTAGTTCCAATTTGGATTCTAAACTAACAATGCAAACTGTAAAATGAAGAGATTTAATCTTGCCTTAAATGCAGATTTCAACAGAAGTGTGTCTACAACCATGATCAAATAACCCCCTAACACTTGTTTTAACCTAAATAGCTCCAGCTGACATAGCCTCTATTATAATGAGTGTTCCTATTATTTATAAGCACAAAAACACTGTTCCGGTCACATACCAAACAGGTTTGTTCCCTTTTGCTCTGTGGCTCAGATAAACAAATACTATAAATCACAGAGGTGCAGGGCTGGTAAAGGGCTTCTCCTTTTAAAGGCAAAGATTCATCTTTAACAGCAACAACAAAAAAAAAGTAGAAAGAGTTTGTGCCAACTCCAGCGTTCCTCTTCTTCCTCTACTCTTTTGTCTCCAGGTTCCTAAACCTGGCACTGTGTCCTAGGACACTGCAGTCCAAGCCAAGCCCCTCCACAGTTCAGGCTGTTTTGCCCCATACAGGATGGTTTCAGGACCAGGACACCATGCAGATATGGTTACCAAGCTGTCCATTAGCTTGATAAGCCAAGCAGTTGGATATTAGTCACGGCAGCAGAGAAAACGCCCATGTAAAGAACATTAAAACACCTCACAGAAGCAGCTAGAAAGCCACAAGGCCAAAGGCAGACTTGGGAATCCCGGATTAAAATCTTCAGTGTCCATAATTTACAGTCCTACTCCAACTTCCCTGGTTAGAGGTTTCCGAACAGCACAAATACTGCTCTCCAGGGGATTTATTTCAGGAAGGAATGGCATTAGACTCGATTGCTTTGGCAGTACAGTGACAAACACCATGCAGAGCTAATTTTATTGTAGCAACCTGCCTTATTAATATTAAAATAAGGAAGCCAGCCAATGCATTTTTAACAGGATCTCTCCATTATTTATTTCGCAAACTGCACAAAAAAATTACTTTTGCTATGAAATACTTAGCCCGGCATAAAGTAAACAAGGTAAAAAAAATAAAGGTCTTGCATATTATACTGTGACCTCAATTTCCAGTCCCATCTTTACAATCTAAGACTATTTGCTGCTCTCCCAGGGGGTGAAAAATCACTAAAACATGAGTCCAAGCTATAGGCTTTGCTTTGAGTATCACTGTGAATTTATCTCATCTATGCAGCATCCAGGCACACACCTACATTCACTATGAGATACAGAAGTGCATATTTTTTTAGTCCAGTTCACAGAGAGAGAGCAGCCAAGGCAACTACCCAGAGACCTCAACGGCCTTCCCACACCTGGAATGCTCCACGCCTCTTTTGGAAGAGATCATTCCACTTCCCAGAGAATCATTTTGCTTGCAAACTGTTTGCTGCAATTAATGCTTCTCTTTGATTCCATTTCAGAGAAGGGACATGCCTGGATCAGCTGGAAGAATTGGTGCCACAGTCTTGCAGTTCAAAAGTCACATGAGTAAATATCAATGCCCTCATCACCATGTTGAGGTTTTTTCCCGTTATTGGTGATGCCTGAGCTGGTTTGGTCAAACTGGGTGATGTGGATCTGCCAGAGCACTCCTGAGCAGTATAACTTAGGAAAATTGATTAAGCATAAGATAGAATGAAGATCCTCATTTCACTCCCACCATAGCTCACCCCAAATGAGCTTTCTATCCTAAAAGCTCCAAGTACTGCTGTTAAAACTTTTCAGTATCCACTCACTTGCAAGACTAAGAAAAGCAAGCAGAAGCCCAGTCAAAGTGACAAGCATATATTTACATGAGCTCTCTCCAAGCCAGTTTCTGAACTATCACCCTGCCCACACTTGAGCAGATCCAGCTCTCCTGTGGTAAAAGATCCAGGAGAAATAAACAGCTAAGCCCCAGAACAAATACACCTTCCAAGACACCACCCATTACCAACCCAGTTAAGGTAGCTCACAAACTACAAAACCTACCCCAGACTCACAAATAAACCTCAGATAGACCTAAACATGGTTTATGTCCCAAAAGCATATATTTAACAAATTCTGCAAGGCAGCCTAGAATTCAGCCTTTAAAACACAAGTTTTGCCTGAAACATTCCATCCCAAGCTATTTCAAGTCATATTATAAAAAAAAAAAAATGTGTCAGATCATTCCCAAAAAGTGTGAATAGGCTTGTGGTAAGACAATGCAGGAAGTGCATAAAAAAGCCCAACACTGCCAAAGTCTTCCTGGCAGAATTGTTCTGAGCAAACAAGTCAGAATCATGAAATACAGCGAACTGAAAAAAGCCATCAGATATGAAAGTACTCAGAGGAAAAGAATAAGGGGTGGGAGAAAGGAGGGTGTGAAAAAGACATGGTGCTTTATCAATTTTCAGTCACATTCCATACATCTGAGGAAACAACTTGCATGCAATGTGCTTAGAGAGAAATTAAAGATTAAGAAGTTTCAACTTCAACAACAGAAATGAAGCTGTTCTTTTTGGTTTGAAATACAAAGCAACCCCACATTACCAGAAATCAGAGAGCAGGTGTACCAACAGTGGATAGAGATAAATTAAACAAGTACTTCATCCTATAAATACTTCATCAAAGAACAACACAGGCACCAGTGTGTTTACAGACATGTGAGAAGGGAGCATTTTTTCCCCTACTTGCTCTATTCGAGGATTTTAATGACTTGTTATGGAGTAGATCTTGCTCTGTTCATACCCTTTGAATTACTAAAACTCCAAAAACTGATATAATGCAAAATTCCTTGCAGATCCGGTGATATGCCATATGCAGGACTGCAGAGGAAACACTGCTGTACAACTTCATCTGGCCTTTTTATACTGTTCCTACTGAATCTTTAAGGCTTATGAATCCTTACCTAAATAAATTCACTGTGCCCCGTGCAGGCGATGGAACAGAAGGGCCGTGCTGCCTGCACGGCTGTAACACACTGCGATGGCAGGCCTGGCTCCCCCAGAGATGCTCTTTTCTGACTGTGAGCTGCCACCTGTCGGCCCAGGACAGAGCCCAGCTCATCCCCACCAAGCTATGGCTTTTCCCAGGCATCTTCCAAATCCCTCCAAGCACCAGCTCTCTGCCTCTACATCTGGACAACCAGCACACAATCTGCTGCTCACGCTACCCATGGAGAAACAAGCCTGCTGGAACACAGATAAGATATTTAACCCACAAATAGGTGCACTAGGTCAACCTCCTGACACTAATCCTTGAGCAGAGCAACACAAAGCAACTGCCAGCTGAACCTTCCAGGGCACGTTCCCAGCCCACTGCTCACCTGTACTGGACTGACTCTGGATCTAGACAGAAAATATTTACTCAGTTACCACTCAGATCTTAACTACTCTAAGCCCACAGCCTGTTATCACCAAGGTGGGTAGGAGCACATTTAGATCCTCACTGCAGGGCTCAGGAAAGGCAAGGCAATCCCATAAATCAAGCCAATAAAGTGCTTCTGCAGCTTTCACTGAGCGCTCCTTCCCAACCGCTCATAATTCAAACAATGGTTTTGATGTGACATAACATATGCTAACTTCTGTAATTACACATCTTTAAACAGAACAGAGTTTTTTGTTGTTTTTTTCCTAATTAAACACCATAGCCAGAAATAACAGTATCAGACGTGCCTTCTTAATTAATATAGCCATATATCTATCTGCAGGAGGGGAAAATGTGAAAAAGAACAATCTGAACAGATGAATGCAAAAGGGACAGCACTCTTTTCATTAATAGCACCATAAACAACACTAAATGGATTTCCTCCTAGACAAGACATGATCCAGATTAGATTTATGCAGGGAAAGATAGATGGTGTAAAAACCCATTCCACATGGTGCACATACCAATTAAACCTCCAGATATTTGCATAGAAGAGTAAGTTTTCCACAAACATAAGTGCTCACAACATCGAAGTTATGCTCATATCGCGTTCAGCAATTAAATTTAAAAAGTGAAGTCCTGTGTTTCTGCAAGGCCTTTTAGCTTTTAAATTTCTACGCCGCTTTGAAGAATTACTACTCACAACAGCACTCCCAAGAGCTTACTCATGGCAAAGAGTGAAAAAGAGAAGGTGCTGAGGGAAAACAAAAAATGTGAACACAGCTCTTACCCATGCCTGCCTTGTTCAAACAAGCCTCTCTGGCAGTAGCCAGAGGCCTGAGGCACTAGAGCACATCAGTCCTTTATCCCATCCCTCCCCACTCATTTGGGATGTTATTTAAGAGCTCTGCAATACAGCAAAAGCACAATGCCTTTAAAAGAGCTCGGCAGCGCTGCCAAATCTTTGGAGCTGCATGGTTAAAAAGAACATTAAAATCCCAATGCTCACTGCATTATATATTCAGGCAGAATGTGGAAACTAAACATCCTAAGACCATCACATGATAGGGTAAACCTTAACTGGGAGAGAGTTCTGCAGGGCTCATGAAATGCAATACACAGATAATGCCTTGCACTGCTTTTTTCCCCTGCCTGCAGCTGTAGTTCCCCTTGCCAATGGCCATTTGCTCCAGTGTGGCAAGAGGGGAGCCCCTGGAGATAGAAAGATGCAGCTCCCTGCAGCAACAGCACACCTGGGCTAGAGGAACGCAGGGGAACAGCACCTCCCTCCAGGAGACAGGAGGCAGAGCTCTGCCCTGGGTAGGAGCCTGCCATGCCCTCTCCACATGTTCCTGAAGGAAAAGTCCTCCTGAGGGAAAAGTGCTTTATTTCAAAGGATCCTCTCAACCTTAGATGCAGGTTGTTTACAGTGGGACACCAAAAGCAGATGTTCTCAACTGTGAAGATCATCAAAACGTACCAAAGGCACTGGCTGCGCCCTGGCACTGGAGGGCAGGAGAGGCACTGAAACATCTCAAAACCCCTCCTTTCCCCAACAGCCCAGGAAGGAGCTCCCTGTGCTGGATTTCAGCAAAGTACCAGTATGACCATGGTAAACCTTCCTACCAGCACTCCAGTCCTCATCATTTTCTCCTCACACAGCTCAAGCACCTGTTTGCTGAACCCCATCCAGGAACACATCAGCTGTAATGTCAAGTTCAAGCAATTCAGACATTACCAGAGACACAGCAGATTCAATAAATTATAAGCCTTTCTGATCAGTTCAGACTTGTCTTTTAGAGTGTTTTACTTTGACATGCTGTCTGGGAAAAAAAAAAAAACTTCTTAATTGTGCATTCACTGTGTCAAGCAAAGACAAATGTTGGTAACTGCACATCTTCCAGTGTAGCACAGGAAGAAGGTACCATGACAAGTTCAAAGCATGCTACAACAGACTTGTCAGCCACACTGAGGTGAGGAAAATTCTGCAGGAGAAACCTCAGGGATCCTCCACCCTCTGCTCAGGTTTCACAGATGGCTTTTAAAAAAAGAGCGTTCCTTAGCAGCTACTGAATCCAGCAACAGTAATAGCAGAAAAAGGGCAAAAACGTAAATGGTGAGAGTTACTAGGAACACAGAAGGACAAAGAGAATAGAAGTGTAAGTTGAGGGAATAAGGGAGGAAAACCAAAAAATGAAAGCTGACAGACTAATATAGCCCATAAAGATCTGGAAAGTAATTACACCTCTGAGTCAGAATCAATAAGGTTAATACAATTCCCTCCTCTATCCTCACTGGAATTGATGAAGACATGGAAAAAATGCAGAAAACTATTTTTCACTGAAACTAGTGCCCAACTTGTTTTCTGCTGGGGGGAACATCAAGCTTGGCCGCTACTGTAATACTTTCCTCTAGTAGCATGGTTTATGGAACAGCAGTGACTGTCAAGTTTTCTATATAAGAAAGGCATTTCACAACAAGATTAGACCAAGCAAAAGCCTTATACTATACCATACTGGAAAATAGCCAGTGAGCCAAACTAGACCATGACAAACAAAAGATTAATCAAATTGCAAACCCAAGGGTCAGAAGGCATGTTTATCTTTGCCCACCACAAGTAATTAAACTGAGTTCACTTTGACATGCTAGAGACACATGCATGAATTCCAAGTACAACAGACATAATAGCTCTATTTGTTGATTACTACAAATTCACAAAAGAGGAGGGGCATCCAATTTAACTCAGAGGGCCAGAAGCAGCCAGAGGGAATTAGAGGAAACAAGAACCAGTGTTTGTACAACATCTCCTGATGATCGTGAGGGATATAACATCACTACACCCATTTAAAAAGCTCAGCAGTCTCCACACATAATTAAATTACAAGGGACACAGATTAATTTCAGCTGTAGAAATAAAAGAAGTACAGGCAGTATTCCTCCCTGGAAACAGGAAGAATATGTACTCACAAAGTATTGCTATTACCTGCCCAAACCATCACAGATTCGGAGAAAGCTGGGATGGTATCACTGAAACTTAAAATACAAGGTAAATACAAATTAATCAGATATCGAATGTGCTAAAAAGGCAAGTTTATGTTAATTACATGCTTCTCAGAGAGAATGAGAACTTCCCAGGTGTGCCTCCCAAGTTCAGTGAAGGAGATAGTTTCAGCTATAGGTTTTCAGCTGTGTCTTGTACACCAGGATTTGTTATGTGTGAATAGGAATCAATAAATGGCACTTGAGAATAATCTGCCTGTACATGATCACCAAAGCAATAGAAGATGTTGAGACATCACAGCAGTGTATATCTGAGATGGAAATCCACAAGGGGTGTCAAAAGCCTTTGAAAACCATCAATTACTGACACAGTGCTTTAATGCAATCAACAGGCAAGAATTCCCAAGCAGACACTTCAGTGCATCAATATGAGCCTCCAATTCAAATCGTACTTAAGTCTTTATAGATCTAACAGAATTAGTGAATACTTCTAGAGTTGGCCCATGCAAGGTTTGAACTTTCACTTACTGCCTCTGGAGTCACCAACCTGCTGACAGATGAGCACAGTAAATTCAGAGAACTTGAACTTGCTGCAGCCCTTCTCTAAAGTTTATCATGGATTATGGATCTCAGTTTATCATGGATTGTGGATCCCAGTTTATCATGGATTGTGGATCCCCTGCTCCTCCTGCACAGCAACACAGTTTGCTCCTTTAACTGTTTCCCCTCTCAGTTGATGAATTTCATGTGCTAGAAGAGAGCACAGCTCAGGAAGGATCCTTCAGCCCTGCTCACTGGGGCAACCTGCCACAGGCACCGGGATCCTGGCTCAGGAGACACTGCAGCACTGCCCTGCCAAAAAATATGAGCTGGAGGTGCCCTGAAGGAATCTGCTACCTACCACACAAAAGCAGCCAACCCCAGGCTACCAACCACGCCTGTCCTTACCACAACTACCTCACAGTGAGTTGTGCCTACATTAGCACTACCTCCAAACACCTTTTACCATCTTGGAGTTTATAATTTCAGGAATCACTTAACTTTTGGTTCTGAAGATGTAAGTACATGTAAAATCTTGCGGAAGCTTTTCCCAGCTCAGGATCAAAAGATTAAGAATTCCATGCAGAGCTTGAGCTCCTTGTCCATCATGTGTCATGAATACCCTTGTACCTCTAAAAATCCTTTAGAGCTGATGGAAGTGTTCAATTTGCAGGGAAAGAAAATGGTGTTGCTAAGGAACTGCAAAGGAAAAAAAGGCCAGAGTGTGGTAGCTGAAATGAAATTATTTAAATTAATTGGCTGTTGATATGTTGGGTATTTGGCACATTATCAGCAATTCAGCAGGCTTTGTTTTAAATTTAGGCTGAAAGAACACTCAGAACATGATTGTACACTTAATTTAGGGATTAGCTCCATTCTCTCTTCTCACACAACAGACCCTGTTCATCTTTGTGGATTTCAGACAAAATTTTAAAAGCAAACCATATGAATATCAGTTTGAACTAGCATTATGCCTACAGTTATTGAGCCTCCTTTCCTTTTAAATGAAGACAAAGGGTAAGGATTCTCTCCAAATTTATTCTCACTGGTAGACCAACAGATGTACTTTTCCAGCAAGTACTGGCTTTCACACTTTGCTCATTTTGGCAGAGATCTAAGCCATTCACAGAACCAAATGTATTTCATTGTTTGTTTGTATTTTTCTTGTGCAATATTTTCACTTCAGGAAAATTGTTTGTAACATTAAAGATTCCATTCAGTGGAAGATTTTTCGAGTTCTCAACTGAGAATTTCATTTCAATTGTCTTAAAGAGCATTTCCTTTTCTTTCTCCTATTTTTTGAGACAGAGCTTTCCTGAGTGAAGGTTTTTTCCTCTTCTCTTACCCTTTTCCTTCACTTTACTGAAATAGAAGAGAGTTAAGACTGCAGAGACTACATGTCTGGTGTGTTAACTTAAAAGATGTCAGGTAGCAAAGTAACAACCTCACCTTCCCCCTCTCTTATTGAGATTTTGGGGTTTTATTGCTCAACACTGGCTAATGAGCAGGCTTTGACACATGGTTGCCTCACAAAATAACAACAGCCAGCAAATGACAATATCTAACAACAATAAAACTTAACACTTTTATGAAACAAACAAACACAGGCTTTCCTGAGTGGTTTACAAGGAGCTGATCACTGACCAAAATGAGGTGTGTGACCCTCCCATCTCCTCCTCACCCACCACTAACTCCTTGCATCCTTGCCAGTGCACTACCACTGATTTTCATTTGGTTGGCACCTAAAGGCTGAATTTATTGGTTTTGCAATGCCTAGTTGATCAAATATAAGACCTCTCCCTCAAAATTCCATTTGTTTTAACTTTCTTGTGCTGGAGAATCACAAAACCCACTGGTTATGCTGTAACTATGTAATTTTTTTTTCCTTGTAAATATTTATTTTTATTGGAGCATGAAAACTGCTGGATGAACACCATACAAGAATTGTTTCCATTAATACAATGAGCTTTACATACACAAGCTAACTCCAATTCCAACTTCTATACAATTTTTGTCTGGTCATTAAAAAAAAAAATCAGACTCTTAAGCCTTTCCAAACACTGTTTTGGACAGTTATGAAGTAAAAACATTTAATATGCATTCTAAGCTTTTTGAGAAACACAAGTACAGCAGGTGAGAACTGCAGTGAAGGACACACCAGTATGTGTGCCCACAAGAGATAACATTGTATTATCATAGTTCTTTCATCCCTTTTTGGGAAATGCAAAGCTTAAAGCCTTCAGAGAAAACACAGGTGCTGCCCCATTCCCTGAATTCACGTCACATTTCACTTGTCACTCTTTTGTAGCAGAAATTGAGAAAAATTTTAACCAAAAAAAAAGTTAAAAAAACAAAGCAAAAAAAAAAAAAAACCCTGCTACTGCAAATGAAAAAACAGAAAAAAGTAAAAGAGAAATTTAAAGTAAAAAGTTCTCCAGCAGTGTGTTTTTTCTGAAATCTCAAGACACTTTTGACATAAGTAGATGGCACTGCCACTCACAGCTCAGCCTCTTATGCTCCCTCTTCTGTGCAGCAAATAATTGTAGTGCAGCAAGTGTGGTCCCTTTCCTCAAAATACTTCTTGTAACGTTGTTACAAAGAGGATTCTTTCCCTTGTTTTCCATTTGTACAAGTGTTTTCCTTCTGAAGACACTGTTTTTATATTGCAGCTTTCCAAACTTTCGCTTTCCTGCTTTGCTGCCTCCTGAAAAGGCTCCAGAAAACCAGGGAAAAAACATATATGGGTTCAATAAAGCCTACAGGCCTTAGACACCACGAGATTATCACCAGTTAGGGGTTCCGACCTACAAGGTCCTTTGCCAAAAAATTACAAAATCCTGTGAGCCTGTCATTTTGAAGCAGACCGAGCAGTAATTAGAGTCTGACTAGATGTTGGTTACTTCAGAACAGACTTTCTATGTACTAACAGCTTTTGGTAACGGAAAAAACAACATATTCCAGCGTGTACTCAAAGGTCATTAGTTACCTCAAGAGCAGGAGCTGCCATTTGAGACCTTGTTGTTTGCAAAAAGTATTATTTGCCTTACCCTTACCCGCTCTACCCAACAGTGCCAACACACCCAGCATTCATTGCTAACCTGTTTGCCTGCCCTGCAGAACCACTCAGTTCAGTCTGGGAGCCCAAAACCCAGAAGCAGAGAGACTGAAGAGATTCACTTGCCTCCACAGTGGTCTCAGTTGTACTTGAAATAGAAATCAGGGAATTTAAGCAGGGGTGGGAGTTTGATGAAGAGAAAGAACCCCTAAGCTTTGCACACGAAAGCTTAGAGAACGGAAAGGAAATCGACACCGGCCTTTTTTTGAAGTCACTTACCTGCCAAGGCACCAGGACAGCAGCCACCACACACTGATGGTGCGTGGACAGGGAGGGGTGGAAGGACACAAGCATGCTCACCGTGCACACGGAGGTCTGATCGCCAGGCTGCGCCCTGTTCCGAGCCAGCAGCCGCTCCAGGAGGCCGGGGCTGTGCAGCAGCCAGGAGAACGCCAGCAGCAGCTCCCGGCTGCCCGCAGAGCCGTCGGCCGGCAGCCGCTGCAGCTGGGGCCGCCCGTAGCCGTGGTACCACAGCGCCCACTTCACAAAGCTCACCTGGGCACCTGCAAGAGCGAACAGCTGAGTAACCGCTGAGTAACCACTGAGTAACAGCTGAGAGTAACTGCTGAGAGTAACTGCTGAGAGTAACTGCTGAGAGTAACTGCTGAGTAACAACTGAGAGTAACCACTGAATAACAGCTGAGTAACCGCTGAGAGTAACTGCTGATAGTAACTGCTGAGTAACAACTGAGAGTAACCGCTGAGTAACAGCTGAGTAACCGCTGATAGTAACTCCTGAGTAACAGCTGAGTAACCGCTGAGTAACCACTGAGAGTAACTGCTGAGTAACAGCTGAGTAACACTGGAGAGTAACTGCTGTGTAACAGCTGAGTAACCGCTGAGAGTAACAGCTGAGTAACAGCTGAGTAACAGCTGAGAGTAACTGCTGAGTAACCGCTGAGAGTAACTGCTGAGTAACAGATGAGTAACAGCTGAGAGTAACCGCTGAGTAACACCAGAGAGTAACTGCTGAGTAACTGCTGAGTAACACCAGAGTAACTGCTGAGTAACAGCTGAGAGTAACCGCTGAGAGCAACTGCTGAGTAACAGATCAGTAAAAACTGAGAGTAACTGCTGAGTAACAGCTGAGTAACACCTGAGGGTAACTGCTGAGAGTAACTGCTGAGTAACATCTGAGTAACATCTGATAGTAACAGCTGAGTAACATCTGAGAGTAACTGCTGAGAGTAACCGCTGAGAGCAACTGCTGAGAGTAACCCCCGAGTAACTGCTGAGAGTAACAACGGAGAGTAAGCACTGAGAATAACTGCTGAGAGTAACCGCTGAGAGTAACAGCTCAGAGTAACCGCTGAGAGTAACACTGCAGCAGTGCAGTCACCCACGCAGCTCCACCGCTGCGGCCTCCTTCCAGGGCAGCATTTCTAACCCAGCCTCAGGAAGACAGTGGGGACTTCGTCTTTATCAACTGTCGCTGCAGCCTTGCATTAGATATAGAAATGAGATGGAGGAGATGCTTGGTTTTCTTGTGTAGAATAGCTGAATCTGTATTGTACATAGCTAACTTTTATATGGTATTAGAAGGTACCATGTTTGAATTTAATAGGTTAGCAAATTATTGAAACTCAGTTGATTGGTTGGTAATGGCTAATGAACATGTTGATCAATTTTTTTTCTTTCCAGATAGTTTATATTTTTTCTTCATGGATTCTCACAGGATAGACTTCTTATTTTTGTAGGTGCAAACTCTTTCTCATAAGAATAGACAGCTATGTAAACTGATTTTTATTTTTATAATTTTTTTTTTCTCATGGAAACTTAAGAGGTTAATTTAGCCAGAATAATAAGGTTTAAACCACATTTCATAAGGCCTTTCTGTTATAAGGTTTTATCTATATGCAACAATCAACAACTGGTGAAGGACAGGAGGGAAAGGATAAAAGCCTTCTTTATACAGCCCCATTCTGATTACAGGAACTACTCCTCAGGGAAAAGAAGAAATTCAAAGTTGGGATCAAGACCAGTAATGGCCTCTTGGAAATTAAAAAAGGCAACAAAGGCCACTAGCCACCCCCACTACAATGGGACTCCAATTAACCTATTCATTTTTTATGAGTCACCAAGCACGCTATGAATTAGCAAGCACTTTGAACCACTCCACTCTTGAACGAAACTGGAATTTAGAGATACGAGTTTCACAGCCTGCTGCAAATCTCTGGGTGCCAGAGAGCAGAGATAATGCAGCACAGCACATGGGCTATTAAATTCTCAGGAATGCTCTGATCCATATTCTTTCACACCAGCAAATGGTACCTGACAGCTACAAGACAGGCACTGCAGGACTGTAAAATACTGGAGAAACACAGAGGAAGTTATTATTAAAAAAGCTTCTGCCCAATAAACCTTGGCTCTGTACTAAGTCAAAAACAGAATAAAGACCATAATTAGGGGGACAACGAAAACAACACCTACTGGCTAGGAATCAACAGGTGTAAAAGGAAGACCTGCTCAGAAAGTTTCTGGAGCTCTCCAAGGGCAACAAAAAGCAAGTGATTAAGGAAGATTCAACGAGTGCAAGACATTTAGACTTCCCACTGGGATTCAGCTTGCACAAAGAAACCAAGGCACTGCAGTGGAGGGAGAGGAAAAGCCTTGGATCAATGACAAGTACCCAGCAGACAAAAACCAGAGGGCAGAACAAATAGTGGTTTCACGTGAGCGCTCTGTGCTAAACAACTGCTGTTCAAACAACTCAAAATGACACTTAGACAACGTGACAGTGACAGAAAACTTGATGCTGATGTGATATTAGTAGTAAAGAATGCAGGCAGATCATGAAGGACTTCAGAACCTTGAGACCAAGCTTTAAAAAGACAGATAAAAGTATTTTTAGAAAAAAATGAAAAATTATGTGCACAAAGAAAGAAATGTTCCTAACTTTACTGACTTACAACATAAGACTGGACGTGGAACTGCGCCGTGGGCTCAGGAACACAATCTCAGACTATGAAGTTTTTAATGACAGTATCACAATTGGTTCTGACAGGCATCCAAAGGCAAACTCAGTGTGAGAAACCTACCAAGGACACTGAACAGAACACAAATACCCACCGTGACCCTTATTTCTTCTCTCCCATTAAGGCTACAGAAGATTTGGAAAGAAGTGAACAGAAAGGACAAGTACAATCACAAGTACAGAGCAGCTGCATCGTAAGAAGCCATGAAGTAGGCCAAGAAGAAGAGCAAGAATGGATATGACAAAACTCTTCAAAATCCTGAGTGCCGTGCAATGGGTGAAGAGTGGATGATTTGTTTGCACAACACTCAACACAAGAACTGTGAGCCAACAAAGTTAGCAAGCATGTGAGTCAAAACATAAAAGAAATGCTTTTCACACACGCAGCAAAATTCTGAAATTGCTCACTGTGGGTGGGACTCTATGGACTCCTAAGAGTCACTCAGGCTCAAGGAGAAACTGGATTTACAAAACAACAGTTCATGGAAACTTATGAAACACAAACATATCCTCTCTGTATTGAAAAATCTGAGATGTAAACTGCTGGAGGCTGAAGGAATATCCCCCCATGCCATGAAACCATCCTTCTAGATTTGCTCTTTTCTTTCCTTTTGACAGCTGTCACAGCTGGGTAGAGCTAGAGAAATCTACAGTTCCATGCAGTTCAGGCATTCCTACAAAGCAAAATACCTAAATCACTCCATTTGCTCTTTCCACAGATCCTGTGAATAAAACAAGCAGCTTCCCTTCCCCATGTCAGGGTGGCAGAAATGCCTATGGCCTCCTAAAAATCTTCCTGTAGATGAGCACTCCAATTCCTCAGGCACAAGAGGAGTATGGAGGTATTGCATATTTTATTTTGATAACGCGTGAATATTCTTACGTGAGCAGGGTTTTCATGTCATCCTTTCCTTTTCTGTGTGCATTTGTTAAGAAAGGAACTGCCATAACAGATAAAAGCAGAAATCCTCCAAAAGGAAGGATGGACAGTACATGCTTTCCTCCTTTTTCAAAGCAAATAAGCATCACATGCTGCCATCTGCAGTTCAAGGAGCTCCTTAAAAATGGAGGAAAGCAGAGCAGGTCAGGTGTTTTTTTATTTTCTTTTACCACCATTTCTCTACTCTAAGACATCACTCAGGCCAGATCCAGCAAGGCAATTCAGCACCTGAATTTCAGAGTTGTTCTGGTTCTTTATCTCCCCCTCTTTCATGTCTCCCTCTGCAACATGCTACCCTCACAGGAGAGGGTACAGTTGTTGTACCAGGCAGGAATTGGGAGTAAGCAGTCAAGGCATGGATCTGGACCTGGGGCTCAAGGAGCCTTCCTGTGACCTTAGAGAAGTCCCTTAGTTTTCCCCATCTCTAGAGTGCTCAAGTTAGAAGGCAAAAGTAAAAATGGCAATAAAGGTTATGTGCGTACCCAGGACCAAGATGGATTCTTCCATAACATGCGACCAAGAGTGAGGAAAAAATATCACTCAGAGAGAAGATAACACCAGACACCTGTCTGACTTCTTCTTATGCCATTAGGATTAGGAAATTTATACAGAAAGACCTTCACAAGGCTTCCAACTAATCCCCTTAGCCACAGATATAAAGTATACTTTTATATTTATAAAAGTATACTCGCCAAGTAAGACCAAGCTGGGGATGAACCTCAGGGCTCAGCTCACTTAAAACTATACTCTAGCTGTGCTCTTCTACTGTGTGTCCCAATAAATATTTTCAGTGATTGACAAGATGATATTCAAATAAGAGCTATGCACTAGCCTGCCAGGCTAAAAGGGAAAGGAACTACAAACCCAGTACAAGCATAGACACAGATACATTACTTCGTGCACTCTGACAAGGAACACCTGCACAGGGAGTGGGATTATGGGAAACTACCACTTCAGAAAAACATTTTCTGCTTCATTTGTCAAACAAAAATCTATTGCAGCTCCACACATTTTTCCCATGCTATAAAAACTGAACAGCAATCCCAGAAAATAAATGTGTTCTCCAACTGTCCAAATGCATATTGCACTGCTACCTGGTCTGGCTGTCAGGTTGTTAATCAAGTTCATCAGTCTCTGTGAAGAACAAGCAGCATGAAACCACTAATCACAATTTCATCAGCAAGGTCATGCCCAGAGTGTTCACACTGACTCTCCACTGTCCAGTGACCCACTGCTGTGACATGTTTAAGGCAATGGATTTTACAGTAAGTTTACAGCTTAAGTAAGGTTTACAGTTAAGTGCTTTTCACTGTGAGAAGAAAAAGTTCTCACAGAACAAGAAACCAGGAGCCAGTTGCAGGATTTTATAACCACTGACTGGCAGGCTTCAGTGGGATTCCTGAAGTGGCCAAAGATCATTGTTTCCTTTTGAAAAATAAAGGATGCAAGATCACTGGAGAATGGCTTCTCTTTTCCAGAAAGTGTTTCTATGCTCACAGTAACTGCTACACCAAAGGAGTCTTCACAGCCTTCCTCTGGGATCTGGCAACTGCTGCTCTCCTTGTTTTAACCAAGGTAATTAACCTTTTAACCAAGGTTGTACAAAAAGACCAGAGAAAAGCAAAGCTTGATCTGTGGACTAAGGCACTAGACTTGGATTAGAGGAATCTGTTTCAATTCTCTATTGTGTAACAGGATCCTACACAAACCTGAGAAAGTTATTCAGTGCCTATGCCCAAGGCTTATTTCATTTGCATTAAATACACAAGAGACCAGAGCTAGGGCAGAGAAGAAAAGCAGTAAAATATCGATTGTGTTCAGAGCAGACTACTCATTCACTTGCCAAGCAAAAGTAATTAGTGTCATTTGAAAAACAGTCCAGCACTCCAGCCTGAATTTCAGCTTTAATCACCAAGTTGTGACTAAAAAGGTTTCTCAAAAATCAGCCGAGCAGTTCTCAGCAGAATCACACACTGCTACCTCACAATAATACCAGTGGAGGCTGTGTTTGCTGTCTCCAGAGCCAGAAGCTGCCACTTGCATTTGGAAATTCTGTCCCCAAATGCTACAGGCAATTAGTATGGCAGCAGCCAGGATCCAATAAGGTTGCACATGTGCACGACCACATCCACAATGCTGTGGGAGACAGTCAATAAACAGACTTGCCATATACAGCAGATTGTGGATGAATGGAAAAATAAAAACAGCCAAATAAAAAATAGCAGTCCTGCAAGCAACAGAACTTCCTGCTGAGCTACCAGCTGAACTATGCTGGTGGTTTTGCTCTGCATTCCACAATGCTTAACCTTTCTTAATTCCATTTACAGAGCTACCAGGCTCACAGCTAATCAGGGGCTTATGCAGTGCTGTTTAGGGTGTTTTGCTTTCAAGGGCAAAAGTGAATATTAAGTGGATTTGGTATGAAGAGACCTTGATTCATCACAATACAATTTTCATACAGTGAAAAGGCCCTAGATAGGCATGTTTCAAGAGAGAAGATGGGGAGTAGTGTTTTACTTGGAACAACATACATTTAAGAATAGTCTTCTGCTATTTTGGGAAGTCAGTCTGTATTCAGCTCCTCTCTGAAGCAGTGGCCCTGTCCATAAAGATATTATTTGCAGTACCCCTAAAATAATCACACACAGTCCATTTCTTGTTTTGTCTAGAACTTCAATCTAAAACACTGCCTTTGTGGCCCTCACGTTGCAATTCCTGTCTCTGACACAGGGCTGGATAGAAAAGTACCAACAGAATCATGGTATGAGCGGGAATGGGAAAAGAAGGAACCAAAGGAAAACCAAATCTGCTTCTGTCTTTGCAGATACTGCGAATGTATAACTTCATTGCAGAGATTTACCTGCAATAAAACGTCACAGGGATGCAAGAGCCTGTGGAAACATCCCAGTTTCCAGGACAAAGCACATCAAAGAGTAGCAAACCTGCCTCACAGCACATTTACTCATCACTAAACCTGACACCCAGTACGTTGGTGGCACGGGTGCTCAAAACAGAGCACTCACTACAGGGAGAAAGGAGCCAAAGGTGCTACAAAACCAGTTCCAGGACAGATGGAAACTGCAGTCAACCACAATGATGTTACCTATGGCATCAGACTCTGTCCACCTGCCCCCATGGATCTGCTTCAGAAGCACGTACAGCAGCTTCCAGAAGTCCAGGCTCTGCAAAAGAGAGGGGTGGAAGGGGAGATCAGCAGGAAAAATATCTGCCATGTTATTTAGTCTCAATTAGGCAATTAAGCCCATATCTGAACATCACACACGGAACAGCACACCTGCTGATCCAGCCAACACATCTGATCAGGCAGGTTCATGTATGCTCTTGTTCATGTTCCTATCTGATGAACACAGAATCTACAGAAAAGAGCGCCCAGAAAGAAAAGGGTTAATGCTGGCTCTACAGCAACACCCAACACTTCTACTGTGAGACCCATGTGTGGAGGAGCATTCCAAAATCTGCTCTGATACAACCACATATGGCACAGCTCACCCGTAGTCAAACAAGTGCCTGAACACACCAGTAAGATCTGACACGCCAGTGTCAGAAACTCACAAAGAGGCACAACAGAATGAGCTGGGACTGGGAATCATTTCTTGGCTGCACAAGGACACCATGCTGACAAACTCAAATAGTGATTCTTATGGCTGGAATTTCAGTCAACACTCGTAAAATCCTTAAAATAGCCCAGGAAGGGAGGTATCCAGTGTGCGAGCTGGAAGCTTCGGAGGCAAAGCAGCAAGACCCAAGCCGGGTACAGCAAAGGGCAGCAGGGGACACCGAGAAGGTGTCGCAGACTAGAGTGAAACACTAAGCCTCGAGTTACAACCACAGTAAGGCACAGCCCTTCCCAGAGCGGAGAATTTGCTGGGAGTTCCCTAACACGTGTGAGGTGGGCGCACACCGAGCCGGGACCACACCGAGCCGGGACCACACCGCAGCCCAGCTCGCAGGCCTGCCCAAGGCTCGGTGCCCGTCGCGCCGCCATCCAGGGCCTGTCCCCGGGCCCAGCCGGACTCGGGAGTCCCGCAGGTCCCCGCCGCCCTGTGCCCGTGCCCCGCAGGCTCTCCGGGCGGAGCGGCCGGCGCTCACCGCCTGCGGTCGGTCGAACCTGGCGCGGCGCAGGGTGTCGGGGGCGGGCCGGGCGCGGGGCGGCAGGGCCCGGCACAGCGCCCCGACGGCGGCGGGCAGCGCCGGGCCCCGCTCCCGGAGCGGCTCCCGGTGCTGCTCCCGGAGCTGCTCCCGGTGCCGCTCCCGGAGCCGCTCCCGGTGCTGCTGCCGGCGCTGCCCGCGCATCGCGCCGCTCCCGCCGGCCCCGGCCCCAGCGGGAGCGCCCTTCCGGGCCGCCCGCCCGCGGCAGCGCCCCCTGGCCGCGGGGAGGGGCACTGCGGGCGCCCAGCCCTGCCTGCGTGTCCCTGCGCGTCCCTGCACCTCCCTGCATGTTCCTGCACCTCCCTGCATGTTCCTGCATCATCCTGCCTGTCCCTGCACCTCCCTGCGTGTTCCTGCACCTCCCTGCGTGTTCCTGCATCATCCTGCCTGTCCCTGCACCTCCCTGCGTGTTCCTGCATCATCCTGCCTGTCCCTGCACCTCCCTGCGCGTCCCTGCACCTCCCTGCATGTCCCTGCACCTCCCTGCGTGTTCCTGCACCTCCCTGCGTGTTCCTGCACCTCCCTGCATGTCCCTGCATCATCCTGCCTGTCCCTGCACCTCCCTGCGTGTTCCTGCACCTCCCTGCATGTCCCTGCATCATCCTGCCTGTCCCTGCACCTCCCTGCGTGTTCCTGCACCTCCCTGCGTGTTCCTGCATCATCCTGCCTGTCCCTGCACCTCCCTGCGTGTTCCTGCACCTCCCTGCATGTCCCTGCATCATCCTGCATGTTCCTGCACCTCCCTGCATGTTCCTGCATCATCCTGCATGTCCCTGCACCTCCCTGCATGTCCCTGCATCGTCCTGCATGTTCCTGCATCATCCTGCATGTCCCTGCACCTCCCTGCATATCCCTACACCTCCCTACATGTCCCTGCAACTTCCGGCACCTCCCTGCATGTCCCTGCACCTTACTGCATGTCCCTGCACCTCCCTGCATGTCCCTGCACCTCCCTGAATATCCATGCATGTTCCTGCACCTCCCTGCATGTCCCTGCATCGCTCTGGATGTCTCTGCATGTCCCTGCATGTCCCCGCACCTCCCAGACCTGCGCGCATGGCTCGGGCACAGAACGCTCCTGGCCCGCCCCGGGCAGTGACCAGCACATGTCACCTCCCCGAGCCGTGGACGCGCCTCCTGCCCCGGCAGAAAACACCCGGGGAAGCCCTGCGAGCTTCGCCCACCCTTCCTGGCGGACAGAGCTGTTGCAAAATCCGGGTTTGCGATGGCAAAAGCCCAGCTGTGCCGCAGCCGGAGCGGCTGCTCGGCCGATGGGAGAGCAGCGCCCGGCGGCAGCGCGCCGCGGGTACTCTGCCAGCCTCCTGCTCAGCGCGCTGCGGCCAGCTCGGGTCCCCAGGCGTTTCACCCCGACAGGCAGCGATCCCAGGGATTCATCCCTGGGGGGCCATGGGGGAGGAGAAACGGAGCTGCTCTGTGCCAGAAGCCTGAGTTCCAGAGAGGTCTGCCCATGAGCAGGATCTACAGAACCCGAACCTGGCACAGAGATGGATTCCTGCCGTGCGTTTACAGAGGGAGCACAGCTGGTCTGTGCCAGGGGCACGGCTCTGCTCCGCCAGCACCGCGGGATCCTGCCTGTGCCTGGACATGAGACCTGCTGGAAGCCCCCAGCATCATGGTTTCCAGCAGAAACCATGATGGTTTCTTGGCCAGTTCCCCAGCTCACAGCCCATTTAATATGCTCATTGTGGATCTAGCATGATGCCTTTATTTTTCCAACATGAAACAAACACGTGAAATTCCTTCCCGCTACAGAACAGGCTCTTGCAGCCAAATGGCTGTTTGCAATGAGGAGAGAAATCGCAGTGGTCCAAAGGGTCCTCGAACCAACGTGAACTGTGCTTGCACTCCTTCCCTCTGGTTGCTACTCTCCTGCCTCCCACTCCTTTCCAGTGCTGAGCGCTGTTTTAGCGCTCTCCCCATCCTGTGGATCCTGGCTCCTGCTCCAGCCAGCCCTGGAAGGACCCCTGGGTGTGAGTTATCCAGGCTTAAGGATTTTTAAAATATCTTCTCTAGCAGCTGTTGTCTCACATCCTCCTTTCCTAATGATCTGGAAAGCATTTTCCTTATCCCTTGTCCAGTTCTAGCTCAGCAATCTGTATCCACTTCTTTGCTCTGCTTCCTAACAGGCTTGGCATTTCCACATGGTTCCTTTCTTTTGGTTTCCAACAGCCCATAAAGTCCCTTTTTATTGCCCAGAGCCTTATCGAACCAGGACAATCCTCTGCTGTCTTTGGCATCCTTCTTGGCTTTCCATGCCTTGCTGCTATCGAGCGCTGTCTGCTCCCTCCATGACACATCGCTTGTCTATTTTCCCGTCTCTGCTGCAGTCTCCAGGCAGGAGGACCTTCAGCTGCAGCCAATTTCCTGTGTTTTCTTGACCACTCCATAAACTCAGCTCAAAGCTATCCCTGTCCCCACACACATTCCTCTGTCTAGGCCTTTTCTCCTCAGGGCAGCTGCCGAGACAAGGGCTCTCCTGCATCGCCCAGTGCACAGTGAGTAGTTCTGTCCATCACTCCTCCTCTGGGCTCCTGTCCCCCAGGCAACCCCCAGGCCAGCGAATATCACCACTCAGCAGCTGGAATTCACGCCATCCCAGCACACCGAGAACCCCCGTGCCACCTCTCCATCCCGCTGGCCAAACCAACTCCATGGCACCCAGCACAGGGCTGGCTGCCCTGCTGGCCGGCATCCCCCGCTCCCTTGTGCCGCGGCTCCCCCGGCACGCAGCCCCGTGGGCACAGCTGGCCCAGGCCTGGCGCTGTGCAGGGCTGGCACTCGGCCACGGGCGGGTTGGAGGCCGGGCAGAGCACCCCAGGCTGCAGCATCCCAGCAGCACAGCGGGTGCTCGGTGCCGGCCCACGGGACTCCACTTATCTGCTCTGCCAGCTGCCAGGCCATGTTCCCAGCGTGGGAGAGGCCATGGAAAGGCAATGGTTTCCTGCTGCAGAGATGGACCGTGTGCTATGGACAGACAATGGAGGTGACAGCCCCCAGTGTGCTGTCCCAGCAGGGCTGGCGATAGCACCTGGCTGGCAGCAGAGCCCTGCTGCATCCAGGCCACCCTCACATCCCCTCTCCCAAGCAATAGTGTCCTGGCAGATGGAAACCAGAAATGGCTGTCTGACATCAGCACACAACCCTGATGTCATTGTGGAGATTGGAAGCCCCCAGGACCCTCTCTATAGAAAGGAAGCAGGACAGAGCTGACTTATCAGCTGCTCCCTGGCTCCCAGGCGCTGAGGCAGATTCAGGGCAAGCATGGCAGTGAGGACAACAATGGGAAGGGAAAGTCCAGGGGCAGGGATGCTTTAGCTGGGAAAGGTCTCTGGGTTCCTGGGCCCGCGTGGTGCCACACAGCCGGCCATTTTCGGTGCGATGTGTCAGCTGCGGTCATTTCCGTGCTGGGTGACTCAGTGGAGCCAGGGGCGCCTGTTTGCACCCGTGCCATGGCAACTTGCCACCACACAGGGCCCTGCTGCGTGCACAGGGCTGCCAGAGGTGGTGACGGCGGCCCCGTCCCATTGCCTCATGCCGATCGTACGCGATAGCAGCCATCCCTGCTTGCTCCCTGATGTCACCTCAGCCCGCTCTGCCAAGGGCAAGGTGTGAGCTCTCCTCCTGCAAAAACAACTTCTTTGGTCTTTTGGGGTTTTTTCTCAATGCTTTTATCTCCATGAAGGCGTGGGTGGAAGCCAGTCTGTCTCCTGGCCAGGCCTCCAATCCAGGCATCAGCACTTCCCACGCTCCACCGCCAGCTCGGGTGGCCAGAGTTCCTCACCTTTCTCCTTCCCCTCTCCTTTCCCTCTCCTTCCTGCGGTGTGGTATCTGCTGAGCAGCTGTCAGAGCAGAGCACAGCTTCCCTCCCTGCCTGCTCGAGGGAGGCCTTGGGTGGCCGGAGCATTTCACACCCTGAGCAGGTCAGGCAGGCTGCACCACTTTCTGCTGCAAACATTTCCAGCTCCTTTCCCCGCGCCCTCCTGGCCCTTTTATACACACTTGTTCTTCCCTCACTGGGACATCAGGTTAAGCAGAGTGAGAAAAGGCATGACCTGGCAGCATGGCATGGTGCTGGCAGAAAGGAGCCAAGCAAGCACAGGGCTGTGAAGATGGACTGCCTGCATAGATGGGCTGCAGCAATGCTGACATGACTCCACAAATGCTCTGGTGCAGGTATTCCTGGACACAGTCATTTAGTCAGCAGCAAAGCCTGTGTGTGGGCTGTAGCACCAAAATTCAAGGTCAGCTCCCAGCAGCTGGATGGTTAAGAAAAAAGTGTTGGTATTTCAGGCGCTGGCTCTTATGCAGGGCTTTCAGTATAAGTGAATTGGGAACGATTAGAAAAGTGGTCTGAGGTCTCAGCAACTCTCTTATCTGGAGTTTCACCCTTTTTACTCTAATAGCCAAGCTCCCCTGCACAGAGGGAAACTCCCTCTGACCTCCTCCCCCAGGGCCTTTAACACAAGACTCACCAAAAGAAGACAGAGGCTTCAGAGGGAAGTCCTTGCACCCTTCCCTCTTGGAAACTCTCCCTGTTTCATTGAAAATAACACAAGAGATGTGAAAGTAAAATTCACCTCTAGGTGCCTGATGTCAACTTTTCTTCTCCTACTCCTTGCTTGGGCAAGCCACCCAGGACCTGATAAACACCACCAGAGCTTTCTGCACCCAGCTGCTCTCCAGCACTGGATCACCAGCAGTAGGAAGGGGTGGCACACAGCAGTGTGTGCCCTCCTCTTCTTGCTCCCTAGCTAGACCTCAGTTTCCAGTACCTCAGTTCATGGTCCCATTCACTTCTTGTTACACCCCCGGCTGTCATACCCAGAGTGCCCCTGACTTCAGTATCTTCAGTGTTTGCTGGAGGTGTTGTTCCCCATCAGGAAGAAGGTTTGACCCCCCCTTTTTCACCTCTGCAGAGCTGTTTCCGTTGCTGAGATGGGGGTTCCCCAAACCACTACTGCGGAGCTGGATGGGAAGTCCCTTCTCCCCACATGATCTGCCAGAGTTCCTGCTGCCTGACAGCCGCTGCACAGCTCCTCTTACCACACTGGCTGCATAAGAAGGCAGATTTCTGAGGCATTAGGAGATGGGCAGACACTTTTTTTGACCTAAAATATGTCAGAGCTCTTTGAGCTTAACACAAATCAGCCTTAAAAATCCCCAAAGCAGTGGAGCACTGGATACCACCCAGCTCGAGCCCAGCTTCATCCTCGTGAGCTCTGCACAGCAAAGAGCAGGAAGCTCCTGCAGCCACAGCCCCTGTGCCACTCTGCCCCAGCCAGAGGCTGCACAAACCACCTCAAGGGAAGTGGTAGAAACATCACATCAGTGTCCCCATCAGCGCTGGCAGGAGAGGGTGAGTGGCCCCGTTGGTGCCCCAGGAAAGTAGCATTGACCCGGGCACCCAGCAGATGGTAGTCCAGATGTGACCTCAAGGCTGCAGCCACACTGCCAAAACACAGCCCTGTCGAGGGGCCGAGCCCGCTGCCTCCCTCAGCATGACCCTGAGGAGAACCCTGCTGTAGGACTTCCAGCCTGAGCTACCTCCCTTGCCAGCTGCAGGCACAGAGAAACATCTGTACCCTGCTTCAGATTAAGGTCTGTCAGTCTGTGCCAAGAGGAGGACATGGGGTCAGATCACCCTCACTGGCCACTCCTGCCTGCACTGTGCCCCCACGGCTGAAGGGCCCCGCAGCCCCTCTTCTGCTCCCCTCCCCTTTTCTCTTCTGTACAGAAAGTCACAAAATCGGGATGGGGAGCAGCAGCAGTTAAGTTTCTAAACCCATCCTGTTTTATGTCTTTGCCAAAATCTCTTCTGCTTCCCTACCCAGGGCGTTGGGGCTCGCCCACACCCAACCGCCAGAGGAACTGTGATGTTGTTTGTTTTTTTGTCACAGTGATGAAGTGTTTATAGCAACTATCACTCCACAACCCACGGAATGACCTCAGCCCAAGCTTAGGAAATAACGGCAGAGGAAGCACAGCCCCTTTCTTCAGAGTCACCAACGGTGGTGTTTCAGGTCAACAAAGCAGGGAATTTTGTGCTGGGCATCACCGTGCTGTAAATCACCCAACAACTTTTGCTGTCCCAGATGGGCAGAAAGCTGGGATTTGCCCCAAGCATCTTGCTCTCCCTTCTGCAGGAGCAGCACAGCCAGTGCATCACCACACAGGGAGGGAAGGGACTGTCCCTGCCTGTCCCAAATTCCTGCCAAGGCTCAGAACCAAAAGCATCACAGATGAGAGGCACTGTAAACCACACTGCTGTCTGTCTGTGCAGTCACACTCCAGGCCATGGAGATTTACTGTTCAAATGGAGAAAAGATTATGTCTGCTGACAGCCCACCTCCCCGGCGCGCGCCGAGCCTCACTGAGCATCCAGGGGAGGCCTGGCTCAGGAGTGGATTTCCTATCCAAATGAGATACAGCTGTTTCTGCTTCCTCTCCAAAGACCAAAGTGAGTTTTTTAAAAAATCAATTTATCATATATTTTCTTTGACCAAGGCTCCTTGCAGATGTGACCTGTGCCTGACCTGCCCAACCTCACAGCATCAAGGCTGGATCAGGCAGAGAGTGTGGCTTGTACAAGCACGGCTCTTGGAGAATATCCCAGCAGAAAGTCCTGAGGCTAAAAGCCATCTCATTGGGAGCTCTTATTGTGGGGCAAGCAGAAAAACAGGACTCTTAAGAAGGAGATTTTGGCAATAAATACCAAGGGGCTTGTCCCCAGCCCATGCTTGAGGGATCCCTGTTTTTTAATGCACACATATATATTCCCCTCTGCAGCACAGAGTGAGGCACCTGCAGGATCAGGCTTAGCTGCAGCTGCACAAGCCTGGCACAGCTCAGTTCCTGCATCCCTGCCTGCACCCAGGAAAGAGAGAGATGTCCCCAGCCAACACAAGTACACTGCAAATCCATGGCCAGGGATGGAAGCAAAAGGGAGCCACACTGAAAACAGCAGCACACAGTGCAAAGATCAGCACACAGCAAACAGCAGAACATGGCAGAACACTGCCTCCTGCCCCAGCTGCAGCCACTGCCAGTGAAAAGGGCTGGATCACCCCAACCTCCCCCCGTGCAGCCTCTGCTTTTCCATACCTTTCACTGGTTCCTTCCTCATCCCTGCTGGCCTGGCCCCTTGTATTTGGAATAAGCTGCTTCTGAAATCTTAGTGCAGGGCCCTGCTGGGAAGGACCTTGAGCCAAATCCACAGGTCCTTTTCCCAGCTGGACACACAAATCCTGATGATGACAAGGCTTGTGTTTGCCATTACTTTTAATGCCTGAGGGAAAACACTATCTCAGTGGCACGGGTGAGGCTGCTGAGATTCTATCACTAGTTTGCTTTGAAGCTCAGCTGGCAGGGAAAAGTCGTGTCCCAGTGCCCCAGAAGAAGGCTGGCAGAGAGGGACAGGGCATGGATGGCCAGAAGCCACGGGTCCATGGGTGCTGGCACCCCTGGGAGGCTGCTGGCAACCCCAGGAGGTTCCTTGCAACCCCGAGAGGCTGCTGGCAAAGGCAACAGTGGGAGCAGGAGGTCCCTACGAGCCCTGGCTGGCTGGGAAGTGTGATGACAGCCGAGCAGCAATAGCCAGAGTTTGCCTTTGACATAGATGCGTATGTTTGTTGTGCTGTTGGAGTGGGAGGTGAGGCAGCGCCTTGCAGCATCAAGCAAGTTTTAATTGGAAGTTTTAAGATGCTTATCAGATGAGGCTGCTTCTGACACCAAGGATTTTGACACTGGACATGTTTCTCTGACCCCTGAGGGTTTTGGCCAAGACCCAGGAAGGCTGATGTGACAGTAAAGTGCAAAGCAGCCTCTAAGGAAATGCATTCATAAACTGTAGACAAAAATATCCTAGTGGGTGATGAGATATCTCTGAATATGTAAATGGAGTGGTTCAGGTTAGGGAAAGACATGAGAAACCATTTTAGAAACATTCCTCGAGTTGACATCTTTGACATCTGTCAGTGCTGTGTTTGCAGTAGGGCAAAAACGTTGAAACACAAAAGAGCAAAGCTCTTGAGCCAGCTCTTGCTAACACCACAATTCTGCTGTCCCTGCCAGGGGAGGCTGGCTCTGCCTCGGCAGTAACCTCCCACTTCCCTTGGCCTTTTCAGGTGGCTGCTCAGATCAAAAGCAGCAAATACCAAGTTGTCCTGATGTGACAGTCAATCCCCTCCCAGCAAGACACCTCTGCCCCAGCTGAGGGCACGTGGGGCCATCACACAGCGTGGGGCTCAATCCAAAGGCCACAGGCATCAAGCAGGTGGCAAGCACTTCACAAGGGGGTCCCGTGGGACTCCTGTTACAGAGAGCACAGCTGCTACAGGAGGGAAGCATCTTTTCATTTATTAAAGACTGAAAATACAACTGTGGGTCCAGCCACAAAAGCTGGATGCCTGAAGCAGAGCTAGGTTTTGGCTGGAAGGGTGTGGTCTCCTCTCCAGGCAGCCTTCAGCAGTGTCAGCCAAATTTCCTACCCAGCAGGGCAACCCAACGTCCCCACCCTGGCTGCACTCCATCTGGAGCAGAGCCTCTCTCCACACCAGCCCAGCCTTGGTTACTTATTGCTTTGAATGTGCTAGTCTAGTACAGGGTGAATTAAAAACAAAAATGCATGTCTGTTGCGGTGTGGTTTTTTCGGTCTTCAGGTTGTGCTGGGAACCCTGGACATCAGACCTGGAGAGGGATGGAAGAGAGGAGTGGATGAAGTCAGGCTGGGCTGGAGCAGAGATGTCCCAGGGCCAAGTGCTCCAGGACAGATCCTGTCTTTGCCAATGGTCACAAAGGACCCAGTGCCGGAGCCAAGTGGCTGCTGTCAGCTGGGGCTGGTGGAGAGGAGCAGCTGGCACCCAGCCCCTGAGCCCTGGTGTAAGGGCTGGGAGTGACAGCCAGCCCAGAGTGATGCTGTGGCAGGCCTGCCTTCCCCGCTGGTCTGAGGGAGGACAGCCCCAGCCAGCCCATGGAGCCAGAGACAGGAGGGGAGCTCTGAGGGAAGGACCAACCTGAGGCTTATTTGAATGTGTGGCTCTCAGCTCCTCCCCGGCCGAACCCTGGAAGAGATGGAGCAGGGTCAGCACTGCCATGGCATGGTGAGCACACCGAGGGCTGGAGCTCGCCAGGAGACAGGAGCCCCGAGCCCCCTCACTCCCTCCACAACCCCGCCACAGGCACCCACCTTTGGGCCCGAACAAGGCAGCGTAGCAGGGGTGGTTGCAGTAGGGTTTGCCATCGTGCTGCAGGGAAAGAGAAAGAGCATCAGCCCACCTCTGCTTGTCCAAGCCCTCAGGTGCAGCAAACCCAGACCTGCTGGGCACCAAACCTCACCTCTGCATGGCCTCCAGACGTCAGGGTCTTGTTACACTTCTCACATCTCAAGCAGGGCCGGTGCCAGTCCTTCCCCAGAGAAGTCACCTTCTCAGCTGCCATGGAAAGGAGGTGGGTGAGTTGAGGCACTGAACAGGCACAAATGTGTTTTGGCAGATTGGTTGCCTTGCCGTCAACCCTAGGGAGCACGTTTTTGGGTATTTTCTCAAGTCTGTCAGTCCAGGACAGAGGGCACTGTGTTCAAACCCAAGTGTGCACACACAATGCCATGCACATCCAGGAATGTGGATCTGCAGCAGTGGTGCCACACCCAGGGTGAGCACAGCTGCATCCATGAAGATGGACTGACTTCTACCCCATCTTCCAAAGACCTGAGGACCTCCCTCCTTCCAACATCAGCCTGCAAGGGGATTAATTTCTCCCCAGGGATGGAGCCCAAGAAATCAGTAGAGTTGGCAGGGGTGAAAGGGGATGCTGGCAAGGACTGGGGAGGCAAAGCTATTGCCACACCCTGCCAACACAAACCAGTCTCCTCCAGCCACAGCTCAGATTCTGCTGGCACCATGGCAAATCAGAGCAGAGCTGGAGCCTGGCAGGGGTTCAGGCAGCCATGGGAGGGACAACATGGGAGCCAGGACATGTTCAGGGAGAGAGTGGCGAGCACAGGGGGCCTTTTAATTGGTGCACAGTAGGGGAGAGGGGTATTTTCTGCAGGCGTGTGTGCTCTTCATGTTGGCAGCAGAGCTCCTAGGAATTTATTAAGTGATTAAACAGAGCTGTCCACAGGAATCGTGTCAAAACCTGGTCTGAATACTGTCCCCATGCCTGCAACTGGGACCAAGCCAATGTGGGTAGTGCATGTTCTGGAGGGCCCTGGGCAGTCTGAAGCAGCTTTTTGGAGTCCAAATATGCCCACAACAGCCTGTGCAAGGAGCAAGCTGGTGGCTGCCGAGGTGGGAGCGGGGGCAGTGCCCAAATGTCACAAGGCAGCCCTGCTGCCATTCCCCAGAGGCACAAAGGGCCTCCTGTGCCCGCAGCCTGGCAGCAGCAACAGTGTCCTCCCCCTGGGTGCCCCTTGGAGCCTGAGCCTGGCCCAAGGCAGGACCCTCCTATCACAGGGTTTCTGCAAGGAGCACAGCCTCCCCACCTCTTGCACACACATTTGCACCAACATTTGGGCAGCAACTCTGCTAAGGCTCGTTATAGCACTCAGGCATGAAGGCAAAATTCCTGTAAACCCCATCCCTAGTGCTCTCAGCATCACCTCCTCTCCACCCTTGCTCTCGACAGACACAGTTTAGCCCAGAGCAGCCTGAGGCACGCCCAAGCAGGACCACCAGGCTCCAAGAGCTCAGTGTGCCCCAGAGCCAGGCTTGCTCTTTGTCCTCTGCCAGCTCTCTGGATAATCTGCAGGCACAGAAATCACGCATCCAGCTTGGTCCTCCAACAGCTTTTGAACCCTCCTCAGCCTCTGCATCAACAGAGACATTTCGTAATAAGTGCAAACGTGATAAGTGCAAGGTCAAACCCCTCCTTGGTCAAACGGTGCCGTCCCAGCTCCTCCATGGCCACACCTGAGGGCACGGCAAACCCAACTCGCGCCAAGCAGGACTGACCCAGACTCACAGGGAAAGGCACACAGTGCCACCAGCACCTTGGTGCCTCCTAGATCAAGCCACACGGGTAAACGAGGCACGCCAGGAGCCTGAGTCACAGGAGGGAGCCACAAACTCTATTGTGCCAAAACCTCCATCCCAAAGCCCGGCTGCAAGCAGTGAGTTCAAGGCAAGGCAGTGTTTCCCAACCACAGGAAACACAGCCTCAGCAGCTCTCTGGGCAGCGCCCATGCCAGCCACAGCACTGCTTCCCAGGGTGGGCATCGCTGACAGGCACAGAGAGCAGCTCCTGTGTTTGAGCCACCAACTCCTTGGCTGAGCACAAATAGTTGGGGCACAGGCACAAGCAGAGCAGAAATAAAGCAGAGAAAGAAGTCAGTGGTGGCACCTGGGGTCCAGATCTCTCATCTTGAGTAAATCAGAAAGCTGCTCCCAGCAAAGCCCCTCGAGTTCAGCTATGCCAGGCAAGTGGAGAGGTCTGGCAGAGGATCCTGCCCATTCCAAAAGCTGATATCAAAGTGAGAAGCTCAAACCCCACAAATACTCTCAGAAAAGACAGCAGGTCCGTGGCCCCAGAAGGGGCAGGAGCTTCGGGGCCCCAGTTTGGAGGGAAGACGTCTGCGGGAAGCCTGGCAGCAGACAGCAGCCTAACAAGGTTCACACCTACCTTGCGACAGCAGCTTAAAAATAGCACCCAGAGGTGTCATCCTGCTGTGCTAAACCACAAAAAACAACGTGTGGGTGACCCACCTACCCAGGCACTTGCCCGAGGGCAGGATTTGCCATTGGGAGGGTGCTTGCTTTACCTGCCCAGGCTTTAAGAGCAGCAAGCTTTACCAGCTGGGCCTTTGGGCTCCAAAGCGGCTCAGGACTGCGGGCTGTGCTGGGAAGGAAGTGAGGCTGGGCTCCCTTGCTGCTCTGGAAGCGCCCAGTGCAGCCCGCGCCCTGCAGCCAGGCATCTCCTTGGGGGTGGATCTACAGCATCACCCACCCGGGCCATCCCGGGAACCCGCAGCACAGGGCTGAGCCGTTCTGGGATACCCAGGAATTTGCAGAGATGGGGTGCGCAGCATGGGGGCCAGAAGCCGGGGTGCCCAGAGGACCCACAGTGCGGCATCGGTGCCCGGCAGGCGCCCCGAGGCGGGGCGGCTGGGGCGGGGCAGGAAGCCCTTACCGAAGTAGACCTCCTTCTGGCAGCGGGGACACTTGGGCATGGTGTCGGCTCGGCTGGGCTCGGGGCTCCGCTCGCACCGGCTGTGGGATGCTCCCCGCCGGCCCCGCCGAAGTCACTGCTCGCCCGCCCCGCCCCTCCAGCGCCGCCCAGATGTGCGCTCCGCCCCGCCCAGATGTGCACCCCGCCCGCAGCTGGAGGGGACAGCCCGGGGCACGGCCCTGCACCCCTTGCCCCTGCAGTCCCTCCAGCTGCACGTCCTGCGCCCTTTGCAGGGCACAGCCCC
This sequence comes from Lonchura striata, assembly GCF_050655825.1. Taxonomy (NCBI): domain Eukaryota; kingdom Metazoa; phylum Chordata; class Aves; order Passeriformes; family Estrildidae; genus Lonchura; species Lonchura striata. The sequence goes on along the minus strand of NC_140710.1, from coordinate 31,893,660 downwards.
ACGCCCCCGGCGCCCCGACCCGACTGCCTCCCACACACAGCCCTGCGCCCTCTGCACCCCGGCCCCTGCCCACACTGTGCCGCGGGGGTGGCCGAGAGCCCCGCTCCGAGCGGCAGCTGTGGCTGGCATCTGCCAATGAGCCCCGCTCGCAGACAGCGATTCACGGGGCACTGCCCACCTGGGCTCACCCCCTCCGAGCACAGATAGGTTTTTCTCCCAAGGGAGTGTACAAGTCGAGCCTCGGGCAGGGTGTCCTGCCCATGGGGAATTTTGGGGTGCGAGGTGAAGCAGGCGGGAGCTTCAGGACTGTAATCCGGCTCTTGCAGGACATTGGGAATGGCGTGGGTGCGGCACACGGCTCCGCTCACTGTGGAGAGCCAGCCCATCTGTGTCACTGACTTTGTCATTTTATTAGGAGGGAGGACTTGTTGTTCCTTTGTGCTTGGCTGTGAAGGAAATGAAAAGCCTATCCAAAGGTCTGTTTTGTATGAAACAATCCTCCCCAGGGCACGTTGCTGTGCTGGAAAGGTCATGAGGGCTTGTGAAACCCAGCGCCAGGAGGCCTGTGACTGCCTCCCGAAATGCGAGGCATCCCTCACTGACACAAACAGGGCCCTGCTGACACCGGATCCCACCCGTGGGTGCAGGAGGAGAGGCGGCAAGCTGTTCCCAGAGGCGAAGTTCATGTTCAGCCGGGACTGCTTTCGACCCAGCCTGGCTCCAGCAGTCTCCCTTCCAGCACAATCCCCCTGCTGATGCTCCCTGCTGCTGCCAGTGGTCCTGGTCTTTCATCCCACAGTTGGCAACCCCACTGCAGGCTGGAGGGCACTGTCCTGCTCCAAGGGCAGCACTGGGCTCAGCAGGGTAGGCAGCACTCACACCACAGGATGTCACGGGGAGCAGCTCCGGCTGAGGCGTGAGTCATGCTGAGATGCTGAGACAGTGTCTTGCAGTATGGGAGGGGAGGCAGAGTGTCCTGCAAGGGCCTCCACCCTGCCTCCTCCCCATTCTCCCTGCCCTGAGGCACCAGTACATGCAGGCACCTGTATTTCAGCCGCATCACATCCCCCTGAACCAGGCACAGGACTCGATGAGCACCCAGCTGGGTTACCCAGGCCAGGACCCTTCCCCACACCACGAGGGGTGCAGCTGGCACCCTGATGAAATACAGGGGACAAGAAATGTCCTGTCCCCGCTCTGGTGGCCCTGCTTCCCCTCCTACATGGTGCCAGGCTGCTTTGGGACCATTGACTGGCTCAGACAGATGTCTTCAGCTGCAATCCCTTTTAAGGCAGGTTTTGTGCGGGCCAGCAGCTGAAAACTGCCCTCCTGCAAGTCTCCTCCAGCTGGCCAGCCCTGCGGCCAGTCCCCGTGGACCACTTGGCCCAGCTCCTCCTGTGTCAGGAATGCTCCCACCCCGGCTGGGGCAGCAGGTGCCTCTGCATGGCACTGCACACCCAGTGACCTGGCTGGAGCAGAGCCTGGCCATCCCCTCCCCTCTGTGTCCCCACGGACTTTCTGGAGATTGTTCTCTTCACTCAAGAGATTAGGCACAGGACGTGAGCCACTCTCACAAAGAAGGCACCACGGAGCCACATGGTGCTCTCTGCCAGCCCTGCCTGCATGGGGCTGTGTGCCTGCTGACCCCTCGTGGCTCCTCGGTTGTCCTGGCTGGCTCTGCTGGGTTACCAGAACCCACAAACCTTGGGCTACACCCAGCCTGCTCCACCTGGAGTGAGCCAAAGCATGGTGGTGTGTGCCCTGCAAACCTACATGAATCCCAGCAAGCCAGTCTCAGTGGGAATGCTGCTGTGGGACACAGCCCTGGATCCTGCACACCATGGGAGCCGTGCCTGCACCCTGCTCGTGGCTGGGACCCCACTCCTGTCCCCCAGATCAGCAGGCATGCACAGGGCTGGGGCAGTGCAGCAAAGCCATCTGCCAGAGGGCCCCAGCAGAGAGGGAGGAAAGGCTACAGGTGCTCCCAGAGCACGGCAGTATCTCAGGAGCCCATGGGATACTGCCTCTTGCCCATTTTACAGGGAGCAAGTCCATAAACAGTTGGAATGCTGGTGTGCAAAACCCATCAGCGCTCTGCAATGGATCAGTCACACTGTGCTGGAGGGAGCTGGCTGGAAACGCTGCAGCAGGCTGACATTTGGGGTCACTGCTCCTCTGCCATCCAGGGTCCCCCCAGGGCACAAACCCAACTGTGTGGGAGCCTTCTTGGAGTGGCAGTGAGCGGAAGGCAGCTCATCCCTCTTCGTTGGGGTGCTGCCCATGGTGCCGTGCCCACGCATACAGACAAAGTCATCCAGTGGGCAGCTCCAGTGCTGGGCAGAGACAGCACTGGGGAGCAGGAGAAGGGCAGGGGTGGTATTTGCAGCAAAGCCAGTCCCACCCAAAGCATCATTTCAAATCAAGGTTCATAGCCTGACAGGGAAACAACCCAGCCAGTGCCAAGGAGAGCAGCCTCTTCAGGAAAGCCCAGCTTTATCTTATCTGCAGACCTTGTTCCGGCTCATTTAACCATTAGACTGAGCATGCCTCAGCTGTCAATGCCCTCTGATAGGAATCTGTGGGTGAGGCTCTATCCTGAAGCATCAGGCGCCAGTGCTCCCCGATGGCATGGCAACAGCCCTCGGAAAACCTGGGCTGTCTCATTTGTTTGTTTGGGTGGTGTTGTTATGGCCAGGGCTATCCCCTCCCTTGGCAAGAGCCTGCACCAGCTCCCCAGCTCCATCTGTGCCCTATTTTGTGCAAGGTCCTTCCAGCCCCCAAGAGTTTCTTGGGCTCCTGGGGCAGAGCTGTGAGTCAAGAGTTCCTGGGTGTGCCAGAGCTGCCTGCTCATGTATCTCCCTCAAGCATCTTGGCCACTGGTGACTACTGCAGTAACAATAGGAAAAGACACTGGCCTTTTTGCAGGCAGGGCGGTGACATAAGCCAATTTGGGTTTGTTTTGCTAACGCAGCAAGAAAAGACCAGCTATTTCCGTGTAGCAGACCAGCCCATCTGCCTGGGCAGCAGCTCTAGGCTCCCCATCCTGCCCCACCTTGCTGGAGTGGGACAGGGGCTTTCACAGGTCTCACAGCCCCACAGCACCCTTGCACAGAGGGGAGAGGATGCACCCGGGAGGGCTTGACCCAGGGGCCAGTGACACCCTGGTCCAGCATTGTCCCAGCACTCTCACAACTGCGAATCCTGCAAAATCCCCCTCCGTGGCCATGTTTCAACCCATACTTGTGCAAGTCAAAGGCCCTCTCAGCCAAGACTATTTGTCGTAAAATATGCACCACACAACCCAGTACGGAACTCTAATTTGACAAGAAAATTATAGGATGGCTTAAAACAAGCCCGGCAGAAGCTGGAGGGAGCTGCCAGGCGCGTGATCCCATCAAAAGGCCCGCAGAGCTCTCGGTGTGCCCTGCAAAAGGGGCTGGATGGCTCTCCCCCCACTCCCCTTCCATCACCTCCGGATTTGCACACGGCTAATCCCATTACCAGACAGACAGGAAAACAACGGCACGAAGGCGGCTGTCGGGGCAAATTACACCCGAAGGAAAACCTCTGGGATACATCTTCATAAGGCTGACAGGAGACTGCTGGCTGATGTAATTGTGAGCAAGACAGCAGCAGGAAAGGCCTTGCGGGGTGGGGGGCTTGGGGAAGGGGCTTGGAAAGGGGCACTCTGTGGGTTTGTGGCACACCCACCAGCACACTGCCACTGGTGCTGTAATACCCCAAATGGTTTGAGCCTGTCAAATATGCTCGCTGCCACGCCAAAATCTGTGCTCAGTGCCCTTGGGGACACAGGGCAGAGCTGTCCTGCCTCGGGCACGGGCAGTCACATGTCTGCTTCCAGCTGAAACTGTAAAAACGCTTCCAGGCCAGTTCAGGCGGCTGGCTGCCCCCACAGCCCCTTGTCAGGTCAGCTTTCACCCTCAGAGGCAGGGTGTGAGTTATCATCACAGGTTAATGTTACACTGCCCGAGCAATAACAAACACGGAGCCACGGGCCAGCTCCCCGCTCAGTGCGGATGGAGCACACACGGCTGCCCATGTGGGGACAACAGGGACATGGTGTGGCTTCCATCTGTGGGACAAGAGGGTGTGGCAAGCCTTGTCCACCTTTCCAACCCTGCCAAGATGTGGAAAATCTCCTCTAATTCCACCCAGGCTCCCCCAGTCTCCCTCAGTACAATCTGGCCAAAGTCTCCGCTGCCATCTGTTCTTTTCTGCAAGTTTCCATTAGTGGCAGCCCAAGGAAACCTCCTGGCTAAATCCTGCTGGGGGAGGATTTGGTACATTTTCCTGGCATGGCCTGGCTGTTTCTATTGTGGTTATCAAATGGGGCCAGGATTGTCAAGGAAGCAAAGTCTGTTGCTTTGGAAAGCTGCCCAGTGTCCAGGAGGGGTTGCCTCTGCCTGCACATGGGTGCTGGGGCTGGCAGGGACTGTGGACACTACTCAGGGGCTACTTGCAGGGGATCTGTGCCAGGGATCACCTCCCCAGCCTCCTTGGCAGCACTGTTTGCCCTGGGCTGGCTCCAGGCTGTTGATGCCACACCTTTTATTCCTGGTTAAAAATTCACTGGAGGTGAGGCAAAGGGGTGCAGAAAAGTTTGCTCTCTCTGTGAGCACACAGCTCAGCGTGGTCATGCCATGGCAGTGGAGCAGGAAAGTGAAAAGGATGTGACTACTGTGCTCTGACATCCCCAGGTAGGACAGAGGGCCAGGGCAGAGCAGGAGAGAGGAGGAGTCACAGGTTTGCACGGCCATTAGCAGCCTGCACTCCTCCATCCCTCAGCACAGCTATTCCTCCCACAGCAGTCTGCCCCAGGCCAATCCAGGAGCCCTTTGAGCTCCTGGGGATGGTTCCCAGCTGCTCACCCTTACCTGAAAACCTAAAGGCTGATGCAGAGCTCCTCCTGCATCCCAGCGTGTTCCCCACTGGTGAGGGGGAGCCAGCGCCATCCTCACCAGGGTCACAGCCAGAGCCTGCACCAGCAGCTCTCCCTGAGTGACACTTCAGGACACTGCACTGGCAGGGAGATTTACAGCCCAAGTGCTTCTCCTCTGCTTGGTTTTGTGCCATTCCTTCTTCTTCATCCCTGCCTGCCCTCCTACACCCTCTCCAGTATTTACACCCAGTTCTTTAACCTCCCACTGGGACCCGGCCAAAGCTCAGCCAGGCCAGGAGAGCCCCTCTGCTGACTCCAGGGAGCAGCTGAGCTGACTCTTGGCCCGTGTGGAAACCAGCTGTGCTTACTGGGTCACGTTCAATATCCCATCTTAAATCACATCTTCCAGCACTTCATCTCTTTTGGCTCCTGTTTATTGACTTCCCAGCAAATGCTTTAAATCTGTCTGGCTTCCCTGCCCAGCTGGCCCCCAGTGTCCCAGAGCCATCCTGTCCTGCCATCTCCCTGCATTTCAGGGCCCCTCCACACTGTGATGGGTGCAACCCCCTTCCCTGCATGGACTGGCTCAGATGTACCCAGGGCTGCCCTCATCATTCCTACCCCTACCAGCTCCTTTCCTGGTGTTTCCCATGTGGGCAGCGTGCTGTGCCTCTCTAGGAGCAGCCTTTGTGCACTCTCCATGCCTTTTCTGGGCCATGAAGGATGGCACAAGCTGTGCAGCCCCGTTTCTGCTGGCACAGGCACCCTCAGCCTTGTGCTGACAAGCACCACTAGGTGACAATCCTGGTCCTCCCACAGCCTGGGGACACTCAGGCTGGCACCCATCACCCAGACTGCACTTAGAATAGTTTGACCAGCTGGTGAGTTCTCTGCTGAGCTCTGTTGGCTCCCAGGAAACCTGGGAGCCAGCAAGTGAAATGTCCCAGGACAAATTTACAGGGCTTGGGGGATTTCCAAGCAAAGCTGCATCCACTTTGTTCTCTATTTTCATCTGTACCCTGGAGAGCTTGTCTGTAATCACCAGGGCCTTCCAACTTTTTTATCCCAACAGCAAGTCCAAGCTGAAAAAAAATTAAAATATTTGACATCCCTGAGGGGAAGGATGTTTTCCAAGCCTCAAGTAGAGGAGCACTTTCAGCTCACATAGGCCTCCCAAAAATAAATACAAAAATGCACCAAGGATTAGAGGCCAGAGCTGCTTTCCCTGCTTGAGCAAAGTGCCACTCTGCTGTGTCTGTGCCCTGGTCCCCACACTGGGCCATGAGCACAGGGACAGCCCCGGCCCCTCAGCACACACAGATAATCCCATATAAGACCCCAAAGCCCTGCTAGAGCCTTCAGGTTCCTGCTCTTAACACCGATCCTGTACGTGGGGACCTGGTCCCCAGCCTGCTGTACCTGGAGACACTTTGTGTGACAAGAGGCACCCAGTCCCTCCACCTACCTGGGGGTGGGGGGACATTGTCCCCCCAGAGCCTGAGCAGCCAGGTTGTGCCCCTTGGCGTAGCAGGACGCTGTGATATTTGCAGGCTTCCCAGCACTCCCTTGTGCAGCAGAGCTGAATTTTGCCTATTTTTGATTTCATTGCATTCCTTCGTCAAGACTCTCATGGGAAAATGAAAATGTAAGGATTAAAAAAAAAAAAAAGAGAAAGGAATCGGGGGGAAAGGCAGCCCATGGTGGGATCCTGCTGGCATGCTGAGCCTGGCTGGTAGGTGCTGGGGAGGAGAATCAGCCTGTGCAGGCCATCGGGGGAGCTCCCTGCTGCAGGGATTGCCACAGGCTAGCAGAGAGGCTGTACGAAGCTCATTAATTAATGATGGGAAATAAGAGCTGCAAGGGGAGATGGATTCGTGCCGAGGGCATTGCTGGCAGCTCTACTGGGCCCCGGGTGAGCAATGGGCACCCCCACCTCAGCACCGCTGCTGCCACATGGGGCAAACGTGGCAAATTCTGGCTGAGAGGGCCCAGCTGTGGGTCAGGGGAGGAGCTGCAGAGCAACACCGCTCTGATTTACACCGCAGCTCTGTCCCTAAAGCATCCGCGGGGTCAAGTCTCTATGGAAACCCCACCCAAACATAACACACTGAGCCTGTTCCCGAGCCGGGACTTGCGCTGCCGGGCCCTCTGTGCCTGGGAAAAGGCTTGGTGCCGCTGGGATGGCTGCCAGGAGGGAAAAGCCGCTGCTCCCTGCTCGCCCCTTCCCGCAGCTGTGCCCGCTGCATTTCCCAGCTGTGCCCGGGCTGTGGCTGGCAACCAACCCCATCTGCATGGCAATGGAGCAGCTCCGGGGCTGGGGCTGGGTTCGACCATCGCGGGGCCACCGGGGCTGTCTTCCCCAGCAGACAGGGCCACTGGGATGCCTGGATCCCGAGGGGGGCACAGCCAGCCGGCAGCCCAACGGGGTTCTCGCAAGAACGTGACAGAAGGGACGAGCCCGAGCAGCAGTTCCCAGAACCGGTGTTTGGCTTGGCAGCCCGAAGCTCCGTGCCTCACCCTCCAGACGCCCGGCTCCAAGGGCGAATAGCTGGATGTCTAAAAGCAGGCCTGGCAGCAGGGCTGCGATCTGCCTGGGCACAGGGCAGCCCCCAGGGGCCAGCCAATGCCCCCACACTGCATTCCTGCCCTGCTGCTGCCAGGCTGAGCTTTCCCAATGGCCGCCTCACTCGGGCACCCTGCTGCTCAAAGCCCGGGCTGGGGGGAACAATGGCAGCTGCTCTTTAACTTCTTTCCCCTGGTTTCCCACTCCCCAAAGCTGGGAAGGACCCATCCCACCCCACCCCATCCCATCTGCAGGGCCAGCACAGCTTCTACAAGCCTCTTGTGCTCACAGCGCAGGGAACAGCTCCTCAGGAGCTCGGGCTCTGCTGGAGCCGCTCAGGCCAGCCCCAGGAGGAGCCAGGTGGGACAGGGCGGCCGCAGCAGCAGGGTCCCACCTTGTCATGGGACCCGAGGGATGCTGTGTGGTGTGCACAGCTTCCCCCACCTCCACCCGGAGCTGAGCTGCACAGCACGTCTCTCAAAACCTTTATTGTCAGCAAATAACAAAAGTCAGCCCTGCCGCAGCGCAGGGAGCCTGGCGAGAGCGGGGTGCTGGCACCCACTGCCCCAGCCCCCTCCCTGCTCTCCTGGGCAGCAGCAGGGCTGAGTGTGCACGGGGGGACAGGTGAGAGGGGGGCACGTGTCATTCTCCAAAGCGAGGAGCACATTTACAACTGATTATAAATAAACAACAACAATGAGAAACCTCCAGCTCTGGGAAGCAGGGGTGGTCCTGCTGCCCAGACCACCAGCCCAATGCGCTCTGTCCTCCAAAGGTGGGGAGAGGAGAGCCCCCTCCACCAGGGCTGCAGCTGCCAGGTGCCCCCTGGCACAGGCTGTGCCTCCAGGGGGATCAGGCTGGGGGGCACCAACCTAAACCAGCCCGCAGAGCAGGCTGGGGCACCTGCCTGGGTGCACCTACAGGGATTCAAAGACAGGAATGTAGGGAGCTGCCAGACCTAACAGTGGACAGGGTCAGCTGTGGGACCCAGGGACAGTGAGAGCCAAGGCACAGAACCTGGGAAGGGCCAGGAGAAGGGCAGTGCTGCCAGGTGTCACACATCTCCAGCAGCTGGTGAGGAAGAGGGCTGGGCACTCTCACCCCAACCCCAAGCACTGAGGGACAGCCTGGAGCACCCTCCCACGGTGGGATTCCTGCCTCCATCCTCAGCCCTTTGGGTGCCACCTGCCATCCCTTGCCCACAGGGACATCCCCACGCCTGCTCTGCTGCCTCCCACACCCGGGGGGCTGGTGGGAGGGCTGGGGAGGGCAGAGCGCATTGGGAACCACCAGAGATACCTTCTACCTTAGCCTTAAAACACTGAAGCTTATATTAGAGACCATGATAATAACCCAGGGGCAGAGCTGTCCTGCCCGGAGTAGAGAAAGCAGAGAGGGCACAGCTCTGTGGCCAGCCTGGTGAGGGTCTGCTCGGGCTGGAGCAGGAGGTTAGTACAGGAGGGGCACAGAGCGGGCGGGCGGGCAGGAACGCTGCCTAGGGCTGGTTCTTCGCCTCAGGGTCTTTGTCGTAGATGTAGCTTCCCACAGCTCCGGTGTTGACACCTGCACAGGGTAAGAAACGGGAGGGTGAGGACACAGGCGGGAAGGTGGCATGCTCCAGGGAGGTGTCCCTCTGAGCATCGACAGTGGCAGCCCAGGCAGGGCACATGCCCTGCTCTGGGTCCCTCCCTTGTGCTCCCAGGCTCTCACTCACCCTTTGGGCCGAAGAGGATCCCGTAGCAGGGCTTGTGGCAGTACGGCTGTCCATCGTGCTGTGCGGAGCAGAGAGAAAAACCTGTCACCAGGCCTGGGGGCCAGGGAAAATCCAGTCCCCAGGGCGTGTCCACCTGGCTGGACACCTCTCTTGCTCTTCCCCTGCAGACACCTCAACAACCCCAGCACTTCCTCAGGCTGAGGGGCTGCTCCTCCCAGGCCTGCCCTCCAGCAAAGGCAGTGGGTGCCATCGGGATGGCCTGGGTCATCTCAGCCATGCCCCGCTGGCATCCCCAGGCAGGCCAGGGTTCTGAGGCTGGCGCCCCCTTACCTCGGCGTGTCCCCCCGGGGTCAGCGTCTTGCTGCAGCGCTCACAGCGTAGGCAGGGACGGTGCCAGTCCTTCCCCAGTGAAGTCACCTTCTCAGCTGGAGGACAAGGAGGAAGGGTCACACCAGCCCCCTTCAATACGCTGAGGGGAAGCATTCCCCATGGGGGTATCACAAAATCCCAGCAGAGCCCTCAGGATCTCCAGCCTCCCACATCCCTCCCACCCCTCTGGTGCCTCGAGGGTGACAGGGGATGGCTGAGGACAGCTATCACCACAAGGGAGGTGACACAGCAGGGGATACAATGCAGATAAAGCCCTTCGCCCAGGAGTATATCCAAGAGGACCCATCCCTGAAGGCCCTCTGTACCTACAATCCCTTCTCTGATCCAAACCCCACTCCCAGCCTCTCTGCATGCCCCAGGGTTCCTGCACAGAGCCCAGCCCCATGGGCTCATGCCACCCTGCAGGGCCATGCCTCCCTGAGGTAAGCACGCACTGCCCACTTGCCACCTTACCAAAGTAGACCCTCTTGCCACAGCGCGGGCACATGTTGGGCTCCCCGGTGAAGGTGGTGACACTGGAGGCTGGAAGAGAAGAGGACACATGCTGGGCAAGTGGGGGGACATCTCAGCCAGGACACACCGGGGTGGGGGGGACCCCACACACAAACCCTGCAGCCCACACCGTCACCAAACACAGTGGCTCTGCACTGGCTGCCCAGCATGGCAAAGGGCCAAGCTGCCTGTCCTGCCCTGCCCCTCACCTTTGCTGGGTCCCTTGGGAGGTGCAGCATTCACCTTCCTCTCCTCCACCTTCACTGGGTGCTCGATGGGTCCTGGAGCAGTCTGCCCCTCGATCTGTGGCTTGTCGTAGATGTAAGAGCCGGCCCCGCCGATGTTCACACCTGCAGAGGGGCACAGAGAGGCCTGGGAGCCCTTGGGGTCTCCATCGTCCCCCCAGCCCCCTGTCCCTCCTCCCCCAGCCCTGCTGAGTCAGGGGCCACTGCTGCACTCCAGCCCTGGCTTGCTTTATCCTGACCCAAGCTTTCTCCAGCCACATCTGGGATAGGAGACTAACTCCACCTTCTGTTTGAATGGGAATTTGTTTTTTTAAATGTTAAAAAAAAAAAAAGGGCAGCTGTCAGAATAGATTCCTTCCTCCCTCCTTCCTTCCCTCCAGCAGCTCTTCTCTCCCTCTGCATAAGCAGACAGCAGGCCTAGGACTGCAATTTCCTGGCTTGATGCTCAGCTCATGCTAGCCTGGCTTCTGGGATGTTGGGGGGCCACCAGTGAGGGGAGCCGGCCCCTCCTGCAGCCCCAAGCACAGCACCACAGGCAGCGGGGACACGGACATACCTTTGGGGCCGAACAGTGTGGCATAACAGGGCTTGTGGCAGAAGGGCTTCCCATCGTGCTGGGGAGAGAGGGCAGTGTTAGGATGCTGAGCGGTGGCCATGGTTCCCTCAGCAGCACCTTCATCCTCTGGCATTCAGAGACCACCGTGGCCGTGCCGGCACCCTAAAATGCACCCAGTTTTGGGTCTGCAGCACCAGCCTAACCCAGCCTGAGCACTCACTCGGGGGTTACGCCTGCATCAAGCACTCGGGCTGCTGGGCACAGGTCGTGCCCCGGGGCTGGAGCACCAGTGGCCACGGCCAGCAAGGCATGGCCTCAGCCCTCAGCACGCTGTGCACAGCCGGGCCACTCGCAGTGCTCAGAGCACCGTGGGAGCTCAGCTTCGCCTTTCCCTCACCTTGGCCCAAGATCAGAGGCCCTGCACGGGCTCTGGTCCAGCCCAGCTGCTATCGACCCCACTATCGTCTGGGGTGATTATCACAGGAAGGCAGGAGACAGGCGATAAGCCCCAGAACTCCCCGTTTCTCATGGGCCAGCTGGAACCCAGTCCAAGAGAAAAGAAAGAGTGTTTGTGGCTGGAGCAGGGGCCCAGCAGGGCTGCCAAACACACTGCCCTGGGTAGAAAACCCACTGGGAGCCCGTGCTCAGGCAGGATCCCACCCACCCCATTGTCTGCTCGGCCCCTCTCTGCACCTCAGCCCTGCTCCTGCCCTCCATCCCTCTGCTGCAAGGCAAGGACTCCTTGCCCACGAAGGGCAGGCAGGGTGGCAGATGAGCAGAGGTGCCGTGCCAAAAGCGAGGGCCAGCACAGCCGGAGGTAAGGCTGAGGGAGGGAGGGAGAAGATTCTGGGCTGGCCAAAGGCAGCTGCAAAATATTGCAAGGCATAATTATGAGCGTGCTCACAGTGTTGCCATGCCAGAGGGGAGAGTAAACATTTAACTGGTCTCCCCGCGACACCTTTCCAACCTAGCCTCCTCAAAAGGAGGGAGAAAAAGCAGGGAAGGGCCAAATCTGCTGTCGGCAGAGTCCGTGGGGCTTGGCTGCCATCCCCTATGGGAACAGAATCCAACCTTATATGGAGAAGCAGCAAATCTTCTGGGCTTAACCCGGTCTGTAGCACAGATCCACCTCACTGGCAGGACAGGCCCCACTTCCCCACGGGCTGGGGGCCACCAGCACGGCTGTCCCTGCTGGTGCCCAGCTGTGCTGCCTGCTAGAGCCAAGCTAAGGAGCTGGTGACACTGTGGAATGACAGGTGCTGTGCAACCCCCGGCGCCGCGTGTCATGCAGGGACACTGCACAGGAGAAATGCAGTTGCTCCTAAGCCTGAGCAGCTGCAACCAGCAGCACGGCGCCTTCACACTCCCAAGTGCAGGGAGGGGCAGTGGCACCACGCTCCAGCAAAAGCTCTGAGGCACGGAGAGCATCGGCGAGCTCTCGCTGCCGTGGCAAGCCCGGCATTCCCTGTTTGGGATGGTTTCAGCCACAGGTCAGTGCAGGCTCTCAGCACACACAAAGCCTGGGCATTGCCCAAACAAGTCTGCCCCGTGCATGGAGCTTCAAGTGCTTACCGGGGCATGCCAAGCCCCACCACAGCTGCCTGGGAGCCCAGGGTGACAGAGCAGGGTTACCACATGTGGTGCCAGCACCACTCTGTGGCTTGCCCAGGGCTGTGCACCAGAGCAGCCTGAGTTGCAGCAGCAGCGTTGGAAGCCACAGTGTGTTCTCCTGGGCTCAGCAGGGACAGCGCCTCCACATGGCGTCAGATATCTGCCCCAGCCCTGGCTTTGGGATTTTATCCCACCAGGCCCCCCCGAGTGCCAGCACAGCTCCCGCCCTGCCCGCCCTGGCAGCTCTTACCTCGGCATGCCCACCCGGGGTCAGGGTCTTGTTGCAGCGCTCACACTTCAGGCAGAACTTGTGCCAGTCCTTGCCCAGGGAAGACACCTTCTCAGCTGCAGGGGACACGAGAGAGGGGTGAGCCACTGCCCAGCACCCGCTGAAGCCCCGGGGGAAGCCAGGCTGTGGGAACCGGGGGGGGCTGTGCCGGAGAGGGGCTGCACTCACTCAAGAGGGGCTGCTCACACTGTGCACGTCAGCCACGCTGCAGGAAACAGGAGCCACTGTGCTGCAGGCCCCAGGACCCTGCAGCCCCGTGGGACGTGGGCACAACCCCCCCAGTCTCTGTATGAAGAAGATTAACCCTGTCCCAGCTGGAAGCAGGACACCACCCAGCTGCCGTCCCACAGCCGCGCTTTCCCACGCGCCAGTCCAGCAACAGTAGCTTTTTCTTTCCTACTCCCCGTGTCTATTTTTACCCACCACATTACCCGGGATGACTTCACTCCCATTCAAATATTTGGCGTTTCCATGCCCACCCCGCCCTTGCAGTCACAGTCCCCCCACGCACACTCAGCCTCTCCCCGGGGAGCCTCAGCCGCAGCTCCAGAGATGCTCCCAGGAGGAGAGGATGGCAGACGGCCTCCACTGCCACGCAGGATGGACTTGTGGCCTGGAAAACACCTGTCCCCATGCCCCCAGCCCGGGAACAGGCACCACATGCGGATGGGTGCACGGCCACCGTCCTTGCATGGCCACGAACCTGCCGAGCAACTCGCTGCCAGCGCTGAAAACAGTGTCAAAACACCAGCGGACAAATTCAGGGAAGGCAAATGCTTTGAGATTGGTTGTATGAATACAAATACAATCCTTCCATCTGGCCCTGAGCTGTAGATCTCCAGGAGCACCCTGGGAGGCAGCACAGGCTGCCAGCGCTCCTCTTGCATCCCCAGCCTTGCACCACCCCTTCTCCCTCCCAGCTCCTGGGCGGTCGCGGGCTGCCTTGTGCCCCCCACGGATTCCTGCTGGCCCTCCCTCTGCCCTGCACATGTGCAGAGACAGCTGGAAAACAATGTGAGCCCGTTAAAGCCACCGTAAAACTAAATCAGGAGAGCCAAATAAAATATTTAACAAGCAAATAAAGTGCAACCAGAGCTGGCTGCACTCCATGAGAAGAGCTCCTCCGCGATGTCGGGTTTCCCCCTGAGGACCTCAACAAATGTCACCTGTTTCCATCCAGTCGAGATGGGGGTCCAGAGCTCCCCAAAGGGCAGGTCCTGGCTTCTAGAGCCACCCTCCTCCCAAGGCAAACAGCTGCATCCGGGGCACGTCACAAGGCCAAGATAAGCTGAAACAATGCCATCATCACCCAGAAATTCCATCCCAGTGCAAAGCCGGTGGTGGGAGGGAGGGGCAGTGTGATGGGGCAGAGCCAGAGCCATTGTACCACAGGGAACTCCCAAAAGCACCCCTAAGCAAGCACACGGGAGATGGACTCTGGGGACTTGCATCAGTTGGAAGAAACTCCAAATCCACCTTCTGCTGATGACACGCAGGCTGTTGAACCAAACCCAGGCAGGAGCAGAGTGCATAGTGAAGGAATGGCCCACCAGAGCCTGGGATCCGGCCTGCCTGCCCAAAGTTGCCAGGGCTAATCCCTGCTGGCTCCAAGCCCAGGGGCTCAAGAGGGCCCGAGCCTCCCCAGCCCCACACAGAAGGTAGGACATGAGGAAGAGGCCAGAGCTGCCCTCCTTTTCCTCTGTAGCCTTCATCTGCCTCTGGGAGCGGAGAATCAGCTGCAGGGTGAATAGCCCCCAGGCCCCCCAGACCCAGGGATTCTCCAAAACTAAGGGAATACGGAGGTCCCAGCATCCCGCTGCCCTGGGGCCATTGCAGGAGCTCGGCATCCTCCCAGCCCTCCCTCCAGGAAGGTTCCTCCCCGGGGTGACCAGGGAGGGAAACCGAGCGTGATGGGCTGAAAGCCGAGCCAGGGGCTCGGGGCCAAAGAACCACTCGGCTTTGTCACAGTGGATGCACACACGGCCAGCCCGAGCTCCCCCCCTGCCCCGGCCCAGCGCCGCCACGGCCACGGCTACAAAGAAGGAGGAAGCTCCCGGCGGATGTTTTCCAGAGGCCATGGCAATTATAGCTGGCCACAGCCCCCACCAGCTCCTTCCTGCTCCCGCGATACAAAACGCTCCCCCAGTGAGTGACCCCACCCCAAAAATAATATTTCAGCAGATGGAATATTTCAGCCAGACCCTGGCTCCTCCCTGCCAGATGTACCCCCCCGCCGATGCATCCCTGAGCCACGCAGAGCAAGAGGGATCTCCGGGCACGCACAGCCCGTGGCAGGGGACGGGGCGGGAGGGAGCACTCGGAGCACCGGGACAGCCCGGGAACCACGGGAGCTCCCTCGCCTCCAGATGGAAATGCCGCCCAGAAGGCGGCCGGGCATCCTCTGCCTGCAAACAAGGATTCCCGGGGGATGCACCCGGGACCGGCACAGCCGGGATGGCTTTGCAGAAGGCATTGTTTGCAGCGAGCAGAGGAAGCCGCTTGGAGCCACCCCGGCCCATTTCCAGGGCAGCAGCCTGCGGCCACACCATCCCATAAATCAGTGCGGAGGGAAGGGACCAGCGCCCAGATTTCCTGTCACTCGGCCACAGCTGCTCTGCTGTTGCATCAGCTCCAGAGGAAAAGGCTCTGGCCACATCCTCCTGCCGCCGGGGGAGCCCCGGGGGTCACCCAGCATCGGCGTGCGGGAGCAGCCGGGGCCGGCAGCGCGGGCTCGCAGCGCGGCTCGGCACAGAGCAGACGTGTCACTGCCGCCAGCCCTGCCACCAAAGCCGAGCCCCGTGCAGACGTGTCACTGCCGCCAGCCCTGCCACCAAAGCCGAGCCCCGTGCAGACGTGTCACTGCCGCCAGCCCTGCCACCAAAGCCGAGCCCCGTGCAGACGTGTCACTGCCGCCAGCCCTGCCACCAAAGCCGAGCCCCGTGCCCTCCCGGCGGACATCGCCCGCACACATCCTGCTCTGGCCCCCGAATTCCTCCTCACACACTCGGCCCTGCAGCCAGCCCAACTTAAACCAGCTGGGCAGCACCCCCTGGAAGGGCAGGGTTAAGGGTGCTTCACTGCAGGAATTTGGGCTCTACCACATGTGTGTGGCTCAGGGGTTTCTCATCCCTGGGGTGCCCACGGATGAGAAACCTCTCCCCAGAGGAAACAGCCCCGAGGAAAGGTTGAGGCACAGCCGCAGGACATAGCTGTGGGGTGGGTTTGCTCCGTGCAGGGGATGCAGCCCACATTGCCGAGGGACGCCAGAGGCCAGGAGCAGGCAGGCAGCTGAGGCGGTGCCAAGGCAGATTGATCCCATGGCTCCACAGCAGCCCCGCCCCAGAGACAACGCAGCTCAGCCCTTAATTACCCGCCGTGCCCAGACAGAGCAGCTGGCACAGGCCAGAGGTGGGCGCATCTTCTCGGGATGGGAAGAGAGCATCCCTCCTCCCAGTTTCTGTGCTGCCGGCCGCACCGAGCCAGCCCCAGGCCCTCGTACAGGTATTTCCACCGCCTGACGTCAGTGCTGCTCCCAGGCGGAGGCTTATTCAGCAAAGGAGCCATAACTGCAGCTGCGTCTCTGCAAAGGGCTGTGCCCCATCCGTGCTACCAGAGCCCTGGCAGGGTACGGGGAAGGGCTGACAAAGCCCAGTCTGGCAGTAAGGATGCCAAATCCCCACAGGGATCCAGAGACAGGCATCCCTGGCAGAGAGGGATGCTGTCAGACTGATTGTAGATTCACTTCAGAGCAGTTGCAGACACAAAGGAATGAAGAAAGAAAAGTGCAAGGAGAAGGAGCCTGGTAAACGGCTGGAAACAAAGCCAAGAGCCATGAGCCAGCAGCCTCATCTCCTCCCCAGTTCCTCACAAAGTGGCCAAGAGATGGAAAAGGTGGAAGGACAGGTTGAGGATTTCCTGCCCTTGCCATGCCGGGCCATATCCCAGCACACTGCCCTGCCCAGTGTCTGCACTGCCTTCCCGTGCCCCTCAGCCCATCCCCAGCCCTGCCCTCCTCAGGCACAGCTCCTCTCCCCCATCCCACAGCCGCTGCTGATGCTTACACCGCACCCTGATTTGTGGCCAAACATATATTTAGCTCTCCTGCAGCAAGGCAAGGGAAGGCAGCCCTCCAGCTTGCTGGGCTCCCTCCAAGTGTGCAACAAAGCCAGCTCAGTACAGCCTTGCTGCAGAGTGCAGCCAGGGGGAAGAGGGAATATCCTGGGGGGGCTCCCACTTCCAGCCAAGGGGAGGAACAAGGTCTTCCCTGGGGTCCAAGCACCCAGGTGCAAGAGAAGGTTGTTCAGCTTCCAGCCACAGCACTGGAAATGCTCGAACCAAATGTTCAATTTGGTGCACAGCACTGCTCCCATCCAGCCTGCTGCTCCCTGCCTCTCCTCTGACAGAGCCTCACCTACTGCAGGCACTTCCCTGGCCAGGAGCATCCAGTCTCCCGCTCTGGTTGGCAGGGCAGCCTCCAGCAAGTCCCTCGCTGTTTTCCACAGAGCTTCATCAAGCAGCATGTGAATGGGACGCGTTTGAGGTTGGACAGCTTGGCTGTGTCTGTGCTGGGAGAGGATCAGCGGTGTTTCCAGCCAGGCACTGGGTCCAGCTAGGGCTGAGCCCAAGGAATCTGCTGCTTTCCATACAGCCCTGCATGTGAGGCATGGCAGGCAGGACCCCAGGGTGGGCAGGGGATGCAGCCCACACTGCCAAGGACATCACCATAAAAATTGGAGGCCCACCTGCAGCCCTCCCTTCGCTCACCACACAGCCAGGAGCAGAGCGGCCACTGAGAGCCAGGCACAGGCAAACACACACCAAACCATTCCCTGGTTGGTTCAGAGCACAGTGTTCCTTCCCTCTGCACATTGAGATGTCATTTCTGGCAGGCAGGGAGAATAAGACAGTTTCCTGGCCCGTTTCAGCAAGATCAGGATTCTGGGACATGCTGGAGCAGCCAAGCTTGTCAAAGCACCCTTCCTGTCTCATGGCTCCTCACCTCCCCACCCTGCTGGCCCTCCATAGCTCCAGGCAGGGCTTGGCCCAGGGCTGAGGATGCTCAGGGGCTGCAGCACTGGGGTACCCCATGGTGGGACAGCTCTCCCCATCCTCATTCCAGGACCCATCTCCCACCATCACCTCCCTGGTAGCATCAGGGCCCTTGGCAATGTGTACCACCAAACCAGAAGTGGCACCACAGCTCATGCTCCAGGCTCTGTGTTTGATTGCAACACTGCTGTGACAGATTTTCCATTATTCCATTACTTCTTGCTTGGGTGTTCCTGCTCCGCCTTTCCCTCCCTTTCTTTTCCAGTCCCATCACCTCACTTCTCCCCATCCCTGTGCTCTTGGCAGGGACCAGAGGGAGGATGGGAACATGAGGATCTCTGTCTGCCAAGAAGGTGGGACACGAGTGCCGGACTCTATAATCCAGACACCAAACTGAGTCAACCAGGACCGGCCCTGGGTTTGCAGAGGGCTGTCTGCCAGCTCCAAGCCTCCAGCACCCACGGCCCCAGGAGCAGCACTGCTCCCCACTGCTGGCAATGCCAGCACCACACTGCCAGGAGACCCAGCAAAGCCCAGGACACAAGAGCAAGGGGACCCAGCCCTCAAACCGCCCTGTTCTGCACTCCCACAAACTATTTTCTGCAGCCCGTGCTTTTTTCCTGAGGTAAAAACTGATGCTCATCAGCCCATTATTCTTCAGCTTCCCACAGAGGCGTCCCTCCCATCGGCAGGGCTCTGCGTGGGGAGCGGGGAAGTGGAGCATCCTTAGTTACCATTCTGCAAGGTCCACTCACCCTCCCAGACCGGGGAGGAGGCACTTCCCAAGGAGCCCAGCCCACCCCGTGCCGGAGGGCCACGGCTGTGCCACCACGGCTGTGCTGCCACTGCACCGGCTGCGCCTGAAGAGCCGCTTCCTTTGTTAGGGAGGGCTGTAATGGAAATCCAGCCCTCCTGCCCCACCGTCTCTGCCTGGAGCCCAGCACACCAGTTACTTATTAATTGCAGAGTGCCTTCTGCAGCTTGAATTTCGCCGGGCGGCCCCGGCGGTGCCGTGCCCTGCAGGGAGAGCACCCCACACCTGGCTGCACCCCGTGTCCCCCTGCGCCCCAGCCTCCTCACGGAGGAGGTCTTCTCATGCCCGTGGCTCAGGCATCTGCTGCAGGCCCCTGGCAGCAGCTGGGCTTGGGCCTTCCTCGCTTCCCAGCTGGATGTGTCCGTGTCCTCAGTCCCCCTCTGGAATTCCACCGGCAAACCAACGCTGAAGAGCAGCTTTAAGCCTGGGGGGTACTGAGTGACTCGCACCTGCTTTCGTGACACCCCTTTCCAAACAAAGAGAGCAGCAGCCTCTCGCCAGCCCTCAC
The DNA here is from genome assembly GCF_050655825.1 of Lonchura striata. NCBI lineage: Eukaryota > Metazoa > Chordata > Aves > Passeriformes > Estrildidae > Lonchura > Lonchura striata. The sequence continues at coordinate 31,874,529 of NC_140710.1, read as the reverse complement.
ACTCCCCAGCACGTGCAACCAGCTCCCCAAAACCACGCGTGCTTGCTGCATCCCTGGGGCTTGTGCCTGCCTCGTGCTTGGGATGGGAAAACAGGAAATCCCCTGCTGCCGCAATCCCCCGCTGTTCTGGGAAGAAAGGATGGGAGGCGGAAAGGCTTGGCCAGGGCTCCCGGTGACCCTGCAAAACTCATTTAAGGCTTAGCAATGTGCAAGGGAGGTGGGGAAGTGCGTGACTCTTTGGCTGCGGGAGACTTTGGTCCCTCCGGAGCTTCCTGCCCGAAGTGATAGCCTAAAGCCAGCCCCGAGCCCAGCCCGCTGCCACCTGCCAGCGCGGGACGGGAGCTGGGCCCCCACCCGCCGGCTGCTCCTCCAGTCAAACATTTACTTCATCCAGCCAACCTCCCAAAGCAGGAAAGTTAGTCCCAACCGTTCCTGGAAACAATGTCACAGACTTCAACCACCTTTCAAAAAAAAAAAAAAAAAAAAAAAAAAAAGGAAAAAAGCCAAAAAACTATTTTTATATTTCCCTGTGCTTTTTAAAGGAAAAAAGCTCATTCTGTAGCTCAGGAAACGCCCACATCCTCCTGACTGCGCAGGGAGGAGCCCATTGGATTTTTCCAGGGAGCATGAAGCAACAGGCATGCTGGAAATGAGTTTTCCATCGGTGCCCAGGAGTGCCGGCGCTGGGCAGCCGCTCCTGGTTGCGCGGGGCCGGGAACGGGAGCCGGCGGCATTTCTCACACATGACCCGCGGCTGCAATCCCAGGCATTCGGGCAGCCCGAGCTGCCAGCGCTCATTCAGCACAGCCACGGAGGCTCCCGAACAAGCGGGGCTTTATGAATCACCTCCCCGCTAAGATTCGGACCGGCCCAGGAATTCAGGGGCGACACCAAACCCCGGACGTGGAGCTCCCATCGCCTTCCCACCGAACCACGCGGCCCACCGGGAGGAAAGCCCGGGATCCGCATCCCGGAAAGACGGCTCAGAATTTGCATGGAGCTGTTACGCATTGAATAAACGGACTCAGGTTTATTCTTCCAGAGCCTGGGCGGTTCCCCAAGGAAAAGCTCAAGGCATCAACAGGGACATGCTGCAGCCTATCTCAGCTCTAAGCACAGAGAAGTTTTTTGCTCCTGTTTCAGCTCACCACCACCTCCTCTCCCCAAGTCTCTCTCAGGGGCAGCAGTGGCAGTATTCCCTGCGGGAAGGTGCGGGAAGGGGGCTGGCACTGCCAGGCACCTGCCTCCAGGGCAGGGAGGGGGAGCCGCAGAGCAGCAGGGACCGGGACAGGGACCACTGCCCCTACAGAAAACCTCCCAGAGAGAGAGCAGCTGGGGCAGGGAGTACAGTCCTGTTCTCCCCCAGACCACATCCTCAGGAGACTCACAAGTCCCACAGGACATGGGGAGGAAAAAGAGCACGGAGACTGCTGTGTGTTGGTGCTTCTTCTCCTGGCACAGCCTGGCCTCCTCCGGCAAGGCAGGGGTCTCTGAGCCCAGCCCAGCCCGGACCCCCCACACAGGGCGGGCTCATCCCTGGAGCGAGAGGAACTCTGCCCCCGGGTCAGTGCCCAGCTGGCTGGGGAGGCACTATTTTCTGCTTAAAAAGGAAAAGATTCATACAAAGAAAGACGTCCAAGGGGCCAAGCCCTTCCCACCCACGCACAAATAGGTTTGTTTAAAGGAGGAAGACAGCAAATTTCTATTTTCCCGTGTTTACTTGGAGATGGCCGGAAAAGAATGAAAGCACCAATGCCTCCAATGTTCAAACATCATCAGGACCCTTTGGTATTTCTCCACCAAACAAACACGCTGAGGCAGCAGGGGCTGGACCCTGGAGCAGCGGGGGGAGATGGGCAGGGAGGGCTGTAGGGAGGCAGCACCAGGCCAGCTGGACCCTGTGGTCAGCAGGGCCCCGGGGGCCGCTCGGACTGAAGTTCTGGATCCATCCCTGAGCCATCCTGAGCTCGCAGTGCAGGCCCAAGGGTGCTCACCCAGGGGGTCAGGTCAGTGCCAGGAAGGCTGCGGGCTGGGCAGCTCCTCCGGGAGCATCACGGGGGCACCAAGGCCGAGGATCAGCCGCTGCTCCCAGCTCCCTGCGAGCCGGGCGGCGGCGCTCAGCCCGCGCTGCCTGACAGGAGACACGCCAGCGCCGCTTCCCAGAGATCCTGACCAGCCACAACCCCAAGCAGGGCCCTGGGAGACCTGCAGGGACTCGCCGCTGCCCTAACCCAGCCCAGGCGTGCTGAGTTCTGGATCTCCGAGCCCAGGAGCTGCCTTTGAAGAAGTCCCGTAGAAACCCCAAACCCTTAGTTAGCTCGCCCAGCTGGGAACAGCCCTCACGGGGCTGGCTGAGAGGCGAGACAGGGAGGGGTGAATGGCACACCTGAGGCCAGGTTTGCAGGGAATCAAAGAAACCGGCTTCGAGAAGGTTTTGTTTGCACCTGCCACTGCCAACTTCCCCACCCCAAGAGCTCCTCTGAATCACGGGAGCCCCATCCCAGTACCGGCCGTGTCGAGTGGGCTGCGTTCCCCTGACCCAAGCCAGCAGTACCGGGGACAGGAGCCACCCCACTTTCAGTACCCCAGGTGCGGGCACACACCCCAGCCAGGGCTCCCCACCGCCTGCTTCCCCCCTCAGCCCAGCAAGCCCGGGATCGCCCCCACCCTCTGTGCCGCCTGCCCCAGGGCCAGCCGGCAGCAGCCCTCAGCACAGCCCGGGGATGCAGAGCGGAGGGGCCGCGGGGAGAAGGAGCCGCTGCCGGGCGGGTCTCCGGGTGACCCCGCGGGAGCTGCGGCGGAGCGGACACCGGGGCGATGCATCCCGGCGGGACAAAAGGGGATGCGCCGGGGCTCGGGGAAGGGGAAGGCAGGGATGAGCGCCAGTTGTGGGCTGGGGGACCGGTTTGAGGTCCCGGGGATGCGTCTCGGCGCGGGAAGGGGATGCGGGGCCGGGCCCCGGGGATGCGCTCACCGAAGTACACGGTCTTGTCGCACTTGGGGCACTTGGATGCCATGGCGGGAGAGCGGAGCCGAGCCGAGCCGTGCAGTGTCGAGCCGTGCTGTGATGTGCCGCGCCGTGCGCCCCGCTCCGCCCGGCCCCCGCCCACCGCCGCCCGGGGGGAGCCGGGGCGGGGCTGCCGCCGAGCGGCGGCCGGCTCGGTACGGCCCGGTACGGCCCGGCTCCAGCCCGGCGCAGCAGGTGCCCGGTCCCTGCGGCGGAGAGAACGCTCCCTGCCCTGTCTCCCATCCCCAAACACCAAAGTCGGGACGCGAGCGCTCCCGACTTCCCTTGCCTGGGAAAAAACCTCTATAATAAACAGGTTGTAGTTGAGCGACGCGACTTGTGGGTTTTTACCCAAAGAACCCCCGGCCGGGAGCCTCCCCGGCTGAGTCCGTCCAGCAGGCGCCCCCGGGACATGAGTGGGGGGTGGCGGTCCCGGCCAGACGCCGCAGAGGGGCTCGGGCATCTCCCATCCCCCGCGGGAGCGCGCAGCCCGTCCCCGCCCCAGCCCCGCTCGCTGCCCCGCTCCAGCGCCCGCATCCCGCGGCTCCCGGCGCCATTCCGCTCCGTTGCCATGGAAACTCCCATCTCAAAAACCCCTCCGGCTGCAAAGGGATGCTCAGGGAGCCGTGAAGCCGCGGCGAGGATACCCGAGGAGCCAGGATGCCATGGCGGGGCAGGGGAGCCCCTCTGTGCCCCGCGGCCGGGCTGTGGTGGGCGCAGGGCGGGGGGTGGCAGGGGTGGTGACAGGGGCGCAGGGCCCGTGGCCGGGGAGCTGCCGTGTTGGTAAACAGGACATCTGCCGCGCCGCCAGCGCAGCCCTGCATTATTCATCAGCCGGCAGCCTGGCTCTGCTCCGCCGCCATTGTCACAGAATTCCTTTCTCTGCCGGCAGCTGGTGCAGCTGCCAAGGGCCCGCCCGGCCCCGGCGCACGGGCAGCCTTGGGAAGGGAACCCGGGGCTCCGGGATGGGACAGGGTGACCCTGCCGGCGAGTACGAGGGGCCGGGGATGCCCCACTGCGGGTTTCTCCGCAGCCCGTGCACCCTGCTGGGTTGGAAGGCCCAGGCATCCCCGTCACTCCTCGGCCAGCTGCTGTCACAACAATGTGTGGCTTTGTGGCCGGCGGGGTCCCTGCGCGGGGGCAGGTGGCAGCGCTGCCTCCGGGGCGCCCCGGCCCCGCACGGCCCCGGGAGGGGCTCAGCCCTGCGTGTCCCACCGTGGAGCCAGTGTGTCCCAGCCAGGCCTGCAGGCACCGGGGCAGGGCAGGAGCTGGGGCTCTGTGGAGCTTTTGATTCCCAGAAGAGCAGCTGCCCGCTCCAGCATAGTCCCACGGCACTCCCGTGGGTCCCTCTGTGGTACCTGGTGTGTCTGCAGCCCTAAAGCACCCCACGGCAGCAGGCAGGTTGCCAGCACAGCATCCCTGTGCCTGCAGCATTCTCACGCACTGAGGGGACAGTGTGAAAAAGGTCTCCTGTCTAAATCCTCCATATTTCACATTCTGAGGCAGCCTCAGCTGGTGTCCCAGCCCTGGGGGAGGAAGAAGGCTGCATTCACCCTGTGGCCTGTTTGGGGAGGCCACAGGAGAAAGCCTGAGCTCTGCCACGCTGCAGAACCAGCACCCAGAAGGTGCCGGCCAAAGGATTTTCACACATAGAGGCTGGGGGGAATTAAGACAAATCACCTAAAGGTGTGAATCCCTGCCTGCAAATGCGCTAAATCCCAAGCGGATATGCTGGTTCGGGAGCAAAGTGGCTTTAGCTGGTCGTCTCTTAATCTTCCCCGATTTAGGCTCGGCACGCTCCTGCACGGAGGGCAGGGATGCCCCGGCGCCTCGGGGACAGGTGACTCGGGCTGCACAGGCTGAGCGAGCAGGGCTGGCCGAGCTGCTGTGGGGACAGCAGGGCCAGCGCTGGGCAGGCGACAGCGTGCTGCAGGGGGACACAGGAGGCGGGCAGGGGGCTGGTGGCACGTGAGGGACACCCCTGACCCCGCTGTGCCTCTCCCCAGACCGCACACGAACAATTTTCACCGAAGGATAGATTTTCCGTCAGAAATTGGAGGGCCCCATCCCTGCCCGAGGGCTGAACTGGAGTTTCCCCGGCAGCGGCTGACAAAGCCGCCTTTCAGCGGCCAGGGGAGGTCTCTGGCACGGGCCGTGCCCCCTGCAGCAGTGCCCGGAGATGTCCCAGCCGAGGGATGTCCCAGCGCTGGCACCGGTGGCGGGCAGTGACCCATTTTCCCCCGGTGGCGCCGGCCCCGCAGGATCTCTGGGCTGCTGAGGGCAGCAGCTCCCCGGCGGGCACAGCCCCTGGGGCACTGCCCGTGCATCCGCGCTGCTCGGCCGTGCCCGCAATTCCCGTGCCCGCAATTCCCCGCTCCGGGGCTGTGAGGGGCCTTTCCTCCCCAGTTTCCTCCGCGATAAAGCAGGACTTTAACCCAGCCACTTCCCTCGGGGAGCTGCGGGGAGTGCAGCAGGAGCCGCATGCCTGCAGCACCCGCTGTGCGGCTGGAGCTGCCCCCGAGGCTGAGAGCGGAGCTGGTGCCTGCAGCCCTTCCCCTGCCCCGGCAGGGCTGCGGGCCGGGGGTGCGAGCCGGGCTGGCCCTGGCCCTGGCCCGGGGATCTTCCACCGGGAGCCTGCAAAAGGCGCGAGGCTGGGACCTCTGCCCAGCGCAGGACAACCAGAGAGCTGTGCGCGGAGATGAAGGGAAAGTGAGGAATAAATAAGGAATAACTCCCTCCAGGCTGCCTCTCCTTTGGCTCACCTCTCTCCCCATCCCCGTGCTGACTCCCCTCAGCTCTTTATTCTTCATTCAGATAAAAAATACCACAAAAACTCATGGACCCAGACAGAGGTGTTCCTAAGGGGAGCTGGGGCTGGAAAGCCTTCCTCTGCTCTCATGTTTTCTGGCACCTAGGACTCCTTGGATTTGTTACAGGGCAAGAAGAGGTTGCGGGGGAAAAGAATAAAAGAGGTTATGGGAAAAACCCCTGCTGCTGGCTTGGTGTGCCCAAAGATCAGTGATCCCTGTGTGGCCTGCAGACCCTTGGCTGGTGCACCATGTGCAGCCACATGCCCAGGGCCCTCTGTCCCTCATGACAAGGTCACCCCAGGGTGACACGCTGCAGCTTTCTCTTTTTTCCACCCCTGAAACTCCCATGTCCCAGACAGCCCACAACCAGGGGCTGGTGGTTAAGAGTGGCTGCTGCCCATGGCAAGTAACAGCCACTGCCCAAGGGCCACCCCAGCTATAACCAGTTTTGCCTCAGATCCTTGGGGTAGGCAGGAGTTTCATGGAAAAAAATAATTTGGCTCTTCTTCATGGGCTGGGAGCAGTTCCCTGTGATGGGATGCGACAGAAAGAGCCTTTCACAAAACCTGGCAAAACACTTCTTATTTCACTTATTCTCCACAGCCCTTCTGGATATGCAATGCTTGCCAGCGTGGATCTGGCTGCCCTACACAGTGAGCTGGGGCGGCATGGGAGGGCGAGCAGGGCAGCACCCTGCTGGAACAGGAGAAATCTGCCCCCAAAACGAGGAGCTTGGGGCTGGCTGGGGTGGGGGACAGCCCACACACCCAGCCTTGCTGCCGAAGGGTGGCCGCAGGGTCAGTGCACAGTTCGGGAAGGGAGCACGGGGACTTAGGAAGGATTAGCAAGAGATGGGGAAGCTGGAGGATCAGAGGACGGGCATGCCGAGGGCTGGCAGGGGCTGGGGCTCATCAGGCAGCACATGCCACCGACCAGGGCTCATCAGGCAGCACATGCCACCGACCAGGGCTCGGCACGTCAGCGCCCGGCCCCGGCGCCCCAGCCCCGCAGCTCCAGCCATCCACTTGTCGCTCCTCTCCTTTAAAAGGCATCCGAGCCCCTGCCGGTATCGGGCAGGGCTGATAGCGCTGTCACGCCGGCGATAAGCAGGTTTACAGGTTTTGTCCTTGCCATCTGGAATGGATGTCCCCATTGTCCCCGTGCCTGCTTCCCGAGGGGACCCCAGCAGGCTGCACGCAGATGCCGAGGATGCAGACGCTCGGTGTGAACCCCCGTGGGGCAGGCGTGATCCTTCCGTGCAGTGGGATCAAGCAAAGGCAGGAAAGCAGCTGGAGAGACCTGAGCACAGCTCTCAAACCCCGTCAGAGCCATGGTGGGACTGCAGAGAGCGGCCGGGGTGGGGATGGCTGGCACCGGTGGCTCTCCTTCAGGTTTTCCAGGGAAACAAAGGGTGTCCCAAGGAACGGGCTGTACTCAGACCCAGGCTGCAGTGGCAAAGTTCAGCTCAGGGCAATTGGTCATTAAGCCCTCCCAGTGCCACGGGGCCCCCCTGGACGTGCTATGGCCAAAGGTCGGGCTGGCCATGGCGCAATGTGGCTCTGAGGGCCAGCACAGCAGCAGGAGGAGTGTGCCCAGTGGCTGCTCAGGTTTCATGTGTCTGTGCCCCACATGCACACCACCTCCAGGACACTCTCAGCCCCTGGGGTAGGGAAGGGACTGGACACACATAATCCAGCACCTCATGAGTGCTGCAATGTCCCCACGGCACCATCTTCTCTTTCTCCATCAGCATCACCCACCCACTAGGATGCATTTGGCCTCGGTTCCCACCAGACATGGGCATCTTCCTGGCATCAAGGGAAACCCAGCTTGGCTCCTCACCCACAAGCTCCACACGTTCACCTCCCTCCTGTCCTGTTTGGGGGCAGCCAGAGCACAGGCAGGGGGAACAAACTAACTCCTGCTCAGATGGAAAATCTCTGAAGGAGCACAACTTGGCTAAAACCCTCCAGCCAGAACCTGTAAATCTGCTCCTTGTGACGCTGCCAGCATCCCACGAAGCACTGGATCCAGGTGGAGAGTCCCCTTGCAGGAGGGAAGGGAGGAAACTGTCTGCAGAAAGATGCTGAATTTATGTTATTCATTCTCATCCCAGGAATGCGGTGAATGAACTTGCAAAGCTCAGGGCAGGAATCAAGTGTGCTTCAACCCTGACCTGCCCTGACTTTCTTCCAGGTTGAAGAAGAGGTGGAGACAAGCCCCAGCCCCATAACCCATCTGAATTTACTGTGTGTCTTTTCTTGAGGCTGCTTTCCTCTCCTGCACGGGTGAAATGTAATTGCCAGAGACCAAGTCTTCCACCAGGTTTTGAAGTTGCTCAAGCAGAGCAAAACCCTTCTGTCAGTTCCCAGGGAGGGAAGCGAGGGCAGGGGGGACAGGGGGGCGTGGGACACCCCAGCCTCCTCCCTTGGGAAGGGCCATAAACATCACCCACACTCCAGACATGTTCATATTCTGAAGACAGGGATCACGGCAGATCCCATCACTGTTGGCTGTTGCAGGCTCACCTTGAAAGACACTGACTACATTAACAGGAAAAACCCCAAACAAACCCTCTCTCACCAGCTAGAGAGGGCTGTCATGCCTCAACTTGCTTTTCTGCAGTGATCTTTCCTTTCTCCCTCTAATGCTGCTGCCAAAGCTTATTTGGGTTAATGGTGTTTTCAAGTCTGTGCCCTCCTGATGGATTAAGGAAAATAGAAAAGATTCAAGGTCCAGTTTCTGTAAATGAGTCAAATTCTTTCCTTCTCCTCACAGTCAAAATCTGCCAGTTTTTATCTGTGCTCTTCCCACAAATCCCCCAGCATGCTGGCCACACCTCCTGTGCCACTACTCATCCCATGCCCCCTCCTCACGTGGCAGTGGACAGCAGCTCCACCACGATGCAATCCCACCATCCCAAAGAGCCTCTCCAGCTTCCCAAGGTCTGGCTTGTGTAACACTTGCACAGAGAACCAGAGCCCGCAGCAGAGCTGGCACCGGCTCCAAATTTCCATTTCAAAAGAAAATTTCAGCGTGTATTTTGTTTTATAACTCTCCAATAGTGTCCCAGTTACAGCCCTCCTCCCACAGCAGGAATGCCAGGTTCAGAATTGTTAGTTTTGGTCATACTTTGCCTTTTTTCATTTTGTTTCATCAGTGCTGTTATAGTCAGGACGCTACCTTCATGTTCCAGCAGCAAAAGCATACGTCACAGAGAGCTGCTACTGACAAGCTGGTAAAATGCAACGTAAAAAAGTGCCCCCAAAATACCAAAGTTAACTTTAAAAAAAAATTAAATCTGTAACAAAAGCATTCTGGCATAAAATATTGTAGGAATGTTTGGATTTCTGTTTTGTTTTTTAAATACTTTTCTGAGCAGCTTCCTGGTTCTTTTTAAGCCTGCAAAATTGCAAGCATGGCACTGAGTCTGGAGGTCAGCATGCTCCATCCATGTGAGCACAGCCCTCTCCCAGGGATCACAGCTGAGCCTGTGACATCTCTGCTCCCACGTCTGCATGGCAGAGAGGGGAGTGAAGGATTGGGATGTGAGGGACACACAGCTAAGGGAAAGTACCCAAATGCATGTGGCAAAACTTATTACATCCCAACAAACCTGGCCTGCTTTGGGTGGGCAAGCACTTCCCAGCTCCAGGCTCTCCTCCCCCTACAATCTCAGGGGCTCTTTAGGAGGTGGGAAGCAAGAGGAAGAAGAGACCTGGAAAATGGGGCATTGTCCCAGCTGTAGGAACATTGCTCTATTTTGACAAGGCTCTAGAACAGGAGGGCAAATAACCAAAGGCAATTCCAGCACAGGAATGTGAATACAAAGGAGAAGTCAGCACAGGAGACTGTGATGGCAGCAGCTTAAGGGAGTGACACCTGGGCTTGGACAGGTCAGTACCTGGACCAGCATTTTCCTTCAGTGGCTGAAGGGATATTCCAGCTTCTCCTCCCAAACTGCTACAAACATAAGCCAGTGAAACAAACACATGGCAGTGGAGACTGCTACTGCACGCCAGAAAACAGCATCTCTATTGGAGGACACGCAAGGGTCCTTCAAAGTTAGGGCAGCACAGGACGTGCTCTCTCTCCTTGCCTGGACTCGTTCCCGGAGCAATCTCTGGAGCCGCTCCAAGAAAGCTTTTAAGTTGTTGGAAACCGCAGGGCTGGCACCCCCAAGCGGTTCTCGTAGTCCCGGTGCAGCCGGAGCCGCCTCGAGAGCTCATCCCCATCGCTGGGATCCTCAGCACAGCAGCAGCCCCGGCACCCCCCAGCCCCAGGCACAGCAGGGACCAACTCACACACGGAGTTTTCCAACGCGACGTGTTCAGATTTCCTTTTGCTACAGGAAGGAATCCCCATGAGTCCTTGCCCCCAGAGAGACAGAAGTGTTACAAAACCCTCCTGCAGCCCGTCACGTAGAGAGGGTTAATCCTAAGGATTGATGGTGACAAAGTGAAACTGGCAATGGTCACCGGTGCTGCTCGAAGCCTGAAGGCTTTTGTACCCTTCCTGAGTAGCACATTCTTCAGGAATGGCTGTCCTGTCTCCTTTTTAAGTTGTGGACAGGAAACCCTGACCTGTAGCACAGGATACACTTAGACCTGCCAGGGTGCACAGCCCCTCACAGCCACAGAACAAATCTCACCACTCCTGAGCAGCAAATGAGAGCGAACACACAGCCCAGGCTGCTCATCTCGGAGGACAGAGCAACACAGAGCTCACAGCTGCCCACAGGTTGTGCTGCTGACCACCAGGGATGTCCCTCTGCCACATGCCACAGGCAGGCCCAGAGCAGCTGTGGACAAAGGGTTCATTCAGAAGCCCAGCCCCGCATCCGCTGCCAGTTGGAGGAGAAGGAGGAGGGAGGGAGACGCCTCTGAAACGTAAGGAAATACTTAAACTGCACAGGAGAGGAATCAAACCACGAGTGACTCGGACTCCTGCCCTGCATTGCTGGCACAGGGACCCTGGAGAGCAGAGCACAGCTCAGGGATGGGACGGAAGGCACAGAGCTGTGTGCCCCAGGCATGTGGAACCCGAGCGAGGGTGGCTGTTTCAGAAGAGACAAAAAGCAGATGTTTCACAAAAGCTCACTTTCCAGGTTTATTAAGTAAAGTTAACTGAATTGTTTTCATTTTGTGGGGATTCCTTTCCGTCTAACCCGGCGGGTTAAGAGAGTTGCACAGAATCACGGTTGGACTGTGATAACCCAAATACAACTTTGGCTCATCTCACCGCTGACACATATGGAATGACTTGGGGGTTATTACATGCTGTGTCTGCTTGAGGCAGGTACATGTACAGATCAGCACAAGTTGCAAATGATAGTTTACATCCTTTCAAAACCAAGCAGGGCATCCAGCAAATGCACTGCCGTGAGAAGACATATGAAAAAGAAATGATACAGACTTGCAAATACGTAAGAAGTTGAAGAGATTCAAGAAACCTCAAACACAAGAAATGCCAAGGGGGGGAAAAAACCACTTAAATTCAGACACAATGTGTTCAAATGAAAACTCAGCTGTAATTTAAAGTCCCTTCAAAATGGGAAACATACAGTAATGCAATTAAAGAGAAACCAGGTCTCATCCTGGGAAACGTGTCCAAAAGCACTGATGCACAAAACAGGTTCAGAGTTCTAAGCAAAATGTCCCTGGGCATTGGTGTACTTGACTCTTGGAGCCAGAGCAAAGCAATTCATTACACTTGCTGGGCCTACTGCTGGCTCTTGGTGGCCTAACAGCACATAGGATCCCAGATGTCACAGAGAAGGCAGCAAACTGCTGGTTACTGGGAGAAATGCAACGGGCCACATCTCCCAGAGAGCAACTAGAGTAAGGACACCTAATTCTGGCAGCCTGGCTCCACTGCACACAACATCAGTGTAATGTTCTGCAAGGTTCTTCAGTTCTTAGCTCACTCCTTTCTCAGCCTGAGTTGGTCTGTCTTGTGCATGAGCACAACTGGCTGTGCAAAATTATCCAAAAAACAGAAGGGACAGGACCAAAGAAAACTGGCTGAACCTGGGGCTGGCCTTCAGCTCCTATTCTCAAATATCAGTTAAAGATCGGAAATTTATCTACAAAAGAAATAATATAAATGAAATAAAAAAATGGCACCGTCCACAAAATTAAAAAAAAAGAGAAAAAAAAAGAAAAATCTTACAACACAGCCTCATAAAAATGGCTTTGCAACGAGAGCTCAGTCACAAAATGAAGGGTTCTAGCTCTTCGTACATCAGAAGAGGAAACAAAGCTAAAAAGTACTAGACCACATTCTCTTAATAAGTTAAACTTACTTTCCCTCCCCCTTCTACAAAAGGGGTAGAAGCCAAGGGAAAGGAGGCTACTACAAAAAAAAAAAAAAAGAAAAAAAAAGAAATAAAAATAAAAATAAAAATAAAAATAAAAATAAAAAAAGATAGGAGAGAAGGAGAGAGTGTGAGAGAGAGAGGGAGAGAGACAGAGAGAGAGGGAGAGAGCAGACTGTGGTCAGAGGCTCAGAGCAGGGCTGAGTTCCTTTTAAGGGTTTAAAAGATGCAAAACAGTTCCTCAAAAGTTCCCTCTCTTCAACAGTTAGCTCAATGCTGTAGCCATGGAAACTCAAGTAGATACTGGAGGAGAGATTGCAGGCAGATCCGCGGCGGGCGTTAATCCTCGATGATTATGGGCTCGTCATTCATGGGCTGGCGGAGCTGCACTGCCTGCATGGGCCGCAGGATAATCGGCTTGTAAGGGCGTCTGGCGGCTCGCTTGGCTTCCGAGGAGGAAAGCAGCTTGCGGATTTTCCTGCAGACAGCAAGGAAGAAAGGCACGGATTACAGAGGCACCACGGGCTGCTCTGCTTCTCCAAGGGAGAAGGGGCCCGCACACGCCTGGTGGGGTGGCTGACAATGCTTGCTTCTGCAATGTCTGCCCTGGAAAACTCAGATTTTCTGAAGAGGAAACTGCATTCTCTGCTCCAGAATCCTTCCCCTGCAGGGCAGAAGGCATTCTGGCCCAGCCTGGTAGGACCAGGGCCTCTTGCTGTGAATAGAACATGTGAAATAGTCAGGACAGCCGGTTTCCACACCACTCATTTATTCTGAATTAATTTTCATCAGTTGGATGTGCTGCAGGTAGCTCTGGGGAAGTTTACAAAGCCAAGTCAACACCAACAGGGTGTTTCCCCTTCTTGCTTCACCCACACTGTGTGTGCCCAACCCAGAGATAGGCAATATTCACATCTTGTATTTGGTTAACCTTGTATTTTGGGTTCACATCTTGTATTTGACTTCCCTATATGCACAAAACTGGCAACAAGTCCTATCAGATGCAGGAAGCTGTTTTCCATATGGAGAGAAAAACACACCAAAGCTTTAAAACTACCAAAATAAGAGACAAATACTGAATGATTGCTTGGTTCTTTTTGCTAATACTAGGCTCAGAGATAAAAAAAGGTATCACTATAAAACCCCATCCAAACCCAAAAATGCAGCAACAATGGAAAGTGTACTGTGTAATTAAAATGAGGAATTCTTTTATACAGAGGATGTTGTGGTAGTCAAAGGCACATAGAGATTAGAAAGAAAAGTAATAAATATTCACAAGAGCAGTCCACCAGTATCCACTATGAGTCTTCAGCTCAGGAACTGGGGAAACAGAAGGGTCTGATAAGGCAGCATCGCCTTCCCTCACAAGCTGCTGACAGAACAAGGTTTTGGCTGACCACAAGACAAGAAAGGAAGGGCTCTACAGCCCACATTTCAGCCACATATCCCCCAATTTCATTTAGAGAACATTGCTGGGGTCAAAACCCCCTTTTGTTGGTTGTGGTTCTGGTTGGTTTGGTTTATTTGTCAGTGGAAGAGAGCCCTTCTCACTGAGCTGATGCCTATCACTGTGCTATGATTTCTGCCTTTAAGATGTGATGGCTGCTGAAGAAAGTGGTCAAAATACCTCTCCTATCCTCAAACCCTTACCCTTAGCACCACCAGAACTGACAAACCATCAACTTCAGCTGCAGATTTTGAATCACTTCTTGTCAGATTTAGTCATCTCTTCATTTGTTTTTGTTCTCTTTTTTTTTTGCCCACCAAGCAGGACAAGCTGCTGCACTTACACAGACATGTTTTTTGTTTGCCCACTGTCCCCATTTCTCCAGCACCTTCTAAAACTAAAAGGCCACAGGGTGAGGAGAGGTGAAAACAAGCTGGCAAAGTGGTGGTGGGGGAGAGAAAAGAAAAATCTTGATATAATGACTTTTCCAAGATGTTTGACTGCAGTTGATCCACCTTCAGCCAGCAGAGCTCCTTGCAGCCAGCACCCGTGTGTGTTCCATTAGCCATGCTGCCAGCAGACACATCCTCCAGCACGCTAGATTCTGATCAGGTCACCCGCTGCCTCTGCTTGCATGAGTTCTAAATGCCAAGTTCCTTACTGGGAGCCTTCAATTCAAAAACTCCTTCCTTTCATTTGACCAACTTTTCAAACTGTACAGTTTTCCAGCACTGTTCTCAACAGAGCTACACAAAAAGGGGAGAGGGGGAGCGTGTAAAACTTCAGGGAAACCTACTTGCTGTGACTGCAAACACAGCCTGACCCTCAGCTGGAGGACGATATGCAGATATTGCAGCTAGATTGATTGCTACGGAGCCAACACAAAGCTCAAATTGTTTCAGAGCTCACAAACAAGTCTTACATTCCTGACACTGGAATGCAGCAGATGGTTCAGGGAAAAGTTAGAGGTGAAATGCCCGACAGAAAACCCGTGCCACTGACAATGCTCCATCGCTCAGGATTCCCTGCTCTTCACAGCCTGCCAAAAATCTCCTTTCACCACTCATCAGTCAGCTAAGCAGCATGGCTGTCAGACAAAGAAGCCTGGGTTGGTTTATTTTCCTTTTTTTTTCTCTCTCTAATTTTAAATGCAAGTGATAAGCTCTTACTGAGGTGATGTCTGTCACAGAATCACGATTTTCATTAGTTGTGCTGGCTGCTGCAGGACTAATCCTTCCTGCCTCTGTCAGTAGTTCTGTATGAGCAGAAGATTCTGTGTCTACAGTAAATTGTGGTCACAACCAACACCACACTGGATGAACATTGTTGTAGCTCTGTCCAGGTCAAAGGGCAAGACCTTGTACTGACACGCTGCCACCATACACCTGCTATATTTCATGTGCCTTGGATGGTGAAGATGTCAAGAAGAGCTCCCTAGATGAAGGATTATGAAGCAAGCCTTGAGCATCTAAGGAGTGCACATCCTGTATCTAAGGACTATATACTCTGAGTCCACAATGGCACATTAATCTGAGAGCTGCAACAGGATCCCAGTACCTCTTTACCAGAGTGACAAAAGTAAAAAGAAAACTGCTTCCCCTGAAAATTAAATCATTCTCTCACTTTATTTTCAATTTCATATGGAATTTCATATATAACTGCTTTCTTTCACAGCATCTTGCAGGCACAGAAAGGAGAAGGGAAAGACATAGTAAATACATGAGCTGGTGTGAAATGCACACAGTTGCATTAAAGGTATAATAGGAACAAGTCTGACCAGGAAATTCAGTTCACGTGTCTTCTGAGTTTCAACTAGGTGTTTCCTGCACTGAAAACTGATCATCCAATAGATCAGTAGTTACTAAGTTGAATGTTACTAGTATCACCTACTTTATAAAGCCTATCTTTGATACTAGGCCCACAGAATAGTTCCTTGACACTTGAAATGTTTTGCAGGTTAAGGAGAAGTTTGGAGATGCCAGGACTCTTGACTGTGACCTTTGTGCTGTACAAATGAAGACTCAGAGCAGTGCCAAATTTAGTAGTACAGAAAAGACCAAGCACTAAAACTCTCAACCTCCTCAGTTATTTGAACAGTTCAGACACCCAGTAATTCCCAGGTCCATCTCTGCAAGGGGAGGGAAAGGTAAGTGCTTCTCTGCTGTTGGGGCAGTGATAGTGCAAGTGTTGATAACGCCAGGCTTCAGACCAAGACAGAAGCCAGACAGCACCTCTGCTGTCAGAGGGCTGGAAAGCAGGGCTGCAGCTTTGCTCTGACCTTCCTCAAGGTTACCCAGGAGGGAGGCATCAAGTTCCTGGGAGGAAACCACACAAGCCAATTTCTCTGCCTTCTCATCACACCCAGAAGCAACACTCCCATCCAAGGAATACCAGTACTGGGAACTTTGCCTTAGGGATGGGATCACATAGCTTCTACCACTCTGTCAGCCGTTTGTAAACAGGCTGAAGTGAAACTCATACAAGGAAAGTTTCTTCTACTATTTTTATCCTGTGGGCAGACCAACAAGAAGAATTAGGACTAGCAGAAGCAGTATCACCAAAGGAGGAAGATGTACCACCAAAGGAGGACACTGTGGGGCTAAATCTCACTGCTACTGACGGCAAATTAAACCACTGAAAAATGAGTCAGCTCAGCCCATGGAAACCCTCTGTCACTCGCAGGTTTCAGGACCCAGACTCACGTGGAGATGTCTTGACGGGCAATGTGAGAGTTCAGCATGCAAGAGGACATGCAGAGCTCTCTGTGTAGGAGGCTCTGCTCCTCAGTGTCACCCATGAGCCAGGAGGGCCCTATCCTATCCCCGAGATGGGACCTCCGAGGGCAGTGATGGGTCTGAACCAGGTGAATTCCCACCTCAGTTTTCCTTCCCTTTACATCCTCTGGAGTAAGAACAAGCATCTGCTTTCTCTGGAATGTAAGTCCATTATTATTTCCCACCCTTTACCCACCTCAGCACTGGCTGTGGTCTCTGCACTCAGTTTGAAGCATCAGACCTGCTGACAAGATCCCCCTCTAGCCACACCACCAGCTGCAGCACCCACAAAACAACAGATATCCCCTTAAATCCTCCAAAACACCACGTTTCCTACCTGGTTTCTTCAGTGGCCATGTAAAAAACATCATCTGGTGCATCAATCCAGTTCATCCTCCTCCTTTTCACTGGAGGCATGGATCCACCACGAATTAATCGGACTTTTGTTGGGTATGATTTCCCATTGAGCAGCAAGTTTCGGCTTGGTCCCTAACGTGATACATAAAACAGCACAGTTATGGACTGCAACAAACCTGCAGCAACGTGTGCTAAGCACTCAAAGGAAAAGAGAATTAAAGTTTTTGTATGGCTTGCTGAGAGTTTAAGGTAAATACCTCCCCCTCTGGCCCAAGACTGAACACAGAATTCACACATAAGCAATTGTTCACAAGCAGTACAAGTCAGGCGCCTTCAATATGCAATAGGACAGCAATACCTCAGCGACAGGACAAATAATAAATGGAAGGCATTACCAATAATTTGTGGCTCATGTCTGAAAGATGACGTCAAGTTCAAAAGATTGAGCATCAAACTTAAGATTTCAGCCACTACCATAAATCTAGAGCAACTCTATTGATTTCAGAGAAGAAAGTCTAGCTACAGAGCAAATTGAATACAAAAATCAGAATTTACAGTTATTTTGGAGTACCAAACTTACCCGTATTCCTTTTGTTCTAGTGAGGTCAATATTTAACAAGGATAGTATAGAATTATATACATTGTTGAAAACAAATGTAGGACTACAAAGCTTAACAGCTTTCAGGATAAAACCCTTCTAGTATTGAACACCACAGATTTCCCGTAACAACACATTTGCTTTGCGAATCAACACAGGCATCATTTTCCAGACTCACAGTAAGCCCCTTACACTCAGCTGGAAAAATATGAGCTGTTATTAAGAGAGGTGCAGATGAAAGGGAGCAAAGTGTTAAGCTTCTCAAATGCAGCTGTCCTTGATCACTGAAGTCCAGTGCTGCTGCCCCTCTTCCTGCTGATCAGCACATTGAGAAATCCCACTGAAATCAGTAACACTGAACAGCTGGGAAAGATGCAAAATGAAGGCCCAGAAAATTTGATATGCATAAATTAAAGCTGGTCAGAAAACACCTTGGTATAGATTCAATTGTGGTATTTCACAGGCCATTGTCCAAGGCCAGACCAACTCCCCAGATGCACCAAGGCTTCCCCTTGTGCCCAAGGAATGGGAAACTGAGCATTTGTGTGAGAGATGTCTGCCCTGGGAGATGCACCTCAGAAAGAATGGTGGGGACATGGGGACTTCAAATCCTTTAGGGTCAGGTCATTGCAATAACTAACTGAATTTTAACATCTTGACTTAGGAAAGGAAGAATTCAGTCTAAAAACCAAGGGAAAAAACCCAACAAACCCCTGCATCTATCTCATTTTCCATCTGAGCAGAAAACAGAAAATGATAATTACTTATTTTTTGACCAGCCTTAATCAACTGCTCTAGCAAGATCTGCTTCCTGTAGAACATCAGGGCTTTAGAGCTAAGCAAACAAACCCCCACCTTCTAAAACCCTAAGGTTTTTAAAACTGCTGCATACAAGTGCAATAATTTCATTTCTTAGTTGCCCAGCTCTATGTTATACAAGACAGCTTCAGTACCACAGCAGACCACTGAAATACTTCAACAATTGCTTTCAGATTTGACATTTGTTAAGCAAAAGGTTTTCTGATGGCTTTTGTTTTTTTACCCCCTTCAGGTTTCTCCAAGAAAGTCCACTCATTAAGGTTACAGAGCATATTTTCTCCACATGATTCAAGATACACAGGAGAACAACTCCAGAAAAAGTTCTTGGAAATACCTAGAAAGGGCACTCTTGTGCTCCCAGGTTGCCTTTTCTCTACCTACATGGTGAAATCTATTTCAAATGATCCATCCTGAAATGAGAACCTTTAATTTTTCATTCACACGTGATTAGACAACCAGAAATCAATGCAGTTCTGGGAGTTTTACCCTAAAACACCTAAAAAGTAGTAAATCAGAGATTTCACCCTCTGCTCTGAGTTGGTTTATTCAGCAGACACAAACAAGTAGCCAGTCTTCTCAGTGACAGAGGATGACGCTGAATTCATGGAGGAATACAATTTACCACTTTGGATTGAGGAATAAACCAAAGGAATGATCTGTCATTCCAAGCAGCCTGGTACACCCAAGTTCTGGCCTCCCCTGAGGCCACTGCTCACTTCCCCAAACACTGTCAGGCTCAATAAAACCTGTGATCACTGTGCAGTGACCATCAGTCACACCTGCTGCTGGCTGACCTGTGTCACAGGGACCCTGCTGACACTAATGCATTGTGGCACTTAGCTAACAAAGCAAGCTCCACTTGATCAACATCAGAAGATCATTTTTTTGAGGGGGTGGGGAGGGGAATGCATGCTTGAAGTTGTTTCCCTTAAGCCATGTGCAAGGGGGAAAAGGGATGCACAGCCTTTGCACTGGCCCCTTCACAATTTAGTGAGAAAGCATTCTGCCAGAGACACATCCATCAGACTGGCTATTTGCTTCTGTCCTTTGATTAAACTCAGCACAATAGATGAAAGGCTACAAATAATTTTTACTCAAAAAAAAAAAAAAAAAAAAAAAAAGAATGTAAAATACAAGCATTCTCAGCAGGTAACTTGCACACCAACTTACTAAAAGAAAAAAAAAAAAAAGAAACTGTTTTCCAAAAAAACCCCTTCCATCATTTAAACCTTTCTCCTTCAGGGAAACACATTGCACCTAGAAACACATCCCAGAACTTTGCTGTAAGCAGCCACTCCGTTTCTGCATGAGCAGAAACAAAATGCTCTGTTCTCTGTTCAAAACAGGATCTCATTTACAGATATAAAGGTAGATAGATTTGAGGTTTAAATTGTATTTAACCACTAAGATGATTCAGATACCCCAAAATAATTTTTTTCCCTTTTCAATGATTTGGGAATTATGACCAGCTGCAAACAGCAAAGGTGGAAGTGAAGCACTATGGTTTAATGGGGTGTTCTATCTAGCGTGGGTTAATAATTCTTCTTTTCCCTGTTTTGGTTAAATGAACATTCTCTTACCATTTGTCTGGTTTGTCCGTGGTTAGGCAGACCTAACAAACAGGAAAGAGAATAGAGCTGGTAAGACCATTGCTTTTCCAAGACAGAAAAAAGTACAAAATCAAAACACACGCAGCTATGATTACAACTGTGTTGTTTTGCTAAGCCTGGAGTTGCCTACTGAACTGACTTCTGCCCTCCTAGAAAGGTGACTGAGAAAAGCTTCCTCGACAATGTGCTTTGGAGAGCAGAGGCCCCAAGTCACAAACACGTTCCACTCGCCCAGTCTCTTCTCCATTTACTCAAACCTTGCTTCACACTAGCACTAGAAGCACACCTCCTCTTTCATATCCCAGGCTTGCTGTGCATCTGGGAAAAATCTGACATTCTCTTTTTGTCTGAGGAATTTACTGACGTCAAGAAGGAGAAAGTGGAAGGCATTATTCACTGTCAAGGCAGCAACAAACAATCTTCCTTATCCTCCGTGGGTCCCCTGAGAACTCCTCAGCAGACATCAGCTACAAGCTGTTAGCAAACAGAGTGTATCTGCTGAACCTGCCACAAGTAAACACCTCTTCAGGCACAGAGCTCAGCCACAGCAGCCCTTTCCCAGGCACACACAGCACCAGGCACCACGGCTCGCTGCGACCAGGTGCTTTGCTGTGCTAGCAGGTACCCCCTCACACTGCCCTCAACTGTACTATGCACACACAGGAGCCTGCAGGACTCCCAAAGCTCCTGGGATCTGAGGGAAAAGAGTGTTGCTGCAAGGCAGCACGGCCTGGCACAGAATGGACTGGGACACCCAATAAAGCTGTTTGCTAGCACCGTTTGGTTTTACAAGATGCATGTTCACAGAAAACACCACTTCATTAGCATCTGTACACCAAACCAGCTTCCTCAGCCCCTTCTGGCTGAGAACCAAAATGTCAGTGCAGCAAATCAATGGGTTCTACAGGACAGGCATCAGCAAATGCTGTTGCTGTCTGCAAAAGGTCTCAGCATGAATTCTGCTTTCACAGTCATGGGATCTTTGAACATTCCTAGTGCTAGTGAGTTAGCTGGGATGAAAAGCTTTTTCAAGAAAGCAGCAAGAATGAACTTTCACAGCTCATGGTCTGTACACTCCAGCAGGTTCCTGGAGGTTCTCATTGGTAAAACCAAACACACTGTCCTTGCATCGAGTATAACGGGAAACACAGGGCACAATAGTGTCAGGAGTGAGGAGGGTGAAATGGGACATCTTCTGAGCATTGAGTATATCATGATATACCACATTAGAATCATCAGTTCATATCAAGGCTATTTTCCACCCTGTATAGATGTTAAGCTGTTAGCTACTTCAAATGGGAAGACACATGGCTTCAGTTCTTGCTGCATTTTTATGCCTAAGTATCCACAGAGATGAAGAAACAGCAGCCAAAAATATTTCCACCAAGACTGTAGGACAGATGTACCAAGCACCAGTAAAAAGGCCAGTAACAACCTCTGGATGTTGACAAACGCAGTGCAGACAACAGATAATAATTTGTTTTTACATGGGAGCTACCATGGCATCCAAAACACAGCTGTCAGCAGCTGTTTGGTATGGATGGACAAAGGGCTCCAAGGATGCTGGGAAACAGCACAGCCAGCAGGATGCAACCAGAATCTGTCAGCTTCAGAGCAAAGCTCCAGCACTTGTTACTTTCTTTTCCCTTCCATAACTGAAAGATTACGTTTTCTCCATTCACAGATACTCTGAGATGTAAATCAACTGATGCTAGTCCCTGGATTGAAGCCACATATTTTCTTTTAGCCACACTCCAGATCAGTTCTTTTCTTGTAGTAAGAACACCCTTGATGCCAGAAAAGACTGTCCTGATATGTGGCTGCTGCTGCAATGACTATTGCTGGATGTACAACAGAGAGTAAACAGTGCTATTTCCAAAAAACAGGATTAAACCAGAGTATTCCATGGTGAGAAGCTGAGGGATGCAGACTGAACAAAGGCTGAGCAGAACTGCTGCTTGCTCTGACCCCCAAAGCTTCTGAGCCCTCAAGCAGCACAGAAGCAGTGCTAACAACAGGAACACACCTCCCTCCCAAACTGCCAATTCTAGGATAAAGCTGCCCATGACAACTTTTTACTCCAGTAAAATAGGACACAAAACAAAGCTACAGCTTCAATGGAATTTATACCCTTGCTTTCACAGCAATAAGGTATCAATTAGCATATTAATATTGGTGAATTAATCCATGAATTTTCACTTTAGTCACACTTCAATAACTGAAGTCTGAAAGAATGAAACAGGCACTAAAATGACTTTATTCAGTTTGCAATTAAAAAAATATCACAATAAGAACATATGCAGCCAAAGCACTGATATTAAATGAGCAACCTCTATGCACCATCATCAGCAAAAAGTGGCAGAGAGTGGCAGCACATCTGTAACCCACTGAGGAACTGCTGACAAGTCAACAGGATCCATCTGGACAGGAGGAGACAATGGACTCTCACCCAAAAGGCTCTGTGTGAGAAAGGAAGCCTGTGAGACAGCACCTCTAAAAACTAAACCAATCCTGTGTCTGTGGGTGAGTGGTAGCACAGGCAGAGAACTCACCATGCCAGACTCACACCTGCTCCACGTGCCTGCTCCACTTCCACAGATGAAGATTTAAGAGATGTCTCCCCATGCACCCACAAGCAGGTTAAAAATAAGATAGCATAAGAATTTAAATAAGGAGCAAAATGCAACAGTTCTGGCAGCTCCTCTCCAGAGGGAAAAAAAAAAGCTCTGACTATATTTTATGGAGGAATATCTTGAGAAGACACAGGGTAGAAAATGTGATTATTCTTTCTGATGATATCTAAGGTCCAACTGCTTGAATTTGCACAGCTCCACATCAGCACCAACACTGACCTCCTCCAAATGACACAAAAATACACAATAAAAGCAAGTGTTTTCAGGACTGACCAAACTTTTAAAACCAGAAAGTGTAAAGGTGTACAGTGACAAATCTAAGCAGGTCTTCCACTCTTTTTCAGCCAAAGAAATTGAAATATACTCTGAAAACTCCTGACTAAATGTCAGGGTTTTTTTCCCCATAGCATTGAAAAGAACCCAAAGCTGTAGAAAACCTCTTGCCATCCAACTCCTCCTGCCAATCTCCTCTATACACTGAAATAAAGAGGAAGCCCCAGAGGATAAAATGAAGACAAAGTCAATTGAAGGTATAGCTGCAGAGAATCATAAATGTCCTTTGCCACAGACAATTCTACACCTTACTGAAATGGCAATAAAAAGCTGATCACTGCACAGAGATTAACTGGCACCCTCAGGGCATGTCTGCTCCCTACAGCTCAGTGCCAAGGACCTTGGAACTGCTCCTCAAGCTAAGCACAATCACAGAGATTTTGGATGAAAACCAGTGCAGCAGGTTACTATGCCCTAATGATCCCTGCATTCCTGAAGTACCAAAGCTGCAGGTGAGTATACTTTCTCCCAGAGAAATACAGGCGAGGAAGGACTGCAATCAAACAGCAACACAAGCCTGCTACTGCTGCTACTTTGCACCTTTGTGTTATCTTTCGAGAACGGGGAAGCCACCTCTCAGTCAAACAACCTTTTCCAACAATCTCATAATTTGTATCTCATGCTTTTGGATTTGTTAAAAAAAAAATAATTTGAACAAGAGAATGCCTAAACTTCCAGCAGCAACTACAGCACCACCCCAAGAGCACGCTGTGGGGGTAGGGGACAGCTGGCACCCAAAAACAGAGAGAAAGGGAGAATCTAATTTCCCAATGGAAAGCAAACCAGCACATCTGGTCCCACTGGATGCCTGACTCTAGATATGCTCTTTGCTGCTCCAGTCCCATCCCCTGCAACTCAGCACCTTGATGGCAGAATTCCAAAACTACTCCCACTGCTCACATTCTGCCTGCTGTTTTGCCAACACCACACAACAAACAGCTGTCACATGGAGAAGCAGGAGAGCCTAAACCCTCAGCAGTGAGCCCAGTGCAGGCTGGAGCATAGGGATATTCCCATGAAGTTACTACAGTAAGCTTCAAGAAGCAGCTGAAGCATGGAGAACTTTCTGCTTGGTCAGAAGCCACCCAGTGCTTTCCCACACCTGAACATACACCCTGCTGCTGTGCATTTACAGCCCATTTCACAGTCTACACAAGTCTGTACAGAACTGACCCTCATACCAAGGAGGAAGAGTATCCCAACTTCCAGCCTGGACACAACTCAGGGTTGGTAAACTTGTGTTTACTCAAAGTTACTAACTCCAATCTTCTGCCACCACACACAAAAATTGCTTCATCAAGCAATTAGTCACAGATGGCATTTGGTTTTACTTTGTTTACCCACAAGAAGTATCATGCAGAACATGTAATATGCACTAAGACTCAGAAGCACATCTTCAATCACAACAAATGCCGAGAATTTCACATACTTTTTCACAACAGTGACTTCACTATTCCTTTCTAAAATCCATATACTCTTCATGTGTGTTTTCCTGTTCCAAAAGTAATCCTCCTCCTGGGACTCCATCCTTCCCAACAGTAACAAAAACATCAACAGTACCACATTTGTGAGTAAGCTAAAAAAATATAAAAATCTATGCACGAATAAGGCTTGATGAACAAGGATTTCATTTCCAAGTTACTGGTTCACTCGAGGCAGTCTCAGTGTGTTGACATACACACACACACACTTTTTTGCCAGCTTGCAAGAACACTTTAGCACCCTTGCCTTTCTTATAACTACCTAGAGTGTTTTACCACTGTTTGTGTCCACCTTCAGAGGCTACAAACTTTCAGAAATGTAAGTGCAACAAGCGGAACAGAGCATAAATTTTGCCAAACACCACCTAGACGTAACATTTTCTTAAAATTCTCTTGTACATAAAAACAATGTTAAAATTGCAATTTACTTACCTAAGTAAGTTCCTACCAAGATTGGCAAAGGAAAAGGAAAGAAAAGATTTAAGGTTAAAAAAGGGAAAGATTCACATAGTTTAGAATACTGTAGCTCAGCCCCATGCAACAAATAGAGATACACAGACTGGTTTGGCTGTAATGAAACACAGAAGTGATCACAGCTCTCTGTTGGACAGATAAAACCAAGACAACATTAAACACACAGTAGCTCTGAATGAGAGATTTTGCAAAGAGCAGCTTTAATTTTGGCTGGGTAAGCCTGTACCCAGCTCCTTCCACCAAGCCCTGCATATTAACATCACTGGATTTCAACAGCACTTCCTAAAATGCTTGGTCCAGTAGGTCACCCTCACTTGCTGTAAAAGCAGCCCCTCCCAGATGATGTGTCTGTTCATGCTAGGCTGTACCTCCTGCTACAAGCACTTCAAGAACCTTGCTAATACTTTCTGAACAGTGACATCCACCACAGAGAGCCAGCAGCTCTCCTTGGATAAGCACATTGAGAAGGGAAAGCTGCTTTCTGTCTCGGGGCTGAGTCAATCAGTACTGTCCACTCATATTCCAAAAAGAGCATCATGGTGGATTCTGCCTGGCTGTAACACACCAAGTGGTCAAAAGAAAAGAGGAGACAAAACTATGCACCTCACTGCTTTAGGATATGCTGGTCCAAGCTATCTAAACTAGAAAGCACTGAATTACTCACTGTTCTTAGCATAAGCAGTATTACACATCATATCTATATATATATGTGTGTGTGTATGCAATAGATAAACAGATTAGATAGATAGATTATATGTGTCACACATTCCACTCAATTACAATTCAGCCTTTGTACTATCCAGGGCACTTGCAATTCTGCCTTTGCTCTGTTATACATTAATTTCCTCTCACATTAATTACACCTGCTCTCTTACCATTGCCTTGGGATATGCACTCTCCTTTCAATCAACATTTGCATCTTGCCATCACTCCTAAATGAAATAGTTTTCACTAGCTGATCCACAGAGCATGATGCCCATCTGCTGATTTTATTTTCAGATCTTTCTTCACAACACCAAAAGAACCTAATCAGAGTATCAAGGCTAAACTGAAGGCAAGTGGAAATTGTTTCACTTAGCATCTGAATACAAAATCCCGTATGAAATTCTCAAAAATAATCATTACTTTAGGCAAATAATCTTAAAGTGAGAAAGTTGCACAGGCACACGGTTCTTGGGGTCTCCAAAAAGCAGTTCAAGCAACTTGACATTCTTCCCAGCTGTGCTGCAGCTCAACATTTGCTCTCTTGCCACTGGTCAGCATTACTGGGGTCTGGATTTCAACACTTGAAAGCCAGGCCTTCTCCCCAGCACCCCACCATTTATTAAAGGACCAGCACTCCCTGCTGTTTCAAGTAAGTTCTGGATGAGCACATTTCCACTGGCTGGTTATCCCACAGTTTTTAGAAAGACAGCTGGGGTCACTGACGATAAAGGCAGAATTTTAATGCAATTTATGCATACAGGTAAGTCCACATTTTCTGCAAGTCTAAGTCAGCCAGAAAAAAACACATATATATATACACACACGTGTATGTGTGTGTGCATGCATGATTATACAAAATATTGAGATAATTTCGGTCCCCTACATAGCTGATGTTAGAGAACTTCCCTATCTTTCCACCTTGACAGCTGCTTTTGTTCAAGAACATTACTTCCACTGCCATGCTCATCTCTTGATAACTGAACTAAGGCCATGCCAGGCTGATGAATGCTTCCACTTTTGGATCATTCACGTTTCCCAAAAAGGATATGAGAAACAATGAACCAGAACATGTTAAATTAGATTGACATTCTATTTGGGTTTAGAAATCCTCAGCAGCAGAAGCAAGGTATTCCAACAGTTAATTAACCTCACTCAAAAATCTGTAGCTTGTTTCCAGCCAAAGTCCCCAACTGTACCTTCTGGCTACTGCAGCTTGTTATTCCACTCCCAGCTAGACTGAAAGTCCCCTATTATTAGACTTCTGCTGTTCCTGTCAGCAGAGACAAGCATCTACAACTCCACTTTGTCAGATGCATTTTCTATTATACAGTGTGTTTTCCAGTCCCTTCCCTGTTTTCATGGCTCTTCTATAAACCCTCTCCAATTTTCAGCATTCGCTCCACAACCATGTTATCAATGCAAGTTTGTTGCTGGGAAAAGCCTTCCCTTTATTGCAGCTACTCATTCACGCTCTCCCTCTTTCTGCCTATTTTAGGAGTGCATGTGATCACCCTGAAAAACAATTTTGATTAGATGAAAGCGAGCATGGTGTAAAAGAGAGGGGAGAAAAATAAAAATTTAACAATGCTCTTTCCCTTCCCCCAGCAGGAACTGGCATAGCCAAGTATCACACTGCATGGCTGGAAGGAATCAAGTAAACAGGTTCCTGCACAGAAAACATTCTCGCTCTCTCTCTCCATAGGAAAGATTGTTCATGGCAAAGATTGTCGGTCAGGCTCCAGAACACTACTGAAAAAGCAATAAACTACTAATTTTTTAACATCTCACTCTATTTGACAGCTTATGAGACTCTATGTACTTTTCATGTTCCAAAAATAGGTTTCTGCAGCAATTTGTCCATGATAAGTTAATGTTGAAGAAGAGCTGGGAAGTGTACTGTATGCCTAACAATGCCTCCAACATGATTTAAAGAGGAGGAAAACAAAACAGATGACAGAACTAAATTCTTTTTGTAAAATAAAGTGGAGGCAGTGAGAACATGAGATTAAAACTGTCTTCCTGTTCTTGGAATTTAGGCACTGGTCAAAACTCAAAATGCCTGGCCAGATAAATCATATTCAGAGCTTGAAAAGGTTCAGGTTTCAAGGGCTAAGCACAGATGAGTCAGAAAAACAAAAGTTAAAATTACTTAGTTGGAACTACAGTAGCAAGAAAAAAAAAAAAAAAACCCAACCAGAAACAAACAATTAGACAGAATTCCAAAGGAAAAATGTGCACTACTTCTTGAAGTTCAGCAACCATCATGTATAAAGATGTACCTTAATGTTTTACACCATACAGATATAAGCTGCTACCTGGCTCTTTCTTGCAAATAAACCTCTTGATTATATTCTGCTTTACAACCTGGCCTTGAGGAAAGCCTTACAAAACCATCACATGCCATAATTTCCAGTGTTCAGACTTTTCCCCTGTGTTTGGAGGTGATGGCCCAGCACCACAAGGCTTTTAGCACCAGCAGAGACTTCAGCTAAAACCCACCATAACAGTGTCCACTGTCCCGTCACAGACTTTGGCACAGTGACCTGTCCAAACCCTAAGATGTCTTCCAGGTGCCAACAACGCAGCACATCAGCAGGAAACAGAAAAACTCTTGGGTAACAGATACAATTTTGCACTAGGTTAACAGCTCTTTGGAAACTGTTTAAACTTAGGAGGACAAAGTGTCTTCCTGCACCTAAAGTTGTGCAGAAAGAATATTTTCAGCCTCTCTGTGCAGACATTTTCTTAACACCATCCTTTTTTTTTTGCACTACACTCCCCAACAGTGACCTAAACTAGTCAGTATGTCAAGAGGAGACGAGAAACGAAAATAACAAAGGAACACCCCCAGTTTCCAATTGTATCTATGTAAATGCAGAATCTAACCAATTGACAAGTCAGGCTTACTCTCAATCTTTTTTTACTAATTTAGGTCAACTATAATCCAAAAATCAGTTATTCTGGATAGACAGGTTTATTTCAATCCTTTTATACTCACTCACTGGCTCCTAAATTCTGGCCAAAAGCCTTCATCACTCTCACTGCCATTCACCTCTTCTTCACAGCAGTTCCAACTTGTGCCCTTCCTGCCAGCAGCCCCCCCAGACTACTAAGGCTGGATGACTCCATTCAAAACCAAGAAGACTTAGTGCTACAATCCCAGTCCTTTCATGGCACAAGAAACCAGTTGTATGCATGCCTATAGCCAGCAAGGTTTACCAGTTCACACACAAGGCAGCTGGGAACCTGTGCTAAGAGGCACCAACACACAAACTGGCACAAGGACAGAAAGAGATCCACCAAACTTCCACTATCTGCTTCCCTGTGCCCAGCAGATCTCAATCTAAATTCTTTAAATGTTGTTTCTTTGCAGGTGGTTGCCTTCCCCCTCAGTCCTGGCAAAGCTTCCAGCAACCCAGGCTCAGGAAATATTACAGATGCAAAATTGCAGCGTGGCAAACATTTTCCATTCACAAATCTCAACCAACAGGTTTAAGCTGAACTGCTCACAAGAATATCCAGTTAACACTCACTACCCCGGCAGGTAAACAGATTCTGGGAGTTAACTGGAGTCTGTTACCTAGCAGTTACAGGTACAAGTACTCCAGCAAGTATTTCAGTGGCTGGCTGAGAACAGACCAAACAGGTACAGCAGCAGGTGTTTGGGAAGATCCAGACCCTGCACAGCTACACACACCTGCTTCAGAGAAACACAAACTCTGAGGAATAGGTACTTTCCAAAATCATTTTTGCAGATAGCTCCAGCAACAGTTATAACCGAATGGAACACTAAAACAGGGATCCTCCATTTCCAGAAACTTGTGTCAGGTTATCAGTTCCAGTGCTCTACGCAGAGAGAGCCTTTCAGAGGGAAGGATCCATTCTTCTCCCCTCCTTTGGGCCACAGCATCTCTGAGCTTTCCAAGTGTATCATCTGCTGAGGAGGGCATTCACCAGGGAGCAGCAGGTCTGCCCATAAGCAGGTAGTCACCAGGAGCTGTGGAAATTCAGTGAACTACTCTGCACCTGCATCTTTCATTATTGGACAAAGCCAAACTGACCAATGTAGCAGGGTTTTGTTATTCTTCCCAAAAGACAAAGCACATACAAACTCAGCAACAGGGTATCAGGGAATAAATTCCCAAGGAGAGCAAGACAGTAGAACAACCACTGTCCTCACTGCTGTATTCTCCACATGCACTCATATTTGCATGCATGTAATTATGGGTAACAGGCATCCACTTTCTCAGCCATGAAACACAAAAATTATCATCAGGGCATGCAGTGCTGGCCAGTTCATGGCAACATGTAAGCTTTTGTGTTTGCCTGTTCACAGTGACATTTTGTGGTTGTCTGTCTCCTAAATATTCAAAATTGGTCCGTCCTACTAAATTTGGTGAAGTGACATCATATATAATTTTCCTCCATTATCATAAATGAAAGATTCTGACATCTCTTCAGTACTCAGAACAGATTAATTTTTAACCAGTGTAAATTCTGAAAATAATTTTCTACTGCCTGCAGAGAATGTGCAGACAGTCTCTCACCAGTGAGAACTGTCCTCTCTCACTGGAAAATACAGTTGGAACTTGGGACTTGATGTAAATATTGTCTTCCATTTCTTTCGGTCCAAGTGAATTCAGAGCAGTGCAAGACATGTGAAACTTTGCTTTCTTAGAAGTCAGTGAAACAATCCCTATTTACAAACCAACCATCACAGCTTCCTGCAGTTTCATGGAACTGCTGGAAGACTGTTCTGTCAACTTGAGGAATTAGGAATCAACACTCAACACAGGACTTCGTGTCTTCAGTACAGTTGCACAACTTACTGCCTGCATGTGAAAAGCCTGAAAAGTGAGCAGCAAAACCACGGGTGGAAGTGGTTACCCAAGGAACACTTAGACATCAACACAGAAGGTGCACACAGACTCATTAGCCACAAAGCACAGACAAGCCAGCAGATGAAACTAAAAATCACTCTCCTAGCATAAGCTGAGCGCAGCTTCAAGGTCTTACCCCTGCTAGGCATCAACAGGCGCTTCTTCATGTTGCCTGATAGAGCACAAGTGAACAGAAAAGAGAAAAACATCACATCAGCAACCTGAACAGCAGCAGTTTTAAAAGTTCTTAATGTTAAAACACAATCAGATACAATCAAATGTTTGTAATTATATTTCAGATAAGCTATTTTTAAAGTTAAAATTAAAGGTAAAAAATGAGAAAGACTCTCTGGATCTGGAACTCCTGGCTGGAGTCACCATTTCACCAACTGTTCCTTTCCCCTGTTAAAGAGCTACCCCTCTGTGTTCTCACTCCCATTACGACCATTTCAACAGACCCTTTTCTCCTCATCTGACATAGAGACTGCACTTTCTCTTCCCTGACACTCTTAAGCAAGAGCAATTCTTCAGAACAGAGACCTGGAGTCCACGCCAGGAACATCCTGCTTCTATCTCCCACTTCAAACACCTGTCCCTTGCCTCCTCTTCTTGAGGAGGTGAAGCCCAAGCACAGAGGTGGTCAGTAACAGGGCCAACAAGGGAAACATCACTCAAAAAGTCTAGTAGGGTGTTCTTCACACTACTAATTTAAAAACTGAAGGGAAGTTTCTGCTTCACTGTTCCATTTGCAAGGTTGGCCAGGCCAGGCAGAGTTCTACTAACACAGTGACTTTGAGTGCATACACTTCCTGGGCAGTACAGACCACATGCCTCACCCAAGAAGAGAAATGGGACAGGTGGCTTTTACAAAAGCTAAAAATAACCTCCCTCAAGAATAAGAAACTTGGAATTTACATAAAGGACTATGAGTTTAGGTAATCTCCTTGTGTACCGAAAGGATAGAAGAAAAAGCCTATAGACACAACATAAATTTTGTGGAAAAATATTTACCATCCATTCCATTGTGTTGTTCATAGCTTCTTTTTCCCAAGATAGTTGGGGACCCATTATTAATGACAGGTGTAAACTTAGCAGGAGTCAGATTGTTGAGAGAACTGGACAAGCTTTTTGCAGGATCTGGTTTTGGAGGACACGGATGAGACTCTGGTGGAAAACAGCAAAGTAGAATTTTTTTATTAGCAAAAATACTGGAATTATAAGTCTGAAAACAAAATGCAAACTTCCTAGGTGACCAAATACCCCTCCTCTTATATAGAAATTACCTCAGTCAATAGTTTTAAGTTTGCTATTGATATAAAGCATTTCCATATATTTAGCAATTCACCACTACTAAAGACATTAAAATCATTATCATAGTATTATCCTAAAATAAGATTTGATAGCAAAAGCACCTTGTATCTACTTCTGTAACACTGTTCTCCAATAATTTGGGTGATTTTTGGGGTGCTGTATGCTAAAACCCAACTTTGACCATGTTGGTCATGCAACACACCCCTAAACTCTGGGGAAATCACAACTCTGCCAGTTTGCCAGAAACATTTATAAAAAATACAATTTCTCCAACAGCAAAAAAAGTGAAGATTCAAAGATCCACTATAAAGAATGTAACATCTGAATTCAAGCTTTGAGCCAAGGCAGACATCAAGCCCACACTCTTCAACTGAAAAGAATTTGAGATAGTTACAAGAAACAGCAAATGGGAACGTCAACTGAGTCTTCCCTTGCAGGCCCAACAGCAGAGTAAGAGATCTATTCAATCCCACTAACACCACCAAAAAAACCTCCTTGCCAGTCCTCCTTCCACTTCCATCACTCTTATCTCGCAGCTCAGTAATCCAGTGGTGACCCTGACACAGTGCAAGGAAGACTCAAAATCTGATGCTACTTTCTGTACAATTATTAAAATAAAGATATTATCCAACTTCAAGAAAATTGTAATTAAAAAAACACAAAAACAAAACAAAACACCAAAAAAACCCCCCATCAATACCCAAGAGGAAAGTGAAAAACAGAAGTATGATCCCCTTGTCTAGATTCAGCACAGAACAGCCATCAACTGATTCACAAGTTGAGGGACACAGTGCTGTCCTAAACCCAAGATATTTCTTGGATGACCCAATTGTATTATTCCTTCCATACAACCCAAAACCAGAAGAAGCAAATAATCAAATGTTCCCAAAACATTATGTCAGTGCCTCCATTAGCAGATAGTAACTTGTATCCATATGCATCAGAAGCCACAGCAAACACATCCCTCCCCTCACTTGAAAAAGTTTCTAATACAGCTTTATGACCCCAGAGTGGATTGCAGAGACACTGGGTCTGTCAGATAAAGTAGGAAAAGTAAAAAGGACAAGTTAATGAAATGGGTTTCATGTTTTCTTTTGTTTGTGGGGTGGGGTTTTTTGTGCCTTGTTTCTTGTTTGTTTGTTTTGAATGCAGAATGAGCATCTAAATCTAGACCCAAGCGGAAAACCCAAATGGTCAGCAGAGTAGCTAGGAGGGTGTTTCCTGTGTTTGGGGACTTTGCATGTGATGATTTAGTTTTTTTAATACCTAAATACCGGAGTACTGCTTCTAAAGGCTTTCGAACCACTTGCTTTAATAGCAATGGGTTTTCTGATGCCTCAGGTAAACGTGCTGTGCCTGTAAAACATAGAAAAATAATTAGAGGGTGAAGACATTTAGCTATTATAGCAAAACCAAGTGAATAACTCCAGTGTCCTGAAAGAGCTTTGCCGTTAAAAAGGAATTTTACAGGTGGCAAGCAGATCCTGGCAACAGGACACAAACACAGAGAATGCCCCATGTAATAGGAAATGCAAATGTTTTAAAACAAACAACTCGTGAACTTTCTAAGTTATTTTGCCCAGCCTACTATCAGTTAGAAGGCTCTGCAAGTACAGCCAGGTTTTGTGAAAGCACTAGCTATGTGCAAGAGAGCATCTCAGCAAGCTGCAGCTCAAAACTTTACAGGACAGGAGTCTCAAAGGACTCCTTGGCAAGTAGGTCCCAGCTGCAGCATGCTCACATTCTGCTTTGATTGCTGCACTGTTGATAGGCAGATAGGGGTGTCTTGCAGCATGCCAAGGGCGCAAGATATCGCGACATAAACGTCTGGCAATTCTGGTCAGTTTTGTTGTGTGCAGATAGAAAGCTTGTCGTGTCTTCATAGCAAACTTGGGACTCCCACTGTTTCGTACTGGCACACCATGAGGACTCTAAAGGGAAAGGAAAATAAAAATGGTTTCTGAAAAAAGTAATTATTAGAAAGTACAGTTGTTAAGAAGAGAAAGCATTATGTAAAATCACTTTCAACTACCGATTCTCAGACACAAGAACAGAAATGGTATTACAGATGAAAATATTTTTAGCCCAGCTATTCCCCATTTCCCAAGGTCTTATCCCTAATATCTCGAAGGATAAAATGAAGGTAAACCTTTTCACTTTGCATGGAAACATTTATTTCTATGCTGTCACAAGCTTTAAGGTAGGGATCCAAAACCCAGACATGAAGAAGTTACCTGGAGCTATCACACGATTTAGAGCTTTATAAGCTCAACAGAAAGACTCTCCAGTTTTGGGTGCTCAGGTTTGCTTTGGAGGTACAATGCAAAGTCCTTATAACAAAACATTTATCAGAAGGAGGGGAAAATCAGGAAGAGCTGCATGACAAAAATATACACCAAAAACTCATTTTCCAAAGCAAATGTATGGCATGCAGAATGGTTTTGGCTCAAAGCAGCAAGAATTTCTTTTAATTTTTACTCTTAACTTGGCAAATGTACTGACAGATAGATTTCATATTCATTGCATATAATAAAGAATACTACTGGAAGACATTTATCAGCTACTGAGAACCAAAGTAGTTATTCTCTTCATGAAAAGCAAATAAATCAACCAATGAAATAATGCTAGTATCTTGTTATCTCAGACCCACCCACAGCTGGAAAACAGGAAGAAATTTCAGTTTGGGGAGAACAAGGCTTTCCCTTCTCTGACTATTTACATACTTTTAATTAACAAACAAGAGGCATAAAGCAGTTATCTCAGCAATTAGGAGGCTTCAGAGGGCAAAGAGAAGCCTGGATAGGATAAAGGTTAAACAAAAGAAATGTAAAGGGAATGACAGCAAAGAATAGGAGAGATGAAATAAATTATCCCAAGATAAAAGTTCAGTGTGTGCTATCCTTCTACCCATGTGATATAGTTACCTTTTCAATCAGCTTAATATCTAATGCTTCCAGATTAAACTCTCACCAAATTCAGAAAAAAAATCAGAGAATTTTGGTTTCCAAATAAGAGAGGAAAAATGAAACAGAAACAGCTCATACAATGCTTGCTCAAACCTATCCAAAAAAAAGGAGGATTATTTAAAAAAAAGGGATTAGGTAGAAAAACAAGATAAAGGATCTCTAAAAAGCCACTAGCTATTTGGGGCATATCTAATTTTGAATATGCCTTGGGAGAGTAAATAGGTTTCAGGAAATAATTAATTCTTTTGAAGAGAAACAAACAGTGCTGTTCCCCCTACAGCAAAAATCATGGAAACCAAATACCAGAAACACTGGCTGGCATTTCAGTTTCTCCCATCTCCACTGAGTAATTTCATGCATTTGAAGGCTGCTTTGCTAAACAAATGATGGGGGTTTTTTTTCTCAGGGCAGTACTTGGCAACAAATTACTTCTAGCTGAGGTTAATGCGCCAACTTCTGCTTGACATGAAATACCAAACCCAAGGACAACAATGAGGGCTGCAGGCATTCTTTTGGTGGTTAAATATTTAAGAACAGTTACAGGCAGTTAGGTAGCACGACACTCAGCTTGCCAGGCAGAGGCAGCAGTCTGCCTGGTGGATACCCACCAAATTATTGCGGTTTGGTCCGGGCCTCTCCCCATCTAACCGTGTTGGCATTTTCAAGCCACCGTATTTCTTCCAGTAGGTCCAACAGGATGCACAGAGGCGACACTGCATGTTAGGGGGACCCCAAGAATACCACTGGTAAGACTGGGTGGCTAGAGATAACAAAGGTGGAAATTATATATATCCTTACACAGGATCACTTTTCAGATCTTATTCTGTTTAGAAGCAGCACAAAAGAAAACACCCCCCACACACAGAGCAAAGCTCTAACAGACCTCCAAAACTGATGATGGCTTCACTGTCATCACCACTGTTAAACATACTTGTGATTTCAGCAGAATTGATTACATTATTTAATCTACATACCTTCTAAAATGCTAACAGAAAGAAACAATTACTAAGATGGGAAGATTTCCTGCCAATGGGTAAGATGGTTCTCTTTTTGCAAGAGAATTTCTGGAGAACATTAGAAAAAGTAAAGACTTCCTTCAGGAACTTCCCATATATTAATTTTACAACTCAAAAATGTACAGAGCCTGTGATTTGACTTCTCATACGCTCCTACATTCCACCATCTCTACAGGCTACCCATAAAGGAGCACAGTCATAAGAACCCGGTGTATTAATATCAGACAGCAGATCACAGTGGTGTCACATATTTTGAAATATAGTAAAAATGATGAAAAAATGTGTCAAATTCACATGTTGGTGATTTAAATATTCACTCAATAGTTACCTGCAATTATGTAGAACATTTACTAACTGCCCCTTTAGTATGTCATAATTCTATTTACAAATGTAATACTAGTAGTTAAAAAACAAAACAAAACAAACACTAAACAAAAACAACCTCAAAAAACCTCAAACTTTTAAATGCTGCTATATCCATTTCTGCCCCCCATCCCAGCACAAGACAGCTTTTACTTTAACATTTCCATCTCAGCTGCCATTCTGGCACTTACTGTAACAGCTCTCACAGGCCCGTCCTGCTCCCGCATTCTGTGCCTGGACTCCAGTACCATTTACCACTCCTGGTTTGACATTATTTACATTGATCTGGTTGGGGTTTGGCTTGTTGCTTAAGACACAAAGCAAAAAGAACAACAGTGTTAATTGAGGCATGCAATTTTTTTATTTGACTTTTGAAGGTATGGCCCAAAATGGTTTGAAGACTCAAATTTCATTCAGCATGTGGCTTCCAGAACTAGCAATCTGACTTTTATGAACACACCATCTCCAATACTATTTTAAAAATATTGATAATGAAAATAACTATAATGATAGTTGGAAACAATTTACAAGACTTCAAAACCTTTTAAGAAACAATAAACCAGTAAAGTAAGTATCTTATTCACTATCCCAAACATGTGAATTCCGGAAAAACAGATCTTACTCATAAGTCCTCAACAGGAGAGATATTTTACTTAAATCTCCAAAAAGAAGGCTGAGGGCAGGAGCAGCAGGCAATGAGAGGCAACATCTGCTTTATTGAGGGAAATACAACCCTAGACTGCAGTCACAAATATCTCCATGTTGTCTCACAGTAAGGGTTTGCATCATGTGGCCACAATTCCCACAAATACACCCAACATGCAAAAACATCTGGGTCACCTCAGCTCATCCCTATACTCTCTTTAAAATGATGATTCAGGAAAAGCCAAGAAATAAGAGCTAAAACAAAAGCTACTGGTGGGAGCTGAGAATGGAAGGGCACCAAAACCTTGGCATGGAGAACAGTATGGAACAGCACACAATCTCTGCAGAGGAAGAGGTGTCAGAGGGGGAAAATGAGGCCTTCAAAATCTGG
The DNA here is from genome assembly GCF_050655825.1 of Lonchura striata. Lineage (NCBI taxonomy): Eukaryota > Metazoa > Chordata > Aves > Passeriformes > Estrildidae > Lonchura > Lonchura striata. The sequence continues at coordinate 31,837,593 of NC_140710.1, read as the reverse complement.
CATGGGAGGGAAAAAGGAGGAGAGAGGATTGCTACTTGCAGGGACAGGACTTCTGAGGAATGGAGGAAGGTGGAAGAAGTCATACATGAAGTTTCACACAAGAGCACACAAGGAGTTTATCAAACATGCAAGGTCTCTGGAGTTCTGTTAGGAGTTCACATTCTAGAAGCAGCGAAGAGCAGGGAGGCTTTAGAGCCAACTGCTGAACATGAGCCTGAATTGCAACGCTGGTTACATTTCTATCGTATTCTCTTACCTGAAGACTCAAGGGAGTGGGCATATTCCTTTTATTTCCTACTAACAAACCCATGATTTGGAAGCAGAAATATCTTAAAATGGCTTTCTGCAACCCCCTCTTCCTACACATCAGCTGCACACCAATACAGGAGTAATAGTGATTTCAGTAACCCAGAATACTTGCTGTGTTTCACCCAGGCTAGTGCTACAGAAACAGCATTGTGGGAATAGAGTAAAATTAATTTCTTTCTAATGGGCACCAGCATCAGGTTTCATGTACTCAGCAATGAAAACAAAGAGGTTCCAACTGACATAATTCTGAAGACAACTGAAAAGCTGATGCTGCCCTAGAAGCCAGAAAACATCCTTTTTATCTGAAAATGTCCAAGCAGATCCTGAGATACAGAGCTCAGTAAAGCTCCATTTTGACAGAGACAAAATAGGTTCTGCCATAAATGAACTACAGGAACCACACACAGGTTGCATAAGGAGGCAAGAGTGTGTTTGTCCAGTCCAGGAAAAACTTCTGATAGTGTTCTCACTGTAAAATTCAGAGCCTTTTTGCAGCAGAGAAAGCTCAGGAGGCCAAGTGGCACAGGAGCACTGTAAGTAGTTTGCTCCTATAGTGCACTGAGCAGCATATACACAGCTCACAAGCAGCAGAGATAAAAAAAATATATACATTTAGAGGAATTCACAAGCCTGAATATGTTTTCATCTCCTTCTGCTTATTACTTTGCCCAGCTCCTACAAAGATTAAAGTGTTTTGGGGTGCTTATCAGAAAGGCACAAAGTGGTGACCCTGCAGATGGCAGGAGATCTGAGGGCAGTTTAACAAAGGGCAGTTGAAAGAGGGAACATTCACGCTCCTCTGCTCCGGGATGTCACTATAGTAACCTGCTGCAAAAGAACTTCTGCCAATGATTCACGAGCAAACCCCATATGCAAACATTGCCCCGATGCTGCAAAACAAACAGCCCTCCCAGATGCACTCTGCTACAGGCAGCATTGCTCCACAGAGGAAGAGACTGAAGTAAAAGAAAACTAAGGCCTTGTGCTTCAACATCAGGCCTGTTGCTTCCCTTCTATACCTTGGATTTATTCCTCAAAAATACAGCAAAATAGTCTGACATCCATCAGTAAAGCCCAACAAAGCATGTCCAAAGAACTAGGACCAGAAAGGAGGATGATGGACTGACTCCATTATTTTCTCCAAAACCATGATCAAGCTTGGATTAAAACATGAGTGGAAAGCATGCACTGGTGAAAGCTGGTCACCAAACCATGCTGATCAGAAGGACTAACATACTATAGTTGTAGGATTCTGCAGCACTACAATTAATGAAGCTGCAGCAAGCACTAGAGAGTATCCTGCTCCAAAGCTACAGTCAAGTTTATGAGTGGTAGTAACAATAAAATTCAGGCAGATAATGTTTTCATCATATGAGAAGCAAAAAGCTCTTAATTGTTGATGATATGTTAATTAAACTTGTTTGATATCACCAAGGCCTGCCACAGCTATTAACAAGAGAATCAGATGAGTAACTGGATGAATCATTAAGCAATTAACGAAGCTGAAGCTAAAGATGCAAATAAGGTAGTGAGAATACTGATGGTGTGGCAAACTGTCATTTCCAGTTCTTGTATCAGGAATTAAAGGGGTTTCAGTTGTGAAGGAGCAGTCAGTTATGCTAGAACAGGGACCATGAAGTGCAGATTTCTGGGCTGTATCCTTCAGCTCTGTCCCAAGGGAAGAGATAGAGGCAATAAAGCACATGCAGAGAGAAGCCTGTCAACAGGTACTGAGACCCCTGCACAAAAAATACCCAACCTGCAGATAATCTTGATCCCCAGAGAAAACTGATACCCCTCCAGCAGATGAGTAGAAAGCATTTGACCCACAGCATGGGGATAAAATTTTTGTTGTTAGAAATAATTATAAACTTAATACTGTCCTGTGAATATTTCCTGTTATTGAAGAATGTATGTGTGCTGGATGCAACCAAACAAGTAAGAAATAAAGCCTCAGAAACAAAAACAACTTTAAATCCCTTTTAAAGCACATTTGTGCCATTTGCCTCTAGGCATCTAACTGAAGTGTCTAGATCCAGGCAACACAGGTGAGTTTTCCTCACAGTTCTCCAACCTCCTGTAAATACCCACTTCTAAGAGCAGGTCTAAAGACCATTAAACAATGCTTTCCGAATAGGAACAACTTTCTCCAACAAAATTGGGGATTGCCACTTTAACTAGCACAGCTATAGAGGGAAGAGCAGCATTACACCTTTTAAGTTTTCCATGTTGTCATGGACCTTTGCACAATGAAACAGGGAAGAAAAATGATCTTGCTCCTCAAGCAGAGGACAACCAAGAAACAGACAAAGGAATTATCTTCAGCTTGTTAAGCAGTTGCCCCTTGTAGTGAACCAAAGCTTTGACCTATTCCTCCAGTTTCCCTATTGGATTCACAAAAGGGGCACAGTAGGGAGAACAGCATTTCCCTGCTTCACAGCCTTTGAGAGACCACATTTGCAGCTTGTCAGAGTGCTTTGAGATTCTCAGATAAAATACTGTAAATAGAATGTATTCATTAACACATACAGATGTAGAGTTAAAAATTACATTTTTCAACAGTACATTTTGGAGACTGGAAATCGTGTGGAGCAGTTAATTCTTCTCTTTTTGTTCTCACCCCTTCTGGTATCACCTAGATGAAAGCAAATGAGAGAAAAGCCACACAAAACTGGATGTCTCAGCCTTCACAACTGCAGATGTCCTAATCCCAAGAAGCACAAGCTACACAACCAGATCTTCATCAAAAAGAAGATGGTATATATGATGCCTGTAAGACTAGTAAAACCAGAGTACAGCTTCCACAACAACCTAAGGAGTATGTCTGGGTACACCCTAGAAGGAGAAAGTCTGAGATGACATCTGCATGAAGGTCTTCCAAGCACTGCACTCACTTTGGAGGATGGCAGGACAAGGATGTGAGAATGTGGAATCTTTGTGCGTTCAGGCTTCTGTTGCTGCTTCAACACCATTCACACTGACACAGACAGTTCTACAGAAAATAACTGAAACATTTGTTTTTCAGTATTTCCTGAGTTTAACTGATTTTACACTTTTTCCTTTCACCAGGAAAGCACATCAGTGCTTTTCAGCCAAAGGACTTCATTGCAAAGCCATATCGACAGACATTAAGTTCTGTAAAGTCAACTACAAATGTCTGCCCCAAACCCAGGCTTATTCTTGGAAGAGGTAGAGAAATGCTTATACAGTCTGAGTCAGAGGTGTTTTTCTAAGACATTGGTATAGGACTTGATAACCTCACATCAATTACCTGTATAACCCTACATGTTTCAGTTACTTGCATTAAAAAATTGGGGCACAGTTTCAAGTTAAAAAATATAAACTCTAAAGCTTTACACAGAGCTTTTATTTTTCATTGTGTAACATGCATGTGACCTTTGAAGACAGCTTATATTATTTTTCTTATTATCTTCCTCCTCTCTGCTAGATTTTCCTATTTACCATCAGAGGAACAAACAAGAGCCATATCAATGGAAGACAGCCAGCAGGGAAAAAAAAGATGAAATTGTTTGCGCTTGATATCCCCCAGGGTCTCTCACTGACAACAATTTTACAGCAGTTACTGTTAAAATGGGTTTCAGTCAATCAGGTATTACACTTCTGCATAGGTCTTGTGACAGCCTACATCAAGTAATTTACTTCTGAGGTGACAAGTGGATCATTATGGCTTAAGCCTAGAAACAGGAATGGGCTCAATAACATGATAAGGACAAATCAATAACATTGATATTTAGATCCCTATACCGTGCATTGCTATTACAAGCCAAGAATATAATCTTCTTCTAGGTCACAAGATAATGCAAATGCCATAAAATCTTTATATGCCAGACCTTATACTCAAGCTTGTTAGTAGTAATGCAAAAAGCCTAGAAATATTTAATTGTTTCCACCTTTAGAGGTATTAATAACAAGAAAACAGAAGAACCATTTGATTAAGTAAGTCATGAAATTGCTAGTTTCCCTGATACACATGAAAGGATATTGAAGGAGAAGGAAAATGTATCCCACATTTTATCAATTAAATAATATGTAAGTTAAGGTACAACACTCATAAAATGAACTGTGACTGGAAATCAAAGCCAGAGACAGAAGAGCAGCCACGTGGGCAGAGCCAGGTCTTTTCCTGAAGCAGGGAAGTAAGTTGCTGATCTGATTATGTGTTCTGTAGGTAGGAAAAATAATTGCCTTGCTGAGGGACAAGATGCCACTCCAGGCAGCCATTATCAAGTGAGCACCACAACCTTCCAAACACAAAGCCCTCCCTCCACACATTATAATCCAAGAGAACAGCAGGACTGCCAGGCTCTCTCGTCTGCAATATCCTTTTGCATCTTCAGTCTAAATTACACTGCCTTTTGCTTTATGAGCTTATCACATTGTGAATTCATGTTTAATTTGATGCTCAGTGTCCCCCTGCAGAGTAACACCGTCCACAAAAAGCAATACTATTGAACAATTGTGTGACAAGAAATCTATTTGGCTTCACTCTGAATATTACACCTCATTTTTAGTAAATTCACCTGAGAGGTACTGACATATAATCATGGATCCTCTATTTTCAGAAGAAATAAGGGGCTGTCTTGCAAGCTAAATATAGAAAAATTAGTTTTATCTAAAATATCAGAACAGTTGGTAAAAGTTCATAAATATTTAAAAGGAGACAGCACAAAAGAGCAAAGAAGTTATTGGGGATAATACACAGGGGAATATATCTGGGAGTGAAAGTTGAAAAGTGAAAGGAAAGGGTAGACTAGAAGTTCTGCATTATAACAGCTATTGACTAGGCTGTGCAGAGGAAATGAAATATAAAACACATTTTACTAAAAATGTTGTTTTTAAATATATGTACACATATAAATAATTATATATTATTTTTAATATATAATGATATATAGCAAACAAACATGCATTGGTGATCCACTGCTGAGAAAAATTAAGAAAAACAGATAGATTATTGAACAGTTAATTAGCTACCCTTTGGTTCACAACCATGCTGACCTGCCAGCAAGTCCCCAACTTCCACTCAAGACAAAATTAAAAATTAGAAGATAAGTAACAGTCACTTCAGGATGGGAATATTACAGAGGATGCACGAAATGAGCAACATTTAGTACAACATCCTAACCAGGAAATAATAATATTGGTAGGACATGGAAACTGCTACACCAGTCCCCCTACAAAATAGATAGAAAACAAAACAAGAGATACTTACTAGTTGGGTATATACACTTGTTTTAGCTTGCTTTCTGCTTCTGCTGCTTTCAATCGTTTCTTTGAAAATAAAAAAGAAAATGGTTAAAATAAAAATAAGATAAGAGCCATCTTACCCAAGTCAAGTAGTAAACCTATAAGGACTTCAGCGGTTATTTACTGAGCAGCTACCAGTAAATCTTCTTCCAACAAGAAAATATTCACTGAAGACAACTGTGGGCATCACATAACTGTAGCTTTTCAAAAAAGTCAAAGAGATGCAAAGCTAATATAAATGAGGACAAAATTTTAATTCCCATTCACTTCAAATCAAATTCCTTTTCAAAAAAGTTTTTATTTCCCCTGCAGAAGAAAATCTGACATGTCACTTTCAATTCTCCATAACATTCAACAGTTAGACACTAAGAGATAAGCGCAATGCAACCTATCCATCATAGTTCCTCAACAGCTGCACCAATTCAAAGTTTCAAGGAAGACTTCTGTGTGGATACCCCTAAATTTCTGAAGGCTCAGTGACACAGGATATTTTATCTTTCTTTCTTTTCTTTTAAGAAGATCAATAACTCCTTTTATAACTAATACCTTCACCATTTAAACAGTAAGAGACACTCTGAGATTCAAGTTTTCTCTTTATTACATTTGCCAAATAAATTTAGGGTGAACCTCTGTAAATCTCTAGTTGAACCTCTGCTCAAAGCTGATACCAGCTGTCTGAATAAAGCTGTGCCCTGTTTTCCAGACAAACCATCAGCATGGGGATATTCCAGACAAACAGGTTAGCTTAACATTTTCTATGCACCAGCCTCAAGGTACAGTGTAGGAAAATAATTGTAAAGCTGAAGTCAATATCTTCATAGAAGCAGGAAGCACCAGAAAACATAATAAAATTGAAGAGTGTGTCACTCAGAAGCCGGACAAACATAAAAATTGTTTTTACAGAGACACCACAGACACACAGAGAAACAACAAAGTAAATGTTTCCTGTAAGCATAAAGCTTTTACCAGCACAGTTTTAAACAATGATTTTCCATAGGACGCTCTTGACAGTTCCTCACCAAAGCTCTCTGGACTACTGAAGAATTTCCCTCTTCCCTTTTCCTGCAAATAACAGTCACCCTATCTAAGAAATCAAAGAATGAAGTTGTCAGACAAGAGAGCAAGGAATGAGAAAACAGAACCTCTGAAAGTTATCCCAAGACAATAGCTACAGCTACAGAGAGCTGCACTCCTGGCTGACTCCTTTCTGCTGGCATTGGCCAGTTTCCCAGATTGCCTCTGTTAAAATTAACCTAGGACAAGAACTCCTGCCTGAAAACTGGCCTCAAGAGAGCCCAACCAAAGGCATGCAGGAGACAATCCTTATCAATCCTACAGATGTGCAGCAATCAATAACACACATCTTGCTGCCAATCAGAGATGGAACTTAAAAGGTTCTCCTGAATATGAACTGCATGTTCAACTGAATATTTTCAAGAGACCATAACTGAGAACCTTGATGTTAGAAACAAAAGCATCCAAAGAGGAGCCCCAAGAAGTGCTGTCACCATGATTCTCCAAACAGCATCAGAAATCCTCCTCTACCTTCCAGAGACACTACACAAAAAAATCATCCTTTTAACAAAATGCATGCTCAGACACACTCCAGCTCAGGAACTGGAGCCTGTTCCACACACAACCTCAGCTGAAAAAGAGGACTTCATGCTCCAGGCACAGACTGCCATGGGCACTTATATCAGCAGATTAACAGCTCCAGAGCTCATAGTGCCCCCAGGAAATACATGGAAATCCAACACCAAGACACTGCCAAACAGCTTAAAATACCGCTTGATGACCAGTACCAGAATCCAATTTCCTTGAGACTGGAAATTCAGGAAACTTACACTGATAGAGGACTGTAGTGTTTTTTAAGTTTCTAGATTGTGAGAGGAAAAAGCTGCAGTCTTCTTAACACCTCCCAAGGGGACTGTCTGGCATCATTATGTTATGACAGTTTTGGAAATGTATGAATGCAAGAGCTTCATCCAAGCACAAAATATTACCAGTAACTACAACAACCCTTCTGTACACAACATAAAGCCATTTGCCTTGGGTTTGTGGCTAATTTAGGGTATTAAGCAGTATTTTAGTAAACAGGTGATGAATGTTAACATCATCCCACAGATTTCCTTTGTGACTGATGACTGTGGAGCAAGCCCTGAGCTAAGAACTGCCCTAAGTCACCTGGACCTCACAATACCCTCCTTTCCTACAGTTACCTGGGGAGCAGCACAGCACACAGCTAAAGGCACACACCCCTATGACAAACAGCATACCAGGAAAATTGAGGGTTTCCAGAAGGTACCACAACGTCCTGGGTAAGAAGAGGCTTTGCACCAAGTACCTGTGGCTGTGGGCAATCAATAGACCAGATATGATGTGTTTCCTATTTCCTGACAGTGACTGATCCCAGAAGGTACAAAAGAAAGGTGCCTGAAATGCAGTTGTGCACAATTTCAGAATAATCCCTTCCCTGAGAGAGTGCTTTGCTAGGTCCTTTGTCAGTTATTAATTGATCTGTGCCTGAAGCATATTTATGCTATAAATTCTTAATGCTATCTTATGTAATTATGAATGTCCTCCCTCCCAAGAAAAACCCAGAACATCTGTAACTTTTCCTAGTAGTTTGGCCTTAAAAAATCTTTTTCTGAGTTATTTATATACACAGATCTTAAGTATATCCTCTTATTTACATCATATTTTCCTCATCTATAAAAGGAAGATACTACCAACTTATCTATCCCACAGGACCAATGGATTAAAATACTAAGCACTGTACATTCAAGTTGGTGCAAACATCTGTCTTTTATATATCCTCTGTCAGATTTGATATCCTACCCATTGAGCTTGAAAGAGTTTGATAATAGGTGACATATCAGAGCAAATGTTTGTGGTCATTTTCTAACGAGTGAACACTTATAAAGAGGAAATAACAGAAGTAATCCAGGAACACTAGATATTTCAACATCCACAACACTAGAGTTAGGTTGGTGGATCGCATGGGGATGCCTAAGACATCCTCAAATATTAAGCTTTTATTAGTTTATGATAGGAAACACAAATTACACCTTCTGCGTTCAGAGGAGAACTTTCACATTGTTTATTCTTTTTTCAAACCTCGGAGCATACAAGTGTTGAGCACACAACAGAGGTCAGGGAGGTGGGACAGAATAGGGAATTAGTCTGTGATGCATTTGGGAGAAATGCTCCCAACTGCTTGTGCTCCAGCAACACAACTCAGAGTGGACGGGTTCTACCTATGGTCTCTGGCAGTTCTGGCAAGGAAGTGACTGAGTTCCATATTACCATACATTTAACAGGAGGTGTTTGGGGATAATACATCCCATAAACATGGAAAAATCTATCACTTATGTTATTTCTACACTTCAGCACACAGGACTTTATGAAGGCTGGTATATTAAGACATCACTCACAGCTCTGGACTATGTACAAAGCAGGCTTACCCCCGTTCAGAAAGATGTTTTCTAGCTGAACCCAGAGATCCCAACTTCATGGAGTCAAATGTAAGGGCATTTCCACTTTCCCCAGCATGTTCTCACCATAAAGACCTTAAAACCAACTTTCAGTGTTTATTCCTCCTATACTTCTCTAATGCCACTTCCATATAAAAAATAAAACAGTAGAAATTGATAGTATTTGATCTTCCCCTTGAAGTTACCTGCTCCTCAGAAACAAATAAAAATGTGAAAAGTACATTAAAGCCTTTAACTCTCAGAAGGAATGTGACTAATTTAAACAGTCATCTGCCACTGCCATGTCTCAAGCATGTCTAAACCTATGGAAAGTTTAATGTTTTAAAGTTTTCAGGACTTCCCCTAATGATAAGCACAACAGTAGAAGCATTTAGTCTTTAAAAAAAAATCACCCTGGAATTCACAACTATGTAAGAACTCAACCTCTAACCAGATGAAAATGTAGGTATAGCCAAACACCACATCAACCCTCAGAGCTCTCAAATCACTGAGAGAAGCCAACAAACAGCTGTCAATCAGTCAAAGCCATTTCAAACCTTCCTTAATCAGAAACAGACACTCTTGTGTACTGACACAGGAAATCTGTCCCAGGAAAAGAACATGTTCAAAGGAGACCCAGGATACTGAATTTGGAATGCATCACCCTCATTTTGTTCAGGAAGTTCTGAAAGGTTGTTATTGACAGGACAGATCCTGGAATCACTATGGACAGGATCCTGTACTAAAACACCAGTTCTGTGTTGTAGAATTAGTCCTTCTAGCAGTTCTGTTCTTGGAGGGTCAGTCCTTCTCCAGATGACTGAATTCCTACTTATGCTGGTAATCTTCAAAAGCATGGTTTAGCTAAAGCCAAATAAAAATTACTGGATAAGTGATCCAAGTGCATGCTGCAAAAGAAGCCAATTTGAAGACATCTCCATCTCAGTGTCCTACTCACAAGACAAGTCAGTGCTGCACTGAGACTTCTGATCTCAGGTACACCAAGCATGAGTACAAGCTACTGTTCAGTCCTCAGAACAGGCCTTCTGTCAAAGGCAACTCAAAATGTCCCTTCCTCAATGGCAAGAAACAGAGAGATTCTGATTCAGTATTATGGCAGTATTCCCTCATGCCAAGAAAACGTCAAGGGAAATACAGAAATCCAGAAGGATGCAAACAGCTCCCAACTAACTCTTGCTTCTTCATCCAAGCAGGCAATTGGTTGGTGACACAAATCTTCATTCCTATGTTTTGTCACTCACAGAAATAGACAATTTAAATGAACTTTTAATGTTCATTCAACCAAAGATTTTACAAAAATAAGCAAGTTATTAATACTTTTATTAAATCCTGTAAAATACAGACTTGGAATATAATTTAATCATGTTCTTGGAAAGAGGGAAGTGGAAGTGCAAAAACTCAAGGTACACGCTTTGCATATCCTTACTTGGTATACTTGCAATACCTTATGTACAAAAATGCTGTCAGCCCCAGAATAATTTTGTGGTATTAGACCAAGGGAAGAGTCTGCACAGAACAAACACTATGAAGAAACAGATGGAAAAATGGCAACAGATGTACTTTGTCAAAGACACCGCACTCATCAAGTAAAATATAAATGTAATACACCATTATTTGAACTACAATTTCCTATGCTTTCTCTTTGTGGTTACATATAGATAGCTCTCTCAAGCTTTTTATAAATATTTCATGGTATTATTTGCTTGTACAAGCTGGGAATTTGAAATGAGGTCTTCAGCTCAGTTCAGACCTAATTGATGTAGTATCTCTGCACTGCAACTTCTCCCTGTTCAGCTTACACTGTCCTCTAATTGCAGAATCTCCAAGTGAAAGTTTTCCTAAAATCCTACACCCTGGTAAAGTCCTGGGCAGCACATATAAGGTACAGCATAACCATGAGGAAAAAACCCAATGCACAGAACAGAACAAACCAGTGTAAGAAGCTTTAGGCTTAGTGTGTTTTTTAACTGCCGCAAGGACAAATAATTTAAGTCTTCACATAATTATCTCCTCTGCAATTCTGCCTATGCAAAAACAAACTTTAGGAAAATGGAGAAAGCAATGGGGAAGGAAAAATCATAAGCATTATTCTTCCCCACCACGCCAGCTTCCATTGCCATCACACATGTCTACCACCCACTTCCTAACTGGAATTAAAAGTTTCAGTCAAAGAATGAACTTGGGGAAATAGTAGAATGAGGATGCCACTAATACTTTTATTAAAAGTAAAATATAATTGATGCAAAAAAGAGTTCTCATTTGTCATGAGGGTGCCTCTATAATTTCAACAGAGCACCAACCAGAAAGAAAATGGTAAAAATAACATTACAGTACATGGCAAACATTGGTCAATGCTTCAGGCACCTAGTCTTTACCCCAGGCTGAATTTCCAAGGAAACAAGTTGAGGCAGGACATTGCCACAACTCCACTTTTTCTAATACTTCAGCTAGATGTCACATCTTAGGACTGATAATTATAATGAAAAACACATTTAAATTTCTCCCTTCTTTTACTCGGTTTTCCTGTTAAATATTGTGAGTAGTTTTCCGCAACTGATACTTTGCAAGAATTTGCATGCTGCTTGCATTGTGCTTGCTTTATTTCAGGGAACAGTCAGCCCTTGTATTTAAACAAGCAGAGATAAAAATTATTGTAAACACTACTCAAAAGTTGATTCTCAAGTATAACAAGTCTGGGAATTTGAGCCAGTGACACTTCCCAGGTAAACACTTCACTCACAGAGCTTACATGGTGCAGCCTTCTGCATCTGCCATCCAAGTCATGGGCAGCAGTGCTGGGGAATTAGGTGAGGCCTCCTGCACAGCAACTGTCCCCCCAAAAAGTCACTGAAGGGAACACTGACCTTGAACTCCATAGTCAAAAAGCAACTGCCCTGCCATCCTTCCTCTGCTGAACTCCAAACCAGACATTAGAAAGCTCTGAGCAAACAGGGTAGCAGCAAACATGAAAAGAATGCGCTCTTGCCAATGCTGTTTGTATCTACAGAAGGGCTGATGAGTTTAGGGACAAGAGATTGTTCTGATCACAACAGAACTCACCTACTGGCAAGGCTGAACCCCAAGAGGGAGAACAGAGACACAAAGCTTGGTTTCACAGGCAAGAAAAACAACTTCTGTTAAAATGAAGGAGATGATTCTGACTCTCTTACCTGCTGAACGTATCTGTCTGTAGTTTTCCACATATAGTAATATTCTATAATGCTTGTTAAGGACTTCCATGGGAGCTGGGGACACAAAGGAAAAGCAGCATTTATTGAAGGGAGCTGGCACACAGTCTCACTGAAATTCACAGGATTCTTCTGACTGATGGTTGCAGCAGTCTTGCAACTACTAGCCCTCCTCAAAAAAAAAGACAGTCTGAATCTACAAAGAGGATTAGATGCACATGGGACCTACATTAAATTAAACGTCCTTTCAAAATACTCTGAGCTTTCAATGTAAAAGTGGAACAGGCTGCAGGTAAATCTTCATGCTGCACTGGCTCACAGGAAAATATTCCAGAGAGGCACAATGTGGAAGGAAGCCCACAGGCTCAGACTCTGCTTCAGCAGCAGTAGAAGCAAGAGTCACAACTACAGTATCACACTTCTGATATGCCTGGCTTCAATGGAGCTGGCCCATTAAAATAAAAAAACAAACCAAAACAAACTACTAACACAATCGTGCCCTGTCAGCTCTGTTCTCTGTGTGAAAAGCATGAGGATTTCAGCAGGACCACAGAGAATTGTTGCTGTTTCCAAGTCCCTCTAAGAGATTAGAGTACAGGACAAACAACACTGAAACTACTTGTTTTGTTCCAGAGGATTTGAACAACAACACAGTGAAATTTGGCTCTCCTTACAGTGCTCCATTCAATCTGCATGCTCAGCACCTAGGGCAGTGCTTTGGCCAAACTACAGGACAATTCCCTTGGATGCCCAGGATTCCTTTTGAAAACTACCAAAAGGCCCTTTCTGAAACCACACTGTAAAGGTGACTACATTTTCATGCTTCAGAAGGCCAAATACTCATTCTCCTTCAAATACAAATTACTCTAGAGCAGCTTGGCTATCCCAACAGTTTCCTACATCCTCCCCCAGCTGTAGGGGAACAGATGATCCTAAATTAATGTTTCTACAGGAAAAACTATTGTCTGTGATTTGAAATTCTGACTGTACACCAGGTTGTCACCAGTATGAGGTCTGCCTTTCCCCACTTTACAGCAAGAAACACACTCCAGTTCAAAGTCTCCTTGCTCAACACAATGAAAAACACAGTTTAGACAAGCTGCAAGCCAGCTCTGTCACCAGAGCCCGTCATCACGGAGGCCCATTTTTATATACTTACAAAATCTTGCTGAATGTCAGTGAAATCTTTTCCATATTTTTCTAGTGCTTCCTCGAAGAGGTTTGCCTCTGAAGCAGACCACTCCTCCATCTCATCTCTGCACAAGACTGGCCCACCTTGTGGCACAAGTGCAGAGATTGCCTTGGAAATGTCATAGACATTTTTGTGCAAAGTGTCCATAGCATGGAACTAGAGGGTTGGAAAGGAGAAAGAAATGTAAGGACAAGTATCTGGGGGGAAAAATGTTCAATGGTGAAACAGCAATGACAAATTCTGCACTGAGATGGGAAGGTGTGGCATTCTTTACCTAAGGAAAAGTCAGTAAAAGCTGGTTCCAACCTCACCCTGACTGTAGCTGTCAGTGTACAAACCTAACATTCACTAATAGTGAGGTTTGTGGAACACAAGCTCTTGTGTGTCAATTATTCCTATCAGCTCCTCACCAGCACCACCCCTGCAGCACTGGTGGTAAAAAGATGCAGAGGATAGATCCACTTCCCCCAGGACTGAGCTACCATCCCCAGATGGGGCATGGAGATAAGAGGTCCAAGGGCGTTTCCTCACAGACATAGCCATGCATTTTCTTTGTCAAATAACCCACAAAAATTTAATATATGAAAAACAAGAGCAGCAACACATGTATACATTCCCCCTCAAAGGGCAGAAACCTCAACAAAGATTCAAGTTAAGTCACACATCACAGCTGAAAAGGAAAAAAGAATGACTCTCAGGGGCAAATACTCCTCAGAAAGCCAAGCTACAGCTGTCTGCAACTTGTGATTTATAAGGACTGAGGACATGCTGCGAGGGAGGAATTGCTATTAGTAAATGAAAGCTTGGCTTTATTACCCTGTTTCTGCAGTTTTAATCAGGATGTTATTTGCCTTTCATCATACCAGTTTTGTGCATGTGCATAATTAACCTACACTGTTCTAGACCAGAATTTGCTCTACATATAAGTTTACATTACTCCAGGAATGAGGTGAGTTTGATAACAGTTCTCTGGACACTTCATATATTTTACTCAAATTTTCATTAAACTTTCTGTAACATAGAAGTTCAAGGTTTTTCCCTTTCCTCGATTGACTCAGCAACATTTATGATTATGAAATGTTAACTCCTCAGGTAATCTAAACTGAAGTAATCAAAGAGAACAGCATCAACTGACATTTCTTATCTGACCAGAAGCTTTTCCCCCAGACATCCTTGGTCAATCTCGCCCAAGGATGCCTGGGACAGTCTGGTGTCGGGGAAGTGATGAAGAATGGCATTCTGGCATTGTAACATTACAGACAGGCAGACAGTAATTTGCCTTCTTCTCAAGACAGCTACTGAGCCCATGCAAGGGATGAGCTGTCAAGCATGTCATCAGAATATTTTAATAAAACTAAGGAGAAAAAAAAAAAAAAAAAAAAAAAAAAAAAAAAAAAAAAGCCTCATAGTATTATCCATGATGGATCATAAGAGGCACAAGGCCAGAAAAAGTTACTTCATCTGTAACTAAAGGATTCCTTTACAAAGGCAGGGTCTGCTTCACAGCAAGCCACAACTACAACCCATCTGTCTCTCTCTCTTTGCCAACTATTAATGCTGAGGTGAATATTTTGCATCTCTCACAAACTTAAGGTCTTCTAAAGATAAGGTCCTCTAAAGAAAATCTTACCAGTGTGATGTCCCTGGAGGCTGCTGCAGCACTCATGTGCAAACTTGGCTGTCTGACAGAACTACTGCAATCCAGGGCTCGGGCAAACGTACCAACAGACCTGAAAGAAATTAAACGCAGCGTTAACTTCGCATGCAAACCAGCATAAATATAAACACCCAGCCAACACTTTCTGAGATGAGCAGGCTCCATTTCCCAGTTACAGGATTACATGGTTTGGTGCTCATTCTGAGCCAGACACCATTCTCTTCAAATGTGGTTTGTCATTGTGAACAGTTTACTTAATTCATATGACTGAAGAGGTTTAGGCATAGCAGAAGATACAGAGAAAGACTCAGGTCACCAACAGGGAGTTTTGAGCTTTTCTCTTATCCCTTATCTCCCAACAGACTTGAGCTGCAACAGGAGCAGAGCACAAGTAAGCTTTATGAATGACAAAAGTCTCCACAATGGCAAAGAGCAGTGCAGAGGCAGATGCAAGATCAGGCACAAAAAATGCAGCAATGGAAGTATTTTTCTAAAAGTTTCAGAAAATTAGAAACTATTATTTTACAAATTAATGTACTACATATATACCATAAAGCCTCCACAACACAGTAATTGTCAAATACTTCACAACTCAATCTCTGCATCTGAGACCAGAAGCCCCGTGCTCTTCATCTTATTCCTACAGAAATTAGTTGGAGAAACCTATAACAAACATTGGATCTCAAATTTCCTCCTCCCCTGCCTGCCTGCTACACGACATGGGTGAAACACTTGTGCTCCTGCACATTGAACTGGAACTGAGCAACATCCTCTGAGCAACTACAACAACAAAATAGGCGGGTTGGGGTTTTTCCTCCTCCACTGAGGTCTCTTCCCCAAACTAGCTGAGAGCACAAAGGAACACACTAGTGCCAAGCAGTGCAGGACCAAGAAAAGTAGATGTTTGAGAAGTTGTCACCAAATATCTAATTTTGGCCAAAAACCGGCCTCTCCCATCAGAGTGTCTGTGGCAACTCACACCTCACCCTCTTCCCAGCCTCCCAGTCACTATGCCCATCCCTGCCCCACAACTCCCCTGTGCCCAGCTTTAGCTGAACTCATACTGTGTATGTGTGAACTAATTATAAATGCTGTGCTGATTCTGAACAGAAGCAATTCTTGCACTCATCTTTGCAGTGATTCTCATTACAGCCTGCACCTTGCAGCAGCAAACCCAGTGGGCAGCACTGAACTGCCAGAAAGAACCCCTAAAACCAGCTCTGCCACCAGAAGGTGGAAACTCCCAACACAAAGCAGCTCCATGGTCATTACAAACCAAACCACGTGAAAACCTAAGAGGGGAAAGGAAAAAAAAAAGGCAGACAGAGCCAGGATTCATCTATAAAAGTACTACCTAAAACACAGAGAATTTGGAGAGTGTTACTGTGTATTTTTTCCCCCTAAATTATTCAGTCATCCATTGCTATGAGAGTCTAAAATTCAATACAGGCTTCTGTTTATAGAAATGGATACCAACAAATTAGTTCAAGAACCTTTTATAAAGGAAGAGCTGATCAACAAAGATTGCTTTGGGCTTAAATAAAAACAACATCATTAGAGACCTGCAGGGTTTTTTTTTATTGTGCCTACCTCTTGGAATCTAGGCATTAGAAAGTATCCTCAGCCCATCATAAGCATTTACCAGAATTCTTAGCAAACCATTAATGGATGTTAAAGTGTCACTGGTTTTGAAAAAAACAGTAAATGGACAGAGCAAAGAACTGCCAAGTCTTCTGCATGTTGACCAAAGTATTCAAAAAACCCTATCAACTACAGGATCATTTTCACATGCAACTTGCTTTGCTTTTATGAAACCAAGTTGTAAATCTGAGGAGCTATTCCTGAAGTCATGCTATTCCCACAAAGGCATATAACATGTACGTCATCTTAAAATGGAGCAAGTAAATCAAGCAACCAGAATCAAGCAACTCCCATTAATAAAACAAAAAAGAATATGAGAAAGTGCTTGGAAGAGTTACAAACATTTACTTCTTCAAAGGAGAGGTGCTCTTACCTTGCTACCACAAGGAACTGGTCTATCTGCTTGTCTACTAGTGGGTTAAAGGCTTCCCAAACTTTTGTTTCAAGTTTTGACTGATCTCTTCCATCATCCTCACCTGGTTGAAAAAAAAAATCAGAAGTATTTAGTACAGATCTTTCAAAATATGAGTACTTTCTGGATTATTTTTTTTATCTCACAATAATGTTACTGTTAGCCCATCTCACTCACTCTGCCTAACAGGCCACTGTAGAAATTTCACTCACTTACTTGTATGTGACTATTTTAGCTTGACAGACACAGCAACACAGCTCATCCAAACTGGACAATCAGATTTTCACAAACTGATATCATAGGATATGTCATGGGAAACAGAGTGCATCTTTCTCCAAACTAGAAAGTTTCTTTTCAGCTTCTTTCCCCAGCTCATCGCTTTCATTCCTTATCTTGCAGCAGTTCCAGAAAACAGACACACTCCAAGCTGCTCTGAGCAGGCAAACAGTAGCTGGTTCAACCTATCCTCAGCTGCTTTCTAGTGGGGGGAACCATGGCATCAGACACTCTTCTTTTCTTGAATCTAGATAAGCCAGAATACCCTGGCAAAATACAGGAGCTACTGAGACTTCTTTTTTCTTTCAGCTTCCTTTAAAACATCTGGCAATTATCCTTCTCTGAAGCCCCATATTGGCCCACTGAGGGAACAGGATGCCTTTCAGATTAGTTCATCCTCACTTAGGAGACTTGCCTAGCTGTTGAATAAATACTGGTTTCACAGACAAATTAAACAAGAAATCTGACCCTTTCTTTTGCCTATTTTAACATGAAACTAACAGTGTCAGCAGAGCTTCTAAGCAAAGGCAGAAGCATCTCATTGCTTCCACATCTTGGCCCATCCAGACTGGATGTGGTCTTCCCAACACAGGTCACAACCCTCTCTCTCTTAGGGAAAGCTTATGGATAGGCCTTTCCCTCTGCATTATACAGGGCTCAGGAAAGAAGAATTAGATGCCAACAATCCTCATCTCTCTGTTTTTCCACCCGCTTTTGGATCTGCAGGGTAGTGCAGAGACAAATCTAAAGTTAGTTACTATCTGATAAACATTCCTGGCTCCTGCTACTTCTCCCTCGTCCTCAGGCCAGTGTCCTCATGGTCCCACTGCTCCATGACATGGTGGGGGCAGGCTGAAGTCTCAGCACACGCTCCAGCCAGCAAATTCTTCCTCCTGCCTTTCTGCAGGTGAGAAGTCTAGGCTGGCAGCCAACACTGGGATGGGGAGAGGGCTCCAAGGAAAAGGCACCCAGCAGTAATGGGCAAATTGATGAGGGCAGACAGCATTTAATTGGCAGTAATTTGGGAGGGGCTCTTATAGGGAAGTGAGACTTGATTAAAAACACAAAAGGCTTTACAGATGTGATGGAAATTTGTCTTTCCCATGGAAATTCTAAAATCTCTTAATAAAAAGAGTGCAAGCTCCAAGAGAGCCCATTAATTCAATTTATTTAAACAACTTTTATGGTTTGGACAAACACCCATTTAAAGACCCGTTTGCAAGAGAACTAATTGCCTTCAGTGGGCAAGAGCCTCAACAAACCCAGCCACTGCTGCACACATGGCCTGGCAGTGGACACCATCTCCCACACCTAGGCAGGCCTCACACAGAAAAGTGGCCACATTCATCATGAACTCTTGACAATTTAAATAAATTACAGAAATTACCCTCTTTTAGCAAGTCTGTTATATCTGCCTGGTATCTGTTTCCAACTCGAATCTCTCCTTTATCAGCAAGCAGAGTCTTTTGTTGAGGATCATACACTAATGAATAAAAGAAGAAATCCTAAAAATAAAACAAGAGCAAAAAGGTAAACAGTGTTACTAGCTTTTACTTTCATCTTTGTTGCCATACTACCAAGTTTTTACAGTTTAAGTGTGGTTTCATTACTTATATATAGATTTTAAATTTGGGTGAAAAAAAGAACCACCCATTTAAAAACTGCATTTAAGTGCTGCCACTTTCTTCTATTTTGCAAGTGTAAGCTCTCAACAGCAGCCTCTCTCAACATACAGCCTCTCAAACTGAAGCAAACAAAGCTCCTCTTGCACAGGCAAGGCTCAGAAGGACCAGGAGATAAGTTTTAGTCACATCAGCTGTTTTAGAACACAAAATTGCCACATCCCATGCAATTCCCATATTCCAAACCAGGAGGATTAGACATCAGTGACCCATCCACACAGAAATA
The DNA here is from genome assembly GCF_050655825.1 of Lonchura striata. Taxonomy (NCBI): domain Eukaryota; kingdom Metazoa; phylum Chordata; class Aves; order Passeriformes; family Estrildidae; genus Lonchura; species Lonchura striata. The sequence goes on along the minus strand of NC_140710.1, from coordinate 31,818,248 downwards.
CCAGCACAAATTAAAGCATAACAGAGTGATACAGCCAGACCAATGCAACCCCACAGAGGTGTGAAGCCCTAGACAAAGCCTGCAGCCTCTGCTGGGCTTGCTCCAACCTGTCAATGTCTCTCATGCTGCAAGTCCCAAAGCTGGACAAAAACCTACACAAGTGGTCTCTCAAGGGATGAAGTGAGGGGATGAACCCCTTCCCTCCATCTGCTGCTTACACTCCTGCTAATACAGACCAGGATGCACACTGCTTTCCTTGTCACAGGGATGTGTTGCTGACCAATTTCTTGCCTGCTATCATCTAAGCTTAAACCACCACATTTCTTTCTGCTTGTTATTAGGAGAGGGGCAGCAGATTTGGCAGCAGCAGTAATTAGCTGCAGGTGGCAATCCATTAATTTGTTGCTTTTATTCAAGTAGATGTGGAAAAGGCTAAAATAGCTGCTTGGCTTCTGCTACCTTGGTGTGTAAAATTAAAGCAAGAAGGCATTCCAGAATGAGAATGTTCTGCCAGGGCAGAGAAAGGAAACAGCCAACATTTTTAACTACCTAAAACTTTAAGTAATTAAACTTTTCTGCATGGATAAGTACTTAGCTATAGCTATGGACCAGGTATGCTCCATCAAAGTATAGTGTGCAGTTCTGGGCAGGATTAACGCTCTGGAAGGACAGGGAACAACAGACCTTTTGTAACCTCTGTCCACAGCAACATGGTCACCAGAAGAATTGTCTGAACAGAAACAGGATGTACAGCATGCCATTTTCCACATCTCAGGTTTCTGGCTTGTTTTTTCACTCCCCTTATTTTTGTGGCATTAGCAGGCACCCTGTTTAAATACATCTCATTTCATGCTCACCTCATTTTTCCCTTTCCCTATATTTGTACATGTCAACAGCATGCAACAAAAATTAGGACAAAACCACCATGAGTTTCAAGCCCTGATCAGCTTTATGAAGAGGTGGCAAAGGAAAAGAGAGTAACCCAATCTGTCATGCAAAGCCCCAGAAAAAGAAGAATTACAGTAAGTTTCCACAGTAACATAGCAAAAATTCTGGAAGACAACTGAACTTCAACTGGAAGGGTTGCCTGTAGTTGGTTTTGGGGTCAGAGGATTTGACTGCATCCTAAGCAAATGATACTTTTGAAAAAATTCCTACTGCCACAGACACCAGGGTCAAGTTATATCAACTTACGGGCAGAAGGCAGCTTCAGAGCACATGAAAACTCATTTATATCACATCTATGTAAAGAAATCTGGGTCTCCTGCTTCCTGACACACTCAAAGCTCAAGATATTGCAATATTTTGAGAATGTATCACTGTGGAAATAAAACGTAGGGAAAGCTTTTGTCTCACAGGCTTCCAGGTTATAAATACAATGTTTAATTTGTTCCAGCTCCTAAATAGCTGAGTGCAGGACAATGTATATGCAGTGCAACATTAATGCTTTGCAGGCATGTTGCCCAGCAAATATGCAACACACTGCAGTGTAACAACACAGTGGGCCCCAAAGAAGACCAATTCCACAGACAATTTCTTTGGTCTTTTTTGGCCAGGGGAAGTCATACATTAAGGAGGAGGTTTCTCCCATGATATCTGACTGTTAGATGCCCTATTGCTTTTCTTTTATTGGTTATCATTATGAATTTTCTCTACAAAATCTCTATTAGTGTCAGGTCAATTTAAGTCTTGTCCAGGTTTGTCTCAAATCAATCAGGTTGAACAGAAGGATGAAAATCCTCTGGTCTCTTCTCCCCATCCAGAGCCTCCTCAACACAGGAGAGATGAAGTCTGGGGGACCAAGTGTGAATCCAACAGAGATTGCAACCCCTAGAGGTAATTCAATACCACTGCCATCTTCCCTCAAAGACATGAGATTCATTCTTGCAGACTGAGTGGGTCTGCTGAAAACATTAACACACGTCAGCTTAGTGCCAATGCAAACTAAGAAACAAACCAGATCCTTGTGTACTCTAAAGCACGTGTGAACTCCTGACCACCACTATGTGATGAGAACAATTTTTCACAAAGGTTTCACAAGAGTGATGCTCACAACAAAATAACACTGCTCTTCAGAATCCTCCACACTAATTTGTGCTGTCAAACTGTGTATGCTGGGTTTGCAGCAGTCAAAAAAGAGAAGGGTTTTCTCTTTTCATTTCAGATCCCAGAAGACACCCAACATATTCAGAAAAAATTAACATGACCTGCCAAGAGTTAAAATTGAATCATGACTTTCTGCTTCTCTCAACTGTTAGAGACATATCTGCTCAGAGCTCCCCTACTCAAGCCCCTAAACCACCCATAGCTATAGCCAAGAACCAAAGTCACCAAGAAACTGGAGAAAGAAAAATGAAATTACACTACATGTTACTCCACCAATGGTTATTTCGTTGCATCTTGCAAACCTACTTTCATGTATTTGATATATTTTAACTAGAGAACATTTTATTTTTAGGGGGCTACCAAAAGGAACAGATATTCCAGACATCTGCTCAGCAGGCAAATTCACACAAACCTCTGGATATAGCCAGGCAGAGCAGTAAAACAGACCTACATTCAAAACAGTTTCCTGCAGAATAGGGAAATCTAGTGCTTTTGCCATAATTGGCTATGATCTCCATGGGAATTAGGTGTCTATAGAAAATTCAGGTTTTCCAGTTGCTTTTTTCCCCCCTCTCTTTCCTGCTATTCCTCCCTCCTGCTACAAACCCAATTTTACAGGCACAGTTAAAGAGTCAGTGCTGGTCCCCTTCAGCCTGCTTTCCAAACATGCAAGGCAATCTTCCCGAGGAAGATGACAGAGAGAGGGTGGAGGAGAACAGAGATAGCAAAAATGTAATTTTGCTATGCTTACTATCTCCCTAAAAAATTCTGTCTGATGTTTAAACTGCTTCAAGGCAGACAGCCTTGAGCTGAAAGCTGACTTTTACTGGTCACAACATTTATGAAATCAAATACTAGGTTTCCTAGAACTGCTTAGGCTTTATTGACAGAAGTAATTTTAGAAAAAAAGGAACTACCCTGAAACATTTTGAAAGTAAAGGATGGATTAAGAACAGGAGGCATGGGAAAGAAGAAACAATTCAAAACAATACCAGCCAGTGTTAGGAAACCATGGGGCAAAAACTATCTCCTTTTCTTAATCTCTTTACCCTCCACCCAAGCATATTTGTGTTCCTGAGCTTTTAATTTCTTTACCATCTGTCCAAGTTAGTTTGCACCACAGCAAAATGCCATGCTAAGTGACAGGACACATTCAGGGAACTCTCTCATTCTGTGAAATCTCTAAGTGCCTGCTCAGTTCTAAAAATAACCCACATCACTCATCTTGCATTTTGAAAGTTCAAAAGGATGGGAAAAAAATCCTCTTTCTGTGCCTACATCTGCAACTGAGCATTGCATGATCAGAGGAAAGCATCTCCCTTCAGTCTCAGCACATCTACCTGTAACACCAATGATAATAAAAATATGTTGGGAGCAACTGAGAAAAAACACTACCTGAGAGCTGGGTACTAGAAAATCTGAAGTCATTTCAGTTTAACTGGTGCTTTTAAATTGGCATATCCTGGGCTGCTAGCTGGCTACAAGCACTGCTGAATACTACGTCCCTTGTTTAATGCTTTGCCATTTGGCAGCCTTCAGCAGAGCCGACATTTTTTGGTTTCACATTCCAAAGAAATTCTCAACTATTTAATCCCCATGCTTTGTTTAAAATTCTCTTAAACTAAAGTATCAGATGAAAACTAATCTTATGCTTAAATAAATACTGAAGAAAGCTACAAAAACATTTAAAAAGAAAGCCCAGCTATGAGAGAGACTGCAATATGCTCCTTGCAAAAATGGCCTGTTTTCTCATTTCTTAAGGGCCAGTAATGCCCATCATCCTACTGTTTTTAATTACAAGTTTTCCTCTCTTGTATAACATTTCAATGTCTTCAAATGCAAATTATTTGCTTGCAGATGTGTTAATATAATAATATCCTGAAGTTCTTTGCTGATCTCCACAGTAAATCTCTCAGATTGTCAGACTTCAAGACTGTCTAACCTAGATGGCAGCCAGAGGTCTAGCCACAATTAAAGGTATAGAAATACAACTTTAAAAAAATACAATAGCAATTTTTTTAAAATCACAAAATACCTGAAAAAGTAAAGCCCAATATTTTTATTCTGAATGGTGCTTAACTGTGCAAGACAATTCAGTTTCAAGTGTTTGGTCTGAGATACCTTTAAAGAGAGACACTGGGTAAATTTCTGTCACATGTCACCTGACAAGCAGTTTTTCAAGGATTTAAGTGTCAGTGGTGGCACATGAAGGACTCCAGATAAGTATTTTGACCAGTGAACTCAAAGAACAGGGAACTAAGCTCCTCGAAAATCTGAGGCAAGATCAAGCTTAAACCATATTAAGATAAAACTGTACGATTTCAGGATAAAGCAAATATAGAGAATCACAGCTTGCTGGCTTGCTGTCTCCTCTACAGTTACTGCATCTCCAAGGGCATCAGCCTCCAGGCTGGAACTCTCAGCCCTGCCACACTGATGAGGAAGCTGGGTTCCCTTTACAGAAGGAGAGGCAGCTCACTATGACACAGGAACATAAACACAAGGTGTGGCCCCAGACCCATAGTTTTATGCACAATGAAGATTGTACAGAGCCTAAAGCTTCCCACTGTCAATGCCCAGTACATGCAGAAATGAAAGAACTCTTAGAAAACTTGCAAATAGGCACCAAACCTAAATTGTGCCAGAATAAACTGTTCAAACTTTACAATGGACAAAATGGTTCCTACCTCCCGTTCCAGATACGATTTAAGGGATTCTGTCTCATTTAACAGAGTAACGCTGCATTTCCCTCTAAAAAAAGAGAAACATGTTTCATGAAAAAAAAAATCTTAAATACTCATGTGATTCACAAGATGGTATTACTAAAGTTTTACACAGAAGTTGATCTTAACACTGAAGTGTACTTGAAAAATAAGTGTTGTGTGATGTTTTAATAAAATGGAAGAAAACAGTCATTACCTGATGTGCGTGGCTGGCAGAGACTCCAGCTGTCGTGAGAGAAACAACTCACGATGTCGCAGCTGATGCTTCTGTTTCTCTGGTAAATCAACCATTTCTGGATTTTCCATCTCTTCTTCCATTTCTCCTAGTCATAAAGAGACAAAATTGATCAACAACAAGATTGACTTTAAGCCAGTCAGAATGACCTGCTCCAAAACCTTTGCTAAATTACAAACTTTAATCAGATTCAATGTAACATTTCAGCCAACTGAACAGTTAAATAATCGGTACAGACCCTTGAAGTTATGCCTGTGAAGAATTTTATTTATCCACCACCACCATCAAATCACCTCAGGCACACACAGGTCACACCAAGCTGAAAGTCACACAAATCTGCTACCAACAGAGAAGTTCTGGAGAGAAAGAGAGAGAGAGAGAGGGAGGGAGAGCTGCTTTTGGAGACCAGCAGTGCATCAGATTCATTTGAAAGAAGCTGACACATGATGAGTGAGGCAAAGTGAAGTCTTTCCTCTTTTTCCAGGTACCAGTTATCATAAGCCCTATTCCTCTTTCAGGACATCACACTGTCCCATGCCAGTTTTTAACAGGTTCTGCAGGAAATGCCCACTGGAAAGGGCAGTTTATTTACTTAGTGTAATTTTGTACTCTCCTCACCCCAACCACAGCCACAAGATGAACTGGAATGTAACCAAGTGCCTGAGGCCACTCCTGCTACCCTCATTACCCAACCCACACCACACACACCCAACTGCAGCAGCCAAGATTCCCCACCTCTGCCTTGGAGCTATCCAATCTCCATCCAACCAGATCCCAAACATACACCAAAGTAAATACATAAATCCCACCCACACTGACATGCAACTGATCCGAAACATCTACAAGCATCTTTCTTTTAGAAATAAATTGTATGTTTTGTGTTTGTTGGGAAGTATCCTGCCACTTACGCCAGCTAAATCTGTAAAAGGCAAAATACTCAAAGGAAATAACTCCAAAGATCCTCCATGACAAATGACTGAGAAAAAAGAGATCACACTTTTCCCTTCTCTGAGAAATTAATGCCGTTACTTGTGTTTTGCAAAACCACAGGCAAAGTTTCCCAGACTGTAGTAGAATGAGCTGTAAAGCCTCATGCATGAATTGTAAAATTCTTAATTTTACAGCAGCATTACTTTCAAACAGCAGACTTATGCCTCCAGCTTAATTCAACAGTTGTTGCCAAAAAACATTTCTAGTGAGAAACACATACAGGCACAGTTATGATTTATATACCCTTAAGATTAGTTAACTAAAATCCCCATAGTTATCCCAAAAATAAAGCAGAAAAAAAATCTCCATTTTATAAAACACTAAAATTCCATCTAGTTTTAAATAGGCCACCATTACACCAAAGGCAATTACAAAAAATTATGTACCCTTCAGGTTGCCCACAATTTATCACCATTTTACTGCCCTGAAAAAAAGACCTGCAGCTTATTTGCCCATCAGGTACTCAGCTCCAGCAAGGAAGGAAAAAAAAAGCAGCATAATTAAACCAGACTTCAACATACAATAGCTGCTACACCACATGAGCTGGTAACCATACAGCAGCATGCACTTAGGTTTTAGTATTTTCCTGGGAACTAGAACACCAAATTTACATTTGTTGCACACTCTCAAGGGTCTGCAATTTATTTACTAAAGTGGGTTCTGTTTTAGTTGAAAATTAATATTGTGACTGCTATCCTACACTGTAAATATACCAGCAGCAATACACGAACAATCCAGCAAGTTCTAAACTCATTTGCCTGAAAACTGAAGTATGCACAAAGGAAAAGGGAATTGATGCCTGCACTTACAGCCGCTTTTAGAAATTACTGTAGTGCACTGTGTAATGCAGGAAAAATACTACAAGGAGCAACCTAAAATAGTTTGTATCTTCAGTATATTTGATAGCCTACAGCTTTTAGAAATTACATTTTTCTAAAAAGTATGTCAACCCCTTTGTGCCAATGAAATCTACAGACAAAATGAAAGCACAACCAAACTAATCCCAGGGACTGCACTCCTTCAGGTAGGCTCACCTTCCAAGTAGTATTTTATTTATGTGTCTTGCTTTTGTAGTAAAATACAGAAGGTGGAGAGCACACGTGTTCTTATGGCAGCTCTGCTATGAACAGCCTCTCAAAACAAAAAAGCACAACACATTTCTTCTAAAAACCAGACATTTCTATTGGTTTTAAAAAGATAGAAACATGTATTTATAAAATATCCAAGAAATCTTTTCAGAAAGACTTGCCTGCACTTTTTACAGTACTGTGGAATAAGTGGTATGGGAATACAGGAGGTGCAGTACATTGGGTCTTCAGTGCTCTCATAAAGCCTTACTTCAAAATTAATCTTTCTGCTTGATAGATGTGCCTGTGCAGATTTGAAACTAAACATTTAACCTTAATACAAACAGTAATATATCAGCTATGCAGCAGTAGCCAGTGGAATGCTGCAAGAAGTGTATTAGATTAAGTATTTGATATTTAATGGCAGAATCATTAATAGCACATTAACAAAGCTTGAAGATTACTTATATTGGGAACAAGAGATAGGCAGATTAGGCACAAACAGCAAGATTTGTGTGAAAGATAACATGTATGGGGAAAATAATTAGAAAGAGTAAACTTTGAGTTGGCAGGAGAAACCCAAGAGGCAGTAATTGTAATTTAAAATGACTAGGTGTGTGAGATGTGAAATTAAACATCAATATTTGCTAGATACAAGAAAGAATAGCAATTTGCTATAGATCAGATCGGGCTCTCCAGAGCATCAAAAGCAGAAAGCAGCAGCCCTTCCTCTGCATTATGGGTGTCATACAAGTAGTTACATGACAGATTTCAGAAATGCACAAAGGTAAACAAGACACGGAAATCAGGTATAGAGAGCAGCCAAGGTTTACCAGCTTGAGAAACAGTTTGCAGTAACAGAAGAATTAGTTAGTATGGTTATAGCTAACAAAATAATGTAAGGAAAAAAGAAAAAGTGAGGTCAGATCATTGGGAAACACAGTAAAACCAGTGCTACTGACCTGCACAACAGCTCCTTCAGCAGCAAAGGAAGCTGCAACTCTGGCTGCTTTAACAGCTTAACTAAGGACCTTGGAGGAACATTCTAGAAATGTTGCATTTGAATAAATTAAAGAAAAATACAACACCAGGTTCCTTCCAGGTTGAGTTTCAAGTGGTTTTTATTAAGTGGTAGCCTTATTCCCGTTTTCTCTACCAAAAACCAGACATTGACTCATAACTGTAGAAAACACGGAGAATGTTTTAACAGGCAGGAATCCTTACACCTTGACACTTAAGAAGGAGTTTGCCACATTATCAGTGTGGATCCCCTGCCACAAAGTTCTGGTGGTCATCTCTTGCAGCCATGGCCACAGTTTCAGGTAGTAAACAGACACTATTTTGGACACCTATATCTTCCCTCTCTGCACCACTCCCAAAGGGAAAAAACACAGTTCCCTCCTCTCAGCCACAACTGAGCCAAGGTGTCATTAGTAGATATATGAATTGGACTCCTCTTAAATCTGCATGTGTGGGGCTAGGAGAAAAATAGAGAACGAGAATAAAATTGAAGAAATAAAAAGAGTTAATTCATTAAGCTATTGTCAAACTTCATTTAGATTGGTATTATTTAAAATGTAAAAAGAATTCTCAACAAATTTCCTACCTGTTTAGGCACAGAGGTATCATGCAAACATTTATTTTCAGAAGCTTTGGCACTTACAAAACCAAGCTGTCATGTGTGCCAGAGAGCACCTGCTGGAAACCAACCATAAATCTGCCAATCCAGACAGCACTATGTCAGTTCTCCAACCACTACCCACTGGTAGACATGCAGTCATGGCTGCAAATATTTAAATAATTATAAAAAAATGTGTTAAAACATTATATAAAGAAAATATATAGTGACAACACCCAGCAATAGAATGAGGAGTGAAGTATCTTTCACATTCTTCTTCCATCGAGTCCTGTCTGCAATCTTGTTTTCTAAGTCTCTCAGCAAGAACTTAAAATGGTGTCTTACTAGAAAAGCAAGTTCATTTCAGAAACAGTTGGAGAAATTCCCTAGAATTATCTGTGATGTGATTAAAGAGGCTTATGAATAAAAAGCACTAGCAATGCATGGAAGACATCATAAGGCTGAAAGGTTTATAGGACGGCCTAGACAAGCTTTACATCATATGATAAAAATAAGATGATCACAGATTAAATCCAAGAATCAGGTTACATACATCAGGTACCAATTTATAGTCCCCAACTACAGAATAAGGCACTTCCAACACATTTTCTGTATACAGACTTATGAGAACAGACAATATTTCAGACTTGTCTGTTTCAGGTATCTGATGGATCATCCAAGCTAAAGTGGATTTTTATTTATTTTTTTAAAAACTTCAAAACATTAATTTCACAATTACATCTTTTTCCTTCCTTTACAGGAAGAGTAAAAAAATAACAAAATATCCATACAATTTTTCCATTCATGCCCTGGCTGTATCTCCCCATTGCTTAGCTCTCTCACTGCACTGATCTCAACAGTAGGTCTAAAATAAAGGCATCTTAAACAGAAGACTGTGTGAATCCAGAAATGTCTGCAGTCAGAAAGCTCCATTAATCAGCTGAACAAAGGCAGTTAAAAGATCAGCGATGCAGACACGTACATCTACTGCAAATGCATCAAAATGAGGCAACAGGAGACTTTATGGAAATGAACTCAAAGTCAGTGACAGTATGCAATATCTGTACTACAGTCTTAACATCTACAAAATTTAATTTCATTATATCATGCAGGATGTTGATTTTTTTTTCAGAGTGAAGAACTAATGGCTGTCCAAAAAGCTTAATTTTGCTCTCTTCTCCCTTCATATGAAGAACAGAAACCACAGAGCAGCACATCTATCTAAATAAATAGAAGTCATTCAGTAGCAATTTTATTCTGCACCAGAAAATAGATACTGGAGAAAATACTAGTTACTAATGAAATTTACTCTAAGAGGCAGACTCAGTTGTCTCTGGTTGCTCTATTAATAGGATTTTGCTATAGAAGAATTTTCCCATCTTTCAAACAACACATATGAACAATGAATTATTTGTTTGTATTAAAAAACCAAACACTTAGATTTCTTATCACAAAGAGAAATCAGCATTTGCAGGTTCAAAGAGCATTTATGTAGGCTCAAATTATTTTTCGTTTTCAGTCTCGGATATGCGTTTCTGTGAATCCTTCCCACCTGCTTCCTTTACTAAACCTAGTGAAGTGAGACACAGATGAAGGAATCAATAGCCACGTTGTTTATGGTGAAACTCCTATTGAGCTTCAGGATCTTCAGATAAAATGAACACTGCTGCATTGAAGAGATTTCAAAAAGGCTTTGCCTGCCATCACAGTTCTATGACACAGCAAACTCTCCTGCAACACCACAACCTCCTTCCATGGTATGGCTGCAATGGAAGGATTATTTGGACACACTACAACAGAAAATACTCAAATTTATCAGTAAGGGACCCATTTTGCTGCATCTTTTCCCCAATGGCATTAAAGCAGTGAGAACACAGCAAGCCATTATACTTGTTGCTAAAACTGAGTATCTGATTTAATCAATCCCCAGATCACTCTATTGATACACACATCAAGAAGCACACTAAAAGATAGTGATGCTTGCCAGCTAAATCACAGTTCTGACATGCCCATATCTGATTGCTTCTCTCTCATTTATAGATGTGCCCTGAATTGCAAGGATTCATAAGGCTGTCCATATTTTTTGCTAAGTTTTAAGCAATCTGAACAGCTACACCTCACATAGTCTGTTGTTTACAAAAGAAAAAGTTTAGTTACTCCACTTGCTTCCCAACAAAAGGGCTTTAAGTACTCAAAATAGTGATAGGAGAGTCTCTGCTTTCAAAGTGTATTTATTGAGCATGTTCAGACAAAAGCTGTGTCACTGCAAGAAATATTATTAATATTGAAATTTAAAAGAAATCCTGTTAGTCAAGTTTCAAGCTGGTCATGTTTCAAGTTGCTTTCCCATAATCAGTCTACTTGATTCACTCAAATAATGTTTGAGGGTTTTTTTAATATACAAACCAAACCAAATAATTCATGAGAAGTTATATTAACAGAGAAAATACTTTCTCTCACCCTAAAAATTAAAAAATTAATTTCTGTGGAGCAAATAAGACATCTTTACTCAGCCCTAACTGAAAACTTCTGTCTTGTCCCCACCAAAATTCAGCCATACACAAATAAGGTATTAAAAGGTTTAAGGAAAGGGAAAACAAAACAAAACCCCCTACATTTAAGATACTGATACTTGAAGTATCAAAGTTGTCCCCAAGTCTGACAATTTTGTGCAGATACAATGTCGTTTGAACACAAAGCAACTTACTTGCATGTTTGTCTGCCAGCACAATGAGTGTGCTTGAGATGTCTCTCCTCCTGTAGAAACACACCACCTTTGCTTCCACATTTCCATTGGCAGTCTGAAACAGGGAACAGAAGAAAAAACTGACCCCTGTCCAAGAGCAGAACTGCACACTCTGAACTAGGAACTTGATAAATTACCAGGAATTTTGCACAAGAGCTACACAGCATCTGCTTTTAGCACTTCCAGCTGCACACATGATCTCACACAAACTCCAGCATGATCCATTCCAGGATCATGGCATGTTTGGCAGTTTGGCCCTGCCCTCCTAATGGTTTTCCCAAGGAATAGCCACTTTTAAGTTACAGATGTTTCAAGTGGAGAAAAACACACATGCCATTGCAACCTATAAACAAGCTACTTTGCTACTTTTGAGGTGATGCCTATATTAAATAGCACTCAAATTGATCTCTAAAAACCTAATAAAAAAAACCTGTGAAAAATAACAGAATTCAGATCTAGGGTGTTCCCCAAATGTTGCAGGGCAGTAGAAAGGCAAGAAAGAACACAGCAATTAATTACTTTTGCAAAAGACATTACATGAGATTCTCTGACAGCACTGGTGAGCTAAATAATGACCAACACACAAAAAAATCATTTCAGAAGGAGAACCAAAGAAGCTGCACCAGACAAACTCTATTTCAGTGATAACATACAAAAAGAGTCACAATTTTTGAAAGATTTACTTAAACTTCTTAAAATGAGATAGGTGATCAAATGTAAGATGGCACCTGTCAAACAGTGCAAGTGGCTTTTTACAAACTCTAGGGGAAATAAACCTACTGGTTGGAAACAGCCTCAGCCAATTTACTATCTCTAAAATAAATCAAATAATGCAAAAGTAGCCCAAGAGCTGTATCCTACTATTGAAGACTTTGAAAACCATAATGAAGGCACAGTTCCCAAAAGCAGACGATACAAATTTTCTGGGAGGGAGGCTCCAAAAAAGGGTAGTGAGCCAGCAAGGCGTCCACAAGGAAACAAAATAAAAACTAATGTACATGCTCATTTCTAAGATGTGAATGAAGGGAAAGTTTCAACTTTGATAATACCAGTTTTCCTAACATAAATTTAAAAAAAAAAGCACTAGACACCACATACATATACAGGTATTTCCCTTACAGACCAAAAGTTTTTGGTAGTGTCTCAGAACTTCTACCCTCTTCTGGTAAATAATTGAGAACTTTTAAATTTTGAGAAACTAAAATACAAAGGCAGGAACCATCTTGTTCAAACACAGATAGCTTCTATGTAAATTTATCTGATTTATTTAATTGCCAAAATTTCATCTACACTCAGAAAATAAAAGAGCTAGGATTCATTTCAACGTGAAAGGCCCATTTTTAAAGTGCAGGTTAGAGAAATCACAGCTCAAACAAGAGTTGCACCAAGATGGGGAATTCAGGTTGAAAGTTTATCTTTTTTTAAAGGTGAGGAGAAGAATGAAAATGAAGAGTAAGAGGTGAAAACAATTTCCAAGAAAGCAATCAACAAACCTGCATCCTGGAATGGAATACAGACAGTGATAGCTCATGGATAGGGAACCACTTAGGAACACTTTAAGAATTCACTCATGTTTCTTTAAGGCAAAAGAGACTTAAAGGTATTTCTGCAAAAGACCTTCATGGGGCTACTAAAGGTGCCCCAGCATTCAGATTTTTATTGGCCATGAAATTGATACATTTTCTCTTCCAAGTAAATGTTTGAGAACTACATGCTTTCCGATGACTGGTGGCTGAAGAATACCTGATACCAGTCAGTTAATGTATACCCAAATCCAAACCAGCAATGTGACATTCCTTCTGTATGAACATGTGGTATGTTTAGGATACAACCAGTGGCTTCAGAACCCTCTTCCCTCCTCAGCTGGGTCGAACTTCATTGCTGAGAATTTCAGCTGCCTTCCACACAGAAGCCATCATGCTTCCCTGTACCATCCACTGAAAGGAAATTTGGCAGATCAAGTTCACTGGCCCAAAAGAACAACCAGCAAAGACAAAGTCTGAGCCAGCAGATCACTGCTGCAAACCTTTCTCCTGAGCAAGAGACTCCCTTAAGAAAAACCAAATTAAAGCTCTCCATCCTCTAGGCAAATTCTTGTATTTTCTTCATATCCTGTGATCCTGGCATGGAAGTGAAGAACTGCAGAAACCTCCTTCCCTATAGGTGGGCATAATCACCTTGAGAATTACATGCCATTGATACTCAGTCCTTTCATACCAAAGGAGAACAAAAGGTCTTAAAGCATTCCAGAAAATTATCAGAGAACAAATGTGTTTTTAAGCTTCTAATTACCAGAGAACTGCTAAAGAATTGTTTTGATTTTAATCAAATCAAGCAGATCATAAATTCAATTAACTTCAAAGACTTGATGGAAAAAATGTTTACCTTATTGAGCTCTTCTATTCTTCGTATCAAATAGGGGTTACTTGAAGAATTTTCGAAGTAGACATAATCTGACAAAAAGAAAAAAAGACTCTTTAAAATATGAACTGCTAAAAATCGAATCAAAACCTTTATCAGCCTGGAAAGCAAAGCACATGATTTTCCTTCTCTCTCTGATCAGATTACTTCCACTTAGACCACACCTTTGTCTTTACTTGCTTCCTGTTCTTATCAAAATCCAGCCACTTCTCACCAGCAGTATGTGATCTCTCTCTTCCCCTCCAGTTTACAAGAATGGCTCATTTACTTAGAATACAAATAGTTTCTCTCTCTCATCTTTTTCTCTACTTTTTGATCGCTTACACTTATGTAATCCATAGCGCTGTCCAGACTTATCAGTAATACTTGTATTTTGAAGCAGGATAAACATCTGAAGTTATAGGAAAAAAACAAGTTCTTACCAAAGGCAGTGCCTTCAAAAAAAAAAAAAAAATCAAAAAAACAAGATAATCACAGAAACATGCATATAATTTATTTGGTATTAGGGAACTCCAAGCTTCAGCACTCCGTAAGAAAACAGATGCTCATGAGTTCAGAATGGACTGGCCTTTCTTTCCCAGTACTCCAGAAGCCAAACCCCAAGTCTGAACCGAGATAAAGAGGGAGCTGAATCCACTTCTCCGCTGACAAGGTGCTGACCTTGCACACAGATCTGACAACAATTCCTTCCAGGACTATCTAAGACGATTTCCCTCCAGACTTCCCAGCTCATTTGTGTTTGGAGGAAAACACCCGTAGCCCCCGGGCACACCTCAGGTGATCTTTCTGCAATGCCTACATTAGCATGGTGCTCCAGGATGAGCGGGTGCTCAGGATCTCGGTAAACAGGGACAGCTGCTGAGGGTTACACCCTCAATCTCCCTGAAATCCTTGTTAAAAGGGCTGTGGGAAGCACAGATAGTGTTCCCTCCTCCCCAGCCCAAAGGAAGGAAGACATCCCCCAAAGGTGTCTGCTCCTGGAAAAACTGCAGCAGGAGGGTTATCTCAGGGCTGACCAGAGACACACCAGGGCATTTACCCGGCAGCCCTTCCACCTGCCCCCTGTAACACCACTCGAGCTGCAGACACGTCTTTTTTCAGATTGCTGCTTACAGCCCATTATCCATAGGTCTCCCTGGATTTACAGACCCACCTACCTGCTGCATGGGACAGAAGAGCACAGTGCAGCACTGACCACTGTGCAAATGACCCCAAGGAAGCTGCTCTTGCACCACCTGCAAAAAACCCAAGTGCCCACTTGCCCCTTTAGTGGGGCTGGCTGCCTTAGGAGAGATTCACTAACCAGGAATCCGAGTGGTTACAATCCCAAAACTGACAATTCTTAACAAACCTATTTTCCAAGCTCTTGTCTTGTCAAAAAGTGTGTTGTTGTCAAGACACCTTGATAGTGAAGTCCCAACCTGGTCTTGGTTGGAGTGACAAGTGAAGAGTTTCAATGGTAATGCTCAGCACGAGTCTTGGGTTACCCAGCCAAAGAGTGTAACCAGGGCTAAAAGCACTGAAATAGCACACTCAATTTTTGATGTTTTTGTGCTCCAGGATTCTCAGACTGATCATGAGCCATCTTCATACACACCAAAAAGCACCTGAGTGACTCCAAAACTTTACTCCTAACTGCAAGAGTCAGTTCCTCTTAAATATCACATCCCTGCAGCCTTTAAACTGGTGGAAGATCTCAAGTGAGGAATAGTTTGTGGGTTCATACCCACAAAGAAATGGTTAAAACACCCAAGTAACGAGACCCCAAATTTCCATTCCCAAACACTGGCTCTGTGCAGCCATCAAACAGGGAACAAAAGGCTCAACATTGTTATGACCAACTCTACCAGAAGTCACAAAACCAAATAGATATATGGCAGCTTCAGCAATAACAACTGCTGACTGAAATAACAATGGTGGGCATTAAGCAATTTACTGATCAGCAGAGCAAAGAGAAATTATTTTTCCCATGACAGAACCACCCACAACCTGCAAGGGCACTGCAGCAGAGAATGCTGAAGCTTCAAGGTGCTCTCTGAGCTCACTGACCACTTCTCACTGGAAGGCTCCAACAAGTGAAGAAAGAATGAGTTCTTTCCCTCCAACCCTCCAATAATTCCTAAGACAACCAGCTCCAGGTACTTTGACTGAGGCAGATGCAAAAAATATTACTTTTGTAAGCACTGTGCCTGAAAATTATAAATTAAAACTAAAAATGTCAATTTATGTCTTGAAAATATAACCTTGTCTTTAACCCCATGGGTTTCAGTGGCTGTTACAAATGCTCATAGTTCACATCATTTTTAATCAGCTTTTTTGTGTACATGTACATGCATACATTCTTAGAGACACATTTTATACCTCAAGCGAACATTAACTTGATTTTTCACATAACTACAGTTCATTGATTGTAAAATCTAGCATGGATTTAAAGAAAGCTTATCACAGATGGTTTACCAAAGAACAGCTGACAGTGGTATCCAACAGTACTGAATAATAAACCCCCCCCACCACTGTCTTGGTCAGCAGCAGGAGCATCCCCAGACCCACACTACAAACCAAACTCACAGGAACCACCACGTGCTGCACACTGCTGGTACAAAGGCAGAAGAATCAAACCAGTCCCCCGGGATGCTCCAAGAGCTGACACATGACAGTGCAGAGGTGCATTCCTAGGCCAGTGCTGGATGACTTCACCATGTCAAATCCACAGCCCAGCACATCTCATCCATGTTTTAGACTAATTCCTCAACTATGCTAAGCATTTCATCAGTAGCTATGCAACTAATGGAGACCTATTTCCCATTGCTCAAATTACCTGGAAAAGGGCTTCTTCCTCTCTGCAAGTAATGCAGAGCACACTGCAAACCACATTACACAAAATAACACGTATCAGAGGAAAGTGTCTGCATTTTCATAGAGATTTTAAATACTAAAATTAAAATGCAATCCTGCACAGAAAATGGTCTGAATTCCTAGTCCACATGTACAACTTGGAAATTTTAAGTTCAACAAACCACTCTCCAAACTGATGCTTGGGCTGATGAGAACACTTCTGAAACTCCACAAGCAGCCAAGCCAAGCCAAGAAGACTACAAGACCTGCACAGGAGGTTCAAAGGAGGCACACCACTGGGCCCTACACTCCAAAACACTGCCTTTTTCCTTGAGCAGTTCTTCCACTTCACCTCCAACTTCCTCCCATGCCATGGAAGTGCACCCTTTCTCATACTGCCTACCCAATTAATATTCCAGTTTGCTTTCAGGGCAGTGCCTACAATTGCAGATGCCTGTGCATACACACACACAATAAACAGAAACCTTCCATGGACTCCCAACAATCCAGCTGTCCATAGGAGACATCCTGTATGTGCACAGCTGCCAGGGTCCTTACCCTGGGCTGAAAGAGGGGATGGGGAAGGAGACAAAATTAGCAAATCTCTAAACAACAGGAAGATACACATCTCAACTCCTACTAAGAACAGGATGAAACAAAAAATAAGGTCTAGGGACAGAAAGGTAGAGCCTGATAGCAAACAAAACAAGTCAGGCCCTTCAACACAAGTGACTATTTATCCTTGATGATTTATTTGCTTTCCTACTTACAAAATTGAAGACGAGGACTAGTGTAAAACTGCTCTGCATCCCACAAGCATGACATGCCCCCTAACCACCACAAAAAGCACATGAAGGCTGTCCCTCACCATCCAGCCACATGAAGAGAGTTTCAACCCCATACTTTCACAACATCTGTTGGCTTCAGCTCACCATCCCCAAATAATCAGCCGTGCCTCCATACCACGACCTTAATTAATGGCATCACTCATGCATGTTACAGTTATCTGTGATCAAGCTACAGCAATGACTGAGGAGTGTGAAATACCAAACGGCAGTAAGGACCATCACACAGATCATCACCTTCTGACAAACTAAAAATGTAGCTCTTCACCTGCCTGTGCTGTTATAGAGCAGAAGTACCCACATACAGAAATCTATCCAAAAAAAAGTCTTTATATCCAAAGACACTTTTTCTGAATCTGCACAACACAACTTGCCAGAAAGCAATGCTGTATTACACAGGTAATGACTTAACTGCTAGAACACACAGACACAAGTACAGCAGTTAAAACTAGAATGACATCCTACAGGGTACAGAAGATGAAAATTTTCCATAAAGGCAGTAAAATAACAGTTCTTAATTCACAATTAACGTAACAGAATTTCTTTTTGCTCTCATATGCTTTTAAGATATTATTGCAAAACAGCTTCCCCCTCTATCTTCTTCATGTCAGCTGTTGCTTATGTCTACATCAGTCCATGGAAAAGAAAATCAGGAGGGGGTACAGCAAAATAACACACACTGTCTAGAGGTCATATATTTATAAGATTAGACATGTCTGAGCTATCTAATAACCTTATAGGCTTTTAGGCGATCAAGTTGCAAAAATGCCCAAAAGTATTTTTATCCTTCCCAACACACACTTGCCTTTCAAGATACAAGCGCTTTCTGAGGACTGACTTTCTGAGGGCTGAGTATTCCCTACCTCACCCCCCAGAAGTCTTACACAGTGAGTACTGCACCAGCCTAGAGATGTACCCAAGACATGAGGGAGGCTGGAGCCTCCCACTTCCCACACTCACTGCCACTGCTGGGTACAATGTGCAATTCCAGACATCCAGAGATAAAGAAGTAACTCCACAGTAGTAACTATTTCCCCTCCCCAACCCACAAAGCTGCTGCCCTGAATTAGAGATGAACATTAAGAGAGTGTATAAACTTATGATGACTTGCTGATTTTATGACTTTTTACAGGAAATATCTGCCTTCTCATACTCTGGGCTCTCCAACTCAACTTTGGGCCAGTTTCCTTCAGTAAGTTCCAGTTTTCAAGTTATTCACCAGCTTTATCCCTAAACAGCCAATCGTTTTACATTCTGGATAACACAATCCCTCTTGGTGTGAGAGAGGAGGCTGGAGAGGTAACCCTACAAGTCCTGCAATCTCACCTGGCAGAGCCCAAGTCGACTACCTTCTGGCTCTTCACAAAGCAGCAACACTCCCAGCAGCAGTCACCCAATGAAATTTTTAGTTACAGACAAGACAGATTTTCAATAGAGAAAGCCTTACCAGCACAGTATTTTCATTACCACAAAGGCAAAACTGAAACAGTTTTTTCTATTGCTAAAGGAATTATGGGGTCTAATACATGTGGCAATACACACAAAGCAGGTATTTGCAAATTAATGTATTTCATGGATCAGCAAAGGTATTAAAGATATACTGTCAGCACGGTCTCAATTTGTATTTACAGGACAGCAGTATGTGGCTACTGCATGCACTGGATACATCAAGCTGAGGATGAGGCAGCACACGTTATAGGAAACACCACCACTACCACCTATCTCCTTGAAAGAGATGTGTAAACACCTATAACCAGCTAGTGAGGACATGGCAAAAGTAAAAACATCTCCCCTCCACACAGTTAAAAGCAAACCATCACTAAATTTAGCAAGGATAAGTTGAAGTACTCAGTTAAATCAAGCCAGCTTTGCACTGTTCCTTGAGCAAGGATTATCTACACATTCACATGGTAAACAAGATGTTCATGTTATATTTTCTTTCAAATGTGCAGAATGAGCCAAAGATACTTGGCTGTTTTGAGATGTAACCTATGGATCACGTTTTCTGACAGGTCTCCAAAAATGCAGATTCAGTATTACCCAAAACATAAGTCAAAGGAGAAGTAATTCATGGCAAGATCCATGTAAAATGACTACACATTATGCACAGGCCTATAAAAAAGTTGATACAGTTGCTTACCCATGCTTGGTCTTATATCAAGAGTTATTGCAACAACAAAAACAAAACCCCAAACAACAACCAAAAAAAAACCCACCAAAACATGAAACACTGAAGGACCTGTAATTAACAAACACTAAAGTACAAGCCATACAGAAATCTACCCCAGGTAAAATATCACCCGTCTTTTTGAAGTAAAAAGAAAAATAAATCAAAGTTAATGACATGCAACTTGCTTGGACAAACTGTTGATTGCTTGATCCATTTTAAACTCTGAAACATTATGATATTTGGAATTTGCCAGATGTCTTCTGTTCTTTGTTTTCTATCATGTTAAGGGAGGAGGCAAGAAAAAATTCTGTCCAGCCATCTTGTATCATTTTTTGCCTGATTCTTAGTGAAACAAGGTTTATGCAACTCCATTATCCAAGCATTCGTTCTTCCCTATTAACTCCTGAACCCTGTGTTCAGACATTGCACAGATGGACAGAAGTCTCAAAGATAATTAAGTTCTCATCATTGCTTCTTATATAAAAGACAAAAACTACAAGGAAAGTGAGAAAGGTAAGACAGAGATAAGAAATGGTTCCTGTTTCAGAAACATTTAATAGACTAGGTTTTAAAGCAAATCACTGGAGATTCCACAGTGTTTGGAGGAATTATTAGAAATCCTTACTTTCTGATGGACTTCTCAACTCCCCTATTGTCAGTGCTGCTCAAGGCAGGTCCTGGGCTCAATTAACTTCTAACCTGAGTCCCAATGGCCAGGTGTGCTCCCAAATGTTTCCCCTCTCTGCCAAGAAGAAGGCAGGTATTCTACCTCACAGCAATCACCTAGGGACTGAAGATCTCACTCTGCATGAGGCCCAAAGCTTATATAGACGGTACCTTTCCCAGTAAAAGTGTAAAATTCCCAAGCAGGGGGAACAGAAGAAAGGGAAGAACACCTCATGGAAGAAAATCCACAACTTCTAGATTGTCAATACCCTTATTTCTGTTCCTCAGAACACTGTTGGCTGTTTTCACTTGCAGACATCTATGGAAAAAAACCAAAGGACAGGAGTGTGCTGGTGCTTTTGACAAAGAGATTATAGGTGTCATCTGTACTTTAAGGGTCACTCATAGGTAAGAACAGTGCCATACTGGAGTAACTGCTATTACAGATGCCACCCCGAAGGAGACAAGAAGTCTATACAAAAAGACTAGAAAAGAAACTGTGCAAGAATCCTAAAAATAAAATTAAGCTTCCAAAGCACTACCCTGAGGACAAAGAAGCAATTTTACTGTTAGAAATCAATTATATGGCAGTTCAAGAAAACCAGTCTCAATTAATCCACTCCCAATATTCCAGCTATAACTAAGGCACATTTGCATGTGGCACTGACACTTCAGGTTCACTGAGTCAACTCCCTCCAGCTTCCTGCAGGACAAGCCTATGCTAAACATTCCTGGAGAACTGCTTCATTTATTCTGTGCTTTACAGGATATCAAAGCATGATTTGAAGGCCTCTGGACACAAAGCCTCTTCTGCACTGCCTCTTCTGCCACTTCAGTTCCCAAGAATGCAGCCATACAAACATTTTCTGCACTAGCAAAGTTGTGAGCCTATGTAATTTCAGCTGCATCCAGTGCCTTTCTTTGTGCATCAATACCATGGAAATAGTGCAGGCTTAAAAAAAGAAAAACCCTTCCCCAAAGGCATGTTGTAAGGGAAGACCAGGATGGTCTAATATACAGAAAAGTCACTTGAGCAGATACAGAAACTAGTGAGAGAGTTACTTAAATCATGGAGGAGTATTTGGAGGGGTTAGGGTGAATGGAAGAGGAGTATGCTCAAGCTACACCCTAACAACAATCACCATCTGTAGCAGCCAAGAAAACAGCCTGTTCCGTTGTAATTCTCATTGCTAAGGACAGATAAGAAAAGCATTATTTTCCAAAAGATATTTAGGCAGCAAAGATGACTAGAAACTAGCATCGTGTTCCCTACAAGAATCTCAAGAGTTGCAAAACAAGAACCCCTGTGGTACTCAAGACACCAAGTTTGGCATCACCCTCAAGAGGAAAGAAAAAAACAAACTAAAAAAAGTTGTGTTTCTTGTTGAGGTTTGCTTGCTTCTTTAAGGGCAGCATTGAACCTCAGTTTGTCAGTGTGAATTGACTGCTTAGGCCATGATATGACAATATATTAAGTCCAAAGGTAGGGGTTTCAGTGCCAGATCAGAAACATCACAGCTTCACAATGCAAATCATGGACAAAGTATAAACTCCTGCCAGCGTTTCTGCAGATGTTTCTACAAACAAGAGTGCCAGTGAAGCTGATTCATCCCCCGCCCTCTCATACCACCCCCTCAAGTTGTGACAGCCTCTCCTCAGATGGCAGGAGGCCTGAACATGGTGAACACAGTTAGGCACTCACTTGGGTCAAACACCTGTCTCCAACCAAACCAACCCCTGCCAGCTCCACCGCACAGGCAGGCCAAGCTGTGTTAAACCCAGCAGCGGAAGGAGAGGACAGCTACAATTGCTTCAATGGACACCCTACCAAAAGAAGTATCTTAAATCAAAACTATCGAAAGAAACATCCACAGAAACTGTCTCACTTGGCTGGTTCAAATTTGCTCAGATGTTGACAACTTAACTCTGTAAGGACAAGCCCTGTGCTAAATCAGGAATCATCTGCTCACGCCACACTAACTTTATGCTTGGTCAAGTGTCATCTGTCCTCTTACATCTTGCATGAAAGCATAAAATCCCCAAATTATCCAGAGCACATTGTGTGCAATTTAACAGAAACATTACCATGGGCCACATCTGACACATGATCTGGCAATGCACAGAAACACAACCAGAACCAGCAAGTAACACACGTGTAAAGGACTGGAAAAGCCCAAGTCTTTCCTCCACTTGCTTTAAAAACTCACTTTAAAACCACCAACTAACTTCTTTGCTCTACTTCACTGATCAATGCTAAGTAAAAATTATCTCACAAACACCTCTCCTTTCTAAAGGTGGTCTGGCCAAAGAGCTGGAAGAGAAGAACATGTGAATGGTTTCTTTGGGGCTGGGCTACAGCCCAAAAGCTTGACCAGTACTTTGCAGGTCCTTCCAGACTTGGTTTTACAAGTAAAGAGGGGACAAGGAACCATTCCAGACCTTCAAAGGCACTCTGAAGCAGGGCCTCTTTGTGTACTGGATTTATGGTGGTGAGCTCCAAAGACCTAGAACCACAGTATCTTACAAGAACACCTCTCCCAACAGTTCCAGTTACCCAAACGTGGAAAACTAAGGCAAAGCAGCTGCAGGGCTTGGTCACTTACCAGCCTGGGGATTAAAAAAAAAAATAATGTGCTTGGAAAGCAGCAAGATAGAGTGTAAAAAGCACCTTACTTGGTGCAGAACTAACACTGATTTCATAGGTTACTGTTTTTATTTTGATTTATAAACCACTCCTGAGCAGTTTGGGATCACTTGAAAGCAAATTATGAACTGTTGGAGGCTCGCTTCTGGTAGTTCTGGGCATCTGCTTGTAAAAAGTAACAGCAAGCACATCATTCTCTTCTCATCCTACTGGGGAGACTACACACCCTATTTCTTTAAAGAAGTCAGGATGCTTAAACATCAAAAGTTGCTTGAAAAACAACTAGATGCAAGTGAAAGGAACATTTTGACATTCTCCAAAATCTTACTAGTTCAACAAAACAAGTTTTAGGAGTCCTTTTTCCACAATTTTTATTGAGTGTCTTTTACTCATCACCACTGAAAGGCAAAACACCAAGGAGCACCTCAGCCACTCCCCAGAGCTCCAGCAGTGCCCCCAGCCCAGCCCCCCCAGAATGCTGCCCTGGCACAGCCTCCCACCCACCAGCCCAGGAACAGCCCCAACTCACCAACACAGCAGAAACAAGCTTAGTCTTTTCATTCCATTGTGCCAGCTGCAAATTGCTTGCAGCTATTACAAATCCAGAGATGTCACAGCTCTAGCCCCCAAACACACCTAAGCTGGCTGACAACACTCTCCCTCATGCAGCATTTCCCAATAGAAGGCTGATGAATGCCGAAGCAGTCTGATACAGGGGAGAGGGGAAAGAGCAGGGAAGGAAAGGAAGACTGCAAAACATGCAAGATAAACTTTCATAATTAGAAACAGTGGACAAAAAAGATGAAGAAATGCACTGCCTAGCTGAAAGGTGCTAAGCTAGAAGCTGTCCTAAATTTATTAGGGCCAGTGACCGCCGAAGCCTATTAGTAATTTTCAATAATAAACTCTCATTTTTTATCTTTACAGGTTATTTAATACCTCTTCACTAAACCCATTCTCAGCTCAGGTTACCTGCAAAGCTAGAAAACAAAAACCCAGCAAACATGACCAACACAAGGATATTGCACAGTAAGCCCTCCTGTCACCCAAAACACACACACACTGACAGCAAAGCAAGAAGACAGGAGGTTTACAAGTGATCCTGCAGTTAAATTATCTGAATTTGCCTGAGATTCAGACTCCAGCAACATGTTCTATGCAAGCTTCCTCAATAGCTCTCAGTTCTTTACCAGGAAAGCTCAAACGATTATTATTGGCATGATTGTCATGTCAAGAGGACTGATGCACCATCCCTGTGCTCACAGCTCTCCAGCAGCACTATGGAAGCCAAGAGCTGTAGGCTGCCACAAGAGCCTGGGTGCCAAGTGGGAGTGTGGAATGGGATAGGGGCAGGTCAAACCACAGTCCCCAGCCACGCATTAATAGCACCCTGTGGTAGCAGAAGGATGATGTCATATTGCCATTCTTAAGAACTGTGGGGCCTACACTGAAATAAGATGTGTGACTGCAGCACAGGCAGACAGACATACCACCACCAACTATAAAGTAATAGTCAGTAAGTTCTAGAGC
Organism: Lonchura striata; assembly: GCF_050655825.1. Classification (NCBI taxonomy): domain Eukaryota; kingdom Metazoa; phylum Chordata; class Aves; order Passeriformes; family Estrildidae; genus Lonchura; species Lonchura striata. Next base: position 31,793,652 of record NC_140710.1, on the reverse strand, counting down.
TTCAACCTCCAGCACATTGCAATAAAGCTGCTGTGAACCTTGGGTGCCCACGTCAGGCACTGTGGGTCCTCACTTCCCTCACTTCAAAGGCGTTAGATGCAGCAAGTACTTTCTATGCTCAACTGACTTGTGATCAGATCTCCTAATGCCATTTAAACATACCTTAAATGTACCACAGACTCAAAACCAGATAAATTTGTAACTAAGTATGCTGCATGATCTCAAACAAGAAGGTAACCCATAAAAGTCAAAAACACATAAAAGACACCATGTGAAAGCATAAATTGACATTTATCTCAGCAAAAGTGTTGTCTTCAGTAGTTTTGCCTCCATCCTTCCTATCTGTTCTTTCCCCATCCCCTTGTTCCCTGCCCTCCCACTGAGCCCATTCAGCTGTTCACACAGTCCCACAGTGAACCAGATTGGGTAGCTGATGCAAGATTAAAAATAATCCAGGAAAAAACAAAAAGTGAGGAGGAGGGAGGTGAAAAAAATTAAGTTCCTCAAATCAGTGCAAGATGAAAATGCAAAAAATCATTGTTTCACTGCATCAAGGGAATGCCATAGGGGCATAAACCTGCAGAGGGGCTCAGCCAACTGCTACCACTAAAGGAATACTTGTCACACCAGAATTAAGCTCTTGTGGAGAAGATGGAGACGGAATACCTGCTGGAAAGGCTCCTGATACCAAGATGACCTGTTCCCTTCCAGGCAGCTGACACAGCACTCTCCTGAAAGCAGAGCCTGGCACTAGTAAGAATGAACATATCTCTCCCACGTGCATTTTTTCATCAGAGGCCCCAAATTCCAGCTCAGAGGTCCCAAGCTTCTCCGATCTGGTGTTTATCCAACATTCCCATACGGTCTGTGATTGTGCAGGCTGTCAGTCCTCTCCGTGAAGAGGCAAACCAGCCCACCATGACTCCTTCCAAGTGAAAGTAGTCCACTTTCTTCGTGCTGCCATTTGTTTCATGGCTGTACAGCAGCTGTTAAGAAAATCTTCGATTCTGCTTCACCAGAGGCAGGCGATTCCAGGGTTTCCTACTGGCCAACAACTAAGATCCCCCATTTCAATTTGGAGTTTGATACCCTGGCATTCTGCCCCACACATTTCCAAAGTTTTACATCCCCCCTGAACTATGCTAGTTTGTGACAGTCCCATTTGTATTGGAAACCAATTCCCTTCCCATCAGAAAACTACCAGGAGAAACTTGGCAGGATTCAGCAGATCCAGCTGCTCTGTCCAAACAACTGGATGCCACCAGCCAACAGAGCCTGACAACCATTCAAGGGGCAGCTCCTAAGCCCCCAGCACGGTCAGTCTGCTTCTCAACACAAAGGGGAAGACTCCAGCCCCCACAGTGCAGGCTTCTCAGTTCCTCTACACAGGAACACACGAAGAGGACAACACACTTCGTGCCCACTTGTTGCCAACCCACCACTGGCTTCTGAAAACAACAATCCATGGTGTTTCATGCCCAGGCCTAAAGCAGTGACCATCCCTTCAGAGTGAACATAGACTTCCAGGAGCAGTATTGAGCTGTAGCAAGCAAGCTGCTTTTGGCAGCTGTTAGGTCTGGAGTTCATGCAGCACATCCGGTAGTCACAAGTGTAATAAGAGATTATCTGCTGAGTGTTTGTCTTCCAGTGGGAAGTGTATGAAATGACTGTGCACAAATCTCATCCCAGATTTAATCCTGCCCTGGAGTTCACACACAACTTCAGTGCACAAAACCATTAGTGGGAGATAGCAGCACCAGAGGTCAGAAACAATTCGATAACACACACTCCTGGGCTCAGGCTGAACAGAGCTCTCACACAGAAACAGCTGCACCCATCCATATGTTGATCTTGCTAATACATCAAGACTTCATCCATATGGACCATAACGGAGCACTGCAACCTTGGCTACCAGCCAGCTGCCTTGCCCACGGCCCAGAAAGGCTAGGGAGCAAATCCTGGGCAACATTTCCAAGTGCAGGAAGGACAAAAAGGTAACTGAGACCAGCCAAAATGGATATTCCAAAGGCAAATCACAGCTGACCAACATGACTCCCCCATGTGGGACAAAGAGACTGGCTCTGTGGCTGAGGGGAGAGCAGGGGGTGTTGGACACCTTGACTTCATGTCAAAGGCCCTGCTAAGCCACCCACAGCATTCTTCAAACAAAAATGCTTAAAAAACTGGACAACAAAGGTAGGGGGAAAACTGTAACATCAGGTTTAAAGGATCACAGTCAGCAGTTACAACCTCCACTGGGCTGCTGGTTACTAATGGCGTCCCATTCTAATGGCAGCCAGCCCTGCTCAGAAGCAGGGATAGGATGAGGGATAATGGGAAAAGGGACCCCAGCTGGAACAAGAGAAAAGCCATCTAGGCACAGGGAAACAAATATTTTCTATAAGCACGGTCAAACACTGGACAGGGCCCAAAGTAAGGGTGACATCAACCATTCTTAGAGCTTGGGATGGATACAGCCCTGAGCACTCTGATCTACCAGGGCATTTTCTAGCAGGAGGTCAATCTAGGGACCTCCAGACCACAGTACAGATTAAGGCAAACAAAATGCCTAGAGATGACACTCCCCATAAGACTTGGCCATACAATGCTGAGCAAAAATTTCCAGGAAACTATTCCCTTCACAAGTCACACTAAGGTGAATTTCCACAACTCATCTTGCCTATCATCCTACTCTCAGCATCTCCAAACCAACATAATGCTACAGGCACACTATCAGCCTGGGGCAACCCAAGACACAAAGCTAGGACAGCCAAGAGTCAGCTCGTACACCTCTGTGAAACCAGGTGCAACCAGAAAAAAGTACAAGCATGACAAAAGCAGCTGCGTTTTTCAAAAAGTAAGGGTAGGCCAGAAGAGCAGAAAGAACAGAAAGTAGTTGTTGATGGAGAGCAGCCAGACAGGATGGCTTGGCCACCTTCGCTATATTTTTTCTCTTGTTTACTTTACTTTGGTTTTGCAGAACTCCACAAGAAACAGGGCATTTTGAAAAAGAAGGAATTCCACAAAAACACCCTCCTATACAGCCTATAGTCCTGGGGAGAAGGAAGCTCCAAGAACAGCTTTTAAGAAGGAAAATGGCTGAGCACAAATTCACGCCAGACCACCCTCAGTTTATGTTCCATAAAACACAGTCCCAAATCCCGTTGCCTCTCCTTTCTCTTCACGTGAGCCAAAACAAAGGACAATCAGACAGGAGCACAACCCTGAACAGAAGACTAATGGGAAAGCACTCAACAGAACAGCAAGAGTGAAAGGGGAGGCCAAGATCTGCAGGACGTGCCTCCTACCAGCCCCCCGGTCCACCAGCAGCCTCTGCCCATCTTTGTGCTCCTTATCGCAGCAACTCCTCCTGGGTCCCCACCCCAGCAACCTCGCGTGACCCCCATCCGAGCAGCCTCTCCCCTCGGGCCCCGTCCCGGGCCTGCCCCACGGCGGCTCCGCTCCAGCCCCGCTCACGGATCCACCGTGCCCCAGCCCCGAGCCCCCACCTCGAGCCCCACACGCCTCGTGTCCCGCACCCTCGTGCTCCGCGCGGCCCCGCGCGGCCGCTGCCCCGCACCTCGGCCAGCCCGCGGCGCCCACCGCCCCGGGCCCCTCACGCCGCGTAACCCCGCGGCCGGCTCCCTTCGCCGGGCGGCGCCGGGCCCTGCCCCGCGCCCGCGGCCCCGCCGGCCCGCGCCCGCCCGGCCTGCCCCGCCGGGCCCGGGAGGCCGCGCGGGGCGGCGGCGCTCGTACCTCCGACCCGGTACATGTTGGCGGCCATGCCCGCGACCGGGCCGGGTGCGGGGCGCGGGCCGCTCCCGCCGCCTCCCGGTGCCGGATCCGCTGGAAAATGGAGGCTGGAGCGGGCGGCGGGGGAGGGGAGCGGGGGAATTAAAGGGGCCGCGCCGGCCGACGGGGAGGGAGCGAGGCGGAGGGCGGGGCGGCGGCCCGGGCCCGGCGGCGGCGGGAGGGGAGGAAGGAAGGAAGGAGGGAAGGAGGGGAACGAGCGAGAGCCGCCCGCCCGCGGCGTGTGGGGGCGGCGCTCCGGCCGTGAGGGGAGGGACGGGACGGGAGCAGCGAGCGCGGCCGGGGCGGCGCGGCCTGCTCGCACACACACACACACACACACACACAGACAGACACAGTGACTGTACACAAACACAGAGAGCACCTCTGCTCACACACACACACCACCTACACACACACAGCTTCTCCTTGCACGCGCGCGCGGCCTGTCCTCACACACAGTCACACACTGACCGCCTGTGCACACCCGTGGCACACACACTGCCTGTGCACACCAGTGGCACACACACACTGACCGCCTGTGCACACCAGTGGCACACACACACTGACTGTGCACACCAGTGGCACACACACTGACCGCCTGTGCACATCAGTGTCACACACACACTGACTGCCTGTGCACACCAGTGTCACACACACACTGACCGCCTGTGCACATCAGTGTCACACACACACTGACTGCCTGTGCACATCAAAGTGTCACACACACACTGACCACCTGTGCACACCCGTGGCACACACACTGCCTGTGCACACCAGTGGCACGCACACACAGACTGCCTGTGCACATCACAGTGTCACACACACACTGACTGCCTGTACATGCACATGACACCCCTACCCTCACATAACCCTCCTCATGCAGCTCTCTGGGTCCCACAGAGGCTCTGCTCTCATGCACCAGCCCTGACGTGGCATGGGCAGCCCTACACACACAGAGCACACTGTCCTCAGGTGCAGACTGACACACACACACTACCTGTGCTCACATGTGTGCCTGTACTCACAGTCCTTATCACATGCCTGTTTTCACACACAGCCTCCATCATGTACAGGCACCACCGGTGGTTTTGGACAGCCCTCATGCTGCCTTGTCCTCACACACACACAGAGTCTTCCTCACACAGACCCAACTGCCACAGGCCATGCACACCCAGGGCAGGAAAAGCAGGTCCCTGCACGGACACAGCCCTCCTGGTGCACACCAACAGCCCACTCACACCTACACCCATCTGCTTCCCACACACATCCCTCCAGCCCTACACACACCTCCAGCTCACACTCCCCACTCCTGCACTGTCCCACTTGGGTCCCCTCTGCACTTGTGTCCCCCACTGCCACACTGGGGCTTTCCCCCCTCCTCAGGTGTCAGCCTGAGAGGTGAAATGATGGTTAGCTTTCCCTTGCCCACTGACCTGAGGGTGTCACTGGTCCTGGGCTGCACCATGCAGGTACACCCCTTCTTCAGCCCTGCACAGCTCCTGTCCAGGTGTCTCCTCAGCAGCCCTGCAGTTGAATAGCTGTCAGCTCCAGATCACTGCAAAACTTGCATGTTGCCACTGCCACTTCCTTTCCTACAGGAACTGGATGATGCCAAAAAACACCCTAAGAAACCACCATTCTGTGGTACATAACACCTTTACAGCAGGTCCCTCAGCAAGAGCTGACAAAGTGCAGCAGTGAAGGTGAAGGACCATGCCCCCGAGGACTTCTCCATGCATGTGGCCAAGGCTGGATGGTGAAGCTCAGTGAAACGCTACCCCTCTGAGGGTCAGCAGAAGCAGACCTGGAGCACTGCTGGCCTCTCAGGCAGGGCAGGATGACTACACTTGGCTCCAGCACAGAGCTGGAGAGTCACCTGGTGTTGCCAAGTGACACCCTAGGACTTCTCCACACAGTCACACAGGTCAGGATGGCCAAAAAATATCTGTCACGAAACTCTTTGCTGGAGTAAGTGGTTAACACTGCAGTCATACCCTTTACTGGGTATGGGCTGAGCAGAGCTGCTGCCTGCACTCCAAACACGCTTCTCAAAAAGAACTGAAACACCTACATAAGACTGCCCAAAATACTGACATCTGCTAAAATACATATATTTTTCAGAAAGAACAGGGGTCTTGTTAAAGTTTGCTTTGTGTGTTAGGAAAACAACCCTATAACACAAAATCTCTGACAGTCCTCAGATCCCAGGAGGGTACAGGGCTCTGCTTTTATGTTCCCAATATGTGCAAGGAGCATGGTTGAGTGAGGAAAACACTTCTGGGGGTGAAAATCGGTCAGCCAAAAAAGGTCAGTGCGCCAGGGAGCACCGCCGTGATATTTCCTCCTTCCTGAGCCATCCAGGGAAGCGTGTGCTGGCCCAGGCGCCGGGCACACCGCAGGACACAAGGGCTGGCCTCCCCAGGCTGCTGCTGCAGCCGCTCTGCTGAGCTGAAAATAATCCAGTAGGACACAGATAAATTAGCCAGAACAAATATTTACAAATCACATCCCAGCGCACTCGGTAGTTGCACATGGAGAAGTGGACAGTCGCATGGCGTTGATGATTTTTTCCAAATGCTAAATTGTGTTTTAAACGATAGCGAGAAAAACGTGTTGGATCTTCCCTGCTGCTCCTCTTCCAGGTTAAGCAACAGCTGTGGTGAGAGCCAGGGTGTTGTGCAGTTGGAGGGAGGCGAGCTGGAGCTGCTGGACTCAGCCTGGGAAGAAGTGAGTTCCTGCAATGCCCCATCTCCCACCACCAAACCCCCCTCCCATGGGCACCACCGACTCCCACCACGCAAAACCAGACCTCCCAGAGAGCTTTGGGTGCATCCTGGCAGGACAGCACTTGTGTTTGACACCTCTCCCATGACAGTGAGCGTCTGAGCACATGGTCTAAGAAAGGCCCAGACCTGCAAAAGAAAGATGCCAGTGCTTTGAGAGCCCAGTCCTAGGCTGCCTGGCAGAAATTCATCTGTCCCAGTGCATGTGAATGAGGGAGGCTCTCCAGGCCCATTGCATACAACCTGGTACACTCCAACCCAAAGTAGTTTTTGTTCCACCCAACCCTCGTTTCCTCCTCCTCTCTTCCAGACAACAGGAGAGTGTGCCAAGGGCACTTGGCTTGCTGCTCTCCCTGCTGCTGTGCTTCCCACACGAGCTTTCCCACCACCCCAGTCCTCTCCACTCACACCCTTATTCACTTGCTGAGACAAATTCCTCCATGGGCTCTAAAAGGTGATGCTCAGGATGTGCCTCTTGCATTCAGCCAGGCCATCAGTGCAAGTTTACAGCTGAACCTGTGCAGAAAATACACAGCCAGAACACAGCCTTGACATGTTTGTTTCCTCCGGCGCTCCCATGGTGCCCCCGTGCCCCCCTCCACTCCATCACCAGCCAGACAGACACCCTCTGTGGCTTTAGGTGCTGTTTGTGCACTCCTGAGTACTGAGCTTGCCCTGAGTTACCCCCATTCCTCCTGCCTGGAATGATCCAATGCCTGCTCTGTGCCACCAGGTGTGGGTTTTGTGTCCCTTCTTCCATCATAGGGCTTGGGCCATAAATGCATCCAGGCCACACAGAGCATCTGAGCTATCCACTGAGACCTGTGTCCTTTGAGAGCAGCCTGGTCTGCTCTGAGGGGCTCCCTTCACCCCAGCTCCTTGCCCCAGCTGTCACCCCTCCATTCCTCACCCTTGCGTCAGGACAGCATGAGGAAACAGGCTGCTCCAGCAGAGCATTCCCATTTCTGCCTCCAACATCCTGCATCCTAAGGACCGTGGCCATGGGTCCATTTCTCAAAATTTCTTCTTCACCTTCCTTCTTCAAAACAACAGCTTAGCTCTCCTCTTTCCTTTACCTCTTCACCATCTGACTCCCTAGCGCCAAGCCCAGGTTCTTGAAAACCCACACATCCCTGTTTCTGTCCTACAGTCCTCTCAGAAGCACACACAACTTCAGGTTCCCACAGCCTGTCTTCCTCCCTGAGATGCCCCTCTTGGTACCCCAACACTGCATCCACCCAACGCAGCCTCCAGATCAGAAACTGGCACCAGCCTGGTCCTTTCTTGCTGTGCAGAGGTGAGGACGGAGTGCTGGAGGTGAGCAGATCCTTCTGGGAGAAAGGGCTGCAAAAACTACAGGAAGGCTCGGTGCTGGGAAGGATGCACCAATCCACCAGCTCTGCCCTGGAAGTGGCAGCTGGATAAATAACACAAGAGAACCACCACGGCAGAAAGCCATGCTGCTGCTTCCTCCTGCAAACAACTGCCCCTCACATGCCAGGGCAACCCCTGCTGAGAGACGACTCGGGGGACGGGTGTGTGCTTTCATGTCCAGTTTTATTAGTGTTGCATTAGTACCATAAAATAGTTGACGAGGTCAAGCATGTTGCAGTTTGTTCCAAAAAAAAGGCTATTTACATTTAATCTGTCTTCATAAAAAACAACCCTAGAACCCAAACAATACAACAATGAAACAGATGGACAGCTCGGGAATCTACAAAGTGGTAACGTCCCCTCTCACACCGCGCTGCGGACAAGCCTGGTGGCACACAGCCCCAGAATTCAGGTGCTTCCCATGGCTGGGGCACGTCCGCAGCCAGGCAGGCCACGCTCCGGCCACTGTCCCGCCAAGGCTCCAACCAGCAGCTGACTGGATGTGGCCCCAAAACACTGTTCTTCCTTAAGGAAACCAGCGACCTGCTGCTTTACAAGTTGGCACATCCCCTTCTGCCCCAGTCTGTCCCAAAGCACCAGAGTGATCCTTCTTGCAGGAGCCAGCCTGCCAGGAACATCTCCCATGAGAATACCATTGAAGAGGCTCCAGGAAACCTCTGGGAGGTGCTGCTGCTCATTTCTGGCCTTCTCCTGCCAGGTTAAACCCAGAGGGACTGTCACAATAAAATGCCACCGCTCAAATATCTGCTGAGATCAAGACCTCCCAGATGATAGGGACAGACACTGCACCCAACCTAACTTCCAGAAAGCTCCAGGGCTCCAAGCCCTGCATGGCACAACTGTCCTAATCCCAGTTTCCCAATCCCTTAGCATGCCAAGCAGCAGAAAAAGACCACTGGTTCTGCCGACTCTTGACATGACTTTCCTCTTAACTTTGGAGATTCCAGGTGCATCATCCTCTGCCCTGGCTCTCCAGTGCTCCTGCCAGCACACGCTGCTGGTGAGAAACATGACAGGGCCTTTGCTGCAATCACAGGTTAAGCACAGGGCAGTGTGGTTCCTGGCTGAGTGTGATGATTGAAAGCAAACAGGCACATCTTCTCAGCCCCAAAAACCTGCCAGCCACCTGCCCCTGCCCTCTCTGCAGGATAAAGCCAGAAGCTTTATCTTTTGTTCTAACTAAAGCAGCAAAACATAGCCAGAGACCACGGTTCTCCCCAAACTCATGTGTAATTCAAGAGGACTCTGCAGTTACCACTGCGATGTGATGTGACAATGAACCGGATGGGATCTGCAGCACGGAGCTGCAACAGCCACACGAGATGTCCCCGGCACCGCCAGCGTCACAGCAGAGCCAGCCCTGACTGAGTGCTGGCAGGGCTGAAGCCCAGCCTTTGTCTCCAGGAAACTCAAGCCAGAGGACCAGGAAGCACTCAGGGTGCAACACGATGCCACAAACCCCTTCCATCTTTCAGCTGCTCTCCAGAGCTGCTAAACTAGGTCAGCGTGGTGCAGCTCAACGTGGAGCCAGCCGCTCCCAGAGCTCACCCCCGAGCCAGCCGGGAGCCTTGCCCACAGCAGCTGGAAAAGAAACCAGAGCTCTGAGAAGCCACGGCCAGAGGGGCAGGAAAGACTGGCCCAGTGGGGGGCTGGGGTGAGCTCTGGGACCCAGAGAAAGAGACACCACCTTCAAAGCACCTCCTGGCCAGAGATCCACCCAGGTGCTGCCCACCCCAGGCCCTACCTTTGCCGTCAGACCACACAGCTCCAAAGCAAGCCTGACTTGGAGATAGCTCCCCTGCGTTTCGTCATTTGAGATGTTCCTTCCTTGCCCAAGCTCTCCAGAGCTGAACACAGAGAGGTGCTGTCTCTGCTCTAAGCCATCCTTCTGCACTCGCTGACATGGCCACAACCACCCAAGCCCACAGGCTGGCACAGCTCTGCAGGCACGGGCCTTCTGCTGGCCCAGGAACTTTTCCTCATCCCACAGTGGTGATCCTTCAAGTCAGTGGAGCTCACTCCCGGCAAGAAACTTCCCCAGAAACTGTGGGTAAGTGGGGAAACCTGAGATCAGTCATTCGTTCATGGGACCAGATCTAAAGCTCCTTCCCAAAGTAGTCTGAGCCATGTACTTTGACACTCATTTTTCTTAAGAGACAGAAACCTGTTTCTACTCCACACAGGGAAAGAAACAGCTGCACAAAGTGGCTCCACAGGAGAAACAACAGAGGCACAACAACCTGATCAGAGCTGTGCCACCAAATTTGCATGTCAGCCCTTGCCTCCTGGGCCAGGAAACACCACAGCCACCCCTGGGCGCACAGCTGCCCACAGGCAGGCCCAGCCTGCCACTGCTGGACTCCCTTTGGGATAACAAGGCTGAGGAGTCAGGATGTTTTCTTGCATGGAAGACGCAGTTCAGAGCAACAACAGCTTTCCACATGGGGGAAATCAAGCCTCAGGTGTACAGTCTCCTGATGAATTCACTTGTATAAAGTTAGAACAAAATACAAACCAACATGAAATGCAATGAGCAGAAGTGTTTCTCACACACGTACACACATACACACAGAGTACAGCAGGGCAACACACATTTGAAAGGCAGGACTCTGGAAACCCTGTCCTAGCTACCAGATTTTTTTCTTTACAGTAGGTTGAAATACAAAGAGGAGCACAGTGAAGGTTCTCCCCTCACTCCCCAGTAAACAAAGTTATTGCAGTCGGTCAGTCCAACCCACCTCTGCAGCAGCACCACCAGAGCTGCCCAGGCTGCACACAGCTGGAACCCAGCCCAATCATCCCTGTCACACCAGTGTGAGATTCGAGGGAGAAATCACACACTGACGAAACTCCTTTACAAAGCTTTTTTTTTTTTTTTTGATACAACAGCCTCAATAAAGATGTGATGTGCTTATACACCCTCTGCCATGCTGCCCGCTGCTAGGCAACGCTGTACAGCCCCAGAGCATCAGCTCAGGTCACCCAAAAATGTCAGCTGAGGGACACGACAACATCCCCACTACAGCCCAGCTTCTTCCACAGCCAGGAGCCAGCCTACAGCAGGCAGTAAGAACTAAGTATTGCAGCTAGACAGCGTGTCCTGCCCAGCAGCATGCCACCAGGCTGGGGACAGCGTCCTCCTCCCCACATGGTTTGAAGGGAATACTCAATCCCTGGCCACAGAGGTTGCCCTTGTGCTGGGAAAGGTTTCACAACGTCAGCTGGTGAAGCAGCCCAAGCTGCAACAGGCACAAGATGCAGCTCTCACCTCAGAACCTCCCCACCAGCAGAGCACACCACCAGTACCTGCCCTGGGGACCCGGGTGGTCCCCACACAGCGCAGGACCTGCTGTGCAGCACAAAGCCCGTTCCCTAAGCCTTTGGAAACCCAAGGGTAAGGGATCAGGGGAAAAAAAATAAGAAAACAGTTGAAAATAATCACTGCCTTAAGAGAGTGCCTTCTGAAAATGTTCACAGAGTCTAGCCTGCCCACAAGGGGGGGGGAACCCAAAAGGGCCCAACAGAAATTCTGTCCCTTACCCTGAAATGCCAGAGATGTCTGTTCTTCCACATGGCAACAACACCCTGCTCCCCATATTCCACCCACCACCTGACAGAGAAGCCCATGCCACCTCAGGTGTGCAGTGTGACACACGGGCAGGAAGGCAGCTGGACATGCAGAGTGCCTGGCTAGCTCCCAGTCCAGCCACTAGTGGTGCACCACTCCACAGAAAACAGCTCATCTTCCTGGGTTTGTGGGTTTTTTTTTGGCAAATTATTTTTTTTCCTGTTATTTTTCGTTTTTATTTTATTTTATATTTTTTTAGAAAGCATTAAAAAAAATCTGCAGCTGTTGAAAAAAATCCTTTCCCTTTCGAGGCTGGACCAAGTTTTATTGAAGGTAAATAATCAGTGTGAGTATGTCAATAGCAGCGACCCCACTGATATGGTGCCCCTCAGCAGCACAGCCAGCTGGGGAACACAGAGACTGGCCTGGTTTGGTCATTGTGAAAGACCTGGGACATGGGAGTTTCCTTACACTTAGTGTTTCCCTAATTCCTGTTCCTGCCCAACCCTCCTCAGGCACCGCTTCAGCACTAACACCTGCCTGTCCCTGTGGCAGGCTCCATGCTCCAAAGAGGATCTCCTCTCCAGACCTCCCTAACTCTGCAAGTGGATTTTTTTTCCACACCAGACAGTTGAACTCCCTCCAGACTCTCTGTTCTCTCATCCTTTGGCAGCAGGAAGAAAGACTGGCGATACTTTGCTCCTAGAAATACAGAGCAGGGGCCGAACGCACCTTAACACACACAATCTCCTGCAAAATCTGTTTGAGCTGATCCACGGCTCCCCCAGCCCACTCACACCAATGAGGTCTCAGGTTAATAAGCAGTGCAGTTAACTCAGCTATCTGCTCGTAAGTGGTAGGTGTTCTTGGGCAGGTTGCCTGCTCCTGCCAACTCCCCCACGACTTCACGTTGTCAGCACATCTATATTTAAGACTGGTTTGTTGGTTGGGTTTTTTTGCCTTTGTTTAAAGGGGTTTCCTTCCTTTGTAGTAAACTTAAGAGTTAATAGAAAAAAGTAATTCAAAAGTAATCCAAGCACATCTGTAATTAATTCTGCAGGAGAGGGCAGAGCGACGCGAGTCAGAGTTGGCACGCAGTTCCTGGCTCCTGGTGTGCAGTCCTTGGGATGGGCAAAGGTCCCTGCGCCGAGCACAGCTAGAAGTTGGATTTGGAGTGTCCAAATATGCAGATGGGAAAGTGCTTGACATGAGAGGACCACTGTGCTGCCAGCTGAAAGAACTTGACGTCGTTCCACTCCACCCCATCAATCAGGACTGCAGGGGAGGGTAAAAAGAGAGGAGAGTTAGAAAATGCTGAGGGGAAGTGGCCAGCCTGAGGCAGCTTTGCCAGAAGTCCCCCTGCAGTCGGCAGAGGGAGGCCTGGCCACGCTCAGCTGCTCTACCCCACTCAGCTGCACACACAGGAAGAAAGGCTGAGGAGCACACCAGGTTTGGGGAGAACAGTTCAGGTTGTTCCAGCATCACTCACTGACACCAGAGCTCCCCACACTGCTGATTTCAGCATCACCTGATCCGGCTTCTCAGATTTCCTAAGCACACCTCATTTTCTTTTCTGGGCAAATGTGCTCTTACAGAGATGGACATCAGTCTCCTCACTGGCACTCTCACCAGGACATCCACGTCTCCCAAAGAGGTGACACGTCCTGTGAGCACCCCTCATGCCTGCCAGTCTCACAGGAACCAGGCCAGGATGAAGGAGGTGACCCAAGCAGGTCCCTCTGTTGGGGATTACTAACTGAACAGGATACAAGGGTATTTTTGCTCCTGGATGCCCAGCTCCACTGACAGACACTCCAGGTCTGTTACAAGATGCATATACAGCTCCTGCTGTTACACGAGCATGTGCCAGCGTCCTGCCCAGAGGAGCAGCCACAATGTCACCACCTGCCACCAACCAACACTTGCACCAGATGTGCAAAAGAAGCAGGGGATGACAGAGAGGGGAATGGAGCCCTGTCCAACCCTTGTCCTCATCCAGAGCATTGACTCAGAGTTAGCTAAAGGTGGATTTTCCCACATCCCAGACCTATTAAAGCCTTCCCTCATGCTGGACACGCCAAAGCCAATTCCCCAGGAATATCCCACCATGCTGGCTCCAAGGCACAGGACAGGACACCAGCTCAGCCCTTTGCCTGGAGGACAATCACAGCACATGAGCCTTGCCCCAGCACCCAAAGGGATGCACTCACCACGCAGCATGTTCTGCTGATGTTTCGCTGTGCAAATCAACCTGCTGATTCCTTCAATACACTGGCTCTTTGACTCAACCTCCTTGTCCTTTGTTTTCTTGGGCAAAAACATCACTGAAAGAAACACAAACCAGCATAAAGTCAATCTGTGCCACTCATCTGTGCTGCACCGATTCTTGTTTGAGCTTTTGCATTTTAACATTCGTGTCTGAAAATTCTTACTCCTAAGATCCTCCCTTTTTGGTTGGAGTCTGTCAGTGCTGAGCACCATCACTGATGCCTGTGAGTATCTTATTCCTAAATGTCTTTATGTGAAGCCTTCCCAGCTCATAATCCTGACCACAAAGGGTACCTTCAGTAATTCCTGCTCTGTTGGGACACCATGCAGGGAAAACATCTGCATCTGCAGTGCCAGGCCTGCTGCACTGACTATGGCCCAACACAGCCTGGGCTGCACAAACACCTGGAGAGCAGAAAGGATTACAAAATGGGGCAGCTGGTGGGCAGGGAAGGCATAAGGAGAACTAAAAAGGGGTCCAGAAACTGTCCAAATGCATGAGCAAAGATGTACAAACTGTTTTCACAAAAGCTGGTGGTGTTGAACACCTCTGCTGCAGGCTGAGCCACCCCCAGGAAGGTTTGGAGTGTCTCAGGACTGCCTCTCCCAACAGCACAACACTTACTAAGGGTGTCACCAGGGCTGGCAGCTCCAGCACCAGCAGGGCTACAGCTGTGCTGGCCTGGCAGTGACCTGCAGGGTTGTGCAGCCATGTCCTGCAGCCCAGGAGGCCCTGCCAGCCTTCTCTAAGAGTCTGCTAGGAGTGACTCCCAGGTCCACAGGCAGAGGATGTTGTGAAGGACAAAATGTTAGCAGGCAAAATGTAAATGCAGAAGTGCCTTGCTACTTCCTTGAAAATAATTTGTTGCAGAGTTGTTCTCAATCTCTAAAATGTTTCACATAACCAAGGCTAGGAACAAATGCAAAATCACCGACAATATTCAAAATGCCATTTGTTAGCTTGTTTTGAGAAAATAAAGTCACAAGTTTAAGAGCAGGAGAGTATTTATCTTCTATTTCCTTCTGACCCACAAAGCATTCTGTGCAAAAGCATAAGAATTATAAAATCATAGAATTGCTGAGGTTGGAAAATATCTCCAGGGTCATTGAACTAAACTGCTAATCTAACATGTCAACTGCATCATTAAACCATGTCCCCAAGTGCCACATCTATACATCTTTTAAATACCTCCAAGCATGTAGGGATGGTGACTTCGCCACTGCCCTGAGCAGCCCCTTTTAGGGCTTCACAACCCTCTTGGTGAAGAAATTTTTCCTAATAGCTAATCTAAATCTCCCCTGCCAACCTTGAGGCTACTTCCTCATGCCTTGTCTCTCATTACCTGGGAGAAGAGACTGACTCCCACCTTGCTCCAAACTCCTTTCAGGTAGTGGTAGAGAATGATAAGGTCACCTCCAGCTTCCTTTCCTCTGGGCTGAACACCCCCAGTTCAGCTGCTCCTCCCAGGACTTTGCTCCAGGTTCTGAATCACCCCACTGGCTCCTGGTGCAGGAGGAGAGTGGGAGGCCCTAGACTCCAGTTCAGGGGGTACTCCTGCTGTGTCACCTCACAGGGCTCTGTGATGTTTGCTGAACTTTTGTTTTCCCTTACGCGCCTTTTTCATTCTCTGTGTCTCCTCTGAGCTAAAGGCTCATAGGATGGGGATATCATCCCAGAAAGTAAAGCTATCCCAAATTTCCAGCACACTGTCAGAAAGGAGGGGCTCATTTACCCTCACTGGTGGTTGGGGCACAAGATGCCTTTTATCTAATCCAATATCCCAAAACAGTACCAGCAGGCTCCCAAGGAACACAGGGAAACTGTCCATGCATGGCCTTCTGCATGTCTTTGCTCTGCTCCCACCTTTGCTCTTTTGGGCTATACCATCTTAGCTTCAGCCATCAGGGCGAACACATCCCCTTTCTATCTCATGCACAGGAACCACCCTTTCAAACCCTATCACTTTAAGCAGTCACTTCTCATCAACTGATTAGGATTTTGGGGATAAAAATAGGACTGAGGTGCTGTAATCCAAGTCAGGCAGCTCTAGAGCAGCAGGACAGGGACAGAAGGACACCTTACCTTTCTTGTTCTTTTCTTTTGTCACAACAGTCATGGACATGGTTGGCGTGGTGGCAATCTCGCCGCTGGCAGGTAACCTGCTGACCTGCAGGGACCGGAAAGTGCATTTCAGTGTGTTTTTGGTAGTAGAGGGGTCCTTCTTCTCCGGGTCTCTCTTCCTGTCCACGGGTGGAGCTGCAATCCAGTAATCCACCTGCAGGCCCATCAACTCAGCACCGAGGCCCTGGCTGGGAAACAAGAGGAGGTGGTGATTTCTGTGTGCCTCTCAGCAGAGTTTTGTCAGAGTGGCTGCATTGCTGGTCAGAGGATAAACAGCTGGCTCTTTGGGCAATCAGGCAGTGACATTTCATAGTGAGACTCAGCAATTACAGAAGCCCAAGAAGTCACCCCTGAGAGATGCAGCCTGGGTTCCACTGCACAGAACCTCAGTGAGCTGACACAAGCTGACCTGCTGCAGTCACAAGGGTGAGCAGTGGGAAAAGGGAGCCCACAAGCATTTTCCTTAGACAATGCTGAGTTCTGTGACACAGCAGCAAAGGCAGCTCCTGAGGTGACCCAGACTACTTCATCTTTCAGTGGGGAAAAGAGGTTGGAAGCACCTTGCTGCTGCCTCCCAAGCACTGGTGAGTGACTCTGTCCAGGCACAGTACTGCCAAAACCAACTCTCAGCTAGGGTGAACAAAGATTTGGCAGGTCTCTGAACATCAGGCACTCAGTTCCCAGTCTCCCTGACTTGCTTTTTGCCACTTGCTGGGGAATTCTACTGTTGGAAAAAAAATGTTCTGCCAGCCTCGTGACTTTTGCGAAACAACAGCAGATTTCAGGATATGCTCTGTTGTTGAAAAATCCTGTGCATCATGTGGTAGCAGCTGTGCATCACCAAAACATGCTTCCAGCCCTTTCTTGAGCTAGCAAAGGTAAGATGAGCTCCAGCTTTCCTGCCCCTGCCTCTCACTGATAACCCTGAGGAGAGCAGGGCTTCACCATTCAGCAGACCTACAAGTGACAGCCTATACTTCTTCCTACAAAGTGACAATCAGCTTTGAATAATACACAAGTACTAGACAAAAACCTAAATTTATCTACCAGTCTGTGTCCCCAGTTTGAGTAATGGCAGTTGTTAAGGAAGATAAATCTGTGATCCTGAATATGCATCCCTCTACACCACCCATCTAATAAGGAACTCAAGGTAAAACAAGGACTCTCCATCCTTACAGTCCTCTCAACAAATAATTTCCTTTTCTTTGCCATTTATTCAGCTAAAAGTCAGACTGCAAAGCAGAGTTCATCTCTGATCACTAAAAACAGGTTTTTGGCTCTCAGGGCAATATTCAGAAGTGAGACTCTTTAAGGATGATGCTTTGGAGATGCTGCTTTGAGTTGTAAGGCTCCTTTGCATCACATTTCTCAACTCAGTCATAAAGACACAGCATCCCAATGTTCACCAGGCCCAGGCAAGATTTTGTGTTCCTTTCCCTGTTAAATACATAGCTTAATCATTCAGTTTGGGTCACCCTCCAGCCCCTTCGTCATTTCTTGATGATTTTACCACACAGTATGAAACCAAAAAATACCAGATTCCTAGAGCTGGGGTGTCAGTTTCAGATTTATCACATCCATGGCTCACAGCTTTAATACCTTTTACTCTCGGGGGCACCAGTTTCCAAACCACTTCCACCTTTGGAAAATCCACACACAAAGCTCACACACAAGAATTCAGCTCTGCTCTCCAGAGCCTGCCCAGCCCCCAGCTCTTTGCACTGCCAGCCAGCAGCTGCTGGGGCACACAGGGCTCTGCTGCCATCAACCCACAGGGACACACCAGGAGGAGCCTGGGGAAATGAACCCCTGGCACAGGTGAATGGGCACTAACACCTTCCAGTGCTGAGCACCTAAACTGTCACTTTCCCACCTCCATTGCCTCGTGTTAAAAGGGAACTCTTAAGCCACTTTAAGAAGTCAGAGGTTAAAGGTTGCTGCAGGGAACCCTGGGGTGGAAAGAAAGGTCCTCATTCTGTCTCCAACAGGGACAGCAGGAGATGCTACTTAGAGAGCACATAAGCCCAGCCTCAGAGCATGGCCTGGCACTTCCACAGCCTGACAATCACAGGACTGGGGATGCTCGAGGGGAGGTCCCTGAAACATCCTTTAGTAGCCATTAATGGATCTGCTGGCTGTGAATTTGCCTGACCCCTCTTTGATCTGCTGATGCTGCTGCCACAGAAGCAGCAGAGGCAGACGTGGTCCCTTCCTCTCTCCTTTTTAATAACTGAGCTCTTGCAGTGTCTCTGTGTGCCCCCAGCTCTCGTGCCACAGCTTCAGAGCACTCCAGAATGGCTGGGCTTGGAAGAGACCTCTAGAGGTGATCCAGTCCAACCTCCCTGCCAAGGCAGGGTCACCTGGAGCAGGTGATGCAGGGATGCATCTAGGTGGGTTTGGGATGTCTCCACAGAGGGAGACTCCACAACCTCCCTGGGCACCTGTCCCAGTGCTCTGCCACCCTCTGCAAACCCAAACTCCCCTGACTTTGCACACCTTGAGTGGCTTATTGCCTTCCTATCCTCTCCTCTCCTAAACTGCAGAGTCCAAATGCTTCTAGTTTCCCCTTCTCACAAGACTTCCATGTTCCATTACAGGCTCAGGGGAGTTAACAAAATCAAGGGGAACTTCACCAAGTACCTCTGAGTATTAGAGCTGCACACACAAAGGGTTAGACAGCTACACCAACATTGTACACCAACATTTGTTGTGCAGCAACAAAATGAAGAGTCCGGGCCAGGGCAAGTCTTACTGGCAGCTTTCTAGGGGTTTCCTCCCTTCACCCCTAAAAATTTCAGCTAAACCAGAACTTAGTATTACCTATAGGTACAGTCCCCTTGCTGCTCAGATGTATTTCAGGCAGATGCATAGGAGCTGCAGTTCCACCTTACAACTGCCAGCATTACCCTCACAGAGAAAGTCATCAGCTCCTTCAAAAGTCACTCTGACCTTCCACTCACTTGGCCATTACAAACATAAGAATCATGAAGGATTAGCCTGGCACCCATGTGTACTTAGAGTCAGTAAATTTTTTGAATACATATCTTCCCAAGAGAATCCTGCCCTTGAGACATGCAGCCTTCCTACTCAGTGCAAAATCCCCCTGCCCTCCCCAGCCAGGACACAGTCACTCCAGAGCAAAAGAGGTGACAACTCCAAACGTCTGCTAGGGATGAAGAAAGAACTACAGGTTTTCCTCTGGAGCTCTCTGCCACATGTATGCCAGACAATGGAGATATGAGACAAAACATGGTTTACCTTGGGGAGGAGAAGCTGCCTGTAACAGATGGTGAGGAAGGGGGTGTGGGGGAGGCTTCTTTCACAGCAGGAGACACGGAAGGCGGGGTGGAAGAAAGGACAACGGAACTTGAGGGAGCTGCGTCATCAGAGTCACCTTAAAAAAAAGGAAGTCAAACTGTTTGTCTGGGTTTGTCTCACAGCACAGAACACTGGGATAAAACTCAATTTCCTTGTCCATGCTCCTGCTGCACAGGTTTTGTTCAGATTCAACCCAGAGGACAGCTGGCCCATCAGTTCTGACTGGCTGCACACTTCTGAGGGGCTCTGTCTGGGTCCAAGGCAGGCACAGATATTGCCATTCCTCACCCTCCTCCTTAGGCATCTGCTCTCCTAAGGTTTGCTCCCAGCTGACTTGGAGCCTCCTGCACAGCCCCAGCCCAGCCCACTGATCTCCTTCCTACAGGGAATCTCCCCCTGCAACCACTGCAGGGCAGCACCACTCTTGGAATCCAGCACCTCTGGGGGACCACAGGGATCTCCCCATTCCAGCTGCCTCCACCCTCCACAACCAAGGTTGCATCCCCTTCCTGTTGGCCCTTTAGGATGGTGGGAGCACTGTGGCAGCAAGGAGTGACCCACAGAAGGGCTGCCACCATGCACAAACCTATGTGTCACCCAGGCCACAAGAATCTGGGTTTGACAGTGAAGCAATACAAGAAACAATCCCAATACAAGGAAAACAATATTCCTGTGCATATAAAGGGGAAAAAATAAGTTCACATTGACAAAACAGAACCACTCCATGTCTGTGCATGTAAGCAGACAGTATCCTCCTGTATATCAGCTTTGCACTCCCTCAATAAAAAATAAATGGGTCTAAATAAATGGGTCTAAAATAAACGGGTCTAAAATCTAAAACTTCGGGCCTACCCTGAAGTTCCCAGGCACTGAGATCAATTTCATTCAGCAATTGAGCCTGCTCCAGGGAGACAAGCATGAACTTCTGATGAACTGCCTCCTCAGGCTGAAGCAGGAACCTCAAACAACTCTAACAGTGAATCCACCCCACTGACAACATTAGAGAAATGGTGTTTGCACAAACGTGAACGGAGAGCTTCCCTGGATGTAGGTGTGGGAATTTCAGCTGGCCTGAAGCTCCATGCAAAGTAATGAAGGAAAAAGCACCTCTCCCAAGAGAGAGGGCTCTCTTTCTGCAGACAAAGCACTGGGAGCTAATAAAATCCGATTCCGCCTCCCAGCCTCCAAGGCATCAGTGCTGGACGAGTCTGCTCAGCCTGTGAGGGCAGGATCCCACTGCTGCAGGACACAGAACACACACAACAAGATGCTCCTTACCCGATGTTGCAGAAGATTGTTCCACTATTCCAACCTTCACCACCTGAAGGGAGCAAAACAGAAGAATTCTATCAAAGAAGAGCCCCTGAACTTCAGGAACCCAAACCCCAGCACTGAGCTCATCTCTGCACTCTCCATGGCACTACCCCTGCAGTCAGAGTAGTTAAGGAGTCCTCTAAGAGCCAGGCAGGTCCTGGCAATGTCCAGCCAAGCAGTGCCAGCTCACAGCCCTTACCTAACTCACACAAAGAACAGCACAGACCCTGCAGAGCTGTCACAGACCTGCCCAGCTCTGCACAGCCCATCAGCTCCAAGCTATGCCAGCTACAGGGAGGAGAAGGGTCAGAATTATCCCATCAGCACTGCTTTGATATATCTGCTAATTACAGACATGCTGCTTCCATTGCTCAGGAGCAGCCACTTCCAGGGTGCAGCGTAGCTGGGGTTTGTTAGGAAACCACAGAAGCAACAAAGTGAAGTTTCTGATCAGAGTTATCTATTTTCTAAACAAGGGAAGCATCCAACAAAGAAGATAAAGCCCCTACCAAAGCCTCTGGAGGCAGACAGGGACAAACCACCACATGGACAGGTCAGAACGATCCAGACCACACTGTAATAAGGGCAAAATGTGTGTGGCCAATCACCACCCGGTACATCAAGATTAATGATAAATGTCACTGGCAATAGCTTGTGGAACAGAACATGCTGCAAACAAACTCCCAAGAACACACTGCCTAGAAAGATAAACTGGCCCTTGGTGATGTAAAAGCAGAGACCTTCTGCAGTGATAATCTGCTGTGGTACACAGGGATCATCACTCTTAAAACTGCAGAGAAGAGAGCCTTTTTAAGGTCCTTAAGAAACTTGTCTCCAGAGCTAATGTCTACCCTACACAAATGCTGACAAATGGAAAAGAGCTGCCAAGGGAGCTCAGTTCAATAAAAACTGCTTTAAAATGAGCAGTGATGTCACACAGGCTGTGTGGTTTGAAAATAGAAGGTCATTAAGTTCAGACACGACTATGAATGGACCACATCTCTAGGGAACACAATTCTGTAATATGGGGTCCAAACAAAGGAAAAAAAAAAGTTAACTCTTAGAAGCAAAACACTTTGCAGAGTTGTTTGGAGGGCAGGGAGACATATGCTCAACAGTAGATCTTGCAGAGTTGTCAGATTCTCTGGTGGATTCTCATTTAGCTCCAGTCTTGAAAAAGTCATCATGAATTCAGCAGTGTGTACATAGGCTCCCTGAGGGCTCACTGGCTTGGGAGAAGAAGGCTGCAGCTCAGTTTGGCTAGTCTCCACCCAAAGGGCAACAAATCAGGCTCTGGAGTGCAGCACCGATTTGTGTTAAATGCCAAGAGGATGTTCCACAAAGTGTCACTGGCTGTGAACAAGAGGAGCAGAGTTAAGGGAGGGACAAGCAACACAGAAAGCCACCTGCAGCCACCTTGATCTGCAAGCCAGGCAGGAAATCTCTTCTGGCCTTTTCCTCCTTGTTGGCCGACTGAAGAGGCTCAAGTTCAGACACATGGGAGGAACACAAGGTTAAACACTTTCCCTTCCCTCACTTGAGGAGGTGCATGAGAACACTGCAGTTCCAACAGGCCTGCATCCAGGAAAGCTGCAGCAGCCAGCCCCCTGTCCCTCCAGGAAGAGGCACAGCCTGTTAACTCTCCTGGCAACTGGCTGTCAGCCCAAGGCAGCCTGAGCCTGGCGTTTGTGCCTGTCTGGCCCCTTGTAAGGCTCCACTCCCACCACTTTGACCCAGTGGGCAGCATGGTACTGCCCTGCCCATTTCTGGGTCAGAGACTGCACAGTCCACCTCCAAGACACCAAGTTTTGCACCCCAAAAGCCAAGAGTGCAGCCAATATCAGGAGCTGCAAACCCAGGAGTCATTGGCTGCCTCTCTTTGTCCAACAGCTCTGAGCAGGCTGCAGGCCAAGCAAAGAGCCTCAGTGCTCATGTCCAGCCTCAGACTTTGTGAGACACCTGCAATTGGCCTTTCACTCTCTCCAGATGTGTTCCACAGGGCATGACTGTGTCAGGAATGCTTCAGAATCAGGAGCAAGCAGCAATGATTTGACCCTCTTCACCAGTGACACAGGAAGTCAGTCTGTGCTTTCAAGGCAAGTTTTCTGGGGAGGTTGGCAGTGGTATGTACACAACAAAGCAATTCCACCACTTTCAGATCATCAAATCCAGACTGGAAAAGCAGTACTAATGTCAAGATGACAATCATTTTAGAGAAACTGGATAAACACTCTGGGCTCTATTTGCTTGCACAAAATACAGGACTAAGTCCTGAAA
The DNA here is from genome assembly GCF_050655825.1 of Lonchura striata. NCBI lineage: Eukaryota > Metazoa > Chordata > Aves > Passeriformes > Estrildidae > Lonchura > Lonchura striata. The sequence continues at coordinate 31,770,815 of NC_140710.1, read as the reverse complement.
AAAGCTTGCAGAGCTCACCAACAGTCTGGGATGTTCCAAGTCGTCTCAGCTTTCCATGTTACTGAGAAAGGTGAAACAGCTGTTTTGTAAGAACAGTCCATCACTAGAAATTGCGGTTCCTGGGAGATACAAGTTCTCTGCAAAGCTCCTCAGCAGGGAACAAATTGGGGAGATGTGTCTCTCCACCTTTGAGGAAGGCATCTCTCCATCAACAAACAAAAGCAGACTGCCATCTCAGGAATACTGCAGAGAGACACTCTCACTATGAGGAGACACCAGAGTGAAAGCAGGGTCAGCCTGAGGGCAAGAAAGACTAAGCTCTTTAAATGCCTTGGGATTTCAGAGGAGCTCTGAGGCACCGTGGGGACAAGAGGGGACGTGCATGTGTCAGTGTCACGCAAGGCCAGCGGGCAAGACAGCAGCAGGAATGGGAAGAGGACATTCCAAGAGCTGAAGAGCAGCCAAGGGATTTCTTCTGGTTGCAGGCCAATGATTTTACACCTAAAACTAAGTGAATTGAAGAGCATGATCAAATAAGGGGAGGGAAGCTAGAAAAGGCAAATAGCACACAGTGCACAAAATTCAGTGACAGAAGAACAAACATGGCCCTGTCCAGGCACTCTGCACTTGGCACCTCAGATGGGAACACTTAAGGACAGGGGGGAGAACAAAGGACTACCCCAAATAAATAACAGTAATATAAATCACCTCCCTGCCAGGATGTGCTCTCTACTTCCCAGGAACAGATGGATGCTAACAGAGATGCTAAGGGAGACCATTAGTGACAAGCATGCAGGGATATGACACTGGAAGAGCAAATTTGGCCAAAACAATCAACCAGAGCAATGCTAGGTACAGCATCCCTATGGTCAGGTTTCCAGGGACACATCACATTCCTGTCTGAGAAGTAAAATACACCCTGTTTTTTGTTGAAGTGTCTTAGAGGTTTGCTTAAATATCAGGCAGCTGCATCCAACCATCAGAGAGATTGTCATGCTGATCATGCCTTAGAGCACCCAATGGCTTCTGCTCAACTCCAGAAACCTGGTAAGTTTAGCTTACACCTGAGAACGTATTCCAGCTTGCTTGAGACAGCAGCACCACGACAACACTCACCCCAACAAAGGGAATGAACTTCTGTGAAGATTCTTCGTCGGGGCTAAAGGCAAAGAGAAGAAAGATGTTAGCAGCTTGCCTCCATGCCGGGCACCATACTCACTCCATACATTCCAGCATGCAGCAGGGACGGACAGGATGCAAGCGCCAGTCCAACGCTCCTCTCGAGGCCCCTGGCCAGCACCAGGAGCCTGCAGGGCTGAGGAGGAGCACGCAGCCTACGGCAGTCTCTGGGGGGAAAGGCTCTTCCTCCCTCCCTCACGCTCCACAGAGAAACATGCTTGGATGGCATGGCAGTCACCACAGACACACGGCCTCCTACTGCGAGGAAATGGATCTGTGCCACCACAACACAGAGCACTGGGTGTTACTTACTAGGCCCCGAGGCGCTCTGCACGCGCGGCCTCCCGGCGTCCCCCCTTGGAGCCGTGTGCCACAGCTTGCACATCCCCAAAGCAGTGGCCCTGCCGCGGGTTACAAGCCGTGACACGCGGTTACTGGTGAAGCACCGGCAAGAACGCGCCCGCACGCCCTCCCTGCTGCTGGCAGCTTCCACGGGCACACCGGGGAGCTTGGGGCACACACCCACAGCTGAACCCAGCCCAGCAAAAGGCACACCAGTCCCAGAAACAGCTGCAGACAACACCACACGCATCTGGAAAGCTCCTCCGCTCTGGGCTCTGCCAGGAAGCAGAGGGTGGAGAAAGGCCAGCAATGAAGGCCACAGTCAAACCTAGCAGGAATTAGAGGGAGATTCAGCAAAGACAAGAGGAGAAAGAGATAAATGAAGAGGAAGGCAGGCCAGAATGGCCTGCAGAGCCATTGCTCCCTTCAGTGGCAACAGAGATCAGAGACAGACCCACAGGGTTAGAAGACCACAGGAACACATCCACATGTTTGGAGAAACTACAGTTCAGCAGAGGGAAGTCATTGCACAGGCAAGACACGCATTTCTCAGTGACTGAGCACAGGAAACAGGTAGGAAGCAGACGAACACTGAGACTTCTCATGTTTCTCTTCCTCTGCATCCCCCAGTGCTCAGAAAAATCCATCCAGCATTGGTTTCATCCAGAATTTAGCTGGGAGTAGCATAAATACTGCAGGTATTCCTGTGCTGTTTCCAGCACAGATCAGAAACGCACCAAATGCACAAAGGTTGTTAACCTGTGTGATCAGCATAGGTTGGACACTTTCCTCTAAGCCTCAAGGAAAGGATGCCATAAAACTGCAGTGAACATAACTCAGCCAGAGCTCCCTCTGGTCCAAAGCAGAACACCATTTTGCAAACAGCCTCTCTCTTCAGCTCAGCTCTGCTGATCCATCCTTAAGGCAAAGCCAGGGCCTTTGCTCCCTTCCTACCTCACACCCACAGGCACTGCACTCTTGTTGTTCTCCTAAAGCACAGGACAAACTGACCAAGTCCCTGATTCCATGCTGGAAGGCAGAAAGGTCCCATCTTTGCAAACACAACTGCAGGGCCCGGCAAACACATCTCCTACAAACATCACGTTTCCAGCTCCAGGTTTGCAAAGGGAAATGAGAAAACCACAGAGATGTTGGGAGAGGCACAGAACAGGGGCTCAGCTCTCTTTTCTTTCCTTCAGCTCCATGGGCTTGGAGGCCAGCAGAAAGTGAGTCCCACTCACCAAGCAAGGGAAGCACCACAGCCACCCAGTCATCTCTCAGCTACTGGATGGCTTTGCTCCGAGCTCTGAACAAACAAACCAATCCAGTTCCAGCAGAAAAGTCCTTCTCATTCCCCTGGGAGCTCTGATTCCCACTGCAGAGAGCTCAGGGACAATTCTGAAATAAATGGTGCTGAAGTAAATGATGTATCACGGCCCACACGATGCACAGGATGCTCCCGAAGCAATCCAGCTGGATTTCAGCTCAGCTAATCTAGTCCTGTCACATATCCTCCTGGGAACTCTGGTCTTGCACATGTGTCTCTGGAAATGCAACTTATCAAAACAGCTGCTCTTCTTGTGGATGAAAGCAAAGATGAGATGACCATGCTTGTTCTTCATTTCCTCTTTCATGCTCTTCCCAATTTTTGTTCTTCAGGATCTCAAGATCCCAAAACATGAATTCAGAATACTTTCACCTTGGTAACAGCTGCTTTGATTCCTCCTCCTACCACAGCCCAGCAACTAAAGTATCACCCATCTCTGGAAAGGCAGCTTCCCCTCATTACCTCAGCTGTGCAGATTCCCAGGCTGCAGAGGGTTAACCCCACGTGTCCAAGGCTTTTTTTTTTACCCACAGGGTTTCTGAAGGCCCTGGTACCTCAGCTGTAATTTAAAGCCAGACCTGGCCCAAGCTTGTGACTTTTAGCAGTTATCTCTCTAACCAGGAGGGTCTCAGGTACCACCTCTATTCCAGTCAAGTCCTGAAGGAGGCAACAGAAAAGAGAGGACTTTTATCACTGAAGGACTTTCAGGACTCTGGGCCATTTCAGGCCAGGCACCACCACCACCAGCTCTTCACTCACCTGTGACATGAGATCTGGCTGCCCACTGGGCAATTCCAGCTGTCTGCTGGCTAACACTGTCCTGCTTCCACCAGGGTCAAACCACATAAGGGACAAAGCAACACCAGGTCCTCATGACACATCAGATGAGTCTCCTCTCAGTCTTCCCAAATCCCTTCTTTCCAGCACTCTTCACTTTCCTGTGGTGGGCTGGACATAGCCAACAGGACATCCATAGTTTCTTGCGCCTTGACTCTCCTCTGCTGCACTCCTGTTGCATTTCCAGCAGCTGTCCAAGGAGTTTCCTGCAGTCACCTGCCAGATCAGATCTGCTGAGCCAGAGGAGGGCTCCCTCTTGGCTAGCTGTTTTCATGTCCAGCAGCTGCTGCAGGGTGTGTTTGAGGAGAAGCACTCAGAGCAATGACCTGGACTCTGCTCAGCCACTGCCCTGCAGGGCCTCTGAGACACACAGCAGGCAGGCAGGATGTAATCTGTGCCTCCTACTGCCCAGGAGTCCTCCAATCCAAGGGAACTGGGAGCAAGAGCTGGGAAGTGCTCCCAAAAGCTTTTGGTAAACACGTAACCAGGCAGGCAGTGATCCAGCCCTTGCCCTGACAAGTGAACAATGCTTCCATTTCCAACAGCCAGGCTGCTCCCCACATTCATGCAAGGGCTATCCAGAAGCCACATGGCATGAGCTGTGCTGGGCACTGAATTACAGTGGGTGACACCAGCCCAGCAATTCAGCTGCACTGGGAACATGTGAGCTCTGACTCTCAGACCTCAAATGCCACAGGGTTTCTTTCAAGAAAGCAATGCAGAGAGACATCAGTGACATGCCCCTCCTGGTGAGAGGCCCACCCCATCCCCACAGTCTCAGCTCCCCAGGTGCTGCCTGGATTGCACTGTTCCTTCAGAATTCAATAACCAGGATTTCTCCCAGAGCTCACAGACAGAGTCAGTCACCCAGTGTAACTCAGAGGAGCTGCAATGGCACTTAATTTCCTTCGTGAACCCCTTTCCTCACAGCCAGCCCCTCTGCTTTCAGGTAAGGTCAGCAGATGCTCCAGAAGACCAGGACAAAGCTTTGGCACCATTGCAGTCCATCACAGGCAGTTCATGCGCCAACCTTTGCCATGACAAACAGAACAAGGGCACGGGAGAGAGCGGGGTCAGTCAGAACAGGGACAGCTGGCAAGAGAGTTGTAAAGCAGCTCATCACATACAGCTACATCCTAGAGACTGGCTTGGCTTTCCTTGCACCACTAGGACTTGTTTAACAGAGCAAATGGCAGGATTCTGGGAGATTTTTTTTGCAATGAATTTGTAGGTAGTGCTGCTTGTTTCTACCTGGATCACTGCCTTGAAAGCTGGCCTTGGAGAAGCCATTCACCCCTGGCCTCAAGGGGGAGGGAGTTGCAGGAATTTTGTGTGCAGAGTATGAAATAAAAAATGCCCAATAATCATATGATTCAGAGCAGGAGACCCTGCAGAGCATGGGGGTTTTGGAGGCAGCTCATAGAGCACAGCTTCACTGCCAGCACACATCTGTCTTCTCTTTCTTAAGCTCAGAGAAGTCCCATACATTTGGGATACTCTGCCAGCAACAGACTAGTCTTCAAATTTTTGATTACAAGGAGGAGATTTGCTGGTCTGCACTCGGACACTGCACAGCTGATCCTTCCCTGAGCTACTGAGTGGCACCTACAGCACTTTGGTTCCAACAGATGGGAACAGAAAAGCCTTTTCTCAATTCTCATCCTTCTGGAGCTACTCTCTATCTTCTGATGGCTAAGGGAAAAGGCAAGGGAAAAACAAAAACACCTTCTCCATGTTGTACTGCTGTAAGCTATTCTCTCACCAACTCCTTAATTTCTACTCAATCTACATCCTGGGAGCCCAGATATGTGGTCCAAAGGCACAGCAGTCACTTTCAATGATGCATTCTGCCAGCAGATGCCATGGTTTCAAAGCAGTGAGCAGAATTCAACCCAAAGCACAAATTGTGCATCCCAGACCTGCAGGAGCTGTTAAACAAGGCACAAAATCACTGGGAAAAGAGAGAGGAGCTGGGAGAGGGAACCTAAAAGGAACTGATACCTTATGGTAAAATCAAAATGAAAGCTCTTTTTCCTTTTCAGCAAGCAACCAAAGAAAAAGACAAATGTGTTATTATACTTACAACAAAGTGATACATTTGTTTAGATAGTGCTAATGGAGACACAATTTCCGTGTTGTCTTTAAAAATACCCTCCCTAAGTTGCTGCCAGTGACAGAGACCCCTATTCCTAAAGGAATAGGGCACACAAGAGACAACTGCCCATGCTCTGCTAAGAGCCTCTAACTCACTTGCCTTTGCTCATGGGATACCGATCTGAAAGCAGAAGTTATTTTAAGGCAGACACACAGAAATATAGAGAGATTGCAGGTTATGGCAGAGTCTGATTGTGAGTTTCAGCAACCTCTCTTCCCAATAACCTCCTAAATGAAAACTATGAACAGCTTCAGGTGTGGCACCGGAGTCCAAAGGGTGTCAAACCCAAATGGATCAGACCAGCCTGGTAAAGTGGTCCTGCACACTGCTGGGAGAGATAAGGGAAGGGTTGCTCAAATACATTTCTGCTGTTTTCCAACAAAGTGCTGTATTGACCTTCTGGACCCATTAGAAACTCAAAACATTTAAATGTGTGTTAATGACAAAAATGAAGCTGTAACAGAATAGTGGAGGCAGTGGAAAGCAGTGCAGAACCCAGCACCTGAAGGGTGCAGAGGAAGAACCAGGCAGCCTCAGAAGGGACTTCCACTGCTCTGGGGTGTCTGAGCTCCCTGCTGGTAACCAAGGTAAGTCTTCACACCAAAAACTAAATGCAAAACTGAAGGCAAGAGCTTCAAGTGATCTGTAGCTCTCTAAATTTCATCCTTATTATCATGTTAACTTTACAGAAGTCCACAAATACATCAAGTGCCTAGCTAGTCTCTTTTACTTGATTAGTCAGTCTGGAAATACAGGAAAAACATGCAGAATGGGTGAAATTTCACTGAATCATTTCTGCACATGAATGTAATGTGACAGCAGACAGGAATTCCACAGGAATGGAAAAGCAATATACTATGAGAATTTCCAAAAAGAAGGGGAAAAAAATGACACTACCCACACTTTCAATTTCTCCCAATTCTTAGGCAAAGGAGACACCAGTAAGGGATGTTAATGGACCAAAAATGAAAAATCAAATAGAAATCATTAAAAATTAACAACATCTATGTCTCACAGGGAGTTGCTAGTCCCTAACTGAGAAAACTCACATCAGCTGAGTTCAAATCTATCATTCTCCTCTGCCCCTTAGTAACAGTGCATCTCTACCCTTAGTGACAGTTACTCTTCTTCCTGGACCATGGCCACAGGAGGCTCTACATACTCCTGAATCTTGTTTTCAGGCCCCAATTCTCCCACCTACATCCTGCTTATCTCTTAAGAAAAGTTGAAATTAAATCTGGTGAATGTTAGCCCTCTTCAGCAGGAGTCCTAGTAGCTTGCAATTGCCAATCAACAAGGATTTTGTCTCTCCTGCAAGAAGCTCTGCTATTTACACTCAAAAAAGAAAGGGGCTTAGTTCCCTAAACAGCAATATAAAAAAGGTCAGGTCTCACAGAAGATTCTTTGTGGGAGAATGCCAAGGTCCAGTCTTACACACCTAAGATTGCTGTGGTGAGACATCTCTGGAACCTAAGCACATAAAACCTGTCCATCCCCATCCTGCTTAGCCTTCACTTCTCCAAACCTCTTATATCTTCAAAAAAAAGAATCTCTGCGCTTAAAGTAACCCTGCTGCTGTAGATTCACTGACTGGGACACACCGCTGGGTGCAGGCTCCTAAGGGCTGTGCCGTTTGGTTTTCAGATTGCTGGCATGACATGAGAAAAACACTTTGCTTTCAAGCTGCTGCTTGTGCTGGGAGTCAGCAGGACAAGGGAGTCATACCTCTTCTGTTTGTAGGTCAGCATGGCTTCAGCAATGGGCAGCTGGTGAGCACAGTTTGCCCCTGCTATGTACTGCGTTATCCGGGACACGACGTCGGGCGCTTCCGAAACTGCAGAGAACAGAGGGAAAAGCATTCAAGTGACTGCTCAGACCCCTGCCAGCCCTGTCCCCCATCTGCTGGTGGTGCCCAGCCAGCTGCATTCGGACTGAACCTTGCACAAGAAGCTCTGCCTTACCCCAGAGCACAGTAAAGCTGAATCTGTACTCAGCATTTCTGACCGAATCTGGGATCCTTCAGATTTGTTAAAAGTTTTGTTTTGTACCTGCCTGGAGTCAGCTTTAGACTTCTTCACACCTTGACTGCAGGTATCTGCTGAAGAAAGTGCTTGGCCCTGTCTCTCAGGAGAGCTGCTCTGCTCACACCAGCACTGAGTTACCTGAGTTTCTAATGAACTCATGGCCTTGTTGAGTTGGTCAAAAATATTGAGGGGCACACAAGGGTAGGAAGAGCACAAAGATCTCACGATTTTGTGCTTCATTCAAGTTGACACAGAGACATTTCCTAAATGCCTTCCGTATTTCTTTGGTTTCAACCAAAAAACCTTAACTGTGAGATCCCAGGAACACAAGTGATCTTCAACAGGCACTTCCATACTTGAACATGGGCATTTTAACCCAGATTCTTTGTATTTGAACTGTGAACTGGTAAGAGTTATGGTTCTCTGCCAAATCATCTTGTGCCATTATGGAGTTACTGTGCAGTTGCCACCACACAGACCAAAATGCAGATTTGTACAAATTCTGCACTAATCAAAAATGAGGTGGATTTTTCCTCACTGCATACAACCAACTAAGGAACAGATATAGCTCTTTCTGGATTTCTATAGGTTATGAAGTATTCCTAATTCAGACACAAAAATCAAGCCTGTATTGACAATCTTCTGCATTTTCAAGTGCACCAAGCAATTAAAGGAAACCAGTTCCATGCACCAGTTCTTCCCTGAATTCAGGATTAAGGGAAAGTGTAGCTTGGATAACACACTAGGAGATTTCTAGTCCAGCCTCCTGCTTCAAAAAGGGCTGACTTCACCTTCAGAATAGGCTGCCCTAGGCCTTGTCCAGCCATGTCCCCAGCTGCTGCAAACAGCTCTGAACAATTACCCCTGAAGAGGTCTCTCTCCTCTCAAGACTGGAGGACTTCCAGGAGCATCCTGGGCATCTCAGGAACTCTGCAATTCCAGCAGGGAGAACCACATTGCACACTCGTGGTGCTACACAAACTCCAAGGCTTTTTCCTTATAATGAAATTTCTGTGTGGGCAATGCTGCCCACAACAGTATCAAATCTTAAGCCTTCGCGTAGCCCAGAACGTTGCAAATCCTCCTTTCTCCTGTTCCTTTCCATTCTTGAAGAGATGGAGCAAGAAACTGTAAACATTCATGTTTTAAACAAATTAGTACTTTAACTGAAGTAAGGCTTTGATCTGGTCTAGAACAAACTCAGATCAGAACAGGAACTTGTAGGGCTGACCCAGGGCAGCTCCCACTTGTTACCACACTGGTGAAGAACAAAATTCTTTTTTAATGAGAGTGTTTTCAAGTCTGCTGGCAGGATCTTTCTCACACACAACTAACAGAAGTTAATCCTCCCAGAGCTTCCAGTTTTCCAAATGTTTTAGGCTGCACAGTTCCTGAAGGAAAGCAATGTACTGAACTTAGTAGCGAGACCTCCACATCAAAGAACAAAGCTGAGAGCTAGGTAAGAGCAGCATGGCTCACAGGCAGCTGGGATTCCCAGTGCCCCTGGGAGCCAATAACTCTTTGCAAACCACCATGGGCAAGACTTAGAAAGGTCAGTATCTGAAATGGGAATGTGGTGAGGTGAGGAGAAAAGAGGGACAAAAACACTTTCTGCTTCCTCTCGTATTTACTTGACCTCTGCTGAAAGTACTCATTCAAGCTTTTCATCCTACACAGGCCAGACAGACACAGAGTCTTACCAGTGGTCTGTGCTTCAAGTTTGTTGAACAGATCTCTCCAGGCTAGATCTTGGAAGAAGTTGTTGTATCTATAATCCACAGACCCCAGATACTTGGCCACTGGGTGAGAGCCTAAGAAAGAAAGGAAAACATGACAGCTGTGCTCTCCAGCACTGAACACAGGCATAGGTTTGATCCGTAAGGAATTAAACTCCAAAATCAAAGCCACATTAGACACCTCAGAAATAAACTTCTTAAATTATAACTTATTCCAGCTTATCTCTATAAGAGCATGCAAATGGACTTCCCAGTGCAGACTACTTCAACACACTGCTGCCTTTCACCTGACACCTTCTCCCTAACAAATTACATTTTAAAAGGCCAAAGAAAACAGGACTGGGAAACTGCTGAGGAAATAAATGATGTGGAAGGCACAAAGGCTCTCCGTGTCTCCATGTTAGCCTCTCAGTTTCGCAAGCAGCTCTCCCAAACAGCCCTTCCTGCCCACAGGCTGCACCACAGCCAGGCCACCTCTGCAAAGAGGGACCAGACCCCTTTGTCCAAGCACCACTTGCACCCCACAGCTGTTCTGCAGCACTGAGAAGAGGCACTTGCACCCCGGCAGGAAAAAACAACCCATGGAGCCTTGTTTAATCTGTGGAGATGAGCTCTAAACTCAATAAATACATGGTAACTTGAGACAGAAAGCAGAGCCCCAGGATTACAGCACCCAGTGAACACTGGCACATGCAGCAGGTCCCTGCTTACTCTGGCTGAGCCTTGTGGCCCAGCTCCTCCATGAGCATGGAAATACCTCCTTGCAGAAGCTTTTTGTGTCCAGCCTCCAGTCCTGCATGGGGATCTGACTTCATACTTACACTGAGCAGGACAGGGAAAGTGTTCAAGTGGTAAAAAGCTGCCACCTTCATTTTAGGCCATCTGTGTCCCCAAAACAGACAACACCCCCTAGCAACTACCTCTACACAGGAGAAAAGGTGTGCCAGGATGACCCTGCCCAGTCACCACCTGGCAGTCATGTTCAGCACCAGCCCTGCACACTTACACTCAGCCATAAAGCAGCCTCAGAACTCCTCTTAATCACATTATTTCCATCCTTCCTGCACACCAAGCCACACTTGCAGACCGCTGAGTCACCAGCTGATAACTGGAAACCTGACAAATCTCTCCAAGATGACCCCAGCTGCTGAAGTGTACTCACCATGGTCCAGGAAAGCTCTGGTGGAAAAAAACCCCAAACAATAAACCCACTGTCTCAGTGCTCCAAACCTCCAAGCTGATTTCCAGCCTTCAAAGAGAGGTGAAAGCAGGAAGTCCCTCTGAGCTGCCCTCAGTGTCAGTAGAGACTGGGACCCATCATTTCCCCTACAGTGGAGTTTTTGAGCAGTGCACACAGCACAGCTCTGCACTGTGTACTGGAGAAGCTTTCCCACACACTGCACCTGGAAACAAGCAGTCAAAGCAAGGCTTCCAGGAAGTCCTACCCACAGGAGCTACATAAAATGTTAAAATACCTCAAACAGCCAAAATAACCCCTAACATTTTATTTTCCCCTTTTCAGCTGTTGATATAGTGGTTTAGACAGCAAGAGAGTCTTACAGCCATGGAATCAGTGGCATGGAGCAGGAGTGAATCTCTCAGGTCATGTGTTTGCAGGCACTGAGCATTTCTGATTGCTAATAAACCACTGAAGGTTGACCTTTCTGTCACTGGAGTGTGTACTTGTGGAATCAGAAGGTAAAACCGTCCATGGAAAAAGTCCACCAACCCCAGATCAAAGGTATTGCAAGCAGCAGAGAGGCTTTTCCTTTAAGACATTTATGGCATGGTCACCATTCTGTCTTTTTCAATTGTCAGAAATGAGAGGTGGCTCCTCAATCACTTTAATGAACTGCCAGAGAGCTGGCCAGAAATAAGCACTTGATCCAATCAGGAAATACTGCAGACTTCTATGGAAAAGATCCTGTTAGAGAAGTTTCTATATTTAAAATAGAATCTAAAAAGAATTCACAGTTCTAAAGCATTTAATTATCAAAGTGCCTGGTTAAATTTTTTCTTTTTTGATTACAAAACAAAGTTTTAAGATTAAAAAACCAACCTAAACCCAAACACTAGCTATATCTTATGCTTCACTTTCAAAGAGAGAGTATTTTCAGATCATTAAATACTGTAGGACACAAAACTCTTCTTCTGAGGCCAGGAGACAGTCAGCAAGTGAGCATCAAAGTCTCAGACACAGACTCTCATTCAAAGCACATTTAACCTTGCAGAAATTATTTTTTGTTGTTGTTTTTACTCCCTAAAGGGCTCTCTCTTCTCTTCCTGCCAAGCACTTTGGAAACTAAATGCCTTTTTTTACAGAAGGATCCAGTTCTTTTCCTCTGCCTTTTTTTTTTTTTTTTTTTAACTTTTGCAAATGCCACCACTGAATGGACAGCCTAACCCCAGTGCTCATGGTGCTGAGCAGCAGCTTCTGATTCCTACAGGAACTGCCATCAGCTGCCCCCAAATACAGAAAACTGGAAAACATGGGCAAAAACTGCTTTTCAAGTGTTCTGTTGCTTACATCACTTAAGTGCTCTGTCCACACAAGTCAAGCCCTGGAGCACACCAGCGGTGCCCAGATGTCCCTGCCCACAGCAGCAGTGACTCTCCTGCTTCCCAGGCTTTGCCACCACAACATTCCTCATGTTTCTAACTACACCAGGAGCCCTGGTGCTGCTATCAGTGCACTCTACTTCCCTCACCACAAGCAATCCAAGCTGGGGAACGTTCCAGCCAGGCAGGCTTGCTGAGCTGCTGGAAGGGCAGAAATAAAATGTTGGAAAACTGAGGAAAAACCTGCGCAGACCAGTACAAAAAGTAAAGGTCAAGAGATGCATGTAATTTGAATAATTCAAATTTATCAGCAGTTTGAGACTTTAAAAAATTTACTACCCCTCCTCTTAGTATTTTCTGAGTCAAGCCCAGGGAGGCCAGAACAGTTATTGCTTTGGGAAATGTGGTGCCCACTGAATTTAACATTTCAGCCCGGGAAAAGGGTTTCCAGAACAATATTCTGTACATAAGAGTCTCCCTGTATGGGGAGGAATTACTTAACTCCTTGCTTCAAACAAAAGGCTTACAAGCAGACTTGGCATCAGGAACTTACAGGTGAAATCCACTCACACAAGAGCAGCAACACCAGCACTACACAGTCATGTAACAATTTGCCTCATTTAACTTATAGCCAAAGCTCCAGAAAGGCTTCTCCTGAGGGAGCACAGCAGATTTCACCCATTCCCCTTCCTGTGAAGAAACACCATTCCTTATTTACCTAGAGGGATGATCAGAAATTTCATGTATCCGAGCCAGTCGGGGGTTTTGTGAGACAGCTGCTCTACAAAGAGCCTCAACACAGCACTGAGGTAATTCTGGGCTCCTGCCACTGCAATTTTAATTGGGTTTGGAGGCTGTGAATTGCAGTTACAGCTAGACAGAAAAAGAGAAAACATATTTGTAATTGTGCCTTCAACCACATACTTCAGAGCAAACAACTGGTTAATAACAATTATAGCAGAAAACAGAGAAGACAGTTTGTTCAATACACAAGGCAATATTGCAATGATTCTCAGCAGCTTAAAACATTATTAATAAAATACAACATCCTTCAGTAATTTCTTAATTGGTCTCCCTGCTCCTTCTTTTGCACATTTTGATATTCTAAAGGGCTGGGCTCAACTGTCTAGGTTAGGACATAGCTACTAACTGCTGGGTCAGAATACACTCAGGTACCCACAGCCCTCAGCAGGTAAGTAGGGAGTGCCTTTAGGAACTGAGGAATAAATCTGGGAATTGCTTGGGAGAGCAAGAACTATTTCAAACCCCCTGATTTGTTTTGCATGCCCCTGGCCCTCAGGCTGCCTCCAAGGCAGCTTCTGATGTTCAATGCTGTTGGTGACTTGCATGCCCCCACTCCAGGCAGAACAGCAGTCCCCTGAAGGGTGCAGGGTGCTAAAGAGCCATACAGTTCTTGAAGAGCCACACAATTCTGACTTCAGGAGAGCAGACTGGAAAGGTTTCATACAGTAGCTGAGAAATTAACTCCCTGAGTCCTGGGGCACAGGAGCTGAGATGCTTTTAGGACTGAGACAACACAAACAAGGTGAGAACTTACTATCTCTGTATCCTGGAGACAATTGTGCTGAAAGCTGCCTGAATATCAGCAGAGGAACATGTGCAGACTACTGGCAAGGTGTGCTTTTGCAAAACATCTGAAAGGTACTGAGGAGAGAACAGAAGACTTTTTAGTCCTATCTTTTGGTACAGTTTATCACAAGAAAATGTGCCTCCCGCAATCTCCTGGGTATTTTCACATCCACACCTGGGCACTCTCCCCATGTCTGAAAGTGATATGGCTATTTCACAAATGCCTCCTCCCTGCACAACAGCCAAAGGAAATTTCTCCTTTTAGAAAAACAGCAACATCTTGACAGACACACCACCATGTCCCAAACATGCAGCACACTTTTTACAGCCAGAGGGCAGGGCCAGCAGACCATTCACAGAGCAGACACTGTTTACCTGCCTGCTTCTGGAAGTGCAGCTGTATCTCTGATTTCCATTTTAAAGAAATGCAATGCTCTGCCCACCCTTAAACACTGAAGAAAGGGAAGGGTGCTACCACACACAGGTTCCTCATGAGGGACTGTTTCCCCTCCATGCAGGTGATGGGGACACCACAGACCTCAGGTACACATGGACATAATTATGGCACTCAGTAATTATCTCACACTTTCAATTTCTGCATGACTAATCTATACATCTCAGCCCATATCCTTCATGCCCTCTGATAGTGCAGGCACAAGCTGCCAGAACCCCTGGAAGATGATCTAGAACATCTTCTGTCCATCTCTAGAAGACATTTATCTGTCTTCCAAGTAAAGAGAAAGAGGAACCAGTAGCTCAGATGGTATTTTTGCTCTCTCACACATTTAGACCCTAGCTCTTCCAGAAGCAGGAAGCCAAATCAGACATTGTAACTCCACAAGCCTGGCACAAGTTCCCCAGGCAACGGCCACCCAGCACATGTTCATTGGCCTTTTCCATATATATTTTATTGCTTTCTTAAATAAGGTTCCAAAAGGAGCAAAATTTGTTCCAAACTCATAACAAACTGCTCCATGCTGTCAGCAAAAGAAAGTATTGTTCAGGGTTCTCCTTAAAACAAGCATCACTCAGCAAGGAGGGGGTGATTCCTGCAGTCAGCAGTCACAGGCACATAATACATGCTACAGAGCTGATCCAAAATATTTTCTCCTGCTCACCACCTGTGCTCAGAAATCTCAGCCTAAACCACCACAAAGTCAGACCTCTCTGGTTCATTTGTCCCAGTCTACCACAGCTGAGGAAGCTTTTGAGTGCAAGGGTTTTGCCATATTCCCAATGTGCTGCTAACCAGAAGGAATGGCACTGCTTGGAGGAGAAAACACCTCTGTGGAAAGGCTCAGGTGGCAAAGCTTTGTAAGATCCTAGCATCTCCTGGCCAGACGAAATCCAGCCTGTGGGCACTGAGCACTCTGCAGGCAGCAGAACTTGCTTGGTTAGTGCAGAGCTCAAGGCCTGTCCATTCCTGAGGAAGAACAGTGCAGGAGAACTGTGCTCCAGGTAATGTCTCCTGCCTTTACCTGGCCTTGCCAGTCAGATGTATTGACAAGAATAATGTTTTCTGGCAGCCGGTCGTCGGAAACCAGGATGTGATTCAGTTGATCATACACAGTTTTCCTGGGGATCTGGAAATAAAGACAGAGAAGGAACAGTAAGAGGTGTCAGCTCTAGCCATCAATCCACCAGCTCCAGCTCTTGCAATTGATATGCATGCTGGCCAGTCACCCCATCAGCAAAGGAACACTGGGCTGCTGGGCCTGACACTCTGCAGCTTCTTCAGAATTAGCCACCATGAATTTGCTGGCCATTACTCTTTCTGCCCTGCACTTTTACTTACCTCACTTTATACCAACTAACAGCAGCCCAGGAACTTAAGATTCATAAAAGCCAGGAACAATCTCTTTCAAGGAGGGAAATCAGTGAGTCCCAGAGCTTATAAAAGCATGGCACATATGCTGTGCACAAGTCAGTCCCTAGCAATCTGCCTAATTTCAAAGGAGTAATTCCTCAACATACCCCTATTCATTTCTCATTCTAACAATCTGTTCCAGTGTTTTGAGTTTATGGCTGGCTGACAAAGCTACAAGCTGGCAAACCCCAGACTGGATGGAAGATAAAATTTTAGCCAAGACATAAATTCCCTCCTTTCTGAAGCTGCAGGGCCCAGTTCCTTCCCAGCAGGGACAGAGCTTGAACCAGAAGGAAGAGGAGACAGTGGAGAAGAGGAAGGCTGAGTGGCTGGAGGGCCAGCAGTGTGGTGCACACCTGTAGGTGGTGCCGGGTGTCCGGGGAGCGCTCGTTGTCCAGGCTGTTGGCTCTCTCATTCTGCGGCCTCACCGGCTGCCTCTCCTTCAGGGATGTGCTCCTGCCCCGGCGCCCCGTCTGCTTCCCTTCTGACCTGCTGCAGACACAGGTCTTACATTGTCAGAATATGCTTACATTCCCAGGGCGGGCACACTTATGAGTGAGACACAGCCCCCAGATTCCCCTCACCCAGTCCAGCAGACAGTGATGCCAGCAGAAGCACTGGGGAATTCTGCACATAGATCTGAGCTAGCTTGAGCCCGGATGATTCTGCTTCTGACAGCACAGCTCACGGCTCAGCACATTTCCAGGAGTCCCAGGATGACTTCCACAGCCCATGCTAACACCCACACCACCTCTATTGCTATTGCTACACCAGCATCATAAGATCCAGCCAGGAAAACTCCAGTCACACACCCCAAAGCAGCACAGAATACCTCTGGGCATTCATTTATCAAGTACTCCAGACCCTTGGCTTAAGTGCCCAAACACAGGGAGGGTGTCCTTGTAGTTTACTGCCTTAAGGCCACCCTGACCAAACCCTAGCATGCCATCCATGACTTCCTGAGCAGCCTGCAGCAGACACAGCCCTGTCCCCTGTACCTGGTGGACGGGATGATGAGGGACTCTGTCTTCGTGATCTTCCCGCTGGGCGGGAGCTTCTCCACAAACACATCTGGAGTGGGGAGTTCAGCCTCCTGGACTTCAGCTTGCTGGTTAGACTCCTGCAAAAACACAGGGAACAGAGTTACCAGGGACAATCCTCCCCTCTGTCTCACCTTGGGAGCTCAGCTCTGGCTGGGGCACATTGAGCCTGCCTCTTCCAGACACACATCCTCCTCACTGCCAAAAGGGGGAAACCAGTAGTGGCTATCTGGGGCTACCTGTTCCCAGCTCTGCCTCACAAGGGAGATGGAGGTATGAAAGGTGTTTAGATATGTTGTTTGGAACAGGCACTCTCACAGCTCAAAGCCAGGGACGTGCCTCCGCATGCAATGCAGCTAAATGCATCTTATCCAAACAAACTAGCTAAGAGAGAAAGACATGAGAGAGATGTTACACACCCCACATTCCCAGCAGAACAACTTGAGCTTTGGGATTTTTACCCCAGGACCAGCTTGATTTCTACCAACTCAGCTTAAAGTAATACTTCTGTCTGATAAAATGCAACAGCCTTGAGCATCCTTTATGTGCTCGGTAGCAAACATTGGACCAGCCTTCCTTGGGCTGTTTGAACAAAAGGTCAGATAGAACATTTAATCTGCAAAAGGCTGAAAGACAAGAAGCTCCAAACTAAGGCCAGGAGGAGAACTCAGTGCTATCTTCACTGCAGCTGACGTTACCCGTGGAAGTTGTGCTGCATGTGCAGCTATATGGACAGACAGATGCAGCCCACAGGATGCAGCCCACAGCTGACCCCCAAACTGACAGAAGGAAAGTCAACAAGTGCATTTTCAACTTACATAAGGGACAATGTCAGAAACACTGTCGCCTGCATGTTTGCTTCCAAGACTCTTTGTCTTTTCAGGCACTTCTACCTGCTTGAGAGAAGAAAAATCCACAGGAGGTTTAGCACCAGCACCATTTCCAGCCACACTCTCTGGGTCAGGCTTTTCAGAAGAGAGGCTTTTTTCCATGTAAACATCACACAGCTCTGCAGTATGGCCAGCAGTGCTCCCTGCTCACAGCAAGACTGCACACATCAGGGTGGGATGTGGCAAAGCTGATGCACGACACACAGGAGAGTCACTGAAATTCTCTGGGATGGGACTGACACTTTATGCCCAATCACGAGTGAACAGAAAAGCAACTGAGCTGCCCCGACCATTCACTGTCAGCCATCAGGAAAGAAACCCCAACAACAGCAAAGAAAAGCTTCCTCCACAGAGTGCTAAGAACTCCTTAAAACTCCCAGGCAACATCTCCCATCCTGGCAGTCATTTCAGGCACAGGAATCTGAAGCTATTCACACCATCAGCAAGTATTCAAATGCATAACCTGAAGATGCGCCCTTGAGTTAATATGATATTTGCATTAAAAAACAAACAAACAAACAAAAAACACAACCCAACCAACAAAACAAAAACCTCAAACTGGCCAAAAAAATCCCCAATCCTCAAAAAGTGCAAACAGGTTTTCTTAGCAGGAAATTTGTATCTCTGCATCCAAATCTTTGGGGGGGTGGAGGGGTTCAGAAGAGAGGGTGTTTAATTTATACATGCACAAAGGTAACACTTGAAATGTGACTTACAGGACTTGGTGGCTCTCTCTGGCTCCTGAGGCTGTGGATGCTACCAATTTCTGTCTGAGAGCTGGAGTGTGAAAGTCCTTCAAAGTAAGGTCTGAATAAGAAAAGTAAAACCCATTTCTAATTACAAAAATCACTGACAGGGCAAGCCTACCACACTCAGAGCAAAGCATCATGACAGTTTCCAGAAGAGCTTACTGCTCCCCAATGGTTCCAGTAAAACAGGCTACTTTTGAAAGGAGAGGAGGGTGTCCAGGACAGCAAGAGAAGCCAGAAAGTCCAGGCATTCCTGATTCTAGCTTCTGACTGACATACAGCAACTAGAATTACTTTTTCCCCCACACCCCAACACTCTGCTCCTGGGTAAGTGATTCTTGAGCTAATATGCATTTTGTTTCCAGCTTGCATCTGGATTTGGCTGCCAGCCCTAGGCTCCAATTACACATTTGCTCAGTAAGATAAGGTACCACACACAATCAGATTGTGCTTCCACTCAAAAGGCAGCTCATCACATCAGGCTGCAAGACTCAATTACAACGTAAGGAACTGATTTTTTCTTGTCATGGGAAAAACCTGCCTCAAAGGCATCAACATTTATCACATCCTCTTCAAGATATGAACACCAGAACTGGACCTGGAAAACTATAGAGTGTCTCCCCAGGACCACACACAGTAAGCTCTTATTCCAGAATTACTCCAGTAATCACATATCCCAGCACAGTTTGCTCCTAAGCTCCAGAAAACAGGACATTAACTCCCAGTGTGCTAAGTGAACATTTTGGCTTGTTTCAAAGTAGCTGCTTATCACAACACATCTGTTTTCAAATCCCTTCAAGGTAGGGCCAACCAGCTGGCTGGTACCTTGGGTTAAGCACCAAGCAGCTTTACATGCCCACCAGCCCCACCATTTCCACTGCTGCCCCAGTCTATCCTTGACACCTTCTGGCTCACTGACAGGGAAAAGTTCTCTCCAGAGTCAGAATCTATTCTTAGTCCAACTAAGTTATTCAACATTAATGAGGATATAACAACATCTGGTAATTAGCAGATTTAGCAGATGCTGTGCTGACCAGCTGCAGTGGTCAGTGCCATAACTCTTTGTTTCAGAGCCATCGCACACTGAGGGCCTGAGCACGCAACCACGCACCAGCCAGAAGCATGAGTGCAGCTCAGTCTCACGTTTTCAGTCTTTATTGAGCAGAGTATGACATATGACACAGCTCTGCTAGCTCAGGGCTCTGCATCTGCTTGAGACCCCGACCCAGCAATCCCCAGCTCAACTCCACAGTGCTGGGACTGAGCTCTTTAAGAACAGGCTTGAGCACATCCACATGTGCTGCAGTCAGTGCCTTTGGGCCCTGAGGAATCCATTTGTTTCCTGCAGCTCTGCTTCCTTAACCCCTGCAAAGACTCTCTTTCCACACAGGGCGTTATTACAAGAAAGGTCTTTCCAGAAAGACAGTGTGCCTTGTTCATGCCTGTCTCTATTCCTGCCTTAGCACACATTTCCTTCCTGTTTCTACTACCTCTTCGAAACACTGTGTACAGTTCAGCTCTCTGCCTGCCTGCCACCAACTCCTTCCCTGTACTCAGGTGGCAGGGCAGCAGAACCTCTGCAAAGGGAACAAGGAAGAACTGGGACGGAAGGAAAGTCAGACCCCACACACCCTACACCTCTAGATCACAAGATGTCACTCCCATTCTAACACCACCACGTCAGGAGGGGAAAAAAGAACACAGAAGGGTGGGAATAAAACCAATATCTGGCACTGTACATGGTCTCTCTCTGGTCCAGCATAAGCTGCCTCACACTTACTTTAACTTTGGCTTTGGCGTGCTCAAGACACTGTCATCATCCTCCATTTCTGGCCCGCTGTCACTGGGATTCTCTATATCCAGCGTGTCATACAGAAGGTCCAAATCCTCCTCCACCTCTGGAACATGCTCTGCTGGGTCCTGCTCCGAATCCAGAACCTACACAGGACAAAAACAGGCATCACCAGCTTTGCTAGGAGCCAGACTGATCCCAAATCACCTGTGCTGCCCCCATGACTGCAGTACACCACTCTTGGGAGTCTATTGCTGGTGCTAGGATACTATATCCAAGGAACATTACTCCTATGAGAAACGCTTGTCTTGGATCAAGATTGTCAATACCTAGTTAAGTTACATACTGGAACTAGGCATCCATAGGCATGCCACTGGTTATGTCCAATATTCAACCCTATTCTATAAACAAAGCTTTAAAGCTCCAAAGGAATCTCAGTTTTCCTAGAACCAGAACAAAATTCCAGTATTCCCAACAGTATTGGGAATAGCATGTATTGGGTTTTACTGAAAAGGCAGCCCTGACACCTCCTGATATGATACCCAAAAATGTCCACAGGAGGCGCCTGAAACTCGGACGAGGGTCCGCTGCCACGGCCGAGGCCAGGAGAACAAATACCTCACTCTGAACTTGCTTTACACACACCCCGGAGCAAGCAGGGGCTGTGCCCTGTCCAGAGCTTGCTTTTGGAGTGGCAGCTCCAAAAAAAAAGCAGCAGCTCGGCTGCCTGAGCTCTCAGCTGTGGGTGCTGACTCTGCTGAGCTGACTTGGGAAGAACAGCAAAGCTAGCAGGACTGCTTGGAAGAGTAAGGAAGCATGAGGAGTTACTCTTTCCCACAGGCCACAGAATCAGCACACAGCCATGCAGCCAAAGGAGATGTTAACTGTTTTTGTATTAGATACTTAATGTAGCACGGGTTTCTTGGGGTTTGGATCAGTTCCATCCTTTTCTGCTGTGACCCAGCAGCTGACTCTTGTGGCTAGAGCTCCCTATCCAAGTTTTTCATGTCCTGCCTGGCTGTTCTAGTAAGATGATCAAACAGGCTGGGCTTTAACTTCGCAAGCAATACACACCATTTGGACTGCTTTCCTTTGAAAGGAAAGAAGATAATTTCAAAGTGATCTGCTAAACTAATGGGTATGCACACGGCTGCCAAAATCCACTTTTGATAAAACTTCATCTACAAAAATGCTTGTTGACATTCAGAAGTTGGCCCTCAAGCCTCCCTGAAAGGCCAGGGTGTAAGGAAAGGTCACATCCACTGTGGACCTGAAAACAAAATGAAGGGAACAGGATGAAACAGGGGAGTGTTCCTGAAGACTAAGCAAGATGCATCAAGCGGAGGGCAGGACACAAGGCAGGAAGGTTTACAGAAGGAATTACTCACCTCATCAGACACTTTAAACCTCTTCAGCAATGCCACAACCTTCTGTTTGAAGTTTTGTTGCTGCAAATTAAAGACAATTTTATATAAGTTAAGAATTAAGTGAGCTGTTTTCTCCCAGTCTGCAAAAAGCCAGACACATCCGACACTGGTGCTACACTGCTGTTTAAAATCAACACCTGCACCACAGACCACCTCTCTGCTGTTCTTACACTGAAATCAGCTTTTCCACACCTATGATAACTTAATTATCACCAATGGTAGGTCCCACTCCATTGAGCACTGTAAATCTAAAAGATGGCACTCCACTTTTGGTTGGACACACAATGGATAACAATTTTTCTCTGCCAGATCACCTCCCTGAGCCTTTTTGATATAGTCCTGGAAAACACCTGACAGTCAACCTTTCTGATTCTTAACAAGGGTGAGCCAACATAGACAACTACCCACTGACCCCAAGAACAAATGTGATTTTTATCACAAAACATGGGGTTTTTTTTTGCAGGAGTTTGCATGGCAGGTTAATTTATTTCACTAGCAGCACTGGTGAAAAGCTGTGGCACCTATCCTCAGCTCTTGCCCCATCACACAAAGGTTTCTCGAGTCATACCCCCAGATCCTGGACACAGCAGAAAGCAAGGCCAGAACAACACAAGGCAAACTGCTGCCCTCCCTTTGTGCTTGCTCACCTCCATGTGCTCCCCTTTTCAGGATCGAAGAGCTGAGGTTGGCTCAGCCCTTCTCTGCCTGTCACTGACAAACCTGATGTGCACAGTCTCAAGAAGGGTCCAGGTCTCAGTGCAAGTCCAACTGCCTCCTCCCAACTCTGGCCTCAGACACTTCACACAGACCCCAAACTGCACCCTTTATCTCTGCACTCCTATCCTGCAGCTGCAGCCACCTCCTAGACAGCTGAAGCTTAGGTGAAATAAATCCAGCACACTCTCCCAAGACAGCCCTGTTTCTGTCCCCAGTGCATCCCTGAGGCTGAGATGCTCTCACAATAGTGAAAGTTCTCCTCTGGCTCAGGGTGTGAAGCAAAGCCATCCATGAAAACACCTGGGGCCAGTTCAGCAGCCCAGGAACAGGGACACTCAGCATGCAGCAGCTAGGGTGACACGGCAAGAGCTGTTTGTTGGCCTGAATGGTTTCACAGACAGCAGATCTGGTTTGGAGCTGGGCTGATGGTAACTTAACTGGCATCACCAAACCCAGTTTTGCACCAGCTGAAACTTCAGCATCAGTTTCAAGGTCAGGGCTAGAATGATATTCCTCTTAAGTGTTCCTTGCTTAATACCAAGTGGTGGATTTTGTCCTGACTGGTCACTGTTCAAAACAATATGGACACCAAACAAACAAACAAACTAGAACACTCCTGGTCTCACAGAAAGGATCTTTATAGTGACAGATTCAGGTCAAAATAGAGTTTATTTCAGACCTCATCAAAACATGGATTTCAGAAACAGCCTTAGACCATGGTGTGGTGAAGCACAAGTCCCTGCTCCACAAAAGTGCAGCTTTGCAGGCACACCCATGCTTGTGCGGAAGGGTGGACAGCCACATGCATCTTTCTAAAGCTTCTACATATATCATATCCAGCTAATTTTTTTCTTCTTTTTTTGCCTCAGCACCACATGCACTACCTGAAGTTTACCCATCAAGCTCCAACCCCTGACTAAACCACTTCATTTTGAGAACCTCCCACTGGCATCTCCCACACAGAGCACAAATCGGAGAGCTTTCCTTCACTTAGAGCTACTTCCAGGACTTACATGAACGTGGATCCTGCACTGGTTTCTTCATCAGGGTGGAATTTCATAGACTTGCATGATTTTTGGAGCTCCTTACCCTTGCAGCCAAGGGACACTCAAGACATGCACACACCTTGGATGGTCCCACTGCCTGAACTGGCTGCTTTTTCTAGCTCTTCACTTGCTGTGACCATGCCCCCAAGCTCCATGCTGGGCCAGCATGTCTGGTCTCCCACGAGCCACATGCACTGCACATCCTGGCCAAACCCCATCAGTGTTAGTAAAACTAATTTCCACCGACCCTGGTTATGGACGTCGTTCTTACTATCGATCTCCGCTGCTTCTTGGGCTTCCCCATCTCGTACTCATCATCATCCAAATCCTGAACAGAAAGGGGATTCCCATGTTACCTTTGTGATTCTGCGACACATGAGCATTTAAAAATGTTCCTCCTAGCAAGATGAACTTGCTGCTGTGTCTTCCAGGAATCCAGCATTTTTGTCTTAATTGCAGTTACGATGGCAGAGGGAAAAGGAAGTGAGACAGGTCAGCAGGGACAGGAATAACAGCTTGGAGAAGCAAAACAGCCCTAGCCCTACATTCAAGGAACAAGGACAGTCTCAGCCCCACATTTTGGTGGGTCCCTCTCTCAGTACCCTCTGACAGGTGATGCCAGAGTCTGAAGGCAAGTAAGACCCAAACTCAAAAGCATCTCACATCTAGTCAGGGGATTCTCCATAAGGACCTATTGTACAAAAGGTATTAAAAGACTAAAGGCTGCCTCGGACCCCACTGGCCCTTTAATTACAGCTGGGAATCCATTTGGGTTCTTTGAATCCAACCAACACTATAGAAGCAATCAAATGATGCCCTGACCATTAAACAGAGAAGCACAAGGATGCCAATGTTTTTCCAGGGAGCTCAAGTCCAAACATGTGAACAGATAAATCACGGCATGGCAGAAGAAATGGGTTACTGTGCAGGCCTTCTCCACTGCAGCTGAACACTTGGTAACAGTCTCACACTGGTGTAGTTTAGATACAGAAATAGGCTTTTAGTTTCAGGCAGGAGCTGGGAGTGCACATGCTCCACTGAGCCCTCTCAGGGAGAAGCCATGCCCTGAACAGTACCTGGCCCTGTACGGCATCATCACTGGCCTCCTGCTCAGAAGAGAAGCTCTCGTACTCTTCCTCGGAATAGTTGTCTGAAAGGGAAGGAAAGAGGGGAAAGATCCTGTGAAACTCCTTCAAGGTGAGGGCACAGTCTCATCTCAGGAGCAGAAAAGGCCAGCTAAAGGCACAAATCAAGAAAGGAAGCACACAAGGAGAAGATAAAATAGCAGGCACCTATCCGTGCCAGAACCAGTGGGATGGGAATCATCTGGAGGGAAAGGAATGAGGAGAAGCACACCCAGTAAGAAGGAAGCACCAGGACACAGATAAGGCACCTCCTCCTTTTAGCAGGAGGAGGAAACTTCCTCCTGGAAAGTGCTAACCACCTGGCAGACAGCAGCAATTAAAGAGGTTCTCCAAATGGGAAATTACTTTTCCCCCTAACATGTGCATAACTGACTTAAAGAGGCAAGTGAAACATGACAAAATCTTTATGGGAATGACCCTTCAGGTGAGCTGCCCGGCCCCAGGCAACAGCACACAAACATCCACGTGCACTACCTGCAGCAGGTCACTCTTGCAGCAGTGAGCAAAGGGCTGGAACCACATAAAAACATCACCACAAATTTGAACCCAGTTCTCCTTATACAGAGCACAACATCATGGATTTACACTTGTTAAGACAGGCCATCATCCCCAGAAAAACATGCTGCAAGTCTGCAGGTCTCATCTA
The DNA here is from genome assembly GCF_050655825.1 of Lonchura striata. Lineage (NCBI taxonomy): Eukaryota > Metazoa > Chordata > Aves > Passeriformes > Estrildidae > Lonchura > Lonchura striata. The sequence continues at coordinate 31,745,747 of NC_140710.1, read as the reverse complement.
AAGTTCATGAAATTTATTGCAGAATACTCAAAGGAAAAAGAAGATGGAAGAGTAGCTTAAATGTGAATCTCCTGAATACAACACTGATAGCCAGGTGAGAAGCTACAGGCTCTCAAAACATCCACCAGTAATGCTGGGAGAGCACTGGTGAGGACACTGCCAACCCTCACTGGATGGCTCAGGTGTGCAGGAGAAGCTCTGACAATTCAGTCCCGTACTCCTGTCACACTCCCTGCTTGCACAGCAACACTCTTGCAGAGTGGATTTTCTTTGCACTGATCACTTATAGACACAGCAACTTGTGCAAACCAGTACTCATTTGTCCCAGGAAGCATCCAAGCCCAGGTGAGGTAATTTAACTCCAGCTAGCTGAGGAAGACACTGGCCGTCAGGGAATGTGGTTGGACTGTTACCTGTAGACTTGATTTTCTGGCTGGCCTGCATAGTGCTGTCTTCATGGTCGATTGGCTGACTTGACAAGGAGAAGATCCAGATTTCTGCCACCTTCACTGGAGCCTCTTTGATGTTGCTGAAAAGGCTCAGAACCTGGCCCCCTTCTGTAGGGTGCTGCATAACCTGGGACAGAAATTAAGCAGAACAAATCTGCATTTAAGTGTATTTAAACTTGCATCATTTGCATACTACAAGAGTTATTTATGTTAATGGAGTTATTCTACATTTCCAGGACCTTGTAACCACAGGAGCCACTTGCAGGCAATCCACAAGGCTAGCTAAGATTTTATCTGACTGCTAATGAAAGTGATGGAAGGAAACAAAAAACATTCTGAGCTTAACAGCTGATTAGCTCATCCTTGAAGCAGAGTACTTGACTACCTCATTGCTATGTATTTGCTTCCCCCCCTGATTTGAATTATTAAGTTACCTACCTTCTGAACACCTAACTAAGGAACTTGATTTTGTCTTAAAACCCAGCAAAAGAGCCCGTAAAAGCAAAAATTCTTGGTGAGATACAGATGTAAAGTGCCTCCTAAAGCAAAATATCCTTACTGTAGAGAGCTGACACATGAATCTCAGAGGAACCGGCCACCACCTCTGGACAATAAAGCAGCAGGTATGAAAAATAAGTCAGTGGTGGAGGCAGAGGGACATCTTGTTGCAGGTTTCTCCTTCCTTTGCCACTCACAGCTCAGAGCTTTCTCCCCAGAATCTTGTGATCTTCTGTTGCCCCACCGGAATGAGTGAGCACAATCCCTTCACCTGCACAGCAGCTTTCCAACACACACCAGGCTGCTCTGTCAGCTCCTCCCAGAGACCTAAACAGACCTGAGCTGATGAGGAACATATGTTCCCCTGCCCTGAAACTGCTCACTCTCAACTCCAATTCACTGCTTTGTTTCAACAGCTCAAGAGAACTTTTTTTTATTTTTAAAGAAATGAGTCAGTGGAGTTTAGGGGTCAACATCCTATAAACTTCAAAAGAGTGGGGAAGGGGGCTTGTAAAATCTATTTTCCTGAAGACTTCAATTTCATAAATATTCCAGATGAGCTGGAGAGCAACTATTTCCTAACATGGTGAACCTTTGAACATTTTTGACCTTCTAACCCCAGTCAGCTGACATTACAAACAGACATAAGAAAAACCACATGTAGCAGCAGCAAATGCCCAACACTTAGAAGTTCACCAATGACTCTAATTAATGGGCCCGCATGTTTTCTGCCTTACAGCAGTATTTACTTTCTGGTTTTCCAACAAATCAAACAGTACAGAAAAAATGTTAGCTGCAACACCATGCACTTGGCCAATTCAAACAAGGAGCTCACCATTCATTGCAAGGCTGAGGGAAGCTGCACTCGCATAAGAGAAGCAGTCTTTAGAGTGAATTATTTAATATAATAACAACTCACCACAGCATAACACTGGCTTATTTTGGATAAAAGTCATTTGTTGACAGAATGCAGTCTGATGAAAAATATTGGTGTGAAACTGAACTTGCTACTACTAAGCCCATTTCTGAACACTCAAACAGTGAAACAGCAGAGATTAAACAGGGCATGAAGTAACAAAGCATGGAGCTATGCCATTCAGAAAGCCTTTGTGAATAATTTATCCATATTTGACTCCAGCATTAATTTTATAATTTACTTCTCATGAATAGAGCTCCACCTAAATTACCAACAGCCATGAAATAGCAATGGCCAAGAGTTTTTCATGCAAAATGAGAGAAATTACTTAATCCTGAACTCATACTGTGGCACTGAGAAGCACAGCAAATCTTGGTTTAACTTTACCACTTCTCAGGCTTGGAAGGCTTGCCCAAGTGACTCTGTCTCATTCTGCAGTTTTTTTATCTGGACCCCCTAATCCTAATAAAGCCACAAAACAATAACAAAACCTCAAAAGGTCACAAGCGATCCTTGTGAAAGCTTTAGCTATTAAGATATGAGGCAGAAAACACTTGGTATTATTACTCAATAATAAAATCTGGTTAAAGCATTGCGCTGTGAATATTGATTGCAGCTATTAAGACAGCTATTTGAAATCCTGTCAGTTATTTCTCAATGAGGAAAGTGACAACAGTGGGTTTGGAGAGAAGGGAAGATGTCTCCGTGTGTAAGCAGACCATGTGAAGAGCAGCTCACCTCAGCCATGTTGATGCATCCCACAGCCAGGGTCTTGTAGCCTAAAATGGTTCGGTTCTTGTACCGCTTCCGCCGCTGCAGCATGATCTGGAGCTTGTTGCCTTCTCTCTTCAAGAAGTGAGGGTACTGAGGTGGGAAACACAGTGAAAAAGTTAATTTTCCTTCTTGACAGTATCTCCCAAGCTTCATGGATAACCTCCATTCCTAAGGAACAGCTCCAGGGCTTTCCTAAGTGCCTGCAGCTCACTCACACTCAGCGTGCCATTCTTCACTATCCGGGGGAAGACTCTGCCCAAACAGCTCAGACAGGCACCCCAAAACCACAATCCAGGCACACAGAGCAGCTGCTCAGTTTGGGAAGGGCTGGGCCCAGGGAGATGAGCAGCCTACAGGAGACACTTTCCCCAACAGCTAGAGGACGTCCAGAACTGGAGCCCTCAGAGCTGCCCTGCACAAGCAGTGGGCAGTGGCAGGGACAGCCACAGACCCCCACACTCTTGGCAGGACACACTGTCTTCCCTCCAGCGCAAGGACACTTCGCAATTGGTTGTATTTTAAGTAATTAAGTCAAGAGAAAAAAAACCTGTCCTACCGCCAGGTTATGTTGCAAAGACATAAATCCTCCCAAGGCATGTTCCATACAAGAAAATACATTTGTTTATACATCTCCTCCAGAAAGTCCCCAGGAAGAGAAAGCTGTGAAGTCAAGCAGGACTATTAGGGAATGAGTAAGACTAACCATAACCATGAAGAAGCTGTCCAAAGGAAGAAAATTCTTTAAGGAAAGATAAAGCAGCAACCTGACCAGTTCTCATCCCAAGAAAAGAGGAGACTGGGACATGTGCTCCAAATATACAACATAAATAGTACTAAATAACCAGCAGACAGGAGAACCTAATTGCTGGGATCTCAAAGAGGACATTCCCAAGCAAAGGATGCTTCTCTTGCAGGGAAAATCTACTTTCATTTTTCCTTGGGACATTTTGAAAATTAATTTCCTGCCCATCAAAACACTTGATAAAATCAAATAGCAAACACCACCAGAAAGCCCTGAGATATTAATTTGCAGTCCAGAGCAAGCCTGACTGCTCTTCAGGGAGCTGGGAGCAGTGGCCACCCAAACAAGAAGAATACTAATTAGCTGATTGTCCTGCAAGGGCAAGATCTACTGCTCATTGCCTGAGGTAGAGGCATTGCAGAAGAGAGGAACAAAGGTCCACATAACTAAAAGACAGTCTCAAAACACACAGAGCCTGTGACTCTATAGATGTGCAACATCCCTAAAGAAGAACAGAAGAAAGTTATTGGAGAGAAGGGGAAGGAGGGGCTCAAAAAGCCAGAGGCACCTTTCACACGCAAATTTACCATTTCCTTGCTTTTGGGGCACTTCTACATGTGGAAGGTTAGCAGAGAAGAGGGACTCCTTGCTCTCAGTTCACAGCATTTGAGCCACGCCAAGGCTGTTTAAGTACAAACCTAAAACTGAAGTCCCAAGTCACCCTTGTAAGGTCCCAGGCCAACTCAGTTTGAATGTGTCCAGTTTTCTGGGATTAAACCAAGTACCTCAAGTCCGCAGATGTACAAGTTTCTGTTTTTCTCAGGTGTACTGCCTGGCCACCTCTGATGAGCATTCACAGAGGTGGTAAAAGAAGGAACAGAGAGACTCAGGCCACTCAGCTCCTCCGTTAAAAGCAAGGCCTTCCAGAAGAAAAGACAAGCTATTTGCATAGCACAGTCTAGCTTTTTTAACACCAGCCATGACTTATCAACTCTCCAGAATTGCTTCAACACAAACTTTACAGTGACTGTCAATCCATGTCAGAGACTGGAGAGGAAAACAGTTTGGCTCAAAATGTTTGCAAGCTTTTAGAGGGAGTACCAAACACCTCAAGGCACCTTTGAGGGGTGAGAAAATGCACACACCAGAACAGTGAGAGTCAGGGCAAGAATTTTTCTGAAGCTCCAATGATGTCATCTCTCCCATCTGGAAAGGTTTATTAGATTAAAGACAGGAATTAAGTGCAGAACTCTTAATTAATGCCAGAGAGCTGTGATGTTGTGCTTGGAATATGTGGGGAATTTCCCAGGCTCTGTGAAACCCACAGAAGTGTGGGTCAGGAGAAGCAGACATTCCAGCAGGAAGGGTGATGGCAGCTCACCGGCCTGAAGGGCTGCTGCTGGTTTAGTTTAGCCCTAGCTAGGAGGGGAAGCAGGACTGGACACAAACCGAACTCCCATCTCAGCTGTGTAACAGAGCAGCAGGAAACTCCTCCCTTCAGTTTGAGCACAGGCCTGCCAGACACCAGGGGCTGCTTGCTGTTGTACCAGTCAGCAGAACATCCCTAGATCAGCTCTGGCAAGGGAACGCTCCATGCAAAGGACAGGAATGTCACCTAGGAGAAGGAACTGAGCAGGCAGGTAGCACAAAGCCAGGCATACAGCGTCAAAAGCTGACCATGCAATATGGAGATACTGACTGCTGCAAGACAACAAAAGCCTGCTCTGTGACACCCACATGCTTTTACTTTGTGGCCCATCACCCCTCTCAATTATATCCCAGGCACTAAATTCAGATTGTAGCCGAATTAAGCTGTGGTTGCTAGCTAGAAGTAGCCTTCAGCCATTGTCCAATTAAGCAGCAGTAAAAGTTGCCATAAAAATCCAGCTGTGCCATTTCAAGAATGCTTCCCAGGCATTACTGCATCCAAGACCACCAACCCTTCCTGCAGTCTGAGACCAGTAGCACATCTCTGCTTCAAGCTCACTCACCTCTGCTGAAGACCCAGTGTCACAGACCTCTCCCCTGCTCTGGCTCAATTCCCAGCCCCATCAGGGGAAACAGGGTTAAAGGCAGTGCTCTGCATCCTGCTACAGCATCGCTCTGTGCCCCAGGAAAAAACCCAAAACACCATAATCCAAATGAATTACAAAAAGATCAGCAGACTTGCTCCTTGCTGACACAGGACTGGCAGAGGGAGACCTGGCTTGTTTTATACCTTTGCTCCCAACCATGGGAAAACTGCAGCCACGGGATCTAGGTGTAGATGTTCCTGGCATGCAGCTTGGTTATTCCTGTTCACAAAGGAGGGGATGCAATGCTGCAGTTAACCCAGCCATCTGCTTGGGCAGCTGCAGGGTTATCATCTGTCTGCAATGAAAGCTTACCTGCTTCAGCTCTGCACAGGTCTGAGTAGCAACCAGCCTCACATCATCACCTGAGTCTTTCTCCTCACCAGATCAAAGTCCTGAAGTCAAGATCTAACCCACAGTCACAAAACAAATATAATCCGGGTGTGAATGCTCTTGAGGTCTGTCTGGCTCTGCTCTATGTGTGCAGGATCCTCTCCCTCACTTTCAGCAAGCCAGCCCTCATTTACCTTATTTCCCTACTCAGGAAGTAGCACCAGGGCAGCAGGCTTTGAAGAAAAGAGGAACCAAAAATGCAGTTGTTCCAATTCACAGCTATTCCTGTGACTCCAGAGCTAGGAGTAACTATAAACACACTGCTCCTGCTTCCCCAAATGGTGCCTCCCTCAGCAACTCCAAATCAGGGGCTCACCTGACTCATTCCTACTACAGCCTTCTGTCAGCCTGACACTCCATACCACCCTCGCGGCTGCCATCCTCCACTGCCTGCTCATTAAGAAGGAAACAAAAGCCAAAAAAGAGCCAACTTGCTCTGCTTCAGCTCTTGCCACAGCTGTGCCTTGAAGAGTTCAGCCTGCTAATCCTTCATGTTCCAGGATGCACTGTGGAAGAACACTGAACCAGCACCCTGCTCCAGCCCCTGACGCTGAGAGGCGATTCAGACAAGCTGTGCTGCTGCGCACGAGGCTCTGTGCCTCGGAGCCAGCACACAGCCCTGCTCCCTGCAAGCAGGCCCGAGGGAGCAGCTGTGCAAAGGCAGCCCAGGAGCAGCCGGTCCCAGCCTACCTGCAGCGAGAAGGTCAGTGCCAGCTCCGTCTCCACGTGTCCACTCGGGGGCAACACGATCTCGTGGGACCGCAGGATGCGCTTGGAGCCCTGCAAGGAAACAAAGTCCAGCACTGGGTGAGCTCCCCCGAACCTCTCACATCCCATCCCAGCCCTGTTTACTGCACACCAGGAAACGTTGTCAGGGACTACCACAGAGAAGTGAACGGATGGCTCTGACCTTGTACTTCTGTGAAATATTAATGAGATGAAAGGGAGATATTTGACTAATAAAGATTTGGGCATATTTATTGTCCCTTACTGCAACAATACAGCTTTTGTTCTGCCAAACCCCAGCATTGAAAAGCTGTGAGTCAACCCCCATCCCCGGAGTTGTAGTCTCCTATTTTCACTTCAGCCAATAGGTACAAGGCTCTTCATCTCTTGGGTCTGGAGGCTGCAGCATCATGCTTAAATCTCCGGCGTTAGCCATGACAGGCAGGGTTTTTGTTTTTGTGCACACACCCCTCCCTGGGGAAAATGGGGACTTTAATATGTTTAAACAATTGCCAGTAGCTAGGGATATTAAAGAAAAAATTCACTAAGCATCTCAGTGGAGTCTGGAGATTTAATGTATCACAAGGCAACTCCAAATCAACCCTGTGTGTGGGCTGCCTTATGCTAACAGAGTTACCAGGCTATTTACTGTGTGAGCATTTCATTTCAGGGAATGTTTGAAGGAAAACCAGCAGGAAAACATGACAGACTGCTGCCTAGCAAACCCTTCTGCATTGTTCAAACACAGTGGCAAGTTTCAGAGGTCTCTGGCTCAATGTTCTGCTGAGGCTGCAGATCTGGCTTTATCCAGATGGGCTGATCTCCCAGAAGCACAGAACTGCAGCTCTCAAAAAAGAAGCATCTGGGAAATCAGAGACAGACTACGGGGGGTTGAGGGCAAACACCTCCAAGCTACATCCAAGGGAAAATGTGGTCTGCCCCATCAGCCTCAAAGAGCATCAGGAGATGAGACGGCAGCAGAGCCCCATCTACATCCCCTCCCCCGCAAAGGCACAGCTCAGGCAGCCCCAGCAAAGGCCGTGATCTGCAGCGGTGCCTCAGCCCTGCACAGCTCCAGCTCCTCTCGGGGAAGGCCGAGGTGCCTGAGCTCCAGCAGATCTGACAGCACACAACAGAGCAGAGCCAGGCACCTACGGGCTGCCCCCAGGACAAGCAGCACACGTGCGAGTGAAGCACAGCCAGCCTGGCCAGCGGCAACAGCAGCAGCTGCTCCATTGGTGCAAAGCTCCTAATAGCAGCAATCTTGCTTTACTGGTTACGCAACCAAAATCTAATGAAAGACCAAATATAGTTGCTTTTAAAAGACCGCAGCAGATAAACAGAGCAACGGCTCGGGAAATACAGCTGACAACTCTTTGAACATCTCTGCTCTGGAGGCTGCAAAGAAACATGGGAGACCCAGGTAACATGCTCTCATTAGGTCTGAATTCAGTCATCCTCTCTGGAAGGGCTCTGGTGTCTGACAACTCGTGTGCAATTCCCCAACAAAGGCAGTCATTTGACAGAGACCATGTATTTGGTGATCCAGTACCACCAGCCTCAAACAACAGCCATGTCAGAAACCTGAGTGCTAGCAAATAAAGCATCCCTGGAAAAGCCTGTCAGCATCAACATCATAACCTGCAAGCTCTGAAGGGATTTTTAATAGCAGGGCCTGATGTGGAGAGGACTGCTCAGCTTCCAGTGTCTGAACCCTGCAGCAACACAGACCACAACAGATACACAAAATGGGACTTGAAACTCCCATGTGTTAAAATTCCCTTTGGATCTGTGGTTCTGGGGCAAGCTTTCACCTACAGGAAGTGTAAGCTGCAGTAATCTGGACAGGAAAAGAAGGTCTTGCTCTAATAAAAGCTCCTGAATTCTTCAACCCAAGTCTGGCACTCTCTGGGCATAAATCTGTCTCTGACAAGCCTCAGGTGCTTACAGTGATGCATTCATCATTTAGGAGTACAAACATATGGAAAGCTTTCAGCCTTGATAAGCAGTATCTGACAGCCTGGAAACCCACAGCAGTGCTTCTTCTGAGGTTCCACAAATCCAGGTGTGTGAAGATTTTCTGCTCTCTGCTGTGGGTGCATGAACCCCTTTCAACTTGGAGGGGCACATTTTTATCCCAGTTGGACTACTCAGAGATGAGAGATACCAATTAAATCCTCAGCTATGTGTTTTTCCCTCCTGATTGCACCTTCCAAACTAGATTTTGTGTGCTTTAACACAACCAGCTCTCTACAGGGGTTTGCTTATCTCTTCATTTGAAAAGCAGCAGCTTTTCAGCCCAGTTAATGTTCTACTTATAGGTCTGCTAGGCTTCTCCTCGTTAAGCACTTTAGGGTTTGCAGTGATGGGAGCAGGTGAGCCCAGCTGATGCTGTGATGCACAGTGGAACTGAGGCCCTTTCCTCCCCAGCCTGCCTCCAGGCAGAGTGACCTACATGGAGGCACCTAATTAAATGGCACAAACATCTGCTGTAAAGTGGCTTATTTACCTAGGATGACAACTGTATTTTATGAAAAGCAATTAGTCTGTACAGACACCCTACAAACCCACTGACAAGCTTGGCTACAGACTCGATAGCAGAGCTGCCCAGCAGCAGAGGAAGGCCCAGACTCCTCCAAACCAAGACCCAGTTACCAAGACGTTCAGCCCCAGACTGGTAAATAGAGAACCAGGCTTGGGATTTAGTGCCAGCTCAGGAAGAAAAGGGGACATGTGATCTGCGAAGAGCATTTTTACATGCAGATAAGCTCATGCTGAGACATCAGTGAACAATATTCTTTGCTTACAACTGTGAAATGAGGTAGGAATGTGGGAGAAGGGCCAGAAAAGAGTCTGGGTCAGAAAAGGTCAGAAAAGATCCTTCTCCGCACAGACCCAGAACACCCTGATGGACAGAAAGAAGTCTGTGGATGCAATGTGAAAGCTGAAGAAGTTGAAGAAGTCTGTGGATCCTTTCGTGGAGGTAAAGTGCGGTTTGGGCACCTGCCAGTATTTTTAGTCAAACAACACAATTCTTAGAACTGGGCAGTAATTACCTGCATTTTGACAGCAATGACCCCAGAAATAAGCTCCTTATCCAATTCCTTTAAGACTACCAGTTTCTTTAATGTCAAGCTGCACAACCTGCAAACAGGAACAGAAGAGAAACAGTTACAATCATATCCGAAAAAGAAAAAGCTCTGATCAGCTTTTACACACAGCAGTATCCCAGTTTGAGGGAGAACAGGCTCCAGACACAAGCCCCACAAGCCCTTGTATCAGACAAAGACAGCAGAAATATATGAGGCTTCCTTGGCTTCTCAAAACTGAATTTCCCCAACCTTTGATAAATACAAGGAGGTGGACAGGAGGTGCATCTGTCTCTGATACAGACCCATGGCCACACAAGAGCCTCAGACAGCACTGGCCTCCACTGACCACAGCCTGGGAATCCTTGCTTTGAGTCAGACCAAAAGCTTCAGGGTCAGAGGAATTAAATTCCAGCAATATGAAAGCATAGGGTCAATCTAATTTTAAACTTGACTACAAGGCTTTCCTAGATTGTTGGCTTTTTCAGTTTCAGACTCCTGGCTCCCAAAGATCTTGCTCCCACCTCTTCTTGTCAACCCACACATTCTTCTCTTCACCCCCAAACAAAAGTGCTATCAAGTGGCTCAAGGCAAGGGAGTGGGGGGGAGAGAAAAAGGAAAGAGAAAGGAGAGGACCCAAGTGGTGCCCTCTGGCCCTGGTGTTCACGTGCCACACATATGCAAGTAAATCACATTCTTCACCCAGGCAATGCTACATTGTTCTGGTTAAAGCTGTTTGCACTTCTGCCTCCCAGCACAGGGAGCTTGGGAGAAAATGGAATTCGGCCTCTGCAGCCCAGTTCAGGCTCTAAGTAATGGCACATGGCATTGGTGCTGTCACAGTTTCACAGAAGTTACCACCAGCTGGGGGACTTAAGAAGGCATACCCACAAACAAACTTCAGGCAAAGATAAACCTGAAGCCAAGACAGCTCAGTTTAATGATAGTAGAGGCCAGAGAAAGTTGCTGGGCAGGCTGTAGTGACTAGACATCATCTGTCACACTGGCCAGAAGCCAGCACTGCCTTTGTGACAGGTCCTTACTCCATGGCATGGGCATCTCTGGCCTCTGGCATGGAATGTTAGCAGGCATCAGCATTGCTCTTCTCAAACCCACTGCTGAGCTCTTTCTCCCAGATCAAGTGTAACATCAGGGCTGCTCACAGAGGCGTGAAGTCCAGCAGTAGATGGGAATCAAAGAAGAGCTGATGCTGGATTTTGGCACAAGTGCCACTGGCTGAAGCCTGCACTTGAACTACAGTACTTCACACTGGTGCCAGGTGCCTGACAATGCAGCACTGCAAGGCTGACTTGGACCTCCCAACACCTTTTCCACTCATTTGCTGCAATGCCTGAGGGTACACTGGATGAACTTGGGTCCAAAACAGCAGGAGAGATGCAGATAAAAGCTAAAGGGATTGGGGGCAGATGTTGAAGTAAGTACTGCTGGTCTCATCCTGAAGCACCCGGGGCTCTGCTGAACTCTGGTCTCTCACACAGGGCCAGCAGCAGGGAAGAGCCAGTCTTATGGTCTACACTCCAGCATCTCTCCAAACATGTCCACTCCAGCCCCTTCTCCACTTCAGCCCATGCCATCTGGTCTCCCTCCTCATTTGCAAAGCTCTTGTTCCTGCTAAAACCCCCCAAAAACAAGAGAAAGAGAGAACTACAACTCTCTCCTTTGCAGAGCTCTGCATTGCAAGACAGCACAACCAGACACGCTGCAGAAATTACAAAGAGGTAGAAAAACCAGGACAGCCTGGGCCTCTGTCCCCTCCTGTCCCCCTGTTAGCAGCTGTGTGCACTGGGACTCAGGTAAAGCTGCATCTCTCAGCCTGGAGCATGGGAGAGGGTGTTGGCTTTTCCTCTGCATCCCAAATGAAACAGCAGGCACAGACAGACACACGTGGCTGCTGCGGTAAAGCAGCAGCAGCAGGGCCAGGATCTAGAGGAAAGAGGCTGTGAAGCCATTTGTTTTCTTTGTAACGCTGTAACTGGAGGACAATTGTGCTCAGCTTGCCAAAACCCACAGAGCTCCGGCTAGTCAGGTGCTGAGAGCAGAGGTAGGACAACACACTGGCATTGTCTCAGCTGACAGGCAAGGAACAAAGGCCTTTTCTCTCCAGCTCCGAGCTCGAGGATGGAAAAGGTACGGGAAGAAACAATGGTGTTCTCAGCACACAGAGCAGAGCACAAGGAGGGCGTTCTGTTCTCCACTGGGCATTCCTTCAATTCATCATTTATGAGCTTTGATCAAACCCTGTGGAGCACTTGCTGCTTGGGAAAAAAAAATTAAAAAATTAAAAGCCTCCCTTACAGTGATCAGAAAAACAAAAGCAGTTTAAAAAGACATGGGACACATCTGCTTTCTTCATCCCTCATTGCTGGGCTGCTGGTACTAAAAGGCACTTCACACAAAAAACAATGGAATGTTTATCCTTTCCATCTGCGGGGGGCAGGGTGTGTGGGAGATGCATAAAACTCAGTTTAAATCCCATCAAATCACTCTTACCCTCAACACACTATTTCAGTCTAAATTGGCAGCTTACATATTAAAGCAATCTTCAGAACATGTAGCAGAAAGGGGCCATACCTTACTCAAACCACAAGGAAAAGGCACATGCCGAGTGTGCCCCTGCCAGCAGCATAAGGATTTTGAACTACTCACGGGCACAGCAAGGATCTGTGTGCCATAACTGCCTCTGATAACAGTGCACTTATCTTTCGCCAAGGTTTTACTGTACTCCCATCAAGTCTCACGGGTCAAAACAGGCATCAGCCTCACAAGCCACTTCTATCAACAAGCCTGTTAGGTTGAACACTGGTAAGTAAAACAGGACAGACAGAGGTGGAGCTGGAAAGACATGGAGAAAGAACAAGGCTACATTTGGAAGCGTCTGATACATATAGATATTATCTCTCTGAACACAGAGAAAATAACCTAGCACACACAAGAGGAACTGAGGGAGCCTCATGTCTGGAGCTGAAAGGACCTGAAGTATTTTGAAAGCCTGGGACTGCAATTCAGGAAGTGCAGAAAAATCCTGTCTTTGCATGTTTCAGCAGTGACCTACAGTTGCACAAGGAGAGTTCAGTTAGCAAAAGCACTGTTAGCTGAAGCAGACTTAAATAAGGACAATGGAAATTTGAGAGCCAGTATTTCCACCCTTCATTGAAGGGTCCTAGCTGATCTCCCTTCCAGGAGTTCAGCTGCATCCCAAACAGCAGCAGGAGCCACTGTCTCCAGTCACTCACATGCCCACATGGCAAGCAGGCACAAGGTACTTGCCTGGTCCTGTTCTCAGGTCAACAAATAATGAGACATCTTAATGCTACAATAAAACTCCATCTTTTTTACATCACTGCTGCAATAATGGAGTTTTGAAGAGAAACTTCGACCTGACCCAATGAGATCAACTTGCAAGTTGTGCTGAGCAGCTTCATCACAAGCCCTTTGCTTAAGGAGGCAGCTTTCTGCAAGGAACAGTTTGGTAACTGAGATGCAGTGAACTTGTCCAGAACAACCAAATAAAGTGTCACATTATTTACTCACTGGATGTTTTGCTTTTGCATCCCTCTGAGTAGGAAGATCAGGAAAATAAGTACCCTCCAAGAAAAAGTCTGCCTTGCTGAATTAAATGTCTGTTTCTCCACAGGGAGCACAGTAATTGCACCGAGACCTCGTTCACGCAGAGACAGTCGAATCAACAGGAAGGAAAAATTAAAAATTAAAGACCTGCATTTTAATTAAACCCCACAGAAGTAGAGAATAATAACAGGATGCACCCACATTTACAGGGGACTCCAAGTACAAGATGGGAGGTGGGGCAGGAAGATTGTAGTACACAGATACCCTTTGTCCAGGATAAGAGATGTGAAGAACTGTTCCTAGAGAAAGTGTTTCGTGCCAGGAGCAGTCTCCTCTGAGGTCTGAAAACCTCAATCAGCCGATGGCTATAAGGAAGGAATTGGTTTCCGTTTGGCCACTGGACAGATTCACCTCATTCAAGTTCTTTCAGCATTTCAGGACAGCAAGCAGCCTCCTAGCCCGGTGCTTTCAACGTTCATGTTGAGTGTTTTGCTTCAAGCCGACACTTTACACCCACATCAGTCCCAAAATAAACCACAAGCCACTCGAAGGAGAACTGGAGGGAGACACCCACCTACACATGCTTGCCCAGACAAACAGAGCCATTCTGCACATAGCTACGGGGGTGTCTGTACAGGAGAGGCCCAAGCCAAGAGCCCTGCACAGAATTTTGGGGAGACAGCTGCTTCAGGAAGGTATGGATGACTGCAGCACACCAAGAGCCAGCTGCACCAGCAGCTTCTCAGGAAGAAAAGAACAGCACATGGACAAACCTGTTGCTGCACTTACATGCCAAAGGCAGGGCTCTGTATTGGCATAGGAGCTAACTAGGAGAGAAAGCAGGGCAGAAGTACTGTCCTTTGATGACACTGACACATCAGATTTGGGCTCTGGGTAAGGTTACCAGTAGGAGCCTCAGGAAAATGCTTCCTCACTTTCCAAAGCTTATTGAGACAACTCCCTCAATGTGATTTAATCCTGGTCACATTGCCAGGGAAGCTCCCAGGCAAGGTGAAATCAAAAGAGGAGGCAGAGGTCAGGCATCCCAGTTCCTGTCATGACAGAAACATAACCTGAGTAACCTGCAAAGAAACCTAATATCCTTCATTCACATGTCCCACTAAGCTGACCTTTAATCAGCTGTTCTGCTATAGATCCATTTGAGTAAGGTTTAAGCAGCCAGGAAACAATGCAGAGCTAGTATTTTCATTGTTCTTGTTCTCAAGGATCTTGAAATCCTCTTCCCAGCATTCACACAGAGAATTAAGCTCTTAAGATTCTGGAGACTAAGATCTATAGAAATGCTGGAGCAAGCAGGTCTTGTTCAGCCAGGTAGGAGGATGGCAGCTTATTTTACACAACAGGTTCTACATAGGACCTCACAAGGACACACAGGTACAGCCAGACACTATCCTTTTATAGCTGAAATACTGTCCTGCTTACTTCAAATAAATTACATATATGCCTACTCCAAACTGAGCAAGCAAAAGGGGGTGGACGTGTTAAAATTTTGCAGATCTGCAAAATTTTTACAAGATCCTAGAACTCCGCATGGGCACATTTGCTACTTGAAGTTAACACGACCAAGTAGTAAAGCACATCTGAGCTTAGATACTCTAATCCAATGTAACAATTGGAAAATGCTGAGAGATGTCTTCCTTCAGTCGGTAAAGACACTGCTGGCTGGCTCTAGGGGACTCACCAAGGGCACAAAAGGATAAGGGTCCCTGCAAGCCAAATAACCCTGACTCAAAAATCAGAGTTAACATATTCCATTGACACATCTCATTTCTTAGTGTTTCAGTAATTTGGGAAGGAAAGGGCACTGCTGAGACACAGCAGTGCTGGTGGAACACACAGGTGTTACAGTCAAACCTCACAGCTCCACACACTCTTCAGGGAGCCAAGCAGAATTTCTTGTGGCAGTTGTGTCACACACAACTGTTCTGACTACCTGGCCAAGATGTGACATGTTCCAAGTCACACCTGCAGGAAATCAGCCTTTCTGACACCAACTGCTCACCTCCAGCTACATGCTCTGAACTGGGCTACTGAGCAGCAGCTTTCTCACCCTTAAGGAAATTGTCTCAGCAAGTGCAGGGGTAGCTCTTCACACATACAGGGGTAGCTCTTCACACATCTGCTGGCCTCAGTTGGATCTTAGTTCCTGCACACATTGTTATACATTGGTTTCTTACTCTTCAATTTGATGATTTCAAATCCTTTTACAGGGTGACTTAAAGGAAGGAAAAAACCCAACCACTGACAAAACAGGGATTAAACCTGTTTCTCACACAGGCTACAGAGCATAAAGGAGCCGGTCAAACTCATCTACATGTTCGCAACATGCTGCCCGCAAAGCCAGGCACACACACAAATGTAGTTAAATACATTTCTCCTGGTTTGCCTCTTCCAAACCAAGCATCCACAACAACAGGACTGCACACCATCCTGATACCAAAGTGAGCATCAGTGAAAGTGCCTGTGGTACTGGTGAATTAGGTTTGATCAATGTTTTCAAAGTTTTGAGGCAGCAGGAGGACACTTTATTAGCTTTAAATAATAAAGTCAGCAAATAACGAAAAGCTGATTCATGCTTAAGGCTCCTTTGACAGACATCAGGATGACATTTTCTATATTACAGATGACACAAACACATTTGGTATTTGTTGTATTCATTCAGTAGTAGCTGGAGCGGCCAGAGGCACCACCAAGAATGGAGATGGAGGCAGACCAGGCACAGCCACATCCATCAGACCAAAGGCTTGTGGCAGCTGTGGGTCTCACAAGCTTGCAGGAGACACCCACGGACTGCAGTAGAGCCCAGAAATGCCAATCTCCCATTTGAGAACCTACTGAGCTCTGCCAAAACACCACTGTCAGGGAGGGGGAGCCTTTAGAAATGGCTGGACAAGCCATTTCTGTAGCTAGGGCCTCATTTCTCAGCTAGTCAGCAACAAAGCAAAGGCACAACCCACAAAGTTTATGTGAGCCAGCCGGGGTGGAGAGCAGCTCCCACCAAACGCCTCACACACTGGCAAAAAAGCAGATACACAAATGAGCAAACGAATCACGCCCTAGACCGAAAGGAGATTCAAAAAACCAAATCAGGGGGTGGGGAATGAAGAGGAGAGACCTTGGCAGCCGGAACAAACCCAGCAGCCCTCCAATCCCTGGCTCGCACTTGAGTGCCTTCCTTACGAAACCTGCCCCAGCAGTGCCTGTCACACAGCAGGCTGACCACCGGGATTGCCTATTCCAGGCATGCTACAGAGCACTCCCTGCCTGCCCACAGCCCTTCCACTGGCTCTGAAGCCCTCCAGGACTAGCAGGAGCCACGTGAAGTCGCCAGCAGCTGAGAAGGACGGTCAGAGCTCAAGGCTTGCTGCTATGTCCCAAGTGCCTGACAGCGTGGAGCAGCACATCTGCCTGGGTGTGCAGCAGCATCCCAAGCTGCCAGTGCTGCAGGAACAAACCAACACCCAGCCTTCCAGCACACACAAGGACCTCATAAATCGGGAAAGCTGGACAGGACAGAATGCACATCCAACCAATATGATTAATGCAACGTTCTCCCCTTTATTAGTGAGAAGATGGCAGTTTTTATACACTTCTATATAGTTTACAGTTTAAAAAGGCACTCTGATTGGCACACTAACATTGTTTACCTTTGCCTTAAGGTGGTCAGGCTTTTCACACTGCAGCTCTACTCTAATTTACGCTCGGATAGCTCATTACTTTGTAGTTACCTTAACATAATTTCTAACTGCGCCACAACTGAATTCTCACTGCATCAAAGGCTTCTAGGCCCCATCAAGGCCGCTTATCAGAGCCTAGTCGAAGTGGGTAGCTCAATTCTCACTCCAGACATAAATCATGCTCTCTGTCTCTCAGAAATTCTGTAACACCCTGGGAATCCTCCCTATGGCAGCCAGGTCTGCTACGGGCACCGTCAGCGAGATGAAAGGGCTAAACAAAGTGCCTCAAGGCACAGGTCTTCTCCAGCATCTGCCTTGCCCGGATAACCCTCACTCTCCTCCCCTGTCCACACCTCAACCCTGAGCACAGCATCCCCAAGCATGGCAGCAGCAGAGGGCTTCGAGGGGGAACATCTCCACAGCAACTGCGGCTGTCACAGCCGCACGTCACCGACTTCTCCGCAGCCGTGAGGAGCAGAGCGGCTCCCCCGACACAGGCTCGCTCCCCCCGGACAGCCTGACGGCACAGCCTCCCTCAGCGCCGCGGCGAGAACGCTGCCCTCCGGACCAGCCCTGCCCCAGCAGCTCCGCTCCCCGGGCCGCAGGGGCGGCAGCGCAGCCAGATTCAGAGCGAAGCCCTGCATCAGCCAGGCTGGTTTAGTATTTAGGATTTTCCTTTCGACAGCAGGAAGCACAGGTCTCCAAGTATTCTTGCACTCAACTACTTTCAAAATGCCTGGTGTCATTCTGGTTTTTGTTCCCACTGCTGAGCAGCCCACAGCAAGGGCCCACTGTGCTCTGCGCGCTCCTGCTCCCCCCACCTGCTACCCTGGGCAGACGGCACAGTCCCAGTCACAGCACATCGTCCCCAAGGCCTACAAATCTTTAGAGAAAAAGGATTCTGCCTCAATCATTCTGATTTCCCCCTTTGTAAATCAGCCATCAAGAGGAAAAAATGATGCCAAGAGAAGCCTGGACTTCAGGCTCATGTCAGAAGAGCTTGTAAAGAAGGCTCAGTTCTGCTCGGGTTATCTGTCACTGTAATCTCTTCAGCAGAAGAAAGTAGGACTAGGAAGCCTCCAGCTAGGAAAGCAGTCAAGGAAAAACAGATGGCTTCTTGGTGTAGCCAAAGCTGATCCTGCTCTCAGGGCATGAACAGTGTGCCATCTCTCTGCCTGATTTCTCTCCACTTTGAACAGCTCCCACAACATCACCTGACACAGAGGTGAGCTGAACAACCTGTCACCCCAGAGACCAGACTGGCTCACACCATGGGTCACATCAAACTACTTCTCACTCAGTCATCCAAGAACAATTCCAAGCTCACTAGCAAGTCAGGCACATGGCCCTCCCACTCAAAGCCAAGATCCTGATGTCATGCAATTCTTAAGACTTGGTGCTTATTTGGAAGACAACCACATTACACTATTTCAAATAAACAGACTGTCTGAAAACTGGTGTAAGAATTTTTTTAAATGAAATTTTGGGGATGGATTTTATGGTTGGTTTTAAACTTGATTTTTCCTTTGCTGACCCATCTGAATCCAAGACAAGAAAGCCAGGACAGGTGGACCATTCCTAACTACTTTCTGTAACCTTGATTTAAACCAGCTGTATCAAGTACCAGTGAAGAGGCTTTTGTTTGTGAACTTTGCCATGTGGCCCAACATATACAAGCTGGGAGAACCACACAGCCAAAATTTAGACCCCAAAATTCTGTTTTTTTCTTTACTGAGAACTCAGTGTCCTGTAAGAGTAAAGACAGAGTAGCTA
This sequence comes from Lonchura striata, assembly GCF_050655825.1. Classification (NCBI taxonomy): domain Eukaryota; kingdom Metazoa; phylum Chordata; class Aves; order Passeriformes; family Estrildidae; genus Lonchura; species Lonchura striata. Next base: position 31,727,029 of record NC_140710.1, on the reverse strand, counting down.
GCAGCAGTGAAAACCATTGTGAACGTTGATGGTACGTTTGGTATTAGCCAGCACAGCAATCAAATATGCAAAGCATGTTGCCGGCAGGCTTGCTTTCAGGCTAGGAGAACATTTCACAGGTCCCAATGCCATTCCCATTGCAGCGAGCCTGCCACGCTGGCCTTTTAGACAGGCTTGTGCAGCCAGCCACCCCAACACCTCTCAGAGTCAATGGTATACACTATTCCTTCAATTGCCTCAGGTTTAATGCTGCCTCCCTTCTCCCCTGACTCCAGAGATTAATGGTCTGACAATCAAAGAGGTATCAAAATTAGTCTGAAGTTTCAAACATAATTGTTTTGCACAATTCTCATTGTGCCTAAAATACAGGAGAACTATTTAGCACCCCAAAATATGATTTCTCTCCAGCGTGCAAAAATACAGAACTAGCAATCTGAACTACAGGGAAGGAGGCAGGAGAACTGAAACTCTAAACCCCAATGTCTTCAACAACAGATCAAGAAGGAAGGCTAGGAGAAACACCAGCTCCACAAAGAGCAATTTCTAAAATTGCTACAGCTGTACCAAACACCCTCTGTAATGCTCACAGCACTTCAGCTGTGCACTCTGACCTCTGAGCCTCACAGATCTGCCTCACCTGTGCACAGGTGCTTTCACTGTGGGACTGCAACACTAGCAACCCATTTGTTCTCTGGCCACACCTCAAAGGATATTCCCAAATCAAACATATTAAAACAGAAAAGAAAAGTGGTTCTTTCCCAGAAGCGTTTATGTGAACAGTGCTGGTTTTTACATGGCAACTACACACAGCTGACAAAGCAGCCTCCATCAGCACTAAATATAATTCACAAAGAACTCTAAATCCTGCCACTAAAGCTGGGACAATCAGCATTAAACTTGCTGAACAATGATGAACAGCCCTCAAACTGGAACAAAACACTGAGGGTAAAGGAGCTGAAAGGTACTGTCCCCTTGCAGATTTGTCTCCCCAGAAAGGAAAGGGCAAATTGAGAGGAGCTTTGCAATATTAACAGTCGTCAAAAAAGGTCTGAAAATGCCAAAGCATTCAGCACTCCTTGCAAGGAAATGCCTCTTATGGAAGCTACATTGTGCTCCAGCACATATCCCTTGCATTTTTTCCATCAAATATTCTGGGCAGCACTTGCTCATTTGCACACTGTCTGCTCAGAAGAGCACAGATAAGCTGGGAAGGAATTCACCAGAGAACAGAAATAAGGAATCTAGCGAGAGTCTAAAAGCCAAACAGCTGAACACATTACCCCAGCTGATGCAAGAATGAGATGGCTGAAGTGAAACTACCAGCACTGCTGTCAGGGATGGAACTTCAGCAGTAACCAGAAGCAGTAATTTAACTTCCAAAACCAGCTGTACTGGACTGAAAAGGCTCACAGAGGGTGCAGTGCCCAGCCTGCTGCCAAGCACAACATGAGCTCTCCAAATACAGCCCTGAAAGCTGCAGAACTCACCAAAAGTGCACAAATGAACAGAAACTGGGATCTCTTGTAGGCTTTAAAGCTGACCCGTGGGGGTGACCTTACACTGAAGCATCAGCAGATTTTGTACTGGCAAAGACTGCAAGAAACACCCTTCCCATCCCCTGAGTGGGGAGGCACCTGCAACACCAGGCCAACCTCATGGCCTGCAGGACAGCCAGGACATGCACTTCCAGCTGCTTTCCAGATAGCTCTGATTATCAGACCACTTCTGATCCCCTCTCAGTAAGAGCGGCTTCATTTAAGAAAAATCTCCTCTCCAGGTGATCTCAAAATGTCTCTCAACAAAACCTGAAAAATGCCTTCCCCCACAGTACAGCCCTTTATATCTAAATATACCCTGTGTGCTCTAGTTTAAAGAATCACTACTAAAAAAGAAAGCTTCTTTGGAAATAACTCAGCGAAAGGTTTTGTTTATTTTCTTGTCTATAGAAGCCGCTCATGACTGAGATTTCTCATGAAAAAGGGAGAAAACCTGTCAACTCAGACTTTGTTTACATTTTTTTCTGAAAGCTAACATCACCTTTAAATTTATCAGGGAAAGAAGCAACCGCAATTTTTACTAAAGAAGTACAGAAGAATCCCAGTGCCAAACACTTGCAGTGGCAGGCAGAATACAGTGGTTTACTCCAGAAAAATATTTGCATTTCCTTAATACTTTCAACCTCTACAGCAGCCATGGGAAGTTGAGCTGGCAAGCAGAGATTCAATATTATTTCGAGATTACAGTTCTTCAGCATTATTGCCAGTGATATTTCATTCCTGAAAGCAATAAGGGAGCAGCAAAGCAAACCAAGTGCCTGAACCTGCTTGTTCAATTTGCCAAGAATATTTATTAAAACATCAGTGTGACCGGTGTAAGCAGCAAAACAGCAGACATTGAAAGACACAGGGTGCTCCAAGATGCTCAGAGCTTGTTCCAGACTCCTGTAGGATTTTTTTACTGTTGAATGCAAGCAATAAAACAAAAAGCAATTTATAACAATCATAATCCATTCAGTCCCCAGAACCTTTCATCAGGCCTGCGAGTTCCCACTGAAACTGGATTTATCAAGATAAACTGGAGATGCTCTACAAAATAAGCAGACCGAGGTAAATGAGGCATGAACAAGCCAAGTTTGAATGAAAGGCTGCTCTTCTCCAGCAGGATATTAACGTTCACTGCAGGGAGGGATTACCAAGAAGCCCATGCAGGAAAAAGATAGTTACTCCATTTGTGAACAGGATCACACCATCAGATCATTCATGGAGACCGAACTCCACAGCCAGACCAGTCTCAGCCCCCTGAAAACATTCTCCTCTAATGCCTTTGCTGATGCAATCAGCTAATGCTAACATGACAGCGATGCTAAGAGCAAGGAATAGATATCACCATCATTTTGTGGTAGTGCTCGTGGATGAGGCACATCTGGAACTAGGCACACTTACTCAGGCTGTCAGAGAGCATTTCCATCATAGAAACAGCTGAGGATCATCAGCAGGGATGAGACAAGTCCAAGTACCACAACATCAGGATGGGATTTATCCTTGATTTTATGCTGTCCTCACTCAGAGGACCACTCAACATCTGATTTTCACCACGTGACTATAGGTAATACCAAGCACATCAACCTTTGTATCAGTCTATGCCTAATCATATAAAATAAATGTATTTATGTACATTATATGTTTACAGCACAATCCTGGTGAGCCCAGCCTCTCTAGAGCACCAGTGCAGATCTTCTACCACTTCCAGGGTATTTATTTTGAGCCTTTGATTTCCATCCCTATGAAGCAGAGCTCTGCTCACAGAAAAAAACCTTGAAACTGGCTGAAGGGAAATACTGGAACTGAAGTAGTAGTAGTGGTGGTACGACCATTTCACTAAGACATGGTGTGTTATGTATATAATTTGTCAAGTAATCACACATAAATGTTCATCTAATTACAAATCACCAAGCCATTATCTGTTTTCACACCTGAATCAGCAAGAACACTGCAGACACAGATGATGCCCCATGACTGATCCTCAGTGGAGTCCTGTTTGCAGATGTACCACCTCAAACACGGATTAGCTTCCACTTAGAACAGGTCCTCTTGGAGAGCTAATAGAGAGTGAATTCACTCACTGGAGAACAGCTCAAAGTTACTCATGCAATAGCTTGGAAAATGTGGTGATAATTTTGGAACCAAGATAGGCCCAGGAGACTTAGCAGGAGCAGCAGCAGTCTGCTGGCAGAGGATAGAACAGAGAAACAAAGGCTAGAGGAGCCTCAATTCACTGTTCAAGAGTCAGGAACTGTGGGAGACAAGATAAAAAGTTTAGTTCCAGAGATTAGAGAATTGTTTACATTAAACTACACCGAATTCTGCCACTAAACTGATTCAAGCCTTCTGAGCTGTCCTAGATACCGATAAATCATTTCACCTCATTGATAAACAGATGCTGGATCTTGGTATGTTTGAGATTCAGGCAGCCCCACACCAAATCCTGGCAGCACTGGGCCATTGTGACTGTAACAGGACACTGCATGCCTGCAGCTTCCACTCCCCGGGCTTTGTCACACTCCAGGAAAAGCAAGGAATCACAAAAGAATTTGAGGGACCCAAAGAGGGAAAGAGAGCTGCAAAAATTCTCCATTCAGTGGGATAGCAGAGGAAAGCTGCAGCATGTAGCATTTTTCTAACTTTTGTCTTTTATCATACTCCAGCTGTCATATGATTTCCACAATACAGTGTGGGGAGAGCAAAGGAAAACTCAGCTACATCCCCTTTTCTCAGGGACACATCTAACATATTTCCCCAGCAGAGATCTTCCCTGCTCCAGATACTTCCTATCTGCACTCAGAAGTAGCAAGTGGTCAACACATTCTCACAGATTGGTAAAAATCAAAGTCAAGTCAACAAAATCCTTTTTGTTACTGCGCTCTGATGGCTACTGAAGCTGCCAGCCTGGTCAGAGAGATGCTTTAACGATGAAGGATCAATTTTAAAATGTATTTTCAGCTGTGCATATTTCACTTCAATCGCTCAATTGTGAATTATACCTCAGCAAGCCCTTGAAGAAAAGAGGTGGGCTGTCAGGGCTATGCGAAGGGGGAGAGAAAAGAAAGGAATTCCTACCAAACAAAAGAGCTCCAAGAAACTGATACAACTTTGCTGGAAGCTATTCCCAGCCCACTCAACATTTTTTTCTGTATACAGACATTCCAGAATCCCAACAAGGGGCATTTTTCCCAGCTAAAATACGAACCATCAGCAAATCCGACCACCACCAGAGAGAAAGACAACCTGGTGGATGCAAAGCAAAGCACAGTGAAGTAATCTTAGAGTTGTGTAAATCCAAGAGCCAAGAGGCACCTTTGAGAGCTCACAGTGGTGGCAGCCTCACAAAAGCACCTGCCCAGGGCCCAGCACGCTGCTTGGCAAAGCAAGAGTCCTGTCTGCTCTCCTGACAAGAGCTGTTTACATAAGATAGGAGCACACAAAATACAAAGCACCTTTCCAGGCCGCCCCAGAAGGCTTGTGAAAAACAGTACAACTTCACTGATGTTCACCAGGCCATTTTACTGTCTGTTCTGCATTGCTTTTGGAACTGAAAGCCTCAGCAGGGGCCAGTGGCAATGCTGAGAGAGGCCAGGGCAGAAGGAAATACTAGAGAACACTGGAGGCAGCACATGGTTGGGACATGGGTAGGATTGGGCTAAACCTACCCACAACCCAGCTCTGGACCAGATCCTGTACTCCAGCACCTGGGTGCAACTGTTTTCTTAATCCAGAGATCCCCTGGATCCCAAGTGGTGTGCAAAGGCGGAAACACCAGCCATCAGGCTACTGGAACCTGCAGGAGAGCAGTGGTGCCAAGCACACCTAAGCATGCAAACCCAGACAAGGCAGATGCATGGTCCAAATGCATCAGCACGTGTGAGGAGAGCTGAGCACTTTGCTCTCCAACATGCACAGCAAGGAGCCAGCAGCAGAAAGCTGGCCCTGAATGCAGGTGCAGCAGAAACACAAACAGCCACTCGGACATTTAGGTTATGATCCTGGAACAAGGAAACAATTGAATGAACAATAAAAGCTTATTACAAATGTTTTTTAAAAGACACCCAGCAGGACGTCCCATTTAGGTGTCAGAAAAACAGGAGCATGCTGACTGAAGGCTGAACTGAGAAAATCCAGCTCTGAAATCTCTTCTCCCTGGAAAAAGCTCCATGTGTTTGCTTGTACTAAGCACTACCCAGGCTTCTGATCCTCAGGCACATCCCCGTGGGCCAAAGGTAAGGGGCCACCAAAATTTTGTCTTAGTGAGCAGCTTTACACTTCAGCTGCTGAATGCTACATGTTGGGAGGAAAAAATCCTCTGATTTGCTTTGGTATCTGAAAGTGGCTGCCTCAGATCCTCACTGGGACTGAACATGAACAGGCAAAGCTTATCCAAGTACCTGGAGACACTCAAAGTCTATTTGTGAAGCAAGGACAAAGTCTACACTAATGGTCTTCAGCGCTATTAAGCAAAATAAAGTAGAATCATGGCAGACAGAAAATACCAATCTCCCCAGCCTGAAAGAAATTGGAGCACCTTGAATTCTGGCACACTCTCAGGCACAGCATAGGGAAGAGGTAGAAGAGCAAATAAAAGGGAGTTCAGCCCCTAACAAGCCACTAGCAACATGAAATATATATGATCCAGTTCTTGCAGTTCTCAGCTTTCCTTGCAAATCCTTCATTTTGAGGCAGTGGGTGCAACTTGATCGGGAAAGCAGCATATCATCTTTCTACCACTGAGAAAGCACGCAGATATATTTTCATTAAAGAGGTGGTTTTGGAAGGATCCTTTTGATGCTGGAAACTGCCCATCTGAGAGGAAGAGATCACAGGGGAAAGGCTGCAGGACAGCCCCAAGAAACTCAGAGCAAACCTGCAAACTGTAAACCAGCAGGCAGACGGAAGAGCGGAAATGGGAGGAGAGCAGGATTAGAAGTGCTATAGATTTATGATAAGTGATGCTCTAACAATAGCTTTCTTTTAAAAAGGAAGCTCTTCCTGCTGTAGTTAATCTAGTTAAGCCTGCCCATACTTTCATGCACTGGGGAAGGACTGCATACAGACAGGCAACTCCTCAAGTCAAGTAAAACCACCCACTTCAAAACTCACAGGTTACCTACCCAGTAACATGGACTATGGCAGAGGGGAAAGAGTTGCTCCCCTCAGCAGCTGTCAGGGGCTGCTCCGGGGACCTGTTCCAGCCTTTACATGGGCTAGATGTGCAAGGAAGGTCTTTTTCTGCCATGTTTTCCATTTTCATAATTTCTCCCCACCCTGAAAGGTCATGCAGATGAAAACATCAATTTAACTAATGCCAGATGGAAGACAAGTTGAGCCATATGAATCTTTGCTGATTATATAATTACCTTCCTTTCTTGCAGAAACATGGAAATGCTTACAGTCACTGGCAGATTATTTTGTACATAAACAAACATTTCTAGGCTGTTTGTACTTTAAAGAAATTAAGTCCACATGGTTTTGACCAACTGCTCCATTACCACGTGGCACATGCATGAAAAAAAACAAGCCTGAATTTGAAACTACACTAGGAGGCTGCAGAGACACCCATCTTCCCCAAGAAATAATACTTTTTTAATGGGCTCATCAACTCACAGTTATAGATTTACTGGATAGAAACTTAAGATGATTTGCAGTCAGTGTTAAATACACCAAATTATTTTCTGCAAACCTCAAGGTCATTTAATTTACCTCTAATGAGCCCCAACACATCAGTGAGGAAAAGAGCATTGAAACGTTCAGGCTCATTTGCTCCCGAGTCAGAGCAGTGTGGCAATGGGCAGTATGAACAGCAAACACACCAAACCACCAGAACAGGTGACTTAGGCAAAATCTGCAGGGAAATTTCACGTGTACAGGTAAAAACAGCACTGAGAAAACCACCACAGATTCAGTTCTGCGAGTCTGACTATAAAGCCACAAGCAATTAAAGATCCAGTACAGAGATACCGATTTCTGAATGGAGCTGGTTGGTTGTATCTGTAGGTGTCCCATTAGAAGTCAGGAGCGCATGTTTAAATTTGCATAAGAATCGGTGTTAAAGATTCAGTTACATCGCCAGCAATCTCCGGTAGCTTTGGTTACACTGCCAATTACTCAAGTTAGAAGTGTCTATTTGACAATCTCACTGCAAAGAGCCCAGCTCCCAAAGCCAAAAACAGGGAAAGACCACCTCCACTTCGACCATCTCTTCACCCTGACCCGCTCTGCAGTTCTGACAGCAGCAGCCCTGAGCTGGAGAACACACACAAGCCCTTTGGACCACCCAGGGTTTATAGCACAGAGCTAAAACACCAGTCTCTAAACAAGGGGCTGGACTTCTCCTCCCACAGTTATTCAAAGTCATTTCCTTGGCCCGAAGAGAAACTCCCCTGAATTAGAAAGGCGGTGCAATGCTAGTGAAGTGAGTTACTTGCTCCATCCTCACCTGCAGACTCTACCTGCACAACCTTTTGGACCATCGTGCAAGGCACAGCAGAGAATTGATCCACCTGAGCACAGCCCACCTCCTCACCTCTGCCCCACAGTGAACCTCCACCCTGATGGTCCGCTTTACCACGTGAATTCTCCAAAGCTTGCACTGGCACGAGGTAGAAGGCGCTGGCAAGCAGCAGCCCAAGTGGGCAATTTACAAAAAGCCACCAGGAACACCAGCTTCGGAGGAGCAGGTAAAAGCCACCTCTAACCTTTGTCTGCATGGTGTCAGGACAGTACAACAGCTCTGCACACAACTGAGAGAGCTCTTCAGGGAGCAAGCTGCTGGAGCCTTGCTGTACCTGACAGAAGAGGTAAATGCTTGTGTCTTACACCCCAAGCGTGCACTGCACAGATGAAACAGTAGGAAGACAGTCCTGATGCTGGCTGTCCACAGCTGGGAGACAGGGACCAAAGCTGCTCTGCTGAGAACAGTAAGGACCTGTCTCTGTTACACACCACCACGGTCACACGGCTGAGGCAGCACTGAAATCGGGACATGCACGACAAGCTGAAGTGAACACTGCACACATAAGATCAGAGAGTCTGCAGGACTGCACTGAGATTAGACACCCATTTTCAGCTCCTCCAGAAGCATCAAATTGAGCTCCGGCACAGCCTGGAGCTGAAGTGTGCAATCCCTGAAGAAACTCAACACTGAGTGACCTCAAACGATCCTGCTATATTTGTAAAATCGTGTGAGGAGATATCCTTTAACAACCCTATGACTTTCATAGAAGCTACACCACCAGACCAGCTCCCTAAAAGAGAAAGAAATCCGTGTCTCCAGCACGGAAAATGGGTTTGCTTCCTGAAGACCTAGGCCCACAACCCCAAAGCCAAATGCATCCAAAGAGAAAGCCACGTCTCCAGCTGGTCCAACAGAACCTTGCGAGCCGTTCACTGACATTTCAAGCTGGTACAAAGCTTTCCATCCTCTCACTTCTGTGATTTCAGGGTGTACTGCAGAACTGCTAAGCGGCCAGCAAACTCTGCAGTAAAAGAAGGTTGTGCTCCTCAATGGCTGGCACTCAGCAGCTGCCAGGACAGCTACGAAATATGTGATGCACCAGCTCGAAAAAGTCATGTACTAAATGGAAAGGAAGGCTGCAAATGCCCTCAGACATCCTAATGGTGAAACTATACATAAATGAATAGGAGACCACACTGCTGTGTGAAAGGGCACCTTGTCCAGCTCACTGTGTGTTCCCGCTTCTGATCTAAGACACCTGCTCATGGTTTGTTTGAATTTTTTTGCAGGCAGGCTGAGCACTGCAAATTGCACCTCATTCCCAAAGCAGCAGAATGTCCGTGCAGGTCCCTCTGACAGAACATCCTGGTAAGCAGCTGCAAGAAAGGCAACTGCACTGGCATGAAAATCCTGCATGAGCTCTTTCATGACAAGTCACTGCCAAGCTCCGATCTCGTTGCTTTAATGACAGCACCCAGCAGAGCAGCGTGCCTGAAGGCATGGGCACCATCAGCCCCACACCAACCATGTGCCCCAGCCCCGCAGCTGTTCCCTCTGCCTGACGGCAGCTTCGTGTTCCCACACAGGACAAGCCCTGCTGGCCACAGGAGCATGCCACTAGCCTGCCACCACAGCACGGGACAGCACAGCTGGGGCTCTCAGCAGAGAACTCCCCGTGCCACCCAGCGCGGCGGGAGCCAGGACACGGCAGACGTGATCCCATGGATCTCCACCCGGCTCTCAGAAGCTGGGGCGTACCCGCATTAGCCACGCTCCCTGGGCAAGCTGTCCTCTCAGCAGAAAGGGGATACAGACTTATATGGACTATATATAGATAAGGCTTCCTAAGAATCTCCTGATGGGGGTTATTCTCTGCTCTATATCTAGATCTGGCCTAGTGCCTGTTGGGAAACACGTAGCAGACAAGCACATGTGCAAGCTGCAGCTCGTTTTGGCCATAAATGAGAGCCCTGCACTAAAAACCCCTGAAACACACACCAGAACCACTGCTGTTATGAGCTTCATGGTTTTCCCACATCTCGATTTACAGCCTGCCATGTATCTCCCCGCAGAGGTAAAGCTGCCTTTAGCAATCCCTCTCCTGCACATGATATTTACTTACCAGCAGTGAGGAGCACCTCCAAACCCTTGCACAGCAATAGCTTTGTAGAAAAATAAAAAAAGCAGGAAAAGATTTTGAACAATTGAGCTCAACAGAGCAGAGGCATCTGATGAAAGCAGACAGTGTCTTTTTCAGATTTTAAACAGCAAAATAAAGTACTTTGTTGAGCAGTGAACATGTTTCACCCCGCACATAGAGGCATACCCTTCATGCCCTGCTTCTTCACAGCCTCCCACCTTCAAACCTCCACTTCTCCCCAGCAAACTAAAAAAAAAAAAAAAAAACACAAAACAAAACAACAACAACAAAAAAAAAAGAAATCACCCTGGATCATCAGGTTTGTTCCCTTTTTTTTTTTTTTACTTTTTAGAACAAAACCAAGTTTTGGTTAAACACCATCATTCCCCCTTGGCTACTGCCTATTGCCTTTCACTTTCCTCCTACCGGCTCCAGAACACCTGACTGCCCAAAAAACAAACAAGCAGGAGAGAGGTGCGGGTTTATCATTACACCAAACTAGAGGTCAGGGAGGGAGGTCCCACATGTTAGAGTACTGGGGGAAAAGCGGCTAAACTGCCATTTCCCAGCAACAGCAGAGTGATCACACTTATTTGATTGTTTGGATGAGCCACAGCAAGAAACAGGATAAGTTAATCAAAAGCTTGCAGTGCCCAGGTGATGCTCCCTGCCCAAACGGCACAGCCCATTCAAACACTGAGGAGACAAACAGTTAACTCTCCAAACCAGTACAAAGGCTATAGATGAGGAGCACGCTTCACACTACATCAAAGCTGATATTTTATGCTAATCCATCTGCTTACAGGAGAACAAATGCAATTTTCCTTGACAACTCTTCTGCAATCACATCTGAGCAACTATGCACATTTCAAACCCTTTTGAAACATCAGTAAACCAAACATTGTTACTTTCAGAGCAAAATCTCCCAGGAACGGCAGCTTAGTCAGTGACTTCCATAAAGCACACAACCCTCAGGCACTACACCCAAAACACGGGTGCTGCCACACATACCCCGAGCCAGGTGAGCACCTGAACACCGTCTGGCCTGCAGACCCCAGCTTTGCTTTATACACACGAGAGCCTCCACCAAGCAAAATTCACAGCACACAAAAGCTGCTCTCAGTTCCACTTTTGCTGCCTACTTTAAAAATTAGATTGCTTTCCCACTGGAGCAGAGGAAGCGTTTGAGCTCCTGATCAAAAATAGTTATTGCCCTGCAAGTAAGTGTGCTGGAAGGCAGCCTGGCCTGCAGACTGGCAGCTGCTAGAGGAGAAGGAACAAGCAGGCCACCTCAAAAGAAAGCACAGCTTGTGACAAACGTCACAGCCACAAAGAGGATGCAGGAAAGGCTGAAGTGGTTCTAGAGGAGGAAACTCAAGCAAACAGAGCCTGTGCATATGTTTTCCCAATAAAAGGAGCTCGTCTCTTCCTCACCTCTCCATCACTGCTGCACTAGCCCAAGGACAGGGTCTACATGTGTGGTAGCCTCCAGATTTTTAGGGATCCCTTCTCCAGTGATACTGGCTGCAGCAAGCAGAGCACACCCATCAGAGCTCTCCAGGCAATTAATTATTTTAAACAAATGAGTGATTAGCAAGGATCCACTCTCTCCTAGTGAAGCTGGCTGCATGCCCTGCAAGCCTCCACATCACTGTACAGTATCATAATCCAATTAAATCTCACCATGAGAGAAGCTTCACGCTATCACATTCAATTAGCCAGTTAAGCCTCTTATCATCTGCGTGTTAGGATCCATTCGGACTGAAAACTCCCCCAGCACTGATTGGGCATCCTTCAGCCAGGCAAGGACACACAGATGTCACATCTGGAGCAGCAGGAGGACCGTACAGCTTAGGAAATCCATGTTGCTGGCTTATGTGGAGATAGAAACACAGGAAAAATAAACCACAGTGACCAGTTCCTGCCCACTCACAGTTATGTGCTGAGGTGACTTGCTCCCTGACTTCCCAAGGAAATGGGTCAGCTCTGAAGGAGCTCAAGGGGCCCAGAGGAATTTCAATGGAAAGGCAGAAGCTAATAGAGGACCTGGCAACACAGAGTTGTCTGGCAGCCAGCCACCAATTCCATAGGAAATACCCTCCCTAGAAGGTCACCATAACGGTGGCAAAATTTGGCCCAAAAGAATTGGAAAAAGCTGCCAAGATGTGACGCAAATAAAGCCAGTGAGCAGGCCAGCTTCCTGCGTGAGGCCAAAACACGGAGTGCTCTCGGAGAAAAGAAAGATTAAGGGTTGCAAGGAACATAATGGCCTCTTGTAACAGCTGAGTTGTTGCTTTTCTTTTCTTGGCAGAAAAGAGGGATGTTTGGTTGCTGGTTGATTAATCTATTATGCAAATCATTTCATAGCTAATTTGATACAGCCACAAGCTTGCCACAGAAATTGTCCGCTTGCTCAGAGCTGATGAAAGCTGGAGCATCAACAGCTCCATTTGACAAGAGCTTTTATTTCCTGGACAAGCAGCTGCAGGGTCACCTCCTGCCAAGCCAGGCTGCAGGAGCAAAGGCCAGACCTGCCTGGGACAGGAGGGGAAAATGCTTTGGGCACTCTCACTTGGTGGAAGGCAAGGAAAGAGGCCTTTCAAAAGAGCAGCCCATTCCTTCCACTCCCACCACACTTCTGCACTGGGCACACACAAAGCATCCAGGTGAAAACCATGTAAAATCCCATCCAGAGACTTTGGCTAGCAGCTCTGAGATTTTAAGATCTGTTTCAGAGCTGTTCTTGACATGCATAAGTTTCACCTTAAAAAATGATTCAAAATAGGTCTCACTGGAACTCTGAATCCAACAAACCACACAGCCTCTAGGCAGAACACTTCCACCGAATAATACAAGCATTCAAGTTACATTCAGCAGGATCATACAAAGTGATAGGATTTACGTGGGGAACACTTAGGGATCAGGTTTGATCTCTTCCCCAAAGACTAAGGAGGAGAAATAGAACATTCTAGCACCAAGAAGAAGAGTTGGTTCTGGCCACTGTGCTTTACTCCAATCAGTTTATCTCCATTGCTCAGTTATGGATGTTTTTCCTCATGCATCTCACACATTCAGCATCATCTCAGTGATATTTTTAAAGCCTGTCCTGTGCCCTCATTTGTATTCAATTTCCTTCCAAGGTAAAATGTTAGGCATTTCATGCTATTCAAACAAAGTCAAAACAAAGCCTCCAAATAAGCACTTCTGAAATGTACCTAGTCATCTGAGTAATTAGACATTTTCCTAGTTCCAAATGTACTGAAAATCTATTGTCAGCTCCCAATGAATGTGCCAGCAGTTATCCTAACCAGGAAGGGTTCTCTCCTAAATGTTAGCATACTGACAGAATAGAAGGTTAAGATACATTAACATCTCTCCCTACCTGAATTAATCAGTTTTTAATTACGTAGCATCCCCTGATCATAATTATTACTCTAGGAAGTTGTTCACCTTTCTCTGATGATATGAGGCACAGCTGGCATTGCTCAAGCCAGGTCAGAAGAAGCTCTCACTGGCCAGGAGAAGTTCCCATTCCCAGTGCAGGTATGCATCCTTCACACCAAAGGGCAAAGCACTCCACTTCCAAATTTGTGGGAAATCTTCACGGGGGAGAGTCAGCTATGGACTTCACACAGGTCACAAGCCCCTCAACACTACTAGCAGAGGGAATTACCATGTATGGGTGCAAACCTGCAGATTGCTGGACTGGCTCCATGCCCCAGCAGTCCTCACCGTGTCCCTCCTGTCACACATCTGCAGTGCTGTCGCCTTTCCACGCTCACAGAGCCTCTGCAACTCATTAGCCCACAGGAGCAGACAGCCAGACAGGCCAGTGGAAGAAGATGGGAGCTGGCAGAGAGAGAGGAGTACACAGCCTGGGGCATGAGCACACTGTTAGGATCTACTCACCTTCCTGAACCCGAAATCTCACCCAGTCATTTTCCATTGCCCCTGGGGATGTCCGTACAGGGCTGCTGTGAATGTCCAAGTGCTGCACGGCCATGCCACAGCACTGAGCAGTCACATCCCTACACCCCCAGCCTTCTGTGGGCCCAGGGGATGCGTGTGGAACCCCTTCCCTTTTCCTCACCCAGCAGGCAAGCTACAGAGGTGAACCAACACGGGAAATGCTCAGGCAGTGCCCAGTCAGCAACCCCAGCACTGCCTTTGCTCTGGTCTGTTCCACAGACTTCTTCCTTCAATCCCCTGGGGACACGGCGTCACACCTGCTCCACATCCAGTTTGCTCTCAATCCACTTTACAGTTCAAAGCTTAGCAGCAACTCTCACAAGTTTATGACAGTTAAGGCAGTAGCCTGAAACAAAATCCACTTCAAATGGCAATAGTGGCTACTGCTGCCTTCCCTTGCTTCAGCAGACCTTTCCAACAGACCTTCCTCCCAAGACCTCTCTTCCTCTGGACAACCTCCACATCTCCTCAGGAGACTACTTCAACATGGGACAGTACTGCATCCTGCCATTCACACCCACAGATTCATCAAGATTGGAACACCAAAATCCACAGAACAATTCTTACTTCCACTCTCACTGTGAGGAAAATGAAAGGAAAAGGTGTTGATTCTCTCGCAGCAAGAAGATCACTCTCAGTGTTTACAGGTGGTAGGGAGAACTTTATGTAATGCAACCTTCCTCACAGGAAAGTCTTTTCAGTGCACAGAAGAAAGAAACAGCATGAGAAGGGAGAAGGTAGGCATCTCTCCCTTCTGGTATGCAGTGGATACGCCCAGATAGTGAGACATTTTGAGTCACATTTCTGGGATGACTAAAAGAAAGTAGCTGCATTTCAGAAATGCTATGGTCAAACCTCCCAGGAGCTACGTGTGCCGAAGAATAAATCATAAAATCACTTCTGCAGATGGCAGAGGAGTAAGAGAAGCCCGAACAAATGAAAAACACCACCTCACCTCATGTTTCACACTAAGCACACAACTGCAGAACACCACCATGACTCTTCCCTACTGTTCTTCCTTAAGTTTAGACACAGCCTTCTCACACGTGGAAACTCCATGGATCCACCAAGGCAGCCTTCCAGATTCTGCTGACACCCCACCCAAGCTGAGCGCACTTTCAGTAATCACCCACCAGAGTGTGTTGAAGCACACACACATCCACACATTGCCCTCCACCTCAGCACCCACCCACACAACCTAGAGCAGTGCAGGCACAGACCACTCCAGAAACTGCTTCCACCCAGCCCCTCCTGCTCCAGGTCATCGTAGGAGAAATACCTTAGAAATGGGCTAAGATTTATTGAACCAAAAAGAAAAGGGAAGGAAGCAACATTCCCTCCACAAGCACATGCTCCTCTTCGTGAATCTTCTGACTTTGTGCCAAGTTCAAATCTCTTCTCTGCTTGGAAAGCCTGTCCTGCCAACAGAGACCCAGAAGGGAACTGGTGAAAATCTCAGAAGAGGCAGTTCCACAGTGTCTCATCACACAGCAAGGTCCACTCTCCTCCACATCCGCCTCTCACATCCCAACAGACATTTGCTGGGACAACAAGCTCACTTGGGATATGGCTTCCCACGCAGAAGAATTCATACTAATATCTCTTGCTTTAAGATAAAAGAATCTTAAATGTCATTGTGCCATAGTAAAAATCATTACATATGAATTTAAAAGGCAGAAGCAGTGGCATAACTTAAAGGTTTTCAAAGTCCTGCTTTTTCTGACAGAAAGGTCTGTTGCAAAGCCCATAATGAAATGCAAAGCATGATGATCAACGATCAGAAAGAGCAGCACTGACTGCTGCAGAATTTGGTGTTTGCCCAGCACACACCTCGCCATACCACAGGAGCAACATCCCCGCAGAACTTGCAACCTCAGCTGCTCCTGACTTCACTTTGGGTTAACAAACCCCTGGCACCCACAGCCACAACTGCAGCCTGAGCCCAGCGCCTGGGGACACTCCAGCAGAAAACTCTACATCTGGGGAAAGACAGGTTCACAGGGTTGGCAGCAGCAGATGCAGCAGGTGGGTGGCAGCTCATCCCCCTGGCTCGAGGGAAAAAGGGTACCCAGGAAGAGCAAGCAAAGGTAATGGCAACAGCAGGGCCAGAGCATAGGGACCCACTGCCACACCAAACTCCCTCAACCAGAAGGTTTGCTCCGACAAGGTCTCAAATACCCCAATTCTTCTATCAATGCCTCAGGGCAGGCAATTTGATCATTTTCATCATCCCCTGTTCACAGCTTGCTTCAGCAATTCCAGACTTACCCACTCAAACCCCAGTTCTGCCCCACCTGCCCAGATATCCACATGTGCTTTGCATTCCCCACATTCCTCCAGGAAGCTCAACCAGCTGCCTCCAATCTGCAGCCCACCATAATTCCAGCACCCAGGACCCACCCCCTACCACACCAAGGCAGGGTCAGCATCCTTACACTGCATTTTCTGGTCATCTACAGATTTGCAAACAAGCAGGCTGTGTTGTGAGCTCGTTTGCAGATCTGCAAGTATCAGCATAAATGATAACGCAGAATGAAAAGTCTTTGAGAGTGTCAGACATTTGGGCTTTTATTTGTTTAACAGCCACTGTTACAAGGTTGGATGTGATGGAAAGCCAACTGCCTTCCTATAGTAAAGGGAACAGTGGAGAGAATTGTTGTCAGAGCCCCCGTGTCCTCTGCACAGCAGGGACAGTGCCAATCATACTGGAACCACAGAATGCTTTGGGTTGGAAGGGACCTTTTAAAGCTCATTTAAGTCCAACGCTCTGCCAGGAACAGGCACACTTTCATGTCTAGAGCAAAAACGAAAAAGCACCAACTGCTCCTCCAGCTACTTCCATCCAGGTAACAACTTCCACAGCAAAGGGACTCCTTGAAGAGGGTCCAGACCCCTTCCAAGATCTCCCGATGAAGAAAAGAAAGGCTGAACGAGACACAAGCTGAAAAAGTTGCTGCCTGAGGCACTGCTAGCACAGATAAACTGCTACAGAAGTTTACCTGCAATAGCAGAACTCAAGTTTGCTTCTACCCCTCTATCTTCCTGCCCACAATGTCAGTTCACTACAACTGTGGGCAGTGTTTATGATAGTTACTCGTCCCTGCAATACAGGGGCATGGCCACCAAGTCCAACCTGCTATGTGGATGGCGCAGAAGACAGAGGGATTTGGGGGGGCTTGTAAAGCTTGCAGAGTTTTACGTTCCTGCCAGGTCAGCCTGATGACTCTGTTGCCTTTCTGCTCACTCGCTATGCCCTCGTTTAAAACAAAACCAAAAACAAGCAAACAAAGATAAAGAGAAGCGTTTCAAAGGTTTGTCTCCGCCACGTTTAAATCCTCAGAGGCATTCTGCTCTGAGCTAGGCTTGAAGAGGGCAAGATTTATAAAAACTAAGAGGAACGCCTGTCATGCGGGCTGACATCGGCGCAGGCAGGGACCACGGCCGCGTGTTTACACACAGCAGAGGCACGGAGACGGGCAGAGGGCGAAAAACCCTCACTGGAGAAAGGGATGCGCACCCGAGCCCATCCCTGCGGGGCACTGGCCGGGGAAAGGCGCCGCTAGCCCGGCACCCGCGGGGGACGTGCCACACCTGCCACCAGCGCACGGCCCGCGCCGGGGCGGGCGGGGGGACACTCGCTGTGAAGGTGACCCCCGCACGCCCCCGACACGGGCGGCAGCAGCCCCCACCCCCTGCAAGGCCGGGAGGGCTGCACCGACACCCATCCCAAAAGCCGCGGCAGGGACGGGAGGAGCCGTGCCCGTCACTGCGGTAGCGGCGCGGGGTGGGAAGGGACTGCGGGGAGGAGCGCACCGGTGATGGGAACGGGGCTCGAGGAGGCAGCCGCGAGGCTGGGGAGGAAGGGGGGTGCGGTCCGCGCCCTCGCCCGCGCGTTACCTGGGCACGCAGCTGGGGCTCGAGCCGTCGATCTCCCAGGTGGCGAAGAGGTTCATAGGCACGGGCCGCCCCAGGGCCCCGGCGCCCCCGGGGAAGCTGAGGCGGCTCCGCTCGGCCGCCGCCGCCATGGCTGCGCCCGCCGCCCTGGCGCGCGCCCACCGCGCCGGGCCGCCGCCGCCCCGCCCCGCCCGCGGCGGGTAGGGCCGGGGCCGGGGCGGGCGGGGCGATGGGCGGGGGCGGTGCTGCTGCGGGGGCGTGGCCATGCGGAGCTGGTGGGCGTGGTCGTGCGGAGGGGCCGCGCCTGCTCTAAGGGGGCGGGGCGGGGCGCGGCTACATCGGGGGCGTGGCCTGGCGTTGGCGCAGGCGCGCGGGGCGGCCGCGCTGCCCCCGGGCGGGCGGAAGTGGCGGCGGCGCGGGGCCGCGCACCGGAAGCGGCGGCGGGGGCTTCCGGGCAGCTCCGTGGCAGGGCGGGCGGCGGGCGCGACCATGGTGCTGCTCACGATGATCGCCCGCGTGGCGGACGGGCTCCCCCTCGCCGCCTCCATGCAAGAGGACGAGCAGGTGGGGCTGGCGGGGATCGGGCGGGGAGGAGCCCGTGTGTCGGTGAGGAGCGGGCGGAGGGCGACCCACCGGGAGCCGCGCAGCCCCTTCTCACAGCAGGGCGGCTTTGGCGCCGGCGTTTGCCTCCCGGTGGTGGCGGGTGGGGCGGGCAGAGCCAGCCGGTGCTGTCGGGCCGGTCCCGACCGCCCCGGAGCCGCCCCGGTGTGCCTCCGGTGCCGGCCCAGCAGCCCGCTCTCCTCCCTCCCTGCCTCCTCAGTCAGGCCGCGACCTGCAGCAGTACCAGAGCCAGGCGAAGCAGCTCTTCCGCAAGCTGAACGAGCAGTCCCCGACAAGATGCACCCTGGAGGCGGGAGCCATGGCTTTCCAGTGAGTACCGGGGGGCTGCGGGGATCGCGGCTTCTCTGCCGCGGAAACGGGCGAGCGCTCGGTGAGTCGGACTTGTTGGAAACACGGCTGCAAAGGGACACTGTGTGAGCTGTCACTGCTTGGCACAGGTGGCTGGCACTTGGTTTTCATCCAGGTTCATAGTTCTGCCTTTGCTGCAGACAATACAGGTTCTTCCCCCCCTCCCCCCCCCCTTTTTGTTTGTTTGCCTTCATTGGATCTTCTGGGCGGCCTGTATCTTGTCTTTAAAGAGTTCTTTCCTTGTACAGGCAATGTGCAATGCCGCTGTGAGCTCCTGCTGCACAGGATTGTCCCCTCTGTGCCATGTCAGAGCTCAGCTTTTCATGAATTAATGAATTACAAGCACATCGAGCATCTCAAAATACTTCTATTATTGTTGTCCTAGTATCTGACGGATTTCTTTCTTTCATCCAGGAAATTCAGTCTTACTGTTGCTAGATTTGTTGGGTGTCTTTAATTAATTTCCTTTGGGAGCTCTCAACTTAAAAGCACTTTCAGCATTCTCCACTAGTACTCCTGAAAGGGAGCATGGATATAGAATAGGGAGATGTGACAGAGGTCAGACGTTCTTACTCCTTAATAGCAGGGGAGGTGCAGAGTTGGGTGAACAGGGGGGAATTGACAGTCCCTGGAAGGCAGGAAAGCTTGTGTGTGAGGAGGGAAATGCTTCTTTCTTTGCCATGTCATTGCCCAGCAGAACAATGCTTGAGCACTTAGTCAAGATCCTGCCAGGAATCAGAGTTTTGGAAGTCTCAGAGCTCAGGTGCCAGGTGAGCTCTCCAGGCAGAGTTGTGCAGCTGTGGCAGGAGTGTGCCAGGATCCCCGGGGCACCAGCGCTGCCGTGCCCCCCTCAGCTGGATTCCTCTCAGTGCCGGGTGACTCCTGGGGACTGGGTGTGTGTTTATGGCTGGGAGAGGGGGAGGTGGCCTTTGAATGCAGGCCAAGGTTGGCTTCAGGCCTCTGCTCCAGCAACAGGAGCAAAATCTCCCACCCTGACCCTTTCTTCAGAGATTCAGCGGCGTCAAGAGATGGCAACAGTTTTTTGGATGGGCCATCTTTGGCAAAAGCTGTGAGGTTTTGGGGAATGCCATGTTTGTGGTTGTCTTTTGTCTGCTAACTGAGACAAGATTTTTTTTAAATCTTTTCTCTGGGCTTCTGGTTGCCTTTGATAGGGAGTTACAGTTGTCAAAGGGTGGCCCTGATTGGCCTGGCCATTCTTATCTCCTGTTGGATTTGGGTGTTGTTGCTGAAGTGCCAAGTGCTGCTCTTCCTCTTGCTTTTTCTACAAGTTAAGTCTTCACAGAATTTAAAAACTGCCTCATTTCTGAGTGTCTCTTTGGCACAACATAGGTGTAGCTCTGCCTGGGAGTGAAACCTTGGGAAAGAGCCTGTGTAGATCCCAGTAAATCCCTTCTTGAGTTACATCCATGATGCAAGCAGAGAGATGTCTGGGAAGGTGGCAATATTTGCCCAGGAAATCAAAGCCCTTAGTGGTGGCTGTAATGACAGCAGTTCTGATGAGGAGGGAGGGCTTGGGCAGGCCTGTTTTGCCAGCTGTCTCAAAGGAGCAGCTGGGTTACCTGGCTAGGACAGGAGTGTTCCTCCTTCTGGGTTGAGTTAGTCCATGGATAGGTTTTGCTGGCCACTGATAGCTGCTGCTGCAGAGCACTTGCTTCTGTCTCCTTTGAGGTGGGACATTACAGCAGGACCTGTATGAAAAGAACAATTTTAGGTCAGAACCTTTCCTCTACAGGAAGGGGAGGTGATGGGGGAATTTGAGATTTAGTGTACAGTAACACTGACCCACAGCCAGGCTGCTCAGTAACGCAGCACACCAATCTTCTTGTGCCAGATCAGAGCTCTGACTGCTGAGGGCAGCACAAAGCAGGACAGAGCATTCTGGGGGGGAGTTAGCAGCATGGCCAAGGGCATGGCTGAACTTGCTGATGTGCTGTTGAACATCTTCAGCTTCGTCAGTTCAAAGCAGAGCCAAGCCTTCCTGAAACTTGAAGTTGAAATTGTGAGCACTTGGGTGATTTCTGTCAAATGCTGTGCCAAGGATTCAGCTGCAGAAGCTGTATCACCCTTCCAGCAGCAGCACTGGGGCTGTGCAGTACAGGAACACTGACAACTCTGCTGTGCTGTCAGTAAGCAGGTGACCTTTGGCTGATGAATGGCTGAAGTGACTCCCACCTGTCATTTAAAAGCAACCCTTGGCCTTTGCCACTGTTAGCAGGATAAAGCTTTTCTCTCTGAAAATATCCAGTGTGATTACAAGAGACCTGCTGGCTGCACACTGTGCAGAGTTAACAGTGGCAAAGGGGCACATCTGCCCCATGTGTGAGGATATGCAGGCAGGTGCTGTGCTGAATCTTGGAGGTGCACACAAAGTATGAAACTGAGAGGCCCAGCTGTGCACAAACTCTGGTCTGAAGTTGACAAAATTGTCTGAATCTGGGGCAGAGTGAGGTGAGCTCGCTCTCTGTGGTGCTGACAGACCAACTTTAAATCCTTCACATTGAATAGCACACCAAGGAGCAGCAAGTGGGAAATGCAGCTGAAGAGCTGCAGGCAGGACCAGCTGGCCCAGGCAGAGATAAACAACTGTGCTGATGGGACATGTTCCTTAGAGTGCTCTCACCTGGAGAGTCCTGCTCCAGCAGTGCTGTCAGAATTCCTTTCTGACACTTGTTCTCCTCATTTCAATAGATTTGCTCAAGTCATGCTCGTCATGGCAGTGGCTAAGTCAA
This sequence comes from Lonchura striata, assembly GCF_050655825.1. Classification (NCBI taxonomy): domain Eukaryota; kingdom Metazoa; phylum Chordata; class Aves; order Passeriformes; family Estrildidae; genus Lonchura; species Lonchura striata. Next base: position 31,705,303 of record NC_140710.1, on the reverse strand, counting down.
GCTCTGGGTGATGATCTTTACCAACCCCAATGTGGCAAACAGGTCTCCAGGGGTAAGGGAAGAACAGAGGCTTGATGATGTAGTGTAGGATTAGTCTGGGCACTGATGCAGTCCAAGCTGAGGAATGTCAAAAGGACCAGAGGCCACAGCAGGCATGTGGAACACGCTGTGGAATGGATGATGGCATCTGGAGTTTCTTGCTTCTGCTTGGGGTAAATCTGTTGTTGTTTGAAGGCTGCCAGGGTTCACACAAGGCAATATAGAGGCAAGAAAAATGGATACTCCTGAGCCCAGAAACAAGGTGAGGATGGCTAATTTAAAGGACATGCCCTACTGGGGTATCTGGAAAAACAGTGGGGAGTGGGTTAAAGTTGTTTTGTAAGCCTGATGTGTTTATTAACAAAATTTTAAGCTGCTTATTTAATATGGTACCCTCAGGACTGGATAATTTCTTTAATACACTGCTAATCTTTATGCTTACCAGACTAATGCTTAATGGCATTATGCAGAAAGTCAAAGCAAGGTAACCTAAAAGCAGCATTCACACTTCACCCTGAAGAATATAGATAAGCATTCAAAAGTGTTTACAGGGCTGTTTACTGTCTCCACCCCCTTGGTTCTGGTTGGGAGTATTGTAGCCTTTATTTTTATACTGGCTACGCAAGGAGGAAAATTCACTTGGGAATGTGGAGCAGCAGAGTGACATAGTGAAGACTAAATAATCTCAAGGTTGGTAGTGGGGTGAGAAGAGGACCCATGTCCCCTCAGCTGGGGGGCAAACAGAGCAGCTTTACACAGCAGCAGGTGTGTCACTGTGTGCCTTGAAGCTCCTCACCTTGCAGCTGGACAACTGATGGCATGGTCACACCCACCCATGGTGAGCCCATGAGGTCACCAGAACCCACCTCGCACCAGTACCCCTCCCCAGCTGCCCCTGTGGTGATGCATGTGCATAGCAGCACCCCTCCAGCAGGCTGGTGGTGGTGGGAGAAGGGGATACCCAGCCTTCTGAAATGCAGAGGGACAACTCGTAGTCATTGGGTGCCTTCCCAGCACGCTGAGACCAATTCCTGTGTGTGTCTCCTCATCTCAGTGCCTCAGCTTCCTATTTGTGGGCCTTAGGTACTTGGCTGTGCTGCCAACTAAAGAAATGTTGGCCACCTTCCCCTCTGCTCTGTTGGCAAACTTTCCTGTGCTCTCCTCCTCCTGACTGCAGGGTGTTCTCTCTTTTATACTCCAGAATTGCAACTCTTTTGTTGCTGGTATTTTGCTGAGCTAATGGTATTCACAGGCCAACTTTTGTTCAGCTGAAGTCAAAGCCCAAGATTGTTGGCATGGGTGTAGGGTCTGAGGCTACAAGAAAATTTATTTTGGCTAAAGAAAAGATAAAGCCATTGCTTTGCAGAAAGGTTTATACTTGCTCCAGACATAGAAAACCAGAAGTTCTTGTGCCCAGTTCTCATTGCCTCATAGGAATAAAGGCATGCAGGGTGATGTTTGACAGGATATATTTAAAATTGATTGATTAATGCTCTGTCTGCCATTCTCTTAGCTACATCATCGAGAAAGGAGTGTGTTACCTGGTCCTGTGTGAAGCTGGATTCCCCAAGAAACTGGCCTTTGCTTACCTGGAAGACTTGCACTCAGAGTTTGATGAGCAGCATGGCAAGAAGGTTCCGACAGTCTCCAGGCCCTATTCCTTCATTGAATTTGGTGAGGTCCCTCTCCCTGTGGCTAGTCAGGAAGCTTCTTGCTGGGAGGGAGCGGCAACCATGGGATTCTCTGCAGCTTGTCCCATGGATTTGACAGCTCAAATTCTCCTTGGCACTAGAGACATGGGTGTTCTGAGCAGGAGAATAGAGAAGTGGTGTAGAAATGGTGTATGTCCTTAGATTCAGATTTTCTGCTTTTAGCCTCTTGGCCTCATTCCAGTAAATATTTGCACGTAGTTTTCTGGCTGTCTCAGCATCTGCTCCCACTCCTGCAGCCAGGCAGCTCTGTGCTAGGTGACTGCCCCTGACTCAGCCTCATCTAATTCCAGACACCTACATCCAGAAAACCAAGAAGCTCTACATTGATAGCCGGGCGAGGAGGAACCTGGGCTCCATCAACACAGAGCTGCAAGATGTGCAGAGGATTATGGTGGCCAACATCGAGGAGGTCTTACAGCGAGGAGAGGCCCTGTCAGGTACTGGGAATGGCCAGTGTTTGACACACAATTCTGTCTCCTCAGGCAGCTGGGTGGGCAGAGTGTCCTGAGGGAAAGGCTTGATCTTCCTGAAGAAAGCAGTGAACCCGGTGGGTGTTGCAGCTGGATCAGCTGTATTCTGAAACAGCTGGCAGTTGCTGGTGCTGCTGTGGGGAGGGACCAGCACCTCACCAGCTCCAGTGGCTCTCGTGCCAGCAGGACAAGCCCTGGAGCACTGCAGGGGGCACAGGCCACACTGCCATGTGAAACTGCTGAGCTTCCAGGTTCTCCAGACAAACTTGTACACTTAATGTAACATTTGGGGAACATTCCGTTAATCCTAACTCCTCTCCCTTGAACAGCTCTTGATTCCAAGGCAAACAACTTGTCCAGTTTGTCCAAGAAGTACCGCCAGGACGCCAAGTACCTGAACATGCGCTCCACGTACGCCAAGCTGGCGGCTGTAGCTGTGTTCTTCATCATGCTGATCGTCTATGTGAGGTTCTGGTGGCTGTGAGCTGGCCCAGCTGTGGAAGAGGGAAAGCCAGTAGCCTGGCAGGTGGATGTGTGCAGGACACTGCTCATGGGGGATGTGCATTAGAATCCACACAGGACCATCACCTTCACAGGAGTGTCCTGGAGTTGTTAGGTGACACCTGACTACTGCATCCCTTAGTGGAGCCTAACAATAGGTGTAAAGGCTTGTTGACTACAGGCTTTTCCTCTGAGGCAGTTTGCACTGGGATACTGCAGAGTTTGGCCTCCCAAGAGTCTTCCCCCTTCCGGGGCACTCTGGGAACAGTCAATCAGTGGTGTTTAGCATAATCGTATTGTACATCCTCCTGTTGAGTAGCTCTAGTGGGAACTGGACTCTAATGAACATTCCTTGTGTTCGTAATGTTTGCTTTTTTAGAATCTGGGTCTGCAGTTCTTTTTCGTTGTTTCTTTTTCAAGACTCCCCATTTGCAGGCAAATTAATTTCACTGTACATAAACCAGCTTTCACCTCTGTCAGAATACCTGTTGAGTGTTTTGTGTCTGACATCCTGGCTTGTTACACTTTAAATTGCTTTAGGAAGAATGGATGTTAAACTATGCCTTAAAACACATTCTGTCCAGTTCTAGGAGGGGCAGCGGAAGGCTTCTGTATTAACTGGTTCCTACAAAATTAAACTCCAGGTTTCTAAGTGTCCACTCTCCCTCTCCTGACAGCTGTGTGTGACAGCGTGTTCCCACATGAACAGGGTGTGTAATTCAATGCTGTTGAAATGGGCACAGTGCAAACTATGTCAGTGCTCTCTATTTTTCCCTTCTAGCTGCAGATTCACTACATTATTTCCTTCCTTTTTATAACTGTGCTTTCCTTCTGAAATGTGTCAAAACTGCCAGCATTTCATCTCTGGGATCCTTGTTTTCTTTCTCCCTCTTTCCCTCACCCAAAACAACAAAAAACCAAAACTCTGAATGTTGTTGTGAAGAAAAGGCAGTGTTTCTGTAAAGAACACTGACTTTACATGAAGGATTAGGATAACTTCAAAACAGTGGAATCCTTTAGAAACACCACCTCTTTTACCCGTGGTCACCTTCTCCCTACCTCACTTGGGAAGTTGAAACTGTAGGTGAATAACAATTCATTATGGGGCAATAGTATAGAACTTCTTTCTTATGGGCCAATCTCTGTATCACCAGTGTAATAATATTTTTTTATAATTTTTTTTGGTCCACCTGTGCTGAGAATAACATTTTAGCAGTGAGGTTTTATTAAAAAAAAAAAATAAAAAAAAGGAGAGAGAGAAAAAAGGAAACCCCACAGCTCAGGCACTCTGCTGCACTCAAGTGTCTGCCACTTGGTAGAGGAAGCAGGTGGTGTCACAGAAGGAAGTGTCAGGACTTCCCAGCACCTTTTCCAAGCACATAACCTTGTGTAGTTCTGGATGTATAAGCTGTGACCTGGAAATGTTTCCTGCCACAGGATGGGAAACACAGCTGTTGTCCTGGCTGGGAATGCTCCCCAACTTGGCACCTTGTTGGACTGGCAGAATGCAGTCAGCACTTGTCCACCAATGAGCCCAGCAACTCTGAGCTGCCATATAGTCTAAAGTAATCCGGTTTCTGCATGATGCCTCTAAGTGTTACTTTGTAGGTTGCTTTATTATAATTATTATAATGATTTTAAGTTCTTTTAAGTGGTGTCCCTACCAGGTGAATGTCCCCATGATGTAGGTCTGTAACATCGGTGCTGGAAGGTCTCACCGTTCAGACACCGGGCATCTGTGGATTGTTGTGATTGAGGGGATGATGTTTCTGTAGCACGGGGCAGCTCAGGGAGCAGCTGCCTCCTGCAGCCCCAGTGTCAGCAGTGAAATAAATGCTTCTGAAAAATCCCCTCTGCAGCACGAAGTGTCTTGTGTCTTGTTCCTGTGACCTTGGGGGATGCTTTCCTTGCTTCCAGGGACACAGGAGGACGAAGACCCCATAGATGGAACCAGCTGGTATAATGGCTTCCTTTTGGAGGCAGAACTAGTTGAAAGATGTGACCTTGACCATTTTCTGCCAGAGAAGCTGTACTTTGGTTATAGCGGGGATCTCTCCCTGCTGGCACATCTCTGCCTGTTGGGCAGAATTTTATGGGGACAGTTTTGTGGCCGCGCTGTTCATAGGGGCAGCATGAGAAGCAGCACAAACTGGGAGTGAGTGGGGTGTGTGTCCCCTGTGGGCTGTGCCAGTGTGAGCGGGGCACGGAACTGCAAGTGCCGCTTGCCTAGAGGGAAGAAGAGGAGTCCTCCCCTCCCGCAGGCCAGCGTGGGGCTCCAGGGAACACCTTACGAGCAATTTCCTCGCTGCGTTCAAAACACGGAGCCCCCTTTAGTCCCTCGAAGGGGGTGGGGGCGTGGTGTGGATGCTCTGTGCGAGGCAGGTGTGGACAGGCTTTGCTGGGGTCTGTGCGCCTCCTGCGCAGCCCAGGTGTGAGCTCAGCTCCTGTCGGGCTGCTCGGCCAGAGGGGGGATGAAGCCGCTGCCCTTTTCTCCGCGTGTTTCGTGACGGCTGCTCTCGGCTGGGAGGGTCCCGTTGCAGCAGGGACTCCCTGCCGCGGTGTGCGGCGGCCGGTCCCTGCTGGGGGCGGTGGCCGGTCCCTGCTGGCCGGTCCCTGCTGGGCCGGTCCCTGCTGGGGGCGGTGGCCGGTCCCTGCTGGCCGGTTCCTGCTGGCCGGTCCCTGCTGGGGGCGGTGGCCGGTCCCTGCTGGCCGGTCCCTGCTGGGCCGGTCCCTGCTGGCCGGTCCCTGCTGGGGGCGGTGGTCCGTCCCTGCCGGCTCGGGGGTCGCGGCGCTGGCAGCGGCCGGAGCCGGCCCCGGCGCTCTGCCTGCAGATGGCAGTGCCTGCGCGGGGCTGTGGCGCGGTGCGGGGCTGCGGACACAAAGGGAGCTCATCCTCAGGGCACCCCCAGCGCCTTGCGATGCCCGGGCGTCCCCGAAGAGCCGCAGCCTCCCCGTGAAGCCGGGGATGTGCCTGCGAGGGCTCCCGGACCAGGCGGTGCTGCCTGGCCTCATCCCACCGTGCAGCCGGGGCGCTGCGGCGGGGACGGAGGGAGACACTTCCCGCAGGGCGTTTGCCTGTCACCCCCTACCCAGCACCTTTTCCATTTCTATTTCTGCTTCTGAGGTCCCTCTCTGCTTCCAGGGGCTCTGGAACAGCCTTTGTCCGCTGGGCATTCCCCCAGTTGCTGCACCTGCTTCCCCCCTCCTCAGCCGGGCAGACGAGAGGGGTTTTGTCCCATGTGCGGCACCGGCGGAGCAGAGGGGAGGTGGCACCTGGGAGCAGTGCAAACTCCTGGAGGCTCTGTAGCACCCGAGCCCTGCTTGGCTGGGTTTAGAGAGCAGAGCTGAGCTGAGCTCTCCCTTCTCCCACAGTGTGCCCAATGCCACTGAGGAAATACTGGCACAGGGTACAGACAGAGTGCAAAAGAAAAGATGCTCGTGTCCTGGGAGCTGCTCTGCTCATCGTGTGAGCACAGAGGTGAAAAGCTGTCACTTTTGGCTGCTGACACCCCTCAGCTCAGGTCGGGGCACCCCTGGGTGTCTTTGTGCCACAGAGACAGGGGTGCTGTTTGGGACAGTGCCTGCTGCAGGGAACAGGGGCTGCGTAGCAGGGAATGGCTGAGTACCCCACTGCCCACTGGGGGGTTTACACAGCTGGCATGCCGGGTTTGGATGACGGGGGTTTTCTCCCTGAGTGAAAGAGCAGACAGGCAGCAAGAGCAGACAGGCTGAGCTGGTTCCCAGATGTTACCAAACCTGCCATGGGTGGGGCACGATTGGAGAGGAAGAGTGCAGCAGGATGGCAAAATCTGGCTGGGTGCTCCAGCCACCATGCCAAATATAAACCAGGTCTCACCGGCAGAGCCTGTGGCAGCTCCCTGCACTGGCACCACTCTGGGAGCAGGAGGGTTTTGGGTTCTGTGTTGACTTGGGCACCAGCTGTTTCTTCTGCTTTGAAGCAGCTCCTCGTACTTGTAAACCCCTCTTCTGAGTAGGTTTTGAGAAAGATGCAGTTCCAGCATCTTTTTGTCTGGGATCCCAGGGCAGTCTGGCCATAGATGGTTTCTGGAAGCTGTTTTGCCGTGGGTGAATGTCCCAGTGGTGTGGAAGGCTGTGCCTGCCAGAGCGCTCAACACCAGAGAAGTGCTTGGACAGCAGTGGCCAGGGTGCAGGGCTTGAAGTTCAGCCTTTGAACACCGTGGTCCTTGTTCTCCTTCCCTGTGTGGCCAATGTGAGCTGCCGCAGCTCTGGAGGGCTCTGAATCCCTCCAGGGCCAGGGAAGGATGTCCCATAGAGCCAGGCTGAGGAGCTCGGGAGGTCCCCTCTGCCCCTCACACTTTACTGTGTTGCCTCAATGTGACCTTTTGGAAAGGAGGATGTCGATTTTCTGCCACCAGAAATGAAGGCTTTTCTGGGGGCGGGGTGCTGGGCTGGCTGGCCAGGGACAGCTGACTGTGGGACCAGCCCTCCTCCGCTGCCCTGAGTCAGTGCCACATCCTGCCCCAGAGCACGCCCCAGCTGTGCCATCTCCCCTGTCCCCGGTGGCGCAGCTGTGTTGGTCATGAGCACTCGACAAGCCCCAGGGCAGGATTTGGGTCACCTGCCGAGCTCCTGACCCCTTCGGCGCTCTGCTCCTGTTGGTCACCCCAGACCTGAGCTCTCTGAGGGTCGCTGAGCATCCTGCACTGGGGAGAGGTGGGGTTTGACTTCACCGCAGATTCCCTCCTGCACTTCCTGCACAGCCTCTGGCCCGTCTGCCTAGATGTATTTCTGGCTCTGCTTTCGCTGGAGCAGCCATGCCACCTCCCCTCCTCAGTGTGTCCCCTTCTCCCACGCCTTGTGTACCGTGTGGGTGCCCTGCAGGGCTGCCCCGGGGTTTGCCCACAGCTCTGAGCCCTGCATAGCATCACACGGCTGCTCCCAGCTGCTGCATTCATGTCTGAGCTCACAAACCCGCCGCAGGGGATACAGCAGAAGCTGGGGAGTCCCTGCTCCCCGTGCCCACCCCAGCGGGGCTGTTGGACCCGGCTGCGAGGTCTCAGAGCTCATTCATGTCTGCATGCAGCAGCCCAGTGCAACTTTGAATCATGCCACAGAAAATCCCTTGTGGCTGAGCCCCAGCACTCTGCAGAGAGATGATAAACCTGTTTCCCCTGTCACTGCTTCTCCTCTATTTTGTCTTTTCCTCCCCGCTTCACCCCTGCAGCCCTGTGGGTGCTCTCTGGCCACCCCAGCACCCACTGCTTCCCCTGCACGCTGCCCATGCTCACTGCAAACGGGATTCCCCAGCCCCACTGTGGCACAGCACCCAGAACAAAAGTGCACCCTCCTCATGGGCCACAGCTGGGGCACCCCCAAATTGGCAGCAGGGACAGGATTTGCATAGAAGAGCAGAACAAAATGTGCTTGCAGGAGCTACAGCGACCCCAAATCCTATGCATTGGGACCTCCGTGGGTCCCTGCGGTGGCCGAGCCTGGGAACTCTGAGGTGTGTATGGCTCCTCAGGACCTTTCCTGGAGTTTCCTGCTCCCCCCTTCGTAGCCTAGAGCTCCTCACAGCTGCGATGGCATCTTGCCCCAGACACCCTCCTCGGGAGGGGAGGGAGCTCCCGAGGCCAGCGGGGACTGGGTGGCCTCTGGCACAGTTTGGCTGCAGAGCAGCCCGAGGCTCCTGCCCGGTGACAGGAGGGACATAATAGCATGTGTGGGGACTGAGGCCAGGCTCTGGGTCCCACAGCAGCGGGAGGAAGCCCCTATGCTGCTTTCCTGTGCCCTTACGGGTACGGGGAGCACAGCTGGTGCGGGCAGCGCCGCAGCAGGGCACCGGAGGGGTGGCTGGGCTGTGCGTGCACTGGGACAGGAGCGGGATTTGCCTGCTGCCGATCTCTGCTGTAGCTACCTAGAGGCTGCTCAAGGTCAAGAGAGGAGAGTTACAGAATTACAGATTCCCGTTTCTTCAGCCGGTACTGGACACAGACCCAAAAAAGGGAACCAATGATTGTGGTGAGCAGCTGCCCCTTCCCTGAGCCACGGCCATGCCGCTGTGCCAGCCGTCATTACAGCGCTGGCTGTGACCCGGAGGGTGACCACAAATCCCTATTTTGTTCCATTGCGTGCCCAAAGCCAGGGGCGTTTCGGGAGCTTAATGGCCACTCTGTAGGTCAGACCAACTTTGGTAAAAGCTTCGGAACTCCATCTGCAATTTAAATACTCCAGGGGCTGCTGAGAGCAGGCAGCTAAGGCAGAGGGTACAAATTCCCCTGGTGATTAGCAGCAGAAATGGAACAGGGAGCCCAGAGCATTCCTGCAGGGCTTGATGCAGGAATGCCTTTGCACTTCTCTGTTTCTTTTTAAGACGAGGGTGGCTGGCAGGTAAGGTAATCATGGCATAAGCCAAGTCATGTGGATATTAAGAGTTTGCAGATGAGCCACAGTACAAGCTATTTGCGGCACAGGCACAAGGCTGCCAGGCCTGAGGATTTTGTTGGAAGCCTCTCTCCCTCCTGCTTTTCTTAAACCTCTTGGCTGCTGACATCTTGTAACTATGAAGCAACCTTGGCTACCATTTTAACGTAGCTCCAGCTTTTCTGATCACAGAAGAGAAAGCTGGAACATATGCTCAAGCACATTTGTCCTAAGGACACCCAGATCAGGGGGATATGTGGGATAAAGGCAATGTTTATCTGGGACAACAGTGAAAACCAGGGATGCAAGGCAGACATTGGGATGTGGGCTGAGCTGAGGTCTGAATGCCTGAACCACCATCAATGTCACTGAAAATTACTGCAAGAAAACACAATTCTGAGCAAGCCAATACAAAGCTGTTGAATTCAGCAGTTCCTCCAAGGTGACAGACAGAGGACTGCCATGGTCCTCACTGACCAGGTACAGACACACAAAATGCATCTCAGAATGTTCAAATGCATTTTGCCTTCTGCGAGAGGAGCAGGGGTGAGCACTGCAGAGCCCCCAGCACATCTGTCTGGCAGAATTCCCTGGCTGGAGAGAAGTGAGACATTTGGGATCTGGGGAGATGCTGCCCTTGGGAGCTTGGTTTGTGAAAAGTGCATGGATCCTCTGTGGAGCCAAAATCATGGCAGAGTGAGACTCTGAGTGGAGTCACAGGGAGGGCCTGATCTCCCAGTCTTTGTCAGACAAAGTGCCAGGATTTCCCTAATTGCTGGGGCCGTTTGACAAACTCTGCTGTGGATATCCTAATCCCTCATCTGGCATTGCTTTCTGTGCCAGAGTGCACCCAGCCCTGTGCCAGGCACCCTGCCCGACCAGCAGCTGGGGCTTGGGTCCCTCACATGGATGAGACACTCTGTGGGCAAAGAGGGGCAAGGCATGTTCAGAAACCAGACGAAGCTGCAGGACACCTTGCCAGAGCTCTCCAGTTCCAGCGTCATCCTCTCTGGGTGGGAAACTGGGGCTGAGGTGGTGTGTGGTAGGACTGCACAAAGACGAAGCAATGCTGAAACACATCTCTAACTCCTCCATAAAGGATTTATCACTTAACGACAGGATCATGAGGATAATGGGGAGCTAATTGAGGAACGTATGTGTGGGGACACATAAGTGGGGCACCTGTCCCTGTCTCCTTTCTGCTCTGCTCTGTGCATTCGCTGCTGGCACAGGCAATTCAGCTTGCCAGGGCAGCTGAGAGAAGCTTGGCCCTCACTCACCTTCCCAGCAGCAAAATCCACTCTGGCCATCCAGATTCAGTCACTCCCAGCCTCCATCATGTAGAGGACCCACTAATGGCTCTGCTCTCACCCCTTTTATCTCCCCAACAGAGCTGTCATGGGACACTCTCCCCCATGAGCAGCTGAGTCCATGTGCACCATGAGGGCAGGGTCAGAGCAGAGAGAGAAGAGCAATCAGTAGGTTCCCCAGAGCTGCAGGAGGGAAGCAATGCCTTCTCTCTTCCTGGATTCTTCCCTGGATTCTCCCACTGAGCCTCAGCTGCCAGCTGGAGCTGCTTGCTCCCAAGAGCTGTGCCAGAGAGGCCGTGGATCCTGCCCCTGCTCTGGGGCTCGGAGGCTTGTGCTCAGGCCAAGTGAAACAAAGTGGAGGATGAGCCACTTCAAGGTCAGGGGTGATAAGTAATGATCAGCGCTGAGGGGAGCTGGAAATGGCAACTCTTAGTGAAACACCAGATTTACTCCTGAATTTGCATTCAGGAGAGCATCCCCAAACCCTTGTTGCTGTAGTCACATTCCCTGTCTGCCCCTCCTCAAAATCCCAGCTTGCCTTTGTCATCATTTTAACTTAAGTGCTGGTCAATGCCACCCACAATTGGATATGTGGGAGGTTTTGGGGCATACTGGGGGTCTGGCCTCCACCTCAGCAGATGAGGAGCTGCAGGGAGGGCAGTGGGCCAGGAGCAATCCCATGGAATGGCCATCATGGCTGTGAGGCACAACCACCTGCCCACGAGCAGCTGTTGGAGCAGCAACGGGAGGCTCTGGCAGCTGTGCAGGATGGATGGGGACTTGTCAAAGGGTTGCACTGGAATACCTGCAAAAATCATCATGGGGTTAGGGCCATGACTGTCCAGCCCCACACTTGGGAGGGACTCTGGGATCTGGAGAACGACAGGGGGAAAACAGTGAGGTTTATTCATTGCCCCTTTTCTCCCCCAGACCCGGTACAATCCTGCCTTCACGGGCCAGGATGCCGTGTCAGCACTGCACACAAAGGGCTCTCAGTCCTCTGGAGCCTGAGCCAGGGCAGAAGGATTTTTAACGCTTTAAATGATAGCTGAGGATTGGGAGGGATCTTGAAGCTGAATCCAGCTGCTGTCCTCCTGAGACCTCTTCCGTGGGAACACAGGTCTCCTCCCGGGCTTTTGCAGCAGGAGCAGCTGTGGGGGTGAGCCGTGGGGCAGTGAGCTTGTCCGTCTGCTCCAGAAGCTCCCCTGCTCGCTGGGGTGAGCCTCAGTGCCGAGGCTGGTTTTGGGTTTCCCATCCCGATGGGCACACTCCAGATCTGCTGCCTGCACCCACACTGAGCAAGGGGCAGTGCAGCGTGGCGGGTGGAGAGCCCCACTGTCCTCTCCTGGGGGTACCTGCCACCGCCACCGCGCTGGGCACAACGTGTCCTGCTGCCCTCACTCTCCACTCCCCCACCCTTGCTGCCATCCACTGCCGTCCCCACTGCCTCCCATCTTCCGTGATCCCCACGGTGCAGCCCCGCAGTCTCCATCGCCCTCATCGCCCCCATCCCGGGGACCATCCCTGGGTTCAGCCCCGTTCCCCCATTCCCCCATCCCCGGGTGCATCCCCGGCCCTATCCCGGGGGCCAGCCCCGGCTCCATCCCCGGCTCCATCCCGGCTCCATCCCCGCTCCATCCCCGCTCCATCCCGGCTCCATCCCGGCTCCATCCCCGCTCCATCCCCGCTCCATCCCGGCTCCATCCCCGCTCCATCCCCGCTCCATCCCGGCTCCATCCCCGCTCCATCCCCGCTCCAGCCCCGCTCCATCCCCGCTCCATCCCCGCTCCATCCCGGCTCCATCCCCGCTCCATCCCCGCTCCATCCCCGCTCCATCCCGGCTCCATCCCGGCTCCATCCCCGCTCCATCTCGGCTCCATCCCCGCTACATCCCGGCTCCATCCCGGCTCCATCCCCGCTCCATCCCCGCTCCATCCCCGCTCCATCCCGGCTCCATCCCGGCTCCATCCCGGCTCCATCCCCGCTCCATCCCCGCTCCATCCCGGCTCCATCCCGGCTCCATCCCCGCTCCAGCCCCGCTCCATCCCCGCTCCCGCCCGCTCGCCCCCCTCAGTCCCCGCGGCGCGGGCGCCCCCTGGCGGCGGCCGGGCGGGGCGGGGCGCGGCGGAGGAAGCGGGGGCGGCGCGCGCGCCGTGTCCCTCCGCGCGGGGCGCGCGCCCAGATCCCTCCGCCGAGCCCGTGGCGGCGGGAGCGGCCGTGGCCATGGCCCGCGGAGCGGGGCCCGCGCTCGCCGCGCTCCTCGCCCTGGGGCTGGCCGTGCTCCGCCGCGCCGAGCCCGCCGCCGGTGAGTGCCGGGGGACGCGGGGGGGAGGCTGCGGCGCGGCGCCGAGCGCGGGGCGGCGCGGGGGGGACCGGCCGCTGTCTGCCGCCGGGGAAGGGCAGCCGCGGCCGGGTGACATCGCGCGGGGGGCCCGGGGCCGCCGGCGCTTTGTGCGAGCGGCCCCCGAGGCGGGCGGGGGCGGCGGGCTGAGCCCCGCGGGAGCGGCGCTGCCCGGGGAGCCGCGGGAGCCGCCCCGGGCTGCCCGAGCGAGGGATGCGCTCGTCCCGGGCCGGGGCGGCCGCAGCGGGAGAAAGGGGCTTGCGCGCCCGTCGCTTCGCATACCTGCGCAGCGAACCTTTGTTGGGGACATTCCTGCACACACGGAGGGAATCTGCGTCTCCTCCTCCTCCCGCTAATCAGTCCAGGCGCGATAAAGCCATGTGTGCGCATCTGAGGGAAGTGCCGCTTTTTGTCACTGTTCCCCCTTGCATTATGTGCGAAGCTTGTCTGGAGCGCTGGTTCACAGCCATCACCGGGGGCTTCTGGTGAAGATCTCGTGGCATTTCCAGCAGCTCCTGCTCCCGGAGTGAAGCTTGTGCGCTCCTGCACCGCGTTAAAGCTACGGAGGACCAGCAGTCATTGATTGATTGCGTGCCTTCTCATTCCTTCTTTTCACTCTTGAGAGGCTAGATTGGTCGTCTTCTTCTTCACAAGATGACTTGTGAAGAGTGCAGCTATGGGAGAAACTATTAGTGGAAGTTGTTTAGGGATGAGCAAGCAAGACACTGGTATTTTCAGTACTTTTCTTGTTCAGTATGGTTTTGGAGTGGAAATTGTTGACTGCGGAATTTTGACCACTTCTTGCTGGTTTGGATGCAGAGTAGTTGGGTCAGTCAATCGGTCTGTTTTGACTTTGAAATGGTCAAATTAAAAATGGTCAGTATTTGTCTCCTGGGAGAAATGTTGTTGGGGTTTTTTTCCGGTAATCCCCCCTGAAAGCCGATTTAGTTTTGCTAATATGTTGCAAGAAGGTAGTTGGGGTTTAAAAAAAAAAAGGTGTTTCACAATTGTGTTTTGGCTAGGTTTGTTCAAAAGGAGAATTAAAGGGTCTTTCAGGGTTCTTAGAAACATGCTTTTGTGGTAGCATGGACTTGTGGTGCACAGGAGCACTGTCATTTCTGGAAATGGCTTATACAGTTCAGTGAGATGACAAAATACTAATTTTGCAAAGCCTAAATGTCGTGTCCACTTAGTGAAACTGTACTTCCATGCGAACAATTTAGCAGCTTATTGCTGGCCCTTTCCCTGAGGGGCTGAGAGAAGTAGCTGTGGCATCACCTGTTGTCACTTGCCTGGGTACGCATGCCTGAGGTGGTTGAGGTCCTCCCATGCTGCCGAAATTTTTTGCCCTTGTGGTTGAAATCTCTTCCTGGTGCTGAACAAAGGCTGGTCGGCAGAGGTGACAAATCCAGGCTGAAAGCGACTCTTGTTGTTGCGAGATACTGACCCGCATCTGGTCAGCATCACTCCCTGGGAGTGGGAGCCGTGCCTTGAATTAATGGGAAAGGGAAAGATGAAGTCACCGAAAGGGTATTTTCGGGTGCGTGTTCAACTGGCTTGATGCTCTTTTGCAAGAGAGGGCAGGTACCTGCTGTCAGCCCTCTTGGTCAATAAACGGGAGGCTCCTGGATGCACGGAGCGCTATGGTTTGGACTACTCAGCCTTGTCTCATCATGCAGGCCCCATGGTGCAGCAACTCGCTTTTCCAGTTTAGTTTTGCAAAGGGCTGCAGTTGAAGGTGCAGTAAGCTGGGGTGGGGCAGCAACACCTGCGCTTTTGGTGAGGGATACTTACCTGATAATTGCTGAGAACCATTCCTTTCTCTGCCGGGAAGGCAGAGGGATCCCGGTTGTCAAGCCCACCCTCATTACCCGCTGTCCTTAACTCTGGTGCTCTCTCTCTCACCAGGCTGCTGCTGCTGCCTACCAGCCCGTGTTTCTAACAGGTTACAATCCATTTTCAATCGGTGCTCTGCTGCCGTGGACTGCAGTTTGAGGTCTTTAGTATTCACCCAGTGAAATTTGGAGGACTTCAGATAACGCTGACAGTGCTGGTCTGCTTGATATGGATTTTTATGGGAGAGCAAGTTTGACTTCATTTTTTGAAGGTGTTGCTACCTATCAGATTTGTTCTTATCAAAGATGCTGATTTAGACTTTCAAATGGGAGGGTTATGAAAATCTGGCTAACTCACATCAGTTTCTGCAGGGCATCACTTAGTCAGATGATAAATACGTGAAGATCCTCCTGCTCATGTTCTCAGGACTTGAATCCTTGGGAAAGGAGGACTCGCGCCTCTGGTGGCATTTGGCATTTGAATCTCTTTCAGTGGATGGGTTGGGTTTTTGTCAACTTCCACAGCTACTTCCCCCCCCTATTTTTTAAAAATTATTTTCTGTTGTTGCACTAAGTGGGTGATTACCTTCAGTAGATCCTGTTTGGGTTCTTTCCTTTCCAAAATTGGTGTCTGTGCCATGAGAGAGAATGAGTGTCTGGTCTTTGAACCCAGGACAAGGAGTAGGTGAAAAAACAGAAGCAGGACTCTGGCAGCCTGTTTCTTCTGGGAATCTATTTTAGCATCAAAACCAAGCAGTTGCAATAGTAGCTCCAGGTATACCATCTTTTCCTTTGAGTTTGTACTCTTGGCTAATGACTCTTCAGTGGAGCATCCATACCATGATTATTGTCACCCTTCCTTTGGGACACCTTAGGGTAACATCATCCACATTGGGGGAAAAAGAGCTTTCCTAAGCACATGTTAAAAAGTCACTTTGTGGATTTTTTTAGGTCTTCAGTTTCTCCAAATTCATTTTGAAATCATCTCTCCAACAGAAGTTGAAGGCCTGTCTAGTAGAAATAGTGCTTATATCATTCTAAGCAGGGTCCTCCGAGATCTGCAGAAATAATCGTTCGTTCTGTTTAGAAAATAGTCTGTTCCTAGGGCACATGTCCTTTTTTTAGCCTGCCATGGGGATGAAAAAAGAGCTTTGTATCTCAAAATGGCACGGGTGCCTGCTGTTTGTCCCATGCAGCAAGCCTTCCTCTCGCCTCCCTGACATCACCCTGGCCAGCTGCAGAAGCGCTGCCCAGAGCAGGCGCTGGGATAACATTTCTGCACGGGCAGACATGCTCAGCGTTCACATTAATAAAGATTTAGTGCTGCAGAATGGCAGCAGGAACACTTGGGAGAAGAGGCGAGCATGGCTCCTGCCTGCCAGATTGCCATGGAAACACCAATACCTCTTCAGCTCTTTAATTGCCCTCCCTACATTTTTTTGTTGAAAACTTTTTTTTTTTTTCCCTCCTAACCGAGTGCTTTATCTCGCAGTTCTGGATTTTAGGTATTTTGGCTTTGTTTAGAAAACTGCAAATGGCGGAAGGCAGAGGACAGTAGCTGTGTGGGGAGATGGAGAACATGGTGACTGATTGTCTTTCAAACTGTGTTACAAGCTCATCCTAAATTCAGTATCTATTACAATGCGAGTTTTATCGATAGTTTTTCAGTGGCAGCAGTGTCACATGAACTGTAGCTGCATCTGATATAGATATTAGTGTTCCTGCAGCTTCCTGGGCCTGACACCCCAATGATGAAAGACTTCAACTCTACCTGTGAATCTACAGGAGGGTTCCCAGCTCTGTTCTTAGGGGCGTTAATTAGTAGTTTTTGCTGGTCCTAGGTGTTTGGAAGAGATATTTGAACCAGATGATGACAGGACATGGGGTTCTGCATGTCCAAGAGCTTCGTGTAGTCAGATTTGCTCTTGGCATTTTCAAATGAAAAAAAAAAAAAAACCAACCAAAAAACTGATTAATTTCTTCATGTTTACAGGCTTGTTCTTCTGAAATCCACTTAATTATTTTCTTTTCAAAGTTGTTTGCACTTGTCTAGAGCATTAGTGAAGGAAACCGGTTTAAATATTAAAGTTTTCTCTCCCGAAAGGTATAGGGTATTGGTTGAGTGCCTTCACACTTCTCTGAGCTCTGCTTTGCTTCTCAGCTGAGTCTTGCATTATCCAATTGATTTCAGGCTTTTGTGTGTAAAAACAGTGGAGATGTCTTACTCTGATTAAAGCAATTCACTTTACAGACTGTTTCCATGCCCTGTAGACAAGTTTTGTCTTTAACTACTACCCTCAGTGTGTGAAGTGTAAACTGGTCAGTTTGTTTAAATTCCCCAAATGTTAATGGTTTCTAAATCTGAGCTGAGTATAAGGCTTTACTGCTTTTTCACAGTAGGGATTTTTGCCAGTTTTCTTCCTTCCCCCTCCATGTGCCTGCTGTAGGATGATCTGTTCTTCAGAAAAAAAAAAAAAAAATAAAAAGCTATTTTCCTATTTTCAACTAGCTGGTATTTACTAGTGGTTTCTTCCCTGCTATATAATCTCACTGGCACTGTAATCTCTTGAGGTTAGTGAACAGCATAATTAGTCCTTTGTGGTTTTCCTCCAAAATTTGGTTATCTTTGGGTATTCTCCCCATATGTACAGTGCTGCTTACTCCTTACCAGCTCTTCCAACAGTTGTGTGTTGTGCTGCTGTGGAAGCATTTTGTCCCTTTCTGCACATGGAGGACCTTCCTACAGAATGTACCTCATGTTTCAGCATTAACTGCTTTTTTCACGCTCTGTTTTTCCTGAAGGGAATCAGCAGCTGTCTTTCTCTCCCTTGGAATTTGAGACCCCCTTGATTTGTTGTGTAACTGGTGTTTCTGGCCATGCTGATGGTTGTCCTCTGCAGAGCTGATCCACCTCTGACAAGCAGCCCTGAGCATGGGATTTTCCATGCCTCGTCTTGTGTTGCTGTTGTTTGAGGGCTCCAAATCCTTTTTCCTCCTCTCCCTTAATACATAATGGGTAGCACAGTTGAACTGACAGGCTGATTCTCATGAATCTCAATCAAGACAGAAAATTCACTGGCTGCATAAAGGTTATAGAAACTTGTTTTGTCCTTTACTTTCTGTCTTGTCTTAAAGGCGATTTTAGCTTGACTTTTTTCCTACGTTCAAGTAAGTTGTTTTCCACCCACTCCCACAAGAAAGCTTTTGAACCTATGGGCGAGCTTTAACCACATAGGACAAAGGGCTTGGTTCTGAGTTTCTATGAATATAATGAAACTTACGGACAGAAAGAGGAGAGAGGCACATGTAGTGTCCTCCTGAGGAGAAAGCTGTACCAGCAGCTCAGCTGTGTTCTCTGCCAGGACATCGCTCTCCCCTTATTTAAAGTAAAACCTCTGGTCAGAGCCTGCACCTTCTGAAATGCAGCATAAACAACCACAAAGCTACGGGAAATCAGCTTTGTAATGTCTCTTTCTCACAGCATTAATTGTTTTGGTGTTTTTCATACCTATTTCTGCTTGACTTTCTCTGAATTTGTGGGCAAGGAGATTATTGGCATTACTTTCCTTTGGGTAGTTTGAACAAAGCCCTTTCAGACTTGCTCTGGTTATGGCTCGAGTTCCCTATAGCAAAGTTCTCTCAAAAGCTGAACTCTGACACAACTTCTGATCTTAATCCTACACTATTTCTTTTAAATTTATAGCCAAGAAAATATTTGAATTTATAGTAGGCAGATGACGTATGGAAACCAAATCACAACATCCAGATAATCTTGGCATCATAAAGAACACTGAGGCAGAAACAAAACTTTTCTTTCCCCCCTAGATTTTAACTGTCTCTTTAGCCAAAAAGAAAAATCAAATCTAGGCATAATTGTGCCCCAGTTGTGAGCTTCAGATTTGGATGTTGAAATTCGCAGCATTCCCTGTAGTGTATCTTGTGCTTGTTTTACAGCGGTGGTTATCTGGTTTTCCCTCTGGCTTTGGAAAATAGTCTTGGTAGGATGTTAAACATCAGGGTAGAGTTTGCATTTCAGTACAGGCAAGGGTTGGTATGGACTCCAGGCTGGGCAGTATCACTTCAAGTGTTCCTCTTGCCTGCACTCAGGAGCCCTTTTTGAGAAGTCCTTCAACCTTGGCTGCTGTGACAGCAGGGAATTGGGTACTCCTTTCTGGAATGGCCTGCTCTCTCCAGCCTTTTGCAAACCAGAGAGTGTCCTCCCAATATCCCTGTAATATGCCTAAAATTCACAAAGCTAACCTGCCTTCTGGCAGGCTATGGCAAGCCCAGAAAGCCACCCAACAAGTCACCATTTCTGTTTGTGTTAAACACAGAAGAAAACTGTCAAAAGCAGCTGTCAGAGCCTTGACAGTGTGCTGATGCTGTCTATATATGGCTTCTGGAAAAGTGGCTTTATCTTTTCAAGGCAAGGCTGCCTTCTCTCATGCTGTACACACCAGAGTATTTCCAGTTCACACAGTGCATGTAGCAAAACAAACTTTTAATGCTGGCTGAGGTAGAAGGTAGTTTCTGGCACTTTTGACTCTTGATCTCAACATGGTAGAGTAGCAGAGAAGTAGCTTTTGAAGTGATTTGTGTTGAAATGCCTTGGTTTTGCATGTGTTGTGAAATTTTTATGAAAGATATAATGAAATACAGGAAGACAGTGCTTTGTGCACAGAAATGCTAATTTTACTGTGAGAACTGTAGTCTTCTATTTCCCTTGTGATTTTTTTTTTTTCCCGAAAGAAGTCACGTGACTCTTTAATATTATTTTAATATAGAATATGGTTACATTTACATTCACTTCAGCTGTAGTTGCATTTCAAAGTATTTCTATTTAGTCTAAAGCTGAAAAAGAAGTATTTTTGTATTTGTTTTCTTAGCTTCTTTCACTACTGAATTACTATAGACAAATATATCCTATTGTCTCTGTGAAAGAACTCTAAAGGCTGGTAGTAGTTTAATGACCTGCTGAACAGCAGTTCAAGGTGGGAATAATTTGTCAAAAACCACAGGAAAATTAATCATTACTTTGCTAAAGCCTCTCTGCTGTGTCTGTATTTGCCCTAGCAAACCAAGCTGGAATCCTTGGTTGGGATCCTTACTGTGACCCCGTCAGTCTCTCGTTCCCCTCTGTGTGGCTGTGCTGGAAGGTGTTTTTGGCCAAGTGCTGGTTAAGCTTTTACTATGCGGGTTACAAAATCAACTGGCTGCTCAGTTCTCCCTGGGGACGCGGGTACTCGACGAGATTACAAAATTGCGTTTGAAAGCACGAGCACAATAGAAATAATCCTCTGAGTATTTGCTTCACTGGCTCGACTGGTGTGAAAAGAATGGAAATTCGAGGTGGTGAGATGAGAATACGGAGGCTGGTTCCCCTCCTGTCCCTCTGAAGCGTGGCACCGCTCGCTTTAAGCCTCCTGGAGCAGGCTGGGCGGTGGGAGTCACTGGGATCGCGACACTTTCCCTCGGACACAGAGCAGTTTCTCTTGGACACGGCGTAACCGAGCCCTGCTAACTGGAGCTAATCTTGGCTGTGAAAACAAGCTGCTGCCGTGTTAGACAGCAGCAGATGAAGTTTGGAGTCAAAGCCGTGTGGACGTTGCGGTTAAATGGGATAGAAATTGTCAGACAGGTGCGAGTCAGCCGGAGTGTTCCTGCCCGCTGTGGGGGAATGCCATGCAAAATCCCTGTTAATATTTCTGTCGCTTAGTAACCCTGACCTCGGGGGTTATCTGAAAGGGGCTCAGAGTGGAATTTTGTTCATTTCCTGAGAGCTCTGCAGAAGCAGCGCCATCCAAGTGCCCCTTTTGCAGAAATCAAGTTAACAGCAGCAAGCATACTTGTATTGTGGGAAGCACTGAGAATTTTCCCGGGGATCTGGGTTGAATTTAACTGTATCTATAGGGATTGTGAGCGTGAAACGTTCCTATAGTGCCTCATAGTGCGTGTGACCTGTTAATGTGCTCCAGGGTCATTGAGAAATAACACTTCAAGCCCTGGACTGCAGAACCAGAGGCTGTTCCAAGCTGTCCAGTTGCTGGACTGAATTTGGTTGGTTTGCAGGGAGAGCTTAGTGGGACTGCTGTGTTAACTCTTCCAAGTCCCATTCCTTAGTCACCAGCATATCAACCTCAGTGATGGTTTGCACCAGTTTTCCCTGATATCCCGTGCTGAGTTTGTACAGAAAATTTAGCACCACTCTAGGAAAGGAAATCCATCCTTAAAGAAAAAGTGTGTGTGTGGGGGGGGCAGTCAATCCTCCAACAGCTGGCTGACAAGTGGGCAGTTTAGGTGGTTGGATATTATTGGTGACTTTAATTAAGGTTGGTTAAACACTTTCCCAAATGCAATAAGGTTATGGAAAGAGGGTCTGTAAAGGCATGGAAAGATGCGAGTTTGGGAGAGAGACAGAACTGGAAGCTGGGAAGAGCTTGTGACTTCTTGGTCTGTGGATAAGTTCAAGACAGGATCCAGCTGATCTGGTTCTGCGAGCTTTATCTTGTAGTTTGGTGCAATTCAAATGGCAGGCTGCGCTCTAAGTGGAATGGCTCAAGTTTTGTGGTTCCGAAGTGCCCTCTGCTCCTGCAGAGTTTCCATCCTTCTGGTCACTTTGGAGTGCTGCTTCGTGTCCCTGTGAAGGGAAAAGCACTTGCCAGAGCTGGAGGTTCCATCAGGACAGGCCTCACTAGAGCTTCCTGTAGACTTGGATAAAAACTGGCTGGCCTTAAGCTGTGCCATACTTAATGCCTTTTTAAAAACAGTAGCAAAAACGTCAAGTGTGAGTTACAGAGGATCTTCTTAGAAATACCACATTCTTTGCTGAAAGTTGTCAACTGCTCTGGTGTTTTCCATTTATTTGCAAGCATGATCCTGTCTGAAATCAGAGGGCCACAACAGTACATGTTGCAGCAAATTCTGGATTGCTGGTGACAATCAGCAGGTCAGCTCATGAGGGACAGATGCCCCTGTTTCACTGCCTGCTATCCCTAGAGACAATAAAAAAGAAGGAAAGGATTTGAGACAAAATATTCTGGAAGAAGGCTTAGGAGTAGCTGCTTTGTATTTAAGAGAATTTCAGTCCAGAATTTTGATCAGAAAGCAGTAACTGAGGACGCTTAACCCAAAGTACGCAGGTGCTGACACGAATGTCTTTGGAGCTTACTGAAATTACTACACACTTTGCTTTGAAAACCTACCTTCAAGAAATTCTGGAAAGATTTGGTTGCCTGATGAACAAATCAGTATTTGATTTCTCTTTCAGTCTGGCTCTTTTGATGCTGCCAGAGATGAAATTAAACTATGTGATAGTGTCTTTGTTTTTGTTCCAGTCTATAAAATTTTCATTCCCCAGAATACGCTAATGAAGCTTTGACTTGACATGTATTGTAGCTATGGGTTTGATGGTTGTTTTCTTTTCTTTTCTTTCAGCTCTGCAGTGTATGGATGACTCCAAGCCGTGTGTTAATGAGGGAAAGTGCATTCCATATCAAAATGGTACAGGATATTGCAAGTAAGTTGGTTTCATTTCTAATCAATTTAATTACCTATTTTCTTTCCTTCAGGGCCTTAACCAGAAAGGAAGTGTGATTTTTTTGAGATTTTCTTACTGGCTTCTTTCAGCATAACAGTTTTAGCACATTTGATGTTTCTTTATAATGCATTAGTTCTTGTGTGCCAGCTTTTTGTAATGTCAGAAATCTTTATAATGCATTAGTTCTTGTGTGTTAGCTTTTTCTAATGTAAGAAATCTTTATAATGCATTAGTTCTTGTGTGCCAACTTTTTGTAACGTAAGAAATCTGGGATTCTTGTTCAGCATTTGGGTTTGGATCTTGTCAGTTGGATTTCTTTGCTCTAGGTTGGGAACTGAGGCCAAATCCATCATAGAGGTAAACTCTGTACCTTGTTTCCAGACCCACAAGCTAAGTTGAAACTTGCTCTCCATCTTAATAACTCACCTTGCTTTATAGAACTCCGGCCTCAATTTAAATATTTTTGAGGTTTTTCAGAGCTATTTTGCACTCTGAAGTGTTCTAATTCCCTTCTACTGCTTGAGAGCAAGTAATACATGTGAGTTGCTAAAACACACTAACAACCCTCCCAACCAAACATCCACATTTGTTTACATTTTGTAAATAGATTTTGGTAAATGATGACACCCATCTTCACTTTGTTGCTGCATGGCAAGCTCATCAGCAGGAGCTTTGGCAGGGTGTTTGGTTATCTGGAGAACATCACATCTATTTAAATGCAGTTCACCTTTCAAACTGCAGTATTTAGATTTTTTTTTTTTTTTTAAATAAAGTGCTGTTTTTCCAAAAGATAAATCCTCTTTGTTTGGGCTAATTTATTACATCAGCAATAGTCAGATTATTTTCTAGAGGTTGTTTACTTCATAAGTTCAAGTTGTATCATTTTCTAGCATGCTAAGACATTATCTTAGTGCCAGCATTCTTTAAATGCTAGTCAATTTTCTCCTGTTGATTTGGCTTGGCTAACACAGAGCTATGCTCCTCACACTTCTTTGCACTTCCATCTTCCTAACCACAACCTTTAGTTCTCTATTAATGTGGTACATAGAGCTCAGTGTACTGAAATTGCACCTGTGGCACACAAAGGGAAAATCATAATCTAATTGGAGGTTCAAATCGATACCTGATGTGCAGAAAGGCCACAGAAAAGCAAATATGTAACTTGTTATTCCCTGGAAGTCTCTTTTAAAATTTCTGGCTCTTGCCTGGTTCCTAATATTTTCCTGTCCATGCTTTTATATTGATGTCACCTTAAAGGAGCTGCCCTTCTGAAAAGAGAGCAGGAACATTTCTTGCTTTTCACTTGTATTTTAAGACTGAAACAAGAAACAGGTGTCTTCTGTAGGTCTTTCTGATGTGTACTTAAGCATGTTAATCTGGAGCCAAAGTATGTAGGTTGCAATAAAGGTAATAAACAAGACTGGTATTGATGTTGGTGCTGCTTTTACCTTCCTCAGGACATTTTCTCCAACTTGCATGTTCCTCTTAACCACGTTTTAGCAATTGTTTTTTACAGCCTCTGTTGGTTCATCTGATTAATTTCTGCACTGTTTGTAGTGCAGTTTGGATCTTGACGCATTTCCCTCATTACAATGGCAGCTTTGACCAGTGTTACATTTTTTTAGCACGCATTTACTATAATAACGTTGCCTTCCTCCTTGTCGTGCAAAGTGTTCTTGCAAGGTTTTAAACCGACCCCTCCTTCAAGAAACAGCTCAGCTCCTTTGCAGGTGCCCTATTAACTGGAAACGCTAACAAAAACCTGTGTACAGAGATTAGTAAGTGTCTTTTAGTTCTGGCTGAAGAACACTTTTTTGCAGAAAGGAAGGAACAAAGTAGCAAAACCCACCTCAGTTGTGGAGTCTCTACCTTTAGCAAGCTGATTCTTAGCATCCTGTTTTGGTTTTAACTTTTTTTTTTTTTTCCTTTCCTGCACTATGAGGAACTCTGAATAGGGGAACTTTCTCTCCGGTTTAGTGACCTACATGACTTTCTGAATTTTTGATGGTTGTGAGAGTAGAAATGTTTTGCTCAGGAAATTGAATTTATTACTAAAGCCAGTGCCTTGGCTTCTAAGTCTGCAGAATCTCTCACTGATTAGCAGCATCTCCACCCCTTCCACTTTCTTAAAGTTATCTGCAGTACTTCCTTTGCTGGGTAATAAGTTATTATAACTGGCTCTCTTCCTCTTTCTGTATCTCCTCTTGGCTGAGTTGTTTGTTGTAGTGTGTGGTCGGGTCCTGTCAGTCTGGCTGTCTCCTAGGTGAACTGCTGAGGGAGAGCCTGCCTCAGCAATAACCAAAAGTGATAAGATGTGAGTAAGCACTGATAACAAAGCACCTAGTCTTGATGTTTGGCCCAGCAGTGGATGGCAGCATATTGCTGAAGCAGCTTCCTGTGAAGCTCCTGTAGCATCTACTCCGTTGAAAGAGAAATGTGCTTTCCAGCTAAGAAACATCCATGGTGGTGTATCTGGCATCTGTTATGGGAACAGTGATTGTGACCCCTGTAAGGAAGCTGGGGTTGGAGCTTTATCAGATTGCTCCTGTGAGTGCCCTTTAAGCAGCTCTGTTCCCCTGGTGACGCTGCTGGCCCATGGCTGTCATTCTGTGGCACTGCTCAATAAAGTTATGACCTCCTCTGACCTTGATTTTTATATTTAGAAAATTACACATTCCTGTGTTTGCATCTTCCGAAGACAGATTTTTTTTGTGTGTGAGAGCTCTTTTCTACATTCATTCAGTGAGTGTCACAGTGAGGATGCAGGCCTTATTCCACAGAATACATCTGTATCTGCAGCAGCACTGAAGAGCATCTGTCCTTCCATGCTTTCTTAGTCCTGCTTTGACAAAAGGCAGGCTCCTTTTGGAGCTTGGCTTTGCTTTGCATTGTGATGGGTAGGGTTTTTTTTCCCCTCAAAGCATCTCTAGGTAGCCTTTTACACTCTGCAGTGTCAAACATGAAGGAGCTTTCTTGTGTCCTCTCATATCCAAGGGGAAGCAGGATAACAGTTCCTCGTTGCTTAATGCTGATTGTGACCATCACAGCAAGGCAATTTCTTGTCTCTCTCCTGCTGGATGACTGGGAAGCAGTAGTGGGAAGGGTCCATGGGGCAGTGCAGTGAACTTGCAGTGTTTCTGCAGTTGCAGCAGGCTGGGGAGGAAGGTGTGGGCACAGGGAGCTGTTCCAAGGACAAGCAGAGCAGAGATTTTGGCATCACTGCCTGCTGTTTTCCGAGCACGAGGATCTGCTCCGCTGCAGGTGGATGCAGGATGGGCAGCGCCTCTGCTTGGAATGGGGCAGGACCCTTGAGCAGGGAGACTCTTAACTGATATCCCCATGTTCCACCAGCTGTGGCCTCTCCCAGCTTCCCACCCCAGCGGCAGGGAGCAGAAGCAAGACTGCCCCAGGGAGAGAAGCAGAAGTGGGAAGGGACTTGACATAGGAGTGCTGCAAGGCTTAGGAAGGAAACTGGGCCTTGCTGCTTCTTGTGCTTGGCAGGCTTTGAGGACTGATTTTTTGACCTTAGGATTGTTGCAATTTGTGTATCAAAAGGGATAGCTGTAGCTCTGTGAAACCAAGTGCTGCTTTAACACTGAGGTCTTCTGTTACTCCTGATGGTGTCAAAAACCTCAGAGCTGTGCTTGGTCAAGTGGGGACACTGGAGTGCCAAGAGGACAGTCTCCTGCAGCACATCCTTTCCTGCCCCACGCTGCCAGGGTTTGTACAGCTTTGTGTGCCTTTGTCTCTTCAGTGAGCAGTGCTTCTCTCACTGTGTGCTGAAGTTTATGCACCTTTTCCATGGCATGATACAGTTTCTGTGTCTTATGTGTAGACAGGCAACAGGAGGACCTCCAGAAAATGCTAAACTCAAAGCAGCAATGGCATGGCCATTAGGGGCTGGTATCTTAATTCTAGCTGCCAGTAACTTCAACTCCCTTGCAAGGTTTTTGAACTACTTTTCCTTCAAGATGGACCTTCCTAAATGAATTTTAACTTGGATTTAAGAGGACTTCTGGGGCTGAAGGCAAGATCCAAGACCTCAGAACTGCTTCTGAGACTGCAGCTGATATCTGCTTAGGATCTGTCTCGAGAGACTAATCACTCCTAGACTAGTGAATGGGGAATACCCATAGGAGACCTTGTAGCAGGATGAGGTCTGAGAGTTTTCCAGAAGAGGCTAAATGCAGAAGATGAGAAGCTGTCCCTTTCTGAGAATGGTCTGCCCTTTTCTGTTTCCTTCTGTCTCCTTTCAGAAGTTAAAGGAGACCCTTGAGACCAGGGCAGAGGAAAAAGGGGAGAGTACACGCACTGCTAGCCTAGATTCTGGGAACAGAGTAGTGATTTTCAGTCATAATTTTTTATTGTGAGTTACCTGTGTGCACCAAAAGCTCTTCAGAGCTCTGATGGGCAAGAAAATCTGAACTAAAGCGTGTCTGTTGGGACTGTGGCTGCTGTTGCTGCGTGGGGCACTGTGGAGTGGCTCTCTGCAGAGGCACTTTCTGTGGGCTGGGAACAATAGCTGTGTGCTGCTTTAAAGGCAGGGCAGGGAGGCCGTCCCATCCCACCGCTCGCATTCAAAGTATGACGCATAAATGGGCGCCTTGAGACATGGGAAGGAGCGTTTGTAAAGCTAACCAGAGAATCCTGTTCTCCCTCCTGAGAGGAGGTGTAGGTGTGGGAGTCAGAACCCGGGAGCCAGAGGGAAGTCTGGTTAAAATCTGTAACAGAATAGCTGGGACCCTTCTCGCCTTAGTCATCAGAGGGAATTTTTTCCCCTTTTCGATGAAGCATCTTCCAATCAAAGTGGAGGGAGTGTTGGGTTGGAGGGGGGAGAGGCAGGACTATGAGGAAATGCTTCCCTTCGCTTTTTAAATTAAAACCATCTGCTTTCTTCTGTGCATCTCCAGATGATATCATGGACCTGAGCAGAAAACTCCCATGAAAATCAAACATCTGGAAGTCTGGTTAAAATTGTCTATAAGGTGCATTTGAAGAGACTGTCTTATGAATATGCCCAGGCAGACATAGTACAGCAGATGAGGAAGTTTTTCCAACAGACCAGACATATTTTCCAGAAGTCTATTGAAAGCAGGAGAGAACTAACTTTTGGAAGGTAACTTTGGTGTAGTTGTGTTGCAGAAGAGCCAAAAGTACAGCTTTTGTAAGACTTCTACTTTGATTTGCAGCATGAGGTTGTTAGAATGAATGAAGCTCTCTGGATTTGTGGATACTTCAAATTTGGATAAATACCTTTGTTTTGTTTCTACGTCTCTTGTTTAGCTCCATGAGAGCCTGAGCTAAGGCAAACGCAGTCTGGGGCTGAAAAGCAGGAGGGGAAAAAAAAAAAAGAGGCTGAGCTCTAAAGTATTTGTGCTGGAAAGTAGCCCAGAGAGAGTAAAGGAGAAGCTTTAATTAGAAGCAGCTGCATAGCTGATGCAGCCCACAGGACATTTTCCCATTTCAAACTCTAGCTTTCAGAAATCATGATTTGAATTAAGTTGTATGTGAAATTTGTTCTTAAAAGATTAAATTCCTGTTGAAGTAGGCTAAGAGATCTCATGTGCTTCCAGAAAGTGCCAGAACAAACTTCATCTTCCTGTTTCTTTTTCTGAGTGTTAAATGGAAAACTGAGGAGAAACAGTGGCTTTTATTTGGAAAAGATTTGGTTTCCTGTTCTGATCATGTCATTTGGAGCTGACACAAGCTGCTACAATTTTAAGCTGCTCTGTAGACAAGTGGGGTTTTTTTCCTCTCCTAAAGAGAACTTAAAAGAGTGGGTTGGGATGAGAGCAGAGCAGGGGTGGTGGGAAGCTGGAGCTGCTGTTGAGTTTGATCATATCCTTTAAAAAAGTCTGGACTTAGATTGCGTATTTTCAGTGTTTGCCTCTGTTCTTAGAGAAACGATGTGGTGCCCAACATGAATCTGGAGCAAATATTTGCAGTTTTGTCTACACCAACGTTTAGAACTAATTTACTAGTATTTTGCCTAGAAATGTTTTTGACAGGAGACATGGTTGAAAATCTGGACTGTAGGTTTTTTGTTCTTTAACATTCAAAAAGGATTGCACTGAATTGCTGGAGGGCAAAATTGCATCACTCTGTGACCAAGCACTTCTCTGGGAGGAGAACAAAATGGTGGGTACAAGGGCCATGGATACCTGACCTACCATCTTTCCACAGGCAGGCATGTTCCTCTTGTCAAATAAAAAGAGCTCAAGTTAAAGAGGTTTTGCTGTTCCCTGTTGGGAGCGCTCCCCCATGTTTTTCTGATTAGCCTCAGAAGATAGCAGAACAAGCCCGGTCTTGGAGTGCTCTTCAACTTTGTACCAGAACATTTGTGTACAAAATGCTGTTTGTTTGTGGGTGATGGTTGTCTCAGAGCACATAGCTCAACTTTCCTTTTAATTCATACCAGCAATACTCTTAATCAGTGTTTAGGCTCCCTTCTCCCTTTTGTCTAGGGGCAACAGCCAAGTGCACCTTCCAGCATCCCCGAGTGTTAGGGATTGGAGAGAAGACATATTTGGGGGTTTATTTACTTGTGGACAAAACATGAGATGTTCCTCCAGGCTTTCTGGTTTGCTTTACAGCCATTCATTGAAAAAGCACTGTAGACTCTAGGACTGAAGTTTCAGCCACAACCATGGGCTGCACACTGGTGTCCAGAGACATGAGTTGGCAGTGGCTGCCCAGCAGAGGCAGAGCTCTGTGAGAGGCAGAGCTCTGTGAGAGGCAGAGCTCTCAGAGCTCCGTGCCGTGGGAGTGGAGCCGTGCTCCAGCTCCTGGCACAGCCATCCCTGCTGCCTGCCAGATCTCAGTGTGATCCAGCTCCTGCACAGCCCTGCTGTAGCCCGCTGGCGTTTGGCCTGCTTTCCAACCCAAAGCAAGGAGAGATTTTTGGATGTTAAAGGAAGCCTATAGCCCATGTGGTTTAGGCCCAGAATAGCCCAGGACTGCCTCTTGTGTGATGTGGCTGTGGCTGGCACTGACCCACAGCCTTGGGATGTTGCACTAAGGAGGAGGCACAGGAGGCAGAGGATATTCTGCATTGCTATTGTCTCAGGATTTGCTTTCTGTGACTTTATTAATTCTGCCTTGTCCTGCAAAATCTCTCCTTTCATGTCTGCTCTTGGGTATGAAGTTGAAAGTATTGAGGTATGGTGAAAGGAGCTTAATTTGGGTGCGGGCAATGGTAAATTACAATTATGCACGTATGACTTTCCTGCTTTAGACGGATGGCTAAAGCTAGTTAATAAATTTTAACATGAGAAAAAACAGTTGTGGTCATCTAGTAATGACCCCTTGCATAACTTGGATAATAACCTCTCTGAATAGCTTTGTTTGAACGAGCGTGCATACTCTCCCTGAAACAGCCAATCCTGGTGTTCTTTTAAACAAGCATGAATGATGGAGAAATTCCACTACAACCTTAAATGCGTTCTTCCAGTTGTTTCTCTCCACTGCTGAGAGACTGTGTACAAGTCTGTGTCTGAAAATAAAGATACTACCCTATTTCTAATTTTAGTTCATCTAGGTTAAAGTTTTAAATGTTCAGTTCTGTTATCCCAGATCTTGTAGATTGGGAATTATTGTTAAATCCATATTTCATAGTGGACACTTTGAGATTTTGATTAACTGTTTGTTCCCTTTTCCCTTTGCTAAATAAACTGAACCACCTGAGCTTTTCATTGTGGCCAGAGTTTTCTATTAACCATTACTGTTGGCTTCTTAGAATTAATTTGAGGTCTCCCCTCTTAAAGAGCAAAAACCAGAGTTGATATAGTGGCTGTACCAAACATTTGTCAGATGTAGCATAATCTCATTTATTCCTTCTTGATATTTGTCATTTGTACATGTAAAGTATCCCTGGCCAAACTGTCATGGTAGGAATTCACATTTATATGGCTGTTAGGAATCTCCAGGGCAAGTGTATTATTCCCAGCTCAGTTTCCTGTTTTGGAGGCTGTGGGATGCACTATATGTTTTGTTTCTAGATGTATGACATTGCAGTGCTAACGTGCATTTTGGGTGCTGACTGCTTTGTTAAGCAAGTTGCTACTCTATCATGAACTTGTCTTCTCTCCTACCTACATATTTGACCAGCATTGATGTTTTGCATTGTTAATAATCAATAGATGTGTTGAATAACATAGGAACAAAGGCAGATTCTTGTAGGATTCTGTTTACCACAACTTTACATTCATTCTTTGATTTTTGATTTTTGATTTTTCAACTAATTTTTAGAGCCTGTCTGGTTAGTTGTGGGGTTTTGTTGTGATGTTTTTTGGGGCTTTTTTTCGTGATGATGGTTGTTGCTGTTGATGTGGTTTTGCTTTTTTCTTCCTCCAATCTACCATACGCTTTTAAGTGCATAAGGAAAAAAGCTGTCTCTTTGCTGTTACATTCCTGCTTGAGGACTAGAGACTTTGTGTATTTCTAGTTGTTGGAATCTCCTCCCTTCAGATATGAGTAACTCACTGATTTAATAATTACCCCTTTCCTGATCTGGAACACAACCTATCTAATGTTCATCTCTGTTTATTTTTGGGTTTTTTGGGTTTTTTTTTACAGTGAAATATGTGTTCTCGTGGTCTGTCTCTTGTGTTAGAGCAGGCAGCTGTGCACTACAGAAAGAGCTGCAAGGGCACAGTCCTGTGTGTTAGGTGTTATTTTTGTCCAGCATGTACCCTTGCAGCTTTCTGCTACCTGATAGAAGCAAATGAGCCTGGGGGCCACAGAGGTGGGCTTTGCAGGCTTGCTTGCCTGGATCCTCTGTTTCTGGAAGTTAAATGGTAAATCTGTAGTACAAAGGCCAGTTAAAAGATGGATTACAGCTGACAAGCGTAGTCAGACTGTATTGACATAAGTTTAGGTTAGAGAGAAGTAACTGCAATTATTCTGCAGTTGGAGATCTTTGTATAAAACACTGCCCTGGCTGTAGATAGTGTGTGTGTACTCGTTTTTCTGTGGGAGACAGAGGAACAATGACCTTGTCGTTAGGGTGCTCGCCAGGGGCGTGGGAGACCTGACTGCAGTGCTTGTGTTGCTATTTGAGTGCAGGCTGCAGGCAGTCCCAGTCCCAGATGCACTTATCAGCATGAGGATAACAGTGTACTCCTGTCTCACGGGAGCCTTGTGGAGAAAGGCTGCTGCAGATCTCCAGGTCCCCAGACACTGCATTTGCACAAGGTTTATAAATATTCTTGGAAGATGGATAGTACCTGCTGTTAATGCCTTATTAAACTGCTTGATTTTCTTCTAGAAAAGGGTGCTTGTTAGTATGGAAGTAGGTGCAAGAAATTGTTACTCAGCAGTTCTTTAACACTTAGGCTTTTACTGAAGTTTTGAAGGAAGTGCAAAAATGAGGTTCTGCATTTGATACAGCCCTGATTGAATGTGGTATTTATTTTGCAATGAGCGATTTCACCATTTGCACTTAAGTTTTCAGTGGTCTCGTTTCAGACAGTGCCACAGGAAGTCCCTGTTACACGTGTGACATCAGCCTTTAGGTTCGTTAGTGTCACCATCAATTAGGGCAAACTTCGAGACTTGGTGGTCATGGGATGTCATTCCTGGAATCTTCCCAGAACAGCAGGGCTTCAGGTGGGACTGCTGCACTTCATTTCTCCTCTCTTGCAGGTGTCGAGAAGGCTTTCTTGGAGACTACTGTCAGTACAGAAACCCCTGTGAGAGCAATACCTGTAAGAACGGGGGAACCTGTGAAGCTGCATCCCTGATAGGAAAACCAACCTGCAAGTGTGCTCCAGGCTTCACAGGGGAGGAATGTCAGTACTCAGAATCTCACCTCTGCTACGTGTCCCAGCCCTGCCTGAACGGAGGCACTTGTCACCCCCATGGCCAGGACACGTACGAGTGTGTCTGTCTCCCAGGTTTCACAGGTGGGTTTCTGCATCTCTGCCTCCAGACCCCCTCCTTTGGGAACAGCTTCACCCTGGAATGTTCTGGGGCAGTTGTAATATGCTTTCAAATTTTCTAGCTCCAGCACAGGAAATGAGAGGAAGTCTAAATGACTTCATGACCAAAAAAAGCAAAGGGGAATAGGGAATCAGACTCCCTACCCTTTACACGTAAGCAGAAAAATATTTGGATCTTGTGGGGTTGTCCACATGGGAAAACTGAATGCAGAAACTACTCTGGAGTGGCTGTTGCACTTTGAATTCAGAGTCTAGTTTCCAGAAAAAAAAAAAAAGGCGAATTTGGCCAGCAAAATCTTTCTATGGGAAAACAATATTTTGATGCTGGAGGGGAAGCATGGAAATTTATTCCTTTCACTGTTGAAGGGGAGGTTGAAGAAGAATGACTGTCAGTGTGTGTAGTATGACTTCAGGTCATTTTTATATGTCACAACATTCTATATCTTGCTGCAACCTGGTAAACGACTTTGTACTGTAACCACAAATTCATTTCCATTTCAGGTATAATATGGTAAAATGCAGACATCAGTTTTCTTGTAGTAATGTAAAGATTTAATTCAGTAAAAATTTTGAGGCACTGTAAAAGAGATACTGTTTTCTACAGAAATAACCTTTTGTTAATTTGCCTTGATTTCCTAAAGGAAAGGAATGCCAGTGGATTGATGCCTGCACATCTCAACCTTGTGCCAATGGAAGTACATGCACTGTGTCTGGAAATAAGTTCTCCTGCACCTGCCTGGCGGGCTACACTGGCCAGAGGTGCGAGACGGACGTGAACGAATGTGCCACGCCAGGCCTGTGCCAGCACGGTGGCACCTGCGTCAACCTGCCCGGCTCCTACCGCTGCCAGTGCGGGCTGGGCTACACGGGCCACCGCTGCGAGAGCCCCTACGTGCCCTGCTCGCCGTCCCCCTGCATGAACGGGGGCACCTGCCACCAGACCAGCGACTTCGCCTTCGAGTGCAACTGCCTGCCCGGTAAGGCTCCGAGGAGCTCGGGGCTGTGCTGGTTCCTGCACGCCTGTCTGCTCTTCCACAGAGCTTCCCTCGGGGTTTCTGTGGGGTGTGTGGGCCGTGTCAGGTGCAGGGGAGACATCTCAGCAAGGTGGGGAGCTTTGTGGGATGTTAATTTCTGAGTGCCAGGATTTCAGGACACAGAAAGGAAGGAAGGGGAAAGCGGTTACAAATTACAAATTTCTTTGGAGCCCAGTTAGAGTCAGAGAATCAAACAGGTAAAGACTATGAGGTAGATTCAAGGAGATTAGGGTGGTATCTCATAACTCCCATTTGGAATGTGAAATTCCACAAACGTAAGCTTCTACAAGTATATTGTTTTGTGTCAGTAAAGGTCTCGGTGAACTTCGGTGTGTGAAGATTGCACATGTGTCTTCTTCCTTCTCCATCTGGAGCCCTAAGACACACTAAGTTCTGTTCTCTTATTTTTTTCTTTCTCCGGTTCCTCCAAATCTAACAAGATACCAGTTCCAACTCACCACACCCTTTTTGTCTCCAGATGAATTTTGATTGCTTGTTTTCTGATGCTGTTAGCTGCCCTGAGTTCATACACTGTAGGGGTGACATGCTAGCTCAGGATCGGGGGCTGCAATGGTTTTGTGTCACCTCTACAAGTGGCCATGTGCCACCTGGTTGGGATGCTGATCTCATCCTGTCCTCTTCGCTGTCCACTTGTCAGCCTTGACCACATGGCCCTACTAGTTGTCTTTGCATATCCAGGGTATTTTTAGGCTGATATTTTTTTTACTGAGTAATTCAACTCCATGGGAAACTGACTGTTTGGAAATGCTTTTGACTAGACTTCCTACTTGAGTGTATTGCAGTTTGGCACACGCAGACTCAGTGTGTGGTAATCTAGAACAGTAAACTCTCTTCCCTTAATCATGTCTCTATTGTTATTTATGTGAAAGATCCAGCTACCCTATACTGTTTGGGATGAATATAGAGTGGCTGTGTTCTCATGAGGATCATCTGGATTCACATGTCTTTGTGGAAAGGGCATTTAGGACTTGTGAAAACTGTTCTCTTTTTGGAAGCCCTTGTCTTGAGGTGTTGGCTTAAATGACCTTAAACATACATTGCCAACCTTAGTGTCTGCACAATGACTTTTTGGGTTGTCTGAGCAAGCATGTGACTTTGAAGAATTTAGTAAAGTCAGTCTAAAAGTAGAAAGATGGATCATTATTTTTGAAAGTGATTATTCTCATTATGCTTGGAGGGAGAGTGCTTTGAAAGAGTCTTTGAAAATGCAGTATCTTAACTAGCCATTGCCCTGGAGGAATTTATTGTTTTTTTGCTTTGCATCTTTTTAAAATGAAATTATAAACCAAGTATCTCCGGATTAACAGTCTTGTCCAGAAATTCAGAATTTCATCTTGTACAGAAATTCAGAATTTCATTTAAAGGCAGATCTGTTTATCCAGTTCAAGGACTTAAGGGCCTCATGCAGGTGCAGTATGGTGGGAGGAAAAAGAGAGATGAAGTTGGAAGGACTTGATCTTGTCAAGCTGATGATTTTGCTTTAGAAATTCTCTTATAGGGGCACGAGACTGAGTAGGAGCAGATTTTCCCTTAGACAAGTGTGTGGGCTGGCTGAAATATGGTCAGGAAATGGAAATGAGATTACTATAGTAACAGTTACACACCTACACTCCTCACACGTTTTGGATTATTAGCTGTCTTTTTTGACTTGTTAAACAGTGTGTATTGTGGGGGTGAGTCAATGTGGCTCTGAGAGCCTTTACTTTTCTATTTCCTGTATTTGTTTAAGTTCGCCATGCTGTTTTTCTAGCTTGATTTTTTTTTTTAAACCAGTCATTTGAAAAACATCAAAAAAGGGAGCTGGTGGAGAGGCCCAAATGCTTATATTAAACTCTCTGATAAAGGCAGGGCATCCAGCCATTTCTTTCCCCCTTTAGTGCAGCGCATGCAGAGCAGAATTTCTGAAGTGTTGGAAAAGGTTCTGTCTGGGAAGGAAAGGTCAACAGAAAGAGAAGAGAAATGGTGGCCTGTCACGCCTGGGGAGGATGTGAACAAGGCCTGCTCCTCTAGAAGACAGTGCCAAGATTATGGACGAGAAATTCCACTTGAGACTCCCTCTCTGAATTGGAGCAGTGCCGATGATACTGTGACTATAAATGGAATTGCTCTGGCGCTTCTGGACTGCCTTAAGATGCTGCCATCACTGAGTGTTCTGGCACAGAGGCAGGAGGCAGTTACATCTCAAACTGCTGGAGTGGTTTTTGATAGGATTTTGCATCTCGTGACCTGTAAAAGTACTTTGAAGAAACTGTGCCCAAGCAACAGTTTAGGCATAATTAGGCTATTACTGCACTGGCCTTGAAATGGGCTCTTGTTTCCTGTAGATGTTTCCTTCTTAGCTTTTCAGTGAGTTTAATCTATTTGTAAATACAGATAGGTGAGAATGAGAGCTTGAAAAAGTAGGAAAAACCTAGAACCTGGAGCTGTGTGTCACAGCAGCTTTTTCTACTGTCACACAAGTACTGTTTATGTACAGTGTAGTCCAGCTGCTATTTAAAATTCCCAGGTTCCCATGTCACTTGTGGATGTACACAAACAAATCCTGCATTAGGTAATCCATGAAGTCATGTGTGTTAAGTCAGCATTTGGTGGCAAGCATCAAGTGAAGTTACATATATACACTACTGGTATTGCATCTGTCTGGAAGGTAACCTCATTTTTTATCCGTTTGGCTTAATAATTTTTCCTCTGGGCTTCGTTGGTTTAGGTAGGAACAAGATTGTAGGCAACTAAGCATGTTAGGTCAGTCATAACAGTGTAGTAGTGAAAAAAAAATTCCTTGTAGGAGGTGTAACCTGAAGCATTAGCAACTCCTTTGAATATAAGAATGAGCTAGTAGTTATAAATATTTGACAAAAAAGGACTTCATTTGGCAACTAACCTTTAATGGAATGTTAAACAAGTCAATAGAGGAAGTTCTTAGCTGGGAAAGTGATTATTCATTGTTATCCATCAAAATAATTACCCATTAACTAAGATAAGGACCCTAGGGAATTCCAAGGGCTTGTTCAGGAAGCGATCTGTCAGGCTGGAGCAGCTGTTTGTGAGAGCTGCAGCACTTCCTGGGAAGAGGAAGTAACCTCGCTGGGTTCCTGGCCGAGTGTCACACTGTGCCACCTCTGGAGACTGGCACACACGGAACTCCCCGTGCTGGGCAGCTGGGCTTTGGGGATCAGCACCTTCCCCTGAGCGCTGAGCTCCTCCTCGGCTGCAGCCCTGGGGTGCCAGCTGAGCTGGGTGCCCCTCTGCTCCAGATGAGCAGCCCAGATGCTACCTGGAGTTGTCCAGCTTAGTTGTAGCTCTCTGCATCCCTGATTTCCTGTCAGCAGGCCCTAAGTCTTGGAATAACATGACATTTTTCAGACATAATTTCCTGTCCCCAGTATTAACTGGCCCCAAAACCAGCCTAGAAAGTCTGAGGTGTAATTTATAGGTTGAAATAAGGCAAAAGGACTAAGAATTGGATCAGATGCTCTGCAACAGGGTGGAGATTTCAGATGACATAGGAATAAAGTTATCTGCTTGTGTCAGTCTGTGTACTAGGGGAAGAACAACATGCTGTTAGCAGTGGGAATGCTTTTCCCCCTGAGGTTCTCATTCCTTAGTTTGATGTGCTTTGAGATATGGAGCAAAAGTCAGGACATGGATTGCAAACTGCTCTCATGCAGGGAGAAAACACAGGACAACATGTGGGTCCCAGCACAGGGGGGAGCAGGAAACAGAGTCAGGTGTCCAAATACATTAAAACAGTGAACTCTGTGGCTTTCTGGAAGAGAGTCAGGTTATATAACTGCAGAATTAGATCCTGGGATCCAACTAGAGAAAAGCTCACATATCTCAGAGCAGCTTTTTGGTAGTATAACTCATTAAAATGCGAAAATATACAGCGGCTTGGTGAGATTTTAGTAGTGGGGTGACTTCCATGCTTTATTCTGCAAATAACTGAGCCTTTTAAAATTTGTGTGAAGTACAGTGAGAGAGTTTAAATGCCTGCTGTCAGAAATTTGCTTACTAGAAAGTGGGGCTGGTCTTCATATTAGACAAACCGAAGAAATAAGAACTTAAACCTTTTGTCTTTGTGGTTGTGGGTGTATTTCCATGCTGATCACGTGCTGGCATGAGTGCAATATGTGGTCAGTGGGATGATTCCTCCCAAGTTGAAACACAAGCTGATAGGACACCCCTGTGTTTTACAGCTGAGCCTTTGCTAAAGCTTGGTAGCTTTATACACTTTTAAACATGGGGATCTAAAGCTGATTGTTTAATTGTTTTCCCTGGTGGTTGTTCCTCAGCAGCTTTTGCCAGGAATGTGCTGCTGTAATGATTTGGACTCTGGGAAAGCATGTTATGTTTCATCTTTGTTTTAAGCTTCCCTACTCAATTCACAGAATTTCTGGGATCTTGGGTGGAGGTTGGAAGGGCTTTGAAGGGATGGAGTAATATTGATGGTCTTGTAGTTTTTGGGGTTTTTTTGTTTTGTTTTGTTTGCTTGGTTGTTTTGTAATGTTGAGTCTGTCGTTCCTTGCTGATGCTAATGCACTTGTGACAGCTTGGAACTTCCCAGCTCTTCTGTAGAGCTGGAGAAGTTCAAGAGATGGAAATGCACATGAATCACCTCCAGTCTCTTGAGAGCAGCAGTAGTCTGGAGAAGCTGGCTCAGAGCTTTATAGTCTCCATCTCATCTGCCACACAGCACGATCTGTGTTGGACCAGATGCTACTGAGAGGGTCTGTGTGACTTGACACAGATGTTATGGAAGCGTCTGGAGCAGGGCATCAAAAGTAGAGGGGTTGAAGCATGATTTTGGATGAGAGAACTGTGTCATGTTAATATTGCATTCCAAAGCAGTGAAGAGGCAGAGCTGGTGTTTTAAATTAACATGTGTGCTCTGGAATCATTTACTTCATCCACATTAGCATGCATTCCACTTGTGCTTTGATAAATAGCTCTCTCATCCAGCAGAGATGGCAGGTTTATTTAATGAAGCATGAAATAAATCAGCAGGGGAAATCAATGGGAAGACACATCACTGACAGCTCCCTTCCCTAATGTCCCCACTTCTCCTTTTTTCAAAAGGAGAGGAGCTCTAGCAAGACTATTTTGTCAGTGTGTTCATTAGGAGCCTGGATTTTCACTGGGGAAGGGTATCTGATTTCTTCTGCTTTTCAGGCAGGGCTTAGTAAGTAAGCATCACTTGGGTGGTGTCTGATTTGTTGCTTGACTGACTTGTCAGTCACTGAAGAGAGCCAGATCAGGACTTTACAAACTCCTTTTCAAAGGAAGGACTTTTCTTTGAGGTATCCAAGGCAGACTGTGCTGAGGTATCCATGAAATGAATGCCAGCACATTTTTTGCCATGGGAAAAACTTGTCCTGGCTGATGCTTGGTGGGCAGTGTAAAGTTATCTCATGGTAATCGAAATGTCTTGGTCTTCACTTTGTTTGCTTTGAATGGCAGTGCTCCTCAGTCACTTAAAGAGAAACTCCTCAAGTCCTTGGGGTTGTGAAAGCACAGTTGGCCATCTACCCATGGTGGAAGTGTTTTAACCGTGTCACCTGACCCGCATGCTATTAGCAGAGGCATTCAACAAAGTCGTGCTAGGTGGGGATTCATCAGGATTAGGTGAACAGAGCAAATGTTTAAGAAAAAGAAAAGGAGGGGAAGCTGCGTGAGGGGTGAATTCTCTTCAAAAGAGATTGGAAGCCCTTTTCAGCCTGCTGTTGTTTCTGCTTTGTCCAGGTTTCGAGGGGAGCGTCTGCGGACACAACGTGGACGACTGCCCGAACCACAAGTGCCTGAACGGGGGTGTTTGCGTGGACGGGGTGAACACCTACAACTGCCGCTGCCCGCCCCAGTGGACAGGTACGTCCTGGGGGACCAGCCAGGGGTGGTGGCCCTGACCCCCTGCCCGCAGGCAGGGGCAGGTGCCAGTGCAACCCTTAAAAGAAAAGCTGTCGGCATCGGAACCACCACAGCAAGAGATAATTTCCCCACGAGTTGCACTTCTCGTGTGGATTTACTTTGCAAATGCTTTTTCCAAAAGCACAAAATGTGACTTTGCTGTTACAGCTGTGGGCATTTGCTGATACATGGAGGGGTATTTCTAAGTTGGGATGATGATCATGTTGATTATAGTAATGCTGCTGAGAAACAGGGCAAATCTGAAAGGTAGGGGAAAAAGGAGGGAAGAGTAATGTATATATGGGAAGTTTATGGTTTTGGTACTGTTATTTTCCTGCTTGAGTTATTTTTATCTAGAGTTCTCTGACTAGCAAAGCTACTTTTGCTTCATAAATGAGTCTGACTTTACTCAGAGTCTGAAGGGGAAAAAAGTGTGAATTTCAAGAAAGTGTTATGCACAATATAAGGAAGCAGCTTACAGGAAATTCAGTGTCGTATTTAGTTGCAAAATGTCTCCATACCTCAAAAATAAACAAACACTTCTGGTTATGGGCTGAGTTTTTTTGAGTCATACTAGTCTTTCTTAGCTGACGCATTTTTTCAGCTGAGTATGTTTTTACCCTTATTAGAAAATCATAGGAAAAGAAAACAACCTAAAACCAGTTTTTAAAATGCTTTTTGCCTCAGAGAACATTAATTTTGGTTGTAAAAAGTTTGTCATTAAATGCAAAGGAGGCTGCCAGTTAAGAACCCCCATTAACTGAAAAGAATTATGTATTATTAAATGAAGTGAAAACCACATAAGAGTGAAGTGCACCACATGGCTCTTTGAAACTATGTGCAAATAGGAGAAAATGAGTCCCTCCCTCAATGAGCAAGTGTCCTTGCTTCTGTACTACTTCTCCATGTCCTGAAAGCCTGCAGAAAGTGAAACCTGTAAAGGAAAATATGAGAGCTTGGGTGTGGAGACAACAAACCCTTAGTGACCCCTGTAGCCTTGCTCCATCCCACAGAAATTATAACTCTTGTTATGATTTCTGGCGCCTGTCAGTAGCAAATTAACCTGTCTTGCTTCCAAGCACAGAGGGTATAATGATCATGAGTATACAATCTCCAAGGGATTATGTAGCATCATAAATTTAGCTTGGCTCACAGGATTTAGGTGGATGTCTGTTGTCAGCTAGGGATGACTTCTGCAACTCCCCTGGAAGAGACTTTGGTCACTCTACCACAAGCCATGGGATGTGATTCTGTTAGGTTTTGTGGTAGACTGTTTCCCCAATCAACTCTTTGCAATGCAGTTGTGGTGGTTCCCTTTCTGAACCTCTTATGGGCTCTGAGTAGCATTGGGAAAAGTGGTGAGCAGTGTTGTGGCCTTTCTTGTGCCATCTTTCTCCTGTGTGGATGGCACTTTCAGAAAACCTTGTGTGTGTGAAGGATGCTTCCTTCCTGGGAAACCCCGGAAAGAGAGAATGCATTTGGCTCCCGTGCCTCTAGCACAGTGTAATGGAATGGCTTTCTGAGAATTCCCTTGGTGATGGTGCAGCTGAAGCTATCCATGCAGCAGTGGATTTAGGTGATGGCTTCTCAAGGCCGTTGTCTTTCTAGGATTAGGTCAGTGTGGAAATAAAAATGATCTCATTATTTAGGAAGCAGCAGCTTGGCAGTTTGGACAATGAAGGTTAGAACCTTTATGGAACTCAACTGTCCTGTCTGAAATGTGCAGTTCAAGTTTCTATGACTCCTCTCTGTCATCTCAGTAGCAATTTTTGTGAAAGAAGCTTTTTTTTTTTTCTTGAATGGATTACAATCCCTTCCCTGCATCTTCAATTAGAGACCAAGAGGGTGAGGAAAGCACTAAAACACTACACATCCAGTGTGGAGACATGAGAGGTGACACTGAGGCAGGACTCAAACCAGGGGGGGATGGATAGAGGATTTCTGCAATAGTTTGGAGAGAAAGATGATATTTTTTCAAGGTTAAACTGCAGTTGGTGCTGACAGAAGTAAACAATAAAACATCAGTTATTTAGCAGTAAGGAAATTAATGAGTGCAGGTCCATCCTTTACACACAGGGGCTTGTAACATTCTAAATCATCTCTAAGGTAAGTAAAGAGGGGACAGCTGAGCAGGCAGCTCTTTTGGAATCTGTCCTGATAAATGTTATAGCTCAACAGGGCTAAACTGTGAGAATAAACACTTCAGGAAAACAAAAGCTTCCAATGAGATCATGAGGTTAGAGGGCATCATGTACTGCTTAAAAAAACCAAAAGCCCAAATACCCATACCTGTAAGGAAACATCAACCAAACATGAAAGGATGTTAAGTTTTCTAAGAATACCTGACACTGCTGTCTTTGTAACAGTCTCTGCTTTCAAAAACTCGTCAACTATTCTTGGGGAAGATTGGGTTTGTCTGCAGTTTTAGTCTTTATTTAATCTTTGTTCTGTGGGTAATGCTCACTAGTTTTTGTTAGTATGGTTTGTGCTTCATGGCACAGAGAAAGCAGACCCATTCCTTGCTAGAAAAATTAAGATGTTGTACTGCACCTGATCAAGATAAGTTTTGTGTAAAGTAATATTGAAGCAACCTTTACTGAAACAGAATTTGTCCCAGTTCCTTTTGGTAGCCATCTGCCTCTTGTAATTCCCTGACAGGTGGTAGGCTGGACTACACTTTAAAAAAAAAATACTCTTTTTGCTGCTTGCTCCTACCTTTTGTGATGCTGTTTGCCTTCAGTCTTATTTCCTGCTCCTCAAACAGAGCTCACTGCTCCTTTACTGTTGAAGTGCCTGCCTTCTCATTCTCATTTTGCTGTTTTTTCCAGAAAGATAAAATCTTGCCTTTCAAAAACAATGATGTGAAATTCCTGCTGTCACCAGTGTTTTTGTCACCTTCAAAGTTCTTGTATTTCATATGTTTACAGTGATTATCAATCTCATAAATTTGTGACTGGCAAGGCAGTCTCGGGTGTGTTGGGGTGAAACTGCCCCAGATCTTTCCTGTTGATGAATGTTAACTGATTGTTGGTTTGTTTGAAGATGACTTTATCTTGTCCCAGGATACTGCCTTTGTTAGAAGCAGTGTTTGTTAGGTCTTTTCAAAGCACAGTGGTGCAGATGTGTAACAAAGCTCCACCTTTCCTTGGAAACAGTCCTGGGTGCTTTTGTGAAAATGTGAAGTCTGTTCCTCTGTGCATGACGTGACAGAGAATTTGGTGTAAGTGTGGTTTGAGTCAAAGTTAGCCAAAAATCTTGGCTAATATCAGGATAAAGTGCCACGTGAGGACTGTTAATGCTGCTGTTCTTCAGCCTCATTGTGGAGGAGAAAAGTCATTACCTTCTCTCCCTGCCCACAGACACTCTTCCTTTTCTCTTGAGCTGGCTCTGGGATTTGTTGGACTGTGCCACTTTAACTCACTAATCTAATCTAGTAAAAAATCCTGTCCAGCTGCCTTTTTTTTTCCCATTTCTTGCCTTTTTTTTGTTTTCCTCGAGGAATGAAAAGTCACAGAGCAGTCTCACGATGACTGGAGGCAGAGGGAGGAGATGGCAGTCCAGGGCTGAAAGTCATATGGAAGATTAGGGTGTCCTTCCACACACATGGGGAAACATCTGAGAATTTAAAGGCTACTCAGTCATTCTAGCTACAATTAATCTGAAGAAACAAAGCTTGGTTTAAAATGCACCTGTTGATTCTGTTGACCTAACCTGTGCAGCTTTGAGTCTAGAAAGATGTCTTGGGTGCCTAAGTGATTACCAATACTAAATGCTGTAAATGCTTAGGTTTTTCTTGCATGTCTGTGAAAGACTCCTGCTCCCCTGGAAAGTCTGCAGTGTTTTAGAGGCTCACCATGAATTTGTTTTTGGCCCAAATCATGTTTCAGGAGCAGTGCACAGCCCAGATAAAAATTTGTGCCCTCCATGGAGTTAAGTCTTTTGCACAGTTTGCTGCATCAGAAGCTGTGGGATGAATCTCTGGGTTTGGGGGACCCTGTGCCACTCTCGAGTGGGTTCTGGAAGATCTGCATTATCACACTTCAGTTGCAGGCTTGGTCTGCTCGCTCCCTTTCATTATTTCTACCCCTGTGGCTGGGAAGGCGAGACTCCCATGGCAGTTATATTTATTTAGGCTTTGTTTTCCCCTGAAAAGAGGGCTCCAGTGAACTGTATATTTTAAAATCTAGGTGACCTTTGTCTCTAAGGGAAGCACAGTGTGCTAACAGCTGACTCCACCAAAGAACTCCAGCACTGGGAGCTAGCTTAAGCAGCGAATGTTTGTCTCGAGCAGAAAAGCTCTTCAGGCAGCAGGGCTGTGCTTTTTAATTAAAATAGCTGTTAGCTTGGTCATATGCTCTTGAACACTAGCACAAGGGTTACTTTTTCTGCAGAGCTTTAGGCAGGAATTTTCAAAGTGGGGCATTAAGGGTTCAATTCCTATTTAATTAGAGTAATATTTGCTCCCTGCCTTGGTTTTCTTTGAAAGTCCCAGTCTTAAACTCTGGGCAGATGTGACTTTTCTAAGAAGGAGGATAAACATCAAAAGGCTAATATGTAACATTTTAATGTAAGATCATGTGCTCCAGCATTTTGTATCTTAAAACTTCCTTTGCCAAATATCAATTTCCTCAGGTTTTGTGTCACCACAGTACACAGTGACAAGTCATGTTAGTTTAGTGTTCCAAAAAATGCTGCCTTCTGGGAATACTTAGAGGGTCAAAATGTAGAGCAATTAACTCTGACAATAGGTGACAGGGATGATAAATATTGAACATGCCAGTCTCCTAAATAATTAAATATACATCCTTGCTATTTTACGGAGAGTGTTGATGATTATGTGACAGAGAGC
The DNA here is from genome assembly GCF_050655825.1 of Lonchura striata. Classification (NCBI taxonomy): domain Eukaryota; kingdom Metazoa; phylum Chordata; class Aves; order Passeriformes; family Estrildidae; genus Lonchura; species Lonchura striata. The sequence continues at coordinate 31,661,410 of NC_140710.1, read as the reverse complement.
CTTGTCAGGGCTGTTCTCTTTCCCCTCCTGGTGATCGTAGGTGACACCCCAAGACCTTTGTGTGAGCTCAGGGAGGCTGGGTCAGGCTCCCATGAGAAGTGCAGTCATCTTCCCCAGCAGTGCAGCAATGATTGGCTTCCTGGTGCTTTTCCAGGCTTTATTGAAAAGCAGAGTGGCCTCTTTGGTACTGGCTGGGATCTGTCCATGCCAAGCTTGATCAGTTGGCTGGTGTCACTGCAGTGGTGTCTCCAAGAGACAGCTCTGACAGAGGCCAAGAGGGATCATGATTTGTTTTCTTCCGTCATGTTTGAACTGGCAGATGCAAAGGGAGCAGGGAGCACGTGGCAGCCTCCAGAGCTGGCAGCTCCAAGTTGGAGTGTACAAATGATTCAAAGTGCTGGACACAAACAGACTTTATCCTGTATGTTGTTTGTTTCTCTTGTGGCCCTTGATCACGGTGTCGTGCAGAGGGGATGGATTCCAGAGGCATTAAAAGTTACACCCTTAGTCCTTTATCCGGCATGGATTCTGGAACACCTACTACAACCTCCTGTTTGCTTGGTGCTGCTTTTTATTTCCAGGCCTTGGGTGGGAGGCAGCAGTAATAAAACACCTGAGGTGTTAACAGCTGAGCTGATGTGATGACAGAATGGCAGCATCCAACGCTGCCGCCTCTTCCCTTACGCCGCTGGTGGCTTTCCAGCTCGGGAAATGCTCTTAGCAGTCAGATGTGCCAAATGATCTCTTATGGAGATGTCCCTGGGTTTCCAGTACCTCTTTATGTGCTTGGCACTACAACAAGATGGGTCAGACCCCTCTGGTGAGGCTGGGTTGGTGAGGCTGGATGTCTGCTGTGAGACCAGACTAATAGGTAACAGTTGTTACATCTCCAGCTGATTTGTTTCTGGCAGGTTCTGTCCCTTCCCTTGTACTTAAAATGAGGTGATTTGTCTTTGGGTAATTACTGAAGATGCGTTGCTGAGATAGCTTGAGAATATGGAGCTTTCACTGTAAATTTTGGCTCCAGCTGTTGAATTTTTTTGCCTTACAGATCTTTTCACTTGTTTGGTATTTCTCTGATTCACTTGATTTTCCAGAGTAGGTAAAGAGAAGGACAGAGCAGAGAGTGGCTTGGTGATATGTATTTCCTGTGGCTTACTTCTCTTTCTGTCATGGTTTGACACTGGCACAATGCCAGTGCCCCCATGAAAATGTGATCCCTACCTTGAATGCTGTGAAGTGGAATCTAGAATAGAGCAAAGCAGGCCCAAGCTTAATAACAGGAAAAAAACTTTATTAAACTACCACTACAAAAGAAAAGAGAAAACTAAAGAAGGGAAAAAAAACCACACAAAGATCCAAATGAAAACCTTGCAAAACATTCCTCCCCCCCACCACCCAACTCCAACAAACCACTGTGAGACACAATCTGGACCCCAATCAGGTTTCCACCCCCCAAACAATCAATACTCAGTCCATCGAGGGAACAGAGTCTCTCCTGTGCCACAGACCCCCCAAGAAAACACAGCTTCACATCCTGTGTTTCCATGTCACACATGGCACCGCCCGGAGAAAAAGTTTGCCATGGTGACCCTTCTCCTTTCCATGCACAGTGCTCTCACCACCAATGCATGGATGGACAGACTGCCTTTAGGATTTTCCCTTTCAAGGATGCCCTGCCAAGAGGGGAGAAAACAACAGTTCAGTTTTTCATTGTTTGGGACCACAGTCCCCCCCCATTTTCCCCTGGGGCCGAGGGCTCAAGAACAGAGATCTTCTTCTCTTCTCTTTCCTTTCCAGGGCAAGGGGGGCGCCACCACAAACCCCCCAACCTTTTCTCTGTTCACTCCACTTTTGTCTTTTTTCCCAGCTGAAGCAGGTCTCTTGACTCACTGGCATCCTCCCAAAACACAGTCCCTCTTGATGGAGAAGATTTGGTTCAGGTTGTGGCTAACACGGAAAAGTCCAGCCAAAAGCCACTCCTTGTCCCCCTCCCATCCAGAATTCCTCCTTCCAACATCCCAGGGTCCAAGGTGTCCCTCTTCCTCTCTTTCAAACCGAGGAGGGGGAAGGAAAATTCACAAAGCTTTCATTTCTCAAGGAAGGGTTAAAAGTCCGAACTCCCAGGATGGCTCGATGCCCGGACATCCAGCAACTCCCACACAACTGGGCACCTTGCAGCAGCTCCCCCCGCTCCTCCTTCCTTGCGGCTTTCTCTCTCCCTCTTGGGAGAGGAACTCTGGGGGGGCGAAATGGAGACATCCCAGATTTCTTCCACCCTTCCATCTGCAGGGGCCAGCCCGATTTCAGTCCTTTCACCACCCTTGGGGCTTTCGGCCTACCTTTCTCAGGCCATGGGCTTCTCCTCCCCCACCCAGCTCGTGGCTGGGCAGGGGAGGTTTGCACTGCACGCTGACCGGAACCAAAAAGAGCGAGTTCCCCTTGGAATTCTGCTTTCAACCCCTCTGTGTTCTCAGAGGCGTGTCTACTTTCAATTGGTCAATATCTAAATTGACCTCTTCCTTCCGGGAAAAATTATCTTTCCGTGTCAAACCACGACACTGTCCTGCTGCTGTCCCCAGTCATTTCACCTGCCACCACCATATTCAACCAGCCCATCATTATTGCATCACTTTTAATTAATTTTTAATGAATTGTGTTCTGATCATTTGTATTACTGCCTCTGAAGAGCTTGGTCAGGACTGCTGCCTGTACTCAATAGTCTGTGGGGAGTGATTTAGGGCAGTATTTAATGGATCAGGCCGTGCATAAGTCTCTTAAAGCCCAGAGTTTTGTATTTGGGGCTTGTAAAATCCCTTGTAAAAGCCCATTAGTTCCACTGCATGCTTCCCAGTGCGGTTATGAAATTAAACTCTTTTCTCTACCATATTAGCCTAAAATAAACACAGATACTCACTCTGCTCATTACAATTATAGATTTGTCTTCAAATGTTCAAATTCTGTATTAAGCTATTAAATTTTATGATTTCTTTGATGGTATTTGACATCTATTTGAGATCTAATAAAAGCAAAACCAAAACTCTAGCACCTGAGGTTTGGGAATGGCAGCGGCTGCTGCTCTGGAAGAAAGATGTTGTGAGATCCTGGGAAAGGAGCATATATTTGAGAGCTGTGATGCTTGTTGTTTAGAAAACTCCTGCAAGGGGAAATTAGTTGGCTTCAGTCCTTTTTTGCTGGGGGAACTACTGTAAAACTTAAGCAGGGAAGACCTTTACTAAACACACCACTCTGGCAGGTGCAAACAGTGCAGTCCATGGAATTTGGTGTGCCCCTGAAGCCATCCTTGGTGATGAGAGTATCAGTCTCATTTGCTGGATTGCCTGCAGGGAGCTGTGGAGGTGGCTTTATTGAAGGGTCTAGAATTTGCATGTGGTCTGGGCATTACACTTGAGATCCCTTTTGGTATTGCAGGTTTATTGCTCGGGACATTTTGGTCTGGATAGACTCGCTCCTTCAGAGAAGTTTGCAGTTGTTTGCTTTGAGATACCTAATGCCAATAAAGCAAATTACATGAAAAATCAAATATTTTCTTTTGTAGACTTTGCCTTGTGCTGTATCTTCTCTGCAATAACTGATGTATTATATTCTTTATTAGCTCTCTTTCTCCCTTTGTGAGTAGCATTTCCTTTGTAAGTCTCCTAGGAAGTTCTTCTCTCCAGTAGTCTGTCAGGCTATGAACTCTACCTCTTTTTTATTCAGAGATGGTGGCTTCAGTACTGCAAAATGTATTTCTGACAGAGGCTGTGCCATCACCATTGCACAACGAGTGTTTGCATTAGCTATTGTTCCTTGCAGTCAAATGTCTGCTCAGAGGTGTTTATTTTGCTGATTAAAGCTGTGATTGAGCAGAGGTCCCTGCTGAGCTCTTTTAGGGAAGCTGGTGTTTCCTCAAGGAGTGCCTAACCCAAACCTTCTGCAGCAAGTCTGTTTGCCTTTGTGTTTTGCTTGGCATTTGTGCCTCGAGCCTCGCCTGCTGTTGCACTGCCCAGCAGCTTCACTTGGTTGAATCTGTCTGCAATCCCTGGCTTCCTCTTGGAAAATATAAATGTTATTTTGTTAAAGCACCACTGCCTACTGTTTCATCACCTTCTAGGTCATTAATTAGATACTCCAGTGCCTCTATGTGTTAAATGTTGCTGAATATATTTCAAGGAGTATGAATAGTTCTGTGGGTTAAAGATTGAATGGAATGATTTCATGAATACACATTTCAAAAACATGAGAGCTAAAGTATTTTTCATAGATACTGTTTTCCTGGAAAGCTCAATGGTTCCATGCAGTTTTTCCCTTTCTGTTTGCCGAGGATGCTCACCCCGGAGCATGAGGAAACTGAGCTTTGGGCTGCTGGATGCATGTTGGGTTATGCTGTCAATGCAGACATTTTTCTTGCATTGCAAGAACTGGACAGAGGAGTGTCCTTCTCCAGCCAGCTGTGGCCTGCCAGCTGGCATCCTGAATATACACATGTGAGGTTAGAGGGGAGGAGAAACTTCATGGTCCTTTGGAGCGTGGCACTGATGACCTTCTGCCACTATTAGATTTGGTCATTTATACCAATACTGTTCCTTATCTCTTAGCCCCTTCTTGAGTCTTGATAAGATGCTGTTCACCTTCTCACTTAGTAGTCCTTTGAAACTTGGATTAAAAATGCAAACAGTTCTAATGAGCTATGCTTTTTTGAGCTACCCTGGTTGTATTCAAAACCCATACAGCAATCCTTGGAATACTTTGTGAATTAAACTACTCTTTCAAAGAGTTTTTGTCTAGATCTGGTTTATAGTTCCCAGGTAGACCTTTCAGGAGGGCTAATGACCTCTTCCCTGTCTGCTGTGTCTAAGGTAAGTGACAAACTTCTTGAGCTACTGAGTGGATGATGGCATAAAAGCTTCTTGACACCTGATGCTCCCCTTCCAGTGAGTCTCTGAAGACCCTGAGCACAGTGTGTGATTCTCACCAAGTTACCTTTCCAGTATCACTAAACTTGTAAGATATTCTGACTTCCAGTTCAGTCTGAGCCCAGTACTGGGGTGGTTGTGATTTTGAGAGAAATGGAATATTATCATCTCCTCCCAGCTCAGTTTTCAAGGAACTGACTTTTCTTTTTCAAGGCACAGGAAAATATTTGCACCCTTTGCCCTACAAAATGTTTTTAGTGATTAAAATGTATTAGATCTGCTGTCAGGAGCTTTAGCCTCTGATACTCCAGCTGTGCATTAGCAGACTTTCCTGCTGTTAAGAGGCCAAGAAAATGTTCTCCTTTTTGGAAAGTCTGTTCTGCCAGAGATGAAGTCCTCTGCTGGAACTGTCTGAAGGTCCTGCATTCAGCTGCAGGATCAATGCAGCTGGAATTGAGGTTAATGCAAGCCCTCTAAGGTTTGGTAGGATCAGCTTTTTGGTGACGTCTGGTGCTGCTTTCCAGGGTGACTGTTTCAGTGACTGCTTTGTTCAAGCTAATGCTCCTCACTTTTGGTGTAGCATTGTTCTGATTTTGTGTGCCTCTTTACTTGTATAAATCAGGTTTTATTTCCTTTCTAACATAAAGAAGGAGAAGGGCTGGCTGTTTCTCATCAATGAGATCTGGTACAACTACTCGAGGGAGGCCTTGAACCCTGGGTGTGGCAAAGGACAGGCTCCTGGAGTTCCTTGCAGTTCCTGAGGCTCTCAAAGTGGGAGCAATCAAAGCAGCAAACATGTCTGACTTACTCCATATGGCTCTTCTGAGGGGAAATATGCAGGAAGTAACTTAGTTTCATAGTGGGCAAAAAGTGCTAAGAGTTGAATGCTGTTCCCTTTTTCTACTTCTAGTTTTCAATTTTGAAATACCACATGGACTAGCTGTTTACTTTGTACAAGGTCACTTAGGGCCTGAGTTGGCATTTTACTGATTTCCCAGGGTCTGCAAATATCAAGGTCAGGCTAGGCTTTCATTACCTTCTTGGAGTAAGCTGTGTTTCCTTTCTTGTTGTCTTTTGTGTGTATGTTTCCACATTTCCATCAAAATATTGTGCTGTGTATTCCCATTTCACTAGTTCAGCCTATGTTTACTATGTGTCTTTTAGAAATGTAATTGAAACTAGTGAGAGCACAAGGAAAGAAATACCTACACGGAGGTTCAGCTAGATGAATTAACATTCAGTAGCTGTAGGATTCAGAAGTGACTTGGGTTATGGACATGTGTATTACACTGTGCAGTTTGTACAATCCATAATGGACTTTGCCCTTGGAAGTTGAATTTCTGTTCTGTGAATCACTTGATTCTTCCTAAAACTCTTAACAAGCAGTAAACAAGCTTGCCAAGTACATGGCTAGAAATAAATGTATTTCTTTTGTTACAGTTAAGTCAAAGCAGCATCCCATAAGCAAATTGTTTCAGAGAACACATCTCATTTGATTTTAAATCTAACTAACCTGGCAGAGAGAAGTCTTCAGTTAGGAACAAGGTCTTTTCATTAAAATACTCAACAGTAAAATACAATAGTTATTTTCTCAGTTATACCTCTTAGTATATTGAATTGGATTTCCTTTTTTTAAAAACAAACTACATTAAGCTGGAGCTCTGATTCATATTCATAATTAAACAGAAATACAATTGTATTGCAAAAGTGGAATTAGAAATTGGAGAAGCCAAGTGAAAACCAGATTCAAGGAGCTCAAATGTGGTATGTCTTCAAAATACAGTTCAAGTGCTTGAAGAAGTTTAAGCTCTTTATTCTTCTTGTCTTATGGAGGCATTGATAGACCTTTTAAAAGTTTGGTTTAGTTTAGGGCTGCAGAAAAATGGAATAGCTGAGGACATAGGGTTGTTGCAAGGACATAAATGATGACACTTGGTACTGTCCTTTCTAGAAATGGAGAGTGAGTACTAGGAAAAAATACTAAAAAAAGCCTAAGTGTTGATATTGCCAGTGACACTTGAAATGGGAAGTCAGAACCAAGCCCTGATTGTTTATATGGGCGATTAGTTAGCCCATCTTTGCTAAAAAAAAATCGCAACAATAAAAAATATCCCCCAAAAGCAAAAAAAGGTGCAAATTAAAAGCATGTACTCACATGCTCAATCAGCCTGGCCAAAAGCCCAGAGAACGTCGCATTTCACGCGCGGAGTTCTGTTCAGCCAGTCAAAAGGCAAATGATTTTTTTGAGAGGCACCACACTGTGGGGTGGTGTGGCTGAAAACCTCTTCACACTTTGGTGGCAGCAGCTCAGCCTGGCTGAGCCCAAAGGATGCTGTGAGGGTTCCTCAGAGAGGGAGTCCTTTGATCTGGGCTGGGCCCCCTCCAAGAACAGAAGGAAAATCACTTTTATAATAAGCAAATAACGTCTTGATTATGTTTTCCTGAAGGGAGCTGATTGTGTTGAGCTGTGAGATACGCGTGACTGCTCAGAACCAGCCCCAGCTCTGACTTTCCAGAGTGGCCACTGATAAGCCACCACTGAAAGCTCCTGAACGGACCACTTCTAGTGTGGCAAATTCATGGTTTGTTTGTTCATAATGCACAGAGGTATTTTACAGATAACAATAGAAAGGGATCGAGTTCGCCCCTACTCTTTCACTAAGCAAACCAGGAATTGGAGATTAATTCTCAGAACTCTACTGTAATTGTCATTACTGTCAAAATTTTGTAATGGTTTTCTAAATGATAAACTTATTGTTGTGAAGTAGTCCTACCAAAGAATGGAACATATGAACAGAACACAGTTGTGCAACTTATTATTTTAATAATAATTTTATTTCCTTGCACTGAAGTGGAAAAAAAAATTCCAGGTCTCATGGGATCAAAGGCTAGGATTTATCTAAGTACTTTTAAAACAGAAAGAGTAATGAGGGTAGTAGATGTAGATGGTTAAGTTTGGACATTTTTAGATTCCTGCTCAGGATAAGTGTTTCAGTTTGGTGTATTGGAGGGGGGTGTGTCTGTGCTCTCGCTTCATTAGTTCTGTGCCATTAATAAACAATGTGACTTATCAACATCTAGTAAGTATTTTTTATTTGGCAAGCCTGAATAAACTGGAGCCCAGGTGCACTGGCAGAGAAGACCTGTGGCCTGCTCTTGTATTTCTTATTCTTGGAATACCAGGGGAACTCCATGCAAATGTAAATGTGCAGCAGATAGAGTAGCTGAGGAAGAGAAATCTTGTGGTAGAAGCACATTTACTGGAGAGTCTTGACCCAAATAACAGAAAGCTGCTGGAAGCCAGTGAGAGGAGATGGTGTCAGCTGGGGAAGAGGGGAAGGTCACATCAAACAAATCAAATCTCACTCTCTGATAAAGGGCCATCTTCTGATGCTGCGTGCACCCTATCAATATTTTAGGAAGGGTGGTAAAAGCAAGTTACCAAGAAGTGTAAAAAAAAAAAAAAAAAGGGCAGGCTTTCAGTGCTTAGAGTTTTTAATGTAACTGAAAGGAGAGAAATAGTTTATCAAGAAGAAGATTGTGGACTGTGACCAGTACTCTGTGGTCGCACATGTGTACCCATATGCCAGCCTGGGAAGAAATGAGCTGGTGCTTGTGAGGTTTTATCTGTTCAGGAAACTCAAAATTACTTGAAACTTCAGCTAAACAATTTTGGCTAAAAGTAAACTATACAGCTTTAATGGGGAAGATGAATAACTGTTGAAACAAAATATTATTGCAAGTGGTTGGTTCTCCAGATTTTGATGTCAAAGCAAGATGGATTTCAGCAAAAAAATACTTCAGTAAATGTGAATTGCAAAGCTTTCCATAGATGTGACTGTAAAGTTCAGCATCCTCTGAAAATTATTTCATACTTACTGGTCTTTTGGTCCTTTTCCTTAAATTTCCCTGAGAGTGTACATTTGTTTTCCTCTGTCTAATATCTCTGGTCATAAGAACATTTTTAGATTACTTATTTTGTTACTGAAAAAAAAAAAAAAAGAGAGAAAACTTCTCAACAACCAAGAAACCCCCAAGTATTTGTGGTTGTCTGTACAATACCTGGGGAAAGGAAAATTAGTATTTCAGGTGGAAGTGTTTTAAGAATTCTCTTCTTCCTCACTGAGTAATCATCATTGAATAATTATACAGGAAAGAATTAAGTTCTCCTGACAAGTGTGACCTTGCTGCTGACCTGTTGATACTCCTTTGGCCAAGATTTTCTTGTCATGCCATTTTTTCTCTTAGTCCCTCTGTCTGCCCTGCAGGCACCCCTTCGTTCTTTTTGCTTCTCACCTTCTCACAGGTGTATCTCCAATGTGCTGCAGGCCGCCTGCTGGCTCTCAGACTGCGCCTTTTTAAAGTCATTCTTTTTAAAGTCATTCTTTTAAAGTCATTTGCAGCCCAGCTCCTGCTTTGGAGTTGTTTAGGGGTGCTGGTTGTCTTTGCCTGATTTGATGACAGTGTTGTGGAAGCTCTGGCTCTGGAGCGTGCTGGAATTGAGGAGCAGCAGTCAAGGGACGACAGCGTTCCCTTTGGTCACGTTGTCTGTGCAAGAACCTCCTTGAGTCCGAGCAACTGAGGTGCCATGAAACCTGCTTGTTTCTGTGCCCCAGGCCAGTTTTGCACCGAGGATGTGGATGAATGCCAGCTCCAGCCCAATGCCTGCCAGAACGGGGGCACCTGCACCAACCACAACGGGGGCTACGCCTGCGTCTGCGTCAACGGCTGGAGCGGGGACGACTGCAGCAAGAACATCGATGACTGCTTCACTGCCTCCTGTGCCAACGGCTCCACCTGCATCGACAGGGTGGCTTCCTTCTCCTGCATCTGCCCAGAGGGAAAGGCAGGTGAGGGCACACAACCTGCACAAGCCTGGCACTTCCGTGGAAGGTGCTACTTGGGGTTTATGCACTCATTTAAAGGGTTTATTTTACTCACTTCACCACCAAAAGGAAAAGCACCGTTCTTGAGCAAAGAGCTGTTAAACCTCTCTAGCCTGAGACAAAGAAATATTTGTGCCAGGATAGAAGAAAACCTTAATACAGTTTAGGTTGCAAGGAAAGATCTTTTCCTAGCCCTTAGCAGAACCTGTATTTACTTGAGAAGTTGCATGAGTGTGACTTGCTCTATGCCTTTATAATAATTGTATGAATCCAGAAAGCAAATCTAGATATTTTTCTGTGATTGTGTTAGGATCTGGGCATCCTCGCTAGTATAGTGGAAAATTTTCTGGTTTAGGTTAAGTGAAAGGGTATCTCCTAACTATATGGAAATAAAAGTGATCTGAATTAAAGTGAGCTTCATATGCACCTTTTCAAATGTCAGAAGAATTATCATGCTGGTTTGAGAGAATAGTTAACTGCTCCAAGGATGAGATTTTGATAATGGTCAGCCATTTTCCTGCTTCAGAAGTGCTGGAGACACCTCTAAAGTAACAGAATTTGTATTTAAATATGATGTTCTATAAGCACGTGATTAATTCCTTATGGTAGTTCATGGGCTCAAGCCTGTAAGATAATGTTCGAGTTTCTCGCTGTGGAAATCTCCATATGAAATACCAGGACATAGAATTTTTGTAAAATAGAGTCTGACTGCTTCATCTTTCTATTTTAATAAGCTCTTGGGTGCTTCTTTAGGTCTTCTGTGCCACTTGGATGATGCCTGTGTTAGCAATCCATGCCAGAAAGGTGCTCTTTGTGACACCAACCCTGTGAATGGAAACTACATCTGCACCTGTCCCCAAGGCCATAAGGGAGCAGACTGCACTGAGGATGTGGATGAATGTGCAATGGGTGAGTTCCTGTTTGCTCTCTGTGAGTGCAAGAAATACACATTTTGTCATAACTTCTCCACATACACTGGACTCCTTTTGTGCCTTCCCCCTTCCATTTCAATGTCTTTAGATGCATTTTAAACCTTGTGTGAGACCTGGGGCAAAGGGCTAAGCTGCAATAGTTGTCCATGTTTGAGCTGGAATGTGAAAAGCAGGGGATTCTTAACCATTCTTCCTTGAGCAAGAGTGCTTTAATGCTGTGTGGGGAGTGCCTGCAAACAGCTGTGATAATTAAGCTGTTCCTTAGAACTGCAGGGTACAGTGAAAGCACCACAGTTCATGTGGGAGCTGTTGCAGCTACGGCCTGGGTAGAAATATATCAAGGCTGTGTGACAGCCAGAATATGGCTGGATCTTTTGAGAGCCCTCCAAGACTGGTGACCACGTGGGCTTTTAAAGCTGTAGTTCTCTGATAGCATGCTGTTGTGTTGTTTTGGGGATTAACTGGACTCTTACAGACACTTACTTACAGTTTTGTGAGTGCTCAGTCATGCTTCTAGAGTGTGATGCGTGAAGGTAATGCCTAACCAGCACATGGAAGGGTTGGAAAGAAGCACTTCTTTGAATTTCATTCCTCAGTTTGCCTGGGACAAGAATGCTGTTCCTTTTTGAAAACACAAGAAGGACAAGTTTGGCTGTTTTGTGGCTGTGGCAGCGTCTTATTGGCCTCAGGAATGAAGTAAATGTAAAATGTGATCTGGCAATAAAGCCTTGAAAACATTATTAGTTCTCTAATCCCTGCTAGCTGATACTTTTCTTTTAAGAACTGTCGTTAATAATATAAAGCAGAGTTATTCCTCTGGTCCCTGATGGTGACAGCAATCCTTCTTTTTGCCCCTGACAGGCAAGAAACTGCCACTGTTTTCTTCAGTGGCCTTTCCCCAGAAGGATGAACAATCTTTCCCCAATATTACTTGCCAGAAAGGAATGTCCATGAAAAGAGCAGGACTAATAAAGAATGCTGTGGCTTTCCTGCTCTGGGGAGAGGTTTTGACACACGCCTGTCTATACTTTTCTTGCAGCAAACAGCAATCCGTGTGAGCACGCTGGGAAGTGCGTCAACACCGAGGGCTCTTTCCACTGTGAGTGTCTGAAGGGCTACACAGGACCTCGCTGTGAGATGGACATCAATGAGTGCCACTCCAACCCGTGCCAGAACGATGCCACCTGCCTGGATAAAATTGGAGGATTCACGTGTCTCTGTATGCCAGGTGAGGGGAGTTTCTGACAAAGACGGGACTTGCAGCAGAGGAGGAGACCAGGAGGCAGAGCTCAGGGAGGGCTGCCAGCTCTGCCGGGGCGGAGCACAAAGCTGCAAAGGGCTGAGGCTAAATGGTGAGAGGGAGTCTGCTGTGGTGGCACCAGCCAGGAGGACCTGGCATTTGTGTGTGGGAGGGAGAAAGCAATTAGAGGGCTGAGAAAGAAACCAATCTCTGCATCACTGAAGGAAGTTAGCCTCCTGAGCTGAGTATGTGTGAAAGTATTTGTTACTATACCTGGTGAAGTGCATGTGCAGAGTCTTCTCTTTGTGAAAGCAAAGCAGGTGCAACCTTTAAAAGAGTGACTGTGTTTTGAGTTGTGCATATGATGACTTTGGAAAATAGTGTTTGGGCTTTTCTTTGCTTAAAATACCCCAAATAATGCGAGCTCCCACTGAACTGAGGAAGTCACTGTAAAAAAAGCTACTTGAATGAAATTGTGCTTGTAAAATAACCAATGTTAGTCTTGTATTTTGCGCTCTGATAGAAAGTGGTAAAAAAAGAAAAGCATGCAAGTTGCCAGTTGCACAGACTTATAAAGTACTACAATTCATAAATATAAATAAATAATTGTGACCTGTGCAGGAGATCAGATGACACTCTGATAATTACAATGAGGTTTTATAAGTATAGTATTTATTAATATATAATATGTTTTCAAAGGTGGAACAGGAAAGATTAGTTCCAAGTGTTTCACCCTTTTTAATGTTTTTCTTGTACTCTGCCAATAGCTAAAAGCCCTTGAGTTAAAACTGTTGTGTTTCTTTATATATCTTTTACAAATTAATTAACATAGCCCCTTCTCAAGTGGAAGAAAATACTAGATGTGAATTCAGCATGGACTTCTGTTGTTGCTGGTTAGGTGAACATCTTCAGCAACAGTGAAACCTACACAGTCAACATCCCTCTTTAACTTCTGGTGTATATTCTTACCTCATAGTTTCTGTCCAGACTGCAAAATTGTAATGAACTCTGCTTAGACTTTCAGCACTGGTATAAGAGGCAGTTACACTCTCAAGGGCACTTTCTACAGCCTTCAGTCACCTCTTCTTATTTATTTTTATTTTTAACAGGTTTTAAAGGAGTTCACTGTGAACAAGATATTGATGAATGCCTAAGTAATCCCTGTGTGAACAATGGAGTGTGTCTTGATAAAGTCAACCGCTTCCTTTGTGTCTGTCCTCCTGGTGAGTTCTTATTTCTGGAAGCTTTTCCTGCTTCACCCTACCAAGAACTTCACAGATGTTGTGGGTTATACATTTCTTGAGTTTCTGTTTTTCTTAGGGCAGCACCTGTTTGAGTGAGTTGCAATCACTATTAAATCAGAATAGTTTCATATTGGTTGCAATAATATTGTGTCTGTAACTGGATAAGCGTTGACAAACACACAGTTGGGGACCTCATCTAAAAGGGTAGCTGGCAACACAAGCTTCTGTTGTTGTGGAAACTATAGTGAGATTCTCAGAACGTTTTAAAGATCAGAGCCTCTGCACACTTTTTGTCTTTTTCTGAGGATTTTAGGCAGAAGCTGGTTTTTCATCAGTATAGTTTATGGTGCTTGCATGACGAGTGAGATGAATTGAGCTCCATTAGAAAAGAAAAAGTGCTGAGCTGAGGGATCAATGTTAGCTGTAGAGTGAACATCTTAGAAAAATTTTGAGTTCAGAATTTACATGACAAAAGCCTGCATCCCCTTCTTATTGACTAATGATGTTCAGGCTCTTGCTTTGGTTCCTTCCTCCTAGAAGAATTCCTCATGTTTGTTTTTTTTTCTCAAACTGCCCAAGGATCTGCATCACCTGACATCACCTGTCACTACTTTAACTGTTTCAAAAACTGTATTGAAAGTTCCAGTGCTATGTTGTAGTACATTCCATACTGCTGTAATTCTAGTCTGAAGGCTCTAGTGATGTATGCGCTGTTATTTTATTTTTAGCTACTTGCTTTGATTGCCTTAAAGATTTTTGTTAATGGGCTCTCAGTTTTACAGGCAGGCACACTGTCCATAACACTTGAGCTCCATCTGCTTCATTTCTCTTTGGCTTGGCCATCTCAGTTTTCAGGGTGGACAAGGAGCCAGTCCACACAGGGCATGGTGTGTGCTTCATGATGCCATGAATGTAGATTTGCTGAGCTTGAGTGGGCTGTGTTTGGGTGGACTTGAGGATCTGTTAGAGGTAATTCCTGACAGTGCAGCTGTCTGGATGAACTCCTTCCCGTGACTTCTGGGTTTCCATGTGTTTCTGTGCCTTTCAGGATTCAGTGGGGCTGTGTGCCAGATTGACATAGACGACTGTTCCAGCACGCCGTGTCTCAATGGAGCCAAATGCATTGACCACCCCAATGGCTACGAGTGCCAGTGTGCCACAGGTCAGTCTGGTGTTCAGAGGCCCTGGGTGGGGATAACATACATGAAAGGCTGGTCACAAAGATGTCACTGTTTTTTCTTTCTTTCTCTGAAATGCTGCTTGTTTGCTGCAGAACTTTGTCCGCTCCTTTGTGCAGGGAATAGTATTTAAGTAGAGAAAGTCTTTCACTTGTGGCAGTTAAGTTCACAGTTGATGGGAATCCTGGCTTCCCTCTTTCAGCACCATCTTTTACTTCCCAGAAGATGACAGCTATGACATCCACATATGGGAAAACATCAGTGTGAAGGCTCCTACCTGTGATTTACCCCCCTCTCTTCCAAGTCAGATTATATTGTGTGCACTTGAAAAACAAGACATGGGCAGAGCAGTGCTACTGTGCATTCTGATTTCTGTTCCATCAGGCAATTCTATGTCAAAAGGCTAAGACTGAAATGCAGTAACAGTCATAGAAGAAATTCCACTCAAAATTTGAGTAGAAGTTATTTGAAATGATTTGTCAGGTACCACACAAATTTTGGCAGAGCTGTGGCCAGAACTCAGGTGGATTTATTAATGCCTGGTGAATTACATATTCAGATGCAAGTTATTTGAAATGATTTGTCAGGTACCACACAAATTTTGGCAGAGCTGTGGCCAGAACTCAGGTGGATTTATTAATGCCTGGTGAATTACATATTCAGATGCGTCAGGTTTAATTATAGGATTTTCTTATCTTCAGACCTCCAGGGGTGATGTAGATATGTTTTTATCTTCATTTTTACATCTGGTCAGAGTTCAGAGCTGTTGCATTCTAATTCTCAGTAAGGAGCTACACTTGGTTGCTTTCAGTTAATGGTGGCTGATACACTGCTCATGATACAGATTCATGCCTTGGCTTTAGCTCTTCCATTAGGGAAGAAGCTGAACAATTCCTGGAGCTGTCTTAGTCCCAGTAATGTGCAGTGAGGTTGGTTAGATTTCTGTGCAACTTTTGTTTTGAATCATTCCAATGATCAAATTATTAAGGCAGATTTGGCTTCACTGCACAGAATGTAGCAGTGATTAGCCTAAAAATAGCTTGGTTGTCCTCACACATGGTCTCCACCATTCTCAAAGTTCCTGAAGAGGCTTTGAATTTGTTGGAAGAAGGAGAATTCAGTAGTTCTGACCAGGAGAGGAATAATTACTGTGGTCAGAATTTTCTTTTTGACTACTTCATGTGACAAACTAAGCAGGCACTTGCAAAAAGAAGGAAAAGCTCAAATCGTCTCCAAACTTGGAAACTATTTTAGTCTTTCTGAAGCTGGTGTGTGTTCTGGTTGCTTTCATTCTCTGAGACTGCAGAGCTTATCACAGGCCTGGCCTGAGATGGGTTTGGGTAGTGTAGAGGAGGACAAGGTGGAGAGCTGTGCCTTGAAAAGCAAGTTCTGAATTTGGCACTAAAACTGCATAAAACCATCTCATTACAGAAATTCCAGGTATCCCACCTGAGGAGGGAAGGCAATTGCTTCCATGAAGGCAAATGATATAATGAAGCATTTTCAGGCTGAAAGCAACCAAATGCATGTTACTGAAGCAGCAGTTCTTAGTAAAATCCTTGGTTAAATATTTGACTGAAAATGGAAGAGGGACTCTGTATTAGGGCTGTTTGCCACCCTGTCTGAAGGATTTTCATATTCTATATTCAGATGTTTTTTTCCTAGTCTAACTCTTGTTGGCAAAGAGAGAAATTATGTTTTGGTGAGGTATGTTCAGTTAAGAGATCCAGAAATATTCCTGATCTCTAAGTGGCTCAGCTGAGCTGCAGCAGCAGGCAACGTAATGACTGTTGAATGAACGTGTGCTAAATATTGTATTTAATATTGACAACCTTCTGTAAGACTGAAATGTGGAATTATTCCTGGGGGCAGGTCAGTTACTGGGCAGTAATGTTTGAGTTTGTTCTTGCTCTGCTAATCTCATGGTCTGAGTGATGTGTTGTTCCCTGAATGGTAATCGCCGGCTGCCCACGTGATTGAAAACTGCAAAATATTTGGCCAAATGCTGTACAGATAGCTCTATTTACTGCTTGCTTTTTGTCTTTTCTTTCCCTTCTGGCATTATTCCACTTCTCCTTCCCAGTGGTAGATCATGGCTTTTCTTTTCTTGGGTTGTTTCAGGTCTTTCCTCTTTTGTTTGTCTCTGCCCTCTTTTTTTTCTCCCCTCTGCCACCATTTATCCCCTTATCAGTTTGTTTTCCCTCCTTCCCTAACATCTTTTTATATCCATCTCTCTAACTAGCTTCCCTTCCCTCTCCCCACCCACTTCCACACCCATTCATCCAAGCATACGTTCGCAGAACTTGGAAATGTTAGCCGTCACCTGGTATGTTTGACCACAGAAATAACCACAAACCTGTAAGAAAAATGGGGAGCCTCTTATCCACTTATAATACTCAGGTGAGAACCACTCTTCAGCTGTTGAAATTCCCTGCAGCTCGGTTTGTATCAGTCTCCAGTTGGTGTCTTGAAATTTCAAGTTCTGCCTTCCTGATCTTCAGCTGCTGGAAGGCAGCGTGAGCTGTTGCTCCAAAACCTCAGCTCTGAAAACCATTTATTTGAAATTGTCCCAGTCTTATAAAGCTCTGCTCCAGGGACTTGTTTGCTGCTCTTAGTTTCCTGAGCCCTCTAGCCCTTTTTCCCTCTCAGTTGCTCAGGATGTTTCCCAGCTGAAGCAGAATGAAACAGGCCAAATTGCTGCTTGTTTCATTGCTCCTAACCAAGAGGTTGCATGCAGCCTTCAATAAGTTTGCAGTTGGTGCTTGATTGCAGTTACCGAAAAGTTTCCCAGTGAAGGAGGCAAGAAATTTTCTAATAAGCAGAGCTGCAGAAGCTTTGACATGAGCCAAGGGAGTTCCCTTGGGAAGGTTTCAGCAACGTCTTTGCAGTAATCTCTTATTCTAACAAGGTCAGCCCAACTCTGTCCCCCTGTTACTGTGTAGAGGAAATGATGGCAGGACTGTGCCTCCAGACAGTTTATACTGATGCAAGTAAATATTTCTGATGGAGATTTACATGTTTCCTCTCATGGCTACTATTCCAAATAACCTGAAGGTGACCACTTCCAGTGCCAGGGTTCTCCATGCATGATGCTGTTCTGTAATGCTGTGAACAGTGGGGAGTGTTGTGTTCCAGGGCTGGAAATACAGCTGAGGTGCCCAGTTACCCTTTGTGTTCTCTGCCACTTCACTGATTCTTGATACAATTCTTTCTATACCTGCATTATATTCGCTGCAGCATCCTACCAGTGAACTCCTTCCTTACTCATGGTTTTTCCTCAGGTTTTACTGGCCTTCTGTGCGAGGAGAACATCAACAACTGTGATCCCGATCCCTGCCACCATGGGGAATGCCAGGATGGCATTGATTCATACACATGCATCTGCAACCCTGGCTACATGGGTGCCATATGCAGCGAGCAGATCGACGAGTGCCACAGCAACCCTTGCCTACATCAAGGGCGCTGCATCGACCTGGTCAATGGCTACCAGTGCAACTGCTTGCTGGGCACCTCAGGTATGGAAAACACAAGTGGAAGGCTTGGATTCGAGCAGAATTCAAGCATGGAATTATTTCTTAAGTGTGCTCTGGTGTGTGCTAAGTTGAGAGTATCATTTTCACATTGTTTTTCCATGCTGAACTTTGGTGTGTTTGTGTGGCTTGCCTAACCCTCACTGGTGCTGCAACTGATCTTGGGAGAATTTGCATCCTCTTTACTCCAAAAAAAATCAGGCCTGCAGAAAAATTAGGCATAGTG
The DNA here is from genome assembly GCF_050655825.1 of Lonchura striata. Taxonomy (NCBI): domain Eukaryota; kingdom Metazoa; phylum Chordata; class Aves; order Passeriformes; family Estrildidae; genus Lonchura; species Lonchura striata. The sequence goes on along the minus strand of NC_140710.1, from coordinate 31,643,258 downwards.
TTCAAAATGTTTATTCTTTGGTTTAAATTAACACAAGTTCAGGGTCATGTTCAGTCAGCATAAAGTGACTTGGGTGACATTCCTTGGTGTTGCAGTTCTTCTGCATAATCACTTGTTTAGGTTGTCCCCAGTGTGACTTCAAAGCAGGTGGGATTCTTAATTTGGCTATTTTGGGAGAATAGTTTTGTTGCCTTCTTTGTAAGATTTACCCTCCATATTCCTCTAACTCCTTTTTTTTTTCTTTTTTTTTTTTTAATCCAGGAGTAAACTGTGAGAATAACTTTGACGACTGTGCCAGTAACCCGTGCATTCATGGGGACTGTATTGATGGCATTAATCGCTACAACTGCGCCTGCAAACCTGGATTCACAGGTAAAGTCAGCTACCCAAGGGCTCTGAATTGTTTTGAAGATAGTTATCTGAGTAGCCAGGGAAGTGTTCCTTGCATACTGACTGCGAGGGATTCAGCTGGTGTCTCAGTAAATCCTTCTAATCTTTGGATCTTAGCATTTTACACTGCAGCCAGTTCTACCAAACAGAAGAATGGCCCAATCTGTGCTGTGAAATGCCATTCTTGTTAGGTAATTAAGTCCAATTCATGGTTCTTAAGTTTATAACAAATAAGCCCACGTGACTTTCGTTTATTATTTACAGCCTCTTTCCAGGGACAGAGAGACTGTGGACAGTATGGAGAGGTGTTTGATCAGACACTGCCTTGAGCTTTGACCATGAACAGTATTTCTATTTCTGTGAAATCAGAGCATTAACTTGGTGTTCTCTTGAGTTGCTTCCCACTCTGAAGTCTTCAGACAAATCTGATTTTTTCAGTACTTCTCTGTCATAGCATGGTCTGTTCTGTTTTCTTTTTAAGCTACAAAATTTTTCTGGCACAGTCAAAGTAGGGCTGAAAAAAGAAGTGGTTAGACACCTCTGGATCCATGTTTAGAATTCTGAGCCAACATCAGACTATTTCTGATGACTAAAGCACATCTCACCACTGTTTACAAGGGCATTTATGTTTTGAGCCACGTAGGGTAATACAAAATAATCATTGTGAGGCAGTTGGTACTGTTTATTATGGCTTTTTCATCATGTTTGTTACTGTTTATTACTGAATTATTCTAGTTAGAGTAGATCTGAAATGCTTTAGAGTATCAGAATGTTTCATGTGTCGTGTGCTTTTCTCTTGGTGTCTTTCTAAACTCCTGATGCTCCTGCCTTCCTTCCTATGGGTCTGGCATGGTGGTACTCTCTAGTCCCCAGAATAAGATGAGGGATGATGCCGATCACTCGTGCCTACCACTCTCCTAGGTTGCTGGCATTCCATATTTGTTATCCTGCTGGATCTCCTACTGTTACACTGTTAAAATAATTCAGTATTGTGATGAATTGGCATATTCCAGTCTTTAAGGAGCTGGCTTGCATGGGGTCTTGTTACTTTGTCATTTCCTTCTGTTAAAAATGCTTTCAGCTTACTGCATCATTCACTCTGTTTAGCTTTCCAGCCTCACAAGTCCTTTTGGTCACTACTTCAAGGATCTTGCAGTCGTAATCAGAGGCAGGCAAAACAGGAAACGGTGTTTTTAGAGCCCCTTTTGCGCAATAAACCACAAGAACTGTATTTACTGCAGACATTTGGGCACTATTGGTTGTTCAAAGGGTAGGTACTTCAAAGCAGAGGAGCAGGGCTACGGCAAGTGGAACTCAAGAGGTTTGTTGCAAGCATGATACAGCTGAGTGGTTTTTGTTTTCCTAATCAATATTAACCGGTGATTTTAGTGGAGATTCTGGAATGGTTTGTAAATACTTGCCGAGTGTAAGTGCTGTTTTCCAGGCACAGTAAAGTGCTGCATCTCTCAGAAACGCTTCTCTTGGCTTGAGTTAAAGCACGGAGGCATGTGAGCTCCATGCTGCTGCCTTGGCTTCCCTGAGCTGTGTCTCAGTGTGTGCTCTTGCAGACGTGCAAAGCAAGCACTTTTTTAAGAAATGCTGCTCAGGAAGTGTTGATTTTTCCCTCTAGGCCCCCGCTGTAATGCGGACATCGACGAGTGCACGTCCAGCCCCTGCCACAACGGCGGCACGTGTATCAACGAGGTGAACGGCTTTCGGTGTGTGTGCCCCGAGGGTTTCCACCACCCCCACTGCCAGTCCCAGGCTGATGGCTGCCTCAGCAGCCCCTGTGTGCATGGCAACTGCACACACATTGCCACTGGGTAAGGACTCTGTAAACCTACCTGCTGCCTTCTGCATTATTGTCTTGCTCTGTCCAGACTTCCAGCTCCCGATTTTTCTCTAGTTTCTCAGACTGGGATCCCGATTTATCTGATGCCTCTGACATAATCACAGTAAGGTGCAGACCTTCATTCACCAGCTGGTGTTTCAACACAGGTTTTTCTTTCCTGTCTTGTGTTGTTGGCTGGTTTTGCACGGGCAAGTAGTGCAGGGTGTACTGTCACCATCTAGAGGGAGGGTTTGGTGATTCTAATGAGTTGAGTGAATGCAGTTAAAATAAGTAAATGGTTCCAAATTAAATCTTTGGGGAGCAGCAGTAATCTATTCCATCGAAACCTGAAGCATTGAGCGTGAGGACTGTCTTTATTGGCTAGTGCTGTTTTTCCTAACCAAGCACCGGATCAAGGAACAAGCTGACAACTTTTGCTCCAGGGATGGATATTTCACCTGGGACACTTTGTCCACTGCTGAGATTTTGTCAGCTTTATTCATATTGTTGCATGTCTGAGAAAAGAAAGGAAAATTCTTTCTGGGTCTTTTGATGGCAGTAGTTGCTTCTGAATCTTCCCATCCAGGAAGATCAAGTGCTGATTTCAGGAGCTCTAAATTAGACTTCTTTTTGGTAATGGTAAGTCTAGGGATGTTTTGTGTGTGAAAGTTCTCAATTATACAGCCTCCCAAATATGTGCTGCATCCTGGGAAGTGTTGTCAGCATTTGGGTAGGGAAGTGATTTTTTGCTGCAGGTAGCTCTGTAGGGCAGGATGCAGCACTTTCCCTGGAGCTGGCTGGAAAGCTGTCTATAATGCTAACTCAGCCTCCTTGAAAGCTTGGAGAACAGATTTTTGTTCATCTTGTCTGTCATCTGTCACTTTGCATTTACACCCAGGTACACCTCACGCTGTGCCAGGTAAAAGAAGCAGTGTTTGCAGGGCAGGGACAGAGGCCTGTGTGTGCTGTGTGACCTGAGTCCAGGCTGATTCCCCAAGTCCTTACTTCTACGTCATGTGGGTGGGGTGTTGCTCTACTTCAGATTTTGAAACATGATGGAGAAGATTGCTCCTGCTCCCAGCCAGCTGTTTTCATTTGAAACCACTATTCAGTATTAAATCAGTCTGGTTATCTTTGGAACCTATTGTTCTGCTCCACTTCTTTTTTTTCTAATTTTTTTTTTTTTGTTTTGTTTCTGTCTTTGTTTGAATATGTTGAGATGGTCTTATCAAAGCAGAAACATTGCTGGTTGACTGAACACTTTGTGAAAACTGTAATGAGGGAAGTGTGGTTTTAAGGGAGGGTTTATTTTCAGTATTTTCAAAACTATACAGCTGTGGTAAGCAATCTAAAGTAACTTAGGGCTCTTCTCAAGAGATTTCTTCTGGTTTTCTCTACAAAACTAATCGACAGGAAAAACTGGTGGAGGAGTTACTTCAAAATGTCCTAAAATTACTGCTGTTTTGCCTTTCAAGGTACAAGTGTGTCTGCGACCCAGGCTGGATAGGAGATTACTGTTCAACAGAAGGGAATGAATGTAAATCAAACCCATGCCAGAATGGAGGAACTTGTGAGGATCTGTTGAATGGATACAGATGTACCTGTAGAAAGGGATTCAAAGGTGAGAATTCAGAAAAAAATTGTTATCTTTTCCCTTTTTACTTCGTTCCACCTTTAGAGTAATTTCTTTTGATTAAACTTTGTGGAAATAGTAATCAAGATGGGAAATGCCATGGCTGTATGAGATTAAATTAGCCAGTTCCTGTAGACATGATACAGTAATAGAATATTTGGCAAAGGCTTGTCTAAGCCTTGATTGGAATCATTAAAAAATGTCCTATTGGAAGGTTAGCTTAATTTTCTTTGTAAATGATGAAATTTACATAAATGCCCTGGAAATTGGAGGGGCATTAAACTCAAAATGACCATGGCTGCTTCTACCCTGAGCCCATGAGGAGTGCTCTGCTCTCCTTTTCCTTCTGCTGAGATTTTTCAAAATGTGGCAGTGCTGTCCACTGCAGTGTGGGATAATCATGTGAGTTACAACCTCTTTGTTCATTCTTCCAAGAAGCAGCAAGCTCTTAGCAGCACATTCTTCTGCTTTTTCCCATTCTGTTCTCCAGGTGTGAACTGCCAGGTGGTGGTTTCTCCTTGTTCCCCTAATCCTTGTGAGAACTCGGGAATCTGCCAAGAATCTCCTGACTCTGAAGGCTACACCTGCCAATGTGCCCCTGGCTGGGAAGGTAAGGTGGATGGAGACCGTGTTGTGCTTTCAGTGCTGAGCAGAGCTGGCACTCAGCCTCCTGGCCATTGCTTTGGGAGGGGTCTCACCCTTGGACTCTGCACCTTTCAGGGGAAAGATGCACGGTGGATATTGATGAGTGTCTCTCCAAGCCCTGCAAGAACCATGCCCTGTGCCACAACATCCAGGGCAGTTACCTGTGCGAGTGCCGGCCTGGCTTCACCGGAGGGGACTGTGACAGCAACATTGATGACTGCCTGTCAAGTGGGTATCAGCACTTTGCTCAGTGTTTTCCAGTCTTTCCCAAAAATAAATTTGCTGACTGCTGATTGACAGATTCCTAAAGGTCTTTTATGATCCCTTGCCAAAAGGAAAAAAAATCCCAAACTTCAATTTTTTAATGTTTGAGGCAGTCAAAATCCATTGTGTTCAGCTGCTAGAAATGGACCATCGTGTCCTAACTGATGGCAGCTGTTGTTCCCAGATGCTTAACTTGAAAAGGCCATTAGAGTTTACATACTTTAATAAGAAGCACTGTTAAATGCAAAATTGTATTTGCCTGAAATTTTAATCCATCAAGTTAAAGTGCCACTGCAGGGCTTACCTGTATTTCAACACTGAGTTTGATTGAGGTGTGGTGGGAATCTGGGGTATAGCAGTCCTTCTTGAAATGTCTGTCTGACATTAATATTCTGGGAAGAGTGGGTCCTGTTGCAGTTCCAGTTAATCCATATTTGAAAACAAATTAAGCAGCAGGAAGGCCCTCTTTTCTGGAATAGGTATCAGTTGCAGGAGGGTAGCCCATACACTGATGAGTACTGGAACAGCTCAAATTACAAGAAAACAAGTATTAATTTCCTGTCTTTGACACTGCTGTTTATAAGGGAAACCAAATGCATAGTAGCTTCTTTTTCTTACTGGGAATATTCTATATCATCATCAGATAAAATCAGAGTCTCCTGAGAAATGTCTCATGTTTAAAAGTTCATCTGTTACTATTTGAAAAGTGCCTTATCAAATCTTGGAGGAGTTCACAAAGCTGTAATTCTTAAATTGGCCAGGTCTTTAAAAAAACCCAACCAGATGAACAGAAAAACCCAAACCAACCACCCCCCCCGCAAAAAAAAAAAAACAAAACCAACAAAAACAAAAGAAAACAAAACAAAAAAACCCAATCCCCTGTTTTTTGCTATCAGCTTAAAACCAAAATGGAGTTTTGAAGACTTTAGGCATGAACTTAGCAGATTCTGTTTTGCATTGGAAAAAAAAAAGTAAATTCATGACTGCTGTAGAGAAGGATCCAAAGAAGTCTGTTAGGAAAAGTTACTGTGGGAGCCCTCAAAGCAGCACTCAAAGAACTTCTGAGGTGTCTGACTCAGCCTGAGCTTTTAATTCTTTCTTTCTGAGCAGACAGGTACAGTACAAAAAGTGTCACGGTGCTGTGACCCAGAGCTTTGCATACTGAAGCCAAGAAAATCATTGCCCGTCCTGTTAGTTTTTGTGTGGGTGCCTGAAGATAAAAAAGTTCTCCAAGTGTTCATCTTTCCCTCTGGAACAGCTGGGACATCTCTCTCCCTCCTCCTAAGTGTTCTGAGAGCTGTGGGATTCACCCTGTGTTGTGTTAGGCAGCACACCCATGAGGCTGAAGAAGCATTTCACATTACTGCCACAGCTGATTTCATTTAGCATAACAAAAACCTTCCATGCCTTGAGCCAAATGTCTTTAATCTATGAAGCAAACAAACCCTCCAACAACAGGAACTTATTGAAAAGTTGATACCCGAGTCTCCTTCTGTCAGTAAATGTGTGGCACAGAGAATTAATGCACAGCTTTTGGCTTCACTCATACATGGCTGACTGCCACAGACACAACATTTCATAGCTGCCAGGGGTCTTGCTTTGAATGTGCTTTTTCTCTGCAGTAGTCAAATGACCTTTAAATGGATGCAGGTGTGTCTCATAATACAAATTCTTTACATGTGAGCATATTTCTCAGTCAATAAATGAGTTTTAATTACCTTTCACATTTCTTTTCTTCATTTCCCAGTAAAAAGAATTAGCTTAGGATAAACTGCAAATTTTTGGTGGAGTCTATTTGCATTTTCAAGTTCATATTTTAGTAGTACTTAAAGGTAGTCCTAAATCCAAAAAAAGGCTTGGTAACCGATTTTTCAACCCTCTTGCTTTCTCCCTTTTTCCTCCCCCCTCCCAGTTTCCCTCTCTGCCTTCATATATTAGGCTTTTGCTCTGTGGAATGCAGAGTAGAAAAGGAATCTGGCTTCAGGAATGTGGGTCTTAAATCCAAATGTGGAAGGAGAAAAGCAGGAAGAAATTAGTGAACGGCAGAAATCTTTCAGGCAGATTGGTACTTGTGGAAGCAGAAGGAATACAGTAGTAGGAGGTGACTTAGACCAAAAAACAGTGGTATGCAAGTAGCAAGAGCATGGCAAGGACAAAGAAAATATCAAGAAATGCAGTGATTGAGGAGAATCCATGGTGGTGTAGGAGTTTTTGAGCTTCTCTGCCAGCCTTTCCCTAACCAGTCTGTGATGTTGGGAAAAATGTCGAGTGCTCAGTAATGCATAAGTGCTCATATATGTGCTAATGTACACATACACATTTGATTTGACTGGACTGCTTTCATGCTGAAATTAAGCACACAAGTTCTCTCTTGTGTTCAGCAGAATCTGGAAAAGGGAGAATGTGCCGAGTTCTCTAATGAATAAAACTTGGTAAGGAAGAAGAAACAGTTGCTGCTCTGTTCTTCTTGTATCAGTAGGCATCTGTCACAAAAGCAGTATTTGAATTTTAAACCGAGAGGCTTTGGTTTTGGTTGAGCAAATTCCAGCAGAGAAACCTTTAGGCCCTGAAGGTTGGCCTTGATCCACACCTCCCTGTAAGTTTCTAATTGATAATGCTTTGCAACTACCTGTTCCATAAGGAGGCTGAGAAAAACCTGTCAGTGCTCTGTCCCACTCTGGGCTGTGTGATGCCTTTTTTTTCTGTAGAAATGGCTGCTCTAGGCCTGGCCCTTCACTGTCACCCATTTTAACACTGGCTGTGGTGCTTCTGCTTCCTAGATCCCTGCCAGAACGGAGCCTCGTGCGTGGATGGGATCGACTCCTTCTCGTGCATCTGCCTGCCCGGCTTTCACGGGGATAAATGTCAGACAGACACCAACGAGTGTCTGAGCGAGCCCTGCAGGAACGGGGGCACCTGCACCCACTACGTCAACAGCTACACCTGCAAGTGCCCGCCGGGCTTCCAGGGAACCAACTGCGAGAGCAACGTCGACGAGTGCACCGACAGGTGAGGCACCTTCACTCGCTGCTCTCCTGCCCTCCAGCCAGGAGCAGCTTCTAACCAGGCCAGTTCTCCTTTCCTGCCATTTGTCACAGGCGTACTTGTGGCTCTTGCATGGAAAGCTGGCTTAGCTGAAACGCAGTTGCCTGGTCCTCGGTTTCTTCTAACATTCTTCCAGCAGTTCCATTACAGGATGTTATAAATGAAAATTTGTCCAGCCAAATTAATATGAAAAAATAAGATATTTATTTTGCAATCAAATTCTATCTAGCCAGCCACAAGGAAAGAACAGAGCTGAGCCCGGGGTCGGCACTGGGTGTGCAACAAGGAGTCAGCCTCAGCAGAGGTTTTCCTCTGTGCCCACACACCTCCATCCTGGCACAAGCAGTTTTTATAGGGAAAATTCCACCTGAGGCCAAGACTTCAGCAATCAGTCTTTTCTTCTATTCAGAGTCCATATGTTAATAAGATTCTCTTTTTTTGGTGATGAGGGAGAACAATTCAGTGTCCGGAGTTTGTTGAATCCCTTGATGAAATTTACAGGAATTTGGGAACGCTGCATTCACATGGATCTGCCTGAGGATTTCCATGAGATCCATCTCGGGTCGTTCAGGCGATGATCAGCGCCTGGGGTTCCGTATCTCCCCAGACATGGCCCATCCCCATCTCCTGGGGAGCCGCACCTTCTTACTTGTAAATCAGTTTCCAATATTCCTGCGAGGGTGGGGAGAATCCTAATACAAACGTGTATACTCCAACAAATATTCATTATCACATAAATCATATTAGAAATGGCGTGAATTATATCTACTACACATAACAAGGATGAATATGACAGTGTTTAACAAAAGTTAAAACAGGGATGCTAGCTTATTGAAATATAAATAATTCATAGAATAATTCACTGTCACATAGGGGAGGGGGATATAATTGGTTATGAATGATTACTCTGTTGAGAAATACAAAAGCTGCAAAAAATTGAAACAATGGCCAACTTAGAAAAGCAGCAAAAATAAATGAATCCTGAATTGTTGACAACAAATAGTATGAAGAAGAAACCAGGAGAAACACTAAATCCACTAAATTCTGCATTGGAAAGATTTAATCATCAGAGATGATTTTAATGCGCACAGAAAAAAATTGGATGTGGTTTAGCAGTGTCGAGATAAAACCTGAGATCGTTCTAAAGAGGGAGGTGTGGAACTGAGTTAAAATGCTCAACAGCTGGTCCTAATATAAATGGTTCATGTGGTAGTTTTAAGAGCTCTTTGAGAGTTAAACATATGATTCCATCATCTGCCTGCATATTTATTTTAAGCTTTGTTAGGATTTATGTAACTTTAGATTCTCAAATGGGAAAAAATTCTAACAATTTCTTTAAAACTTGCAATGGTTAAAAAATAATTAAGTACTTTGTTCTAGTTGAGTTACCAGAGACAAGTTATGCAAAGCTCTTGGTTTTCTCAAGTATTTTCTGCACAAATAGAAAAGATCTTTCCTACCTTTTATAAAATTGCATTTGAGGAGGAGGTATTTCAATATCTTTTTCTTAAGAGCAGGATTGTGTCACTGATGAGGGTGTGTTTAATTTGCACAACAGTTGTTGAATCGAGTGAAGTATGCTGGGTGTTTTAGCAGAACTCCTGGCTCTTCCTTGAGGTTCATCCTGTTTTTGTTTTTGTTATCAGTCAGGACAGGAACCAGTCTTGCAGGTATGAATTAAGGATGTAGCAATTTTCAACGCTCTGCCAAGCTAAACCAGTCACACCTTCTCAACCAAAATTACCGAGCTGTGCTTAAGAGCACTGTGGTGGTTGGCTAATTTGAATTTGGGTCAAATGGTTCTTCCGTGTGTTGTGTGAGAAGCTGCCTGTGAGAGAGTGCCCTCTCCTTTTGGTACCTGGTTTCAGTGAAACACACCAGGTGATTGGCAGTTCCTCTGTCTTCCCTGCCTTGCCATAAGTGGAAATGGCAGTTTGCTCTCCCTCTAAAACAGAATTCAGCCCCCAAGACAGAGGAACTTCCCCGATGAGCAGTTTAATGTTTGATAAGTAGGTTAATGTTGACATCTCTACCGTAATCGCAGTCGGAATTTCGATATTTCAAACTTGCTTCCCTGCATTGTGACTTCAGGGAGGTGAGTCAGGGGCTCCTCTCATGGAAATACCCTTGACAGGCACAAAGCAGAGAGCAGGCATGAATTTGGTTTGTGTACTTTATCAAACTGATTATCTCAAGTCTGATCTAGCATTATTCTCAGAGGGGCAGGAGTTCCTTTACAAGGAAAACTGAGTCAATTTTGCATGACACATCAATTCTCCAAATTTTCCCAGTGCCTTCTCCCTAGGACACCTAATCTGGCAGAATTTCTTATGATCAGAAGACTGGGGGGGAGGGGGATAATTCCTTTGATCTGAATTCTGCCAGGGCATGTATGAGTAATTTTACAAATCAGGACTTAAGATTCTCATGAGAAGAAAAGGAAGGGATTTAGCAATACCAATACTTTCACTTAATTTCAGTGAAGAATGTGCTTGTGTTTTGCATGTTGTATGAACTTTTTCCTTGAGAAACCATACCCCTGATTCCTTTGAAGATTAAAAAAAAAAAGGCAAATTGTTTTGTTTCTCATAATTTGTAATACAGTTGTAATTTGTAATAAAATGTATCAGTTTGAGCAAGCCACAGGAGGTAGTGTTTGTGGTCACATTGGATCTGGACATGTTTCATTAAATTAGTTGCATCCATCATAATGACTTGTTAAAACCCTGCTTTACTTTCTTCTTCTGCTGAGGTAAAAGTGAGCCGGAGGGTGAGCTGGAATTCCCTAGGATTGATGTTTTCTGATTGATATTTCTTCAGCCAGAAGTTAGCAGTGGTCAAAGGATCCTGTTATCTGCTTTTCTCTCTTATTTCATGTTTATGTTCCCTTTTGTCCGTGAGCTAATTGCATTTTGTCTCAGCTTACCGTTCTTCCTCCTCCCTTGCAGCTCCTGTTTCAATGGAGGCACTTGTGTGGATGGAATCAATTCCTTCACCTGCCAGTGCCCCCTGGGCTTCACGGGACCCTTCTGCCTGACAGAAATCAACGAGTGTGACTCCCATCCCTGCCTCAACAGGGGCACCTGCGTGGACAGCCTGGGCACATACAGGTGTATATGTCCCTTGGGCTACACTGGCAAGAACTGCAAGGTTGGTGACTTGTTGTGGCGTTGTTGTTTGAGCTGTCCAGCAGCAGAGTGACACAGGAGAGGTGTGAGGTGCCAAACATGGCTGAGCTCTTCTTCCTTCAGTCCTGGTGAGGGCTGGTTGGCCCATTAGGTGCCCCTGTTCAAAACTGGAAAACATAGCAGGGCTGGAAGACACCTTAGAGATGGTCTAGTTCTATCCCCTGTCTATATGCAAGGAGGAGCAAAGTACTTATTTATGAGCGCAGGTGTCACTGGAACTTTCTAGATTAGTTTTCTAAAATGAAAACCAGCTGTTACCCTGGAAAATGGCTCCATTTAATTCAAAGCATAAAATTGTCCTGATTGAAGACAGTCCTGTATTAAAAAAAAAAAAAAAAAGAAACTACAAACAAACCAGCAAACAAGCACAAAACAAAACCAGAATATCAGTCTGATTAGTAGGAGTTAGATTTAACTGGTTCATTTTTTACAGGAAAGTAAATTTTAATCAGGGTTGATAGTAAATTTTTTTTTTTTGAAAAGCCAGAAAATGTTTTGAGGCAGTAAATGACGTGCTTGTCATATTCACAACCCCAATAAAAATCTCCAGTCTACTTGCTCACTTAAATTCAGGCAGTTTCCAGTTTTCCACAGGAGCTGCAAACCCTGTATACTGTAAATGACTGACTAGTGCCTATTAAAAGCTCTGACTTGGCATGGCACAGTGGAAACAGAACGATGTTTTTCAGATCAGAATTCTTTTTGATTCTGTTCTTATCAAAACAGCAAGAATGATATGAGACTATTTTTGCTTTTGAAATTATAAACTCTGTATTGGCTTCCTTTACCAGCAGTCTTGAGTGCTGCCATTTAAAAAAAAAAAAAAAAAAAAAGAGGTGGAATTGCTGGAAAACAGTACAATTTTATAAGAATTTTGCAGCTCTCTTTCATGCCAGCATGTCTTTGTAAAGCAGTGAGTGTTCGAAAGAAGCATTTCAATGGCAGTGGTGGAGGTGCTTTATCAGAAGTATGTTGCTAGACATTAAATTGTCAGGTCTGCTTCTAGGTATTGCTAATGGAGGAAGTGAATGCAAAGTAATGAAGTGATAGAAAAAAGCACCCCTCTGCTGCCCTGATTATGCATGCTGGGCACACCACTTAAACCTTATTGGGAGAATTAGCATTGAGAGTGATCGTGAAGTACTGTGAAGTTCAGTAGTTCCTCTTCTGTTATGTTTGCTTTGTTTTTACTGGAGAAAAGGATTAATGTTCCTTTCCCCAAATTAAATGCTGTGCATTCTCAGAAGGTCTGCTTTATGTTCAGAGAAGCTTGATTGTAATGTATTACCCATTTTATACAAGGAACCAGAACTTTCTAAATTTAGATAAGTACTACTCAAAGCTGTTTTGGGGAGATTTATAGATTACAGCTACACTGTAGTTCTTGTCTTAGTGGTAAACTGGCTTGACCTAATTAGCAAAGCTAAATAAGCAGCACAAAATCAGACAACGATTCATAAGTTTTAGAATTTGCATGTAAAACAGTCAGCTACTCATTACAAATGCAGAGGCAAGAGGCTTGGTGTTTTTTCTTCACGCTCAACTACATGTGATAAAACTTAATTCCAAGTTTCCTTTTGGTTGCCTGTGAAAGCACAGATTTTTTTTTTACTTTAATCTTTGTGAGGAGAGTTTGCATCTGAAAAGCAGAACTTTCTGCAATTGAAATTGCATTTTACAGCCAAAATTCAGTGCTACTCACTTTAAAAACCTCACCCTTCCTCAAGCCAGCTTGAAATCAATCAAATAGCTGTATTAATTTGAAGATTAAATGCTTAAAAAGGAAATTATGGTTAGTGGCTGGTTTATATTACATCAGTTATTTTGTGTCTTCACTTTCGTATGATGATTGACTGAGTTTTAGACTCTTTGTTTCTATATGAGGAATCAAGAAAAGCAATATACTTTGGCCCATCCTCAGTTCATAAAACTGTTGTGGGGTTTCAGTTGAATCTTGGAAGACACAAAAAGGCAGACGGACCACAGTGCAGCAAGTGGGGCCAAAAGGAGGTATGGTGAGGTAATGATAAAAAAGATCAAAATATGGAACACATCTGTCATCCTCAGAAAGCAGTGAAGATGGGGGGAATTGGGGAGAATAGCTGGAAGCCTCCTGCTAACATGGAACTAGAAAGCTAATCTGAGATAAAACTCAATTTTCTCCAACTGAGCCAGTCAAAGATCCAACTTCATGGTGAGCTGTGAGGATTTTGAAATATCCTGCTGCTATCTGAGGTTTATTGCTCTGTACACTTACACTTTCCCCAGGCATGTGACAGAGACTGTCAGTAAAGTACCTGGCTTAGCTTGGGCAGGACTGTCCTGCTCTTTCAAGTGCCACAGGGAACCTGTATCACAGAGCTTCTATTCCTTGAGTCTTGAACTTGTTCTCTGAGTGCTGTTTCTCCTGCATTTGCCATGTTTCATGTGGGCTGTTTGCTCTGCAGTCTCTCGTGGATCTGTGCAGCAAGTCTCCCTGTAAGAACAGAGGCACGTGTGTGCAGACTCTGGCCCAGACTCGGTGTGTGTGCCCGCCCGGCTGGACCGGCGCCTACTGCGACGTGCCCAACGTCTCCTGCCAGGTGGCAGCTTCACAGAGAGGTAAATCAGCATCCTCTGTGCTTCAGCATCGCTGTGCTCAGGCATCTCCTTCCCCCCTGCACCTGTGCACAGCCCCGAGAGCTTTGCCTCTAGGCGGTCGCTTCTCAAGTAAAAATACTCTCTGCCGAGGGTGTCTTTGGGAGTCAAGACTTCCTCGATTCTCCCCATCACAAAAATATCAGAAAGGAAAAATGAAATATTATATGAGGCCTCAGGGGTTCAGTAGTACTGTTTTACATGGACTGCCCTTTTGGAAAATGCATCAGCTCTTTATGCTAAACCCCAGGCAGGCTAAACCTCAGGATTCTGCTAAACCCCAGGCAGGCCAGGTTTAAAACATGTCCTTCTACAAGAAAGGCATCTTGGAACTCATGATAAGTATTTTTGCAGAGAATACTGTTATCTGTGAGCATTATTTAGCCTTATAGGTTGTACCATGGCCCCTTAAAGTAGTAATTTTCTACTTCAGATGATGTATATGTAAAAAATTTGTTTTTTAAGTGAATTTTGTTTGGCAATATGGCTTGTAGCTCAGGCGGATGGACACTGTCATGCCTCTTTTGTCCCGGAAATCCAGACAAGCAGATTCAGCATCAAAGGAGAAAGGTGTCAAGCTCCCATACTTTTTGGGGACATTCTAGTTACAAACACTGATCCTTTGTAGAGCAGCAGTAGTATTTCAGAAACTTATTCACCAGCCAGTGCTAAAGTAACACAGCAGTACAAATACTTTGTACAAATACAGTGATCCAAAGAGGACAGAGCAGTGACTTTGTTTGGCAGCCAATTTTGGTTTTGATCCGTCATAATTTAAGGAGTAACTTCTCAATTTTCAAGTTGCAACTTTTCAACTTGTTGAGCCTACCCATATCCATTCCTGTGTGAGCTACCAGCACTGGCAGCAAGCGCGTTGTACGTGTTTGCTCACTTGATTTAACTCTGCTGCAGGAGTCCCTGTGGACCAGCTGTGCCAGCACTCGGGTCACTGCCTCAACGTGGGCAACACCCACCACTGCCAGTGCCAGGTGGGTTACACGGGCAGCTACTGCGAGGTGCAGCTGGATGAGTGCGACTCCAGCCCCTGCCAGAACGGAGCCACCTGCCGGGACCACCTGGGCGGATACCAGTGCGAGGTAGGCCGGGCATTTGCTGGGGAGAGGGGTGAATACTCAGGGCACAGTGAAACAAAGGCACCGGAGGAAGTCAGAAACACCTGCAAGTGGCAAAGTACCTTCACATAGGGGATAAAAGCAGCCTGCACCTGGAAGGAATTTTTAATTTGGCTGTAGCAAAAAAAAGTGCTCCTGAAAGGTTTTAAGAATGAATTAAGAGGTGTGGATGGAAGGAGCTGTGGTTGATGAGCATTGGATTCTTTGTGTCATTGGAGAGGGCGTTCTTATCTGGAAAGGCTTTTTGCCTGAGGTGTGGTTTATATTAAAATATCTGTAAATTGTGTTAAAGGAATATTGTATTTTCCCTGTTGGATGGGCAAAGTATCCCTTGCCTCCCAGGGTGGGAAATGCCTTCCACTGCTTTCTGTTTCCTAATGCTGATGCAGAGAGCAGTGTAGGCCATGAGATTGTTGCATAACAGCCTCCCTAAGCTTTTTGGAATGGTAGAACACCTTGGAAGCCTATGTCCAGAGGGAAAGGATGAGTTTTATCTAAACCTTAAGCCAAAACGTCTAAGCCAGTTTCAGTGCTGGAGGGTATCAGGATTTGATCGTCTCTGTTTTGCAGCAATCTGATCACTTGAATTCAAATTTTCAGTGCCCTGTTATGTGTCACAGGTTGAGGTGTGTGATTAAGCTGCTGTTTGTGCAGCCCTTGAAATCACTTGCAGTTGTTCAGCTACAAAGGCTGTCCTAAGCTGCCCTGCTGAGAGCTCCTCTGTGGGTGATAGCTTTCTGAGATGTCTTCTGATGTATCTGCTGGAAGACCACTGACACTTCTTTCTGTGCTGGCAGTGTGTGGCTGGATACCAGGGTGTCAACTGTGAGTACGAGGTGGATGAGTGCCAGTTCCAGCCCTGCCAGAATGGAGGCACCTGCATCGACCTGGTCAATCACTTCAAGTGCTCCTGCCCACCAGGAACTCGGGGTAGGAAGCTCAGCAATTAAGTGAATGTTACAAGAGGGAATTTTCCTCTCTGACTGCTGGTTTCACGAGACAGTTTAAAGGGAATGCATTCTGTTCTTTGAAGAATGTTCCCAAAGTACACAGAATCCCTTGGGACACATAGTTTCTCTTTAAAAATAAATGCTGCTTTTTTTCCTCCCTTTTAATTTTTTTTCTTTTAAAGGAATAGGTCGTGGCAGTGTCCCTTGAGAATGTATGAGCCATCTTTGGCAATGTGGATGCATGAGACTGCTGTTAAGGTCTCTCCCAAACCTATCTGTTTTGATACAGTAAATCCAAGGTTTCTTTTTGGCTGAGGTGCTATGAAATAAGTAAGAAGTTTTCTTAGTTCTTGCATAACTTCCAATGTCCTATACTTGCTTAAATTATGGCCCTTCCTTGTCCTCTGTCCTGGAGTCTTTCATGGAAAAGAAGTTGAGTGACTCTAGGCTACCCTAAACTATTTCAACATATTTGAGCTCTTTGATTAAAAGCTCCTTAGGGAAAAAAAAGTTGAAAAAGAAAAAGAAAAGTAGTCCACAGTTTATATCACTAGTTTTCAGTAGGCATGATTCCACAGCCTGTTTATTGTCAGGTTTCTTAAAACCTAGCCTTCCCTTTTATATCTTACCTATGAACCTGGCTTCTACCTTTGAAAATATTCAGAATTTAACATTTTAATGCATCAGTAAATGCTTTCTCACTTTATGTTCTTTTTTAAGGTGATTTCTCAAGTCAGTTAAAAAATTTACATTGCTCTGAACTTTTTCTTTCTGAAGTGTGTCATCTCAATGTTTGCAAAATATTCAGATGTCAGATATAACTAAATTCTTGTTTCATAAAGTAAATTTAAATTATAAAATAATATATTTTCCTCTTGCCTATGCATATCACCAGTTCATTCACTCTAATGTGGCTCTCAGCACATCTCCCCACCCTGGATAAGTGTTTACTTCATTTTAAATCATTTCACTGCCAATTCTTCATGTATTGTTCTTAATATTATTTTTAAATTAAAATAAAAAGGAAAAAAAGTGCAATAAAACAAAAGCAGAAACAAACCTGCTTTTTAGGTCTGTACATCGAAGAGTGTATTTAGTTACCAGTTATCTGCATTGCCAGAATTTCTGTATTCCACTAAATCCCCCACCATCCTTTGAGAGGTTCTGGGTGTACTGCTTTTAATCCTTCAGTCTTTCTTTGTTGAGATGAATTACTTTCTGGATGGGACTGGGTTTTTTTTTTTTGGTTTTTGTTTTTTTTTTTTTTTTTTTAATGAAAGGAATTGGAGGAGACTTGATACAATTATTTAGGATGGTAAAACATAGCTTTTGTCCCTGGCCCAGTTTGTAATTAGTACTTTAGTGATGCCAGTATAAGCATCCTTCATATTTGTGTGAAGGATTTTACTTGCTCTGGTTGGAACAACAGCAATAAACTTGCTCAGCTTCCCCTCTCTGTCCTTGTGCAGTGAAAGCAGAACCACCACCAGACCCTGTCCCTTGAAAAGAAATCTCACAGGCAGGAGAAGAAATTGCCCTCCCTGGCTGCTGGTGGGGGTTTGCTGTAAGTCCCCAGAAGCCAGACTGGAGGAATCAGTGTTTTAGCACAGCTGCTTTTTTTGTTGGTTTGCTGTTGCTTATTTTAATGCTCTTTGCCCAGTTCCAGGGTAGCCTGGTGGCAGCTTGTGGCCTGTCAAGGCCAGTGCAGGGCTCCCAGGCTCTGCGTAGTCTCAGGGCTAAATCAAGTGCATCTTTTCTGGGCTTAGTTTGGTTTTGTGTTTTTAATTATGCCCTTAAATTAAGTCAAGTATGAAAGCTGCCAAATACCAGGACAGCCTAGCGTTGAGGACAGCCTGGATGTAAAACACATGTACCCTAAGCCTGCTCTGAAGCTGGCTGTCTGCAGAGGGTGTGGAATGTGTTAAACTGGGATCTTTATCTGCTTATTTCAGGGACTGTGTGTGACATGGCCCTAAAACTTGATGAGCAGTGCAGGTGATGCCTTGAGAGGCTCCCTGGAACAGAGGCTGGGCAGAGTTAAAGGAATAAAGTAGGGATTTATTAAAAGGATACACCTTGGGCGGTACAAGAGCCTGGCCATGGCTACACCCAAGATGGACCCCGAGTCACAAGTTTTCACTCTTTTATAAGTTTTGGTCCATTTCCATGTTGGGGTTAATTGTCCTATTCCAGCTCTACATTATGCAGTCCCATCCTCTCAGTCTGCTCTCCTCAGTTCTCTGCACTTTTTGGGCCTGAAGCTGCAATGTGTCCTTGGTTCTGGGGCTGGAAAAAGGATTGTTTTGTGTGACTGAGCTGTGAGGAGAACTTGCTACCACTTTATATGAAGTTCAGAGTTACGCAGTAATGCGGTACAGAATCTGGAAAATATGAAAGCTCAAAGTTAAGGCAAAGTTAAGGAAAGGCAGCCACAGCACTGTGTCCCCAAGCTGTCCCTGTTTGCTGTGCTGCAGGCCGCTTCTGTGAGGAGAACGTGGATGACTGCGCCTCGGAGTCGGGAGCTCCGCGCTGCTTCAACGGGGGCCAGTGCATTGACCAGATCGGGGGCTACAGCTGCCTCTGCCCCCAGGGCTTCGCAGGAGAGCGCTGCGAGGGGGACATCAACGAGTGCCTCTCCAACCCCTGCAACCCTCGAGGGAGCCTGGACTGTGTCCAGCTGACAAATGATTACAGGTGCATCTGCCGTAGTGCTTTCACTGGTGAGTAGTCATAAACATGCTTCCAATTTCATGGCAGTATCTTGAGAATTGGTGGTTCTGTCCCTTCCTGGCAGTGCTGTTATCTACCCGCTTCTCTTCACAACGTCTGATTGTTTCTCTACAATATGTTTCAATTTTTTTAACCAGTCTTTCTTTCTAAACTTCTAAGAAATTTGGCTTCCAGAGCTGTCTCAGATGAAGGAATCTCCTGAGACATTTGGTTTCCAGGACTTCTCTTTCCTTGTGGTACTTTTTTTGCCTTCATAATTTCACATTTCTAATACTGAAAGTGTAACAGTTCATGTGTCAGCTTATCTGTGACTTCTCCTTTTGCAAAGCAGCCATGTGTATTTTCTTTATAAATCAGTGTCATGGTATCATAATTCGCTTTTGGCCTATTTTTCTATTCCTTGCTGCCTTTCCTCCTTGAATTAGTTACATGGTCAGGATGGAGTATTCTATGCATAGACAGGCTCTACATTCCTAGCTTGGTGATCCTTCCACAATCCAACTTTGAATCACAACTTTGCAAGAAATCACACTGTGCAGACTTATGTCTCACTCTCTCTAGACCTCCTCTTTGTTAGTATTGCTGCTATTCTGCTTTCTGCCTCCCACTGGGCTTAAGTTTGGTCTAATAGTCTCCAGATGTGTCTGAACTTTCAGCTTTCCATTTTCCCTGTCAGTTTAACTTTTTATGCATTCAGTTTTCCTCCATGAAAACATTTCACTTTTCCTGCATGCTTTACCAGCAGTTTTTACTCCTCTTCTTAAAATTTAAAGATGCTATGATTTTCCACTAAATTTGTGAGTTTCAGATGCAAAGAAATGACAAAGATATATGTTTGAAGAATTCATGTAGTAGCTTTTGAACGCATTACTTACCCTGCCAAAAGAAGTTCCTGAAAGAGTGATGTATGAGGGAAGTGGAGCTGGTGGGACACTGGTGCAGGCCACCAGATGGGTTCATTTTAAGCCTGTCTGTTAAGGTTGCTTTTATGAATTATGCCTCATGTGGATTCTGACCCTCATGGAAGGGTTGCTGGATCTTGTGCTGTGGGGAGTGCAGGCCTGCTGCACCCCAGGAGGAGCAGAGAGAGTTGCTGTGTCTCAGACATGAAGTCTGTCTGGAAATGTTAGGCACACAGGGGGAACATGCTTCCTCCTCTAGCTGTCTGTCTTCTGCACATTCCCCACTGACCCTTCTGCCTGGGAGGAGACAGGGTGGCTTTGCTGTGGTCTGTGGCTGGTGGGATGCCAGAACTCTGTGGGCCATCCTGCCCTGTCTGCTCCTGTCTGCAAAGTCTCGGCTGCACATGTCTGGAGACTTCTATTAATATTTTCCTAGGGGGTCCAAGTCATGCTGAGATCATCCCCAACTTTTAGAAGTTTGGTCAGCTTGACTCTGGGAGTTGCTGCAAAGCATGTGAGTGCAGTAAGATCTCTGTCTGGCTGATCAGTGTGAGGAGACTCTCCTGTTCACTCTGGTCCTGAGGGTTGTTCCTTCATGTTAAAGTGTGATTTGCCATTGGACTCATTGAGCATCTTCCAAAAATTAAAGAAGTCTTAGGAACCCCCAAACTGGTGTGGTACATCACTTTTAGCCTGTGTGCCTGGCTGACTTGCTGATGACAACAACACATTCTGTCTTTGTGCTGTGTTGAGTGTGTTCTTGAGGAGGTAGACATGGTCAGCTGTATCCAAATGCACCTCGTGGATTCTGGGGCTGTGCCTTCCTCTTTACTGCTTAGGCAGCTGTGTGGACACCACCCCTTTTCCAAAGGGATGCTCCCTCCAAAAGGAGTGCTCAGCTGGCTGGTTATTCACAGGAGTGCTTTGTGTGCTGATGGTTTTTGGAGTGATCACACACACGTTTCTCTGCTCTCTCTCGCTGTGCTCCGTCCCAGGCCGGCACTGTGAGAGTGTCATCGACGTGTGTCCCCGGAGGCCGTGCCAGAACGGCGGCACCTGCGCTGTGGCCAGCAACATGCCCGATGGCTTCATCTGCCAGTGCCCCCCGGTAAGCACCCTGTGCTCACTGCACTCCTGCCCAGCTCCAGAGCCCTCTGCTAGGCTCTCACTGCTTCACTGCAGGTGAAGGCTGGACACTCTTTGCCAACATCCCTTAGTTTACCTGCTCAGCGGGGAAACCCAGGGCTTCCAGCTGCCCCAGGAGAGTGATGCTGCCTGATGCTACCCCAAACAAGTACAGTCTTCTAGTATCACAGCTGGCTTTAGTCTTAAATCTACCATTAAATTACATTAACTTAATTAAATTAACTTTTTTTTTTTTCAGTCTGGTGTTTTCTGTGCTTGTTGCATGCTGCCCCTTGTTTGGGGCTCTTCTAGGCTGTTTTCAAAATGTAACAGAGCCTTGTGATTTCCTAGTTTATCCATGAGGTTAGGTCTGGAAAGTCATGGCTCCTACAGTGAGGCTAGAAGAGTTACAGGGGAGAAAGGATTTGCACATGTCACCTTGCCTCCAACCCTCAGAGTGTTGAAGATTATGTTTGCAACACTGATTGTGTTGCCTTCTTTTCCATCCCACAGGGTTATTCTGGAGCAAAATGTGAGTTCAGCAGCCACAGCACTTGTGGACAAGTGAAATGCAAGAAGGGGGAGCAGTGCATCCAAACGTCTTCTGGTCCACGGTGCTATTGCCCCAAGCTGTCTGTGGGAGAGGAATGCCAGACACACCCAGGCTGTGCTAGTGCCCCCTGCCAGAATGGGGGCAGCTGCCACCCTCATTCTCAGCCTCCTTACTATTACTGCCAGTGCCCTGTTCACACCCAGGGCAGCCACTGTGAGCAGCCCGTAACTTTCAGCCCGGAGCCTCGAAGATGCCTGCATTCCCAGTGTGCAGAAAAAGCCAGGGATGGCTATTGTGATGAAGACTGTAACACCCATGCGTGCCAGTGGGATGGAGGCGACTGCTCCCTGACAGTGGAGGATCCTTGGGCCAACTGCTCCTCCTCCCTGCCCTGCTGGATGCTTTTCAATGGACAGTGTGACGAGTTCTGCAACACACCCGAGTGCCTGTTCGACAACTTTGAGTGTCAGCAAAATAGCAGGACATGCAAGTAAGGCTCGACGCTGAGAACATTTTCTCTGTGTGACTAACATAGCTCCTGCCTGTTGCTCCCTTCTCTCCCATTGTTTCTCTTGCTATCCTTGCTGAAAGTTCGGCATCCAGCAGTTTCTGCTGCTTTGTGTACTTCTTGTCTATATTTGGAATTTGAGTGCTGTGCGCTAAGTCAATAACCTGAGCAATGGTAATGTGTTAATCTGCTTGACGGATGTGCCCTGCTTTCCCTGGAAATGTAAATAGGAGGCATTTTGCCTTGTACTAGGTTTTAAGTGTGCTGCCTGCTATCCTGAATTTTGTTCCATACCAGAAATACTTGTATTTTAATCCCAGCTGTTTGCTGCCTCTGAACATGTTTTCTAGCTTTTTTGTAGTGGCACTTCTTTCTCTTCAGTTTTTTTTGACAAATGCTACAGCTGTGCAGTGATGATTCTGCCTCGGTGAGGCAAGAGGTGTTAGTATCTTAGTCAACAGAATAAGCAGTTCTCTTACGCTGTTACCAGAATTAAATAATGGGTTCTTGGGGTGTGCTGTACTTCCTATTTTCACCCTCTCAGGCTGCAAGCTTACAGGATAAGCTGGGTTGTATTTCTTCTCCTGATATGCTGATTGTGGGTGTTGTCTTACTTCAAATGATGCTGAGGAGTGTAAGACCCGGGCCCCTAGAGTGCAGGTGTGCTGTGCAGAGCATGCCGGTGCCGTGTGCTGCCCACAAGCCTCTCCCTGCTCCAGGTATGACAAGTACTGTGCAGATCACTACGCAGACGGGCGCTGCGACCAGGGCTGCAACAGCGAGGAGTGCGGCTGGGACGGCCTGGACTGCGCCGGCGACAAGGCCGAGAAGCTGGCAGAGGGCACCCTGATCATCGTGGTCCTGATGCCCCCCGACGAGCTGCTGGGGGACGTCCGCAGCTTCCTGCGCACCCTGGGAACGCTCCTGCACACCAATCTGAGGATTAAGCTGGACTCCCAGGGAAACCCCATGGTGTTCCCCTACTATGGGGAGAAATCGGCAGCGCGGAGCCGTCGGTCGCTCGTGGTGGTTCGCAAGCACAGAGAGCTGGAGCAAGAGGTCATTGGGTGAGTGGATCCTTCTGTCTCCCTCTGGCCTGGTTGTGCTGGTACCTCTTGCTTGTAGTTGTGTGGGGCTTTCTAAACTTCCTAGGGCTGTAGGCTGTTTTTTAAAATGGGAAAATGCAACGCTATTGCAACTGCCCAGTTCAGCATTGGAGTAGAAAGATTAATGTAAAATGCTGCTGCAGTTTGACCTACTGCTTTGGCATAAGTTTCTGTCACTGACTGCTGTGCCCCCTTACGGTGTCTCTGCAGCACCAAGGTGTTCCTGGAGATCGACAACCGCCAGTGTGCAGAGGACTCGGAGCAATGCTTTTACAACACAGAAGCTGCTGCAGCTCTCTTAGCTGCTCAGGCCATCAAGGGCATGTTGCCCTATCCGTTTGTGTCTGTCCAAAGTGAGTAATTGAAGAGGAAAAATTGGTTATTGAGGGAGGCAGTCATCAAACTTGCGCCTGCAAAATACTCAGATTCTTGATCATCATCCTCTTGTGTCTTACTGTTCAGTATGGTTTTTGGGAGGCAACTTGTTTGTCCCCAGTTATAGGAGTATGTTTGTGCGAAGTTCATAGAGGGGATGTCTGGTTAGTAAGGCAGGACATTTATTTAGTCACTTTAATACTTGTAGAATCAGTAATCTCTCATGCTACAGCACTGCAGTGGTGATCTCCACGCTAAAACCATTCATGTGCTTTAAGCCATGAACTCAATGGAAAAGGTTCCATTTAGAGAGAAAGGCTGGAAGGCATTCCTCACTCCAGACTACCAGATGTTTTCTCCTCTAGCAATATGTCATCTCTTTGTTTTCTGCTCCATCTCCCTCAGTCTGAGGCTCAGCTGCAAACCTGTTACAGGCTGGCATTATTGCTTTTCCTAGTTGGGTCATTCTTGTACCTTCATGTAGATCAGCTCTCTCTATGCCAAGTGAGTGTGGCTAGAGGAAGGAGCAAGAACTTTGATTCAGGAGCCATGTACTCTAAAAAATACTTGGAGAAACCAGACCAAGGCTAGTCAAAAAGAAGTGATACGTACTTACAGCAGTCTCAGTGGAGCCTAAACTCTGTAGAAACAATATGTTCCCTGTGGGAAGGACTGTGCTGAGAAAAGAGAGTCTAGGTTGAAGATTGTTGTCTCCACTTTGTTAATCACACTGTGTTTTAACTGGAATTTTTAGGTGAGCCCTTGTTACCACCAAAGACCCAGCTGCTTTACCTGCTTGCCGTGGCAGCTTTGATCATCCTGCTGATCCTTCTCCTGGGTGTGATGATGGCCAAGCGCAAGCGCAAGCACGGCTCTCTGTGGCTCCCAGAGGGCTTCATCCTGCGCAGGGATCCCAGTAACCACAAACGCAGAGAGCCCGTAGGGGAGGATGCTGTTGGACTCAAGTAAGTTTGCATTTAGGCCACTGACATTGTGTCTATTAGTGGCTTGAGGATTTTGAGAATGTGGCTGAAATATATTTCATCAAAGGCACTTAACTCCTTAGAGAAAGCTTCCTTTTAAACTAGAACTTCTTAGGCTATTCCTATAGTTCAAAAACATCTGGTTTGGACAGAAGAATCTTAATTAACTGTAATGTATAAAATGCCAGCAAGGAATCTGATCTCCTGGTTTTGTTTGGCTTTCTATCACTGAGCAGTATAGATCAGCAGCCAGGCACTGTTTGCTTAATTTTCTCATGGAATAGGCAAGACATTTTTAGGTTGATAGATGACAACAAACTTCTAATATCTCTAGCTCAGGGCATCAAAAATGTGACTCATAAGTAATGGAAAGTTTCAAAAGTTTTATGCAGTTTTGGCTTTCCACTGAATTAAACAACTTTGCAGTTCTAGGTGCATTTGATGCCACTACTGACTGCCTGAAATTTGTGATTTCTTGGTTCCTGTGTTTGCAAGCTACCAAACTTACAAGCACCCCTTTTTTAGTCTCTGCTGAATAGTGTAAATAGCAGCAGTAGCACCTGCTCAGGCTGCAAAGTGTTATCTTCTCCTTGTTTGTCAGAAATCTGTCAGTCCAGATACCAGAGGGTAACCTGGCCGACCCTGGGACGACTGAGCACTGGGCAGGTGATGGTGGACCTCAGCCAAAGAGAGCTAAGGTAAGGAGCTCCAAGACTTAAATACCATCTGAAACTGTTGGTGAGACAAGCATCTGCATTACCTTCCCTTGCTCAAAACTCCCTTGGCCTAGGGATTGGTTATATATTATTAATGGTATCTGAAGAGCAAGTCCTCAGGTTAACACTGCCACCACAGGCTGGTGGAGAAAGTCATTACCTTCTGTTTCAGTGTCCCCTCCCTTCAGCAGCAAAAGGGACAAGAAGGTTAATGTCATGCCTTGCAGTTCAGGCCTGACAATGTATGGTGAGAATATGAAAGCTGAGAATGCCAAGCAGAAGTAAATGGAGACCACCATTAACTTGAAAGAAAACAAGCCCCCTATAAACAATAAGAGAGCAAACAAACAAAAAAAAACCAAAAACCAAACAAACAACAAAACGCAACAAAAATCCCCACCCAAACCCTGAGAAGCCCCACCAAAACTAAAACACCCCAAGAACTTCGAGTGTCTTTGGCCACTTGATGGGTGTTTTGAAGCAGCTGCTTGTGTGCTGTGCTCAGGCTGAGGACCAGGCCTTGCTGCCAGAAGGAGATGAGCAGATTGACCAGCGCCAGTGGACCCAGCAGCACCTGGAGGCAGCAGATGTCTGTGGCAGCACCTCCCTGGCCCTCACACCCCCCCAGGCAGATCAAGAAGTGGATGTTCTGGATGTCAACGTCAGAGGGCCAGGTCAGTACTCTGTGTCTCTGTGTCCTACCAGCCTCCTCTGTCGCCTGGGGTTGCTCATGTTATAAATTAAATGGAGTATGCAGGAACACCAGCAGGAATTTTATGGCGCTCAAGGAAAGCACAGTGTATGCTCCTGAAGAGAAAAGCTGGAAAGGTTAAACCATGGTCTGTAGCAAATGGAATATCATGGAGCCAGGATGAAAAGTTCAATTAGCAAGCACCTGTAGAATCTCATTTCTAGTAGTATGTGCCTAAGTGATATTGTCAGCAATTTTGAATGCTTAATTGTGCTGGAAATAACCAACAGTTTCTCCAGTTGGTTCACTGCAGATATCTATGCCAGACTTTTCTAAGAACCAACTTAGCAGATTTTATACCTGAGGTGTCTGTTACCAGTTGAGGAAGCAAGGATGGCCTTTTCCTGAATAAGATGACTTTTTGGCAGACAGTGTATCCTCATAAGCAGTGTGTGAAGTGTCTGTCCTGAACAGAGCAACGAGGCAGCAAGACTGTTCATGATTTTTTTTTAAATTCTCTGATTTATATCTTCAGCTTATGATGATCAAGTAATTGAATTTATAGCAGAACTGTGGACTTTGAAGGTTTCTTTAACATGCAGGCAGGTTTGCTCTCTCTCAGTCTCAAATGACTAGGTGCCCTGGGAACCCTCTCCTGCTTTTTATGAGTCTAGTACTAAAGCTGTAAAAGCTGGTAAGGGGCTGGGTGGGTCGTCTGGTCTCTGAGAGGAGACAGTTGACCAAGAACTTTATTCTGGTTGGAAGAGCTGCAAACATGGCTCTTGTTCATATGCAGAGAGGTGATGCTGATAATATTGCTGCAATTCCTTTTTCTACTGCGTTTTGTGGGAATATTTCCATGCAATTTAAGGATGACTGGACCCATTCTCTCAGTTCCTTTCTATTGTCTTTTCAGATCATTGACCCATTAGCTCTCCTAAATGCAAAGGGAAGGAGAGATTTTTGTGTAATGAGTGTGAGAACATAAACCATTGGTTTCTGCCAAATTTAAGCTTTTCTTTATTTCCCCTATTGAAACTTCTAGTTGTGTGGCAGGGTAAAAGCTTTCCAAGTGCAGGCAGTAATGTTCTTAGGACTCCAGACTGCTTATTTTCATGTTCACCCAAAGCTTTGTCCAACAACAGCAATGAAATTATACTGACCTGTGGGTTGTTTTCCTGCCATCTAGATACAATTGTGAAGCTTGCAGCAAGCTGCTCTAAGTTATTTCTCTATGTGGCATCAGAAGCAAGCAGCTGTCAGGGGCAGAAATAATTTTAAAAGTCTGAGAGATATTGGAATAATGGGTTAGCAAGGAGGGGTGGGATTCCTCACAGTTAGTGTGGCTGTTTCTCTGCCCTGGCCACCCTCACTTTTTCAGGCAGATGGAAAAAATGGGCCCTTCTGAGAGGTAGTTCCCCTCTGTCCCAAGAAGTCTGAAAACTGGATGGTTCACAGCCCAGTAATGCTTTACTGCCCCTAATTAATTAGGAAGGGTGTTCAGGCTGGCTGATTTGAGTGCAGGTGTCTGGGCTGCAGCCACCTGAAGCTGGGAGAGTTAGATCCTGGCTGCAGGTGCAGGTTGAACAGCAGAGATCTCTTCTTCAGAGGGGTGAAACATCTCGGTGTACCAAGGGTTTGTTCCCTCTCTTAATCCACCACCTTCTGCAGTCTCTCAAATTTAGGGGGGTCTAAGATCTCTAGTGTCCTCCAAAAGAATTGCCTAGAGATTTTTCCTGTGGGTTCCTTATATCCCAGTTTTCAGTACTTTGTGCCGACCTTCAGGAGTACCTGTCTGGTGAACTCCTGACTTTACTACCTCACTCTGCATTTTACATGTACTCAGGAACTGTTTTACTGAAAGACAGCAAACCAAAGAGGTTTTATAAAATGCTGCCACCACCTTTGTCTCCCCATACTATTTTTTTGCTGTGTCCCCCAGAGCAGTGAGGACATTCTTTTCACTGGAGTTATTGTGAGTGTGTAACCAGGGTAATGCAATTACAGGCATAACTGGTAACACCACCTATAATTAAAATTGATGAACTGTCTCTATTATATGCCCCTCTTTTTTTTCAGTTACTGAAACTTCAGTGGTTTAGACTGGAATTTTCCATGCTGGGCGTCTGCCTCCAGCTGGATGCTTTTGGGTTCTTTTCCAGCTCTTTGAGAGAATGAGCTGGGAGGAGGAAAAAAGACATTGTGTCCACAGCTTTTTTTTCCTCTAGTAGTCCATCAAGCACTTAATTTTGACTGTCTAGCTGGATGTGCTTTTGCTAGCCTCATAAAACCAGCCATGTGTGGCCAACTTGCAAGGCTCTGAAAAGAGCTGCACGTACCTGAGAAACTCTGTGGAGGGTGGCAGTTAATTATTCCAGGGATTTAATGCTGTGCTGTCCCTGTGGAGAATTTAGGCATGAAGATCCAGGATAACTGCAGTGATTGAGCAAGCCAGACCTATCCTGCGAGTGGTTTTTCCCAGAGCTGTGGTGCTGGAGGAAAGGAAAGCTCCTTTCTGTGCTCTGTCACTCTGCTCTTTGTGTTGTGGCAGTACGGAGGAGACCACAGCCTGACTGGAATACTGAGGAGTGTTCATTTGGGACAAGGGAACAGAGCCAGCAGTGGGAGGGAGAAGCACAAAGGGAGCTATAGCTTTGGAGAGCAGCAGAGAGGGTCTGCAGACAGAGCTGGATCTTGGAACTGAACCTGTGCCTGTACATTAACTCTTTGTTGCTCTCCGTCCAAATCCTGGGAGAGGAGCGGGGTGGAAGGGAGGCTGTGGTTCCTCTGGTGGGGAGCCACTAGGAGGAGCATGCAGGCTGCAGAGCCTGCTCCTCCAGTGCCCCTGCTGGAACCCTAGATTTCTAGAAAGTTTTGGGACTGTCCTAAAGCAGAGAGCCAGGAAGACTCAGTGATCAGAAGCTGGGAATGGGAGCAGGGCATTAGAGCTGTGTGTGTTCCTTCCAGTAGGAGGTTTCGCCTTGTTTATGTGCACAGAACCCCAGTGGGGCTTTGTGCTCTGTGACAGAGAGCTGTGCAAGTAGAGAAGCTTGTTGTTTGTCCCCTGCTTGCCCACAGGACCATCAGGTACTTGCCAAAAAAATTGTCTTGTATTTCTGCTGGTGGGCTCCAGCAGAAATAGCGATTAGTAGAGTGAGGTTCCCTTCTGCCATCTCAGTCCCTCTTGCTTTCCAGGTGCCTCTGAAGGATGTGCAGGAAAGCAGTAAAATCAGCAAGGAAGCATCACTGTCTATAGCTGCAGTTTTGGGGTTTTAGGGAATGTCACGTAACGTTCAGAGCCTGCTGGAACTGAAGCACCCATCAATTTTATGCTTTGCTGAAAATATATGGATATGTTTTAAATCTTAATTATCCTACATCAAGGAGGGTATAATAAGGGTGAAGAATCAGCAGCATGAGGTGGTCTTCCTGCACTGTCCTCTCTGATTGGCAGAGAGGGCGATTCATCAGAGAGAACTAAGTTAAATTAGAGGTTTGTAGGAGCCTTTCTCCTTCCACTGACAATGCAGGGATCCTGGATGGATGAGGGTGACTCTAGCCTTTGTGGACATCCCATCACTGGAAGCTTGAGAAGAGTAAGACCAGTATCTCCCAAAGTACTCAGACCGTGTGAGAGTATTCATCCTGGGGCATTTGTCAGCGTTGAGTGCTCGACTGTCACAACTTCAGGATCCTTCTCGTGATAACCATGCTATAGATTTGAAGGCTTTTGTCTGCATTTCACTTTAGGTTAATATCTGAAGCAAACATCACCTATGACACCAATAATCAGTGGCTAGTTGTTGAATAATTTTTCCTTCAGCTGTTTCTTTTCCCCAGGGATGTGATTAGAACATCCGTATGAACAGTCACACTGCGTGGTCTAGTTACTTTGATTTTTCTAGCCTTTGCTTCTCTCAGCTAGCCTTTACTTTCTGTGGAAGTTTTATACTTCAGCAGCAAAGTTTTTTTTGTTTTATGATGATCTTAGTCTTTAGAGGAACAGCCAAAGTTCTGTTGGGTTTGCAGTAGGCTACTCATGCTTGGAAGGAAGACAGCTTCCTAACTCTGGGGCTTTAAGAAGAGGTCTGAGTTAAAGCAACTGGAGGGATTGTCTGTAGCTTGTGGGGGGAAGGGTTGTAGGAAGGTTTCCATGCCTTTTCCAGGTTTTACTGTATCCCCATCTCCCCCTCTGCAGATGGCTGCACTCCTCTGATGTTGGCATCTCTGCGTGCCGGCGGCTCCGACATCAGCGAGGATGACGAGGATGGGGAAGACTCCTCAGCAAACATCATCACGGATCTGATCTACCAGGGGGCCAACCTGCAGGCGCAGACAGACCGCACCGGGGAGATGGCTCTGCACCTGGCAGCCCGATACTCCAGAGCCGACGCTGCCAAGCGGCTCCTGGACGCCGGGGCGGATGCCAATGCTCGGGACAACATGGGACGGACCCCTCTGCACGCAGCCGTGGCTGCTGACGCCCAGGGGGTCTTCCAGGTATGGCCACTGGAGAGCTCTGGGTTTATACGAGCCTGTCCAAGCTGAGCTCTGTTCACTCACAGCCCTGCTCTCGTGCTTTCCACAGTGTGGTGGTGAGGCAGAGCTATTTTACATCCAGTTTCCTCGGGTATTCACAGCTTGAAGAACTCGGCATGCATGAATCATCTGGCATGTATTTATTTGATCTGTTTGTCCCCGTCACCTGCTTTCTGAGTCCTTGCATTTCAGTGCTCAGGCTGCTTTGTCATTGAAAAATTTCTCTTGAGATTCTGCCAGATCCTCGGTTTTGGTCTGTAGTGGCATTGAAAATAATCCATCTTCCCCTGTTGTCCAGATCCTGATTCGTAACAGAGTGACAGACTTGGATGCTCGGATGAATGATGGGACGACCCCGTTAATTCTGGCTGCACGTCTGGCTGTGGAAGGGATGGTGGCCGAGCTCATTAATTGCCAGGCTGATGTGAACGCCGTGGATGACCACGGTAATGTGAACACCATGTGCCAGGCTGAGCAAATATTTGCCATTGTGTGAGCAGGGAGGGGTGGGTTCTGCTCTCCCAAAGTGGAAGCTCCTCATGAATTCTGTAGCTAAATCACACACCGGGCTCTCCTGCAAAGTCCTCTAGTGGTAATAAACTACAGGCTGCTGCACAGTGGTTTGCTTAAACAATCCTGGAGAAGTAAAATAGCTCCTTGGTTTGTTACTGACATTGTTGTGTTTCCCTGCAGGTAAATCTGCTCTTCACTGGGCTGCTGCTGTTAACAATGTGGAAGCAACACTAGTACTGCTGAAAAATGGAGCCAACAGAGACATGCAGGATAACAAGGTACAGTGTGACAGTGCTCAGCAAGCCTGTGCTTCCTATCTCAAAGCATCTCCTCACTATTGCTAATGAACTAAATTCAGATTTTCTTAACTGGGTGCTCAGTGCAGGTCTTCCAAACCCAGACTGTGACTGGAGCTCTCCCCAAGTGCTGAGTGTCTTACAGGGTTTCTGATACGGGAGAGCAGTTCTCTTCCCTGTTTGGCCAAGTGCTGGGTATCAGTGCTGTACTGCTTTCCTTGCAGGGAAGGAATGCAAGACACAGTCAATGGTGTGTGAGAGCAGCAGGTGAAGTGCTGCTGCTGTCAAACAGCTGGATTCCAGTTAGCAGACAGAAAAATACCTGATGGCACAGCAGCAGTGGTGTCCTGTGACATTTCCAGGGATCTCAGTGCAGGGTGGAGATGGGGGACAAGCCCCTCTGTTTGACAGACTGTCAGCACTGTGCAGATGTTCTGTAGCTTCACTGTTAGTTTTTGCTGTGTCTTAGTCGTTGATTTATCTCCTCTGCCTAAAGCATCTTTTTCTGGATTATTATGTATGACTCAGTGGATTTTTAGAGCTACCAACAAGCTGTAGTTCCTTACTGAGCTGTTTTAGGCTTTTGTGCCTTTCCCTCATAGGAGGCAATAGGAGAAAGGCACCAGGTGCTTTCATGGTTCCTCCAAGGATCTAGGACAGAATAGTGCCCTTCCTGGTGGGAAAATTCAGCCTGCGCTCTGCTGCTGTGTATGAAATTATCTGTAATCTGCCTTTTTTAGTAGGCAGCTCTCAGGGTGGGTGGCTCTTGGAGACTGTTAATGTGACACTGCATTATACAGTGCTTGCCAGTCTGCCACACCATAAGGGATTATGAGTTGTAAGTCAGTCCGCCTACACCGAAGCTGCTAAAATATTTACTCTCTGTGTTTCCAGGAGGAGACTCCACTCTTCCTTGCTGCTCGGGAAGGCAGCTTTGAAGCAGCAAAAATCTTGCTGGATCATTTTGCCAACCGAGATATCACGGACCACATGGACCGGCTGCCCCGGGACGTGGCCCAGGACCGGATGCACCACGACATCGTGCAGCTCCTCAATGAGTACAATGTGGCCCACAGCCCTGCCGGGCACCCCGGGGCCATGCTGAACTCTGCCCTCTCCCCGGTCATCTGCGGCCCCAACAGGTCTTTCCTCAACCTGAAACACGCGTCACTAAGCAAGAAGTCACGAAAACCGAATGCCAAAGGCATGCCCACCAGCCTCACCAAAGATGCAAAGAGGAGAAGGAAGAAGTCCCTCAGTGAGGGCAAAGGGCAATTTTCAGAGAGCTCCGTGACCCTGTCACCGGTGGATTCCCTGGAGTCTCCCCATGCTTTTGTATCTGAACCAACCTCTTCTCCTGTGATGCCATCACCGGGGGTGCTGCACTCTTCGCCCAGCTCGCTGCTGACGGCTCCGTCGGTGCAGGCTGCGCACACCATGTCCTTCTCCAACCTCCACGAGATGCAGCCCCTGGGGCGTGGGTCCAGCACGGTGCTCCCATCCGTCAGCCAGCTGCTCTCGCAGCACAGAACCACCCCTCCCAACAGCGGGCTGGGCAGGCTGCGGCCAGGCAACGTCTCCAGCGAGTGGATGAACCGCATGGAGGTGAATGAGTCCCAGTACAACGAGATGTTTGGCATGGTGCCCCAGGTGATGCATTCCCACCCCAGCGTTTCTCAGCAGAGTGGCTTGGTTCAAGCAGATGCGAAGCACCTGGGGGTGTCCAGGGAGTCTTTGCCCCCCATCATGACCTTCCAGCTGGTTCCCAAGGGCAGCATAAGCCAGCAAGCACTGCCGCAGCAGGCCCAGTCAAACTGCGCTCAGAACATGGCTGGCCCTCTTAGCTCCATGTACCAGATCCCAGATCTAGCCCAGCTGCCCAGCGCCTCGTTCTCCATGGCTGCCATCCCTCAGCAGGACGGCCAGGTGGCTCAGACGGTCCTCCCGGCCTACCACCAGTTCCAGAGCTCGATGGGGAAGTACCCCACGCCTCCCTCCCAGCACAGCTGCTACTCCTCGGCCACAGAACGGACTCCTAGCCACAACCGGCACTTACAAGGGGAGCACCCGTACCTGACTCCGTCGCCCGAATCTCCGGACCAGTGGTCGAGCTCTTCCCCACACTCTGCCTCTGACTGGTCTGACGTGGCAGCCAGTCCCAGTAACAACCAGCGCGGGCCAGCAGCCGCCCACATGACGGAGCAGCAGCGGAACAACATGCAGGTGTACGCCTGAAGGCTGCCCACAGTGCAGCCCGACTAAAGCGGACTCCAGAACTCATGAAGGTCTTCCAGGATGGAAATGAAGAACCATTTTAGTATCCAAGAGTCTTAATGAGCCCGGGATGTTCTTTCGTTGGAGGGACTGTGGTCGCTGTAGACTTGTATGCTTTCATGCTAAATGGAGAACTGTAGAAGCTGGTGATGGAGAAGACCAGCTGGGTCACTTCTGACCAACTGGACATGACTGCTGTCTCTACTGGATTCTCCAGTCTGCTTTTAAACACGTTCCACCGTTGCTTTGGGGAGACAGCTCTTCAGCTTAATATATTTTGTCATTTCTCCAGAAATTTAGCCAAAACCAGCTTTGTATCCTTATTTTGTTACTCCTCCTGTTACCCACGTAACCTCTCTCTGAAGCACCTTCTACTAGTTCTCCTCGAGTTCAAGTTGCCTTGTCTTGACACAGCTCAGAGCTGCACCCACGTTCCTAGCCCTGCTCCTTCCCTTGTCCACTCTTGCTCAGCAAGCGAGCTGGACCTCCCAAAACACCTGCAGGTCAAGTGACTTCTCCTGTCACGCAGCTTCACCCTTTCCTCTTTGGGAGTCTTTGCCTTGTAGAGACCCACTAACACCTCTTAGTGTTCTCACTGCCTGCTCCCCAGGTATTATGAGATTATATATGCATATAGTCTTTTTAGGTTGGTTGTTTTGTTATTTTCCCTTCCCAAAAATGCTGGTCTGACCTGGTCTTCCAACCACGGTGACCCGTGGACCCATCTCTTCCCCGAGACACCCCTGACCATTTTGACACACTACCCTCCCCGTGCCCCTATCCTGCCAGGAGTGTCCGTGACTGCCTCCATGGGCTCCCATGCCAGAAGAGATGCACTGCAACTGATACAGGCCTTTTGGGATGAGCAGGAGTTTCAAAACCTGGTAACACGAGCTCCCAGCGTTCTTGCACAGTAGTCCCTTCCCCTCCATCCAAGGGTGGCTGTGTGTCCTGTCCTCCAGATACCATATGCTGCCTCTTTATGGTGTTATCAGTAAGTGTCAAAAGTGGTTACATGTTTGCGGTGTGTGTCCTTCTGCGTCAGGAACGACATCCAGCCCTTTGAAGAGTGTCCCTTTTGCTGCAGCGCCAAGTCAGAGCTGCCTCGTCTTCCCCCCCAGCGCACGGAGGCCGCAGCACTGCCTGCCCAGCCGGCCTCCAGCAGCACGGGCGGCGTGCCAGGAGCTGGGCTGTGGCAGCAGACCAAACAGCTCAGAAACCATTGCCTCCTGCGGCTTGGTGCACAGGTTTGGGGCTGTCCCCTGCTCTCAGCTCCAGCCTGAGTGGGACCTCCCAGCCGAGGTGGCCGCGCGCTCTGTGGGACAGTGCGGCCGCTCGCGGTGCGGCTGCCCCGATAGTTTTGGAGCTGTGGAAGCCAGCTGTCATGACCTTAGGCAAACAGCCGCTCCTTCTGCTTTGTCCGCAAGAGCAGCGCTTCTGCCAAGGGCTCCAGACCTCCAGCAGCCCAAGTGAACACCTGTGGGGATGGTTTGCTCCTGCCTCTCCAGGGGAGTGCTGCAGACACGTCTTCCAAAGAGCTCGGGGTGCCGGCTGCTGCCAAAGGACTGAAGGCCGCTCCCCTGCGAGCAGGCCGTCCAACACCCTACCGTGTACAGTATTGTCTCTGCTGTTCCTGTCCATTCTAATCAAGAGTCAAAGTTGCTTTTCTTTTTTTTTTTTTTTTTTCCCAATTCCACTCAATGGTACATGAAGGCAGGGCCTCAGGAGGAGCTGGTTCCCGGGGCTGTCACTTTGGGCTGAAGTTTTTAGTTCTGTGTGAAGTTGGTGCTTTTCACGGCGCACACGGCGTTCCCCGGCACGCTCGCTGCAGCGCGGCCGCGGGAGCTCAGCTGTAGCTGACTCAGACCTCGGGGGGTCTGGGCTCTGTCCAGGTACATGTTTCACTGCAGATAATGAAGTGTTGCTACATGGATGCTCAAGAAACAAAGGGCTTTTGCTCATTAGCTCCAAATAACCAAGTGCCTTTCTATATATGTGGCTACCTTTTACAAGATGAGTGTTTTCTGTGGAATGAAGCCAGTTCCGTGCCTGGCTTGTTAATACGATGGCCCTCTGCCTTTCTTTTCTTTTTTTTTTTTTAACTACTTGTAAAGATAATATCTCCTTAAGGTGGTATTTTATCTCGTAAGTTGTAGAGTAACCATTCACAAGCGCATTTTCCTATATTAATAATGGAAAATATTTGCTTATTTTTACATTTTTTATAAAAGTCTTTTATGAAAATAGTTGCTGCCAAATGTATAAGCAATTTTTATCCCCAGAATAAAAAGTATGTGCCCAGTGTCTGTGTGCTGCTGTTTTCATTTTGTTTTCCTGGCTGCCTGTGACACAGCCACTGGCTTATAAATGAATCAGGGGTGCTCTGTCTCAGCACCACGTGAACCCCACCTCTTAGCTCCACCCAAGGGAGCTGGAAGAAGCCTGGTGTGGGTGTAGCAGATGGATTTTGGATCTCTTTGTTAGCTGAGAAGGGGGCAGAAACCAGCAGGCAAGCAGCTGGGCATACTGGGAATGATGGGGAGGGACTGGGGTGGGTCCTTTCCTGGGCACTTTGGGTGAGAGCTCTTGCTTGCCTGGGGGAGCCAGGGAAGGCTTTTAGGCAGGTGGTGAGTGAGTGTGGGAGAGGCAGTGCGCAGTGGGGCTGAGGAATCACTCTCAGGTCCTGCTTGCTTCCCTTGGCTGTTTCCTGTCCTTCCACTAGGGAAGAGGACCCTCATCCACCCTGGAGCTGGGGCTGCCTCCCTGGCTTTGTCTTAGCAGTTGATGCATGGAATCCTTAAGGTTGGAACAGCCCCCTAAAATCATCGAGTCCAACCTTTAACCTGGCACTGCTGTGTTCATCCCTTAACCACATCCCCAAATGGCACATACAGATGTTTTTGTAACATTCCAGGGATGGTGATTCCACATCCTTCTGAGCAGCCTTGATCCAATGCCTAACTGCCCTTTCATTGACAAAATTTTCCCTCGTGTCCTATCTAAACCTCCCCTGGTGCAATTTGAATTTCATCTCATCCTGTTGCTTCTTACCTGGGAGAAGAGACCAACCCCCACCTGTCTACTGCCTCCCTTCAGGTTGTTGTAGAGAGTCACAGAGTCCCCCCTGAGCCTCCATTTCTCCAGACTAAGAAGATGTGTGATTCTCCAGCCTCTGAAACAGGGAACCACCACTCCTCTGGGCTGGTCTCAGGCTTGAAGAGTTTGACTTGGGCAATCAGAAAACAAGCTGTCAGCAGCTGCTGAGCTGTGTTTGGAGCACAGAGGTGCCACTGAAGCCTTGGGCTCCACCGGTGCTCACCTGGCTGTTCTCCAGCTCTTGCTGTGGACTCAGATGGAGCCAGTAGCTGAATTACGATGCTGAGCTGGGGGTAAAGTTGCTGGGGGTATTTTAAGGGTTTAATATTCAAACAGTGCAGCTCCTTTATCTCCTGGT
The DNA here is from genome assembly GCF_050655825.1 of Lonchura striata. Taxonomy (NCBI): domain Eukaryota; kingdom Metazoa; phylum Chordata; class Aves; order Passeriformes; family Estrildidae; genus Lonchura; species Lonchura striata. The sequence goes on along the minus strand of NC_140710.1, from coordinate 31,606,777 downwards.
AGAGCCAGCTGGGTGAGTCCAAACCTCCGGGAAGCATTCACCCATGTTCTCCCACAGCTTGCACATCTGTGCCAAAGTTTAGTAAGCTCTGTTGAGCCCCGGGCACAGCAGCATGGAGCTCACTGGTGCTCAGGCTGAGACTTGAAGCTGTGTCTCCTCGGGGCTGCTCCTCCCCAGCCTGGGATGGCCAGGGGCTTGTGGAAACTTGCTGTGTTGTATCCAAACTGAACCATCCAGGCAGGGAGCTGCTCCATTCCTTATCTAACAGAGGAGTACTGGAGGAGCCTCAGGTTCTTTGGGGGAGCTTTTTCATTCTTTTTTCGCAAATCAAGGGTGGAGTCCTGTTTTCTGGGGAGTTGCTATGTTTGCAGGGTTTTGCCATTGATCAGCTGATGTCTGGCAGGTTGTTTCTTTCAGAACTGATAGGAGGCAGCAGCTGTGTTTGAACACGAGGTTTCACCCCTTGGATCCCAGAGGATGCCTAGCAAGCAGCAGCAGCTCTGTCCCACCGTGTGAGTGAAGGAGAGAGGTCTGATCCTCCTCCCTGCCCAGGGCAGAAGCCAGACCTGCCTCTGCACGCCGGCAGCGAGCTGCTCCCTGTGGGTGTAGCAGCGTTCACCGGCTGCACGTTTCAGCAAATGCTGCTGCAGAGAGCCCACGGCAGATCCCATGGCTTGAGCCTAACAGCAAGCTCTCCATGTGGGGGGAAGCTGGGATCCTCTGCAGGTAGCTGGATCCTCTGCAGGTAGCTGCCTCCGGGGTCACACTAATGCTGGCGAGCACCAGGCCCTCAAGGGCCGCTCCTTTCCTTCCCACCAGCCTCCACCAAGAGTTTTGGGGAGGGAGAGCCAGGCGTAGGCTGGAGCTGGTGGAAGCAGGATGATCTTTCAAAGCTGCTCTGGTCCATCAGGAGCCAGTGAAGTGACGCTGCAGAGCAGCGTGGTGGCAGCAGGAGCGTGGAGCATGGAGAACTCCAGCTGCCTCCCCCAGGTGCAGAGGGGCGAGGAGCAAGGACCATGGCAGAGAAGGCTGTGCCAGACCTTGCCAAAGGGCTCCAGCTGCTGGGACCGGGAGCTCAGCCCTGTGGCAGCAACCTCCCCGGGCTGGGGCTGCAGGGAGCCGCCTGGGGCAGGGGCAGAGGGGGGCTGCTGCTGCGGGAGCTGCCCCTTCCTCCCGGAGGGACAGAGTGACGAAGGCTTGTGTCACGGCCGGGCCCCAGGGCCGGGCATCCTCCCCGCTATCTGGCGGCATCGCCAGCCCCCGGCTGCAGGCTGTTTGCACATCCCGGCGTCCCGCATCCTGCTCGCAGACATCACCGGCAGTTCAAACAAGGGCGGTGTGTGGTGACGCATGGCACAGCCGGGTCCATCCCTTGGCTGGGGACAGGGGCAGTGCCAGGCGGGTCGGACCCATGGCCCGGCCGCTGGTCGCAGGGATGTCCTGGCCGGGATCGGGGACTCACCCCCGGGGCTCACCCGCGCCAACCCCCGGGCAATCCAGGGCTGGCCCAGCGGGCATCCTTGCCAGGTGCCAGGCTGCTCTGGATTGGAAGATTATATCTGTATCGCGGGAGCAATTAATGATGATTGCAGGGGGTTTATTGACCAACTAGGACAGGTTCTTCCTGTCTGTTTATGGAGACATGCAAACTGAAGATCTGGGCAATTTTCCAGCAAAGTGAGGGGGGTGGAGGGGGGTCAGCAGTAAGACTTTTATGGTGAGAATCACCTGAGGAGGGCAAACAGATGCTGGTGAGCACCAGGCTATAAAGGGCAGCTCCTCTCCTCTTCTGTCCCGGTGACCGCGACCAGCCACTATTTCTCACCATCTCCAGACAACAGGTGAGGAAGAGGACTCTGACAAAGCAGCTGGGGCCTCGGGATGCTCAGAGCTGGCCCACGGGCAAACAGGAGCTGGTCCCTCTCCTCGGCAGCCCCGGGGCTGAGCTCTGCCCTCGCTGGATGGGGCAGGCTGTGATGCTGCATTTTTCAGCCCTGCATTGACTTCTGTCGCTGCTTCTTTGATGGGAAGATGAGCTGAATTTGCAAATCGGCTCCAGTGCCCAGGGATTAGCCCAGATAAAAGGGAACTGCGCTGATGTGGCGGATTTGCCTCCCCAGCCTGGGCAGCGCTACGAGCTCGGGGTGTGAAAACGCCGCCGTGCACGCAGTGCCTGCAGCCCCACCTGTGCCATTGCCTCGCTGGGGTCCTCCGACCTGTGTCCCCAGAGAGCAGCTTGGCTCTCCCGAATGCCTCCTGCCGAGTCTGGGACTGGTGAGGCCAGGACAATCTGCTGCCAGTGTGGGCTGGAGACTCCAAGCCATGCCTGTGGCACGGGGTGCAGGCCTGGGGCAGTGACCTGTGCCGGGGGGCAGACAGGGAGCCACAGCCTGTCACCTCCTCCAGGCGGCTCAGAGGGGCCAGGCTCAGCCCACAGCCGGGCAGGCTTGCACTTTCTGGGCACAGATAGTAGGGACTTCCTCTGTCCCCAAGGGACCTTGTGTGACCCTCCCGAACCTTTATAGGAAGCAAGGAGGATGGCGGCATCAGCCAGACTCGCCCTCCTGCTGCTGGGCTGTGTGGGGCTCCTGCGGCCAGTCGGTGAGTGCCACGGCTCGCAGGGCAACTGCTTTTGTAGCTGGGCCAGGAGGGAGCCACGCTCTTCTCCAGGCAGTGATGCCGCCTGTCCTCATGCCTGCCCACCGCTCTCCCCAAACAGACGGCAGGTTCATAAACTACTGCCCCGATGGCTGGTCCTACTACAAGCTCAGCTGCTTCAACTATTTCCCCGTGCCCCGGACCTGGGACGAGGCTGAGGTAAGCCCACAGAGGTATACAGGGGAACAGAGACCCCTCGTCTCCCTGAGGCGCCCTGGCACTGACACCTCTCCCTGCAGAGTTGGTGCCAGGACGTCCAGAAAGGCGCCCACCTGGCCTGGGTGGAGGATGCCCGCGAGGCAGCCACCCTGCAGAGAACCATCTCCTACTACCAGCGTGTGCAGCCCGTCTGGATTGGACTCCGAAAGAGTAAAGAGGTGAGGTGTGGGTAGCAGGGGTGATGGGGGGCTGGGGGACAGCAGGGCCATGCCTCTGACCCCCCCTCGCCCTGCACAGAGCCAGGCCTGGCAGTGGACGAGTGGGACGGACTACAGTGCCACCAGCGAGATGCCTGGGAACGGTGCCCACGGGGGGAGCTGCGCCGTGCTGACCCATCAGAGCGGTGAGTGCCCGCTCCCCGCACCACCTCCCGCGCCCGGGCTCGGCCGGCACTGCCCTGCCTCCGTCCTCCTGCAGGTCCCGTCCCCTTGCAGGGTTGCGGTGGGCACAGCTGGTGCCCGTCCTCGCCGTGCCCCCGCCAGCCCCCTGCCTGTCTCTCCCGCAGGCTTCTCCGCGTGGTCCGATGCCGACTGCTCCGGGAAGCATCACTACATCTGCAAGTTCTACCCCTTGCACTGAGCACGGCCCTGGCCCGTGGGGGACCCCGCGCCGGCGGCGTTCCTCCCGTGCCACCTCCGCGTCTCTCCCCGCAACTCCTATAAATACATCTTATAAAAGAAGAAGCCTGCAAGTGCTGTGTGAGCTTGGTGCTGGTACAAAGCCTTGGGCTGGTCCGTGAGAGATACAGGCTCTGCCTCGTCTCCCCGAGCTTCCCGGCTTCCAAAGGCCTCTGTGCTGCCGGTGCGGGCAGAGCTGTTTGGGGATGAGTCCCCAGGAACTGCGGGGACTGTCGCTCTCCTGGCTGAGCACTTGGGTTTGCTCATACCAGCCCTCGGGTGCCAAACACCACAGGCGTCCCTGGGGAGCAGGCGGGGGGACAGGAGTGTCCCCAGAGTGCAGACAGGGAGACCTGGGACACAGGTGTGGGTGGGGACGGGATCTGCCGCGGGTGGGTGTGCAGGACTGGGGACAGCTGGTCCCCCAGGTGCAGACAGAGCCACAGGGATCCGCGGGCTGCAACACAGACCCATGGCCATGCTGACAGCAGCACCGGGACCAAAGGTCCCTTTAGTGTCACTGTAATCTGTTAAGCCACAAACATCACGTGGCTGTTTGCTCTGCTGCTTTGAAGATGTCTCTGCCCCCACCCAGCCCATGGGGTTCTCACCCCCCGGAGCTGCGGCACGTGTCAGGCGCGGACTGCGCCCGGCAGCGCGGCTGCTGCCGGCCCTGCGCCCCGCCCGGGCCCGGGGCAGCCGCGCGGTGACCGCGGCCGTGCCGGCGAGCCTGGCCCCGGAGCTGCCGGGGCTGCGGGACAGCCCGTCCCGCTGCTCAGCCCCGGCTCCGGCTCCGTCTGCCCGGGTTTTGGGGCACACAAGACGAAGACACCTCGCAAGCTCCCCCCTCCGAAGCCGCTCTTCCCCTGCTGTGTTGGCTGGCGCTCCGTGACCTTTGAGCGCCAGGGTCCGGCAGGCTGATAAAGGCCGGGAGGGCTGTGCCGAGCTGCCCACGCAGTTTATAAAAGCACTACGCAAGGCCCATCCCGCTGTCCGTCTGTCCGGCCGGCCGTCCCTTCGTCCGCACAGTGGCCGGGGTGAAGATGCTGCGCTTGGTCGGGCGCGCCGCGCGCTGCTGGGGCGCAAGGTGGGCACTGCCGGGGCCGGAGCGAGCACCCCGGGGTGCCCAGCACCCCGCGGCTTGGCAGAGGGCATGGTGAGCACCCACATGGAGCGGGGGGGCTGGAGACATAACCAGGGTAGGGCTGGGGAGCTGGCTGAGCTCTGAAACCTTGCTGGGGAAGGGGAGCCTCTCCCTCCTCCCTGCAGCACTGCCAGGCACAAGGAGCTACCAGGGATTTGGGGTGCTCCCAGCCTGGGCTGCTCGCTGGTGGCATCTCCACGGGGCCACCCTCTGTGCCCAAGGCTGCCATGGGATTGTTGCCGCTCGCTCTGTCCCACAGCCTCTCCAGTGCTGCTGGGACTGGCACCTGGCCCAAGGACGTGGGCATCCTGGCCCTGGAGGTGTACTTCCCTGCCCAGTATGTGGATCAGGAGGAGCTGGAGCGGTTTGATGGCGTGGAGGCGGGCAAGTACACACGGGGCCTGGGCCAGAAGCAGATGGGCTTCTGTGCCGCCCACGAGGACATCAACTCCCTGTGCCTGACCGTGGTGCAGCGGCTGGTGGAGCGCGGGCGCCTCTCCTGGGATGCCATCGGCCGCCTGGAGGTGGGCACCGAGACAGTCATCGACAAATCCAAGGCCGTCAAGACCGTCCTCATGCAACTTTTCCATGACTCTGGCAACACTGATGTGGAGGGCATCGACACCACCAATGCCTGCTATGGGGGCACGGCCTCGCTCTTCAACGCAGCCGCCTGGGTGGAGTCCAGTGCCTGGGATGGTGAGTACAGGCAGGGACCATGCTGTGGGGCTGGATAATGGGTGGGTGCTGCTGGGACAGGGGAAGGAGGCAGGAGGTGGCCTGAAACCCAAAGATGCTCCAACTGCAAATGGAGCCATTGTGCCTCCAGGCTCTCTGTCACCCCTGGTTCTTGCCCATTTTGGTGCAACACCTGGCAGCATGGAGATGGGAACACACGAGGGCCGTGGGATGGAGGCTTCCACCCATTGGTGGCCCTGCCACTGCCTCTGTCCTCCCCCAGGTCGCTACGCCGTGGTGGTGTGTGGGGACATCGCTGTCTACGCCACGGGGAACGCGCGGCCCACGGGCGGTGCCGGTGCCATCGCCATGCTGGTGGGACCCAACGCCCCGCTGGTGCTGGAGAGAGGTCGGTGCCGTGAGGCCCTGGGGGTGGCGAGCTGATGGGTGCCGTCCCTGGGGGCCATGCATCCATGCCCCAGCCCTGGGCAGAGCTGCTCAGCCAGACCCTGCTGGCTACTCCAGCATGCTGGATAGCCACATCCCTGTGGGCACTGTGGAGGGCTCAGGGAGGCTGCTGGATTCCAAGGGTGGCACGGCAGGCAGCACCCCTGGGTGTTTGCCACCGGGTGGGACCTCCCAGTGCCGTCTGACAGCTGGCTCTCCCTGTGCCCCCAGGCCTGCGTGGGACCCACATGGAGCACGCCTATGACTTCTACAAGCCGAATCTGTCCTCTGAATACCCGGTGGTGGACGGGCAGCTCTCCATCCAGTGCTACCTGCGGGCACTGGACCGCTGCTACGCTGTGTACCGACGGAAGGCGCAGGCCCAGTGGCAGCAGGGTGAGTGGCAGCACCTCTGAGGTGCCCAGCACAGCCCCTTGGATACTGATGGCCCCGTGTTGCCTCCCAGCTGGCATCCAGAGGCCCTTCACCCTCGATGACTTCAAGTACATCATCTTCCACTCGCCCTTCTGCAAGCTGGTGCAGAAGTCGGTGGGACGGCTGCTGCTGAATGACTTCTTGGCCTCCCCCAACCCCGACACAGCCTCCGGTCTCTACAAGGGGCTGCAGTCCTTCCGGTGGGTGCTTGTGCTGTGTCCTCATCCCGCAGCCCAGCCACGGATGTGCTGGTCTGGGGTTCCAGCTGGTCTCTCTCTGGGCAGCGGTGTGAAGCTGGAGGACACCTACACCAGCAAGGAGGTGGAGAAGGCATTCCAGGCAGCCAGCCAGGACATCTTCAACCAGAAGACCAAGCCCTCCCTGCTCCTCTCTTCCCGCAATGGCAACATGTACACGCCATCCATGTATGGCTGCCTGGCCTCCCTCCTGTCCCAGTGAGTCCCCCAAAACACTGACTTGGGGAGAGGGAAGAGCTAATTTTGGGGAGGGCACTCCCTTGGCTGGATAGAGGGGCAGAACTCATCTCCCAGTCCTCATCTCCCTGTGCCTCAACAGGACCTGATCATTTCATTGCACACAACCCTCAGTGTGGATGCATCCTGCTCCAGACCATCTCCCTGCCAGACTTTTCATCCCAGCTTGCTGGAGTTGGGCCAGTACATAAAGCCCTTCTCTCATCACCAGGAGGATGAAAACCCTTGTTGTCATGCCCAGTAGAATGAGTGACCCCATGGGAAAGGAGTCATGGGAACAGACAGGCTCTGAGAGGAACAAAAGCCTTGTCCTGGGGCTCCCTGGCACCACTGCACTCCAGGGCTACACTCCCTCAGAAATATGGCCCCAAGGCTCTGCCTGCCTACAAAGGCGGCAGCCCCCTACACTGCCCCCACAGCCCTGCATCCCCATCCCCCCTCAGCCCAAATGTCCTGTAACCCCCTCACCTCTCTCTTCAGGTGCTCAGCACGGGACCTGGCCGGCTCCCGGATCGGTGCCTTCTCCTACGGCTCGGGGCTGGCTGCCAGCATGTTCTCCTTCCGCGTCTCGCAGGATGCGGCCCCAGGTGGGCCCCAGGGGAGAGAGGGACTGGGAAGGGAGGGCAGCGCGGGGCTGTCAGTGCTGCCCTCTCACGTGTGGGGTGCCCCTTGCCAGGCTCACCCCTGGACAAGCTGGTCTCCAGCCTGGCTGACCTGCCCGCTCGCCTGGACGCCCGCAAGCGCGTGGCCCCACAGGACTTCGCCGAGATCATGAAGCGACGGGAGGAAACCCATCACTTGGGTGAGTGGGGCTGGGGGGAACTGAGCCTCCCCTCTTGGGACCCCACAGCACCCCGGAGCATCACTGCCCTCTCCCCGCAGCCGACCACGCTCCCCACGGCTCCCAGGCGGATCTCTTCCCCGGAACCTGGTACCTGACCCGGGTGGATTCCAAGTACCGCCGCGAATATGCCAGGAAGCCCATCTAGAGTGGGATCACCAGAGTGGTGAGCCCTGGGGAGGGGGATGCTCTCTTTCCTGCTGTCATCCCTGTTCATTCCCCACATCCGGGGCTGGCCTGTGTGGGAAAGTTTCCTTTGTACGGGTGGGGAATGGCCAGCAATGGCTCAGGCCCCAGAGCTGTTGGAGATGGCAGCGTCTTCTGCAAACACCTGGGCAGTGCAGGGGAATAAATGGGAGGGGGCAGCAGCCCGGCTCTGGCTCCTGGTCTTGAACGGTCTCCTCCAGCCCCAGGTCCCTCCCAGTTAACAACTACCAATCTGGATCACAGCTGCTTATGGGATTTATTCCATGGCCACTTGCCCTGCTAGACATGGGAGTAGGCCCTGACAGTCTGGGGGACTCAAGTAAGCCTCAGCCTCCAGTCGCCAGTTTACTGGGGCAAGATGGCATTTTCCCCATGATGTCATTAAATTGAAATATCCTCATGGTAAAACCTGTGGGCAGGAGGGCACAGGCAACACGATGGCTCATGGGGGTTCTCGTGCCCCTTGCAGTGCTGCTCTCTGGTCCATGTCCTGTTGTGGGACTGTGGCCAGACAGGACCTCAGCAGCACAGGAACCTTTGCACCCTTCAGCAAACAGCAGCAGGGCCAGGGAGCAGCAGGGGCAGGAGGGAGCGGGTTTGGGGTTGAGGACAAAGGACCACACAGACAAGGCACCACATGCTCTCTCCTTCTAGACCCTTTATTGAACGTGGGCCACCCCAAACCTAGTGTGGGGGTCAGGGATGACCATGTGCAATGATTCCCCAGCTGGGGGAGGGTCCAGATACTGTGGCCGTGGGGAGAGTCCTTGTCAGCAGTTGGGGTCTATGGCAGGTGGAGCTGGAAGATTTCTGTGACGCTTGGCTTTAGCTCGCTGAGGTTGGACAGGGGGGCTGAGAGCCCCACGACACTCCACTGCTCCCCTGCCACCGTGCTGGAGCTGTGGTAGGACAGGAGCTGGGCCCCTGCCTTGCTCAGCAGCCCTGGAGAGGAGCACAGGAATTAGGGACCACATGCTGCCCACTGGCCCATCGCCCAGCAGGGAGCTGAGCCTCTGCTTGCCCCAACCCCCCACTCAGAGGTCCATTTCTTCTTCCACCTCAAGTCCTTTGCTCAGCATCACTCAACCCCCTACCCAAACCCCCCATCCATCCATCCATCCATCCATCCATCCATCCATCCATCCATCCATCCAGGCAGCATCTGCTGCAGCAGGGGCTCAGCCCTAGCTCGGGTGCAGGGGTTCCCCAGGCTGTCCCTGCAGCTCAGGGCTGACACAGGGCCTCACCGGTCAGCGTGGCCAGAGCACTGGTGTCAGAGGCTTTGGCTCTGTAGATAAGGAGAGGGCCAGACAGAGGGGCTGGCAGCTTGAAGGTGGCCCCGTTGATCTGCCGCAGGACCGGGGTGCTGCCCTGCACCGTCCCCGTCACCTGGTGTGGGGTGCCCTGCAGGGACACTTGCACCAGGCCGGTGCTGCTGTCGGGCTCGGGGGTCACATCGCTGTGGGTGGTTGTGACCTGCAGAGAGACACGGACACTCAGTGCCCAGGTCCTGCGTGGGGCTGGGGCGGGGCAGGGATGTCCTCGGAAGCACTCCAGGGAACACCCAGCATCAATGCTGCATTAGCAGCAGGGTAGGCTGTCTCCAGGCTCATGCTTTTTGGTGGGGAAGGCACACCAGGCTGGGGTGCAGAGCCTGGGTGTCCACGCACCTTCAGCCCAGCCTCCTGGGCCAGCAGTGTGGCGTTAACCAGGGTCACTTCCTTCTGTGTCCCTCCAGCCAGCATGCCCGCAGCCACAGCAGGCGTCAGGTAGCTCCCAGCCTCCTTCAGGGGTGTCCCTGGGGTGCAGGGAGGAGGTGTGCATGAGCCAGCAGCAGAGAGGTCAGGCCCGCAGTGGAGTGGCCAGCCTGGGGCTGGTCCTTCCACCCACCCAATCCATCCATCCATCCTTCCCTGCACACTCTAGGACTCCAATCCCACTGCTAACCACCCTCCTGTCTGTCTGTTCTCCTGCCTGCCCATTGGGGTCCCACACCCAGGCTCACCTAGGGTGCAGACCTGCACGCTGCCCTGCACTTGCTTGCCCGCTGTGCACAGCACTGTGCCCAGGGCCTTGCCCAGGTTGATCCAGGGCTTGGTCTGGGGTGCAAAAGCCTTGCTGAGAGCCTGCCCATTAACCTGCAGGAGAGAGTGAGTGGTGAGAGCCTGCCAGGATCCCCCATGGAGCATTGCTCCCAGTGCACCCATGGGTCACAGCTGGGGTAACTGAGGAGGTCAGGTGCGGCAGGGGACTCACTACGCCGGTCAGCCCCTTCCCCGTGGCCATGTCCACAATCTGCATGGCGATTTCCTTGCCACAGCGGCTCTGTGCCTCCCGTGTGCTGGCACCCAGATGTGGGCAGGAGATGACATTGGGATGGTTCACCAGGTCACGGTCTTTTGGGGGCTCCTGCAGACACAGTTCCATCCTGCCATTAGCTTCCAGCACCTACCTGGGAGCTCGGAGGGAGCAGGGGGCATTTACCCCACCTCCTTTGCAAGGAGAGAAGCTGAGGGCTGCTCCTGGTCCCAGCCCCACAGGGTTTGCAAGGCTGCCCTGCCCTGGTTTGGGCAAAATTAAGGCAGTGCTGAGAGAAAGCCAAGTTCGGGGGGTCCCCACAGCCCCACTCACCTGTGTGAAGACATCAAGGGCAGCCCCACCACACTGCCCCGACTGCAGCGCCCGCAGCAGCGCGCCCTCATCCACGATGCCACCACGGGCACAGTTCACCACCTGCACGCCACGGCGGCACTTGGCAAAGGTGCTGTCATTCAGGAGCCCTGCGAAAGGAGGGCTGTGAGCACGAGGGGGCTGCCCCAGCTCCCCCCAAACCTCCCTGTGACCGTGCCCGCTCCATACCCGTGGTGGAGGGCAGCAGCGGCGTGTGCACCGTGATGAAGTCGCAGCGGGGCCAGATCTGCTCCAGCGGCAGCTGCTCCACACCAAAGGTGGCTGAGACATCAGGGGTGATGATGGGATCGTAGCCGATGGTCTGAGGCAGAGCGGGCGCTCACTCGTACAGCCTGGCACAGTGGCTCTGGCCAGGTCAGGAAGGTCTATGCTCCCCATCGCTCCTCCCTGCCCTGTCTCCTCACCTTCATGCCAAAAGCCTGCATACGAATGGCCACCTCCCTGCCGATGCGTCCCAGCCCCAGCACGCCCAGCGTCTTCCCGTTCAGCTCCATGCCCATGTACTGGGGAGTACAGGGAGAGTGAGTGAGCACGCCCCACACAGACACCCCACCCAGAGGTGCTTCACTGCCTCCTACCTTCTTACGGTCCCACTTGCCCTCCTTCATGGAGGCAGCTGCCTGCGGGATCTGCCTGAAAAGGAGGCTGTGGTCAGTGCGGGGCAGGGCGCTGTAGGGCACACCTGCCTGCATCCTGCCTTGTGCTCACCTGGCCAGGCACAGGATCATCCCGCAGGTGAGCTCGGCGGCGCTGAGGCTGTTCCCAGTGGGTGTGCTGGGGATGGAGAGTGGTGTCACTGGTGTGTGTCCCCCGGGCTGACAGGAATCTGTGCCTCATAAGGACGGAGGCACACAAGGTGGTGCCAGGGGCACCATGGGTGGGGAGGGCACCCTATTGAAGTCTCCCCGGCCTCCCCAGGAACACGGGCACGGATGTCCCCACACTCCTGCTCTTACTTCATCACCAAGACGCCTTTCCTGGTGGCTGCCTCCACGTCCACATTGTCCACACCGGTGCCGGCTCTGCCCACCACCTGCAGCCTCTCTGCCGCCTCCAGAACCTCGGCCGTGACTTTGGTGGCCGAGCGGACGATGAGCCCATCGCAGTCCTAAGGGGTGACAGACACCGCGAATGGGACCAGGATCGGGGTCGGTGGCCCCGGATGAGTGACGGGACGGGGACAGCCGCTGCCGGGGTCCGGGACCTGCCGTGCGAAACCGGCCGGGCTCTTGCATCAGACGGGAGGCGGGGACCGGTCGAAGGGGTCCGCTGCCACCCGGGACCGCCGGGCTGCAGCTCTGCCCACCCACCCATGCGCTCACCCACCCACCCACGCGTGGGTGCAGCCCTGCCTCACCCGGATCTCCCGCAGCAGCTCCTCCTTGCTCAGCCCGGGCTTCTCTGTCACCCGGAGCCCGCCGGCCTGCAGGATCTCCCGGCAGCAGGGGTCCAGGCTTTCGCTGATCAGCACTTTGTGCAGCTTGCCCAGTGCCATGGCGGGAGCGGGCCCGGCGGGACGGGGACGGACGGGACGGGACGGGGGTGGCGGCTCCCTCCGCACGCCGCCGAGAGGCTGCTGCTGCCCCTCCGCCGCGCTAAAAGGGCTGCGAGCGGTGCACGTTTTTCGGGCTCATTGGGTCTCCATAATCCCACCTCCTTCCCCTCCCCGCCCCAGCCCCCCCTCATCGCCCCCGCCCCCGGGGGGAGGGAGGGAGGAGGCGAGAGGTGCGGGGCCAGGTCTGGGCCGGGCCCCCCAGCAGCCCCAGAGAAAAGAAAGGAGGTGCCCTGCCAGGACCCCGTGGGTCGGGGAGCCACGAAAACCGGGGCCAGCCTGTCCCGAGCCTGCGCACCACGTCCGTGCCTCAGTTTCTTCGTCCCGCATATGACAGCTCAGTAGGGCAGGAGGGGGGCGGCAGTGGCAGCCACGATGGCGCGGGTGGCTCCCCACAAAGCTGGGGGTACCGCTGGCAGGGAGCAGCCCAGTCCATGGCGAACCCAGACATGCCGTCTCCAGCTCGCCCAGGAATGGGGATTCCCCAGACGCTCAAAGAGAGGCAGTGTCGCGGCCCCTGCCCACCCCCGACTTTGTGTCTGTTGTTGAGCAATGCCCCTGATAAGGTGCCGGGGACGCAGGCCCAGCCCTGGCCCCTGGCTCCCAATGCCGTGGGGTGCATGGGAGCCACCCAGCAAACGCCCTCCATGCGGCAAGAGCCAGGTGACTGCGTCCAGTGACCTCGCAGTGGGAAGTGCTGGCCCTGAGACACGATGGTGAGGGGTCCGGGACACAGGACATGAGGATGGCAAGGGATGCGGCCAGATCTTCACAGGCCACCTGGACCAGACACACCCCAGATCCTGCCCATGGGGAGCAGGCCCTGCCTTCCACCACTTTCCACGCATGGGGGGTGGGCAAAACCCACCCTGTGCTCCCAAGCCAGGTCCTAATGGGATTGGGCCCGTCCGCAGGCTCTGCGTACCCGGGCAGCAGGTCTGGACCAAAGCGCCCTGTGTGAGACCTGGGTGGCCCTGGGGGCTGTTAAACCAAGCAGAGCCCAAGTTGCGGACCTGCCCTAGCAGACAGGAGGTGGCCAGAATAAGAGGGCTGTCCTCGCCACAGGCAGCGCCGCCGAGGTGGGGGAGCCCAGCGCGATGTACAGGCTGGAGCTGTGCACAGCCCGGCACCGCCCACCGCCGCTGCTGCCCCGCGGCCGCGCCAGGGAACAACCGTGACGCCAGAGCGGGGAAAGTCCAGGGCGGCCGGCGCGGGGTGAGAGGTGCGGTCAAGGGCAGCGGCTGGTGAAATCTGCAGCGACCCCGAAAGGCCCCTCGGCAGGGAACTGTGACCCGGGCACCGCCACAGGGCAGCCTCGCCACCGCCTCCCGCGTGGCGTGGGCTGGGGACACCCGTCCTGCGGGACCTGCTGGGGCTGGGACCGGCCCGCGGCCCCGCAGCCCTTGGCACAGCCGGGCGCCAGCCTCTGCTCGAGCCATCGGGACCTTGCTCCAGGTGCCCGGAGGACACACCAGGACCTGCCATCCCGGCGCCCTGCTCCCCGTGCGAGCACCGCCCGGGCTTGCCCTGGGCCTCGGTGGCTGCTCTCCCACGCCCGTGGCACGTTTGTGCGGAGGACACGCGTGGCCGAGCCACCGCTGCCCGCGGCAGCGCATCTGCCGGCTTTTCCCGGCCAGCTGGTGCCCTCTCCTGGGGATCGCGGCCGGAGGCACGGCCCCGCGGCACCCGGGCCTCGCCGCGGGCCTGCCGGGACACGGGCAGTGCTGGCGGGGTGGCTGTGCCGTGTCCCCCAATGCCTGGTCCCCAGGAGAGCCAGATGGAGGGCACCCAAAGGCTGGAGGGGACCCAAAGGTGGCAGGGCCAGCGGGATGGGTGCCGGGGGACTGGGGCTGTGGTGGCTGATGAGTCACAATGGGGATGAAGTGGGGAGGACAGGGGGGCCCAACACCCCTCTGCTGACCCCATTTGTACCAGGTGTTGTGTTTAGAATAAGAAATTTGGCAGAAAATAAACCCACCCGTGTTCCAACTGCTCTTCACAGATCAGAGGGCTGGGGACAGCTGAGCTGAATTTCTGAGTATAACCAATTTGGCACTATAGGTCTGGCCGTGTTCAGCAGGAAATTCCATGAGTGCAGCTTCACAAATAGTGCAGCTTATTAATTCAACACCATAGGTTTGGTCACATTCCATAAAAACCTTCTTAATCACAGATTCATGAATAGAGCAGTATATGGGAGCAGCAGAAATACTGATTCAGAATTGCTGGTGATAAACTCACCAACTGCAATAGAATTTTAACTGTAACAATAAAGTCCTGTGATGATAATAACAATTGTATGCAGAAACTTACCACGAAGGTGTCACCACTAGGGAGGAGGGAGAGGAAAGTAGCCCGTTCTGTCTCCTAGGTATTTTTGGGTCTTCCTCCTAATCAGGTAAAATTCCTACCCTCCTTATATCCAGCCCAAACTTCTTTCCTTACTCCTCTGCTATGTAGAGCACAATGAAGTGGTGAGTATGAAGCTACAGACATGGCACCATGTACTAAGTACATGTACATGTATTAAGCTTATAAGCATATGCAGAGGGTGTGTGTTAATATTCAAATGGCCCTTAATCAGACAAAAGTTACTTTTTTTTGTGTCCTCCAAATTTCTGGTCATATGACTTTGATCCATTTGTCAGAGCCAAAGCAGAATCACCCCATCACAACAGGACCTCCTTCTTCTTTCTTGCCACTCTCCATCCACACAGGTAACACAGAGGGTATGAGAGGAGCCCTGGGCCCTCGCCTGGCTCCTTGGTCATCATTCCACACAAGGGCAGACTCTGCTTGGTGGCAGGTGGGTGGCCATGGGGGACAGCTGGTTGAAGGGCTGTGGCAGTGCAGGACAGAGGAGAATGGGGCCAAACAACAGGGAATTAGGGGGAGAGTCCCTGCAGAGAGAATGGGGCCAGGGGAGGAGTCAGGGGCAGTGCTGGAATTGGGATGTCCAGCAGGTAAAGGAGTTGCGGCTGCCAAAGGGGACTGGGGTTACTGGAGCTGCATGGGGAATGGCAAAGAAGAGGAAAGGGGTGGGGGAGATTGGGGGTGTTTGGTTGGGATGGTGGGTGTTCAAGGGGATTTATGAGGATCAAGGGCTCTAGGAACGTCCCAGTGGAGGACTGGGAAGTCATGGAAATTTAGAAAGCAAGTGAGGGTGTTGAGGGACTGGAACAGTACCCGGGGACTCATGGGGCTCTGGGGTGGCAAAGGGAATTGGGGATGTCATATTTGGATGACTGGGCAGGAAACTGGGGCGTCAGGATGGATGTTTGAGGGTGCCATGGGGTATCTTGGCTAATCGGGTGTCTTTTGGGGAGACCATGAATTTGGAAGAAGGATTGAGAGGGAAGAGGAAGGGATCATGGATTGTTCCTGGGAGACTGAACTGTGAGGAAGGATTTGGGCTCAGTCCAGAGGGACTGGGTGGAGTGGGGAATTGGGGTGAGGGGGTGCATGTGTCAGCGGGGACAGGATGGTGCCTGGGTGAGGGGTGGCTGGAGAGGTTAAGGGTGGATGGACAGAGGGATCAGGGAGAAGGCAGAGGGAGACAGGGCGAGGCAGAGGGAAGATGCAGGGTCAGAGGAATGGATGGAGGGAGGGAAGGAAGGATGCGGGGTCAGAAGGAGGAAGGGAGGAGGAGGAGCAGGAGGGGGAGCAGAAGCGGGCGGAGCCGGCCGGTGCCGCAGAACCGCCTCCCCGGCGCACGCTGGGCCGGCTCGGCAGCGCCTGCGAGGAGCTGGCAGCCCGGCCCGGTGTCCCGGTGGCCGGCCCGGTGCTGGCCGGCCCGGTGCCGCCGGTGCGTGGGCCGGTGCCGCCCGGCCCGGTGCGGCGGAGCCCGGCGGGGCAGGATGCGAGCCCCGAGGCGGAGGTGAGGAGCGTGTCCGTGGCATCCGCGGGTGAGCGTGTCCGGGGTGATGCGGGTCGGGATGTCCGCGTGTCCCGAGCATGCGGGGGCTGCGTCGGCCCACGCGGGGCTCTGGTGATGCCGCGACAGGTTGCGGCCCAGGAGCCCCCCGGCATCGCTGCCGCCGGGATGCGGGCGGGATCAGAGCGTGCCCCCTCGGCGCTGTGCAGGGCCGGACGCCCCCTGCCCCAAGCCCCATTCCCTCGGGTTGTGGATGTCCCTTCCCGCTGCTGGGGTCCCGCGGGTTGGGACTAGTGGCGGGGCTTTGGGACCCCGGGTTGGTGGCGCTCTGGGCCCTGCACCAGGCAAGCCCAAGAGAACTCGGGAGCCGCTGGTGTGCCGAAATGGACCAGGAGTCCCTTGTCCAGCACTGGGGACTGGTGTTCGCTGCCCTGTGCCATGGGGACCTCTGGGTGTCGGGGCAATGTGTGTGTGCGCCAGATGAGAGGACAGGAGTTGTAGGGTGCTGTAGGATCCTGGGCTGATGCCTGCACCATCACTAAGCTCTCCTCGGTGTGCTGGGCATGCGAGGTTTGCTGGGAGATGCTGGGCCAAGCACAGCTCTGAAGGAAAGGCTTCAGGGTGCTGGTACTGGTGCGAGGAGCTTGGCTTGCCCCATCTCCCCAGCCCCGTTTTCACGGCTCTTGGCCCGGTTGTGGCCGTGGCCGATTCCGCATTTGTGCCGGCGGCTCTGCAGGGCTGCTGGGCCCCGGGGGCTGTGCCGGTGCCACGCCGGGGCCGCCCGGCCGGAGCCGCAGCTCCCCCGCCGGCCGTGCTCAGCGCAGACCTTGTGCCGTGCCCCGGGCGCAGCTCGGCGGGTCCCGGCCGTGCCGTGCGCTCCGTGCTGCGCCCGCACGCTCAGGCAGCCGCCGTGTTCGGGGACGGCTGTCCCCGCTCCACCTCCTCCGTGGTGGCACTCCGCCCCTGCTGAGACATTTGTGCCAACGAGTCAGCAGGGAGCTGGATGTGCCGCGCTCGGCATCTGAGCCGCCACGCTCTCCCTGGCCTTTCCCGGCCCTTGCCACAGCCCCTCTGCCAGCCTGGAGCTACTGGCAGGCAGTGGCTGCTGCTGAGCCCGGGGCTGGGGCCTGCCTCCATCCCTCCATCCATCCCTCTGTCCATCTGTCTGCCCGCAGGAGGTGATCCAGCAGCAGCAGGAGGTGAGTTGCTGTTGCTGTCTTCTAGTGCTTTGGGAATGCTTTATCCCAGGATGGGCAGCAGCCACTCTCACACAACCCATGTGCCCCCAGCCTGGCTGCCAGCCCTTCGTCGTCCCCTCTTCCCGATCCCGATGGCACCCCGGGGTGCCAGTGCTGAGGAGTGGCTGCAGTGGCCCTGGTGTGATGCCGTGGAGATGCTGTGAGTCAGTGAGTGCTCTGAGTCAGGGCCGCGTGGTGCCCCTTGTGCCAGGGCTCGGAGGTACCTGGGGGTGGGTGGGCAGTGCTGCCCAGTGAGTGGGGGGCCCCAGGGCTGAGCCCTCCTCGTTCTCTGCTGTGCCGGCAGCTCTGCTCCGTGCTCCAGGCTGGCATGAAAGGGCTCTTGTCCTCCTGCAGCCCCAGCAGCACAGCAGTGGCCTCCCCTTCACAGCAAACAAATTCCCAGTGTTGGGCACAGAGGCAGGGAGGGGGAAGCCCCCCAGCCAGCCAGGGCTGTGGCAGAGCCCTGGGCTCCTGCTGGCCCAGCATTCCCATGGCAGGCATGGGGCTGCCATTCTGGCTGTGTGGGGGTGGGCTTTGGGAAAGGGAGCACTTGGCTCATTCACCCCAGAGCCCACAGGCGGCCACTGCCCTGGGATGGCCCTGTCTCAAGGGTAGCCCTGAGCAGTAGCATTTTTTTTTCCCAGGCATAATGTTATTTTTGGGTTGTTAAGACAACTGCCAGCGTCCCAGTCTGAAGCATTGTAACCAGCACAGGATGGCCTGGTATCAGTCAGTTGGGTATTCCCCCGAATATTCTCACTCTGTCCTTTCCTTTGTTCTTTCCTTATCTGTTCTGCTTGTGTCACTGCCCCACCAGGGACAGCAAGCCCTTGTCTAGATAGCAATATCTTGTTCCAGTGTCATTGAAAGAGTGGCAGCTAATGTCTAGTGTTGTCTCTGTCTCTTCCAGCCTGTTTTGACACAGATTAAAAAGGGAACTGTGTACACTGAACCCCTATTCTCCATCAATATATGTAGTATATATTTATGGTATGTGGTACCATAGGTATATGGGATCCAGATGATGGCACAACCTCAGTTCTCTTAATAATAATTCTGAAGTTCCCAGAACTTGCTGTCACTCCTTTATGTTAGGTAGCTTCTGTCCATGTTCTGTTTTTTCTGGGTTTGCAGGAGTACAGAGGTGGCTTCTTTAATCTAATAGACTCACAGAAACTTAACCTCCTGCTTGGGCCCCTGATGCTGGGATGTAGGACTGCTCAAGGCTCCCATTTTCCCTTGTGGGCAAAACCACAAAGGGCACCCAAAAGGGTATTCTCCAATCAAATTGATTACAGGGATGGAGCACCTCCATAAGGGAATTTGAGAGAATTCTCTTTATGAGACAATTTGGCTTCTTCAGCCTGGAAAAGAGAAGGCTTCAGGAGCACCTAATTGTGGCTTTCCAGTACCTGAAGGGAGATCACAAGAAAGATGGAGACTTTTTACAAGAGCGTGTAGTGACAGGATGAGGGGGATGGCTTCAAACTGACAGGGGTTAGGTTTGAATTGGATAGTAGGAAAAAAAATCTTTACTGTGAGGGTGATGAGACCTGGCCCAGGTTGCCCAGAGAAGCTGTGGATGTCCCACTGCCAGAAGTGTTCAAGGTCGGGCTTGATGGGGCCCTGAGAAGCATTGGCTAGTGAAGATGTTCCTGCCCAGGGGTTTGGAAGGAGATGATATTTGAAATTCCATCCAAACCAGGCCATTGGGATGATTCAATGATGATGATGATATCATTGATCTACTAATAAATTGTAACCTTTGTTGGGTCACAGCTGTGGCTAAGACTTTTTCCAGGGCTTTATGAGCAATAGTGGGACAGTGTTTATACCCCTGGAGCAACCTATTAAAAATATGCTTCACTCCCTTTCAGGTGAAGGTGAATGAAGCCTTGTTGTGTTCCTGGAGTAGAATCACAAAACACATATCTTTTACATCCAGGGTTGCCATCCATGAGTGGGGCACTCCCTGAAGTTGAGTTACCAGTTCCTTGATATTTGGCACAGCAGTAGTTAAAGGCTTGGCATTAGCATTGGCATCTCTCTTTTCTCCAAATCTGGTCCCACTCTGTGCCAGTAATCAACAGGTAACTGCCATCTCCGTTCCAGGTTTTGGCCAAACTGGTGAATTACACGGGGTGAAAGTTTGGCAAATTATCAGTCGGTGAATTACATGGGGAGTGGGCTCTGGAGCAGATTTGTGTATTTCCAAGCCAGGTGTAACTTCAGGAGATCAATTTTTTGCTGCAGAAGAGAATTGTGTCATGGTACATTGGCAGCTTTTGAATGAGGGAGGGTAAGCACCCTGTGGGGTGAATGTGGGATCTGGATTTCTTTTAGGAGCAGGGTTAACAGGAGGACTAAACGTTGCTCTGCATCAGCTGCCAGGTTTGGCTGCTCAGAACATTGAAACCCAAAATGTTTTCATTGTGATCTTTTGCTACAAAGTGAGGGGAGGACATGTGCTTATCCCCTGGGAGCCATAAATTAGCCTTGGTGGTTTGGCATGTAGCATTTGCTCTGTTCACTCCAGTGATTTCAACTCTGTCCAGTTTTTCAGTGTCCTGCTCTGTTAATACTAGAATCTGTGCTCCCTTATCTATTAGAAATGTCATTAATAGTTGAGGAGGCCCACCTGGAATCAGAATGTATGGGCTATTATTATGGGTGCACTGATAGGATCCCACCTGCTGAATTTCAGTCCAGGCTGGCTTATGGCCACAGCACGTTTCAGACTGAATCAGATTAAATGGCATTGTTTTTCAGCTATGAGTTCCCACAACTCACCAGGGTTCAGTTGTCTCTTCCATTTCTATAATGCATCTGCCTTCATACTCAGGGGGATTTGAGGGAGACAAAGAACCATCATCTCCCAGTTTTCTGTCATTTGGGTCACCCCATATGTCTCCATCCTGTTCCTCAGGGAATATGATTAGTTCTCTAATCTGTATGATGTCAGGGGGATCAGGAGCTCACACAAGCATCATCTCTGCCTTTTCTTCCTTTTTTTTTCTCCTTCTCTTCCTCTAAATGTTTCTGCAGTTGCTTTTCCCTATTTTCAGCTGTGGCCAAGTACATTTTAAGTTGCTCCTTTTCTGATTTCAAAGCAGTATATTCTACATCTGCCATTTTTTAGGAGAGCGTGTGCTCTGATTTCCTTTTGTACACAAGATCAGCGAGCCTGCAATACTGCACCAACAATTACTTTATTGCTGTTTCTCCAGCATTTTTGGGCCCATTCTATTCCCTCTCAGGATGGTGCACACTTATGTTAAGCCAAGTAATAATAATATGCAGAAACTTAGCAAGGTGTCCCTGGCTTGGGACAAGGGAGAGAAGAGTAGCCTATTGATGGTATCCAAGGTATTTTTGGGTCTTCCTCCTAACCAGGTGAAATTTTTATCCTCCTTATGTATAGCCCAATCTTATCCCCCTCCTCCTATGTTATGTGACATGATCTAGGTGGAGAGTTGAGTAATAGTAATATATGTGGCAGCATGTATTTCATTAAGCTTATTTGCCTGTGCAGTGTTGTGTGTTTCATTATTTAAAGAATCCTTAATCATGAAAAAGTTACTTTTTTGGCCATGGTGTCCTTCAAAGTCCCAGTCACAGGGCTTTGTTCCACTCTGTGCAGTTTTTCAGAGCCAGGGCAGGATGATATTATCTCACAGGACCTCCTCCTTTGCCCAGCTCATCCTTTCTTCTGCCAACTATTTTCTCCATCTGCAAAGTTAACAGTGTAGGCTGTAGGTGGTAAGCCTTAGCCCTTGGCTCCTCAGTCATCACCCCGCAGCATCCCCAGAATTTGGGGTGTTGTACTGTCTCTGTGGGTATTCTGCCTCTGGGCATTGTGTCTCTGTGCATCAAGTATTTGGCTGTGATCCCTCCTTGCTTGTTGTGCCTCTGGGTATTGCCCTTCTGGGCATCAGGCCTTGCATATCATGTCACTGGTTAATGTGCCTTTTTGGGTATTTTGCCTCCAGGGATATCATGCTCCTGAGCACTCTGCTTTCTTAAGAGCTGTGTATCCTTGTGCATCTTGAATGTTGGATGTTTTGCCTCTGGGTGTCACACCCAGGGCACTGCTACTACTAGGGTGTCATGCCTCCAGAGGTCACACCCCCTGGATATTGCACCTCTTGATCTCCTCAGGCGTCAGGCTTCTGGATATTGAAATTTGGGTGCCTCTGGCTTTCACATTTCTGGGTAAGATGCCCTAAAGGTGCAATGCCTGCAGGTACAACACCTCTGGGTATCACACTGGTTATGGTGTCTGGCAGGGCACACAGCCATGCCTGACCAGTGCTGGTGTGTTTAAAGTCATCGTGCCTCAGTGTCCCTCCATGACAGGTTGTTGCTGCAGGGTGTGTGGCACCCTGTGCCTGCCTCTCCTGCTCCCTGCCAGGCTGGCAGTGCTGTGCCTTGCTTCAAGGTGCTGGTGTGGTGTGCAAGGCTGTGGGGACATGGTCCCAGAGCCCCTGCCATGACTGTGCCACAGGAACATGCTGGCCCTCCTTGGCTGTTAGGGCTCAGGCTCATGCATGTGGGCAGGGCACTGTGCCCACACTGATGCCGGGACAAGTGCCCACCTCCCTGGGACCCCACCAAAAACCTGTCAGGCTGAAATTAGAAAATAAATATTCTGATTTCTTTAAAAGGAGAAAAAAACCCAACAATACAGGGTTGGGTTTTTTATTTGTCATGTTTCTCTTTCTTTCTTTTAAATCATGAAATGACTCACACTTCTGAGCTGAAAATAAACCTGACTATGAGCTGGTGAGCCATGACAGCACGGAGGCACAGGGTGCCTCCAAGAGCAGCAAGGGCCAGCCGTGCCCCCAGATCCTCCCTGGGGCTGTGGGGGCCTGCTCTGGGGGCTCAGGTGGCCCTGACAGGGCTGCTAATGGAGCTGAAGTGCTGCTGAGGGGACGCTGCCATCTGCACAGCCCCCAGGGCCTCGTGTCTGTGCACTCAGAGCCTCTGCCCAGCGGCTGTGGGGACACACACGTGTGTCCCCACGTGTGCGCGGACACCAGTGGCAGCCCCGTCACCTCCCCGGTCCCTCCGGCACAGCGCGGGTGGCACGGGGGGCCCGGCCTGGACCCCCGGTGCTGTGCGTGACATGACCGTGTGCTGCTCCCCGCAGGGACCCCTGCAGCAGTGACACTGTGCCAGCCCTGCTCCCCGGAGCCAGACGCATGGCGGGTAAGGCACCCCAAGAGAGCTGGTACCCTGCATGCCCCGTTCCCCTGCTCTGCATCACCCTGGGATGGCCAAGGGCTTTCTGTGCCCCAGCGTCCCCTTGTCTCTCCTCTCCTCGGAGGCACGCGAGGTGTGGAGCGGCCACTTCGCTGGTCTGACTGCTGCTCGCCCTTGCTCCCTGCCAGCTTCCCAAGAAGGGCTATGGGGTGAAGGTGATGAGGATGCTGTGTCAGTCGAGCCGAGGGGATCCAGCGGCTCCCCGGGTGTCCAGCCCCAGCCTGGCCCCTTGGTGCAGACATGTCTCCTGCGGGATCTGGAGATGGGGCCCCTCGCCCACACACAGACCCTGCGGGACTTTGAGCAGGTGAGTCTGCGGGGACCCCGCATGGCACCGCCATGGCCCTCCTGGCACTGACGGGCGCTTGCAGGGCCCATGGCGGCTCCACAGGGTGTGGAGGGCAGCAGGGTGGCGGGTGTGGAGGGCAGCAGGGCAGTGGGGTGTGGAGGGCAGTAGGGTGGCGGGTGTGGAGGGCAGTAGGGTGGTGGGTGTGGAGGGCAGCAGGGGTAGTGGGTGTGGAGGGCAGTAGGGTGGTGGGTGTGGAGGGCAGCAGGGTAGTGGGTGTGGAGGGCAGCAGGGCAGTGGGGTGCGGAGGGCAGCAGGGTGGCGGGTGTGGAGGGCAGCAAGGCGGCGGGTGCGGAGGGCAGCAGGGCAGTGGGTGTGGAGGGCAGCAGGGTGGCGGGTGTGGAGGGCAGTAGGGTGGTGGGTGTGGAGGGCAGCAGGGCAGTGGGTGTGGAGGGTAGCAGGGCAGTGGAGGGCAGCAGGATGGCAGGTGCGGAGGGCAGCAGGGGTAGTGGGTTGTGGAGGGCAGCAGGGTGGTGGGTGTGGAGGGCAGCAGGGCGGTGGGTGTGGAGGGCAGCAGGGTGGCGGGTTTGAAGGGCAGCAGGGTAGCGGGTGTGGAGTGCAGCAGGGCAGTGGAGTGTGGAGGGCAGCAGGGTAGCGGGTGCGGAGGGCAGCAGGTGTGGAGGGCAGCAGGTGCGGAGGGCAGCAGGGCAGTGGGGTATGGAGGGCAGCAGGGTGGCGGGTGTGGAGGGCAGCAGGGCAGTGGGGTGTGGAGGGCAGCAGGGTGGCAGGTGTGGAGGGCAGCAGGGCGGCGGGTGCGGAGGGCAGCAGGGCAGTGGAGTGTGGAGGGCAGCAGGGTGGTGGGTTTGGAGGGCAGCAGGGTGGTGGGGTGTGGAGGGCAGCAGGGTGGCAGGTGCGGAGGGCAGCAGGGTGGCGGGTGCGGAGGGCAGCAGGGTGGCGGGGCAGGTGCTGGGGGCAGAGGGGCCGGGCCCGCCCGGCGCCACGCTCCCCACACCGCCCTCACGGCTGCGGCGCGTGGGGGCCTGCGGGGCTCGGGTTTCACCAGTCCGCTGTCCCCGCTCCAGCGATTCCTCAAATAGCTCTGGGAGGCGGAAAAAAAAGAGGGAAGGGAGAGCAGCAGCGGGGCCAGCGACGGGAGCTGCGGGCGGGCAGGGAGCCTAGGCTGTGTCCCGGCGGCGCCATGTGAAGGGTGCCGGGATGCCCGCCTCATGGAGCGCCGGCCATGGCTCACGGGTACCGCACGCTCTCGCAGCACCTCAATGACCTCAAAAAGGAGAATTTCAGCCTCAAGCTCCGCATCTACTTTCTGGAGGAGCGCGTCCAGCAGAAGGGCGAGGACAGCCGGGACGATGTCTACCGACGGGTGAGTGCCTGTAGGGGACGGGGCGAGGGGGGTTCCTCTCTTTTCTGGGAAGGAATAGGGTGAGCGGAGTGTACACGGGGGGCATGCTAGGGAGGGCTTTGGGCACTGGGCTTGGAGGAGCTGCTGTATGGGAGTTTGCCCCTCGTTTCCTTTGACAGGAGAGGGTTGGGGACAGCGTCCCCAGCCCAGCTGGGGAGTGCTGTCACCCATCCTGCCTGGGATGGGTGACATTGCAAGTTTGGGGGCACACAGATGGCGTGGGTACACCCCATCCCAGCGCCAGCGGGCTAAAATACCACCTGTGCCACTCACCGACAGGAGCACCCAAAGCCCTGCCATGGCATGGGGGTCCCCCACGCAACTTCTTCATTCCTGTGGGCAGTGGGGCTGGGGTGTCCAGGCAAGTGTGAGGGCATCCTACCCACCTCTTTCCTGCTCCATAGAACATTGAGCTGAAGGTGGAGGTGGAGAGCCTGAAGCGGGAGCTGCAGGAGAAGCAACAAGCCCTGGACAACACATGGTGAGTGCGGCTGGCCAAGCCCCTCACCCCAGGGCAGAAATGGTGCCCATGCCCCACCTGTGGTGGGTTTGTGGGCATGGACATGAGGGATGTCTGCCTGCACCCTGCCTGTAGCAGGCAGTAGAGGGGCCTGCAATGGGGCTGGAGGGGTTTGCAATGGGGCTGGGCACCCACAGGGCTCCTCTTACAGCCCAGGCGCCAGCCAGGAATAAAGGACAGCACCTGTTTGGTGGGGGAGGGCAGTGCTGTGCCCAGGGGCCATGGCATGGGTGTCTCACCGCGGGGCACCGATGGCAGGGGGCCAGTGGCACAGCAACTGGCGAGGCCTTGGTTTTGGGAGTGTGTGGATAGTGCTCTGGTGGGTCAGAGCCTAAACATGGCCGGGTGCTGCCAGAGGAGCAGTGTCCCCAGGGCAGAATGTGGGGGGAGCCAGGTTAAGGGCACCTGGAGTGGTACAGATCACCCAGCCCAGCTGGTTTGGGATGGAGGCTTTCACAAAGGCTGTGCTATGCCACACCATGTCATGCTGCACACTGCCAAGCTATGCCGTGCTGTGCCATGCTGTGCCATGGGAGATGCCATGCCGTAGCAGGCCGTGGCACACCGTGCTGTGCCATGCTGTGCCATGGGAGATGCCATGCATAGCAGGCCGTGACACACCATGCTGTGCCCGGCAGGGTGGCTGCGGAGAACCAGACAAGCCGCAGCCAGGCCGCACTCCGGCAGCAGTATGAGGAGCGACAGCGGGAGTCGGAGCACGTCTACGAGCTCCTGGAGAACAAGATCCAGCTCCTGCAGGAGGTGAGCCTCAAGGGATGGTGGGCACGGGGGAGGAGCCAGGGGCTGCTGCCTGGGGTCTCACCCTGCTGCCGTGCAGGAGGCCAGGCTGGCACGGACTGAGGCCGAGCAGGCCACGGCACTGGCCCGAGCTGAGGCAGAGAGATGCCGGGAGCTGACAGGGAAGCTGAAGGAAGCGGCAAGGACAAAGCAGGAGGACAGCAGTGACAATGGCTGTGGCTCCATGGCGCAGAGGTGGGTGTCCCTGACATATCTCCTCTATGCTGCCAGCCTGTGTGCTGTGCCAGTTCCTGGGGACCACCAAGGGGCTCGTGATGTGCGTGATTGAGGGGCTGAGCATATCTGGTGGGATGCAGGGATCACCCCAGTGTGGGAGAGCTGGGCTGTGGGGAAGGGAGAGTAGTCCTGAGGTTGCTCTGCTCTGCCCCAGAGATTGATCTCTGTCCCCAGTGTCATCCCATGGCCATCCCAGTCCTGAGCATCGCATGCCCTTTGTCACTTTCAGGAGGATTGAAGAGCTGACCCAAGAGCTGGCCGCCAGCAACCAGCTCGTGGAAATGCTGTCAGCAGAGAAGCGTGACCTGCAGCAGTGCCTGGAGGCGTCTCCGGTCATGGAGGGGCAGGTAAGTGGGCAAGGCTGGGGGGACCCCAAGGAGGAGCACAGCCATCCAGGGCCTGACTGGTTGTTGTCACCCCTGTCCCCTTCTGGGGCTGTGGCCAGGGCTGTGCAGTGTTCAGCCTGGCAGGGTTGGGTGATTGCCAGGAGCCGGGAGGAGCTGCGAGGCTCAGAGGACATGGTGTGAGCTGTCAGGGGACAGGCCACCAGCCTGCGCAGTCTTTCTGAGGGTGTTGGTGCCGCTTGCTCCTGTCTGCCATTTAAATCCCAAGTCTTAAAATACTCCTGGCAGCCTGGCATGGTGCCAGGCAGGATTTCGGGGCTGTGAGAGATCAGAGCGGCATGTTCCTGGCAGCTGCACAGCTCTGGCCACGCTGGATGTTGGTGGCACGGCGCTGTCCCCAGCAGCCAGGGGCTGTCAGTGCGTGAGCTGCCTGTGCCATGCTCCTGCAGGGACCCTGCTGTTTGCCCAGCCGGTGGCATGGGCTGTTGCTGGTGACACTGTGCTGCAGGGACTTGCCCGCCCACACTGCCTGCTGGGGCTAGGCACGGGGGGCATGGGGGCCTGGTGTTGGGACAGGCACTGGGATGAGGATCCAGCACTGGAACAAGATCCGGCACTGGGACAGGTGCCACACTGGGACGGGGATGCGGCACAGGCACTATGGTGGTGCCTGGCACTGGGACAGGCACTGGCATTGGAACGGGGACGTGGCACAGGCACTGGGGTAGAGACGTGGCACTGGGACAGGCACTTGCGTTGGAGCCAAGCACGTGTGTGTGTGTGTGTCCTGGCACTGAGACTTGATCCCTGCGCTGTCGCGATCGATCACTGTCGTTGTCTGTGTCGCGACCCCCGGTGCCGCCCGTGTGCCCGGGCGTGGCGCGAGCCGCCACTGCGCATGCGTAAACGGGCGTGGCAACTACATATCCCGGCAGGCGTTGCGGGCCATGCGCGTGCGCGGGAGGCTGGGCTTGGCCGCCATCTTGAAATCTGAGCCAGAAGCCGGGCGCCGCCGTGGCAGGAGCATCCTCGGCTCGGGCGGTGGGGCCGGGCCGGGGCGGGACGGGCTGGGGCAGCCCGCAGTGAGGGGCAGCCCCGGGTTCGGGGGTTGAGGAGAGAGGGGCAGCATCGGGGGCTCGAGCTGTGAGGAGAGGGAGCAGCATCGGAGGGGCGGGGGGGCCAGCCTGGACAAGGGGGCAGCCCAGGTGTGTCTGTGAAGATGTGAAGGAGGTGGCGCAGGGTGGGATCTTTCTGTTGCATCAAGAGTCCCGGCGTGTCACCGCCCTAAAAAGAGGGGATTGGTGCGGTGAGACGTGCCGCCAGGCTCAGGGATTGAGGGAGATGTGCTGACCTCGGGAAGGTCTCCTGAGTAGGAGTAGGTTTGGGTGCCGGGAGGGAGGGAGGATGAAGGATAACTGCCGGATCTGCGGCCGGGAGCTGTGCGGCAACCAGCGGCGATGGATCTTTCACACGGCAGCCAAGCTGAATCTCCAGGTGCTGCTCTCCCACGTCCTGGGCAGGGAGCTGTGCCGGGACGGCAGGTCCGAGTTCGCCTGCAGCAAGTGTGCCTTCATGCTGGACCGCATCTACAGGTTCGACACGGTCATCGCCCGCATCGAGGCCCTCTCCATCGAGCGCCTGCAGAAGCTGCTGCTGGAGAAGGACCGTCTCAAGTTCTGCATCGCAAGCATGTACCGCAGGAACAACGACGACTCCAGCACAGAGGACAGGGCTGGGGAGGGAACGGTGGACCTTTCCAACCTGCCTGATGCACGGTACGCTGCCCTCCTCCAGGAGGACTTCGCTTACTCTGGATTTGAATATTGGATGGATCAGGAAGAGCATGGCCTGGAGCCGCACAGCTGCCACGGCTCTGAGGGGGCAGGGAGCCGCCCGCGGCGCTGCCGGGGCTGCGCTGCCCTGCGTGTGGCCGACGCAGACTATGAAGCCATCTGCAAAGTGCCCCGAAAGGTGGCCAGGAGCATCTCCTGTGGGCTGTCCAGCCGCTGGTCAGCCAGCATGGGCAACGAGGAGTCGTCTGTGTGTGATGTGGCCGAGTCCACCAGCTCCAGGGTGGCTGTGGATGGGGACAGCATGGAGGAAGGCACACCTGCATCCTCTCTCGAATCTCTGGACACCACCGTGGAGGCCAGCCCTCCGCAGCAGAAGGATGAAGATGCAGATAAGGGGGTGAAAGGGAACGGGAAATGTGACGATTTGTCGGATGATCGCATGACCCCGAGCTCTTCACTGAGTGGGAACAGGCTGGAGCTGGCCCTCAATTTGATCAAGACTTTAGACTACAAACCCCTTCAGAGCCCCCGAGGCAGCCGACTACCTATTCCTGTGAAGTCCAGCTTGCCACCTCCCAAGCTCTGCCGCGACTTGGCAGATGGCAGTGCTTCTGCTGGCTTAGCATGTGCTAGTTCTGCCTTCCTCAATGCAGACAGAAAATCATTTTCCAGAGCTCCTTTGGGCCTTCCCCTGGAAATTTCTGAGCTGCAGGAGCTGTGGGATGACCTCTGTGAGGATTATATGCCGCTGCGGGTACAGGTAGAGGTCACAGTGCCGCCCTTCCATTGAGCATTGTCCTCGTGGTCCAGGGCTGAGCCCACTGGGGATTCTTCTGTGCTGAGATAATGCAGACAGCCACGTGTGGCTGATCGGGGGCTAAGAATAGGCAACTCGGTCCTTTTTAGGTGTGCTGCCTCTCTCCTCAGTCATTCTCTTGTCTCCTGTTTCCTCCCGGTGTGGTGTTCTGGGAAATGAACCTTCCCCGCCCCCCCCATCAGCCCTCCCTGGCAATGCAGCCTGCTAGGTGTGTCTAAGCTCTTTGTCATTTTCCTACTGAGAAAACACCAGTTTCACTTCATCTTTAGGCTTAAAGTCGGTGTGGCTTTTATCCACAACTAAAGGGAGTATTTTAAGCTTCTGGGCATGTGTTTTCCAGCAGATGTATTTTCTTTGTGCCTGAGTAATGTTTGGGAGTGTGGGGAATGCCTGCTTCTAGCCCTGCCTCTGCAGGTCGGGCAGAGCCACCCAGGAATCTGTGGCGTGTGCCCTGAGGAAAAGGTGTTTTCCTTGCAGGTGGATTTGTGCCAGAGGATGACTTTAGGGTTGGTATTCAAGATAATTGGTTTATTTTCTGATCCTTTGAAAAGATCTATCAATTAGTGGCAGGTGTTGCTGAGAGGGGATGAAAGCTCCTGCTTTTGGGATGCTGTTATCTCTCTTGATAGCAGTCCTAGCTCCAGGTTGCCTCTTCTTTGCTTGCTTTAATGAAATGTTCTTTAGTATGCAGTCAAAAAGCCGAACTCCTATTTTCTTTACTACTTCCAGTAATGAATAGAAGGCTTCAGTCAGGTTCAATTCTGGAATATCCGTGTCAGCCTAATTGCATTCCGGTTAGCAGCCTTAACGCTGCCTAATGCTGTAGGTAGCCCGGGGGATTAGGAAAATGCTCGTTTATTACTATGGCAACTGTGCAGTGCTGAATTGCTCTTGCTCTTTAGCTGCCGGCTTGCTGACCATCTGCTCAGGCGTTTCCCGGAGCTGTGTGCTTTTTTCCTAAAAGCCTGCTCGAGAAACGATGCTAGGGAAAAACGCAGGAAAACTAGTTTTCATCTTGGAGCACAAAGGCATGGCGCTGGCAGCCGGCAACTGAGGATGTAAACCAGGGCATCGTGTCGTTTGCTGATGGTTCTCACTGCTAGGCGTGTGTTTGCAGGATAAGAATGGGCTTTCTCTGAGCAGCGTGGCATGTTTGCAGGTTGGCTTTGTGTCACACATGACCATCCTCTTCTAGGAACTGTATTTTGAGGAGTTTCTCCATCCTCTCCCATCCGACCGGCCCTGCCAGGAATTTATCCTGCAGGATATTTTACTGCTGGTTTCTTGCCGTGACAGCAGCAACTCTTCAGCGCAGGGTCTGGCTGAAGGGGGAAGGGCTTAATCCCTTCGGGTGGCTTTAAGAGCAAAAGTGGCAAGGCAGATGCAGCTAGTAGACTGAATAGTTCTTGCACAAATGATTTTTCTTTCGTTTTGTAAAAGCAACACCCTTCCTGTAAGTCAGGTGCTGCTGCTGTCCAGTGATTCCTGTGCATAAATGTGAAAGGAATATCTAGAACATACCGGACCGAAGTTCTCTTAAAGCTTTTGCAGTTCTTTATATTTATGGAGCATTCTGGTGTCAGGACATGTGACCTTGTAGGTACTGCCTTCCTGGGGGTTTTCTTGAACCAACAATTCCTCCCCTTCCCCACCACAGCCCCAGGGAGGTGGCACCAAACGGAGCCTTTGTGAGACACTCCCGCAGCTGCCTGCGGTGCCCTCCTGACAGCCGGGCTCTTTCTCACTGTGCTGGGCAGTCTGAGCTTGGCAGGCTCTGAGAGTGTCATGAGAATTGTTTTTAAAGAAGTGTTCTGTTTGGGTCAGTGTGTGATGGGGCTGCTGCTGCTGTGCTGAGGAGAGATTGGCAGTAAAATGCTGAT
The DNA here is from genome assembly GCF_050655825.1 of Lonchura striata. Classification (NCBI taxonomy): domain Eukaryota; kingdom Metazoa; phylum Chordata; class Aves; order Passeriformes; family Estrildidae; genus Lonchura; species Lonchura striata. The sequence goes on along the minus strand of NC_140710.1, from coordinate 31,576,322 downwards.
GTTGGAGAAGTCGACATGGCTTCAGGGAGGCAGCTTGGGCTTTGGAACTTTGGACTCTGGAGCTGGCTCTGCATTCCCCTCCCTGCTCTCAGCTCTTTCCGGGTTTTCTGCCTTTTTTCTTTTCCTTTTTATTTTTTTTAATGTGAAAATTGAGGAAATATATTTTCCCTTCCCCCCCCCTCTGTTTTAATCAAAATAGCTTATTTCAAAATAGCTGCTGTGACAGAATCCAGCAGCTCTCCCTGTCTCATCCATAGCCTCCTGGCAGAGAAAATTTGTAATCACCATGGCTGGAAGTTTTCACTGAAATCCTAACAAAACATCAGTGTAAAGGGAGATGTTATTTCTGTCTGTGAGAGGCAGTGCTCTCACAACTGAGGGAGCTCCCCCGTGCTGCATGAATTCCCCACAGACAGCGTTTCTGTGGCCACTGAGGATGAGGATTCATTAGCCTGACAGGGCTAATTGGAACTGACTGTTCTGGCTGTGCTGCAGTGCCTGGAGCTGGTGCCTGTGTGTGTGTGTGTGCAGCAAAATTGTAAGGAGGGATGACAAGGGATTAGTGTTGTGCTCAGCCAGCCGGCTCTGGCAGGCCACGTGTCACAAAGTAGGCTGTTTACATTCCCAATAAATGGGTATGTGTCATGAAAAAAATCTCAGCTGTGGCACTGAATTTGCTCCTGTTTTGAGGAGCTGCAAGGAATTGTACACAGTGTGGGTGCTGGAACACGGGAAGTGGTGAAGGAGAGCCCAGAAAATCATAAGTGGAGGGGTTCAGAGCAGGATTACTGCTAGGTCATGGCAGGAGGGGCGCTGGTGGGAAGGATTTAAGGTTGTAAGCTTGACAAAGACACAGAAGCTCAGCAGAACATGGGAACCATTTCAGTGTGGGTTTGGAAGCTTTTTTAAAATGCCAGCAAGGCACATGGGAAGGAGAGCAGGTTTCAGGGATATGACTTGGGTGTAGGGAAAAGATCCATCATTATCCCACAGACAGTGGTTAGAGCTAAACAAGCTGCTGGGCTTGTGGTGAGGCAGTGGGGAGAGACACGGAGCCCAGTCAGAGCCTTGGGGCACCAGGGCACTTGTGGCAGATAAGGCAGAGAGCTGCCAGGTGCCAGCCTGGTGAAGGGAGACACGAGCAGAATGATGTCTCAGAGCCAGTTAGAAAAGCACACGGGGCATGTTTAAACCCATGCTGCAGGGTCTGTGACTGCTGATAGCTGAAGAGAAGAAGCCAGTGCAATAGTTGAGCCATTCTCTCATATTTTACTGTTTTTCTCCTTTCAGAATTTGCAGGATGAACAGCAGCAGCCAGCTCCAGGTAGTGCTGCAGCAGGGGAGCACGTGTCCAATGTGCATGCAGGAGAGCTGCAGGGCAAAATCCAGCATTTTGAAGCTGCCAACAAGGTATTTCTTCATGAAGAGCACATCCAGTACTAGTGAGTCTGATGTGGTTAGTGTCAGAGGGTGCCTCCTGGCCTGGCTGGAGGCAGGTACCTGCACCTCTCTCCCAGCAAGGTTGTGTGATTCTCATGATTCTCAGTGCTGTTGTCTGTCAGCTTCAATTAAAAGCATTTGCTTTTTTTTTTTTTTTTTTCTGCAGCTGGGCTGCTGGGAAAAAAAATTCCAGATTTAATGTTGCAAATCATTATTTTGAAAGAACTTTCCACTTGCCTGATGAGTCTTCCAGGAGCTGGTGAAGGAGATGCACAAGGCTGTTTCCTTTTCTCTTGAATTTGCATGGGCTGAGCTTGGTGTAGGAGAGAGGGAGTCCTGGTTTAATTTCTGTTTAAATACTTGGGAAATAAACATGTATTTGAGTTCTCTTGAGGCAGACCATGTTGAGAAGGGTATGTGTTCTTAATTATGCACTTGAACTCTTAAGTTAAATTATATCCTCTGGAAAAATGCTCAGGTTAAATGTGAAAAAAAATTGGGATGGAATATTTATTTAAATCTGGGGATGGCCATAAGGTGCTGCACCTGCCTGGACTGCAGAGCTTGACAGAAATAGAAACCCAGGGCCCAGTAAATACAGTTAGAAATGTTGAAACAAGTTAGAGGGAGTGTCTCAGAGAAGAGATAAGAGGACAGGTGTATCAACGGAAGAACAACAGGAGGAAATTATGTGGCAGCTCCAGCTCCAGAAGTTGAGTCCTGAGTAAGTTCATAGGAAGAAGTGTGTCATCCAACTTTGAGAATGCCAGCAGGCAGCATGTTTAAAAATGCTAATAAGCACATGTTTAACTGCACAACATGTCCTGTGTCATGGGCTTTATGGTGAAAGCAGCAAACTCTCCTGAAACGGAGTGGGAAGTGTTCTCTTAGGGTGAAAGTGTCAAAGGCAAAGGTTTCTGAGGTTATAAACCAGCCATGGAGACTGGTGAGAGGCTCCCCTTTGATTTGCTGGCAGTGGCCAGGCTCTTTTGTGCTGAAGCCAGAACTTAATGCTAAATAAGCCACTGATTTGGTCAGTGAGTGTGTAGCTTCTTCATGCTGATATTTTTCTTTCAGATTTTTGGGAGGATTTTGGGCTGAGGCAGCCCCTTTCCTTTGGAGTAAAGAGAAACAAATGATAGAAACTGGGAGGGAGGGCTGTGGGGCAGCCTGAGTGAGACTCTCCTGGAGTATATGGGAGGCAGTATGGTGTGTGAACCCAAGCCTGGAACTTCTGCCCTGCACCTGAGGGAGCAGAAGCACTGCAATAAGTCCCGTGAAGGGCCTTTGTCTTTACTCACCAGTCTCCACCCAGCTCCAACCGTGTTTACAGACTCTAGACGTTGATCTCGATGTGGTCAGCACCAGGGCTGTATGGAGTAAGGAGTGGAGGGAGTCTTAAGGGTGTTTACATAGAGCATTAAACAGGATTAAATAAACCCAACCTATTTGTGTCTTCAGTTGTTACAGGAAAAGCTGAATGAATTGAATTTCGAATTAAAATCTGTTCAAGAAACATCACAAAGGCAAGATCGTACGATCCAGAGTCTGAATGAGGCCCTGAAGAGCAAAGAGAGTAAGGTAATAGGTTAGGGTGGACAGGGTGGTGCTCACAAAAACGCTGTGAACTGTGCTCTAGGCCTGTGGGCAGTGGCTGAAAAAGAATGCTTGAGCCACTGCTTGGCATCCTGCATCTCAGTACATTATTTCTTGCAAAGCCTCTTTCATGTGGTGCTGAGGTGTCATAATCCAGGCTGGAGGCTTGGGATGGGAGAGTTTGTGCTTGGTTTGCCACTGACTGGGCTTCCTGTGCTTGGACTCAGACAGAGGAGCTGTACCACATCATCGAAGGGCAGAATGAGACCATGGCCAAGCTGCGGGACATGTTACAGAGAAAACATCTGGGACAGCTGCAGGTATGTCCTGGAAAGCCTCAGATATATCAGGTTTTATTCTGCAGGGATCCTGGTTGTTAATCCCTCACATGAAGAGGATCTCTTGAGTTTCTCTGAACCCTGCTTTTTGCTAGGTGCCAGAGAGCCCACTGTCACCCCAGGAGCAGCAAATGTCACCGCTCGATCTTCAGAACGTACTTTTCTGCACCAAACTGGAGGTGCAGAGACTGAAGAGAGCTCAGCGCCAGAAGGAGCATCAGCTGGCTGAAGCCAAGAGAGCAACCCAGCACCTAGAGACCACGGTCCATGAGGAAGAGCAGCAGAAAGAGGCAACCTGGAAACACAATCAGGTATGACAGGCACTTAGCCTGGAAGTTTCTGGGTTTACATGACTAAGAAGCACTGATGTGGTCAATACTCTGCTCTCATTCATAATTTCTGCTGATAGCAGACTGGGTACACTTGCCTAACCCTCGTCATATGTGGCAGGGAAAATTCTCCAGCCTCCTTAGTGTCATAGCTGAGGACTAAGAACCAACAAAGACCCTTGATAGTGGCTATGTTGTCCCTTGAACATCACTGGCGGGTGCAAATGTCCCATCTCTTTTTGTGATGTTCATGTCCCCTGCTGCACAGCTTTGCTGTGATTGATTAAAGCTCTGCCTGTGGCCACAGCATGGGATTTAGATGGATGGGTACCCTGGACAATGAAATAAATTCAAACACCATGGCAGTGTGATCTGAGATGTGCAAGTTGTAGTATTGCAGATAGCTGCTCCCACAGCCTACCTTTCTACCCTTCCTCAGACTGGCCTACTGTTTATGGTTTTGTTGAGGACTGAATTCCAAGGTATGTACCTTCTCCTTGCAGGAGCTGCGTGCTGTGGTACAACAGCTGCAGGCAGAGCTGCAGGAGAAGGCTCAGCAGCTCCAGACTTTGGAGTGGGAGAAAAGCTGTGAGCTGCAGGCCCAGGAGCAGAGAGTTCAGCGTTTGACTCAGCAGCTGGCTCACAAGGAGCAGCTTCTGCAGGTGAGATGCAGAAAGACCTGAGTTGAGCATAATAAATGGAGTTCCTGATCCTGCTTTGGTATTTGGCCATGCAAAAGTCTGTCTGTAGCTTTCATGCATGTCCTTTGAAGAAATGAAGGAAGGAGAGGCTTCTGGGCCCCCAAGGTAAGAAATAAGGCACAGGTATCTGTGTACCTCAGCCCACAGCAATGCCTGGTGAGCCCTGGCAGGGGCTAGTCAGCCAGGCCCAGGTGCTGGAACTCCCACCCTTTAATGTGAAGGCTAGAGTAAGCACCGGGTGGAGGTAGTTATCCCTGTGTGCTGCTCTTGGGGATGGGGGAGATTTCTGTACTGTCACTTGTACTAGGGGATGTGTGTGTGATCTCTAGGAGTCCAGGGAGCTTCTGCAATGCCAGCAAAGCTTGGAGAAGAGCCCTGCAGCCATGAATGCCATGTTGGAGAAGCTGCAGCAGCGTGTCAGTGACAGGGATGCTGCTCTGGAGGTGAGCACATATTGTATATAATGTTTCAGCTGTCCCTGAGGCTCAGCCTTTGGCTTACCTTCAGCTCCAGGCTGATCCCAGGGGTTACCATATCTTCTGCATGCTCTTCATGGCTCATCCTTTGAGAGGGGTCCCCCTGGCAAGGCGAGCTGAAGTCTGTGGAATCCAGCCTACAGAGAGTGTTGGCTGCAGAGCCCCATCAGCCCATTCTGATGATCCCCTCTGTCACACAGCGAGCAGTAGATGAGAAGTTCTGTGCCCTGGAGAAGAAGGAGCAGGAGCTGCAACAGCTGCGCGTGTGCATGCGGGAGCGCGGCAGTGACCTGGAGAGGCTGCGCAGTGTCCTCTGCAGCAACGAGGCCACCATCCACGTGAGTGCTGGGACCTGGGCCTGCACAGCCAGCCTGGCTGTGGGGATGTGGTGTTAAACACACCTCCCTGTGAATGCTCTGGGGACAGTGTCTGCAGCTGCTTGGCTTCCTCTGGCCTTGTGTGTGGGGCAGGTTCCTGGGGCACTCTTGTTTCTGGGCTGGGCGTAGAGGACACCTGGAGCAGATGGGTGAATCTGTGTGACTCTGCTAGCAGTAGAGAGAGTATTTCCAGTTTTGCTTAATTCAGGATTAAGTTTCTATCCTTGAGCTGCTTCTGTTGTGGTACTCAGAGCCTGGAGAGCCTCCTGAAAGCCAAAACCCTGGAACTGGAGCAGGTCTCAGCAACCTGCCAAAACCTTCGCTGGCTCAAAGAGGAGATTGAGGCCAAATCTGGCAGCAGGCAGAAGGAGCAGGAGGGGATCATCCAACAGCTGCAGACCTGCCTGCATGACAGGAACAAGGAAGTGGAGGTAAGGCCTTAGCTTGGCTTCCTGAGCCTTCAGGCAGTTTGTCCGTATGGAGAGTGGTCCCAAACGAGAGGCTGCTGCCTGCCTCATCTGAAGCTGTGCTCAGCATTTGGAGGCTGGCTGCTTCTGGCACTTGAACATGCCTGTGCCTGCTGACACTGCTTGCTTAGCTACACCCAGGCTGGAGGGTCCCTGAACAACTTCCAGGCTCACTCCTTTCCTCCCCCTTGCTCAGGAGCTTACAGCAACTCTGCTGTGCAAGCTGGACCCCGGGCAGAGTGAGGTAGCAGAGGAGCTGTGCCTGCGCCTCCAGCACAAGGAGAAGATGCTGCAGGATCTCCTCAGTGACCGGAACCATCAAACCATGGAGCATGATGCTGAAATTCGGGAGCTGCTGCAGGCTCTGAGCACCAAGGAACAGCAGAGCAGAGTGAGTTTTGTGCAGTGCCACAGTAAGAGGCTGAGGTGGGTGGCACTGACTTTTGTTAAGCAAAGAGAAGCCCTGGAGTGGACTGAGAGAAATGGAGGAGTTTATTCCTCTGTACATGAGAGGTTGGTGAGCAGAGATGGGAGGGCTGCACTGGAGTGGGTGTGAGGGGCCAGGAGGAGTGACTACCAGGCTGGTTTGCAGAGCACTTGGAGTCTCCAGTGACAGATAAATACTGAGATAGTTTCCCTTAGTCTCTAAGGAAAAAGAGATCAAGACCCTATCCCTGGTCATGGCCCTATCCCTTATTTTCCCCCTCAATCAGGTGGCTGCAGAGAAGATGGCTCAGGCTTTGGCTGAAAGGAGCCATGAGGTACAACTGCTGCGCCAGCACGTGTTGGGGAAGGACCCTGTTGAGACCCAGTCAGCTGGTGCCAGGCCATTGAAGCAGGACAAACAACCCATACAAGTAAGAATCATGCACTGGGTTTCTCTGCCTCTGGGCTTGTGGCTTCAGAAGGAGCTGATTGCCACAGAAAGAAATAGGAGAGAGAAGAGCACCACAGACAATGATAGAAATGAAAGTGGGATTACTGAAAAGACTTCCTATAGGAGGAGAAGAAACTGAGGAGCAGGAATGCTGCCTGAATGTTCTGATCTTGATTTCACCAGCCTTTGTCACTCAGTGTCTCTTTTTGTTTTGATGGAGAAGTAATTTAATCCCTGGGGCATGTGAGAGTATGAAAGATATCCACCCTTTGACCTTCTAGCATTGACCTACTCCTTCCTTGGGTTGGGCTGCCTTGCTGTATTGTAATCCCCTCCCTGACACTGTCACATTCTGGAGGGGACAAGAGAGCTAAATTTAGGTGCCACTAATTCTTGGCAGAGCCTGCTGGCTGTTTGCTGTCTCTTCCACAATTGGAGTTGGTATTTTTAAAGCAGCTTTGCTAAACCCCCCTTTGAGGCTGACCACAGCTCCAAGGCTGCATATGCCATGGCTCCTACTTGAGCAGCTGTTAATGGTTTATTGGTGAGCTGACATGTTGAATGTTTTTAAGCAGCTGTAAACAGGTTTCTATTCCCAGTTCTAGAGACTTCCAGGGATGTGTTTTCCTTCCTGCATGGTCTCTTTGGGCTACATCTGAGATAAAGATGAGTGTCAGCTGAAAGATGGTCTTGTGGCAATTGAGAGAAATCTTTAATCTTTACTGTGAAGACACCTGCTGCCGGCAGCCTCCCAGTGTCAAATAAAACAAGGCCCTCTTCCCCACACATACAATTTCTGGGTGCAATTCATTTGTTCCTGCTGCCTGGCTATATCCCTTTCATTGTTTTTTCACATTTTAGAGGTATCAGCAGAACAGCCAGCAGCTTTGCTGCAGTCCTGGGGAAGCTGTGTGTTCCCCATGAAAATGCAAACCTGCAGACTTTTATGTTTTCAGGAGATAATCCAAAGAGCTTGTGGAGCTACAGCCATTGCTGGATCCCTGCAGGAAGACAGCAGCTGCAGGACAGAGGGAGGTGAGTGTGGGACAACTTCTTCTGAGGTCCCCAAATAGGACCAGGGCTTTCTGCTGTGGGGGAAACATGATTACATAAAACTGTGGAAGAGTAGAGAACTTTGAACAAGAGAATTTTGAAATAAAGCTCTGCTCTTCTGTGTGATGTCTGAGAATGGGGGTAAGGGAAAGAAAAAGGCTGCTGTTGGGTTTGAGGTGAGGTGTTCTCAAGATCTGATGCTGTCCACTGGAGAGTTTTTGACTTTGTTTCAGGCTGAGCTGAGACAAGTGTGTAACTGTTTTGGGTTTTACCTTGGGACCAGGACACGTGAACTTTGCCATGAGCAGGACAGCAGGCCTGTGATGTTGCTGCTGCTTTTGGCTGCTGTTGAAAGATCGAGTGAGGAAGAAGAGCAGTTACTGAGAAACAGTGTGATAGGAAGCACAAGCATCAGGGCCTTGTCTTGCCAGAGAGGCATTGTGTGTGATCCTGGAGTCTGAACTGGCACACGGTGTTCCTGCAGTAACCAAGGTGTGTCTTTGCAGTTACAATGTCAGCAGCAGAACTGGAGAAGGATCTTGTCAATGCCAAAGAGGAGCTGGTGCTGATGGTGAAGAAGGAAAGGGAAAGCAGGGTGAGCTTGTGATGGAGCCTGTGCTGATCTTTGCTTTTGGGAGACCTTAGTGCTGCCACTCACTGGAGGTTTTGGACCCTACTCTAGTGAGGGTACCCCCAGTGAGAAATGGGGGCAGCGTCCTGCAGGGGGTGTTGGCTTTCAGAAGTCTCTGATGGGCTTCTCTTCCCTCTGCAGCGGGAGCTCACTGCTCTCCAGTCTGTCGTGGCCACACAGGAGGAGGAGCTGCAGGTGCAGGCCTCAGATATCGAGTCCTTGACCAGAACCATCCAGATGAAAGAGGACCTCATCAAGGTGAGTTGCTGTGCTAGGCTGGGAGAGTTCCACCTGGGAAGACTGCAGAGGAGTCTCTGTCCCCTGCATCCTCAGAACAGTGTGGCTGGCTAAACCAGATGCTATTGCTGCTGGTTTGCCTACAGCTCTCTGGGTCCCTTTGGCCTGAAGGCAAAGGTCCTAAACTCCCAGACTGTTCTTATTTGGTGTTTTGCACTTTCTGTACCAAACACCCTCCTTCAAGTTCTTTAATGACAATGCACCCTTCTTGTGTCCCTTGGTTCTTACTGAGCACTCTGGTCTGTGCCTAATCCACTCTCGGTGCTTTGGCATTTTTTTCTTAGAAGACCTGGATCTTTCCAAACCATGGAAACTTCTGGCAGTTGCATTCCAGGGAGGTTTGTGAAGGCCCAGCTGTCTTTGCTACTGATCCCTTCCTCACTGAGCTCTCCTGCTGTTTGTTGGGTTTCAGGATCTGCAGATGCAGCTGGTGGATCCTGAAGAAATTCCAGCCATGGAAAGACTGACACAAGAAGTGCTGGTGCTTCGGGAGAAAGTGGCCGTAGCAGAGTCCCAAGGACAGGAGGCTACTGGAAACAGAAGGCAACAGGTAGTGTGCCAGTGGGGCAAGTGTGGGTGTGTTTGTATTTCTGCTGGCACTCAGTTATGAAGCTTTGTTTTCAGCCTTTGGATAGGCCAGGATGTGCTTGTTCTTGGAAGCTGGCTGTGTGTGGTTGTGGGAATACAGAGAAGATCAGCTTTCTTTAGTACTTATCCAAAGAGCAGAAGCTCTTGGGAGTCCAGGGATGACATGGACCACTTGGACACCAGCAAGAGAGGAAAGGGAACCCTTAGTTTGCCAGGGACAGCTAGATAACCTCGTTTGATTTTTGTCTGTGTTTAAGAGCTGCACCTTGTCTCTTATCTCCAAGCAGTTGTTACTGATGCTGGAAGGGCTGGTGGCGGAGAGGAATCGGTTAAATGAGGCTCTCCAGGCAGAGAGGCAGCTCTATGGCAGCCTGGTGAAGTTTCACACACACCCAGACAGGTAAGTGGGGCTGCCTTGGCTCTGTGCTGCCCTGCTCTGCCAGGGCAGGTGTGCCTGGTCCAGTGGGGCAATCCCTGAAGCAAGGATCATTCTGCAAGTCCTCAGAGTTTTCAGTGGGGGAAGAGGGAGTCTAGGCAAAGGATCAGCCAAATGCCTCTTTGAGAGTCCAAGTTTTAGGCTGCCTTTTTCCCTTGAAGAGGCTGCAGCAGCCAGCTTTAATGGCTCCCTAAACTTGCCCAATTGCCATGGAATTTCCACCTCTGTTCCTTGGCTTATCTTTTCCCAACTCAGTTTCTCACCCATACTTGGCCACCTTTCAGAGACTGCTTCAAATTCTCAACCAACTGTTGGGTTGATAAGGATCCCTCTAGGTGCTTATCCAGGCAGTTGCCTGTCCCCTGATTTAATCCCCTGCCCTTCACAGGGCTGCAGCCTCTGAGATATTTGAGCTACCTGATAGCAAGGGAGCACATACGTGGAGTGCTTGGGAAAGTATTGCAGAACAGCTGCCACTCTGAGGCCCCTACCACGGGCTGGGGCCTTTTTTGGGGGTGGCTGTGCTCGGGGAAGGTCGAGGTGAGGCAGGAGGTGGCTGAGCTGCCTGGGGAGCCCCGGCGCTGTGGCGGGGCCGGCAGGGGCTGCTCTGGCTGCAGCCGGTCTAACCCTCTTCCCTCCTGTGCTGCGCCGCTCAGCGCTGCGAGAGACCACGCCCTGCAGGTGGAGCTGGAAGGGGTCCACGAGCTCCGGGGACAGCTGGAAGAAGCTCTTGGAAGAAGCTTGGAGTGTTTGAGCAGGCTGGAGACACAGGGCGCCATAGGAGGTGGGGAACAGGAGCGTGTGAGAGTCCTACCCCAGCATGCCTTCTGAGCACTGGCGCTCGCCCGCCTGCCACGGAAACGGTTCACTAACCTGTCTCACTGACTGAGCTTTGGTACTTAGTGATGGTACGATAGCACTGGTGCAAGGCTTCTTTTTTTTGTTTTATTTTTGAGCTGCTTTGGAAACGGCGATCAGTGCAATCCACCTGTGTCTCGTGTATGTTCCCGTCTGACCCACCCTGGTGGCCACTGATGTATTTGCACATTCAGATCATTCCATTTTAGTTATTCCCCTCTATCTCCCTTCTCTTCCCACCACCATGGGCCAAATAAAGATTCCCTATCTCTGAAGGAAACACCAGATGTTTTCTATCATCTCCCAAGTGCATGAGTGTGAGTTTTTGTGTTCCCTCACCATTTTTCTTACCCAGTGAACCCACCCCTTGAGTTGATGGTGGCTGGCCCAAAGAGAGACAGTGTATGTGGAAAAGTGTGTTCCAGAGATGGAGAATTCAAGACCTGGGGAACACTTGCTTGGGCCTTTTACACAACACTTGAGTGTAGAACCAGCAATTCAGTTTTTGCTTAAACCAAATCCTACTCCAGGGTTGATGGTTTTACTGACTGGCATTTTTTTTCCTAATTTTAAGTTGTTTCAATCTAACTTGCGAGTGCCTTCATGGGAGAGTTTCCTCTTCTATTTGACAGATGGTCTGGGGAGACTGAGACCTGTCTCTGCTCCCAGGGTTTGGGCTGGGTCTGCTCCCTTACTTGAATGGGTACATATCCCTTACATGCTCTACATGCCACTTGGGCCATGGACAGGACCCTGTTTCTGAGATGCTGGGTCTGTCCCACTCTGTGCCACTGCATATCTTTTCCAGGCCCTCTTCCACCTTCTCTGGGAATGAGGGAGCTCGTGTGAAAGCTGAAAAACACTAGGAACAACACTCCAATGACCAGGGCTTCACATGCACAGTGGGCTGTGGATTTGCTGTCTTGTACTCAATCACTTCCCAAAATGGCAGGAGCAAATTTTGCACCTCTGAGCATCTGTTTGTGCTTGCTGGGGAGGCCGAGCTAGGGGCAGGTGGAGCAGAAGAGCTCTGTGGTGCTGGGCTGCACACCTGGACTGAGACTGCTCTTCTGCGTGGCTCCTTGCAACTGCTTCAGCTGGCACCGCCTGTGCCGTGCCTTGTGCTGCCCTGAGGGCTTCTCCTCCCTGTGCCCCGCGGGTGGGAGGCAGCAGAGCTCCCCTTTGCACGCAGCAGGTCAGCACTGCCCCTCTGCTGTGGCCCCAGCAGTTCCCCTGTGGCTTGAAGGGACACAGCTGGGAGCTGCTGGGCAGCTCTGGACTTCGTTAGCTTTTCCTTTCTTGTGTTTCATCTCATTCCCTTCTCACTTCTCCGTGTAGCACCATCTTCTCTTCATCCTTTTGCTTCTCACTTTGTAGAAGCCTTTGTGTCCCTGTTCTTACCTTTCCATTTTCCCTCTGCCATCGTGGCACTGATGCCCAGCTTGCTCCTGGTCCCTTGGGTACCATGGAGCCCAGGACCCAGCCCAGACTCATTGGCATGGCCTGAGAGGAATCTTGGCTGGTGCATCTCCCTTCTCCACCTGTGTCTGTTTTGCTGTAGATGTGTCTCTGTTTGCATCACTGCTGTGAGGTGCCCCTTAAGGGGTGGTGTTACCCTAGGCTCAGGTGCCCCAGCTTTTCTGGCCTGTTCTTTAAAGCCTCCTCTTATCCCTGATGGTCCTGAGCATTCCTTGCCTGAGCTCACACTCTGTCCAGCTGTGCAGTGCTTTGTGCTGTCTCCTAGCTCTTTGTGGACTCTCTGAACTTCCCCAAGAACCTTGCTTCCTGTCCCTTGTTCCCAGCAATGTGAAGGCTCCTGTGCAACCCGAGTGTCCCGTGCTCCTGGGCTGGGCACAATTTGCAAGCATGTAACTAATTCTCTGTGCCTTCGGGCTGGGCTGAAAGCAGGAGGAGTCTGTGGAAAAGCAGAGCTTGGCTGCTCCTCTTGTCTCCTGTGCTGGTGGCACACACGGAGCCGAGCAGCCTGGTGTGCTCCTGCTGTGGTGGGGGGTTCAGGCACGCAGTGACCACCAGCCTGGGCACAGCTGCCCTGTGTGCACACATCTCTGCTCCGCAGCCGCTTCCATGTTCTGCCCCTTGGTTTTAGTTGGTTTGGGGGTCTGTTTTCCGTGAGAATTGTGCTCCCTTTTACTCCCCAGCCCCAGAGCACTGGGAGCCTTGTGGAGCTGTGGGCAGTGGTGGGAAGTGGGATGCTGTGCCCTGGCACAAGAGCTGCTTCTCCCATGTTCCCAGAGCAGCTGTGTGTCACCCTGCTGTGGTGCCTCAGCCACGGTGACCCACCTTGAGAGCCTTGTGGCCCTCAGCCCCCAGCAAAGTCTGCGGCCGATGGTTTGCATGCCCTCACCCTTCCGGGCCCCGCAGGCACTGCTGTCGCCCTGGCTGCTTCAACAACCAGCAGGTTCTGTCCCTGGGGCTGTGCTTTGTGCTCCTGTGCCACCTACAGGAGCTGCTTCCCTGCGCTGCTGCTGTCGCCGAGCGATGCACATTCACAAGGAACAGCATTTCTCCTTGTGTGACAGTGATGGTTGGCCTTGCTCCCTGGGGCAGTGATGGCTCTGTGCTCCCTGGGACACGGCTGCTTCCGTGGCCAGGCTCCACCGTGCACGGTGATGTCTGCCCAGGTTCAGCAGTGAGGTGCCCCACATTTTTGATGCCTCATGGCACATGTGGGTCTCACGGGTGTGTCCCCATCTATGAGCACAATGCAAATGCCCGCCCTGCTCAAGGTGCATTCCTGATGGTCCTTGGCCGTTCTTCCTGGGACCCAGATGCATCCCTGATGGCTTCCCCTTCAGCAGTGATGCTTGGCATCTTTCCTGACAGCATCTCTCTGTGTTTCCCTGCTCTGTATTCTGCCTTGCCTGGCAGTTCCACTGTAGATAGTGATGGATTTGGCCGCAGGCAAAGCATTTACCTCTCCTTTGGTGCACAGGCAGCTGTGCAACCTGGCCCTTCACAGCCCTAGGGATAGTCTTGGGCCCTAAGCATCTCTCCCCCTGGGGAGAGGAGAGACTGGGGATACAGCCATCTCCCAGCTGCAGACATGGGGTTCGAGTCCTCACCCAGGGTTTGGCACCAAAGGAACAGGAGCAGAGCTGTGTGCAAGCACAAGAGCATGACCCCAGCTGCACCCAAGCTCCCCATACAGATGCAGGGATACAAGTGTCCCTTCAGCTCTGCAAAGGCAGCACAGGGCTTGCAGGGAGCCCAGGCCATGCTGACAGCACGGCTTGGGCGCTGTGGGGAGGGTGGCTGCTCCTGAGCTGCCCCTGCCTGGGCAGGTGATGGTGGGGTGTGCACCCCAATCGTCCCACTGGCTTGGGGCAGTCCAGCGGGGCTGCCCAAGTCCCCTGCCCAAGCTTGTGCTGCTGCTGCCAGCTGTGGCTTGTGAAGCAGCTGCAGGGTGGGTGCTGTGTGTGCCTGTCAGGGCAGCAAGCAAAGGTGTGGATGGGGCAGGAGCCATTGCTGTGCTCCCATCCCCGGGGCTGTCCCCTCCCTCAGTGATGGGCCAGCACGGGGTCCAGTGTGCAGGGAGGGGGTGGCAGCACCCAGGGGCAGCAGGGAGAGCTCGGGCTAGCCGGGAGTATCCCAGTACCAGGTGTGTAGGAGAGCAGCCACCTGCCCTGGAGCTGCCCGCAGTGACCATGGGGACCAGCAGGCAGAAGGGGACAGGCAGTGCTGCCAGTGCTGCTGCTCTGAGCGCCTTGTGTGCTGTGCTGTCCCCTAGGTCAGGCCGCAGGTCCGCACAGCGATGCCAGCACCAACTTCACCGACAGCATGAAGGAGCAGGCAGCCCGTGGCTTGGCAACCCAGCAGGTGAGTCGGCGCAGCGCCGCGCCGGGAGCAGGGGTGGCGGAGCTGGGCATTGCGCCAGCGCCAAACGGCGTCCTTGGGAAACGTCCCTGTCACCCTCTGTCTTTGTGCCTCTAGAGCAACCCCCGGGCCCGCAGGGAGAACGGGGGCACCGAAAGGAGCACGGCAGCCCCCGTGCGCGAACGGGAGCTGCGGGCCGAGCAGGAGCTGCGGGAGCTGAAGGCGCAGCTGGAGGAAGCCGGCTTCTCCTCTGTCTCCCACATCAGGCAAGAGCTCCGGGGCTCTGGAGCCAGGGGTGGCAGTGGCCGCAGGGGACACCCTGTATCCCGGCCTCTGCCTGTCCTTTACTGTGCCTTGTGCCCCCAGGAAGGCGATGCTGAGCCTGTGCCTGGAAAACGCGGAGCTGAAAGAGCGGATGGGTGAAGCCACATCGCTGCTGGAGAGCGGGGAGCAGGAGGAGCCTGGGCTGGGCAGCCCTCTGGCCCCTGAGCCCCGGAGGCTGCAGCGGAAGAGCCGCGGGTCCCTTGGGGACCGCCCGGCCGGAGGCAGCGGGGATGGCCAAGGGCTCCCAGCAGAGAGGGGGACCGTGCCCACCAAACGCCCAGCGCTGGAGGCTCGGGCCCAGGATGACATGCCCAAGAGACCCTGCCCTGGCAGCCCGGGTGGAGGGGACGGGAGCCATGTAAGTGCACAGGGAGCCAGGATGGAGATGAAAATAGAGGTGGGGACGAGGGTGGAAATGGGGAGCTGACAGCCCATCTTCCCTCCGGCAGGTGGAGGGCTCGGTTCCCGGCGGGGGCTGGCCAGGGCTGGGTGCAGAGCTGCGCTCCCAGGTGGCACAGGGCCAAAGGCAGTGCCAGGAGCTGCAGGACAAGCTTGCTGCCTCCGAGGCCACAGTGCGGGCACAAGCTGAGCAGCTGGAGAAATACCACGTCCTGCTCCGTGAGTTAAAAGTCAGGGTGGGGTGGGGGTGTGGGTGTGTTGTGAGCCATGTGCACGGCGCAGGGGTGGTGAATCCTGCCTGGGGGGCCCTGAGCTGATGGTGCTGCCCAGCAGGTGAACCTCAGACACAGCAGCTCAGCAAGCAAGTGCAGGTGGACTTCCAGGACCTGGGCTATGAGACCTGTGGGCGCAGTGAGACCGAGGCTGACCGTGACGAGACCACCAGCCCTGGTAAGGAGGGCCAGGGTTCCAGGGATCCCTGTGCTCTGCCCCCCTGGTGTAGAGAAGCGACACACTGTGCTCTCTGCAGAGTGCGAGGAGCCAGATGTGTTCAGTGAGACCAGCCTGGGTGAGGAGCTGGGGTCCCTGTGCCAGCCAGGGATGTCCAGAGTGGGCAAAACTGCCCGGAAAACCATGGCCCTGGAGGATGTGGAGGCCCTGCACCAGCACATCCAGGACCTCAAGGCCCAGCTGCTCAATGCCAACAAGGTGATCCAGAGCCTGCAGCGCCGTGCCCGCTCCATCTCTGTCACCAGTGGCTACACCTCGGGTGCTGAGCGGCCCCTGCCGGCTCCCAAGGTCCTCGCGTCCCCAGCCCACAGCCTGACGGACGAGGACGAGGGCTGGCAGTCGGATGGCCGCGGCACGCTGTGCCCACCCGCCCTGCGGGCACACCGCGACCTGCAGAGCCTGGTGCACCGCGTCGCCCTGCTGGAGGCACAGCTGCCCCTGGCCAAGCATGGAGCCACCTTGCCCAAGGAGCTGCACTCTGCCACTTGGCCGGGGTATGGCCCTGGGGGCTGGGGGCAGATGGAGAGATACAGGGATTTCCAGGAGTTGCCCGAGGCTGGTGGCTCTTTGCTGCATGGTTTCCCTGCAGGCAGGCTCCTGGGGTGTTGGTGCGGCGGGGCAGAGTCCCAGCAGTGGATGATGCAAAGGCTCCCTGCACAGCACTTCATAAGCACTTCATACCTGCTGTGTTCTCAGCGAGTCTGGCTGCCCTGTGAACACCCTGCTTGCCCATCTCTCCTAGGAAATACAACTCTTTGATCCAGGCCCAGGCTCGGGAGCTGTCCCACTTGCGGCAGATGCTGCGGGAGGGCCGCGGGGTGAGCCACAGCCTGGCCCAGCACCTGCGGGACGCCCTGCGCTCCTTCGAGGACCTCCTTCGGGGCACTGACATCGACTACTACCTGGGCCAGGGCTTTCGGGAGCAGCTGGCCCAGGGCAGGAACCTGGCTGAGAAGCTCAGCGACAAGCTGGGCATCAGTAAGCACCTCTAGGGGGGTCGTGGGGCTGAATGTCATAGGTGTGCGATGGGTCAGGAGGGGATGCTTTGATGGGTGAAAAGCAGGAGATACTCTGACATCATGTGCTGTGTGGGATACCTGCATCGGTTTGTCCTGTCCTGCTGTGGCTCTGTGTAGGACCAGGTGTCCGGGGGCACGGAGGCACTGACTGGCTCTTCTCTGGCTTGCTTTTTCAGATCAACAAGACAGGGAGGATAAAACCAGTCATGAACTCCTGGCACAGAGGTACCCATTCCCAAGGAAGGGTTTGTGGGAGTGTTTGGCACGGGCATCTTGAGGCCTATCACTGCTCTTGGGGTGGGGGCCCAGGGTGGCCTTGGGGTCTCTGCCTCAGGTGGATATCATGGGGCTGCCTCTACTCTGGGGATGGCAAGCCCCATGGGCACTCCGTATCTCTGAGCAGCCTTGCATCACTAGTGGGAGATGGCATGTGGGGCATCATGTAGGAAAGAGCTGTGGGATGGAGGTCAGACCTGGTGATGGGCCACCTCTGCAGGCTCAGCAGGAAGCTCCAGGAGAAGGAGAAGGTGATTGAGAGCCTGGAGGTGAAGCTGCAGGAGCGCTCTGAGTCCCCAGGTAGCAGCTGCCCGCCCTCGGAGTCATCCCACTCCACCAGCAGCTCATCCTTCACCTCCGAGGGGCTGGAGCCCTGCTCCGATGGGGATGCGGCCAGCGAGTACAGCCAGTGCCAGGAGGAGCCCGCCCAACATGCAGGTACTGCAGGCTGACCAGGAGCCACAACTGCAGTGCCTCTGCTCACAGGGACTTGGCTTCTCGGGGTGTGCCATGGTCCCCAGAGCACCAGGAGAAGGGGTCTCTGCCAGCCTGAGTCAGAGCCACTGTAACACCTCTCTCCATCTCCCTCCTGTCTCTAGGCCTTCACTTTGACTCCTTGTCCAAACCCGTTAGTGCCCCCCTGCCTGCCCTGGCCCCCGGGCTGTCCCCCTTCCTCCCTGCCGGGCCCCCTCCTCCTGCGGCCCCGCCACTCCTGGGCTGCTGCGGGAATTCTGTCTGCTCCCTGGCTGAGGCACAGCAGGAACTGCAGGTGCTCCGGAGGCAACTGGGAGAAAGTGAGCACACTGCCTCTTGGCTTGGGTTTGGTCCTGCCTGCCCTGCATGCTGTGCTGTGACACATCATCCCCCACCCTCTCTCACCTGCATGTCCTGCCCTTGATCTTCTCCTTCTCAGGGCTGTGGCTTTGAGGTTGGATCCCACTGCTCTGGCTGGGGAACATGTGTCTTTCATGTAGAGAGGACCTGGTGGGTTGGAGGGACCCATCCAGAGACAGCATTAGCCCTAGATGTAGACACTGGCATATTCTGGGTCTTCTAGGAAAAGGCTGATTTAGTAAGGTGTTGTGTAGGAGTGGGGCTGAGACCCTCCACCTTGTGTCATGTAGTCATCAAATCCTGGGAGATCCCCTGCTCCTCAGGGAGAATAGGCTTGACTGGGGCAGGAGGTCAGTGATAGGGGACACTGGATCGCACTGTTGAGCAGAGCAAGAAGGGGGGAAAAAGCAGATGGAGGGAGTGTGTTGCCCCATTCTTCCTACCTGCTCATTGTCCTTCTCCTCCTCCCCACTTTGTCCTGTGTGTGCAGGTGTGACGCTGCCCATGGCACCAGCAAAGCCCACAGTCCCGCTGGGCCCCTTTGGAGAGGGCAGCAAAGCCCCAGCATCGTTCTGCCACCACGGAGCCCTGCAGGGCCCGGCCGAGCTGCCCGGGGCCTCCGGCACCCGCAGCCTCTGGGACGTGCCCCCGCCCGGCCAGCCGCTCTATGGGGCCCTGCCACCAGGGCACCTCTCTGGCCAGAAGCTGACAGGTATGGTCCACGCTGGAGAGCACAGGGGCATCCATCCCACCCACCTGTGGGGCACCACGACAGCTGTGGGACAGGGCTCTGCTATGGAGAGAGGCAGGTGCAGCCTTTCCTGCCCTGAGCTGTGTCCCTGGCTGTGGCAGGGGCAGACCTGCTGGAGGAACACCTGCTGGAGATCCGTAGCCTGCGCCAGCGCCTGGAGGAGTCCATCTGCACCAACGACCGGCTCCGGGAGCAGCTGGAGCGCCGCCTGGCCTCCACCGGCAAGGCCAGCGGTACGGCGTGTACGGCGTAGGGGCCGGGCCTCTGCACATCCCTCTGCTCACCCCGAGCACAGCCGGGCACTGGGGAGAGACTCAGCACTGTCCCCTCCACAGGATTGCCCAGTGATGTCTATGGCCAGACACCGGAGCTGGGGCTGCAGCTGAGCAGGGAGAACCAGGCTCTGCATGAGGAAAACCAGACCCTGCGACTCCAACGTGACCACCTCTCCCAAGGTAGGGCTGGGCTGGCGTCCTGGGGCTGAGTCCCAGAGAGCACTGGCTGAGTGGGGTGGTGGTGACACCTCCGTGCTCTCTGTCCCCAGAGCTGGCACGGGTGCAGGAGGCACTCATGGCTGCCTGCTCCCGGGCACGGGAGGCTGAAGCAGAGCTGGGCCAGAGGCGTGGGAAGCAGCGGAGGCTGGCGGAGGAGCTCTCCGAGTGCCAAGAGAGTGTCCGGCAGCTCCGGGATGAGCGGCGCTCTCTGCAGGAGGACAAGAACAGGTAAGGTTAGGGGTGTGGTAGCCTTGGGGCCACAGGACTGGGAGGGCTAGCTGGCACCCATGTGTCACCTCTGCAGGCTGCAGCACTCAGTGACACTCCTGCAGCAGCAGAGTGAGGAGCAGCGCCTGCTCCTGCAGACCCTACGCGCAGAGCTGCACGTCTACGAGAGCCTCCCTGGCCCCTCTGCTGAGACACGAGCAGGTATGGCACCCATGCACGGCATCCCTGCCCCACTCCTGCCCTTGGGGTGCCTGGCCTCTCTGCAACCCTTGGGTGGTCCCAGACACTCCTCTGGGGCAGCAGATGGCACACAGTGGCCCTGCTGGCAGGACCCCAGCAGCCCCAGGCACGGAGCCACATCTGTGTAGGGGCTCAGACGTTTCTTGTTCCAGGCTGCTTCCCATCTCCTCCAGTGCGCGATGTGGGCACTAACTCAGCAGCTCCCCTTCTCTCCCCACTGCCCTCCAGCATGTCAGTGCTCCGACGGATGGACGGTGGGTTCTGCTGAACTTGTGGCAGCACCCTTGCTGAGCAAGACTGGAGAGCTCAGAGCAGAGTCAAGTGCCCGGGATGGGACAGGGTGGGTCACGAGGGGAGTGGGCAGTGGTCCTCACCTAACCCACCTTGCTCCACAGAGCCACGTGGGGCAGACGCGCTGCTGAGGAAGAGTGAGGGACTGACAGGGGCTCACGTTGTTGGCCGTCTGGACACGTACCGAGCCCTGGAGCAGCACATCGTGGAGGGAAAGGCCTTGGCCCGGGAGCTGATGTGTCTCACACGCCCAGCACTCGGGCTGCCCAACTGCCCGCTCCCGGGAAAGGAGGTAAAGCGTGGGCAGGACGGGGCAGGCAGCAGCTGGGGGCCAGGCCCTCAGCACACCGTGCATTACGTGGCTCCCGAGCCCAGAACCGGCCCCGAGGGCTGCAGAGGCAGCTGGAGGCAGGGAGCCTCCAGCCCAGAGCACGGTGACTCCGCGGGTGCAGCGGGATGGGGGTGCCCCAGCAGCACCTGCTCCCGCACCCTTCTCCCGCAGGCCCTGGGACGGACAGGCACGGGGCGGGGGCATCTGTGGGGCAGCGCCAGCACCCTGCACGGCATCCTGGAGGAGTGCGTGTCTCTCCTCGCTGCCTTCTGGAGCACCGTGCTGCCCGTGAGCCCTGCCCAGCACCAGGGCAAGGTGAGCAGGGGCTGGGGGCCGGCAGGGCACTGGTCTGGGTGCTCACTGCTCATCACCCTCCTCTGTCCCAGGAGCAGGTGCTCCAGGGCGAGATCGTGGCGCTGCGGGCCCGGCTCTCCGAGAGGGAGGACGCTCTGCAGAGCACGGCCAGGCGGCTGCGCAGCACAGCCCAGCTCAAGGACAGCATGGAGCAGTTCATTGTCAGCCATCGTACGTGCTCTGGTGGCACAGCCAAGCTGGCCTGCTCCTCACATGCCCGACGTGGTGCCGCAGCACAGGGACCTCACTGACCCCATCTCTCTCTCTCCTGCAGTGACCAGGACCCACAGTGTTCTGCGCAAGGCCAGGACAAACCTGGAGGTGAGTTTGCCTTGATGGCCAGGGTGGGTGTCCTGGTCCGATGCCCTGGGGATGGACATGGATGGCACACGATGGCTGTCGTGGAGTGCTGAGGGCTAGCTGGGTGAAGTGTGTGTGGGACACAGGGATCCATTTTCCTTTTCTGTCCTCAGCTAGCATGCGCATGTCCCCAGGGTACAGTAGTGCTCTTCCTTATTGCCCCATGTCATCTCTTGCCAGGTGAAGGCCCAGCAGGCCCTGCCTGTTGCGTGAGCCCGTGCAGGGCAAGGAGCAACGGTCAGCATGGAAGAGCCCACTGGCTGCTGAGCCGTGCTGTGCCAGAGGGCTGGAGTGGACCCTGTCCCTGCTGCTCTGAGGGCCAGGGTGAAAGGACTCTGGGGTGTCCTGTGCTACACAGTTAGTGGGTTTGGGCTGCTGTGGTGGTTGCATGTCCTCCACCAGCCTTTGCTTGGCATGGCAGCAGCAGCTGCTGGTTTGGCCTTTGTCTGGCCCATGCTTCAGCACTTGCTCCCTTCCATCCTCAGTGCTCAGAGTGGGGTGACACAGCCCCCCATGCTGAGCACACTTTGCCCTGGGACCTGGTCCCCTCTGTAACCCTGATGAGTCCCTGTCCCTGCTTGTGGATGTATGTATATGTATATGTATATAGACAGAGGTAACAGGAATGCGTTTTGGGGACTCCACATGTGTCGGAGCCCCGGCGCAGGAGGAAGATGTAAGAAATGCCATATTCTGTTCAGTGGCTGAAGAGACTCCAATAAAGGTTTCCTTTGGGTTGTGTTGTCTCTGGCATGCCTGTCTCTGCAGCTGTGCTCCCCCTCCCCAAACCACCTGCAGCACAGGATGCCAAAGGCCCTGGCTGTGCCCAGGGGTGGCTCTGTGCCCTACACTAACAACACAAGGGCAGCTCTGTGCTGCACTGGGTGCTCCCTTTCCTCCTCTTCTAGACCCCCTCTCCAACACCAGGCAAGCAGCACCGAGAACAATAAATACTGTAATAAATAGAGAACCCCCTGTCCCATTGCACTGCTGCGGCAGCAGGCGGTGCAGCCGGGGTCCTGGAGTGCCTGCCCGGCTCTGCTCTTCCCAGGCTCCTCCAGCATGGGCATGTGCTGGTGGCCTGTGGCTGTGACAAAGTGAGCCCTATCCCACAGAAGCAGCTGATATTGGGAACAGGGTGCTGCAGTCCTTGATGGTGCTCTCACAGCAGCAGGTAAGAGTGGCTGTGTCCAGCTGTACTGTCCATCATGCTGGCTCGATGCTGAACCTCGCAGAGGTTCAAAAAAGCTGGGGGGCAGCCCCACAGCCAGGGCTGTGGAACAGGGGGGAGGTGTCAGGCTGGAGTGTCACAGAGCCCCTAGCAGACAACATGGCCTTGGAGATTCAGCACCAGGACAGCAGCACAACCTTCAGAACAGGATGTGTTCCTGGAGCCTGGACTGGGTGCAGTGCCAGGACCACCTTGAGGCCCTCAAAGGCTGGAGAAGACAGGCAGGGTGAAACCCTTTTCATGTTGGGCATGAGAAAGGGCTGTTCTGGTGAGCAGCAAAGTGGTCCCAGAGACTCACAGAAGCCAAGGGAAGCTGCAGGTGGGTGGAAACCAAGAGCTGAACCACGCCGGTAGGATGGGACAGCGTCACAGGCCCCAGTGGCCCTGAGCTTGTTGCTGGGGCCCGTGTCCCTGCCAGGCTGGAGGCCGGAGCCAGTGGCTAGTTGTCACACAGTCCCGTGGCCCAGTGTGTGCAGACAAGCGGCATTTCGTGTCCTGCGTGGGGAGCGCGTGAGGCCCCAGCTCAGATGGGCTTGTACAGCAGCGTGGTGACGTACTTCTTCTTGTAGCGGTGCGTGGCACTGAGCACCATCACGCCATCCTGAGGGAGACAGAGTCAGCATGTGGGGCTCAGGGAGCTGCCCCTGCTGTCCCCAGTGCCACAGCCAGTCCAATACACCACAGGGCAGCGGGGCAGAGCAAGGGCAGGGTCTGATACATGCTTAGCTCCCTCATGCTGCAGTGAAGAGCTAGCTGAAGGGAATTGTCAGGAAGTCACACCCTCTGCCCCTCTACGTGCCACCCCTCAGCAGGCAGCCAGCTCCCATCTGCACCCCCAAGCTGAGCAGGTTCTGCTCCCTGCAGGTGCTGCAGGCTCCTGGGAGCCACAGCAGCTCCTCACCTGCAGCCTTGCAGGACCCACGCTTACCTTGATGGAGAGCGCATAGAGGTGATTGAGCATGACGTGGTTGGGCTCGGGCAGCAGTGCTGGGTCACACTAGGAGGAGAGGAGTGTCACAGGGGAACAGCAGAGCCCTGATCCCCCAGCCCCTGCCAGCACAGGGAGCTGCTGTCTCAGGCAGCTTAAGCTGTCACCGCCTCTGGCTGTTCTGATCAGGAATAGCTATGCTAAGCAGGAGGAGCTAAGCACCAGAAGGCCAAATCAGTGTGCTAAGTGGGAAAAGTGATGCCTTTCCTTAGAAATGCCAAGAGCTAGACCCCAGTCAAGGGGAGCGCAGGCTCCCTGCAGACAGGACTCCCTTTCCAACCCCAGTGTGGCTCTCTCAGTGGGCAGTGTGCTGGTACACACCGAGATATTGGTGTCCTTGTTGAGGATGACCTGGAGGAGGTGAGGTGGGAGGATGGGTGGGGATTTGAAGCGCTCCTCGGGCCGGTATACGTACATCTCCTGGCCATAAGGCCCTGGTGGGGAGCTGGATAAATCTAGAGAGACAACAAAGGCAGAGACATGAAATGACTGAAGCAGGATGGGCGAGCACAGAGCAGCTCCTAAGAAGGACTCATCAAGGTCTTTCAAGCACAAACATTCTCCACAAGCCATGCGCAGGGATCTATTCTATAGCAACAGGTCAGCCTTTTCACATCAGAAAAAGCAGCTGGGTGAGCCCATGGCAATCCCAAGCAGGGCTGTAAGCTGGTACACGCACTGACACAACACAGGCACCCCATGATACCCAACACAAGAACCTCAAGCACAGCTCTCAGCTCAGCCAGGTCCCTGCCCTTGCAGGAAGCAGCTGGCTTGCTCCAGAGCTGTGCCTGCAGCAGCAGGAGCACAGGGAGCAGGTTGCTCTAGGTGCTGCCTGATGAGGAGGTCCAGGGAAGGCAAATAGGAACTCTACACTGATCAACTGTTCCAAACATGGGAGGGACCTGGAGAGCTCGTGGTCACTGAAAGCTGGACTGGCTGCATCTCCCAGCCACATCTGATCTGAACCTTTGGGAACAGCCAGCCCCCAGAAGGGCTCTATCTCCTTGGGCTGCTGCTGCTAGCTGGCTTCTCTCCAGCAGAGCATCTCTTGCCCAGGCTGGGAAAGGACATGGAGCTGAGCTGTACCTGAGATGGGGCTGTACCAGGGACACACGACTGAGCTTCCTGCCAGCATTTCACACTGAGCCAGCACCACTGCTCCCTGTGTGGTAACCTAACCTGCTGCTGTAACACAAGCAGACAGGGAGGTCTGCAATGTGCTAGCACTGGTACAAATTACCTTGGCATGAAAACCAGGAGTAGATGCTGAAAATAAACTGGATCCTGCTATCACCTAGCTTGTACCCTGGATCAAATTACTTACAGTTGACCAGACAGAAAGGACCGATGTTCCTGGCATTTCCCAGTATGAAATGGCTCCCTTGGCTACACACTGCAGCAGCTCTGCTCTGGGATGGTGCTAGCACAGAACAAGTTACACCAACACAGCCCCTCCAGAGAAACAAGGCCTCAGCTGTGGGCTGAGGAGGACATGCCCAACACCTTCACCCCCAGTGAAGGCCCAGGGGGTCTGTGCACCCAGAGTACTGAGTTTCACAGCAGAGAAGGTGGGAAATAGCACATGCAAAGCTGTAATGCCACAAAACTCACCCCGACCTGAGGTTTCTGAGCTTTCCAGGGAATCCACCTTCAACGCATCAAACACCTCAAAGTCAGACTTCTTGACGTGGATGAGGTTGTTTATTGTCCCCATCTGGCTGGTAACCACAGGCTGGAAAGAACTGGAGTGAGAATCTTACTGTGTTCACCTCCAACTGAGGCACATTCAGTGCCTCCTAGATCCTCCCAGCCCAAGCTGTCTTTGCTGCAACACTACCTCCGAGCACAGGTGGCTGATGTCCCTCCCTGCCCTATGCTCGCAGACCTCTACTGTTCACCTGGGAGGATTTTCCTTTATCACAGGCTCCTACACCACCTCCTGTTTCCATTCTTCATCCTGCTACATGCCCATGGGTAGGTGTGTTGTCCTTCCCATGCTGCTCCCCCACGATTCAGTTTGGAGAACCTGTAAGTGCTGCCTTCATGGTCCATCTTCCCATTGCCAAATCTCAGTGGGACCTGAGGGCCTTCTGGCATTTCCCTGTCCTTTCCCAATGCTTCCCCATAAATCATGACTAAGTCCAGAGGAACTGGCCTCTAAAATGAGTCAAAAGATAGAGGTGTGCCTTTTGTTTCAGGAGATAGTCTCTGCTCCTCCCGTTCCCCCTCTGCTGCAGTTACATCCTGTCTAGTTCCCTGAAGAAGACAAGATCTGCAAGGATAAAGCTTGGACATTACCTCAGATGGATCATGGACCCACTGGCCATCCACAAAAAATTTGTATTGGTGCTCTCCTTCTGGAAGGTCCAGGATAGCAACAAAGTCATTGTGGCTGTGCAGAGAGAACAGATGTGCAACAGCATCAGCCTGTAGATGCTCTGAATGCTGCTCTTCCATAGGGCCCCAGGAACCAGCACTGCCCAGCCCCTCCACCCCAACCTTCATGCAGGGTTAGGCTTGCTCATCATTAGTGACCCAAGGCATGGCCACGACAGGCACGAGCATTCCAATGCTCATTTGAGCATTCCATGGCTCAAACCCCTGGCAGCCCAGCTGCAAGTGGCAGTCCAGCCCTCCGTGCCCTCCGTGCAAAAGTGGACGTGACAGACACCCTGTGCAAGCCAGGCTAAGAAGAACACGTAGGCAAAGCTCCTGCCCTGTGCTGGCACAGCAGGACAGGAGCAAGTGGGACAGCTCTGTTTGTCAAGTCTGAAAATTGAGATAAACTCATTCCAGATTAATTGCTAGAGTCCTACATGAGCTTCCATGTAAGTCACAGATGTACTGCAGAACAGTGAGAACATCATTAGGGCAGGAAGATATGTGAGGGACAAACAACTAACACTCACTGGCAGCCATACAATTAGGCATGGGGTAATGCTGCAGCCAAGGGAAGAACTGACAGCTTCCAGAGGACTGCTGCATACCTGGGCAGGGCTCTGCTGCCAGCACTGGCTGCTGCATGACATCCAGCTGGGCAAGCAAAGTGGCCTGTCCTGTCCTGTCCCTGTTTCACAACTTCCTACTGTCCCTGCAGCACCAGGCAGGGAAGAAGCTGACTGTGTATCTGCCTCAGACCCACAGCTTGAGAGAACATAGAAAAGCCAAGAGAGCAAAGGAAAACGTTCTCTGCACTGGAGCAGACAAGAACATAGAGTAAATGACTTGAGAGACTGGCTACCTCTTTATGAGTGGGATCTTGGTGCTCCAGTTGTTGAAGGATCCAGAGATGAAGACCTCCTTGCCTCCATCAGCCCAGCGTATGACAGTCGGACGAGCCTGTTGGGATGGTTTCACTGACTCCTCCAGATCTGGCTGCCACGACACAAACTCCTTGTCCCCAGGAATCTGGGCAAAGAAGACCAGAGAGATGTGACTGAGACAGAGAGACAACTGTGAACACATTCACACAGCTGGCCTCTACAGCTGGCCTCTACCAGCCCACCTGCACATCACACACAGGAGCACCACAGAGCTCCTCCAGGCTCCCAGCTCCCCAGAGACCCCCTGCATAGCCCTACACAGGCAGTGTGCTGAGGTGCTGGAGGCCAGGCAGGGAAGGGAGCAGCCAGCCCCTACCTTGGAGTCATGGGAGCTGAAAACGCTGGGGTCGTCAGTGCTGCCCACCATGATCTTGTGCGGGTGCTCCTTGGCGGGGTGGGAGGCACCGGAGCCGTCCGAGCGGTGGGACTTGGAGCCATGGCGCTCCCCGGACACCCGCTCGCTGGTGGTGTTCCCCATGACAGCTCAGCAGCCCCTGGGAGGGAGACACAGCAACACCCTGCCTTTGCCCTCGGGCTCTGGCAGCAAGCAAAAGAGCTGTCTCCCAAATGTTCTTTGCCAGTGGAGATGAACAGCAATCCTAAAAAAGGCCCCAAATTCATTTCCACTCCCAAGTTTGGAAGCTGAATGGGAAATCAACAAACAAGAAAGCTTGACCTAATTATAGCCACATCCTTAAGAACCATCATTCTAGTTAAGCTCGTAATTGTTAAGATTCCAAAACCAGTATGACTTCACCTGCGTCCCACATCAGCCCTCGGCAGCCAACAGAGTAGAGCTGACGGGAAAAAGAAAGCAAACCATTATTGGTAAACCAACCGCCTGGCGTTAACAGAGCCTCTTTCAGAGTCCTGCAGTCAGGCTCTAGAGACAGCCCAGCAAGAAAACAGCCACAGAGTGAAAGTAGCAGCTGTTTTACAGTCCCCAACGCGTCTCCAAGAGCTCGCAGGCAGAAGAGCAGAGCCTTGTGCCTGCAAAGGCGGCAGGGAGCATTTAAAGCGTCCGAATGGAATTGCCCAAGCTGGAGCTTGTCCAAGGAGCAGGGCTAATGCTGTGGTGTCTGCGAAAAGCTCAGCTCTCAGCAGCATTCACTTATGATTCACCAGGCAAGTCACTGTGTCAGCTGCAGCACAGCACACCAAGGAGGACCGTTTGTTGGGACTTAGCCAGCACCTGCCCAGCTGTCTGGAGTGACACGGTGAGGGAAGGGCAGCTCTGGCCACCTCAGTGTCCCTCTGCAGCTGAAGCTGGGTCTCCATCCCCAGTCTCACCCAGCTCAGAGAAAGCAAAACAGGAGAATTGACCAAGCCATGAACAACTACACACCTTTTAGGATAAACAACAAAGCCACTACAAGCTACACAGGACTCTTCAGGCCTTACCCTCTTTCCAGGAGCCAAGATGGACTGGAGTTTTTGCCCACTTCCAGGCTTATTTTGCAGCTTACAGCTTACCTTGGGCTCTGCAGAGCAAGCAAGGAGACAGCCAGCCTTGCTTCATGTGCTTGCTTGTGACATTTGGAGGTTTGTTTAAAAGATCAAGTTATATGAAGAGTGCCAAGCGAGGCTGCCAGCCAAATCCAGGCTTTAGAACATTATGGAGCAATTACTATGGTATTTCTTAAATCCTGAGGGCTAAAAGGCAGCTCAAGTGGGCAGCTAAGCCATACCCCCACCCCTCTCAGGGCAGATCAAGTATACCTGAAGATCCAGGTCAAATGAGCTACACCTCTTGCTCTGACACCTTCCCCCTCTGCTCTGCAGAGGCTCAGACAGCTCCTCACAAAAACTGCCCCTGTGCCACCAGATCTGCTGTTGAGGAGTTTCCTCTCCAGTATCTTCACTAAGGCTCCCTTACTTCTCATCTACAGGGAGGAAGGTGGGAAAGGCTGAACTTCCCTTGTAGCAGGACAGACCTGGGAGATATGTGCAGGTGTTAACAGGTGTGAAGCTTCCCTTTCTCTTCTCTAAAAAACCCCAGTCCCCCTGTCCCTTACAGGTCACGCTCTCCAAGCACTCCCTGAGGTTTATCCCAGGCGGTGGCTCCTGTCTGCCGTGTGCCACCTGAATCCCCGACATCACACACACAGGTACCTGGTCTGTGCCCAGACAGGTCTTTGTGCATAGTCTGCAATACCTGGCTTTGCTGAATTAACTTTTACAGCTCAAACCCTCCTGCATCCAGGCCAGCCCTTGGAGCATTAGGAGATGGTGTGACACAGGTACACTCAAGTAATGGATGGAAATGCTGCCCACACCACAGCTCCACCAAACCTCCACGGTATCTTGGCACATCCGCTCCCAGTCTGGCAGCAAGCCCCTGCCAGCCACAGCCCACAGCAAGGTGGCTGCCTGCCCCATCACCAGGGCCCTTCGGTTCCAGCCAGCCCCAGCTTCTCATGTGGAAGATGACTTGTGAATTATGCCCGTTCCCCTCCCCGGGAAGCGGCCAGTGACCGCGCTGGGAAGCACGGGCAGGCAGCCCGAAGCAGGTGCGCAGAGGGATGGGCTGTGTCCAGCGGCACCGGCAGTGCATTCCCGGGGCTCTGAGGGTCCAGCACCTCGCCGGGCTGACACCGCCCAGGGAAGCCCGATCCGCCCGGATCTCCCTCTTTCGGAGACGGGAAGCAGAGCTGAGCCCTGAGGTCGCCGTGAGGGGGATGAGCTGGGAAAGCGGGGGCGGAAAATCTCCCTCCGAGCAGGCAGGGCTGGGGCTGGGGCTGGGGCTGGGGCTCTGCCCGGCGGGGGCGGCAGCGGGGCTCTCACGGCGGGCTCGGCCCACGGGCACCCGCGGGTCTGCCGCGGCCGGGGGAGGAGCGGGACACACCGGCAGGGGCCGGGCCCTCCCGGGAGGCTGCCGGGCGGGGTCTGCACCGCTACACCGTGGGGACGCGCAGCCACGCCTCACCCACCGCCTCCCTTAGCGGCGCCCGGGGAGCCGCCACCCTCACACCCACCCTCACACCCGCCCGCCGTCCCCGGGCCCGGGCCCTGCCCGACCCCACCTGCCTCCGCCGCCGCCGCCGCCGCCGCCGCCGCCGCCCCGCTCTCCGCCTCCGTCCAAGATGGCGCCACCCCCCGCCGGCCGCTGCGGGGCGCTCTGACCCGCCCCCGCCGCGCCCCGCGGCCGCGCCCCGCCCCCGCCCCGCGGCCCGCGCCGGGCGGCCGCCATGTTCGCTGCGGGCAGGGCCGCGGCCGCCATGTTCGCCGAGGGCAGGGCCGCGGCCGCCATGTTCGCTGCGGGCAGGGCCGCGGCCGCCATGTTCGCTGCGGGCAGGGCCGCGGCCGCCATGTTCGCTGAGGGCAGGGCCGCGGCCGCCATGTTCGCTGAGGGCAGGGCCCCGGCCGGTGCCCGCGGCCGGGCGCTGCCCGGGACGGAGCGCGGAGTGCCGCGGCCCGGCACTGCGCTCCCGCGGCCTGTTCCCAGTTCCTGGCCACCTCCGTGACCTGACCCATAGAGCTCCTGGGGCTGCCGGGCCGGGGCTTGGGGAGCTGCTCCCAGAGCAGCCCATGACCACACTTGGTGGTATCGCAGCGGGAAAGCTCAACAGACCAGGCTGTGGAACAGGGATTTTTGGAATTCACTTAAGTTAGCAAAATGAATTAAGCATTTATATTCGAGCTTGTAGAGTTATGTGTTGAATTTTAACCTTTTACTTAAGAAACCTCTGCCAAGGTACAAAAGGGCATAAGAAAATGCAAATTATGAAGCTTCTTGCATAAAGAACAATAACAAAAAGGACTGAAAATACAAAGAATCTAGATAAAGAGGCTCCTGTCTCCAAACTTATCAAGAGTGACAGATGGTACTCAGATAAGCACCAAAAGACTGAAAGCACATATGCAGAGAAGAGTTCAAAAGTTCAGCCTTGAGGAAGACCTCGATCTTCAGCCTCAGAGACCACCAGAGACCTGGCAGGACCACCACAGCAAACCACACATGCATAGAAGGGCGTGGACCTATATTGCACGAGAGGCAAGGACAGGCGAAAGCAGGGGTTGACTATGCATAAAAAAAGTTTTTAATGTACTATATATGGAACACCTTTGTGAATAAAGGTTTGGGTCACACCAAGGCTCAGTGCACAAGTCTTGGAGAGCAATCTCACTTGTGCCAAGCACTGGCAATACATACCCACTTCATAACTACCCCAGGTTGTGGAGTCTATTTATTTATTCCACGTATCGCTTCGGCTGCACCTTCAAGGAATGGCTCCCTCCATGCTCTGGCATAGCTAGCGAGACACAACAGACAGAAGCCCAAGGGGAACGGAGAAGGCTGCCAGCAGGACCTGCTGTCTCCTTCCCTTTAGGCTAAGGACAGAGCGAGACGTAGACGAGGGTGGCCACAATCATGCCGATGCTGAAGAGCACCGTGAGGACGTGTGGCGCGGCGCTGGGGCGGGCAGGGCGGCGGCTGGCCCGCGGCTGCAGGGCCCGGACCACGCGCTGCTGCTGGCTGAGGATGGCGGCCCTGGCTCCTGCCCACGCGCCCGGGCCCCGCAGCCGGTACTGGTACGGCGTGCAGGGACCGAAGGCCACCTCCACGGCCAGCCTGGGGTCCGTGAGGAACAGGGAGAGCAGGTTGGGCTTGACCCCCAGCTGGCAGGCGAGCTCGTCCATGTAAGGGATGTAATCCACCTGGATGGTGTGCCGCTGGCTCTTCACGTACCTGTGGGCAGGGAGGGAGGGAGGGCAGGAGGGTGTGACAGGGGGAGCGCCGGGGGTAAGGGTGGCAGGGCCCTGCTGCGCGGGGGCCTTACCGCTCAGCCATTCTCTGCTTGGTTTGTGTGATTTCGGCCAGCATGTCAGTGGGCGGCGGCAGGCCCTGCAGCCCTGGGCAAAAGGAGGCTGGAGCTGGAGGGTGGGCTGTGCTCCTGCCATAGTCTGGATGGCTCTGCAGCCCAGCCTGGCCTCTGTTTGCACGTGGGGCTTTTGGGATGTGTCACCGTGTCAGGGGCAAAGTGGGAGACATGGGCAAAGAAAGTAACAGCAGGAAAGGAAAGGGAGAATGTGGTTGGAGGCAACAGCACCAGTTAGTGACCCCCACAAGAGAAGAACAGTGCAAGAGTTGTAGCAAAGTGCAAAGTAGGGTTTTGTCCTCATGAAGAAGTAAAAGGAAAATAAAAAGATGAGTGTGGAGAGGCAGCATGTGAGGGGATGCCACCAGCAATAACTCAGTCTTGGCGTGGCTGGGGGGAGCCCAGTTGCATGCCTCAAACTGCCCTGACTTACCTTTGAAGACACGGGTGGCCCAGCGACACTGGAGCTCTGAGATGGGCATGATGGCTCCTAGGGGCTGGATGAGGCCAATGAAAGCCAGTGTTGGCTTTTCCAAGTCAGGGGGGAACATGAACTTGTAGAGGGGAATCTGGTTCTCCACCACCTTCACACAGCCCTCGAGGAATGGGAAGGAGAAGCTGTATCCTGTGGCAAAAACTACGGCATCGACATCTTCCCTGGTGCCATCCTCAAAGATGGCAGATGTCTCTGTGAACTCCTGGATGTTCGGCTTCACCTGCACCCTGCCCGAAATGATGCGGTTGGGCAGGTCGTCGTTGACGGTTGGGTGCTGGTGAAAGATCCTGGAAGGCACACACAGACCTCGTTCAGGCCCTGGCAGGGGGATGGGCATTGCTGGAGCAGGTACCCAGGGTGCTGCTGGGGTGCTCACCTGTGCTTGGGCTTTAGGCCATAGAGCGTGTGGTCAAAGCGGGCATTCAGCTTCCGCTCCAGGAAGAAACTGATGATACTTGGCAGCAGGTTCTGGAGGAGCTGCGTGAAGCGGTTGATGTAGCTGAAATCAAAGGGGTACCCGCTGTCTCCCACCCGGTGCAGCACCCAGGACCCACGCCTGGTGCTGAGGAAAACCTGGAAGGAAGGAGAACGGAGGTGGTGGCACGGCAGCATGCTCAAACCGGGCTGGGCCCCTGCTGTGCTCCAGAGACAGAGAAGCCAGCACAGCTGCTGGGACCACCATAGCCACCCCCACAGAGAGGGGACAGGGTGCTTGTGCCAGGTGCTGGAGGTTAGGGAGCCCACAGGGGATGGAAGGTGATGCTCAGTGCCCTCTGGGGTCCCATTCCTGTGAGCTCTCCCAGCACACCTGCTTGGCTGTGTGGCTCAGCTCCACTGCGATATCGATGCCTGAATTCCCAATGCCAACCACAATCACCCGTTTTCCCAAAAAGGGCTGAGGGTTCTTGTAGTCGCGGCTGTGCAGGTACCAGCCCTCAAACTTTTCCAGCCCTGGAAGAGACAGGGAAGCCATGCTGGGCTGGCTTGTGGAGCAGAGGGCGGCTGCCCCTTGTTCAGACTGGTGGTGTGTTTTGGGAACAAGCTAGAAGCAGTGTGACCAACTGGAGTTATGCAGCCCTGGGGTGGCTGCCCAGAGAGGTGGTGGCATCACCAAAATGGAGGATTCTCAGTGTAGCCCTGAGCATCCTGATCTGGCTTTGGGACTAGCCTGGCTTGGAACAGAGCTTGGACTGGAGAATTCCATGCTTCCATCCCAAAATTCTGCTGCAGATCCTGTCTGGTGCCATGCATTGCCAGTAGAGCAATAACCAGGGTTTGTGCCACCTTGCCAGACCCTGGTGACAGTGTGCTTCAGCTTGTTCCCTAGCCAAAGAGGGTCTCCACAGCTGAAAGCTCTTCAGGCATTTTCTCCTGGATCCCAGAGGCATGACCACCACCAGTGCTGAGCCCTCCAGCCTTGGTGAGGAGCTGGAGGGCCCAGCAGCTGCTTGGCCAGCAGCATGGAGAGGGAGCCTGTCTCAGGTGGGAGAGGCACGCTGGCAGCGGTGGTATCTGCCAGCAGGATGCTTGGGACACTCATGCAATCCCCCCTGGTGTGGTAAAACTGCAGAGGCATTTAGGGGTGTCAGGGAGCAGGCGAGCAGCCCACAGGCAGTACCTGGGAAGGAACTGAGCGGGAGATGAGCGTCGGTGTGGTGCCCACTGCACACCAGCACGGCGTCGAAGACGGCCGCCTCCTGCTGCCCCTCGCTCTCCGTCACCACCTCCCACTGCCCGCTGCTGGCGAAGTCGGGGCGCTTGGACACGCGGCACACGCTGGTCTGGGCGCAGGGGAGCGGTGTCAGGCACCCTGTGCCCCCGTTCCCGCTGCCACCTCCCCCTTGCCCCAGCCCTCACCCTGAAGTGGATGTGGCGGAGCAGGTCGAAGTGCTGGGCGTACATGCGGAAGTACTCCATGATCTTGGAGTTGTGCATGTAGTTGGGGAAGTCCTCAGGGATGGGGAAGTCGCTGAAGCACATCATTTCCTTGGAGGTGTTGATGATGACGGAGCGGTAGATGCTGGCACGGCCGTCCTCGGGGTGCTCCTGTGGGAGCGGGGCACAGCTCAGCGCTGCTCAGGGGATGATGGGCCACCTGCCTGCCCTGCCTGGCACCTCCTCTGTGGGTGCAGGATTAAGCCACAGGTTGTTGTAGCACCGATCCCTGCACCCAGCAACTCTCCTGTGATTGAGAACCCCCCCCCCCACCCCCTCAAAAAAAACAGGGATGTGTCTCTGGACTGGCGGGAGCCAGGCAGTGGTGACAGCGGGCCATGGTGGTCTTGTGCCTCAGTTTCCCCACTTTCACTCCTTGCCCCTGTGAGGCAGTGCATTCCCAAAGCTCCTGTGGTGCCATTGCCCTGGCTGTCACATTAGGTCTCACCAGTTGTGGAGCCAATTCCAGTGCTTCCTGCTGAGTGGTTGCTCCTGTTTACCAGGTCTGTGTCTTGACAACTGGATGCTGCTGCTGTGGTTCTGCTCCACCAACCCTGTCCCCGACCCATCACAGGTAGAAGTAGTGGACTGTGACAGATCCACACCAGACCCCACTCTGGCATGATGCCACCTGTGTCCCCCAGAGCTCTCCAACACGCATATCAGGGCATGGTGGGAACACTGGTCATTTTGTTGGTGGTCCATGGGATTAAAGTCAGCAGCTTCATTAGGTGGGGGAGAGATGAGCTCCAGGATTGCTCCAAGGCAGGGACAGGGCCAAGGGACAGAGAAGGCAGGACACGGTGTCTCTGTGTGGGCGAGTGGCACAGAAAGAGGAGCAACCATGACTCCCAGAAAGTGCTGGGCAAGACAGGGACAGACAGTAGGGGCAGGTAAGATAGGTAGGCAAGGGCTAGGAGTGACCAAGAGCAAAACAGCAGAGGAAGGTGTGGATTAGACTGGGAAGGGAGGAATGGGAAAGGGGAAAACTGCACTGGGGGAGCAAGCCACGGAGTGAAGTCCTTGGGGAGGCTTCATCCTGCTGCTGGTGAGCAGGGGCTGGGTCCTATGTGCCTGGCACACCAGCTGGCACCACGCTGCCAAATCAGTTTTACTTGCCTTAATTTTCTTTTGAAACTTGCCTGCTGCACAGATGCAAAGCAGGGGAGCGGTGTGTCATTATCTGCCAAGGACCGATCCCCAGCCCGTCCGTGCTGCTGCCGAGGAACAGGCTGGCTGTGCAGGGCTTACCTCGAAGCGCCAGAGCCCCCCGATGTCCTTGCTCCTCTCAAAGCAGGTGGGCTCCAGCCCCTCATCCAGGCAGCATTTCAGGGCGCAGAGGCCGGAGGCACCGGCGCCGATGATGGCTACTCTGCGAGCAGCCATGTCCCACGGTGTGCTGGGGCGGGGATGCTGGAGAAGCTATGGCCGGGAGTTGCAGAGCCAGGCGCGTCCCTCAAGGGAGGCTGCCCAGTGCTGCTCCTTTTGAGGGTGACTGTCCCTGTACTTCCTGTGGATGGCCAGGGTGTCACAAGATGTGCTTCTTCCAAACATGATCTACAGGTTTCTCTCACCTCCTTGCCACACCTCCTGGCCCGCCCCGCCCTTTAAGCGCTTAATGATACCAACATTGCCCCAGGTCTTCCTGGGCAGGGCAGAGATGTGGCTGTGCTTCAGATTTCAGCAAGCTGTGGCATGGAAAACAAACTTAGGGGATGGGGAGGGGACTGGCATGACCAGCCCAGGCATCTGATGGACAGGACCCCCATCCTTTACCCCCTCTGGGTCCCCAGCCCACCCAGCCACCTTCTGGAGATGTGTGCAGGTGAGGAGGGTGGCTCTGAGCCGTGCCATGGTGAGCACCAGGACCCGCTGTGGTGGGACACACCTTGGGAGAGGCTGTCTTGCCATGCAGTGTATCTGTACCTGTACGTCAGCCAGTGCTACAAGGCCGAACTCAAACCTCTGAGCATTCCCATGGCACACAGGTGGTCATGATGGTGTCAGTAACAGGAGAGACACTTGGCTGTTTAATGCATTTATCCACTCAGAAAGTGTGCTGTGCCTTTGCTGCTTAGCTCTGGTGTGCATGTGGCAAAATTGGCATGGCTGGGTTACAGGGGACAGAAAAGCCTGGAGCGCTGGCTGAGAGGGACTGGAGTTTAGCCTGCAGTGAGCAGGTTTCCTCCTCTGTCCATGACAGCATTCCCCAAGGGGAGGTGCAGAGCAGGAGCCCAAGTATTACTTTGGCAGCTGGGGAGGTTCTGTGCATCCCTAGTTCATGGTATGGTCACAGCTGGGCCGTGCAAGGCAGGAGGAAGGTTTCTGCTACCACTGGGGTGCACAGGCTGCCAAGGGGCAGTGGTGGCCAGCCAGTCCCACAACACATTGCAAAGCTGTCCTGGTTTAAGGAGTCACCCAGGCCAAAAGCCCTCCTTCCTACGCTTGCAGGGCACCTACAAGTAAGCAAAAACAGCTGCCAGGATGGCCACGGCCCCAATTAGCTTGAAGATGAGGGGCATGGCAGGGGCTGAGGTGCTCTCTTCCACATGTCGTGTCTGCAGGGGCTTGAGGATGCGCTGCCGCTGGCTGAGGATGGCGGCCCTGGCTCCTGCCCACGCGCCCGGGCCCCGCAGCCGGTACTGGTACGGCGTGCAGGGACCGAAGGCCACCTCCATGGCCAGCCTGGGGTCCGTGAGGAACAGGGAGAGCAGGTTGGGCTTGACCCCCAGCTGGCAGGCGAGCTCGTCCATGTAAGGGATGTAATCCACCTGGATGGTGTGCCGCTGGCTCTTCACGTACCTGCGGGCAGGGAGGGAGGGCAGGTAGGTGCTGGAAGCAGAGCTGGCAGATGCCCTGCACACCAGGAAGGACTGTGGGTAGTGTGGCCAACCACATCCCTGCCCTCTGTTGGCACACACAAATGTGCCAGGACAGATCCATGGGACAGGATGGATGCCCATGAGCAGCTGTGCCGAAGGCAGCCCCTTGGTGCTCCTGTAGGGATCTTACCGTTTTGCCATCACTTCTTTCTTCTGCTCAATGTCAGCCTCCATGTCGTGCTGCAGGGGCAGCTTGTTCAGCCCTGGGGAGGATGAGACACAGTGGCCACTGTAGTTCTGGCCTTGCCTGCATGCTGTGCCTCTGCCAGCACCACCCTGCTGTGTGGTTTCGCACCCAGGGGATGTCCAAGTGCCGCAGGATGGGAAGGAGCAGCCCGTAGACCTCAGGGTAGGGATGTACCTGTGCCTCTCAAGGAAGAGGCCATCCCACCATGACAGCCACAAGGCAGCCATGCCATCACCATGGCCAAGATGGCACAACCAGCTGCTGCCTTCTCAACATAGCTTGGCACCATCTGCCCTCACTCCAGGACTGCATCCACAGGACAGGTTTGCCTGACTTACCTTTGAAGACACGGGTGGCCCAGCGACACTGGAGCTCTGAGATGGGCATGATGGCTCCTAGGGGCTGGATGAGGCCAATGAAAGCCAGTGTTGGCTTTTCCAGGTCTGGGGGAAACATGAACTTGTAGAGGGGAATCTGGTTCTCCACCACCTTCACGCAGCCCTCAAGGAATGGGAAGGAGAAGCTGTATCCCGTGGCAAAAACTACGGCATCGACGTCTTCCCTGGTGCCATCCTCAAAGATGGCAGATGTCTCTGTGAACTCCTGGATGTTCGGCTTCACCTGCACCCTGCCCGAAATGATGCGGTTGGGCAGGTCGTCGTTGACGGTTGGGTGCTGGTGAAAGACCCTGGAAGGTGCAAAAAGCCATTAGGGCACAGGGAAGGGAGTATCTGCTCTGTGTCCTGCTCCCTGCTCTGGGGCAGCTGCCCCTACGCTGCTGTCTCCAAGAGACCTTGGAAGGGGCAGTGGTGGCTCCCTCAAGCATTGCCTGGGCACAACAAAATAATAACCCAGTCCAAAGCACAGGGAGAAGGGAATGGTGTCCCAGATTGAAAGGCAAGATGTATTCCATTTGCCATCTGTTTGGCAGTTGTCTTCTGTTAGGTGGGCAGTTTTCCTTATCTCTTTCATAACCAATCCTCTCTCAGGGGAGGCAGCTGCTGCTCATGGGCTATTGAATGTCACTGCATGACTGATAAGAACTATAACACCACTGTGAGATGCTCTGCCCAGAGGGAAGAGCCAAGCATTTCTACCTGGATATAATGTTGAGTTTCTAGAAGACCAGCATGGCTTTTTCTGCACTAGATTTCCCAGAGGAACAGCTGCCTCTTCCACTACAGGAAGACTATACCCTTTTCTACAGGATCATTGCTCCAACAGAACCACACCTGCCACTACAGGAGTACTGCAGCCACAATTCTCAATTAAACTGCTGCCAACACCCTGACCAACAGGGCATCAGGTTGTGTTCTGACTCTGTCAGTGTTGTTTTGGTTCACTGCATTGTTTATTTTATATTTTTATTTTCTTCCCTAATAAGGAAATGTTATTTTTGCTCCCATATTTTTGCCCGAGAGCCCCCCTTAATTTAAAATTTATAACAATTTGGAGGGAGGGAGCCTACTTTTTTTTATTTTTTTCTTCCCCATTTCAGGAAAGGCTCCTGCCTTCCTTAGCAGACACCTGTCTTTCCAAACCAACACAAATGGCCAAACTGGGCAGGACACAGAAGCAAGCAGATCATCCCTTGTGGGCAGGAGGAATGTTTGGTGATACCTGTGCTTTGGCTTCAGGCCGTAGTGTGAATGATCAAACCTGGCATTCAGCTTCTTCTCCATGTAGTCACATGCCACGGACGAGCTGAGCAGCCCCTGCAGGAATGTCTTCAGGCGGGTGGTTAAGATGGTGTCGATGGGGTAGCCCCCATCTCCAACGCGGTTGAAGATCCACGCACCCCGGCGGGTACTGAGGAAGACCTAGACAAGAAAGAAGCATCACTGGCTGAAGGCAGTGGTGACCCTGGGAGGGCTGTCCTGCGGGGGATGTTCTCTTGCCCTGGGATCACTCTGCTTTTTGCTGCCCAAGCATTGGGTAAAGACCCAAAGAGCAGAGGGAGCTGGTGACTGGCATCTCGCAGGGGAGTGGGACCAAGTCTCAATTGCCTGGCAGCTGGGATTGGCAGGAGCCAGCATTGCCAAACACAAGTGCTGGCATGGAGCACCAGCTGTGCAAGTGCCTTGGTCCTGGTGTCCCTGCAGAGCTGACAGGGGCAATCCTCCCCGCCGGGACCCTACTCTTGCTTACCTGCTGGGCTGTTTGGCTGATCTCGACAGCCAGGTCTGACCCCGAGTTGCCAATCCCAATGACAACAACCCTTTTGGCTGTGAAAGCCTGAGCATCCTTGTAGTCTCGGCTGTGGAGGTAGCGGCCCTTGAACTTCTCAATTCCTGTGAGCAGGAGGAGAAGGGATGCTTGGCTTCCTGCTGCCAGGTTGGAGGATCACCCCCTAAAGACTGGAGATGCTCCCGTGCCCCACCAAACCACTCCTGGGGAGGACAGGAACACTCCTGGAGTCAAAGCAAGGCAGGGAAATGTTGGGGCCAGGAAGGAAAGCAGCAGACAGAATAGGGACTGGCATGGACTACCTTTCTAGGGTTTCTGGTGTCTCCTCACACCAGGGGACAGGGCAGTACCTGGGAAGGAACTGAGCGGGAGATGAGCGTCGGTGTGGTGCCCACTGCACACCAGCACGGCGTCGAAGACGGCCGCCTCCTGCTGCCCCTCGCTCTCCGTCACCACCTCCCACTGCCCGCTGCTGGCGAAGTCGGGGCGCTTGGACACGCGGCACACGCTGGTCTGGGCACAGGGGAGCGGTGTCAGGCACCCTGTGCCCCCGTTCCCGCTGCCACCTCCCCCTTGCCCCAGCCCTCACCCTGAAGCGGATGTGGCGGAGCAGGTCGAAGTGCTGGGCGTACATGCGGAAGTACTCCATGATCTTGGAGTTGTGCATGTAGTTGGGGAAGTCCTCAGGGATGGGGAAGTCGCTGAAGCACATCATTTCCTTGGAGGTGTTGATGATGACGGAGCGGTAGATGCTGGCACGGCCGTCCTCGGGGTGCTCCTGTGGGAGCGGGGCACAGCTCAGCGCTGCTCAGGGAACGATGGGGAAGGATGGCTGGGGCTGATGAGGTGCTTCTTTTCACGGAGTCCCTGCCCTCAGTTTCACCCAGAAGATCTACTATGGCCGGCTGCCACCCCACCAGCCACCACTGACCCCTGGGGGTCACCGCGCTGACCCCAAGCAGGACAGGTGTCCAGCAGGGTTTACCTCAAACCTCCAGAGGCCTCCGATGTCGGCAGTCCTCTCGAAGCAGACGGGCTCCAGCCCCTCCTGGAGGCAGGCTTTGACGGCGCACAGCCCGCTGCTGCCCCCGCCGATGATGGCCACCTTCTTTGCCATGCTGCGCTCCACCGCCGGCTCTCTGCCTGGGGACAGCGTCGGACAGCGGGGCTGAGCTGCCAGGCTGCGACTGTGCAAGGCTTTGACCCTGGTCAAAGAGGTCCCGAGCAAGAGAGGCAGCCCCTCAAACCTTTGTTTGGGGTTGCAGAGCCACTGCTGTCCCCCGCCAGGCGTGGACCTGGCCAGTGCTGGGTTTTGCACTACTGCGGTGCTGCCTCTGGATGCCTTGAGGAGAAATCCCACCGAGTGTCAGTGAGCCTCAACATCTCCCCGCCCATGCCAAGTCCCGGCGACAGAGGTGCCCTGAAGCGCTGTGGGGACCGACGGCTCCCTCCCGGGTGGGTGACACCCCTCTGCCTGCCCTCTGCCCTCTCCCTTCCCCGGGGCATTCCTGCTGCGCTGTCCCGGTGCCCGCTGCGTGTGGGCAGCGCGGGGCCTCCCGTCACCGACCTGCGGCCGTGGGACGAGCAGCCCAGGGGACGCTCGGCAGGCCGGGGCCGTGCGGGGGCCGCTGCCGGGCTGCCCGGCCCGCGGCCCGGCTCCGCGGCGCACGGCGTCGGGAGCGGGGCCCGCGCTCCGCCCCTCCCGGGCCGCGGGAAGGGCAGCGGGAGCGGCCGGCCCGCCGCCTGCGCGGCTGCTCCGGCGCCGCAGGAGCCGGCCTGGCGCTGCGCGGGGACAGGACACGCAGCACATCCCGCTGGTTGCGTGCTTTGCTGGGGAAACACACGCTGCCCTGCACTTTGATCCCAGGATGATCAGGATCGGCCCGCGCCTGCTTATTCTGGTACCCGGGGTGACACTGCTCCAGTGGCAGCTGGCACTGACCACATCCCCTGTGCCCCTGGGCTGGGCATGTCGGCACAGTGTCCCTACAGCCACGGCTCACCCCTGGGCTAGCAGAGTCCTTGTGGGCAGTGGGACCCCGGTGAGAGTTGCACCATGCTGTTGGGGTGTCCCTGAGGTGAGGGTGGTGGGACCAGCAGGGAAAGGGTTGTCCCACACAGCAGGAGCCACAGACCAGGTGGATCCAAACTTGCTGCTGGCTCCTGGCATACTCGCAGCCAGACAGCCCCTGAGGCTGCAGGGGAAATTTGCTCTTCCATATGCAGAGAACTTTGCAGTAGAGCTGAGGAAGGCAGAGGGGCCAAGCTCTGCAGCTGAAATGGTTTTAACCTTCTAAGACTCGCAAGATGTTTGCAGTAAGCTTAATAAAGCTCTTTCTGTCCTTTGCTGTTGGCAAGGGCTGATCTCTATGCGGGGCAGAGATGCTGAGCTGCCAACCCACACTCTGTGCCTGTCAAAAAGCATCAAAAGCATCTTACCAAGCATGGGATCAGCACAGGATTGGAGAGGTGACAGCACTGGCAGTGCTACTCTTCCTGCTCTGCTGTCAGCTGGCTTCTGGCTTTTGCAAGCTCTCTGCAACAGGTACAGAGGGTCTCTCTGAGCTCTCCACTGCTCTGCCGTTGCTATGAAACCTCTGTGCAGGTTGCCTCTGAATTTGTCCTTCCTGCAGGAGGCTGCATAGCCCTGAACTTTACCCCCCTGTGGCTGGACTCAGTACAAACTGTGCTGTTGGGCACCAGGGTCATGCCATGACATTTTGGTTTAGGTTGGTATTTGGTTGGTTGATATCTGTGGAAATTCACAGTTCCCCATACCTGGCAAGCACCCAGGATGTGCACAGCAGTGTCTGCTGTGCGGTGTCTGCTCTCAGCTTCCGCAGCGGGCAGAAATGCCATGTGACAAGTGGAGCAGAAAGCTCCTCTGTCCTATCAGTGGGCTGCACACATGCTTGGAGGTGACAAGCACAGAAGAGCAAAGGTCTCTCTGGTGGAGCTGCAGAGAAGCATAGAAGAGGGTGGCCAGGCAGCCTGTGACCCAGCAGGGCTGTGCAGTGGTGATGGTGGGTGCTACCAGGACCTCATGGCGTGTTATGCAAGTGAGTCAAGAGCAACTTTCTGGCACACACACGTGTGGGAGCAACAGATGCACAGGTGGCTGCTGTACCCTCCATGAAGTAGAGAGGAAGACCTCCAACAACTCTAAGAACAGACTCTCAAGTGCAGACAAAAAACACTGTGTTTTGGAAAAGGTAGAGCAAAGATGTTTCGGCACAGCACAAGCCCTGCCCACCCAGAGTGTGCCACCTGCCTGTGCTCCCACAGCCATCACAGGGCTGCTCTCTGCCTTGGGGCAGCAGGGCTGGCCAGAGTGTCCTGGTGCTGTTGTGCAAATGCCAGACTGGCCCAGCTGGCTGCCAAGCACACAGTGCATCCCAAGGGATTATTTTTTGGTCACTGCAGCACCAACCCAGACCTGGAAGCTTCACTGGTTCGCTCTGTCACTGGGTCAGGGCTCAGCTTCAGGGGAACCTTGTCAAGCACTTTGATTTCAGCCCCTGTACAAGTGACAGTGACAGGATGCTCATACCAGCAGCCGTCAGGCTGCTCCTGCACATTCTACCCAGGAGAACAGCACTTAAAACACTGTCTGGTTTTAATATTACTTAATTGGTGGATTCCAGGACCTGAGTGCACTAATAGACCTCAATGACCACAAAGAGCCTCACCTGGGCCCAATCCCTCTACCCATGTGCCAGCAGCACTGCTGAAGCTGATTATTTGAGCTCAGTCTAGAGCCCTCACTCCCTGCCTGGCTGTGGTCCCTGATGAAGTGTGTTCTAAGATTTTCTGGCTCAGTCTCAGCCCCAGCTCTTTATAGAGGCTCCTTGTGGTCCTCTCCTGCCAAAGACCAGCAGTCCCCTGTGAAAAACAGGCTGCCAGTGGTGCCAGGGGAGGAAAGCCAGCCTGCCTGGAACACAGGGAGCCATGGCCATGGTTGGCAGAGGCAAGGCCTCTTGCTGCAGGAGGTGCAAGCAAGGCTCAGGCCTGTGGCTGGGTGTATTTCTGGGCTGCGGGAAGGGGCTGGCTCTGCAGGACTCTCTCTGCAGCTTGAATATGCTATAGATCGGGAATTGCTGTGAATGTGTTTTACCCACTGAGAAACTGAAAATCCTGTGGAGGGAAAAAGGAGTTGGGAAGCTCTGGACAAGAGCTTCAGGAGCAGGCTGCTGCCAGGAGCTGCTCACCCTGTTACCCACTGAATGATTGACTCTTCAGTGCCACCATCCTTTCCCAATGACTCTAGGAGCCATGTGCTCGACATCTAGCCTTAGTGCAGCACATAAATTGAGAGCAAGGGAAGAGATTGCTTAGGGAGGCAAAACTCTTGTCTAACCCTGAGGAGAGATCCCTGTGGGTTCCCTCCAGGCAGGTGTTGTAGAGCAGGCTGTGCAAGGTATGCTTATGACAGCAGCATGATCAGTGTATTTATAGGATACAGACACAGAGGTGATTGCAGAGAAACCTCTGCAGAGTCACAGCTACCACATACACCATGGGCTATTGCAGGTGCCCAGCGAGAGCATGCAGATTCACAGTATTAGCAGTGAGCTGCCGGATGGGTGTGCTGAGCCCTCCCCAGGCTCTGCAGAGACTGCTTTTGGTCACCAGAGAACAGTCAGCGCAGACCGTGCCTGACAGCCGGCAGGAGGGCAGGACAGCACCAGACATCTGAGTGCAGGCCCTGGAGCCTGCAGCACCGCTCGTGTGGAAGTCTTGGGCGGACTGATGGGGTTTAGGATGCCAGTTCAGTGCCAGAATCCCCTCCCCGTGCGCGCTCAGAACCCCAGCACACAGCCCCTGCTTTGTGCCGAGGCCGGCGGCCGGTCAGTGGCTCCAGAGCGCGAAGAGGGCTGGTGCAGTGGCCGGGGACAGCCAGCAGTGCTCCACCACGCCGTAGAGAGCGTAGCCCAGCAGCAGCCCGAAGAGCACGTCCGTCATGTTGTGCCTGCCCAGCATGACCCGGGAGATGCTGACGATGAGAGCCCAGAGCACCACGAGCACCCGCAGCGGGACGGCCAGGACCAGGTGGCGCAGGACAAAGCGGCAGACGAGAGCGGCCCTGGTGGCGTGGCCCGAGGGGAAGGAGTACTTGTCCACCGAGATGGTGACGAACATGTCCATCTTGTTGTGCGTGGGCCGCGGCCGCCTGACGAGCCCCTTCACCACCGCCACCATCACCAGGTCCAGCAGCAACGCTGGGAGAGACGGAACAGGAGTTACTGAAAGCAGAACCATCAGCTGAGGGCCGTCACTGTCAAAGCTGCCTGAAGAGGATGATTTTCCCCACAGCTGCAAGACCCAGGCAGGGAGAGCATAGCACACAGCTGGCCTTGGCCTTCTGCAGCAGAATGAGCACACCCTCAACCCCTCCTGCACCACCAGCCCCTTGGCCTGCCCAGCCTGCACTGCAGGGCTTTTCTCTCTGCGCAGTCTGATCTTGCCATGACTCGGGTCCCAATCTGCTCCTCAGTCTGAAAGCAGCAGAGGCATTAATTCTCCACAGCTCC
Organism: Lonchura striata; assembly: GCF_050655825.1. Taxonomy (NCBI): domain Eukaryota; kingdom Metazoa; phylum Chordata; class Aves; order Passeriformes; family Estrildidae; genus Lonchura; species Lonchura striata. Next base: position 31,532,030 of record NC_140710.1, on the reverse strand, counting down.
CTTCCAGGCAGTGCTGACTCCGCATTGCTGTCTGCCCTGGTGATGGGGTCAAACCAACTGGGTGAATGATCAACCCACTCCACTCTGGCACAGGTCAGCAGGAAATGCTCAGAGCTGGTGTGCTGCCAGGGCTCCTGGGGTCTGCCTTCTCCCTGCTGCTGGGGGAAAAGTTAACCCTGCTTTGGTTCTCAGGAGATAAATCAAGGCTAATTTATGGTGGCTTGCCCCATGGGAGCTAAAGGCTATTGTCATGGAAGAGGCAAAGTCCCTGTGATAAATGTTCAGCCAGTATTTGGCAAGAGCATCTTCTCATTTAGGGCAGAGGTTGCTTTCTCCATCCCTGTCAGCTTAGCTTAGCACAGCACTCACAGCCAGGGTTACTTCTTGTTGTGTAAGAGACCAACTTCTGTTTGTCCTAAGACACATTTCTAGACACTAATCTTTTGGTCACTTCAGTTCATTTCCTTTGGTTAATCATTTAAGACCAAATTTTCTTTTTCTTTTCCACATGTAAAACTAGATCAATTGCTTTTCTCTTTCTACACAGGATCTGGGAGATTCAAGTTGGACACGAGGGAATCCTTCTTCCCCATATGGGTGCTGCAGCCCAGGCACAGATCCCCAAGGAGGTGGGTGGCTCTTGCCCAGAGCACTGAGGGCTGGACAAGGCCCTGGAGCTGGGACAGATCTCCTTGGAGCAAAGGTTAGGCTGGAGTTCTGCTGTGGGGATCCAATTTAATCATGTGCTGCTAGATGAGAAAGATGCACAAACCTACGTTTCCCACCAAGAAAATGTCAATTCAAAATTGAAATGTGAGATGCTAATTATTTGCAACTTAATACAAGAGTAACAGCAGGGAATCTGATATTGTCTGGTGCCCTGGAGCTGTTACAGTTTCTAAATAAGCAAAACTGAATCCCCTTAAATACACCTAGGCTGCTCTGTGTGTGTGTGTGTATGAAATACTACAGCACGCAGGATTAAAATTCGTGCTTTAAACCAGGTTTTCCTCACCGGCTGGTACAGAACAATCCACGAAGGCCCTGCCTGCAGGGAGCCAAGGGTGATGTCTGTGTGGCAGAGCAGCTTTTCAGGGAAAGGGCTGCTGTCTCAACAGGGCCAGCTGCACCTGGAAGGTGCCAAGCTTGCCGAGCTGAGAGGCTTCAGCCCCGAGCGTGTTTTGTAGCTGCAGGAGCAGTTTAGCTCTCGGGAGTGTGCCAGTGCGTGCTCGAAGCTGTGATAGGTGACTCGTGTCGGTGCCACCACGCCCTTAAGCTGCGGGGTCACTCCTGTGCCACCAGCATCCCAGATGAGCCCGCACAGGTGGCTCAAAACCAGCCGGGGCTCTCGGGGCTTCGGCTGACCCGGCTGTGCCCACCCCCGGTCCCCGCTCCGCCCGCACATCCCGGGGCGAGCCCCGCCTCACCGAAGAGCAGGTTGAGCAGCACCTCCCTGCCCGCCGAGCTGTCACTCTGGCAGAGCCCGTAGAAGGTGCCGAGCAGCCAGGGGATGCCGTGTCCCGACACCTCGATGACCTTCATGAGGGGGCGGGCGCTGCCCCAGGCCGAGCCCTCTCCAGCGCACACCCCCAGGCGCTTGGAGGCCCAGAGGTCGATGGCGAGCAGGGAGCTGAGGGCGATGCCCACGAAGGACGGGTTCAGCTTCATGCAGTCCTCCTCGGGCAGCGGGGCGGCCGCGGCGCCGGCGGGCTCCCTGCGGCGGGACGGGCTGTCGGGGGCGGCGGGCCCGCGCTGGCTCAGCGACAGGAACTCCAGGCGGCCGCCGCTGCCGCCGCGCCGCTCGCGGCTGCTCCGGGGGCTGGGCATGGCGGCGGGGGGCGGCCTGCGGGAGGCGGGCGTGGGTCACCCGCTGCCAGGCCCGCTCGGGACCCGGCATGTCACCCTGCCCGGGGCCGCCTCCCTCTCCCGTCGCCGCGCGCTGCCCGGTATCCCCGCCCCGCGGCGCCGCCGCTCTCGGCGCGTCCCCGAGGGCGCGGCGGGCGCGCGCTGCCGCCGGTACCGGCCGGCCCCGGCCCCGCCGCCGCTTCCGGTTCCGCCCGTGACGCGGCGGTGCTCCCGGCGCGCCCCGCCCACCGGCGCGCACGTGCCCGCCGCGGCCGGCGTACGGCGGCCGGCGAGGGCCGGAAGAGACGCGGCGGCGCCTTCGCCCTGCCGGCGCCGGTGCGGGCGCCGCGCGGCGGGCGGCGATGCGCGGCGGGCGGGCGGCGGCGGGACCGGCCGCCCCCCCGGGCCCGCGGTGACGGCGGCTCGGCCGCGGCCATGGGGTGCCTGCAGAGCGTGGCCTGCAAGGCGCGGGTGCGCCGCGAGCAGATCGTGGTGTCGGACGTGTCGGCCACCATCGAGCCGGCGGCCACGGCCATCGAGGAGAGCTCGCCGGTGGTGCTGCGGTACCGCACGCCGTACTTCCGCGCCTCCGCCCGCGTCCTCATGCCGCCCATCGCCCGCCGGCACACCTGGGTGGTGGGCTGGATCCAGGCCTGCAACCACATGGAGTTCTACAACACCTACAGCGACCTCGGCGTGTGAGCACCGCGGGGCGCGGGGCACGGCTCTGGGGGCACGGGGGGCCGGCCGGGACCGGCGGGGGCTCCGCGGTGCGGGCACCGGCCCTGCTCCGCCCGCAGGCACCGGGAGCTGCAGCCCGGCACCGGGAGCCGCACCCCGGCATTGGGAGCTGCACCCTGGAACTGGGATCTGCACCCTGGAACTGGGATCTGCACCCCCGGCATTGGGAGCTGCAACCCCGGCATTGGGTGCTGCACCCCCGGCATTGGGAGCTGCACCCGGGCACTGGGAGCTGCACCCTGGAACTGGGATCTGCACCCCCGGCATTGGGTGCTGCACCCCCGGCATTGGGTGCTGCAACCCCGGCATTGGGAGCTGCACCCGGGCACTGGGAGCTGCACCCTGGAACTGGGATTTGCATCCCCGGCATTGGGAGCTGCACCCGGGCACTGGGAGCTGCACCCCCGGAACTGGGATTTGCATCCCCGGCATTGGGAGCTGCACCTACGGCACCGGGAGCTGCACCCCCGGCATTGGGTGCTGCACCCCGGGCATTGACAGCTGCACCCCCAGCACTGGGTGCTGCATCCCGGCATTGGGAGCTGCACCCTGGCATTGGGAGCTGCACCCCTGGCACTGGGTTCTGCACCCCGGCATTGGGAGCTGCACCCCGGCACCCTGTGCCACCCCTCTACCCCACCTCTGCAGCCACAGGCACACACGGGCAACACCTTCACCCCAGCCCTGCTCCCTGACACCCCAGTTCCTGCTCCTCGTGCCACACCGCTGCTCCCACACCGTCCCGCTGGCCCTGGAGCATGGGCAGTGCTGGGGGAGTTACCCCTTGGCTAGTGTTAGAAGAGGGAAAGGTTGGGTGCTGGGCAGAGTGGCTGCCAGAAAACAGCCTTTCCCAAGGCTGAGCGTGACTTGCAGGGATGCTGAGGGGCAAAGCTCTCTGTCTGTGTCTTCTGTCTTTGGAAAGGGGTGATGCAAGAGGGGAGATGTCTGGAGGGGTCTGTTCTGCAGCTCACTGGTGGACTCCTGCTGCTGCTGCCACAGGTCTGTGGGTGCTGGGGGAGCAGCAGGTCCCTGTGCTGCCTGCCTGCGTCCTTGTATCATGACAGACTGGTGTGTGTGGGGCACTGGAGCCCTTGGGCACGTTGGAGTGAGTGGAGGTGATCACTTGGAGGGACGGCAGAAGTGTGGCCCCATCCCCTCTGCTGCAAAGCTGCTCCCGAGTTGTTGCTGTGCAGGCCTCGCCGTAGCCGCACGGTGTTGGTAGCATGGCCAGAGATTTGGGCTGAATTCCCCCCTACCCCAGCCATATTGCAGGGATTCCATCGTGCTGGTGGCAGGCCTTAATCGTGGGATTCAGTTGTTGTAGGTGTCTCGTATTTGAGGCAGACCTCCTCCTGCAGGAGGGGGCTGCTGCTGGGCTGGGCCCGTGCCCTGGTCACGGTGCTGCAGCTGGGGGACAGGGAAGGCTGTTCTCCAGCACAGGAGCTGATTATGGAGAGAGTGACTCCAAAGAGACTCAGCAGTGGGTTTTGGCCCAGTCAGTTTAATTGCAGGTTAATTAAAATGGCATTGTGTTGGCAGAGCAAAGGCTCGAGCTGGACGTGCTCAAGGAACCAAAGCTGAATTTGTTCTTCAGGGTTGTCCCTGAGAGTTTGCTGCAGGCAGGCAGAGGGTCCCTGTGCTGCTGTCTTCCCCATCCCTCGCCAGGCACTGTTGCTGCCATTTCCCTGCTCATCTTCCTCTTCCTCTTCACTAGGTCAAGCTGGGAGCTGCCTGACTTGCGAGAAGGACGAGTAAAAGCCATCAGCGATTCGGATGGGGTGAGCTACCCCTGGTATGGAAACACCACAGAAACCGTGACCTTGGTGGGGCCCACTAACAAGATCTCCAGGTTCTCGGTGAGCATGAACGACAATTTCTACCCCAGCGTGACGTGGGCCGTGCCCGTGAGCAACAGTAACGTGCCACTGCTGACCAGGATTAAAAGAGACCAGAGCTTTACCACGTGGCTCGTGGCCATGAACACGACCACCAAGGAGAAGATCATCTTGCAGACTATCAAGTGGAGGATGCGAGTGGACATTGAGGTGGACCCCATGCAGCTGCTGGGGCAGCGGGCACGGCTGGTGGGCAGGACTCAGCAGGAGCAGCCGCGGATCCTCAGCAGGATGGAGCCCATCCCACCAAACGCACTAGTGAAGCCCAACGCCAACGACGCCCAGGTGCTCATGTGGAGACCCAAGCGAGGGCAGCCCATCGTGGTGATACCTCCCAAGTAGGGCAGGTGAGGACCTGGGTGCCCCCAGCCTGCTGCAGGGTTGCCGAGCCAAAGCAGACCTCTCGTGGTTTCTTGCCTTTGTTGTTGTGGTTGGAAACGTGGCTCCTCCTCGGTCAGAAATAGAGCCTGGCTGGCACAAGGGCGCAGAAGAGGGTTTGCTGAGCTGGAGGATTTCCCAGGAAGCAGAATGGAGTACTTGCAGCTGGCACAGAGGCTGTCTGACATAAAGGACTCGACTTTCCTTGCAGGGCAGCACGAGGAGCATGAGTGTGGTTGAACCGTGCCCGTGGCAAATGCTGCTTCCCCCCAGCAGCAGGGAGAAGCGGAGGCTGTTCCTGCTGGCAGCGGGGGCTGCTGCGGTCCCGTGTCCCTGCCGTGTCCGTACCTATGCATTTCAGATCCATGATCCACCCCTCACCTGCCTGCTGGGACCGGGCGGGAGGGCCGGCAGTGGGATGGGACCGGGCTGGGGCGGGGCAGAGCCCGGTGCTGGCCGGTGCCTCTGCAGCCCGGTGGGAGCGGGACACGTTTTGCATGCGTCTGGGTGTGTTTGGAGTAGTTGTGAGTGTAGGAGATGCCATAGCTCTTTTCTGTCTTGGAGTGAGGTCTAAGGGCAGGTTAGATGTCCTTTTGTTTTAAGGTGCACTAAGTCTTTTCATTCCTCAGCCTCCTCTCCTGGGTCCTGCTGGCTCTTCTACGGGAGCAGAATGGAATCTCAGCCCAGTAGGAGATGGGCAGCGGTGCCATTCTCCCAGCCTGGGTGCTCTGTGTGTGTGTGGTACCAAACCAGCCCAGAGGTGCCCCTGGACTCGCTTTGCTTCACTGCAGACACCACTCCCTTGCTAGAGCTTGGGTGCTTGTTTATTTTCCACGCAAATGCTGGCTCACGTGGAGGCCTCTTCCCCAGCCACCCATGGAGCAGGGTGGCTATGGGCTGGGCCACCAGTGGAGGGGCCAGCATGCTTTGTGATACCTCCCCAAGCTCTGTGGAAGGCAGGGATGCGAGTGGAGGCTGTTCAGGGCAGGCCTGGGTTTGCCTGGGAAGGAGGAGTTGAATGTGCTGCCTGGGGGCTGCCTCCTGCTTCTGCTGTGCTTGGGAGGGGTCACAGGGGGATTTACTTGCCTTTCTGCTCACTCCTTGCTGCCTGGATGGCTGGCATCGGCTGGCCCATGGGGCAGCACGTGCTGTGGGATGCAGCTGGCAGTTCCCAGGATCTCACCCTGGAGTTGCAGTAGAGGCATAAACCATAGCTGTGCTGCTGCTGCTCTGGGTGCTCCATCACTTCTGGGCAGGTGGTTACAGCTTTTGCTGCTTTCTCTGCTCTGTCCTCCCCAGCAGCAGCCCTGCAGCTCCTTGAGCTCGCAGCCCTGCCTTCTTCACGCCGTGGGGAGGTTGTGCTGCCCTGGGAATGCAGGTCATTCCTGCTGGGAAGGTCCATGTGCTATCCCACTGGCAGGACAGCGTGGGGAGGAGCGCTGGGTGACAATTCTGTGCACCCCAGGCCCTGCCAGCACAGGGGCTTCCGAGGCATCTTAGACCAAAAATCCCTGTGAAATTCCCATGCTATTTATTGCCCTCAGTAGTGTTTGCTGCTGATCCAGTTCTTTATTTTTCCTCTGGGAGCGTTTTATTTGGATGCCTTGGTGCAACATTCCTGCTCCTCCTGCCCAGCCTCCCGCTAGGCTGGGAACCTGCTGCTTTCCGTGCCTATGTCAGGGTTCTGCAGGGGCTACAGCCTCACTGTGGGGCAGGTTTGGAGGGAGAGAGGGCTTTGAGCTTTGGTTTGCTGTGTTTTCTGCAGCAGAGCTCCCACAGGGAACTTGCTGGTATGGGAAGATGTCCTGCTCTTGTGAGACTGTGGTTTTGTCCTGGTGTGGGACCGATGGCAGCTGTTGCCATTGCTGATGTTTTGTTTCTCAAAAAGTGTGTGTGGAGAGGGGCTAGAAACTTGAAATATAATTTTCCTTAAGGACTGGGGGAGGAGGGATAAGTACCTTTTGGTTTGAAGTGAGGCAGGTGTATATTTTTGACCCAGGGGGACAGAAACATCTCTGGCAGCATCAGAGCTAAAATGCCGGAGGAAGAGGTTCCCCAACAAACAGGTAGCTCCAAGGTGGGCTTCCTGCTGGGAGAGGATGCTGTGTCCACAGGCTGTGTGTGCCAGCTCCCCAAAACCCATGGGAAGTGGCTGCATGCTGCTGTCAGCCCAGGGAGCTGCTGTGGCACTGCCGTGGCTCTGGTGTCTGGGAGAGTGGGGACACTGCTGCATGGATGCTGTTGAATTCAGCATCGCCACCTTTTGGGATTTGCTGGCCAGTCTGAGCCTTGGCACATGGCTGATGCCATGACACTGAGAGAGCAGTAGCTGAATTTCTGTCCATGAATGTCTGCAGCATCCTGGTGCCAGGGTCAGGCTCTGTGCCTGGCTGTAGCTGTGTGCCTGATGCCCCAGGGCTGCCCCAGCCTGCAGGCAGGTGTTGGCTGAGCCCTAGGGCCGTGCCTGTGTTCACCTCTCCAGGCTTCTGCCAGGCTCCCACTCCTCTGACAGCTGGATTTGATGCACTTAACTGGGTTTGGTGCATGGGCTGTCTTTGTGGGCATTTCCCCGTTAAAAAAGAAGGGAAAAAAAAAAGTTTGCAAAAATTGTTTGCAAAGAAACACATGCAAACAGCGTTTACAGAAACATGCAGGCATTTTGCATTTGGAAAAGGTGGGTGTTCACACCTGGGTGGAGATGGAGCTCTGGGGCTGTTGGTGCTCAGAGGAAGGAGGGAAGGTGTTGGGGGAGAGTTCCCATGTAGGAGTCTGAGTTTGGCTCGTTCCCTGCAGCTGGATGAACACTCAGACCCCTGGGCTTCACCCCATGGGATGCTTTCCCTGTGCCCCCCTTCCCCAGCAGCACCCTGTAATCTCAGGGAGGGGCAGCTCAAGAAATGCCCACCCTCACGCTCCCTGTGCCCTGAGCCTTGGGGTGCCCCTTCCCATCCTCGAGTCACTTATTTATTTACCTATTTATCTATTTATTTATTTATTTATTGGTATTTATTGACAACTGGAAATGGGGGGGGGGCTCATTTCTGCTGCACAGTGGGGCAGCTGGGTCTCCCCCACACCCCGCCCCCTGCATTTTGGGGTGCTGCTGGGAGCACCTCTGGGGAGGGATGCTTGTGGGTCCCCACGGTCCCATCCCCTTTTGGAGAGGGAGGGGAAGCAAGGGAACCACATCGGTGCCTGCAGGGAGGGCACCCGGTGCTCGCCCCCTCCCTGCAGAAGCTTGGAGTTGTCGTGCTCCCTCCCCTGCCCGTCCCTGTTTACTGAGCCGGCCTCCTGGTGCTTCTCCCGCTGGATTTGCCCTTTCCAGCTCCTGGAGAGGGCGGGAGGAGCCAGGATGGACGAATGTCACTATGGAGAACAGACCAAACCAGGTATTCTGCTGCCGCGTGGGGAAAATCAGAGAGAGAGGAAAGCTGGTTTTGCAGAGTGCCTTAAACACAAATGACTTTACCGAGTAGGGGGCTTGGACTTCTGTCTCTGGATGTTATTACCAACTCGAAAAATGTTGCATTTCACTTCTCTGGGATTAAAACTACTCAAGCTGTACTGGAGCCAAACTTTGTGTTTGCTTGAGTGTCTCTGACTGGTTTGGGGGCCATGGCAGTACTGGGAAGCAGGCAAAATCCATGGAATTTCAATCAGCCTGCCTCAGCAGTGGCACCAGTGGCTGTCCCTGCTGGCTTTAAGCCCTTGGGTCTGGTGACAGGATTTGCTCTACTTTGTCCTGATTTGCAGGTGGCTTTTGTGGTGTCCCAGAGAAGTTGTGCTGGCCCCACAGTGCCCTTCCCCAGGGGATGCTCTGAGCAGGCTGTTGGCACAAAAGCTGCTGTGGGGCTGTGTCCTCACACTTCCAGAAAACTGGGGAGTTGGCTGGAAATCCTGGAGGGGGCAGACATTCCTTTTTCCCTTAGGAAACCAGATCAAAGTGAGGGAGCAGCAAGAAGCCCAAGAGTTCATGCAGCCCAGGCATGGGAACTACAAAAGCTGTCCAGCTTGATAAAGCTGAAAAGCTACACTGAAAAAAGATGTTTTCCTTTTGAAAATGTAGATTCCCTCTCCCCTTTCTTGCAGAGTGGAAGAGTGAGGACAGAAGTCAGCCCAGAGACCAATTGTTCCTATCTTCCAGTCAAAATAATACATGGGAATAATACGGAGTTTCATAATGAAGGTTCATTTAAAAGCCATTTGGGGAAATACACCAATATTCACTGCATAGTTCCTGAAGGCAATTAAAAATTAATAAACCCCTTTTCGGGGGTGGGGGGGGGAGCGGGTAGTGAAAGAGGGTTGTGGGTGCTGGCTGAGGTTTAGTCTAGAGTGGGATCTCATTGCATTCAGTGTTTTGCTCACCTTGAACATCAAACCCACCAGTCCCACTTGCTGGTGGGGGGTTACATTTGTGCCCCAAGTTAGCTGATTTCTTTAACAGCTGCTCCTTTTGAGTGTTGCTGGCTGTGCTGGGCACTGAGGGATGCTGGCAGCCACCCTATGAGCTATTATTCAGTGAGCAGCTTTCTTTCCTACTGTTATATTAAAACATTGCTCATCTCTTGACAAATCCCCGAGATGGAGGAGTGGGAGAGCAGGCAGGAGTTTGCACGGCTCCTGTCGTGCCTGCTCATGCCCTAAGAGCAGGGAAGGACCCTCTGCCCTGCAGCCAAGGGCAGGCCAGGCTGAGGCACATCTTCCTTCCCAGCAGGGAAAGCACAACTGCCTTGTCCAAGACCATGTGCCCTGGGACAAGCTGTCTTTCCAAAATGCCTTCTTTGCAGAGCAAGAACAAGGGCAGTCTGTGCTGCTGCCACCCCCTCCAGAGCCTGGGCACAAATCCCAGCTGCGTGGCCACAGGGATCACAGCAAATGCTGCCGTGGGGGCCAGCAGAGACAGACAAGGGACACTGCAGGTAGTACTGAAGGTCAGTTTATTTGCTCGATTCCCTCTTCCACAAAACCTGGAAACCATCACCTTCCAGCATGAGACAAGAAAGCAGTTAAGAGGCGAGAGATTCGGCTCTGCAGCTCCTCCCCTACACATGAGACCAAAGGTTAGATGGCTACTCTGAAAGGCACGCAGCAGCTTGGAGCCCCCAGAGCTCCCTGTCCCAGCAGGACACCCCTTCCCACCAGGCTGAGGCTGGGACCAAACGGGGAGACACCACAGCAGGAGCCCGGAGTCCCCTCTGGCCTGCTCACGCCGTCCTGGCAGGAGAACACGCAGGGTTTGGATGGAGGGGTGAGGGCTGGATCAGTGCTGCCATGCAGCAGTGTGGCTGGACGAGGCCGTGGATCGGGCGGTGTCGGAGGGGCAGGAGCTGGGCTCGGGAAGGCTCTGGCATCCCAGCAGGACAGACAGACAGACAGACAGACCCCTCACTCTGGCTGTGGGGTGTAGCGCAGGTACTTCTTGCCCGACGGCAGCTCCTTGGTGAAGACTCCTTTGGGGAAGAGCTTCTTGGCTTCCTCGTCAGGTAAGGTGGGCACCACCATGACGCTGTCACCGGGCTGCGGAGCAGATGGGGACAAATGGGGACTGTCAGGAGCTGGCAGGGCTGGACACGGGTGGCACTGCCTCCCTGTGAGTGCTCAGCCCTTGTGCCATGGGCATGGGCCGTGCCTGGAGCCAGCAGTGAGGGCAGAGTGGGAGCTATATGTACCAAGAGACATGGGAGATATCCAAAGGGGGAGCTGTGCCATCTGCCAGCCCTGCCAATGGCATCCCACAGCCATGGCACTCCCATGGGAACAGGGAGCAAGGAGGGGGGAGTTTGAGCCTCTCTGCGATGCTGGACAGAGCAGAGCTTGCCCATGTCTGCTCATCCATTCCTATAGGCACCCCTGGACAGGTGGTGCTGGCTCCTCGATTCCAAGCCCTGGGGAAAGATCTGCTGTCCTGGGAGGTGGGTGAGCTGGCCCAACCCACTGGGAGCTTATGCTGCAGGAAACAGGAGCCTTCAGAGGCAAGGCTGCCTCCAGCTGCTGCTTCCCCCAGCCTGTGGGTGCCCCTCCAAGGGAGGCTGGCTGCCCTTTCAGTGCGTGTTTCCAGTGCCTGGCTGTGAGCTTTACCCTGCTCCTCACCTTCCAGTCCACAGGGGTAGCGACCTTCTTGTATGCTGTGAGCTGCAGGGAGTCCAGCACTCTCAGGATCTCATCAAAGTTTCTCCCAGTGGTGGCTGGGTACAGGATAGAGAGTTTCAGCTTCTTATCCGGGCCAAAAATGAACACCTGAGTACAGAGAGACAGTGTCAGTGTCAGGCACATTTGTCTGCCTGTTCTGCTGGATCTGCTCAGCCCTCATGCTCCTTCCTTTCCTGGGAGCTGCTTGACCACAGGTGTTGGGACAGGGGAGGGACATGGAGGGGATCTAGAGAACAACTGATGCCCAGAAAATGTGCTTTTGCTCTGGGAGCTCCTGTGTCCAATGCCAGCTTGTTTTGCTACTTGTGCCCTTCTAGTGCGAGCACGTGACGGGAAAGGAAAAGTCCAGCAGATTCAAGCACTGACAAAAACTAGTTTGGGACAGGCACGACCAGGATCGGTGGGTCACTGTGACAGAACCCATGGTTCCAGCCCAAGGAAGCCATCCCAGCTCCTGAGGATGGCCATGCCCATCCAGGCATGCTGCCCCACAGGCACAGGGCAGGGTGGCAGGCCAGGCACTCACCACACGAGCCGTCAGGGGCATCCCATCCTTGTCCAGCTCGTCCGGGTCCAGCATGCCCAGCTTGACTGCCAGCTCCCGGTTCTTGTCAGCAATGATGGGGAAGGGCAGCGTCTCTGCAGGCTGCTCCCCGTTGTAGGCATTGACATCCTGCAGGGACAAAGCCATGGGATGTTCCTGTGGCACCAGCACAGAGACAGAGGCCAGGCAGAACCAGGAGCTCCCAACTCGCTTGGCCCCAAGGCCTCAGGCCAGGACAGCACAACCAGGGGCTCATGGCCTTCCATGGAGTTTCCAGAAACCAGGTGACAAACCAGAAACCTTTGTGCCAGGCTGGGCTTGTTCTTGTGCCTTGTTCTTGAGGTCAGTTCTTGGGCTGTCTGTGCTTGCAGCCCGTGCAGCAACTCCTTTGCCCAGGCAGTGGGTATGGAGCATCAGGGAATTCCTGCCCGTGCTAGTGACACAGAGAGATTTAACCACCTTCCATGAGAACTGAGTGCCTCTCCCAGCTCTCTCCCAGCACTGCTGACAGGTGTCACAGCTGAACTGGACTGTGCTCCTGAGGAGTTGTTTCTCTAGTGGCAGAGCAAACCAGCAACGCTGCAGCTGACAAAGAAAGGTCCAACACTGCACAGGTCTTGTGCAAGGGACCAGTTCCATTCAGTGAGTCACTCACAGCTTACTTAACTTAAGGCTCTCAAAAAACTATAGTGGAAGCCTGAGTGCAGGTGCTGGGACACTGCTCACTCCTTTCTGAACCTCGCCAGGGACAGAAGAGAAAACCATCCCCCTCCACAGCCCTGGAGGCTCTGCCTCGTGACCATGGTTTAGGAGGTTGTACTAATCCAAACTAGACCCGCTTCACAAATACACACAAAAAATGTATTTTGAGCATCTCCAAACTTGGTCTGGACTCAACTAGAGCATTTAAGTTATCCCTGGAGTCTGCAGTACCACCCTCACAGGTCACACGGAGCCCCAGCAGCGCTGGGAGGAGCCTGCTCAAGGCAGCACAGGCAGAGCAGCTGCCAGCATCAAAGCAAGCAGAATTCAAGGCTCCTGCCCCAGATCAGGGTAGCCTGTTCCTTCCACCCTTTTCATGCTGCAAGGAGACAAAAGTCGCTGCAATGCTGCTGTGAGCCTCCCTCACAGCGCCATGCTGCATTATCAGCTCAGCTGATAACTCAGTGTACAAACCTCTCTGCCTTCTCAGGGAGGGCAGGGTTGGAAGTGCTGGCCCTTGGCTCTGCTCAGAGCACACCAACAACAGCAAGAGCAGGCAGGCCCTGCACCCCTCCTCAGCCCCCATGGCTGATAAAAGGGGCTGTAGCCCTGCCCCTGCTGCTCAGGATGCTGCAAGCAGGTCAAGTGGTGCACACACAGCCACATGTTTCCTTTCCAGCTTTGCTCTTTGCTTGTTTTCTCCCCAGGTCTTTCTGTGTCACCACAGCTCTGCATAAAGGGGCCACTGATCTCAGCTGCCTTGTGGTCAGGCCTGCCTTGGAAGGAAGCAGGGAAACAGTTCTGCTGTCCTGCAAACCTGCCTTGGCAGAGCAGAGCAGGGAAGGAAAGCAGAGCTGGAGAGTTCAGCTGAGGAGAAATGCAGCTGAATGCTCCACAGAATCACAGGAAGCTGCAGATGGACATCAGCAAATGAGACTCACCCCCCACCTCTCTTTAGAGCAGGGCTGGAGGATGAGGAGAGTTTCTGAGAAGTATTATCTGAACCCTATGGAGTGTAACATGTTCCAAAATGCACATAATTTCCTGGCCTGGGGAGCTCTAGAAAACAGCCTCACAAACCACACTCTGTGTTGCAATAAAACACCCATGACTCCCTTCCCTAGTCACTAATTTTCTTTCCGGAGTCCAAGCTGAAACCACACATCACTGGAAGGATTGATTCACCACCAACTCACCAAGGGGCAGGTACCAGTGGCCAAAGAGAGCCCTGAAACCTCCGACAGGCACAGCAGGTGCCAGCCAGCCCTTGGAGAAGCAGCAACCTCCTGCCTGGGGACGTGGGAGGGTGGGATCAATCCCTGGCTGAGCTAGAGTTCCCAGACCTGGAGCAAGGCTCTGTGTTGTGGCTAGGGATGGCTAAGAATAGCTCTGACATCTCTGGTTGGAAAGCACAGCTGCACAAAGTGACACCAGGATTATTGGCTGCACTCTGGCCCCATCTCTCCAGGCAGATCTCATCTGCCCACTGAAATTGGGCAGCAGGGCAAGCAGAAGTTTCTTTATTGTTTCATGCAGGAATTCAGCACCCCTCTTGCCCACTTCTTCCTTGCAGGCTGTGCTCCAGGTAAAAGCAGCTTCACCCAGGCAGAAAGCAGAGGTGTGTTTGGGAATGCTGCACAGAGGCTTCTGCCCAAAATTTTGCTCACTCCTGCGTCTTCTCAGTTCAACCCAGTGACACACAGGCTGCATGAACACTCCAGCCTTCTGTGGATTTGTCATCACCAACTGGATCTTTAGCTCTGGAGGATTTTCACCTGCTTCTTTCTGACAGGTGCTGAGCTGACACTTCCAAACTTCTGTCTCCATGGCTTCTCCCAGCCTCACAGAAAGCTCACCGCAGCTTCAAAGCCTCTCTGTGGTTTTTCTGGAAGGCTTTCCTGCTCTGCCTCCCCTCAGCCAGCATCAAGGCTGCTCTGTAACTGGTCTCACCTGAGGTTGTGCTGTGTGGATAATTCCATAGGATCAGCAGAGTCAGCTCGTTGTTCATGTCTTTTTCAGTTCACCTGAGTCTGCTGAACCCCACACATCCCTGCAGGCCTGAGAGCTCAGCCCTTCCCTCCCTTTACACAAGTTCCTGCTTTCCTGCAAGAAAGAGCCTGCCCGTCACAGAGCTGACTTCATGGAAAAGCTGCTTGCAAATTCAAAGCCTTTGCAGAAGTCAGCAACACCCTAACGTTTCAGCTTTAGCCAACCAGCAGATGAGTCTCCCTTACAAAAGCACAACACAAACTTTCTGTTCTAATGACATGTTATTTGCTAATTTGACTGCTGGTTTCAGCCAGTTTGAGCAGCACAGAAATCTCATTTACTGGGATTTGTACATTGCTTTTCCCAGGCCCTTCTGAGGCTTGCTGGGACATTGGCCATGCATCACTCAGGTACAAAGGTCAATTTAAGCAATAAGGCAATTAGCGAATTTCTAAAGCCAGTCAGTCTGGCTTTAGAAAGCAATGTCCAACTGAACATAGAAAATTCTCACCTTTAATGCCTCTTATTGCATGCACCTCTCACCCCGGAAAATATGTGAGAACATTCATAATTCTCAAAGTTAAAGAGAATGGGAGGTAATTCACCCAAGGATTTTTATACTCTGGCCATTTCTGTCTGAAATATTCATTTTAGATCCCTATCACCTCTAGTCCAGGAACCACTCTCCCTGGTAGCAAACACAGGCTGCCTTTGTAGTTTTTCCTCTAGTTCCTTGCAAGTTCCCTCACCGAGTTATTCCATTTCCATAACTTTTAATGCTCCCTCATGTTCTCCTATTTGTGGTTTTATATTTAAAATGTCTCTGTTTGTCCTCTGTTTTCTCCTCCCTGCCTGAGCATGAACTGCAATTTTCTCCTCACTTCTGATGCCTCTTTTCCTTTCCTGTTTTATTACAGAACTTCCTGAGGGTCTGTGGGTAGGCTGCCTTCCTCTGAGGTTCTGGCATCACCTCTACACATTTTAACCCTTTCAGCTAGTGGTGGGACAGCAGTAATGTTGTTTTCCTCTTGTGTTGATGCATCAGGTTTTAGCTTTTATATTTTTCAAAATCTGTACTGCTTTAGTGTTGGGTCTGGGCTTCATATTAGGAGATGGTGGCTCTCTGCACAGAGCAGGCAGACAAAACAATTCCTTCTCTAAGTGGGGACCAAGGACAAATGATCCAGATCTCAGGCCCAAGAGCACAAACAATGTGGGCTGAAGAGAGAAAAACAAGCAGGATGGGACTGCCTGGGCTAAAGCTGGAATCAGACAATTAACTCCAATGTGCAAATGGAGCAGAACTTACAAAAGTGAGAGACCCCATGACCAGTTGTGAATTTTGTGACCATTTTGGTTCATCTTGGATGTAACCCTGGCTGGCCTCTGGTGCTGCCCAAGGTGCATCCATTGAGGCCTCCTAATAAATCCCTACTTTATTCTTTAGCTCCTCTGTTCTAGGTCAGCCTTCACAAGACATCAGCATCAAAGTACAAAGAGCACCCTGGACTTCGTGGGGTGCTCCACGAAGATGGAGAAGACCTTCCCCATTCCCGCTCTGAATTTCAGCACCGCCTCGCTCTGGGATGCGACACTTGTACCTCCAAGCCTGCTTGGGCATCTCCTGCAGCCTTTGGAGCGAGGCAGCAGCACAGGCTGCCCTGAGGCCTCCCCAGAGCCGTACCTTGCACCAGGAGAGGTGGTCCTGGACGCTGTCGATGGAGAGCGCGATCATCTTCACGTTGCGCTTGCTGAACTCGGGGGCGAGCTGTGCTGCCCGGCCCAGCTCCGTGGTGCACACCGGGGTGAAGTCCCGCGGGTGGGAGAACAGGATGCCCCACCTGCAAGGGGAGGGAAGCAGCTGCTGTGAAGGCCAGGTGTCGTTCTGGTTTGTGCTGCAGACACAAAGCTGTGCAGATTGCATGGCGTGGAACGCAGCAACAGCTTGTCTGTCTGGTAAGGAATTCCTGCTCCAGCAACTCTTCCTTCCCTATCACTAGAAACTTCCATGAGATAAGCCCTGCTCTGAGAAACTTCCTGCGCCTCGCTCCCCACTCTCCCTCCAAGATCCTACAGCAGATGCTGGAAATGCCCATGGTTCTTCACATGGACGTGGACACCGTGCCGTGTGAGGAAGTTTGGGAGAGCCACGGGTACAGTGCAGCCGAGAGACCCCACGTGTGGGGGGAGGCCTGGCCAGCCTGCCAGCTGGGTTATTGCAGAGGTGGTCACTGATTCATGAGCCTGGCCACTAGCCCTGCACCTCATCTCCACGAGGAGACACACACAAATGTGCATTATGCAACTCAAAAGAATGGGACAGGACCAAGCCCTTAACCCAGCTGCTGCTGTGAGCTGCACTTCATTAAAAGATAAGAATTATTCAACTAGCAGGGGAGGCCAGAAGTTTACATCACATTGTGGCTCATGTTACAAGGACACAGCCACCTCGCTGTTGCCCTCAGCTAGGCAGCCATGGATTTTGAGTCTTTTAGAGCAGGCAAACACTAATCCTACACCTCCCAGATAAGGTAAGCAGTGCACAGAGAAAGGCAGCAATGCAGGATGAGCTGGAGCAAAAAGGCTCTCAGGACTTCCCAGGGGCAACAGCAAAACCACCCCCAGCACTTCAAATTCCCTGCCAGAGACTCGTTCCACCATTTCTCAGCTCAAATCACACCTATCTTGCTGCACCGATCTTCATCCGGCCCCCCAGCACCACAGCAGGGGGAAAGTCCTGTCCGAAAATCTTGGGAATGCAGTTGGAGGGACCAAGTGAGGGTCCCTGCATCTCTGCCAGAGCCATGTGAGTGCCACGGGTCACCAGGAAATTATGGGGCAGCTACCCGGCCACTGGCGCTACGAGGCTCGTCAGACAATAGCTGCACTCCTTGAGCAAACAGCAGCGAACCGGCGAGCAGGAAGGTGAGCAGGCTGGAACAGCCAGTTTCGGGAGGCATGAAGCTCAAGGGTTCTGTTTTCCGCTCCCTGCTCAAGCTCACAATGCCGACAGAAGGGGCCGATTCAAGCCTGCCAACGCTGCCGGGAGCGAGTCCCGAGGGCGCCGTGCCCGTGTCGGGAATGGCGCAGCCGGTCCTGCGGGAGCGGCGCCCGGCCGCACCGAGCCCGGTGTCACCGCGCACCTTCGCACCGTGCGTGGCACCGAGCTGGCCGCCGGCTCCGCCCGGGGCTGGGCGCCGCTCTGAGCCGGCCTCTGCCGTGCCGCGGGGCGGCCCTTCTCTCTGCCCGGGAGCTCGGCTCGCCCTCCGGGGATGACGGGGACGGGCGGCTCTGCCCCCCGCGCTGCCCGGGAATCCGGCCCCGCTTCCAGAGAAAAACCCACACTTGGAGCAAGCCCCCGGCACCGTGCACGCGACTCACCGGGGCGGAAGGGAGGAAGGAACGCGGTGCGCGGTCCCGCTCCGACCCGGCTCCCCGGGATCCCCGGCGGCGCGGACATCCCACCCTGCCCCGCGCCCGCTCCCGCCGCATCCCCAAGCGCTCACGAGTCTCCCAGGAAATCGTGGAAGCGGATGCGGCCCTGCGTGGTGTCCGCCTCGAAGTCGGGCGCCTCATCCCCCAGTAGCAGCCCCGGCATGACTGCGGCTCCCGGTGCGATTCCCGGTGCGGCTCCCGGCGCGGTCCCCGGTGCCGCCTCTGCGCCTGCGCGCCGCCGCCACCGCCCCCTCCGCGGGCACGTGAGCGGCGGGCACGTGACGGCGCGAGGCGGCGGCGGCCGTGATGGCGACCTACGTGAGCGAGCTGGAGGCGGCCAAGAAGAGCCTCAGCGAGGCGCTGGGCGAGAACGTGAAGCAGTGAGTGCCCTCGGGGAGCGGGGGGTGCGGGGCTGGGCCGGCCCCTCGCGTTCCTGCCGAGCCCCGGTGTCCGCGCCTCAGCGGAGGTGCTCGAGCAGAGAGCCGCGCGCTGCTTGACGCCGTGGCGCTGAGAGGTTGGACTCGATGATCTCGGAGGTCTTTTCCAAGCGCATTGATTCTGTGGTTCCCTGCTCTTCCTGAGGTACTGGGCCAACCTGAAGCTCTGGTTCAAGCAGAAGATCAGTAAGGAGGAGTTTGACCTGGAAGCGCGCAGGCTTCTCACGCAAGACAATGGTAAAATCAAATAACACCTGCCGTTCGTTTCCCTGCCTTACCCTGCCAGGCCAGGGAAGCTCGTCCAGGTTCCGCGGTGCTTCCCGAGCGGGGAGAG
Source organism: Lonchura striata (assembly GCF_050655825.1). Lineage (NCBI taxonomy): Eukaryota > Metazoa > Chordata > Aves > Passeriformes > Estrildidae > Lonchura > Lonchura striata. Next base: position 31,513,577 of record NC_140710.1, on the reverse strand, counting down.
TGCTTGTGAGGAAATAGCAGTGGCCAGGGCTCCGGCAGCAATGGGGTTAACGTGGGAGATGCCCTGGCTGCATGGGGAAGTCCCCGTGTAACGCCGGCACTGACGGACAATTTGTCTAAATGTGGTACAAATGTAAAACATGCTGTTCGAGCAACCAAAAAGCCATTTTTTGATGTCACTCTGGAGGCACAGTCCTTTCTGCACTTTCCCTTTGGCTGTAGCTGGAGTAGGGCAGGGAGCCCTGCATTCACCAGGGTGCATTTGCAGCAGGCAGGTCCTTCCTGGCCTTTGGGACTGGCAGGTGGGGGTGCTGAAGGGTGAGGATCCTCTGTCTTTGCTTCTCTGTGTGTCTGCACACATGGGTGAGCATTGCTGAGCTCATTCTGGGGGCTCCTGGCTTCCACGTTTGTGATCCCTGTAGGGAAAGGCAGGGAGTTTTTTGGTGCTCAGACTCCAAAGAGGATCCTGTAGCCCTCTGATCCTGCCTCTGAAGTTGTTTTCACTTTCTCTTGTGCACATTTACTCATACATTCCCAAAAGCCTCTGCAATGAAGTTCTGTTTTGTTAGAACCTATTTGAGTTGACTTCTTCTTTGTGGTTCTCATTTTGGTGTATTTTGTAGCAAGACCAAAAGCGCTGCAGTGGGGTGCCTGCATGGCAAGAGGGACAGCTGCTCCTCTGACTGGCTGAATACACCAGACTTGTCAAGCAGCTCTGTGTGTGTGTGTAACACTGAGAAGTGACCTCGTTATTTCTGTGCCGTGTGTATTATCGTCTGTGTTGTTCTCACCTTTGCAGATTCTCAGCCCAGTAGAAGAAAACTAAAAAAAAACCTTAAACTGAAAATTGACTGAGCAGGTGGGGAGAACACAAGAGTGGGAAAGCTTAGGGAGCTAATGTAGGATGGCTTTGAGGGTGTGCCTCTGGGCACTGATGTGCTGCTAATGAGCTCTGTCTCTTTACAGTCCACTCTCACAACGATTTCCTCCTGGCTATTCTCACCCGATGCCAGATCTTGGTTTCTGCCCCAGGTAAGTCCTGAGAAGCCTCATTGGTGTAACACTGTGCCTGCCACTTGTGTGTTTGGGGTGTGTGTGCACAAGTACCCCAGTGTTCTCAGCCTTAATATTAATGGGTTTTTTTTTGCCACACAGGTAAAAATACAGCAAAATAATGTTTCAGCAGAAATGCTTCTATGACTAAGCTGTGTGTGCTTGGTTAGAGGCTGATGCTGGATTGCTGCCTGTGATAATCTGATTAGATTTCTGGGTTGGTGTCTGCTGCCAGCTGAAGGGTCAAGGCAAATGCAGCCTTCTCTTTGATGTGCTTTGCTCTCCTCTGGTCGTTGTGGAGAGCTGAGCATTCCTGACTCCTCTTCATTTCAAGCACATATCTCATAGAAAAGTGCTTACAGGGAAGCCTTGGTTGAGCTTTGACCTATTAACCCAGTCATCTGCAGATAGTTAACATTTTAATTTTGTGAGTATGTAGAATTACATTTTACCTTTGTCAGTGTCTAGAATGGCTGTCCTCAGGGTTGCAGGTGTGTTTTGTTTGGTCTTCAAAAGAGCTCTCAATCCAGAGATGTGGTAGCAAGAGCAACTGAGCTGCAATTCAAGATGTGGAAATGCTGTGTAGGAAGGGAGAGAAAATTGTTACAGCTCACATGGGCTGAGACCTGAGAGATGAGTTTTTTGAGAGAATACCTGTTACTGAGGTGCCTATTGTAGCTAGAGAAAATAATGCCAGCAAAATCCATGGCTGCCAGTGTGTTTTTGTGTTGGAGCTGGTCCTGAACTGTTCTAATTAGCTGTGCTAATTAAATGGTAATTGCCCCCACCTCCAAACTTGCTTTGTTTGCTCTTGATTAAACTGCAAAAACACCTTGTGTTTTTGCCCTAAACTTGTTCCCTTTAGGGGTCTCGACTCACGTAAACCAGTAGGTTTATGTCTGAATCTGCTGCTCTTTGCTTTTAGCTTGGAGTAATTAATTACAGCTGGATTATAAAAAGAACGCACAGGAACAGTCATTCCTCTGATGATCACCTGGAGCATCTGAGTCTAAATGAGGAGGGGAGGGAGGCAGTGCCTGTTCTCTGAGCTCAGCAGTGAGCTGCTGTGAGTGTTGGAGTGCAGCTCACAGCCCAGAGGTCTTGCTTCTCGGAGGCAGTGGTAGGCTAGAGCCTCTTGCCATGTGGCTGAGGTTGGGCTTTGTTATTCCTGTGTGCATGATCTGAGCCCAGCTGTTCTGAATGTCACTATATAGTCTCCTTATGCCATTTAGTCATGGCATGCAGCTGCCTGGTCAGGATTCCTCAGCAAACTCTCCCAGGTGACCCTTTCCAAGGCTGTTTAGGATTGTGTTGAAGGTAGGAGCCCCAGCACAGAGAAGGGTGCTGTTCCACAGGTGCTTTCCATATGCTCCTTATTTCCTGCCTGACCTTCTTTAATTTCAAGTCCCTGGAGGTAATTTTCTCTTGTCCCATTGCAGCTGCTCCCCTCAGAGCCCTCGAAGAAGCCTGGTTGTAGTGGTTCAGCAGGTCATGGCAGCATGTGGTGGTGAGCCAGCTGGCCAGGGTCCTTTCCCAGTGCTGGTCACCTCCAGGGCTGTCAGGCAAGCTTTGGCTGGCTGTGTCCACAGATTGCATAAGCCAGCTTGAAAAAAGTCAGTTTATTCATGGTTGTGTGGTCTTAAACGTGTGGTTTGGTGCTCTGGAGCTAACAGTGCATTTAGCTAGTCCCTTCCAGCAGCTCAGCTGTGCTGTCCACAGATCAGTGCAGAGTCTCCCAATGATCTGGGAGCTGATCTGTGCTGAAGTGCCTCTTTCTGGGCTATTGGTAGATTTCTTACAGGCAAGATCTCCCTATCAGCTGTGTGTGGTGTACAGTTGTACATGCAAGCCTAGGAAAATATAGTATCAGTGGAATACTAGCTTTTAATGTCTAGATTTCTTTTTCTTCCCCTAGATGCCAGTCTGACACCTGCTAGTATTTTTGTGTGTTGTTGTTTGGTTTTTTTTATCTTTTTTTTCCCCTCTCCATGTAAGAATGGAAAGCTAACAGGCTTTTGTGTCTGCCACTGTCTTTTGGGTAGAAGGTGTTTGCTTCATGATTCATGGAAATAAGTAACTTTAAAGAAGTGTTTTTGAGGCACTTGGCACAACATCAAAAGGGTTACTGATGCATGTACTTTCCACCTTGGTGTGAGAGATAAGGGGAAAGAGCCATTCTTAAAATGTTATTTTGTATTAAAAAAGTAAACATGTGGTCAGTGGTAAAATTGTACTTGATACTGTACTGTGTTGGAATAAGAACCCTTGGGGAAGGTATTTTTCAGGAGTGATTGTAATATATGTTGAACCATGCAAACAAACCCATCTGATCCCAACTTTGCTGCCTCTTGTAGTAGTGGTTCCACCTGGGATTTAGAGGAGCACTTGGTGAATGTCACCCTTTTTGAGGATGCTTTGCATTTCCCCCTCTCATCTGCTCAGGCTGTTGGTCACCCAAACAACTTGAAGTGCCAGTTGCACAGCCTTTCTGCCGTGGGACATTTAGGGCTTGGTGGTGCAGAGGCAGGGAGGTATGTTGTCTATCCTGATGTGAAGGGTGACCATTTGGGGTCAGCTCTCCTGGCTGGGTCCTCTCCCAGGTCCTTCTGCACTGCCAGGCTCCTAGCTGATGGGATGGGGTGAGGAGCAAAAAATCCCTTATCTCTGTGCCCTGCAGGAATGAAAACATCCCTGTGTTACCAACATTGTTCTGGGCACACATCCAATACACAGCTACCATGGAAAAAATTAACCATCTTCCGCTCCAAACCAGCACACTGGCATTTTTTCTTCCCCCAGAAATTCCATCAAGAGGGACTCTGGTTTACATCCTTTCTTAACCTTGCACGGACTTGCTTACTAAGCTGACCTTGTTTGTTGGACAGTTGCAAGCACTCAGGGTAGCAAGGTTTCTTGAGTTAATATGTATCTTGCTTGAACTGTTCCCTCCTTTCTTAGCTAAATGTTAGCAATAAAACCGAGACAATTGCCAGCACCTGAGTTAGTGATGTACGGATTTATTTAGTGGTAGTGTGAGGCCAATTAAATGATGGCTCAGTGAATTAGAACTCATATGGAGTAACAGGAGCATTTTATTTCATCAGGTTTGTCCACAGGCTTTGCTTAGAGGGCTTGCAGCTGGGAGGTTGGCTCAGGTTGCTTGTGTTTGCTTCTCTCCAGAGTACTGAGAGGGGAGGAAAAGTAAGAAAATGGGAGTGTGAGTTTTTGGCAGAGGAGATTCAGCAGAATATCAACCAAATGTCAGCAGAATACCTGACCAAAACCTTCTTCCTGCAAGAAGATTAAAACAAGCAACCCCCTCCAAACTGAAGATCAAGTAAACAGGCGTGGGAAATGTGTGTTTTCTCTCTGTCTGCTTTTTTCTATGGTGACTTTCTCTGAATCTTTGTCCTTTCCTCATGTAGCATGTCGGGAAAACCTGACAGGTTCTGTCTGGACTGGTTGGTGCCATCATGTTGGTGCTATGCAGAGATGTGGCAGCTTCTAGAAAAATGTTTTTATCTCTTCCTGATCTTTGAAGACAGAGCAGCAGTGGTTTCTTAAGGTCTGATTCCTTTGCTATCAATATTGAATAAAAGCTGCATTCATCTCTGAAGTTTCATGTCTGAGCCAACCCAGCCTTGTCATTTGTGGCCAGGAAGACAAGTACTGGTTTCTTAGAATGCTAGAGGGAAATTTTGCTTTCTTCATCTAGTGCAAGTCAGGCTTGGTAATATGAAAACCTGGAAAAGGAACCAAAAATTGTGCTATGGGCTTGTTATAGTGGGGAATAGGAGATTGTATCTCACCTTTTCCTTGTTTTAAGATGAGTTTGGTTAAGTTCTTGTTAAATGTGCACGTTGAGATTCAATTAAGTTGCATCTTTCGGATCTGTCAAAGCCTATAAATTTAGTTGCCATTTAATTTAAAATCTACTGTATTATTTTTCTTAAGAAAGGTATTTTAAAAATTCAGACTTAGCTATAACCTATTATCAGGGAAAAGAGTGTTTGCAATTTCCATCTCCATCCATTGCATTTTCTCTGGTCACAAATGAGGCTGTGAAGGAGCTGTGTGAGACTTGATGTGGTGCTCCACAGTGGTTTCCTATGCTCCATTATTAGGGCCTCTCCTGTGATGTATTGATGAACAGTGACACCAGCCTTACAATTTTTGGGGCCATTTTATTTATTATCTTTTAATTTCTTAAATTGAACAGTGGATTTTGACAACAGGGTTTGTAGGCTATGGGTTTCCACCTCTCTAATAGGATGTAACTAAACTTCTTGGTCAACTTTTTTTTTTTTTTAATATAGGGAGAATGTGCTGTCTCTGTGTGTGTAGGTTGTTTCTAAGCCCTTCTTAGCAGCTGACCATTCAAAAATTTCAAAATCCTCTATCTGAGCCTGACCCTGTTGGAATTTTTTTTTTTCCATAGCAGGGAACACCGTGCTCGTGCTCCAGCTGGGAGTGTGGGAAGCTCCCCATAGCCAAGGACTTCTAGCCAGTCTCATTCCTTACAAACAGGACTGTGGTATAATTGTGTTTGAGTTCCTGTCTACAGCAAATTAAACATATTTAATTCTTGATTAGAGTACATGAAGCATAATTGGGACAGCCAGAGATAAACTCAGAGATTGGCGTGAAGCTGGTGAGAACTGTGGGAGCAGGAGAGAACCACAGCTGGGTGTTGGTCAGTGCTCAGTGAGGCTAGCCAGGCTGTGGGTGGTGAGATGTGGAAAGGCTGCTGTCACTTCTTGTCCCTGTCTAGAGGAAATGGCAAATTCTGGCTGAGGTGTGGCCAGGGAATGTCCAACACACTGCTGTGCTGTCAGAGCTGCCTGGCTGCACAGCTCTAGCTCTGCTTTGGGGGCAGCTGAAGTGTCCAGAGCCGAGCTGTCCAAGCTCCCTGAGGTGTTCATGCTCAGGGCACGCTGTGCTCCAAAGGAAGAGGATGCTCGCTTGCAGGGCAGGAGGGTGCTGGAGGCACACAGCACAGGCTGCTCTGTAGCCACGAGAGGGCTGCCGAGTATCTGAGTTGTGCTTCTTCCCTGCCAACAAGCACACACACATCCAGTGCAGTGCAGCCAATTTTCCTCAAGGAATTAATTGCTCACAGATACTGTAAGCCTGTCAGCAGGAAATTTGCTAGGCTGTCCTTGCCAAGCCTGTGATTATCAGGATGTGGTTTGGCCTGCTGTAGGGGTAGCTGTCAGACAGTGTTCGGTGGACTTTTGAGCTGATTATATGACCAAATGTATTTATTTATTGGTACTAAACAAGAACCTCTTTTTCCACTGTTTTCTCACTGGTCACATTAGTGACATCGTGCTCCTGGGCTCAGTGGCCTCTGCAGTTCTTCCCTCTTCTCCTTCTCTTCAGTGTAATGGAACAATCAGCTGTGATATTTAATAAGGATCCATGACAAATCTTGCTGAAGGAGAACTGGGGAGTCAGGCTGCTCAATTCAGATGGTTTAGCATCTGATCTGATCCAGGAGTGGGTGAGAGGAGAGCCTACTCCATGTAAGAGCTCCAGGCAAGCTCTTACCTTTCTGATGGAACAAATAGCTTGTTCCTTCCTTTTGGATTTTCTTACAGGCTGTGTTTATCTCTCTCCTTCCACTGTGGGTTTTGTGTGGTGTGTGGACAATAAATCATGGGTGTTGTAAGTGAGTCAAAGTAGCAAGGGGGTGACAAAGGAAGGGAGGGGCTGCCAAAAGTGTTCTCCCCTCAAAAGACCTTCCTCTTTGCTATGGCTGTTGATTTTGGGTTGAGGCTTAACAGGTGGCCAAATGTTAAGGGTTTCATCCTGGCCCTAAATCAGCAACACCAGTTGAGTGGGTGTTTTGTGGGTTTTTTGTTTGTTTGTTTGTTTGGTTTGGTTTCTTTTTCCTTTCAATTTGTAGAAGGTGCTGGATCTCTGCCATGGCCAGGTGGCTCTGCAACTAAACCTGGAAAACCCAAAGGGAAGAAAAAGATTTCTTCAGTTCGCCAAAAGTTTGATGTAAGTGCCTGTGGTTCACTTTATATTTACCAAATTCTTAAAACAAGCGATTTACTGTTTATTCAGGCAGTCAGATAGAATTCTCTAACTCTCAAAGTGTTAGAAGCAAGATCCTGGGTGTAATGTTTTCAGAAGGTCAAGTTGTTTCAGATCCGAGAATGCCTTTTAAAGGTGCTATCTTCTGGTAAGTGGCACAGAAATGTGCGAGATCCGGTTCACTTTGCAGCAGAGGCTCTGTACATCCACCCAGTACTGTCTCACCCCTGTTCTGCACTTGTTTCTGTGCTTACAGAGCAGTGTGGAGGGGACTTGGTGTGACAGAGATTTGGGATGAGGCACTTTCTTCAGCAGGCTGGATTTGATAAGGTGCATACTGCCCTTCTGAGGAGTGTGATTAGACACTCTGTGTGTGCTTCAGAGACTAGTGTCCCAAAGGAATGCAAGTCCAGCTGAAGGCTTCTTGTATTTAGGAACTGTCAAATTACAGTGCTCACAGCTGCGACCTGTATTGTGATGTTCTGAATTCAGACTGTGTTACCTTGCTTGTCTTAAAACTTCACTGTAACTTTTAGTTCAGCAGCAAGTAGATGAGAGTTTGAAAAGCAAGTTGTGGTGTAGTGGAAGTCTTAGAATTTCATTTACTCACTACCACTAGGATACACCAGATTTCTAGTGTGTGTTTGTACACATGTTCAGGAATGCTTGGCAGTAAGCACTGTATGAAGTGCATGTTATGATGAATGGGTTTTCTGGTACTAGTGGAATTCCTGAGTAGTTTGAACTTGGAAGTGCCTTGGTATTTCATAGTGTTTCCCTCACTGCTCAGGGTAACAGCTGTGAATGACCACAGGTCCATTCCAGTTGGCTTCTGCTCTCCCAAACCACATTCCTCTTGAGAGTTGCTTACGTTTTGAAGGTCTTTTTTGCCAGGCATGTGACTTTCCTGTAATGAAAGCATGAATATTTAGAATTATGGGGAGGGAAACCTGCTTTCACACACAGTGGGTGGACTGGTTTTTCACTCTGAGTTAAATGCCACACTGTCCTTTGACTAAAGCAGCCCCTGTTTCTCCCCTGAAACTAAGATGTGAGAAATCCACTTTGCTGCATATTCATTGTTCATGTTTAAAGAGTGTTTGTCCTGGTGCCCCATAAAAGCCTTGCAGCAATCTCCATTATGGAGATTGGAAAGTAGAGGGAGTGTGATGAGTCTGTTTCCTTGTGGGTTAGAGCTGGGCACATGGCTGCGCTCAATGATCAATAATTTACATTTGCTTTGTTCCCCCCTTTATCTGGGGACTGAGGAGCCATCACAGGCACTCAGAGCTTGAGAGACAGTGCGGCCAAGGATTTGTGCTGGAAGACATATGGCCTGGGAAATGCCCCTTCTAGTATGAATTCCTGTTCTGTGATGAGTTTTTTGTCTAAATAACTAAGTCAGTTCTGAAAAACATAGTCTATCTCAGTGGCTGTTCTGTAACACAGCTCTGCTTGGAGTAGTGAAAGTACACAGGGAGACTGGAGAATGAAATTGGTGCTGGAATTGGGCTAAGTTTAAGGCATTAGAAAAATGTAAGAATCAATCACACAAGTTTGGGTTTTAATCTGGAGGGTAACTGTACAGATAGTAAGTAAAAATATACCATTCTGTACAAGAAATTACTAAATAGATGAGAACTCTTCAACATAGAAGGTGTCTGAGAGATGTGAAAGTCCAATCACTGGTCTGAGTAGTGTGAAAGGAGATAAAAAGGACAGTAACTGACCACATTTGAGGCTCCTGGGAGAATCAAACAAATCTAGCAGGTGGGGAGGTACAGAGCAGACCAGAGCAGGTGAGTCTTCATGTGGTGTGTAGAATTTCTTGCTGCAGTGTGTTGTGTATACCCAAAGTTCAGGTGGTTTGGGGGTGCTACTGGACAAGTCCTGTGAAAGGATGCCAACACTGACTAACCAATTTCTTCAGTCACAAGTAATTGGGGAGGATTTTTTAAGGACTTCTTATAGGTGTAAGCTTTCTGAGTGGAGAAGGGATGTCCCCTTGATGAACCAAAGGGTCTGAATGAATATTGTGTTATGCTTTAATGTTGTGTTCCTGACAGCACCGGTTCCAGCCTCAGAACCCGCTGTCGGGAGCCCAGCAGTTTGTGGCAAAGGATCCTCAGGAGGATGATGATTTGAAGCTGTGTTCTCACACCATGATGCTCCCAACACGTGGCCAGCTGGAAGGAAGGATGATTGTCACTGCCTATGAGCACGGGCTGGACAATGTCACCGAGGAGGCAGTGACAGCTGTTGTTTATGCTGTGGAGGTGAGGCTGGGCTGGGGGGCTGCAGTAGTTTCATAACACCAGCAGCAAAAGGCTCTGTGTGCAGTGTGGGGTGTTGTCCCCCAGCATGGGATGGAAACCTGCTGCTCTGATGGTTCTCCAGTTGCCCTTTTGTCCCCTGAGTAATGTGAGAATGGAGAATCTCATGCCCTGGGTGTAAAGTCTTGGGCTTCTGCCTGCAAGTGTTAGTTTTGATGTACTTGTACAGTACCCTGGCATGCTGACATAGCTGTTGTGGAAAATGCTATTCCTGTCACTTAAAAGGAGGGACAGAATGGGAATGCCAGTTTGACCAGTTCTATAAAAAGCAATCTATTACAGGCACAGTGTCTGGCCTGGCCCATGAAGGAACAGGATCAGGTGATACTTGATCCAGGTGAAGTCCTGGTTTGGCTTTGGCCATTGGTCACGGTGCATCACTGTACACATCCCAGGAATAACACAGCCACTGCTTGGAGCATTGATGTGTGGATGGTTTTCTGCACTCAGCATGTGGAGGCCAACATGAGTTCCCCAGCTGGAGTGAGGCCAAATGAAGAAGTTGTCTGCTTGTTTTTTTCCCACCATTCTTTCTCCAGCACTGTTCAGGCAAATGAAAAAGGATCAGTGAGTGGCTTTTCACTGTCATTTCAGGGCGTGTATTTCAGTTCAAGTGTAACATCTAGTGTCAGTTATAAAATCTTAATCAGAGGTTGGGAATTTCCTAGCATCGAAGACACCCCTTTGACATTTGAAGCAGGACATCACATATTAAACTATAGTTCACAGGCTGATGTTTATGGTACTCACAAAATGCCATATTCTCTGTATCAAAATGTTGGATAATGAAAACATCCTGTCCAGATATTGGTTCCCTTCCGCCTTTAGGTCCCTGTGGTCAGAGCAGCACTGCTTCTGTCTTGCCATTTGTTGAGGCCCTCCTATCCATGAGTGAATGTATCAGCACATGTCACAAGATTTGTTTTCCTTGCAGAACCACCTTAAGGACATTCTGACCTCTGTGATATCCAGGAGGAAAGCCTATCGTCTGAGGGATGGCCATTTCAAGTATGCCTTTGGAAGCAATGTCAACCCTCAGCCATATCTGAAGAACAGTGTTGTTGCTTATAACAACTTAATTGAGTGGTAAGGAGCTGGCAGCACACTGATAATGTACATGGGTTTTTCTAGTCTTGGAATTACTCCATGGCTCAGCTGCTTCTTTTATTTGTGTTGATGGCGTCTTGTTTTCACACACTAGGAAGGCATTGGTATGGAGGGCTGTACAACTAAACAGGGAGTTGAGGATATGGGGATTTCCCAGTACAGGACTGTAGGGACAGTGTTACATCTCTCTCCCTTACCTCTGCTTGCCCAGCAGTTTATTTCTGCTTTTTGGAAATGTCAGTAACACAGCAATTCTCTGCCTTTGTGGAGGCACGGCTGTTGTGCCATAGGATTAAAATGTCAATGAGGACCTGCAGGACATTGCCATCCTGTCATTTCCTGCATGCAAATGTGTTTATGGTTCTGTGGCACATCTTTATAGTTAGCAGGGCTTTGAGGTCCTTCAATTTGGAGTCTCAGTGTCAAAGAGTTTGTGCAGTGCTTCATGGCAGCTTTTGTGTATGAGAAGGCAGTTTTGTTTGTCTGTGGCAGCTTCTAGCAGTTGACAGGAGGTCGTGGGTGTTCGAAGATTTTATTGTAGCATTACAAACAACTCTCCCTAACGGCCAGTGTTTCAGCTCAATGTTGTGTGTGCCTTAGTTTTTATGCTGGGTAGAAACTATTGTCTGCAAGTAAGAAAAAATTGCACAACTGAGACCATTTAAGCAAAGCTGGAGCATGTTGAGGGTCAGTCCACACTCCTTGTTAAACTGAAATTTAAGAAAATTTTATTAAAGCTGAAATAATTTTATGTGCATATGGCCCACACCAGGTGGGGCAGTACAGCAAGGCTCCTGCTGTATGACAGCCACAGCTGGTGCTGGTTTTGTGACTGGGATGTTTTCTGCCTGCTCTGCCCCCAGCCCCCTGAGCAGTGCGACGCCCTCAGCGGGTCAGAGCCTGGCCCCCCCGCCCGCTCCTGATGATGCTGAGCAGCAGGCAGCCCTGCTCCTGGCCTGCTCTGGGGACACTGTACCAGCATCCCTGCCTCCAGTCAACATGTACGACCTCTTTGAGGCACTGCAGGTAAGCTGGTCATGGCACACCTTCGTGTCACAGACAGTGCTGCCCTAGCTGCCAGTCTTAGGCATGATTTATGTGCACGGAGGGGGATTTGTTTTCCCATAGTCTCTTTCCTTCTTTGACTTTGATTTGTTCCCACTGTTAACTCCTGGTTTAATGCCTGTTCTGATCCCCTTGGTCACAGAGCTGATGAGGAGATCCCTATCTCACAGCTGTGCAAGATGGGTGAGCTCTTCCTCTGCAGCAAGGCTGCAGTGATTATATCAGAACTGAGCTGGACAGATTTTGACAGTGCTGCAGCAAAATACCTTACCTGTCATGTGCCTTCTTACTCCTCATGTTCCACCTGGGTACTTAGAGGAATACTTGGTCCTGGCATGCAGGCCACTGCAGTGGGCTGGCTGTGATCACCCCAGCCCTGGGGAGGCATTTAAGGTCAGCTGGGTGAATTTTTATTGGTGATGTATAGCTGTGGGGGCATTGCCTACTTTGAATTATTTGTTAGAATTTCCCCCTTGATGATCTCTGCTGTTGTGAACAGGCCTTGGGATTTTGTCTCACAGGTGTGGATACTGACCACAGAGCTGTAATCATTCATCTCGTGTTTAGTCAGAATTGTTTTTTCTGTGGTTTTGATGATCAGTTATTGATTGCCACCACATTACTATTTCCTTACCATGAGATCAGCTTGTTGGGACCCCAACAGTGTAAAGGTCCGTTTCCTAGCCCATCGCAGCCAGAGAAGGAATCTGGAATGCTTTGGATCACATTGTTGTTTATTTTTTCTTGCCTATAACATTCTTTCTCTGACCTGCTGAGCTCTGCCCAGCAAGGAGGCCATGGCATTCTGACATGCCCTGTCGGGCGGTGTTTGCCTTTTGTATCAAAAGTTACGTACAGTTTGTTTACAATAACATTCCAATATCTATCATCTATGTTGGACAGTGTGTCTCTACCTTAAACTAATAGAAAAGTGTCACCATCACACCAAGACATGGAGGACAAGAAGAAGGCTAGGACTTGCCCAAGTTCCTCCATCTTGACCCCTGAGTCACATTCTAAAAATCCCAAAATTCTACTTTTCCACCCTGTGTTAATTCAAATATCACACTACTCAAACCCTTGTGGCTTGTAATTCCTCATACAAAATTGACAGTCTTCCACAGGCCAAAATTGAAGCCACAGATGTTTTTGACTTCATGCCAAGGTCTCTGAGCCCCCTGCTAGCGTCTCGAGACAGCCAGGGCAGGCAGAGGGATGTCCTGGACTCCAACAGGCACTCCCTTAGCAAGTGGTGTAAGAGGTGTTTGTGCTGTGCTGGCAGGGAGCAGCTCTCCCTGTGAGAGTCCCTTTGTCCCCACTCTGCAGAGCTGGCCCCTGTGGTAGAGGCAGGTTATTCCCTGGTAACACAGGCAAATGTGTGTGCAAGTGTGCAGCTTGTTTCCCACCATGCATTTCCAGGTGCACAAAGAAGTGATCCCTGCACACACGGTCTATGCTCTCAACATTGAGAGGATTGTCATGAAACTCTGGCACCCGAACCACGAGGAGCTGCAGCAGGACAAGATCCATCGGCAGCGCCTGGCCATGAAGGAGGGCCTCCTGCTCTGCTAGAGCTGGGCAGCCCTGCCAGCCCTCAGGTGGCTCCAGCCTGCTCCTGGGACTTATCATTCGGATGCTCCTTACCAACCTGTGTCAGCATCTCCAGGATGATGTGATTTATGAGTCAGCTTTTCCTATGGAAATGGGACTGAGTTGTGGGACACTTCCTCTGCTTCCCCAGAGTCACGTGCTGTGGAGTACTTGCAGCAATGCCACTGAGTTGGGAAAGAGAAACAAGACACATTTGCTAGGACTGTTTTTAGGAAAAATAAATGTGAGAGGGGAAATAGTTGATTTTAAATAAGGTCTGCTCTTGTCTTCTTTTGTGAGCATGGAGAATCTGCCTCCTTACCCTCACCTCTCAGGTAGTTTTCCTCCTGAGCTCAGACTCCAGAGGCTTTGTCCAACTTCTGTTGCAGTTGATGGGGTCCTTTTCGTTAACTGATTAAGGGGTGGGCTCTTGTGAAGATGAGCAGTTCTGTTAGCTGACCTTGTTCCTCTTCTACCAGAGGAACTTCTGATTAGAAGCTGTGACAAAACAAGGCAAAAAGGGAATTGTCTTGGTGTTGAAGACTCCTTGGATTTGCAGCATGAGCAAATCTCTATCACTTCCTTGTAAAAATATGCAGTCTTGTATTGCTTCATATGAAATGATGCAGCTACACTTCTTCACATGGGAGAGGTGTAAAAGGAGAAATTCTCTTGTGTAAAAGGAGAAATTCCACCTGGGTTTCAGGTGCTCTGACTCAGCTCTGGGAACTAGTTTTATTATAACAAGAGAATTCCATTAAAGTGTCTTAATTACTGCATGACCTGGGTTTGACCTCAAACACGAAGGTACCCGCTGAAGTGTGACTCAGTGTGTAATTGAATTGAAACAGCTTCTTCTGGGGGAATATGAAAGGGGAAGCTCATGTCTCCATTCTGATCCTCCTATTTGGAAGGTATTTGGATGGGAGACTTGTTATATTTCTTTTGGAGTTTTCTTCTCTGCTGTACCCTGGGGACTGAGGAGGGTGCCGTTCCCTGATGTTTCTTCCCAGTTACTGTTTTTATAACTTCCTTTCCTGGCCCCTGTGACTGTTCATGTTGCACCAGCATTGTAACAAGGGGCAGTGCAGCTGTCCCTGTGTTCCTGGCTTTCCTGTGTCTCCTTTGGGATGTGCTGTGGAGTCAGGCATAGCAACAGGCAGTGTCCGGACAGGAATTGGTGGCTCTCTTCATGAGAAGATCACTTTAGGATTATGAAGAAACTGGGAAAAGCAACAACACAGAACTGCAGCAGGGCCTGGCAGGATGGGAGGGGTTGTAGGTAGGTCTGGCAGTGTGTGGTTAACACGGGAATGGGGCAGAAAAGATGGACAATTCCTTTTGGTCCTCTTCTTTTGACTGTTTTGTTTTTCTGTTGTTAAGCTGGTCAGAGCGAGCCTGAACTTAAAAGTTGACTCAGTGGCTCTTACATGACAGTTTTTAAAAGCAGTGTTTAACCTGAGTAACTGTGTGGTGGTGAGATCATCAAGCCACCCAAAATACAGCCCATGGGGTGTGGGAGGGAGATTTCCCAGATAGTTGTGATGCTTCTGGTGTAAAATGAAAGTACTAAGTTGGTTTGATAGAAACTCTGGGGTAGGTCTGAGGATCTTAGATGTGAAGAAAGCACCCAGCCTCTGACAGCATCACAGGCGGGTTCTGAAACAAATTGCTAAGTGTGGCACTAGAAGGTCCCTGCTGTTTGCCTGAGCTGTGTTCTGAAGAGCCAAGTCATCTATTCCACCCTGACAAAGTGGGGTGTTTGATATGCCTGCTGCACATCAAAGGTTCCAACAAGGAACTCGTGTCAGCTGCATTGCAGAGATCTGAAAAGTGAAAGGCACATGTTCTCAAAGCACTTTGCCATGGAGTGTGAGTTTTTGTGATAAACAATGATTTACAGGCTTCTTGGGTCATGGAGCTGCAAGGGATCATGGAATATTCTGAACTGGAAGGAAGCCACAAGTATCAGGAGCCCAACACTTAAGGGAATGGCCCATATGGGGATCAGAACCATTATGCGCACCTTGCTCTAACCAACTGAGCTAACCCTGTGGCTAACTGGAGGCTGCCTTTCCACCCTCTGCTGAAGGAAGAGCCAAGCTCAAAATTAGAGCAGGTTGTTTATTTCCAGAGATGAGACCAGAGAAGCAGTGCCATCTCCAGTTCTGGTGTGTGAACATGTGGACAGTAAAGGTTTTCCTTGGACCCCTGCCCTGAGAGCAGGATACTGATAGGTATCACTGTTAGGCTGTGACATGACATGTCTGTCTTCACTACAGTAGCTAGCCCTCTAAAATGAGTAACAATGCTGAACTTCAAAGCAGCACAGAAAATAGTTTGGCAGGGTCTAGCTTTTGCCCCAATACCCACCCAGAACCTGCCAGCTCTGTGGCAAGCTAAGCTTGAGCAAAATTGTTCCTGACAGATGTTAGCTCAAAAACCTTTAGTGGAACTTAAAAGTTACCTTGGTAACTTGGTGTTCTTTTAGTGGCCTTCACCATTGAAGGCTTTTTCTTCTGACCCCTGCCTCTTGCTTCAGACCTGGGATTTGTTACAGTCATGCCAGAATATGGAAAGACAAAAGGGAAGGGATAACACCTCACTTGCCATGTCCTCAAGAGTGAGAATTGCATCTTATGCTCTTAACCCTGTAGGAGCTATGCAGTGTACTGAAAGTTGCCACTTTTGGAGTTTCTATTGCTTCTGCTTCCACTTCTAGATCTGTACTGAAAAACCACTTGCCAGCTCATGAACAGGGGGGAAAGAGTGCTTGAGATCTTCACTGGGCTTGCTTCATGGCCTGGGTTGGGGTGAAGTTGTTCATCTCGTCCCAGAAATGATCAATGTGACCTGCATCCCTGTGAGTGTATCAGTCAGAAAGAAAATCTGTTACTTTTCAGTTTCAGCTGCCAGACCTGGCTTAAGTTTGACCAAACCTCTGCAGTTGCGTGCCAAGCAGGATGCCAAGGATGTGAATGTAGCACTCATCAACACCCCCAAACAGCCAAATCCTTGCTCCCCAGACTTTGGCCTTGCCTCACTGGGGCTGTGTTGGTTATAATTAAAAAACCACTGTTTCCATTTGAATTTCTGAAACCAGTTTCCCAGTGGTAGGCTGGGTTATAGTTAATTAAAGGCTTCCACAATCAGATATCTTGTTCTGTGCAACAACAGCCACTTCTGAAATGTCACTGTGGTGAGAGCAACGAGCAGGAGCTGGGGCCACTTTCATCTCACAGGAAGGGCTTCTGGCCTTTCCATGGAGCGCCCTGTAACCTCTGAGTCCTTTAAAGGCTTTTAAACCCTGTTTTGGAATGTGTCAGCAGGGCTCCTGCCCAGCTCCTGTGGCCATGCATGTTCTTCCCTGCTGCTGTCTCCCTGTGCACAGCTGGCCAGCTCTGCATCTCAGGAGGTGATTTGGTCCTGGCTGAGCCATCTGCCCTGTACTTCTATTTATAGCTCATATAGATGCTTCAGATGGATTTGGCAGAGGAGCAGCAGGTCATTGTCTGTGCAGTGTAGTCTTTCTGTGGAATGTAGGCTTGATTTTCAGATATTTATAGTTTGTTAGTGTATTGTTGATGGGAGCAACCACTCTGTTTTTCCCTAGAGCAACATAAATATTTAAGACTTCCTTTTTGCACTGAAACTTTAATTTCTCGCTAAAATGCTGTTTTCCCACCACAAAGAAAGCACAAGGCAGCTCAGCTTGCTTTATTTTCACCTGTGTCTCTAGCCTCTCCAAAATACTCACGAGAAGTTTGTTCCAAGGTGTCAAATGTGAGTTTTAGCTCTATAATAAATAGAGTATTGAATAACTCCATAATGAAAGGCTTCAGAGTATTCTTATCCACTCTCTGCATTCCCTAAATACAGGAAAGTGGGGAGCAAGAGCCTGGCTCTGCTCCTGTGCTCTGGGAGTCCCTGGTGCAGGTGCAGCCCTGCTCTTTCTCGATGGCTCACTAAAGGATTGATGCTGCAGGGTCATTCTCCTTTCTCATGTGTTGGAGATTCATCTCTGAATTCCTCCTGCTTTGCAGAATGTCTCAGCTGGGCTCCATGGTTTCCTCTGGAACCTGTGAGAGGGGGTGTGTGAGAGCAGGGCTGGACCTTCACTGTAGGCAGCAGATGCCACAGTGTGTGATTCCCTCATTCTGCCAGTACAGCCACCAGCAGTGGAGGGAGCAAGGCAGAGGTGTCTTTGTCTTGGTGTCCCTTCTGGAGCTGGCACAGGCTTTGCACAGAGCCCTGGAGAACAGCAGCAGCTGCATCTCACAACTCTTTGTGTTGATAGTGCTAAAAAATGGGGTTGCAAAGCCCTTGGAGCAAAAACAAATAAAGTATTTACTCTTTGCCCCAAACCAGCTGGTACACACTGGTGCAGCAAGTCCTAAATCCTGTCAGAAAAGAGTCAAACCATGTGTCGTTGCCCCTGGGTCAGCAGGGCCCTGAGCAGCACATCTCAGTGTGGTGAGGCTTCTTTTTTTTTTCGTTAGAAATGTTGGAAACTAACACAGGAAGGAAGGCTAGAATCTGGTCTCCAAAGCCCAGGAAGCACTGAGGGCAGCCTTTGCTCAGCCAGCTGGGTGCAGGGAGCAGCACGGGGCTGTGCAGCAGCTCCTGAGGTTTGCTGACCCTGGCACCTGCCCTGCCAGGGATGTGGGGAAGGCTGGGAAGCCCATCACCATTACCAAAACAGTTCTCTTGCAATTTCCTGGAGCTTCCCAGCAAAACACAGCAAGCAAGGCTCGATTTCAGGTGTTCTCTCAGAGGAGACCCCTCGAGCCATGGGTGCAGTCTGCCAGAGGGACATGTCAGTGTCTGTCAGGGTAGTTGCTCCTCTGACCTCATGGCTTTGTGGGCTCCAGCTCCCCTCACCCTGCTCAGACACTGATGGGGGTTTGTGTCATTTGAGTCTTCAGCATGCCCATGAGTGGGAAAAACAAGAGAGGCAAAGACAGAAACCCAGCAGCACACAACAGACACGTTGAGAAACCACCTGAGCACAGCCCAGCCATGGCTGTCAGCAGCAGTGGCTGACACACACCACTGTGTTTGTGCTGTTGGAAAGCTCAGCCTGGCTGTTCCCTGGGGGCTGTTACAGCTCATCCCACTCTCCTGGTCCCAGCTCCCAAGGACTTGGTATGGATGTATTTACAGCTTTGGCATTGTAGAAAGCAATCCATACTCTGGA
Organism: Lonchura striata; assembly: GCF_050655825.1. NCBI lineage: Eukaryota > Metazoa > Chordata > Aves > Passeriformes > Estrildidae > Lonchura > Lonchura striata. The sequence goes on along the minus strand of NC_140710.1, from coordinate 31,495,191 downwards.
TCCCTGTAAACTGGCCTCCTCCCCACCAGTGCTCAAGGGAGGAGCTGCCCCCGCACGCTGCTGATCTCATTAAAGCTTAACTTACACATCCACAGCCAAAAAATAAAGGAGTAAAGCACACAAAGTCTGAAGTGCATCATTAATAAAGAGCAGCCCCAGCTATTTGGAAATCACGCCTTGAAATACTAATATTGAGTCCCTCAGGACTTGAACCAACTTTGCTATTTCGTTTTTTTAGTCATTAATCAGTGGCTATAGCTACATAGTTATGATTAAACAATTGCACTGTGAACCTTTTAGGCTTGGCTGATCTTTTGTTTTGAGGAAAAGACAATCCCAAGATGAATGGGCTGTCTGGATGAGTGACACCAGGAGTGAGCTCAGCAGGACTGAGCAGTAACTTGGGGAAGAGTAATTCTGACCACCAACCTGTGCCCTATCTTGCAGAAATGACACGGAAGTGTGAGCAGAGGAAGGAGCAGTGCCCTTCCAACGTGTGGTCTCCACCCAAACCCTCACTGGCTCCTGGGAAGGTGGTGATGAACAAGTTGGCCCATGCCCCCAGTGTGTCACACTGCTGCTGGCTCAGCTGGCACAGGGGAGCAGGGCTGTGCCTGGATGGCAGTGATCAGCTCACCAGAGCATGGGCTGGGCACAGCTGTGCTCCTGCACTAAAGGGCAGCTCCAGGCACCCCAGGCAGGACCACACTGTGACATCAAAGCACCGAGGAAGGCACAAGGAATACAAATGTGCTGCACCTCAGAGCTGGTGCCTAAGCACAGCTGGGTCTCTGCTTGGGCTGTGGCAATGATCTGATGGGTCCCCTTCTGAAGCTTCTTGCTTAACCCCAGAGATGCTCAAGGTCCACTGGGCAGAGGTGCCAGGCCAGGCGTAGAGGCAGCACGGTGGAAACACATCCTGCATGTCCTGAGGTGCTGATGGAGCCTGGGAGAGGAGCAGGCAGAGCACAGCTCCCATGGATGTCTTTGTTGACATTGTGGTGAGGACACACATCTGCTTCCCCAAGCACTTACTGGCTCTTGCTTTTGCTACTACTAAAAGGGAATATGTGACAAATAAAAGTATGGGCCTGACTGCCTAAACGCTAGATTGTCCAGGCCATGGAGGAGCATCTTGACTCTCTCAGCAGCCCTTCACTCACTGTCTGGTCTCATTCCTGTAATTGTTTTTTATCCTGATATAAACTTGGAGGAAACTTGAAGACCATTAGTCACAGCTTCTGCTTTCTGTGGCTTTAATTGTTTATTTGTTAATGCTTTCTGAAAATGGTAACCACAGGGGAAAATGTGGTCCTTAGCCAGAGACTGGACTGAACTGACTGCAATGATTTTAACTATTACAGTTTTTTATGAGAACAAGATTTCCAATTCCCGCAGAAATTGGCCTCATGCTCCCCTCTCTGCTGGGCTGATATCAGTGCTCTGTGTCCCACACCTGTGATCCCAGCATCCTGCAGCATGAGAATGCCCTGGGCATGGGTCTGTGCTCCCTGTCAGTGTCACGGGTGAGACGGAGGAGCTGGAGCTGCTCTCCAAACTGAACCTGAGGAGGAAGAGCAGCAGGAGGGATTTCTGTCAAAGAGCAGAGCATGAAGGCACGTGTGGACCTTGTTTGGGCCATGCCTGAGGCACATTTGCTCCCTGGGAGGGCAGGGTAACAGCACTGCTGCCTTGTGCTGCTCCAGTGGAGCAGGTGAAGTTTGCCCCAGCTTGTTTAAAGCCTGGAGACGTGCAGAGGCTGAGGGAGCAGCAGGAAGTGCTCCTGCTGGCAGCATGCAGGAAAAGGCTGTGGGCAGTGCCCATGCCTCCTGGGAGGTTCAGAGGGAGCTGGGGATCAGGGAGGCTGCAGCTGCTCTCCTGTGGCACAGAAGGGGGTTCCAAAAGGCCCCTTTTGCTGCAGTGCCCAGGTGAGAGGTGGGGCTCAGCCTGTCCCTCTGGAGCAGCTGTGTTCCCCGAGCCACTGGTGTCCTTGCTCACAGCAGCAGTCCCAGGGCTTGTGCCTGGCAGCTGCATTGACCCAAAAACCCCAGGGGCAGGTGTGGCAGCCCCACTTGGCATCACTGCCAAATTCAGAACTGCCATTCCAGAGACCCCAGTGCATTCCAGGGGCCAGAGAAGCGGTGGGCACACGGGACAGCCAGGTACAGAGGCAGAGGGAGGGAGCAGCCACCATCACTGAACAGCTGTGGAAGCTCTGGGCTCCAAACCCGAGCATGAGTGCCCAGAAGCAGCTGTCTTGGATACTGGTGCCACATCACATCTCCTCCCAGCCCCTCGGGGTGCCAGGGTATGGCAAATGTCTCCTCCCAATGGTGCACAGCTCGCTGAGTGGGCACTGTGGGGCCATCATGGAGTGTGGAAAGGAAAGCCCGCAGCGCTGTGGGACCAGCCCATGCTGTGCTGCTGCTGGAGGCTCCTGTGTGTGCTTGGGTCTTCTGGAAATCCCCTGGCACTGTGGTGGCTGTGTGAGTCTGGCAGAGGCTGAGGTGGGGGGATAAGGGAGATTGGGGAGGGCTGTGGCTGCCACCACATCTCACTCTGTTGGGGAAATTCCTTGGTGGTTTAATATCTTTACATCATCCTTATCTATGGTTTTCTGCTCACTTCAGGAGTGAGTTTTCTATTTAAGGCACATCATCTAAAGTCTAATTCCTTCCCAGGATCACCAGGCAAAAGCCCAACACCCTTCCAGCACAAAGGCTGATGTGTGTCCTTGGTCCCAGTTCTCCAGTTAAGAGCTTGCCTGGGGAGGGGGTCTGGCATCTCACATGGCATGAGGATGCTGCTTTTCCCCTTGCTGGGCTGGGCACAGTCAATTACACGTCCATGGAATAACAGAGAAGATTCAGTAGTATCTGGGTAAATAAGATCTGTGTGTGCCTCCTCCTGCAGTGTTTGTCACCGAGCCGCAGCTTCAGTTCGCTTGGAGAAGAGCTCTGAGACCTGCGAGTCCAGCCCGTGGCCCAGCACCACCTTGTCACCCAGAACATGGCACCGAGGGCCGTGTCCAGTCCTCAAACACCTCCAGGGCCGGTGACTCCACCACCTCCCAGGGCAGCCCATTCCAGTGTCCAGTCACCCCTTCTGTGTAGAAATACCTGTGAGTGTCCATCGTGAACCTCCCCTGGCTGGACCTTAAGACAAGGTGTCCTCTCATCCTCTCCAAACTAACCTGGGAGAACTCGCCAAACCCCAGCTGGTTACAATCTCCTTTCAGGTGCTTGTAGAGGGTGATGAGGTCACCCCGAGCCTCCTCCAGGCTAGAAAACACTGATCCCTGGGGACACTCCTGATGTCTGGATGCCAAGTGGATGTGGCACCAGTCACCACCACTCTCTGGGCCTGGCATCCAGCCAGCTCCTAACCCAGCCAAGAGTGCTCCTGTCCAAGCTGCAGCTGTGCCAGGGAATGCTGTGGGAGACAGTGTCAAAGACTTTGCTGAAATCCAGGTAGACACATCCACAGCCTTTCCTGCATCCACCAGATGGGTCAGCTGGTCATAAAAGGTTGGTGGGGCAGGAGCTGCATTTCCTAAGCCTGTGCTGGCTGGCTCTGCCCCCTTGGCTGTTCAGTGTGTGCCATGTGGCTGCACTCAAGGTGATCTGCTCCAGAACCCTCCAAGGCCAGCTTGATGGGTCTGTCATTCCACACATCCTTCTTGTGGATAGTCTCCAGTCATCTGGGACCATCCCAGTTATGCAGAATTGATTGTAAATGAGGGAGAGCTCATTTCCTCCTGCTCCCTCATGACTGCAGGATGGAACTGATGCCTTGAGAGGCTGACCCAGAACAGAGACTAAACAGAGCTAAAGAATAAAGTAGGGCTTTATTGAAAGGCATCAGTGGATGCATCTTGGGCAGCACAAAAGCCCAGCCAGGGATACACCCAAGATAAACCAAAATGGTCACAAAATAGACAGGCGGTCATGAGGTTTCACACTTTTGTAAGTTCTGTTCCATTTGCATATTGGGGTTAATTGTGCAATTACATCTTCAGGTTATGAAGTCCCATTTTCCTTGTTTTCTCTCTTCAGTTCCCTGTTGTTCATGCTCTTGGGCCTGCAGCTCATAATGGTTGGCCTTGGTCTCAAGCTGGAAAAGGATTATTTTGTCTATCTACCCTGTGAAGAGAACTTACTAACTCTTAATATGAAGCTAAGAGCTTCACACCTAGGCAGCACAAAATCTGAAAAATATGAAAGCTGAAACTTAAGGCATCAAACCCACGCAGTCCCCTGAGCACTTGAGCTCAGTTCATCTCGGTGGGTCACGAAACCACAGGAGTACAGGAGAGGCACCCCTGAACGGGCCCTGCTGAGGCTGCCCCAGGCCAGGTGCTCTCACAGCCCCTGGTCAGTCCCACTCGGTGGGAATTGCTCCTCCAAAGCCTGAGGAAATGCAAATCCCTCCCTGGGGAATCCCCCCTGGCCCACTCTCACAGCCCATCTCTGGCCATGTGCAGCCCACCAGGACTTTGCTCTGTGTGTGTGGAGAGCTGGAAGTGACCGTGGGGAGGCCTGGGGAGACAAGGGCTGGAAAGGGGGAGCTGCAGTCAGTTCTCTGAGGGCTCTGCACCCATGAACAGGGTCCACAGCAAGCCTCATGTGGTAGATGCATGACAGAGCAGTTGCTCTCCCAGCACTGCCTCTCTGTGAGCTCATTTCCTGCAGTTTATCTCCTCTTGGGCAAGTTGTGTGCTGTAAATCATAGAATCATTCAGCTTGGAAAAGAGCTTTAAGGTCAGATGTTAGCTTGGCACTGCCTCGGAGAAATGTCACATCCAGTAATTCTAAAGAGTTAATTTTGTGGGAAGGCACAGGAAATCTGAGAAATGCAGAATTATTTCTCCTGGAGTTAGCAGCAGCTGGGCCATGTGAGCAGATGCTGGCTGCTGGCATGTGTAAAGCCCAGAGAGCAGATTAAATGCTGCTCCCACAGGGGGTTAAGCCATTACTGACTGCAGAGCTCTGCTGTCAGTAACCTGGCTCTCCAAACAGGCAGCTCTAACCCTAACCCTGGCACGCTGGCTTTCCGACTCTCAGTAGCTGGAAATCCACTTTATTACTTTATTCCCTCCATTCCTCCCACACAACCTCTCAAAGCAAATCATGCTTCATTCACCAGGCACCAAATGGTGAGGGAAGCTGGTAAAATGGTCCCAAGATTTCTCAGCTTGTGCTGATACTGAGCCAGGGGAGGGGACAGGCAGCCAGCCCAGCAAAGCCACCCAGCCCCGCCAGGGTTCTGCAACCACGGGTGATGCCATGTGGCACTTAGCAGTCATTAAATTTGTTTAAGCTGATTATTTGCTGGATTAACAGGCAGACAGCAGATTGCCAAGAGACTTTTTGAGCCCAGGAGGCATCAGCTTGAGAAGAGGTGTAAAAGAAAACCACAAAGATCTGGACTGGTGAGGAGGAGAGGGGAGACAGGGGGGGTCAGTTTGTGGTGACGTGGACAGAACACAGCTCACAGGGCTCGCTCCAGTGGTTCCCCTGCCACTCTGTTTTGCTGGGAGCATCACTGGGTTATGGCTCCAGGGAGCCATGTGCTATGCAGGGAGCTCTCCCTGCTCCCTGCATAGCAAAGCTGCTGGTTGTGGAAACCAGCTAGTTATTCTTCCTTCAGCTCTCGTGAAAACCAGCAAGCACAGAGACAGAGGGACTGGTATTACTGCAGAGGCAAGAATTGCTCAAAAATAAAAACTGCCCAAGCAATTTGTGGTTTGAGACAGCAAGGTGCCTGTGGCACCAGAGAGCTGCAGCTCAGATGCTCTGGGCTCCCTGATCCTCCAAGGCAGCTGTGGCTGGGCACGGACACACAGTTCCCGCAGCTGCCTGACTCCTTTCTGAGGCTTCAGAGCAGTGTTGGGATTCCTCCAGGCTTTGAAGCTGACCTGGGGCAGCCCCTGCAGAGAGGGCAGGGTGGAGGACAGCACTGGGATGAGGCTGTGTCCCAGCTCTGCAGGCAGTGCTCCTCTCCAGGAGCTGGTGTCCAGCACAGAGAAACCCTCCACCCCACAGGACTGTCAGCATCTGACAGGTTGGGGTTTGCTTTTCATCTTGAAAGATTTCAAAAGCCTTGAGGATGCCAGCACTGGGTTGCTTGGACTTTGGGAAAATCACAGCCTTAAGCAGCACATTTTTACCCCAGATTTGACTATACGCACGCTCTGTTATTGAAAGTCTACAAATATCTCTGCTGTGGAGAAGAAAGGACACCAACCCACAACTCCCAGCACCAAACCCTCCTGCTCAGCTTGAGGGACACTATGCTGGGACAGCAGGGACCAGTTGGAACGCACTGTCTCTGGGGTGTCTGCCTGAGAATCCTGTAATGGTTTGGTTTGGGACCTTAAAGCCCATTCAGTTCCAACCTTCTGCTATAGGCAGGGACACCTACTAGACCAGGTTCTCCAAGCCTAGGATGGGACATTCATATTTCTGCTTTGCCACTGCCTCTTTGCCCTCACAGTAAACAATTTTTTCCTAATATTTAGTCAAAATTTACTTTCTTTCAGTTAGAAGTTATTCCCCCCCTTATCCTTGTAAAAAGTCTCTCTCCATCTTCCTTGTGGGCTCGTTTCAGGACTCTCTTCAGGTAGAACGATCCCAATTCCCTCAGCCTTAGGAGAGCAGTGCTGCCCAGGGCTGTCAGATGAAGGCTCTGTGTCTGTGCCTCAGTCAGCACTTCCAGTGCAAGGGCACAGGAGCTCTGCTCAGGAGTGCACATTTCTGTGCCCACAACCAGAGTTACCAGAGACTGGCAGAGCTCCTGGCCTGCATCTGCCTCTCTGGCAGCCCCACAAGCACCTGGCTTTCATTTCAGCTGAAGGAAAACCAGCCATCTCCATTTCAGAGGCTGGAATCTTTCCTCTACCTCTGCTCTCTCCATCCCAGGCTCTCTGTTGGGGTTGGGCTCTCTCTGGCTGCTGGGGTGTTTGTGCACTCGGGTGGCTCTCAGGCAGGGGTGGTTCTGCAGCTGGGGCTGCCCACTCTGGTGGGCTCCTGGGAGGCAGCAGACACACACTCCACCTAAAAATTTCCAGTTGACTTGAGCAGTTTCAGTTTTTCCATCCTATCTGCTGCCCAACTCAAAGCAATATTGATGATATCGCAGGGTGGGGAGACATGACTGCACTGCTCCTGGCACTGTGCAGATGGGTCTCCTTCATATTATCAGATTAACTCCTCTGGGATTTTTTTTTCTTTTATCTTTTTCTTTTTTTGCCTTTTTTAGCCACGCAGTACCAGAAGAGTTTTTCCAGGAAAAAAAAAAACAAACAAAACTGATTTTTTTGCAGTTAAGCCTAAATATAACCCTAAACCCATATCAAGCTGATGCTAGAAAGCAAAGGGACCAAAAGGAAGCTCTTCAGAAACTCCTCCTGGCATGGTAAGATCCCAGAGAGACAGGGGAGACTTTTAAAAGTCTCTCCTTCATTCCAGTGTCCCCGTGGGAGGCAGGGTGGGCCATCAGACAGTGCTAAGAGCATCACAACCTTGGGGCAAGGGTGAGTGCCACGGAAAGCCACGGGGGCTTTATTTTCCAGCATTAACCAACATTTCTTTCCAGATCTGCAAGGGCTTTGTAGATGGCAAGTGTGCAACTACCAACGAGTCATAACCACGAATACTTCTATCCATTAGCAGAATTAGCCTGCCAGGATTAACGTAACCACACAAAAATCAGTGGAGGGAGTAGAAAATTGGCTGGGAGAATCTTTGCCTGAAAGATGGGCATGAAACCTGGCAAAGCAGAGCCAAAATCCTTTGGGATGTGATGGCAGCTGGGTCTCCTGCTGCAATCCACCATCACTGCAGGATGGGGCACCAGCCTGGAGGCAGTGGCCTGCCTTCCCCCGTGTCCCAGAGCCAGTGGGCTCACTCCCAGCAGGGCTCACACGGTTTTCAGTGCCAAGGGGATGTGCATGAGCCAACCTGAGCGAGGACAGATTTCCCACCACCTCTGCCTTCAAGCAGGCCTGGAAAAGGTCAGAGATGGGCAGAGCCTGCGGGCTCAGAGCAGAGAAAGCCCCGCTGCAGCACGGCTGCTCCTGCCCCGTCACCGCCGCCTCGGTGACCCAGTTGAGTCATGGGGGGATGGCAGCCAGAGACATCCTGCACTGTGGGCGGCCCTGACACTCTGGGGACAGCCAGGGGCTCCTCCACAGCCCCACCGAGGTGGGGAGCAGGGCAAGGGGGCAGCCCGAGGCAGGCTGATCCTACCTGCACCCATGGCACGCCAGCCTGCTCCCCATGCTGCAGTCCAGGAGCTTTTTGTGATTGATCTTCCTCTGCCCAGAGTGAAGGATGCAGCTGATGTGTGGGAGAGATGGCCATGATGCCTTGTGAAGGCTGAGCTGGAGCAGAGGCTGGGCAGAGTTAAAAAATAAAGCAGGGATTTATTAAAGGGCCTCAATGGATCTACCTCGGGCAGCACAAGAGCCCAGCCAGTGCTGCACCCAAGATGAACCAAAATGGTCAAAAAATTCACAACTGGTCATGGGGTCTCTCACTTTTATAAGTTCCATTCCATTTGCACATTGGAGTTAATTGTCCAATTCCAGCTCCAGCCCATGAAATCCCACCCTTCTTGTTTTTCTTTCAGCCCACATAGTTTGTGCTCTTGGGCCTGAGATCTGGATCATTTGTCCTTGGTCCCCAGCTAGGGAAGGAATTATTTTGTCTCCCTGCTCTGTGCAGAGAGCTCACCATCCCCTAATGTGAAGCCCAGACCCACACACTAAAGCATCACAGAATCTGAAAAATAGAAAAGCCAAAACCTGAGGTATCATTTTCCCCCCTTTAGAGGTTCAACAAGACCTTTACCTTGTTGACTCTCTAATATTTACTAATAATAGGTATTTAATAACAGATGAGTATCTAACAATAATAAACAACTATCAACACAAACATCTAATAACAGATAAATGTCTAACAGTAAATGTCTAACAAGAAGAGCAATGTCTTGTACAGTCTGGTATCCTGCAAAGAAGAATAATGATTATTGTGAACAGTTCTTTGAGCACAGAGGAGGAATCATTTAAAACAGGTTTTCATCTGCATTAGTCTCTGTTTCGCAGTTGTGTTGGGCACAGCACAGGCTGAAGGCACAGGCTGGGGGTGAGGACAGGGGCCAGGCTCTGGGTGAGCTCCTGCAGGGCCTGCCTGGTGTGTGTTCACTGCTTGCAAGTGCTTTACGTGCTCGAGTTTTAAAGAAAATATATCCACGTGCTGAGTTGTTGAGTCATGGCTTGGTGTTTTATCACTGTCAGCCCATGGAAGCCATCCCATTCCCATATGGATGGGGGCAGGACACGTTTGGCCTCCTCTGGAGGCTGCTTGGTCCTGGGTCAGCACAGGGCAGCACCCCCCACGCACAGAAAGCATTTCCTGGGAAAAAAGCACAGATTTACTGCTGCTCTTGGCAACTAAAGGTTGCTCAGAATTGCGAAAGAAAGGCTGAGACAGATCTTTTTATGTTCTTTAAATTATTTTTCCTTGAAATGTCTTTTTCTTTACGTGCGCAAACTTCTTTTTTCTTGCAGGCTGAAGGCCTCTCCAGCTCTAAAGGGAGCTGGGCTGGGGCTCTTTCTGCCTGGGGGTTTCTCTGAGGCACAGGCAGGACAGCGAGGTGTCACCTCACCTCTGAGCTGCCACAGGTGGGCTGCAGGTGACCCCGCAGCCGTGCCCCGGTGCTGAGCTGCTCCCATGGGAGCTGCTGGCTCTGGCAGCACTGCTCCCTCCCTGCCTGCCACAGACACCACCAAAGGAGAGGAGATGCTGTGAAAAACAAGGTAACCCGGGGCTCTTTCTCCCACGCCCAGCCTTGAAGGGGACTGAGAACACTGGTAAGGAAAAGTTGTCTTAGGAGAAGAAGCAGTTTTTCTCAGATCTGGGCAAATCTGTACTGAAGATGAAACTTGAAAGAATTATTTTTTCTAGGCTCTATGAAGCTGCAGACACTGTAAAAGCAAAGAATCCCTAAAAACAAGATGAGGAACAGATAAATTATCAAGATAGAAATGTTGTCAAATTCATGAGTTAGGATTTTGCAGTCATGCAGTGAAAACATTTAAGAGCTGTTTGATACCAGCGTGGGAATGTGTCTAAAGGACCTATCAGAAGGAAAATGAGAAGCATCAAATCCCCCAAGATTATGTTCCATGTGTGAGCTCTGGTGGCCTGATGGGGAGAGGACACTGCCTGGGTCAGTGCATCTGCTGTGGTGAGGAGCTGGGAAACCCTTCCCAGCTGCCAAGCAAACAGGATGATCAGCGCATGGAGCTCATTGCAGGGTGCTGGCAAGAGCCCTCAGGACTTGTGGGGTGTGTGGGGAAAGGGGTGAACCAAGGTGGGAGGAATCAGTGGGGGGAAACAGAGAGAAAGGGGACAAAAGGGACTGCTCAAGTGCCTGTCTGGCCTGTGCTTGGTGGGTATAGCATGTCCTATCTGCTTTCCAAGCTCTCTTTAGCTGTTTCCCTGCTGAGGGTCTCTGTTTGGTGTGGAGGTTGGAGTACCTGTGATGGGAGGGACACCATGGGCAAAGCACCCTGTGTGCCAGGATGGCAGCATTCAGAGAAAGGGCTGTGGGTGGCTGTGTGGGCCAGCAATTGGTGAGCCAGACCAGCTGGAAACCAGGCTAAAAGGCTCAGGAGTCAGAAGGATAGAGTGCAGAGACTGTGCATCTAAGGCTAGCAGCTGGAGGAATTTATATTTTGTGTATATATCTTCTGGGCTTTCATCGTGACAAGCCAGGGAGGGGAAGAGGATGGGGCCACTGGTGTTGCTTGGGTGAGGACTGTGCATTTTCTGCCTGTGGCACATTGCTGTGAGCTCCTGCCTGAGCGCCTGCCTGCAGAGAAGTGTCCCCTCTCATGCTGCCCCGGGGGATGCAGGCAGGGGAGCCCCAGCCATGCCCCTGAAGCCCAGACATGTCTGAGCCCAGGGGAGAAACTGGGCTGGGCTATTTTCCCCTTAAGGACTAGTGCAAGTGGCAGGTGGAGAAGAGAACAAACGCCGACCAGGCTGCAAACAGCCCTGGGGATGCTCAGCCTGCCCGGGTTTCACACCGCGGGCACCCCCGGCGCTCCTGCCCGTGTCCCTGGGGGCTGGCAGCGTGCCACGGGCCGGCAGCAGAGCCTCAGAGCCTCGGCCCCGCTGGAAAGGCTGCTGAGCACGGGTGCTGCCGTGTGTAAAACAGAGAAACCGCGGCTGCGTTACTCAGCCGGGGCTCTCGGTGCCGGGAGCGGGCGCACTCATCCCTGGAGCGCGGGCACGGGCAGGGCTCGCAGCGCCGCCGCTGCTGCAGCCCGCAGGGCACACGGGGCTCCGTGTGCAGCTGTGCAGCCGGGCCAGAGCCGCACAGCAGCTGGGAAATGCTCTGCAGCTGCACAGCTGAAATTGCCTCTCACAGCCCTCTGAACCTGGCCAGCTTAGTTCGCTAAAGAACAGAGATCAATGAGGCTGTGGGTAAGACAATGATAAGTTAGATTCAAACTCAAACAGGGGACCCCAGCCAATCTTATTAAATCTTGAATGCAGATATCTAGTTAGTTAGTGAGCTGGGCAGGGTTGAGACTTTCACTAATTTCGTGTTCAAGTGTGGGAATTTTGAACCCCCCCTATAAAAGGAGGCATCAATGAATGAGCATTGGCTGCTGTGGCATGATCTTGGCATGTTCAGTCGTGTGCCCAAAACTGCAACTAAGTGTAACAAAGGGCAAAAACACCCAGAGGAAAACAGGATAATTTGAGTTTGCAACACTCCCTTGCAGCCTCTGGTTTGCACTTCTCCAGGCCAGAGGCTGGCAGCGATGGGCTCCCTTCTCCAGGGAGGAACTGGCAGCAGAAAATCAACAGGAGTTGTTCTGGTATTGAGAATATAACTGTGCTGCTGGGTAATGTGCAGACAGTGAAGATTGAAAGCCTCAAGGACTGATGTGTCAGGGACATCCTTGGGTAAGGGGCCAAGGACTGCCTGATTTTTGGAGATTATGGGCACCTCATCTCACCCAAAAGTAAAAGTTTAAGCCCACAGAAACCTGTTGTGATGGTAACTGTTCAATCATTCATTAAAGCTGCACCTAGGTAATTCAGTGTTTTGCAAATAAAAGGATTAAAAAGAGAAAACTGAGCCCTTTTTTTTCTGTGTGCTGTGTTAAAACAGAGATTGGCACCAGCAACCCAGCAATCCTCCCCCTGCAGGGTGCAGAGAAGGGAAAATCTCCATCAGGACTTGTGTGAAACCAAGGAGAATGTCGGGAGAGTTTACAGTGGCTTCAGATGGACATTTCCTAATATTGAAATAGTTACAGTGGAACTGTTATCCTGGATTCAGGAGCTACATTTGGTGAGTTTATAAGTGCTGAAGTTTTTTAATTGCTGAAGAAGTGGTCAGGGCTTAAGGATTAGTGACCATGATCTGACTGTAGTCAGTCTGAGCAAAAGGAGGGCAGCCCCAGCCAGTAATACAGCTACTAGAAATTGCAAAAGAACTAATATAAGCTAGAGGAAATTATGAGCCAAACTGACCAGGTGGAAAGAACAATAGCTAAATGACTGTGAATGGAAAGTTAATGACCTCTTTAACATGTATTTGAGAGACAGAGAAGAAAACAATTTAGCCAGAAGCTTAACCTGACAGCTGTTAGAAACGAGAAAGCAATGTTAGAAAACAGAAAAGGAAAAAGTTCACAGTGTTCGTGAAGGTGAAGCATCACTCTAATCAGTGTGGTTTTATTGACACCAGATCCTGACTCAGTCTCTGAAATTCCACAGCGAGTGGATTAGCCTTTGCTGCTGAAGCTGTTGCTGAGAGGCAGCTGAAGTGGTATTGCATGCATCCTGATCAGCAAAGGATGCTAAAATATCATCCCAACAAAACACTGGCAAAGGCGTGAAGTGTCTTAGGCAGGAAATGGCATGTGGATCTCTCTTGCTGGGCTTGGCTGGGGCAGGGATAACATCTAACTCTTCTCCACCTCTGCAATGCAACAGTTTGAAGTAAATGCAGGGCCATCACCACTGATTAAAAAACACAAGTCACCCCAAAACAGAGGCTGGGATTTGCAGACTGAGCTGTTGCAGTCTCCAACATGTCTCTGGCCTAGAAAAGGCCACCAGCTCTTAACTCCCTTTCTTCCTACTGCAGTCTCTAGCTGCCCACCACACAACTGCTCATGCTTCAACTATTTAAGGGAATTAATAAGGCTAATAAAAGGAAGTACCTCTGCCTGAAAATCCTTCCCCAAAATCTGCTTGCAATTGTTTTCAAGTTAAAAAGAAGTGAACAGGTTAGAAACACACAGGAAGACTCAAGAGCTGCAATAAAACCTCATTTTCTGAAGGAATGGCTTTGAGACCATCTTTGCTGGCCAAAAAACTCCCACGGGGGTGATTAGGGGAAGCATTCAGGTGAATGATGTCAAGGCCAGATAGGAAGAGAAACCACTTCCTTAACCCAGAGCACAATTGTATCTGGGGCATCAGGGTCTTCATGTCCCTCTTGGGGATTTCTGACACCACAGGAATGAGTGGGAATGGACCTGGGCTACCCAAATACCTCTGCAAAAGCTCCATTTCTGAATGTCAGCTGTAGAATTCTTTCTCTTCTTGTCATAGATTGTTTATTCTCTGTACCAGAAAAATGTCAAAAGATTTATTTGTTTTTTCTCTGCTGATACCTTACAGCAGGACGGTGAGTTATGGTGGGATTTCTGCCTGAAGCAGCTGTAAGGCAAAGGAAGGAAGATGTGTGTGACCTTGTTGTGTGTGTAAGTTGACCTTGTGTAAGATGTGTGTGTAAGTTGACATTGACCTTTCAGAGATGCCACACTGAATGATTATGATTGGGCTTTCATAATTGGCCTTAAGTTTGGGCTTTCATCTTTTCCAGATTCTGTACTGCATTACTGTGTAACTGAGCTTCAGGTAACGTGTTGGCAAGTTCTCCTCACAGCTCAGTCACACAAAACAATCCTTTTCCAGCCCCAGAACCAAGGACACGTTGCAGCTTCAGGCCCAAAAAGTGCAAACAGCAAATTGAGGAGAGCAGTCTGGGAGGACAGGACTGCATAACCTGGAGCTGGAATTGGACAATTCACCCAAATATGGAAATGGACCAAAACTTATAAAAGTGTGAAAACTCGTGACTCGGGGTCCATCTTGGGTGTAGCCATGGCCAGGCTCTTGTACTGGCCAAGGTGTATCCTTTGAATGTCTTTTAATAAATCCCTACTTTATTCCTTTAACTCTGCCCAGCCTCTGTTCCAGGGAGCCTCTCAAGGCATCCCTTAGCCCTGACCCACTCAGCTGCTGGCTGATAAGGGGAGTCCACCCCCAGGAGCAGAAGAGCCCAGAGAGAGACAGAGCTCAGGGCAAAGACCACCAGCAGCAGTGGGAAATCTCCTGTCACATCCAAAAAGAGCCAGCAGCTGAGCTTTGGACCCCAACAAGTCTGCTGTGGCTGGTGGTGGCTGCCAGCTGAGGCAGTGCTGGGGGGGCTGCACTGCTGCCCCTCGGGGCTGTGCTTCTCATCCTGCCTGGCTTTGCTGTGCCCAATGCACCTCAGCATTGTGTCCTCTTGTCCCTTCTCTTGGCCCAGGGACTCTGACAACCAGGAAAAAGGACTGTGCTCACAGCAGCTGCTGCCAGTGTGCCCTGGGGAACCCAGCCACTGCTCATCTCCCTGCTCCCATAGAGCAGCTTCTGAGGAAAAACACCAGGGCAGCACTGTGGGATGGGCACTGTGGGATTTACCCCAGAAAACCCATTTGGGGATATCTCCACACAATCTTGGCTCTGCCTAAATGTCAATATTTTTATTTGTGATTTCACAGCATTTTCACATTTTCTATCTCTAATTTACACTGCCAAAATTAGCCTGACTAACAGGAATTCCTTCTTGCTGGCTCAGTGCCTTTGCTGTCAGAAACCCTTGACAAACATGCACATCACCCAAAAGGTGGCTGTACACAAGGAGCAAGGAAAAGCCACGTGGCAGTGTAATAGAATATCATGAGTTGGAAGGGATCCACAAGGATAATTTAGTCCACCTCCTGAATTTTTAGAGGGACCTCTCTATCTGCCATCTCCAAGAATAACTTTTCATGTCAGATTCATAATCTATTTTAGCAAAGGAAACATATATAATATTTTTTTTCCAGTTTAGCAACTAAAATCATCAGATTCTTAGTGTGCTGAATGTGAGACATTGGTGTCTTTTGTTCTGTTGATCAAGGGAGACAAATAGTTAATGTGGTTCAGGAGCAGGACTCCGCAAACCTTTTAGGCAGAAGTCCTTGACTTTGACAAATAAATCTGTCTTAATTATAAAATACTTTATTTCTGGAGTGGACAGAGATCTTAAACAGCAGTTGCCAGGGCACACAAAAACCTTGACTTCATAACAGTTTGCTTTCTCCCCCTCAAAGGCTTCCTTTGCTATTCTAAATCAAACCATGACAGCAGTTATTCCTTGCTGGCAGACAGGCATCCACACACAAGAGGACAACCCAGCATCCAGTGTAAGTTGCATTGCTTGACTGCAGCTGAAATTATAGGTAAAAGGTAAATTATAGATAAAAGCTACCAGCAGGGGCTGAGAGGCCAGACCCCACCTGTGAGCACACCCCCCTTCCTGCTTGGCCTGCCAGAGGATCCCCAAGGAAAAGGACATCCTGCAGAAGGGCAGGTCCAGGGGGACAAGGTCCTTCCTTCCATTTTGTTAAAAATAATTTTTGGTTAAAAAATTCCTTGTACACAGTTAAAAATCACTCCATCACCTCCCCACCTGCTGAGTAGCAGTTTCACACAGACCATGCTTCACAGGTATTATGACAAAGAGAAACAAGGCTATTGCTGAAGGTGCAGTGCATTCCCACAGCTGCTCCTCTGCCCAAGAGTTTTCCTTGCCCCACAGGCAGCGCCTGGTTTTGTTCTTAGAAGTCCACACTGCTTGCTATTCACTTTCTTTTTCCTTGTAGCTGTTTGCAAACAGTTTAATTGGTTCTTCCACTGTTCTTCTGAGAAATTAAATTCTCCTATATTGTCTCACAATACCCTTTATCCTGACTCAGAGATGGGGCAACTGAGAGGCATTTCTTATTTCAAAGTTTGCATACAAATACATACTGTGCAAACCTTCTATCAAGCCCTAAAAGCTCTCTACAAATCTATTTCCTACACTGTGTAACTCCCCAGTTCCTCCTTTTGAGCACTTTCCCTTGAGAAATGGGGGTTAAATGAAGGTGGGTGCCAGTAAGGGCTGCCAGTCCTGGTTAAAGGCTTCTGCTCTGTGACTGTCACACACAGAGTGTCCCTGTGGGCCAGTGTGGGAATCCAGAGCTTCCCTCTGGCTGCCCTGGCAGGTCTGGGACCCTGGCAGGGGTCAGGAGCCCCCCTGGACAGAGCCCCCAGAGACACTGGCTGTGATCTCTGGCCATGGAAAAGAGTTTTCAATCTTACAGGATAAATTAACAGCTCTGAGTGTTGGATATAAGTAATAATTAAGTGTGGCACAAGTACAAAAGTAAAATTTTAGGATTCTAGATGAGGGGTCCAAAGGAGACAAGATGGAGGAAATTGGGTGTGCCTTGTCCTTTTTCTCCTTCTTCATGCCCTCCATGTCTCACTGTGGTGTTGACATTTTCCTGTTGGTTCAGGCTGGGGACACACTGTCCAACGTAGGTGACAGATATTGGCACGTTATTGTAAATGCAGCCCAGGGAGTTTCTGGTATTTAATGTTTGTCACATCCCACTGAGGGCAGAGCCCCACACGCTGCCCTGCAGGACAGAGCTGGGCAGGGCAGCAGAACATGGTAGAGATAAACAGAATAAACAACCTTGAAACCAGCACAGACCAATGATGGCTTCTTCTTTGGCAGTGGGGCAGAAAGACAGAGACTTTCTACAATCTGGGAATCATCAATAACACAGATTCCGACAGGCCAGGGGCTCTGCTCTGTGCCCCTTCCCAGTGATTTGGGCACTGCCAGGCTGGAGTTCCAGCTGAGTCCTGGTACAACCATGACACTGCAGGATTTAGCCTTGACTGTAACCAACACCTTTCAGCCAAAGTTTCAAATCACTCAGCTCCCCAGTCTGGGAAAGCCCAGAAATGACAGACTGATGTAGGAGATGTTTGTAGGAGATTGTTGTCAAAACCAAACAGACCAGCATGCCTGGTTACCAGCTTGCCCTGGTTTCCTTCAGTCCTTGCTGGAAAGAAGCTCCTGCGTGTGTCACCGAGAGACATTTCTTTGGAAAACTGACAAGGTGACCACAGCACCAGCATGCCCACAGCCATCCCAGCCTGCCTGCTCACCAGAATGACCAGCTGACTGCAAAACCCCAAGTGACTCCAACCTTAGTGCCCCTGTGGAAGAAGAACCAAAATAATTCTGACTAATTACTCTGTTCTGATGAACACAGCAGATTTTGGGAAATGCTGAGTGTGTGCAGCAGGTCTGGGGTGTGTTGGGATTCCAAAGGCCTGGGAGGTTTCAGAGGCCTCTGAAAGCCACCAGGTAGCATGCAAGCAACCAAATCCACGGAAGAGTCTGTGCAAGGGTGTTTGTCCCTGGAGGTGTTGTCCTCTGTCCTGTTTTGGATACTGTGCCAAGGACAAAATTACTTGAAATGCAGCTTTCCTGCTGCCAGTGCTGCTAAGTCAGGCTGAAAGACATTTGCTCTGGGGGAGTACAGAAATGACAAGACAATTCCAGAAATACATATGCACAACCTTCACACAGAGGGTTTTTTAGGGTTTTTGAAAGAAAAACAGTACAAAATCCAGGGTCAGGGAGAGGGGAGATGGAGACTGGGAAGAGCTCACATCTGGTTCCAAGGCATGTGTATAAAATGTGAGAATTACAGCCTTGAAAGGGTTTGGGTGTTTTAGCTCAGCATCCTGGCATTTTTGCAGAAGCTGAGCAGTGAGCAGTGAGCCCAAGTTTCTTTTCTTGGAAAGAGCAGGTTGGGACCACTCAGAGCAGCTTTCCTGAGCACCTCATCATCCCTAGACATGACATTTCAGATCCAATGAAGCAAACAATCCTCTTCACATCCCTCCAGCCCCAGCAGCCCTCTGCAGCACCTCGGGGCATCACTTCATTCCTCTGCAGGGCTTGGCCAAGCCTGGGTCCCATCCCAGTCGGGGTTCCCAGGTGCTGTGTGACACAAATGCCAAACTCACTCTGCATCCCAGGGAGCTGCCCTGGGGCAGCCCCAGCCCTCCTTGCTGTGTGCAGTCGTATTTCTGGTGCAGGAAGGAGGGTGAGGGCTGCTCCTGGGTTGGGGCTCAGGCAGGAGCTCCAGCACAGCCAGGCAGTGAGCAGAGGTGGGAAGGGAGCAAGAACTTCCACACCAGTGGAAGATGTGGAAGTGGAACTGTCTTCACTAAGCTTCCATGGTGTGTCCTGCAGCAAGCACCGGGGTGCATCCTCGACTCAACCCACCCTCAGCTCAGCGTGGGGTGTCCTCACAGCAGGTCCCACCCAGCTGCTGCACTCCCCTCTTCATCTGGCTTATGCTCACAGGAACTATCCTTGCCTAGGTGGGAGAACACATCAAAGAACATTGCTCCTGCTTCCTCTGCATGCAGGTTACATGTCAGGACATGTGCCTTGTGACAGGTTAAGAGGGCACATTTTGGGGAAGGGAAACTTTCTGACAACTCATCCCTAGAAGGCAGGCAGGTAATTATATTCCCAGTGGGCTCCATCCTCACCAGGAAAAGGCAGCACCTGACTTTGGTCATGATTTGGTAATTTACAGCAGAAAAAAGTCCAGCAAAAAGAGCAGCGGAAAGAGCACTGCTGGACTGCCCCCAAAGAGTGATGCAAAATCTGCTACCCAAAATAAGCACAGGAGATGGTCCCTGCTTCAACCAACTGATATTTGGCAGCTTTGGGTGTCACAAGCAAAAGTCACAGAGACCAACCAAAGGCATCCCAAGGGACAGGCTTCCCTCTGCCAGGAGAGAAGCCTGCATGGCCAGGAAATGCCCCTTTGGAGACATTTTCTGGACTACAGGTTTCCAAGTGTGCAAAAGGGGAATTTGTTCTCAAAGAGTTCTCAATTTTCTCCTTCCGATGCTTTGCACAGTATCCCAAGGCTTTAAAACTGGAAAAGAAACATGAAAAGGGAAATGCCTGTTTTCTCTCCAATCCCTTATTCTATCCACGCGTCCCACATCCTTTCTTATTCATTGCTTCTGTGCAGAAAAGAGATTTTGGGAGCATTATAAGATGCTAGAAGGGGAGAGAGCCAGCCCTGTAAACTCTCAGCCCTGTAGACCTGAGGGTGAACAGAGTGGTGAGAGTTTTTACTGACAAAAGATTCAGTCATGACAAGCACTGTCCACCCAACTCTTCGCTGTTATTGGGAAGGACACACATCCACAGTTAAAGCTATGAAAGACATAAACACCTCTCCTTTGAGAGGCCCTTACTCAAAACTGAACTGGGATGCCATAAATCAGCCCCCACATTCACACAGAAAACAAAAAAAAAAAATTAAAAAAAAATAAAGAAAAGAAAGAAAGAAAGGAAGGAAGGGGAAATTTAGATTAGTCACAAAGAAGTTCCCCCGCCTGCCTCTCTGTGCATAAAGGCACTGGCTTCACTTCACTGCTGCTCCTGGGACAGAGCTCCCAGCCCTGCACCCTGCGGCCCCTGCCCTGCTCCCAGCCCTTCCCGGGGCTGGGATGGAACGAGGGGCTGGGATGGAACGAAGGGCTGGGATGGAAGGAGAGCAGGACACCGAGGCAGGGGCTGGGGAAAAGCTGGAGTGCCACAGGGAAGGGGCAGAGCACGAGTGGAAGCTCTGGCAGGGAGGACAGGTCAGGAACACGCTGCACCTCGTCTCTGCCGTGGCTCAGTGGATTTTACTGCTTGCCTGCCTGATTTACCTGGGTGTACATTTTCTGCAGCCCTCAAAGGTAAGAACTCAGTTCAGCCCGCTGTCTGCTGGCCTGTAAAGCCAGCAATATGGGCTTATTCTCTTTTTTTTTTTTTTTAAGAAGAGAAAAAAGCTTTTAAGTTTATCCCTATCCCTATCCAAGTTTTTAATTCCTTCTGTATGATAGTGTATTTTAAAATTTTATTTTATTTTTATTTTAATTGCCTGTCCTCAAAATGAAATTCAGTGTTGCTCAGTTCAGCATTTGGGCACAAGTTCCCAGCCGAGAGACTGTTCCAAGAATGCTCTTTTCACTGATCCCTGGGGAAGGGAGGTCTGACTCCCTCCCACTCTTGCCCCTCCCTGCAGTGACTTGTGCATATTTCCATTTAATTGAATAAGATCAAGTGCGTGAATGACAACCCAATGTGCTCATAAACACCTCCTGAACTTTCAGAGTGTACTAAATGGCAAAAGATGTGTGACAGAAAGCAATTCACCCTTGTGACAGCTCTAGCAAGACCTCCTGACACCTTTGGGTGCTCTCAGCCTGCCCATAAAGCAGGCTTAGGGGAAGTCATCTCCTTGTGTGCCTGCCTGAGGAAGGCTGCTGTGTCCAGAGAGGGTTTTGTGTGCCCACAACACCACAGCAAACAGGACAAATAACAAAAATGCTTTGGGGCTCACAATGTTCCAGCACAAGCCGCAGCAAATACACGTTTGCCTCTCTCGTGTGCTTGCAGGCTGCTGGATTGTCAACAACCTTTCACTGCTGCTTCAGAGCTGCTGTGCAGCAGCGATTCCTCCTCCCACTCCTTCTCCAGGAGCTTTGCACCACTTTAAAGCTTGTTGTGCTTCGTTTTACCCGAGTTCATTCTTTCCTCCCACCCAGGCTCGGCACAGAAGCAAGCCAGGCATGTGACTGTGGCCTCGTGCTCCAGGTCCTGTGCTGCTTACTGAAACTTTGGTGCTCTGCACAGCTTTCACTGACTTGAGGCTCACTGTGGCTATTAAACTGCAGGATAACAATCCTGACAACACTGAAAGAGAGCACTTGTCAGTCAGGTCAATCCTCTTCTCCTTCCCCTACTCTGGGAGAGAGAAGTTGCCCTGTAAGGCAGCAGAGTGCAAGAAATCAGAGTGCTCAAGGTGCAGAAACCTCTTCCAGGTCACACTCTGGCTGTGCAGCCTCATCTCTCAGCATCTGGTTCTTCTGTAAAAATGCTCCTCCTGCGGAGGAAGATAGCAGGGCCTGGCATTCCAGCCTGGGAGCCTTACAAACCCAAGGGAGCAGCAGCAGGTGGGGGGACACAGTACATGTCTGGAGCCTCCCTTCCTCAACAGAAATAACTGAAACAGAGTGCTCGAGGGGCAGCAGTGGCAACAGATGAGAAGTCCAGGTCCTGAGAATCACCAAAGGACCTTTTCAGTTTTAAACACTTGGTAACTACAGGGTTAGGACTATTATTTCTATTCTTTTAACAGATAACCCTGGTGTCCTGTTTGAAGTGCCCTGCTCTGTACATGGGGAGATTTCATTGCAGTGCAATCACAGGGCTCAGCTGGATAACCCTGAACTGGCCATTTAAATGTCTCCTGGAGGGGCAGCAGCACGGATCTGACTTGACTTTTGGGGCAGTTTGGGGATATTTATGGAAGTAGGGGAACAGCAGCGTGAGAGTGGCAGCCTTGGGAGTGCTGGCCCATGGGAGTGAATGAGTGGCTCTCCCTATCCTTGGGAAGAGCCTCCTGCTCTCCAAGGTGCAGAGTGTCATGCTAACTTTATTTGCAAGGGAATAACTGTGTTTTTTCACAGAGAGATCATATTTGATTCCTTTCCATTGTCTTTGTGGAAACATTGCTCTTAAAAAAAATCCCTCCTGGACTGTTCTGTGAAAACAGAGCATAAATAATATCATGGCACATCCTGAGTAGTGAGCATCTGCAGCCTAGATTGTGCTAACAAAAAGGGACAATGATCTCATTTCTGTCATGATACCGCTTGGAGAACAAACCTCAGCTGAGATTTCCAAATGAGGAAGTTAAAAGAAAGGTCAGTGATAGTCTGCTTTTGCATCTGCAATTCCCACCTCTGCTGGAATTGCCTTCTCTTGCCACACCTTTCCTCTTGCTGGAGATGTAAAATCCCTGATTCTGGTGAGGAGAAGGTATAACCCACTTCCAGAGGACGGTCACCTGCCACCTGTGGGACAGCTCCACGTGTGACACAGGCAGTGCCCTCAATCAGCCCCCTGAGGTTTGCTTTCTGTGGTCCAAACTTATTCCTGAAACTGGTGCCAGGTGGCACGGCCATGGTCAGTGTCCCAGCCGGGGGGAAGTCCCCTGTTCAGGGATCCAGAACAGGCAGAAAGGAAGAGTCTGTGTGTAAATGGCATGGGGAAACCTGAGGCTGGCAGTAAGAAGCACCTCCGTGTCCTCAGCCCTCCTGGCACACTTTCCCACGTTGCATGTGGAGGCAGAGCAGAGAAGGAGAGGTCACTCACTTGGCTGGGAGCTCCCAGAGTCCTTCCAGTACCATGGGCACACGGAGGCTCAGCAGGATGTACCAGCAGGTGCCTGTGGGAACCCCCGCCGGGTTCAGGGGCTCCGTGTGGTGGAAAAGTCTCTCCTCCAACCCGAGCTTCCAAAGAAAGACTCTGCAGCCTCTTGTTTGGTCTCAAGGCAGTTTATTGTGAGTTATCTAAAAGATTTTCTTCTCGGGCTGCGGCTGTTTGGTCAGCGGCCCGGGCAGAGACACACACACACCCTGACATCCTCTCTGACTGCTGTCTTCTTCTTCTCTCCCCCTGCCCAGGGCTGCTGCTGTCTTTTATAGGGTACATTATGTGTTCCATGTTTACAGTTTTCCCCCAATACCTACTACCTATGTTACAAGGTGCTTTTCTACTCTAAACCAATCCATAAGTGCCAGCATCACCAAGAACATGGAGGTAAGGAAGAAGAAGGAGGAAGAACAGGATCAGCCCACTTTCCTCCATATTAAAACTTCTGACCCCCATATACAAAATAAAACCCCCCCTGTACAGGTGCTAAACCCCCCCTGTACAATACTAAAAAATTTCCCCTTCTACTTTGTAACTACTTCTACTATCCTATCTAAACCTTTGTGACTGCTTGTTCCACCTTCAAAGTTGGTAACTCATTCCATGGCTCAAACCCAAAATCACAGCTGTTTGCAGCTGCCTGCCAGGGTCTAAAATGCTTCTGACCAAGGCCTGGAACCTCCAAAAATGTCTGAGGGACATTTTGAGTTCCAACAGTTACCTGCACAGTGCTTTTGAGATCGCACGCCTGCAAGAGAATCGTGAAACAGGCAATTTGCATTAGTGGCAGTGGGGTTGAGAGAAGTGCCTGACCCAGGCTGTCAGGGTTGAATGCACCCTGCCCATCAGTGGCCAGATCACACCAGACGTGTGCTAAGTGCTTTGCTCTTGTCTCTTTTGAGAAACTACCTGGAAATCCCGGCTGTGTGAGCCAGGAGGGGAATGCTGGTGCACTCAGGAATAAGGTCAAGCCTGAGATTCGAGCCGAGGCAATGGATAGGGACGGCGGTGCCAAGGTGGTGCCAGTTCCACCTGCTCACAGGGGTTGAATTTGCGCTTGCCGGGGTCTCAGCGCCGCGGGCGCCGAGCATCAGCCGCGGCAGCACTAGAGGGTGCCAGAGCAGATCTCTTCCAGCTCCAGCTCCCACCTCAGCCCGGTCCCCGCCTCACGGGCTCTCCCTGTCCCTCGGGGAGCCTTTGGCACAGGTAGCGAGAAGAGCACGGAGCGCTGAGCCCAAGATTCACTCTTTAATCAGGCAAAAGGCTGCGGTTGTGTAGAGACTGCAGATTTGGGTCTGCTGTGGTTATGATGAGAGACAAGTTTGAGATGCCAAGTTCAGATTTAAAAATCCAACGCAGAAGCTTGGTGTTTTGCATATCTGGCCAGTAAGATACACGCTTCTATATTTGCATTCACTTTCTCTGTTGCATTCATAAATACAAATCACAGTCATAGAATGATTTAGGCTGGAAGGGACCGTGAAGAAAATCTCTTTCCAACCCCTTTGCCGTAAGCAGAGAGGGACACCTTGCACTGTCACAGGCTGCTCCAAGCCCCTTCCAACCTGGCCTTGAGCACTTCCAGGGATGGAGCACCCACAGCTTCTCTGGGCAACCGGTGCCTGTGCCTCACCACCAAAATTAGGAAGAATTTCTTCATAATAACTAACCTAAACCTGCCCTCTGTCATTTTAAAACCATTTCCCCCTCTCTCATCACTCCAAGCCCTTGTCACAAGTCTCTCTCCAACTCTCCCGTAGCCCCTTTAGGTACTCAAAGGTGCTCCTCTCCCCACTGAACAGCCCCAGCTCTCTCAGCCTGCCTTCACAGCAGAGGTGCTCCAGTCCATTGTAAACCCATCCCAGTGCACTGAAGAGCCTCTGAGAGACCCACACCTCTGGGGAGAGCCTGACCCAAAGTGCACAAGTGCAAGGAGCCATAAAGGCAGAGCCACCTCCTGGTGCCCTGCAGGAGGGTGGGACAGCACGCCCGGCTCCTTGCCCTGCCTGTCTGCCAGCTGCTCCCTGCCAGGCTCATGCAGGAAAGGCTCTGCACCCCAAGGGCCCGATGAAATTGCTTTTGGTGGGGCAGTTTTTAAAAAGTTTTGTGTTAGGAATGAGAGATGGATGGAAATTTTTTTTTTTTGCTTGTTTTTAGATTATGATTTATTTTTATTAGAAGTTTCATATGTTGTTTATATTTTATATTTAGTGTATAAAGAGAAGGCATTAACATTTATAAGATATATATATATATATTTAAGGCTTTAAAAAGTTATTTTGTTTAATTAATTTTTATACATTTTTAATAATAATTAATGATTTACTGTTTAGAAAATATTTATATTGTGGTTTTTTTAATTAATTATTTTGTGGTTTTAATACTGTAGAAAATGGAGTAGATGAAGAATAAGAAGGAGATTAGATAATGTTTAAATTTTTTTATTTAGCTTTTATATTAAAATCTTTAAAGTTTTAAATTTTTGATAAATTATATTATTATTTATTTTATATATTTGTAGGTGTTAATTTATTTTAAAGTTCTGGAAGTTTTTGTTTTAGTGGATGAAGGTTAAAAGTAGTGGGTTTTAGAGGACTCAGCTATTTTAGGATATGTAGAGAAATGTTTTTTGTGTTTTCCTTGCTGCCTGCTCTGGCTCGATGCACACACCAGCGTGGTTTTCGAAAGCAAACCAGCCCTGGGGCTGGCAGCCAGGCTGCAGCAATACCCGTGGCCGTGCTGTACCTGGAGCCCAGCTGCGAGGCTGCAGCCCTGCGGTCCTGGCTGGGAAATAAAAGCAGCAGCCGGGGGCTGCCAGCCCTGCCTTAACCAGGATTTACCCGCTTTGTCTTCCAGACCCAGAGTGACAAGGTGCTGTGGACCCACATCCGCTACACAGGTGGGTGTGGGGTGTTGGGTGGGGTCCCCCAGGGTCCCTTGACCACCCCCCAGCGCAGCAGCCACCACTGTGCCACATCCCACATTTATATTTATATTATAACTTATCACAACTTATATAACTCCCCACCCTAGCACAGTCCCCAGGGACCTCCGTGGCATCCTGTGGCCCCTAAAATACCCAAATGGCTCTTACGGGCTCGGTGCCACAGTGATGGCTTCTTCTTCTTCAGGTGCCAGGAGATCTGTCAGGGGAGAGGGGCCAAGCCTGCCCCAGTGCTGCAAGGGGACAAAACGAAACAATTGGGTTTTCCCAGAGCAGAACAAATAACCTGAAAATCTGCGTGGATCCCTGCAGCCCTCACCTATCTCCTTAAAACACTCTTTCACTCTGTGAATGAACAAGAAAGGTGCTTTTTGACAATTTACTAAATGCACACGGCACGCTCTTGGCTTTTTCTGAAACAAGTCAATGGTTTCCTGATTTATGAAAAATGTATATGATTTCCTCAGGAGGAGTGGGTGAGAGCACACACCATATCAGATGTGCTGCTCTGCATGGCAGCAACACTGGAGGTTTGTCTGACGTCACACCTCAGAGATAAAACCAATCAATAAAACTATTAAAGTAATACTGAAATATTATTGACAGTTTTACTTTCAGTTAGAAGTGTGAGGCAGCAGGGAGTCCAACCTAATAGAAGCCCATCTTCTTCAGAGGAAAAGCTTGAGAAATTTGGCCCCAGCCCAGAGGGGCTGTGCTCCCTGCCTGGAGCCCTTCTGGCTGCCCTGCCCCGGGGGTTCAGCTGGTGAGCTGAGAACCCAGGGGCACAGCACAGAAACATGGCCAGCACAGCCTGGGAACTGTTACTCTTCATTCCACCAGAATATCTTGCCAAGTTCCAGTTTAATTTCTCCTTTTTCTGCTCTGTATTAATTAATTCCTTCTGCTTCTGTCTCTTTGCTGCTCTTTCATCATGTCTTCTGGAAAAAAAAAACAAACCAAAAAACACAACCAAACCCTAAGACAAGGGATTATGTTACCAGTATCTCCACAGAAAGCACTTTCTGTCTTCCAGCTCTGGATGCTTTTTCTTCATCTTATTTACTGTCTTAATTTTCCTGTTCTTTTTGTGAACCTTTTCTTTCTAAACTCACAGTGATGCTTTACTTGCTGAATTTTTCTGTATTTTAAGATACAGAGTAAGTAAATAGTGCATAAATAAAAATCAGGAGGAGCAATCTCTATAAACCATGCGCCAAAAGGCACGGTGTACTCAAGAGTGGTAATCTGTAAATTTCCATGGGAGATGATGGCTGGCTAGGGTAGATAATATTCTAGCTCTGGCCTCTTGGATTAAGCTTTTTTTTTCTTTTTTTCCTTTTTTCCTTTTTTTAGAGATGGGGTAACTGAGAAATGTTTTAAAAACTTTTATTTTATTTTTAGTCTAATATGAAGGGTAAGATAATACAGATGTTATAATTTACATTATAATTAAAAGTTAATTATTTCTTAATTACAACATATTATAAGTGTTTTTTGGTTTATTAGTTTTTGTTACACTATGTTGTAAATGTTTTAAAGTTAATAATCTAAAATTACTCTGTGGGTTTTACTAAAATGTATTTTTCATAGTTTTATTTCTCTTAAGTATTTAGTCATATTTGTAAGGCTATCTTTTGAAACTTGTTTCTAGTTCTATTTCTCAACGTTTGTCTTATTCTACGGTATTTCTAAGTATTTTTTATTTCAGAGTTTGTATACAGATGTATACTATGTGAGTCGCTTGTTAGGCTTTGAGAATTCTCTACAAATCTATTTCTCACATTGGTCTGCCCTGTTCTCTGGTTTACTTTCCCCTTTTTTTATATTTTTCAATCTTCCCTGCGGTCAGGTGGTGCAAGCCAAGCCGTTCCCTAGAAGACATTTGTCAGCATGGGATCATCTTTGCTCCCTTGCATTGCAGGTGAAAGCACGGAAGGAGCAGCCGTGAACCTGACCGCGGAGTTCGGGCCCATCCAGGTCAGGAACGGCTCCGTCGTGGTGCCCTGCGACGGCCTGTACCTCGTGTCCCTGAGGAGCTTCATCTACCAGCCCAGGGACGGGGCCGAGCTGAAGCTGACCCTGCAGGTCACACAGAAGACGACCAGAAGTGTCCCGTGGGAGGAGACTGTGCAGGGCAGTGAGAGCAGGGTGAACCTCAGCACAGTGCTCTACCTGTTCGAGCAGGACAGCATCACGCTGTGGACCAGCTCCCACGCCAACATCTCGGACCTGACCTTCAGCCTGGTGTTAGTAGGTGAGAACAAGTCCTAGCTGCAGGAGCTGGAGTACGAAGAGCAGCACGGAAAGCACAGCCTTCCCCACCGAGCTGTAGGCTTTGTACTTGTCCAGGCAGACTGCTCTAGAAGCCCTCGTGGGGCTGTGGAGGGCCTGGCTGGGAGTGCAGATGAACCACAGGTTTTATGTAGTGCATGCAGGATTCGCCTCTTTGGAGCTCTCTGCAGCTGATTTGCTACCCAGGATGGATCTTTCCAACCCTGGGGAAAGGGATGCGTGAAGTTCTTGAGAAGAACAGAAATGAAAGCCAAAGAAAGTCACCCAAGCTTAGCTCATATTCAGAGAAACCCCGGGTTTCCCTATTTACTTGACAGTATCTGTATATAGTAGAAATGTGTTGTGTTTTTTCTCAAATAAAAGTCTGGTGACTCAGGAAGATACCTCAAGTGTCTTGAAGCCACTTGGAGCAAGAGGAGCACAAATCTGCCCAGCAAGATGGAAAACAGGGAAGAGGCAGCCTGAAATGCCTTTGGAGGGAGCCAGATAAAGGCTGTCTGAGAGAGAAGGGCCGTGAGAGAAGGTGCTGCTTGGAAATGAGCTGACAGGACTGCACTGGGCAGCAGGAGCACTGACTGGAGTTCTGGGGAGAGCCTTTGAGAGTGGAGCCCCACTGGCTGTTCCAGCTGTCTGCAGATCACTGATGCCTGCACCCATCTGCTGGGACATTCAGGGCCTCAGAGGAAAACCTCCTTCAAGCACACACACACCGGCTTGACCCAAAAGTCATCCAGGCACATAAAAAGTTGGGCAAACTTGTGGTGAGCTCTCTAATGGACCAAGGGGAGGCTGCAGGTCTGTGCAGCCTCTGCTCAGGGAGGACTCGGATGGTTCTCATGCCTGCCCTTGGCTTTGTCCCACGGGGGTGACCAGAGCTTCCAGGCACAGCTGCCTGCTGCTGCTGCAGTCAGACCTGTCTCAGTGACTCTCCTGCCTGCTCCGACTGCAGCTGCTGGAGACAGGTCCTGCCCATGCTGCAGGCAGCCCCTGACCCCAGCAGCTGGGGTGTTTTTGCTTGCAGCAAGGCAGATTTTAACTACCTGTCAGTTTTTGACTTTGTGTCTCCCAAGGAACTCATCGACATTTCAGCATGTCACTGCTGGCTGCACGCTCCAAAGTCTTGTGCTAGAAGTATTTATGTATTTAAGTGATGGGCATAAGAATGTTACATCAGATTGCTTAGGAACACTGGGAAGGGTTCAGAGCAGATTGTCAGCACCAAACTCCTCTTTGAAGATGCTTCCAATGCTCTGGGCTGTTCCTGCTTTGTAGACACCCAGACCTGGACTGATGCACTCCTGGCTGAGCACTCCAGCAGGCTCAGGTGCTGCAGGCAACTAAGGACATCCTCCAGGCCTTGGAGAGTTCTCCTGGGCTTTAGGCTAAGGAGCTTCCCTACCTGGCCAGGCTGGAGCCTCAGGGGAAACTGGCTGAAGCTTTTCTCTCCTCAGCTGAGGAGCTGTGGCTGACTTGCCCCTACAGGATGCTCATCATTAAGGGATATTTTGGGCTTTTAACTCTGGCCATGCTCACCACCAGTGGACTGAAGGCAGCAGCACCCTGCCCCGAGGCTGGGGATTGTCACTCCCCAGCAGAAGCGAATGTGTTTCTCTTCCTAAAAAACAATACATTTTTCCTTTGTAGTATTTGGGCTTGTAGTGTCCCTTGGAGGCGGGGCCGTGGGAGAAGGAGGTTGGAAGTGGCTGGTGAATGATACATTCAGTGTTTGAGCAGACATTTCCAATGGTATGGAAACTGTATGACATTTTCACATACTTCCTTTTTTTTACAGTTCAGCTTCTGTTTCAGCTCTCCATGAGGGTGTGCAGGGTTGGGGCTCCCCAGCGTGTGCTAACACTGGGCAGGCCATGCCCAGTGTGCAGGGCTGCACAGGACAGCAAGAAAGATGAAGCCTTTCTCTGAAGAGGGCACAAATGGATTTGTTCTTTGGAAGGCTGCACCCTTTCTTCTTGTTTAGAGTAGGAGAGGACATTTCACTCACTGATCCCACTGCACTTCCAGGCTGAACTGGACTGATCTGCATCTATACATATACCTGCACTTGTCTTGAAATAAAGGTTGAAACAATTCAACTCCTGCCACTGATTACTTGATGGACTGACTGCCCTCATCAGAAAGTTCCCATGCCCTCAGCTTTTATTTGAGACCCCTTTCTTCCACCAGGTTAAAAGTCTCTGTGATATGAGAAACATCAATTTTTGTTGCTGGGGTTGTAGAGGCCTTGTAGGAGCTCACGGATGGTGCTAGAATCCCACCTGACAGCTCTGTTCAGCCAGGCCAGTGCACCCAGGGCTTAGGCCACCCCTTGAAGCTGGGCATGTGGAAGTGCAAGGCTGGACCAGGCAGTTTCTGGAGACTACAGAGGGGCAGCACATTCTTTTTCCCATGCTTACAGTCACAGAAAGGAGACCTCGTGGTGTGTCCTCTGTGATGGATGGGTAGTGCGAGGATTGACTCTCACAATTATCATGTATATTGACAAATATCATGTATATATGGTAAGAAAAAATTTATAGATTTATAGTTATGTTTTACCCTCCCGCATTACCAGGGGACATCTAGGGTTGGGACATTTGGGAGGGTTGGCTTGTCACTATGGGACATTTGGGAGGGTTGGCTTGTCACTATGGTGACATCTGACCTCCAATCAGGGTTTAAGGAAGCAAAACTCCACCACTGGACAGAGGAGAAGGAGATGGACAGAACTTTGGGAGGGGCAAAAGGGTTAAAAGGCAAAACCTCCATTGTGTGATTGAGCACATGGTGGGAAAATCCTCTGCTCCCAACACTGTAACATTTTCTCTATTCAGTCTTCTGTTGTATTTTTGATGAGGCTTAATAAACCTTTCTAAATTTCTGGAAGTGAGTAGCACTTTCTCACACCTCTCTTTCCACAAGGCCATTTCACAGGACGCAGCCATCAGCTGGGTCATCACTGACCCCTGGGTGTCCAGGCAGCCTCTCCCACTGCTGTGGTTTTGTCTAAGCCATGCTGCTGCACAGGCTCCAGAGGTGGCCACGGTGTTCTCATTCTCCTTCTCCTTTCCCATCTCTCCTGGCTCACCTTAAGGATGACAGAGCTGCTGTGAGAGCCATGGCCACCCCTGGGGAGGAGCTGGCCTCGATGTTCCCAGCAGAGGAGCCATGCAGAGCAGAATGGGATGGAGGCTGCTTCTCCTTACACAAATCATGTTGGGAAACAGTCACAGGCCATTCACACCCGTGTGAAGATGACCTCATTTTCTACCACATATGGTTATCAGTAATAATGGTTGAGCCTGTGGTTTTTCAGACACCATTTACATTTCATCAGCCAGCCTGAGTCACAGCTATTGCCCGTCAGCTTCACCAGAGAGGAGAAAGCCAAAGTGCAAAGTGCAGCTGGCTGGTGCTGCTGTAGAGCCAGCCCTGTCCAGCTCAGGCAGCAGAAAACACAGAAATTTTATTTCCTTATTCAACAATCAAAATACAAAAGTATGACACAGACTCAAGCAGCCTCCTGCAGTACCTAGTTGGGAAGGTTTGACTTAAGAGACTTTTCTCAGCAACATCTCTAACTTCAGAGCTGTTTTTGAGCTGGCAGTTGGTTTCTATTTTCCAAGGGATTCAGACCAGCCCCAGAGATGCTTGCTTCCAGCTATGGGATAATAATCCACCAAAATAAAGCAAATTGAGCAACACACTCACTGAGGACTGGGAGGAGCTGGTGCCAGGCCAGAAAAGGACAGTGGTGAGCAGAAGGATTCATCTGCAGCATTAAATGCCCTAAGGCCAGGCAGGATCAGGAGGTTGTTTACTCATTCTCCAAGTGGATGAGGAAGGCACTTAGGGGCTCCATTCTCCAAGTGGATGAGGAAGGCTGCTGAGGGCTCAGTTCTCCAAGCAGATGAGTGAAGCTCTTAAGGACTGCAGAGCTGAGCAAGCAGAGTGGAGGCTGGGGCACATCTCCCCATGGAGGTGCCAGCAGGCCAATTTTCTGAGAGCTGTTCAGCATCCCAGGGCAGAACACACCCCACAGGCTGTTCTGGGAGAGCCTCCCTGCCCCACTGCACCAGGAAGGAGGAGTCTGAGAACAAGAAAAGCCCCAGGCCAGGGCAGGAGGGGACAGTGGCTGACCTGTCCCAGGGGAGCAAGGACACAGGGAAGGAGAGCTCAGCAGAGATGTGAAGCTGGTAGGGGTCCATGGACTGACTGTCCTTAGGACTTTAGGACTGTAGGACAGTTGGAGGGCAGGACTAAAGGAGTTTTTCTCCTGTGAGCTCACTCTCAGTGAGTGAACCAAACCTCTGCAAATGCCCCAGCACAGCCACTGCCTCATCAAAGAGCTGATTCCTCCTCCTGCACAATTACCTTTCCAGCAGGACAGCTCTGAGCTCCTGCTCACCTGGTGCCCCAAGAGGGTTACGAGCTCCACCTGCTCAGAGCACAAGAGCACTCAAGACCCATTCCTGGGCCTGCACTTTCTGCTGCCTCTGCATTTTGCAGGGGTGGGTAGTCCATGCTGCTCCTTGGTGGCCAGCCAAGGCACAGGACAAAGTTTGGGGCATGTGGAAAACACCAATTGCTTGTTTTTTAAAATCTTAGAAGTTTATTAATAATAAAATAGTTATAAAAAAAAAGTAATAAAATTAGAGTAATAAAAATTTGGACAATGAGGATTAGGATACTACAAGACAATAAAAAGCAAAGAATTAGAGATGTCCGGATGTTTTTGGACACTAAGCTGCCAAAAACATGCCCGGTGAACAAAGGGAACACCCTTAAAAGCACCAGCCTGCTGCATATTCATAAATCTCATACACAATGCATAAATTCCTTGCAAATTAAAAACTTTTCTGGTTTTTGTCAACTTCGTCCCCTTAATCCTGGTGGTTCTATAAGGATGGAGAGAAGGTGGAAGAATGTTTGTTTGTTCTGATAAGGAGGCTGTAACTCTTCAGGGTTTGTGTTGCTGTTATCTCTGTGTGAAGAGATTCTTGATTATCTTATCCCTTTCTTGAGCTAGTAAAAAATATCTTACATCGCAGAGTCTCTATTTTAACATTATGTTGTAAGCTAAAACTATATTTAACACACTACTTTAAAAAGATTAAGACAGTATTACAAAATAACCCTCCATAATACATATAGTATTCAATTTAATATTTGTGAAAAGCCATTCATAAAATATATAATTTTCACAGGGCAGGACAAAACTTGATGTGGGCACAGATGTACTTTTCTAATAATTGCTTTCATTGTTTGCTTTGAGGAAAAATTCACACCTGTTTCCTGGCAATCCAGAGACCTGTTTCATTTCTTTATATAGAAATGCACTGCAAGGACAAACATTTAACCCAGCATAGGATCTGATCCATAAAGGATACAGCATCCCCATGGTTTCATCACCAAGTACATGCCTGAGACAAGACATCATGGGTGTTATCTCATGGAGTTAAAAGGACTCACTTTCTTGTTTTGTTGATTTAAGGTTTCCATTACTGTCAGTGTCCACTTATTTGGCTTACTGTAACCAGCACAGAAAGTGAGCAAAATGATGCACCCAATGAGGACAAACAGATGAGATTGGTTTCTGACTTTTTTAGGGGTTGTTTGCAGCATTTTGAATCATTGGTTGATCTGCTTCTCCCTTTGTCACTTCCCCATAGGAACCGGAGACATTGACACATCCACCCGCAGGAAACTTCTTTAATATCTCCCGTGTGCTAAAAATACAGCTGGACTTGATGGTCTGAAAGTCTTTTCCAGCCTAAAGAATTCTATTGTTCCATGTGTTCTGCCCCGGAAAATGTGAAGAAGTAACTCTGGTAGCTGCTCACCCACCCTGAAAAGACTCAGATTATCCACAGTCCCAAGCAGCACCCATACTTTCCAAGAAAATGTTTGCTCCAGCTCACAGGAGAAAAATCTCACTGCCTTTCCAGTTAGTTTCAATAACTCAAATCATCTCCTAGTGTTATGCTTGATCCTTTCCCCAAAAATGTCCTTTCTAGAGGCAGGGTTAGGTGCTGCCTTCCCGAGCCAGTGCTTCATGGCCCACGTGCCAAATCCTGATGTTTGCACTGACTCTGCTGCCATGGATGCAACCAGAAACCTCACGTGGCCCATTCCAGAAAAGCCAGGGCTCCTCCTTGCTGTTGTGGGTACAGTCACACACGCCTTTGTCCTGTGAAAAATGCCAATCACTTGCTTTTTAAAATTTTAAAAGTTTAATAGTAATAAAATGGTTATAAAAACAATAATACAATTAGAGTAATAAAATTTAGAGTTAGGACAATTACAAGACAATAAAAAGCAAAGAATTACAGACGTCCAGATGCTCTCTGACACTAAGTCACAAC
This sequence comes from Lonchura striata, assembly GCF_050655825.1. Classification (NCBI taxonomy): domain Eukaryota; kingdom Metazoa; phylum Chordata; class Aves; order Passeriformes; family Estrildidae; genus Lonchura; species Lonchura striata. The sequence goes on along the minus strand of NC_140710.1, from coordinate 31,461,102 downwards.
AAGCATGACTTGTGAACAAAGGAATCACCCTTAAACCAATACACTTGTTGCATATTCATACATCCTTCATGGTTATGCATACATTCTATTCTAAACAAGAAACTCTGTCTGTTGTATGTCAGCTGTTTCCTTTAATCCCCATGGTGTCTTGGAGTCTGAGCAAGGCCTGAAGAAATTCACTTCTGATAAGAAAACCATAAATTCCTCTCCTTTGGAATATTTAGGTGTTCCTCAAACCTAAAAAGAAAACTCTCATTCCTAAAAAGCAAACTCCCCCCATATACATAGTCTCTATTTTAACATTATGTTGGAACCTGAAACTACACTTAACACACGACTTAAGAGCATTAATACAGCATAACTTTCTAACATTACACATATAATATTCATTGTAACATTTGTGAACAGCCAATCATAAAATATGCATTTTTCACAGTCCCATGCCTGGGTTTGCAAAAACACCTGCAAAGAAACCGATGGAGGGACAGAACCCTGTACTGGCCTGCAGCCTCCCATAGGGACCTGCACAGAGTTTGGACCAGAGAAGCTCCAGCTGTGCTGCAGCTGGTTTTGGGCTGAGCTGACCACCAGCCACACCATTAACACCCCAAAAATTTGAGGTCAGCACAACAATGCTGAGTAAAGAAAGCTGCCTTAGACCAGAGAGGAGGCTGAATCAGTGATCAAAACCCAAACTGTGTGGAAGCAGAGGGTGCTGCATAATTAACACCTGCCATGCTTCACATTGTAAATACAGCTTGTGAAAAATGCATATTTTGTGATTGGCTCTTTGCCAATATTATATGTGTAATGGTAGAAAGTTGTGCTGTATTAATTCTCTTAAGTAGTGTGTTAACATAATGTTAAAATAGAAACTATGTGATTTAAGATATTTTTTACTAGCTCAAGAAAGGGATAAGATAATCAAGAATCTCTTCACACAGAGATAACAGCAACACAAACCCTGAAGAGTTACAGCCTCCTTATCAGAAAAAAAAAAACATTCTTCCACCTTCTCTCCATCCTTATAGAACCACCAGGATTAAGGGGATGAAGTTGACAAAAACCAGAAAAGTTTTTAATTTGCAAGAAATTTATGCGTCGTGTATGAGATTTATGAATATGCAGCAGGCTGGCGTTTTTAAGGGTGTTCCCTTTGTTCACCGGGCATGTTTTTGGCAGCTTAGTGTCCAAAAACATCCGGACATCTCTAATTCTTTGCTTTTTATTGTCTTGTAGTATCCTAATCCTCATTGTCCAAATTTTTATTACTCTAATTTTATTACTATTTTTTATTTTACTATTAAACTTCTAAGATTTTAAAAAACAAGTGATTGGTGTTTTTCACACAGCTGATCAAAAAAGCAGAGACAGACAAAATCACCAAAGGGTGAGAGGAAAAGAGAGAGCAAGGAAAGCTCTGAGGGGTTTTCCAAGCAGATTGTGAAGATGGTTTTGCTGAGAGACAAGTGGCTCCTCCACATGTGTTGGGGGCAAGCTCTCAACCTGCAGGCGAGCTGGGAGCAGCTCCTGCACACAAACTCCCCAGAACTGTTTGTTTGGGATCCTGGAAAGCCTCACTCACAGACCACATCCATAAAGAGCACTGTGCTTAGCCCTGGAAGGCTTCTGGAAGGACACCCAGGGTGGGACAGCTCTTGGCTTAGCAGCTCCCCAGGGCAAAGGGCTAAATCATCCAGCACCAGGCGTCTGTAACACAACTCACCACATCAAATGCATGGAAAGTCATGTTGTTTCAAACAAGAATTGTGATTGAAAATCAAGCTAGCTTAGTCAGAGAACAGTCCTAAGTCATACGGGAAGAGCTTCTCTCAAGTAGTGGAAAATTACTTTATCTGTTGAGAGTCACCAGCCCATTAATTAAAGTGTTTTGTTCAGCACTGATGCCTATCAGATGTCTCACTTCTGGTGTTATTTTCCTTGGGCCTGAGGCTGTACTATAACCCCACCCTGAGGGAAACATTTTCTGGCCTTGCACTTCTGGAGCACAGCTCTGAACGAGTGGCTTTGTCTAACCAGTTCTATGCTGGAGAAGCAGCACTATCTGGTCACTGTGGCCCCAAGGGCGTGTGAGAGCAGCTTGGCTTTTTCACTTTGTCATGTTTTGCACCCTTTGTCCCCAGCTGAGCACAGTGAGTCAGACCTTGAGGTCTGAAACTTTTTCTTCTTGTCCTCCTGACCACGATCATCAAAAGCATGAGTATGTTAAAAGACTTCAAATGAAAGTACATTTGTCTCATTCTTGCAACACTTTTACACTTGCACTTTCTCCAAACCCAGGAAACTGCAACGACAAATTAAGAGATTGAGCAGGGATTGCGGTTAGGGGTATTGTGTCACAAATATCTGAGGATTGCCCATCTCAGTTTAGCTATTTCTGAGTCTGTTCTGCAATGCTTGCACACCCTTCACACAGGTGAAGATATGCCAGGTGTGCCACGTTTTCCTCCCAGCTCCTGTGAGACCAACTTCAGCAAATAGCAGGGCATGAATTCAGCAATGTGCTGGGAAAATGAACTTCAGGCCTGGGCTCACAGTTTCATTTGAAATGGTCCTGAATTGCTGGAGTGGCTTTCTACAGCTTGAAATACCAACCATGGGGGGTTGCAGGAATTGCTGTGGCACAGTGCAGAGGATGGATGGAGAGTTTTCCTCCCTGCTGATGTGGTCACAGCTGCGAGGGATGAACACAGCAGGAGGTGACACAAGGAGGCAATGGGCAGGAGGCAGCCTCAGACAGGGGCTAGGGCTGGTCCCCATCTACCACAGAGCTCAGAGAGCAGCCAGCACAGCCATGACTTCACACACACACACACACACACACACAGCCTGCAGCCCCTAAGCCAAGGAGAGAAAGGACAGCTCAGGACTGGAGCTCTGGTCTCTACTCCTGCACCTGGTTTTGACAAAAACAGGCCCTAAAGCAAAATCCACGAAGGATGTGCCACCCATCACAGCCTTGAAACTGGAGTTGGGGTCTCTCTGGCTCGCTCTGCCTGCCCCATCCCTTTGCAGGGTGACACAAGCTCAGCAGGAGGGTTGAGGTGGCTGCCACGGAGCAGTGGGAGAGGTCTCATCGTGGGGCCAAGTCTCACCTGAACGATGCCTCTTGCTCGTCTTTCATGTGGGATGTTTTCCCCATGCAAAAGCAGGCCAACATCACCAGCAGAATTCAGTCTTTGCCTGATTTTTCAAGTGTCCCTGGTAATGAAGGTTTAGGTTGTTTCCCATCTCCATCCACATTGTCCCAGAACTTGGGCAGGGTGAGAAGAAGCCTCACTGCTGGGAGCAGGCACAGAGTCACGTCAGGGTGACAAAATTAGCTGCCCAGGGAGCTTCAGGCTCAACAGAGAGACTTCTATCTACAGTGCATGCCAGTGAGCTTGGGCAGCCTCGGGGGGAAAAGATGCCTGGGATATCCCTCCACTTCTGAGGTCTGGATGTCTCCTGATGTGCTGGCAGGTGATGCACACACGGGCAGTGGGAGCTCGGATGCGTGGAGGAAACATCTGAATCTTGGCCAACAAAAGCAGCACTGTGTGGGTGTGGAGCTCCCAAGGCATTGCTGCACAGCAGGAGTGAGAGGGAATGTCACAGCCCTGCCACCACAAGACCTTCCTGGCAGCAATCTCCCGGATGCCCTGAGGTGAGAATTTCTGCAAACACAAAAATAAAAATAAAAATACCCCTCCTTTCCGGCTGCACCTTCCCTGCCTGCTCCTCCTCTGGTGGGAGAGGTGCAGCTCCCTGCAGCACATGAGATCATCCTGCCAGGTGCTGTGTGGGCAGTGAGATCTGTCAGCAGCCTGTCCATAAATGCCATCTTGTTTCACCAAAAAAAAACAGGGAAGAAGTTTCATGTATTTTGCCTGGGGATGCTGATGGGAGGGAGGTTGATAATTAAACGAATGCAACAGCTTCCAGCTAGAAATGCCAGCTCACCAGTTTCTGGGCTGGGCAAAAAAAGAAAAACACAACTCACTATGGCTGCAAAACTGACTTCAATCTTAAATTTTTCTTCTGCCCGAGTCTCAACCAGCTTTTCTGTTCTGATAGTAAATAGACAAGGCAGCTGAAGGAACAGAGAGGGTTGGCTTTCACTTTCCAGCCTGCAGGCACCATCAGGTAGACTTCTGTCCAACTGCTTGGCTGTGCTCCAGCCCCCTGAGCTGTGCTGGGGGATTGCCCCGTCTCCCTGCTAAAACCAACTCCTGAACTGCTGCCTGCGTCCTGGTAAGGGCGTGCAGCAGCCAGGCACAGGTTGCTGTGAAACCTCCCAAATAAAGCGTGATCCCAGAGGTGAGACGAGGTCAGTGGGCAGGGGTTGGAGTCCACAAAGTACTCAAGTGGCAGCTCTTGACACAATCTCTCGAGTATCTTGCCTTTGAAAGGTCAGATTTTAGGATAAGGTTGGTGACTGTCCCTTATGGGAGGAAACATACCTGATTTGGGTGAAAATACCTTAATTTCTGCCAAATCCTCCAAGGAATGTAAATCAGTAGTTGGATAAAATCAGTTGAAGGGTTGAACTCAATTCTATTAACTTTATTTTGAAACAAATGAAGGCACATTCCCAGTACAGGCAGTAATTTTCTCTTGATTCCTTTCAAGATCATTTCCATGTTTTCTGTTAAAAAAGGCTTCAAAAATAACACTGTTTTTTTCCAAAGACAAACAAATAAAAGCCTTAAAAGCAAAAATAAATGTTTTGCTTATATGTGAACTTGTAACATTTTTGTCTGCAAGAGCAGATGTTTCTCCTTCTTGATCTTTACAAATTTTCAGTTCATAAACCAGACAGTCACATTCTTCCAGGGAAACATTTCATACAAGCCATGGGATCTGTCCAGGACATCTCCCAGATGTTGGGAAATGTGTGCAAGGAAACACAAATCTGGGGAAGCTGGCAGTGCTAATGCACAGAGGTGTCTGAAGGGATGGGGTTTTCTTTTTCCTTGCTTCTGGTCTGGGCTGAGGATGACTCTGTTTTTCTAAGCCATGCTGGAGACAGCAGCGGCAGGAGCTACAAAAGCAGAGGTGCAGAGAGGTGGGCAGTGACCCAGCTGGGGAGGAGGATGCTGGCTGAGCTCAGGGATGTGTGGATGTCTCTTCCCTGCCTTTGGGCAAGCAAGAGGGAGAAGGGGCTGCCTTGGGGGGCTGTGGGGGTCCCCAGCCCGATTTCCTCCTGGCATTTCCACCCTGCTCTGCGCAGAGCTCGGAGCCATCGGCGAGCACGGGAAGGAGACTCCTGCTGAGGGGCTGTGACAGGAGCCAGGGGTGTGTGACAGCACAGGGGGGTCCCAGCAGAGCAGGAGAAGCTGCTGAGGGTGGCAGCCCAGCAGCAGGGGCTGGTCACGGTGTTGTGAAAAATGCATATTTATGATTGGCTTTTGGCAAATGATACAATGAATATTATATGTTGCTGTATTAATTCTCTTACGTATTGTGTTAAGTGTAGTTTTAGGTTACAAAATAATGTTAAAATAGAGACTATGTATGTGGGGGGAGTTTTCTTTTTAGGAATGAGATACTCGATTTGAGGAACACCTAAATCTTCCAAAGGAGAGGAATTTATGTTTTTTTATCAGAAGAAGCGAATTTCTTCAGGCCTTGCTCAGACTCAGCGCCATGGGGATTAAAGGAAACAGCTGACATACAACAGACAGAGTTTCTTGTTTAGAATAGAATGTATGCATAACCAGAAAGGATGTATGAATATGCAACAAGTGTATTGGTTTAAGGGTGATTCCTTTGTTCACAAGTCATGCTTGTCGTGACTTAGTGTCAGAGAGCATCTGGATGTCTGTAATTCTTTGCTTTTTATTGTCTTGTAATTGTCCTAACTCTAAACTTTATTACTCTAATTGTATTATTGTTTTTATAACCATTTTATTACTATTAAACTTTTAAAATTTTAAAAAGCAAGTGATTGGCGTTTTTTACAGTGTCCCAGCACGCGCGTGTGCTGCTGTCCCCAGGGAGGATGGGGGAGGATGAGGGACAGGCCACTGGCACGTGCCTGCTGGAGCCTGTGGTCCTTTTGGAGCACATTTGTGAGGGTGTGGGCCGCAGCACAGCATGGCTGCTGAATTAATGACATGGTTTTTGCTCACCACAAACTGCACAGAAGGTCTTTTTGGTCTTCTGGCTGGCGCAATGCTGCGCATTCCAAAAAACCCTGCACTGGGGTTATCCTAGCTCCTTATTCCAGAGATTTTTCTCCACCAGATCCCTGCCTCTGCCCCAGGATCATGGATGGGCAGAGGAGAAAGGAGCAGCCTGAGCTGCCTCGAGGACCCTGCAGCTGCAGGACCCTACATGGACCCTTGGACCCACAAGCATCAGGAGGGTGACACGGGATCTGTGCTGGCTGCTCCTTACAGCGTGAGCTCACACAGAAGGGAGCATCCCACTAAATGAACAGATAGCAGGATTAAACGGAAAACAAGGACTTCTAAAAGTTTTTCCATGCATCTAGGCCATATAAAATAACTTGCTGAAGTGATTGCTATAAGAGGAAGCTGAAAGGTTGGACAGGTTCAGAAAGCAGCCCCTTCACACACAGGGAATCCCTCAGAAACTGCTGAAAGGAAAGAAACAGAATACACATCAGACCTGGTGTCTAAGGCAGGACACCACTCTGGATGGGCTCTGAGCCCACTCAGCTCAACCACCGTTGTACAAGGCTGAATGGGAAGGGCAACACTCCAAAAAATGGGTCCTCAGAGCTGAGCAGCCCAACCACAGCAGTGGAGGCCAGGCTGTCTGTGCCCAGTGTGGGCAGCTCCCTGCCATGTGCCAGGCCTGGGTGTCCCTGTGGCAGTGCTTGTCATCTGCTGCCCTGCCAGGGCAAAAAATCCCCTCTTGCAAAGCTCACGTAACAAAGGCAGGGAGTTGTGCAAGGCAGCACTGGAGGTGCTGATGACACAGCCCAGCTGTCAGGGCTTCTTCAAATGCATGGAGGAAATAAAAGCAGCATCTGACGATGCAATGGGAAGAAGTCAGGAGGGGGAAACGCTAAAGACATCCATGCCCAAGGATAAGAGTGTTTAATTAGCACGGCCACCCTCGAGCAATGCTGGGGAGAGCAGGGACAGCCCAGGCCAGGGGCTGGGTGCTCACCCCACAGCTGGGCTGTGCCCCTTGGGGGCCACTAGGGAAGGCAAGAGGTGCCTGGCTCCCACTGCACAGCACCCTGGCAATGCTGAACTAAAAAGCAACCCAGGTTTTCAGCCAGCATTTTCAGAGCTGGGTTTCCTGGCAGGCTGGCCCAGAATGGACACGCAGCTCCGAGCTCAGGGACAGCAAGGGCAGGGCAGCTTCATTTTACCAGGCAGGGCAGAAGCAGAGAGAGGCAGGCTGCCAGATGCTGATGCAGAAGCTCTAAGTTTTTCTGACAGGTTAAAACAAAAATTTCAGTGTCTGGGTGGGTGACGCAAGCCCTGGGCTGGGAAAGAACCATGCCAAGGCTTCATAGCTTTCAGAAGGATTTCTTTTTCCCATCTCAGCAATCTGGGATCTCTGCCAGAGGAGGAGCAGGATGGGTGAATAAACAAACAGTAAGTCACTTTCCTAAAGCAATTTGTAAGGCAAGTGAAAGAGCAAAATGAGGCAACAACTGCTCTTTTTCCTCCATTCTTCCCTCTGGGCTCCTTGCCACAACATGCCCCGGGTATGCCAGGCACCCCTGCACTCCACAGCATACCCAAGAGCTCAGAAATGTCACACAAAAACCGAGTCCCATCCTTCTGTACACAACCTCCCACACTGGAAAAGACATTGCTACATACTTGTTCCATGCCAGAGCATCACCACCCTCATGGTAAAAAATTTCTTCCATACATCTCATCTGAACTGACCTTCTTTTAAAACCATTTAAAATAATGGTTTAAAATTATTGCCCCTTGTCCTGTCTCTCTGAAATGTCAGTCCTCAACTTTCTTATTAGCCCCCAATAAGTACTGAAGTGTGTGAGTCCAGGGCTTTCCTCTGGCTGCCCTGGCAGGTCTGGGACCCTGGCAGGGGTCAGGAACCCCCCTGGACAGAGCCCCCAGAGACACTGGCTGTGATCTCTGGCCATGGAAGAGAGTTTTCAATCTTACAAAATAAATTACAAGCTCTAAGTATTTAATATAAATAATAATTAAGTATAACACAAATACAAAAATAAAATTTTAAAATTCTAAATTATAAGTCCAAAAAAGACAAAATAGAAAAAATTAAGTATGTCTTGTCCTTTTTCTCCTTCTTCATACCCTCCATATTTCGCTATAATGTTAACGTTTTTCTATTAACTTAAATTAAAAACACACTATTCAACATAAATAATAAATATTAACACATTATTATAAATATAGCATACATAATTTCTAATATATACACTAAAGAGCAAAACCCCACACACTACCCTACAAAACAAACCTACAACAAAACAACAAAACATATTATAAATAAACAAAAATAAACAACCTTAAAAACCAGCACAAACAAATTATAACTTCTTCTTTAACAACAAAACAAAAAACCAAAAACTTTTTACAATCTCAAAATCATCAATGCCTCAAATTCCAACACTGAAAGTGCTCATTGAGGTCTCCCTGGACCCTTCTGTTTTTCAGGCTGAGCAACCCCAACTCTCATATTTCTCCACTGGAGAGGTGCTCCATCTACATGATCATTTTTGTGGCCTTCTTCTCGACTCACTTCAACAAATCCATGTTTTTCCTGGGCTGAGGGCCCCAGAGCTGGATGCAGACTCCAGAGGGGGTCTCACCCCAGCAGGGTAAAGGGGCAGAACCCCCTCCCCAGACCTGCTGGTCCCATCTCCTTTCCTGCAGCCCACATTTTCCTACAATCCATATGCATGAATGTGCTATGTGCAGGGCTGGGTATGGAGGTACACGTCTCAGACCTGGGCATGACAGCAAGAGTGTCACAGAAGGGCAGGGTGGAATTCAAATGGCCTGGACAGAGTGCCTGAAAAAACGAGACACAAGTGAGGAAGAAGGTGCAAGCTCCTACTCTTCAGGAGCAGGAATGATCTGCAGTAGAACTGCACTAAGGAGTGAATAGCTTGTGAGGAAAGCACCTGGGGACTGCAGAGTCCTGGGACCACTGGCTGGAAAAGGCAGAAATCATTCTGTACGAGGAAGCTGGAAGGTGTGTGTGGGAGGGCTGAGTCTAGAACCAAGTACCCCACTTCCTGTAAGGGCATGAATCAGTCATGACCAGAAGGAAAACTGGGGTGTTTGGAGATGTGGGAAACATCTCCCAAGAGTCCCATTGTCCTCTGGAAAGTTTTGTCCATAAATGACTGATGCAGAGAGAAAGGAAGAGCCTGACCACGCTGCATAGGAAAGGGGCCAAGGCTTAACCTGGAAGCCCATGGGAGACTGAGGACAAACCCCACATTGTTAAGGAGAATGAAGACCTGGAGCAGAGGACCTCTCTGGGGTCCTTAGCTGGACAATTTCCATTCAGGTACCATGCCAGGAGCAGATGGTGCTCCTGCCATGGGACGGGGTGGGGTGAGTGGGCAGAGGACCTCCCTGGCCACGTGGTGCTTGCAGCTGAAGGAGAGAACAAACATCAAGTTTCTGCAACAGCTCTACTGAGAGCTGGAAAATGAACTCACCCATCCATCTACAAATATCAAACATTTGCTGAGACTGGTGCAGAACCACTGTGATTTTCCAGATTAACCATGACCACTGGTACTCTCTGGGTGAGGAAAGTGCAAATATGCCAGCAACCACTTCCCTATTTGGTGTCTTTGGAAGACCATAATTAGCACTTTTTCACCCGTCCCATTCACACTGTTTCCACCTAAACTCTCACGCCACAACTCCCCCACTTTTGCAGTGAGAGGCTGCAGAGAAGAGGCTGCACTGCTTCCTCCAACCCCAGTGACAAAGGCTAAGAAATATTTAGAGTTTTGAACTCGGCAAATCACTCTTTTCCTCCAAGGTGCCAGACAGAGGACTAGGTCTCTCTCTGAAGTCCTCTGCCCCTGTTTTGGTTTCAATGCAGGACTTGGGCAATTGGAATGAGACTCTCAAGATCTTTGACAAATCTGCATTTGCAACAGGATACCCAAAGTGTTGTCCCTGCAGCTCTGACAGCTTAGGTGTCTCTGACATCCTTCACTCAAGCAAGAACTGCCAAGAGCCTGGAGCAGGTCTCCCTCCACTGTCATGCCTGGCCCAAAGGGCAGCTCTCAGCTGTCACTAACCCCAGCACATGCTGAAAACACAGCCAAAGACAATATTGCTCCACAATTGCTCTGGGTTTCACTTTTTCATTAGGCTGATGAAGACACTCAGCCCTTGTGGCAAATTTCCAGGATCCCATTTAACACGAGACTGTGCCTTCACCCAGCCCTGATTTCAGCCACAATTCAGATCACAGCCCCCCTAGCTCAACCTAGCAGCCAGGGGCTGAGTGAGATACAAACAGAGAAAGCAAGGGCAGACAATGCATGAGAAACAAGCCAGGACAGGGTGCCAGAGAACTCCAAACACTTCCTTCACTCCCAACACCTGGGACTCCCACCGGGGCACTCACCACTGTGGTCCCCCCTCTAGCACTGTGCCAGCTGCACAGCCTGTGGCCCTGAGACGGGCTCAGAGTGCCCAGGGGCTGCCCCAAAAGGCATCCTGCTGTGGCTTCCTACTGGCATTTCCCCCACGGAGCCCCAGGTTGGTTTTTTTTCCCATTTTTGCCCATTGATATTGTTGCGACCCCAGAACACTCAGTCTGGGAGAAACAAGGGCAGCAGGAGTGCCCAGACACAGGGTGCAACAGAGAGACCTGAAATTCAAATTAATCAATCCTTCTCTTTCTCCTTCTCTTCTCTTTCTCTTTCTCTGCTCCTGTAGACTAAGGCTGAACCTCCTCAAGGATCTTCCTATGCTCCTTAAGCCTCTCTCATATTCCTGGAAAGCTGTGATAGCTGGAAACATGCCAGCCTTCCCACAAACACACAGAAATGCAGGCTGCACCACAAAGTAAAGACAGGGCAATCTTTGTTTTGACAGAGAACAAGCTGGTCAGGATTTGAGACACCTACGTCAGGGTTAAAGCAAACTCCATGCTCACACCAGTGGTGCCTTATTTGGTGATGAAAAATGTAGATATTTATGGGGCTTTGGAAAGCAGCTGCCCAGAGGACAGGCTGCAAAGCCCAGAGTGCATCTGAGGCAGAGGGGCTGGGACAAACCTGCTAACGGGGGTTGGCACAGTGCCACACAGAGTCACGGAAAGTTCCTGCCCGAAAACGCGTGTGGTAAATTTGCTGCTTCCAGTTTATGCCTGAGCCATTAGCACAAGTCCCCAGGGCTGGGCTTAGGCAGAGCAAATGAGGTCCCCAGTAAAGCATGATAGTCCCTGTAATCATTTGAACAGATACTTTGGATTAAGAAACTGGCAGGGAGTAGAACACGTGCACCTACGCACTCCAACACAATGGACATTCAAAGGCAGAAATTAACTTTGTGTATTTTGAGCTGTGGCATTGCCAGTGTGAAGCCTGCCAAATACTCGTGTTAAAGATACCAGAGAAGGGAAGTAAGGGCAAAAAGGCAAGGAAGAGTCACACCCTGTTCCTTAGAATCATTTAGTTTGGAAAAGAGCACTAATATCCTGGACTCCAACCATGAACCTAACACTGCCATGTTCACCACTAAATCATGTCCCTGTGTCCCTCCATGCAGAGCACAACTGCTCCTACACTAAATTTGTTTCCATACCTCCCAACGGACTGTGAGGAGGGAGAAAAATAAAAGAAAAGTAAGGATGATAACAACATACAATGGGCATCCTGTCAATTTACACACTGGTTGCAAAATCCCATTCCGAGAGCTGAGGCTGCTTTTGAGAAGTGTGAGAAATGAGGAAGAGAAGGAGAGAAGGAGCCCAAATCTGGTTGTCATTGAATATTCTGCTCTTCTTGGCTTGAGACCTTTTTTTTTTTTTTTAAAGCAACAAGGTTAAACACTGGCTGAAAAAAACTGCTGGAGTCTGTAGGCAAAATACAGTTGAGATGAGCCTTAAATATTCTTGCAAGTAGAGGGAGAGAGAGCCTTAATTTAAACAGGGATTTCACTGCTCCCAAGCCTGGCTGAGGCTGGTGGGACCTGCAGAATGAAATTCTGCTTGCTGCCTCCTGCCCTGCACAGGGCTTGTGGCATCGCTGGCATGGTGGCACAGGGCTGCAGTGCCAGGGCTCTCTCCCTGGCATTGTATTTTACAAATAACACCATGGAAAGGCAGATTTACAGCCCCTGGCCACTTCCTTCCAGTGCTGCCCCTTAACACAGCGGGCCACATCGGGATCCATGCTTAATGTAACATGACATCATGGATATAAAATAAATATAATATTAGCTGGATTCAAGGTAGAGCCCAACCTGTCCAATATTCAGAAGCATTTAACCCCAGACCCTTTTTGGTCCTGTATGATCCCACCCTTGTGTGATCATTCTCATTTAAACCCTGCATTTATTGAAGTAACTGGCAAATTTTGCATCCCAGGACTGACATTTTCTGCCCCGAGCTCTATCTCTGGTAGCAATAATAGCCCTGTAGAGCTAAAAGCTATAGATCGAAAGGTCTCCCCACACAGGCCAAGTCCTTAAATGATTTCCTTTGGAAGGAGTTTGTGGAAAGTACCTTGTTTCCTTGCCATCAATCGTGTGAAATCACTGCCGAGCCAGGCAGGAAACCTCCGCAGGCTGCGGGGGTGACACAGGAAAGTCACCCCGAGGCTCCCCTTTTCTACAGATTGCCCTAAAGCTGCCCCCAAAGGGGGCTGCCAGGGGCCAGCCCCCAGCAGGCAGCTCCACACAGATATTTAATTTTGGTTGTATGCAGCCAGAAGAGCTGAGGTTTCACCCACAGGATGGGAAGAGGCAGAGAGGAACCAAGAGTAAAGTTTATAAAGTTCAGTTTTCATGCATTCCATCCCCAGAAAGGGAGTGCAGAAGAGCTGGCAGAGATCTCTCAGTGACATCTTTGTGACATCAGAATTTCTTTTCTAAATAAACGCCAATGAAGATCGCTTTTTCGTATTAAAAGAAACTCAAAAGAATGTGCAGAATGTAAAAATCGAAACTACTTTCAAGGTTGACAGTTAAAATATTTCTTTTAGTTGGTGGGTTTTTTTTAGTTTACATTTGTTTTTTATTTCTCAAGCCGATTTGTTTTTATTAAACTTTTTTTTTTGCCTTTTCCACACAACACTTTAATCACAGTTTTGTTCCCACAATACAGAACTCAAACAAGCAGGTAAGAAAAACATATAGAACAGGAAAAACTAAAATTTATTTCAGGAAGACCTTGAAAAAAGCAGGTAAGAAAAAAATATAGAACACGAAAAGCTAAAATTTATTTCAGGAAGACCTTGAAACCTAGCTCATTTCAAACTACAAATTGAAAGCCATCCACAAAACCCCAACCCTTTTCCTACTCTTCCTTGTCCTGTAGTGGCATTAGGGGGAAGTGGAGGTTGGCAGTTGGATTTCATTTGCTGTTCCCTTTTGCTGCCAAGACTGCTGAGTGGCGTCACAGTTTGGAGTGAGTGTGGTTTCACTTTTACTGCATGAAGCATGTTCCCAGGGAGCTGGAAAATGCCCGCCTGTCATCGCCTCTGTGGTCACAATGAGAACCAGATCCCATCTCTGACAGCTCCTCAGCCAGGGCAAAGCCAGGGCTGGCACCTCCAGAAGCTGCAGCAGGTAGGGTGAGGTTCCTGTGCTTGGCACCTCACCCCTTCATCCCCCATCCAGTGAACTCTGTGCCCCCTGGAGGGTTTTTAGCCTCGACCCCTTGTGCTGATATTCCGAGGTGATTTTTGGAGCCCGTTGCAGGTTTCGTTTCAGGCCTCCTGGGCCAGGAGCCAGCTGAAAGCTCCCTGCCTCAGTTTGGTGAGGAAGTGCAAACTCGCTGCTTTTTAGCCTGGGCTGATGATGAAACCTGGTGGCTCCTCCTCTTGGCCTTATTAGCATGGGGAAATCACCAGCATAAAATGCTGTCCAGTTCCTTCCTCAGCACTGGTGCTGTTCGCATGCTCATCCTCCCCTCCAGCTGTACCGATGTCGAGCATCATGGAGGCACCAGCCATGCTGGAAAATGGGAAGGATGCTCCAGAGAAGAGGAGATCCACATGTTTGCCCGTGGCTTTTCATCCTCTCATTTTTGTGTTGATTATTATCTCAGCCTTGGTTCCCATCGTCTTCTGTTTGCTCCATCATCAGCAGGTAAGGACAAAGCAAAATTCTTAACTCTGGAGTGTAGTATTCCTAATTATTTACAGTACTGTGTTGATGCTATCAGCTAACTCCAAACTAGTATTTCTCTCCTTTTTGAGGAGTGCTAATGCTTTAGGTTTCCAAGATTTCAGCTGATAATGTTTTCACCAATCCCTTAATTTCTCACCAATTCCTCAATGTCTTCAGTGTTTTCCTGTCCTTTCCTTAAGCTTAAAAAAACAGTCAGGTTTTATTTCTCTGGCTTTTCTTCTCCTGCACCAATGATGTGCACTGTTCCAATCTGATATCAAGTGATGATGCTGTGTAGGGACCAGAGAGGCTGGGAAGTTGTGGTAATTCACCAGGCACAAAGCCTTTTCACACTTGGTTTTTACAATCTAGCACAAAAACCAGTTATTGAACCAAGTTTTGCTCTGCATTTCATGAGTTAATCGCAATGAGCTTTTTCTAACTGTACACAGGCTACTGGACAGAAATACAGGGTGAGCCAAGTGACTCATGGGCTGCAGATCAGCTTCTTATTTTCTGTTTTCCAAAATGTGAATCTGTGTCCTGGAGGAGACAAGAACTAATTTTGGATGCCAGGTTGATCCCGCTGTAATGTACCTCCCTCCAGTTCCAGTTCTTCAGGGGAAGCCATGAGGAAAAAGTCCGCTTCTGTTAAGGGGAAGGGTAGTTTGTTCTCATGGTCTGGGAGCTGCTTGGGGCATAATGATGCCAGAAACCCCTCTGAGGACTGATCCTACAAGGTGCAGAATTTTTAAAAATAAAATATGAAGTCTGCTAAATTCCTGCAAGAGAGAAATGTTATCTGCACCTTATAGCAGGAAAATATAAAAAACCCAAAATAAATGATTTGCTTTTAATCCACTTCTAGCCCCAAACCCACAGCTTCCATCACCCATTTGGGAGCTGTGAAGGACCAGCTCTGTGGCTGCAGTTACAACTGAGTCCCCCTGATGGCAATGAGCACACAGATGTTCACACATATTCCACTCCTTCCCTTCCTATTTTTTTCGGGAAAGTTTTTCTGTTTACTAACTTTCTGTTAGTAAACAGAAAGTTTCTTTAGTAAGTGAAAGGACTGTTGATTCCTATTAACTGGGGAAAGCAGGACAGGGCAGTGAAAGCCTTTCCCTGCAAGGCAGCCACCAGCCTCCCCAGCACTCAGGACAGCAACCTCCTAAGGAAGGAACGACGTTGTGCTCCAAGAGCAAATCCAAGCATTTCTGAGCTTGCATTCATGAAGATGCGAGAGGTGTGAGGCAGGACCAGGTCCCTGTATCTTAAGCTGATCCCAAATCTGCTTTTTACGGGCTCTGGCAGAGGGAGAGCAGAGCTGCTGTGTAGGAAGAGCTCCATGAACAAAGCCCAAGCCGTGAGTCACGGAGACAGACTGAGATCTCCTGCCATGGACAGTTTGCCAGCAGGGCACCCGTGGAGACACCTCCTTGCCTGGGCTGGAAAGGCACTGCAGAACTGACTGCAGGAGTGCCTGTCTCCCTGAGCTCAGCACGTGCAGCACTGAGAGGGAAGAAGGCTTCAAAGCCAGCAGCTGTCCTCCCTGCTCTGCCTGGCTGGTGTGCTAGTGCTGATTTGATGTGTCTGAGTCATTCCAAGCTGCACAGAAGGAAAGGTTCATGGGTTTAATGAGGGTGAATTAGCACAGTGCCGTGCAGCTTCCCACGTTTATGCACTGGCTTTAAGTCAAGTCCTTGTTCACAGAGCCATCGCTTGTGAGCATCCATAAGAGCTGAGTCCAGGCATGGAATGAAATCCTGTCACCCAAGATGAATATAGAACTTTTACCAGGTCTACTGCAGGTCACTGCTGGTTGGTTGTCTTTATTTCTGTAATTATTATTATTTTTTAAAAATTTTGTGAAAATACCACCAAAATGGATATGAAAAAATTGACCTATTTTAAGTATTTCAAAACTTTGTTGGAAAACATCTGTTTGTGTTTCTAATGGTGGGTAGAAAAACAACTTTTCTTCCTGGGAGAATGCTTTTGTGCTCTTGTAATGGTAATGCTCCTCTACTGAGTTCACTGATAAATGGAAAATTACAGGAGAAAACACTGACCAAGCCCTGCTTCTCTCCACAGGCACCAGGGTCATGCTGGGCACATGGATCTTGTAAGTATGGAGATTCTAGACCTGCTTTCTGGTTTGTGCTGTGACATAAGATGACAGAGTCACAGGCCTGGTGCTGTTTAAGGACAGGGGTCAGCACTGACAGAGTCCCCAGGGCACTGTGAAAGCGGAGCTGCCCAGCTCTGCACTCAGGGCTGGCAGCTAGCAGCTGCCTCTCTCTGTGTGAGTCAGCTGCACCTCCCCAAAAATAGCCTGTGAAACCCACAGTGATGCCTTAAGTTTGGGCTTTTATTTCCAGATTCTGTACTGCATTAGTGTGTAACTCTGAACTTCATATAAAGTGTTGGTGAGTTCTCCTCACAGCTCAGTCACACAAAACAATCATTTTCCAGCCCCAGAACCAAGGACACATTGCAGCTTCAGGCCCAAAAAGTGCAGAGAACTGAGGAGAGCAGACTGAGAGGATGGGACTGCATAATGTAGAGCTGGAATTGGACAATTAACCCCAATATGGAAATGGACCAAAACTTATAAAAGTGTGAAAACTTGTGACTCGGGGTCCATCTTGGGTGTAGCCATGGCCAGGCTCTTGTACCGCCCAAGGTGCATCCTTTTAATAAATCCCTACTTTATTCCTTTAACTCTGCCCAGCCCCTGTTGCAGGGAACCTCTCAAGGCACCAACAGGGCTCATCACTTTTACTGCTGCTGGGTGTTAATCACCAGCTCTCCAAGCAAACCCCAGGGCAGTTCTAAAGTAGCACCCTGCAGAGTAGCTGAGACCTTCAGAGAAGTTTAATTAATTCAATGAAAAACTTCTGTACACATAGAATTTCACCTAATGACTGTTCCCCTCCTGAAGTGCTATAACCACAGCAGCCAGCAATATTGCTGTCATCCTCATCATTCTCAGATCCAGCTGAAATTCCACCCAGGAATTTTTTGGTATTAGAGATCAGCTCAGACCCAACCCTCAGTCTTGAAGATCCCCCCTCTCCATGGTGCCTTCCACAGCTCAGCTGTCCTGGCAGCAAGCACCTCCAAGCACCCATAGCCACAGAGATCCTTCACAGCCTCTCCTGGCAGATTGAGACCCCTTTCTAGCACTTCTTAAAAGACAGTAAACTCAAAAACAATGATCAATAATAATTTTAATAACATCATGTAGAATAACAAGAAAATATTAATTGTTAGAAAGTCAAGAGTTGCCTGGGGGAGTGAGAGAATGGGAAACAGTGATAAAACAGGCTCATGTACTGAACAAGGTTATCATTGGACATAATTACTCACCACACCATTTTGTCTGTGCTTTCCTCAGTAAACGAGTCCTCGACAAAAGACCCAGATGTTTTGATCTGGAACTGGAAATTGGAGCAGTGCAATGGGATTGTGCAGGGCCAAGGGCAGTACCTCATCATCCAGCAGAGTGGCAAATACTTCATCTATGCTCAGCTCTTCCGCAAGGAGACACTCAAAGAGCCTTTTACAATGATGCTCTTCAAAAACCAAACAATTGCCCTCAACAATGCTGTGGGATATGTGAATGGCACAATAAACTTTGCGAGACCCTTTTTCCTGCAGAAGGGAGATAAGCTGTCCTGTAAGAAAAACGACAAGTCAGATGACAGCCTGCTAGAGAATCAGACTTATTGGGGCCTGTTTAAAATGTAGCAGGACTGCTCAGAGTCAGCTCCTCCCTTATTTCCTCCAGGAAACCTTAGGTCGTGGATGAAGAATCTGGAGTGTCTCTTTGGGTGAAATTTAGCTTGCTGGAAGACGTGCCATAGGAAGCTTGTGTCCTGCAGTGACAGTGAACAGCAAACTTTGGTAATGATGAATGGCTGCTGATGGACACAAAGTATGAGCAAAGGATGGAGGAAAAAGAATCTCAATGCATTGTGGGGTTGACTCTGAGTTCCTGGAAATACAAGTCCCTATGTTCAGCCCGTTCTGAGCTGGGGAGGAGCTCTACTCTGCAGCTGGGTGCATTTCAGAGCTGGGTCCCTTCTAACAAGAGGTGCTACATAAAGACAAGATATTTTATATCCTTCCCGCACAACCTGCCAGTGAAGCAACTTGTCCACAACAGAGGCACAAAATGGCTCAGAAACAACACAAGAAAAGCTTCTCAGGCCCCTCCACGGCCTTGCCACTAGCAAGGGAAACATGCCAGGGAAGCTCCATCTCCACGGGTAGTTCAGAGCACAAGGAGCTTTCCAGGGAAGCTCAAGCAGTGCAAATCCAAGGCAGCTCCATGCCACGGTGCAGACAGCCCCAGCACAGGGAGCCTGGGATGCAGCCCAGGCAGATACCAAAGGGATGGATCACTGCACAAAGCCGAGGCTGCTGCATGCCACAGAGGCTGTGGAGGAGACCTAATGGTAGAAGAGAGTGAGCACAGAGGGGAGACAAGAGGATGGAGACTTGGAGAGCTGTTCCCAGAATTTTTTTTCTATGCTGGGCAGTGGGTGTTGCAAGCAGGGCAGGGCAGACACGGTCCTGCCATGAAATGAGGAAGGGCTGAGCACCCCCCCGTTCCCCCAGACACAGCTCTGGCATCAGAGCACTGCCAGCACCACAGCAGGGAGGGCGTGAGCCAGCGGGGAAGCAGGGCATCCTTCACCTGCTCACTCCAGGCTCTGTCTGCTGTGCTTCCCAAAATGAGCTTCGGATCACCTGCAGATCACAGAACGCCTCAGGACCTCAGCAAAGGCCAAGTGCTCTCCAAGGAGCGGGTGGCTGTGGCTGCAGAGCAGCCCAGCTGCTCACAGCCTGGCTCTCCTCTCCCTTGCCTGGGCAGGCTCTCCCAGGGGCTCTGGTTTTTGCTTTCCTGCCTCCTGGACCTCCGTGGATGACTACTCCTACCATTCCTCACAGCTTGTCACAGCCCTGGGGATGGACTTTCATGGGAAAGCAAAGCAACTGAGAAGTTGGATGGAAAGAAATGATTACTTGGGGTGGACTGAGGCAGTTAGGAGTGCTATTTGCTCTTACAATTTTATATTCTATGTATTGTAACTTCAGAGAACATAGAGTCAAGTTTTGCAGATATGTCTGTAGTCCTGTGTTCAGTTTCATACAAGCTATTACCAATTAAAATGATACTTTAGTTCTTACATTGTTTTGTCGATTCCTTAATTTAAATATATTAAAAAAAAAAAGAACCAAAAAACACCCTTACAAACCGCAAGTGTATCTCAGTTCTTTGATACAGGCTGAAAAAATAACTGACTGATACATTTCTCTACCCTTTATCTGCTTTCACTAAAGGGCCTCTTCTTCTCTGAGAGGCTGGCAATGTCAGCACAGAGTGAGATCAGTCCCAGGGCAGAACTCAGGCATCTTCCACGGGGAGCTCCATGCACCACCCACCCTCCCCAATTACTTCTGAGGCAAAGCAAGCCCAAAAGGGTCTGCTGGGGATGAAGAACTTCTTGTTCTGCACATCAGACCAGCAAAATCCCAGACCCTGCAACAGCTGGCCTGAAGATCTGGCTCCAAGACCCCAAAGATCAGCTAAGCTCAAGGAGAGGAAAATCATCACAGTGCTCCAGTTCCTCCTCTCTTTCACTTAGTGAATCAAAAATCACGCAGGCAGCAGAGCTGAGTCCTTCCTTGGGGTGAGAACAGCCTTGAGCATCCCAGGGCCCACAGCCAAACCAAGGAGCTCCAGGCTCTGCAGGGACACGGTTCAGAGTCCCCTTGGAGGACTCTGCTAGGGACAGGACAGTCCAGCTGCTGGACCACCAACCTGGTGGGTCTGGGCCACAGCCCGTGGCTGCTGTGCCAGGATGTTAATGGTTAAATGCTCCAGAAACTGCCTTGGTGCAGAGCACGCAGCTTTATCCAAGTGCTCTTCCAGCAGGATCTGAAGCCACCAGAGCTCGTCTCCCCAGCCACCCAGTCCCAGGCTCTGTCTCCTGCATTTATTCTCTTGCTGGACCCCTATTTCTTTTTCCCCCTCCTTCTCAAAAGGCAGGCAACCCCCTCCCTTTGTGCCTCCCTGGAGCAGCATCAGCCTGCTTTTGTGGGGTCCATCAGCTGCAGAGCTCTCCTGGGGATAACCAGGAACCCACCAGTGCTGCTGACACAGCAGCACATCTCCAGCTCCTTTCAGCAGGCGACATTTGAATGTGCTAAATGGGTTTAGCATAATGGGGGCACTGTTAAAACAAATATTCCCAAGCTAAATTAATGAAGTACTGCAAAGGGACAGGTGTGGGAATGCTGCAGCATCCAGAGCCTCTCTGGTCACTGGCAGCTGCAGCATCAGGTGCCAGAGCACCAGCTCCAAAACTGGAATCAGCACACACGGAGAGTTCCTGCTTGTCCCTGTCCATTCTGAACAGTCCAGCCTGGCACTGCTGGACAGTAGCACGAGGTCCTTTGGCTTGAGATTGATCTTGACCTTAAAAGAAATCCAGAGACTACAGCACATCCACTCCATGGAGCGGCTGTATTGTCAGACTCAAAAGTTATTGTTGTCCCACAGCCCCAGATTCCTGCTGCAGCCTGGAGTGGGATCTCTGAGCTCACAGCTGATTTGGCCCATGAACAGCTGCAGCCCCAGGGTTTGCAGCCTGCCAGCCATGCTACAACACCCCCAGAGCTGGGCACTGCAGAGCAGCAGCAGGTTTGGAGGACAGAGGTGCCATCCCTCACTCACACTCTCATTCTCCAGCCTGGCCAGAGAAAAAGCCAAATGGACATTGGCAGATTGTGGCTGATGACCAGCAATTGAATGCCAGTTCTAATTGCTTATCCTTCTTTACGAGTAATCAATGCCAGCTGAACCAAATGCCAGTGTCTGGATTCCTTCAAGGTTTAAATGTTCCTCCTTGCCTCGCCCCTGGCATCTGGGAATGCACAGCAGATCCAAAAGACTTGTTACCCCATATGCCTCAGTATGGAAACGCTGCCTCCCTGAAAAAAAAATCTCTATGCAGAACTGTCAAATAGATAATTTACATTAAAACTCCCTTTTTTAAAACATTTTGAAATTCAGATTTGCCTCTTGGAAAGCCTTTTCACTAAAGTGCAGGGTTGTGAAAAAGCGGTGTATTTCTTTATGTCACCATGCATTTTAATTAAATGTGCTTTCAAATCTATAGGAAGTATAATTTCAAAGAAAATGAATACATCATGAGATCGACTGTATAAATAGATAGTCATGTGCCTTCAACCATGGAAAAAAAATTGTGGTTGTTTTTTCAACAGGACGAGGGGATTTCTCTGCTTTGTCAGAAGCTTACTACACTGCACAGCCTCCCCAGGACCAGAGATGCAAATTGCCCTTGAAGGAGACATTTCAGTCCCTTTAGAAGTTAGCCAAAATGTAGTCCTAAAAAAGAAATAATCCGATTTTTAAACAAATAAACACGATAATACAAGTAGCCACAATATAATCAGCAGTTTTTTGTTCAACAAACAGCCACAGCCACCTGTCACCCCCACATCTTGGTACTTCGCACTCTCCAGAGTCAATTGTTCATCTGAAAGGAGAGGAAAATCATCACATGTTGGAATCTGTGGTATTGAGATTGTAGAAAGTCTCTGTCTTTCAGTCCCGCTGCCAAAGTAGAAGCCATAATTGGTCTGTGCTGGTTTCCAGGTTGTTTATTCTGTTTATCTCTACCATGTTCTGCTGCCCTGCCCAGCTCTGTCCTGCAGGGCAGCGTGTGGGGCTCTGCCCTCAGTGGGATGTTACAAACATTAAATACCAGAAACTCCCTGGGCTGCATTTACAAGAACGTGCCAATATCTGTCACCTACGTTGGACAGTGTGTCCCCAGCCTGAACCAACAGAAAAATGCCAACACCACAGTGAGACATGGAGGGCATGAAGAAGGAGAAAAAGGACAAGACACACCCAATTTCCTCCATCTTGTCCCCTTTGAACCCCTCATCTAGAATCCTAAAATTTTACTTTTGCACCCGTGCCACACTTAATTATTACTTATATCCAACACTCAGAGCTGGTAATTTATCCTGTAAGATTGAAAACTCTTTTGCATGGCCAGAGATCACAGCCAGTGTCTCTGGGGGCTCTGTCCAGGGGGGTTCCTGACCCCTGCCAGGGTCCCAGGGCAGCCAGGGCAGCCAGAGGGAAGCTCTGGATTCCCACAATCACAGTGCACAGTGTTCTTCTGAAAGTTCATCCATCCAGAAAGTGCCACAAAGCACATCAAAAACAGCACAGTAGGCAGAGATATAACAATGTACTTAGACAGCTTAAACCACAGAGTGCTCCAGCCAAGCTGCTTTTAGTTATTCTTACCACAGCCCTCTAGAATTCATCAAGGTGTCTTGGTTGGAAGAGACAGGTGTCTGTTAAGGAAGGCAGGAGCCTCCCTTGAAATGGAAAATGTAAACCCCCTGTCTCTGAATTATTATAATTTTGAAATTAAGGGGCTCTCAGGCAAAGATGCGGGAGCAGGAATAACAGATCTTAATAGGGAAGAAAATAATAATAAAAAAACCCAACCAAATAAACAATACAGTAATACAAAACCCCACTGCCAGAACAGGCCCTGGCAGCCTGTGGGTCAGGGAGGTGGCACAGTCCCATCCCAGGGGGGCTCAGCCCTCCTGCAGTGCCAGCTGTGCTTCTGCTGGAGCAGGATCCTGCACAAGGGGGGAGTTTTCCTCTGGAGCTCCAGGGTTGGCGGAGATGGGCCTGGGCTCCTCTGGGAATGCAGGGGGAAGGAAGCTGCTCCTCTGGGAATGCAGTGGGAAGAAAGCTGCTCCTCTGGGAATGCAGGGGGAAGAAAGCTGCTCCTCTGGGAATGCAGGGGGAAGGAAGCTGCTCCTCTGGGAATGCAGGGGGAAGAAAGCTGCTCCTCTGGGAATGCAGGGGGAAGAAAGCTGCTCCTCTGGGAATGCAGGGGGAAGAAAGCTGCTCCTCTGGGAATGCAGGGGGCAGAGGCTGCTGTGCTGTTCCCAGGTCAGATTGGATCCAGGTAGGAATGCTTGGCTCCTCTCCTGGGCAGAGCATCTCCCCATGGATGATGGAATTTTCTCAGCCATGCAGAGACACTCAGTTTCCCATGAACAGAAGAGATCTCCTGGAGGGAGGATGGGCTGTGGAAGAGATAAAAAAACCTGCCCAATTAACAGGTGATAACTGCCCCACCTCTGACAGATGGCAAATAGAAGACACACATTTTACAATCCAGAACACAAGGTTACTAAGACATAATTTGTACTAAATTAAGATAAAACAAACTAAAAAACAAAATTCCAAGAACTAAATAAAAGAGAACAGTGAAACACCTGAAGTGTAACCAATCACGTACCCTGAGAAATACATATAAACCACGTGAACAAGATAGAAACACCAATCAAGAAATGCATGATCAGTGTGTACAATAGTGTTAGAAAATACAAATAAAAATAATGTAAACAACAAAGTAGCTTCTGCTTAATCACATTAGTTAGTTGTCCAAGAGTCCTAATCTCCCACAGAGAGACGTTTCTGATGATGCTGTGCAGAATCCCCATTGTTGGGGACACTTCACCTGCAGGGGCTTCTCAGGCTGCTCTCAGAGAAGCAGTCCCAGTTCTGAACTGCCCAAAGTCACAGTGGTTTCTGCCTGTGTCTCAAAAACAAGGGAGACTTCACTGGCTCAGTGAAATGACTGGATGATACTGTCCCTCTGCTCACATACCATGAGCCCAGCCACAGAGGAAAAGTAAATGAAAACCTTTAATTTGGGTTGCTTCAAGCAAACTGCTGAAGACTCAGTTTTACAGGATAGCTTCTATTGTGTAAGCAGAACTATCTTCAATTTTGGTTCTAATTTCCAGTGCTCAAGACTTCTGCAGCTCAGTGCAATAAAATGAGGCAGATAAGGACATTGAAACTAAGAAATCTGGCTTTGGTCCTGGAGGGATGATGGCTGCTCTGAAAAGCCTTTCCTCTGGACGACAAAGCCCGTGCTTCCAGGGCAAAAATAAATTGTCCCAATGGATTTTTCCAGGGACTAAATTCAGTCTGGCACCACAAATTATGGACTGTTAATTTCAGCTCTAAAGACAAGTGCTTGGAAAGCTCAAAACTGCTGAAACAGCCTACCAAGAGAGCCAGTGGAGATGTAACTTTGTTATTCCTATCCCTGCAGAGTGACAATACCCTAAATTCTCTTTAGGTGATTGCAGCAGGTCTTTGTTTCACAGCTGAGTGGAGGTTTAATAGTGCTACCCAAAAGGTGACAAGTCACACACCCCAGCTGAGGCACAGCACTTTGGATTTCTGCTCTCTCATCCCAGATTAGAGAAGGGTTTGAATCATATACAGCTCCTCCACCTCCCAGGCACACCAAAAGCTGCCTCACCATGGGAGGTGACATGAGCAGATGCTTTGTGAGGAACCAGCCACATCCAGGTATCTCTGTGCTCTGGGGATTTATTGTGCTGGGCACTGCACCTTTGCTTGCATTACAAGAGAGCCTGTGTCATCATAGATTTTGGTCTAAAAGGCAGAACACCACTGAGAGAGGATGAAAGTATCACCAGCACTTTAGAGATAGGGAAGGAAGTTACAGCAAGATGCTGTGATTTTCTGAGGGTCACCAGAAGTGCAAATAAGCAGAGATGAAACCCAGCCATGGGACCTGGAGGAAGGCATCCTCGCCTGTTACCAGGAACAGTGTGGCCAGCAGGACCAGGGACATGATTCCTCCCCTGTGCTCAGCACTGCTGAGGCCACATCTCCAGTTCTGGGTCCAGTTCTGGGTCCAGTTTTGGGCCCCTCAATTGAGGATGGAAGTTGAGATGCTGGAGCATGTCCAGGGAAAGACAACAAGGCCGGTGAAGGAGCTGGGCGCGTCTGATGAGGAGCGGCTGAGGGAACTGGGGTTGTTTAGCCCGGAGAAAAGGAGGCTCAGGGGTGACCTCATCACTGCCTGAAAGGAGATTGTAACCAGCTGGGGTTTGGCGAGTTCTCCCAGGTTAGTTTGGAGAGGATGAGAGGACACCTTGTCTTAAGGTCCAGCCAGGGGAGGTTCATGATGGACACTCAGAGGTATTTCTACACAGAAGGGGTGACTGGACACTGGAATGGGCTGCCCTGGGAGGTGGTGGAGTCACCGGCCCTGGAGGTGTTTGAGGACTGGACACGGCCCTCGGTGCCATGTTCTGGGTGACAAGGTGGTGCTGGGCCACGGGCTGGACTCGCAGGTCTCAGAGCTCTTCTCCAAGCAAACTGAAGCTGCGGCTCTGAGGTTCTGTAACCAAACATCCTCTTTGTGGACCATAAACAATGATAAGAGCACTGAGGAAATAACCCAGACTCGATTATCCATTTTTTTCCCTCTTTTGAAGAAAACTGTCTATTCAGGATATCCCAGGAATGGACCAAAGTGCCAGGAACACAACTGTGGTGCAGCCCTGGCTGGTGTTACCAGGCTGGTCATCACAGGGCTCACCCACCACTTCTGGCCTCCTTGGACACCTGTCTCTGCTATGGATCCCTGGGCTTTCTCAAGCTCAAGAGCAAAATCCACTTCTGTTTCAGGTCTCTTGAAGTAGGATTTCACGCTGAATGACTCTCTCAGCACAAATTTGGCAAATCCCACATTTCATCTCAATTGAGATGGAAACACACAAAAGGATTTCTTTCCTCTGCCATACAACTTCAACCTGTGAAGAAGAAATTCTGATTTCATGCCATTCCTCCCCAGAGCACCTCATCTGCCAGTGCCTCCCAACCAGAATCACTGGATACTGCTGCCACAGCCTTTGCTGCACAATGGAGGAAACACATCTGCTTTGGGACTTTTTGATAAACACTACAAGGGGTCCAGACTGGTTTTGGGAGAAACTACTTCATGGTGTGGCCCTGCTGCTGCAGAAGACATCTGCTGACATGGCCAGCAAGCTGCCTCCTCTTCTGGCAAACCTCTGAAGAAGTAGAAAGGACTTGGAAGCAACACATCCTGTCCTTGCAAAGTAAACAATTCACAGAAGAGCCACAGAAGGGAAGTCACAGGGGTATGACTCACTCCCAGTATAAAAATCAGACCAAGAATTCCATTACACCATCCTGCCAGAGGGGTCAGCTGGATGCTCCTGCATCCTGCACCCCCCAGCTCACTTCTTGCTATCACAGGTAACACCTTCCCCCCAGCTCCATCCTCGTAGGTTCCCTGGAGGGAACTGGGTTCCCTCCCACCTGGAGGGCTTTGGGCCCTTCCAGCCCTTCAAACACTTTCAGGAGAGGAATGGTGGATGCCCTCTCCTCTGTGAACAAGACTTCTGCTCCCAGTACTCCTTAACCCTCCTGGAATGGTGACAGTTCACTGCCACCTCTCTTCAAACAGTGCCACAATATTTTAAACAGGAGCCTTGCCACAGACGTCTCACAGTGCCAGCAATGCAGGCTTCAGGTAAAGGGTTTGCTCTTTTCCTGAGAGGCTTTGGAGGAAATTGAAAAAAATATCAAGAAAACAAGGTATGAAGAGGTTCCAAGATAGCAGAAACTAAGTATTCTGCTTCTGATGGTCTCCAGATTTTATACCTGCTTTCACAGTATTTCACAGAGGCCTTTATCAAAATTTTTGAATATTTGAGATTAGCAATAAGAGAAGATCAAGTAAACCATATAAAAATACTAGCAATATTAAGTAAACAATTAAGTATTCCCTGGTATGGACCCCATTATGAGATTTAACTTTGAAAAACCTATACAAACTTTGGAGATGCATGGAAGGTGCTGCAAGATGTGGTGAAGAGAGGAATTCAAGAAGAAACTCCAATTTTAGGTATTTTTGTGCTGATCTCAGCAGCCCAGGAACTTACAGAGGGGTGTCTTGAAAAGAATGCCAGTCAGGAAAAAAACCCAAATTCCTTCAAATGTGTATCATAACTGCATAGCTGGAGCTGCATTATGAGAAGATCTTTCAAATTCCAGATCTAAAGCTAATCCAGGAACTTGTATTTTAGGCCAGAGTGAGTAATACCACTGGCTTTTGATCGTCATCAGATGAAATTTTCTAAAATCATTTGCAGATCAAGTTAATTGTATCTGCAGCCATTCTCCTAAAAGGTCATGCAAATCCTTCTAATTCTTCCCTCCTGAATATTCCCTTCATATACAGCAAGCCTGCACCCATGACAAAAGAGGTGAAGCAGGGACAGGTCATTTCTCACATGAGGGAGAGGTAACACCTGAACAGCCTCATGATCTGGTCAGTCATTTAAACACCTGCCTGAGCAGCAGTGCTGAAATTGTGTTTAAATGCTTTTAAGAAAAGGGACTACAGAAAAGCTAGTGGGAGTGGAAACCAGGGATGAATCTGTAGCAGTTAAATCTTGTTTGGCACAACTTTTTTGAGAAAAAGCTGGAAAATCTTGCAGTGCACAATGAAAAATTAGAGATGGCTTAATCCTTTACCCCTTGGGCATGGGGGAGAAGCTTTGGACTGTGGCAAGCTGGGATCTAGTGCTGAAAATACATACAGCTCTGACAGAAGCCTTTCCAGAACTTGGAGCTTACCCTGTCCTATGCAGTGGATTTCAACTGAGCTCTGTCTTGTACTCATCAGCCCTGCTGTGCCAAAACCACAGCAATTTGGGATGCTTCCCCTTTCCAGCTGGGCTGGTACCAGCTGTACAAAACAGGTGGATTATGGTAAGTGCAGAGGGTACAGAGACACATGCAGAGAAACAGCTTCATGCCAGACTCTTTCTACCCCTAAGGAACATACAGCTCTTTCATGTCACTGATGTTGAAATCGTCTCTGGAAATTTGACACTTTTATAAGCTCTCTATTCTCAGCCTTTTGATCTGATGTTCCCCTTTATGTGGAGAAGATGATAATTTATAGTAGCTTAGTTTACTGTGAAGAAACACATCACAGGATCCAATATTTGGGGATTTAAAACAACATGCACCAAAATCTGCTGTTCAGCCACATCCTGATCACCTGACAGAGGAAACAGGAATTTCTTTCTGAGTTGTTAAACACACTATTCTATAAAACCTGCATTACAGGCTGAAGAGTGATGAATGTTAATAGCAACGTTCACATTGATTTCAGAATGATTCCTTTGGTTTTCCTGTGTCTGCCCCTATACCCCTGCAGGGAATCATCACCTTACCCCTCTGGAGAAGCTCTGTGTGACTGGGAAGACTTCAAATGACTTGCAGTCACTCTGTCCCAGCCCTGCCACTTACAATGATATTTATACGCCCTCATATTTATGCTCCCTTTGTATTCTTCATGCATATGTGTATTTTTTTACCCTAACAATAGAGCTGCTTATTGCTATCCTCGTTTGTGCCAGAGCCACTGAAGAGCTGCTCAGTTTGCTGATGAAGACACCACAGCCAGACCCAGAGAAGCCAGCTCAGAGCCAGCTTCCCTTCCCTCTCACTGCAGACAATTGTCTGGACAAGCCAGAAGTCAGACTGGGGCAAAGAACAGAAAGCCCTGTGCCATAAGCTCTTCCTGGCACTGGGCAAAGAACAGACCTTGTTTCTCTGCCACCTGGAGGCTCTCAGTGCTGCCCAGGGCATGTTCTGGTGTTGCCTGGCAGCTGCAGCAGGTACCCAGTGAAAGGCTCCCATCCTTGCTGAAGGACACCACCCGTGTTCAGAGATAAGAATTTTTTCAGAGATAAGAATTTTTTATTCTCACCTCCTCTTTGAGGGGTTCCACAAAGAATGTGCTCAGATGGAGCTGCTACCTCAGACAACAGAGGTACAAGCCCTCAGATGAGCCTCAGAAGGAATTCAGTCCTGCTCATCCCCTCCCTGGGACAGAGCCCCTACCAACAAGACAGGCACAGGAACAGCAGAGGCAACAAGGACATTTTGAGAAAGCACTGAAAAAAAAAAAACATCCTAGGGACCACACCTACATCAGATTCTGATCCAAACCACCCTGGATTTTGTTCATTCTGAACATGAAAATGCATGACGTGCTTTAGGCTTCCAAGATTTTCAGGCTCCAACCACAGGGAGGACGTCCAAACCCTGCTGGGCTGGAGCCAGCCAAGTGCAGACCTCAGCCCGAAACACAGCTGGGCTACTGCCAAGGAAAGGGCAGATATCAAGGATTCAAAACATATAAAGGGCATATACTGCAGGCTGGCTTATAAAATCATTTATCACCACTCTAAGTGAAACAATTTGTTTTCACTGTCAATGAAGATCTATTAGGAAATACTTTCCTGGCTATCAACATGTTTATATGTATGTTTTAAAAAATTATATTTGTTTATGTGCTGAAATTCAGATGGTTTCACAACAGTCCTGACACTGAAAACACAAGCTGGATTATATACTAATATAATTTGATGGGGAAATCCATATAAACAATTTATCTCTAACTGTTTATAGTAATTCTTACGTAAATGGGGGGAGACAGAGAACATCAATCCAGTTCAGTAACATTATCTTAACCATGTAGCCTTTTAATATGGAGGGGCTGAGACACTACCCTGCCCTCAGCAGTGTTCATCCTTAGCTTTGTGTTGACAGCTTGTCTGGGTAGCTTTAAAAGGAGCAGGAATTTAAGCATGCCTTCAAGGGCAGAGACAAGATGAATTTTTTACTAGTAGCTATTAAATAATTGCTCAGTTGTTACTCTTAATTAGATGTGCAAAGACATGCAATAAAGATATGGTTCTTCTCGTTACCTCAGTGATTTTTCCCTGGAATCCCATTGGAGTACCACAGTCCAAAAAGGAGCTGTCCTGACTCTCCTGTGATGAACTTGGACCAGTGCTATGAACATAACACCAGAACTGAGAGCAGGAAACATTTCTACAAAGAGTGCTCAGAAATTGGAACTGTGTTGCTATGTTATTTTAAAAGTTTTAAAGTTCTTTTAAAGTTTTCTATACCTTCTGATGTTTACATCTACTAGAGTTTCTCATGCACTGTCATGCAAATAATGATCGTTTACATTCTTCTTTGTGAGAAGAGAGAATTAATAGACTGTTAATTTAACCAGCGTGGTTGGAGAGGTAACAATTTCATCCTCCAATCCACTGCCACTTTTAGAATTCTATATATTGCAAGGTCAGAAATAAAGTTCCTTCTTTTTGCTTCGTTTTACTCTTTTGATCTTAGTGTGCGTGCCTGAGTTATTTTGTGTCGTAGTGCAAGAGAATTGAATTCCAGAACTGCTGGAATTCACCTGCAGACTTCATCTGAGCTCTGCTTGTGGGACTAAGCAGGTAACTCAAGTCTCAGCTGGCCAGGTTTGCTTATGTCAGTGGTGGGACAGTTCCTGATGTGCCTGGAGGGGTCCCTTCCTTGTGGGAGCCTTATCCCTACTCTGCCACTAGTTCTTCACTGATGCAGGTTCAGTGACATAGGACTGCACAGTCATGAGCTCCCCGCCCAAAATGCCTTCCAAGTACAGAAAATGGGAATTCACATTCCAGCTCGTAGAGAAACAAAAGTGCTTAAGTGATGAGCATGAAGTCAGACGAGCTGAAACAGATCTGGAATTATGGCACATCTGCCTTGATTCCTGAACCAGGACTTCAGTGACAAGGTGATGGCAATTTACCCACTGTCCCCCTTCCTCTCAGGGAGCCTCATCTCTCTTGTTTGGAGGCAGAGGAAAAAAAACGGGGACAGGCAAAGAAGATGAATGTTTAATTTTCAGGTGCAGCCAGGAATCTGCAGAAGATGTGATCCTTGCAGCACCCTGCATCTAGCCTAGCCATTAATCCCTTTCAAGTAATACTCAGCAACACAGACCACATTCTCTACAGAGCATGACCTTGTCACTGGCTGTGCCACTCAAAACCAGGAATTTCAAGCTGCTTTGAGAAGACCCAAGTGCCTTGCAGTGAAGACATTCACATGATTTTCCCCTTCAAGGCAGTGCTTAGGTCTCCTTTCTCTCTCATTCAATATATTATTTCCCTTTGTGCATGATCTCCTGGGGCTGTGTGCATGGAAGGACTCAAAGCTTCCCAGTTTTTTTCTCCTGTACTCTTCAGTGTGTCTGTTTCCACTTGGATGAACTATGTGAGCAAAGCACACAAACAGGGAATTCTGTAAGTCTACCTCCTACAATTTCCTAGGAAAGCAGTTTAAAGCAGACAATTTCATCTGAATGCCTGCAGCTGTTCCACATCAGCAAGAGATGCTCACAGGTGAGGAAAAGGCCCTGGACTGGAGATGTGCTTTCCTGGAGCTTTCCTGCTCACCTTCTGCCCTTTCCAGAGTGGAGGTGAGAGCCAAAGAGAGTCTCTACTCCCTTTAATCACAAGCAGTTAGCTTCTGGCTCTTCACTTGGCCAAAAAGTTCTCCTCTTAACATCCTGAGAATGTCTGCTGGATAAAGGCCCCTGGAAACACTGCAAGGCAGCTCCTGCTCCACCCAGCACTGCCAGTCCTGCTTGCTTCTCTCAGTGTGCGTTGGGTTTGCTCAGCCTGCTTTTTGTTGCAGGGTGGCCACAGAGGTGGCTTCTGTGAGGAGCTGCTGGGAGCTCCCACCAGGTCCAGCAGAGCCAGACCCTGATGGTGTGAAGATGGACATGGTGCTGGCCAAAACTGGGCCAGTTAGAAAGGTTGGTAACACTTCTTTGGGAACAGATTTAAGAAGAAAATCAAAACGAAGTGGAGACAGTTTTTCCTAGCCAGAGAAGAGGAGGAGGTGAGAACCTGTGAGGGAAACAACATGGAGACACCAAGGTCAGTGGAGAAGGAGAGGCAGGAGCTGCTCCAGGGGCCAGAGCTGAGATTCCTCTGCAGCCATGGTGAGACCATGGTGAGGCAGCTGTGCCCCTACAGCCCCTGGGGATCCACGGAGGATGTAGAGATCTACCCCCAACCCCTGGGGATCCACGGGGGATGCAGAGATCCACCCCCAGCCCCTGGGGATCCACGGGGGATGCAGAGATCCACCCCCAGCCCCTGGGGATCCACGGGGGATGCAGAGATCCACCCCCAGCCCCTGGAGATCCACAGGGGATGCAGAGATCTTCCCACAGCCCATGGCAGAGGTGCCCACACCGGAGTGGGTGGATGCCTGGAGGAGGCTGTGCTCCAGTGGAAGACTCGGTGGACAGAGGGGGCCCCGCTCCCAGGCTGGGGCAGCCTGTCCTTGGAGGATGGCACCCATGGTAAGAGCAGTTTTGGGAGCTCTGCTGCTCGTGAGAGCGAACCCACGCTGGAGAAGTTCACAGAGATTCTTCTTGTGCACAAAGACCTGCTTAGTCAGCATGTACAAACAAGAGGAGAGCGGTCTCTGGTTTAGAGCAACCACACCTGTGCTCTGCCAGCTCAGCTCTAAATGCAGACATCAATTCACACATCCAAAGCAAAGACACAGCCTTAGAGCCTGCCTTCCGCTCGGCTGATTCTCGGGCACCTAAAATTAGACAAAGTAAATCAAAGTACTCAATGCCACCTCCGCATCCCACTCAAACCCCAAACCGCAGCGTCACACCCGAACACTGATGACACCTTTCTAGATGTGAAGTGGCAGCTACCTGTTTCACTTGTAGTTTGAATGGAGTCTGGCCTATTGGCATAGGTGTCCTCCTGCCCAAAAATACCACCAGTCCCTGATCAAGCAGAATCCTTCCTCCTCAAGCCATTTGTAGTGCCAGATATCAAAATTTCATCTCCCTTCTTTCCTGATCCAGCTCTACAGGGATAATTTCTAAGAATAAAAAAAAAAAAAAAAAAAAAAGACAAACCCCTGCTAGTTATTTACACTAGGACAAGCTGTGACTCAATGTCTTTTGACCTCAATAAACAAAGCCCACAGCAGATTGAAACAATTACTTGTGGGTGTACTACCCAAAAGCAGGACTGACATGAATCACAGACATGGTACCGCAGTGCCAACAGGGATAACTTTGGGATGACAGCTGCTAATGACAGCAGGGATGGGTTTGGGATCCCTGCAGGGTCTCACCTAGAATGGAAACAGTGCAAAGGGCAGGAAGAGTTACTCCTGTGGGGGCATTTGCTCACAGCTCACCATTTGCATCCAAGTTAGCATAGGTGTCCTTTGAGTTGGCTACATTTTATTTACACAAAGTTCTTGTTCCAAGAAGAGATTTACTGCTTAGGGCACAAAAAAATCAGCAAATTCAGCAAGATACCCTATGTGGTTCCCCTTTCAGATCCAGATGAGATTCCTTATGTTCCTCCCTTCACCATCAGATGGCTTCTCTGAACTACACGTAAGAATCAGGGACCAGCAAAACTCCATAAATTATTGGCTCCCTTGGCTTGTGAAAGTTTGTGACCAAAATAGATAACAGCATCAAACAGCACAAGTGATGGTGAGACTCCTAAACAGTACTGAAAGAGAAAAACACACCACACTTCAAACACAGAAGCTTTCTGTGTTTAAATCTCAGGTCTTGGGTTTATTCAACATGAAAACGTGAAATACTTCACACCCTGTAATGTGATGACTAAGGTGAGGATTGCAGGACAGCACACAAAAGAGGTGGAATAAAAAAAGCCAACTGAAATTGGAAATCACCTTGTACTTTTAAGCCTTTTTGCAGCATTCATTGGAGTTTATTTTTAAAAAGGCTGGTGGCTCTGGAACAATACCAGACATAACCAAATTCTCTGTTTCACCTTGACTTTTATGGCTCTAATCCATCACATACAAATTACTACTGTTATATTTTACATGTATTTATCTAAGATTTTAACCACTTTTAGGCATGGAGTATTTGAAATAGTGGCAAGGCATTGTCCTAAAATTCTATTTTGGCTAGCAGCAATGGGATTATCAAGGAAATTACGGCAGATCCTGGCAAAACAGTAACTGTTTTATCCATCCCAGCAACTGGACTTCCCCCAGGCCTAGAGCTGCCCTGTGAATCAGCAAAGAATCTGTGCCAGGAGACATTTATTCAGCCTCTGCCTTGTGCGTGTCTCACAGCTTTCTTCCCAGTCCTGTTGGCTGCAGAGAAATTATTTGATATGGAGCCATCAGTCAGATGGTGCAAAAAACCCTCATTTCCTTTGAGAACAACGCTTCTCAAGACAGAAAAATAGCATTCAAAGACCCCACAGTTTTTAACCTACAAGGCCAGGTCCTCCTGCAGAAGTCTCAGCAGAGCTGTGATCACTTCCAGAGGATGTCAACAGCTTCCTCTAGAAAGCTGTCAGGGAATGCAGGGAAGCATCCTGCCCTGCAGCTGAAGCTGCTCAGGGACATTCTGCTTGCAGACTTTTCTATTTCTGGCTCATTTCCAGCACCATTCCTGGCCTTCTCTGCAAGGAGCAAACGTGTGACACCTTCAGAGGTGTTCCCCATCAGAGAAGGGAAAGCTTAGCTCTGGTGCAGTTTGGAAGGGCCCTTAAGGACACAGCTCATCAGATTTTAAAGTTTTTAGGTTTTTAGAAATGAAGGTTAAGGAATTGCCTGTCTTCCAGAGTGGTTAGCAGTCTTTACAGCTGCAACACAGCATGTCCCAGAAACGTTTGTGCAGATCAAAACTAGCAGCAGCTCAGATCAGGGCCTTGCCATTGCCAAAGGGATCTAAACTTAATGTCTCTTGCTGCAGGCACTGTGATTGGCTTTAGGGACAGATTCAGGAGTGAGAGAGCTTCTGAGAGAAGAGATCAGGAGCTGTTCCTGTCCTGGGCAGGGAAGAGCCAAGAGTGAAGCTGAGCCTGGGAAAAGTAGGGTGGGATGAAGAGTTTTTAAAATTATATTTTTATTTCTCACTATCTCATTCTGTAATCAACTGGCAATAAAATTAATGAAATTAAATTTATTAACCAAACAATTCTGATGTCAAATCTGGTTTTTATGTGATGGTAATGGGTGAGTGATCTCCCTGTTCTTATCTTGACCCATAAGCACTTCCATCATATTTATTCCTCATGTCCTGTTGAGAAGAGAGACAGAGCATGCCAGGGTGGGAAACTGGCAGGCTGGCAAGTTTGACCCACCAGAACCAGCAAAATGCACACAAATCACTAAAAAGAACAACAATGTTCTCCCTCCTCTGAACATCATCTGAATATAATCATCATCTGACATAATTCGAGTCACATGGAAATCATGTTGTCTCCATTTTTGTTTCATTTCTGTAAGATACTTCTCTTTGATTTCAGGGTATGAAAAGGTCACACCCAATGGGGATGAGAGAATAAAAAAAAACATGTTTAGAAGTCTCAGCAGCATCTCAATAAAGGCCTAGAGAAGAGCTGAAATTGCCTGTGGCCATCCATGTCTTTGTGCATTATTGCACAACTGTCCTGCACAGTTTATGGTTACTTGGATCCTGTGCCAACTCTTTCACACAGTGCAGCAAGGCCATCAGTCATAGGAAGGCACGTGGAAGTCAGGCTGCCTCATAATTATGTGCAATAAACCACGAGGACACTAATTAAATCCTAATTTCATCATCTGATTAAATACGTGAGGCTGAGGAGCCCTTCTTACTTCTTGAAATTGTGTTTTTGTCTTGAAGCCTATATTTGACAGGGCAGCAAGGGAGAAGCACTGAGTACAAAGTAAACCCTCCAGGATAGTGAAAATATTCCTCAGGGTATAATTTAATTCCTTATTTTCTGTGTTGGAAGCGAAAGGAAGTAACTCACACAGAGGTTTACAAAGCAGGAATACATAATATGTTTCAGTATTGCTTCTCATGCTTTCTTTTCCTCAGAAAATAGAGAATAAGAAAGGAAAGGTAAGAACTCTTTCAAATGGGAAGACTGCATGTGACAAAGCCACAGGCTGATTGTGCTTCTTATGTAAATTTTTAACAGACTGAAGTCCTCCTTTTTCCCACCATTTCCAGATGATGAGTTTCCAAGAAACAGCCCCCATTCTAAGTATTAGCCAAAAGAGAGGCCTCCAGTCACCAGGTTAAGAGATGCTTAGAGACAAAAAATGTTCTCTATTTGCTTGGCAAGAGAAGGAAATTTTTCAGGTGGAGCTCCCTGCTTGTGGCTGGGATGTGTCTGTGCTCCACACTGCAGTCGGCGCCAGTCTCAGACAAAAATATTCC
Organism: Lonchura striata; assembly: GCF_050655825.1. Taxonomy (NCBI): domain Eukaryota; kingdom Metazoa; phylum Chordata; class Aves; order Passeriformes; family Estrildidae; genus Lonchura; species Lonchura striata. The sequence goes on along the minus strand of NC_140710.1, from coordinate 31,424,756 downwards.
TTTTTTTCTGCAATATGGCCATCTGCCAAGTCAGAAGGACATGAGTAAGGCAGATCCCTGAGCACCAGAGGCTCGGATTGCAGCAGAAGAACCAGAACACTGCTGAGTGACTCCAGTGGTCACCCGAGTCCCACAGTGGCACCAGACACAGAAATCGGCTTGCACCAGTGAGGAAAGCAGGAGCCCCCTGACTTCATGGGTGACTGACAGAATCCCAGAGCAGAATATCAGTATTAGCAAAGATTAACAACTGTGAAGCACCCTGCATCTCTTTCTTACCAGCTCTCCTGGTAATCCAAGGATTGGTGTTATTAAAATTACCACCCCTTATTCTAATATTTATCTTGTCTTTTAAGGAGCAACCTCACAAGTCTCCCAGAAATATATTCAGAATGGTTAAAAAATTTTGGCAATTTTCAGCTCCATCTATTAATGAGCTATTAGTTTTGGTCTCAGAATTAATCTTAAACTGAAGGAAGCACCCTCTTTATGTGTTTATAGAGGAACTTGGCATGCTTTGTAAATATACCATCTGGCTAAGCTTAAATAACAAAAGCTCCCCACTCTTATTTATTTATTGGAAATGAACCTCTAAAGGCTGACTTGGACATCCTAGGAATCTTTCTGCACCATTAAAGGTAATTTAGTTATTTAATTTCTTTTAAATATCAGGGATCAAAACTGCACACAGTACTTCAAATAGGGTCTTCAAACAGCTTCTACAATGATACTAATATTTGAGATTTGTCTTTACTAAGAATTTAAAGTGTTATAAGGTCTTCTTACATTTGAGTCACAAAGGCAATGCATCCTTTTCTCTCTTACTCCACCCTCTCTCAGGAACAACTTCCCACAATATTTCAAAAGTTCTTTCTCCTTTAATCCTAAAAAAGCAACTCAGACACTTGATGTTGTTGCAATCAATCCTCAGATCAAACATAACTGAATTTTCTAAAAAACTCTCTCCACAGTAATGACATTAACCCCAGCGGTGTCGTCTGCAAACTTCATAGCCAAATTTCTAATTTGGCTTAATTCATAACCAAGGAATATAATAAATAATGTCAGTCCTCCTTCAATCCTAACTTGGTCCTTCTTTCTCTTGTAATTTCCATTATTATTTCTGCCACTGAATAGGAAATATTTATGGAGGTTACAGATCAGTGTTTTGTTTGACTCTTGGTTATGTCCCTAGCATTGCCCTTTAAGAAGTTAGTAATCTTTTTTGCAAAATGTAATAAATTAGTTCTGAAACTACTGCCCTTTTGTGTCCCTGTGTGAAGGTTTTTTTTTTTATCCCCTTCCATTGCCTCCCCACCCTCAGTCATCCTTCCTCTTCCATGTCAAGAGTTGATGCATTTAGCAGAAAATTAGGAAATGTATAAATTTCAGGGCAGGAGAGTTTCCCATTTTTGAAGATAGGCACTGTATCTGCTACTTCTCTGTTCCCAAATTTACAGATTAATAAAACAAAAAAATCTCTTCAAATCCATCTGCAGTTTCAAGTGCCATTTTTTTTCAGTAGTCAAGACAAGAGCGCTCACTCAGTGACCATCATATTTTCAAAGCAATTAGCCTAAATTTTGCTTCCATTCCAGATGTTAAATTTACCTTACCACACTTACATTTTCACTACAGACTCCACCATTAACTTTATATATCAGCCTTACTGAAAACGGAGTAAAGGCATTAATTCAGGATTTGGGCCATACCTCAACCTACACAACCTCCTTCAAATATATCACTTGTACATCCACTTCCTCCACAGTCGTTCTCCTTCACTTTATGACGCCAAATTTTTTTCCTTCCACTACTCATATTTCTTCTTTCATGTTTCATTTCAATTTATTATGCATGACTAGTCTGAATCCTGTGTGGTCCTTAGACCTTCATTCTGTCCTTGCACCCTGTGGGAATTCTGGATTTCCCCTTGCTTGGAGTGTTTGCTCAGCTGGGGAGGTCCATCACGTTCTTCATGGCAGCTTCTTACTTCATGGAAATGAAGCAGAAGCTTTGTGATTTTGGCTGAAATTCTATACCCAGAGTCTGATACTTCCACTTCAGTTTAAGCTCAGCCAGATGTTTCTGTGTGCTATCCCAACCTACCTTTAGAAGTGACAAAGACCTGGATTTTCCCCTCCACCTGCCATCTCCATCTAAGGGCCAGGGCACCCAGAGTCTTTTTGGTTAAATTAATATAGTTGTGATGGACCAAAGCAGTATTAACCTCACCATGGCTATTCCCAGCAAGCAATTGTCTCACTAAGGCAAACAGCTCTTTCTCATGAGTGTAAAACAGCATCAATCCCTTCTGAAGGAGCACGGCTGATTTTCATTTTAATGCATCCAAAAGAAACCATGCTGCTCATACTCTAGAGTCTAAAGACATATTTGGATACAGAACCAGTTTGGGCTCAGCACTTCATAGTTCCTTGTTGAAATTAATTTCTCTAATCAGGACTCATCTTGACTTTCTTGAATTCTTGATTGTGAGCCCTTCAGGAGCAGGAGGTGGAGCTTCCTTCATTCCTGAGTGACTCACTGTAAGAAGCCTCTGGGGAGCGTGGCAAACAGGAGTGGGCAAGCAGGGTCACAGCAGTTTGGGCAGCAGTTCACACAGGCAGGGCACGCAGCCAGGGTTGCAGGTTCTTGCTAGTCAGCTGAGGTGTTTTTATTGGTTGCTTGATTTTAGGCTTCCTCCTAGTAATGGTTTTATCCCAGTCAAGATGTTGGTACAAGTGTATGTGACCAAGTGAAGCCCTGCAAAAAGGATGTGTCCTTACAGACCCATTCCTGCCTGGAGTGTTTGCACTTATCCATGGTTTCAGGGGGTGCTGTGGAGGAGGCCTGCCTATGGTGTGAACAGGTGAACAATCTCATTTCACTGGTGGCCAGGTTTAGGGAGGAAGTTGAAAGATTAAGGAGTATCAGGGATAGTGAAAGGGAAACAGACTGGTGGAATTCAGCCCTTACATCTTTAAGGGAGCCCACCAAGAGTGAGAGGACTCCTGTGCCTCTCACTCCCAGGCAACAGAGGGGCACCTGGTAGATGAAGGGGAGTGGAAATGCGTCCCTGCTCGGGGAAGTAATGACAAAAATCCCTTCTGCCCCCATCCCCTAGCCAGGTGCCAATTCAGAATAGGTATGAGGCCCTGGATCTAGAGAGCCAGCCAGATGATTTAGAAGAAAATTATCTGCCCAGTGAGGCTCCCAATTATGACTCATCAGAAAAACAGATTGGCACCACTAAGTCAAGAAGAAAAGAAGGGTAATCATGGTGGGTGATACCCTTCTGAGGGGAATAATGAAAGAAATAGGAGAACTCACATCATTAACAAGTGGCTCAAGGGTTGGTGTCATCAGCAAAATTTTGGATTCTTTGATCATAGGGCAACCTTTATGGCACCTGCTCTACTGGAACCAGATGGGATACATCTCTCTGTTAAGGGCAGGAGGTTTTTAGCTCATGACCTGGCAGACCTTGTTGAGAGAACTTTAAACTAGGTCTGAAGGGGGAAGGGGATGCAGCTGGGCTGTCTGGAAGCAGGCCCAAGGGTGGTAAGCCTGAGTTAGGGGTGAAATCAGCAGCCCAGCTGGGGTGCATGTACACCAAAGCACACAGCATGGGTAACAAACAAGAAGAGCTGGAGGCCATGGAGAAGCAGCAGAGCCATGATGTAATTGCCATCACAGAAATAACGTGGGATGATTCACATAGTTGGAGCACTGCACTGGATGGCTACAAGCTCTTCAGGAGAGACACGAAAGGGAGAAAAGGTGGAGGGGTGGCCCTTTATATTAGGGGGGTTTTGGATGTCATAGGTATTGAAACTAACGATGATGAAGTTGAGTCCCTATGGGTAAAAATTAAGGGGAGGGCCAACAAGGCTGACATCCTACTGGGAGTCTGCTATCGTCCACCCAAGCAGGATGAAGAGGTGGACAACTCATTCTATAAGCAACTGAACAATGTTTCAGGATCATCAGCCCTTGTTCTTGTAGGTGAGTTCGACCTACCAGACATCTGCTGGGAACATAATACAGTAGAAAAACATCAGTCTAGAAAGTTTTTAGAGTGTGTGGAGGATAACTTGTTGTCACAACTGGCGGACCAGGGGAGGGACTATATTAGACTTGTTTTTCACAAATAGAGATGGGCTGGTGGATGATGTGGAGGTTGGAGGCTGCTTGGGGCACAGTGATCATGAAATTATAGAATTCTCAATAATTGGTGAAATAAGGAGGAATATCATTAAGATCTCTACACTGGACTTCTGGAGGGCAGACTTTGGCCTATTTAAGAGACTTATTCAGGGAGTCCTTGGGAAACAGCCCTTGAAAACAAGGAGTCCAGGAGAGATGGGTGTGCTTCAAAGCAGAGATCTTAAGGGCACAAGAGCAGACTGTCCCTGTGTGCTGAAAGATGAGTCAATGAGGCAAATATCCAGTCTGGATGAGCAATGAGGTTTTGAAAGAACTTAGAAATAAATAAAAAAAGATGTATCATCTTTTCAAGGAGGGTCTGATTTCTTAGGAAGTAGCTTTAAAGGAGCTGCTAGGGTATATAGAAAAAATTAGGGAGGCCAAAGCTCAGTTTGAACTTAACTTGGCAACTTCTATTAAAAATAATAAAAAACCTAGTAACTAAAGATGAGGAAAATGCTTAATGCCTTCTCTGCCTCAGTCTTTAGTGGTAAGGCAGCTTGTCCTCAAGACAACTGTCCTCAGGGGTTGGTAGGTGGTGTGAGGGAGCAGAATGGTCCTCCTGTTATCCAAGAGGAGGCAGTCAGAGAACTACTGGGACACTTGGATATTTATAAATCAATGGGACCAGATGGGATCCACCCTAGGGTGATGAGGGAGCTGGCAGATGAGCTTGCGAAGTCGTTCTCCATCATTTATCAGGAGTTGTGGCTCACTGATGAGGTTCCAGATGATTGGAAGATGGCCAATGTAATACCCATTCAGAAAAAAGGTAGAAAGGAGGATCCTGGTAATTACAGGTCAGTTAGCCTGACCTCAGTACCAGGTAAGAGAATGGAACAGTTCATACTTAGTGCTATCACACAGCACTTAGAGGATGGCCAGGGTATCAGTCAGCATGGGTTTACAAAGGGTAGGTCATGTCTGACCAACCTGGTCTCCTTCTATGACCAGGTGACCCTCCTGGTGGATGCAGGAAAGGCTGTGGATATTGTCTATTTGGACTCCAGCAAGGCCTTTGGCTCTTCTCCCACAGCTCACTCCTGGAAAAGCTGCAGCCCACGGCTGGGACAGGAGCACTCTGTGCTGGGCTCAGAACTGGCTGCATGGCCGGCCCAGAGAGTGGTGGTGAGCGGTGCTGCATCCAGCTGGGGACAGTCACCAGTGGTGACCCTCAGGGCTCTGTGCTGGGACCAGTTCTATTTAATATTTTTATAGATGACAGGGATGAGGGCATTGAGTCCTTCATTAGTAAATGTGCAGACAACACTAAGCTGGGAGCTTGTGTTGATCTGTTGGAAGGAAGGAGGGCTCTGCAGAGAGATTTGGATTGATTGGATGGATGGGCAGAGTCCAACAGCATGAAGTTTAATAAGTCTAAGTGCCAAGTTCTGCATTTTGGCCACAAAAATCCCCTACAACATTACAAGCTGGGACAGGGTGGCTGGACAGTGTTCAGGCAGAAAGGGACCAGGGGCTGCTGGTCGACAGCTGGCTGCACATGAGCCAGCAATGTGCCTTGGTGGCCAAGAAGGCCAATGGCTCCTGGCCTGGATCAGGAATGGTGTGGCCAGCAGGAGTAGGGAGGTCATTCTTCCCCTGTACTCGGTGCTGGTGAGGTCACACCTTGAATGCTGTGTCCAGTTCTGGGCCCTCAGTTTGGGATGGATGTTGAGATGCTTGAGTGCATCCAGAGGAGGCAACAAGGCTGAAGAGGAGCTGAGAGCACAAGCCCTATCAGGAACGTTTGAAGGAACTGGTGTTGTTTAGCCTGGAGAAGAGGAGGCTCAGAGGTGACCTTGTTGCTCTCTCCAGCTCCTGAAGGGAGGTTGCAGACAGGTGGGGTCGGTCTCTTCCACCAGGCAGCAACTGGCAGAACAAGAGAACACAGCCTCAGCTATGTCAGGGAAGGTTCAGGTTGGATATTAGGAAAAAATTTTTCACTGAAAGAATAATAAAGTACTGGAATTGTCTTCCCAGAGAGGTGGTCGAATCACCATCTCTGGATATGTTTAAAAAAAGACTTGGTGCTATAGTCTAGTGGAGGTGTTAGGGCATAGGTTGGACTTGATGATCTTAAAGGTCTCTTCCAACCTCATAATTCTGTGATTCTGTGAATTGTATTTTTCTTTAATTTGTGATTCCCCCTAACACTATTCCAAAATAATTGATGAGAAGGTAGGATATGACACAACAAAAAAATCTAGATAGTTTTGCAGCCCTGGTATTTTTTAGCAAACATGATGATAAACCACAAAGCACTTAGGTCTCCTTTACACTCTTCAAAGCTTTCTGGGCTTGGTGGTCTTGCAAACAGATCCGAGCTGCACAACTCACCCAGCTCTCCCTGCCTCACCCGGAAGGACAAACTGATGAAACACTCACTTTTCCAATACAACTTCATGAAGTTTAGCTGCATTTTTTTCCCCAGTTACAGCCCAAATCCCAGCAGAGAGGATCAAAGACCTCAGGCTGATCAGCCCAGGCTGTGTGTGGCACAGAATTGCACACCTCCAAGGGCATCCAAGCCCAGATGGTGTCTGCTGACATAGTTCCAGAAGCCATGGGACTCTGCAATGCTCAGATACTAGAAAGGTACAAAAATGCTTCATGGTGACACAAAACCATGAGAGCAGAGCATTAGAAGTACCTCTGCTGTGGAAAAGAAAGCATTGGATGTTTTCTCCTTCCCTGAAGGCTGCTGCCAAAAAAAGGGATGTAAGAAACACTGATGTCCTTCCTGCTCTGGGAAAGATGATCTTGGGTGGAAAGATTTAAGTCACATCCATAGCATTCCAGTTAAGAACACTCAAAGTGAAGAATTTTGTCAGCAGCTTCAGAGGGAAGAATAAACCCACAGGAAGGCAATAGTTTTGAGACTCTCTCATTCTGGCTTTGGCAATCAGGAAGGTTGGAGAGAGGAAGTTTCTAGACAGAATCCCTGAAGCTGGCTCTTTCACAAAGAGGGTCAGGCAGAAACCACAAGGCCCTGAGATCTTTCCACCCCAAAGAAGACCAAGACCTTTCTCTTTTCCTTCATTCGCCTTGCTGATTTCTGCACACGTGCCTTTCACACATCACAACAGCTCTGTGCTCCATCACAGCCCTTTCCAATGACATATTGTCTCTGCTGACACCCTCAGCCTGGCCACATCGCAGCTGCTCATCTTCAACTGCTCCATGCCAGTTGTGCCCCACCCATGGGGAGTCAGATCTGTACACAACTTCTGTGCACTTTACACCTGGAACACATCTCACACAGGGTCCCAGCCTCAGCCAAGGCATCCTGGCATCACTGTAGCTCGAGTGTTGCTGGTAAAATCGTCCTTAGCACTACCCCTTTTTTAGCTTTGGCCAGACAGTGAGGGCCAGCAATGGAGTTCAAGTCCCAAGTGCTTTCAGAGAAGTGTTAATAAAGTGCCAGGGTACCCCAGATTCCATCAGCTCAGACCTAGATGATCTTCTCTTTTGCTGTATTGCCCCTGACTTTCACTGCACTTGTTCCTTGGACTACAGCCACTGCTTTCCTTCCCTAGCTTCTCTTACCTCCTTTGAGATATTCACACTTGCCATTTCACTTGTCTCCTTTGCATCCCTTTTGATCCCCACCTAATGACAAAGCACCATGGAGGCACCAACTCATTCTCATTCTCCTGCCACCCTCTTTTCAAAGGGCAACTGTGATGTCTCCAGATTCACTGACCTAACCAGAGATAAATACTGCCATTCAAACCAGGAGAGTGAACAATTGAGCATGTGAGTGCAGGCAGCACGGAGAAGCTAGACACAGATAAATCCTTTTGGAAAGGAAGGGTCATTCTCTAGTAAGTTTTGTCCCTGATGTCAGTGCAGCTGTGCTTTGTCACCCCAGGCTGCAAGCACAGCATTGATCAGGGGAAAAGGTCCCTTGTTCCCTGGCAATTCTTAGCATCAACCCAACAGTACAGGTTTCTGCTGTTACTCAGTCCTAGGAAACATCTCAGGGAAAAGGGAAGGCTGGAACAGCAAGAATTCAGTCTAGAATTTTTTGCTTAGAAAAGTGATTTGGGATGACGTCACCAACTGTAACCCCAAAGCTCGCTGTTCTTACTACATCTGAGGGAAATCCCTTGGCAGAATGCTGTAAAACAAAGGCAACTTCTCCAGTCTCCTGACTCCCTTCTATTCACTTGGCTTCCACTGCCTGCATTGCTAATGCACAGCTACACTCCCAAAAGCAGAAGGAATGTGGTCCTCAGATGGGAAGTTAAGTAATGCTTTCCTCAGCTTCTGCAGTGTAAGGACTTGAAGTCTTTATGAATTGAAGATAGATATTGGGGAAGAAAAAGCATCCAAGCTGAAGGAATGTAGGACATAAATTCTCTGCTAGCCCACTGCAAGATGATCATGGCAGATATCAGATACTTGGCACAACCAGCTTGGCTCGGTGTCTGTGACTGAAGCTCTAAATACCCATCCTGTTGACTCATGGATCTGAGCCCAGCTGGTGTGATGAACCACCAGCCTTCCCTGGCTGCAGACTCTCTTTCAGCCCAGAGGAGATGGTTGGAAAAGCAAAAGGAAGGGTTAGGCAGAACAGCTCCATCTTGTCATTTCCCACACCAGGTATTTGTGACTGAAAAGCCCAGGACAAACCTTACCTTTCCTCAGCACCAGCAGTGCTTGGCTGCGTGTGAGTTTGGGACAGGACTGGTGTCCCCAGGGCCACAACGTGTCCCCGTTTACCTGCATTTCTGCTCAGGGTTGTACCTGGAGAGTGTGGTCCACCCTCTGAACATGGCAGCACAGAGCTGCTGCTGGGCCCAACTTAACAGCCAAGGCACAGATAGGAAGAAATGGCAGAAAACAGAAGTACTCCCACTTCTTACTGCCAGACCTCCTTCCTTGTCGCACAGGAACAGGAATGCCCACTCTGGCAGAGTGGGCATTTGGAGAAATGCAGTATTAGGAACCACCCACCCACACATTGATGCAGTTTGACCACCAACACAAAAACCTCTTTATGTTGACTTCAGCATTTTCAACCCTCACTTCTCTCATGAGACCAAAACTTGATGGGCGCAGAAAAATCTGTGGGATGGGCACCAAGATGCTTGGAAACCACCAACCTGTCAAGGGGTCACTGCACGGAACTGGGAAGATTTGCAATCAGTTTCTTACCAGTTACTGGGTCCTTTGGTGGCAATCACAACCTTGTGTTTTGGAAAAAAATTTAAACTCCTGGAACAGCTTACTGGGGAAGGTGACGAATAGTCCACTTGGTGCTTTTTCATTCAAGACTGGTGTACTCAGCAAATACTTGATTAATGAAAGCATAAACTATGTGTTTCCAGCAATCTCATTTAATACCAAAATACTCTGGTTTTCATCATAGGCCTCCTCTCCAGTTGGGCAACATTTTGTCATGAGGTGCATTTTAAATCCCCACTCAAGCTGTTACAGAGCAAACTGCTAATTATACTCAAAATCCCGAGATTCATTCAGATCCTTTTTTTTTAGATCCAAAGGATTCTGAATGCTAAAGACCAAGGGACATTTGTGCCAACATCGACTGCAAACAACAAACCCAGAGATTTGCTATGACTCATGGGTGAATTTCTGCATGGACGCGTCATATTTGCAGCTACCCCTTTCTGCAGTCATTGCAAAAAGTTCTAAGATGCATCAAATCCAGAAACTGAATAAAAAAAGAAACTGAAACACCAGGCATGCAGAAAACTGAAGAGGGCCTATTATGTAATTACTGTTACTGGCATGGAAAAAGAGGAATGTTATTCTTTCCATCAGTGGCAAAGAGGACACGCAGAGTGCACCATCCAACATGGGCAGTGGTAAGGAAATATTACCAGGATGAAATAAGCAGCTGATGTAGCACACAGCAGAAAGGACAATTCAGCAGGATTTGAAACATAATGCCAAATTTTAACAAGAACATCTTACAATCTATTCCAAAACAAAAACAATTACACCAAGGAAAATTAATTCTTTTCCGGCAATGCTGGAAATCAAATTTTTGCTCTGTAGCCCATCCTCACACAGTAACAGTTGACTTAACAATTCTCAAGATAATTTGCAGAGATAAAATCATTAATGTTGAAGTGAGGGCAGGGTAAAATGAGTTAGGAGTTTGTTAAAGAAATAAAAAGCCACATCAAACACTGAAGAGTGGCACTGGTCCGATTTCAGCCTGGCTTGGCAGAGGGTTCCCTGTGTGGATACTCTCAGTTCAGTCAGAAAGAAAAAGAGAAAGATTTCTGCCAGGCTAAGCCTGGGAAAAAGTCCAAGAGGAATGTAAACAATCTTGCTTTCCATTCATACTGTTTATGAATGAAAATGAAATTAAAATTAAATTAAAACAATGAAAACAGTAGTACAGATATGTTCTACGACACTGACCTAAGTCCAGTGTACCAATCAGGTGAAATGTTTTTTACTTTAAGACCAATGGAATTAATGTTCACAATGTTCTCTATAAAAGAGAGAAGTGCTTTTGAACAAACGCTCATTTTGCCTTCTGAAATCGTGCGAGTCATTTTGCCTGTCCCTGGGTCAACAGCGTCATCCCTGGAGGGTGTCCTCTACAACTCTGCCTCTTTCTGTGCTGTACGTGGGGAGCCTCCTGCTTTGGCTCAAGTCCCCCTTGTCCTTCCACTCAGGCAGTTCTGCCTGCCTGAGTGCTCTTAGAGTGAGACCATCCCAAGCCTTCCCCAAACGCCAGAAAGAAAAAGGATTCACGATGAATTGGATGTTATACACTGTGAGAACCCCAGCCTTGCTCTGGGGTCTCATATGGTGGTGAAATTCCTCCTCCAACCCGTGCTTCCAAAGAAAAACTCTGCAGGCTTTAGCTGTTCAGTCTCAAGGCAGTTTATTGCTAGTTATCTAACAGATTATGTTCTTGGACTGCAGCTATTTGATCAGCGGCCTGGGTAGAGGCACACACACACCCTGACATCCTCTCTATCTGCTGTCTTCTTCGTCTCTCTCCCCGCCCAGGGTTGCTGCTATCTTTTATATGATATATTACGTATAACATGTTTACAATTATGCCCCAATACCTACTACCTACGTTGCCAAGTGTTCTTCTATTCTAAACCAATCCATAAGTGCCAGCAGCACCAAGAACATGGAGGTAAGGAAAAAGAAGGAGGAAGAACAGGATCAGCCCACTTTCCTCCATCTTAGAACTTCTGACCCCCATGTACAAAGTGAAAACCCTCCTGTACATGTGCTAAAACCCCCCTGTATAATACTAAAAAAAATTTCCCCTCTACTTTGTAACTACTTTTACTATACTATCTAACCTTTTGTGACTGCTTGTTCCACCTCCAAAGTGGGTAATTCATTCCATGGCTCAAACTCAAAATCACAGCTGTTTTTCAGTTGTCTGCCAGGGTCTAAAATGCTTCCGACCAAGGCCTAGAACCTCTAAAAATGTCTGAGAGACATTTTGAGTTCCCACAATACACTAGAAAGTGATGGCATTACTATAAAAGTCAAGAATGCAGGCATAGTCAGCAGCAGGACACTCAATAAAATAGATAGAAATCAAAAAAGGCAACCAAAACAAGGAATTAATAGGAGAAGCCACCCCCAAGCACTGCTCAGCTCTTGTCTGCAAAGCATTGCCGTCAATGAAAACAGCAGAACACAGGAACCCTCTCCCACTCAGTTCACTGCCAAATTACAACTCTGAAACTGAAAAACATTTCTTTTTTTCACAAATGTCAGACGACACCTGAGATTAGTACATTACCTAGCTAATAAAAAACCTCCTACAAATAAAACACACTCTTAGGGTTTTTTTTAGCTGAGCACACCAAAACCTTGTTTTCACTAACTCTTTTGATGTGTGGACCACTTTGTCCATATCTCTGAAGAACAGGCCTCCCTCAGAGGTATTCCCAAGTAGCTCAGGACTTGCTGTGTTAGTGGCTGTGTCAGTACACAGTGTTTGTGACCTCCAGAACATCTCATCCACATGACATTATCACACAATGCTTGAAATGTCAGGGCCGAATTTGACCACTGATCACCTGGAAAAACTGGATCCACCTTCAAAATTGCAGTCCTTACTATTGTGTGGCCAATACAGCCTCAGATATGCTGTTAAAATCCTGGCAATCCCCAGTGCTTTATCCTTGGAGCTGAGATGCACTGGCTGCACTGTGGCTCTGTGTGATAATCAGTTCAAAGATCATCAGCCATCAAGCTCAGCTGGCAGTCAGATAACCAGGGGTGGGAAAGCTGTAGGGAAAGCTGGGCTCCACTATGGTTTGGATGAATGGAGACGAGAGATCTCTGAATGCTGCTCTTAGGATATCAGGTTTATTAGGGATGGTGAAAGGTCTTGCTTGGAGCTGCCAGACACAGCACGTGGCAAGGCCTGAGGGGATGGGGGGGGGGGAGACAGGCGGTAGAGAGGATGCTCCAGGAGAGGGTGGAAGTTCCAAGAGAGCGTCTGGCCCCTCAGAGACCCCTTATCAGGGGGCTTCAAGGTGGGCTGGAACAAGACTTAGGCCAATGGGGTCACAGACACCTGATGTTTCAGGGGAGGGTTACAGGTGTGGGAAGAACCATACATTGGGGTGAGATCAAACAGTCCATTTGACTTTTGGAACTATCTGTAGGTAAGAGCATTGTCCAGCCATAGGGGGGATTGTTTTCATCCTGGCTGTACTATTGTGAATCTTTTGCCAGGCAGTTATATTTATTCATCCTTCCCAATAAAAAGCCTCCAGAGCAATTCCACATTTACCAACTGGAGCATTACCTGGCCCTTGTGACAATGAAATGTTAAGCATTTGATGGGTGGAAGCCTGGGTTAATTCCTGATGTGGTAGAAGGGCTAAGGAGAGCAAATCTGAGAAGAAACCTGTTCAGGAGTTGTGGAGATTCACAGCCACACTTGTGGTCCTTGCTGCAGTTGTGGTTGCAGGAGCCAGTGGATGATTAGACAAAGGAGGAAGTGGCCCTTTCCCACGGATTTTTCAGACCTTTCTTTCAGCACTCTGGCAAAGCCCTGAAAGAATTCTTGAGCTCACAGACAGCTCATTCCATCCTGCAGCCTACGTATAAAAGCAGCACCATGCAGCCTCACACATATTGCAAAGAATTTGTCTTTCCAAAGAGGCTGAGCGCCTATCCCTGGTGGCTCAGAACACCTCATTTCCAGGTCACTGCTTGGCTTGCACTGGGGCGGTTCCTGTGCACAGGGATATTTTCATTATCTCTTTCCCTTACATTCTGTGTTCCCCACATGATGAAATACTTGATAACACCAAGGCACCGGAAAAGCAGGACAGGCTGGCAAAGGACACGGGAGCTGTTCTGGCACTCTCACTCATGCCAGGATCTTTCGCTGCACTGTCACTTCTCTATTTGGAAATCTCCCAGCTCAAACACAGGGAGTGCATGTATGCACACCTGCACAGGCTTAGCCCAGCAGCTGGAGGGGAAGTGTTCTGTTGACACAGTGCCTCTCCTCTGTGCTGAAATAGCAACAAAAGCTGAAACAGCAAAAAGAGCAGCAGCACAGTTTCACATAAGCACGCACCAAGATACCAGGACACAGGAAATCCAGGGGAGTTTGTTACAAAGGAGAAAGTCTTGCACAAGAGAAACCAAGCAACTCAGAACTTCCTAATGGAGTGAAACTAGTGCAAAAAAGGCATTCTGCCTTTGAGAGGGTGAAAGGGATAAGACAGCAGCTGCACTTTTATGTGCTAATGAGAACATCTACCTACAGCTACATCTACAAGCACCTGCACTTGTCCAGAAAAGCTGTGACTTTGCAGCCTCAGCAGCTGCCATGGATGACTGATGAAGTGCCTCATCATCCTTACTACTGGGAGACATCTCCTCCAGCTCATTACCTTTTTTCCCACTCACAAAGGATCTGGAGAATAATTTACTTTCCTTCATGTGGTTATTTGCTTGTTTGAATACTGTTCTACCCCTACTCATCCTTCTTTTCTCACATGGAGTAATTCCAGGTAATTTGAGCTACAAATATTTAAGACCCCAATGGAAGAACAAGCAAGCTCCTGTTCCACATCAGAATCAAGAATTGTCAGGCTGAGTTTCTAAGGTACAGCCTTTATTTGTAGTGATAACATGCGCTGTGACAGGAGCTCAGGCTCCACATCTTAAAATAAGTTAGCCGCTAAGTTCTTCCATTAAAATTAAATACCTTTGATCTGAAGATAAAGATAGACTAAACATGGAAACCCAAACTCATTCCTCTCTGCAGGATCTACGTCAGGCAGGTACGTCTGTGGAAATGGAAACATTGTGTTGTTGACAGATAGAAAAAAAAAGCCACTAGAAGGAATTTATTTATGCTTCTTGCTGCTATTTCTGGGTCCTGAATGGCTAACAACGCTCAGAAAAAAATGCAGGTGGGCTATTCCTGGAAGTTTAACTCAAACAGCTGCTCAGGAGACATTTGTAAGCAAAGGAATGTCTTCTGATCAGACAGATGAGAAAATTCTCCCACTACACTGTCTGTGTATCCCAAAGGTTGGACAGGTTTTTATTGCTGCAACTCCCAGCCAGCTCTTCCTGACTCCTGGGCTTGCTCCTGCACAGCCCTGACACCCTTCACACCCCACAGTGGGACCACTGCTCCTCAGAAACCCCACTGGCAGCACCAGCTGCCTCTCCCAGATCCACACACACCCCAGCTCTTCCACATCCCCACACTTCCCCTGTACTCTGCATCTTATCCTACTTGCCTCTGTAGGATTTCTCCCTCTTTAGGGGGGAAAAGCTGGCAGCATTGAGAGTCCAAGGCAACTTCTTTGCCTTGAGCCCATCAAAAGGAAAATTGCTTGATGCAGAAGATAAATGACATGGCAAAACCACAGTCCAGGCGTGGAGACAGACTCCCGCCAGACACAAACACTTGGCTGCCCAAGAGGAACTGCTGAGGAGATGCAGACAAATCCTCTCAATCCTCCTGCCTTTGGATTAGTTTCTGCTTTACTTACAAAGCCTGTACAGGGTTATTCTACCAAATTCCTATGGGCATTTGAGGGGCAGAAGGAAAACCCTGGTCAGCACAGGAGCTGCAGGGGGAGCAGATTGTTCTCCCCTGGGCAGAGCTGGACAGTGGCAGCTTGTGTCCATAAGTCTGGCAGACTGACAACTGTAAGTGAACACAGCATTTAATTGGAAAGTATTCCCATTTCACACTGCTTCCCAGCAGGACATGAAATTCCAGGAAAAAGTGTAGTAATTGCTAATCACCTACTAATACTGGAAACTTGATGTGTGCGTACACAGTTCTCAAGCTAGGAAAAACTCTCAAAAGTATTTTCAACTGTAAGAGGAGGGATTTGTGAATGCTTGAGATACATCTACCCCTACCAAAAATTAATTTGAGACTTCATTGTGGATAGCTCTGAAAAGACACTGACAACAAAATAAGACGTTAGGGGCTGAAGGTTAAAAATGTTGCTTTCCCCAGAGGTTTTCAAATAGTTTCAAGTTTTGAATATTCTAATTTCAACAGGTGAAATGTGTGCTCCTCCCATTGCAGATCAATGATATTCAGGGTGATGGGTGAGATGATAAATCTTGCTCAAATATTCATCATAGTGAAACCTGAAGGTGAATTTGAATAGTCACAGAGGGCTCTTGTGGGCCAGGGTAAGTGAGCAGAAAACTAGCAGACAAAAGTCAGAGTCAGCAAATGCTGTGTAATACAACTGGGGGAGAAAACCTGACAATGTACATGCATGCCAATTGTTACTGAATTAATTTGGATGGAGAACCCCATGTCCCCATACAGAGCACTGAGGGCAAACTCATGACTCACGAGAGGTAACAGAGCCTTAGGAATTACCCTTATGGAAAATACACTGGAGTTAGGCAATGAGAGGGGCAAGTGGAAAAAAAAATTCTTAGAAGCTGAATAAGGATTAGGTAGAAAAGGATTTTTCAGTTTGGAAAACCTTGGGAAGAAGAGACAGTAGATAGATATGCAACTATAAGTGACAAGAAGATTCCTCATTGCACAAAATCCAAGGGTAGACAATGATTTTTAAGGGAATAAATTTATAAGAAATAAAATGAAATTTTTTGCTTTACTGCATACTACTACACAGACTGTGTGAGCTCCATGGGAAACTGCAGGGGCTAAAAATAAAGGCTGGTTTGCAAACAATTTACATCATCATGCAGTCTCCTAAAATCCATAAACATCATGCTGATAAAAATGATGCAATGTACTGTGAGCCAGAAAGTGAGAAAGTGCATATGCTGCTGTCCTCAGAGAGCATCCCCACATGCAGAAGGGCAGGATGCTGGGATGCTGCGTGGGTTGGAGGCTTGCAGGAGAGCCTTCTTCCTCAGCACTGGACATTTCCATATTTTTCCAGATTTGGTAAATAAATTCTCTTTCCCTTATTAAGCACAGTTATTCACCCAGCTTGAATTTTCACTTCCTTGTGATTCTATTATGGCAAGATAAAGCACCTCTCTCCCAGGAAAGGAAGTGACTCTTTTTATATGCATGCCAATATAAACCTATTTCCCTAAAAAGAGCTACTTCCACTAGAAAATGCCTTTGGGATTTTTGAAAGTTCTGGCTGATACCTGAACACCAATTTCCATGGTTCCTAGTGGAAAGTTAACACCATCTCTTACCTGGGAGGGGAGCAGGGACTGTGGGGCTGTTCTAATGGCCTGTATTTCACAAAGGCCACCAGTTCTCAAAGAGATAAAAACAAGGAGACGGAGAAGAGCAGGTACAGGGAGACACCAGGAGCAGAACAATCACAAGGATGTGAAGCACCAGAAAGCTAATTTTCTGTGAATGAAGCTGAAATATTTTTCAGGGCATGGGTTTGTTGGAGTCCTGGCTGCTGAGAATTTCAGACTTTCTGTGCTGACAGACACTGACCCCCAGGAGAGCACTGCATTTGACATGAGGCCATGGAGAAGGCTTCCAAAATGGAACGATAGAACTGGGATTATGGGTGTGGAGTTTGAAAAGAAGTGTGTAATATCATAGGGTGGAAAATTTAGAGTTTAAAGTTTTAGAATATAGCCACATCTATAAAGCTAAGATGGAGGTTTTAGGGTGGAGGCTGGTCCTTCTTCTCCATGGGTTTGGGTGGTGTTTTGTAATTGGACAGAAAAGTCCGCATTGCGGGACATGAGTGATCAGTTATTGGGGTAAAAGTGAAAATAATTTAGGTGTCATTTCTTAATTGGATAGTTTAGCCTTAAAAGACCTTGTAGAGAGATAATTAGCCATTTTTGTAGCTTGTTAGCAGAATGCTGTAGAACTCATGACTTGTAAGACTGTAATATAGCTAAGAGATAATAAACACCGGAGTCCAAACAAGAAATACCGTTTCAAGTGCTTCAATCCTGACATTGACATAGGCACAAAAAGAACTTATAGAACATGGGTTTTGCAAAATTATTCAATCTCAAGCAGAATTTCAGCCTCAAAACAGCTCCCAAATAACAGAAATTTGGAGGAAACTTCAACTGTTAGGAAGGGGGACTAACAACAAATGTGCCTTGCTGCCCATGCCGCAGAGGCTGTGTTGTTCCTCAGGCTACCCCAATTTCAGTACCCTGGGAGCCTCTGCAGGCAAGACTTTGTGTTTTGGTTACTCTAGAGGTCTTAAAGAGCCCAAAAGAATTGACAGGTTATTTGTGTTCTCCTAACAATGTGCAGATATTCTTTGTGGTTTGGAGAGGGATTGATGTGTCTGGCTTTTACAGCTCAAGGATTTAAGCAAAGTCTCAAATTACAGAACAGGATTTGTGTGGAAGTAGATTCCAAAAAACTGCCTGTTAGTAAAATAAATGAGCAGAATAGTGCAAATCTCACCTGGGCCCTCCCTTCATGCACAATATCACATCCCCACTGCCAGGCCTATGACCAGGTTAAGCTTAGCTCATGCAGCTGGGGATCTGTCTGACTTTAGGACATTAAATTGTCAAACCCACAGCAATTCCTTAACACAAAATCTCCAGAACACCTACCAGCAATGCTAAAGCAGAACAAAAATTTCCCTATGAATAGGGTAGTCCCCCATTAGATAAGGAGTTCCTCAACACGACTCCAATAGGAGAAGTTAGAATTTACTGTATAAAATACAGAACAAGTCTCAGATTTACTTTTAGGATTTCGTAGAGACTTTCTCTCTCAGAAACAGTAAAATGTGGCAGGACTGAAATCAGAGTTAGAAGGAACCGAAAAGCACTGCAGAGAAGTTTTTTGATGCCTAAGATGCATTCTACCCACCACTACTGAAACAGAGAGCAGGTGAAGTCCCTTCTCTCAAAGGAAATTAGTGAAAGCTTTGGCATTGACGTGAGTAGTGTCAGGATTAATGCCTATAAAATTACAGGGACAGAAGAAGACAGCAGAAAAGCAGGTAATAGGCAGATATTCAGATGATGCATGAGTTGTAGCAATCCAAAACTGCCCGAAGCATTTAAAATTTGTGGTTTGCTTTGCATAGCTTTCGTCAAAGGAGAACTGATAGGTTAGGTTCCCTCTTAAGGTTGGATTGAACATTATGGCAACACAGTTTTCTCACAGGAAAACTGAAGTTTCCACAAAAATCACATTGCCCTTCCCCTTTTTTATTTTATTTAAATTTTGAATTTCTGGGAAGAAAATTATAAAGCGAAGTTTTGGTCAGATCACTCCTTTCTAATTAAATATAACACTTTGCTGACCTGTGCTGCAGCTATTCCATTTCCAAGCAACATTAGAAAATGCAGGGCTACACCTTCCTTGCATTCTGGGAAAAAATAATCTTCCTAGGTTCTTTAGAGGACTGTATTTCTTGTACAATTTTTAATTGACTCAAGCTGTGTATACTGAAGGAACCAAAACCCCCATAGACAAAACTGTATTCAAGGTTACAATGGCAGCAGCCTAAGCACAGCCTGTAACTCATGAGTAAGAGGCTCCCAGGAAGATTGTACTTAATACTGAACTACGAGAAAACACACAAGCTTGACTTGGTTTTTTTTTAACTAAAACTATTTTCATCTGGAGAAATGCCAAAAATAGCTTAGCAATTTAAAATGCACCAGTTTTTCCTGACACACTTCAGTCTAACATTCCAGAGTTTTTTGACTTGATGTGGAAATTTAGAATTTTGATCAGCTTCTTTGGTGATTTTGCAATGGGCAACAGACATAACCCAAACAAGGCATGACCCTCTTCAAACCCACCTGGACCTCTCTGACCTTTCTCTTGGGAAGAGGAACAAGAAGTCTCTCCTGAGGCCAATATAGTTACTAGATCAAGGCAATCAACAGATTTTCTTTCTCAACAGAATCATTTTTGGGACATATTTACTCCAGCCACGGCAGGAAGTGTAAGAATTGCTTGTGGAGAGAGGAATGCTATGCTTAATAGAAGCTGCATGTGATGGCTGAGAAGAAAACAACTTTCTGCTCTGCAAATTCACCTGACCAGCAGCTTCCCACTCCTCTTCTGATAAATCACTGGCAATTCATCCCAAACCACCATGCAGCCCTGCAGCCTTATTTGGACTAAAACCCACAGGAATGCTAAGTTGTATAACTAACAACTAACTGACACTTTTTACTGTCAGTATTTCCATTTTTAATTTTAGAGAAAATAATGGAATCTTTAAAGCCAACATCCACCTGACAGTGGCCTTGCTGTGGGCAAAGGCACAATAATCAAAGACTAACAGGAGAACAGAATAGCAACAGTGCCCATCCTCTGTGGGACACCTTGGGGGTAGATCACTGGCTAGATCACCAAAGTGACAAATCTCATGCCTAATCCCAGGGAAAGCCCTCACTGCCCTCAGGGAATGAGAGAGGAATATGTGACAGCAGAAGAGCCAACAAGTGAAATTAGTCATGAGTTATTTTCCTTACTTCCTCAGCTCTTCCAGATAAGTGGAAATATCACTGGAAATTGTTTTCTTACAAAGGAAAATCCCTGAGTCAGAAGAATTAAATAGTTTCACTCTAGTTAAAGACATTTATACGAGATGGGCAACAACTGAATCAAAGTAGGTCTTGTACATACAGCCATTAGGACAGTTCACTGCAAAACAGAAATCAGCAACTTCCAGGCTATTTCCAGTGCTTCTAGTTGTGCAAACTGGAAGATAAAGTCTCTTGTCCCTGCGCCACTCATGCCATTTTCCATGGTGCTGGGGCTGAACACAGGAAACAAGTGATAAGCTGTGATGTGAGATGATGTGTCCCTCTCCCAGAACCAGGAGGCTGTGGGTGGCAAAGCTCTGGCTCATCTTGGCTAAGAACAACAACTCAACAGGGGTACAAGAGGGGAAGAGAAAAATCAAAACCCTTCTGATGTTAAGAAAATTGCTTCCTATCAAAAGGCAGAGTTATCCAGCTTGGGACATGGGTCCTGCAGGCACCCCCGGCACCACAGGCAGCTCCTGCAGCACGAGGGCTGCTGGCTCACTGCAGCTCCTTGCTCTGCAAAACCAGGCTGGAAGGAGACAATGCCAGCTGCAACAGGGAGTTTGAGGCTTCCCTTGATGATTTGGGATGCTGGGCTTCACAGAAAGAGTTCTCAGAATACGTCAGTACAGTCCCTTGATCTGCCACACACACTAATGAGAAGGCGAGGCAGGTTTCAGGCCTATCCTGCCTTACGTCTTCTGAAAAACCTCAACTGAATCAGAATGAGTCACTGTGCCTCTGCCTGATCACTTGTTAATAAAAAAAATATATATAAAAGCCTGTACTGCTCTATGTCAAAATAAAACATAGTTCATTATTTTCATGTTCTGAAGAAATGGAATAAAAAACCCCAACTAGCAACAGAATATAAACACTGGTATAAGAGCACAGAGGTGAAGAGCAGGTTGTACAATCCAACAGGTTGTACAATCCAACAGGTTGTACAATCCAATCCAGAGATCTTTCTGCCAATACTGTCCAGACTGGTGAACTCCAGCTCTCTTTTGGAGACAACCTGGAACCCACATGCAGGACCAGAATAAGGATACTCCTAGGGAAATCATCCTGCCCAAGAAAATCCTCTCAAATCCTTGTGTCATACAATAGTAGCCCTAAAGAATCTAAAGGATGAGCAGCTGTAATTTCAAGTGTCAAGAGCATAGCTGGGTTTAACTGAGCAGAGCACGGCAGAAAGAGGCAGCTCCAGCACATCCCCCAGAGACAAGCACAATTAACCCAACAGTCTGTTTACTACTATCTGTCCTTAAGACTGGTGGTTAGCAGAAACAGTTATAAACCAGAGAACAAGTCATCAAGAAATATCCTCAAAAGCCACTTTTCATCAGAGCAACCACAAAATGGTATTTAAATATGATTTCACCCATATACTTCTAGTCAAACCTCATAGAAAAATAAAACCACAGATTTTGCTCCTAATTGTTGAAATATGCAGGAAGCTGCTAATTTAATTGTCCTAAGGCCTGTGTCAGTGCAGCTTTACCACTGCAGAGAAAGGAAGGACTGGACAGAGATTTGCACAGAAAAAACTTCTTGGACAAGAAGACAATAAAGAAAAAAAAGTTTCCTAACAGCAATATAACTTGTCATGGGAACCTTGAGAAAAGAGGAGAGGTAGATGAGGAGAACAGAGGGTTGTCTAATTAACAGGAAGTAGCCTACAGTTTGTCTGGAAACATTTAGAAAACGAAACAATTAGAATAACAAACAAGCAGTGTGAGAACCCAAAACAAGTTTGTCACGGAAGCCTCATCCACCACGTGGAATCAAATCCATAAGGGTGGAAGGGATCAGGACAGAGCTGTGCTTCCTCCTGGAGACAAGTGTCAGGGAGAAGGGTTTGTTTGGAAATGTCCCTTGAGCAAGGGGGAGAGAGAGAGAAAGAGAGAGAGAGAGAGACAGACAGACATACAGACAGACAGATATACAGACAGACAGACAGACAGACATCAGGGCCTGCAGCACAGGCCTGGGGCTCTCTGTGTTGTTCCTGCCAGAAGAGTACACACACATGAATGAGCAGATGTGCATCTCCTGCTTTATGCTACTTTTTCTGTTTTGCTGCCTTCCCTGTTTCTTGACCTGTTTACATCCTAGGGGAAGGCAGATGAATTTCTGTGGGGAGGTGGTGCCATGTTTCTTTTTTGCTGCACGCTTCTTGTGTTCCACAAGATTAATTAAAGTCAGGAAAAAAACTGCACGGTGTGAGCTTAATTCCAGACAAGATCCAGGATAATAATAATCAACCTCTGATAGCAGCCAAAGGGTGTACTCAGTAATTAACACAGCTTGAGTGGAAAGGGTAACAGGCAATTGTTTTTCCAAGACCATCCCACCACATCTTGCATTCTCCAGAGCAACTGCAGCACATTCAGCAACTGTGTGAGCTAAGGGTGACTCAATTCCTTGCTGCTCCTAAAAATAGTCCTATAAATCCAAGACCAGGAGGGGATAGCACCGAGGAGGCCACAGATGGACCTGGAGCCTGCCCTTATGAGGCAAAGTTTGAGGACAAGAGTTTTGCTCAGCTCTGCCTGGGCTGAGCCCCACAGAGCCCACCCAGGGCCATCCTTCTGGTCCTGTCAGTCCTTCAGGTCTGACTGTCCTGGGGGGATGGATCAGGTAGACAGAATTCTGGCAGGCAACACGAGGAAGTGACATCACAGCCAGAGCTCCCAGTACAAGCAAGGTTCAGGCAAATCACAGATTTATGCATTTGTCCTGCACCTAGAGCAGGGCCCTGGTGCCACAACCCAGCACTGCTGGCTTCTGCTGGGGTCAGGCAGCTTCCAGCAGGGCTGAGAAGGAATGTGTGAGCCAAAGGCATTACTGTCTCCTCATGAGTGAGAGACTGGAGCCAGGCCAGGCACTGAGCAGAATTCACACCCTGCTCCCTGGGGAAGCACTTCACGAAAGGGCACCACAGAGGTGCATGTCAGTATATGTCAGCAACAGTGTCTGGGTCAGGCTTTGCTGGAAAGGCTTCGTAAGACAGAGATCTAGAAACTCCTGACCCCAGGAAAAAAGGGACACGAAGCATGACTTCAGCCACTCCTTTCAGATGCTGGGCCTGGCTTAGGGACAAGCGGCCTGGGCAAGTAAAACTAGACTACAAAAAACAAGCAAGACATCTTGTCTGTGGAGCTTCCCAGCAAGGCAGCAAGGTCACCCTCTATGACTCCTCACATTTCTCATTAGCTCAGATCACAAGAAGGCAAAAGGCTGGATGTTTCCAGGCACCCAGAAGGAAGCCAGGAGCACGTTCCTTCTGTGCTGTGCATGCACAGCTGATGAGTAGCGGAAGTAAACAAGTCCAACTTCAGTGATTGGGAATTATGCTATATCAGAATATGCCCAAATTTGGGTTATGGAACAAGACCATAGATGACACCGCACTCCTCATTAGCTGAGAAACTCCGTTCCAATCCTCTCACATGCCATGGGCAGAACTGAGTGGGATATTCTCAACACAGCCACACCCCAGAGTGCAGACATCTCCTCAGCTGCAGGAGGTCTCCTGAGGTTTGCATTATTGAGTAAGTCTGAAATCATGGCTTTACTCACTTGGCTTGGCGATGTATTAGGGTCTATTAGTACATCACTACTCACCTGAGAAGCAAAACCTCCAGGTCTGCTGATGTCTTAGTAAGAAACTTTCATCTTTTCCATTAATAGTTAGGGTCTTTTAGTTTTCTTTGTAAAGTTCCAGAATATATATATAAATGAATCTATCTCTCTCTCTCTCTGTGTATATATATATCTGACCACTGTAGGAGTCCAGGGCATCCCTCTGGCTGCCCTGGAAGGCCTGGGACCCTGGCAGGGGTCAGGAACCCCCCTGGACAGAGCCCCCAGAGACACTGGCTGTGATCTCTGGCCATGGAAAAGAGTTTTCAATCTTACAGCATGAATTACAAGCTCTGAGTTGTTCATATAAGTAATAATTAAGTGTGGCACGGGTGCAAAAGTAAAATTTTAGGATTCTGGATTAGAGGTTCAAAGGGGACAAGAT
Source organism: Lonchura striata (assembly GCF_050655825.1). Classification (NCBI taxonomy): domain Eukaryota; kingdom Metazoa; phylum Chordata; class Aves; order Passeriformes; family Estrildidae; genus Lonchura; species Lonchura striata. Next base: position 31,400,569 of record NC_140710.1, on the reverse strand, counting down.
GGAGGAAATTGGGTGTGTCTTGTCCTTTTTCTCCTTCTTCATGCCCTCCATGTCTCACTGTGGTGTTGGCATTTTCCTGTTGGTTCAGGCTGGGGACACACTGTCCAACGTAGGTGACAGATATTGGCACGTTATTGTAAATCCAGCCCAGGGAGTTTCTGGTATTTAATGTTTGTCACATCCCACTGAGAGCAGAGCCCCACACGCTGCCCTGCAGGACAGAGCTGGGCAGGGCAGCAGAACATGTGAGAGATAAACAGAATAAACAACCTTGGAACCAGCACAGACCAATTATGGCTTCTGCTTTGGCAGCGGGGCAGAAAGACAGAGACTTTCTACAATCTCAGGATCATCAGTACCTCAGATTCTGACAACTACTACATTCAAATTCCATTATACGAATCTGCTCTGTCTTCACTTTCAGCAGCTCCACGAGGAGCTGTGTGCCTGCTCTCAGTGCAGAACACACCCCTCAGCCACACTCATTTCCATGTGCCTGTGACACACCTGCTGCATGCTTCCCCCAAAACCTGTGCCTTGATACCTCCTTTAGCTCGAGTAGTGTATTTCCAAATCAGTGGCTTTATCGTTCATTAGCCACTCGGTGGCTGCTGGACTAATTAAATGTTAATCACGGCTTTCATCTGAATTTCTGCCGGCCTTAAAAGCTGTGTGCAGTGGGATCAGCACCCTCTGGCAGGGCAGGCATGATAAAACTGCCCTCTAGTGGGAAAGCCCCATCGCATCCACAAAATATCTGGAGGAGAATTTGGGGATCCAGAGCACAGCACTGAGCCCCAGGGACTGGGGTACACAGCAGCCCCAGACTGTGACACTGTTCCTGTGACACTGTCCCTGTGTGTCAGAATGTGAGGTATTGATGATTCTGAGATTGTAGAAAGTCTCTGTCTTTCTGCCCCGCTGCCAAAGCAGAAGCCATCATTGGTCTGTGCTGGTTCCAAGGTTGTTTATTCTGTTTATCTCTAACATGTTCTGCTGCCCTGCCCAGCTCTGTCCTGCAGGGCAGCGTGTGGGGCTCTGCCCTCAGTGGGATGTGACAAACATTAAATACCAGAAACTCCCTGGGCTGGATTTACAATAACGTGCCAATATCTGTCACCTACGTTGGACAGTGTGTCCCCAGCCTGAACCAACAGAAAAATGTCAACACTACAGTGAAACATTGAGAAGAAGGACAAGACACACCCAATTTCCTCCATCTTGTCCCCTTTAGACCCCTTATCTAGAATCCTAAAATTTTACTTTTGCACCCGTGCCACACTTAATTATTACTTATATCAACAACTCAGAGCTTGTAATTCATGCTGTAAGATTGAAAACTCTTTTCCATGGCCAGAGATCACAGCCAGTGTCTCTGGGGGCTCTGTCCAGGGGGGTTCCTGACCCCTGCCAGGGTCCCAGAGCAGCCAGGGCAGCCAGAGGGAAGCTCTGGATTCCCACACCTGTGCCTGCCTGCTGCACTCCCAGCACACCAGTGTGACCAGAGGTGACACTGCTGTGGCTTTTCCCTACACTGCCATTCATCAGGGCCTGCAGAGGACACGACCCATCAGCTGGACCACCTACTAGCTGGGGGAAAATAACAGTGGAAGCAAGCTGAAAAAAAACCAAAGATGGGTAAGGTAACCATCAACAGGGAGGCAGCTCAGCATTGTTAAAAGCTTTGCACTCTTGTGGTGCCAGCACCAGGGCTCAATGCACATCAACAGTGACAGCTGGAGATGGAGAAGTGTCCCCAGGGCCCCCTCCAGAGAGATGCCGTCATGCTGGACCAAAGTGCTGAGCACGCCCAAAAGCCCCACTCTCCTGCCACCTGCACCAGACAGACCAGAGCCTTAAAGATGTTCTGTGTTTTCCCTTTTTTGCAGAACTGTGGGGTGAGGCAAAACCTAAGGCTGGAGATGTGTCTTCACCACCAGCCCAACACTGTTTTACAGAGCAGCACCTCATCTACTGGAGGAATTATACAGCAGCCAGGCTTCAGGAAGCCTGTGTGGAAAAAAAAAAAAATTAAGTCCAGATAACTGTATGGCTCAATGGTGAGAGCTCTTACCAGAAGGTGGAAATAGTGAAAGAGAAATGACAGCACCGAAACAGATTGTGCAATGGTTATGTCGGCCCTCTGCTTCTAAATGGGCCTTACCCATCTTTAATTTTCAGAGCAGAAGTTTTGGAGTTTGGAGGGGTCACACACTGCATTTACAAGGGTGCACTGTCTCTTTCTGCCCAGAAATGCTGTCTGGCTGGTTGAACGCCTAACAGGCTCAAATCAACCTTCCTGGGCTCCTGCAGGCACACACCGAGGAGTTCCTGCACCCCCCAGATGTACCCAAGCAGACACACCCCACTTGTGCCTCAGCCATGCAGCAGCACTGGGGTCCTGCTCAGCCCATGGAGGAGCTGTGCTCAGCTTGTAGAAGGCTTTTCATCAACAAAACCTCACACAAGGCATCTGCCGTGGGTTACTCTTCTGGAAAGCTGGGTGATGAGCTTCAGGGCCCTCACTGGTGTGACCTTCTGAGACTCCTAGGGAAAGGATTGATTCCAGAAGTTAACCAGTTAGTCCCTCTTCAACCATCTCACCCAGCCTCTCCTATAGCCAAAAGTTATTTAAACTGCCACGGGCTTGGAATCCTTGTTTTCAGCACTCAGACCACCACAAGGTCATACACAACCTTCCAGCAACTTCTGCTGTCCAGCAATGCTCAACAAAGCCCATTTGAACTACGCTACTTTCAAACAACAGAGCAGTAAGAGGGATGGAATAAATGCAAGGCCTAAAACTGCTGGAAAGGCTTCGTAAGACAGAGATCTAGAAACTCCTGACCCCAGGAAAAAATGGACATGAAGCATGACTTCAGCCACTCCTTCCAGATGCTGGGCCTGGCTTAGGGACAAACAGCTTGGGCAAGTAAAACTAGACTACAAAAAACAAGCAAGAGATCTTGTCTGTGGAGCTTCCCAGCAAGGTCACCATCTATGATTCCTCACATTTCTCATTAGCTCAGATCTCAGGAAGCCAAAAGTCTGGATGTTTCCAGGCACCCAGAAGGAAGAGAGGAGCACGTTCCCACTGTGCTGTGATAATTCAAGATTGCAGCACCACCTCCTCTTCCTTTGTGCAGGGAGACATGGAGAAACGAGAGTGTATTTTTGGGCAATATGAGTCAGCCCAGTGAAGTTCCTGCCGCCATTAGTAGTTGAACTCCAAACCTCACTCTGAAATCTGACCACAACAATGTCACACCATTCCTCCCAGCCCCTTCTTCCTGTAAAGCAAAGTGAGGGCAGAGAATGCAGCCCAGGGCCCTGCCTTCCTCCATCCCTTAGGCTTCTCTCCCTGGACCAAGACGACAACAGGGCAATATTTAGCTGGCCCTCCACACCTGAATAATGATCCCAGTTTGGACTCTGCTCCTTATTTCTACCCCACAGGATCTGAGGGCTCTGGCCCAGACAACAAACAGAGGTTTGCAGCTCCTGTGTAGGACTACCTCCTTACAAAGGTTTGTTCACACAGCATTAGGTTATAAAAAGCCACCACAACTCTTTCCCATAAACAAACCATGGGATCCATCATCCTGAACAGCATTCTTTCCTTCCTCCAAGAGCTTGTAATCAGCTGTGAGTGTGCTAAACCTCTTACAAATTATTCCCTTCTTGAGCTAAAATGGCCCCTGAATGGAATTATTTCCAGCAGGACTGGTTTCCCACTGACTGAACATTGCAGGTGAATTCTTCAGTCTAACTCAAGGCTTATTTTCTTTTTCCTCACAAACCTATACACATCTGCTCCTGTCTGCAGGTTGTGACAGTAGATCCTTCATGCTGATAGCAGGGCACACAGGCTGTTAGCATTCATCTTAGAACTGAAAATGCTCAGCACTGACCAGGACAAGTTTTCAGTGTTTGACTCCAGAGCTTCCACTCACCCACTTGAGCAGGCCACCAAATTAACAAATATTTCCAAAGTGGAGTTACTTCAGGAGGCATTTTTAGGTTGTTTGCTATTCTGAGATTGGAACATTCTGTACCACACATCCATTGGCTTCCTTTGATCCTGTGACAGCCCTTTGGGAGCAACCTGGAATTGTCCCGCAAGTTAATTCAGAACTGGAGAGGGTCAAATTATACAAGACAATTCAAGCATTCAGATCCAAGATGTTTTGTCTTTGGATACAGCTGCAGAAGTGGCCATTTTATAGAGTGACACCACATGATCAGCAGCCCTTTCTTACTTGAGGACTGATTTTTGTAATGTAAGCAGCTGTTCTTCAGGGCCTGGAGAGTCCCAGGGCCTATGCAAGCACTTCCCTGCTCATTGTGTGCTCCTGAGGGTGGCTTCTCCTCTCCAATATTAGGTCTAAGGCTTGGATACAAAGATACAAAGCAAAAATTCAGCAAATGAACAGAGCTTGCAAAAAGGAAGATGTGCAAGCAAGCCTTCACTTTTCCCTCAGCTCAGAATTTAGTCCTTTACTGTCAACTTCAAAAGTACATTGACAGCCAACAAGGAAGAGCTTTGCCCCAGACTTTGTCTCCATATTTGTGCTTTTAGAATGATGTTTGGATTAAGATATTTCAGTGTCTAGTCCTACATATCCTTAGAATTTAATTGAAGAAGTATTTGCCTGATCCACAGGGGACCAGTGTAGTTTGCAATGTGAGGATTTCAGAATGAAGAGGGAGTCCTTTCTCCAGCAATGCTGAAAGACCAATCAGACATGTTTCTTATTAGAGATCTGCTCAGCCCAGGTGACAGCTGCTTGTGACTTAGGAGCACGCAACTGAAATGCATACCGAGTTATAAACCAGACTAAACCTATTTTCTGCATTGGCTTGAAGAGATAAGGTGTTACTGGCACTTCTTCAGGTGCCTGGGGTGAGCTCCTGCCAGCTCAGCAGGTGTGCACAGGGGACAGCGAGACAGCGACCACAGAGGGACCCTCTGCACCCAGCAGTGCTGTCCATGTCCCCCTTTCCTCAAAGGCAACAGCTGCCAAGGGACCTGGGCCATCAGAGAGAATGAACCAAGGGAGTGGTGGACTAGCAGGAACCAGACCACACAGGTTTCACTGTGACTCCAGCACCAGCTCAGCTCAAAGTCATTTTGAAACTGTCCTACACCACAATGGGAAACTCCTCCGGGCTGGCAGAGCAGCCTGGCCTGTCCTATTTGAGCAGATATTGCTTTTATCTTAAAGTCAAATTGGAATCACCACTGCATGTCAATCTTGCCTTTATCTCTTAGCTTTCCCCTCAAAACAGAGCATAAATATTGTGGCAGGAAGATTGGGTGTGGGGTACAGGCAGTCACAGGGAAATCAGATGCACATAAGCAAACATTGTCATGTTCTGAGAGCTTTTCCTGACAGCACAGCAAGGAAAACTGAAGGAGAGGCTGTCAAGGAGGCCAAAATCTCCATCAAGTGCTCAGTCCAGGATGGACACAGCACACACTGAAAACACTGATAGGAAGAGCTTAGCTTTAAAAGGGTGGGTCCTTTGGTCTGCCCTGGCATTTTCATCACACTGTGGTGGCTAGGCAGAAAGGAAGACTGTAAACTACAACGAAATGCACTTATAAATCCACTTTTATTCCGGATTTGGTCAGTGGCAAATCAACTATTTTGCCTGTTGAACATCACACCAGAGCAAGGCTTTTCCCTCCCCTGTAGCAGAGGAAGGTGACAGATGAGGACATCCCTTTTCATCTTTGCTTTCAGGCAAAGGGCAGAAGGCAAGAGAAGTGCTGCCACCAGCAGTAAGGCACAGATTCCCTGGCAGCAGTGTCAGTCTGTAGGAAGGGACAGCAGCAGGTCTAACACAGGGAGGTAGCAGCACAAAACCAGCAAGTTACAGGGACACCAGTGTCAGACCCAGAGATTCTGTCACACAAATGACATGAAATGCATGTTCTGACTAAGGAAAGAGTGGGATAAATAGGAGGAAGCAATAACTTGGAATGAAAAATCAGAAGTCAAGATAACTCCTACACAGAAGTGGTTTGTGTCAAACAGAAGTGAATGCAGTGACCAAGGAAAGAGTGGGATAAGTAGGAGGAAGCAATAATTTGGAATGAAAAATCAGAAATCAAGATAACTCCTACACAGAGGTGGTTTGTGTCAAGCAAAAGTGAGGTTTTAATGAGGGTATGGTAAACTAAGAAGCTGGAGGAATAAGAGAAGACAAAAAATAATTTTGCTTTTCCCATTAAGAGATCGTTTCCTTTTCAAGAAGTTTGACAGGGTAACAGAAGGAAGGCAGTTTTTTCATGGCCTTGCTGTTGGTTTCAAGAATAAGCATTTGCTCATGTAGACTAGCCCTGCAAACCTCAGGCAGTGTCACAGGGTGACTCTCAGGTGGAGAGTTGTCAGTTCACAGAACTGGGGCAGGTCCTGGCTGGGAGAAGGGAGGTTCAGTAATGGGAGTTTCCAAGGTTATGGGGATTTTTTAATTCTCTCTCTTCTGAGAATCTTTCTGAAGAGAAAGAGCTGTGGAAAGGATGGAAGGACACCATACTAACCACAGGTGACAACAATTAACAACTCATAAACAGAGAGGTAGGGCTGTCAACCTGCTCAAAGCATTCCCTTGCTTTCAAGGAAGAGGAAGGAAGATCAGCCATTTATCACCTGATACAGGAAAGGCAGGAAGAGCTGATGCATCCCTATCTGCTCTTGTCTTTTCCCTCACAGACACCTGGCACAAGTAAGAACATCCCAGATGGAAAAGCTTGGTAGCAGCAGTAATCATGAAGCTTTGCCTGAAACCTATAGCCACAATAATATCCTGCTCTGCAGTCATGAGAGATATGTCAGGTTCACCAGAGATAAAAAAATGCCCACTCTGCAGGTCACAAAACAAAAACAAACACTGTCATTCAGGGAAGGGAGGAAATAGCCTGTGCCTATTTGGATTATCTGCCACCAGCCAAGAGTCCATGCAGATTTACAGTGCAGCAGCCACACATCCAACTTCAAAGTAAACCAGCAGGCAAGGTACAAGCATCACTGCCTCTCAACCTCTGCAGAAGTTTCCCAGTTTTCTGGGATTTTCCTTGGAATCACCCTTGGCTACAGCAAATGCTCTCACAGCATTTTCCAAAGTCATTAGCACGTATGAATATTTCAATTTCCACTTGTCTTTGCTGGTGACACCACAGTGGAGCTGATTTTCTAAGGGTCCACCACTCAGCGAGCTCCATTTCAAGTGTTCTCACCTGGGCACTCATCATCATGTGTGGCTAAAAAGCCCTTCCTCTATCATTGCCATGAAAGTGAGGTAATAGCTCAGGCCCAGGAAAACCAAGTGTGAGAAGGATAGCCCCAAACACTCCCTAAATTCAGAAGCAATTGTGCACATTTGCAGTTCAGCACAGACTTAACTGTCTCGCTATACTGGTGTGTTGTCATCTAATGCAATAAGAAATGTGCCCCAAAATCATCATTATTGTGTCTTAGTCTTCTATTCTGCTTAACACAGCCAGAATTTTTCTCCTGTTTACTACAGGTTTAATCTCATTTTAATACAAATAATGATACCAGCATTAAGATGCAAAAATACTATGTTCTTTCCATCCCTCTGTAAGATGAAAAAAAATACAGAGAAGTGAAATTCCTTTTCTCAGCACAGGCAGGCAGTCATGGAAACGCAGAAAATCACCACTGCATTTTCCAGAGCTGTGCATGCAGGCCCTGAGCCTCAGGGAACTCCAGCCAATCCCAAGGAGAAAAGTATTACAGCTTCCAAAACAAAGAGAGCTTGCCAGTAAATCTTACTCATATCAGAATAAACCACAGTCCAGATCCAGAGGCAATTCTTTCTGCCTCAGGTTCAGCACTACCAGAGTCCCCTGCTTCTGGGAAGGAGCACAGTGTCTCCTCTGACTACACACTCAAAGTTAAGCATGAAATAAGACACTCATATTCCTCTTGCCCGGCTGCCCCAAAGTTCCCAGCTGTTGGCTGTGTGTTCATAGTCACCAGCAATGAAGAATTTAACTCCAGGACAGCAGCAACAAAAAGCTATCTCCCTGCAGAACAACTCAGCAGCTTCCCTAAGGTTTCCTCCCTTTTCTCTTAGGCCATTTGTGGTGGCCAGTGATGCAAATGGTGACCTGCGGTGACTTGATTCACCCCAGAAAGACATCTTGATACACACAGAGCTTGCTTCCACTGCTTCTTCTGCTCTCACAATGAGCTAATTGCCCAAATATTTCCCACTGCTTTTCATCTTCCGGCCAATGATCTAAAAAAATGCAATGCAAGTTTTTAAACAGATTTTAGCCTCCAGAAATTAAAAGAGAGAGGGGAAAATTACTTGGACCAGACCTACTGGCAAAACTACAGGGAAACAGGCAATAAGCAGAGCTTCATTTATTTGAAGTCAGCTTAAGATGCTTAGACTAACGGGCAGCACACAGTGCATCCCTCATGGCCATGCCCACCTGGGAATAAATGGGTGAGTGGCCCTGACCTCCTTCTACTACAACAACACGTGAAATATCTCCCTGACTCCAGCACTTGAAAGCCTTTTGTCACTGCTGGCACTGTCAGGTGATGCTGTTCCCCAAAAGGCTGCAAGAGCAAGGCATGCTTTGCACTGCCAGGCTGGTCAGGCTGTGCAGCAGCGTGTGGCAGCAGAGTCGATGGTGCCCAGGGAAGCCACGGCAGGGAAAAGAGAGGAGACAAGGCTCTTTGTTTAGCACGAGAGTCCATTTCATCCTGGGAGCCTGAGCAAAGCCCAGAGAGCCCGAGAGCAGAGAGAGAGCAGAGCCAGGGCTGGGTTTTATCAGTGTGCCATGGCAGGAGTGTTAAAATCAGGTTACAGCCTCCTCAGGAAGGGAAGGCTCCACGGTGCTGCAGAGCTGATGCAGCTGCACTGGTTCTCCTGTTGAATCACAGCAATCCCACATCACAGCAGGAGAAATCCCCGCTGCTGGAGCAGGAGACTCCAATCTGTTTGTCACAGAGGCAGCTGAAGGGGGAGTGTTACAACCGGGGGCATAAATGGGGATTTCACAAAGCCCTGAAGAAGAAAGTTCAGTAAGTGAACAATTTGGTTAGAAAGAGTACCCTGACAAAGGTCAAACATTACTTCTCATATATTTTTCTCCACTCCTTTCCTGCATGCCTGTCCCTTTTTCCTCATCCCCACTTCATTGCTCTCCCATGTACAACTCAGCTATCACAAGTCTAGCACAGATTAAAAACCATATTTGATGCTATCTGCATTAGTAGATGGAAGTGGCAGATTCTGTGCCAAATTTGGCAGCTGCTAAAACTGAAAGAAGTACTGGTCCAAGGTATAAGGATGCCTAAAAGTAATGCCAAAATGATATGGAAAAGTAAAAGAAGGGAGTAGTTCTAAGTTGAGGAGTTTGTAGTTTAGATAACAAATTGCTACAGAAAATAATTCTATTTCTGTTTCAGTGAGTTACCTTTGGCCAATTTGGACAGGAGAAGGAACTCTCACCTTGCTTGGATCTCTCACCTTGCTTGGATCAAAGCCAGGACCAAATCAACCCAGTCTGCTCATTGTCACAGGGCAATGGAGACTCCCTGTCAATTGTAGCTGCCACGAAGCTGCTCCTCAATTTACCAGACTTGCTCATTCTTGACTGTGTGTGCAGTGCCCCACAGCTATAAGGCAATAAAGAGAAGGACAAGGATAAAACCTGACCATGGAGAAGAGGAAAGATTCTGATGTTCTGATGGTGCGGTATTGGACACAACTTCTAAATGAACTATGGTTAAAACTGGGTGCTGTGGTCACTACTGGAAACTGTGGAACAGCTGCTGTTACCAGTTCTGTTAACATCTCACCAGTGTTGGTAGCAGCTTCTGGAAAAGCCTTGTGCTGGTCCAAGGATCCATAAATGCTGTGGCAACAGCAGGGAATTCTGAAATGCAAACACTCGGCATCCAGCGCTCACTGAGCCAGATTGGATCTGAGCACGAGCGGCTTGGCAGGCTCCCCACACACCACGGAAGGAGATCCATGGAAATCCCACTCACAGCTCTGTAGGAATTTGAAATCCATCTCCTAAACACTGACTGCTAAATCAGAAGGAAGTCTGCCCATTTCTGGTGCCCTGCTTGCTGTGGCTTCATCGTGAGTGTCACTGGTTAAGTCAGCTCACAGGAAAACACAAGACAACACAGACTCCACCCCAGGCAGATGACAGAAGCTCTAACCCATGACTGAGCATCAAGAGAACACAGAATTGTCTCCTTGCTTCAGGGAGGAGAAAGTACCCGGCTCTCAGAATGACTGGGGATCATGTTCAGGCTGCCAGCACGGCCCTGCCAAGCACAAACCACAGCACTTAAAATCCTTGTGGTGAATTCAAGCAAGCAAGAGCTGCTCCTGTCCATGCTGAGTGAGTGGCATCTGAAATGCAGACAAAAAAAAATAAATAAAAGAGGGCAAAGCACACAGGCAGGAGGAATGCACAGGAATGCACAGATTGATGATGCTCCCAAACCACTGAGGCTGGAAAACGTGGTTGCTAAAGTGTGTCATTAGAAGAATTCTTTTAATTTACCATCAGGTGAATTTAAAGACACTCCCTTGAATGACATTACCTCAATTAACTTTGTATAATCACAGGCTGGTTAATTGTTTCATTGGGCTCTAATTTTATAGCTTTTAAATTAAAGCTAATTAAAGCTTTTCTTCTAGAAAAATATCTTAAATCACAACAAAACTAATTTCTAGGTTACTTGCCTCCATTATTGCCTGCTCACTAATAAAACAGTGTCTCCCAATCATTCTTCAAACTATTTTTTGTTATATACTTTGATATTTAAGCTACAAATTTTCTTTTTTAGCTTTTCCTCTAGAAAAATATCTTAAATCATAACAAAACTAATTTCTAGGTTACTTGCCTCCATTATTGCCTGCTCACTAATAAAACAGTGTCTCCCAATCATTCTTCAAACTATTTTTTGTTACATACTTTGATATTTAAGCTACAAAATTATTTTTTTAGAGAATGATAAAAGTTAAAAATATGCCTATGGGAAAACCTGGAAGAACTGGAAAAAGCTCATCCCACTGAGACCACATTCTTTGGAGACTTTCTAAGCAAATGCATCCTGGATATTTTCTTTTTTCCTTTTTTCCCCATCCACTCTAATTCTCTGTCCAAACAAGGTGTCGACATAGCATAAAGCCATAAAAGAGAGCACTATTTGAGGCCTCCTAATACTTCTCACAAATCACCACTTATTACCTATTTTTCCCTCCACCATGGTGAATATGGAGGTTCACTGATTTCAGCCCAAAATGAATTCTCCTCCTTAGAGCTACGACTCCAAGTATGAGCTGGCAGCTCTAAAAATGGGAGAGAAACCTATTTCCACAAATCATAGAAGAAGCTACATCAAAAGTAGGTAAAAAGGTTTACATGTGATGGGGCAGGTTTGTAAGATTCCTATTGGTCAGTCCAGAAGGGAATAAAGAAGAATTTTCTGTTTGTTGACAAAAGACCAACAGGAAGTCAAAATCCACACAATTTTTCAATTTAGGGAGAGGCTCAGTTCCATGGGCAATGTTTTTTTTATTTAACTCAAAGTAAATAATTCATGACTGCTTTACTAAAATATTCTCACCCCTGTGACCGTCGCATAAGGAAGCCATTACCAAATATTTGGGTTTATATTTAAAATACAGCATATTTAGAAGATGACATTTATAAAACGCCATCGTATCAAAAATATTGCATCAGGAAAACACATCATAGCCAACATCCTTTGTCTAAGATATCACAAGCAGCATTAATCACAAATTATCAAAAAGAGCAGTGATCATCACCATCAACAATTTAAAAAAATTCTTCTCAGCCCTGGACCAGAGAAAATTCCATGGCTGGAATTTCCATTCCATGGAAAAGTTGTGGCTGTCAGGGATTCTCAGCCCCTAAAGGTGGTGAAATGGGGTGATCTCCTAAAGCTCAACAGGAAATATTTTTCTTGTCCAGGCTAACTTGCAAAGCAATTTTTAATTCTTTACAGAAGGTATAAGAGAATAATAATATATAATAGAGAAGAAGAAAGAAGAAGGAAGGAGAAGGAGGAAAGAGAAAAAAGGAAGGATAAAAGAAGGAAGGAGGAGAAGGAAGGAAGAGAAGGAGGAGAAGGAAGAGAAGGAAGAGAAGGAAGAGAAGGAAGAGAAGGAAGAAGAAACAGAAGAATAAAAAGAATAATAAAGAGAATAATAATAATAATAAGAAGAAGAAGAAGAATGAGAATAATGAGAACAATTATATAATAATAAGAGAAGCTTCCCATGAATGCAGTGCCTTTGGATAGGGGCTGCTGCTCTCTGAGTGGAAAAGGACTTGTGACTCGGGGGAAAAAGTAAAATGTGTATAAATGGCAGAGAAGATGCTGCTTCTGCAGGGACAGCCAGAGAAAGTGTGAACCCCAGAATTATCAAACACAAGTAGGGAAAGGAGATTGCTAGGTGTCACTCAAATGGAAAGAGGGAACTTCCATCAAGGATGCTCCTGTTTGTCAAAATTCATTTAAGTGGCAGTGCTTTGCAAAGATTGAAGCAGCACTGCCCAAGATGACAAGCTCCTCATCTCTCAGCTGAGGGAACTGTGCTGCTGGGCAGAAGGAAGCACAGAGGTGATGTGAAAATCCAAAGTTATAAGTAGGAAGACAGCTGGACACTGCCCATCTAAGCCAGCTCCAAAAATCCTCCTTTTCTTTGGCATTCAGAGCAAGAAGAGCCTCATTTTAAACTCATGATCCTTATTTAGAACCTTTCTGCTTTGCTGGTAAGCTGGATTAAAGAACACAAAACAGAAGGACTATTCTTGTCACTAGAATATGTTTCTTACAAGGCTATCTTTCTTTAAAAAATAAGAAAGTCATAAACAGATAGTTCCACTTAGGAAGTGAACAAAAATAAAAGCACATGGGAAAGTAATTATTAGCAAGGCAAGATTCAAGAAGCACCTTAATTAAGATTGCCTTTGTCCATTCAAACACTCATGGTGTAACTTCCAATTGCCCCTAAAACAGTGATTTTCCCTATGCACCATCACACACAGAATAGCCAAAAGATCATTTGCTGAGTGTTAATTGTCATTTATCATCTCCTCATTGTTCAATACGCACCCTGATCCTATTTAGAAACATTGACAACTTCCTCTGATTTAACTCTCTGCAGCTTCCACTAAAAATGAGTAATTATTCATCTCAGAGAACTTGCTGTAATGGTCTGTGCAAAGCAGAGAGCTTTGCAGGCCCTGTGCAGCACATCTGTGCTGTGAGCTGTGCACAGATGCAGGAGCAGGGAGGGACAGGACAGCTTGGGGATGGACAGGGCAGAGGTGGCAAAGCACTGATGCAGCTGCCTTGTCCAAAGCCAGCCAGAGCATGATTTTTTGGGAAAGTCCTGACAGGAACTGGGATTAGGCTGCAGGCAGCCCCACCCAGCACTAAAGATGGGCCCCACCATGCAGACCTCAAGGCACCACAGCACCAAAGAACCCTGTCACTGTGCAAAAGTTCAGGAATGCCCTGGCTGTGATCCTAGCCCTTTAGCCTTTGGACAGGTCTGCTTTGGCCCCTGCTGTCCATAAAATCCAGAAAGGCCTGGACACAACCTGCTTGATCTTGGTTTCCTGGGAAATTCTGCCTCAGGACAGCTCACAGCATTGATTTTCAGCACAGATAATTAAGATGGTCCAGGTTTTAAAAACGGAAAACACACGTTGTTCCAGGCTGAGCCCTCAGCTGTTTGATTAAAAAGAAACCATCTGCACCTCTACCTCTTTTCAAGTCAAACCATTGGGAAGCAATGCCCTTCCTACTTTTACCAAGAATGGACTCAAAACAAGTGAGGATGGACACATCTCAAATTTGCAGCAATTCTCTTGCACAGTAAAATACTTTCCTCCTTGGAGTTTCCCTCACAGAGTCTGACGAAGATTCACAGTTTGCATCTCAACACCTTGACATTTATCACAGACTCAGCTGAGGGTTTGTAACATGCACTCATCTGTTGCTGTAGAGAAGAAGCTATTTTTTCTTAGCCTCCATCTTACAGCAAACACCATTTCCCAAAAGCAACCCAGCATGGGAAGCAGGAGATGTCAGAGATCACATTATTCATTCCCATTGCTGCTAGTTCCAGAAGACATTCCAAAGTCCTGATGAAGTCTTGCATTTTTCCCTTCCTGTTGCACAGACATCAAATCATACACAAAAATGAGGTAAAGAAAATTGATTTTCATAATTAATTAATCTCTGATTGCCTAAGTAGTTTGTATCTGAACTTCAGTGCCCAGCCAAGAGGATACCAACAAAGGTGCTGCTGCTGACTTCCCACCTTTTAGGGCTCTGTGATTCCCTCTGGCAGTGTTAGGGCAGCAGCTGGACTCCATCTCAAAGGTCTTTCCCATGATAAATGATTTTGTGATCCCAAGAGCATCAGCTGCCCTGAGGATTGACCACTGATACCCTTTAGGGGAAAGTTAGCCATGCCTTCCCTCCAGGTAAGCATCACCCAGGGTGGTCTTCAGAGCCCAAAGAATGCTCAGAGATTTTAATTATCAGACCAAAGGCAGAAAACATTTTTCATTCATGACAAAAGCTAAACCACATTTATTCTTGTTGAAAGCCACTGAAGGCAAATGGAACTTCATCAAAGTCAAGCCTGAAATAGTTCCTGTGCAACAAAACCATCTCCACCTAGAAAAGCAAGGCTCCCATCTGCAGAAACATTCTTTAATGATTCCAGCAAGCTGAATTCAGGGTGCTCAGTCCCTGAAAAAATGAAGAATTACTTCAACTTATCACAATGTCCCTAGGGACATACCCTCTCCCTGCTCACACTCTGAAAAACTAAAATGTAACATTCAAAGCAAAATTCCAGTGTTGTCATGAGTGATGGGCTCTGCCCACACACCCAGAGAGCTCAAATCCTGCTGCCCATCCTCAGAGCCTCCAGCCAGCAGGCAAAGGTTTTGTGTTTCCCTACCAGC
Organism: Lonchura striata; assembly: GCF_050655825.1. Lineage (NCBI taxonomy): Eukaryota > Metazoa > Chordata > Aves > Passeriformes > Estrildidae > Lonchura > Lonchura striata. Next base: position 31,385,544 of record NC_140710.1, on the reverse strand, counting down.
TGTGGACCTCAGTGAGTGTGGACAATTCTTGGGAGAAGCTTTCGTCCACCCAGACGTCTTGGTCAGGATCCAAGGAACTGGATAACATTTAGAAAAACACATCCCTCACAGGCTCTCTCTTCTACTTCCTCCCTGATAAATGCAGGCTCATACCTGGAAAAAAATCTCACAGGGAACATTTTTCTTCAGGAAAAACATAAAATGCATCATTTTCCCTAGAAAAATTGCCTTTTTTTTCTTTTTTTACTTTTTTTTTCCTCAATTTTTTTCTTAATTCTAGAAATAATCAAGTGATTCTTCTGGCTAGGTTGTCCAAGAGAGAAAAGTAACTGTTTCTTGAAGTGCTTTTATTCAAGCCTTATTTTCCATCCAGATACATCAACCTGGAAGGCCTGGATGAAACACCAGGGCTGTCATCCAAGATTGTTCATTTTTATGAGCTCCAACAATGCAGCACAGCCTCCTCTGCAGAAGCCCTGGCATGAGACTTTACAGGAACTTCTCCTAAAGGCCAATTCCCCCACGCCACATTCCCTGGAGCCAATGATGAGAAAAGGCTCCAGCTGGGAGATAACATGATGACATTTTTCTTGAGCACAAGGCCATTTTCAAGTAACTGTTGATATCCCACCTCCACAAATAGTTCTGAGATTGCTCCTTCTCAGTGCAGGACAAAAATGGGTATCTTTAACCATTCCCATTTTCCATGGGAAGAGGGTAGATTTTTATTTTTTATCAATGAAAGCTCTGCAGTAGGCTCTGCAGTGTGATTCCTACTCCTGCTCAAGAACAGATTGCATTCTCTGGCAAGCTGGAGGCACCAGCAGGTCCATCCTATGGGGAAGCAGTTTATCAACCCCGTGCCTGTTCTCATCAGTACATTTATTAAATAAGGCATTAATTTACCTCAGATGAAGGAAAAAACCAGAAATTATCCACGCCTAGGAGACCAGAGCACCTCCTTTATTTGAGCTGTGTCACCTCACCTGCTTTGCAAAAGGACTGTGCCTTTCTGTGACAAAACTTCTTTGAAATTCAAAGAGTGCAAAAATAAAATAGTTCCACAGTTCTGCTTACACAGACTGTTCTGAAATGCTCCACCAGAAATTCAGGTAAAGTACCTGAAAGGAAAGTACCAAGAGGCATCAGACCTCAGCAGTGGGAGGATGAAACAGGAAGGAAAAGGTGTTTTTTTCAATGCCCACATTTAATAAGAGAGTAGAAATATCAGACAGGATTTCTGCTCTGTGACAGGGTATTTTTCAATGATGCCACAGCTGTTGTGCAGTTAACCACAATTTCCTTGGAATATGAAGCCCAGCAGAGCTCTAAAGGAGGAGCAGAGCGAGCACGGTGGTGACAGGGCAGTGTCACACTGCACTCAGGTCACACACCTGGTGCAGAGGACACTTGTCCAGGTGCCACATAGCCCCAGGGCCAAGAGAGCCTGGTGGAAAGCCACAAGGTTAAATCTGTCACAGGATCAATTTCTGACTGCCTGACAGCATCAGGAGAAAAGAGGAGACATGAGAGGCAGAAGTGACTCTCAAGGAGCAGCATCGGCATGTGCAGCAATAGATGACAAATATTGTAAATATTTGTGCTGGCAACACCAGTGAGAAGAACAAACTCACAAGAAATAACTGTTAGTGCCTGTCTCCAGTCAGTCAATGCTTCTGAAACAGAAAGTGAAACTGCAGAGACGTAGAGAAGGAGAAGGATCAGACCACAAGGTGACAATGTGCAGAAGGGCACCAGTTCTGGCTGGCAGCTCTAGAATAACAACTCCTGGCCTAACTGATCTCAGCCCCACCTCTCCTCTCTCCAAGAAAAAACCCATTAGAGAAGGTGATTTCGGAGGTGGCTGTTGTACCCCGTGCACCAGGGAATTGATCCTGCAGTAGGTGAAGCACACTGATCACACACTGATAAGGGCTTGGGCTTGTGTTTTACCTCACAAGACTTTAAGGCCAATTTAATCTCAGCTTTTTCATTCCTGACATACTTCTCTCAATGTTTCATTGGCTCCAGTGGATGTGTCCCTCACTCACATCAGGGCAAAAAGGACCAATCAGGCTCACCTAGCTTCAAGATATCTTATTTTCCCCCTCCTCTGCTCTAATGCCATCCATTTGTTCACACATGTTGTGCCAACTTGCATTTCCTACTTTAGGTGAGAAATATTTACACATACTCCTCCCAAAAGCCATTTTTAACCCAACAGTCAGAGCAAAAGAATGGCAATCATCACATTAGCAGGATGAGGGACAATCCAGTCTTGAACAATTGCACAGAAAATGATCTTGTATATGAGAGCAAGGCCAAGAGACAATCACTGATGACACAAAAAGCTGAGCTGGTGCCAGCATGCAAGCCACATAAATAAATAACTCATGTGTGTATAAAGGATGAAGGTTTCCCAGCTCAATTCCTTAATCCACCCCTATAAACTTCTGGAGGGAGCATTTTTATAGCAGAAGTGGGAAGCAGAAATCATCACACAAGCATCTGGGTCAGCTGGTTTTGTTACCCAAGTGTAATACCCAAGTACATATAGTAAATAGTAAATGTAAGAAGGCTTTCAGAGAGCTGTGAAGGCAGAAAGAGCAGAGAACTCAGAGCTAGCTGCAGCTGCAAAGTCTGAAAGCAGAAAAGTTACAATACTACAGCAAGCAAGGACATGAAACAATAGTTTGAGTCCTAGGCTTAGCCAAGATAGACCTTAAGATGCAGAAAAATATGCCTAACAAGATAGCAGAATGTTTTAAGCTTAATAATGAAGTATTTTGTGTTCTTAATAGAGAGCAGACAAGCAAGCATTGTGTGAAGCAAATGTATGTGTGTTTTTAATGATTGGCTAGAACAATTGTAAGCTTTGGCCATATGCTATTGGCTAGAAAGTTTTTTTAAATGCTCTGTAACGAGGAACTCTCAGGCTGTATGTGAGCTGTTGCCATCTTTCAATTGTCTCAAGCATGTGATGAGGCTGATGGCACAATAAAGCTCAAGGAACGTCTCCCAGCAGTCCCATCCCATTTGTGCAAACCTCCAACACAGCCTTCCACACCCTGTGTGATCATTGGGGTAAAACCTGGACCTGCTAAAACAGCAGCTTTTCTTCCCAGCTGTGCTTTGCAGGCCTTGCAACTTAGAGATTTCAGCTTGGAATAAAACTTTGCATCCTGTGTGGAGCTTTCTTGTCTCCCTCTGCTGCTCCATCCTGCTCTGTGAGAACCAGAGACTCCAGAATTTGTGAGCAGCTTCTTGGTGGCAAGAAGGGAAGAACACACCCATTTTCACAATGATTCCAGCAGTCCAAGTGACAAGAAACAGCTCCGAGGGTGAAGAACTCCCAGAAGCTCCCTTCAGACCAGGCAGTGGAGTCAAACATGGAACACAAGTGCAGGACTGACTGAAGCAGCCCAAAACCCCAGCTGGGAAGGGCAGGTGCAAGTATCTCTCCCTGCACTGGACACCTACACTGTTGTCTCAGCCATCTCTCAGCTTCCTGCAGGACAGTCCCCTGGTGGGAAGGGGACATAAAATGGATTTGCAGGCAGATATTCACTGATGAAAGGTGTGTCTTTGCATCTGTGCACAGGATCAGACAGTAAAGGGTAGCTGGGATGAGAAATCTCATTTACCTCATTCAGCAAGTGCTTTAGAAGGAATAGCACAGTGAGGATACACCTACATCCTTCTGTGGATCTTCTGAGCTCAAATAGAAAACTGTTACGCTTTTCCTAGCAGGAAATTATATCAGGGTCCATGTGGGTGATCCATTTCTTGGTGTCCTACAACACACTGAAGCAACAAAATCCCCAGGTCAGTCTCAGGTTCCTGAGAGATTTTCAGCCCTTTCTTAGGAATCTTACACAACCAAATGCCCACACTCTTCATAAGTCATAAATACATGGAAAATTAGCAGAACACTGAGTCTGCCTTCTGAGAGCAGATGCAGGGTCTGATGGGAAAGCTCACAGGACCAGGGAACATCCACCCCACCCAAAAAGGGCAGCTATTATCCCAAATAGAGATCATGCAAACAGGGGAAATCTGGCTTCTCTTGTGGGTGAAACCACAAAAAATTATGTGAAGCTTCTCCTTCCTTCCTCTTCCTTTCATTCTGCCCACACACATCCTATGCAATCCAAGCATGAGAGCAATCAACAGAAAATAATTGAGAGGGGTCCTCTAAGAAAGAAATATCTGCAAAATAGCAGACATTAAGAAAGTTGCAGGTTGATTAGCAGGTAATTGCTTTTAGCAGCTGATGAAGTTCTGTGGGTTTGTTCTGAACACATGCTGTGCTCTCCTCAGTTACTCTCCTACAGGATCCTCTGCCTCTGGATCTCAGGGTTTATGCTCCATGCCAAGAAGGAGAATGGGCAGCAGGCTGGATGACCAACTCCTCTTTTTCCCTGGAGTCCTCAGACTGATAAATCACATGCAAGACTGTTGGCTTGATTTTCCCCTGACATTTACAGGTAGAGCTTGGCTAATGTTTCCCTGCTCACAGTACAAAGTGCCTGCAGAGAGGAAATACCAGGATATTGTAATTAACCATCTCCCAAGAAACCAAGACATCCCTTCCAAGCTGTCCACACGTCACTGACCACCACAGTGCTCTCAATTTACACAAACTCATCCATGGCCCTCAGCCAGATAGCTGCTCTGTCTAACCCAACAACAGTGCTAAAAAGGGATTTGCACAAAGTATAAAAACATTTGTGCCTGCTTTATCCATCCCAGCAAGCAGAATTTGCTGACTTCCCCAGCTGAGGAATTTAAGTTGGTCACAGCCCAACTTTCCACAAATGTAACGAACCCCTGTGGCCAGGTACATTTCTGGCCTCAAAATATCCTGCAGCAATTCCCTGCACTTGGATGGGGTGTTGGGAAAACCCCACTTCCTTTGGCTCACCTGCAGCTGAACCACTTCACCCTGTGCCTCTGCACTTGTGTTTCACCTGTGATTGCTTGTAGCACATCTCAGTTCTCTGTGGATAAATGCACCTCTCCCCAAAACTGCCTCTTTCTCCCCAAAACTGCCTCTTTCTAAACAAAGAAGCTTTGTGAGGTTACCTTGCATGTGAAATCTCACTGCCCCTGTTCATCCCTGCATTTCCTACCCCTCTGCATTGCAGTTTCTCAGGCTGGAACTGCCACCAGCGTTGCAGATGTTTGGGTTTCTATTTCACTTAAAATTAATATTTTGTATTTATATTAAAGATGGATTTATATTTCACTTTGCTCCAAATTCTCCCTGTTTGCTCCCACTGAGAGCTGCAGTGAGGTTTTCAGCAGGATATACAATCCCAGCTGCCTTCCAGAGAGGAAAGAACCAATAGCAATGTCAATTTTTATGTGCCTAAATCAAGCCCTTATTCCCCAGGCACGTTGCCTTGCAGTGATTGGTAACAAACTTCATTTACCATATTCTCATCCAGTCACATGGATTTTGTGACATCCCCAGCACCCTCTCTGTTAATGGGCAGACTGATGCAACTGCCTTTGTTTTGCAAATATTTGTGGGGTTTTGTGTTTTGTTACTCATTTCCAAGGAACATATTACGCTAGGAAAAACCCACATTTTTGTTAGTAGATAGGAGGGGTGGTAAATACTTTAAATCCTCACAAACTTATTTCCTAACTTCACTATTATCAAATTCTTTTTCATTCCTATTTTCAGGCAGCCTAAAGAGAAGCAAACAGTATCAAGAGCTAATGAATAAACATAATTACAATCCAAACCACAGTCCAGAGCAAACTGTAGAAGATTTCCACCCTGCCCTGAACTGCAAGGGTGTGCATGGAAAAAGCTTTCCACTCTTCCCTGGGGTGTGGCACCTGTACTCCTCTAGCGAGATCCCTAGCCAGATCCCCAGGATTTTAAGCATCATCCTCTGAATGTTACTCCATGTCAAAAAAAATCAGCCATGAGAGCTGCAAAGTTTAATACCCACACTCAGGAATCCAAGGGCTCCACCAGCACCCAAAAAACCATGACAGGAAAGATCTGACCCAAGGTACAGGCCACCAGCTTCCAGCTGCTCCTGGTTAGAGAACTCAGCTTCCCTTTCCAGGGTCTGGCAGCAGGCACAGCTTCCTGAGCCATGCCTGGAAGGAGTGTACCAGCCCAGGAATGGAAATAGCAGGGATACCACACTCTCTGCAGTGCCCCTGGCAGAAACAAGAACTAAAAACCCTGCCCAGCTGGAGCCTCCTGGCATTCCAGCATCCTGCAATTCTCCAGCCATTCCCCTGGTGCTGTTGAGGAGCTTCTGCTATGAGGGAAGACAAGGAGCTGCATTTCAGGCACTGAGCTCACCCTCCTGCCTGTCCTGTGGTGCCAGTTGTGAGCATCCTTTATCAGCTCCTGTGCCACTGGGGATTCCTGCTCCTACAGAACCAGATGTGGCACCCAGCTCACTTGTGAAGCTTCCTGCTCACAGCCAAGGCACATGGATGAGCACTGACTGCAGCCACCATCCCTGACTGACAGGCTGCTTTGTGTGCTCACAGAGCTGGAGTGGCCTGGCCAGCCTGCTGGGGTGGGGGCAGCACCAGCAGGGTGCCCCTCATTCATGCCTTAGGATTTAGATTTTGTATTTTTCAGATCCTGTACTGCTTTAGTGTATAACTCTAAAGCTCCATAGCCTGTTAGTTACTGTTCCTCTCTCTGGGCCTGAAACTCAAGGACACCCTACAGCCTTGTTATAAATGAATTTAGGTTAGTTGGTGGGATTAATGAGGGTTAATTGTTGTAATACAATGAATTGTTATAATTTATACAATAAGTTACAAAGTTATATGAATTGTTAGTCATGTGTGTCAATCCAGAGAAAGGGGGAAAAGTTGTGTCCAAGAGTGAAGTCACCAGTGCAACTTGTGATTTGGAGAGACAACCAGCCAATGGTGCTTCAAGATTCTGAAATGCTTGGTCAGGAATGCACCACCGTATGGAACAATCAGTGACCACAAGAGAAGAACCAGTCCTCAACGGGATCAGGAACGCACCAATCCTGGCCCCTCCAGAGACTATACAATCCCTGGGCATCAAGCCTCGAGGTCTTTTTCTGGTGGACCCTGTGTCCCTGGGAAAACACCCTGTGTCTGTGTTACACGGTTACTCTGGCTTGCTGTTGAAGTCCTGGGCTTATCCCAGGGCCTCGTCTTCGGTTGTCTATATTTTAATAAACAGGTCTGGATTTTTCCAACTGCTCTGACTCCAATTTGCCTGGTTTTAACAGGTTTTTGGGGGCTCGTCCGGGATAGCCACGCCTCCAGAGGTGGTCCTGGAGAAGGACGGGTTTGGGAAGACTGGTCCAGCTGCTTTTTTTTTGCTGCCCAGATTTGGATTTCTCCAGGACTGAAGACGGCTGCTGGCTATACCCAAGAGACAAGTGAGAACACAGTAACCCAGACCGGGAGGGCCCTCCGAGAGGGAGCGGGGCTTGCAGCACACAGGTAGGTGTTGTGAGTGGGGCAGGCATAAGGGGGAACGTTCATGTGTGGAGTGTGAGTGAGATGGGGGCTGGCAGCTCAGACCCCCGAAGTGAGTGTAGGCCTCCTAGTACCGCAGTTCCGGACTCCTGCAAAGGGGCCGGCCGGGAACGGAGGGAAGCGATTGGCATAAACTGGAGTGAGTGTGGAACCCCGAGGGACCCTCCTGGGTGTGGGTGAAGGGGGAGTACTCTTCTCCTGTCCTTACTCGCAGAGGCTCCCGTTCCCTCAGGGTGCTGGGGGCTCCAAGGGGTTGCTCAAGGCCAGTACACAAAGGGACTGGAGGTGGTGGTTTGGTTGGGACCTTTGGGATCGAGTCTCCCAGTTGCAGTGTCAGGCATTGGGGCGGCTGGCTGGGAGGGGGTGACAAGTGGGGCGCAGGGAGGGTTCCACTGGCTCGAGCAACTTGGGGGGCAGTTCTTCAAGGTGAGTGTGGGGAGTGCCCCGGGCATCTTGAGGAACTAGGACTTTTGGGGTGGGCTAAACACTCCTAACTGGAGACCTGCAGAGAGTGAGGCCACCGGTTGGGGGATTGTCCCTCTTTTGGCAGGGCAGGGAGTAGGAGCCCAACCAGAGGAGCTCCGGTCTAGGGAGTAGGACCCTAGACAGGAGCGCTGGTCAAGGGGAGATTCCTCGTAGCACGGCGACAGGCCAGGGAGGGCGAAGGCTGTCAGCTAGAAGTCCCTTTACCTATTAGGGGTAGGAGGGAGGTTTTAGAACCTGCTTGTTAGGGACACAATTTTGTTTTTGTTTATGTAAAGTTATTTATGTGTGATTTACTTTTAGTTGGGATTTTGTGGTCGGTGTTGCCAAGTTTGTTTATTCTTTCTATTGCTACGGATAGTGTTATTTACTGGATTATTATATTGTGTGGTTTTATTTATTTCAATACTAAAATACCAGTCTGGCATTTTGCTATATTACTAGTAGTATTCTGGTTAATCTGTGTTTTAAAGTGATAGATGTGTATATTGTTTTGCTGAGTGTTATTGTGATTTTGTGAAATAGAGTTTAAGAGTCAGTGTTTTGTTGGTAGTTAGTGCACGTATTTTATCTGTTGCTTTGGAAGTTTGGTTCCTCGAATTGCATAGAGAAGTGGTGGTGTGGAGGAACCATTTTAGTTGTGGTATCATTGGTGGCTCAGAGGAGCCATTTTAGTTGCTCTTGGAAGTGGGGGAGTTCCCCTCAGGAAGGGGTGTGGTAGCCCGATAGTGAGTGACAGGTGGACCAGAAGAGTCGGCGGAAACTTCTGGCGGGTTGGCCATTTTGGTTTGTTTTGAGTTCTGGTTCCCATGGTGGTTACTATTTTGGTTCCCAAGGTACCTGATATTCCCAGGAGTCTCCTATTTATTTCTGTTTAAGTTCAGGCTGTATTTGATTCTCACAATGAAGTGTTTATTTAATTAAATCAATACAAGTTGCTTATATTCATGTGTCACTGTACAAGTAAACATTCCCACAAGGCAAGAGTTAAGAAAACAAAACTGAAAGATATACCACAAGACAGTCCATTGGGAGAAATTTTAGAGAATTGGGACCATGATAAAAATCTAAAAGAATTGGATAAGATAAGAATGATACATTATTGTATTGAAATATGGCCACAAAAGAATATTCAAGATGGATCTGTTAATTGGCCTTGGTATGGGTCCAAAGAAAAATGGTTATGTTTAGCTTTAAATAAGTACATTAATTCAAGAGAAGTTTTAGATGAGGAAGAAATTAAATATGAGGCCTGTTGGCTGGAGAATGAAATTTGGGATAAAAAAGTTCAAGTGTATAAAGTTGGTAAAGAAACAAAAGAGCAAAAAGGAGAATTTACACAAAAATGGGACCCATTGGATTGTCTTCCTCCTCCTACTACTCCTCCATTACCCCCTCCCATTCAACCTGAACCTACTTCTGCCCCTCCAGTGCCTGCTCAATCCATCTACTCCCCAGCCCCCCTCCCTGCTCAGCCTATTCCCCATTCTACCCTTCCTGCACCCCTCCCTGTCCAACCCGCACCTTGCCACCCTCTTCCAACTTCCCCAATAGCCCCCACTCCAGTAGTTTCTCCTATGTCTCTCTCCACTCCTGTCACCCTTCCTTCATCTCCCACACAGAATACTCTTCAAAACTACTCAGTGTCATCTGTGCTATCAGTTCCACCTCCCACATCTTCAATCTCCGAAAATCTCCCAGAGGTACTATTAAATAGTGGAGAACAGAATAGCTTAGGGGGAGCAGCGACTCACTCCTGTGTGTGTGAAATGGTTGTAAGACCAAAGGAGAGAGTCATAATCTCGGGTGATCATCATTATTATACTAGATCTCAGGCTGGAAGGTGTTTTCTGAAGGAGGAAGTCGGAGAAAAACTGCTACATTTAAGAGAAGTCCCTATGGGAGGTGTCCAAGGGGTCTGAGGTGAGAAGTTTCAAAAAAGAGCTTCAACCCCTGTTAGAGGATCCTATAGGAGTAGCAGATCCGGTTGATCAGTTTTTAAGCCCAAGTACATATACATGGGAGGAAATGAACTCTATTTTAGGTATTCTCTTCTCTCCAGAAGAAATACAATTTATCTGGGTTGCGGGCATAAAGGCATGGGAGAAGGAAAATAGAACTGGGCTGCGGGGTGAGGAGCAGCTGCCTCTCACCCCACTGGGCTGGAATCCGAATACGGAAGAAGGACGTAGAAATATGAATTGTTATAAATCTTTAATTATTAAAGGTATCCGGGGAGCAGTCTCCTGGACTAGTAATGCAAAGCTAGCCTTCAACAGCCAGCAAGAAAAAGATGAAACCCCAAATGCCTGGCTAGAAAGGTTAAGGTGAAATTTTCAATTATATTCCAGTGTAGATACAGAGAGTGCAGAAGGAAAGGTGTTGGTGAAGGTGCAGTTTGTGACTAGAGCATGGCCGGATATTAGAAGGAAGTTAAAAAAGATTGAGAATTGGCAGGAAACAGGCTTAAATGAATTGCTAAGGGAGGCACAGAAAGTCTATTTAAGGAGGGAGGAAGAAAAGATGAAATTGAAGGCTAGAAGTATGGTTGCAATAGCTAGGGAAAGTCAGGATAGGGAAAGAGAAGTACCGAAGGAAAGGGAAAAATCAAGAAAGGAGGAGATTCGAGGGCAGGACATAGACTCTTGGGAAGGGAAGTGTTTTTTTGGTGGTGAAAAAAGTCTCTTTAAGAAGGATTGCAAGAAATGGAGAATGGATAGGAAACTGTACAAAGAAACTGAAAGTGGAGTAAATGAGGATTAGGGGTGTCAGAGGCTCTATCCCCTGGGGAGGATGGGTGAGCATAAAGTAGAGCCCTTGATAAATTTAGAAATAGGTCCCCAGGGGGAAGAATTTGAATTTTTAGTTGATACTGGGGCTGATAGGTCATGTGTTTCTCAATTCCCAAGAGGTTGTAAATTGAGTCAAAGGATGTGCAAAGTGAGAGGGGCTAGTAATGAGCCTTTTGAAGTGTCAGTAATAGAGCAAGTTGTGGTTTAGGGAAATTCAAGAGAAGGATGTGTAGATTTGTTATATATGCCTAAATTAGAGTGTAACTTATTAGGTCGAGACCTGCAGGTGCAGTTGTGGATAGGGGTAATCCCTAAGGAGGGACATATGTTAGCGGAGATGCTGGTTCTCAAACTAGAGGATGAGAGGGAAATTAATAGTGAAGTCTGGGCTAAAGGAGGAGGCCGTAGCCTACTTGATATACTCCTATAGAAGTAAAAATGAAACCAGGAATTCCACCAATACGAGTAAAACAATATCCCATTTCAGCAGAGGGGAAACAGGGGTTAGTCCCAGTTATAAAGGAGTTAATTAAAGATGGAATATTAGAACCGTGCACGTCACCCAATATTGCTGGTGAAGAAATCAGATGGTACTTATTGATTAGTTCAAGATCTGAGGGAGGTAAATAAACAGACAATTTCATGATATCCCATAGTAACCAATCTGTATACACTTTTAAGCATGGTATCATCAAAACATGCATGGTTTATTGTGATCAATTTGAAAGATGCCTTCTGGGCTTGCCCTCTAGCTAAAGGAAGTAGAAGCTGGTTCACCTTTGAGTGGCAGGATGAGGAGACAGGAAGGAAACAGCAGCTCCAGTGGACCCGGCTATCCCAGGGTTTCACAGAATCCCCAAATTTATTTAGCCAAGCTTTAGAAGAATTATTAAAACAATTTCAACCAGAGGGAAATACCCAAATTTTGCAGTAAGTTGATGATTTATTAGTGTCAGGAGAACAGAGGGAACAGGTTCATGCAACATCTGTGAAATTATTAAAATTTCTGGGGGAAAAGGGGTTAAAAGTATCAAAAAAGAAACTCCAATTTGTAAATCAGGAAGTGAAATACTTAGGTCATCTGACTGGGAAGGGGTATAAGAAATTAGAAGCTGAGCAAATTCAAGGGATCCTCTCCCTACCTGCACAAAAAACAAAAAGGGATGTAAGGAAATTGTTGGGGTTGATTTGGTATTGTAAATTATGGATTGATGGGCACACTAAGCTGGTCAAATTTCTATATGATAAATTAGTCGAAGAAGAACCTCTAAATTGGGATGAGGAAGATGAGCAGAAATTACGAGAGTTAAAGGAAAAATTAGGGACAGCCCTGGTTTTGAGTTTACCTGTTTTTGACAAACATTTTGAGTAGTTCGTAAATGGAGAAAAATAATTGCATATGGAGTACTAGTCCAAAGGTGGCGTGGAGATAGAAAACCAGTGGCCAAAGGTGGTGTGGAGATAGAAAACCAGCGGCCTATGTGTCCAAGCTATTAGATCCGGTGGTTAGAGGATGGCCTACATGTTTGCAATCAGTAGTTGCTACTTAGCTTTGGTGGAAGAGGGGTACAAACTAACATTTGGGAGTAAGATCAAAGTGTATACACCCCATGATTTGAAAACTATATTGAGTAAGAGAGCAAGTCAGTGGATCACAGACAGTAGGTTGCTAAAATAGGAATTAATGCTGACCAATATTAAAAATTTAGAATTAGCCACAATGAATGTTCAGAACCCAGCCCAATTGTTCTATGGAGAGCCACAGGAAAATTTGGAACATTATTGTGTAGAAACCATAGACTTGCAAACCAGAGTAAGGGAAGATTAGTAGGATCAGCCTCTACCGGAAGGGGAGGTGTTGTTTGTTGATGGTTCTTCCAGTGTAAATGAGGGGAAGAGAGTGTCAGGATATGCAGTAATAGACGGTGAGAGCATGGACATTATAGAAAAAGGGAGGCTTCCGTCAAACTGGTCTGCGCAGTGTTGTGAGATTTATGCTTTATTAAAAGGGCTGCGGTGGCTAAAATATAGGAAAGGAACTATTTACACTGACTCTAAATATGCTTGTGGAATAGTACATACATTTGGTAAAATCTGGGAAGAAAGGGGATTTATAAATTCAAAAGGCAAGACCTTAGTCCATGAAAAGCTAATCAAAGAGACATTGGAGGCTCTAAAAGACCCCTTGGAAATTGCAGTAGTACACATAAAAGGCCATCAAAAAGGGACTTCTAAAGAAGTGCAGGGAAACAACCTAGCAGATAGAGTAGCTAAAGAAGCTGCTTTGGAGAAGGAGCAACAAATCCTGCAGTTAGTAAATTTGGGGAACAAACATAATGAAGAAATCCCAATTTTTAGTGAACAAGAACAGAAAGAGTTGCAGACAGGGAGGGAAAAAAGATGAAAAAGGGAAATGGACAATGCCAGATGGGAGACAAGTATTAAACAAAGCACTAGCCAGAAAAATTTTGGAAAACTTGCATGCTTCAACCCACTGGGGAACGCAGGCCCTGTGTGACCATTTTGTGCAAAATTATACATGCATTGGAATATTTGAAGTTGCTAAAATAATTACAAGAGATTGCATGATTTGTCAGAGAATAAATAGAAAGGTGATGAGAAAAGCCCCACTGGAAGGGAATTAGCCCAGAGACCTTTCCAAAATGTCCAAGTAGATTTTATTGAACTTCCCCCAGCCCAGAGGTTTAAGTATTTATTAGTGATAATAGATCATTTAACTCATTGGGTTGAAGCCTTTCTGACTACAAGGCCTACAGTGGGAGTGGTTAGTAAGACCTTACTAGAACAGATTATACCGAGGTATGGTAGAGTAAACATCATTGATTCAGACAGAGGACCACATTTTGCAGCCAAAGTCTTACATCAGACAGCAAAGGCTTTGGGAATGGAGTGGAGACTCCACACCCCATGGAGACCTCAAAGTTCAGGAAGAGTGTAGACAATGAACCAAACCTTGATAGTAACACTCACCAAATTAGTAGAAGAAACAAAAATGAACTGGTTAGCACTGATGAGAACAAGGACAAAACCAAGAGCTGACATCAGCGTCTCCCCTCATGAAATGATGTTCGGGTTACCATTCCTAACCCCCTCCAACCCTATGGGGACTTATGAGGAGGGAGAACAGGGTACAGAGAAGTATTTACAAGTTATCGTAAATACCTTAGAAGAATTAAGAAAGAATGGGTATCTTCCCGAAAGCACCCCAATTGACTTCAAAATTAATTTGTTTCAGCCGGGAGATTGGGTTTTAATAAAAGTGTGGAAAGAACAGCCATTAACCCCCAAGTGGGAGGGTCCCTTCCAGGTTCTCTTAACCACTGAGACTGCAGTGAGGATGCAAGAAAGAGGATGGACTCATGTAACAAGAGTTAAAGGTCCGGTGCAAGCTCCCACTGGATGGACAGTAGTCAATACATCTGATACGAAACTAACCTTAAAGAGTAAACCTCACGAGAAGTAAAACAAGGGAAAAGCAGAGTTTCTAATCCAGAATGAGTTGTTACGACGCTATTTATTAAATGGTACCTACTATTTCAATATTTATTCTAATATGTTATTAATGTTAAAGTTAAAAGTAATTTGTAAATAAGCGTATTTATTCGTTCATTGTAATTCAAGTATTTATTATAACTCAAGTTGAATTTCTGGTATTTCTCATTACAGATCCCAAAGGATAGAGCATCCTCCCACTCATTTAGCAATCAGGCCCTAAAAAGAAACATTCAAGTCAATGCAAGAAGGGAAGTGAGTCCCTGGGAAATGAAGTAATGGTAAGATCACATTACAAGGGGCAAGACTGGATCAGGATACACTCTTGCCACAAGGCAGATACACTGAAGGCCTTCCCAAAAGGGAGTTGAAAATATGAAAGCTGGGAGAGTGCCCTGTACCAGACCCTTGTTGGTGTTAGCACTGCTAACAATAACAAACGTCCAGAGAGGTCAAATGGACCCCTGTGATAAATGTTACTATCCACTCTATACAGGAGACTCTCGGAGTGCCGTCCTAAGAATCCATACAAACCCGAGTCCCAACTGTATTGACTCTTTACAATTAACAACATGTGTAGAGGACGGTACAACCTATTTCTCTCTGGAAACATATGAAATCATAAACAAAAACTGTTGGGAGAATGCCCTACATGGGAAAAATGGATATGTTTGGAGAAAAAGCCTGAAAAAAAAGGGGGATATAAAAGGGGTTCACGAGCCAGACTTTATAAAAGAAAAGGAAGTGAATGGGGAAATCAAGAAAGACGCAGGACTCAAGATTTTAGGTCGGAAAAATCTGGTTTTAGACCTAGTTGAAAAGGTAAGTCATGAATTTAATATAACCAACTGTTGGATTTGTGGAGATACTAGAACAGTAGAAATCTGGCCATGGGAAGGAATAGCCCTAAGTCCAAAAGAGATCCTAAAATTAATGAAGAATAAGATAAGAAGCCAAAAGTCATCACCTGCTCAAGATAGACGGAATGATGAAGGGGTGTGGAGCTTAAAGTCTGAGGTAATAGGTGAAGAATGTCTGTGGAGAAAGGGATCTTCTAAGTTTATCTCATATGTGGGTGAGTTATCCTGTAAACAATATCAGGTTACTAATGACACCCACCAATGGTGGATCTCTGGGGCTCCTCACATATATTGGTCCAAGAAACAAAAACAGGAGTGTTCATATGTTCAAAAAGAGGGGCTATATGAATGTTTTACTAGAGATCCCAACCCTTTCCATGATGAGCCTCAAATGTATAAATTTTGGAGGAAAAATGGAGTCACTTCTGTAGAACATCATAAATTTTGGAGAGCCCCAAAGGAATTATTCTGGCTCTGTGGTAAGATGGCATATGTAATGTTACCTAAGGATTGAACAGGAAGTTGTACACTAGGAATTATAAAACCTTTCTTTTTATTTTCAAGAGATGAGAGTCAACACCTAGGAATCCCCTTACATTATGAATTGAAGCATAAAAGAAGGAACATAACTGGTGGATCTCAAAAGTGGGGGGAAGAAGAGTGACCCCCAGAAAGAATAATTGAGACATATGGCCCCGCCACATGGGCCCAACATGGATCGTGGGGGCGCTGAGCCCCTATTTATATGTTAAATAGAATTATTAGGCTACAAGCAGTGTTGGAAATAATAACCAATGAAACAGCCTTAATTGTAGATTAAATTTCGGCCCAAAACCATCAAATGACAACTGCTATTTATCAAAATCAATTGGCTTTAGATTACTTACTGGCAGAAGAAGGAGGGGTCTGTGGTAAATTTAACTCATCAGAGTGTTGTATTGAAATTGATGACCATGGAGATCTTATTAAGAATATTACAACAAGAATTAGAAAACTTGCACATGTCCCTGTCCAAAGGTGGACCCCTCTGATAAAACCAACTTGGCGGGACAATCTTTTAGGGGGAGAGTGGTGGAAGAAGGTTTTACTAATTGCAGGAGGGGCCTTAATAAGTATTATGCTACTTCCTTGTGTGATGCTCTGTTTAATTATCTTGATTACTAACATTGTGCAGAATTCTCTAGAGACTTTAAGCAGAGAGAAGATCAAGAAAATCCTGATAGTACAAGGAAGCAAACCAGAAGAGAACTCCAAAACTGCCAGAGACACCTATGAGAAATACCAAAAATTGCGAAACATTTACCAGGCCTATAATACACCTGCTTAAATAGAAGTTTGATGCGGGCTAAAGCCCAATCAAAGATTTAGAGGGGGAAGTTGTTATAAATGAATTTATGTTAGTAGGTGGGTTTAATGAGGGTTAATTGTTTTAAATAAATTGTTGTAATACAATGAATTGTTATAATTTATACAATAAGTTACAAAGTGTCTTGGTTCGACAAGACAGGAGTCTGTGAAAGAGGGCAAAGCCTCCTGTGCAATGGAGAATGGCAAACCCCCCTCCCTCTGAATTACCAGGATCTTTAAATTAAAAGGCTCTCAGGCAAAGATATGGGAATGGGAGTAACAATTCTTTACTAGGAGAAAACTAGACAACAATTTAAAAAGGCAAATGCAATCGGTACAAACAAAACCAGTGAAAAAAAAGTCCAGAACCTGAGGATTCGGGCTGCCAGTAGCAGTCCTGCTGGGATGATTGCTCCCCTTGCAGTGGTTGATGAATTGCAGCTGCAGTGGTGATCTTTAGAAGGGTATAGTTTTCCTCTGAAGATCTGGTGGCAGTGGGGCCGGTCTTCCTCTGCGCCGGGGCTGCCTCCGAGCTCCGCCGCCGTCGGCTCAGCGCGCTCCGGCTGCTTCGCTGCGAGTGCCGCCAAAGAGAGCTGCTTCCCTGGGAATCCCGCGAAGAGAGCGAGCGAGCTGCCTCTCTCCCCAAAAAGCTACCCCTTTATACAATAATAGAGTGCTTGGCTTCCCCCTCTGGGTGGGACCCCTCACAATAGGATGGTGTTACATTTACCAGCCCGGCAGTGAGTCAGTCAATAGTGTATAAACAAACCATTGCCTCTACGGGGCAAAACATTGTCTTTGGGAGAGATAACAAAACCTGCCCAACAGGTTTGCCTTCAACAGATGGCAAATAGAATACAAGCTTATCTTACAACCCAGGACACAAAGTTATATGAATTGTTAGTTATGTGTGTCAATCCAGAGAAAGGGGAAAAGTTGTGTCCAAGAGTGAAGTCACCAGCGCAACTTGTGATTGGGAGAGACAACCAGCCAATGGTGCTTCAAGATTCTGAAATGCTTGGTCAGGAATGCACCACCGTATGGAACAATCAGTGACCACAAGAGAAGAACCAGTCCTCGATGGGATCAAGAACGCACCAATCCTGGCCCCTCCAGAGACTATACAATCCCTGGGCATCAAGCCTCGAGGTCTTTTTCTGGTGGACCCTGTGTCCCTGGGAAAACACCCTGTGTCTGTGTTACACGGTTACTCTGGCTTGCTGTTGAGGTCCTGGGCTTATCCCAGGGCCTCGTCTTCGGTTGTCTATATTTTAATAAACAGGCCTGGATTTTTCCAACTGCTCTGACTCCAATTTGCCTGGTTTTAACAGTCTCAGGCCCTAAAAAGTATTAGCAAAAGTGAATTGCAGGGAGCAAACTGGACTTCATTACCTGAAGTTGTAATTGGTGGATTAACCCCTGATATGTAAATGGACCAAACTTATATAATTGTCTGAAAAACTCATGAGCATCGTCCATTCTGGGTGTAGCCTCCAGGAGGCTTCTGGCTGCCCAAGGTGTGCCTGTTGAAGGCCTTTAATAAATACCCACTTTTACTCTCTTCATCTTGTCTGGCCTCTGTTCTAGGTGGCCACTCCAAGGCACCACCACCACCAGTAGACAGGGACCACACAGCCCTCCCAATCCTGTTGGGCTCTGCCTTTTCACATGCCAGTGCCAGCACCATCCTGCCAAGTTCTCTGCAAATTGTTTGGGCTGCAAATGAAAAGTGCAGTCAGGAAAGAGCCAGGGGATTTTCTCATCCACACAGAAAATATCTCTGCACTGAGATGCCATGGGAAGAAATCCAAGCAGGCAACACCAGCAAGGTGGAGGACTCTGATTTGTCAGAGTCCAGGCGTTTATTTCCCCATCATCAGTGAGCACAAGGTAGCAGGCTTGGCCAGCAACAAAGTTCATGTGTGTGTGTTTGGGATGGGGAACAGCTGGCAGGTCCAGAGCCTCAGTGAGCAGCACAGCACTGGTGCAGTAGAACTGCACTGGCAAACTAAAACAACAACATTACTTTCTTCCAAAGAACTTCACATGGGAAGTGAGAGCAGTATCCAGTTTTGTTAAAAAAAAAAAAAAAAAAAAAATCAAAAAACGTTCCCTTTCCTGCTGAATCAGTTAGGAATTAGTTGGGAAATCCTACAGAGGCAGCAACAGAGTTGTCACAGTTATTTTTGGTATCAGCAAGAAATCAAGAGGATTGCAACTGTACAGAAGAAGATTAATTGTGTTGCAGAAGGAAGTTAAATCATAAATATTTAAACAAAGGCAATAAATGTGAAGGGAGCTTCCTGCTTTAAAAGTAATTTGGCTCATCATCTGATTTTGATTTAAAGGTGGTGTGTGCTATTTTTGGCAAAGCCATCAATGATTCCCTTGTACTTACCAAGATATTTCAAGACACTGCTTCTGGCTCAGCTCTGCCTGACTTGCAGCCCCAGATGGCCTTGGGGAACAGCAGCATAATCAAGCACAACCACAGAGGCAGCCCCCGCATTTCTGCTGGGCTGCCACAGAACAGATCTCTGCAGGAAATATTTACTCTTGCCATGCTGGACAGTGAAATCCAACCACTTTAAGGGTCAAAGGTTCCAATATCCTGAACCGCACCACCACCTCTGTGTGTCTGCCCCAGTCACAGAGGGGAAGTGCTGCCTACACAGAGCGTGTGTTTGGGACAGGAAGATTGCTGAGGAGTGATCTGCAAAAACCCAGGGCAAAACCCGAGCAGCTGGAGAGCTGAGGAGTGCTGCAAACCCTGTGGGCAGAGCCAGAAGGGCCCCAGCAGCTCCAGCATCCTTCTCTGCCCAGCAGATTTCAGGAGGCAGCCACAGCTTGCTGAGTGGGATGGAGGATCTGCCTGCCCCCACCCAGGCAGATGTGTCCAGCTGTGCCTGAGCCCAGCTTGAGAGGAGGAACTAGGATAAAACAGCCTTGTGCTTTATTAAGAACCAATCTGTCCTTCTGCCAGGGGCACAAGGGGGCCCTGCAGAGGACACGAGCAGCCCTCCACACTTACAGATACATACAGATGGGGAGGTAAAGATCCCTCTCCATAGATAGAGTATTTAATTTAATTTACAAACATAGAGTTAAAAATACAGATAAATTGAAATAGGAGGTGGAGCCACTCCCCAGGGGGAGGCAGAACTGTCAGGTCTCACATCCCTCAGAGGGTTCATAAGAAAGTAGTGCATTTGTCAGGTAACAGATTTCAGGAAGCAAGGCTTTCCCACAGAACGTTCCACAGCCTGGGAAAGTAGAGTTAAGCTTCCCCTACACTGACAGGCACTTCATGACTTCACCAAACAAAACAGATAAATAGCAGGAATTAACTGAAAAGTCATGTATTACTTGGGCAAGAAGTCTGCACTTGGAGAGAGGCCAGATCCTCTTTCCATTGTGCAACGGCTGGAATTTCTGTTTGATGCTGCCACCACCAGTGTGGGTGTCAGTCTGTGAGTCCCACCCACTGCAAACCCAGGCTGTTGGAGTTCTGGATGCTGAGAATTTGAGACTTTCTGTGCTGACAGACTCTGAGCCCCAGGAGAGCACTGCATTTGACCTGAGGCCATGGAGAAGGTTTCCAGAATTGATTGATAGCACTGGGATTACTGGTGTGCACTTTGAGTAGAAGTGTGTGGAAAACAGAGTGGCAAACTTAAGAGTCTGGGGGTTTAGAATATAGTAATATATATAAAGCAACATAGAGGTTTTAGGGTGGAGGCTGGTCCTTCTCTTCACCTTCTTCTTCAGGGGTTTGGGTGGTTTTGTGTAATTGGATAAAAAAAGTCCACAGTTCAGACTTTGAGTGATCAGTTATTGGGTTAAAAGTGAGAATAATTTATGTGTCATTTCTTAATTAAATTGTTTAGCCTTAAAAGACCTTGTAGAGAAAGATAGCCATTTTATAGCTTGTTAGTGGAATCCTGCAGAACTCGCTGCTCGTGAGACTCTAACATTTATAAGAAAAAATAAACATTTGAGTCTGAACACAAAATACTGTCTCGAGTGCTTTCAATCCTGACCTCGACAGAGAAAAGAAGCCAAGAACTGGCATTTAGGGGTGCCCTGTGTGAGGATTGAATTCATGACCTTCAGCCCAGGCACATCTCCTGGCAGCAGCAGCCACCTTCTTCCATTGCTCTGTCCCCAGTGCCACCAAGGATGGCTCCAGAGGCAGACTCCAGGACCTTTGAACCACACTGGAAGAAGAGGTGCCAGCAAACCACAAATGGGACCACAAAGAACTCAGCAAGCTGTCAGGAGTTATTCCTCTGCAGCCAGATCACGAGAGGCAGATTAAATCAAAACTGCCCTCAGTTCTTGTGTGAGGGAAACAATGCCAGTGCACACTCTGGAATGAATAATTCAAAATAAGCACATGGATACTCTACGTCAAACCTGGGGACAAGGGTTGTCAATTTAGGCTCAAGAATGACACAAAGCCCACTGCAAAGCAGCAGTTGAGTTGATTTGCATGGAATGGCAGGGGTAGAGCCTACAGGCATTTCTCAATTACTGTTTTTCTCCAGATTCCCCCTCACATACCTGTTTGCAGGGAGGTAAACTTTAGTGTCCCTGTCTCTCAGGACACTGAGGGTATCAGATTTGTGCTGGGTTTGCTGAGCTCCCAAGCAGCTCCCACAAAACAGTGAAGGAATTGCTCTTCTCCCAGGAGCAGACACGAAGAGGCACCTGAGCTCAGGGCTACAGCTCTCAGCACAAGATTTAGGTTAAAATTGCTCCCAGTGCCAAGTCAAGCTAAGATGGCTGCGAGAGGTTATGGTGGCAACCCTAAAAAGTCTTGCAGTTAGTCAGGCTCATCTACCCAGTCCTTCAGTATTGCTGGCCCAAAATACCTCCAGAATCAGAATTCCCCAGCTGAAGCTTGCAGTTATTTCCAGTTAAATACCCATGTACATGAGCAAGTGCTGACAGTCTGTCTTCCTTTTTGCCAGAAAAGAAAATATAGAAGGCTTACAGTAAATAAAGATGACCGTTTGTCTGCTAATAAAGTCCAAGTTTCAGTGTGTTTTTTTGGTTAATATTAAAATCACACCCAGTTCAATTTCTTTAACTGTAATAGTAGAGACCACATCATTAATATCAAGCCACAAGAAATTTATTAGTGGTGCTGTTTGAGCAGGCTTGGTTTCATACCATGACAGTTTATCATGTTGCATTGCCAGTTTATCTGTAATTTCTCACTGTTTGACTGGCAGCCATGAAAAAAGAGGCTCTTCTTTGCTAAGTGAAACCCTGAAAAATTCATATTCTGCTGCTAAAGAAAGATTGACCTGTTTAGACTTTACTGCAAAAAAAAATCAACCTTTTCTGACCCAAAGACTTTCCTGCACTCAATTTTCAGGAAACTTCACCAAACTCTTACTAGAACGTCAGTCTTGGTAAGCCAGCTCTCTGGGTGATTCCACTGCCTGGATCAGGAAAACAACAAACTCCAACGTGTACTTTGGCTTATAAACATTGTCCCGAAACAAAAACAAATACGTGTGCTATTAACCATTTCACCCTGGAGTCTGAATGTCACAGGAATTTAAACAAACAGACCTCTTCTAAAAGGGGCTATCCCAGCACCTGCTGGCTCACAACAGGAGAGTCTTTTTCGTGTTCCCATAAAAAGAAAAACAGCCTTGGTCAAAGTGAAATCCTAAACTCTCCAGTGGTTCTTTTAAAACCAGTGGCTTTAGGAGTAAGCTTGATATTTGACAGTTGCTACACACAGAGAGCTGCATTTAAAAATACAAGAGATGCTCCTGATTTCACTCACATTGTGGGGGTTTAGAATAACTCCAGTGAATTAATAAGCAAAGCTAGACCTCAGAAAGGAGGATGCAAGTGATAAGAATGAAACCCACAAGGAGATTTCTCCAAATGAGAATTTCTGTTTAAAAGCCATTTCTGAGTGACCCATCCAGCACTGAGTCACTGATAGGTGCCTGTGCAGCTCCAGGCAAAATACACCTCTGGCTGTGAAATCCCAAACCCAGCTCACTTCCCTCCAACCCTGCTCAGATCAGCCTTTTCCAGCCCCTCCAAATAACACAAAGAGAAGCCAGGGCTGGGTAGCCACTGCTTCACACTTCTATTAAAATCAAGGGCACAGATCAGGTGTTCTCACACTGCCCCAGCAGCTTCCCCTTTGTCTTGCCCAAGCAAAGCAAGGAAATGAGCCCTGCAGAGCTGCCCAGAGCTCCTTTGCCAGCAAACAGAGAGGTGGGGACAGCAGTCCTGCTTCAGCAGGAGCCCCTGGTCTGACCTGAGCTCTGGGCTGTTCCCAGAGGGCAGCCACAGGGGCACCACATGGCACTGGAAAAGAGAAGCCACAGGGGCACCACCTGGCACTGGAAAAGGCACCCGTGGGAAATAAACTCAGCAGAAAGCAGCAATGAGAATGAGCCACTGCCAGGGAGCTTGGAGCAATTCTCAGAACAAACAGAAAACACATTGAAAGATGATGATTTTAAAAAAATAATTTAAAAAGCTGGGTTTGCTAAGGGCCAGCCTGCTAGACATCAGCTTTAGAACAAGTATTTTGGGTTGCAAGATTAATGTCCCCAGGGATGAGTGAGCAGTGCCATAACCCCACAGGACTACAGAGGCAAGCCTGGGCTGGCAGAGCAGTGGATGCCTGCCTTGTGTAAGAGCAACCACCACGGCAGGGACACAGATTCAGAGTGGGGCTGGAAGAACATCAGTTCCCACTGGCTGTGACTTCACACCACTCCAGCTGCACATGGATTAGGCTTATTTTCAACGTGGTCTCGTGTAATAAACCCCCAGACATATCCAGCATCATTCCTCACAGCTGCACCCTGCACTTGGTCACAAGTCACCTGCTGGATCCTCACACTCAATTTGCCTTTTTCACCAGAACATAATATGGATGGTTCATAGTCATCTTGTGAGCAGCCACTTTACTGACATCTTTTCTCCTTCTCAGTATTTTCTAACTGATCAGGCTCCTGCTAAAGAGCAGTTTTTCATTATTAGTCATTGCTGAGTTTCACCCTTTTCTTCTGGTCTCAGCATTCCTGGTACCATGTTCTAGCTCTTTTCCATGCTGAAGCTGTTTCCTGACTGCTATCCAAGGCACCAGGGGAATTAAGGAAAATAGTAGCTAAGGTTGAGCCCTAAGGAGCATCCTCACTTCCAGCCATGCCAGGACCCCATTTTGCTGTAGCTGGTTGTCTCCCAGAGGAGCAATTCCTATTGTACCTTTTAGAGCTGTTTTCCCTCATGGAGTGCTGCCCAGCTGATGAAGGGGCAGTGAGCTGTGCCAGTGGACTCTGAGCTAGCAGCTGCATCTACTGAAGCTCCAGAGGCACAAAAGCTCTGGATGCTTATTCTCATTTATGGAATTGTCCCTCTCCTGTCAGCTTTAAGTGACTCCTAATGGGCTGAAACCAGCCCACAGCAGACCTGGAGTCATGCCTGGCAGAAAAACCTCTGAGGATTTGCAAATCATCAGAGGCACAAGTGTGTCCACGCATCCGTGGGGAGAGGCATGGCCTGCCTGTGATGCCTTAACTTTGAGCTTTCTTATTTTCCAGATTCTGTACTGCATTAGTGTGCAACTATGAACTTCATATTAAGTGTTGGCGAGTTCTCCTCACAGCTCAGTCACACAAAACAATCCTTTTCCAGCCGCAGAACCAAGGACACGTTGCAGCTTCAGGCCCAAAAAGTGCAAACAGCAAATTGAGGAGAGCAGTCTGGAAGGACAGGACTGCATAACCTGGAGCTGGAATTGGACAATTAACCCCAATATGGAAATGGAACATAGAACATGGAACAAAACTTATAAAAGTTACAAAAAACTCATGACCTGGGGTCCATCTTGGGTGTAGCCATGGCCAGGCTCTTGTACCACCCCAGGTATATCCTTTTAATAAATCCCTACTTTATTCCTTTAACTCTGCCCAGCCTCTGTTCCAGGGAGCCTCTCAAGGCATCACCTGCACCGAGGTGCAGTTTCCACATGGTCAGAGGTGGCCAAACACACATTTCCTGCTGCTCAGCAAATCCACTTCACTCCTAGGCATCCTAAACCAACTGCATACCCAAATCCTGGAGGTTCCTCTGCAGGCTCTACCCCAGTTTGATGGGCAAAGATTTTAATCACAGCTTTAATTAAATCCGGACAGCCTTCTTGTTTACCTACACATAGATCCCTGTGTCAACCCACAGAAGGCACAACACCCCATCCCATCACTTGTCAGCTCATTGAGAGGGCCAGTCTGGTATTCTCACAGTAAGGACATGCCCTGCTCTGCCTTGGCAGATGGGAAAGACATGACCTGGAGCCAAAGAAACATCTGAATACATATTCCAGACACCCTGGCCCCATCAGCCCTCCAAATCATGCAGGAATACAGCTGCTGCTCCTGTAGCTGAGACAGAAAGTACAGCTTCAAAGAGACTTCTCTGGATTTACTTCAGAATTTAGGCTGCACTTTCTTCAGTCTTTGGAAGATATTGCCAGATGCTCCCAAAGTCACATTTTTATTGAGATCTGTTTCTCCTTCCAGCTTCCCATCTGGTTTCAGAGCAGCACAAAACAAAGATAGAGTTCACGTGCATTTAGACCAAATCCATCCCAACCCCACTGAGCAGGTTGATTGAACTATTTCAGACTGGTGACCATCCCTGAAGGATTTTCTTAGAACCCTGGTTACTGAGAATTTTAGACTTCCTGTACTAACAGGCGCAGACCCCCAAGAGAACACTACCTTAGACCTGAGACCATAAAGAAAGCTTCCAAAATTGAATGATAGAACTAAAATGATAAGTGTGTAATTTAAATAAAGGTGTGTAACAACACGGTGAAAAAGTTAAAGTTTTAGAATATAATAATATATATAAAACAAGATAAAAGTTTTAAAACAAAGACCAGTCCTTCTTCACAAGTTCAAGTGATAATGTATAATTAAATAAAAAAGTCCACATTACGAACCACAAGTAGTTAGCTATTAAGTTAAAAGTAAAAATAATCTAAGTGCCATTTCTCAATTAGACAGTTTAGGATTTTACATCTGTTGATGGTGAAGTGACCCACGTGCCTTAGCCAGCTCCCTTCCTTTTCCATGGCCATGATGAGGCACAGCAACTGCTGCCCACATCTGCCTGGAGGGATGGGAATGGCTGCAGCACACAAAGACCTCTTGGGCTTGGAACCCTGGCAGTGTTCCAGAGCTCTGGGCGACTGCTGAAGTCAAAAATCAATTAATTCCCATGGGCAAAACCCTCCTGGGATAGGAGAGGTGCATCCAGGGAACTCATCTCCAGCCCTCAAACAACCACATTGAGAGGCCTCTTGTTTTGACCATGGACAGCCTGCCTTGCAGCCAGCACTTAAATCCCCTTCTCCTTAAAAACCACACTGGCTGGGCAGAACTAGGATCCCCTGCATTGCCCATCCTGCAGCACTGGGACATTTTTCTCTGCTGGCCAGCCCTCTCCTCCCTGGGAAAGCTTCTTCCTTTGTTACAGACTCAGTCAGGGCTGACACGTGTCCCTGTGGGATTTTTGAAAGGGGAAGATGTGTGAGGAGGAAATGTTTTCCTCTTTGCAGTGCAGTGTCACTGGGGCCTCACTGAGCTCCCCAATTGCTGGACCTTGGGATGCTGAGAATTTGAGACTTTCTGTGCTGATAGACTCTGAGCCCCAAGAGAGCACTGCATTTGACCTGAGGCCGTGGAGAAGGCTTCCAAAATTGAATGACAGCACTGGGATTGTGGGTGTGCAGTTGGTTAGAAGTGTGGAATATCAGGGTGGAAAACTTAAGAGTTTGGGGTTTTAGAATATAGCAATATATATGGGGCAAGATGGAGATTTTAGGGTGGAGGTTGGTTCTTCTTTACATTCTTCTTCACATTCTTCTTCATGGCTTTGGGTGGTATTTTGTAATTGGACAGAAGAGTTCACAGTGTGGACTTGGAGTGATTAGTTATTTTGTTAAAAGAAAAAATAATTTAGGTGTCATTTCTTAATTGGATAGTTTAGTCTTAAAAAACCTTGTAGAAAAAGATAGTTGGAGTTTAGTCTTAAAAGACCTTGTAGATAAAGATAGTTGGCCATTTTGTGCCTTGTTAATGAAAGTCTGCAGAACTCAATGCTGAGAGACTGATACATTGGTAAGAAATAATAAATGCCTGAGTCTGAAGGTGAAATACCATCTCGAGTGCCTTCATTCCTGACCTTGACAGAGAAAAGGAAGCCAAAACCAGCACCCAACCCCTTGAGGTGGCAGTGGCAAGGCAAGGGCACTGCTTTCAGTGGTGTCTGCAGAGCCACCAGCCCACACAGGGGCCATCAGCTGCCACAGAATTTACACTTGACAGACTATTAAAGCACCCCAAAGTCACCTGAGACTGGGACTTCTTACCTCACCTATCACCCCTCTCCAAAAAACATTGACAGCAGCAGAACCTCTTGGTGCACTCTGTTCTGCACTGATGCCTTCTTGGTACCTCATCAGATATCACTGCTGGGTTACACAGAGAAAAGATGAAATTAAATGAGAGAAGGTTGCAGGAGCCAAACAAACACTGTGTCTGCCTGGCACTGCAGCTGGGGCCCAGGAAAATCCTTAAATTCAGGCCAGGCTGATGAACAGCCCCAAATGCTGCCGCTCAGACCGAGGCCACAGCTCTGAACTTCTAGGATCTTTATCTGTCAGTGGCAGGCAAGAAAAACTGGCGAGATGGCAAAAAAATCACAGAAGGGGCACCTCCTCAGCACCTGTGTGGCTGAGGGGAAGGATTCTGGATCCCCAGAGCCCACATGGCACCAGCAAGAGCAGGGGCTGTTAATCGGTGTCAGGATTGCCACAGGAAATCTCAATCCATCCTTCAGCGTCGAGCACGGGCTGCAAACTCTGCAGTGGAGTCCTTCCCCCCTGTGCCTGCCAAAACAAAGCCTCTTGCAAGTGAGTAAGAGATAAAGGTCACAGCAAAACCAGCGAGTTTCACAAAAAACAGACAATTCTAAAAGAAAAAGAGGAAAGAGTTTTGTTCATTTCAGTGAATCTGAGTCAACTTTTCATCTATGTTTTTTGTGAAACTCCTCTGACTTTCGGTGACCTTTCTCAGAGAGCTGCAGAGCGCTGCCAGCCTCTGATATTGGAAGTTAGATGCATTATTGCACAACACAACAAAAGAAAATGGGCCAGGCTCTGGGAGATGGAGCTGAACACTGCTCAGGCCAGAGGTCGCAACAGCCAAATCCATAAGGATGCAAACTCTCTGCACTTCCAAATCAAACTTGCCAATAGGAGCATAGGGCACCTACCCACAAGACGAAAAGGCAAACACAAACATAGACATTTCTATTTCTAAGGGTCTCATAAGGGTTTGACCTAACCAAAATATAAGAAAAGATTGCAGGAAAGCCTTAGCAAACTGAGGAGTCCAGCCCTAGATGTGCTACAGAGATTTTGCTAATTTGCTTCTTATGGCTTTTTCCCCCCATCTTTAAAGGAGGCAGCAGAGGACTATGAACTCAATGGCAGGAGGAAAACGGCATAGAAAAACATAATTTCCTTTCTGGAAGAGCCAAAGAGACCCTTCAGTTCAAGAGGATGCTCCCAGTATTCCCTGGTGTGTTTCTCATCTGTCAGGGTGGGACCAGAAGCCAGGTTTTAATGCTGACATTACCTCTTCTCCAACCTACAGTTTTATGGGAAATCTCTCAGGGTCTTCACGAAGTCGAACATTCACCTTTCTAAAAAAAGGCTTTAATTCTATTTCTGTTTTCATATTAAATCTCTTCTCAGATTGAGTCTCGATGCTGGGTGATTTCAACCACCAGTTTCTATTTCTCACCCCCAGCTGCACAAATTCCTTCTGTTTGTGCCTCTCACCGACTGTTTGGTTTCCTTGTGTGCTATTTTGGAGCAGAGCTGCAATCCCCTTCTCATCTAGGGCACCCTTTTTCCTATCATCCTCCCACTACCACTCAGACAGCCTGCACATCTTCTGCCATTGCCAAAATAACATCCTGTCCCTCTGGCTACTGTTCAGCAGAGGCCAGGAGCTTCCATCACTGATTCATGGGGTTAGGCCTTGCTGGAGGCTCCTCTTGCTGCTTTAGCTGGCTTTGCCAACTTACTGCTGGAAACTCAGGGGGGTGAAGATGCAGTTAAGAGCACAAGAGACAACCTACAAGCTGAAGTGTGATGGGAGGTCCCTGTTAAACACTAGCTCCTGTTCCTAGGTGCCTTCTCCTCTAATCAGCGTCTTGCTTCATCAACTTATCCATATCACATTTTCATATCCACATTTTTCATAATCAGCCTGCTAGGTCAAGAGAGGCCCCTCCTGAGCCTGTGTGATTCATGGTCCTGCTCTGCAGATGCACCAAACCCAGCTCCTTGTGGGTCTATCTCCAGCACAACAGGGCACAACATTTCTGGGTGAGATACCTCAGGGTTTGGGCCAGCAGCAGTGTGGTAGCTCAAAACTGGAGCCAGGCTCTGACACAGCAGTGCCTGACCTACAAATTCAGAGAAACCAGGCTTCCTGCCAGGTTTACTGCCCACTGTTTGCTTTGCCATGTTCTGGCAGAAAAGGCACAGATGTTCACAGCATGTCCCAGTGGCAGCATTGTCACTGCTGTGCCACGGCTGGTTTGGCAGTGTCGGCCTTTTAGTCACCTAATGCACACAGAAAGGCCACCAGCAGAGCAAACACCTTCAAAGCTCCCATTCTGTGGCAGCTCAACACCAGGACTTTGAATCTGTCAAAATTCAAGCTTTGCACCAACTTGGCAATGAAGAGGTGGGAATTTGGCAAGCAGGGAATGAGACTGGCTACCATCTGACCCTGGGGAGCTCCATCCCATTCTGGAGGGTGGCTGGAGTCCCCAGCAGCTCCGTGCAAGGGCCAGACCTGGCAGAGTGTCCTTGGGGCTGCAGCAGCACCTGGAGGCCACACACCCACACCTGCCCTGGGCACAGGGACCCCTCAGGTGAGGCTGGAGGAAGATGAGGCTCTCAGAGTCTCCCCAGGGCATTCACACACATCATCTGAGCAAGGCTCACACCTGCCTGTGAAAGTGCACTCGCTGGTGATTCAGAAAATCAAAAGCACAGGAGGGCCACATGAGCAGTGTTACACGTAACCACAAACCACATCAGAGCCAGCCAACCAGCTCATCTGCTGGGACAAATACAGCTCGGAGCTTGCCTGAGGCATGCTCAGAGGAATTAAAGCATTTCTAGACACTGAAAGAACTCTCTGAAGAGCAGGAGTGAATCCACCAGACTGGCCAAGAAATGGCTACAATGGTTGGTTCATGGGGGATTTCAGCTTCTCCCTTAAACTTTTACAGAATGAAGAATAAGTTTCCAAGCTTGCCAAGAGAAAGGTGTCAGAGCTGCCTTCAGATGGGAGCCATCCAGACTTGCTCAGCATCACATTTCAGAAATGCCAGAGGCACTCAGTGCAGGGTGTTGAAGGGTTGGGCTCATTTCCCTGGCATGGTTTGGGTTTGCACACTCGTGGCTGGCTCTAACACTCCGTCCCCAGTGCTGTGAAACAAACCTTGGCAGGGCTGGGGGTCACCCCAGGCTCAGGGGGCAGTGACACAGCTGGGGACAGAGCTGGGAAGGGCTCACAAGGTCAGCTGGTGAGTGCAAATCTCCCAGCTCCAGCTCCTGACCTCCCCTGAAACCCTGGGGAAGGATTTTCCCTTGTCATGAACATCTCCCAACAGAGGAGAACAGACACCTCACCCACACGTGGCAGAGCAAGGCTGGGCTTACAGCAGGTCACTGTGGTCTTGGGTGACCTCAAGTCCTCTCCCAGTATCTCCAAGGAGAATGCCAGCTCAGCAGTGATGAGAAGATCACTGGAACAAATCCCACCTGGCTACAACGTGCACCCTGCAAGATTTGCTTGTTGGGGACCAACAGGTCAGAGGCAGCTTCCAAAATAACAGAACAAATACAATAAAACAGGGGAGGGTGCTGAGATGGGACCCCCAATCCAAAGATGGGAAATTAATAATAATTAATAATGAATTTGAAACCAAGCAGAAGCCACAGCTGCAAACATTGATCAAGGATTGCACCCCAGACCCTGCTGCTGTCAAACCTGTGCTCAATCCCCATGGTACCAGCTTGCTCCTCCAGGAGGTACTGAAAAACCTCCTCAGCTAGGAGCCAGGAAATACAGCTCTGAGCACTCACAGAACAGACTTCTTTGTCCTCCTTGTGCTCTTGGCTGCCCCTCTTTCCTCTCTGGGTTCTCTCTGCTCCTTCACAAGCTGGAAGTGCAGCCAGGAAAGGAACGGGAAGCAAAACAGATGCTAAGGTGCTGGACAAAGACGTTTCTGCAAGAAGAAAGCTCAAAAGGATAGAGACAAATGGGGGAAAAGGAGACACCTAGCAAAAGGATTGCAGGCTTCTGAATCCTCTGGCATTATGTGACACTGCTCAGCACGAAACAAATCCCACCTTGCTCAGCACCACCCACTGACTCCAGTGGTGGAAGAGGCATCCTGTCCCAGAGCATCCACAAAAACAAAGTATTTTTCTGCCTCTGCTGCCCAGGGGAGGCCTCTCCTGCTCACACAATTATTCTGCATCCAGCTGCAATCTATTCCTGCCCCTTAGGAGACTGCAGCAAAGGATGCTGTCATGGTTTGGCACTGGCACAATGCCAGTGCCTCTATGAAAATGCAATCTCTCAAATGAATGCTGTGAAATGCAATTGAGAGCAGAGCAAAGCAGGCTTAAGCTTAATAACAGGAAAAAAACTTTATTAAGTTACTACTAAAAGAAAGGAAGGAAAAAGAAACACACAAAGATCAAAATTAAAACCTTGCAAAGCATTCCTCCTCCCACCACTCGACTCTAACAAGCTACAGCGAGACACAATCTGGACCCCAATCAGGTTTTCACCCCAAACAATCAATACTCAGTCCATCGAGGGAACAGAGTCTCTCCTGTGCCACAGACCCCCCAAGAAACACAGCTCCACATCCTGTGCTTCCATGTCACACATGGCACTGCCCGGAGAAAAAGTTTGCCATGGTGACTCTTCTCCTTTCCATGCACAGTGCTCTCACCACCAAATGCATGGATGGACAGACTGCCTTTAGGATTTTTCTTTTCAAGGATGTCCTGCCAAGAGGGGAGAAAACAACAGTTCAGTTTTTCATTTTTTGGGACCACAGTCCATCCCCATTTCCCCCTGGGGCCAAGGGTCTAAGAACAGAGATCTTCTTCTCTTCTCCTTCTTTGAGGACAGGGAGCACTACTACAAACTCCCTAATTTTCCTCTGTTTGCTCTACTTCTGTCTTTTCCTAGCTGAAGCAGGTCTCTTGGCTCACTGGCATCTTCTTAAAAATACAGTCTCTCTTGAAGGAGAAGATTGGTTCAGTTTGTGGCCAACACAGAAAAGTCCAGCCAAAAGCCACTCCTTGTCCCCCTCCCATCTAGAATTTCTCCTTCTAACATCCCAGGGTCCAAGGTGTCCCTCTTCCTCTCTTTCAAACCAAGGAGGGGAAAAAAAAAATTATAAAGCTTTCATTTCTCAAGGAAGGATTAAAAGTCCAGATTCCCAGGATGGCTCGATGACCAGACTCCGGCAACTCCTACGCACTGGGCACCTTGCTGCTCCCCCCGCTCCTCCTTCCCTGCGGTGAACTGCTGACCAAACTGCCGCTGCCTCTTTTTCTCTCCCTCTTGGGAGAGAAACTCTTGTGGGGGGAATGGAGACATCCCAGATTTCTCCACCCTTCCATCTGCAGGGGCCAGCCCGGCTCCAGTCCCTCCACCCTTGGGCCCACCTCAGTCAGGCCATGGGGCTTCCCCTCCCCACCCAGCCACGGCTGGGCAGGGGAGAGGCTGCACTGCACCCTGACTGAACCAAAGAGAGCGAATTGTCCTGGGAATTCTGCTTTTAACCCCTCTGTGCTCTCAGAGGCGTGTCCACCTTCAATTGGTCAATATCCAAATTGACCTCTTCCTTCCGAGAAAATTCTTTTTCTGTGTCAAACTACGACAGATGCCATTTTCCTGGTGCTTAGTTTTGGATACAGAAGGTACTCCAGTACTCCCAGAAAGCACAAACAGTGTTAACAATACACCTGCTCAGCTTGGGCGTAAATCTAGGACTTAGAGATTTAAAAGCCTGACTATTGTACGGCTAAATACATCAACCAGTAGAGCTTTAAAGTTATTAAAAAACCCTCTGTGTTATTAAAAAAAACCTCTCTGTGTGACCAGCCTGCCTGAGGATACACATACCCATGCTGTGGGCACAGGATGCAAAGTTCCAGTTTGGTCTAGCTGAACATCAGCCCTGCCTCCACAGGCTCCATGCTCTGTTCCCAGCTGTGTAAGAAAGGCAAGTGCACAAAATTTATTTCCTGGGAAAAAAATACAGTCTTTACCCCTTACACCTTGCCACACCAGCTGGAAAATGTATTTTCTGGATCCAAAGTTAGATGCAGCAGTGATGGGCACGCAGGAGCAAGCAGTGGATTATTTGGTTTCCTCAAGGGGTACATCAGAAGTTGTCCAATACCCTGATTTAAACAATTCAACAATTTGGAAGCTGTCTGTCCAAACTTTTGAGAGAATGCCTTGCTAACTGGAATTAAAGAAAAAACAAAAAGAGAGGATCCTCAGGAGACACACAGCCTGCTCCATACTTCACAAACACAGTCCCTGACAAACCCCATTGAGCAATACCCTAATAGGGCACAGACCTCTGTGGGCAGGATCTTCCTGAAAGCCCTTCAAGAACAGCCAGACAAATGTTATTTTTGTTAAGGGCAGGAGATGGGGTCAGCTTTGTCCAGGAACCCTTTTCCTCATCTGCAGCCCTGCTGCAGCTCCAGTGCCCCCTGTAATTCCCCAGCTCTCTCAGGCTCTTTCTCCACTGCCTCTGCTGCTTCTCCCTGGGCTCTGAGAGCTTGCCAGGGCCAGGAGAATCCAGCACCAGAGATCCCACGCTCAGAGGCTGCTTGTGCCCCCTCACTGCTCTCTACAGCAGAGTGATCCAGCCCGGGCTGCTGGAGGGATGGAAAAGGGGATGGGAGCATCGGGAACAGGGGCTGGGAGCAGGGTGGAGCAGAGCAGAAAGAGTCTAGGGGGATGAGAGGAGGTGCCAGCGGAGCAGAGAGTGAGAAGATGGAATTTGGGCAATTTGGGAGGGATTGCTCCTGCCCCAGCCCAGGAGTGCTGAGGAAGCAGGATCCTGCTGCAGGTGCGGGTGTCTCACCGCAGGGATGGTGGGGCTCGCTCCGATAGTAACAGGGTTTAAAATCGTGGGGATTTAGGGTTAAATGGAAAATTAAGCTTAGTAGGCCCTGAGAAGAAAATAAATACCCTGAGTACAGGAAGACTTTGTACCTTACTAGAACTGCACCTGTGTAGCTAGTACATGATAGATGATATAATTGTTAGATGTGATGATTGTTTAGTAATTAAATATAATTACTGTTTAATCATAAGAATAATCATGAGAAACTGTGGTCAGGGACTTAAGAAAGATCACGAGAAACTCATGTCAATGTATACAATACAACAATATAAGTTTAATAATTAATATGTAATTTATATAACTATAGAATATAAAATACGTTCAGCTCAAAAGCCATGTCAGAGTCAGATTTGGGAGCATCTTGTTCCCTGGGAAAGCACAGCGGCACCAAACCCCTCTCAGCAGAGACTGAGGTGGGGTCACGCCTGCAGCTGGAAGAATTCACCGAATTCACACCTCTCCTGCCTTTAAACACAGAACCGATTTCATTGCACTTGCAGGAGCTCCTTGCCGGGAATTCTGGCCACAGTGGCAGAGCACACCTCACTAGAGCGCTGTGAAATGGCGACATTAAGGCAGCCCCGGGCTCCTGTGAGCCTCCCCCTGGCCCTGCAGCATCCCCTCTGTGCTGCAGGACCTGCCCCTGCACCCCTGCTTCACTGCCACCCTTCCGTGCTGGAATTCGTCAATCCGGGCTTCCCTCCGCCGGGGTAAGCCAAGAAAGCGGCAGCAGGAACGCTGCTGGCCACAGCCTGCCTTGTACAGACATCTAGTGGCTTGTTCTCAAACTTCACCTTCGTCTGCACTGCCGCAGCAAAACCGAGGCGTGTCCCCTTGTCGGGTTTACACACACGCCGTGAGAACCTGCGGGACCCCAAGGAGCTGCCAGTTAAATAAGGAAATACCTCAAATCCCATCCCACCCTGCTCTGTTCCCCTGGCACCTTCAGGAAGCCCAGGTCACAAAACAAATTATTTCAAACCACATGCTCCGGGCATTTTTGAGCACATAGCACACATCGGTGTGATACACAACTGATAAAACATTTATGCAGCCCTGCACACAGGAAAGACAACGGATGGCACTGCCCTGATAACACTAAACTTGCCAGCCCAAAATAAAAAGCATCGAGGAGTGACAGGAAACCCCAAAATGGGAGATTTCAGCAAGCACAGCCCCCAGAGTGGCAGGACTGAAGGCATTACTCGGTGATCCAGTACAGAGACCTCAGCTCCGCTCTTTCCCGTGTCCTGCAGCGATTTTCTCCAAGAATTAGAGCAGGGGCCTGGGACCCTGACAGCTTTAAAGAGTTGGTATTTCCTTCTCTGGCCCGAGATACTTGAAAGGTCCCCAATACACACCTTAATACCCATTTCACAGGGAAACTGCTGCCTGGGAAAGCTGTGTCCCGCAGGGCATGCCCCAGGCATCACCGTGCTCAGCCTTGTCCCACATCCCCACGGCTGTGACTTTTGGCAGCCATCCCCTGGTGGCATGGAGGTGCAGCATTGAATTCACACAGAGCAAGGCAGCTTTGAACACACTGAATTCTGACACATCTTGCTGGGAAGTACTATTCACGCCACCCCGAGAGATTCTCTGGAGTCCCCAAACAGGCGTTAATTCAGCCTTAATTTGTGGGGTTTTGTCTCCCCTTTGAAACGAGGACAGCCTATCTCCCCCCGCAAACTCAGTCTTACTTCAGAGTCATTTCCACAGGGTGGTGGGGGAGGCAGATGGCAGTGACTGAGGGTTCACACCTGTGCAGAGTTTACAGTCAAACACAGCTGGACACCATCACCCAGCCTCCAGGAGAGGCCAGAGAAATCCTGAATTCCCCGTTTCACCAAGCAAAGAGAAAAAAAAAAGGAGAGCTGCCCTAGCAGCTGTGTGTGCACACCAGACTGCATCCACTGCCTGCCTTGGCTTTCTGCAGTTATTTAGAGTGACTATAATCCCAAAGCAGAGACAGCCTTCCTACCCTGCTCTGGGTATTCCCATCGGGCTTTTCCCCAGGGCATCCTCACTGCTGTGCACAGAGACATCCCCAGCGAGAACGTGTGAGCGTGTTAGACACGGCTCCCGCAGAGAGAGGGCTGGAGCACAGGGCAGAACAGCCTCGGAGGGTGCACAAAGCCCGGCTCTAAGCGGGGAAGAGAAAAGAGAAAAGCCGGGAGGGATCCCCGGCCGCTGCGGGCAGCGGTGACCCTGCGCGGGGGAGGAGCGCGGCTCCATCTCCGGAGCACATTTGGGTTTGAGGCCGTGGGGATGCCCCGCACTGCTCGGGAGCTGTGGGGCCCGTGGGGCTGGCTCCATCTCCGGAGCACATTTGGGTTTGAGGCCGTGGGGATGCCCCGCACTGCTCGGGAGCTGTGGGGCCCGTGGGGCTGAGCAGGAGCCGGTCCCAGCTCGGTTTCCTGCGGGGCACAGCCAGAGTCGCGGAGCGCTGGAGGGAGCAGCCGCGATGGCAAACGCGTGGGAGGGCAAAAACAATGCAGATGCTGGTAATTACGGAGAGGCAGAATCACCGCCAGGATGTTTTGGGGTTTTTTTTTAACTATTGTGTGCTTCTCTTGGTTTCTTTGCATATCAGAGGTTGAGCCTCTTCTGGAGAGGGAGCTCCAAGCTGTGCCCAGTGCCAGGCTGTGCTGGCACAGAGGGTGAATATGTTTGTCCAGGGCTGCCAAGACTGGACAGTGGGAGCTCTCTTCCTTCCCACAAGTGCTTGGGAAGGTTTTGGAAAGCCTTTGAGTGAGGAAGGTTCACTCCTTGGCTGATGGCACCCGCACAGCACACAGAGCTGATGGCACCGCTCCCTGCCCCTGTGCCAGGCCTGGTGAACACCTCTCACATTTTGGGGTCTTGTGCTCAGCTTTTTGCAACCAAACTGCCACAGGCTTGCAAAGGACTGTATTTTGGGGGGGAAGCAGCAAAAGCAGCAGGAAGTGAGAGGAGTTTATTGGATTTGCATCGCAGGGTTTTGGGATTTTAGTAGCAAAATCTTGGTAGTTGAATTCTAGTTCGCAATTAACCATTCTTGGAAAAAAATAGAGAAAGCTTTTACCCTTGCTAGGGGAAGGCCACTGGTGAAAACCAGCCTGATCTGGGTGAGAAATGAAACACCTGGTGATTAAGCAACCCGAGGAATTCTGATTTGCTCATTCTTTACATCTGCATTTCCTTTTCTCCCGATTGCCTGGCATCCAGAGAGCCCCTTCCCAGTGCTCCTCCAGAGAATCCAGCCTCCAGCTGGGCGCAGCACGAATGGAGCAGGTTTCTTTCTGCCAGGTGCCACCTCGGGCACAGCAAGCAATGCCACCCAGATGATTCCCCCACACCCCTGACCACCATCAGTATTTGCTGATGGTGGTCAGGGGCCAGGAGCAATGTTCACAGAATTACAAATACAATTAAAAAAAAAAAAAAATCAGAAACATAGTGCAAAACCTCAGAGGAAAAGCATCACAAGAATCTTGCTGTTCTAACAGCAGAACTCCAGCTAGAACACATTTTATACCTTTGGGGAGGATTTTGCAACAGATTAAAGAAAAAACAGCTCCCTTTACCAGCCAGTGTGGGAAAGTAAACCACTAATGTGGTTTTCAAACATATATTTAAATGAACAGTCTTCTGTTATCTTGGAAATAAACACAGTGTCATCCCCCACACTTGGTGACAAATATTCATCCCCTGGCAAAAGACCAAATAACTGAGCCTGGGCAGTTGTAACTTGTGCCCTAACAAGGCATTTTAGAGCAGGAGAACAGGGCTTAGGAAAGAGAAATGGTATTTCTCCTGCTTAAGTAAGCTCATTTCATACATAAAAATAATATCTCTGAAATGAAATACTACATCACAGGAGTGGCAGAAATCATCTCAGCATGGGTGAGAGTGTGAGGCATTACAGGATGGAGACAGCACTGCAAGGAGTGAGCCTTCCTCGCTCAAAGGCTTTCCAAAACCTTCCCAGGCACTTGTGGGAAGGAAGAGAGCTCCCACTGTCCAGTCTCGGCAGCCCTGGACAAGCACATTCACCCTCTGTGCCAGCACAGCCTGGCACTGGGCACAGCTTGGAGCTCCCTCTCCAGAAGAGGCTCAACCTCTGATATGCAAAGAAACCAAGGGGAGCACACAATAGTTAAAAAAAAAATCAAAGCAAATGATGGAGAGGGCTTTCTCTATCCCCACAGTCCTCAACAGACACACAGAGCTTCTCTGCCCTTTTCCAGCCTCACTGTACAGAGGGGAAGGATAGAAGCACACTCAGCTGAGGCACAGCAGGGCAAGACAAGGCACAGGGTGAGTTCAAAGACCTGTTTATGCAGGGGCTGCTGACAAACAGTGCTGGGACAGCCATTCCTTGTGAATCCTGCTCCTGTTCCATGTCCCACACAGCTGCAGAGCACTCCCAGGCTCTGCCAGAGCCTGGGCCAGCACTGGCTTTCAGCTCGACCCACTCAGCCCTCCTGCCTCATCTCCTTCCACCAGGGCATGGAACAAATGTGGTGGAGGTGGAAAAAGAGTTTCTTTTCTTTTATGTCTCATGGAAATGCCTACCTGGTATCTTATCTCCCCAGATCAGCTTTCGAAGGGGAAGCACTTGCACTGCACTGCCTCTGATCAAACAGTGCTGAGGAGCTTGAGATGAGCTGCACACAGGTGTCCCCCAACACCACTGCTGGAGCCAAAACACACAGGAACAGCAGCCAACCCCACCCTGGAGCAGGAGCCCCTCCATACCCTACAGCCAGAGCCTCTCTTTACCCTTACCTCACCCAGCAGTGTCCACAGCCAGCTCCATCACTGCCTCCACTCCAGCCCAGTCCAGCTCAGCCAATTCCCAGTGGGTTGATGGCAGGAGAGCTGCAATGCTGCCCTAGAGGTGCCTGTTTTGGGGAACAAGCCCTTTAGCCCCTCTGCCCGTGTGTGTCAGCATGGGGGAGTACCACTGCTGCAGCAGAGCTCTCTCATCAGGTAAAGTCATCGAGGGGGATTTCTTGGTGGCTTCCTTTCTTGTAAACACTGTTTGATCCCTGTGTGACTGCTGCTGAGCCTCACCTCGCTCTCGCGTGAGATTTAAGGCTCCCAACCACAGAAGAATATCTTTGTGCCCACCAAACAGGGCAGCATGGAGCTGCACAGTAGCCAAAGGCACAGAGGCACAGCTTTCACTGCTTTTACAGCTGGGCAGCCTAGATAGAACTGCAGATTTTTAGAGCCAAAGTGCTCCACTCCCTCTGCATTCCAGGTGTCAGCCACAGAGGAGGGAAATAAAGCATTCCTTGTTGACTGGGATTCTGTTGCCTTTGGAGCAAGAGGCTCAGTCTCAGCAGCTGTCCCAAAGAGCTCTGGAGATGTGGTTCCAAGAAGTGACACTGAGAACGTGACATCCACACAGCTCTGGGTCACACAAAAGCCTCTGCCCACCCTCGGGCATTACCCACAAACAGATATTTGGTGCACTATTAAAACTCCAAGCCTCCTTTTGGAGCACTGTCTCAGCAGCCAGAGGTGAATTAAAATAAAGCCAGGCCGTTGTCAAACACCCACAGCAAACCCAAGTCCGTACACTAGCCCAGGCAGGAACATTAAATTGCAGAATTTAAAGCAAAAGGACAGAAAAGCACACAGCCTCACCTCCCAGCCTCCTTACCCCACTTAAGTAATTTGCCCAATCAGGGCAATTAAGTTTTGCTGTGCCTTGTTCTCCCACAAGTGTGGAGAATGAGCAAATCAGAATTCCTCGGGCTGCTTAATCACCAGGTGTTTCATTCCTCACCCAGATCAGCCTGGTTTTCATCCGTGGTCTTTGTCTAGTAAGGGTAAAAGGTTTCTCTGTTTTTTCCCAAAAGTTGTTAATTGTGAACTAGAATTTAACTACCCAGGTTTTGCTACCAAAACCTTGCCATGCAAATCCAATAAACTCCTCTCACTTCCTGCTGCTTTTGCTATTTTCCCCAGAATTATAGTCCTTTCCAAGCCTATGATAGTTTTGTTACAAATCCCTGACTTTTTTTTTTTTAGGATGGTCTTTTGCACACTGAGCCATGAAGAGAGCAGTGATCTCCTGGCAAGGACATCTCAGTGCAATGGGTTATCAACAGCAGAGGAAGAGCAAGGGAAGACTGAAACCCATCCAGGTATTGAAGAATTTATCTTTTGTGTGCTTGGGCCCTTTGCCTTTGCATCACTTTGCTGATGAACCTAAAACTTTCAATTTGATACACTTCATATCACACTCAACCCACACTGGTGCCAGGAGGTTGATGTGACAAATCTTCAGAAGAACTGGGAGAGCTCCATTTCCTAAACAATTTAATATCAACTTATTTGTCTAAAGCTCTTCAGGGGCACAGTTGGAGGTGACATTCCTGGGCTTACCTGGTGAGCAGCCCCAGTAACACAATGCTGGCAGCAGCCACCTCCAACTTTGAACTCAGCCAGTGCTTCTTTGGATTCTAATGCACTTTTGAGTCTCCTGGGGATTTTATTTTTCAGATTGCTCTGAATTCAGCTTCCCACTTAGCATTCTCAGAACAGTCTGGGTATGATTTTGGCCGAATCCACTTTGGTGTGGTCATATCTCAACAGGTCTGCAGGCTTGCCTGTGTAAAGACATTTAAACAGTGCCCTTTAAGCCTCCTTTCCTCAGACTTCAAGGCCTCCATGTTTTTTGATCACAGCAGTTCATAGGCTGCCATAACTTTCAGATTCTCCCCTGCAGAGCTGTTTTCTGACGAAATATTAACTTCTTTTTGCCAGGGTCAGCATTAAATGATGGTATTTCTTGTTGGGACTCAGATGTTTATCAGTTCTTATCTCTGTCACAGTCTCACAAACCCCGAGTTCTACAGCACTTCACTCTAACAAAATAAAAATGGAGCCCTGCCTTTTAAGGATAAACGGTCCAATTAAGAAATGAGACCTACCTAAATTATTTTCACTTTTAACCCAATAACCAATCACCCGTGCCCACAATGTGCACTTTTTTATCCAATTACATAAAACCACCCAAACCGATGAAGAAGAAGGTGAAGAGAAGGACTGGCCTCTGCCCTAAAACCTCCATCTTGCTTTATATCTATTACTATACCCTAGAACCTTAAACCCTTGGTTTTCCACCCTGTGATATGACACACTTCTATTCAAACTCCACACCCATAATCCCAGTTCTATCATTCCATTTTGGAAGCCTTCTCCACAGCCTCAGGTCAAGTGCAGTGCTCTCTTGGGGGTCAATGCCTGTCAGCACAGAAAGTCTGAAATTCTCAGCAGCCAGGGCTCCAACAACAAAGCTCATCCAGCCATGACTGGCAGGGGCAGGATGCACAGCAGAGCAGATTGTGTCTCATCCCTGCTGCCCCTCAGGAAGCCCTGTGAGGCTCCCCTGTCAGGGAACAGAGGTGGTGACAGCTCTGGAGCAGCAGTGGAGCAGCAGCAGCACCACCAGAAGCACACAACCCCCACTGGCTGTCCTGTCCCTGTCCTCAGTAACCTCTGCTTCCTGCCCAGCGTGCCTTGGTTTCCTGTAGCTGCCTTTCCACCAAATAAAGAAGAAACATTTTCTGTTTGTATTTGCTGTGCTGTTAGGCCCTGAGCTGTTTATCACCATTGCTGCTGATTTTCTCCCTTCCAGGTGGCAGAGAGGCGTCACTGGGCATGGTGAGGAGTACCTGCAGCTGGAAGAAGTCTGTCACCCCAGAGGTGTCTAGAGTGGGGAGGAGATGTTCATCCCCTCCTGCACATCCCCTCCTCCTCCTTGGCTGCTGGAGGAGGCTTTCCCTGCCTGAGAGCATCACCCTGAGTGCAGAGACACTGCACAGAGAGGGGCAGGTCTAGCTGGGACCTGGCACTGAGCCATAGGATCAGAGGTGAGGAAGGCTCTCTGGGGAGTCCCTGCCCAGCTCCTGTGCTGGGCAAGGCTGGCAGGTGTCATCCCACCCTGGAGCTCCTGCCCCTGCCACCACCAGGTGACATGGAAGCCTCTGATGGTCACCTCCCACCCTTCAGTGAGCAGCAAGGGCGGTCACCATGGCCCTGCAGGACACATGGAGCTCTCCAGGCCAGGGAATACACAGAGAGAGCCCAGCCCACGGGTGCCAGGAGGGTGCTGGACACCCTCAGCACCTTCCCTGGTCACAGGGAAAGGGCCCTGCTGCAGGATCAGGCGGGCACCTCGCTCAGCAGCGGGGAGGAAGGAGCTTCCACATCCTCAGCCCCCCACAGGCCATGGAGCCAGAGCACCTGGGCCAGGAAGAGCCCAGCAGTCCAGCCTTGTGGCAGGATGGGCTGTGTCCCCGTGGGAGGATGGGCTGTGTCCTCATGGAAGGATGGGCTTTGTCCCCCCGTGGGAGGATGGGCTTTGTCCCCCCATGGGAGGATGGGCTTTGTCCCCCCATGGGAGGATGGGCTGTGTCCCCGTGGGAGGATGGGCTTTGTCCCCATGGGAGGATGGGCTGTGTCCTCATGGAAGGATGGGCTGTGTCCCCCCATGGGAGGATGGGCTTTGTCCCCCCATGGGAGGATGGGCTGTGTCCCCGTGGGAG
Organism: Lonchura striata; assembly: GCF_050655825.1. Classification (NCBI taxonomy): domain Eukaryota; kingdom Metazoa; phylum Chordata; class Aves; order Passeriformes; family Estrildidae; genus Lonchura; species Lonchura striata. Next base: position 31,343,187 of record NC_140710.1, on the reverse strand, counting down.
GATGGGCTTTGTCCCCCCATGGGAGGATGGGCTGTGTCCCCGTGGGAGGATGGGCTTTGTACCTGTGGGAGGATGGGCTGTGTCCCCCCAGCCCTCAGCAGCAGCTGTGACTCACCCTCCCCAGTGAAGAGTCGTTTGCAGGATGCAAATGTTGATGAATCAGCCGGGGCTCGGTGTCCCCAGGCCGTTCTGGAACACCTGGGTGTCACGGTGCTCCAGTGTCACGGTGCCCCGGCATCACGGTGTCATGGTGCCCAGGTGTCACGGTGCCCCGGTGTCACAGTGCCCCAGTGTCACAGTGCTCCAGTGTCACAGTGCTCCGGTGTCACGGTGCCCGGGTGTCACAGTGCTCCGGTGTCATGGTGCCCGGGTGTCACGGTGCCCGGGTGTCACAGTGCTCCAGTGTCACAGTGCCCCGGTGTCACGGTGCCCCGGTGTCACAGTGCTCCGGTGTCACAGTGCCCGGGTGTCACGGTGCCCCAGTGTCACAGTGCTCCAGTGTCACAGTGCCCCGGTGTCACAGTGCCCGGGTGTCACAGTGCTCCAGTGTCACAGTGCCCGGGTGTCACGGTGCCCCGGTGTCACAGTGCCCGGGTGTCACAGTGCCCCAGTGTCACAGTGCTCCAGTGTCACAGTGCCCCGGTGTCACAGTGCCCGAGTGTCACAGTGCTCCAGTGTCACAGTGCCCGGGTGTCACAGTGCCCCGGTGTCACAGTGCTCCAGTGTCACAGTGCTCCGGTGTCACAGTGCCCGAGTGTCACAGTGCTCCAGTGTCACAGTGCTCCGGTGTCACAGTGCCCCGGTGTCACAGTGCTCCAGTGTCACGGTGCCCCGGTGTCACGGTGCTCCGGTGTCACAGTGCCCTGGTGTCACAGTGCCCGGGTGTCACGGTGCCCCAGTGTCACAGTGCTCCAGTGTCACAGTGCTCCAGTGTCACGGAGCCCGGGTGTCACAGTGCCCGGGTGTCACAGTGCCCCAGTGTCACGGTGCCCCAGTGTCACAGTGCCCGGTGTCACAGTGCCCGGTGTCACGGTGCCCCTGTGTCACAGTGCTCCGGTGTCACGGTGCCCAGGTGTCACAGCTGTTATGTTTATTGAAGGGCCTTCAGGTACCTTTAGGGCAGATAAACCCCCAGAGGCTGCACCCAAGATGGATCATGGCTTTCACACTTTTATAAATTCGGTCCATTTCATATTGGGGGTAAATCTTCCATTTACAGTTCCAGGTAATGAAATCATTTACCCCAAGTTTGCTCCTCCCAAGTCACTTTTGTTCCCATCTCTCTGGCCTGAGGCAGTGAGGTGTCCTTGATTGCCAGGCCTGGAGAGGAATTGTTGTGTCTGCTCAAAATGGGGAAGCAGCAGCTCACGCTGTGTGTGGAGTTTAGACTTAAACACTAAAGAACTGCAGGATTACAAATAGATGAAAAATGTAAAAGCCAAAATCCTAAGGCATCACCCTTCTGCTGAAAATGTAACTCACACTGAGAGTCAGCTCAGACCAGTGTCCCAAAGTACCAGGTACTGAAGGGAAACCTTTTGTTCTCCCTCCTTGCCCTGAATTGTTCCTTACTAAAAGGAAGCATTTCTTAGTTTCTATCCAGGCTTTCCTTTCCAGCTACTAGCAGAGAAATTTGACTTTTGGCAGAGTTCAGACCACCACCCTCTCCTCAGCACGCACATAAGGACTTGGCTTGGTGCATCTCCAGCAGCTCAGGTGGCTCCAGCCAGAGCCACAAAACAAACAGAAATGCCATATAAGTCCTCCAGGCCTTCAGGCTTTAATAGTGATATTGGGGGACTCTCTAAGACAGGAAATAAAAGCATTATATCAATTGCAAAACTATTACATTCAATTTCCTTGCGGATTTAAATGCAGCACAGTTCAAAGCTCCTGCCTAAAGTGCTGACACTTTTACCTGCCCTGGCTGGCTGCAGGTTGTGTTATGGGTAGGTTTGCTTCATTTAAGGAGGAAAATGCCTGTCTACAGACCATGATAGCGTTTATTAGTGAATAATGAGTGTCATTTTCCACACCGACCGTTTGCCACAGCTTCTAGCAGCTCAGCCACACGTCATCCCCTGTGCCAGCACAGCCCTGCTTGTCTCCTCCACTGCCACTTCCAGAGCCCCCTGCGTGCCCACCCCAACATTTCCTTCTCACTGGTGCCTTTCCAGGGTCCACGCCATGGCAGGGGAATGCATGAGGAGGGAGGAGTGGCAGGGAGCTGTTTTATCAGCTGGGAGAGGCAGAGGAGCTGGGAATGAAGGCACCAAGGGAAAAAAAAAAAAATGGGCTGGAGGTGTGTGGAAGATGTTGCTTTGTGTTTCTCAGCATCCAAGCCTCTGTCTGTTTTGGCAGTGAGGGTAACTGGTAAGTGCTCTACCTGCATTTATCCCAACCATGAGCCTTTCCTACTCATTTTCTGTGCTGTTTGGGAGGGGGGTGAGAGTGGCTGGGTGGCTCTGGGGGAGCTGATTGGGGTCAGCCCAGCACAAGTATTGAATTTCAAGCACAGAGAGGTGTGTCCAGCCAGCAGGTTCTATAGCACCCTCCAGGTGGGACTGAGTGCATCACACCAGGCCCAGCCCTGCTTGCCCCATTCAGCACACAGGGATGCTGAGATGGGGGGAAAAAGGTATTTTCATCTGCATCTCTGGCAGAAACACCTGTGCAGCCCTGGCAGGGCCCATGGAGGGAGGGGATTCCAACAGATCCTGCCCAGCTGACCCAGCAGCTCCATGTGAGGCTGGAGGCTTGCTGGAAGTCACCATGGAGTCTCACTGGTCAGCCCTTTTACACTCAGCAGGAAAGAACAGAGATGCTTCACATTTCTGTGAATTAATGTGCTCTTGGAGACCACAGGAAATAGCACTTTTTAAAGTAGGTCTTCAGGGTAGGGGTAGCTATTTTTTTTTCTTTTTATCACAGAGGAAATTAGAAGTAAAGAATGAGATGAGTAAAAAGTCGTTAAAAAAGGCTGAATTTCCGAACCAGTTACGTGATGGATTCTGCTAGCAAGTGATTCAATGGTTCTGCACGAGGTTTTCACACCCTAAGAGCAAAAGCAAAGTGTTCAACAGTGGTACCAGAATTACAGAGGGTACAAACCACTAGAAAAGTGTTGCAAGAAAACAAAGAAGAGCAGTTTGGTGACAAGACAAGGTCAGTTTTCCAAAGAAGGCCATACAAAGAAACAACACTTGCTGTCTAAGTGTTCCTGGAGAGACAAGAGTTTAAGACACAAATAATTATTTTCTTTTCTCTAAGCCAAATCATTCCTAGAGCATTATTCTCTCTCTGCCTCAGTGGCTGCAGGCTGGTGGGAGGGACAAGCTCCCCCCATCACCATTTTCACACATTTCTGGTGCTGCGGGAAGCCAGGCAGCTTCTCCTCAGTGCCCCCAAACCCAGGGCTTCCAGGCACTCCGTGAAACCCATGTGCTGCTGCCAAGTGCTAATTGGGGTTTGGGGTTTTTTCAAAGGGTTCAGTGCTTGTGTGGCTGCTGGCAACTCTGCCTTCAGCCCCAACGTCCCCAACAACACCCTTGGGCATGGCAGCCTTGGTGGTGCCACCATGTCCCCATGTTACCTCACTTTGTCCCCTCAGTGCATCCTCAAGCTCCCTTCAAGCACCAGGGCTGGGGTTTTGCTTACTTCTGTCTGCAGGGAGATCAAGGATGGCAGTGAGTGGAACAATTTTGGCTGAAATGCTGCTTAGGACTTTCAGGTAGTGTCCTGCAGTGTGGGAATCCAGAGCTTCCCTGTGGCTGCCCTGAAAGGCCTGGGACCCTGGCAAGGGTCAGGAACCCCCCTGGACAGAGCCCCCAGAGACACTGTCTGTGATCTCTGGCCATGGAAAAGAGTTTTCAACCTTACAGGATCAATTACCAGCTCTGAGTGTTTGATATGAATAATAATTAAGTGTGGCACGGGTGCAAAAGTAAAATTTAGGATTCTAGATGAGGGGTCCAAAGGGGACAAGATGGAGGAAATTGGGTGTGCCTTGTCCTTTTTCTCCTTCTTCATGCCCTCCATGTCTCACTGTGCTGTTGGCATTTTTCTGTTGGTTCAGGCTGGGGACACACTGTCCAACGTAGGTGACAGATATTGGCACGTTATTGTAAATCCAGCCCAGGGAGTTTCTGGTATTTAATGTTTGTCACATCCCACTGAGGGCAGAGCCCCACACGCTGCCCTGCAGGACAGAGCTGGGCAGGGCAGCAGAACATGGTAGAGATAAACAGAATAAACAACCTTGGAACCAGCACAGACCAATTATGGCTTCTGCTTTGGCAGCGGGGTTGACAGACAGAGACTTTCTACAATCTCAGGATCATCAATAAAACAGATTCTGACACTGCAGGAGAGAGAAATCAGCACTTGGAGGCATGTTGGAGCCCTGGCTGCTGAGAATTTCAGACTTTCTGTGCTGACAGGCACTGACCCCAAGAGAACACCACATTTCACCTGAGGCCGTGGAGAAGGCTTCCAAAATGGAATGATAGAACTGGGATTATGGGTGGGTGTGGAGTTTGAATAGAAGTGTGTGATATCACAGGGTGGAAAACCAAGGCTTTAAGCTTCTAGAATATAGTAATATATATAAAGCAAGATGGAGGTTTTAGGGCAGAGGCTGGTCCTTCTTCTTCACCTTCTTCTCCAAGGGTTTGGGTGGTTTTGTGTAATTGGATAAAAAAGTGCACATTGTGGGCACGGGTGGTCGGTTATTGGGTTAAAAGTGAAAATAATTAGAGTCTCGTTTCTTAATTGGGCAGTTTATCCTTAAAGGGCCTTGTAGAGAGAGAGAGATGGAGCTCCACTTTTATTTTGTTAGAGTGAAGTGCTGTAGAACTCGGGGTTTGTGAGACTGTAACAGAGATAAGAACTGATAAACATCTGAGTCCCAACAAGAAATTCTGTCTCACTGTTTAATCCCAGCCCTGGCAAAAAAGCAGATAAAAACTCAACAGAGGCAGCAGCTCCCAGTGCCACCTACGGCCACCAGCAGCCCAGAGCAAAGACTCTGATGGCAGCAGGAACCTGTGCAGGTGGGGCTCTGCTCCTTGCAGGCATCCTGGCACTTGTCCTGTGGCACTGCTGTCCCACCAGCCTTGGAGGGCTCTGGATGCATGGATGGATCCACTGGCAGATTGATCTCAGCTGTAACCTGTCTTGTCACTAACACCCCCTCTGTGCAGAATAAAATGCGTGTAGTGAGAAAATAAACTCTTCCAGGGCAGGGAGACAGGACCTGAGGGTGGTTCAAACTGGATTAGGAAATTACCATCCTCTTCTTTCCATCAACATCCTTATCTGAGTCACCTCCCCAGCACAGCAAGCAGGGCCTGCACAGGATGTGAGGGGGGAATTTTAAGCAAAATGATCATTCCCTTCTGCTGCTTAAGGAAAAAGAACAGTCAGCCAACCCACCCTGGCTCAAACCAAGTGCAGCAATGGGATTTAACTGCTGAATGTGCTGAAATCCTCCTGGTCCTTCACTGCTGATATCAAGCAGGGAATCTGAGAAAATGGCATTTTCTTTTGTGCATTCTTGATCTCCGTGGTTTGGATTTCTCTTTCAGGACTGTAATGAAAGTTAAATCTCAGATAATTTAAATCTCTTCTTCGTGCAGAAATCTTATCAGGAAGCACAAATGTTCCTCTCTGCTGCCTTTTTCTTGGACATATTTTGCCGCTGTGTTGACATAAACCTCATAGGAGTGAGGAGAGAGAAACTTCAGGGGAAATGCATGTCCCCAGCACAGAGCTGAGGAGAACGTGCAGTCCAGTCCTCGTAACCATTCAGGTGCCTCAAAAGCTATTCCCCTGCCAGGGCAGCTGTCCAAGGTGAATTCCCCAGGGAATTAGGTGACCAGCTGGCTTTCTGTCCCCAGGAATGACCTGACCAAGGGGAACCAGAGGAATCCACAACAAATCTGGACAGGGATACTTTTTCAACTGTTGTGGAAGGAAAATGGTTGTGGAATATGGGAAGAAGAGAGAGGGACAGTTAAAATATCTGTGGTGGTTTGTAAGGGGGGAAAGGAGTTGATTCTCTCACAGCCCATGCTGAGGAAGGGGAATGCAGCTGAGGGAAATGAAAACATGTCGTGGTTTGAAATTCCACCTGGAGCTTTGAGTCTCTTTGCTACCCAGAGGAATGAGCAGTTTGTTTGCAATCAAACCTGGGAGTCCCTGGAGCAGAAAGCCTTTGTGCCTGTTCCCACAGCTGCTGCTGGCTTGGCAGGGCAGTCCCACAGCTCCAGGGACAGGCCATGTGCAGGAGCAGAGCACATGGCTCCCCCCATTTCCCCGAGAGATCAGTCAGCAACAAGCTGTCAAGCTTTTCTTCTTTATTTTCCTTTTTTTGTTTTTTTTTTTTTTTAAGTCATTAAAATCAACCAGAAATTCACATGCAACTTGCCTCACCTTGCAGCAAAATTACTCTCTCTTTACTCATCTCCTCCTCTCTGCTGCGTTGAACCTCAGTCACTTAGTCATGCCTAAAATTCCACTTCTATAACCATGATGTAATGCACCCATGTGTCAGAGCACTAGGAGAATAAAAGCAATATCTGAATCTACCCCTCTTCCCTTTCTCCTTTCTCTAACCACCAGACAAACTCCTTCCCAACCTGGTAAAATGTGCCAGAGTCTATGCAGCTCCTTGGGCTGGAAGAAGTGACCCCATACAGGACATTGCAACAGAAACTCAGAGAGCCCAAGGCTGGCTTCAGGAGACAAGAGGAGCTAAAAAGAGATTTTAAAAAGGGGTTACAGCCTATCCTGAGCCTACACAAGGTTTGCAAGGCACTGGAACCTGGTCTCAGGTAAATAGGATGCAGCACATGGCTGCACGTTTGGCCTCTCTTGTGGCTGATCTAATCCACATCAGCCACAAGGGAGGCCAAATCTGTGCCAAGCAGCTCTGTGCAGAACAAAACAGAATAAATATTTGCCATGCAGAGCCCCACTTTGGGAGCTGCGCATCCAAACACATGGGCACCTTCTGGGCAGGGTTCAGCTGCCCACAGGAGCTCTCTGTGTGCCTGGGAGAGGGAGCAGACCAGAGAACTCTGATCAGGAGATGATCTGGGCTCCCCAACTTCTTGTCAGCCATGTTCTCTGCAGAGGGAGTGTCTCTGGAGCCTGTAAATGGTGCTGATACCCCTGAGGCACCTCCAACCCGACCCAGGCTACTCCATCAGGGGGGAGGATGTCAGCTCAGAGCACTGCAGCCATGGCCTGCAGGGCAGGGAAAACCCAAACATCCCAAGGGTCAGTCCTGCTGGTGCACCTGGGATATCCTCCCTCGTGCACAGACCCTTTCCTTGCTGGGGAGAGAACAAAATACTTGGTAAGTTCCAATTAAATTTCAATAATTTATTTTTAAAAAATTAAGTACAGCCCAAGAGCTATTAAAAATCACAGAATGGCTTGGCCTAAAGTTAGCTCCAACAACCCCAGTTCATGGCAGGGACCCCTCCTTGCTAGGCCAGGTTGCTCAAAGTCCCATCCTACCCAGCCTTGAGCACTTCAAGGGATGGGGCACCCACAGCTTCTCTGGACAGTGCCAGGGCCTCTTCACCCTCATAGGGAAGAATTTCTTCCAAATGTCCATCCAAACCTGCACCCTTTCAGTTTAAAGCCATTTCCCTTTTTCCTGTCACTCCATGCTCTTGCCGTGGGTCCCTTCCCAGCTCTCTGGGAGCCCCTTGAGGCACTGGAGGGGCTCTGAGGTCTCCCTAGAAACTTCTCCAGGCTGAATAACCCCAACTCTCTCAGCCTGAGAGAGCCTAATGTCAGCATTAAACAGTCATTGAGTATCTCATGGTAAGAATTAGCAAAAACGTCTTCAAATGAAAGGCTGATTTGCTAGATCAGCTGATGACTTTATTAAAGTCAGTGTGGCACAAGCAGCCTGTGAATTGAAATGGTCCAGTCCTGCCATGAGCTCACTCCCAGTGTGCAGGCAGAGCCCAGGAGCTCAGCATGGCTTTGCTGGGGCACTCCAGGGAGTGTTTGAGGGAGGGATCACAGGGCACAGCCACGTCCCACATCCTGCTGGCACTGTGCCCCTGGCCCAGGAACCAGCCTGGGAGCCAGGTCCTGCCCCAGCTCTGCTCACCTCGGGGGCCCAGCACTGTTTATAACAACCCTGCCCACCCCACTGTGCCCCTGCCTCTGAAAGGTGCAGCCCTGGGGTGCCCTTGGCATTTCGGGTAAGGACAGAGCTCATCCCCTCCCAAGGGCCAAAGCTCGTCCTGCCCCAGAGCTGACTGCAGCCACAGCATGGGTTTCTGTGGGGTGACCTAGGGAGGCCTCTGGGATCCTTCCAGCCCTTCCAACCCCATGCCAGCAGGCACAAGAGCAGCAGGGCAGGTTTCCTGAGGGTCAGGAATGCCCTGCCTCTCTCCAGGCTGCTCCCCAGTAAAAAGGGAAGCACCTGGTGTGCTCGGCTGGTTTGGCTACAGAGACAGCTGTACAAAGAGCTTCCCACTCCCCACTTGGATGTCCCACCACCAGGAGAGCAGCACAGCCCAAAGAGCAATCAGAAGAGGACAGCGATTTCCAGCCTTTCCTGGAAAGGTCTGGATGCAGCAGCTCCATCTCTGTGCTGTGCAGTTTTACCCTCTGATACGTGCAGAGAAAAAGTCAAGGCAGAAGACCCCTGAACTTCATCCTTTTGAGATACTTTCTACCCTGAGAAATGCAGTGGAAACAGCAGCAATGTGAGCAGGGCTGCACTTTTCCCTTCCCTCTGGCTACAGCAGTAGCCAGACCACTGAGAAGTTTTGAAGAAATAAACTTCTCTGAAGGAAACAACACAAACCACAGGCCACCAAGCTGCGAGCAGCACCGTGGCAAAGGAAACAAATGCTGCAGGCTGCTGGGGAGCCACAGGCACTGAGAGCAGCAGCAGAGCTGCAGGAGGGCAGGAGCATGGGCAAGGCTGAAGATGGAGCAGCTGCAGCCTTTGTGTCCTGCTGGTGGCAGGGGCAGTGACAACCCCGGGGTTAGAACTCCGTGGGGCTGACACCAGGATGAACAAATAGGCTCTGGGGTTTTTTTTTTTACACCACTTTGTTTCTTTGCCCTTAGACCACTCTGTGAGAAGTGTTTCTGGGGCCAGAGGTCACACAGTGGTGCCTTTGGGGACAGGCAGCAGCACTTCTGCTCAGCCACCAGTGCCCAGCTCCTCTCCAGCTCTGAATTGAGCTCAGCCCTTCCTGGTGGCCAGCATGGGCTCGGGCTGCCTGCTCTGTGCTGCCCACACCACACCTTCCCAGCCCCAGATCCTGCTGTTTCAGTGCTGGAGCTCCAAAGCCTCATGGAAAGGGCCTTGTGCAGTGCCAAGTGGGCAGCAAAGAGGGATGAGGCTCCCAGATTTCTGCCACGCTGCTGGAGAAGGAATGAGGCACTGACCCCTGATCACAGAGGCTTTGCAGTGCTTTGGCCATGGCCCAGCCTGTTGCACCAAATGAGGAGAGGACCACTCACTAGAAAAATATATATTTACTATCTGTGTTTTTCTCAGGAGGGAATATCTCGTGGCAAGGACCCAGCCAAAGACAGGTGCCAGCATGTCACCAGCTGCATCAGGAAAGGGCTGGCAGACCAGGCCTCCATGGAGAACCCTCCTGTGCTGAAAGGGCAGCAGGGGGGCTCGAGATGCTGCTTCCACCTCAAGCCCCACTGCCCTGCGCTGCTGTGTTGCTTAGATTGCACCAGCAGAGCCCGTGGCCACCCCACCATCCCCACCACCATGGGGTGGTCACGCTGCCACCTCTGGGACATCCCTCAGGGCACTGCTGCTGCTGGCATGTTCCTTGCAAGGCAGCTGGGATGAGTTAAATAAAGTGGTTGGGGAGCATTTTCTGGGGTGGGAACGGTCCATAGCTTAACACCAAATGAACACAGCACCTATCCCAGCCCAGACAGCAGGAGCTGCCTGTGGTACAGCAGTCCCACAGTGCTGGGCAGCGCCTGCCATGGCTCAAGGGGAGCAGTTGTTCACACTGCTCATCCCCACACCACTGTCTGTGGTGTCATGGCACGACCCAGACACCTCCATAACACCCCCCAGCTGTCCCCACCAGGGCTGTGACACCACAGGGAGCAGCAGGTCCCACCATCTTCTCAGGCAGTAGTGAGTTCCGGCAGGGTCTTCTGCACGCCACTTTCTGAGTTTGTTGGGGTTTTTGTGAGGAGAATGTGTGCAATTCTCTTCAGGCTGATGCAGCACAGCCTGGTGCTTTCCAGGTGTCCGCTTTCAAGCCTTTCCCAGTTGCTTGGATCTCCTCGTGCTGAAGCCCAAACACGGTTTCTGGCTGGGTTTTGTGGTGCCCAGGCAGGACTCAGCCCTCACACATCCGTGTGGGTGTGGGTGTGTGAAGGGGCTGCCAGCCACGCTCCCTTTCAAAGCTTAAACAAACCAAAGAAAGTCTTGGATTCCTCAAAGTTCACCAGGGCGATTTTGGAGACGTTGACGTGCAAGCTGTCCATCTTCCTGAGCTTGAAGAGAGCCCCCAGGTAGCTGTTGCGGGCCCACATCCTCTGGTCCTTGCAGAAGTTGGTGGCTTTGTCCTCCATGAGCACGAGGCTGCCCGGGGAGGCCGGGTTCCTCTTGTACACCACGTGGGACAGGAGGTGGCTGTCACAGGCGCTGCCGCGGAACAGCACCTGCGAGTACACGAAGTAGAGCCCCGCCTCGCTGACCAGCAGCCCCCGGTCCCGGTACTGGATGCCGCTGGTGTAGGCATGGCCAGAGGTGGGCTCCCACTCCAGGGGCAGGTCCCGCTGGGTTGGGTTGCCTGGAAGCCAAAACGAGACCCAACAAAATGGTGGGAAGCACATTGGGTCGGGTGGTTTTCGCTCAGGTCGCACCCCACGTCACGAGGCAGCCGTTCTCCAAGCCTTGTCTGCAGTGTGGGAAGTCCTCCCAGGCCTCACCCCTCACCAGTGCCAGCTCCAGTGCCAGCTCCTGCCCTGCACACCCCAAAAACCAAGCCAGAGCCAGGTTTTGCTGAGAAGCATAAGTGAGGGGGAGGGTTCTGTCTGAGGAGCAAATTTCCACTGTCAGAGCAGACATGTCACCCAAGGAGGACAGCAAAGCCTCTGTGGGGTGGGCTCCTCATAACGCCAGCCATGGCACCCCTGAGCCTATCCCAGCTGCCATGGGCCCCTCTCTGAGCCCATCCCACTGCCATGGACCCCTGACCCCATCCCAGCTGCCATGGCACCCCTGAGCCCATCCCACTGCCATGGACCCCTGACCCCATCCCTGCTGCCATTGCACCCCCTGAGCCCATCCCAGCTGCCATGGCACCCCTGAGCCCACCCCACTGCCCAGCCCTGCTCCCCCAGCACGTACCTGTTACATGGGCTGCCCTCCTCACCTCCTTCCCCTGCCCTGCACAAAGATAGAAAAGACATTGGCCACAAGCTCCACGGAGGAGTCAGCCCAGAGAGCAGGGGGCACCTGAGACCCTGCAAAGCCTCCATCCCACTGCCAGGCGGGGAGTGGAGCTGCCCTCAGGAAGGGAGAGCACAGCTGGGAAAGCTCTGCCTGCCCTGCAGGCCTGAGTTCCCTTTGGAGAGATGGGCCCATTCCAGTGACTCTGTATTTGGAGCCCATCCCACTCCATCCCTTCACTTCTCCTCAACATCTACTTCATCTTCTCTAATTTCAGAAGCAGCCTTTTCTTTTCTCCAGCCAATTAAATTTTCCTCTCCGCTCCCCCTTCTCCTTTACACTATTTCCCTTTATCCAGCTGCCTCAAGAAATGCAGGTTTATTATTTATGTTCAGCCTCTGCTAAAGAAGCCTGTGATCAGAGCACTGGGCATTGCAGTTCAAATGAGAGCTCACCTTCCCCTAAAGGGGAAAATTTATTGGCATAGGAGTTGATAAGAACCAGGACTTCCCTTTCCCAAGAATTTTGCTATTTCAGGGGTTTTTTTATTCAGTATCAGAACAAATTTGAAAATAAATTTTCTAATTAATAAAATTCTCAAGGGGGAAAAGATGAAAACTTTTCAGATCTAGAAAAAGCTGTCTAGAGGACTGAAAATCTCTTTCAGACTTGGTCATTTTTGAAAAGGATATCCTCACTTATAACATTAACATGGAATGCAAAAGAAAAGCAATAGTTTGGAAGTTCAAACCACAATTCTTAAATTGTTCCAGCCAAATTGAAACCTCTTTTTCTTTTTTTTTTTTTTTTTTTTTTTTTTTTTTTTTTTTCCCTAAATGAAATCTAGAAGAATTGGCAGGTTCTTGTGGAAAGTTCCAATTTCACTGGGGGTTCCTCCTGCAGGCACGGACTCACCTGTGAGTTTCTGAGAGACTGGAGGGATGTGCTCAGCGCTGGCAGACTGGCAAGAGAGAAGAGGGACAATGGCTTAGACTGGAGCATGAGCAGCCGGGGACTGCCTTGGACAGTGGCTCAGTCTGATGGTTTGGCTCCACGGGGAGCTGCAAAGTGCTAAGAAATACACGGGGGAGAGAGCTGGCAGCGCTCGGGAGCACAGAGATGTGCTGATAAATCAGTCACCAACCGAGCAGTCCCTCACGGGAACAAGCAGACAGAGAAATGCCACCGAAATGCCCCCATCCTGCCCCTTGGGAACATCTCAGCCCCGTTCCAAGAGTTCCTTTTCCCCGTTTCCCCAGGGACCTGCTCCCAGCCAGGCAGACCTCACCTCTCGGAGTTCATCCACCTCCTTCTCCAGGTGAAAAATCTTAAATATGCTCAGCCCCACTCCGGTGAAGGCCACCAAGATCAGCAAGAACATGACGAGGAAGCCGACACTTCTCCTTTCCCGGTCGCTGCGTGGCTTTGTGCTCCGGTCGGGGACGGGCGGCGGGAAGGGAGCGGCGGGGGCAGCCCCAGCATCGGCACAGCCGTCCACCCAGAAGATCTGCGGGTAATAATTGAGGTTCTGCTGCACGGGCGGCAGCGGCACGGGCCGGACCTGCCTGCCGGGCTCGTCCTTGCGGCGCCCGAGCCCCGCCGGGCCAGCCCCGGGGGCGGCTCTGCCCTGGTACGGCTGCATCCGTGCGGCTGCGAGGGATGCTGCGACTCCGAAAGCCTCGCAGCATCGGCAGCAAAGCCCCTTCCGGCCCGGCTGGGGCTCGGGAGCCACCCTCCTCCCACAGCCCCGCTCCGACAGCCGCAGCCGCTCCCCAAAAGCGCCCGGGCCGCTGCCTCCGCACTCCCGACCGCCGGCGGGTCCGGCCGGCCGCAGCAACGGCAAAGCCTCCGGACCCCGCACCGCACGGGAGGCACGGAGCCGGGGAGCCCCCGGGGCCGGGGATGCGGAGCCGAGGAGTCCCCGGGGCCGGGGATGCGGAGCCGAGGAGCCCCCGGGGCCGGGGATGCGGAGCCGAGCCCGGGGGATGCGGGGCTAGCTCCGTTCCTGGCGGCCAGCCCGCAGCTCCGCAGCGCACGGAGCTCTCAAAGCCTCGGAGGGCAGGAAGGCAGGCGGGCAGAGCTGCCCCAGCGGGAGCAGAGCCAGCTCCGCGGCTGCCCTCTCACCTTCCGAGGAAAAATAGAGAGTCCGGACCATGCCGAAAGGAGCAGCACTTTCAAGAGCTCGTTACAATACCCTAATGAAAAGAGACAGGGACATATCCATTTCTCGATTTCCACTCCTCATGTACTGCAGATTTCTAAGTGGGGACAGTGAGATTTCCCCACAGATTTACAGGTGCACACAAGCAATTAGGGACACTTTTCCTTGCACTTTACAGACCCCTGTTGAAGTGTGTATTTTTATGGGGTAGTGTTCAAAAAAAGGAAATGATTAATACAAGAGCAAACCAGAGATTAGTTTCTCCTGTGGCTGAAGGAAGCAATCACAATACACAGACTTTGATCTTGAACATCAAAACTGGGATCTGTAAAAGGCACATTCAAACCTTTGTACACTTGTTTCTCTGAAGCAAGGGCTCAGCTTTGCCTGCAACCACACCAATAAATCAGATGTGCTGACAATGTCTTGCACCACCAGACACCCCACTGCTTTTTGGAGATATTCACCAGCCTTTTGCTTCAGCAGCCATCCACATTACAGGTTTCAACAACTCCATCTAGCTCTTCCTCACACTTCAGGGTTTAAGAGACACAAGAGCAGAAGAAATCCAACCCTAACAAGTTCAAGCTTGGTTGTGCCTAGCCTGGCTCAGTCCCCCTGTCTCTGTCCCAGAACAGCCACCCAAGTCCCCATCCCCTCCCACAGCCATTACAAGAGAGGGTCACACTATGGCTTTGCCTGGAGAGGATCCATTCCACATTTTTCTGACACTGTGTTAATGCCAACAGCTTGTTGAGGTGGGACTGAGGAGAGAGTAGCAGTTTCCCTTAAATGTCACTAGTATTCTTACTCCACACCCACTGCTTCCCGCTTTCACAAAGATGTTTTTTAAAGGGAGGGTGAGAGGGAGAGACAAGGAAACCAACTGAAGCCATTTCAGCTGCACCTTCTTTTTTGGATGCCCAGATGAAGAGCCCAAGATCCTGCTAATACCCCATGTGGTGGCAAACCAAAGGTTGGGGCTATTTTACCATCAAAAATGCTTAGTGCACAAAATGCTTTCAGGGACCTCTCCCTCTGCTGGCCCTGCTGTCACTCTCCGTTTTCCTGCCACCCCCTTCAGACACCACAAGATGCCAGACACTGACTGGGAGGTGGTGCCAGGCAGGGCTGTGTCTGCACAGCACATCAGGATCCCAGAGCCACAGGATGGCTGGGGGTGGAAGGGACCTCTGGAAATCCTCTAGTCCAAAAAAGAAAGCAGGTTGTGGTGCCTGCAGGCTCTGTGTTCTGCTGGCTTCAATGCTCAAATGACACAGGATATGAACAGGACCACTGAAATAATGGCAGGACAATTTGCTGTAGGTGGGCACTTCAGGCACGTGAATTTTGCTAGAAGGCCTAGAGCCAGAATTTAGACAAGGCTGAGGCCATCCTAACAAGGACAGCTGGGCAGGAAAACAGGGCATAAAGGAGGACAAAAGGGGTGTCAGATTTGCCTCCACCACCCTATCCCCCTCTTGAACCAGTCTGCACACCCTGTTTCCAGCAGCCCTGTTACATCACTTGAACATGAAGGAATATTTTCCAATGGAAGCACCTTCCATAGCCCTCACCAGAAATTGTTCCCCTTTACCAAACCAACAAAAACATTACACAGACTGCAAAAGAGGATTTGCTCAGAAGAACACTCTCCTTCCCCAATTCACCCGCAGAGGAGAGGTGGGAACTCTTATTAACAAGACACACAATTATGTTAAAGTTGATGGCAGAGAATCAGCCAGCAGCTAAGAGTTTGTATCAGCAGAATTTAGGGACCTGCCTGAAACAGCCCGAAGAAAGCAGGACTTGAACAATGATCCAGATCTAATACTTGACAGAAAATAAACCCTGAAACTCAAAACAAAAACTGAAGTGTGAACCTCTGTGTAGGAGATGCTCTCACTGTGTTTTGGACAGTCTCTCTGGAAGCAATTAACAACTATTTCCTATTACACTAATGACTAGTGGAAATGGTAAAAAGCAACTCTTGAAAGCCATCAGGGCTGCAGGAAGTGCACCCAAGAGCAACTGGGAAAGTTGAGAATCATTCACATTCAAAAATACAGGATTCAACATCATTAGGACAGAGAATTGAATCAGAAGAAAACAAGGCAAGGAACAAAGACTGCAGATCAAGCTCTTTGGGTAGAAAACAATGTGCTAGAAAGAAAACAAGTCTGAAGCTGAGAGGCACCTCAGCTGGACATGAGCTTCCAGCAGGGAAAGCCCACAGGGAAAGCTCCCGTGAGAGCTCACACACAGCTCTGGACAGCACAGACACTCCTGGAATCACTTCACAAGTCTTTGTTCAACTCCAGAGAGGCTCTGGAAGAAGTTGCAGGAACTGTTGGACAGAAAGGAGGTTCAAATTTGTCTGTTCAAGAGCAGATTGGCCGGGAGGGATGGACAGCATGTGGAAAACCTGTGAAGAGAGGGATGATTTCCAGCTCTTAAATCTCACAGGATAAAAAGCCTCCCAAGAAGCCACGAGTTGTGAGCCAAATCTGAAGGAGTTTGAACAAAAAGATGGATTTTTGACTGAACACTGGTATGAATGCTTGTGAGAGCTGCCTTCAAAGGGAGCCTTCATCTGCTGAAGCCTCAGAGGGGTGTGGAAGATAGCAGAACTCACCTAGCCTTTGCAGTTAGCACCAACATCTTCATGTTGTTTTCTTTATTATGTGTTTATTAACAGTTTGGTTTCTCAAATACAGGTGATGCTCTTCATTTCCTCAACAACTGCTTTCCTTGCTTATATGTGCATTTGTTGCACATATAAGCCATGACAAGGACATTCAGATATTCACACACAAGAACAGGTTTTCAAGTCCACTGATAACAGCTCTGCCCTGGCATTACAGTGCTTAACGCATCCCTCTTCCAGTGAGCAAGGTGCTCTGTCCCCTCCTTCACCCTGATTCCAACAAGCAGCCAGCAGCCCTGGATTCAGCAAGACAGGGTGAGAGAAAACACATGGGCCCGAAGCAGATGAGAACAAGAGGAGTACCTAAAATATTACTCTGCTGCTTTCATTTCTTCTGTGCTTGTGGTGAGAGCAGGGAAATGAGGTATAGTGGTTATGAGGTGAGGGGATCTATTCTGAGAAACAGCAGCAGGGTCATTCCATGGTGCCACAGGGCAAAACAGAACAAGGTGCTGTGGCCAGCTGTGAGGAAGACCAAGAGAAGTGCAGGTGTTGAGTCCCTGTCCCCGCAGCTGAAGGGAGGACAGACATTGCCAAGGGTCTCATTCCCAAGCCCTTCTGCAGGGTCTGTGCCCTGCCCCAGCCTCTGGGCACAAAGCCAGCCCCAGCCCTGGCAAACAGCAGCTGGCTCTGCTGGCCAGGGGGGCTTGCCTGGTGCTTGACAGGTTTATTTCTTCTTGGGAGCAGCCAGCCTCAGCCCATTCAAACAAAACGGTAACTGTGGCATTACAACTCACAGAAGCTGCTTCCAGTTATTTTTCTGGGAAAAGAGAAGCAGCAGACAGGGGCTGCTGTTTGCTGCGAGCTCACAGAGGGCACCGCAGCTGGACGGAGGCTCCAACCACATCTAACAGGGCAGAAAAACAGGCCCCAAGGTGGCAAACGTTTCTGTTCCATCTCTAGGTCCACGAGGGGCAGAGCTCAGCTCCTCTGCATCGCCTCCCAAAAGCTGCCCTGCTGCGTGGGAGCTCCTGGTGACTCAGTGGAAAGCAGCAGAGCAAGGGCCAGCCCCTGTTCAGGACCAGAGAGCAGCAAGGCAGCAGGAGCCTCCTTGGAAGCTTCTTCCAAATCCATTCTGCTTAAATTGGAGAAGGGCTGTCAAGGTGAGTGAGTTTCCGCACTGAGCTGTCACCTGTGGGAAGAGGCCCTGGAGCTGTCACCAAGCCCAGCAGCAGTTGCTGTTGGACACTCAGGGTTTCCAGGAGATGAGACACCCCACAGCACCCCGTGGGCAGGGCTCTCCACTTCTCTGTTCCAAATGAAGTGGAACATTTTTGTACCTCACAAAGCAAAACCTGCTAAGCTGTTCCACCTCGTGCTGTAACTTGGCAAAAGCAGAAGCCACACACCACCTCAGGTCTGAGTTTTCTGCTTACATCACCACACAGCTGGTAGGGTCTGCATCTTCAAGAAAGCCTGGATTTCCACTGATATTGAATGTATATGAACACCTTACTTTGGCAAACACAGCAATGCACTTACACCAGGTGTGTTTGCACCCATCCACCCTCACATGGAAACCTTCACAGGACCTGCCCAAGGACTGAGGGACACCATCCTCACTCCAGCACACACTTTGCTTTTAGGTGTTTTACACCAACAGCTGTCCAACCTTTGCTTGCAATAATGAGACAGTCACACAGGAATTTCTGATGTATAAACTGTCTTCATTAGAAATTATTATTTCTACATAAAGTTAATAACCAATTTAAGAGACTTGATTCCATAGAACCAAATTTTGAAAGCAAGATTGCATGACATTATTAAAACTGAAAGTAAAAAATTACTCAAGAGCCCACATGAAAGGAAAACATTAGGCAATCTCTTACCTGATGGTAATTTTTTTAAAGGAAGTTAAAAGATTACTAAAAGCAGCATGGCAGTAGCAGGTGGAATCTGTGGTTCAATCTCCAATTTCTTACCAGAACACACTCTCAAGTCTGCAAAACCATAATTGGGCCAGTAGGTTCCTTCAGATGCTTTATTTCCATGGCACACTGCCCACGTGTTCATTACAGGACAAGCTTTATCACTGGTACCTTTCCACAGAATGCATCAATTCCTTAGACCTGTCAGGCCCAGTATAGAGGGAGCAGGGTATTAAGGGACCAGATTAGAATTACATTTGGTTTTACATCTGCAATTGTCAACTTGGAAATCTGAGTATGTGATTGGGATTTCAACATGCAGTCCCATTTATCAGCACAGGATAGAGCTGGGAGTTCTCTAGTTCATAGCCAGTGTCTGCTTTAAGAAGGGCTGTTTAAGAATTCAGTCATATCCAGCTTCAGGTAATTCCTACTGAAAACCCCTGGGCAATAAAGGTATACACACTTCTAACAAGTGACATAACAAGAGGAAGGAGTAAATAAAAGAAACCCACACTTCCCCACCCCCCAAAACACCCTGCACGCTCCTCCCTCAGCAAACTCCACATTCAATTATATTTTTAAATCCTAGTTCTGTGATGAAGCAGAGTCCTGAGACACTCAAGTGAAAACTCAGTGCTGGGGAGGTCTCCTCTGACAAGCAGATGCTGGCCAGCCTGTGAATCTGGCATTTGGCTGCACAAATCCTGCTGGGCTTGACAGAAATAAGTCAGGGTGGAGGGACCAATAAGGGGCAAATTTCAAGCTGAAAACTCTGGTTTGAGATAATACTCTGGTTTGAGATAATGACTCTCTTTCCTTTCAGGGCCTCCTGTACCCTTCATAAGCCTTAGCTCTGAGTAGCAAGAAGTCATTTCATGCAGTTCTTCTCACAGTGTACCACCACGTGCAGGGATGCCCCAGGACAAGGCGTGAACTGACTGCTGGAAACCTCTCCAGCAGTTTCACAGGCCCACAATTCCTGACCTTTCAGACAAAGCACCACTCAGCCCTCAGAATCCACTCCCCCACACTTTTCTTTATTTAAACAGAAAAACACATGTAGGCCGACAAGTTTATGAACTCCTTACTATGCCCAAAAGATCCCATGTCCTAGTCCTGGGCTGAAAATTTA
This sequence comes from Lonchura striata, assembly GCF_050655825.1. NCBI lineage: Eukaryota > Metazoa > Chordata > Aves > Passeriformes > Estrildidae > Lonchura > Lonchura striata. Next base: position 31,323,897 of record NC_140710.1, on the reverse strand, counting down.
AGACTAGTCCTTTGCAAAGAATGTAAGCCACAAGTTTGATTCTCAAAGGAAAAAATGCCAGTAAATGAAAGACAAAGTGTTCAGATTTATTTGGAAATTCACAGTTTCTAATGGCACTACAGTTCTGTAGTCACATACTCTTGCTCCACAACATTGGATGCTGCACTCTGGTGGTATGAATTTTCTTCATCCAAATCTGACATCCTTCTGAATTCATGTTCAACACGTCTCGTTCACGTGCTCTGACTGGCTAATTGTGCAGATCAACTCTGAAAGTACATCACTTTAAAGTACTCATAAACTAACAAGAAAGCAGCAAAAAAACAAGGCTTTAAATAAGTCACATTACATACAATACCTAGGAAAGGCATCAGATCTGTTAAAAAAGGTACCACTAAAAGTGCTCAATAAATTAACTTATTTTGTACAATGTGAACCTGTAACACCTGTCAAAAGGAATAACCTTTTGTTCCACTCACTCAGAACCACACTCAACAGTTCAACAACCACACATCCTATAGTATCCAAGTACACAGTCACAGTCAAAATAAAAAACATTTGAGTATGAAATACCAGCCATACCAACACTGCACATTTGTTAGCCAATACAAAAGCAAACGTTATGGAAACACCTGCTGTGAACCAGCCCGAAGGCTCAGCCCAGGCTTGGCAACCTCAACACGCCCAGAGCAGGCTCTGAGAATGCACCCTCACATTCTCCAGCACAGCAGCAGTGAGCATTCCTCATCCACCTCCTCCAGAGAGCTGCAGCAGGCCATTCAGGTGACAAATGCATTCCTCAGCCTCCATCACCAACAGGAAATCCTCAAGAGCCACCGTCACCGATTTCGCACATCAGAGTAAGCTCCGACGGTGACTGAAGGTGCAAGTAAGCAGTTGCCATCCTTAGGTGAGAGATTTTCCTCAAAAGAGTTTGCAAAACAAGAATCTAGTCAGGCAAGTCCATCCCTTGGTATTTTTACAGTATCCAGTCCACATTACTGAGTCCAGCTGAAGGCAAACACGTCCCTTTACAGCACTGTAGTGTTGCATCTTCAAAAAAAGCTAGAGAAATTACAAAATAAATCAAATGACAAACAACTGTATCTCCCCTCTTCCAGTGGCATTATAAATAGACAAAAGGCACATAAATATGGGAAGGTGCAAGAAATAGGAACAAAGCTAAAGGAAGAGGATTAGGCTTTTATCCCTATTCCACCCAACAAACTGGGTTTCAAAAAATTTCTGCCCCAGGAACTGTGAAAAAAACCTTTATAAAATGAACCCTGCCCTCCCTCCCCCCCCACGCTGTTCTCATAGGAAATTATCAGCCTTGTAAAGCTGCAGCTTACAGCCAAGATTGACACAATCCCATCTATTTAAAAAGGCAGAAACCAAATTTCTGAATACTTTCCAATGAGTTGAGCTCTTCATCTCCCACTATCCTCCCACAGAATACCACAGACTGTTCTCAAACGAACAAACACTCTCCTGTTTGAGAAGTTCAGCTAGGTTTAGATGTGTCCAGAGACTGTCGTGACACCGAGTGTTCCCACTGTTATGTCTTTGTTTCCTTTGATTATGTCATGCAGACTTGGCATCGACCCTGACTTAGTCTGTATCAGAGTTTTTATGAGCTTCCCTTGGTCTGAAACTTTCGACCGTCTTCGTTTGATAGCTCTCTTCTCAGTCTTTGTCTTTTGGGTCTGCCCGTTGCACAGACTCGTGCACGCTGAGATGCCACAGAAATAGGACTCGTCTGACTGCGACGACGTCTCGGAGCTCCCTTCCGAGGGAGGGCCCTTGTAGGAGGAGTGATAAACCTCCCCAATGTTAGAGAAGTCCCTCTGGTTCGTGAAGGGCTTCCTTCCTTTGATCTCCCCGTTGGCTATCGGGTGCAGGGGCTCTGTTGTTGGCTTAATAGTCTCTGGTTTTTCACTTTTGTACTTGCAACGCTTTTTCTGAAACCACAAGTGAAAATAAAGAAGTGGTGAGGTTCTGGAAGGCAAGCAGAGCGTGCAAGCCAAGCCTAGGAACCAGCAGGGAGAGCAGCTGAGACCTGCACCACCTGCCAGCACAAACACCTCGGCCCCACCAGCTCCCTCCCCACAGTACCTTCTTCTCTGGGGAAAACTTCAGGGGCTCCACAATGTACAGATCCTCTGCATCCACTGTAAGAGAGAACAGACACACAACAGTGCTGACACTGCCAGCTGTAGAGCAACACAGTCCCAACTAAACAGCAGCATGACAAAATATTCCACTGAGCAGGCACATTTCTCCCTCTCTCCCTAAGTTAAGCGGGGCACGACACAAACACTGGAAGTAAAGTCAACACACAGAGAAATTCCCCTGTGCTGTCGTGGCAGCTGGCAGTGACCCACACCTGAAAACCCCCAGCCTTCTCACAATTATGGCCATGGGAGAGGTGCAAAGAACATCCTTTGGGGAAAAGGACGAGTCAGTGAGTGCTGAAGTCTAAGAAAACAAACTGCTCCCAGTGTAAGAGTGTGTCATGTGCACCCACCAACAAGGCAGATGTTCACACTGACGTGAGACCAGTGGGGAGAATTTGGGAAAAGCACTGTTGTGGAAAAAAAATAGTCTAGGCCTTAACTAGTGTTCACAGCACCACACTGCCAACTACAGAGTTTTGCTGGAGTTTTATTCACAGAACAAACCTGTGAGGCAAGTCTGCTGCACCCAGAAGAGCTGTGTCAGCAGCATACTTGGTAGTTACTATGGTCTGCAACACTTGCTTTTGCATGACACTCATGGCCTAAGAATTCAAAATTCAGTTGTCCCAAATCTACCATGAATACTGTGAAGATCACATCATTCCTCATACCCAAGCCAAGATAAATGGTCTAAGTTTTCTTACTGGAGTTGCTAAATTTGAATCCTAAATACATGCCAAGTTTCAAATATAGGCTATCAGGACTTCAGAAAAGTAGGACACTCAGACTTCCCACGTCTGGCATTTCCATGAGGGGAAAAAAACCCTACTTTCTGCAAGCTTCACAGCTTTGCAGACCTGAGTGCCTGCACTGATTGCTCCTAACCCTAAAAAACCATCTGCAGAGCAGAACAGACCTGCAGCAAAAACTGCATGTAAGGTTTCAGCATAACTCAGCACAGTTCTGTGAGGATCTGGTAACTTGTTCACAAACCACCTTATCTTCCAGAACACATACATGAACCACACACACACTGCAGCACTAAGAGCAACAACCCCAGACCAAAAATATGATATGAATAATACCTTCTTTACCAGCTAGCTGAAAAGACTGGGATCTGACCAGTGGAAGGGAAGTTCTTCTTTTCAAATTCATATCATCATAGGAAGAGAAACACCTAGGAAATTCCAGAAAGCTTTTTTAACACATTTTTCTCAGGACTTTGTCATGTACATTTCTCATTAAAAATCATTCTTGACAGTAAGACAGCACTGTCTGCTGAGGTGCTCAACAAAGCCTGGCTAACAGACACAATACTGTTTGGTACAAACTATCAAGGCATGTTTTTCAAGTGCAGTAGCCCTAAAATGCTCTTAGGAGAGTGTTATGATTGAGAGCCCCTTGCTATCAAAGATAACTCAGAATTAAAGCAGATGTGCCAGTACCACCAGACTCAGAAAATATTAATAGAAACTGCAAGAACAATTGAGTTTCAAATATAAATACATTACCTTTTGGGGCTAGGGTAGTGATTGCTTTTGGGAATTTTTGAGAGGTAATCTTCACAGAACTGAGAAGGGCTCCTGCACCGCTGCACAAAAAGCACCAAGCCCAGGATGAGGCAGAGAACCAGAGAAATCACCAGGTAAGTCTGGCGATCAGAAACCTGCAGGGATTGGAGACAACTGCTGAGGACACAACAATTTCATGACATTGCCATTCTTATGTTTTAAGCTCTACAAGACAAGTGCTATGTTCTCAACTCACTTTTCTGTAGTTTCACTAAGCACCTGTTTATATTTCAGTAATTTTTCAGAGGTTTGATGCAGTCTAATGGCTGGGCAGCATTCAGGAGTGAAGGCTGAATCCCACTTGCTGCTAACAGGACAGGATTCCCCTACAGAAGCTGCCAACCCCTGCAAAGAGCATCCCAACCTCCCTGAAAGCAATACACTTCCCCTAAGAAACCAGGCTCAGAAAGTAACTTCTCTGGTTCCCAGCTGACATGGATGCAACACTATGGCAAAACTAACCTGTACTTTTTATCAGCTGACACTGCACTACTTCACAAAATACCATTATAATCACTTGATTCAACATGGTTTCACTGACCACAGCACTCCAACAGGAGCTCAGCCAGCCAGGCATCAAAGGAGGAGTCTCACCAAATGTTAGCTCAAGGGAGGTCTTTGGCAACATGCACAAAATATAAAAGATCATGTTTACGGTACTGCTTGAAATGTCAGGCAGGCTGAACATAAACATTGGAGAGAAAATGTTCCTAATATTGTTGCCAAGATTTCCCTGATCTCTAAAAATGACAATAGCCAGTAGGGAAAGGAGAAGGGTGCCTTGGCTCAGATTACAGTCATGCAGGCTAGAAAGGCTGCAGTATCTATGACCAATTTTGCTGTGCACAAGACAGCTCATGTTACTCAAATTTGCAGCTAGAAGTTTCAGACAGAGTAAGCTGAAAGCAACACTGCAGACAATTTAAAACTCAATTTGAAGACTGTTCTCTTCAAATAGAGATGGGATAGCCAGACTCATGCATCTATTTCCTGTGGACTGTGATTACCTCACGTTTGAGTTCTGCCACGGTCGCAGACAGATTGGAAGCCAGCTGGGTCATGTTGGTGAGCTGTGCTTGTAGGAGCTGGATTGCCTCTGTCTGACGCTGATCCTGTGAGGAACAGTCATGGGCATGCAGTCAGTGGCCAGGCTCCCACTGCCACATGCACTCAGGGTACAGAGCCAGCATTCTCTCTGACACTGCAAGGCACTCTGCAGCCACACACCTGCCCAGCATTCCCTCCAACACTGCTCACGTAACATCTTTGTTTGTCAACTAACACCTCCTACACACTATGCCAAGTGCATTTCATCAGAGAGACTTCTGCTTCCTCACCATGGGCAGAGTGAGCAGCAGCTCCACACAGTCACTGTCAGGAGGCCACAGAACACACACACAGCTGATGCACAGGCAGCTGTTAAGGACAGGAGCCCAGACCAGCCAGGAATGGCCCTTCCCAGCTAACAGCTGCTGCCTGGAAGAGCCCTCACAGGACTCAATCCTATAGGAAATTAAGGAAGGTGAGCAGAACACCAGGGAGACTAACCAGCACTGATACTCTTCCAAAAAAAACCCCAAACCCAACCCAGAAAAGGCAACATATGAAAGCTGCCATTTTTTTCACTGTTCATGGATGAAGAAACTCCAGGCCTGAGACTGCACTTCAGAAATTTCCAAACAGTTTGGGATCAAGTCTGCTATGCCACGTGCACAGCTGCTTTAGTGAATGTTTAGCACAGTCGTTACTGCTCTATTTCACAGCTGCTCAGGAAAGCCAAGATAGCAGACCAGGGAAAATCCACATTTTAAAGAATGAAGTTAAGGTTTTGTTACATGCACATCATTTTAAAATGCAGATTTCGCCTAAACCATTACTGTACCCCTCTGCCTTTCCATAGGCCCAGTCTCTTCAGCAGTGGGGAAATTGTCTATCAATACTTTAAATCAGATATGAAAAATTAACCAAGTTTAAAAAATTGTTTCAAGTGCAGTTACAACCAAGAAATAAGGGTTGGAACTGACCTGGGTAATTTTTTCATTGACAAAGACATTAAGGAGTTTTAGCCATTACAAAAGACATTGAAAAAATTTAGCTGACAACTGATCTTTTCTTCAAGTACAAGAGCAGAAAACAGAGCTGAAAATGGCTTTATTCTGAAACAACTGAGAACATGTCTAAAAATCTTATCATGGACAAAAATAGGGAAGCATGGAATGGATGATTTTAGAAGGGCAAATATACAGCTCAGTTGGTAGAGGATTTCTGCACCTCTGTGGCAGAGATTTCACTAAAGTCAACTGCAACAACAGACCCAGAGGGTTTCTCACGGCTTCATTATAAGCAAGTCCTTCTAACTAGGAAAATGCCTCAATACTCCAAAGAAATCATACCTGCTCTTCTGCTATTCTTGAGGTGTTCTGAAGTTTTATTATTGTTTTATTGAAAGCCTTCTGCATTTCTTCCATTTGTTTTCGGTACCTAAAACAAAAAGTGTTTAAAGCTGAAATAGTAGTTTGCAAAACTCCTCATCTTAGACTTGTCTTCAGAAAACATGACTATGCCAGCAAAAACCTTCTCTTTGCCTAAAGAGCTTTATTTAGACATCAAATGGTACCTGCTTTTAAGTTTCACAAATAAAACAGATGTGCCTTTTGTTTTTTTGCCCCCAAGGTTATGGTCAAATCTATTTCAATACCTTCAAGCTCAGTGCCAATTTACTGAATTAACTCTGCACAATAAATTTAAGTGTGAGCCCCTTCCTTGGAACCAACTCTGAAATGGGCACATTTCCCCACTCTCCTGCAGCTAAGGAACACCTCAGATAAACACTAATAGAGAGCGACACCTTTCAGAGGAAAGTTGTGGTTCCCTCTCCACTAGAGTTACTACAGATAACAGGGTAGTTTAAGTGGAAACAATTTAATAAAAAAGGCATTGTAAGTCTGTGACATTTAGTTCAACAGTAACAGAAGGATGTGGCCTTTTGTAGAAAGAATTATGGACAGGATTAGTGCCTACATCCTGACAACACTTTATCCTTTAAAAAAACCCACAGCAATACTCCTCAAAATAAAACAAATGGTATTTTATCTGAAATACAAAGAGGGAAGAAGCCCTGATTCACAGGTAACTCTAACAGCCACCTAGGCTGGGGTCCTTTCCTCAGCTTTCCATAAAGCTTGAAGCTGTGATTTACCCCCTGCCCAACTTCCCCTGTACTTCCCAGCCCTGCTCAGCCTCACCTCTGACTGAGCTCTTCCAGGTAGCGGCTGCTGAGGGACATGTTGACCTCCAGGGCCTTGATGCGGTTGTTGAGGCGCATGAAGACAGATTCCTTCTGGTTGGATCCATGAACGAGGTTCCCGTTGGCATAGCCCAGCTCTGTGGAGTTCTGCAGCTCAGCGTAGAAATCTGTGGCCGTTCTCTGCGGCCCCGAGACCGGCAGCGCCAGCAGAGCTTCCTCCGCCGCCTGCTCCTCCTCCTTGGTCTCGGCAGGCACAGGAGGCTCGACAGGAGGCACGGCAGGTTTCTGCACTTCTGCAGTGCTCTCCTTCCCTTCCACAGCATCACTGGCTACCATCTCCACTGTGCTTTCAGGCTGCAGAACAGTCTCTGTAGGCTTTGGAATCACTGGAGTAGCAAAAGTGTCTCTTGTGCTCATCTCCTTTACCTCGGTGGCCACACTGGGCTCGGGGCTTTCTTCTACAACTGAGCTCTCAGCCTTTTCCATTTCAGTGCTGAGCTCTGGGACATCCACCTGGAGAGTTGCCCTTGGTGCCACCTGGCCCGAGTCTTCTTTTGGAGGCTCCAGCACCATGTCTGTTGTGGGGGCTGGCTTTGCTTCAGAAGTAACTTCTAGGAGGAGGGACGGAGACACAGTTTGAGGATGGCTAGGCTCCAGCTCAATGGACTCTGTGGTCTCATTACTGATCTCCTCATGGACTGCACTGAAGTCAACTGCAACAGCAGACCCAGGGGGTTTCTCAGCTTTGCTGTCCAGTTGCTCAGGCAAGGGCTCCTCTGCTGCTGTCTGGGCAGACTCAGTCAGAGCTGGCTGTGGCTGCTGCACGCCCACAGGGTGAGGTGGCCTCTCCTCACCTCCAGTTTTACTGTGCTGCCGATGCATGGCTGCTGCAACTGAGCACCACTTCAGCAGGTACTCCGAGAAGGTGGAAATGCAGCACACTGCTGCCATGTCACAGCAGTACTTCTCTGTCTCCAGCTCAAACCATGCTGCTGCTTCCTCCTCCTGCTCATCACTGGACAGCAAAGTTACTGTGGACTGGCTTGTATCTTCTTCATACTCCTGCACTAGCTGAACAATTGGGCTTTCTTTAGTCAAATCCACCTTTAACTGCTCCTTCTCTATCTGTGGAATATCTGTAGTAACAAGCCTGCAACAGAGTTAAAGACAAGATGTTAATTCAACAGTTTTGCATCCCTGCTCCAGAAGACAGAATAGTCTTTCAGATAATTAGTAAAGCTTAGTTCAATGACCAAAGGCCAGTTTTGAGACAGAAATTCTGCAAGGTAATATTTTCTCTGGTGATTTTCAGTCCCAATAGGCAAACAAATTATTTCAAACCCTGCCTCTTAAACAGCAAGCCTTCTCAATTAGATATTGCCCCTGCCCTCACTGCTGAAAACATTCACCAGTTCAAATCCTTGTTCTACACAGTAAGCATCTTACTCTGCTGATCCAATCCTCAAATGCAAGAATCACAACATTCCCACTGACCTTCCTCAGTCTCACAGCAAGAGTGACACAAAACCGTAAAGCCACTAAATACAGCACAAGTCATGTCTTAAATGTTAAAAGCCAGGGTCTTGGACTTAAACAGCCTAATTATCAGCAATTGTAATTACTGAAAAACAACAGAATCTACAAAGAACTCATCTTGCGCTCACTCTGTAGATTTGCATACATGCTTTCATTAAGGGAAGTCTACCAAAGTATAAGCTTCCAAACCAGAAGTCTGTCACTACAATTTAACTGAAGTTTCAGCAATACAGTTTACATTCCCAATTAGTCTCCCTTGCAAGAGACCACAAAACATGGACCAGTTTCTGTGTCAAAACAAAACACACTGTAATGGAAATAGGCTATAATAGACAGTAACAAGAACACTAAATGTCTCTGGTTAGTGCCACTACCATACTACAGATTTTACCAAATACTTGTTTTTTCCCTAGTTTAAGTCTGCATGCCATACCTGATGCAGACTGGCCCATGTTTGTCTCTGCTTGGAGCACATAACCAACACCCCAAGAGCAATCACTTACTCTGGTGAAGGAACAGGTGTTGGTTCAGGCAGTCTTGGTGCAGCTGTTGAAGTTGCAGGGGTGGCAGTGACATTTTCAGACACACTTTTGTTCCCAGCTGCAGGAAGGAGGAAAATGTGACGTGGAAATTCAAGAACCATCTTTGTTTCCAACAAATTCTGAGGTTTGGGTTTATTATTGGTGGTGTTTATTATGATTAACTGTCTTATAAAATTAATTGCAGATGTCATCCAAAGTTATCTGAATGAAATGCTACTGACAGTTTTTGAGTATGATGTTGAGGACAGTCTCAAAATACTTTGAGAAAGAAGTATCAAGTTAGGACTTTACAACTTCAGCTGGGTAAGACAGAGAGTAAAGATCTCCAAATAAAGCTGAATAAGCACATGTCATCTTTGTATGGGTTTTCTTCTTAGCAAATTCAGCATCTTTGTTCCACTTTTCAGTCACTAAGTTCTGTGACACTAATCAGGTGTGCCACGAAAGGTGAAAAAAGTAATTTAAACCATCATAGACTATCCAACTCCTCACCAATAAAAAAAGAAAAACAAACAAACAAAAAAAAACAACAAAAAAAAAAACCATAACAAAGAAATGCAAAATTTCCAGAAGGCTTTTAATCTAAAAAACTACAGTACCTTCAGTTTCAGGTGACTCTTCAGTTTTGGCTCCAAGCATATTTGCAGCAATGTTCACCATACTCAGGATAGCATCTAAAAGAGACAACAACTACTCAACAAGGGCACTCTCAGAGGCCCAGAGATCAGCAGCACCAAGAAATTTGCTATTTTGCAATACTTGCTTGAAATGAATCACAGTGTAAGGACATAATATCTGGTCATTCTATTACACTGGAGGCAGCTGCTTCTTTCAAAGGTAAATATATAAGCTATAGAATCCTGTATTTGAAAACTTGTACCCTTAACACCCACAGATCTGGCTTAAACAGATTTATTTTAAGGATCTGTTAATTAGCACAGTTCCCCTCCCCTCTGAATTCACAGAAGTAAATTCCAAGAGATCCTACTCTGCATCAGCACAGGAATTAAATACAGCTACTCTTTGGTCTTCATATTTACAACAAACATAATTGCCAGGCTTATTTAGAAGATGAGGAACACGTAAAGATCACTATATTGTAAACACACAGAAGCTGGCTTGATTTTGCCCATTTCTCCCCCACCCACCAACATATGGCAGTGTATGTCACATGGCCAAGGTCATCATGTTAGAGAGGCATTTTAGTAGCAATGACAAATTCCTTGGGCTCCAGGAAGTTGTGTTCAGAACTTTGGTTCTGCCCTTCCTCCAGAATATGTCAGAAGCTGCATTCCTGATTAAGGTTAATCTGGGTTTGTATAATGATAAAAGTCATAATAATCAAAATATGTGAAATTTGAGCTATGGATAGTTTCTTACAAAAAATTAGAAAATGAGGGAGAATACAGAGTTGGTACAGAAGCTTTACAATGTGGGAGAATGGCAGGAGAGAGAACAGTGAGCCACACTCTAAGCTTCAGACTTGTGGAAGACTGCAGAATGCTCCTTTTGAGATTAAATATCTGAGATCCCTCCCTCTCCTCCTCAGAGGACTCTCTCATTCTACATTTAAGATGTAAAATGGAAATCTGTCACATCTGCCTACATGCATATTAAAAAAAACCACCAAAGAACAAATGCCACAAACTCTGCTCCTTCCAAAAGAGGAGCACTGACCACTCTGACAGAGAGGAAACTCTCAGTAACAAAAAACCCATCAGCCAGAACTAAATACTGGTCACTGCAATGTTTCAGTGCATTAGAGAGACAGCTGAGCACCATCAGCAACAGGTGTTTCAAATCTTTTAATCTTGGCTTTAGTAGTCTAAAAAATTAAATGGAAAGTCACTGCATTTTTCAGGCAGTGAATATAAACTTGTAATACTGCCCTTGCAGACAGATCATGTGAATATGCATCACCAAGATAGCTTGAAGATAGAAAGTTTAGAAGTTACAAAGAAGTGATAAGCAGTGTCCAGGAAGAATTTACTGCTTTATCTCATCTGTGAGAGGCACACATGTAGAAATAAACTGCCTTTTCCAGTATGTATTTCCCTTTTGAAAACTGTTCTAAGCTCTGAATATTCCTAGCCATGACTTTATTCTCAGGAGACATTAATGGAAAAAGTATGAAAGATTTCTGTAGCTCTGATCCACTACAGGATGAAAGCAAAGCCTGACTCCAAACAGCATTAAGTGAGTGCAGGTCTACACTAGAACAACAAATCTTCATTAGCTGGGACAGAAGGGAGAGTGGTACAGTGCAAGAGCTCCTGAGGAAATGGTGTGTGGAGGCGATACCATCCTGAATAATTCAGCAGTGAAGAATACCATTAAAACTGAATATTCCAGGATTCTCAGCCAAACAAACCCTACACATGGAGGTTTTCCAGTGGGAAAAGTGGGAGGAGACAGTCAAGAACCTTTAGTTCTCTCAAAAATAAACACAGAGGCCTTATGAAGAACATAAATTACAGTATTTACATAAAGCTTTCTCAGAAATAGTATTCTCCATCTTTCTCTCCCTCCAAAGTTGTACAAAGGAAATCTTTATATTGCCTCCTGTAGGTTAAGCACTCTAATTAAACACAGATTTCCAACTTCCAAATAATTATGGTTCTACAACACTTTAGTACTGGCCATTTACAGCCCTATGCAACTTTTACACAATCTTCAGTATTCAGAATCCTTGGGTACAGAAAACAAGTTTCCACAAAATAGATATCCTTACAAATTGAAAATTCATTTTTAGAACATTAAGAATGATCCCCCAACTCCAAATTTTTAATTATTCTATGAAACTAAAGAAGAATCACAAATTGATTCAGCAGAATATAAAAGTTGTAGATGTTGCACAACAAAATGCCATTCCACTTTCAATTAGCGCATTTTGTTTTAAGCACAGGAATAACTTTTTGTAATAAATCATACTCACTTGTAGCAGAACCAAGAAGATTTTTTGAAGATTTTTCTTCCCCTGTGTTATAATCCAGTAGATAATCTATGTATAAAGAACAACTCATGACTATTAGAATTTCACCTGTCATGGGCAAAGAATTCTATAAACCTCAAGATTTAACATTACTTCAATGATGTCAACTTGACAGTGTGGAAATAAGACTACAGAAAGCTTGAGGTGAGATATTACAAACTGAAATGGACACTAAGAATAGAACTGTTTTGTGTGAGCTACTTTATTTTAGTAATCCTTTCCTACTGTCAGCACATGAAGAAATTACCTATTCTGCCAAGTGAAACAAAGATTTATTACTATCATTTTAAAGCAACCCTCTACATAGCTACATTTAATCACATTGTCTAAAACTTCAAAGGATTGTTGAAAAAGCCCAGAAATGCTGAAACACTATCAACAAGTAAATTTAACAGTCAGATCTTTCATCAAATGCAGGAAGTGATGAGCCACCACCACCAGCACAAGAGCTGTCTGAATGGCTAAAATTGCACAAAATATTTGCTTACCATAATCCTCATCAAACAGTTCCTGTCGTTCAGACTGATACTGGGAATCAGCAATTTCTTCATACTCTTCAACCATGCTAGTACCAAATACTCTATGATCAAGGTTTTAAAATAAAAACCTAGTATTAGGAATCATGTGACATAAATGATAAGCAGTATTACCTTTATGTAACAAGTAAATGAGATACAGTAGTTGCAGTCTGTTAAGCAAGATCAAGCAGCAGGAATCTTTATTTTATCTAAGTTGTATCTACAAGGAACCCAAACAAGATCCCGTTTCTCATTCTAATTCCAAAGAATATTTTTCTTTGGGAAAGAATATTTTCTTCCTTTTAGACTTCCTTGTCTTTGGCTTTTCATGAGCTCTTACACCTCCTCTTCAGTTTCACCTTTGACTTGCTTTAGAAATATCAATTCAGAACTACCTCCCTTTGCATGCCACATTCTCTTTGACTTCTTCTGCCAAAATTAAATCAAATCAACCCAGTGTTAAAGCAGTCTTGTGAACTGAAAATATGGTTTGACTTCTAATACCAGAGACCTCCCAGGTTCAAAACCTGTTTTTTAGGAGCAGTACAGAGGCTGATGGTTCTCTGAATTAAAAAGTCACAGGTGTTTCTACTCAGCTATTGCAAGCATTACTGACTGCACGCACCCGTGCTGCCAAACAACCCAGCAGCTTCCAAAAAGCACCCCCCACACCTGCTCTTTTTAGTTCACCACTTGTTCCCTGTTTTGCCTGGTCAGCCTTGAAATGCTCATGTCCTGCTCTAAAAGCTGCTCAAGGCTCCTGTTTCCTCCTCCCCTCCCCCCTGCAAATATAAACTATTCCTGACATATTGGAGAAGGAAATAAAAAGATTCAAAGCTTCTTTAAACAGACTTGAAAGACACTACACAGCAGGCAGGCCAGGCAACTACTTCAATCCACAACACTTACAAGTAACTGCAACTGAAAATTGAAATTGTTGCCCAACTATTCTAAAAGCAGAATAATCCTCACTGCAAGGGCGTAGAAAGACTAAGTAAAACACAAAGTATTACCTTATAAGGCTTAAAGGACAAAAATGTTCTGATCCAAAGTGTGATATCAGCTCCACCTGAAGAATAAAAGGCACTTAAAGTAAAACTCCAAAGACCTACAGAGCCAAAAGTTCACTTAACATAAACATTCAATCTTGAAATTGCAAGTTTTGTTCACTCCAGGGAGTTGCAGATTGCCCACGGCAGAAAAGCCCAGATTTATTCTTGCCATGCATTAAAGAGCTGAGCTGCAGCAGAGAACACCCCCAGCCCCATGCATCCATCACTCCACAAGAAGAGTTGCTAACCTTTATGTACTTGATGAACATCTGAAGCGAGAGAGAGGAAAGGAGAAAAAACAAAGAAAAAAAGTAGATGTCAGTACAAAGGCTGAACACATGCCACAGGCAACTACAGAGTCCTGCTGGGTTTAATTCAATACTATAAATGCCTAAGAGGACAAGGTGGGAAGGATTAAGTTGTAACACAACTTCATCTGCCTTGGGTAGCAAGATTTCTTTTAGCCCTTGTACCTTGCAGATTGAAGGTAACATGCAACAAGTGTTTTATTAAGCAATTAAAGTTATTCCATTTTTCAGGGCAGCATGACTGCAGATGGAATACTGAAGAGTGTTAAATGTACTAAGTGTATTTTTCCCCCTTAAAGAACACAGACTACAGAAAGTGACTCAAAAGGAAAAACAAACCCACGTAGCATGCACTCTATATGTACTGCTGCAACTCACTAGAAAATACATCACCTGACAGAAGCACAACTGCAAGAATAGAGCAGCTGATGACAGACTTGGAAGCTTCAGACATCTGTGTATTTCTAGTGCAATCCTGACTACATACTGGTATTTATTTAATCTTAATTAATTTGTAAGTATTTATTAAACCACTATGTAGACAGTATCACTGAAGGACTGGAATAATCTGCACATGAGACCAAGAAAAATTATCCCACAAAAATCCCACTGTTTTTGATAAAAATTCAGTAAGCCACTTCAAAAAAATTATCTTTTGAAAATATTCTGGACTCATTCTGTAGACCAGACATACTCAGAACTTGCTTAATTTTTGCACTATGAAGTGAAAACATTATGAGAACAAACCTTTGGAAATTTTACCATGCTGTATTACTCAAGGCAGAGCACTGTATCCACCATTAAGTGGATTAAGTGCTGCAGCATCTACAGGAATTCTGCAACTTCAGTGACAATGGCAGCTACCTTAAGGCATTAATTAATTCAGCCAGAAAACAGAATTAAAAATACATTAAATCTCTGTTCTGTGACTCATGCAGAATTTATAGGTAAAGAAGTTAGACAATTATCATTCATAGCTACTTTTTCATAAAAGCACAAAGCATAATTAAGGAGCACAAACTAATTTTTTTTTTTTGCCATGCCATAATTGGAAGATAACACATCACTGAAAAGTACCTAAAAGGCCTGTATTTTATTTGAACTTAAACCTTCACTATAACCCAGTATTTTCACAGAAGCTTTTATCCAAGTTCAAGTACCACATTCATTATTTATGGAGTTTTTTTCCCTTTGAGTCTCCTGAGTAAAGATAGCTTAATGCAAACTATTTTGAAGGTGGAGGTATCATGGCAATGCTCCAGTAGCAGTGAGCATAAATAATTTGCCTGAGTCAGAATTATGGTTGAATAATTGGAAAACTGCACTTGGAGTCTCTTCATGAGAACCAAGATGCAACCACATACACTTTCAGATTCACTAAATTGTAAAGCCCAGCAGGGTACAAAAATTTCAAGAAATAGGCATACTCTGATATCTTCTCCAGAGACTGAGCGGGCAGTGTGTGTATATATACATATATATCTAAACAGGTAGATACAGATATATGTGTATATATATTTAAAGCAGGTACAGCCAAGAAACAAAATAGGTCAAAATTCTTCTCATCTTACATTCAGGGGACAGTTGGTTAAGTCAAATAGAACAGAACTTTGTCTAGATTTTCCTTAATTCAGGTATCAGCTAAGTATGTACTTGGACCCAAGGGGCTTCCCAAGATCCTCTCAATTACCAAAGTGAGCAAAGTAATAAAGTCACAACTGTGACAAGGATTTAGTACCCAGACAAGCCCAGCTGGGGTCACTAATTAACCAAGGGCAATTAATGGTAAGGCAGGCTTTGGTAACACATTTCTTGGGATGCTGTAATACAGAGGATACCCAGCCAACCCTTCCTTCCCTGAGGAGCATGGATGCCTTTGCAGTATTGAGTTACCTTCACGTATTTTGCATACATCTGTTCATCCAGAGGAAAGCTCTGGACATTCCTCTCATCTCTGGCATGGAAAGTACCTAATTTAATCCATTTGTTTGTTGGATACCTAGAAAGGAAACAACAGAGCTGGGTAATGAAATGCAAGAACTTGCTGTTTACAGATATTTTACCTGAGCTTCCAGAACAGAAATACATTTTGTTCTTTCTATCTGCAAGGTAGCAGCAATGTTCCCAACCCAAAACCTCAGCAGGACCCTCACACGACAGCAATGTGGAAGCCCTTGAAGCACAAAAACCCAGACTTATCCAATCACTGAAATTCAGCCAGTCTAGAGTGAAGTCACCCCAGATGAACAGTGAAGAACACTGGCAGGTTTGCATTACTGTAAGCAGGCAGTAAAAACTGAGCAGAGAAGAGCCAGATCTGCACAACAGAACAAATGTTCAAAGTCTAACCCCACCTGCTTTAGGCATCCAAGAAGAAAAGGAGTTTTCCTGATGCCCTTTGAATGCCTGCTCAGTCAGAGCAGGTTATCTGCTCACTCCAGAAAGCATTGGGGGCACAGCACTGCCTACATCATCCTAAAGCCACCCTCCAAGCAGCCATCTGGCCAACCTGTAGCACTCCCAACCCCTTCCCATTTCTCAATAGTGTACTATACTCTTCTTTTTGAATAATCTGTGGGGGTTTGGACATAGTTCAGCATTAAAGACAGCTCAAGCAATGTAAAAATGGTCTGAACGGCAAGGAAGGGGAGAGCCCACAAACTCAGTAGCATCCCACTACCCAGCTACCGTGTAAATTCTGCTCCTCAACAAATTTTTCCTTTTAATTTTCAAGGTGGCAAAGGAAAAAAAAACTGCTAGCAACTGACAATATACACAAAGAAAAACTATGTGACTTCACATTAAATTACACTTTGCATAATAACAAGCACACAGAGATCATGCGTCATAAAGCCTTGCATCTAATAATTATTTCATTTTTTCATTCAAAAGGATAAGTTTAGGTAACATACCTGTCACTAATTGACACCAGAAAGTCTTTAGGAGTGGAAGAGAATAATTCATGATTTGCAATGTCAAACTGCTTTACTTGCACTGGTTCACAGAGCTCAACAACAAACCTTAAAAACAAAAAATATTTTTTTAAGGAAAGACTTTTTCTTCTGCAGTTACAATCTTCAGTGCTTCCCCTCATTATCACATCCTCCACTGGCTGTAAGGAGGACACTACAAAAATGCTCTACCATAAGAATCCCTAGATCTAGGTGTTTTTCTGAACATCTACTTTAATAACTCTAGGTAGCACCTGCAGCTACAAGAGCTTCATCCATCTTGTACTTCAAGGCATCAAGTCACAGAACTAAAAACTAAGGACAGCAAACAATTTAATTCACACCTGAAGCACCAATTAATGTATGGTAAATTCTGTTCACATGTCTTACAATTATTTGACAGTCAGGGAAAGAAACTAAGAATCTTTATTTGAATGCTCAAGTGCTTTATCTGCCATAAGATAATTATGCAAAACTTATTATTATATATTAATTATTATTATAACTATATTCTTATTATAATTATGCAAAAAAGTGATATATTAAGATAAATAAAAATATCACCTTAATATTACTTCTCAATACAAGAGCTAGATTTCTATGGAAGATATAATAATACATCTTATAGTAATTCTGTCAGAGTTCCTCACACACCCATTCCAAGGAGCAATACATCAAGGTCAAGTCAGTCCCACAGCAATGGAACACTGTAATCACTCCTACCACAAATGTGAACCTCAGGAACTTACCAGATTTTAGTACTGCAAGGATTGAGCATATAAAGGTCCATGTTTTCCATCAAAATAGCTGAAGTGCTCTGTAGAAAGAAAAGAATTTGTATTTTAAATTGTATGGTAGATACCAACAGCATCAAGGATTTTTGCCCTCTTTCCAACACTCAGTTTGAAATTAGGTTTGTAGACTACTATCAACAACACTCTGAGCAAAACAATTATCCATGACACTTAGGCCATACTTTGGGGCAATCATGGATTATTTACTGTGGTGAGCTCTTTAATATAACTCTGTTCAGTCGTTCACTTTCTGTAGGAAGTAGACTCTGCTCCCATTTAAAAAAGACATCAAGTTCTATAGCAATCCCTCTTTTAAAAAGCACTAATCACTGTTTATGTCCTATTTTTATAAATCAAAATCCCAATAAATCCATACACAAAATAACTTCATAAACCAGTGCTCAGTTTTAAGTGTATTTTGTTGTATAACAGTATACTAAAAGCTGAAGACTAATAACTAATAAATGCTTACCTTTGCCTCTGGATTTGCTGCCAAAATTTTGGCACCACACTCTACAGAGGCGTAGTTATTCCTGTTTTTCTGGACCTTTTTAGTGGAATGCTGCCCACCAACAGCAGAAGGGTGCATTGACTGACCTAGGAACAAGAAAATATTGCTACTACAGCAAACCACACAAACAAGAGTATTTGCACTGTCAGGGCACTTCTGCTCACTGCTTTTATAATGAAGGCTATTAATTACGCAGTTCTAGCAGAAAAATGAAGCTCCAGGCTGCATTCCAAATGGAGACAGTCCTGCCATTCAGCTCTAGCAAGAGATGACAGTGCTCTGTATTTAGACCAAACTAATGAATCCTGAACTTACTCTTTTCTTTCTCCACTTCCATGACTTTCTTCTTCCATTCATCAAATGTTGGAATATCTCCAGGGTCCTTTGGAGTTATTACTGATGTAGGGTCAATTTCTCCTGTCTTCTTAAAGTCTTTCTGCAAAAGAAAGACCCACTGATTGTGAATATTTTTCAGGACCAACAATGAAAACAAAGATGAACTTGAAAAAACAAAGCATGCTCTGATCAAATCAAGGGCAGACACATCATTTGCACCCATGTTAACAACTTAGAGCCAATGTAAGCAAGATTATAAGCCAGAAAAAACATGTGATTATTTTCTCTCAGAATTACAGATTATTTCACTGAAATACTGGCAATTTTTGTGGCTAAGCTAATACATTTTAAATAAAATGTAAGCCTTTTTTCCAACACCTGCATTTTCTTCCCAATTTTTGCTTTTCCTCTTGCTAATGAAGAAAGCTTTCCCTGTAGCAAAAATCTTCAAACACCAGTGCTTGTCATGACAAAATTCCAGATGTTCTCTGGAATTTCTGAACATGTCAAAAACAGCAGAATGATTAAACCATTTTTAAGTATCTCAGAAATAATGTTTTGGACTTGCCTGACAAAGCAAAAACCCTGTCAGCTAAACTGTACATTTTTCATTTTCAAGTCTTCACTTTCCTCTGTACAAACATACTCGGCACACCACCAGATGAGTGAACATTTTCTGGTAGACATTGCAAGTGTATAGGTTATTTTTTAAACAATATTTTAGAGGTAATTGCCAAGTGACAGTTTAAGCATGATCCTCAAACAGCAAAAAATGATATTGCCATGGCCTTGGTCATTCTGATTATAAAAAGAGTCTTATCAAAAAACCACATTATTTAGGAAGTACCTCACAACCAGAGGATGAAAAAAGTCATACAGTTAAGCACAGAAGGCCTGGCCAGCTACACATCCCACTGTAACAGGGGCCAAGTGATACTTCTGGGACAGAATAAAAGCACACACATATTTTACCAGTGGTAATAACCAAAGAAAGGGCATTACTCCTGTGTGTACAGAGGGGATACCAACTTACCTCCCTTTTTAAGTTCTCTGAAGCATTAAGAGCAGATTTTTGCTCATCTGCCCCCTTTTCAGCTGCTGAAACTTTGGACTCAAACTCAGACTTAGTCTTCTTTCCCTTGCCATGTGAAGATGATATGTTCTCTATATGTTGGCCTGCAAGGCTGGAAGTGTAGAGAGTATTATGATCTGTGACACAGCCAGCCACATGCAATATGACACACACACAAGTATGTAGATAAGCAAGCACATGCAAATGTTTGTTGCAAAGCCAGCACAGAAGAAAACAACTCCCTTTGAAGTATCAGAGTCACACACAACCTGCTTGGATACTCACCTCTCTGGTGGACTGACAAAAGAGGAAGGCTCACTCTGAGGATCAGCCTCAAGTGTCCCACCAATATCACAGTCAGGTTCTGACTGCTCAGCTTCACTAGAGCTGACTACAGGGATATCAGCACGGGAATTCTCTATTGCACTGAAGGGAAACAAACAACATGCTTTTTTAGCCTTCTGATAATACAAGGAACCCTGACAATCAACCACAAAGAAAAGTGAAAGTTTTAATAAAGAAACATTCTCACAGAAATAATTAAGAAAAGAAGAATGAAGCATGCTGTACTTGTGGAAGTGCATTCTCAGCCATACCCATGAAAGAACAGAATTTCCTTTTCCAGTCTGTTTGTCCCAGAAACAAACTCAAAACAGGCTTCTCATCTAACATCATACCAAACACTGCAATTCATAATTCTTCCCAGCATCACTATGAGCTAACAACACCTTCATAGATGGCTTATCAAAAACTGCAGTACATAATTCTTCCCAGCATCACTACAAGCTAACAACAGCTTCATAGTTACCTGACTGCCAGCAGTTTTCTTTTCCCTTTCAACAAAGGAAGCAAACAAGAGACCGAGTTCCCTCACTAAAAGCTCCTCATGTTCCCAAGTCAAGAGGCAGCAGTCAGAAGAGAACTTGGCTAAAACTAGAGGAGAATAGGGGGGGAGAAGAGCAGAACCAGCCATACCTCCTTTCTACTAATGTATTTCTTTTTTGCTGGTGTAATAAAAATCAGGTAACCCAGCAGACCATTATCCAAGCTGTACCAACAGCCCAAACCAGCTCATCTGCCCACTACTTCACCTTCTCTCTCCCAGAAATGCTGAGCACACCTCAGACAAATCCTGAGGCATGAAGCCAACAGAATGCCTCCCCCTCTGCTCTTCAGGAGTGATGGAATGGGTGGGGAGAAGAAGATGGACAAAGAGTAATAACTTTCAGGTGCTAACTTCTGACTCTCCTCTCCAGCACAGGGATGATTTCTGTGCTGATCCAGCCTACAGCCAGATCTAAGGAAAGCTTTACTCTGCCTTCTAAATTTCCACATAAGCTTTCTTTAATGGAAGCAGCAAACTAGGTTAATCCAGTATCATGACAGAGCTGCCAAAACACAAACAGCACATCAGCAACTTAAAAGGGGATCTTTTTGGTTCCCTGACTGCTACAATTATCAACAGAAGCAGCTGCTACCAACCCAGGGAGACAATTTTAGTAGCTTTCATATGATAAATTTCCTGTGGTATAAAACAAAAAATCCCTAGGTATTCCAAGACTTTTTGCTATGTAGCAAAATCTAACAAACATCATGAATACAATAATTTATTAGCTATAAACAGAGAATATTTACCCTCTATGCCCCAAAATGCCTCCATCTGAGATGCACAGTGCTTGGCTGTGCCTGCAACTCTTTACTGACTAAATAAAGCTGACCACTACACAAAACTGAAAAGCTCCACAGTCTCCATTTCAGTGGGTAGGTGACAATATGAATAATTATCAACTGAATAAAATATGAGATAAGAATGAACTTAAAAATTCCTTATTCTCAGGGTGTACCTGACTGACCTCAAGTAACTAATTTTGGCAGAATGTGAGTCTAAAAGCTGTAGTGCTCCCTCTCCTTTGAGTACCTGGATGTGCCCTAATTTTTTAAATGCATTATTAAGCTCACTTTGCACAGCACATTCCTTACTTCCAGACAGAAAGAGCCCAGATTATTTTTCAGTAATTTTTCCTCAGATTAGACTTAGGTAGAAAAGTTACACTCAGTGCTGTTCTAAAAAGTACAACTTGCTTTGGATAAGATTCCTTTCAAAATATTTTGACTAAAAGGCTCTGCTGAAATATTAAATCAGTAATACCTGAGAGAGCTGGACTTTGTTACGCTGTCATGAATGAGCATCTAAACCAGCAAAAAGGTTAAAAATGTCTGAAGATAACAAATGCAACTTTGTATTTTTAAAGATCTTGTTTACGTATGGAGCTGGACCAGAGCCAGTTTGGGTATTAATCTATTCAGTAAGAGACCACCTATGACTACTGAGAGCTGAAGTGCAGTTTGATAATGGATAAACATTATTTTCTTAGCTTCTCTGCTACACCAGGTCTGCCCCTTCTCCCTGTAAATGGCACTGGTGTCACAAGACCACTGCCCAGCATGAACTCATCCATCAGGTGCTCCAAACCAAGTTTCTATTTTCATTTGTTTCACAGCTCAAGTTCTTCAGAGTTCACCACGCCAGTATTCCCCAACTGTGACAGCCAGACAATTTCCAACAATTACCAGACACCAAGCTGAATGCTTCAAAGAAAATAACATCCTGTCTCCTTCTAGGACCTGAC
Source organism: Lonchura striata (assembly GCF_050655825.1). NCBI lineage: Eukaryota > Metazoa > Chordata > Aves > Passeriformes > Estrildidae > Lonchura > Lonchura striata. Next base: position 31,301,660 of record NC_140710.1, on the reverse strand, counting down.
AGCAGTAGAGCTCACAGCACATTACACAAATAAATCAGCAGAGTAGTCAAAAAAGCTATAAAAAGAACAGGCTGAAGATAGATTCCAGTTTTGCCTTATGAAAACCACAAATTTTGGAAGGCTTCCACTTAAAGACACTGATGAAGTACCAAAATGTGTTTAACTGTTAATCCTGGAAGACTAGGCAAGATCAGCCAGCAAACAAAATGTCCGTATCTTTTCTATGGTAAAGAAATTAAATTTGGCAAAGCAGAAAAACTGAAATCTTAAAAAACCCAAAATACCAAAGACAAGTCTACTTCATTTTCAGTCTGTTCAATTTTTAGCCAACAATACACTTCATCAGCAGTCAGAACAACATTGTTTCCCTTAGCACACATCCAAAAGCCCAAAGAATTTCCATATTGCAGTTCACATTTGAGAACATCCCACAAGAAAAGGGAAACAAAAGGAAGTACATGGACTCCAGAAAGCTGCCTACAGCAGAGGCAGCTCTGCAATACACTACTAAGAATTAATCTGCATTGACTGCATTTATATAAGAATTTGCTATTTTGTCAAAAGTCTCTTATCAGAACTTGAGACTCTGTTTTTATCCCAAGATAAAATTCTGCAGAGTTCCTTAACTGAAAGCAGAGGCCATTGCTGAAGCAGCCTCAATGCTTGTTGACACACATGTGAAAGCACATTTGTGAAGGGCAGAAATCCTAATGGTAAAGCCCTGAGGGCTTTTATAGTACAGATTAGCTAAGCATGGTGGCTTTTTTCAAAGCAGAGGCTTAGAAACTGATCATGGCAATAGTATTCCACTTCATGCAACTGCACAACTGTTCATCCACACAGAGGAAATGGTGGCACACTCCATGAGCACTGACACCATAAACCAGCAAAACAACAGTGGGGAGCAATCCTATCTTATCCCTCCTGTACACCTTAACAAGAGCACAGTAAGTGATATTCTCTCAAAGACCAAAAGAACAAAACTGCAAGAGCTTACTCAGGCTGTGAGACTGGAGGTATCTCTGAGGTAGGTGAACTGGAAGTGTTTTCAGTGCTTGGGACTATGCTGGAGGAAGCTTCATTTACATCTCCTGAAGATGGACTCACAACTTCAGGCTGGCTTGTTTCACTTATTTCTGTTGTCTGTAAAAACAGTCCAGGTGAATAAACATTTTTCAACACCTAAGTTAGAAAAGCATTCACACAATAACATCTACTGTGGAGTTCTAACAGTTTGGATTTCTGTCAGAAATTAATTTTGTTTCTTCCTACACCTAGGTGGCATTCTGTGCTGCTCTGGGATAGCTGAAATACTCTTCTGTGGTCTGCAATCATCATGTAAAAATATCAGCTGGAGCAGGCCTGTGCAACAGCTTCCTCAACGATGCAGTCCTATAGAGACTTGAATATTGCAGCAACCAAAAGAAACAGCTCTATTTGCATGTGACATTACAATCAAATTTACTGTTTTTATCCTAAATTTTAGAGAAGGCTTTTAATTTCATCACTCCACAGGAGGTTCAAAATTATTTAAAGCCTATTCCATGCTGTAAGTGAACAAAGAGATACATCATTATTCACTCCTGAGTGTTTAGTAGTCTTGAGAATTATTTACTCTAGGTCTTCAGTTGTCATAAGCACACTCAAAATAAGGCTTTGTAAATCTGAAAGAGCATGTATAACCACTGAAACAGGTCAGATGAACTCCTGCAGCAAAAGGAAATATTGTACAAAACTCTCTTGTCAACAGCTACATTACTGTAAGTCATCTTACTAAACATGAAGGGGTCAGGAAGTTTTAACAGATTTAAACACCCAAACCATGATATAAATATTTTGAAGTATGTCCTATGTATGATGTAATCTAGGAAAAAAAAAATATGTAATCAAATAAATAATCTTTAACAGTTGGTTTCTAACATTTAACACCAAGCACTGACTTAACAGTATCAATGGCACAGAGCTGAGATACAGCCCTTTTTCCGTTTTAACTAAGGAAATGAAAGTGATAGAAGCCATGAGGGAGCAAAGCTAAAATGGACTGCCATAATCACCAAGCCTAATCTACATAAAAGACCTCAGAAAAACAACTTTTTGTTTTATTTATAAATAAACAACCATACCTACAATATCCAATTTTAATTTATCTTGGGAAATTTTTAGTCAGTACTTCCAAATACTAAATTACTCATTATTTATGCACATAGGAAGTGCAAGGTCTGTTAGCTCACACATTCTCTCTCTTACTGGAAACATGAGTCTGACAGCAATACGGTGTACAGGTGAAATGTGAGAGATGGTTACTATGAACTTTAGATAACCAAAATGAAAGACTGAAATTCAAGAAGCATTTCAAGAAGACTGTGTGAAGACAGTGAATGAAACAAAAGCCTTACCTGGTCAGATTTTGTCAAGTCATTGAGCAGCTCTTCCATAGAGTAAGTCCGTGTGCTGGAGTCTGCAGGCTCAGGCTCCGGGCTGGGAGCAGCCTCTTCCCCCTGGGAGATTGCAGGTAAAACAGTCAGGCTGCAGCCACAGCCTTCCCTGCTCACCAGAGCAGCTGCCTCTGGGACACACTGAACAACAGCACATCTCTCACCAGCAAAACATCAAGGAACTAAGCTACAGTCATCTTCAGAACCACTGCCCACCCGTGTTTAAAACCTCAACTGCACAAAGACTACAGCAAGTTAAAACGATTCTGTTAAATCTTCCCTGAAAAGACCATTTTAGCATTGCCTTATATCGTTCCAATTGTTTGCTAAAGAGAGTTCCCCATTCTACTATGATTTCCTATATCAACAAGCCCTCCCCTATCTCCCTGCTGCCCAAAAGAGGAGAAAAAGAAAATTCTAAATTGCATCAGACAACCATTAGAAAAATAACACGTGGCACATTTCAGTTGTAGCAGTCTTATCAGAACTACAGTAATTACACAAATCTATCAGAACCTCTTAAAGAAACCTTTTCTTCTACAGCTAAACATTCACCATCAAGTACAGTGAATTCACAAAATAAAAAGTATCAACACCTGAGGAGAAAAAAGTTTTAAACCCACCAGACAAAGTAGCAGAATTTACACTTGCCCTGCAAACTTTTTAAAGTTACGACTGCAAAATATGCAAGCTGGTTTTGAGCAATACTTAAAATACACAAGAAATGTAGTAGAAATTTATACCCACTTTGTTTTCTTTTCTAAGGGCTATCTAAAATCCTGTGGCCACTGGCATGTACCAGTGTTCAGACCCAAAATGGGCTGCTGTGCTATGCAACACTACATGATATTAATTTGAAAGAATTAAGTATCCAGTGAAGTGCAGGAGCTACAAATCTGAGCTGATAAACCCTAGAGACAACTGAGCAGTATTTCCCCCCAAATACTATGAGCTGACATCCCAGCCCCTAAGATAAAATACCATCAATGGCTGAAGAGACAACTGATCTAAGGCAAACTGATCAAGGGCTGCAGAACAGCTTCTCTGGAGCAGGACAGCTCCAGCAGCCTAATTAGGAGTAACAGACACTTACTTAAGATTTCTCATCCACCCATGAGATTTTCTTTAGGGTGAAAACAACAGCCTAACATTAGTTTTCACATCTTTGGGTTTAAGTTCAGAAATCTGCTTACCTATGCATCCACATTAACAGAATGAAAGGAAGAATGTTGCAGAGTAGGAAATCATTTACCAGTGGCTTCCCAGTCTCAAAGCTTACTTCATCTTACCAGTATTATTGCATCAGACATTAAATTCAAGCAGAACTTTTTTTTAGGCAGCCAGAAGAACAGGAATGCTATTTGGCTGCACAAGCTAGCAAAAAATAGAGCTACCCTAGTTGGTGCAATGCTTAAGAAACCTACAATATTTAAAGGGATTTTTTATGGTCAGGCAGCTCTCCACTTGAGCCAGCTAGAATGTTTCACACACATTTTCTAAGTTTACTGTGGCATATAAAAACTTTTTCGGAATGAGGACTGTGATTAACACTACTACAGATTGCTGGAGGAAACAGGAAAACCAACATATCAATATTATCCTCATTTAGAATAGGACTGATTCTGTACCTGGGTAAATAAATAAATGAATGAAATTACCATGATTTTCTGACTCAACAGCTTGGGAACTCACTATGCAATGCAAGATGCAAACTTGCCATCAGGGTGGGACCACCATTACACTCGATTAACCTAAAGTGCTAAGTAAAAATGAAAGGGACCACAGCTTATTCATTATGCCTTTCAGAAACACATTTTAGCCTTCTTAATTTTTATTGAACAGAAGGAATGCAAAGTGATAAATACTGACTTGAACCAATTAATCTTAAATCTTCTCTTTAGGATAACAATCATCTGTACACAATTTTTAATACAACACAGATGGAAGTGGCATGACGTGGCCTAGACTTACCCAGCCCATCATCTCCAAGTGTGGCTCTACAGAGCCACACACTTCCCCTGATCCCCATTTCTAACATCTGGCCCACAAATTTAAAAAAAGAAAAAAAAAAAACCAACCCATCAGTTGTTTTACTATTCATTCCTTCTCTTGCCCCAAACTATCCACATGAATTGTTGCACAACTGCAAGAAATGAAGGAGAATAAAAACTTGGGAAGATCTCACAGCTCAAAGAACAACTGAGTACATTAAATATTCTGGCCAATAAGATCCTATGAAGAATCTTAATTTACAATTTAGTATTTAGTCAGACTGAGTAATTAGCATGATGTATCCAGCATACCTTTTCCTGCACATTTTCATCCTCACTGGCCAGGGCACAAGCATCACCTGAAGCATACTGCACCACCGATGAGAGAGTGTCTTTACAAAAGACATTCCAAACAGGAAGCCTATAAAAAAAAGTCAAAAAGCTTTATTTAAAATGAAGTCTTGGAATTCCCTCAGCATTGTCTCCCTCAATCTTCTTCAGCTGTTCCCATGAGGAATCTAAAAAATACATGTACAGTTCATGGATACTCATTCAAAAAACCCATTTGAGGATTCACTAGAAGAAGTTAGCAACAGAAAACACCACAAATTTACTACTTCCCAAAGAAAAAAAGTAACACCGAACCAGAACCTGGAGTGCCACCATACCAAAAAGTGAAAGCTGACACAAATTAGCTAAGTTACAGCAAGTTAGGAACATCTTGAATCAGCATCCTTTGTCACGAAGCAGTGAGAGATTTTTAGCAATCATTATTACTAAGCAAAAACTTAAATCACAGACTAAAAAGCAAAATATCCTTAATCCACTGTACAGAGCCTACCTGAGAAGATTTCATATAGTCAATATCAGCAAGCACATTTAAGAAAATTAGAGAAAATAAGTACACTAAAAAAAAAGCCCCAGGCAAAACCTCCCATGAGATTTATTTTGTACTTTTTTCCAACAGCTTTAGTTGTCAGCAGAAATGGATTTATTTCTGAGAAAAGCCTCTACAAACACTTGTATTAGAAGGCATCTTTTCTTTATTATCATACATGGACCCTTCACATCCTAGGGAGCATCTACAATGAACCATCAGGCTTGGAGTCCCAAAGGTTTTCAAGCTGATTTCAACCAAGGCCAGCAGAACATGAAGCAAACTGAGTTTTTATGGAGTCTTCAACAATGTACCACTTTAAACACTAACATTTTCCATTCAGGAAATGCTGTTTACATAACAATCAGGTGATTGGAATGACCTCCTGTGAACAAACACAAACGTCACCGTGCACCCTGAAAACAAGAGCCACCTTCTCCTCAGAGGAGAGACAGGTCTACGGCACAGAAAAATCTGCATGCAGCAACTTTCTGACAATAGTTCTGAGAAATGAAACAGCCTTAACATTAATCATAACAGTAACATTATCAGTAAGTCATTATTCACTTACACAACTGGGATCACTACTGCTTGGAATTTGAATTACCAGCTTTCTTCAAACTTGAATATCAACTTTATTGGGAAGTCTATGCAGTGTAGACTCCTCCACTAGGAAGGAACCCATGAAACAACGGACCACAGACAAGTACTAAACATTTGAGTTTCATGTGGATATATAGATGTCTATTTTCAGTGGCTCTCTCCACAGAAGAGACAGTGCACAAGGAACTTGTGGGATTTCACTTATTACTATGGAGATGAGCAAGTAAGGTGTTCCACCTCTGTCTCAGCCCTAAAGCACCTCAGTAATTTCTTCTTTTTGACGTAGCATCTTCCCTCTGTACTAAAGGAAAGCCTTGAAGTCAGGCAGAAGCAGCTGCAGTTAGTGGGAAATAAAGAACTGAATGTAAGGTATGAAAATAGTAACTTTCATATTGTAGCAGGTACAAAGTCTCACATCTCAGTTAAGAACTGGGCATAAGGCTTCTCACACATCTTAAATTCACATCCCATCATGTAGTTACCTGTTTGTACTGAGTTTTCCATCAAACCTCTGTCCTACCCTTTGCACAGGAGGTTCATTTCAGAGCATGAATGAAATACTACCAGGTTTCTATGGCCTTATTACCTAGCTTTCAGTTGGAAAAATTAGTTATGCAAATACTTTGAGTCATTTATATTTCTGAAAAGAAGTTCCAATCATTTCATGGTAAAATTCTCATGCTCTGAACTCCAGTACTTCTCTTTTGAGATATAAGGACTCCCTGGTTCTTCATAAAAATACATCAGAAACATCAAATATTATAGAACATCATCCCACTCCTTCATTACACAGGGACAAGCCTTTGTTTCCCATTTCACTTCCACTCTGGGGGGCACCTCGGGTGAGCTGCACAGAACAGCAATAACTCATTGGGGGACAGAAAAGGAAAGACTTCAAAGCCTGTGAAATGGCATTTTAAAACACAAGGTCTACCCTCACAAATGCATGAAAAACTGCTTTAGCACTAAAAGCACAGAAGGCATGTATTTCTTGCCTTAATCTATTGAGAGATTTCATGCAAGAAATCAGGCTTTATCAGGTCACAAACACAGATTTTAGAAGAATGAATATTGACAGCTCAGATTTAAGCTATTCTGACACAATCTGTGTCCAATGTCTCATCTACTTATTTTCCAAAATTCTTCTTGGCCTACTCCCCAACTCCAACATGATGCCTCAAGTCTCCCAAAAGCCCTCCAAGCTAGGGAGGGGACTGAGAACTCATTTTGTGTGTTCATGCACCCACAGGAAAACCTGATCCCTCCTGCAGCAGAGCATGCAGCTCACAGGATGCATCACTCAACTACTGCCAGGGAATTCTGACAAACACTCAGAACACAGACATGTGAGACCAGCCAGTCTGGGAGAAGTTAATAACCTTATCAAGACCACCAGCAGTAGTTTTTTTCTTCTGACTTCTAACATTTTGCATATTAATTCCACAGGCTTCTTTAGCTGAAAGGATAGAGCTCACAATAAAAATAAATTGCCAAATGGCACAGCACCTCTGTTAACCATTTAAAAACCACAACAAAGATGAGAAGCCAACTGTTAATTTACAGAGAGCAAAACTGCCCTTGAGTTCAACTGACTTGCAGTGTACACCCAGTGGAAGTCCAGCAGTTTCTGCAGATACTAATCTATCTTTCCCTGCCTTGTGACCCAGCAGTGGGATCTGAATGCTGACTCAGAACCAAGCAGACCTAATGCCCAAATGAGATCAGTCCCCAGAGACACTGTCTCAGGTATGAGGTAGATCTTCAAAATGAAGAGATTGTTCCAAACACATAACCCACAGCTGCTGACTTGCATGGATACTGGTTTTCAATAGTTCCATTTTTGTAACCATGACTCAAAACACCACCTGCTATTAAATCTCATCAAGAACAAAGGAACTTAAGCATGACTCTCTGTCCTATCATTAATGCAGTTTAAAAGCTATTTTCTCTAATAACACCATGAACTTTCCAGCTTAATGTGCACAAACCCAAAAGAACAGGCTACAAGCTCAGACAAAGCAGCAGGGGTGGGTGGGGGAATCTTTACTTTTCTCAGGGCAGGCTCATACTGTGGTTGCCCACTGAAGCAGAAATGCAGCTCACCCCTATCTGGATGGTTCACTACACTCACTGCTACACAAATTGGCCATGGTCTGCTGATGAACGTTCTGCTTTTGAAAAGGAACACAGTGAAATTCAAAAGCGCAGGTGGTTTTGAGATTGCAGTGTAGGTTTCATGTGAAAGACCATCCACTTCTGATCTGACTGAAACACTTCAAGTAATTGTGAAGAAGGCTGCAGAAAACTATCAGAGATAGTGAAGCTACGGGTAACTGTTCTGACAGGTATAAAAATCAAGCAGAAAACAAACAACTGGTAAGAAAAATTAATCATACAACTTACAGCTAAAAAAAATTCCAAATTATGAAGGCAAGAGGATTTCCCACAATTTGATCAGAGACAAACAGCTCAGACTCTCCTTTCCAAAGACTTCATACAACACTGACACAGAGCTTCAGTTCAAACACATCTGTCCTCAAGATGATTAATTTCATAAATTCTCCCAAAACAAGACCTATTGCTGGACACTGGAGAGTGAAGCAGTTCAGAACAGTTTACATTTGGCACCTGCAAGACAGAGGAATTTATCACCAGAGCAGGGACCCCAAGCCCTGCCCCCAGGGAGGGTAACCACGGACAGATCCCAGGGGGCTGTGTTACCAACAGGTGCAGATGTACCAGTGCCCAAGACCTGAGAGGGAGAATGAAGATGTCACTGTCCCTGCCAGGTGACAATTCCCTACTCAAAGCATTCACAGATCAGATCCTGTGCAAGAGGAGGGGTGTGGGCCAGCAGAGCAGGCCTGTGTTTGCTGAAGATCACCTTCTTCATTACAGACTGAATTTAGATTAACGGGCTTTTTACCGTTTGAAACGGTAAAAGCCGGGAAAGGGCAAGAAAAGCAGCAAAACACCTTCTGCTGTGAACAAGTCCTACAGGTCTGTGACTGCTTTCACCAGCTAACTGACAAAGAAAAAAGGCTCTGCAGGAATGAGGAGCTCAGCAGATCACAAATGAACTCTCTAGTCAGCAGCATCCTGCCTCGCAGCCGCTGGCAACACAGGAAAAACAGCAAAGGCAGGGAATCCTCCTCTCTCCCAGGAACTTCATGGAATCAATCTTCCTCTCCCAACAGGCCAGCCAGGGAGACTTGTATTTAAAGAGCCTGCAGAACAAAGTAACTGTCATGAAAAATGAAGACCATCACATTATTTCAATCAGCCACAATAGAAAAACCACTTGCAAGACACTTAACTGCTGCAGCACAACCTCCCCAGACACAACACTCATTTCTGCATGTGAAGTGGAAATACATCTTGATAAACGCAAAGAATCATTAATCTTCTTCAGTACAAATAAGAAAACCCCAACAAAACAAAGAAAAAAAACCACCCTTCATTTAGAAGCCATTTATTACCACAGAAGAGCAGCATATGTTACTAAGATAATTTTGAAAGTTATGATGAACCTTTAAGGGACCAAAAAGTTGAAAACTAAAACTACAGCTCTAGACTAAGCATCACTGGTATCACCTCATTTCCTACCACTAAAAAAACCCCAAGCCCAAACCAGCTGAAATTTTAGCTTTTTTCTGCAATTTCTTTACCAATCTGTGGTATTTTGCAATTAAGTTTTTAACAGCTTGCCCACACTTTGCAAAGAATGTGCTCTCCAAACAGTTATTTCGCTTATTCAGAGGAGCCAAACACAAAGATACTTCTGGCCATACTGAATTTCATAGCTGCATACAATGAGATTCCAATCTTTGGTTTCAAATAGGGCTTTCAGCATTTTAAATACCATTAACATGCAAAGCTTGCAAAAGGAGGTTCCAGGAGCACCAGATACTTTATCAGATCAAACGGATTTACTGCATCCCCCTTCAGGCACAGAGGAATCTGCACCCTCTGCTCCGCTCTGGAGATTGTGAAGACATTCCAGTAAGTCCTGAGGGGGGAATAAAGTCAACTCTGATCCAAGGAATGCTCAGCTATCCTAACCAAGAAGACACAGAGGATCTCAACATTTGCTCTTGACTGTCCACTGTTGTCCCAAGTTAAACAACAGAAACCAACTTCATTCCCTGCTTGCAGTGCTCCCACGGTTACTCCCATTCTCTCCTGGAAAAGGTTACTGAGATAACAGCACCTTCACAGGACTCTGAGACCATAACAGACAACAACCTACATTAAATGCAGGTTCCAATGCAACACTGAAACAAACACAAACCTCCTTCTCAAAAGGAGTATCCAGGTGCCCTATTTCAGGCACTTAAAGCAGGGCAGAAGTCACAAGCCCTCTGGAAGCACCCAAAGGAACAGGCAGTTCCTGGTGTTCCTTGGAAACAGACTTCTGCAATACTGAAGGAAGATTGCAGCGTATCAGAAGCTCCCTGCATTCTCAAACTCTAATTATTTTCTCTGATGCAAGAGTCAGGGGAAGAGCACCCATTCCAGAAAACAAACGAACAACCAAAAGACCACACTATAAACCTGATAGAAACCACAAAGACTACAGGAGAACAGCACAGCCATGCACTGTGAGCAACCTTTAAGGCTTTCAGAGTCTGTAGAAATGTCTGACTTAGACATTTTTTCAAGATTTCCCTCATGGCTTAAATTCATATGCCTGTCCACACAGGTGCAGCAGCAGCAGTGTCAGGAGCAGCAGCTGCTCTGCCCCAACTCATGCTAAAAACCCACCCTCAGTGCACCACAGCTCAGCAGAGTGCCAGGAGGGGGATGTTCCTGAAGTGCAGCAATGTGGATTTCAGCCTAGATCACTGTAAAGCTGCTATCACCTGACTCCCAGACAGGTATGGTGTATTTTTAATAGGCTGCTTATCTGTAAGGTATTTCAGCGTTATCTTGATTGCCATTTCAAAGCCTAGCTAAACCAAGTAATTGCCATTCCTTTGTGCACCTGAGCTGATTTTTGAACTGTTGGAACCTTTTACTAATATTCCAGTACAGTTTGTCATTCACATCAGTATTTTCACTCACGCAAGCTGTGGGACAAGTCTGTCTGCTATACCAGCTCAGTATTTCCAGCAAGAATTAAGAAAGGTTTTAGATTTACAGTACTAGGTTAACCTGCTCTTGGCTAAAACTTTTCATGCACATCCTCTCCAGGCTGAAGCACCTCAAGAGTGAACTTTATAAGACACTGCATGTCCTCCCCCTTGAAAGAGGCACAGAACCTCCCAAAAGCTGAATCAGTAATGAGAAGACAATAAAAAAACTACTCTGTACAAGAGTCACAGTAAGAACATCAAAGTGAAAAAGAACTAATAGCAGGCTAGAGAAAGACATTTCAGAAAGAGTACAAATTAAGTTCTCAAGAGAAGCACATTTCACTGCAACAGGCAAGGTCTTCTACACCAACACAGACACCTCGTGATGGGGTAGAGGCCACTTCAGTACACCATTTGCATAACAAACAAACTAACCTGAAATTTCTAGGACATATCTTTTAGAAGATACTGCATGAAAGCAACTCACTGATTTTCAAATCACTTTAGAAGGTAAAACATTCAATAATTGATTGAGCCAAGCACTTGTTTTGCATAAGACACTAGGGCCTCTGCTTGCATATACCACCTTCAGCATGAGCAGGCTGCAAGCTGGGCAGATTCAATTTTCATTTTTAGGAGTCCAAGAGTTCCAGTGCAGCTTTTGTCCCGACCTTAACCACAGAGCAAAGACCCTTCCCAACAGGATACTCCATACCTAGGAACATATTTTCCATTCTAAAAATCAGATGCCTAGAACAACAGTTCCGATTATACTAGTGCTCAAACAATTTCATTTATTCCTGCTAAAAAATGCACACGCACAGTGTTTATTTTAATATCAGCCTTCTGAAGAGATTTAAGTACTCAAGAGGAGAATCAGCTGAAAAAATTCTGAGCCCCACTACAGGCCAGTTACTCTTGTAGTCCTATCCAGATCATGAGGGCACGCATGAAAAAGAAAGAGGATTTCAGTGGCAAGAGGCTCATTAATGAGGCACAGTGGAACATAAACCTCTCACTCCCCAGCTCCACCACTCACACCTTCGTGCAATGAACAGAGGTGAGCTCCAGGCTTGAGCCACAAGTCAGTAATGAGACAAATAAAGGTTCAATCAGCAAAGGCTCCCCCGTGTGATCCCCAGTGTGATTTGCACAGCTCTCACCTGCGCAGCAGCAGCACCCGATGGACCCGGTGGTGTCACCACAGTGCCAGTCCAGCACTGGGGCTTTCAGAGCTCCTCACGGTTACAGCTTGCACAAGCACACCTTCCAAACCAGACAGAAAACGCAACCCCAAACTGCAAAAATCTTCTCGCATTAAAATCCACATGAATCCACACATTAATAGGCATGAATAAAAACCAGTATCCCTTTCCACTGTACTTGGTAACCCAGGCTTCATTCCTGGCTGTGCCACTGACCCAATCCGACCTCTACAATTTCCAGGGTACATTCTGATGGCGGACTTCAGTCAGAGCTCCTAGGCCAGGGGTTTGCCACCAAAATCAGCACATCTTGCTGTTAAATCACTTTGACACAAGGCATTTCCCGATGCAGGATACTCAAAGAGTAACAACTGAAGGATCCTGAAGTGTACATGCACTGACCCCCATCCTCCTTTTACTCACAGATGTAAAGCCAAGTAGCAGAGTTAATAAAAGCTAAGTAGGTCAGGATATGGCAGTGAACTTTCTGGGATAGAAAGACAAATTACTGGATGCACGATTTCTTTTTAAACTCCCGATTAACACTTACTAAGCACAGCTTATGGCAGGCAAAAGCTGATGTCAGAATAATTTACGCAGGTCACTCTTCAAAGAGCCATCACAGCTGGTCTCACTTCAGATAGTCCTGGTACCCTACAAGCTTCTAAACTTACTCCACTTCCTCAGCTCTGGATAGTGGCAAACTACAAAGCACTGCAAGTTTTAAATGTATTTTTTATATTATGATCATGCACACAAAGGGATTAACTGGAGCACTAAGGAGGTCTCTGAATTCAGGACAAGCGCACAGTGGAAGCCCCAAACTGCACAGATGCCTATTATTTTTGGAGCACTACATTCCTGAGCCATACCTCCAGCAGAAGTATTTCCCCAAAGCCATCCTGCTCTTTTGAAACTTGGAGCAATCCTGGTGGCTCAGGGCTCTCAGAGCTGTGGCTGGCCCAGCTTCAGGAAGCCCCAAGTACTGATAACTGACCCGAAGAGCATCACATCCCCTTTACTGAAAAGGCTCTGGCTAACAAACCCCTACGCATTCTTCTGCTTTTTTGTGCATCTCCTAAAACACTGCCATATTTTCAATGCCCAGGATGACATCTTCCACTTCCAGTGTCCAATCAAATCATTTCTCCCCCCAGCTGATCTTTGCTAATCAGTACCTCCTCACTCAACCAACTTTTTTAGGTGAGCTTGAAAACACAACATGAGAGACTTAGAAAATTCCTATTTTAAGCTTAGTTTCAAAGAAAGAAGCAAACAGCTGCTCTGAAAGAAAACAAAGCCCTGGTTAAAAAAAAAAAAAAAAAAAAAAAAGGGCAAGAAGTCCAAAAGTCCAAAACAGCCCCTTTGAATAGTTGTTTTATCTCTTGGGTTTTTCCCTGACTTTTGGGCCTCCATTTGATTATCTGTTGATAACCAGTTATACCTGTGAGGAAAAATTTCTCTTCTATTAGCACAGTAATTTGAAAATTACATCTCAAACAACTAAATGTAAAAAGCCAACATTTATCACACAAATCCTTCCATTTGCTATTTGAAATTTCTTAAATGCTAAAGTGAACAAAGGTGCTGATTTTCTTTACAATAAAAAGTTAAATAAATAACAACTTATCAGCTTCTACAGTGCACCAACTATGCATGAACCAACAGACTTCAAGACTTCCTAATTACAACTCTGACGTGACTACTGAAATTAATGCAGGTCCCAATGCCATCCTGTAGACAAGGTTTCAGACTCTCTAATGTGAACTCATATTTGCACAGCAGACTAGGAAACTGGAGTTACATCCCTCAACATTTAAATTAATCCACTGGCTCCTAACCAATAGCAGCCAGTGAGCAGGTTGCTTTTTTAAACTCTAAAAAAAGAGTTTTGCATTGCACTCCAATGCAAGCTCTGAGATCAGTTAAGACACTGCCTGAAAGAGCAATCCCTTTTGAAGGGTAACAAAAAGAGCAGCTCCATTTTCCTTCTACCAAAGAAAAACACAGAAGTTGTCGGGGATTTGAAGAACTAATACATTACTGCAACAAGACAGCTGAACATTCCTTCATTAATATGGAATTATCCTGAAAGAAGCCTAAACTTTTCCACAAAATCAAGTCCTGGTGAAACAGAAGACTAAGAACACAGTGACAAAAAAAATCAACCTGACCACCTATTGACCATTAAGCTAAAAACCCCTTCCACTAACAAATTACCTGGAGGCAGGAACAGATTGTCAGCCCTCAAGGCACTCTGAACAAGAAACAAAAACTGTTTTCTTAATAGGAATCTTATCTAAATTCTAAATTCTTATCTAAATCAACTAAAACCTGCTGCCAGAACTTCACTGTCCAAGGAACAAAGCTGTCTGGAGACAGTTCATGAGGCTCACAGCTCACTTGATCAAACCCCTGTGGCCAAGAGTTTTTTTGTTGTTTTTTTTTTTTTTTAATTTTGCTAAGTGCAAACACAGCAACAGCAACCGAGTTTTCAAGCACTTTTTAGATGTGCTTTTGTCTCCAAACCTCAAAATGTGATTACATGAACCAAAGCTGCTTCAGGACTGTCCAAACACAAGCATGAACAGCAGATTTGCAACTGATTGTGTAAAATAGAGGTGCCTGGACTCCCACTCTTCACCCAACTGTGAGACAAGCCAGAAGCTCAGGATGATTTCTTTTTTTAAGCAGACTACCTGAACAATCTATGGGAACCATGCTGTGGTAATACACCGAAGTGTGGCTGTTCTATTCACAATATCTGCAGTTATTGCTGTTCAAGCTGGCTATCAGCTCTCAAACAGTGACTCACCAAGTTCAAAGAGGGGCAAAGTTTAAGAAGGTTGGAACTTACCATAGAGAAATACATTATAATAATATTTATATTCTGGTAAATGTCATCTCTTAAAGGAAGTTTGAAAATAAAGTAAACGGGATGTTGGAACAAAGCACAGTTCAGGTAATCACTATAAAAAACACTGTCAAAGGCATAATCGATGCAAAAATAAGAGGGTTCATTTAGTTTGATTTAACAATACTCCTGAGAGACTCAGAGAAAGGGTTTCAAGAACAAGGCACCGTGATCTTCCAGAGGATAGCGCAGGAGCTCAGCCTGAAACTGGAAACGCAAGGATGCCTCGGGTAAAAGCACAGAGACACAACAACACACTTTAAACCTCGGGGTGCGCGGGGTCAGCCCTCACCCGACACCGCCGGTGACTCCTGCCGAGCTGGCAGCGGGAACCGCGCTGCCGGGAGCCGTCACCTTCCCGGGCCGAGCACCCGCGGGCAGCCCCGGAGGAAGCGCCTCGCCTTCCCCGCTGCCCGCGGGGCTGCTCCCGCTGGGAGCGCCCACAGCGCACCCGGGCCCGCTCCTGCGCCACCTGCCCGCGCTGGGGGCTCCCCGGCCCGGCCCCGCAGCTCCCTTCCAGCCCCGCCGCCCGAGCCCGGCTCTGCGCCGCCCGCCGCGGCGGGGCTGCGAGGGAGGCCGGCACTCACCAGAGCAGGGCGCAGAGCAGGAGGCAGGAGCCCAGCGCCAGGGGCCGGCGGGGCGGCTCCCTCATGGTGTCCCCGGTGTGGCTGGCGCGGCCGGGCCGGGGCGGCGCATCCTCCTGCGGGCGGCGCGGGGGCAGCGGGCGGCGCGGAGGGCACCGGCCGTGCCTGCGCGCGCCCCGCCCCGCGCGCGGCCGTTACTGCCCGCGGGCCCCGCCCCGCCCCGCCCCGCGCGCTGAGCTGGAAGGATGCGCGTCACCCGCTCCGCGCCGCCAGCCAATGGGCTCCGCGCTCCGCGCCTTAGCCCCGCCCTCCACCCCGCCGATTGGGCAGCGCGCCCGCCTCTCTCCGCCCCTCTAAGGACCCCGCTCTGTGAGGTGTCTGCGACAAACAAGCCGTTAAAGGGAAATCGCCATCGCGATAAACGGCGGCTGGCGGCCGAACCTCCGGCCGCGAGGCGCCTGAGGAGCGCCGCTGCCTCCGTTTCCAGGGGCATTTCAAGCACCGGCGCGCCCACGTGACGTCTCTTAATTATTTCTTTTTAATTTCGATCAGGCTTCTCTGCCGCCTGCCGAGCGCTGAGGCCCGCAGAGGGCATAGCCGCGCGGGGGCTGCCGGGAGTTGTAGTTCCGAGCTTCCGGCCGCCATTTTCCGTCGCCCTCAGGGCTCCGTGAGGGGCAGCGGGGCGCGGCTTCACCTGAGCTCGCGGGCGCGCCCGGGATGTGTCAGCGAGCATTCACATCCATCGTGGGAGCGGGGCCCGAGCAGGGAGCGCTGCCGGGGGGCGCTCAGGGAGCACAGGCCGGTGGCGGGTGGGACAGAAGCGAGGAGGAGCCCCGCTGGCAGCGGAGCGGTGGAAGAACGCACCGGCTGTTAACGAAACACGAGGCGGTCTGGGGTAACCCGGCCCCGGCGCGCCCCTGTGCAGCAGGAAAGCCTCAGTGCTGCCGAGAGCGGCGGCAGGGCCGCTGACAGGCCCGGCCCGGCGATCCGGCGGGGATCAGGGGCGATCCACGCTGCAAACGCGCACACGGCAGGGCCGGGCAGGAAGGGCGGCCCGGCCCGCGGCGGGCTGTGCATCACGGCCGTCCCAGCAGCAGCGGGTCACGGCTGCTGCTTCCACAGAGCAGCTGCAGCCTCTGACCCGGCCCTTACGGAGCCCTGCCACGGCGTGCCTGCAGTCAGCCAGCAGCGGACACCTCTGGAAAGTCTTTGCGACTGTTCTTGCACTGATTTTTCACCCCTGTGACTTGGTGCCTTCCTTAACACATGGTACTCCCTGCTGTTGTGACATTTCCAGCGCAGGTCCCACCCGCTCTGTTTGAACCGGGTCCGGGAGCCTAGGGGCATTTGCCCATCCCAGCAGCACAGCCTTGGCCACAGAGTGCCTGCTGAGCATGGCTGGGACCAGAGCATCCATCCAGGAAGCTCTGGAAATTCAAACACCTGCTGATGTGGCTGCTGGAAGAGCTGGTAAACATTCATTAACTCATTGCTGAGTACTGCCAGCCAGAGCTCTTGGCCTCAGTGCTGCCATGGGGTATGGCTGAGCCTGTCTCCATTCCAGGGACAGGAATTCCTGCAGCCTCCCCGAGCACTGGAGAAGGCTCTAAAGCCACACTGGCTCAGCCCAGGGGGCTGCTCCCTCTTGGCACGGCTCCCACACACTGTGATTCCATTAGGAGTAAGCACAGCTTAGACCAAGCACAGCCACAGAGCTCTCACCGACGACACATCACGTCAGGGGAAGCTTTACAGTGCTGGGATCCTGGAGGAAAAGCCCCTTTGAGTCAGTCCCCACCAGGTATGAGCAACCCTGAGAAAAGCCTGGATCAGCCAGGCAGGGTCTTGATGTCCCCACCTCTGCCATACCCACCCACCAGTGCTTGCTAAGCTTGTTTCCCAATCACTGATGAGCAAGAGTCAAAAAAATTACAGATTACCCAATCTCCGAGCTAGAGCCCCTAATTAACCCAAAACCCAGTGGCACATGGGGTTACCAGAGAGCAAATATTTGTATGAAATTCTCAAAAAGTGCTGCATGTTTGTAGCAGGGATTTTTTTTTTCCTTTTTTTTTTTTGCTTGCTCTTGGCCAAATTTCTCATAGAAAACCCCAGGAGCTGGCAAGTGGCACAGGTCCCATGTAGTCCTGGGGCTGAATTTGAGCTCACCCTGCATCCCTGGGCAGGAAACATCACTCTGCTGATCAGGAATAAAATCTGGGCTGTGGTGCTTGGCACCCCGGGTAGGGAAAGCTGGAGGAGGCCACCCAAGGGACACCTTTGAAGCAGCAGGAAGGAGGAGGTGGTGCTGTTTTACCTGCCCAGTGATGGGGCAGTGCTCATCCACTGCACCCCAACATTCCATCAGGCTGGCTGTAGATTATCCCCCAGAGATTTGGGCATTTTAGGATGACTTCTGGAGAGACAGCTGATCCTGGGGTACACCCTGGGCCTCTGCCTTTCAGCACTTTGCAGCATTTGTTTGCTGCAGTGGGAAAACCTCTCCCATTCATCCCTATCTGCTCTTTACAAAGGCTTTTTCTTTTCCCATGTGTTGCCTATTTTTTTTTCCACATGTGATTTAATTCACACAAACACCTTCCTCTTCTGACTATTGATCTTGGCTCCTTACTGGTTAAAATAAACTAAATCTTTCATAAGCAGGTTCTGACAACACAACTTTTGTTCCTTCCAGACACAATTTCCTGTTTAATTTCCTGACTGTTTCTTACTTGGTAAAGGAAAAGCTGTAAATTGCAAGATTGCTTCAGAGACCTTCCTCTGACTTCAGATGAACCATTAACCACTTGCAGGAGAGAATCCAGCAAACCAGCACAAAACTTGTAAAAAAAAATCAATTTCTTTTATATCTCCGGCGATTCGCACCAAAAGGAAGGCTGTGCAAAAATTAAAGGTTGGAATCATTTTCCTTGGAAAATCAAACAGGAGCAACTCCACCTCCAGCTGAGCAGGTAATTGCTCTTTCATCACTCAGCAAACTGCCTGTGACACATGGGCTGTGCCTCCCTGGTCTCACATGGAGACATCCCCCTGCACGGGCTCTGATTCCCACTCCCACACTGCTTTAAATCCCGGGAGATGCTCCCGCGGTCACAGTGACCAACACATCCACCAACACATTCCCGCCTGATCCAGCGGCACATTCCCGCAGGCAGGGTCACCTGCGCCCTCTGTGCACGGAGCCTGCTTAGGGTTAATTAACGTGCTTAGGGTTAATGAACGTGGGCTGGCGCCGGGCAGCCTTGGCACGCAGGGACACGGTGACACCAGCTGGGGCTGCCTGGCCTGGTGCAGCAGAGCCACTGCTCAGATCTGCAGCCAGCAGCCCCAGCCCTGCCTGGAAGAGCCCTGATTGTGGCACGGGTGGCACAGTGCCACGGCTCCAAAGGCAGGATGGAGCCAGGAGCGCCCGTGCCAGCCCCTTGGGCAGCTCTTGCAGGGCACAGCCGTGTCCAGGTATCCTCCACTTGGCTCCAAGTCCCCTCTTTAGTGGGGACTTAGTGGGGTTTTAGCTCAAAACCTGGAAGTCAAAACTTCATGGAAAATGAAGAAAATGAATTGAAGTGGAATGTCACTTTTGAAAATGTTTGTATTTTGGCTTCTCATTTCATGTGGCTAAATTTTAACTTTGCCTCGAAATAGGAGATAAAATGATTGCTCCAGTGGGGATGCCCAGGCAGGGCACAGCTGCAGCATCTCCTGGCCCTGCTGCAGAACCACAGAGCCTCTGCATGACAGCAAACACTCTTTCCTACAGCCAGTGCTCGGGAATGGATGGAAAACAGCTTCCAGGGGAAGGGATCCACCTTATCCTAGCCTGGCTGGCAGGTGTTCCAGGCACAACTTCAGCAGCAGCTGGCTGTGACAGCAGTGCAGAGCCCTGGTGCTGGAGAAGACAATGTGCTCAGCCACTGGGGAGCTTCTCCTACTGTCTGATGGGGCTGATGGAACGGGGAAAGTCCAAAGGCTGCTGCCAGCTGGGACACAGAGAATCCACATTAATTCCTGCTCTCAAGATGGAAATGTGGTGTGGGCCTGGGGGCTTGCAGTGGGGTGAACCGTGCTGGGTGCCTTGGTGCCCCTGGTGCTTCCCAACACCTGCTGTCCCCTGGGAAAAGAAAAATCAAATTTCACTGCAGAAACCGAGAAACGGCAAAACTTCACAATGAAAGCGTGAAGCTTTTTTTAGCCTTCATTTCTGGGAGGACAGCGTGGGCTGAAGCTTCCCCTTCCCTCTTCTCCCTCTGCCCTGGGGCGAGAGGAAGGGCTGGGAAAGCACCTGGTCAGCCCGGGGCCAGTTTCCTCTATGGCCCTGTGCAAATCAAGGCCGCAGTGGGGGATGTCACTAGTGCCTGGTCCGGGGCAGGGCACCCGCGGCTTTCTCAGCACAAACCCAAAGCTGAGACCCATCCCCGGGCTGGAGGGTGCACAGAGCCCTGGGCAGCAGTGCCAGAACATGGGAGGGTGGCACAGCCCACACAGGAGCACCAGCAGCTCTGCTGGATCCCAGCGGTGGGGATGAGGGACACAAAGGGCTGACCAGGCACACACAGGGAGCCACACAGGCTCAGCCACCTCCCTTCCCCTTTCTGCCGACTGCTGAAACAAACTGAATTCCCACCTGGCCCCATCCCCTCCCTGCCAGCTATGTGCAAACAGGCAGAGGGTAGGGGAGTGGCTGGCAGCAGGAGTGTCACTCCTCAGGGACTCCTGCTCCAGGGGAGCAGAATACCGGGCAGCCCTGCCCCGTGGTTTGGGACAGGAGGAGCTGGTTTTGCAGGGAGAAGCACTGCAGGTGTGAAACACCCCTCAGCCCCACATCACTGCTCTTACCGAGCACCTGGGCTCCTGCTTGGAGCTCCAGGGGAGAGGGCAGGAAGGGCTCCTGCTGTGAGTATCTCCTGGGAAATCACTGTGTTTCCAGACTGAGGCCGTGCTGTGTTTGAACAAAAGCTTCTTTATTCTTTACTAGGCAAATAGGAAGGTGAGCACAGAGCAGGATCCTCTCACAGCACACCAGGCTGAAACAGGGAGTTGCAACCTCTTTTTGACCTGTGCACAGCAATTTTTCCCCAGCTACACTTCCTAGAAAAACCAACAGTGTGTGCATACACGGTTTCCTCCAATATCCCCCTTTACAGAATGAAAATGTCTCCATGGCAGACATACAAACCTTGTTACAAACTCTGGGTCCTTCACACTTCTCCCCCTGTGTCCCAGAGCTGCAAGGGGAGGGAAGTGGCTGCTGTAGGAGGCTCAGGGCAGGCAGAGTTAGCACTGGGGAGCTGCTGTGGGGCTCCATCCCTTGGGGGGACATTGCTTTTGCCCTCTGTGCAGTTGGGTTTTCCGTGTTTTGCCACCTGCAGCTCTTGATGCCTTTCCACCAACTGTGGAAGAGCTGGGTCAGCAGTTCACATCCCATCCCTACACTACACATTTAGGGCTAAACAAGGTGGAACAGTGAGAAACCTCTTGGCAAAGCTTTGTTTTGGGGCCCCAGCCCTGCTGTGCCAGGTCTTGGAGACACCCGTGTGGACTGTAAGACCTTCCTTGTTCCCAAACCTCAGTTTCCAGCTTCCATGACAACCCATGCTCAGGTCCCAGGGGCAGTTTTATTATTTTATCCCCAGGTGTGGTTTCCTTCCTGCACCTCTGTGCTAGAGATGTGCCACATACAGCTGAAGCTTGAGCTGAGCTTACCTGAGCTGCTGAACTTTGGACTCATCCCACCCTGGAGCACCCTGCAACTGGCAGAGCACATTGCTAATGTCACCTTTGGCTGTAGTTTCCTAGAGTTTTGTTTGTTTTTTTTTTTCCTTTTAAAGCAGATTATAAACAAAAACATCTTTACTAGGTGACAGCTTGACCCTGATGGAGTTCCCCTGCAAAACAGGTCCTGCTGTGACCTACTGCCCTGGAGCTGGCCAGGCCCTGGGCTGGGCTGGCTTGTCCCTTTTTCCAGAGCCCGGAGTGGGTGCTGGGGCAGCTCCAAAGGGCTGTGGAGATCCATGCTGACCGTCAGGGAATGCCAGCAGTGAGGGAGCTCAGTTTCAAACCCTCCCCACGTGCTGTGTTCCAGAGGTCACATCCCTGCAGACACGTACCTTTCCACATGTCATCTCTCCTGCCCCACATTCTCAGCCAGACCCTCAGCCTTCCCATCCTTCTCCCCCTGCAACAGGCTCAGCAAATCCCAAACCTTGCCCAGGCAGATGCCAGTCCAGTGTGGGCTTCTCAGACCCAATCCCATTTTCCTGGACTGCTCAGCCTGGCTCTGAGCAGGGTTTCTCCAGCAGCCTTGGTACCTCCTCATCTCAGCTCAGGAAATCTGACCTGCACAGAGGAAAGGGAGAGCCTGGGAGAGCTGGAGCAGCACCAGACTCCTCCGTGTCCGGGCCCTGCAGGGCTCCCCAGGCAAGCAGCCCTGTCTGCCCCAGCATCCCCCTACGGGGCTCAGCCCAGCTGCAAGGCACTGGGCTGGTGTCGTCCCAGTCCGTGCTGGGGACTGAATCCAAACAGTCCTTAAATAGGTGACTGCAGGAGAGCAGGCATAGCCTGTGTCATGGGGCCTTTAAGGCAGGAGACATCTCTGGACATGGAAAAATGCAGCAGCTGGAGCTGCGCCAACCTCCCCCCTCCCTGAACAACATTCCTGCGAGGGACGGTTTGGCTCCAGGGTCAAAGGGGAAGGCTTGGGGGATGGCTCGGCAGAGAAATGAAGCCCAAGAATCCACGGCTGTGCCGTGTCATTCCTGTGGGGTGACACGCAGGGATGCAGGGAAGAGCCCTGTCTGAGGGACAGGGAGGGGTACGGGATCTGTCCTCATCCGTGCAGCCTCAGGCCGCTCGGAGCCTTAGCAGAGTGTGCTGCTCAGTTCCTGTGAGGCCTGTCCCTGCAGCACAAGTGATGGGCCCGTCCCAGGGGGAATCAGACACACCTGGAGGCAGCCCTGAGCCAGCGGTGGGGATGCAGTGCCTGCCATACTTTGGTATTCAAATAGCTCCAGTGGAAGTCCAGAGCAATCCCAGCTATTTCAGTTCCAGCCTGTCACCTTTTCCAGCCTTCCCTCCAAACAACTTCAGCAGTGTATCCCAACATTCAGAGGTGGCAGACACTGAACAAACCTGTAGTGGGGTCCCTTTGCAGGAGGCAGGGCAGAGCCAAGCCTCAGCATACACGGAGTTTGTAGGGCCATGGCACCCAGCTCCTCATCCCTGCATTTCAGCAGAGGAGCTCCAAACACTCCAAGCCACCCCACAGCCTCTCCAAAGGCCAGTGGCACTTGGAGACTTGTGAGGTGAGGGAGGTCTTGTGGCACAGAACCCGGAGTGGGAATTTAGATGTTCACAAAGGACTTTTGTATTCTTGACCTTAGCTGTTGCTTATCCCTTCCAGGAGAGCTCCCAGGAGGGGTGAGAGATGACTCCATGGCACAAGGTCCCCTCTGAGCAGCAGGGCTGGCTGGTGACAGTGACGTGGCAGGTCCTGTGGTGAGGGACAGCTGTGCAGGCAGGAGTCGCTGCCCTGCAGCAAAGTCTGGGCCACCTGGGCAGGGCTGAGCTGCCCTTTGCACCGTGGCCGGTTCCATCACACGTGGCAGTCACACGCTGTCCCCTCCCAGGGACAGTGCCAGCACAGCAGTGGCAGCTGCTTCGTCCCAGACCCTGCTGGGGTCTCCCAGGCACCGGGTGGGTGCCCGGCCCTGTGGGCCTTGGCACTGGCTGGCATTGCCAGGGGGGCAGAGCCAACGGCAGAGATCCCCTTGTCTGGCTGGGCACCCGTGTGGGGCTCCAGCCGCCGTGCTGGATCTGCCAGAGGGGTTTGGCTTTGCTGGCATCACCAGCGTGGCTCAGGAGCGCTGTGAGTCACTGACCTGCCCCAGCCTCCCGCCTCTCCCTGCCTCCAAAGGCACTTTGCTGGCCCACAGCAGAGATTTGAAAGGGTACATGAAGTACCCCTCACCTCTGTTCTCTCCGCTGAGGTTTCTACGTGAACCTGACCACGTGGAAGCAGCCTCGTGCTCCAGCCCAGCCTGCTCTTCTTGGTCCCCAAAGATCACGATGTGCAGAGAGCCCAGGGCCAGGTTACAGCAAACCTGCTGTCACCACCCACAGCGAGAGTGCAGCATTGCTGTGCCCATGCCCACGGGAGGTGGAATTCCTCGTCTGTGGTGGTCGTGGCACTTTTCAGAACAGCAGGAATGGCACTCTGCTCTCCCAGCTTTCCTCCTGCATGCCCCAGCTTTACTCTATGACTTTGGGAGAAGGACATTTCGTTCAAAATCTCAAGTTCCCAGGCCCTGGGCACCAAGGCAATGCCAGCAATCACAGGAGCTGGCAGCACTCCCTGTTCCTGTGGGCACTGCCTTGTGCACATGGAGGCATGTGCATGCCTCTGTGCAAAGCGTGGGGCTGGGGGCTTTTAGGGAGGGCAGCTGAAACTGAGTCCAGCTCCATCCTGGCTTGGAGCCTGCTGGCATCGCCCCTTGGCATGGGCTACCTGCACAGGGTGAGCAGCTGCCTCTGCCCTGCCGAGCAAGTGCAGTGACACGGGGCTGGGAGGTGGCACTCGTGAGATGTCACTGTGGTGTGGCTCAGCCTGAGGTCCCCCACAGGCACAGCAGCAGTGTGGGTGTTACCTGCTGCTCTGCACGTACCTGGATGAGGTGGGATCTGTTTGCAAAGTCTCCTGTGACAGGCCCGGGGTGAAAACAACCAACAGCTCCTCCGCCTGTTGCCGCTGGGACAGCAGGGCCATGAACGCCCTTCCCACAGCACAAACAGGGCACTGTTCAGGGCTGCTTTGCCCCGGGACGAGGCCTCTCGGCTGAGGCCAAATTAAGCAGCTCCTCAGCAGCAAGAACCTCTCAGGGGCTGGGAAGGCTCTGACCTGAGCACAAGCAAATACAGTCTTGGGGAAAAGACCTCTGGCCTCTGTGAAACCTTCCTTAATCCTCCCTGTCCTCTTGCTGCACCTGCTGAGTCCCTTTGGTGTGGACATGGGCGGCACAGGAGATGGATGGAAGTCCCTGCAGAGCCGTGCCTCTCCAGCCCTGCTTTCCTCCTCCTGCTCCTCTCTCGGGCAGGGCAGGACTGAGCTGTGAGCAGGCAGGAGCTGCAGGGAAAGGGCGCCCTGTAGCATCACACCCACATTCCTGAGCTGGCTGCTGGAGCCTGGTTTGGCCAGAAAAGCAGGTGCCTCTCTGGACCGGGACACGGAGTGGGGCTTGCAGCGCGGGCTGAGGTCAGGCTCCCAGCAGCACCGGGATATGCAAGCACAGAGAGGCCCTGGCTAAACCCCATCGGCCGGCTCTGCCCTTCTCGGCGGCTGCCTTTGGGCTGCAGGGAGACAGCCCTTGGGAGCAGGGCAGCAGCATCCCTCCTGCCCGCTGGGCCGCCGGCTTGCGGGGCTGGGCAGAAGCGAGACAGCCCCAGCAGGCACCGGCAGCAGCTGCCAGAGGGACACGGCCTTGCGGCTCTCGGGATGGGCAGATCCCAGCACGGAGCTGCGGTGTGCCTTAACCCACCCCCAGAGGCTGCTGAAGCTCACACGGGGCGGGGGGAGAGGGCGTGACCCATCTCAGGCGTGACGGTGCCGGACCCGAGTGCCGGTCCCGTCCCGGGGCTCCGGCCCGTGTTGTCCCGGGGCTCCGGCCCGTGTTGTCCCGGGGCTCCGGCCCGTGTTGTCCCGGGGCTCCGGCCCGTGTTGTCCCGGGGCTCCGGCCCGTGTTGTCCCGGGGCTCCGGCCCGTGTCGTCCCGGGGCTCCGGCCCGTGTTGTCCCGGGCTCCGGCCCGTGTCGTCCCGGGCTCCGGCCCGTGTCGTCCCGGGGCTCCGGCCCGTGTCCCGGGCTCCGGCCGGGAGGTGGCGCCCGCGGGCGCCCCGGCGTCCCTTGCGCCACCTCCGGCGGCGGCGGGGCCCGCCCGTGCCGGGGCCATGGAGCCGGGGCCCGGGCGGCGGTGGCAGAAGGTGCTGTACGAGCGCCAGCCTTTCCCCGATAACTACGTGGACCAGCGGTTCCTGGAGGAGCTGCGGAAGAACGTGCACGCCCGGCAGTACCGGTACCAGGCCGTGGTCTTCCAGTCGGGAGCCGTGGTGCAGCAGCTGTGCAGCGTCTGCGTCTTCGTGCTCACCTGGTGGTACATGGACGCCGGGATGCTGAGCCCGCAGGGGCTGTTCGGAGCGGCGCTGGCGTCCTCCCTGCTCGGCTATGTCCTGTTCGACGCCGTGGACGGCGGGGCCGGGCGCTGGGCGAGCGGGCGGACGCGCTGGGCTGACCTCAAGAGCACGCTGGTGTTCGCCGCCTTCACCTACGGCTTCTCGCCGGTGCTGAAGACGCTGACCGAGTCCATCAGCACGGACACCATCTACGCCATGTCGGCCCTCATGCTCCTGGGGCACCTCATCTTCTTCGACTACGGCGCCAACGCTGCCATCGTGTCCAGCACGCTGTCCCTCAACATGGCCATCTTCGCCTCGGTGTGCCTGGCCTCGCGCCTGCCTCGCTCCCTGCACGCCTTCGTCATGGTGACCTTCGCCATGCAGATCTTCGCGCTGTGGCCCATGCTGCAGAAGAAGCTGAAGGCCCGGACGCCCCGGTGCTACGTGGGGGTGACGGTGCTCTTTGCGCTGGCAGCGCTGGCGGGGCTGGCCACGGTGTCCAGCGTGGGCGCCGTGCTCTTCGCCTCCCTGCTGCTCGCCGTCTCCTGCCTCTGCCCCTACTGCCTCATCCGCCTCCAGCTGCTCAAGGACAACATCCACGGGCCGTGGGACGAGGCTGAAATCAAGGAGGACCTCTCCAGGTTCCTCATGTAGGCCTGGCCCAGGGGGACCCTCTGCTGTGAGCTGTGAGAGGTCCTGGCTGGGGGACAGCCCTGTGGGGGAGGACACCTGAGCCAATAAATCTATCACAGGGCAACAAGGACCACTCTTGTGTTCCCCTCAGGACGTGTTTCCAGCCCTGTCTTGCGTGGGTGTGGTGAAGGAAGGAGCTGAGCCCGCAGGGGAGCGGGCAGGCAGGGAGGAGTCGGCTCTGGCCCCGGGTACAGGGGATGTGTCCCACGGTGTCCTGAGCCCCAGGACCCTCAGGGGGTGCTGGGCACTGCCGCACTCCCCGGGGAGGCTGGAGGGCAGGGCTGCTGATGGAGCTGCAGGGCCGAGCACCAGGGCTCGAACGGGGGCAGAGCCGTCCTCACCTGCACCGTGGCCCTTGTGGGTGCCAAAATAGCCTCACACCACCGCCAGACACCACGTTACCCTAAATCCCTTAGGAGCTGGGGGGGATGAGAGGGCATCACGCCTTCCTCTCCTCTCTAACCCCTTTCCGGAGGCAGATCTGGCCTTGCTGCAGGGCTAGACCCCGAGGCAGAGGGATGGAGCTCAGCACATCCCCATGGGCACACATCCACCTGCGGGGGGATGCCAGGCTGCTGGGACAGCGGCAGGGATGACAACGGGCGTGGAGCTCCCACCGACCCCGTGTGTCCGGGGTCCGTCTGTCCGGGGTCCGTCTGTCCGACAGCGCTCCCACCACAACAGAGGGCGCTCCCGGCCAACGAGTGCCGCTGGGGGCCCGGCGGGACGGGCGGCCCCGGTGCGGGACCTCCCGGCGCTTTCCGTGTCCCCGTCCCTCGGCGAGCCCGGCCCTGCT
Organism: Lonchura striata; assembly: GCF_050655825.1. NCBI lineage: Eukaryota > Metazoa > Chordata > Aves > Passeriformes > Estrildidae > Lonchura > Lonchura striata. The sequence continues at coordinate 31,274,307 of NC_140710.1, read as the reverse complement.
CCGGCCAGCCCGGGGAGCAGCGCCCCGCGGGATCAAGGGATGCCCACACCTGCCCCAGCCTCGCAGGGCTGCATTTGGCATCGCCCCGGTGCTCATGGAACTTCTCTTTCGGAAAAGCTGCAGGAGTGCAGCTTCTGCTCCATTTTCCCCGTCGCAGCGAGCTGGCGCTTTTCATGCGCTCCTCGGGTTTTCTCGGAAATGAGCAACCCCCGGCGGAGTCCCCAACACCTCCAGTGCTTTCTTACTGCTCTTGCCAAGTGTTAAATGTTGCTGCTGTCGCCTCGGTAACGACTACATCTCATTTTGCTTTTAATTAAAACCTGTAGAAGTTTGGAGCCCGTGCTCAGGTCTCGCAGGGAGCACAGAGTAGCCAGATGCTCAGAGTCAGTGTGACATTTTTTAGCTCTGCAGGAAGGAGACTGTTTAGTCACAGGGGGGTTTCCCAGAAAGCTGCTCGGTGACCCCGATGTCCCATCTGAGACTGGGTTAATGCCAGTGTAACGCTGCCAACCCAAAAAGATTCACAGAGCAAGGCTGGACTGTAAATCAAAAATAAACCAAATCTCGTCTGCTTGGCCCCAGGCTATCACAGCAGAGGCTGCAAGAAAGCAGAGTTTCTGTAGCACCCACTCCTCCATGGGGAAATACTTCCCCACAAAGTACCTTTCCCAAATTCTGTCAAAAGCAGCTGTGGGTTAGGAACACTGCAAGCATTGACCACTCAAACATTTCACGTGGTGGAGATGGGCACAGGCTGCCACCTGCGTCTCAGCCAGAGCAGGACCTGTGCAGATGCAGGGACTCGGATGCAGCAGGCTCCATCCCCCAGCTCCAGGGGCTGCAGACTGTGTCCCACCCAGCCCTGCCCGCTGCCCACAGCCCCAGACCTCTCTGCTCTGCCCCATCCTTCCCTTCATCTCCTTAGAACGAGCCATAGGATTCTAGAATTACAACAGCCTCAGTCCTTGCCCAGAGACCCACTAGGGAAAGGCTCAGCCCTCCCCTCAGCTGCCCACAAGGATGGTCTGCCCACCCTAACCTGGGAAATGAAACCAAAACCCACAGCCTGGATGCACAAAGGGCTTTGAAGGAAGGAGGAATGCATAAGAGAGCCAGGGAGACACAAAGGGCAGGCAGGGTCTCCCTAGGACTTCCCTGACCTTCTCCTGAGGACGTGTGCTCTGCAGTGCTGTTGCTATTTAAGCTGCTGTACAAATGGCCATTACTGGTGTGTCTGCATGCCTGAGGTCAGAGTACCCTCTACAGAGCAGGATTTGGCCATAACTCTACATCCCACTAAAGCTGGATGTCCTTTGGGCATTTGCTCCCTGAGCAAACCCCCACTGAGACCCAAGAAGTGGGTCCTTGGCTGTTGATGCAACAAACACTTTATCAACTAACCCTAAGGGGTTAAATGTTCTTTTGCATTCCAAGTTTCTTTCCTTTAAGGTTCAGTCCCTGAGATCAGTCCTTCCTGGGACTTTTGGTTTGAAGCTGGCCAAATGTGAGTAGCTGTGAAGTGGCTGGGGATCAGCCTGGCTCCTGGGGGAGCTGCTGACACGTGCCAGCTGGGATCTCCATCTCCAGCTTTGCTGCAGGGAAAAGCCAGTGTCAGCCACCCACACGTGGGGGCCTGGATCTGGGAAGCCTGTGAAGAACAAAGCTCGGCTCTTTGATCAGGAAACCCAAACAGGATTTTGGTCCTAACCCATCCACTGCCCTGTAGTGTCACTGGTGCAGCAGCCTTGTCCTTCTGCCCCTGGCCACACCACCAGGGCAGGCTGCAGACTGCACAGACAAGGTGCAACAGCTTCTTCAGAAAGCCACCCTGTGAGCTGATGTTGAACAATGTGCCAGGGTTTCCCAGCACACCAGCTCCTGTGCCTTTCTACTGAATAGATTTTAGAAATGGTCCTATTTTCAACAATATTTTTTACCGAATATTTTGTAAGAAGGTAAAGATTTGTGTGGAGGATTTACCAGCATAAAATGCCCCAAGAGACCAGTATGTGCCTTCCAGCCTAATGTGTGGAGGCCAGCAGGCAGCTGGGAGCTCAGCAACAGCTCCTGGCTGGGTGCTGTGGTCAGGCCAGTGAGCTAATCCACCTTTATCTGCTGTTGGTACCGTGTTGTAGCACAGAGAATGGATTGCAGGGAGAGCTTCCCCCAGCGCGGAACGGATTTTTGAACAACCTGGAGAAAAAGCAGCTTGTAAAGTTCAGTCTACCCCCCTTCCCTTTTACCTGAGGCATGGGCAGAACCTCCTCAAGAGCTCACCAGGTACAAACACTGCTGCTTCTGCAGTACTCCTGACAGTGCACAATTCCTGAACTCTGCTGAGGAGTTTCTGCCTCAGCACCTGATGGGTTCCACAGGTGAAAGCTACAGCCACCCTCAGCTATTCCATGCTTGGGAGTAGCTTTCCTGGAACTGTAGATCCAGTTGTCTTCCAGTTGTTTTCCTGGAACTGTAGGTCTCCATTGCTCCTGGCCCAGTCCCAGCAATTCCTAGTTTAGCATATGCAGTTCAAAGGTATAGCACTTCTTACTACACCGTTGCTGTTTCTTTCTTCTTGGTCTACCAAAAGACCAAGTGAGAAGTCAGAAGAAGGAAAATTGTCTATAAGTCTACAGCTTTCTGGGTTTATATCCCCTTCTATTTTGAGCAAACTCAGTGTCTGGTATTTACCAGCTCATACAGGTGGTTCAGCAGCTCTCTGGATATTTTAGAGGTCAGTGGGACCCAAATCAGCTGCAACAAGAGGAACTGCCCAATTTCAGCAAAGCTGTCAGACCAGCCTTGAGAACAAGCACAGGCTGGCTGTCACCTGGCCTCCTGCACACACCCAGATCTCATCCCCTCCTCTGCCCCATCCTGAGCAGAGCCCTGCAGCTCCCTGCCACCATCCCCTCCCTGCTGCCCGGGACCCTCTCGTTTGGGCCCCTGGAACACCAAGGCCAGTGCCCAGTGGTGCCTCCTTACCTGGTTTGTGAGATACCCCCTTGGCTTTTCTGGGAGGAAAAACAGCCAGTTAAACCCATCTGACTCCTCACAGACTTCTCTGGCACCCAAAACAAGCACATCATCTAAATCCCAGACTCTCTTTCCCACAGGGATGGACACATTTGGAATCCCAGAGGTAGCTCCTTACAGCTGTTTGAGCTCAGATGCTCCAGCGAGATCAGCTTGCAAGGAATTCAGAGGTTTAGCTTGAAGAAAATTGTTGGAACAGCTGCAATTTATTTATAATTGTGCAGATTAATCAGTCTAGGGACTGTCTAGAGACTGCTGCTCCTTTGAGTTTCCGCTCAGCCAGGTGCTGCTGCTGGTGCACTGGACATATTTTGGAACTCTGCTGGCTGCTCTTCCGGCTAATGCTAAGCCAAAGCCATTGATATGGAGCAATCCTGGTGCTGAATGCATTCAGAAGTGCTGGAACTCCAGCAGAATGTCCATCCCTCCCTCCACAACCTTGGAGGGTGGGAGCCCCCACATAGCCCAGGTAATTTCTCCCACGGGGTAAGAATGTCTCAGTGGGAGAAAGAGTGAGTAGACCCTCCAATACAAACACAGGACACACTCCTTTTGTAGTCACAATTTTATTTTCTTTACATCCAGGCTTATCATTGACATCTGAAAATAAAATAATTCATTTACAAATAGGCTAGTGCAAATTAAAGGTAATTTTGGATTAAAAAAAAAAAAGACATTGCATGTAACACAAAAGAAATGTGTGTGTTAGGATGATCTTCCTGGAACAGCTGGTGGAGGTCGCCTAGGGAAAAACCAAAAAATAACCCAAAAATCACAGGGAGAGGGGTAGATTTAAAACAAAAGGCCAAGATACAATAAAATGACTCATATACAAAATTATCTTAATAAAATGGGTTAAGACAAAAAGGCACAGAACATGCATATTAAGGAAAAGAGCAAGAGCAAGATTAGAATCAGCTGGCTCTCAGCACAGCCTGGCTTTCATCCTCACTGCCTCCCTTCTGCCTGCCAGTGCCAGAGAAGCAGAACAATCCCATCCCAGGTGTGGAGGTCACTGGTCACAGACTTTCTAATTCTCTCACAGCAAGTTATACTCTCTGCAAGAGCTTTTCCCCAGGCAGCCTTAAAATTCTCACCGCTGTTCCTGAGTAGAACTGCTGTGGGGCTCTGATGAAATGAGGAATGATCAAACAGGGTGGCCCATGGGGTGGGCTGCGGTGTCAGGAGGGGACATTGCTGGGACAGGTCACAGACAAAGCTGGGGAGCCCCGTGGCAGTGAGGGCTCAGGGCACAGAGCAGCTGCTCCTCCTGGTACCCAGCACAGAGCACTCAGCTCCACCTGACCAACATTCCTGCAACCAGGCTCATCCAGGGGGATGTGACGTGCTCCAGCCAGAGGGGACACGTGTGACACTGCTGTTCCCTCAGGGAAAGTCACAGACTACCTCAGCCACGGCCATTAAAGACCAATAAAGAAATCTCCAAATGTTACAGGATACAGCAGGGATGTTCCTGTTGTGCTCACCCCACCTTTTGCTCCCTCCTTTCCCAAAACCTAAGGACTCAGCCACTGTGGTGTTCCCACAGAAAACTGTTGTGTTCTTTGTGCCCTACAGACCATCTCCAAGCACTGATTGCAGCTACTTGGCTCATTCAGATCTGCAGGAGGAAATGAGTAATCAGGACATCTGCGCATTTGTATACAATCTTTAGGGGGAAATCCCTTTCAGACATATTTTAACTCCAGCTCCTGCTTTGGAGGACTGAGTCTGGCGTTCTGCACAGCTCTGAAACTCCTCTGAACGTGCTTTCCTCAGCAATGAAGTGAACCCCAGGTACTGCTTGTAAAACATTCATCTATCTCCCAGCAAAATATCTCTGCAGCACTCCAAGGCCCTTGCAGGGGAACAGGCTGAATGCTTCCCAACGGGTTCCACCTCCCCTTTAATGACATCTCCAGTGATCTCGGCACAACAGCACCTCCAATAAATCCTCCCTGCAGGCCCCACCGAGGCAGTGTGGAATGCTGAGATGATGGTGCAAGAGACAGAAGACACCACTCATACACATCCAGAAAGTAATAATAAAAGCCCATCAAGAATGACAGTTTATTTCAGATCCAGAAACGCAGCATAACATTTTTACAGCAGGTGTATGTGATGCTCAGTGGTGACCACGGTTTCAGGAATCCACTCGCTGTGCTCAAAGGTCAACACCAGGAACCATTTACAGATTACAAAACCAAAGGCAGATGTTTTGGCTGACATGAAGTAGGGCATTAACATACAGAGTAAAAAAAAAAAAAAAAAATCAGAAAGAAATTAAGCATTTGCTTCTTACATAAAAGAAGTCATCGTTTAGCCTGTCCTGGAAAAGTAAAGAGACAGCAGTAAAGCAAACGGCCGGCAAGGCGGGACAAATCATAGATCAAGCAAGGGTGGAGGGCTGTCGGGACGGGAGGAGCCGTCGGCATCAGCTCGCCTGCAGACAAAGCAAGAGGAAAGACAGGCAGAGTGACATTCATTTACACAGGGGAGCTGTTCTGCACCAGCCTGGGAGCAGGGGCAGTGCCACAGCAGGACGAGCTGTGCCAGGAGGGCACCAGGAGGCTCCCTGGTGGCACAGGGACAAAGCAGGTCTGCTCTCAGTTCAGGAGGTTTGGATTATTTTAAGACAGGACAGAACTAGTCAGGAATCTCAATATACTGTACACATCATGGTTAGTGGAGCTGTCTGTAACAGAGAGGATAATATTTTCTATGTTATACTTGAACATGAAATTCCATAACCTATAATGCATCTTTTTTAATATAATAAATAATCTACTCTTAGGAGGCTTACTCAGAAAGTGCAGTAAGATCAGCAATAAAATAAACACATATTAACTATGTACATAAGCCTTTCTGTTGAACATACAATCTTTTTAACCCTAGCACAAGATCCCTTGAGATCCCAGGCCGAGAGCTGTTCATGGCACAAGCTCTTCAGCTGTTGGTCAGCCACAGCAGGGTGAGGTGGAAATGTTCTCTGGGCACAGATCCAGGCTCAGGCTCAGCCTAAATGCAGTATTAGATGAGCACCCTCCTGAAACTTAGCAACTGCAGCACGCACATCTTTGTGCACCTCAGGTAAGATCAGACTCTCCGGTGTTGCTTCATCATTGCTCCATCAGTGCCTGGCAACCAGAGCTGTGCCAGAGGGAAGCAGAGAAAGGCAGAGCAACCTGCACTTCTCAGACACGGAGCTCAGACCTGGCTCATCACACCTAAGTGGCTCTGCAGAGGGGCTCAGTCCCTCTGGCACATCCACAGGGTGCTTGTCCTGCTTTCCTTTGGGCATGGAGTGAGTTGCTGCTGAGGCTGCTCCTCCAAGAACAAGGGACAGGATGGATGGGACTCACCAGCATCAGGAATAAGTGGGACAAACAAACAAACCCATTCCAGGCACTCTACAGCAGAAGGAAGTGGGCCAAGGCTGGAGGACAGTACTTTCATACTTGGATGTGGCAATTTCTTGGGAAGCATTCAAGCGTTTTTCCTAGAAACAAGTCTATGTGGTTTATTCTCACAAGCACATATGCAAGAAGAGGTGAAATCATCAAACCCTGGATTTGTGCTCACGGTTATTTATTAACCTGCACACCTAAAAGTCCTGTGTTTAGGGCACAGGGCCAGATTTAGATGAGGTTTGAATGAGTATGCAGAGGAAGGAGGGCTGTGCAGCTGTGTCCTGCACCCTCAGCATCAAGCACAGAACCAGATGCTGCTGATGCCTCACTGCCTCCTGCTCCTCTTTCAGGTAAATCCACCCTTTAGAGCTTTATTTACAATTCAGGGCAGAGTAAAGGACAGTGCTCAATTATGCCACCTACTTCCTTATGCTTGGCAGAAACAGTCATTAAAGTAAATTAGGGAGTCTCAAGCAGAGAGCATTTAAAAGCATGTTTTTAGACCAGGAGCTGTGCCATGTAATTGAGGCTCCTGACTTTCCAGCATTGCCCTCGTGTCCCATGCAGCCACACTGGCCTGGATCACCTCCTGGAGGTGATGCTCTTCCCACTGAACAAAGGACAACTCAGCTGAGTCCTTTGGGGCATGGTGGGATAAACCCAGACCATGGCCTTGCAGTATCCTAGAATGGGTTGGCTTGGAAGGGACCTTGGAGCTCATCTTATTCCAAGCCCCCTGCCATGAGCAGGGACACCTTCCACTAGACCAGGCTGCTGAAAGACCCGTCCATCCTGGTCAGAGAGTCACCAAGTAAGTATCAGAATTTGTTATTCTGGTATCAGAAGTGATATCAGTGTCTCTGTGGCTCAGGCGTTAAACCTGGCAGCTGCCAGTCAGTAACAGAGTTCTGATAAACTGTTTGGATATTCAGGAGTGCTGGCAAGGCAACAATATGGGCTACTGTGGCTATTTACAAAAATATACCAAACAGATGCAGCACAGGTTACAGCAGAGAGCACTAACCCATGGAAAGCTGTGAAGAAGACAAGAAGAATAATCAAAATATGTTTTCTTTTTTTGTAGTAAAAATTAGTATGACTGTGGCTGTGTTTTCAACCTTTTCTTCTCCTTGAAAGCTGATTCTATGCACTTGGCATTGAGATGTGGACCTGTTCCCCAAACAATCACCAGCAGTCCGCTGAGATCACCAGGATGCCAGTGCTCTGACAAACTCCATCTTCACCGTGCATCACATGTGACCTCCAGACTCCCCAGGTGTGTGTCACAAGTACGGGGTTGACAGGAAATTACAGTTAAGCTAACACACAAATCATGATGCTTTCCCAAGCTCGTCTCCCTTCTGCAGGCTGAAACATGATTTGCTGCACTGGCAAGCACAGCTAATCAGCAGCCTGGGAATTAACAGGCTAAATCCCCATTTGTTGTGGCTCTTTGATTGGATTCTTCCTAACCATGGGGCTACAGCATGCTGGAGCCCTACAAGCAGTCTCAAGAAATACATTTATTAGACTGATTATACTGGGGGCCTTTGAAACCACCAATTGCTTTGCCTAGGGATCTGTAACCATATAACCAATAGCAGCAATTCATATTTTCTGAAGTAACAAGGCCAAATTCCTCTCTAGTTTCATTCTCTTAACTCACTAAGTTCTAAGCTTTAAGGGTGACACTGACCCTAAGCGTTTAAAGTGAAGTAATGCAGTAAGACAAAAGGTTTTTATAATTCATTAATTTATAATGTGCAAAACAAGAGGCAGAGAGCACTTGCTCTGCAAGTGAGAAGCTGCTGAAATAATCCAGAATGCACAGCTGAGCACTTCCCAGAACTTAGCTGGATAAAGCAACAGTAAACCAAGGTGTGTGTAAGTACCATGTAATGCAAAAAGAAAATCTTTACACGGGGGGCACAGGGAAACTTTATTGACTGGCATGTGAAAATACCACAAATATCTCACATCCAAACCTGGCCCTCAGGAAGTTGAGCTGCCAGTCTGGGCTGGAGCTGCCACGGTGGGCACAGGAGGGGGACCATGCCCAGCTGTGCTTGTATCTGTGTCTCTGTGTCCTTCTGAGTCCCAAAGGGACCAAAAGCAGTGCTCAGTTCCCTGGATCCTGCACACAGCACATTTCCATGCAGTCACTCCCCTCAGCGCTTCCCAGGAGCAGTGGGAGCAGGAGGGTGAGCAGGGACAGAGGGAGCTGCCACACGCTGCTGTGGCACACCCCAAACCACCCTGTCCTGGCTCCCTGCTGAGCCCTGTGAGCTGGGGCACCTCAGGCTGCTCCTCACCAACCCAACCAGCCTGGCATGGCAGCTGCCAGGATGGAAATGAAGCAAAACATGCCTTGTCCCACACAGCCCTGCTCGTTTAACAACATTCCTTAAAACTAAATTTTGGATAAGGACAACTGATAGGAGAAGCAAGCCTCTTGCAAGAGAGACCTGGAAGTGTGGGGCCTTCAGAAGAGCTTGGTAAGAAACCACATGGCTTTTCTTTGCCCAGTTTAGCTATTACAAGAGAAAATAGAAAAGCTGGAAGGTACAAATAAAAGCAAGATTCCTTTCAGGTAAGAGGGGAAAGAAAGCAGCAGATCAAATCAACACATGCACAAAGACACACAGAGTCAAGCCCTCACCTGCTGTAGAGGACTGTGAGCACAGTTGTCTGGGTGGAGATATGTCAGTAAGTTAGCTAACATCAGTTATTGCAGAAGGAAAAGTCAAGGCAGCACAGACCTTCCCCAAACACTGAAGACCTCATAAACAATGCAGAATGGACAGAGAATATCAGTAAAACTGGTTACTTGCCTAGAGATGTCCATACATGCGACTATACACTGGTTATTGTGACGGTTACCAAGCAATTTGTTTCCACGTATTTGGTTAACAACGAGTGACATGCCAGAAACTCCTTTTAGTCTAACAGGGAGGAGTCTAACGGACGGATTACAGTGGGCCGAGTAGGTGAAGGGGGTGGTCTTCGACTGGAGAGAGAGAGAGAAGAAACAATGAGCACAGACAAACACTGAGCACAAAGCGGGCACCTCTGGCTGTCGTGCCATGCACATGCACGAACACACCACAATCCGACCCACGTGCGCTGAAGCGAGACACCCCTGAGCACCCACGGCAAGGAAGGAGGAGATGGCTTTGTCCTTTCTGCCATGCTTCACCCTCTCACCCATCACTGTGCACAGCCTGGGGCTTCTCCACACACCGCTGCCGCCTGGAGCCACGCAAACCAGCAGGGCAGCGTCCTTATTCCCTGGTTTCAGGGGTCAGTCCCAGCCTGGACAGTCACGGAGCAGACTTACAAGCACATTTCAGAGCAGGCAACAGGACTGGGGAAAAGAGCCTGCGGCAACTTCAGGTCCGCTTTGCAGGAGCAGGAAAACCTGCAGCTTCTCGCATAGCTGGGCAAACTGCAGCGCTATCAATGTGCCTGACTCAGAGGCACACTGTGAGGCTTTCTATCAATGGCCAGTTTTGAAAATGCCAGTCGTGGCCAGGGCTGCTGGATTCATTAATTTACCACAAATGCATTTTTCTATCAACTTCAGGAAGTGCTATGGAATCACGGAATTTTTTTTTTTTTAAAGACTTAGGCGCCTTCATTCAATTTTCCTGTATACTGCAAAGCCCTGCATTTTGATTTGGATTGTGTCATTCTCTGATAAGAGACCCCAGAGCAAGAGTTAGCAGCAGTGTGATCTCCAAGCACATTCCACCTGCAGTCCAGGCTGGCACTTATCCCTCTCTCCTCTCACCAAGGATAACACCCAGCTCTGCTGGAGCTGTAGACAGAGTCCCTCTGGAGCTGTGTAACACTTTACCTTTTTGTGTGCAGGAAGGTCCACCTCAGGGCTGTGTGGAGGTAATTCCATCAGCTTAGTTACAAAGAGTATTTTGTTGATGCTCCATTCCACCTCTGCCCATGCAGAGTCTGAGCTGACAATTGCACTAGCTCGCACAGTCCTGCCTGGCACTGCTGTGTGCTGGATAAACAGCCCGAGAGACTGTTCCTGCCAGCCTGCTCCCTTACCCAGCTGTCCAGCAGCCTCCAGCACTGCTCTGTTGCTGCATTTATCCCAATCCATGTCCTAGACGGTGCTTTTGCTCCCTTTAGCAGGAGGCACCAGGTACTCTCTCTCTGTATTCCTTTAATTCCTTTACCCTTTTACCCAGATCTCCAAGAGAGCTCATGGCTGCACCCAGGCTCTGAGCAAGGCAGGAGCTGAGGCTGGTTCCCATCAGCTCCTGCACAGCTCATCATCATCATCATCATCATCATCATCATCAATTAATAATAATAAATTAATAATTTTTCCCCCAAAAATGTGCAACCCTTTCTAACCCATCCTCCACCTGTGCAAGCAGGAACATTTGTGGCTCTGAAGAAGATTAGGAAGGAAATGTCTCATTCTGCTAAAGCTAAACTGAAGATGAAAAGAATGTAACAATGTGTTAATCTTCTTTGAACTGGAACAAAATATGTGAGACAAATTTACACTTGACCAAAAAAAAATCTCATTTGGCTCACTGTGCATCTTGCGCGACAATATTCTCTTTTGGTGAAGAAACGAGAATTTTAATCCCTACCATGCAACAAATACAAAATATGCCAACTAAAGCATTCAAGTAAATCAACAAACTAAAAAAAAATAGGCAAAATATAATTTCTTCATGGTGTATTTTTCTTACAGGAAAAATGTTACTGTGTTAACTATTGTTTCTTGTGTTGCTCCAGTGTAGGTCTTCTGGACCCATTTCCAAAATTTGTAGTTTCATAAAGAACCACTTCTAAGGCTCTGCATTTCTGCTGGGTTGCATTAAATTATTCCTTTGTTGAAATGCCTCACATTGCATTGTTTAGGGCTTACTGAAAACATCGTATCATATGTATGCAATTGACAAACAAGGGAAAATGCATACAGCTGTCTTCATATCAAATTTAAAAGCCCAAACGTGCATTTTAATACCAGGTTAAATGCAGCCCACTGGATTCAAATAATGCAATTTAGCCAAATTGCTATTTAACACAGCAGGATCAGAAACCGGAGAGCACAGTGGGAGGATTTCCTGGATATAATCAGTCAAACCAAACCTGAGGCACAATCAAGCCCGTTTCCCCCTTGAACCAGCGCTGCTCCTGCACACTGACCGCTGCTCTGAATTTCCACTCGAGCCCACTGCGGGCCTGGAGAGAAGAGCTCCCCACGAGCTGTTCCCACTGCAGAGCCAGCCAGCCCTGCCGTCCCTGTGGCACTGCCCTACACACCGGCGTGCTCAGCGCGGGGAGCCTCCAGCCCCGCCGCGCCCGTCTGTGCGTGCTCCCACGGGTGTCCGGGATGCCGGGACACGAACACCCGTGTGTCCTCCCAGCGGGCATGGGCAGCACATCCCAGAGGAGCAGGGACAGCCCTCCTCAGCTCCTCAGCCCTCCACACACAGCACGACCGGGGCGGCAGCACCTCCACCTGCAGAGCCTCCTGGAGGAGTGGCAGAGTTTGGGCAAGGCGGCGCTGGGAGAAGAGCTGCAGCAGCAGCGTTTCCCTGCAGCCTGCCGCTGACAGTCTCCTGGGATACCTGCAGTGCCAGCAGCGGAGGAAGGGGGACCGAGCTCCCGAGGCCCCGGGCAGAGCACGGGGGCTCGGCTTGGGAACAGACCTCCCCTTCCTTTGCCACCGCACTCGGCATCGGCTGGCACGGGCTGGAGCTCAGGTGCAAGCTGAGGAAAGAACAAGCCCTAAAGTTGCCTGTCCTAGACTTCCCTGTCAAGGTGACAAATCATTCCGTGACCATTTCTACACTGGAAGTAGCGTTCAGACCTTTTTTCATCCCCTAACGGGAGTCTCAACCCCAAAAGCAAGAGGCGAGGCCAAGCCCCGCGTCTCTGTCTCTGCCCGGCTCCTTCACAGCCGGCGCCGCTGGAGCCTGGGCCGCCTCGAGATGAGGAAGGCCGAGCGGAGCGCGGGGGAGCCGAGCGCGGCGCGGCAGGCGGGCTGGCCCGGAACCCGGCAGCGGCAGGGGGAGCTGCAGCCTGCCCGCGGCCCCGCTCCGCGTAGCTGCCGCCCCAGGGACCGAATCTGTGCCTGGGCCCAGCTCCGTGCTTAGTCTGAGCCCAGCGGATGGCAGCGGCGCGGCCGGCTCCCTGCCCGGCTCCCTGCCCGGGTCCCTGCCCGGCTCCCTGCTCGGGTCTCTCCCTGCCCGGGTCCCTGCCCGGGTCTCTGCCCGGGTCCCGGCCCGGCTCCCTGCCCGGGTCCCTGCCCGGCTCCCTGCCCGGCTCTCTGCCCGGGTCTCTGCCCGGCTCCCTGCCCGGCTCCCTGCCCGGGTCTCTGCCCGGGTCCCTGCCCGGGTCCCTGCCCGGCTCCCTGCCCGGCTCCCTGCCCGGGTCTCTGCCCGGCTCCCTGCCCGGGTCTCTGCCCGGGTCCCTGCCCGGCTCCCTGCCCGGCTCCCTGCCCGGGTCTCTCCCTGCCCGGGTCCCTGCCCGGGTCCCTGCCCGGGTCTCTGCCCGGGTCCCTGCCCGGCTCCCTGCCCGGCTCCCTGCCCGGGTCTCTGCCCGGCTCTCTGCCCGGGTCCCTGCCCGGCTCCCTGCCCGGCTCCCTGCCCGGCTCCCTGCCCGGGTCTCTCCCTGCCCGGGTCCCTGCCCGGGTCTCTGCCCGGGTCCCTGCCCGGGTCCCTGCCCGGGTCTCTGCCCGGCTCCCTGCCCGGGTCCCTGCCCGGCTCCCTGCCCGGGTCCCTGCCCGGGTCCCTGCCCGGCTCCCTGCCCGGGTCCCTGCCCGGGCTCGCAGCCCGAGGGGCGGCTCGGCCCCGCTGAAAGCTCCGCACAGAAGCGGCGCTGCTGCGGGAAACCCTTTTGGATTTGTCGTCAACATTTCAGCTGCGTTTTCGGGCCGTGTCCCGCTGCCTGGCCCGTGTAACTCACTCTCTAGTCTTTGGGGCTGTTGTTATTTATTTTGCTGCCTTTTTTTTTTTTTTTTTTAAACTGTTTGTAGAAGTGCTAAAGGGGCAGACCATAGGCCTCCCCGGGGTTGAGTAAACGAGTCTGCAAAAAGAATCAGTTCTTCTAACTAGCACACATTAAGCAGACATAAAGAATTTACCCATGAAAATTATGGACTAAGTATGTATTTAATAACTCCCTGATGTTGCTGCAGAGACTTCTCCTTTGAAGAGCTCAGTGGGGTTTTGAATGGAGGGTAGCTCTTAACCCCGTTAAAAAACTTTTTAAAAAAGGAAAAGTTTTTACATTTATTTTTAACCTTAGTAGCACCCCCCCCCCCTTTCCAGTTTTAAAAGAACTCCTAAAAGCTTTAGCTAGGCAAACGCTGAGCAAAAGAAACTAAATAAAGCAAGTCTAGACTTAAAATTAGATCAGAAACATATGGGAGTTCTTCAAGGCTTTGCCTTTTGAGAAGTCCTATCGCTCCCCACACAGAGTGCACAAAATGTGCTTTCAGTAAAGCATGGCTGCAATTACCATGGGAGGCCCTGCTCAAAGATGGCTTCTCGCAGCACAGCCAGAGGACTTCGAAATAAAAGGCTTTCATTTCCACTTATATTTGACGTTCCTGCTCGCTTTTGTGACCACCAGAGAACACTTGTGGAAGGCATGCACAGAACTCTATTTTACAATACATCCTATAGATCTGAAGCTGTGAACAGAAGCCCATTATTCTCTCCCTTTTCCATCATCTTGGTTTCCCTATAACCCAGCCCTCTCGGAGTACCCTATACGTGACACCATCTTTGTAGAATTCAACAAGAAAATACTTCAAATCTCTAAGCAGCTTTAAGACTGACTGCAGGCAAATTTGTTTTAGGTGACAGAACAAACCTGGAATGTGAGGCGTATGGTAAGAGTGCAGTGACTTACTGGAGGTGAGGAATAAATCTGGTTTCCTGTTTGGGTGATTATTTAGAGAACTAAGCAACTTGGTCCTGAGAAAGTTATAATGCTTTGACTGATTTTATTTTTGTACTGTTGCTCTAGGTTTCGCTGTTTCAGTAAGATCCTGAGAGACCCACACCCTCTATTTTACTGGTTCTTGTATCAGCCTAATTTTTATATGGCATCTCTCGACCTCCATCAGCCTCAGGATTCGGAGGACAACCCAAACCAGAAATGAAAGTACTGCACCCACCATGCTGGAAAAACAGAGGCAAGACATGGTTTATGGACCTAATTAGTCTTCAGTCTGTGCAGGCTTAAGCTCTGTCCTACAGCAGATGCAGCATGGCTGCTGCAGAGTCTTCCAAACATCAACTAAGGAGTGGAAGTGGGAAAGCCAGGGGGAAGAAAGGCACTTGATTCTGGTGACACAGGTCATAACAAAGCAGGAAGAGCAGAAAAAGGATGACATCAGGAGGAGTAAGGCAGGAATCACAGACAGGGATCAGGAGGAGATGGTGATTGTGAGGGAAATGAGAAACTGCACTGAATGGTGACGAAAGGTCAAAGGAGCTGGGGAATATCTGCCTGAGATGGTCCCTTAGCCCAGTATAATGGTCCAGGAAAGTGAGAATTGCTCAGATTTGTTTCTGTACTGGAAAATTCATTTTGTAATGTCTCTAAGTGTTGCCCATAGGATCACTAGGGTCAGGCAAGTCAGGAAGGGAAGCCCTCAGGCACAGAGCACAGCTTTTGAGGGTGGCTGCTAGTTCTGAAGCAGTTCTCCAGCTGAACTCGGGCTCTACAAAGCACAGAGGGTGTGCTCAGACTGTACTGCCAGGGACTGTCTCAGCTGTCCCTACAGCTGAACCCCAACACTGCAAATGACCCCACTGCACAGTGCTCTCTCAGTGGAAGAATTTTTTTGTTCAGTATAAGCAAGTTAAGGTTATTAGAGTATGCTGTTTTATCAGATAGCTATTTCTTTTAAATGAAAGAACCAAAACCAAAAAAAAGAGTGAATGGGAAGAATGTGTCCTTCCACTGGCCACCACTACACTGCAGCAGTATAAATCTCCATGAATTCAAAGGCTTACACTGTTTGAAAGCACTAGGGTTAGTGAGATTTCACTGTGTGTGATTTAACTTAATACAGATACTCCTTTCAGAGGCAATGTGGTCCAAAATACGATGTTCCAGCAGAATAATTTATTATCTACAACTTAAGCTATGTTTTCTATATGACCATAATAAATCAACGTCCATCACACACACATACAAATATATTGTATGTTTATGTGAACACTGCATTTCCACATTAGTCATTTCAGGGAATTAATGTGTCGTATGAAAAGCTCAGCTTGAATAAACACAAAATTAATTCAACGGAGTGACCAAGACAGACTATTATTCTTAAGAAACTGTGTGTTCTTGTTTGCCCTTCCGCAGGGAATATGTCAAGTAAGCAAGTGTGCAGTGCATCTGTGGAATACTGTCCCAACCTTTTAGAAACCCTAGGTTAGGATGGTCTAGAGGGTCACAACTGGCCTTGAAGAAGAAAAAGTTAGGAGTGCTGAGTGAGAATGTTCAGAATGATGTTCTGTGCATGACAGATGACAACAGAAGGGCCACAAAATCGGCAGGAAGAACATGTGATCTTTCACAGCACCTCAGGACACTGCTCTGTGTGTAGTTGCACTGTTTGCCATCAGTGTGAATCATGTACCCCACTTTTTAACACATCTCTGTTCTTCCTTCCTACTCAGCTTTGAGCTTCCCCTGCCTCGTTGCCTCTCTCCTCTTTAGTTACCTTGGTGCAAGAGGGGAGCAAATGCCCTGATTGTCACCTCCAGCTGGACTTGCATCTCTTCTTGTCCATGATGCCAACTATTAGCACTGTTAATGGAGCCATGGAGTGCCCTCATTCACTACTGATCCAACACAGCTCGCGGGGGACAGGAGAGTTTCAAGACAGCCTTTCAAGATGCCTGCAGGTGCAGGAAGGGAAGTTCAAATCATCCCTGTTTATCTCTGTTTACTCTCAGATGTTTTCTCTTGTAGCATAAGGCAGCCTAGAAATGTACTGCTCTTTGCCCACTCTTTCAGACAAGGCAGGAATTCCCTGCTCAACACCATTCCTCTAATCCTACAATGTCTTCATGGCAGCTGGTATTAAACCATTTCCTGGGACAAAAGACATCTTCAGGTTCCTGTATTTCTGTCAAACAACTGCTATTGCTTGACTCTTTCTTCAAGTGAGATGTTAAAGAGAGATGTTAAAAATAAAACAATTTCCTTTTCTAACCGTATCTTGAGAGAGAAAATGCTAAGGAAGAAAAAAAGAACCAAAACCAAACCAAACTCAAATTTTTTGCTGAAATTCAGTGTATCAGCTAACACTCCTCCTGTGTTTGAGGATGTACTTGCAACCTCATCTTTACTCCAAAATCACTATTTTGATGCTCTTCAGGTTCCTTGTTTTTCTATTTTCCCCCCTCTTGCATCTCTTTTACTTACCCTTCCCCATCACATAGCTCTGGTCTACACTAAGAGTAATGAAAAACCATTTCATGGCCAGATCCTCTTCGCTGAACTTTTAAAGTGACTTGCAACAGTCCCAGTCCCAATATGTCACTTTGTTTTAAAACATTTTTTTTGTTGAATAAGGCAGCACAAGTAGCTCAGGAACAATACTCAAGATGATTACAGCTACCTGAGATGCAGTAGACAGATCACACCTCAACCCTGTGCACAGCAAGTGATCCCTCAGATACTTTTGTTAACTGCCCCAGTGAACTGCCCATCAGAAAATTCCTGGGCCACTGAAGATATGGACAGCCTGTGCCTGGCTGACAGAGGGAGGTGCTGAGAGAAGTTAAGAGTCAGTGGCAGAAGACGTGGTAGCCAGGCTGTAATGTCTGGCATCCCATGAATTTTGTTTTCCTTGCTCTTCAGGACAGTCATCTGGGGAGAGGAATATAAAGGAAGGCAGTAACAAAATCCTACTGCCAGTCTAAAAGAGAGCCATCCTTTTAGGAGCAGCAATCACTGAAGCTTCTGGAGCAGAAGTGAAAACTCTCCTGTACCTCTCATGGCATTACAGCTCAGATGAAGAATCAGTTCTGTGCAAATGCCATTCCAAATTTCTCATAAGATCAGTACTGCAGAATTACAATGAAACTGCCAGACTTGTTGTCTTGTGACATTTTACATGTTTTTACAACCTGCTGGGACCTGCTTTCTGGCCAAGCCCTCCAATACTTATCCTCATGCAGAATGCTCCTTCCTTCAGTGCTTCTGTTGTCCCTCTTCATTGCAGGGGGGTTGGACTAGATGACCTTTAAAGGTCCCTTTCAAACCAAAGGATTCAGTGATTCTATTCTTTGATTCTACCCTATGACCAAAGTTGCAAGATGAGCCCCGGGTTTGCACCTGGGAGTGTGACTGCCCTAAACAGTGGAGCTCGTGTTTCTCATGCGTGTCACAGCCACTGCCACCAGGCTGCTGTTAAGAAAGATTGCCAAATATTGCATTCTATGGCTTGAAAACTGTCTGAAAAGCTCTTCATGACAGAAATGCAAGGTGACAGCTCTACAAAGGTGGCAGGGAAGGGATAAGCTGGAAAGAAACCAAGACAAGATGGTGAGAAGGAAAGGAAGGAAGACATGGGGAAGGGAGACAAATGTACCAGGCAAGAAACCAAGTGAAAGGAAGAGGTGAAAGAGGAAGCAAACAGGATGGTCAAGAAAGGGACAGAGAGAAAAGGCTGAGAAAAAAAGGGAAAATAGTGAAAAAGGACCCAGTGGAGGAGGGGAAAATGCAAAGCTTCTTTCGGAAAGATAAGAGAAAATAAATGGAGTCTGCTGCTGCTCAAAGCAGCTGGCAGCAGAAGTAACATATTACTGGGTGTGCATTTCAACAAGAAATGTACATTAGACTGGTAACAAATTACACAGGGCTGTCCTCCCTCTGGGCAGAGATCTCAGAAATAATAACTGATATTCTCCTAAGTCATGTAATTTTGGGGTCCCCGGACAGGCAGAGCTGGAAACATACTGACTACAGAAGGGCAGTGTCCCCCCCGGGAGGGGCTCTGCCTTTGCCCACGTAGCTGTATATTCTTTTGATCACAGACATGAGACGCAGAATGAAATTAAATTATTCTTTGGCTTTCTTTTCTCCCGAGGTTCAGCAGGAATTTGAATTCCGTCCATGTAACACTTTTGTCTCTTTGCTCGCATGAAACAATCCTAATTGCAGACTATACTTTTTGAATATGACTTCTGCCAAAGATCCATTCAAAGAGGACAGAGAGCTGTGCTCTCCTACCTGGGTGTTCAGATTCAGATCATGCAAGTCAGCATGCAAACACTCTAAGGTGGGCTCTCACTCATCCTGCCAGAAGAATTTGGTGCAATGCCTATTTGATTACAATTTATATTCCATTAAAAAATACAGTAGTAAGCTTTTAAGGCTGCACGGTCAAACTTTCAGGAGAAGGAAGATTCCCAGGCTCAGGCAGGATAACCCTTCTGGCCTTATATGCCTATGCACTATGACAGATTTTATTCAGAGGATCATGTGCAATTTTTGCACAGAATCTCCTTATCATTCAATGCACAGGGTTAGACATTTCGTTAAATGTTTTTAAAGAACTCTAATCCATAAAAATCCATCAGAGAAAACTTCATGAATGGTTGATATTTGGCAATCAAAGAGTTGAGTGGGAGCCTGTGGGCCGGGAGACATCAAGCAGTAATGCTTTCTGCTCTGCTCCTGACTTTGAAAGTTTTTAACTGCAATTACTGTCAGGTAAAAGTACCTTTTTCTGCCAGTTTGGCAGAATTATGTAATGGTGGCTTACAAGGTAGATTAGATAAGCACAGCAGGCGATGGAATTCGTCTTGGTGGCATAACAAAGGGGAGCTGCAGAACTGCCACCAGCCCTTCCCTGCTGGCTGGCTGTGGGTGGAATTGTAAATTGTAGGGACAGCGTGTGAGCAGCACAACGTGAATTTTCTCCCCACGACTCGCCTCACATGTAAAGACCGGCCCCAGCCCTGGGGAGCAGCCCCAGCCTGCCTGAGGGTGACACACATGCTCCAGGGTTTCACCTCCTGTGGGGTCACCTTAGTCTCAGTGACTAAGCCAGGAACCATCTCCAGGGCTGTGTTGGGAAAGCCCTGGTGAATCCACAGCAGCACTGCGGAGCAGGACACAGGGAAAAGGGCAGCGCCCTTCCACCCCCACAAACGCCAAGGGTTCTGCTGCCAAGAGAAAAAACATCTCCAATTCTATTGTTTTCCTTGTGGCAAAGCTGAGATTCCCATTCAGGACATTAAAAAGCTAAAAATCAGGCATCCACAGTAGAACTTAAACTGGTCAAGATCAAGCTTTCTGCACAGACAGGCAAACACACATCAGGGTGAGCTGAAGTGCTTCTAATGCCTGCCTAAAGCCATCCTACCAAAGCAAGCACACAGCTGCATTTTCTTTCAAAATACTACTGAAGCCTTTTAAAAGAGAGAGGGAATAATCCAGATTCTGGCAATGGGGAATATTTCACAAATCATATATGCTTTGGCATCAAGCCCTTAAAGCCAGGGGCATTTACTCACAGGCTTTGCTGGGAGAGATCCACCCACCTCAAGTGGGATTAATTAAAAGAGGCATGTATCATGCAAATAGTTTCTGTTTCCTTACAGAAATATTCAGAGCACATAACCCAAACCAGCTTTAGAATCAGAGCGAAGCAAGGAAGAAAATTACTTCCTGCTCTCCTAACTCTTTTCCTTTCCCTGTACATTAAGGGAGGAACAGTGAGAAAATGCCGACAGCTCACCATTTCTGTACAATTTCTTTGAAAAATGCTAATAAAGTAGAAGAAAAAAGAAACCTGTGTTTTCAAAGACAGAGGCTGTATCTCATGGTGAGGTGCCAAATTTTCCACATCAAAGGTGTGCTGATCTGCTCATTGGACAAGGACAGTCCAAGTCTTACCCCTGAAAATGATCTTTCTATCTTAAGGCAGAACAGGAGAAAATGGAAATTTTGTATTTCTTCAGCCTGTCAGGATTTTCAGCTCCATGAAATAGGGACAGGGGCTGCAACAGAACGCTCCTTTGGAAAGTGAGTTAAACTTGAAAAGTACTACTTTCTTCTCAGGAAGCTAAACTATTTCCCTAGATAAGAGAGATCCCAACACTTCAAAGAATCACTGCAGAAAATAATGGTGGAACAGTCAGAGCACAGAGCCCCAGTTCAAAAATAAGTCACAGAGAAAGCTCAAGTTTCCACAAGAACTCTTCCTCAGAACTTTTTTTTTCCCTTTTAATATCTCAGACCCATTTTCTGAGTCAATTTCCTATGATCCTGCAAAGGCTGTTATTAAAACCAGACCAAGCGTAGCTGAAATTCCAGGGCTCAAAAGAAACATTTAATAGGCGCAGGAGCTGGCCACACTGTCCCCCTCAGGTGATTTCCCCTGCAGCCCCTTCCCTGGGATTTCCTCCCTCGCAGTTCAGTCAGCAGAAGAAACCTGAAGTTTCAGCAGAATGGCAAACCCTTCCTTCATTCTTTAGCAGTTGAGTTTTTTTTTCTGTTTGAGGCTTTCATAGCTCTAAAAGAGAGAACTAGGATCTAGTCCAGAAGATGTGTATTGCAGATTATTTTTTTCCACAAAAATGTCAGGCAGTCTCACATTCAATTCTGTAGCCAGCTACAGTATTTTAAAATCACTGACCTCCTTTATCCGCCACTGCTTTTCATGCCACCAGTGGCCGTCCCAAACTGAGTTGTTCCCAGGCTGCTTACCCATGTGTCTTTTGCGTGCTAGAAAATTCCTTTCTGGTCTCCATCCCACCTATCACTTTGGCATGAAGAAGATGGTCAGCAGGCATGCTCTTGGCAAGGCACCTGGGAAAGCAGTGTCCATGCACAACCACGGCGGGCAGGGGAAGGAGCCGTGCAGGTTGACAGGGCAGGGGACAGGAGCCATGGTTCTCTCTGGTGGCACAGCTGGCACAACTGCACCTCATCCCTGCATCCCAGTGATTTGGCCTCTGATGGCACACAGGAAGCAGCAGGGCCAGCGCCCTCTGGCTCAGCCCCAGGCTCTCCCAGCAAGGGGCTGCTCCTTGGGCTCTTCCTTTCCAGCACAAAGTTTGGAAAGGCAATTCCAGGTTTCTCCCCAGCGGTCCCTGCTGCAAGCTACAGGATATCCACTAAGGTGAAAGAGTGTTTCATGGCTGGGCATTGATGCAACAATGCCCTTTTCATAGCAAATATATAAAAATACTTCATTCCTTTGATATACCTCATTTATTTATGCTTTCTATTATAAAGGGTAATTATATTATAAACACTGAGCCTCAAATTTAAGTTACTGACAACTACGACAGATCTCACCTATTTAAAAGAAAATTCTTCTCCAAAGCGTCTCTTCTCAATTACCATTTCTAAAATTGAAAATGTGCACATTTTATTTTTGTTCCTATTTAGCTGGTTCTTTTTCCCCCCAAACTGTGAGTGCTTTCAATGTAACAGTCAATTTATCAAAAATGGAGAAACTCCTTTGTTCCAACATTGCTTTATCTGCCCACGCCTCTCATAATTTAGAAAGTTAATGAATCCCTCAGAATCAGAGGTTTTAATATATATATATATGTAAGTGATTATGTGTATTACATCATTGTGAAAATAAACATGAAGGACATTCTATTCATATAACATATAAAAAAGCAGTTAATGCCATAGCAAATTATACAATATGCAAAGCTACTTTAAAAGGTCCTGATAAATGCAAAGCCCTAGGAAGGGAAGGAAATAATGCACTGAAGACAATCTTGTTCCTTAACTAATTGCTTGGTACCATATGATGTACTCTGTCCGACAACTAGGGACTGTTTTCAACTCTCTGGAAATTAATGGCTTTGCAGGACAAGAATCAGACTCCCAGCAGTTTGTTCCACTGGTTCTACAAGAATTGCTCTTGTTCTCTCCCAGGAGAGCCCCTGCTTCCTCTGGTGAGGGTTCAGAAGGGCAGAAGTGAGGAGCTGCCCCTCTCCTCATGAGTGTAGGAGACCTCTCTCTCTCTCTCTCTCTCAGCCCTCATGAGGGTACAACACAACCAGAACTGGGGTTCTCAATGTGAGCAAATCAGGGTCTTCCAACCAACTGATGAAGCTTTTGAAATGAAAAGATCTTCCTATCTTTTCAAACGGGATATGTGCTAAAAAATGATTCCATCAAACACCTTTGACTGTGCAGGGAATGCCCAGTTTTGCTTTCCTACAAGACTTTCTCAGCAGCAGCGCTCGCCTTCCCACCCAGGGAGCAGTGCAGAGTCTGTCATGCCAGAGGGAGAGAACCATGCCACCACTAGGAACACCAAACCTCTTACCTTGGCACGCTGGGAGGAGCCCGGCTGGGCCGAGAGGGAACCTGGGGAGGTCCTCCATGGGCTTCAGCACTGGGAAATGGAGGCAGAGGTCCTGGGCGGAACGGGACCGGGGGAGCCCCCGACTGAGGGCCTGGAGAGGGGATGGCAGGAGCGGGTCCTCGGCCAGATAAAGGTCTGGTTGGGGGATTGTTCAGTGTAGGTCTCCTTGGAGTTGAAGGACTTGGAGGAGGTGATCTGGTGAAATATCAGAGATTTTAAAAGTTCAGTAAGGTAGGGGTGCAGGTTTTGGGTTTGCTTTGATGTACTGTATTTTACTTTAAACAATACTTAAGACTTACAACAGATGTTTTTTATTGGCATTTTCCTTTGCTGTCAGTGTCAGAGGATCACATACAATTAAGACTCACGTTTCCCACTGACAGCATACAAGCAAAGAGGTGAATAAAATGGCTTTTATTATGCAAGTCCTAATAATGTTTTGTTAAGTGGAATTTCTAGGACATGGAGCCTGACATGCTGAATTATTGTAACAGCTTGAAAAAAGAGGCCAAGTGGATACACAACTGAGGTGACAGAAGCAGCTGCTATTTGAAGCATCAGAGAAGATTTAAGTCCACTGGACAGTCTTTTGCGAGGTAAATATCCTGTATGGTGCTCACAGAAACATACCCACAGAATAGGTGGGTATGTTTATATATATAAACCTTCCCACATTTTATATGGGAAATATTTGGGAAAATGTTTTGATTTTTTTCACAGATATCATTAAGACCTGAAGGAGCATCTTCCCAAAAGGACAGGCAGGGAGGGAGCTCCTGATCTTGTTGGAACCCTGGTTACTGAGAATTTGAGACTTTCTGTGCTGACAGACTCTGACCCCCAGAAGAGCACTGCATATGACCTGAGGCCATAGAGAAAGCTTCCAAAATGGAATGATAGCACTGGGATTATGGTTGTGGAGTTTGAACAGAAGTGTGTAATATCATACAGTAGAAAACTTACAGTTCAAAGTTTTAGAATATAGTAATATATATAAGACAAGATAGAAGTTTTAAGACAGAAGCTAATCCTTCTTCTTCACCTCCTTCTTCGTGAGTTTGAGCAGTGTTGTAAAATTAAATAAAAAAGTCCTCATTGCGAGTCACGAGTAATTAGTTATTGAGTTAAAAGTAAAAATAATTTAAGTGTCATTTCTTTATTAGCCAGTTCACCCTTAAAAAGAAATACACCCTTAGAAAAAGAAATACAACTCAATTTTTAGTTTGTTAGAGTGAACTCGCAGTTCATAAAACCGCAATAGAGATAAAACCCGATAAACAGCCCAACAAAAAATACCATCTCACGCGTTTACTCCCAAGCTTAACTGAAAAGAATCAGAGGCAGCGGTGGTGCCGGGCTGCCTGTCCCGAGGCTGTGCTGTGAGGTGCTGACCTGCGTGCCTGCTGCAGCCAGGAGTCGTCCACGGGCGGCGGAGCCGGCGTGGACACGGTGCTGGTGCTGATGTCGCCGATGATGGCCAGCGCCTCCTGCAGCGCCTGGTACACGCGCAGGGTCTCGTCCCGCCGCTGCGCCTGCTCCGCCGACTCCTCCATCAGGGTGTTCTGGTCCTCGGAAGAATACAGGTGAGCCAGCAGCTCTGCGTTGATGAATTCTTTTACCTGTTTCATCAGACAGAAGAATAAAAGAATCCTAAACCACCAAAGAAAGAAACAAAAGTCTCTACGGAAAATACAATGCTGAACGAATACAGGGGGAGATCAGTGGAAGCAGATTTCATTAGTTTCTCCTACTACCTTACACCTGTTCTGCTGCAGTTCTGCCTCTCTGAGGTGACACCTCTGCTTACAGTTCATTTCCCAACAGCTCCCAGGAGCCAGCTGGCATTTTGGGCCCTTTCTAAGGGCTGACTGGGAGGTAAATGGCAGTACCATCAGATATAAATTCCCCAGGGAATGGGAGTTTTCAGGCTTTATGACATACCTGTCAATTGCTTTCTTAGCAACAATTTACCCTACTGTAGACAGCGTCTTTCATTTTCCGGCAAGTCTGTCAGATTCTGAATAACCCATCCACACACATTCAAACTGAAGGGAGAAGTCTCCAAGTAATCTAATTTACTATATTGATTTCCTGCTATGCCTGCCCTGGTTATGGAAACCTGGGCCACATTAAGAGACATAAAAAGCTAGAGGTACTCTAATTAAATAAGACTGTGGTAAATAGACCAACTGCTGACCTACTAAATCCTTGCACTTGAGACTTGTTGCTGTTCTGATCTATTTCTCATCTGGTGCTTTGCTCCATAAAGCTTTTTTGAGCTGGAGATACTGATGCTAATACATTCCCAGGATTCTGATTACATAAACCCGAGCTCCGTTTGCTCATGAGTTTGTGCTAGTTTTGTGATTTAAAGCCTGACAGTGAGACTAAGGCAATGTTTGTGTTTAGACAAGGTCAGTGGGAGCAGTGAGCCAGCACAGCCACGGGACCCTTCCTGGTCACCAGCAACGAGCAGGCAGCCAGGACAGAGCTCAGAGGGAAACAACACCATACTGCCTGGGCTTGGCTGTCATTTCCCATTCACGTACGACAGGAGATGCACAAATTCTTAGCAAAGCCTGCAAAATTTTTCCATGAGTTTCATGCTGTTTTCCAGTAGATGGTACTGATCAAGAGCCAGAGTACACTACTTTCCTCGTGATTGCCAAAAACTCCACATTAAAAACAGATATCATAGTTAAACAGCATCACATTCTGCTCGATGAAATGAGCATTTTAATGGCATCACTTCAAAAAAAGAAGTCCTAAAATTAGATTAAGGCCAGAGCTGATTGTAAATGCATTGTTAAACCACAAATATCTGTTTGAAAAAAATCAGCCTGTGACAATTATCATGAGAAGTCCCTGTCTGTCACTGGCAGAGGATTTGAGTAAATCCCTGAACTCCTCTGGAAAGGGAGGACTGCTGTGTTAAGGATGGATCTTGAATCATCCTCCTGCCCTCCTGTGCTGTACCTAGACAGAGAAAAATCTTCCATCAGAGCCATTTTCTCCAGCTTAGAAATGGAAGGGAAAGTGATGCTTTCTCATGTTTGTTCCTTTCTGTAAAGCAGACTCACGGGAATGATTTAAAACATTTTCCTTCACAAACATCAGGCCTGCAGTCAAAGCTGAACCATAGCAAGCATCCAAATGCCAGTTCCCCAAATCTGCCCTGGCACTCTGAAATGGGGCAAGGTGGCCTTGGAACCTCCTCAGTGGGAAGAGAACACATGGCACAGCCTCAAATGCAAACATAACCATTCCTTGACCTGCAGTTTGGCAGTAAGAGTCCTCTGGAGTTTTTCTCCTCAGCTGAGATCACTATCAGCATACACTGTTTATGGAGCATACACAGACTACTCTTAAGACCACCCCTCTTGTATAGTCCAGGATACCAAGGCACGATGAAATACAAATTTGTGTATGTGTTTTTTGTTTGGGCATGTTTAAATTGGTAATGGTAACTCAATGCAGTTCTGTGTGGTAAATGTATTTTCTTTTAAGGTAATCAACATCCACCCTAGGGGAAGACCAAGGGATGAACTTGGAATACAGCAATCTACGCTTAGGCCCCAAAATATGCTCAGGGACAGCATGTAATTATTTTCTGTACACTGAGTTTGAATCTGATACTTTCCTTGAATTGTAAGTACTTGTTTATGGGCCCACAAAGTGGAGAGGAAGTTCTAAGAAAACTTGGGAGGTTGCAATTGTCATGGAAACAAATTCCTTGGGATCAATTTGTTTCCAGAGTTTTGGAGGCAACGTGATGGGGTAGCAGAAAATACAGAATATGTTCATTAAGGGGAAGGGAAAGTGTCTTCACTTAACTCCTGGTGGATGGATTGGACTTCTGAATACTCCAAGGAACACACACACAGCTTCACAGGACCCACCTTGCATCACAGTTCCACTCCTTTCCAGATCTTTGCACAACCTTTTGGCAGGGCTCAGCACTCTTGATTCAACCATTTCTTTCTCTTTTCAATAGCCCTGATTTTAAAAAATTGCTATTTTACCTGTTGTTTTCAATATGTTCATTTAACTGCCTATGCTGTACACAAAGAAATTAATTAATGCTTCTAGTGTCGCTCTTCACAGCTCTTTGAAATGCTTGGATTGTTTGCCACAAATTTAACCTCTAGGGTGGAGGTGTAGGCCTCAGCTCACCTGGAAGCCCAAATGCAGCTTGAGGTCAGCTGAAAGGTAGGTGATGTTTTAAGTGTGTGGTTTCTGTGTGCCAGCCTGGCAGGCTTTATCAGTGTCACCAACAGCTGATGAGACTGAAAGCACAGAATCTCATAGTAATCTACTTCTGAGGGATGCCTAACTTCAGAGACCCCTAAACAATTCCAGATGAGGAGGTGAGTGGCAGAAAATTTAATGTAAGCTTTCAAAAGCAACTGCTCACTGCTCTGCTGTTTATGAAATGAAAGCTACCCCAGCCTTTCCAAGGGCACTGGAGATAGGCTAAGTCAAAGCAGTGAGCTGCTAGCAATGATCTGGAAAGAGCAGTGGGGACAAACACTCAACTTCTGAAGTCTAGAGCATGGCTGATTTCCAGAAAACAAAAAAGGCACTTTCATTGTTCCCATGTTTTTTTGTAAAAACTCATTCATGACTAGAGCATTACTTAGATTCTGACTCCCCTAAACATGAAGAAGTTTAATGAAAAATCTCTTGCCCTCATGCAAAAATTCTGCTCATATTAAATGTACCAGGAAATCCCACTGAAATTTCCTGTCCAACCACCTAATTCTTAAGTGCAACACAAATTCCACAGGGCTAATGAAATCCATCAGATGAAGGCTAGAGGTGGCTCTGAGTCAAAAGTAAGTGCTACCTTCTAATCACACTTGCCTCACAGCATATTGCACTGGTAAAGGCTGACTGGTTTGATGACCTCTCAGAAATGGTGCTGCTCTGAACTAGCAGGGGCTGTGTGGGTCCCATCAGTAATTTGTATGGCAGCAGTGGCACTAATATTAAGCTTAGTTTTCAACAAGGTCCATTCAGAACTCTGCCAGGATGTGAAGGCTGAGATCCCACTGCAGTGGAAAAACAACAGTATCTCCAAGACGTTTTTTTAACCAAATAATCTTCAGATCTAAGAAAGACACACACAATAAATCAACCAACCACATCTGCTTATCTAAACAACAGTGTCTGAAGCTTCCAGATTTATTCCTTGAAAATAGAAACCTGAAAATATAAAGAAACCCAAACAAAATAAGAACTGCTTTATGAACCCTGACAAAGGCCTGCTGGTGGAAAATCAAGAAAGCACAACTCTGCTCTACTGCTCTCAGAGGCTGCCCACACAAAGCTCCCAATTCCTTTTCCTGTTCTATCAAAAGCAAGACATCAAATAAAAACCAAAACAAAACCACCTTGATTTACCTTTAAATAATATCTTCTGTTCTGATTAATATGTAAATTAATTCTTTAGGATTTTGGGATAAGCACTCAAGGCAGTGTGCCAACCTTCAAGAAGGCTGCAGAACTTCCAAGTACTACGGAATATTGGAATATTTTGTCTATGAGTGTGACATTAAGTCTTCTCTTTAGTACCTGCTGTTGCTGCTGTGTTCCAGAGGTGTGTTTGAGAGTGAGAGACTGACAGACACGCTGAACTAATTTAGAAGCATGGCTGCTACTTACATTATTGATCATGAGGTGCATGATTGTTTTCGGGATCAGATCTCGGATACATTTGTTAATAATAGACATGTAGGAGTCCACAAGATTTCGAATTGTCTCCACTTGTCTTTCCAGCTGGGGATCCATTGAAAAATTATCTGCTTGGCCATTCTCTTCAGTTTCAGTCTACAAAAAAAAAAAAAAAAAAAAAAAAAAAAAAAAAAAAAAAGCCTTTGAGATTGCAGTAAACTTGAAATGCATTGGGGGGAAAACCCCTGGACTTACACTGTACTAATCCAGCAACATAACTCAGACAAAGACTATCCACAGGTTAAAATATGAAGTCTTGGCTTGTTTAACATTAGTGTTCAGCATCATGACATTTGGACCTTTAAAATTTAATGCTAAATGAGACCTTCTGCACAAAGTACATGTATGTATTTCCACACAAATTTGCAATTTTATGTTAAAGAAAGTTTTCAGACAAAGATGCATGGTAGTAAATATCACACCAAAAAATTATTCCAGCTCACTTACTGCAATACTTATCAAATCTTTTACCATTCACATTCAGCCAGATGGACTTATGCAAGAAAGCAGGATCAGAAGTCTGGATTTTGAATATTATCCTTCTGTAGGTTAAACCCACCCTTGTTATTTGAGGCTAACTACTTTGTGACAAATTTTGCAGTTCAGTCTCAGACTTGTTAGATGTGAATAGCACCTATATAAAAAGGTTTTATAAAAGGTAACAGCAAAAGCATCATTGCCCAAGGCTGGATTATATATTTGAGGTCTCTTTTTCACTGGATAGAAAAAAACTTCTTTGTATGTCAACAGCTGACCCAATTAAATACCAGGAACTTTAACTGGAAGCTAAAAGGCCTATACTTTGCTTCAGTCTGGCCTGTATAAATATAGGAAAACCTAAAGAAAAATAGTAACCTTTTGGTGAAAATCAAACTGCTGCTTGAAGCTCAAAGATGCCAAAAGAATGGAATTTTTACCCAGAGAGTACAAAGAACAACAGTCCCCAAACTCTGATATCAAACCTGAAAACAACTGCCAGAGCATTAATAGCACCAACTATAAAATCTAATCTGTTCTGTGGATACCTAGAAGCATAAAACCATAGAATCACAAAGTGCTTGGGGGCTGGAAGGGGCCATGCAACTCATGTTGTTCCAACCCTCCTTGCAGGCATGGACACCTCCCACCACACCAGGCTGCTCAGTGCCCCATCCAACCTGGCCTTGGGCAGGAGGAACACGAAGAAACAGAAAGCACTTGCAACAAGGAAGAAGCCAATAAGGAGAAAAAGTTACGTATCAGCCAGAGCCCTGCCAGCACAATCCCATTTACAACGGAGCTTTTAGCTAAAATTGGCACATGGCTGGCGCTTTAAAGATTTCTGGAGCAGCAGAGATCAGTATCAAACCCACCAGTGAAAGGCCATTAGTGCTAAATATGCAAACATGTCACCAAAGAGGCTTCTCCCTGCAGGAAACTGGGCCAAGAAAGGATTCCTGGTTTCATGTCCCAGTGCAGAGTCTGCTTCTGCTCACGCAGCATTGACAGGTAGAGCACTTGTAACCTTTTAAACTACAGCTTGGTCAGTCCAGGCTAAAGGCAATGGCATGTTTGTGATGTGTTAAGTTCTAGCTTTGTTATGAAATAAGACCCAATGTACCATTTAGAAACAAAACTGAGTGTTTGTTAAAGAACTTTCAAAAGTACGGGTGAATTACTGGAAAAGCAGCTGATCTTTAAAAACAATTAACTGTGCTTCCTAAAAATCTTGTGACTGTGGAGGACACTGAAAGGGCTCTTGATCAAAACAGGGTTTTCAATGTTGTAATATTGGTAGACACTACCTTAAAAACCTTAATCTTTTGGTTAATAAACTGCATGTAGCCAAAAGTCACAGTGCAAAGGCTATTTACCTTAGCCTCCATGTCTGAAGAAAAACTAATGGTAATTTTCCCTGTGAAATACCAAATAAATAAAAAATCATACATCTTTCATATATCTGCATATTTGAGCCAAGTAACTGCAGAACAAAAATTTCCCCCTTCCCAGTTCCCCTGTATTTGACATCTGTTCTCTTTCTTTTCTTCTTTGCTGTCTATATAAACTGCAGTTTGTTCATGTATTTTTTTCCCTTTATTTTTTTCACTCTTCAAATTACAGATTGCAATAAGATTCCTAACTGGCTAAGCAGCAAAGTGACAGATGTTTATCATTATCCTCATCAAGAGAATATAAAGTAAAAATAGTAATTTGTCTCTGATCTTTAAGGCAAAGGGTAATAGTCTCTTGTTTGAAACTGTAACAGAGCTGACTTCATACTGTTGATTTATTTTCTCTGAAATCAAAAAAGATCAATCTTTCATGACTTTGCAGTAATTTATTATGAAAGCTTCTGGCCATAGTATTCTTAATGATTTGATGTCTCAACTGAAGGCTTTTCATGCCAGAAACCATCTTGTTTGCATCGCATCATGCAGATGGAAATCTGCTTCCCGCAGGTTTCTGTGCCCTCCAGGACACCTCCAAGCATTAGAAAACTTTCTTTGCTCAGCTGCCTCAGCTCCGTGCCAACAGCAGCAGCCAGAAATGAGGTTGCCTGGTAAGGCTGGGCATCCCAGCCATTCTTTCAGTGCAGCTTTTGTCTCTCTGAGCCTCACAGTGACCCCACCTTCAGTGCAGCTCATCCCTCAGCCCAAGCCCCTGCCCCTGTTTTTCACAGCATGGCTCCTGCTCAACGAGTAAACCCAAAGCAGAACAAGAGAGCAAACCCCCCCCAGCTCTCTGCCACTGCTAACAGCATGGCCAAGCTGAGCAGGGAGAACAAAGAAGGTGCAAACAGCTTTCCATGCCTTCTTTCCCAGCAGCCAAGGCAGTCCCAGTCCTTTCAGCTCCTCATCCCCAAGCCAGAACTCACAAGTTCCAGCACCAAGTGTTAAGCGACAGCACATGAATCTGGACTAGGTTTTTAGTCAGTTGTCTCTTGCTTAATGCTGCTATTAATTGTTGACAGGAATGGAATATTGCTACTTCAAAGGAATGCAAGTGCAATTACTTTAGAGAGTTCTGCAAACCTCCAACAAAGAAAGCTAAGGAAGAAGCTAGAGTGCTAAAAAACAGGTAAAGGAAATGAATTCATCTGGGAAAACTCTAAATGAGAGTATGTGATGGAAACACGCCAAGGCTACAAAGAAGCAACAGGTGAAAAAAACGCAGCTGAAGAGAAGGTAAGGTGGGAGCCAGGGGGGTGCTTTCATATATCCTTTTACACACCCACAGACATCCTTCCCTTCTGCTCCCTGCACCAAAGATATCGATCCCTTGTGCTCTGCTGTGAGTCTCACCTGTCCTTCAGAAGCTGCTCTGTGATCCCTCCATCAAAAGCTGCTACTGAAACCCAGGGTACACCACTGCTGCTCTCCCACTTCCCTGCATTCACACACCTTCTGTACTAAGAATGTGTTAAGAATTAACTCATGTGTCATACAAGAGCAGACTAAAAACTGCCTGTGAAATCCAAACCACTTAAGTTTGTGGGAATTTTACTGCTGGCTGCAGTGGGAATAGGATTTCACCATTTCTACCAGAAATGTTATCGATCTTCTGAAGATTGTGAACTCTCTGCTGCAAGAGGAATGATTTAGTGTGGTACTGGGGATGCAAGCATGAGAACTATGTGCAATCCAAAACAAAAGATATCCACCTTAGGATATCAGGGTTATTTTTCTGATTGTAGAAATTATAAGCAAGTTCAAGAATGTCCCAAGGAAACAATGAAAAGTGATTACTTTTGAAATTCACAGCAAAACTGGTTAATACACTGAAAACAGTCCTGAGCTGGCCACACAGAGAGCAATACTTCTAATTTCCATTATTTCATTACATTCAGGGCAGCTGCCAGCGTATTTAAGAATGTCTTGTATAACATTCCTGATGTCAGTTCCAAGAAGGAGCATTTGTCTGGCATTTTCATTAGAGAAGTGTATCAACCAATTTTCTGTAATCAAAAAGGCATTCTATTAACAGTGACCAAGAGGAAGCAGACTGGAAGGTGACTGACTCAAGGGTAAAAATCAGAGCAGCAGCAAAGCAATGCTCTGTGCAATATGAAATATGTCCTTGGCTGCAGTAAGAAATTGCTCATTTAAAAGCTCTTTCATTTATAGTTCCAGGTTCATAACAACAACAACCACCTGAGAATTAATTATTCCAGCCAGATTGCATTTATGTTTTAATTCACAGCTGCTGAAAATACACATAAAATCTATTTTATGTATCCCTGTCCAAGTAAGTTTTTTCTTTAATGCACCAACACTCAGCACACTGCAGTTGTCCTAAGCGCCCCTGCTTTTCCCTAAATCTTTACAACTGGTTCTCTCTTCATTGCAGTTTGATGCTGGCTATATAATTTAGCTAAGATCCTCTCAGCTGTACATAGCGTGCCTTTTGCCAGAGGACTGCTGAAACCACATGATGGCTTCACACAGTGAGGTTTTCTTACTGGAAGGAACCACAAGTAAATGACAATACATTACTTTTGTGTATTTACAACAAAGAAAGCAGCAGAAAAAGAACACTTCCCGGGTAGCTTGGAAGCTGTCCTTTTCCCTCACAGAGGGTGACTTTGCCACTCTCTTCCATGCTTTCAGCATGTTCTGGCTTTGTGCTGCTGTTCCCTTTACTGAGCCACCCACAGGCTGCCCCTTTCAGCTGCTACGCCTTCATTAGCAGCCTGGAACTGCTCTGAGCAGAGGTTCTGATCTGGCTTTCCCTCACACACAGCATCTCTCTCACTTCATAACCCCGAGAGGAATGAGACACCTTAGTACAGTTTGGTTCACATGTATTTCACTCTCTGGATTAGCTTAAACCATCATTTATTCTGATTTGCCCAGTACAGACCATGAGCTAAATTCTCCTGCTGAATGCACGCACTGCTCCCCAGGTACCTCCATGGCTTAACCATCCCAAACATTCCCAGTCTGGCAGGCTCTCTCCCTGCCTTACTCCACAGAGAAGCTGGTTTGGAACTGTGAGACTGAGAGGAATGATTACCAGAGGTATTACCAGAACTCCAAGAAGTCTGGACTTAGTTTCATCTCACAGTTGGTAACTGATCATGGCAAACCAATCCAATCTCCTTCTAGAGCAGGGATTAGGATCTTATGGGTATTAATACAGATACCACACATCTCAGACCTCAGTAAAGCTTTATGACACAATCTCAAGTGATATTCTCATTAGTGGAAGTGTGCTTTCCCTGCACTTACTGCTTGGATGCTCATTGCCATAGAAAAGCTGTCCATGGCTCACTGGCAAAGTGGAGAACTGTATCACAGGGACTTTCCTATGGAATGTGGTTTTTAATGTGCTGATTAAAGTCTTAGTGCTCAGGATGGTCGTATATAGCCTGGGATTGTTACATGTACAGATGAGAACAAACTGGAAGGGAATGTGAACAAGTTAGATGACAGGACTGGAGTTCACAATGACCCAGAGAAACAGGTTCAAAACCTAGGAGAGTTCATTATGAATAGAAAGAATTTGACTTCACAGATTCTCCTGAGTTGGAAGGGACCCACAGGGATCATCAAGTCCAACTCCTGGCCCTGTACAGGACACCCCAAGAATCCTACCATGGGGTTCCTTAGGCAGGAATAAATCATTTATATGTGAGAATGGAGCAGTTCAGCAGAAAAGGAGCTGTGTTCACAGTGCAATATAAACACGAGTCAATAATGTCTTGCTATTATACAATCATTACAAGAACTGTGCATCCAGTGCTGCTTATCACACCACCAGAAATTTAAGGAACATTTTGAGAGTGTTCACATGAAGCCATTGAACATGGCTCAGGGCTCTGTAAAATATTGCCTGAAGGGTAAAGGTAAGATAAATTGGGACTGATGAGTTCAAAAGAAATCACTTGTGGAAAGGTAGAGATGAGCATCTTTGCAGACAGCAAAAGATGTCAAATAAGTATTTGGAAATAGTTTCATGGTAAGAACAGTGAAGCATAGAATAGATGGACTAGGAGAGCTTGCAAATCACTTCCAAGGATTAGAGCAGCATCCCTCAGAAAATACCTAGGTATAGAGACTTTTCTTCAAGGAAAAGAAATAGGCAACATCTCACATCCCTTCCATTAGCAGGTGCTACAGGGTGCAAAGAGATGTGAAATTGCCCACAACACTGCAACAAGAAGAGGGATTTCTGGAAAAAAAACAAAAACAAACCAACCTAAAAATTACAGTATCTTCTACTTTTTGTTCTACGCAAAAATCAAGTAAAAAATAAAACCTTGCTGTGAATAGCTGTCTCCCCTCAAAAAATCTGCACTCCAATTTCACCATTTGCTGCCATGTACGTCTCTCACACAAAGGACTTTTACATAACCCTCCCTACACTGCAAGTTTTGACTGGGGGCCAACAGCTGCTTCATGCCTTTCAGAACAGACTGCTGGACAAGCAAAAGCAGAAAGAGGCTGGCATAAGGAAAACAGCACCTTTGTTTATAAAACAAATACTACTGTGGAATTTGCAAACTTTTCAGTCAAAGAATTTCCTTGTCATAACAACACATGAAGTGCCCCATATTTATAAGAACACATTAGAAAAAAAAAATCTAAGATATGAGATACTATTGGCATGGGATTTGCTATTATTTCAGTGTAGAAGGATGACAGTGGATATTGGGAAGTCACAAACATGGTGAGTTACCCTGGAATTCAAGTCATGATGGTGGTGACTCGAAGTGCAACGATTGGCCCAGATGATGTTCAGGCTAAAATGTATTGTGGATTTGTTGCCAGATGCATGAAACACATTCCCAGAGCCTGATCCAGCAGTGGCCATTAGCTGTGAGGGGAACAGGATCATCTGCTGTGAAAGGAGGCAATCAATGGGTGGAGGCATCAGCCGGACATGTTGGGATTAAAGGATTAAAGCTACTGGCTCTGGTATGCAGTCCCCTAAGAACCAAAACAAATACAAATCCCAGAGTTTCTACCAAAGCAGATGAAAACAGAAAGGAAGAAAATTAGTCATCCACTAGGCTGATCAGGGAAGTATTAACAAGAAGACTGAAATCACACCTTGCCTCTCTTCTCTGTTATTTACCTCCCTTAGCAGTAACCATGCAAGAGAGGGTCACAAACAAAATTCTCCTTATTCCAGCAACAGTGCACAAGGCTCAGCTGAAGGATTCCTTTAGGAGCAAGGAATTTTCTTATTTTCAAGATGAAAATGGGGGCAAGCAAGTGCTCAGTGCACAGACAGGGAAGAGTGGAATACTTTGGCTGAGGTGACATGTTTAAAGTACGGCTTACAACTTAACGTGTCTAAGAGTTGCACTTTTTTCACCAAATGTGATCATTTCATTGGTAGGTACCCAGAATAATGAATTAAAATCATAATTCTGTTTTAAATGAATCCTGTACTGAACTCCTATTCCGTGGTCCCTCCTCAGTTGTTCCAGCTGAGGTGGTAACTTCTGAGGACTCAGCAGCCTGCTTGAAGTAAGTGTGACTAGAGGAGGAGGAGAAGGAGGAGGAGGAGGAGGAGGAGGAGGAGGAGGAAGAGGAGGAGGAGGAGGAGGAAAGGAGGGCAGCAGATCCCTGTGCAGATCCATGTGCAAGCTGGGAGGGAGGGGCTTGGAGGGGCCTCACAGTGGGAGAGCTCTGCACAGCATCCAGTGCCAGGCTCTATAAATTCCAACCTTGTCTTTTATTTTTACTTGATCTAATGCAGTGTGTCTCCTATAACTCTGGTTTTTTCCATAATTAATGGTTTCTAGGAAAATATTCTGAAATTCTGCCCTGATAAGCACCTAGACAAACTTGATGTTTCCTCTCTGAGACACAAAAGAGGACGTTAAACTGTTTTCACCCCCACATCCCTCGAGCCATGAGAAGTACCAGATCTGTCTCTGCTGGGCCAAACTAAGCCCCAGTTCACCACAAACTCAGTGCAGCACCGACAAATGATCTCCACAGTAAATGATGCAAATAAGAAATGTCAGCATGTTCCAAAATTCCTCACTTAATCTTATTGCCAGTTGTATAGTCTGGATAATCAGTAAATAAATCCCTCTAACTTTGCTCAAATCCTTAGGGGCTGAATACACAGAGAGCACTTTCTAATTCATTCTCATTAACCTTCCCAGCTCTAAACAAAGTAATTTCCTATTTCTCTTAGTGTCTGAATTTTCCACTGGCCTCTGCAACACCTGATTTAGCAGCAGTGATTTCTCACTTGTGATTTCTCTTTTGAACTGGCATTGTTCTTTTTCCTCACACATATGCTCACTGGAATAGCACGAATCAGCAAGATTTAAAACCTCCCATTCTTAAGTCTGAAGCCCCTAAAGGGAAATTGCAGTTGTGATGCCAAGGAACACAGTCGTACGTTATTTGACTTTTCCTTGGCCAGGCTGACAGCAGAGGGGGAGGAAGGGAGGAAGGAAAGGGGAAGAGAGAGGAAGATGGCATTTTAATAGCACCCACACTGGCTTCACACAGTTGGATCTCTGTGCTCTGGAGCAGCACCATTTCCGTTCCCTTTGCCTCACTTCAGCCAGCACTGCTCAGCCAGGCTCTATGGGAAGGGCTCTCAATCTTATTTTCCCAGCATGGACCACATCATAGTACAGAAATCTGTCTTGTGGACAACCCCCTAGCCCACCTTTTACCCCGAATTTTGACAGCCCATTACCGACTCAAGCCTTGCAGGGACCACCCCACCCACATCCCAGATGTGACTATATGAGCCAACATTCCTGCCAGGACAAGATGGATTATCTCTCCACCTCTTGGCCCAATCCTCATTGTCTCAAGTCTCTGTAGTACACACAGTAATAGTCTATCTGGAAAAAAATTAGTAAGAAAGAGGAATGTATTTAATCTAATTTAGTAAGTGGACACACAAGAACCACCAGCATCTTATGTTGACAAATCTGCCTTTCCCAGATGTTAATCATATCTCAGGCATAGCTTGGCCAGAGTCCTCATCAAAACATTTCATGAGGTAATTCAGGCCCTAAGATTCAAAGTTCTCAACCATATCAGTGAGTTTTCCACAAGCCCTCTGTCAGGCAGAGTGACAGTGGGCTTCAAATTCTGGCAGGAACTCTTACTCCAGCAGAGCATCAATGATCATCATATCCACAGTCTCTATTTAAGGTCCCCTATAAAGTTGCAAGCAAAAATGGGACCTGCAACATTCCTGTAGCAAAAAACCCTCAAAATAGAGCAGAGAAGGAATTTGAAAATATTGAGCACTTTACTGAAATGTAATAAATACTTCTAAACAGGAGAAAATCATCTATAGAGAAACATTTGGATTCATGCCACAAAACCCAGACATTTAAAATTATTGGGTAAAATTATTTTCAGGGTAAGAAATGAATTGTGAGCAACTATGCTGTACATAACATTTATGACATGGCTTCCATTTTGTATAACTATGACAAACCCCTTCTACGTATTCTATAAAAGCAGTAGAAAATGAAAGAAATTTTTTTTCCTCCTAAAAATAAATTTTATTTAAGAGAAGGTGAGATTTTGGTAAGTTAATACACATGCCTGTAAGCAACAAACATAAACACTTCATGTTATAACACCACATTCCCTTTGGCACAAACCACAATGAAACTATAAAGTTTAAAGCTTAAATCACTCTGACCTCCTCTCTGTGGGGAAGGTAAAGGACATCAGTGATTAGGACTGTGACCATATGGAGCTTACCTTTGCAGTTAAAATTACCTGGCTTTGCTGTTGACATAACCCAAATTTAGCACTTCAGTTGATTACTTCTGCAATTTAACTTTTTTTAGAAGTTAAATGACCTATTATGGCATTTCCAGTTCAAAAGGATTTATTGGTTTTCCCCCCTTCTGTCACTGATCAGCAGCAAAAAGTAAAGTCAAGACTCATTCTTCACAATAATGCCAAGGAAACCCTGTCCTCGTGGCAGCATGATGAGGAGCAGCAGCTCACACACAGTCCTGAGGATTACAACTGCTTTTGTCAAGAAAAGAAGAAACTGCCCCCCCATCAGGGCTCCCCCTCCCCTGCCCCAGGGTTTGTGCTTGCTGAGCAAAGCCTGGGGAGAAGAGCCCTGGTTAATGTATCATCCCAAGGATGGAATGTCTCACAGTGGAGCTACAGACAGGAAATTTCCCTCTTCTTCCCCTATGGTTCTAAAGGTTTTCTGCAATGAAATTACTGGGAGACAGCAATATCCAGGGGCAGGCATGGAATTTGAACCCATGGCCTTCTGGCTTGGAGGTGAGACTATTCCTAACTGAGCCAAAGTGACACATACATAATATGCTTTCAAGGATTTTAGAGAGCTCTGTCATGATTTAAAAACAGTAAGTCTTTGTGGTACAAACCACAGGGCAGGAAAGAGCTGGGGCTCCCTTTTTACTGCTAATTTTAGCCAATGAATTGTTTATAATCTCCTGCAAAATACATAAAGCCTTATTCTGCCTTAAGCTAAGAGAGAACAGCCTTTCAAAACTGATTCTTAATTACAGTGTTCCCTTGCTAGATGGGATGGAGGCAGGTTCCAAAATTGTGTCAGAGTATATGAAGTGATAAAATGAGGATGGGTGAGCTATTTTTAAACACGCTCGAAGACTTTGAGGTCAAAATCCCTGAATTTATAGCCTTATGCCTGTATTAAAATTCATGGACTATTAAGACCTCTGTGGCAAGACTGGAGTATCATTTCATTTGAGACACCCTCTGCCTTCAGAGCCCTGTGTTCCCTACCACTCTGACAAACTGGGGGGGCTGGGGAGCCACCTTGAAGCACAGGTTATTTCCCTGCTGTAGACAGGCATTTGGGAGATAAAGGGGATGAGACACTTCCAGCCCAGCACATTCCCTCCTCCTCTTTTCTCCCAAGACATTCTGCAAGTGAGAGGCTTGCCTTTCCAGATGGCCAGGAAATGAGTGGGTTAGAGAGGGCTGGAGGAATCTTAGGCAAAAGCCCATAATTGCTCCTTACTCTGCCCAGCCTGCAAACCCAAAGCAGCCTCAGGCCTGCTGGTATTTGCTCAGCACAGTTGTGTTTCCCTTCTGAAGAGCTGGGCACCTGCTGCTGGGCAGGATGGAGAGCTGCTGCCCAGGAACACTCAGGTTTAGCAGCAGCCATGCTGTCCTCTCCTACACAGCTTCTTCCCCACCACAGGAAAAGGACTTGGACCAGAACAAGTCCTGAAATACATTTTTGACTGTCTGGAAAACCCAGACTCGTACCAAAATCATTGGAAATAAACCATGCACAGGCATCACCTGAGAAGGACTGGCCCTGCCTCTGCCCCCACAAGCACTGAGAGTGCCACTCCTAACCTCAGGTTTGACTCAGGATGAGGAAAAGCTGTCACCTACTATACACACTTTGGTTTCTTTTAGTAATGATCAATATACACCACTTCTTTTTCATAGGAAAAAGGCCACAGAGTGAGAAGAGAAACCTAGCTGAAAGACTTTCCCAGCCTCACAAGTTGAAGTGGAAATAACTCAGACCCTTTTTCCCATCCACATTCTGCACCACCTTCAGGTGTATCGTACTCTAGAGGCCAAACACTTGGCAGCAAAGGCTTTAGGGCTCTGAAGACACTGCAAAATTATTTGCACCATTTGCATTGGTCATTTTCTAACTGAGGTAAGGTTTTATGGGGAGCCACTGCACAGAGAGGAGATGCTATTTTGGAAAAAAACAGATGGAGGTTAGAAACACAGGAAGACAACTGGCTCTAATGCTGTTTTCAAGTGAGGGGATTTGTTTGTCCAGTTTTTGCAATTGCATTTACCTGAGCATCACTTAAACCTATAATTTTTTTCCATTTGGATTTCCATGCAGGAAATACTAATGAACTGTAGATGGCCCAAGTAAAAGCAAAAACTAGTCAAAATAAAACTCAAATTCTTTTCTTGATTGCATATGGATTTATAAAGCCATAACACCGTGAAACAAGCCCAAAACAAAAGCCTTGTAAAAAAAAGGTTTATCACATAAAAGGCCAAGTGAGCAGTTGAAAAAAACATCCAGTGTTTTTGGTTCTGTTAGAAATTAATGTACACTCATGTTCAGTCAAAAGGAGTCATTGGAATGGGATGTGCATTTTTATCTGCCAGAAGATCATAATACACTTATTATCATGAGAGGGTTTCCCACTTGGAACAATGCTGGATGGATCCATGTTCCTACTTAGGCATTTTGCACACTTTTCATATTTTTACAAATTCACTGTATCAGTCCATCTTATAAGTATTAAAGTCTAATTCTTTCAGAACTTCCCTGCGTCGATCTGAAAATCTCTACCATTATAGGAGAATGTGGTAAGTTCAGGGACTCCTTCTCTACTTGGGGTCATGAGCTGTCATTCCTGGGTGGATACACACCCCCATTACTTACAGGGGTGTCCCAGCCTGAGAAGCAAGATTTATTCTATTACCACAATCACCAGGAATTTCCTTCCCAGTACCCACTGGCATTTACTTAAGACTACAACTGCTCCCTTACATTTCTGGAGTGGCAAACCCATTTTTAATGCTTTTCCTACAGGTGTCCTTCACAAGTTTGATTTTCAGGCACAAAGAATTCCTTAACTCCACACTGCACCATAAATCATCCTCCAGCTCCATCCTGCATCCTCCAGTACTCCTGCATCCCACTCTGCTCCCAGCAAAACCCCTGCCAGAATTCCCACCGAGTTTAATAGTCCTGTCCTATTCCCCCCAACTCCTAACTGAGGTTAATTTCTTTTCTCCAAGTATAAACAGAAACCAGCAGGTAAAAAAGTTTTGTCTAATGTGGCACTAAGGCTGTGGAATTTACTCCCATGTGAGAATGGCACAATAAAGTCATTTGTTTAAAAGTAAATTGAAAACATTCCAGTCTTCTCAGGCTTACA
Organism: Lonchura striata; assembly: GCF_050655825.1. NCBI lineage: Eukaryota > Metazoa > Chordata > Aves > Passeriformes > Estrildidae > Lonchura > Lonchura striata. The sequence goes on along the minus strand of NC_140710.1, from coordinate 31,232,915 downwards.
ACTATTAACTTTGGTTTCTGCACAGCACTGTAGAATGTCTGGCATCAAAGACACTTTATACATTGCACTGAACTTGCACTGGACACCGTTAGTGGACCATTAATCACAGCAAACAAAGATCCCATGCAAACACAAAAATTACTGATTTTCCCCATGTTCAGCATGGCCTAGCAAAGGTTAACACCACAGCTGCTGGATACTGCACATTTTGAGGCATGGCGTGTTGACAAGGCATCTGAGAGAGTGCAGATTTTTCAACTAATAATTATGTATTCCACATTAAACAATTCTTATTTGTGCCTAATGCTGTCTAGAATTAGACAGACACCTACCTCAGCATGAACTAGCACAACTTTAATTCAGATGCCTACAAAAGCATGTTCTTCTTTCCCCCACATACACATAGGATGTGTGAGTGCAGGGACATGGGTTAGTGGCAAGAAAGTCTACAAGGATGTGATCCAAGGTCACAGGAAGCACTGCTGAAGGAAGGGAGGGCTTATGGAAACAAGAACTCGGAGATCAACTTGCCTGAGGGAATGTGGAAGAGGAATGGGAACTGAACCAGGAGAAAAATGAAAGAATCTGAAAACAAAAACCACTCAGTGGCCAGAGAAGCAGCAAAGGAAGCACAGGAGAAGGACCACGGTCTGGAATCACAGGCTGTGATTCAGGGTGCAGTTCACTGATAATGGCAAAGGAGAAAATGCTGTGGCACAGAAGTGTGAATTACTGACACTCACAGGCAGTTTTGTCATCCAGAGTAGGGCAGGGGAAGACCTGAGCCATCTGCCTTGAAGCTTCCTATCTGACAGGATGATTTCCTTTGGGCTCCTCAGACCACGCTATCACAGACAAAATTCTTGCACCAGGTGAAAGAAACCTTACTGCAAAATCATCATTCTTTCCTAACCAGGGCAGGAGATGTGAATGGAAACAGTGAGGGAATAAATTGCTACCTTAAAAAAAAAAAAAAAACAAAACAAAATAAAACAACAAAACCAAAAAACCCAACCAATAAAAAAAAACTAAAAAAAAACCAAAACAAAACAAAAAAAACAACCCAAAAAAGGCCAAACCAAACAAAACCAACCAAGCCTCAGACATCAGCTCCAGTTAATGCAGCAGCTCCTGCTACTGCCCATGGAGTGGGTGCAGAATCACAGCATGAAGGTACCAGCATGGTACTTGTTTCTGTGGAACAGCAAGTGCAGCACCCAGACTCAACAAAATGAGAAGAAAATTGATGCAAGTACAGGCTTGTTAGTCAAACCACAACTATATGCAAGGCTTTTGAACAATCTTCTAAAGAGCTTAGACCCTAAATAAAATTCAAAAAAATAAAAATAAAGATGGCAGAGCATGCCAAACTCAGTAAGTTAACTAATTTTTCTTACTAAAGAAAACTTGACAGATCTTTGGTTCAGCAAAGGGATACCCTTAGGGGACTGGCAAATAAGCTTATGAAGATGAGTATTAATGAAAGAATAGTACAGTACAACAACTCTCTAACAGATAAAGAAGTTATAATGTGAAAAGAAAAACTAACAGCCTTGAAGGATTGGTTTAATGTGGAAAGAAGAACGAGAAGCCTTGAAAGATTTAATCATCAAAGTGTTGAATGGATGGGTCTTACTGAAATAAAATAGCATAAACTTGCCAGTTAAATTTGATTCTGCCCATTAGAGAGAATTGTGAGGTAGTGTCAACACAATGGGAGACTGAACACTGTCCTGGAAGACACGGATAACTTCAAGGACTGGAAGAACAGAAACAGGATCAAATCATAGCTGTATGCTGGCAAACCAATGACAGCTGCTACGTGGGACAGGGAGCTCAGCAGCTGGCAATAAAAATGGAAAGGAAAGCCCAGGCACGGCCAACTGAGCATCAGATGATTCCAAGACACTGCTATGATGTGGCCATGAAGGAGCACACGTGCTGGTGGGTCTCTGCTCTGAGCAGTGCATGTCCAATAGGGGTAACACTGTTTTGTACAGGACTGGGCACTGATGGAAGAGGCCACGAGACTCCTAGTGACAGATAACACTTGACACTTACCCTGTTCTCAGGGCTGCTGCACTATTTCTTTAAGAGTCAAATGAAACTGCATGTTGAGAACAAGAGTATTTTATTTTCATTGCATTGAAACTGCTTTTCAGCTTCCCCTGGGTAGAGCAGTGCAGCCTCTGAGATCTCTGGACAGTTAAACTGGAATAACTCTGCCTCTTACATGAACTATATGGCCTCTTCCTTCCTCCCCCATGAGATCCTTGTCCATGTTCCAAACCATACTCCCCTGCCTTCAGGCTGGAAAGGGCTCTGCAGCAGCTCTCACATTAGGCTGGGGAGTACATAAGGGAGAAAAGAGGGGAGGGATTTGGATAGTGCTCTCCAAAACCTCCCATGCACTCACTGGTCCACCCAAAGCTGCTTCTGCTGCTTAGAGGAGCTGGAAAAGGAGCAAATGTGGCCTTTGGAGAAGACTTCTCTTAGGCTACTGGGCAAGGAAATTATTGTTTGAGTACTTTCTTCATGTGGTTGGAGAAGCAGTGCATGTTCCACAGGTGTGTACAGTGCAATTTGGGAGCCTGGTCAGACCAGAGTAAAACAGCAGTGTAAGGAAACAACTCCTGCCTTTTGAAGCAGGATTTTCCCATTGCTGTCTACAAACTGGAGGATCAGTCCTCTGAGTTTTCACCTTGTGAGAGAAGAGCAGGCAGCAGAAAAGGCAGGTGAAGAGCTGACTACAAACCTTGATGCTCCCGTGGGCTCCTGGTTACAGCTGCCATGTAATGGAGGAGGGAAGGAAAAACATTACCCAAGACCCTAAAATTAACACTTAAAGTGATGAAAGCAAGTTGGACTGGACTATCAGTACTAAGGACACTTGAGACAGTGACCATGTCAGAGACTGATCTCATCTAAAAGAAGATTGCTTTAGATTTATTGGAGGATCAAATGACACATCTGAGGATCCACTACTCCAGCTAAAACTCCATATCCATCTCATGAAAAGTTTTGGGGTGTTTATCAGAAGGGGAATGATAGAAAGGGGTGAGAGAGAGGTGAACTCCTTAAAATATAATTTGTTTTCTGACTACCTTCCTTTCATAAGAAAAAAACAAAAGAGTTCATCTTAAATTACAGGCATACAGACAAGCTCTCTCAGCCCCAGAAATTCATCCTACATGTTGATTAATGATCCAACTACTAGAGCTTTAGCATGAAAAATGGGCTAGGCTTCAACTGAAGATTGCCTGTAGCTAATGATGCAGTGGAATGAACATTTTCATTCCAGCTAAACCCTTCCTGTTCCTATAAAAATAAAGAAATCCAATCTTGGGTTATGAAAAAGACTTGTTGAATTCTGCATACTTCTTGGGTTAAAGTAACGCCCTGCATCTTAACAGATCTGTAACTGCAGAGTATGTTACCTGGGAAGTCAGACACCCATATGATTACACACATGCACACACCAAATTTAAATATCTGAGGGGAGGTCAGAGAAACTGGTAAGTGTAGCCTAGAATTTCACACCTATGGGCACATTACTGAGTTAGTAGATTTAACACAGCTCCTGTCTCAGGCTCAAAAATGTAAAATGTAATAAAAAAAGCCCACAAGGAAGTGCAGTGGGCTGCACAGCATCTGCCTGGTGAGAAGGCTGCCACAGGCATGGCTTGCCCGGAGATTTCCTTGTGGTTCAGCCCCTGGCGCCATCAGTTGGGCTGGAGCTCAAAAGCTGTGGAGAGAGGTCATTAAAAGTGACTCTGCACCACTGAAAGAGGGTGGGAAAGGATTCAGGCATATGCAAGGGAAGGGATGTGTCTCTCCAGCTCTAGTGATTTCCATTATGGAATCACTGCACTTTACAGCTTTTAACCTTTATACCGCTGAAGTCAACTATCAACTTTCTTGAAAATTTTGTTTTCATTTCAGCACATGAAATGCAAACTCCAGTTTGGGTAATGTCAACAGCACGTTCTCCCTTAAACCACAAGGAAGGCACAGAGCTGAAAAAGCAGCACAAGGTAGAGAGCTGAGAAGTGGAGTCACACACCCACGGTGATCAGCACCAGCACATCGCCTGGCCAGCACAGTGATTTTCAACACTATGGAACTCAGAGAGAGTGTGAGGGAAAGCCAGGAGGTTCAAACCATCCTGCTGGCTGCAGGGACAACTATTAAAAAAAATTACGAGGAAAGTCAGACCCCAGAAAGAGCGCAAGACACTGTGTTCCAACTCTAACCAGCTGAAGGAAAGTTTATATAAAAACAATCACTTCGTTAGTGACTCATAAGGAAAGAATGCCCAAGCTTTCTTCAGGGAAACCCCAGTAAATAACATGTCTAAAAACGCATGAAGATGGTGCTGTCTGTTCTGTTACAATATTCAGTCCACATGATAAAACCTCTGGCAGAAGAACAACCTAGTGAGCACAGATCCTTTTGGGAAACCGAAAAACCAGTAAGAACTGCTGTGGCTGCTTGCTAAGACTGCTTCATATTCCAGTTCTTGTGTGACATGTCTAATCCTAACTGGGAGAAAGGGGGGAAAAGAAGCTTTTTATAACAGCTCCTCTGTTGACTACATGCAGGTGCACTCTCAAGATACATAAATGCCTGGATTTCAATGCATTCTGGAGGTTTAAAACTAAATGTTATGGATTCAAATATCCTGCCACACCACATCCAAAGACACAGAGTGGAAAGGTCACTGCATCTCTCTCTGGAGCATCTTATGAGATGCACAGCAGACTGGGCAAAGAACAGTTCTCTGTCCAAAGAAGGGATGGATATACTTTGCAATGTAGAACTTCTTTGGCTATGAAGAGGTTTTTTCCTTTTATTTTCTTACTTTTTTTTTTTTTTATTAGTACAATGTTTTGGAAGTATGGGGTTTTTAAGCATACCTTCCAGCAAGAGACTTTAAACTCAGTATGTTTGTAAATATATGAGAAATCACAGTGGTTTCCCAACAAGTGACCAGATCTGAACACTGTGATGCCTGAACTTGGCCTGACTAGGAAATTCCAGGTAGGAATGTTAACAGAAACGTTCTGTGTCAAGCAGAGATTATGTTCTCTAGCAAAACTACATAGTTTTTGAAGATATCCAAGAGGACTGAGTAGGAACCTGGAAGCAACTTCTTATCAATTTTACCTCTGATGAGTTTTAGTCTATGTGTGAATGTGGACATGTTATTTTGCACTGGAAACACCTCCCCAGCCCAGAGATATACCTTTACATACTGAATGGAACATGTTTTAGTTTATCCTCAGCTGATGCAGAGGCATAGCAGACTCCAGAAACCTTCCAGGATATAGCCAGAAAATTGTCAAGAAAAAAAATAAAAGGTTGAAAGCATAGGAATAGTCATTCTCAAAGGGAATGAGAAGTTACCATAGTAAAGCAGTGTTTTTGCCCAAATGCTCAGCAACAAAAGCAGGAGCATCACCAGGATCTGAACTGTAATTTCCATTGCCAGCTGGGGGTTGAATTTGGAAGGAATGGGACATTTGTGACAATCTTTCAGGTGACTATAGCCTAACGTTCTTCTCCATATGATGAAATGTGTTTTATAAAAAGCTATGAAGCATCATTCTAAATACCACCAATACTGAAGAAATATGAGCAGCTGCAAAATAAGGTATAAGGAACTCCTTTAAAAAGGGAGCATCTTTTAAGTCAAGTAAATAATTCCAACATCTCAAGTGGAAGTTTCAACTAAAAGGAGCATAGACAGGAAGACTTTGCCTGGAAAAAAAAACCCTAGCAATGCATCAGAGAGGAACAGGTCACACTGAGAGCCTCACTAGAGAAAAGATGTGTGTATTTAAGTACTCCACTGGAAATTTGAGTTCCCTTGTTTTGCTGTTCAAAGAGAATTACCTAAAGACCTGGCACTTCCAGGGACCCACTGGCAATGAAGAGAGAGTGAAGCAGTTCAAGAGATCCAGATTTGGAAGGAATAATCATTGATTATTCTAAACACAGACTCCTAAAAATGCAATTCCCCAGCAGGAACCCATCAGAAGAGACCAGAATTCTGATGGGAAAATGTTGGTGGTTATATATACACTAAAGGAAGCCCATCCAGTGTGCCCGAACAAAGGCATTAACCAGGGTCTTGGAAAATACACAGACACTCAGTCTTGGGTACACAGAAGGAGGGAGAACTTCATATGCATGCCTACATCTAGGATACTTCACAAGGATTATTGATGTTTTAGCACTTGAGCAACTGACCCAACACACACTTTTGAGCAATTTTCAATCTTACTCTAAGCTGACGTGGTTCCACCATGTAAGGATGGACACTCGAAACAAGTGTCAAATTTCAGAGAGGAAATGAAGAGTATTTGAGAAATACTCAGAATAGAAGGATTATTCCCCTTTTCATTTAAAAGACAGGAAGAAAGAAATCCCTGCATACTCAGAACATGTTGGAGTGAGGTATTTTTAAAGAACAAATGTCCCTTGCTAGGCAGACCAATGCCAAACAGGTAATGTGCCCCAAAACCCTGTTTCTAGAAGCACTCTAGTGCTAGTGACAAACCTTTAACAAGCAACACTGTCCTATAATAATTCATTGATTCTCTCATGACATTCTTGGACTACCAGGAACAATGTTCTTACTCTCAGTTTGTAAAATAGGATCCTGGTCTTAAACTGCAACTTCTAGACAAATAGTATCTATTCCCAACATTAAAACCAGCTGCCAGAAAGGCATTGTGCTGGGGCTTACAAAAGAAACTGTACAAAGAAGAGGGAGCTCAAGAAAATAAATGGGGCAGAAATCACAACTCCAATGAGACAAAGATAGGATTGGTTCTACGAAAGGAGAACTTTATTTTAGCAGAACACTAATCAGACTGCAAAAAAGCACTGGAAAAACACAAACAGTCCCCAAAGTCGTGCAACACTAAGGACAACACCCCCACTCACAACAGGTGAGATTCTCACTCTCTGGAAGTGATGCCATTGAATTCCCCATGCCCATCTTCCACCCTGACCATGACCCAGCCTGGCTGAAAGGAAACCATTTCTGAGCCCACACATTCACCCATCACATTAAGAGGTATTTTCTGCAGAGCAGTAGATAACAAACAGGGAGCTGATACTTTCAAATTAAAAAGATAACTTAAGGTGAAGTTTCCTAAAGCAAGACCCTTGATTTTCACCACACCAAGGGCAACACAGGTGCTGTTAAGGACTGCAATGAATGCTGCATTTTGGTCTCAGGAAGAGACCATCACCTGTATCAAAGCCCTCAGCTGAGTAACAGCAGGGAACTCTGCCCATAGGGCTCCTTGGTGCACAGAACTGACATGAACACATCTCTTGAGTGTTTGCAGCCACTTCTTGAGGCACAGGTGATCTGAAAGAGAAGCTGAGCTTTTTGAGGATGCCTGCCCTCTATGCAGCTGCAGAAGTGGATAAAATCTAAACTAAGCAGAGCTAAGGTCAGTCCTTAGGAGAGCTAAGCACAATCTCACTCACACGTCTACTGAGAATTTGCTGTCTGAATCAGCCAGATAACCTTTAATAACTATAATTTAGAAATCTGGTACAGCAGTTTTTTTCCAGGCCGTGGTCATGAACAACTTCCATATTTGTACACAGTGCCAGCAAAACACAGCTAGGGACAGCTGGCCTGTGACTGGAAAGGCTTCTCTTCACTACAAGAAGATTCCTGCTTCTACTGGAAGAATATCTAAATCTGAAAATCAAACAGTATTAAACCAAACTACAACTGAACATGAAATTACATTGCACAAAATTGATTTTTCTCATGGACTTTATCTTCCATTCTCTGCATTAATTTCTTTACTTGATTTCCATAAATGCCCTTAGGTTTGCTGTCACCCAGTTTAGAAACCCCAAGTGTTGAACAAGTCAAGATAATACTGTGCAGCAAATGCAACCAGAAAATTTGAGTATCTGCTGCTAAAGGGTCTGATAGGGGCTTGACACTTGTGTTACAGCTCCTGGTAATTTTGCACCCACCCACTAATGAGCTTCTACCTACCTCAATAATGTGACATGTTACCTGAACTCGGGAGCACATACTCTCCTAAGTACTTCTCTCTTTTAATTATAAATAATTGCTTACAGAAGAGGAAGAGCAGAGGTTGAGTTTCAAAGAGAAGAATATTAAGGAAAAAGAATGAGATCACTTGTTTCTCTGTTGCAGAAACGGAGGCTTCAGGAACAAAGGTATCAGTCACCCAAAAACTGCCTGTATATGATCAGACACCTGACCGTGTCCACGGACAGCTCCTCCTAGTGGGAAATCACCATTCTCCAAAACTGGCACACTTGAGATAGCAAGTGTCACACACCAAACAGAGAAGAGCAGGGAAGACATCAGTCAAAGGCCACAGTGGAGCTGGGAAACAGGAGCTGAGGAGTGACCACAGAACAGGAACACATGAATATCCTGAAAGGAGAGTTATGTAACTAAAGAATGCAGCTCCAGAACAGAGTATTTTACACCCTTAATATGGGCCTTGATTCTAACTCAGCACATGGAAAGTAATCATAAACCTGTCTCCACAAAAAAAGGTAGGTTGAGAAGGTTAAAGAAATCCAGGATGAACAGTGTGTCAGAGCAGGCATTTTATATCTTCATTCTAGTCCAAAACAGAGTCAGGAAAAGCAACATTCAGTTTCTTCTGATCATCTTGTTTTCCCTTCTATTTGAGAAAAAAGGAGTATCTGGCTGTTCACCAGCTGTCCTCCACCCTCATGTCCAGTGATGACATTTCCTGTTACACTGTACATGCTATGGAAGAGTGAGCCTGGTGACATTTTTGGCAAGGGAAAAAAAAACGTTTCAATTTTTTTTTTACTCCTAATTACTATTCAGCTTTTGTGCAATTACTGACTTGGAAGACAAGGAGGAAGATACTTCAAGATTGTCCCAAAACCTTGTGATAATTGTGTGTTTCCCCTACTGTTCAGTCCCCCTCAGAGGTGATCCCATATGCTAAAGCAGCAACCTGCCCTTCCTGACCACAACTATTCCAAGAGCTGGAAGAGATGGAGCCACAGGGACTCCAGGTGCAGGTATCAGCCTGGGCTCCAAAGGATCTTTGTGGCTGAGATTGCTGCAGCACAGCCCAGAAGCACCTTCCTCTCCTCCAGCCAACCTTCCGCGCTCACTGACGAGCTCTGGGAAAGCACCCTAAGAGTTTGGCCACCCTCACTGCCTTCCCCAGGGCAAACCTCACTGAATGTCCAGAATGGAGCTAACATTCCTGAAACTTCACAGCCAGTGAGCTTTCACCTTTCTGCAGTGTTTCATCAAAATCCCTCATCGGAGTGGAAGTGGTGCAAAAACTAGCTGCCCCATAAAAAATGAAGAATTTAAAAACATTTTCAGTATGCAGACACCTTGCCAAAAGCACAGTAAAGAGCCCACCGTGAATACATAACAGAAATAAAAAATGTTTGCTCATTTCTAAATTTCCTGGAGTTTGCTTAATGTCAGCAGCCTCAGCTAAGAGCAGGAACATAGAACCCTGTGGCAGCCATTGAACCCCGACCCCATCAGCAGCTTCACCGAGCCTGGCTTTGGAACCATTCAGAACATCAGCCTGCATCCTTTTACATTCCCTGCAACTGATGCAATCCTGTGAATCTCTTCTCCTCTGGACATTTTTAACTCTCTCAGGACAGGAGTTCTTTTACTTTTACAGGAACATGAACCAGGGCTGCTCTGTTTCTTCAGCAACATTTGGGGAGCAAGGTTTCATCTTTTCAGTTTTTGTTTGAAGGAGTAAATATTTAGAAGAAGCAGAAAATAGCTTTCATCTGAGACATGTTTTCACATCCTTGGAGCAGCAAGGCAGGGAGAAGGGGACTGGAAAACAGCCTGCCATTTCCTTTCCTGCCTGGCTTTTGGACTGCTTTTGACCCAGCGCGTGTGCGCATGCACCCTCACCCCCTCGGGCTGCTCTTTTACACCGGGACTTCCTTGTAAAATCCAACTCATCTGTTCGAAGCAATGACTGAAACACTGTCTATAAAATCATGGCATTTTTCCACTTGAAAAAAAAAAATAAATTAACACTTCATTTAAAAGTTATTTTTAAACCTACTTGGCTTGAAGCCACCTTTAGTCACAACTGAAATGAATTCTTCTTTTCCTAGAATTCAATGCCTTCCTTTTCTAAAATATACTAGTTTAAAAAAAGTAAACTCAGTAAATACAGAGTTTACACTTCTGACTACACTGCTTTTGCCCTCTGACATATCAGCAGTTTGATTTTCAACAAACCCAAACAAGTTTTTACTTTTTCTACTTTAGGGACTCATCCCAGGCAGGGACTTGAGCAATCCCAGAGCAGAACCACTGAATCTGGCTGGGGCACTGGCAGAGCATCACCCCAGCCAGGAACACAGTTATGTCTGGGAGGGAACTGAAGCCCTTTCAGAAACATGGCCAGACTTGAAAAGAAAGCACCAGAGCTTTACTCCAGTGTGAGACACCTCCAGCTTCTGGCACTGCACCTGCATTTACATGGAAGAGCCAAGCACAAAACACATGAACTGAGAGCACTGTTGTCATATATGCAGGGAAAATGAGGATCCTGACTTCACTATGTTCCCATTTTCCAGGACTGTCTCAAGAGACAGGAGGACATCTGGACTGCTTAATGAAGTAGCTGATCTGGAATCTGGGTTTAGTAACACTAACTCCCCTTTAAATAAAACAAGACATTTTTAAAAAATGGGGAGAGAAAAGAAATACTTGAATTTAAGCCATTAATGTCACCAAAAAGTATTTGAAGGACCAACAGGCAAACTTACTTGATAGGAAGAGTATTTGCCTTCTCTTTTCAGGGGAACTCTGCTTTTCCTAAGAGAAAATCCTAACTAAATTACACTGATTTTATATTCAGTGACTGTTTGCATGCACAGCATTATCTGCACTGTGACAACTCCACTGAGATGTGAATATGGAGTTTATAGACTTTAGTTCTACACATTCTGTAAAGGGTATCAGCAAGAACAGCAATGCGAAATAATGCGAAGGCAAGAGTGTACTCACTATCTGTAAAAAGTAACTTAAAGAGATTTTGGTTTTTCAAGTCAAAGTTTCTCAAGTCTGAGCTCAGCATTTAAGTGTTTGGTACTTTGAATCAAGTAGAAATTATTGGCTAACTCAGGTCTTAATGATGACAAAGGAAAGGTGACTTTTTATATTAAAAAGTGGCACTTTAAACTTTTGGGATTTTTCTGTTGCTTCTGTTTTATTGCTTGAGTGCCAAGGGATTCAGAATCAAAATTTCCTAAGTTCCCAACATCTATCTACTCTTTTAGCCTAACAGTGTTAGAAGCACATGGAGAGATGTGCTCTGGGAGAAAGGTTCAGGTTTTGACATTGTTTCCAAACAGCAGCATCTGGAGGGCTGTTTCAAGGGGATTTGGTTTTTAAATGGGGGTAAAGAAGATGCACAGGGTAAGCAGCAAATCCACAGCGGTGGGTTGGGACAGTCAGAAGCTCTCAGCTCCTCTGTCTTCAGCAGCTGGGCTGAAGCTACAGCGCCATGTACAACTCTGGACAATTCTGCACTCATTCCCCATATGCATGGCTGTGGAGTTCAGTGTTAATATTAGCAAAATGCAGCTTGCCAACATGTGCTTGCTGAATGAGGTAGGTCTCCATTACCTCATTCTACACAACCCTTTTAGAGATTTTATCCAACAAATCTTCTGAAGATATATTTATCTTTAACCATGTGAGAAATCTCACTTACAGTAATGATTGTGCAACGATAAAAAGTAAAAATAAAAATGATTAGTAGTCCACTGACGATTATAACCCCTCTTCACTTCCCTTCCTCCCCCTTTTTCTTACAGACTCATTACTCCAATGTTTATTTTTACTTTTGTAAGTCCAAGAGTGCAAAGCTAAAGGCAGAGGTATAAAAGAGGCCACAGTCTGAATGGATGGGTGAGTACAGGATTTTTGACATGTGAGCATATGACATGACCAGTGCATGAACAGCACACTGGGCAGCACCTGAAGGAGGGTTACAGCTTTGGTAGCAACCCAGGAAAGCTGTAAGGAAGGACTCTGCAGCTTTTCAGCATAAAGTTGCATTAGAAGTTTTAAGACGCTGTCATTGTCAATCTGCCATTCCTTTTCTTCCCTGACCTCTTCTCAGAAACTCTCTGGTCACCTCTAGGTTTATCCACGTTATTTTCCACCTCCACTAGGTACAGAAATCTCAAGACTGTGGAGTTTGAGCCTCTGCCAGCAGCTGCAGGTTGGTTCTATCTGTCCCACTGGGATCAGGTGATCTCCAGCCTCAGCAGGAATGATCTGTGTGAAGGAGAAGGGGGACACAGAGATGACGAGACACAAATCCTTACACGGAACTGGGTCAAAGTGAAAGATCAGGATGGATTCCTGGAGGTTTCTTTTGGAGTTATCTTCTGGCTGGCAACCCAGGCCAGATGGAGTTTCTGAACCTACAGGAAGAACTGCCTTTAGCTCAGAATGAAGGAAGAGTTAAGAGCTCCCAAATTCTCACATCTCATAGGCTTCTCCTCTCCCTGCTCATTGAGTATCCTGCCAAAATCTGTCAGCTTCTTCTGGTGCTGACCTCCCTGGAGTGTCCCACAGCTCACAGCTCTGGAGTACAGAACAGGTTCATACCACTCCTGACCTCCAGACTCAGTTTGTGCCAGCCCCAAGAGCTCAGTGGTGTCCCATCTATCCCTGTTTTCCTTAACAGAGCATCCACAGTCTGCTCTGAGATCCCAGCAGCATCCCCTGCAGCAGCAAACCCTTAAGCCAGCATGTCAGAAAGAAACATTGTAAACACTACCTTGACATTTTAGTGTACACAGTTAACATTGACATTTCACACCACCTCCTATGTAAAGTCCCTCTCTCCATGCCATCAATTCACCAATTCTCTTAAGCCCTCCCCACCCAACACTAAGAGCACCTTTTCTCAGGCAGGCCAACAAAACAGAATATTTTTGGTGCTTCTGAGCCCAGCCACTGTGAAGAGAGGAGTGGTCAAAAACTGGTTAGAAATACAAAAATCAGAAGCAGACAAAATTCCCCAACCTTCAAAACCTTTAAAACCCACCTGGGTCTTTCCCAAATATTCCAGAAAGCTTCCAGCTCACAAAGAGATGCTACAGGCAATATTCAAAGGCTACTTTTAACGTTTGCTGTGAAGCATCTTTTGATGCTCCAGATTCATTTTCCTAAGGGTTAATATACCAAAACAGGAAGGAAGCGGGGGAAAAGTCACAAAAGCTGTATAACTCCTTTCTGAGGTATGACAAACTCTCTCTGCATCTTATTCCAAAGTGTGAGATGTGGAACTTCCATTCTTAAGCTCAGTAAAAGTGGCATTAAAAAGTCCTAACCCTGGGAACTGCATGATTATTCATTTATCAGATCAACATCAACGAAACTGTCTTTTTATGTGCTGCTTACTTTCAAAAAAAAGCCCTACCACACATATTTCACTTCTCTCTCTCCACACCCCACACCCTTCTGCTGCTGTCCAGCTGGAACACATCAAGGGTCTAGAAGCCAAGTCAAATGTTGACCCCACCCTCCTCCATCCATTTTAAGGCACCTTCAAAGCCAGTACACTGATCTAGCTCAGCTTAGCCAACAACGCCAGCAAATCTGTTATTTAAGACTTTAGTGCTGGGTTTTTATAACTGCCCATTAATACAAGCTTTGATGTATGGTCAAAAAACCCAGCTGTAATGAGTTTCATCAGACTGTAGTAACCTTTCCTCAGAAGGTCTTTATTACTATACCTTCATAATCTTTGGGCCCAATGCTTTTATAGTATCATTCTTACTGAACCTCCTTAAAAACAGCTCAGCAACATTTAACACTCTTTCCCCAAAATTAAAACAGCCAGTTATACTTTTTCTTGAAGACACTTGTGCACCCACATTTTTAATCACATTTTGCATGTTAAGAGCATGCAGGCAATAGCTGTGTGAACTGAAAGACAAAGTAATTTTCATGACAAAGTCCCTCAGACAGGATACAAAAGGATTTTGTAAAAGGACTGACAACTTACTTTGTTGCTCCCCTTTGCAGGATGCAGCACAGAAGAAAGAGGGGAAAAAAGAAATATTAGTTATATTTATTTTACATGCATTCAGCCTAACTTGTACAGTTCTGGAAATGGCTCAAACCAAATGAGGAACTGAGTCAGGGAACATTCACTGAATCCTGCAGTCAGACTGCTTCCAGGGGAACACAGGACATTTGCAAAGGACTTAAATGTTCAGCAGAGCTGTTTTCCTCACTATACAAACATTCTGACCCAGTGCAAATCAGGAGCAGCTCCTGGGAAGTCGCTGGATACAAATAAATGGGAGAAGAAAATGAGGCCCGAAGTGATTGGGATGGGATGGGATGGGATGGGATGGGATGGGATGGGATGGGATGGGATGGCATGGCATGGCATGGGATGGCATGGGATGGCATGGGATGGCATGGGATGGCATGGGATGGTATGGGATGGGATGGGATGGGATGGGATGGGATGGCATGGGATGGCATGGGATGGCATGGGATGGCATGGGATGGGATGGCATGGGATGGCATGGGATGGCATGGGATGGCATGGGATGGCATGGGATGGCATGGGATGGCATGGGATGGCATGGGATGGCAGCCAGAGGGATTGTCATGTGTCGGTAACACTGAACTTCAGTATGCAAAGCAACCAGCTCGGCTGAGCATTCCACGACAGCCATTCCCTACAACTTGCCAGCTAATGGAAAGTTTCAAGATTCAAAGCATTTTAAAAAGCAAATATTGAATTTTTAGATTAGTAATAAAAATAAGGAGGAGATGGCATGGGGGAGGGCATGGGGGGAGAGCGAATGGGTGATGCTAACAAGGTAAAGTGTGCAGAGCAAGTTACGACAAACATCTGGGCTATTATTCTGGTTTAATTGTGAGTTTTGCCATGAGCTGGCATGAACAGTGTATATTATACATTGGGAAGCCAGCCAAAATAAACACCATCCTACACCAGTTGAGAAATACAGTCTGGAACAGTTAGTCACAATGTTGTAGTCATTTTTTAACAAAAAAAAAGGAGGGGTTTGGATGCATCAGTCCAGAAAGTCAGCAGCAAAGTCAGCTGGTAAATGGATATCCCATTTCAAAGTGAATTGGCCACAGGATGATTTACACCAAGCAAGCTGACTTGCATATGGGTTGGAAAAATAAAAACACTGATTCATTGCTATCTGGGTGGCTGTCAAAGCCCACAGCCTCACAAAGGCAAATGGAATGGGAAGGAGGTGACTTGGAAACTGCAAAAAATTCAGAGCAATGCTGAGGATCGATCAGAAGTAATTCATGGGACAGTGAATATGGGAACACAGTCACTCTGTGCATCCCCATGGACAGAGAGACATGGAAGACTAGCAAAATAAAGCAAGGAAATGGAGGAAGGGGGTGATATGTGGTCTTTAAAATATTAACGAGATTTGCTTAGGCAAAAAGAAAGATTATAAATCTAGAAGCTTGGACTTTAGCTTACAGGAATAAATGAGCAGCAGACACTCCATATTAGTGGTAGCAACTACTGAGCCCCATTACCACTGTAATCAAACATTTGTATGTAGCACTACTAAAAAAAAAATCAACAGAAAAATGAATATTATTAGTTGAGAGATTTGCCCTTTATGAGAATTCAGAACACAGCTCTTTAATCAGTGCCAGATTCCTACTTTTCCTTTAGTTTTCATTTCTAAGCAGCAGTTCTTCTACTGCTGGTGCCAAAACACTGGATATTCAGAGTTCCCAGCTGTGCCTCACAGGTAAAAGAAAGTGAGAAGCTCCTGCTGAGACCTCTTTGCCTTTTTAACTCTGAGATCATGAAGCTGGGGGAAAGCACTGAAGTAAACTCAAGTTGTTGCCATTTCCTGGCAGTCCCTCTTGCTTAAAAACATGGTCTCTGAATCTTTGAAGGAGAATAAAAGACTGGGAGGTGTCTCTAAAACAATTTTATATTGTCAGTGGAAGGTGTGAAACTGAGGAGCATGCACAGGATTTTGATGAAATGCTGCTCATTTTTATTTAGGATCCACTGGATCTTCTAATGTACCTGGGGCCTTGGGGATTTTCCTTTACAAAATTCAAAACTCTGAACAGTGGACTCACAGTCCTTCAGGAATAAAGTTTTGGAGGCCCAGCATAGCATGGGCATCTTTCCTGAACAGCTTGATAAACTACTGGGCTAATTTCAAACTACAGGCATTTGGAACAATAATATTTACTCTTTTTATAATGTAAAGATAATTCCAGCTCAAAGGAGAACTGTATTTTGACTCCTTTCTACTCCTTTCAAGGAAGTCTCTCATCTTGCATCTAAGACTCCTTTGACAGACCAACTTTAAACAAAACCAGGAAATTTTTGTAAACATATTTTGAATACCAAGTATTTTTAGGGAGAAGGGAGAGACAGGAAGACAGAAGAGAAGTTCAGAAATCAAACTAGTCTGTCTTGTTTAAGGATAAAGTACCAGATATGCCAATATGATAAAACCATCACAGAACACAAGATTAAACCAGAGGCAGCAGAAGTTTTTTGTGAAATCATCATTAAAACCTAAGCAAGAAAAAACCAAAGCAACGCAGAATATTGGTCCAAGTAATTAATTAGGTAACCTCTCATAATAAATCCTCGTTACATGGCTTCTAATATTCTTAGCTAGGAACAGATCTAATGGAACAGGCAACATACAGAAAAGTCACCAACACTGTTTTACTTTTTAAAGGTAAAGTCTCAGATACCTGGTAGGTCTCCTGCTAAATGCATGCTTGTACTAGTCTCTAAAAAAACCATCATCATTACCATAGTCACTGTTTATTTCTATAATAACTGGAGAATCCACTAGTATAAGAATTTTTTATTTATTTTTCATGGCAGTCTTGAAACTTTGTGTGAAGAGAAGAAGCTGAGCTTGTTTGCATGAATAGCTCCTGGAGGAGATGCAGACAGAATTGTACTGGAAGCCATGCAGGCATCACAACCATAAGGGAAGAAAAAGATAAAGAAGACAGCACAAGACCCTGGACTCCAGAAACCTGGCCTTCCCATGGAAAACAATCAGGAAGAAGAGCAAATTCCTCAGAATCAAAGCAGCATTTGTCAGAGCAGATGTTCCAATGCAGGCATCCAGTACTCACTGCAGAAAGGTGAGCTGTGCATTACAGAAGCTTTAAAGGCTTAAATGCCATGTAATTCTGCTAGTCAGCCTTCTCTTTGGCTACATCTCCTCAAACCTTCTCTTGAAAGAAAATATCAAGATATTTAGGTCTAAAAAATATTAAATAGTAGCTGGACATATTCTGTTTCCCAACTTTCTGTCATTTCTAATAAATTAATAGAGGCTTTTTTATTGTATCCTGTTCAATTTGCTCCACATGATGATTAGCTGAGTAAAACTGCCTTTGGAAAGGTTTAGCATGTGTTTCATACACAAAGAATGATGCAGTGAATAAGTAAAATAAATATACATGATTGCCTCGAATGCTTCTGTCAGTTCTGTAATCCAGAGCTTGAGGGAATAAACTCTTCAAAGCACATCTTTACCTTAGAAAACATTAACAGAAACAAGGAAGCTCAGGAAATCCCAAATTGCTCAATGCTTTTACTACACGGATCCAATGAAAAACATGTTGGAAGGTTTGGTTTGTGGTTGGTTGGGTTTTTTACAATGAGGTTTGACGCACAAATTGGTCTTAAAATATTTCATTATGAATATTTTAAAATTACCACAGTACAATGAAAAGGCTGCTCTTTGCTGAGGTATCTGCAGACACTGTGTTTTCCCAGATGATACAGTTGTTTTTTTTGACTCAAACAGAGCAGCTACTGGCAAACCAGTGAGCTTTTAACTTACTGAGGATTTATCAGGATAGACACCGGCTCGTAGCAGAGATGCCTTCCAGCTATCCACCTCCTCTTGGGAGTCACAGGCTAGCTCAAGGAAACGGTAATCCTTGTAAACATTCCTAGAACAAAGAGCACCACACTGTAAAACTAACATTTTACTACTCTCTATCATGCACACAGCATTTAAAATTAAAAATCATTTGGGATCAGAAATTACTTGGTAATTGTCGTGGACAACAGACTTTATGGGACACGTTCTTGTTCAATAATTACATGGAGTACTTAAAAATATCTTAGAATGCTACAGCGCAACTCTGTGCTCAGCTAAAAGCACCGTGAAAACTACTTAAAATCAATTTTCCTGCTTTTGCTAAAACAAAGCACTTTTAGGGGAAAAAAGGGTGTTGTGATGAAGAGGACAAACACGTAAGACATGCCAACATAACAGCACAGCTTGTGATGGATTGCTGCTGTAACCAATAAATACCAAATCATCACTGATGCAATTTCTTCCCACGTTAAATCCTTTCAGTCCAGTTTATACCCTTTTCAGTTTTTAGACATCATCAGTAAAAGAGGAAAAAACCAGCAATGATAATCAAGATATTTTTAAACAAACAAAACAAACCTCAGATGTCTCTCATCATAGTAAGAAAACTGGGACATATTTAAATAAAACCTCTTACAGGTGAGATAAATACAGGGAATCACTTAATGGAAGAAAAGAGAAAGGAGGAAAAAATACATCTCTAGGAAGGTGGTACTTGTAAATTCTTCAATAAACAGAACAGATTTTCCCCTTACAGTTTAGCCATTAGTTTCTAAATTCCAATTCTATACACAGATCAGACCACTGTAAATTGGTCAGCCAACAGTCTTTTTAGGAAAGGCCATGAGCTTAGCTGAAAAGGGTTAGGAAACCACATTTTGCTAGATCTTAGCAGTTGCACAAGGATCAATCTTTCATCCCGACCAGGCTGTTTTCTCCCCTTAGCAAGCTGTGGAGGAGAGGGGTTGATGGAGATTGCTTCACTCTCAGTGACAAGGGGCCCTTTGGTTTAATTGTGTAACTACAGAGGTCATTTCTCCCACGTATTCTGAGAGGGAAAAAACCTGAATTCACTCTAGAACAAGGAAATAAAGCTATTACTGTCACTGCCTAGACAAATTTCTTTAGCTTTCAGGGACTGGTGGGATTTCACTGCCACACTGCTGGAACACAACTGACTTGATGTAATTCCCACTCACAGAAGTGATTCTCTCTTAACCAACAATGGCACCAGGCAGCTCACAGCCTTGCTTTTTAGGGGCAGTCTCAGGAAACAGGTTAAAAAAGGTTAAAAAAGTGTAATTGAACCTGGGCATGAAGCAGCCATGACACCATAATCATTAAATTGTCACTAATGAAACCACAGTACAACAACCAGAGCACACCCACTCCGAAGGGAGCAAAATCAGGTATTTTTTAGCAGGCTCTCAGGTTGAATTCAAAACTGCAAAAAAATAAAGGACATACTCAGAATTAATTCCTTAGGCTGGTCACTCAATTCTTATCAAATTCAAAGGCTAAATCTGCAGCACCAGGGTTGTACTACTCCCTTCAAAACCCCAGGCTGGATATGCCACCAGGGCATTTCCTTCCCACAGAAATCAGCCCCAAAGTTTACAAAGAGGCACTAACAGGCATGATAGCACAGTTTAGCCAAAGTCACTGACAGGATGAACAACTGAAAGCTCTGTGGATGCCTTTATTGATCGAGAAATTTAAAATTAATCCTTTTTCTTCCCTGACTCCAAAAGTATTAATCCTCTCTTAAAGTAAATAATAGCCTGGATGACCTTATCAGATGCTGTTACTTTAAATTGAGCGAACACCTGAATTTTATTAAATTTGCAATATTGTGGAAGTCCAAGTCAACATTTACTGAACAAAACAAAGAAGTCAATTAAAAAAAAAAATAAAAAAAAGAGAAGCATAATGACATTGCCAGAGAAAAAACACTTTAATTTATTGTTAAGAGAAACTTTTACTGAGATAAGCTTTTCTGGCTAAGATAATGAAGCAGCTAAAACTTTGCGGTACTAGGAAGCTGAAATGGTAAAAGGGTATTCTCAGCAAAGATGACTAAAAATAACAATAGAGCAAATAAAGGCTGTAAAACATAGTGATAGGGAAGTTCCAAAAACACTTATCTGCAAGAGCAAAACAACATGACACCAGCTTGTGAAAACATTTTTTCAGGCCTGTCATGTTATATATTACACTTTTTGGCATTTTGTGGCTTTCTCCAAGCAGCGTGGCTGTGTGAGCAGGGATTTCAGTCAGGCACTCTGAACACGTGGGAGCTGACAGTCCTGCATTCTGTCTGTGTGTCAGGACTTCTCCTGGGGCTGGGGACACCTCATGGCCCAGCAGCTGATGTCTCCACATGTCCCAGGCCCTTCTTTCTCCCTGTAGGATCTGAGAGCTCTTTTTTGTGCAGCTCATTCTATTCCACTGCCACTGCAAAGACACAGCACGTGTGAGGGACTGAAGGATGCACACCCTGAGTGCTCCCAGGGATGGCCCTGCAGGGCAGGTGAGGGATGCTTGTCTCCTGCCTTGCTGCTAGACTACCCCTGCCTGTCTTTCTCCCAGAAAGGCCAACAAGCATAGGAACTTTTCAAAGGAAAAAAAAAACAAAGTAACTTCTTTCAGTAACTTCTGAAAAGAGTGTCCTTTTCCTGTTACCACTGGATTCTTACAAAAACACATTAACATGTTTTACTCATTAGGAATCCACTGGCGTCTCATGGAAAGCTGTAAAAACGTTCTTGAAAACAATTCAGATTTTCTGTTTTCTTCTCTCTTCCACTTCTTAAAATTGCTGAAGACATCAGCACAGCACCAGTTACTACTCAAGCCTCACCTATGTTCTCCATATGGAATACTGTTCTCACCCTCATCTCCACAGCAGCTAAATGGGATGTTAGATATGAAAGACTATGACACAATAAAGGATACCAGGAAGGATGAACTCTCAACAATACCTATCTTGTGGATATTCAGGCATCTGTAAATCTAAGGGACGACAGAAACAAGACAGATACAGAAAATGGGAACATGCCTACAAGTACCATCTGTAAGTAGTATTTCCCTTGAACATTTAACATTTCTTAAATGTGAACACATAATTGAGGAAACTGCAAAGCATCTACCACATTTACCTACTCCACTTCCTCCTGGAGTCTCATCACTGTAATTGAAATATCATGCATAGTTCATGAAAATGTAACTATAGTGACATTACTGGAAATCAACATAATACTGATAATACTGCCTTTTTTCCCCAGAGTGAAAAATACAAAAGGCTACCATTTGTTATCTGCAGATTTTATTGTACTCTAGATAAATAAACCTCAACTTGCAACTGCATTTCCACTAGAAATACAACATAATTGCTTATAAGGATGAACATACAATTGGACTAAAAGCATAATTTTCAGTTCTGGGAGGTTCTACACTCAGGACATGCCTTCTTTAGGCCCAGCCCGTCACCTCAAAGTCAGCCACCCACCTGGGACTTTGCTTACCCTACAGCTTCTTCACTTTATTTTTATCTTGATTTCTTGATTCATTTCCCCTATATATTTCAGGGCCTAATACAGAAGTGTCCATAGGTGTTTCCTGAACTCCTCCCATCATGAAAGAATCCTAACTGGACTGGATTAAGGTATTTGAAAGTGCCCAAGAGGAAAGTGAGAAATGCCAGATAAGTTTGAAGACTGAGCCAGCTGTGAGTTCCTGAGCTTTCCCTTGCACCCACCCTGAAGCCTGGGCTGTCAGCACTGCCCAGGGAAGGCCTGACTGCCTGTGAACCAAATCTCTGCACTCCAGGAGCAGGGAGTGAATGCCACACTGAAAATCACCCAGAAACAACAGCCCTTGCAGCACCAGCGGCTTTCTCTCCATGGTGGCTGCACATCAGAACGTGCTGAGCACATCCACTGCTGGATGGACTGTACCTCTTGCTATTTCTTAATACTAAAATAAGGTTAAATATTTATCTCCAACAAGCCTAGAAAATTTTGAAGGGCAACTACTGCAGGCACATTACAAACCTAGTTAACGTGTGTATATGTCTCCATGTGCTTGGAGAGCTTTTAGGTTGAGTTGGATCTGGATTTCTCTAGCCAAAGCTGTACTAGATATGCATAAAGTTTATTTTAATAGAAAGAAAATACAAACCACAATTAATTAAAAATGCATTTATTCTTGCCAATGTAGAAGGAGACAGAACAACCACTACACAGCAAGAATACTAGTGACATTTTTTAGAACTGGACCTATAAACTACTTTAATCCTCCAAAGAACACAAACCTGTATTTAGCTTCAGCAGTCACACTGACACAAGTGAAGCTACTCACAGACTGAAAGATAAAGGAATATTTTCTTTTTCAGGGATTTCAAAGTGATTTTTTGTAAACATCTCCTCTCTATTAGGATGGAAGCAGAACTAAACATTAGAAATCTAGAACTACATGCAAATTGGTCCCATTTTATTCCATGAAAAACACAAAAGATTTAATTCTTATGTATTTCTCGCTTGATTGAAATTGAAAACATACAGAATATGGGTTTAATGAATAGTCACCTAAAATGAAAAGGGGAGAAAATAACATAATCCAGACACTCCAGCTACTGGGAACAGTAATCCTGGATGAAATTGTATGTTTTCTATCTATTTAACCTGCAACTCCACTGTGCATACTCTGCATATTCAAATTTAGTCTTTATCTGTGATTTTGGACACCTGTAATTGCACAATGGCTGGTTTGAGCATATGCACTTTTTTTTTTTTTTTTTCAAATAAAAAAGCTCTACCAGAAGCTCTGTAAATCATATATTTTGAAGAAACAAAAATGGCCATCTGCTCTGAGTTAACAGCAATGACTAACATTTTCTATCAAGGCATACCATTTCAGATCACTCCAATGTGAATGCTAATTAAAATTAATTACACATGGCTCTGAAGATTCTTTTTTTCTTAATATCCAGAAAAGCCAATGAGACAATCTCTGAGACAATGTCATGAAATAATAGCACTTAAGGATTTTGCCATCTGTGTCATGTGAGTGCTCTCCCAAAAGCATATGAATCTTTTCAAGTACACACACCCAAAACACACAGAAACCCCCACAACTTTCAGGTGCAAATGAACAGAAGATGTGCTGCTCAGTACATAGGCCAGCCTTGGCAATGAAGCATCTCGAGTCCTATATGTAACCCAGAACAGAAATGCAGCCAAAACTAACACCACACAGGCCAAAATCCACAGTAGTAACAGTGACTGCCACTAAAATATTCCATCAGTCTCTGGAGGAGAAGGTTTGATGCCTTTGGAGGGAGGGATGGAAGCCTGGCCTGGAATCTGCCTCGGGGCCACACAGACACAAAAGCTGTCCCCAGCTGTCAATACCTGCACCATATTCTCTCTTATATGTCATGCAAAAAATATTTGTCAATAATGACAAAAAAGAACATATTCCAGAAAAAAAAAAACAAGCTTTTTTTTTTCTTTTTCCTTTTTTTTTTTTTTTTTTTTTTAATAAGGGAAAGCTGTTGGCAGTAAAGGCTAGCTATTCCTTGGGTTTGCATATTTTTTCTTAAATATTGTACTCTCCAGCATTTTAGGAGTTTGTTTAGAAATGTTAGCAGCTTTTTTTTCTGGATTAAATTTATAGGGCTTTTTAATTAAACAGATTCTCTTCTATTTCCAACAGAGAGGGCTCTGAATAGCTTACAGTCCAGCTCTTCCTGGGGCTTAGCTTTCTGAGTAATTCAAAAACAGTAACTAAACATACATCTCATTTTAGGCTTTCTCCTTTAGCCTGGCTTCTATCCAACACCTCCTCTGACCCGGTCTCCTTTCACTAGTTCCCTTTATTTTGGCTCAGGCCCAATTTCCCTCATATATGGATAGAAGTTAACCAGTTGCTGCCCATGGCCAGAAATTCAGTACTTATAGTTCTAGTACCTTTGGAATCCCAGAAACAACTTGTGCTCCATCCACTTCTAGAGCAACACACAGCCAACAACATCCATCCAAAACAGGCAGTGACACCTCTCACTGAGTAGACACTGTGTCATTTCCTGGGTCCTACCAGACACCACAACTCCCCGTGCAATATGATTCCTGACAGACAGAGTGTACTCAGGAGTCAGTAACTACAATTCCTCATCTGGCAGTTCTATTTTCAGTCCTATTGTATGCCCTCAAAATGGCCTTTTGCTCGCTCTCGTCTGGACATTAATCTGTCTGTCAGATTAAAGATCTGTTTTTACAGACAGGCAGCTCTGGAGCAGGGATGGCAGATTCTGTCCCACTGCTTCATGACTACTGAGGGCCATTTTGCTCTCAGGAACCCATTCTTGTGACAGCAAAAGGAACAGTTCTGTGCTTTGCACTTGCTTCTCACACCCCCGTATCACACAGAACCGTAGAGGTGAGGAAAGCAACACCATTACTCAGTTTCATCTGGGTCCTGGTGATGCCTCAGCTTTTAGCTTTTCTATTTTTCAGATTCTGTGATGCTTTAGCATGTGGGTCTGGGCTTCACATTAGGGGATGGTGAGCTCTCTGCACGGAGCAGGGAGACAAAACAATTCCTGCTCTAGCTGGGGACCAAGGACAAATGATCCAAATCTCAGGTCCAAGAGCACAAACAACGTGGGCTGAAGAGAGAAAAACAAGCAGGATGGGACTTCACGGGCTAAAGCTGGAATTGGACAATGAACTCCAATATGCAAATGGACCAGAACTTATAAAAGTGAGAGATCCTGTGACCGGTTGTCCATTTTGTGACCATTTTGGTTCATCTTGGGTGCAGCCCTGGCTGGGCTCTTGTGCTGCCCAAGATGGATCCACTGAGGCCCTTTAATAAATCCCTAATTTATTCTTTAACTCTGTCTACTCTTGTTCTAGGTCAGCCTTCACAAGGCATCACTGATTGGGAAGGAAAAGACACAGAGAACTGATGGCCTCTTCCTCTGCAAGGAAGGGAGAATTTCACACATTGGTTCTGCTCTTTTGGCTCCAAAGAAAGGAATGAGTCTGAAGAGGAGCAGAGGAAGGCTGCTGATCAGGGACTCTCCACCAGGTAACCCTTCCTCACTCTGTGGTTGCTACTCCCACTATTAGTAGGGAAGGCTTGAAAATTCACCGACTTAAGAAACACTTTAGCATACTTCCATTTATAACCTCCAAAATCTATACCTAGTAGAATCCCTACTCCTATAAAAGAGAATTCCTCTCTCCAGAGCTGGAGAAGAGGTGGAAAGAAACTTGTTCTCTGCTTCTAGCAAATGAAGACAGTTTTTTTTACTCAGCAACATTTCTTTAATTAAAAGAGAAGTTGCATGTAAATGGAGTTGTAATACTGTAATACAACAATTTATTGACCAGTAAATCAGGAAAAAAGTATAACTACACTACTGCAAAGGGTGCAGTAGTGTAATTGTAAAGAGATTACTTCAGAACAACAGAAAATCTGTCAAAATAGCACCATGTGGATCAACAGGAGAAGATCATGAGAACTAAAGACTGCTTGCCCTTCTCAGGGGAGATGGAGAGGTAGGACTTGCTCAGATCCTTAAGGGAGGCACATTTAAGACTACAGTTCTTGTCCAAAATACCC
The DNA here is from genome assembly GCF_050655825.1 of Lonchura striata. NCBI lineage: Eukaryota > Metazoa > Chordata > Aves > Passeriformes > Estrildidae > Lonchura > Lonchura striata. Next base: position 31,207,313 of record NC_140710.1, on the reverse strand, counting down.
AGTACTTGGGTAACAGAAAAAGCACTAAGAAGTGAATAATTTTTACAAGAAATACGTGAAGAATAAGTCAAGTATTTGGAATTAAATCCTGTAAGGACAGTAAACTTTCTGTGATGGACAGAATTTGGTTTTTTTGTTCTTGAGCTCTGAACAACAGTCTCAGCCACTCAGCAATGAGAACATGACAAATTAATCTACTGCATGTGAGCTGAGATGATGACAAAATCCTCTCTTCTCCATTCTCAGCTCTGCCTAGAAAGTCAGTGGCTACATCTACACAAATTCACAGTAAGCTCTACAGCAGTACTGCAAACATTCGTTCTTCTCCTATAGCATAATTTTAAAATACTCAATATATTTTATCTCTTTTTTCAGTCTAAAAAAAACCAGACTTGCCACGAGTTTCCTGTGGAGAAGATGGTTAACACAAACAGCACTCACTTGACAGCTTTAGGTTAGACACACATTGCCTGAACCCCCAGCTCAACTTCAGTTACTAAAGCCAGGCTCGTGCAGATGGACACGGACAAAACTGATCCAGGAATCACAGGGCACTCACTTCAATTTACTTTGTTTTAATATCTAGTACTCCTAAGGTAAGGAAACTAGAGGAGTCCATTGCAGAGGTTATCCATAGTGTCTATAAATTAAGTAGATGGCCCACTCAAAAACTTTAAATGTATTACTTACTTTGCAGAAAAACAAACCTAACCTCCCTGTTAAGTAATACTGTAACTATTTCAGGCAAAGTTTTCTTTTTCCCACTCTCACCTTTTTTTGTTTCTTTGGTTTTTATTTTTTGGGGGTTTTTTTAAGATGTAATTAGAAAGTAACATGAAAATAATTTAATTATTTCACAACACAGCCTTTTCATAAACACACAATTATGTTCATTTCATGAGAATTTATCTCCACTGTGAAATCAATCGTCACAGTCTCCATTTACTCTACATTACCAAGTCACATTTGATTCCTGTCAGAGAACTGTTGACTTCTGCAGTAAATCAAAATGACAGATACTGTTAGTTTCCTTCTCCGTCTATCCCCCAGTCTCAGCTAACTCAAGATGGTTTTTCCTGCTATGCAGTGAAATGAGTATTTTCCTGGTAACTATATTTCAGAGCTGGAAAGGTTTTCATAAATGGAAAAAATGCAGTGCATAATCCAGGAAACTATTGAAATGTACAGTATCAGAAACATATGGCTGGAGCAAATACCTATGCAGTGAGGGGCTGGGAATGAAAAAGAGAGCAAGCTTATTAAAATTCTTCTCCTTAAGGGTTTTTGCTTGAAAATGAAAATAATTTAATTGAACATTAAGAAAGATTTCATAGTCAAGGAAAAACATGCTGCAGATTATGGGGAGAGGGAAAAAGAGATACGGAATAGTCTCCATGTTATCATGGAAGCTGGAACAGATGATTTTTTCTTTGTTCTTTAACGATCTACATCTTAAATAGCAAAATGGTTCCATAAGCAGAACCCTCAGTAGGCAGACTTCGAAGCTGAATTTCTTTCTCAGTTGCTAAGGTTTTTTTAATTAAAAAGAACAACCACTCCACCACCCCCCAACAAAAAAAAAAAAAAAAAAAAAAAGCCAACCAGAGACTAAGTTAATTTTTACGCGATCTTTGAAAAGCAAGACATACTCACACACACACCAGAAACCAGGATTCAACAGATTACCACAAAGAAAAACAACAATAAGAATTCTTATTTCAACGTATCTTTATCAAGTCCCTCTTTCAGTTTCCTTAAGAATGTGGGATAGGGGATAGACTCCCAGCCAGATCACTCTACTCGAGAACCAATATTCCTGTTTTTGTTGACACATCTATGAATTCAGGATTCAGTGGAAAGTGATACTAATCTTGTTTTGAACAATTTGTGCCAGGAGGCAGATTTTTAGAAATATCAAAAATCAGCTGGTTTACAGTAACAGAGAAACTGCTGTTTTGATTAGAATTCAATAAATATTTCTTCAAAAACAACTTCTGCCTCCCCTAAAGCTGCAAGACTGACTCCATGATCTGCCTCTCCCAAGGCAAAGGTATTTTGTGGTCTTACTGCTGTGCTGTCATGTCTTAACATGCCCATGTGGGTGTAAGGATGTTTTTAGAGCAGCTTGCAGAGGTTGCAGGGTCTACTTGGAGCCCAAAGAGGCAGGGCTATTACAGACATGGCAAACATTTTAGACATCTGATTTTGAAATCCTTGATGTCTAGTATGGATGAAGATCAAGGGAAAATGTCAATGTCCAGCTATATAGCACCTAAATAAATCCCAAACTTGCCAATGGAAAATGCTTCTCTTGCATTTTCACAGCAGTTAAATGATTAATATTTATGATTATGATAATATTCAAAGCTGTTAGTTGAACCGAAGGAGAAACAATGAGTTAAATTAACAAATATCTCATGGAAGTAACCTATTATGTACAGTTGCTATCAAGCCACCAGGACAAAGTTACCTTTCTTGATGGATCCACACATATCTACAGCAAGAATCATCAAATTCCATTCATTTCCAGCATCCGAAGATCATTTATGTTTTTAAGAACATGAAAAGCTTTTCAAAGCTTTTTTCTGTGCTCCAGAAACACAAGTGGTCAAGCATTTGAAATGTTACTCCCAGCTAGTATGTGTGTGACATGCTTTCAAAGGGCATCTCCTGGCAGCCCTTGCAGACACAGGCAGAGCCTTTCTGAGCTAGTTCAGACTGAGACCAACATTGTGTCCTCACATTTCTGGGGTCAGCAGAAACTGGACAGCCCAGAAATCCTGTGCTGTGCTTCTGCTTTGCAGGAGGGAGAGGCACTCCTTGCTTCTAAAATTCTGGCCAGACTGGGAGCAAAGACAGCTGCCTCTGCAGAGAGCCACATCCAGCCCTCATCATCTTGAGTATCGGAAGGTAATGCCAAGCTTTAGTGAGGTGAGGGAGAATCAGGTGTGAAGGAATTTAGCAGAAAAGGGAAACAGGGATATCGATGTATGCTACATTTGCCTGAAAAAAAACTTACAGAAATTGTCCCTTATCTGCTAAAATGCAATTCCCCTGAGACAGCTACAAATGCAACTCTCCTCCTCAGGAAAAAAAAATAAAAATTACACATCACTTTTATTCTTTTGTAACATTTAAGGAAACTAAGCTGGCTGTGCATCAGGAGTAGCTTCCATAGAGCACCCGCACTTAAAACAGAGAAGAGTCTGAGAGGAAAAGTGTGGGGCAAAAACTAAAAGGTAAAAATTTTATTAATTAAAGAAGTAGAGGAATCTAATTTTTCTCCATTCAACAGTGTTTAAACCCAAACAAACAATCAAATGAGTCCCAAGATTACTGACAGGCAAGATTTTCCACTGGAGAAAGTGAAAAGCAATGACACTTTCGTGATTTACACAAGTTGAATCTGGTCACAAGGTACAGAAGTCATGAATGTTTTGGTAAGCCTAGGTGACTGCCAAAAAAAACAAAAATAGGATCAGGAGATGATTATTCAGCCATAAGGAAGGGCTGGCTGACTCATCATGGAGCTGTTTCACCCCACGAGTGGCCTGGAGGACACCAACCTCTCATCCCATGGTTATGCAACAGCAAAGCAGCAGATAAATCAAGAATATCACGACCTTGTGTACTTAAATTGGTAGAAACAGCAGAAGTGCACTCACAGTTATTAAAATGCTCAGCTAGATACCATTTGATATAAGTATCTGCAGAATAGCACATTTTCTTACCTCTGCTCTGTGTTAAACAATGCAAAGATGTGTTTGCTGGACATGAAACTCTTTTCAACATCTCGCACTTTCAAGTTGTCCAAAGGCAGCATGTATTTCTTCTCTTTTTCCTAGGGGAAAAAAAAGATTAAAACAACACTGTGTGAGAAGAAGCCTGATGTCAGCAAGATCTGTTGAGTTGGTAATGACCCTGGTACATTTGTTATCATAAGGAAATACCCAAATTTAAATGTCTGCTTATCTTTCATAGACCTACCTGCAAGAGAAATAAAACCTCAGTTTCAGTTCTGTTTTTCACTGACCTTTTAAAAACATTTCCTAATAAAAAAAATTCACCTCAAACACATAAACATCTACATTTGTTATTTTTCATTCCTCTGAATTCTAAAAAGGCAAGGGTCAGACTTCACTAAAATAAAAGTGTCTGATCAAAAAAGAACTCTTCTATGTGTGCACAGCAAGTGAAATAACTGGTGGCATAAATTAATCTCTACTTTGTTGCTATTATTAATTATTTAAGCATGGCATTCAGTAAACCCACACATAAACTTTCATTCTGCCAGTGAAAAAATACAAAACCCATACAAATCAATCAAAATAATACCATGTACAAACAAAATCAGACTCTAATCTAACCAGTTTATTTCTCCAAATAGGAATGAGTTATTCACTCTTGCTGTGGTGAAGTCCTTTGCAATTTCACCACAACCCTCATTTACAGCACAATCACTGCAATTTCACCTTTTTCCAAGTTTCTTCCTTCACTTCCAATTAAGAACTAGCAATACTCCCAAGGTAATTTATTATGTCAGAACAAAAAGAACCCTGAGATTATTAGCTATTTTCAATTGTGTTAAACTTCTTTAAGTGCTTGCCCTGATGGATAAACTGAAGCTAACCTCTCCAGTTTGCTTTGCAAACACACCTGATGTTAAATAGAAGGATCCAAAGACAAGAGGCCATCCTCAAAGCTCTCATTCTGGGCTTGCACATCATGACAGCACTGCTCACAGGTTATTAACACAGCACAGTTTAACAGCTTCTAAAAGCCATTAAGGTACTGTTAAGGCTGGTGCCACTATGGCAGCAATGGAGTGCAGAGAGCCTTTATGCCCTGGAATTCTCCCAGAGCATATAAATGGGTTTTCATGACTTTGACTACCCCTACAGAACTTCAATAAATCACCAAAGTTGGAGAGCTTAAATTCATTTAGAGTCCCTTATCAGGCAGCATGAAGCAAGGCTGACTGGTCTCTGCCCAGCCAGCACCAGTACCAGCTCTGAAGTCCAGCACCACTGCACTTCCTGAAGTATTCTGGGCTGGGACATCACTCCTGGGGGTTGGCTCAGGAAGAAATATGCATGGGACAACAGTTTATTGTATGCCAGAAAACAGGATAAATGGACAAATCAAACTAGGACTCAGTCTTTGTGAGTGTTTCCCAGAATACACCAAGCAACTCTCAGTGCACAGAACTGGAAGATGTCCTGGCTGGGCTGAACGTGTGCTCTGTGAGGGCAGATGCAATTCATCTTGGCTGAGCTTCAGCAGATTGCAAAACTAAGCTGGATGAGAAAGGCCCTAAGAGTGAAAACTATAAAAATACCACGACATGGCCAACAAAGGTTCACTTTCCTAGACAGCCTCCTAGCAGGCCTCAGGAGAGGAAAAAGCAGATTTCAAAAGCCCTTCTGGAAAAGCACAGTTTCTCTTGTTGTTGAATACAAAGGTTATCAAATTCTGTATATTACATAAAAAGTATCTGATGGCTGTTGAAGCTGCCTCTATCTTAACCACCCTAGAAATGATTCCTTACAAAAGAAGATACAGTGGTATATTCTTCACTCCCTCATCTAACATCTGCTCCCATGAAGGAGTCTAGTTCTGTGCCACTCTGTAGCTGTTTATCACAGCTCAGAGCTATATTCTGCTTCCAGAATCCGTACGGTCTGAAGCCTTGGGGATCTCCCAGGAGGGACTGTATACTACCATCCACTCTGTGAGAATTATCACTGAGCCATGTAAATTCATAATTTATCAATTAAAAAATAATGGTAAATAACATTAAAGATTTTGTAAACATTTATGTGTGGAAATTAGAAGTACCTATCCTCTAATATCATGGTAATTTATTATGGAACACTCAAGCCAAACAACTATACAAATACTGATTTGTATTCATATGACCTCTTTTGCTATTATAAATTTATGTCCTCACTAGTATATTACATAAAAGGATAACAGTGTATTAGCTCTGCTGCCATGACAAAGGGACACACTTGAAAAATATTCTAGCATGTATTAAACCTTGTATCAAGAGCAAATATTTTCTTTTTCAGCTGAAAGGGGGACTGCAAGGCAATATATTTTGTATTCTATTTCAAAAACTTAAGGCAGGTTATATATATTAAAAAATCTTTTGGGAAGAAATGTTTCCTTTGGGCAGATATATTCCAACATAGCTAAGAAAAAAACTACAAGGTAAGTTTAAGTTTTTTAAACTTATGTTTCAGTATTACAGAATAGACTTATCATGATTTACTATTCAATTACTGAAAATTTAAGATGTTTCTGATGAGGTGTTTCTTCTGACAGACGTTATTTACTGACAAATCAAGCAACCACAGAGGAATAAAAATAGAAACTGATGAAAAAACCATACCAAGAATCTGATTGTCTAAACAAAAATTCCACAAGAGGGAAAGTTATATAAATGTTTGATGCCAAACTGTGAGAAAGTGTTTCTTCTGCGCCACCAGGAAAAAGGAAATGCCTACTGAAGGCTAAGAAGTGGTTGGTATTTATTTACATGGCCTCCTACCCACATGCTGAGACAGGGCAGTTTCCAAGAAAGGGAAATCACAGGGTGCCTGTGCTTGAGGCAAACAGAGTCACACAGGAGAGATCAGAGCTAAATACTGCTTGATTCCAGGAGAAAAGTATTATTGTGACATTAAAGTGTGTCACCAAAACTCACTGCAAATTTTTTTCCCTCCAAAGTGGGAGAAAATATACAGAAATGGAGAACGAGCTAATTGAACTGCAGATGAGCCAAACATTTCAGCCTAAGGTCAATTAATATTATGTTATGGTAGGGCAAAAAAAGCTGCAGCCAGGACTGTTTGTGCATGTTTCCCATCCTGAGAAGCTGACAGCATAAGAAACAGGGAATGCATGAAGCCTGGGAGGAATGGGGCTAGGCACACTTTGACGAGTGACTACATGCACATAACTGTGGGTCCAGTTTGTCCCCCTCAGCATTTGTTCTTTTTTATTTATAGATTTTTATTTTTATAAAGGGGCAGAGAACTTCAGCGTGACATGAGGGGAAAAACCAGCACATGCTGATCACACGTAGAGACTTCGCCTCTCTTTTTCCAGAGCAGAGTAGAAGAAGGAAAAAGTGGGAGGTAGAATGGCCCATTCCTGGGCCTGTGACATGAAAAAAATTCCCCATGCTCCACCTTAGAAAAACAAACGAACCTGCTGGCCTGGGGAGGCCTTCCCAGCCTGGAGACGATGTTTCACCACTCGTGGGCATAAGTAGCACTCACATCCTTAATGGACCAGCTCTGTTCTCCGACAGGCAAGGGAGCTGCCAGGAACTGACAGCATGATGTAAATATGCCATATTACAACTGCCCCTTCCTTCTGCACTGTTTAAATGGACTAAAAATAAATACTGCTCAAGTCCAAAATGGCACAAGGGATACAAAAAATACAACAGCAGCTCCCCTTCCCCCCAGCAGGGTCTCAGCCAGCACTTCCAGGCTAATGAACTCCACTGCATTTTCAGCCAGGGGCAGGAACCACTTCAGAAAGCGTTCTGTGCTTTTGGAACTTTCAGGCTCAGTCAAAACAGCAAAAGAAACCTTGGACACGTCGCCAGCAAACTGGATGATAAAAGGAACAGAACTCCCTTGCTTCAAAGACAGAGATGGTTAAGTGACTTCAGCTTCTTCCAGCTATCAAAGGTGGCTCTTCTGTCACTTCAGGCTGGCTAAGGCATAGCAGCAGCACAGGCTCTTTTCCACAAGAGAACAGAATTCCAGTTTATGCAGCACAGTTCAAGCACACAGTGCTCAGGTTCTGAAATGCAGGATGGAGTCAAGCATTGGCCCAATTGCACTTTCAGCTACCTCAAGAGAATTGAGCTGGTTTGCCCACCACTTCCCAATGCCTTATAGAACACCAGCTTTGAAATGGAGGGTCATGACACCAACCAAAACCTGCCTATGTGGAGACCTCAAGCTCAAAGAAATCAAGCTCCCAGGTGGAAGCACAGGCCAAACTGGAAAAGTTGGACAAAGGCTGGTTTACAGCAGGAATCATTCTCTGCATCAGCTGAGAGCACAAATCTCTGGAGTATTTACTTTGCACTGAGAGCAAATGTAGATATCCACAAAATGCCTCTGCCATTAGTATGAGGCATTAACAAGTATTACGCATTGATTAGACAAAATAGTAAACTGCTTTAACATCATAAACTGAGGACGAACAGCTTTGAAATAAAGCTGGGAACAGCAGATAAAAAACTTACCATTTCTGCCTCTGGACTAGATTTCCAGACCGACCCTGTACTGCTCTCTGGATTTGTTTCTGCATTCATACTCAGGAATAATAGTTACCTGACTCACAGGCATCATGCTCAACCTTCTTTCTGCCAGAGCCAGTGATGGCAGGGCATCATTAAATATCCTTCAATCAGGGCTCTAAAAGGTGTAGGTGGAACACTCAAGCAAACAACTACTTGACAAAGCAGTTAAGCAGCAGAGGCAGAAAACAGTCCCAAAACAAAGATATTGTACAGTACTGTACTATTTTATATGGCCAGAGCAGTTTACACATTCTACAGAGACACGAGAAGCAGTGGCTTGTGAACCTGCTGAGCCAGAGTGATCCTTATTAAAGAAGAGAAATAACTGAAGTGTAAGGAACTGCTGGTGGTCTGTGCCTGTGTACTCCCAAAAAGGAAAGGCTCAGCCTTGTTTACACCTCAGAACTCTGGCTGCCAGTGCCAACAGCCTACACTGTGGCATCTGATGAAAGTGAAAACTATTAAGATGCCTCATAGAAACCTTTATAGTATTCAAATCAATATCCAAGAGTTTACCATATTCTGACTTTAAATACACCCAAGAGAATTTTCCTGTGTTTCTTTTTCAGTTTATATTTCTCTCTCAGTTGACAAAGCCACACAACATCTTCACAATGGTCTCTGCTTCACCACACTTGGCTTTAAAGCATACTTTGAAAAATGAAGCATGAGATTCTCAGATGCTACTGCAACATTCTGAAGAAAAATGAAGCAAGTTATTTTATTACAGAATACTTAGCAGTGTGGGATTCGGGCCTGAGCATGCTCCTGGGCACAGATGTAGAAAACAATTCTAACACATCTATAAAATGAAGAAGGAGCTGCTTTACCAGAAAAACAATGCGTACCTAAATATTTTAACATTTTTATGAAAAGCACTGCAAAAGAATACTTAATAAGTTGCAGATGAGAACATGTTTCTTCCATCTATGCACTTCTCCCCTCCAGTATTCTAGAGTCAACTCCAAATTGAAAATCCCATGACAAAAATGTGACAAGGGCCCAGGCTGATCAGCTGGGCTGTTAAATGACCAGAGCACAAATATCAGTTCTTATATTCCTTCTTACAAGGCTTTATCTATATTCACCATGGTCAAAATATTGAGTTTCTTATAAAAATCAAAGCTGAAAATGTCAAACCTGAAACTGTAGCTGAAAGAAAGATCTCATGATAGAACCAAGCTATTTCAGATTTCAGTTATTATCTTTCTATATTTTACATTTGTACTACTTTTTTTCAGGCAGTTATGCATACTTCTGGCAATTGCAATTTTTTCTCAATCTTTTGGCATTTTTTTCCACAACGCATTATTAAAATAATTTAAGAGCCTTGTTATATCTCTGGTGTTCCTTTAGAATTCAGTTATGGGACTAAATGATGCTAATGGTAAATCAGTCCTTAGACTGGCCTAATCGTTCATTTTACAGAGTGTCACTCATTTCTACAGTGGTTTTTTCTCTCGTAAGAACCAGCATTGTATTTGTTTCTGCACTTTTCTTTTGCCCAAATTTTTTCAGGAATAGAAACACAAGAGTTTGCAACTCTACATTTGAAATACTTCAATGAGAAATGGTCACTGGTTCTTCCTTGAAAGCAGTTTTCTATCCTGCCACATTTCAAGACTTCCCAGAAGGACATGAGGATAGGGTGTCTCTACATCTTTATTTTGCAGGACAGGTTTTCAGGGAGCTGAAGCTGCAGTTTGAATTCCAACAGCACATCCCAGAGGAGAACATCACAACCCCCCTGCTCAGAGTCAGGCAGCCCCAGATTCCTCCTTCTCCTTGCCTGGAAGAGAGGATGGGCACAGAATCCTTTGGGAGAGCTGTGCTGAGCAGCCAAGCTGACAAACCTGCTGTGACTGGCTAATTCTATGGGGCTGCTGCCTGCACATCTTTCCCCCATTTCCCTCAGTAATGAGGTGGGCTGTCTAGGCATCCCATTGCAGAGTCTGAATGTCTGTCTTAAATAAAAAATAATATTAAAAAAGGAAATCTAGTAATTCCACTGGTACTCCCCTCTGCCTTTACATAATCAGTGCATCAAATGCAAGGGGAATAGTTTCTGGAGTATATAACAAATTCAATGTTAAGTTTGCCCCTCTCCAAAAGAGGTGTTTATTATCACAAGTGAAGGGCTGGTCTTTCACTGCTCTGTGCTGTCAGTAAAAGGATCAATCTGAGAAAGGGCCTGATGAAGAGGAAATCTCTGTTTAGCTCCTATTAGTTAGGATCTTGAAAGGTCATTTTGAATTTGGGAAATCTTGTCTGGGAAAGAAGCCAGCAATTCCTCTGAACTGATGTTGGCATTTAAAACTGAGAGAAAGCCCCGACTGATGAGCCAGTGACACTCTGGAAAAATTCTGCTGGATGTGCCAAGTGACTGCTCCAAAGGTAGAGGGGGATAAATGGATCCTCTGACCTTTTTATCCCTTGTTGTGAAGTCTGCTTAGGACAGCTTGTTTTTCTCTGCTGGTGCTCAAGTTTTTGTTTTTCACTCCTCACCTCTGCAGACCATCCAACAACCACAGTGGTTTGTGGGAGCAGTAGTGCAGGATGAAGGAGCAGGGTCTGTTAGATCAGGCTTCTCAGTTGGCAATCTGCATTAAAAAATTTCATTATCACACACACGTGTGTGTATAGAAAAACACTGTGTTTTTTTATATATATGTGTATACATACTTTTTTTTTTTATTTACAGAAAAAACATAATGCTTGAACACTCTTCTCTTTGAATTGAAGTGTAGCTCAGATTTCAGTCTTGGAAAGGTGATGGTCTGGGTGTATGAACCTCTCTAGTTCTAATGATCTCTTGCATTAGGAATACTAAGATAATATGGAAAAAAAAAACAGGAAGTTGCACTGTATTTTCAGCTTCCCCAATGCCCTTAACTTGAAGATAAAAAGAGAATCTTTCATTTATAAGCCTCCTGAAATTCCATGGTAGGCAACTGAAGTAGATGCACCTTTGATTAGGTACCTTTCTGTCTGCTGGAAAAGCGTTTCCTAAAACTCCTTTGTCTTTTTATCTATTTCAGCTTCTATAAAGTGAACCCTAGAAAAGCTCAAACTCAGGAAGCCACCAGAGACCTTGCCCTGGGTACCAACTGAATTATCTCCAGAGACCCCACAGCCTTTGTATATGCAGAAAAAAGATCTTTCCTGCAAGATGTAAAATGATAAATCTGCAATTACATAATTCTGTAAAAAACATTAAGCAGGGTTTTCCTGAGGCAAGGCATCTGTCTCTGCAGGACTCCTAAACATGCAACATAATGCACACACACAAATTAGCTCATGGCACTTATGCTGCTCTACTTGCTTGTTATCATTAAAAGCTTTCAGACAGCAATCAGTTTCACTGGTGTGGAGATTACTGCAAAATGCATTAAGAAGTTCACGCCTGTGGCAATGGTCATTGAAAATATTTTGGAAAGCATCCCAGAAGTATAAGACTTTTTCCAGGCATCCGAGAGAAACTCTGCTGCTGTGACAGGGCTTCTGGTGTCAAGGCTTCTCCCCCAGCACCCCTCCTCTTTAGTTTTTGGGTTTTTTTTAATAGCAGCAGTTTTTGAAAGGTACATTTCTGCTTTTTCTTCTTTCTTCTCTCTTTTTTTTTTTTTTTTTTTTTAATGGAGCCAAGATACTTGGGTCATGGAAAACATTAACTTCTGAGACAACTGTCTGAAGCTATCTCCTTCCTTGCTCCACATCATATGTATAAATATACTCTGGCTTATCAATTTCATCAAAGAAAAACTGTTGAATTGTAACACGACTGACAAAAATCACCCGATTACCCTATCTCAACAACATATTTGTTTTGTCTTTTTTTTCTTTTGCAAAATAAGTAACCCTGGGATGTTCCTATAACTAACAAAGAAAACTGAGTACACCATAACCACAAAGCACAATTTCTACTTCATATCAAAAATATTACTTTCAAATGCTAAGTCACAAAATGCCATCAAATCTTCAAGGAAAGGTTTGAGATGTGTCTCAGAATTTGACAAAAGATATTCTAAAATAATTGGAATGATGTGCAGCAAAACCTGTAGCTCTCTGTCCTTGGAAACCAATATTAGATTGAAATCTCCTTAGAAATATTCATCAGGAATGTTCCCATGAAGCTGTTCCAGAGTGAAGCACTCCTGAAGCTCAAAGCCAAAGCTGCTCCTCAAATTGACCTTAAGTTTTCTGTGTTCTCAAACCCTTCTCAGCCAGAAGCCACCTCTCAATGTCCATCACCTGTCCCAGTAAGTACTGGAATGTGAGTGGGGATTGACTCAACTCAACAAAAGAACCTGACAAACAGGGGCACAGGAATGTGGAAAAAAAGGTTAGTAGAACATCCAAGAAATTTTTCAAATTATCCAGTGTCAAGGTTCTCTGGTTCAACTTGAGGCCATTTCCTCTTGTCTTGCTGGTTGTCTGGAGAAGAGACTGACCCCACCTGCCTACAGCCTCCTTTCACACAGTTACAGAGAGCAATAAGGTAATCTCTGAACCTCCTTTTCTGCAGGCTGAGCCACCCCAGATCCCTCAGCCTCTCCTTATACGATTTGTGCTCCTTCACCATCTTTGTTGCCCTTCTCTGCACTGGCTCCATCAATGTTACTGCCATCAAAAAAAAAGTGACTGCAAGGTGCCAGGCAGTGCTGGTCTCCTCCTCACCCCGACCACCTGGAGTGTGTGCAGAGGGGAGTGTGTGCAGGAGAGCTGCCAAATACGATGGCTGTCAGTCTGCAGATGCTGCAGATTAACTGCAAATGTTCAAATGTTACTCCTTCCTGGTAACTGCATGTTAGTTTGTCACAGGCAGAAGTGTGTTCTATGAAGGACACTGGACACATTGCAAATCATTTTGATTGTGCTGATCAGCTGTTCCTTGCAGCATAATACAGGAAGCAGAGGGCCTGTTGCAGCATCACCCCAAGGGAAAGTAAGCACACCTTAAAGACACACACCTGAAACAGGAACAAACTTCACTGCCCTGGCCATGTGCTCCCTTCAAACAGCCTGGCAGGTGCTGAATTCAGGCAGATGGCTCAGCAGGAGGTAGCACACTTTGGGGAAGCACACAGCAACACCTCTAGAAGGATAGAGACATCTTTACACTGAAATAACCACAGACTGTTCAAGTGCTGTCACTGCCTTTCATGGGGTGGTGGACCATGGGTTATTTATTGACAGATCACCTTTGTCAGCTTCATCCAAGCCCACCCTTGTGCCCTTGCTGAATCACAGTGAAGGATAACACCCCTAACACCAAAGCCTTAAAGCCTGGCCATCCTTGGCAGGCACAGAGCAGGCTGTGCCATGTCCAGGACAGATCATTCAAAGCCATCTTTGCAGACAGCTTGAGCAGAAAAAGGCAAACAAATACTCTGCAAGCACAAACTCACAGTAATGCCTTAAATTTTAGCTTTTGTATTTTTCAGATTAGTAGTGCTTTAGTGTATAACTCTAAAATTCCATAGCCTGTCAGCTACTGTTGTCCCATTTTATTCAGACAAAAAATAATTCTCTCTAGGCTTGAAACTCAAGGACACCTTACTGTCTGAGGCCCCAAAATATGTAAGCAACAGCAAAGTGGGAGGGAAAATTTTGAGTAAAAGACTTCATTACCTGAAGATGCAATTGGTGGATTAACCCCTGATATGTAAATGAACCAAACTTATAATTGTCTGAAAAACTCGTGACCATCATCCATTCTGGGTGTAGCCTCCGTGAGGCTCCTGCACTCCCCAAGGTGTGCCTACTGAAAATCTTTCAATAAATACCTACTTTATTTTCTAACTCGGTCTAGCCAGCCTCTCCAAGGCATCAACAGCATATCCTCAGCCATAGGGGATCAGTTTGTCAGAGGCAACAGGCAGAGGTTTGTGCTGAGACAGATCATGTACTGTCACAGCCAAGAGCTGGGAACAAAGCTGGACTGAGCACTGCGAGGGGCACGGGGGAAGTGGGGTGCTGAAGTCAGGAGACAACATCTGTGATGCTTCTGGCTGCCAAATTCGCTCTTAGCAAAGCAGCAACAAGCTCTCAGCCAGCCAGAGCCTCCATCATCATCGCTGTGAGCAACAAGCACGACTGGGCAAGGAGAGTGTTTCTCAAGAGTATCAGCACCTGGGAGGAGGCATTTCCCTTGCTTTTGTATGGGGGATGAAGTCTTCAGTAACTGCCGGATTTAAGAATCTGCTTTGGCTATCCCAAAATAAAAACTTTACTAATAATTCAAAAGTATTTTTAATTGTTTTTCTACTTTTCTCCATATCTCTTCCAGTCCAGACTAACGCCAAACCTTGTCTTTTCTTGCAGTGACATTTAAAAATATGTCATTTCTCCTCTGTATTAAATAACATCATCTTTAAAGAATTCCAGTTCTCCTATGTCTGGATTCCAGCAATCAACTACTACTCTGATTCATACCTAACACCCTCTTTTATTCCATGCTGTTTGCTTAGGGAGGGAAATACAGATTGAATACACCATTGTGTAGACTGAAAGTTGTGTTAAGATGACAAACACCTGCATTTACTTAATCATCTTTGTTAAGATATTGTCAGTTGGCTTCCCCAAGAGCACAATTAGAAAAGAGCTCTTTGCTAAGGAAAAAACCTCTAACCAATGATCACAATAGCTGTAAGAACTGTCTTCATCATGCTCTAAAACTTTGTAACATGCAGCTTGGTTAGCTATTGTTAGTGAAGTTATATTATGAAAATAAGATTTTAAAAACAATAACCAAAGTGTAACGTTTTGCTTCAGCAGCACTGGCTACACATGCATATGCTCAGCTGTTTCAAAGAATCCACGAAAGGTACAATGGCTTTGGAAGTCTCCAGGAGCTTGAGAACTCCACACAAACAATGGTAATGCAAGAGGTAATGACATTATTGCAAACAAAGAAGACAACTAAAAAGGTGCATTGAAATGGAGATGCTGAAACACGCCAGCAAAATGGTGAATTTTTACAGCATGCAGACAAGGAAGATGAACACCACTGCGTCTCTGGAAGAAAGAGAAATATTTACTGTGCAGCACTTCCTCAACAGTGTAAGTCCTTATCAATGCTGACTCAAAATATTGGAGAATATTATTCCCGGCCCTAAACTTGCAGGACACTATAACAATTGTAAAGAATCACTGCAGCGTACGTACACCAATTCTACACAGCACTGACATACGGCGCTGAATTCCCAGACAGTCAGTCAAAGTTCTGGGCAGGAAACCAAATTCCATGGGTTTTTTTTTTTCTTTAAACACTATGTCAAAACACCCCTATTACTCGTTACTTGTGCTTTGAAAGATATACTCCATTACTCCTTAATGTCGTTAGCTTTTACAGATACTGCAACCAACGAGGAGCTGCTGCTGGAAAAATCCATTACAACTGCTTTCTAACACTGACATTTTGAGAGTGTGCCCATGGGAAAGCAGCATGGTCACAACAAAAATCCAAGTGAAAACAATATAGCTAACTTAAAAATATTCATTCAAAATCAAATTTCAGTAAGGAATCTAGAATAGTGAAACTGTCTAACTCCCAAGTCTGTAATTTTTCACATGGAAAGTTGGTTCTACAATGAATTCTGAAAACTGAACTTGTACAGCTAAGCCTTACTCATGTAAACCATCTTATTAGCTTTCAATGAGCTCATTTCACACACAGTAATTCTGTTATCAGAAATCATCCTTTAGCATGTCTAAAGCAATAAAAAACATTTTAGACAAACATTTTGTTTTCAGGACACTCAAAGATACAAAGCAGGGAGGACAGCTTATTGCAAAGTTGTCCATGCAACAAAATTTTTAAAACACAATATAAAACAAATAAAACAATTCAGCTAGTTCCCCTCTGGCCTTCAAAAGCATTGAAATACTGACATAAAAAGTTCATTTAAAAGTGTTCTATGTCTGCCCAAGTGCTATTTTAGCATCGTATTCAGCAATTTGATTTTCTCTGATCCATTCTCTGCCTTTACATTACTCAAACTAAATGCATATTTTAATTATTGCCTCAATCAATTCCTTTTGCTGAAATAACGTTCTGTGCTCCTTTAAGGATATTCCCAAGCTTACAGAAATTAGACTGTCTAGCAGTTTAGATTTGTTTTAAATGTCTAATAATACATTATACTGAAATAGGTTGAAATAAAAGGGTTTTATACTAATATATTACTGTAATATAATTAGTAGTAATTCCCAGGGAAAAAGTACATGACAATAGACAAGACTAAATGCATGTATATTTTAAATAAATGCATTACAGAACTAATTGCCATTACTCAAAAAAGAAAAAAAAAATCCTCCCCATGCCAAGTTATAAGCCTGGAAAATTTACATTTAAAATAAATTCCCATTCCTTAATGAAAACAGAAGGCCTCAAAACACATTTCAATCTGCCCTGAAGTCAGACTTTGGAAATGAGGGTGGGGAGAACATAACTCAGAAGGGGAAAAACACAGTTTAGTCTAAGAAGACAAACCTATGGTTGAAAATCAAATTCGTTTGGCAGCTGCACAGAGCCTTTACAGGTAAATCCTGAGTCCTCTTGTCTTTCTTGCACTCACTTCCTTTTTCCATTCACCTCCTACATCTCCGGCAAAAGACGTTTGGTGCAAGAAGTGCTTTTCACTTTGCAGAAATGCAAAGACAAGTCTGGCCAGTGTTTTCTTGAAGGTGCTTTTTGCCAAGAAGGGCACTGTTTGTAAAGCAGCTGGAACCATACACTGCACTCTTACAAAACTGATACTACCTCCTCCTAAAAGGGAAGGGAAGATGGGAAACTCTGGTATCAGGGACCTCTGATATCTTCTGCAGGCATAAACAAAATCCCAGGTCCTTTCAGAACACTAGGACACAAGGTCACCTTGAAGAGAAGCACATTATGGAATATTTTTCTTCTACTCACTGAAAAGGAGGAAAATTTTATATACCATAACAGATGCATGCCCCTCAATCTAAAATAATTATACTCTAATTACCATTGGATACTAAGTTCTCTCAGCTTAAAAATCACTGCCAAAAATTCTTCATTATTTCATGATTTGGATCATTTAGTGCAGAAGTTGACTGATGTCAGGTGCCGAGTTCCATAGGAAAACATTTCTAATTGATTTGAATTAGGCTGCAAATTCTCAGCTTACTCTGCAGTTTGAGAAAGTCCTCACTGACCTCACACAAACATCCACACAGACAGAGCACTGCTTCAGAAGGAAAAAATCCTACCATAGAATGGTCTGGATTGGAAGGGAGTGAAAGATCATCTTATTCCCACCCCCTTCTATGGACAGGGACACCTTCCATTATCCCAGGCTGCTCCAAACCCCATCCAACCTGGCCTTGGACACTTCCAGCGATGGAGCATCCACAACTTCTCTGGGCACCCACCACCCCCTGGGAAGAATTTCTTTTTGATACTTTACCTAAACCCACTCTCTATCAATTTAAAGCCATCACTCCTTGTCCTATCTCTCCAAGCCCTTGTCAAAAGTATCACTCCAGCTCTCTTGGAGTTCCTCTGACTAACACTTTAGCTGCTCTAAGGTCCCCCTGGAACCTTCTCTTCTCCAGCTGAAGAACCCTAACTCACTCAGCCTGTCCTCATGGAAAAGTTCACCAGCCTTCTGAGCATCTCAATGGCCTCCTCTGGACTTGTTAAAAAAGAACTGTTAATTACAGAATCACGACACTCCTTTCTCTGCTGTTCATGTCCTAAAGGGGAGGTGGGGCTAGAAAGGAGCAGAATCTAGCAAGGAGCTAAAAAAAGCAGTTCAGAGTACCTCAAAGATGAAAATGAGAAGGCAAAACCACCTGTTGATAGCTATAACACATGGTGACCTGAAGAAGTAGCTGTAGAGGTGGGAATAAGGTTAGGAAAAGGTTATGGAAGAAACTGCTGCACAGTTATCTAAAATATCTGCAGACTGACTTAGTAATGGCACACAAACAGGAAAAGCTAAAAATTTTTAATATAGAACCAAAATTTCTACTTAATTGATCTAACACAGATCTAGTGGAATAATTCATCTGGAAAACTGACATATCTTTATATTCTTGTTTAGAGAGATGGACAGAAAATCATTGGAGAAGCATCATCTTTCATATCAAAAGCACATGGATTAGTGTGGGGTTGGCACAACAGAGAACGCTCCCAAAGGCAATAAAACAACAAAAGACACGTGGCTCACCATCACCAGGGACTTTCAGTGATCACAATACAGATTCATGGTAGAGAACTCAATGAGGTATTTTAACTAAAAAAACACAGCAAGGAAAAAGCTGACCTACTGCTTGGTAGAGGGGGAAACCCACTAATAGGCAATGTTGAGATGTTGATAAAGCTCCAGTGTTCAATCCTTCTTTTACATTACTCTTCACTAAAAACCCTATAAATCAGTAAAAATTATTATGGCTAGATATTAGGAAAAGAAAATAAGGCTGAAGAAAGCAAAGCACCAGTATAAACTGCAAAGTTCAGTTAAAAACCCTCCCCATTCCTTCAGGTCTCTCAAGTGCTCAGTTTTAAATCAACAGCCTGCAGTAATAAGAGAACTCTACAACTGATGTGTGTAAACCTCTTATCTAAATTACAGAGAGAAAAAAGCAGCAAACCTGACTTAAAATGCCCAAGAGCTCCTTGGAACTATGCCGTGCTCTTACTCTTCTATTTACATGGCAAGCAGCATCTCTGCTGTTCAAGACAAGACACAGACTTCACCAAAAGGAAAGCCTGAGAGTCCCAAATGCTTTTGTATTTCAAGCACATTCTCTTTTCCCCTGTGCTCCATCCTGGTGCAGACAATTTTCCATGCTCTACGCCTGGATCCACCAGCTCTTTCTCTCCAGAACTCTTCTAAGTCCCAGCTCCCATCCCATGCTCCTCAGAAGGTGCTCAGGGTGGTGCGTTAGACACAGCTTGGTAGAGGTGCTTGAGACAGGGACAGAAGACATGGGCTCTAACAGTGGAACTAAATAAACTCAATTTATCAGGAATGATGCAACTTCTTGTTTGTGTGGAGCTGAAAGGTCCCAGCACCCTGTGCTCACCCAGCATGAGACACCCCCAGTCTGCGGAATAAACTGGGAGTTCAAACCAAACCCAGGAAGGAGGCACGAGTCCAGCTCAGCAGGAGACTCAATCCATAGAGACACCTTCACCTTCCATTGAGGAGCTCCACACCTGGCTCTGCTCCAAAAGCAAAGCGCTCAAGGCTCTGGGAAATAAAGCACCACGCCTTAATTTATCCCCTCTTGGCTGGGTACCAGCCTAACCCAGGAGCAGCTATTCATCTTTTCCATTTGGTAGAGTAGGATCTTGGTCCATCACCTCAGTGGAAAATAATTTACAGAAAAGCATCAATTCACATCGCACATGAAGGCCATAGGAACTTGTGCACTGTATACAGCAAAGAAGATCATAAGCGAAATAATGGAGAACTTATTCCTTGTTTCACCTAACTTGTGCAAATAAAGTGTTGCTTATCCCCAGATTTAGCTTTCTATACAAACTATCCCTAAACTGTTGATTAATTTTTTTTTTGTAAGCAGGGAGAAACACAACAATAAATGTCTGAAGTCCTTGTCCACATTTTGACCTCAGATGCCTAAAGGCACTTGTTCTGCTCCCACAGTGTGGAATGCCCTCCCACAAAGCACCCGTGTGGACTCTTCAGAGGCTATTTTCCCAAAGCATAATAAAAAGTTCTTCCTAGACTTTCTGCTGTTAGCAGCACAGCTTATTGACCACCTCTGTGGATGCCTACACTTTCCATAATATTTCACACAGATGGAATTTCCTAAGTGTAGTCACCCATTACAAAAATCTAACTGAAAATTTACAGTTATCAACAGTAAGACAAAGAAGGAAGCAAAGTTCTCTTTATGTAGGGATGTATCTGTCTTCGCAGTGAAAAAAGAAAATATTATTTTCATGAGGTTTGCTGCAAATTTATTACAGCAATTAAACCGTCCAGTGAATGTCTGTATCAACTTATTTCCAGATCCAAAACCAGATGCAAAAACCACCTTTCATTTAATTTGATTATTCTAACTTGTGTAGAGTATGTAAAAGCAGATATTTTGGCAACTGGTTGCTAAGGAGCTTTCCTAACTCTTTAAAGCTGTTTTTGCAATGCTTTTTCTACAGTATTTACCAGAAAAAGCTAGTGATTAGAAAACAGTTCAAATCCTTGCTCTTCCTGCAGCAGAAATCATTCCATCTCTCCTGCACAGAGAAGGGTTTTAGCAAGAGAGCTCCCCAGGAATCCACTTTGCTGCTGGCCATGGCTTCAGTGTATTTGTCCTGCAGCTGCACAGCAAAGGGTTAGCAAAGCATCCACACTACAACGCCCATTGCCTACTCCACCCATCAGGGCTTCTAGCATTTCCAAAAATGTGCAGGGTTTTTAACCCACTGCTAGCCACTGGCATTTAAATGCTCAGGAAATATTTGGTCTCTGACTTAATGCATGTTGTAATGGGGCTATGCACTCTCTATAAAGAATAATTATTAAATGGAAGTCTTAAAGGGAAGATGCAAATTTTTTTGTCAGTTTGCAATCAGAGAGACATTTATTTGATGTTTTAATCTAAAACAAAAAATCCCAATACTGTATTCAGTAGTGTAAGATTCTACCTGTTCCTCTAAGCACCCACCTACCATTCTGTAGCCTTAACATTAACTTTCTGTGTTTGTGAATATTGTTTTCTCCAATATAAACAGAAGATGAAATCTAACGAGTCACTGACTTTTGCATTTCCTCTGTGAAAGCTGATAAACAGAAGTTTCTTTAAACAAAGCACATACTTAAGCTATGACCTGTACTTATGTTAAGCATCATTGAGACTGAGAATTCAGTGTGACTCAAGGAATCCTTTTCTCTGGAAGTTCCCAGCTGCATTAGAAAAGGAAGAAGGAACCCATGCAAGGAAAATAAAGTTCCATAAAGCCAGGGAGGGAGGCAAATGCTGCCCAGCTGCCTGCTGTAAGGGTTGCAGCACTCTATTAGATTTAACTCCTCTTGAGCATCTGGCATTTGCTGCTTTGACAAACACACTGATCTGGTTCAGGACAGGAATTGCTACTTTTCAAAATACTGTCATATATACAATGTTAAAACTGGCAATTTTTCTTTCCTTAGCTTTTTCATTATGGTAAAGTTTGGTTTACATCTAAGAGATAAGAAAATTGCAGACTGAAGTCTGATTTTATGTTGACAGTATCTCTTTACAGTGAGTTTAACAACAAGATAAACAGTCAAATCAGAATCCAAATCATAGCTTTTAACTCTTCATCTTATGTTTTGGTTACAAGGCTAGTCTTTCTTGCAAAATGTTTAAACGACTACCCTGAGTTTGCTTCTCGCTTGTTAGCCAGGCAATAAAATGGCACTGCAAAAAGTGGGAAATGAAAAGAAAAAAAAATTTGGATAAACAGCATATTAGATATGCTTAGAAATATGCATTATCACATGGGGTGTCTCTTGTAACAGATGATGGATCACATAAAAGCTACTCACACCAATGAAAGTTACAGTTCATTTTCATGACCTTTATCAATAGCCTGAGATTGACTAGAAGTTAGATAAAAACAAATAACAGAAGAGATACTGTACTCAGACCTGTAACCAGTCTCATCTGCAGTGATTAATCCCACATTAATTAAACTAGAACATTCCTTATTTTCAGACTGGAGTCACTGGAGCCATCTTTTACACTGATGCTTTCTACCATCCTCATACCATCTCCAGTCTCCCCCACTTTTTAAGTGACTCCATGAATGGGAAAAATAACAAATTTCACTTTAACAGAACACAAGGATACATCAACTCATACTCAAATGATTTCTTTCTATGTCTTTCAGTGTGTTGATCTTGCTGAGGCCCCACACTCTAGCAGTCAGTAGAACAGATGTTCCAGTGTATGCCAGCACTGCCTGAAAGACTTGTTTACCCCCATGGTCACCTTTCCTAGCTAGAAAAGAAGGGCCTTGGTCACTTATTCAAGATTCCCAGAAGTCAGGTACCCAAATCAAAGTTCCTGCAGACACAGCTGCAGCAGACTCCATGCCCAGGGCACAGAGTGCTTTAACCCCATGTGTGCTCTGAGGTCAGTGTTGGACCAATGTTACCAGAGTTACACACTGGGTATCCATGACCTGCCTGACCTTTCTCAGCTGTACCTATGGGAGCTTCAGTGAGGACATTCAGAGGGCTTTTGCTATTCCTGCTGCAAATGGCATCACATTTCAGAGACATGAGGCTTCAAGACTATTCTCATTCCTCCCCAGCCTGACATACTACCTGTTTTTCTGATCCCCTTCATCCTAGTTTTTGCTCCAGCACATATGTTGTACTCTGACTGCCAAGACAATAATTTGGTTTCCTCAGCTAATAGAAAATACCTTTCAAAAATTAAACCATTATTTAAAACCACTTGAATATTTAATAGGCCAGCTCACTCATCCAAGCTACTAACATAAGCAATTAACAAAATGTTTCAGCCAAAAACGTTATTATGTTTCTTACATGTGGTTAATGAAGAGAGATAGCTCAGCAGAACTCCAGTCATATTCTGATTACTGGTAAAAATATACATTCAAATGCGTGGGCCTATGATGCAATGGGAGCAGAAAAAGGTGGGCAGGTTGGAGAAATGCAAATCTGTCAACCTACTGCTAAACTCAGGACTGGTAACAGGACTGTTACCATCACCTGCACTGTGGGAACATCTAGGGAATATTCCAGACTGGCACTGTAAAAACACTTGTAACATTTCCTGCCCCGAGGGCTGACAAGCCTTGTCACCATCAGTAAAAGTCTGGAGGCCATCTGGCAGTGTCTCGGTAGCAGACACTCTCCTCTGATGGTGGAGCTAGACCGTATTTCAAAGGCTGCAAAAGCATGTCATGTTAGGAAAACAAGGATTATTTACAAACTGATAACTGCTTGGTAAGATTTGCCTCCACACAACCTCACTCAAAATAAGCCTGAAGTGTAAAGCTGTGCAACTGCACAACAAACTGCATGGGCTAGTAACAAAGGAGTGCTCAGACTAGATAGTTTAGTAGGATTTAAAGTCTGTTGAAAGGACAGATTCCTCCCCTCATCACTATTACTTCAGATTCTTCTCCCTTATCTTCAAAATCCACAAATATCAAAGATCCTTTGCTAGATGACCAACACTGGCAGACAGAATCCAGCCTCACCTGCGCTAAGGACAGAGAACTCAATGCAGGAATTGAGTTTGACCAGCTAGATTGCTCTTTGTCACCAGGGTATCATTCTACACATGGCAACTCTGAATGGAATGAAGAACTGGAAGTAGGACAGATCTGCTTCCAAAGGGCTACACACAGGTTTAGTGACCCCAGAATTTTAATCAGGTTATCAGCACAGGTGACTGAAATACAGCTGAGAACAGGAGATGCTTTGGAATATCCTCTGATCCTGAAAAACTCAGCAGCAGCAACTCCAACAGTACTTAGGTACACTATGAGTAACTTCTGCAATATATTCTATAGCTCCATCAGCTCCCAGGCACAAGAAACCATTTCTCAGGTCTGTCCAGCACACTTCAAACCAGCTGTCATAGACTGAGAGATCACAAGGAGCAGAAATGTGACCACACCCGCTGAGAGAGAGCTCTGTCACAGAGTTCCACAGCTCAGCACTAGAGGCACCATATCCCACGAGCAAGAGCACACAATGGAGCTTGGAAAAGCATGCAATAATCACTGTGGTATGCATGAACCCCTGAGAGGATCCAACAGTCCTGGACAATCTGGGCTGGCTCCAAGCTGTTTGCAATAATTATTAACTAGAGCTTTGGGCAGCGTCCTGTAGGTTTGTTTTTTGAACATTGCAACTGAAGTCAGTTCTTTAATTTACATGGGACTCGCTACTCTAACCAGGTGGTTGTGATTTGCAGGGTTTTCACAACACTTGCTTCTCTTGCTGCCTTTTTTCCCCCAGCTTAAGGTTCATACCGTGGGTTTTTTTTTCAAGGGGTCTTTTGCTTTGTTTTCAGATTTAAGTTTAAAAGCATGAAATAACATACCCCCTGGTTTTTGACTGGTTTCTAATTAATGCCATTAAATATCACCACCCAAAAAAGACACAAGATGATCTGAATCCCTGTCAAAATTGACCAAGAAGTGCAATAATTTTGAAGATAGGTGAAAAATTTATATGACCGATCTCTTCACCAAGACATATTTTGTAAGTAAATCAATTCAGAAAAGAGCCTTAAAGATCTGTTGGAGGCCACTGTTTTCATAAAACTATAGATTTGAAGTTCTCTGGTTAAATCCATAATGCAGAGGGAGGGGCATGCAGTAGATATCCCTTGTGAATAGTGAGGTGGGAAGTGATTTTATATTTTATTAAACAGCTGTGGGAAGCACAAAGGACTGGAAAAAAATAAACTGGAAAGAAAGCGCAGTACCTGTGTGTCATCATAAAAGACATCACCATTTGAATGTCCATATTTGCAATGCAACCATAAAACCAGGCCAATTTCATATTTGGGGGCTTTCTCTGCTAAGTTTTAATAGATTCTTCTAAATATCTCCTGCTTTCATTACTCAACATGGTAAAAAAAGCTTTGAATAGAAGGTATAAAAAGGAGGGAAAAATTACTTTAGGCAAAACATTAACTCCATTATGAGCATAAGCATAATTTTAAAAATGTTATATAGAGACAGCTTAACTTCAGCATTTAAAGAAAAAAAAATGAACACAAATTGGGGATTCCCCCCTCCCTTTTCTTCACTGAACAAGATTCAGCAGTTGAGCTTTCTGGGCTCCAGAAAGGCTACAATGAATAAACTCAGCCAACCACAAGGTTGAAAATGTAGCAGACGTACCATAAAAATTTAGTAATGCTTTTAAACTACTTCTCACCTCACTGGTTTGATGGTGGTGTGGTACTGTTATACAATATGTGCTGTTGCCAAGGCAACTCCATCTCACCTCGACAGCTGCTGCAGCTTCAGCGAAGCAACACGACGAGCTGCGGCAACTCTGAAATTTACTTTTTTCTAAAGAGTCTTTCCAACTATAAAGCATTTTCAGATGAACTTCTGGAGCTCTTTATCCACGGTCTATGACTATTTTTCAAAAACATCTACCACAGTATTCTAGTGGAAATACTGTGACACTAAGTTCACAAGCATATTTGCATATTCTATTAAATCAGATTTGTGCCAGGCACTTTTATACCTGGTGTAGAAACAGTATCGTGTCTCTGTGCTCGTTCAGTGTAAGTGCAAGAATTTTCCATGCCTGGCAACACTACTGTCCCTGCCTGGACAGTTTAGCATGTTGTTTTCCATTAGAGGAGGGAAAAAAGTCAAAGTTCTTGGAGCCCAGAAAGCCTAAGTTCTCAACCCATCCCTTCAACAGGAGCCAAACTGTAATAGTGCTTCAACCCCATTTTAAGCAGAGCTAAAATAAAGGGTGAAGTCCAAAACAAGATTCTGTGAAAAGAAATCAGCACAGAGTTCTTCTGTGATAAAGGCTTGAGTGGAGGGAGGTGGCTACAGTCTCGTGGTCCAAACCCCAAAGATTTTTTTTTTATTTTCATGTCCTTGGCTTCAGGGACAGTGCTGTGTGAGCAAGGACTAGAAAAAGAATCAGAACATTACGAGCCTTCCCCGCAGTAAGTATCGATTGCAGCTTTTAAGAAGATTCAGTGCTATTTCTTTATTTTTTCTCAACCTACTTGGGTACAGAACCAAAGTAAACATAAGACAGTAGAGCAAGCTGGTGAGGGTGTTTTGTGAAACTCAGCCAAAGTTTCTGCTACTTTAATTTGGGGAGTAAAAATCAGCGTTACAAAATGTCTAGGAAAAGTTAGTGCTGAGAAAGCACACAAGCACCTAAAAGTGGGCAACGTGATTTATTGAAGAGGAAGAATAGGGAAAGGGCATCAAAATAATGATGGAAATGCTAGATTTATCTATTCCATTTAAATCAACAAAGCAGTAAAGCAAAAGTTGATTTTTCTCCGGTCTAGGCTTTTTTCCTTCCTTTCCCTTCCCCTTTTCTTGCCTTCCCGTGCCTGTTGTAAGAACAAACAGCGGTGGCAGAGGAACGAGGCTGGCCCTGCTTGTGCTGCCTGAGTCTTACATTTAACCAGTTCTGGTAACAGCACGTTTACCACCTCCCTTTCCACTCCAATCTGTAGATGCAACACAAGGAAGGGCCACTTCTTTTTTTTCCCTTTCTTTTTAGTAAATTCTTTGTAATATATAAAAACTTTCAAGTGTCTCTCTGCCTCTGAACCAACCTCCACCACAAAAATCTCCTGAAACGGAACTTAAAAATGCCTGGTAGTGCTCATAAAATTTCCAATGCATAACACACACACACACATGCAATCCTTGTGATTCTCCTCTACTGTCCTGTGGCTTAAATCGGCGAGGCAAAAGCTCCAGCTGTAACACTGAAACTGCAAAGAATCTGCTAAATTCAGTGATACTTAAAGAGTTGGAAAAAAACAAAACAAAACCAAAAAACCAATGAGGAAAGAATGCACCTAATTACTACTAATCCTGCCTATTAGATTTCATTCAGACACCACAACTTCTTTCAAATAACCCCAGTTTATTTTTGAAAAAAATTCCTTTCTTCAGGCAGGATACGGGGGAGGAGTCAATCAGTGATGTTTTACACATGCACATCTGGATACAGTCCAATTATTCCCCTTATACATTCCTCCAGTTGTTTTCATTTTGCTTCATGCTCTGGCATTCATAAATTTGTGAGATTAATTGTGTGTGAGCGTCTGCAGTCTTGGATCTGGGCACGGGTTTAGCTGCAACACAGCTAGAAGTCAACATTAAAGAGAGCTCCAGTTCAGAAAAAACAATTTACATTTATACATCTCTGGTACAGTAAGGATTGAAGCAGCCATCACATCCTTACCACATGCATCAAATTGGTAAGATTAATTCAATATCAACTACATTTTATTACTGTAGTTAGCATGAACCTCATGAATACTTAATTTCTCAGCGTTAACTGCAAAAGAAGGACTTTTTTAATATTTTTTATTTTTTTCGGATTTGTTTGGTTGGGATTTTTTTTTAATAGTTTTTAGTTTTTCTTGGTGTGATTTAATTTGCCTTTGTGACTCATAAGCCATTGCAAGGACAGAAACATTTTACACCTGGGGTCCAGCTAACCCAGTGGATTATGCCACTCTGGCCACCACCAGGGTCCACAGAGTTGGCAAATCCAGAAACCTGGGAAATGCCCCTGTCAGAGGCTTTCCTGAGGGAAGCTCCCACTCCTCGCTGCTGCAACTTGCTATTTACAATCTCCAGCAAAGGCACACGAAGGTTGTGACTGAGCTTCTGCAAGGCTCTGGCTATTCCAGGCTGCTGGAACAGCCCCTTTTGGGGCCAAAAGCAAGTGAGCTCAAACCAATCACCAGCACAGGGAAAGCAAGGGGGATAAACCCTGCTTCTCCTCTCCTGGGGCCAAGCCTTCCATTTACTGATGTTTTATATTTTATGTGCAATTTACTAACCAAAACCAGCTGTTTCCTCAAGTTCTCTGCAATTTATTGTTTTGCAAAATCAGTTTCACGTTACACTTCTGATCAGTGCAGTTCCACATGAGAGCTACACAACTGAGGTGAGGTATTAAAAAGCCAGGGGTTGAAGACCAAGAATCTGCTCACTTGACTGCAAGCTTTGTGACCCAAATACAGTGCTGGATGCACAAATCCCACTTGGGGTCCAAGAGCACAGGCAATTCCAGGCTGTGATGTAGCATTCAAGGCAGGGTGACAAGGGAGACCAATTGTGCCCAGCTCCTGAAGCTTACCCAGCAGTAGTTCACTGCTGGCAGGAATAGTTGTTTTGGTTTGGCTGGTTTTGTGAAACACGGCTGTTGTATTTTTGAACAATTATCCATCAGATTTGATGGGATTTTTACAGAAGATAAATTGAACCTTCTTACAACCACGTAGTCTTTTCCCAAAATCTTGATGAACTATGCAGGAGTCAGTCTGGGTATAACACCATTTCAAATTCAGCAGATGATACTAATCTAAAATTAATTCACTCACATTTCCCACTGCTAATCCATTTTGAGGATTAATCCTGGAAGATCTCTCAAATCTGTACCTCCTGATAAAACACAGCAGAGGAAAGAAAAAAAAAAAACAAAACAAAACAAACCAAAACAACTCTTCAAGCCAGGAGATTTTACAATATTTTTTTCTCCAACCTATGAAATTCTGTTTCACTTTTCTTCATGCAGAAGGAAATCCTCTTGCGTTGGGCATTTGTCATGACCACATTACCTGAATCGGTGAATTGCCACTGCACTGAGACAATTTTCTCACCCTGCCAGCTACATTGCTAATCCCTACAACTGCTCTGGCAATGCTGGAGGGTGAAAGTCTAAAAGACAGAGCGAGTGGTTACAGTAAGTTTATTACTGAGGCAAACATAGCCGATTTCCCCAGCCCTGCTTGAACTGTGACACCTGAGAACTGGACCAGCTGTGAAGCTCAGCCCTCACCCTGAACCTCCATCCGCAGAGTTGCATCCAACCTCAAGATTTGAATAAACTCTTTTAGTCTTCCTTCCTTCTTAAAGTTAGGAAATCATACACCAGACCAACCCATGTTACAACTTGAATGAAATTCTTTCAACATCAAGCACCTGAGAGTCAGGGAACGTCAGATTTATGGCTGCACACAGAACCTCTCTTCTGCTCCATGTGTGTAGGCATTGTGATTAACTATCTGATTCCGTGATTGTGCCCTGCTTTTCTCCAGGACTCCTGCCTCATTCACTGTGCAGAAAGCACATACAAGAGGAGGGAATTACATTTATACAAACAACCATAAATCTACTATTTCCTAGCTTCTGAGTACTTGACTTTGCAGACAATGTTCCTTTCATGTATATTTCTGGTTGTAATACTTGTACAGCATACATCTAAAACATTGCAACGAACTGATTGACAGTCTTGTCTAAGAGTACAGAATCAATTTTTGAAACCTACTCATTTTATGGATGTAACATTTGCAAAAACTCTCATTTCATGGTTGCACTATCAAGCTTATAAAAGTCATATTTTCCACACAATAGAGGCAATGTAAAAATTAAAACAAGCTGCAGACTGATTGACCAAGTTGTCTGAATTATTCTCTTTCTTCCTAACAATGAACTGTGCTCTCTGAGCTCCAAGTAAACAATTAAGAAGGGTGGGGGTGGAGGTTGCAGGGCAACCTATAGTAAATAGCATTTTAATTGCACTGTTACAAAAAATACAAGGAAAATGGAAACACATCAAATAAGCCCCATTTTCCCTTTAAAACCCTTGGAGCTGTTTTAGTAAAGCAGAAGCTCTGAGCTAGAGGTGAGGACACAAATCTTACCCAGCACAACTTGAAAGAAAAACAGAAAGTAGCTCATACAAATTTCTGGAATCATGTCTTCCAAGGCAGTATAAAGTAGCCTTTATACCTGAGTTAGACTATCAGAGCATCAACTGCTACGATGGAAGAAACCCAGTGCACACTGCAGTTGCTAGCTCAGCAGGTGGCACTGGATAAATACACACATGATACTTTTACTCCATAGCTCCTAAACAGATGTCCAAAAGCACAGCTTATTAAGCTGGTTCTGTTTAAAAAAACACACCCATAAAAATAGTATTGAAGGGTCCCATATAATCAGGTCTCATTGGTTTCACTTTGAGAGCTCGTGGAGGAAAATTCTTGCCAACTCAGCTAGGGATCTCTGCCACACCTCCTAAAGTCACATACATCCTGCAGCTCTGGCTAAATCTGGCTCGCTCACCTCCTTTAGCCACTGGGGTATTTTGTAGATGGCAGAATGGTAAACAGAACCTTGCAAACTACTGTTTGTCCTTTACTCTCTCATAGCTGTGTGAGCAAATAAGGCAGTGAGCATTAGAATGCAGTAAAATTAAAATCTAGCCCCAAAATATTCATCACTAAGAAGATTACAAGTAGAAGTGTGATATCTCCCTGAGTATCCATCTCCTCTTCTGGTTGCTTTCCATGCTGCCCAAGGCTTGAAAGAATTCTTAAACTTTGCCTTTGACATTGGGAAGAAACTGGCAAAAGGTCTGAAGGAAATATCCTCAGCAAATTCAAGATTTTTCACTAGACAGAATAAACACTTCAGCTAAATTTGGTTTCTCATTTCTATTGGAAACAGGTAAGCAGGTCTCCAATTCTGCCATTCATTCAGGAATTTTCATAGCATGGCTTACAGTGAGTCTTAATGGAGATGAAAAGCAGATTGCAGCCTTTTCCAGTGAAATGTGACTTTATTACAAAAACTGTATGGAAGCAAGGAGAGGTTTCTGTTAATGTACATAACCATGATTTAGCAATGTCCTCAATACATAATATCTACACTGAATGGCACAAACAGGGTCATTCATTTTCAGAAGTTGTAAGAGATAATTCCAGGACAGCAAAGCAGTATTTTTCCCCACATGCACACTAAAGAAACAACTTTATTTCAAAGTTAATATTATTCAGAACAATATTAGCAAACCACTGTGAACAGCAAGTAATGAATACACAGAAAGAGCCTCTAAGACTAAGCCTTAATTGCCTGTGGGAGTGTTCAGTGTCCTTTACCTGCTCAAACCAGCTCAAGGTATATCCAGGTACAGCAGACACAAAGTGCCAAATTTAATGATCTGTGTTTCCACACAACAGAAGACAGAACTAACATTCCTTCCTGAGCAGCCACCCTGAGCAGCTGTGACTGAAGGGTTAACTCAACACCAGCACCTTCATTTTTGAACCAGAGAACAAAGTCTTCCAGCACACCTACTCCAACCTTTGGATGCTCTTTCAGCATCTGACACCTGCACTGGCACCACAAGCCCTTGGAGTACTTAGCTGCTATTGCCAAATTGAATTCTTATAATTAAATTCACAAGCATCATACAAAGGTTTCTGGGAGGCTGCCAATATTATTAAGGCTCCTTATGGATGTTCTAATAATATATGCTGAGACTTGTAGTGCCACCTGTTCAGGAGACAATGTCCACCACAGAGCCTGCTCCCTCCCCAACTCTCCCTTCCCAAGCTTGTTGTCCTCCCCACTTCTCCATCCTTCCATCCGATAGCGTTTGCTCAGCATCTTTGCTGCTATTTTTCCTTTACTGACATGGGATCCACTTTCCCTTTCTTCATAAACACATCCCAAGGTTCACAGAAATAAGAACTTGGAGATTTAGCAAATCTTAACAAGATGAAGCTACTTCTATAACATTTACTCCCAGAAGACATACTGAACAATTTAATTGCCTCAGATCAGATACCACTATCATTGCAAACCAAGTCGCAGATAATCTTGGGGAAGGTAATTAGGGATAAACAAATGGAACACAGTTATGATTCACCTATGCAAAAGAATTAAGATCAATCCCACAAAAAAAAATGTAACACAACTCAGTCAGATAAGCATGTTCTTATATACAAGAGAACAAAATTCCTTAATAGTATTAAAGCTACATTAAAAGAATGAATCACCAACACTTTGATAAATAGCAGGAGTGGAACATGGTGTAAAATATCAGATTCTACACAGAAGACTATGAATTTGGTACACATTTAATATCTCTCCCTTTTGTTATTTTCTGATACTGTAAAGTAAGGCCTCATTTCTGACTTCCTATGTTTTTCTTTAACTATATGCACATACCCTATATAAAAGGAATTTACCATTTGTATTTGGCCCTTAACAGACATATTTCATAATTACTTTAAAATATTGATATTTATGAACAGTAGTGAAGATAAATATAACCTTTATGCAAAATTCTGTGGGAGATTTAGACTGCAGCAGGTGAATTACACAGGCATGATTTCCACAGGTTCCTCTTCAGAGGACCCTTGTTCTTTCCAAACTCAACTCCATGTGGCATAGAAAGGTCACAGATTCTGAAAGATTGGCCCCAATCTAACAGTTTTCCCTTCTATATAACCAGGTAAGTGCAAAGCAACAAAACAGAAGAATAAAATGAAAAATAAAAACCAGATGCTCATCGGAGTATTCATGGATTAATGGGTAAATGGTGCAGGACTAGACTGGTTCTGGGGAGTAAAGGGACTGGGTGCAGAAAGAATTGCAATATTAAACCTTCCAGAAGCAATTTTTTGGAGATCATGGCTTGCAGATACAATAGTGGAAGAGGGAAAGTCACTGGGGGAAGGAATTGAAGGTCCCCTAAGTCAGAGATTGATAAATGGTGATAGTACCAGTTCAAGAAACTGAAAGATGACACAGGAGTGGTTTTGAAAACACAGATGGGAAAACACAGCCTTCAGGCCACATGACAAAGGAGACTCCACTCAAGGTCCAAACTTAATCCAGTGCATTAAAGTTCAATGAAGATCCAGAAGCACTAACTGGTAGATAATATTCTAGTCAGGCTGGATCCAAGCATCATCTCTGTAAACCTCTTGTCCTGAGACAGAGGCAATATATTCTATAAATACTTTTTTTTTTTCCCTGTAGCTGTTCAAATGTAGGACTTCTGAGAGTTATCATAAAGGGGAACACTGTGGGAGATTCTGTGGGACAGAATTCAATCTTACAGCCTACACAACATACCTTCAAACATAAACCATCTCTCCTTGCATAATTCCCTAGTGTGTCTTGCCTTCAAACATTCTCTACTACCTGTTTTTTTGCTACCATTCGATCACAGCCCCAAACAAACACTTTGCATTCCATTTCAACAAGTTCTTCTGAAGGCTTTACAGAAAAGAGAAAGAACCCAAAGTAAAAATAATTTGCTCAAGGTCATATAAGTTTATGACAAAGACAAGAGCAAAAATCTTGATTCAGTCTTCAATCATACTGCTTATTCTCACCATGTAATCAATAAATAATATAAATATTAATATTATTATATAATATTAGAATAATATAAATAATATAAATAAATAATTTAATTCTTCAGAATGTTTCCAGTACTGATGTATTATGGAGCTTCCTAGCCTTCTCTCTTTCTTGAGTTAATGCTTTTTCAGCATACCCTCCTGTAGATGGAAACATTATCATTGTGTCTCTAAGTCTCCAAATCTCTAATGAAAAATTACCATCTTGTTAAAAAACAACCAAACCAAACCCCCACTGGTTTCTTCATTATACAAAGCACTGTGCACATCCACAGGTGTAGTGTCAGCTCAGGGTTTGTGCAGACCTCACACAAGCCTCTCTCTTTGGAGTATCATTTGCAATTCCTTCACTGACTTTTGCAGCTTGCTGTAAGAACGGGTTGGTTTGAGGGGCTGTGTGGTGGCTGGGAGCAGAGTGGCACTGAGTTAATGAGCAGACTGAGTAATCCATCCCATCCACGGCTGCTGTGGTAATCCCTTCTCAAGTAATTCAATATTGCCTTTATGCCCTACTATCTCTCCGTCTCCTGTCACTGCTCACCTCATTGCAACTCCTATGTTATGATTCTATTCCAATTGCAAGAGATGTGCAGTTTTTAGAAAAAGAAAGCTGCTTGTGTAATAAACAGACAATGAACTGTGGCCATGAAGAGAAATAGTCTCATTACATGGAGATTTATGCAAACTTGCCCTCTTGTACAGGAAATTTTCTATCAGCCTTTCTATGAATGAACAAAACACTAACAGCTCTGGAATTGAATGCACAGTATATTTAAACATAACTGAGACTCCAAAACAGCAGCATATTGACTTTAAATAATACCTTGTGGATCTTCGAAGTCAAGAATGGAAGGACACCACCAACAATGTTTTTTTTAATGTGCTCATGATTGTTTTTCCTAGTCAAGGCAACAGTCTGTCAATACCTCAGAGTATGCCAAATACAAAGTATCAAAACAGGAGCTTGAATTATGAACAAAAGCTAAAAAAACACCACAAATATTTCTTATCGGGCAGAAAGCATATAAATAAAATTTCAGATAATTCAAATACATTCAAACAGCTACATTTTCCACACAAAAACATGTTTGTCCCTAGCTAACTGGAAAACTTCAGACTAAAGACAGCATTTTGATTTATCCAACCTGAAAAACAGAATATTTCCCATCCCTCCAAAATTAAGGGACCCAATAGAAACTAAAACCCAAATGAGATTCTGTGAAACAATGTGCAAGCCAAACATCAGTGGTAAATATTTTTCTTATAGCAGTATCTAAATGCTGTAACTTAGGGTCACATCTTTATATGGAGATTTGGATGCACACAGGCCATCAATATTTTAAAGTGCTTACAGTTTAAAGACACAAGCAGAAGACATTAAATGGGAATGAACTATACCAGACAAACATATCTTACAAGGATTAACATAATTTTGTTAGAGTTCTTTGCAATTTTGATGATGTATGTTTACATATTATACTGTAGTAATCAAAACATGATCTTACATGCTTTGTCAATAAGACACAACATACAATTATTACATCTCCTGTCTACTCAGCACTTCACTATTACATAAATTAAAGTATCCTTTTTACCCCCTCTCAGTGCAAGGTTTTGACAACATCAACCCCAAATCACTCTGCAGTTTCTCTCATAGGACAGGAATCTAAGTGCATTTTTAAAAAAGAGTCAATACAGGAATCAGGTATATATAATTAATACCTTTTTGAGGAAGGAGAGGACGGAGAGGAAGGAGAGGAGAAACAATTCTCTCCTGTATTTGATGTTCAGGAGGTAGGAATTCAGAGTTACATTCCACTGAATCACATTTCCATTTTTTCTTTTCCTGCTCAGAATTCAAATACTCTGCGAGAAATTTGAGTTGTGTGACACTGACAGAACAGCAGAAACATTCCCTGGCTTTTCTGACTTGCTTTTTGGTTAGGCCCTTATGTGCCTTTAGGTCTTGGCTGTTAATTGAATCAAGACAGATTTCAGCCAACTGCACAATAGCAGCATCATCAGCCTACAATCCACTCAGGCTCTCAAAGGTCCTCCATGGCTTTTGTGAGCTCAGGGCCTCTTTGTACAGTTCTTCACTCTTTAAAGTGTGCACTGTCACCCGTTCTGAGCATTTCTACTGCTCAGAAGCTACTTTAGTATTCTTGTAACAGATAAAAAAACTGGAAGTCTCTTTAAAGAGATCTAGAAATTGAAACTGGTCCTTCAGCCTTGGTTAATCTGTGAAGCTGACAGGAGGTGCAGAAACACTCCTGACTGTCTGCAATGTTTCTTTATCATAGTGGTGTTATTTTTCAAGACTTCTGATTCAGGTATTCTCCTTGGAAATCTAAGAAAACCGGACATAGGGATTCATGTCTTTTGGTTAATTTTCACTACTACCCTGGCCAAATGAAATTCTTTACCATGCTGTTACACTGATGTATACACAGCCTGAAATCACTGGCCAAATCTGGGTGTTTCCCACGTGCACACACATATTGCTGAGCTCCTGGTAATTACTATCGAAGAGTTCCATTCTGCACAGCTTCCAAAAAGTCCAAGAAAGAGAAGAACTTCACAACTTCTCTTTCAAGCCAGTTATGTCCTTCACTCACAGATGTGAAGTACAACATATTCAATGTATGAAAAAGCTCAGCTCTGTGTAAAGTGTACTCTGTTTTATTTGTCCTGCAGCACTCCTTTTCCCAGACTCTGTGCAAAAACCAAGGGATTACCTCAGCACTGAAGAGTCTCAGGGAACTTTTAAAAACTGAACTTCTGTTCAAAACTAGGCAAAAAAATCTAAATCATGAGACTCCGAGGATATCTACTGCACTGTTTTCAGAGATGGTGAAATTTTCCACAACTCCACAGCAGCTTAAGATGTTTTGAACAGTATCAGACACTAGTGCAGACTTTAGTTCTGTGTGCTGTGCTCATCAAGACCTTTATTGTGATGCCTCTCCTGTGCTACAGCCCTATCAACTCAGCAGCCTCACAGAACTTTGATATCAATTCAATTCACTGACTTAAATTAACAGATGTTCCAACATATTCTATACAAATTGTCTTCTTTCTATATAGAATCGTACATGAAATTATAATGATCAAATTTTTTCTTCACTTAAAAAAAAAAAAAAGGAAACCACACTCCTTTCATTTTAAGCTCCATACTATTCATCTAGCAGTTTGTTTCTCTCTCCTCTACTAGCAGAAAATATAATACAGGAAAAGATTTAAATGAAAAACAGATCTGTGTAGTGAATTGCATATGGTTTCCATTTTCCTCCATGCAATGTTTCATAGAGAGTCAACGAAGAAATCCCTCCCACAAATCTGGATCTGAAGTCCACTTTCAGAATCTTGTCAGCACAGGAGTTAGGAGACAACTCTGTGCATGAAAATGCTGCAATCCGTCTGTGCTCTATCTTGTTAGGGTAAATCATTCCTAGAAAGTACCACTGGATCTAGGTAATAAATCAGTTTTTAGAAAATATGCACACTCAAATGATGCTGGCTGTGTCTGTGTGAACCTGCTGGTTTCAGGCATACCAGGTTTGGTGTGCAGCACACAGCTTGCTGCATTTTACACCTCTCTGCAGCAGGGTTTTCCAGCACTAACAACTTTATACTTAGCTGACATTCTCCATGCTAAACTAAACCCAGCCAATAAATACCACTCCTGCCAAAAAGCCTATATAACTATGACATTCCATCAGCTTTCCTTGCTGTTTTGAATAATTATTTCCAAAGTTTTTCTGACTTTGTTTACATAAAACTCATCTTTTCCTCCTATTCCTCATAGCCTGAACTATTTTTTTCCTCTTGCATTCTCAGCAGTTCCTGGTGACATCCAAAACACCAAGGCAAGCGTGCCATGTTTCTATCAGAAACCAAAGGAGGCTTACAAAGCAGGAGGTTCCTTCTTTCCCACTCCCTGGGGGTTTCCATGTCAGGGAATGAGAATGAAAGTCAAGCTGCTGTTTCTCAGATGTCTTTGTTGTTTCTATGAGTTAACAACTGTTTGGATTTCACTCCTTTTAAAGATTGACTTTAAGTGGGGCATGAGTGGGATGCAAAAATGAAATAGAAAATCTGGAACACCTCTTGTACTTTCTCAAGGTAAAAGTCCAGGTAGGAGGGGATGTTTGTGTAGAAAAATGTTCCCAAATACAGTAATTGGTGAGCACATCAGAACCACACAACACTGCTCCCTGGAAAGACAAGACACTAAAGCTCTGCTTAGTTGCAAGATGGAAGCAAAGACCAAGTTTAGCAAAACATAGCAAAATCCTATCTGACAGTATCTTGCCTTTGAGAGAATGTGCAGCAGTATGGGATGAACACATCCTGCCTGACAGACACAGCCTCTGCTGTAAGAGGTGCTCAGCATCTGTGCACTGATGTGCCTGTTCAGAAAAATCCAGAGCACAGAGGTTACCTGGTCTATTACTCATGGAGAACTGTGGGCTGAGAATTCTTT
This sequence comes from Lonchura striata, assembly GCF_050655825.1. Taxonomy (NCBI): domain Eukaryota; kingdom Metazoa; phylum Chordata; class Aves; order Passeriformes; family Estrildidae; genus Lonchura; species Lonchura striata. The sequence continues at coordinate 31,169,574 of NC_140710.1, read as the reverse complement.
AATATGTTAAAAAAGAAAAGGAAGTTTTGTTCATTTATGCCTCCTTATATTTGCACATATATGAAATTGAAAAATTCTGCACAGGGATAGAAGCAGTCAGTAGAAAACTCACAAAAAAATGAAAAATATGAATACAGAAGAAATTACTTCTTTTTTTACACCTATTAACATGGAAAACTATCTGTAGAGCACCACGTGTTCTAAAATCATGTAACAGAACTGGCATCCCCACATTAGCTCAGTTCTACCTGGTACTTCAGACCTTCACATCCTTGAGTGCTGACCCTAAAACCTAGCCAGGTCAGGGTGTTGAAAAAACCCAAGTATTCAAGGTTCACAATAACACCTTCTAATCCCAGAGTCTTCCCACTAAATTCATGTCCAACCAAAGCAAAACTTGCATGAACAAACCTTTCTCTTAGTTACTCCCATTTCCATGCAGTTATTTCTAGTTAGTTTTCCCCAGCTTTATTAAGTTTTCACCATTCCAATCACTGAATTTGCTTTCAGAAAATTCTCAAATACCTGACAACCCTTCTCAGTTTACTAATTTTTACTGTGAAGTCTACAGTAAAATATTTTCTTTGTTGCCAAAAACTATACAGATCTACCACTCTATTTGTGGGGGAAAGCTGTGGGATAACCCAGGACACCTCCCTGGTGTTTTCAGCCAGTCCTGGTCTACAAGGTATAAAAGCTGGAAACCTTCTTCCTCTGTGCATTAGAGACTAACACATCTAGTAACAATTGGAACACTTGTTGAAGTAATCCAGAAAAAAACATAAGAGAGGTACTGGAAAATAATATTGCACTACAAAGTCTTTTGAGGTTTTTTTAATACATATACCAGGTATACAAACTTTTTTAGTTGTAAAGAAGTTCAGCTTCATCAGGCTTGTGAACTCTGCTTGGTTGCAGAATTTCAGAGGCATAGTTAGGCATCTCAGACATATAAACTCATCATTTTCCTGGCTCTCTCTTAATTTTACCCTTTTGACTGCATTTTCAGGTCTCACTCTACATGAATAGTGTTTGTGAATGATTTGCCAAGCAATATTAAAATGCATAAAATTGCTGCTTCGTCTGTATTTTCCACATTTCCCACATGATAGCCAACACGAGGCAATGTTTTGGTGCAGTGCTCAACCAAAAAATCCTTTTGTAAGGCTTTAGGAAAAGACACATTTTATAAACACCCCTTGCAGCTGGAGTAAAAGATGACAGAAGTTACTTAGGGAATTGAGAGCAGAGCTGTCCACTTCATCCCTAAATTTCAGACAATCTTCAGAATATACTGAGATTGACATAGCACAAAGAGAATCACTACAGAGAAGTGAAATATGAGCAGTGATGGGGCAAGTTGACTTTAGGTGTTACCTATGGGAGCTGCCAGAAAGGGCTGTGGGTGGGTTGTTGGCTGTTTTGGAGGTTCTGCTTTTCAACCAAGACCAGATCCTCAGGAAGTTAAGTGTTACACATAAAATACTTGGATAAACTATTTGCTATCTTAGGTTGAAGTAGTGAGTTGGACAGCAGAGGGGGTAATTCTATACATCCAAGGAAAAGCCATTTCATCAGCAAAAGGAAGGCCTGGGATGAAGATGTGGAGACTGTCATGAAAGGAACAGATCAATGTGCAGTGATGGCTGCTGTCAGTGAGAAACCACAGAGCACAGATCAGCATTGCAAGAACATGAAAGGAGAGAAGAATCATGAACCATCCCCCAGAAAAACATACTGAAGGAGTAACAGGGACTTCAAAGAATGAACACTGTTCCTTTTGGGGTTCTGCACGGCAAAGGTGAAGTTATTGCTTTGATTTCAAACAGTTAGATGGAGAGGGAATAACTTTCTGATCTCTGAAGAGCGTGAACCAAGAGGTATCAATGGAGGTGCTTGTCATGACTAATACTTTTGAAGCATCCCCTGTGTCTAACATGATCCACAAGGAAAGGAACTTCAATCGACTCTTCAAAAGATCTCCACAGTCTCTCCCACATGACTCTATCTCTCAAACTTTAAGAAAATTGCTTCGTTTTTCTGGAACTTACACAGACATTTGAAAATGCTTAGTAATTTGAGAAAAGGAAACTACTGTGAACATAACAAGACTGAACTTCTGTTTTACTAAACTACTGGTTAGTAGCTACAGTGAGTTTAGGCAGTTGGATATTGTCAAACACTAAGAAATATCTACCAGGCCAACACAATGGCTCACATGTTTTTAGAACACATCTTGCCTCAACTGCTAAGAGAACATTAGTAAAGCCACAATAAACACACACCTTCCTGCACTGCATGTAAAGCTACAGCTAAGGCAAAGCATTTAAACTTTAGATGTAAAGCAGAGAGGTGAAGTAAATAACAGAGAAAGTCTGTTAGTAGCTCAGCTTTATCAGAATTTTAAACTGATAAATCATCCCTTGCTTAGCTAAGAATAACCAACACATACTGCCCCAAAGGCAGGACACAACCTCTCTTTTGGCTCCAGAAGTCCAAGTGACAAAAATTTCTGCTTCTTTTATTTGAGAGATACATAGAGTGGTAATGAAGAAGTTTGAAACCTTTCTTCCTAGGAGACATTGATTTAAAAAGCAACTATAAATATGAGGGACAATGTAACAAAAATTATAACATTCTGTTGATCTGTTAACTCTGTTTCCCACATCTTCAAGAAACATTTAATGTTTCAGGGAGGTTGTAAATTATGCCTGAGAGAACTATCATTCACCAGTTCACATGAAAATTTTGCAGAAATCAGATCTCAAAATCTTTGAGCAATCAAAAGGCCTTTAATTTGGCCTTTAATTCTAATTTAAATGCTTATATCTACATAATTAACTCAGAGAGCAAGAGTAGGTGACTAAATCTTCATCCCTACAGAAAAAGTCAGACATGACTACTCCTTAGATATCACTTATTAATCTTTGGAAACCGGATTTAGATTTCATAAAAGAGGATGAGTTATTCTGTCATGGATTTCATGGAGCTGCAGCAATGCGGCTTTGACAGTCACTTCTCCTCAGAGTTTACACCTCTGCACAGCACAAATGACAGATTGCTGCATCCAGCCTCAGGAAAGGAACTCACGGTTTCACATTCCACAACCTGGCTCGTTATTGTTAAGTCTTTATCAAAAGCAAGACATCTATTAATAAATTATGTTATGAACAGAAGTTTTGGCAAGACAAAGACGACACTTCATGCAGCAGTTAATATAAAGAGAGGATAATAGTCCTGCCAAAGACAATAAATACTAGAAGAAATGGCTTTCGGTTTTAGAGGCCCTGAGCAATATTGCTGGTGTTCATTTTAAGATTTGTTTCTACAACACAATTCCCTTAAGATTGTTCTTCAATGTGAAAAGGATGGATGTTTTTGTTTTGGGATCATTCACAATGTTGGAATTGCAAACCACAGGCTTGAACTGAGGTGAGAGTTAACATCACTTTGCCACTAATTTCTTTCAACTGCATCCTTCTCTTTTGTTATCTCCCTTCCCCCCACTAAAAAAATCTCCAGGCATTACTATCGAAAATATACTCATGTAATAAATCATGTATTTGCTCTCACGTGACTGGTATTCATTAGAGTCAAAGATCTCCAAGATCTGCCCCCAGAGTGTATTATGTTACTGAAACATAGAAATAGCTGCAACACAAAGTTTTGCCAGAAAAAAAACCCACAAAAGTAACAACAAACTGTCTCTCAGTTGGGCAGAAGAAAGAATGTTCATAAAAATATTTCTGAGGGGTAAATCAAACCCCAAAGTCTAATTAGACAAAACCAGCAGTTTAAACCAACAAGACACAGGATTTTAAACTAGAAACTTCTAGAAGTATACACTTTTTCCAGTCACCCAGGCTTTTCAAAGAGAATTTTTTTTCTAGAACAGAATTGAAAAAGAAACATAAACCACTACAAGTTTATCCATTATATATTCTGGCTTTTGTTAAGCAGTAAACAACAGGCTCCTACATTCCCTCAAATGCACCCCCATACTGTGCAGTTATTTTGCTTTACTGAATACTACAATCACTTTGTAGCAGAAGTGACATCTCCTGTGAGAGAGGCAATGCTTTTCCAGTGATGTGGTAACCTGACTGAAACATTTCAGCCTGAGTGGGGAAAAGGAACACTCGATTCAGCTGCACATCTGGGTTTTATAAAGGGTCCAAAAGCTTAACACTAACGTGCTGCAGGGCTAAAACACAGTTGAGGAGATCACAGCAGTCAAGAAAGAGGACAGTGTTAATCCAGGGCATATCGTGCTCTTCACCACCGCTCTGAAAATTAACTTAGCTCAGCTAATTTTGCATCCCCACAAATTGTGTGTTGTGTATGAGTAAGCAATGACTAAGGAAATGTCAAAGCTATTCCATATCCTGTTCTTTTCCTAAAGAAAAACATGACAGGCAGGGAGGATACCTCCCATTAAGGCCACAACAATTCAACAAGGCAGCTATTTTTTTTCACCAGGAATGAAATAACCTATATGGAATCTAAACATTGCCAGTCATTACAATCACTTGTTACCACTGTGCTGAGCACACATGACTCCCTCAAATCAATTTACTACTCAAATATAAGTTTAGAAATTCAAATATATATAATATATAATAATGTATTAATTTATGTATATTATATTAGATATAATATGAGCATGAGTGCATACCCACAATTTAAGCTGAAAAATGCACAGTGAGCACAAAGTCAGCTGTACATGAAAATACCTGCTCTGTATTACGCTGGGTCTTTTCCAGTGTTTCAGAATATTCATTGATATACTTTGACAACTGGCTAGAAAGGCAGAAAAAATACTGAACAATACAGACCAGAAAGTGATGCACATATTACAACCAGGGTGAATATAACCCAACTGCTGAAAAGGCAAAAAGAAGTGGCATCAATATTGAACCTGCTGTTGGGCTCCTCACAGCTGGGAGGACAGAAATCAGCAGTGGCTCTCTATAGGTGTCCACGTCAGAGGTGCTGAATTGTCCTCTGAATACACCAAGGGTAAAGGAAACATGGGCTCCTGAATGTGGTTACGAATTTCATCTCAGATATCCAAAATAGCTGGACTGAGCCCTTCCAGCTTTGCCTTCTTCCCATTTGTGTTTCTCCCATAAACCTGAACAAAGTTTCAGACAAAGCATGTAGAGCAGAAATGTGGAATTGCACAGAGAGAAGATGAAAGAGTAAATATCCTAAAGCATCCAAACTACATGTCTGATGAGAAGGGAGAGGACAGGGGGACAAGTGATAAGGGATAGAGGAAGGAAAAAGGACTGGGAACAGGGGATACATTGTTTAGAGACTGTGGTTTTCACCAGTCCATTATGTGTCACAGGAACAACACAACAGAGGGACATTAGGCTGGAACATTGTCCAGAGCTGTACTAAACTAATTTATAAAAGATCAAATCACTGCAATACTGAGACCAGACTGCCTGGAAAACTGTGCAGCACATAGACGTGGCTCTGAGCAGTCCTATAACTTTCACAGAGGGGTCCCAACCAAAGGGGGCTTCAGTTAGCACTGCTAAACTCCTGCCAGCCTCACAGTCTTTCCAGACACCACAAATAATGCTAAAAACAACATATGAGGATGATGGGACAAGCTGAAAATGAGCACCACACTTCAATAGCATGTTCTCATAACAATGGGCACAGCTACTTAAAAGCACAAGTCATGCCTACATGCATTGGCCAGAAGGAACAATATTGCTTAGGGACAAATTTTCTTTTTTGTAAATTTAAAATTAAAAAAATGAGTCTGATCACAGTGGAAGACCAAGAAACAAGTGGCTTGCATGACTGCATTAGGCCTTGCCCAACCATAAGTGATATTCATTAACAGAAGGGTCACAAACTCCAAAGAAACGAGAATCAGATACTCTCACCTCATGTGCTGCTGCTTCCTCCACCCTCACCTCTTCTGTCCCATCTCCTCCTCTTCATTATCCCCATCTCCTCCTTTCATCCATACCCCAAGCATTCTGCATGAAAGTGAATACAACTGAGACTGTTTGCATTTGTTCACTCTCGCTGGCATTTAATAGACCCTGGAGGGAGTTTGGCAGGGGTTTTGTGCTCCAATGGCAATGACAGCCTGCTCATACTGTTGCCTGTATGATATGCCTAGCTATTTTTAATCCTTTAAAATCATTATTTAGCTTATTGAGCTCCAAAAAGGGTTAACCTTTGCTGCTGTATGTGCAAAAAAAGCTACAGCAAATCGTGGCAGACAATTTTCTCCTTGAAAATTTCAGAAATAGCTATGTACAATTGCCTGCTATTATTTCAAGTCATTTATCAGCTGCAGACACCCATTCACTCTTCTGGAGTTCCCTGGATCATATCTAGTGTTTTTACAAAGCAGAGATACAAAATTTACAATTCCCCAGACACTTTCTATGGTAACTTTTTAGTGCAAAAAACGCACACTAATGACAGTTCAGCCACTTCACCAAGTAAATGCAGTCTGGGATTTTTTACAAACAAGAAGCACACAGCTCCTGTACTACACACACACTTCATGACCATTTCTAAGATGTCCATCCCATTCAGTGTGAAGAATGGCCTGGCACTACATTTCTCTCTGCAGTGGTCTGCAGTGTCTGGAGAAGAAAACAATCCAGCAGAAATAGAGCTATTTTCTTTTTCATAGTGGTCCTCCAAATAAGCATTAATGAAGAAGCTGGACTTCCCAAAATCCTTCATTTCCTCCAAGCTGAAAATCAAAGAATATTGTCAGCTTGTAGAAAATAATTTAATCATGGGGCTGAGTTCATAGGCACAGCAGAACATCAGTATGATGATAAGCTCAGGAAAAATGAAAGTTTATCGTTACCTTTGGAAGGCACTTAGTATAAACTATGGGTAACAGTTTATTATTGATACTGAGTGGAGCCTGCCATGCTGCTGCCGTGATGGCTGAAAGCACAGGACAGCCTCAGAAGCTAATTTGAAGCGGTTCAAATCCTGCTGTAGAGATGGGGAGCTATTCAGTGAAAGATCTCAAATATTTCAAATCTAGTCTCAACTTGGTATCAGAAGGAATGGAAATGTCAATTGGTTTTTTGGGCCTAGTCCTTTCCAAACAGAAATCAAGTGGAAAAGGAGGGATTTGGTCAAAATATCTAAGACAGATGCGTGTAAGCAGTTGAGCAGCCCTTAGGAAGGAAAGAAAAAGTGCATTAGAAGTCTGAATGGCTTTGCACTGTATTAGAGGTTCTCCCCAACAGGGCTTTAGCATCTTCCCAAGCTCCCAGAACAACCCAAACCCCCTGTTCTTCTTTATTCCTCTGAAGTTCTGCTTTTGCCAGGAAACAAAACTTAGAGGGAACAAATTTCCAGGCTGCAGTGTGGGGAGCTATTCTGGTTCTATTTAACCATCTCAGGAAAAACTCAGAGACTAATGCTGCCGCATTTGGCAGCAAGATTCCAAACTTGACTTCCCTCAGCCCTAAACCTGTTTGGCTCATTAATGTTTTGCCTTCTGTTTTATTCAGCCCACGTCCCTTTCTGCTGGTATGGAAAGAAGATCTCTGGAACGCTGTCTTTCCTTGACAACATAATTTCTTGCTCTTGGTGACACATGCAGTAAATAATCTCTGACAGTTCCTCACTGGGGAAAATCTGACTACTCTACTGAGGGTCCCACTCACAAAAATCATTCCTCAGTCTTTCCAAAATTGTATTCTTCTTCCACAAGGCAAGTACCAAGTGGGAATACCATAAAAAAGCCAGTCCCTACACATGCAGTGATACACAGACAAGGAGCCCTCCTGGTTTATCCATGCTCTACTTTCTCCCTCACTGCAGTTTTTATCTTCAAAAGCGCTTGCCCACCAATTCACTCTCTCTGATACACTTGTTGCTGGTTTTAAGAAAGTGAAGCACACATCACATTAAACCTCTCCAAACCTTTACCTCTGCTAATTAAACAAGAAACCCCAGCACTGCTTGGACACGTTAGTCCCCTGTGACCCAAATGGGAGAGCTGGAGGGTGCACATTCTGAAACAGACTCTCAGTGCTTAGCCACCCCACAAAGCAGCCTGAAGGTCACTTTTATTTTTAATTGGATTGAGAATCCAATTCCAACTCCTTAGCATCCAAGTTTGCTCCATTCATTCTCCCTGAAGTGAGAGAGAGCTCTGCAACCTGCACTGTACACACCTCTAGGAGCTATGGCTCTCAGAATCTGCTGGCACTTAGGAAGAACCAAATCATGCAGAAGTTATTTAGGACACCAGAGCTCACAGCACAGGTTTAGATTTACATACATTCCTGTCCTGGAAGCTGGTGGAGATCTACCTCTCAAGACACTGATATTTGCCTCAGAATTTCAGGCAGAAAAAGAACTGCAGGCACCAACTGCATCCATGCACACCCAGACACAATCTGCATATTCAGACCCAGACACAATCACCTCCAGGTTTGACCTGAGAAGAGCTAACGTGCTCTGTCAGCTGTTGTGTTAGATCATGGGCTAAGGCAGATTTTAAAAAGTAAAAATCCCACACAACAAAACAAATCTAAGTACAACACTTCGATTCAAGAGAATGAGTAACAAAGAAAAAAATTTACCGGAGAACAAGGCTGGTTGCCTGCAGGAAGAGTATCTTAAAATCTACGGTAAAGTCATAGTTGGCAAAATTCAATAGATCTGGTAAACATCAAAGATAAAATTCAGCAGAATAATTCCACCAAGCACCATTAAAAGAAAAATGGGACCAGCAGGGTTACCAGTGAAAAACAATGCCAGGCCTAATAGCACTGATCTACCAGAAGCAATTTATTATGACACCAGAAATAGCTATTTTCACAGTGGATGCTTGAAATGAAAACTTTAAAGCTTCTTTAAGTCTTGAGCTATAGCAAAGTATTCAACCAGCCAGCCAAAATAGCTGAAGGGAAATAGGAAGGCCACATGTGGAACTAATTACTCATGTAGAGGCTATGACAAAGAACATTTCTCCAGACTTTTCATGGGGGCTTCACTTTCAGGAAGTAACTCTAATTACTGTTCAAGTCTCGGCAGCCTGCATGCCGCTGACAGTTCCAAGAAAAAATGAACCTATTTGCCCTTTTCTTGGTCTGAAATGCCAAAATAGAAAAGCACAACTAGAGTCATTAAAAAGAAAGAAAATAAGCACTGGCTTATTACACTAGCTTCCTGAGCAGAATCCTTTTTATAAATTCTGTTTTTCAGTCTTCACAAAAGAGCAAATTCTGCATCTACATTAACTCGCTCTCTGTTGGCTGCAGTGAAACTGTACATCTTGACTTTTTACAGCTTTTCCATACTGGGGCCCACTTCCTGCCCAGTTGAAGAAAAAAATCTGGCCTGAAGATGAAATGACTGCTTAACATTACACTAAAACATCTGGTACCATTTTATACACAGACCCATGTCTGAGAGCAGGCAATTCTAGCGGTCTCACCAGCGGCACAGTGCATACCCAAACCTCCCCAGGGTGACATCATCCCATATATGGACTCTCAGGCCCAGCCCTCCCCCTTTTCCTGGTCCTAAATTCATTGCCAGATCCCCAGTCTGCTGCAAATGTGCCACGTCAAGACTGGAAATCACAGCACTTCAGTGTGTTTCAGTGAGTGCTGCAGAGTGTGAGAGAGAGCCGAGCACAACCCGTGATGCAGGAAGGCAGTTTTTCCCCGAGACTAAAAGAGGATTTAAAATAAATAAATAGACGCGTCCGGAGATCCTGCTCCGTCGCCCCAGTGTTCAGACTACCTGTTCAGGACAATGCTGTTGTACAGTAGTCTGCACATTGGTTAGACTGGGCAAGGGAAAGCGGCGGCGTGGACTATTGGGGACGCAAGTTGCTCTTGCCAAGGAGAAGACACTCATTGCTCCTTTCAGATCTCATATCCAGTATTTTTCTTCACAGGTTTTGCACACTAGGGAATAAGAAACGCTAAGGGACACTGTGAAAAAGGAGGACTGCAGAATAAAGCGGGGAAGACATTCTGGTAAGGCCTGCTTTGGAAGAACACCTGGCCTATGACCTGGCGAACCTAGGTGACTCCCCTCCCCCTTCCTCCAGTCATCACTGCAAGAAAGATGGAGCTCTGATGGTGCACTAAAAGCCATGCAAGAAATGAGAGAGGTATATTGCCTAGAGGTACACTGCCTAGAGAAGTGTACAACAGTAAAGCTAAAGTCGATCATTTCTTTTTTACTAATTTTTTAAAAAAATTTAAAATAAAGCTTTATTCCCAACAAATCAAAAAGGTAAATTTAATTTTTTTTATCCTTGAAGCTGTTAGTATAAATATTTAAGAAGTATATAATTTTTTTTCTTAGGCTTGCTAGAAGTATGTATTCTGAATAGCTCCTGTTGTGATCTATGATCTGAAGATCAATTTTTTTAAAAATTATTTTTGCTTAAAGTAATAAAATACTAGAAAAGAATGCATGAATAATAGTTTATATTATTGTAAAATATATTATATCACCTCTGGGAAAATTGTACTTAGTTTTTTATATGCAGTTGAAACTTCTTTGCAAGTAACTTATGCTAGATGTGGTAATGAAAACTGGGAGGGAAACTATAGAAAAACTAACTATTCCATGTTAGGCTTCTGCCATGTAGAATACAAAATCTTTGATTGTCAGGAAAAATTACCTTTTAAAGTTCAGGATGTGATGAAAAAAAAAAAAATCACTCAATAAATAAAAGGGAAGAAAGAGCTTTCCAACCCGATACCTGGCTGGATATTGCATGGGAATGATCAGGACCGATTGATTGCTGCCGCTCTCATGTGTACTTTGAATTGCTGATAATTCTTCTACCATTCCAAATGATAAGTTACTTTGTCCTGAATCCCACTGATAAAAATGGAATTTGTAAACCAATGCAGAAGTTTGCTTTGGTGAATTTCCAGCTGTCCTGGTAGGGGAAAAAAACCCTCAGGCTGAATGAAATCCCCATGGACAAAATAATACAAAAAGTCTGGGCTGCAATTTGATACCAGCCGAACTCCAGAGTCAGCTCCCCTAAAGTTAACAGTAGTAGCAAACTACTGCGACCGGAAAAAAATCCCACCTATATGGTGCTCATTATTGCCAGGAAGGCTTGCAATAGCTGTACTGTAAAAAGAAATAGCATAAATATGCAGCCATTAATATTATAACCAACTGATTTTGCAGAAGGTGCTCTGTATTTTAGACAGCCTTTATGCTATAATTTCTTTATTTAAAAAATCTGTATATTATGCTGACCTTTTCCATCGCTCCTTCAATAATCAATAAAGGAGCTTTTGGGGAGAACTGGTCAAATAGTGTTGGTGTGATGGTGCCTGGACTGGCTGCCTTAAAGCTTACAAAGCAAGGACTAGCACTGTCATTTCCCTCTGCCTCCCAGCAAAACTTTTATTTTAATCAAAAAAAAAAAATTAAGATATATATATACACTTGTAAGTTATTCAGCCTCTCTTCCTTTTTTTTTTTTTTTCAGAAGATTATTTTTAGGATTCACTTAGTGGAGTTTAATCCATTTTAGTATGAGTAGATGGAATTTTTATTCTCATTCTGCTTTAAAGCGGAGTTAGAACACACATATAAATGTGGTTATTAAGAGAAAATCTGAAGCAATAGGAAGAAATTAAAGGAATGGAACTAGAATCAAACTGGCATTAATATTTCTCAATCTTTATGTATGATTGTTGTCTTAGGCATCACAAATCTTAAAAGTTTTATGACTTAGATTCTGCTTAAACAGTAGAAAAATGTTTCCAAATTTTGTAAAGAAACTCACTCAGTTTTGCTTTCAAGGGGAATATGATAGTTGGCAATTTTTTTTTTCTCTAATGCTTACTTTCAAAGCTACTTTTTTTTTTTTTTTTTTTAATTCTGATCTAGAAATTAAGGAAGGAAATACTGTTATCCAGGGAATAATAGGCTCTCCATGAAAATAGTGTTGCAGATAGCCTGTGTTAACTTTTGCTAAATAAGCAAGGACGATGGAAACACATGGAACGAGTGTTTCTCTTATCTCCAGCCCACTATTTGCATTAATCTTTATTTTAAATGACCTTTCTGGATTTAGGAAGTGATTCCCCTCCCATACACCCATGACTCTTCAAAGTTACATTTTTAGACTGGAAGGCTGAGATCGAGGAGGCCCCCTTGGCATGGGGCTTGGAAAGGAGGCGGGGGGGACATGCAGAGTGCAAAGCAGCCGATACGGAAAGAAAGGCTGCATTGTTAGCAATGAATAAGGAAGTATATCGACCTCAGCTCAGTAATCAAAACATTTTCAAAGTCAATTAAATGATTCTGTGGTTCTTAAAACACTGCTAGTTTAGTTGAAACAATTTCTAGTTGATCATAGCCACAGAGAAGAGATTTCAATAATTGTAAAACAAGATGCTTTAAACGTGCATATCAACAAACACAAATAGGCTGCATATAAATATTTCAAGAGAAAAAAAAAAACAAAAAAAACAAAATACCACCAAATATTACTTTTTTGTAATAATAAAAAAAGAAATTAGCAGGACCCAATGCATACTAATCATGATGAGAGTTCTTTAAAGCCAGGACAATACCAATGCTTAAGCCTGTTGTATGAATGGATAAATATTACTATAAAATGCACATTAAAGCCAGTAGGAACATTTAAATAGGTGAGCGTTTCAATATAACAGACTTTCCTTCATCTTTAGGAAGTGTATTTTTTTAAGTGCACTCAAAAAAATTAAATAGGGAAGAGGAAGAAAATATTTCAAACCTTTTCTGACCATTCCTTTAATGTTAAAAATAAAAGGAAAAGAGAGAGAAGGGTGGGGGAAAGTCAGCTAACTTTACAGAAATAAATATAGATCAAATAAGTATCCAAACGTGAAGAAACCTAGTTACTTAAAAAAAAAACCAAAAAAAAACCCCAAAAAAACCATGTCATTTGCCATCTTTCTGCCTTGTCATTTAGCTGCATGTTGTCTCCTGTATGACCACTGCCAGTGCTATTTAGTGCATCTGTATTTTCAGAGCATGAAGATACTGCCACCCGCCCCACGCTCCTTGCCCCCCTTCCTGTACTATCACTGTGCCTCCAGACCACCCAAGCATCATTTCTAGATGGAAAATATTATAACCAAAATAGCAAAATATCTGCAGAAAAATTCCAGGCTTCTACATAGAATGTTCATTATAATCTTTCAATCAAAATCTATTAAGTAGATTGGAAAATGAAAAGCCCTAAACTTTAATGTGTTGGGTTTTTAAAATAATATATTTTAATCAAGAGCGTAACTTTACTTTTATTTGTAAAAGGCTTTGTTTCCTGAACTGTACTTTATTTAGGGAAAAAAAAATCTTAATTGAAATACTATTAAGGGTCAGGATTAAACCCACAAAAAGACAGGAAATGCCAGAGTTAAGAATGAAACTTTCCTGAATTATTCTACTGTAGTTCTGTACTGCATTTTACACAGCATTGCAAAGCAGTATCTAAAAATAACAGCCTTCCCTTAAATAAAGAGTCCTGATCACAACTGGAGGGAATACATATCTCAATTCAGTTTCCAAGGTACCAATATTTAAAGTCAGGTCCTTAACATAAATTTCTGTAAATATAATATTGGCAATCATGAGATTTTTTTTTTTTTATTATGAGTATTCTAAAATATTCTCAAGTCCTTTACTGACTCAGTGTGTCAACCAGACACAGCACACAAAAATGTTAAGCCCTTTAAGCAAGTTAACTACAGTTCAAAGGAATTTCAGTTTTTAAATGAAAATCAAGTGGAAATATTACTCTAGTCATGTCTAGCAGCATCCAGTGAATTAACTGAAGGGAAAACAAACTTGCCTCTGTTAAGATGTAAAGCTTTTTGCTGATTCTTTGATGAATTCTCCTTGTGTACAGTTTTTAGAAAGACAGCACAAAGTTTCCACTTACGATTTTTCTCCCAGCACAACCTCCCTTACAGTTGTTAACCAAAAATCTATTCTAGAAAATCCATACTTCTGCTATACTAATATTCTGTACTATAGGTTGCCAACAACTTTGACTGTACAATTCTTTATTTCAAGAAGGACCCATAACACAGAAAGTCAGACTTATTTTCTTCCAGACTAAAGATTTTTCATTTTTTTAGCAACTAAATGCAGGAGTTAAATCTGATTAAATCTATGAAACAATCAGTGTATTATATCTATTTTAAAAATACTTATAATTTTCCACTTCTGTTTTTCTTCAAAATGGTAAAGCAGGCAGCAAGAAATGGAAAGTTAAAACATACACTTAAAATTTTACTTTTAGCTATAAAAATTTAAGTCAGCATTTTATAAAGACAAAACATTTAATGCACTGGAATTAATTTTTCGTCTCTGAATTAATTAGCCATTTTTTGTGGTTGATTCATTTATTTAAAAGATCTTATTCCACCTTGTTACGTTCAAGGAAAATTTTATTAATATAATTTATAAACTTAACCTGCATAGTCAATTTGTATATTAACTGAAATGCCTATTATTCTTTACAGCAAAATTATTAGAGAAATAACACCTGAATAATTACATATTGATGTATTATTAGTTTAATATAAAACCTTAGCACTATCTCCACCTTTAATCTCTGGTAATTTATAATCAGTTTTCAGGCTGAACTCAAAATTGTTTGGCTGCTATTCTGAATGGGGTATGTTTGAGAAGGGTTTGAAAGCACAACTTTGTTGATTACCTATGGTGGCACTAGCGAGCAACAGAGATTCAAGAACACCCTTACAAATCAGAAACATTTAATCTGTAGAGAAAATTAATACAATTATTCTTTTCCCCCTTTAAGGTTCCAATGGGTTTTATACCTTCTGAAACAATACCCCAGAACTGTGTCAAATCTCACTGCAAAGTCACAGTCACTGTGTGTAGAGACAGTGTACAGAGAAAATTCAGCAAAGCAGCACATCTTGTGATGTGAAATGATGGTATTTACATGCTTTTGATCTTTAGCATAGTCCATATTTGACAGAAAAAAAACTTACTGAAGTTTTATGAGGCCCATTTATCTTGTCAGAAAGTACAGATTTTGAGACAAAGCAAAATTTAAATAGCATGCAGACCAAAATACAAAAAAGAATGTAATACATGTACAGCTATCACATATTAGAAAAATCGAACCAAAATGAAATCAGTTTTCTTTCCAGCACATTCTCTATAATGGGGTTAATGTGTAAGTTGCAGCCTCCATTTATACAGAAGGATCTTTATTTTTAACGTCCCGGATTATTGTACTTATCTGCTCCTAGAAAATATGCACTGTATAAACATATCCTTTATCTTGAACTTCAGTATTTCTGTGCTTCCATGAAGAGTAAAAACATCTGGTTAAATTACTATGTGTGAGTATAGTGTGCAGGCAAAACCCTGTACAAATTGCATATAAAATAAACCACGACTTCAGTTCTTTTTGCTTTTCCAAACGTTCAGTGTGAGCAGTCTGTTGAAATTGCATCCCTGATATGTGTCAGCACAATGATAACTCATGTACCAAGCTTCTTTTCTGAATAAAACCAAGTTCTGTTCTTGTTCTGCAGCTGCCAATGTTTTAAAGTTTAATTCTGTTATGTGTGTTCCCCCCTACAAACACCCCCTAAAGTGGACTGGCACAAAGTGTTGCACAGCAGCGGCGATGGCTCCAAGGGACTGGCTGGACGGAGTTGTCATGTGTCTGCCTGTCTACACTTGCTGTGCAGAACATCCTCTCACCTGTACAGCAGGCACAGACAGGCAGTCGCATGACAACCCAGCCTGAGGGACAGCCGCCAGTGGGACCCCGCTCTGACAGCCCAGAGCATCTGCAGCACCAGCTCCAGCCAAGAGTCGCTCTGGACCTCAGACGGCCGGTCAGTCACCAAGCCCAGAGTCAAAGCAGCACTGCCTGTCAAGTACAATAAAACCCACTGCTGAAATTGTTACTGTGCTTCCTATAGTACTCTTTTCCTAGTTGTTCTCACGAGCTCACTAACAGTAAGTTGGATTTATCCGCAGCCCTGCGGCACGGCCGTGTGTTCTGTCCTCCCGTTTGCTTCCCAGGCATTGCTCCATTCCTGCTGTATTAAACCCCCCAACATTCCTGCTCTCCACAGAAGCCAAGAGCAGCTTATTGTGTGGCAAGTTCATTCTGTAAACATACACAATGTCAGACCTTAGAGGAAACTTCTCCCCTTTCCACTCTTCCACCTCCTCCCTCATTTTTGTAAGTTCGCTCTCAAATCTCACATCATTTTACAACTGGGAACAAACTGTTAAATTATAATACAAACTGCATCCATCACTGATGTTGGCAATAGTATCATTTACTATTGAAACAAAATGGAAATATTTTCTTTGGAAATAAGACGACAGGAGATTTTTCTCCATCAATGTAAATTTCACATTTTTATAAATTCTAATCCTAGAGTCCAGCTTGGCATCCTCAGCACAGCAATAATGCCAGTGAAATCTCTGGATGCTTTAGAACGAAGAATAAAATCACATTCTATGACTGTGCACCATAACAATGCTACACCACTTTACAAATGGTATCCATACCTTTACAGTAAAGAGGTTTTTTTATTCACGAGATAGAATGACATGCCACATTCCCAAAATCCATTTCATCCTAATGCAGAAGTGGCTAATTCACAAACATCAGATTTGCAGGTTGACTCCCAAATGAACCTTAGTTAATGCTACTAAAAATATAGTCAAAACTAAGAGCTAAAATGCTTAGATTTAATAATTTGTGTGTGTAGGTATGCCTTATAATGCTTCAGCTAGGATTACATGGAATACTCTATGAAATAAATCTGTATTTGTGAGGTCACGGAGTGTGCTGATCTTGCACTTGTTTACAGCAGCCTTAACGCCAGTACACAGCACTTTCCTTGCTTGGTTTTTAAGTAGAAAAGCACAAAGTCATGATACTGGTCACACAGCAAAGTTACAAACAGAAGCAACTGCGCGCAGGATCAGAAAGTATTCCATGTTAGTTCTCCCACAACTGATACTGTAACTGCTCTAAGAACACTGTTCAAACATCAACCTGGCATTTCCAGAACTGCAAGTCTAAAAACCCATTCTTAAGCACTGAATCCCTCTCATCAGGAATAAAATCCTAGTGTATGTTTGACAGACAAAACCATGTGAAGAAAACAATTGTTTCTTTTCTAGTACTGATATTATACAGGAAAATCTGAAATCTTTTGCCATTAGTAACTTGCTTCTAAATACATTGTACTGTGGATTTATCACTTACAAAGCTGCACCTCACAAAGGCATTAGCATCCCTCTAACAGTACTAGCGAGCCACCACTAGTGATTTTGATCTCAGAGCAAATTCCAGACTAGAAAACAGGCTCAGCTTACACTAGAGGGGGTACACAGCCCTGGAGGCCCCAGCAGGCACTGGAGCTTTGCAAAGCACATTGTCAGAGCTCTCTGGTACACAGCTGCTGCAGCACTGGCTACAGGCACAGAGGGCACAAACTCCTCAGCATGGCAAGGGAAGCCAGGTGAGAGCTGACCCTGCACCTTCCCCAGCTGCCAGGGAAAAGCTCCCGACCTGCCCGGGCAGGGGCTGGGGGCTCTGAACTCCCCACGACCTCGCAGGGCACAGCCAGACACACAAACACAGGGATCACATCTCACATCACCAGACTGCACACCTCACGGGGGGGAAACACCCCCACACAGACACTCCAGCCAGCAGCTGAGGAGTCTTACTGATTTTTCAGTCTCACTGAGAAGGACCAGTACAAACAAACAAACAAACAAACAAACAAACAAACAAAAAAAAAAAAAAAACAAAAAAAAAAAAACCAAAAACCCAAAACAAAACAAAAAATAAATAAACAAAAAAAAAACCCAAAACCAACCAACCAAACAAAAAACCCAACAAAAAGCATAACTTCATAAACTCTTTTACAGAACAAAATAATCAAATTATACAGCTAATCTGTACTTAAGGAGCAACTTCTTTCACCAGCAGAACATGGAATAATACTCTACCATTATCCTTTGCAATTATCTTCTTACCACTCTAAGAAACTCCTGAATGATCTCCCATGGCCTGAATTAACTACTGACATTTTCATGACCTTCAAAATATAACTGTTTGGCAATTAAGAGACATTATCTTAAAATATGCATATGGAAATCACACAGTGGCCATTTCCTTCTGAGTACTTTCATGAGCTTCCCAGGTGACTCTCCCCAGCAGATTGTCAAAACTATATATTTTTGAAGTTGCACAGCACAAGATGTACCATTAAGATTTTCAGGAATTTTTATATTTCTCACTAAACAAAAATCAGAGTTAAAAAAAAATAACAAAACTACCTAAAAATATTGCCACAGTTCATCTTGGATGCACCTCCAGCTGCTTGAGATAAAACAGCAGGTGTGTAAGTTTTGCCACATTGCTTGTTTTAGTTAAGCCTTTATCTTACCTAAGAAAACTGGTTCTAGTAACTTCAAGGCAGATCACAAAAAAACAAAAACTTCAAATTTTCTAATTCATAAAGTCACTTCTGCATATTTTTCAAATTCTAGCAATCTGAGAATAAAATTTCCGCCCTTGACATCTGTCCCTTGGCGCCTCCCCTCTGCCTGACATGCACTGTTTTTTCTGTTACACTAAATTTGAATCCCTTTAAAACTTAAATAAAAGGGCAAGGGGCAAAATCCTCAAGATTAATCTAATTTGTCCCTCTGCCTTAAAGTCTATCCTGAAATAGCTATGGACTGGGGGAAAAAACCAATTTCTGAGCAGCACAGTTGCACCCTCAGCAGCATTACTGAAGGAGTTCCACATCCTGGATTTGCAGGACTTGGGAAAGCTCTCCCTTATGCACTGCAGGCCCTCTCCCCAGGGCTTCCAGAGAATCCACTGCAGTGAAACACCACGGTAGTTTAAAGAGAATATGAATTTGCAGAGTCCCCATCAACCTGTTTTGTTGGGATCAACCAGTGTTTTGATTATTACTTAGCATAAGATTAAAAGATTGAGTGATGCTTTAGAGCTTTAAAGCTTTCTCTTTACCTGTGCATCTTCTATCCATCTAACTGGTTCACCCTAAAAATCAATAATTTCTTACTAAAATAATTTAATTTTTTTAGGAGGGGGGGGACCCAAATAGGAAATAATACTTTTTTTTTTTAATGTAGCCCTACTTTTCTACAAAAACCAACACAAACCTTACAAAAATTCAAAAAAGCCTTTACCATAAATCTGATGGCACACATAATCCTTTTTTAACCTTCAAAATACTGCTGGAGTCTTGGATAAAATGTATCACTATACACACTGTTGAAAAAATCATTAAACAGAACAGACAAGTTGCCTAACAATACATTTAAGGTGAGCAATGTGGATGTCTTTTTCTTTATTTCCATATTACTCACCTCAGATTTACTGGTCACCCATAAAGGTGCATATTTTGTCAAATTTGAAAATCCACAGCAAACAGCTAGAGAACTTTGCAGATGGGCTTTTCATCCTCTCAGAACATAAGACCGGAGAGCAGCTGTTTTCATTAAATCAGTTGCTGTAGTTACTTTCAGAAGTAAATTTACCCAGATAATTTATGATCACCTTGAAGTAGATGTACAAGATAACCCAAGCAAGGATAGGACAATAAGCAGAGTATTTCAGAACATCCTGGGACTTTCTCCTTTTTTCTTTTTTAAAGCAATGTGTGGAAATCACAGGAAGAGAAGAAAGAAGTAAAACCAACAAAAAATACCCCATACCACACCCTGTGTTTGTTATCAGCATTTCAACAGAAGTCTTAGACAGTCAGCATTCTCCATGAGTCAAACCAGAAATTTAAATTAACACAGCTAAAATCTTAAAACAATCTCTCAGTTCAGGTTTACACAAACTAATTAAATATTTCAAGTTGATACCAGAATACTGTATGAATACTGGGGTTTTCCCCAACAGAAAAATGTTCTTCATTCCTTACCTCATCATCTTTATACCAGGACAAGCTCTCTGCAGTCAGGACGAACCAGTATTCCTTGGATCCTCCTTTCATGATGCCAATGTTGTTGATGGTGAGCCAGCCTTTCCGGATGACCTATGCAGAGGTGCAGTCAGGTACAAGTTTAGTTCATTATTCACTTGACAGAGTTCTGTTGTTGCATTCATTCTTTTAAATAAAGATTTGCTAAATGAAACACAAACAGGTGCATTTTTTCAGTCTCTGGGAAATTCAACAATTTTTGCAGCACTCAAAAAAGAAAAAAATAACAAAGTATTATATTTTCAGTCTAAAGGTTGGAGAAAGAGAGAAGCCTACCTATCAGAATGTTTTACTTCAGCAAGTGTAAGTGTGATAAGGATCAGGTAAGCTTGAAGATATTTATTTGCTGTATATGAACACATTGTGAAAGCCCACACAACTTAATCTCTGACTACACTGTTCTGCTCTAATTTTTAAGGTCATCCCTAAAGGTGGATACCAGGAAAAGCACCTAAATTCTGGTAAAGTGAGTGGCTTCTGACACATACTGAGGATTTTCAGAAGTGGCTATATGAAGTGACAAAGGGGAGAGGTCTTCTAAATTTAAGTTAAAATGAAGGCAGAAAGATATAAGGTGAGGCATGTGAGAGCATTTTCTTCTATAGAAGAGAAAAAGAAAAGAGGGAAAAGAAAAACCTTAGGCAGCAATAAAAATCAGGGGGAAAATAGATAAAGCAAAACTTTGTAACATAGATACAAGCAAAAGATGAAAGAAACAGATGTGAACATACCTATAAATACTAAGACCAGGAGGCTGCATCATGCACAAAGAAAGGGGGACAGTAGAAACCTAAGAGAAATGAGACAACTCCCCAGCAGAAGAGTATAACCATGAAAATTCATTTACAGATGAGATGGAAATTTTCAATTTTATTGGAACAGCCGCTGTTGTCCAATATAAATGAGAAAGCAAACATTCCTTCCTATCATGCTCTGAACAAGACCGCAGAATCCTCCCAATCACAAATGCAAGGAACCTCAGCTCTTCTTTCTCCCCACAGCAACACCCTTCACTTGCCAATGGAATATTGGGACACAAAAAAGTGCTCAAAGAAGCCCTTCAGAACCCTCTCAACAAGCTCCACAGACACCGACTTGTGTGACCAAACACGAGTTTCCTCTTGTATTTAAAGAAACATGAGACCAACGTTCCTCTCATAAGGCTTTACAAAACCAGTAACTCCAATACCAACAACTCACCAAAGAAGAACATTGCTCACCATCTATTCTTTGCCATCTATAAAAGTTTCAGAACCAGAATTCACTCCTTTTCTTCCTGGATGTTCATGCAAGCTCCTAAAAAAAAACAGCTTTGGTTTTGCACAGGTTAAGGGACTGAATTATATTTGTGAACTAAACCAAAGAAGTTGCACCTGAAAAGCAGGAAATTGTATGGAAATGCACATAATCCAAGAGTATCAGTTTCATTTCAAAGAAGATATAAAACATGTTTTCCCATTTACTACAACCAGGCCGGCAGTGTAAGAAAAGTCCTGATGGTCCAAACACAGGCTGTAAGTTTTCAGTCTGTAAGAAAATCTCTAAGAAAGCATTGATTTGGGTCTGAAACCACAGTAAGGGATGAGAGAACAGGACATGATTCCTGTAAAGAGACTCAAGGGTATGGCACAAGCAGATTAGATGGAACAGTCTGTTCCACAAAGATTGCTACAAAAGTGGGTCAGGACTTGTAATATTTGTGTTTATTATGGGGGGGGAAATCTAAGTGGAGAGGGGCATCAGTGAGTACAAACACCCATGGATTGCTTGCCTAAGTGCAAGCTAAGGGAAACATATTGATAAGAACGTGATTACACATCAAATCCTCATTTTATTTGCCATATTTATTGAAGTAAGTTTTTAACAGGAAACATATAACATGTATATACTGCCAGTGTACTGTCCTTCAGGCAGCTGCCACAGGACAAGCTGTGGAACCAAACTAATTCTGTTTTTTCTTTCTGCACTGAACTATAAAAAAGCAAAGGGAAAAAATGTTGGGGAAAAGCAACAAAATTATGGTTCTGCATTAATTTGAACTTAGTTCTGCAGGAAGCTATATTAGTGCAGCAGACTAAATCCTTCACAACACATGTTCCCATGCTATAAAGAAGCTGAAATAAGAGGCTGGGAGAGAGGATGCTGTTGAACCACATTGCCTGCAATTGAAAATGCCACATGACTCCACACACAGGAAGCCCAGGCAGACTGGCCAGCACCTGGTTTGGAGAAAAATGTTTTTGAGAAATATCTCAGGGAAGGTAAAAGATTTGAACACAGATGTCAGTAAAGATAAAGAGGTGGTTTCTAGAAGCAAACAGGCAGGAACACCTAAGCAGCAGGTTCAAGAACCTTACAGGTGACAAGCACTTTAAAGGGAAGGAGCACTCTCTGCTTATTCCATCCTCTTCCTCACCATTACCACAGGTTCTGTAACAGCTGTAAAATAAGAGTCCAATTTTCTCAATTCAACAAGAAGGCATTTATGATAGAGGTCTCAGAGCAGACCAAGCCAGCATTTTAATAACTAAACTATACAGACCACTTAAGAAGCAACTGAGGGTTTCAATACTTCTAAGGCAGGAATTGTGTCAAGCTCCAGTGCAGCACATCTCCCCATAAATGTGCAACCATCACGGAGTGTGGACAGAAACAAGGTGACTTGCAAGGACAATCCCTGGTCACTGTCTCATAAAGGAAGGAATTTGCCAGTAGTTTCCTCAAAAATCCTGTGTACTGAGGATTAGATCCAGCTGTCATTCCCACACAACCCTGCAGAAGAGTAGAACATCAGCCTGCACCAATATTCTGGGTGTGTGTTTTTCATGTGAAATTTCTAGACTTGTTTATCTATACCCCTCTGGGAAATCTGGACTCTACAACAGGTCATAACAACCTAAAATACTAGGAAGCTGTTCCAGGGGATACCAAGAGGGAGATGAGCTCAGCCCATGTCCTTTTCATTTAATTTTCCCATTTCCCAGGCACACTCTGTTAACTCCAAAAAGTTACACTTACAGAAGACTCAACATCAGTGTTGGATGTAAAGGAGGAGATGTTGGATCAAGGTGTAATGCAAGAAAAAGTGAGATAAAGGAACATAGTTTCACTTTCCAGAGAAGCTGAATGACACCTTAGACTATGGCCAAATTCTCAAAAAAAAAAAAAAAAAAAAAAAAAAAAAAAAAAAAACCCAAACAAACCCTCAAGCCATATTTTAGAAGTCCCCCTACACAGGCAATAAGAGGGTAAGACACTTCTGAAGTTCAGAAAACTCTGAAGGAGAGGTATTATTTTGGAGTTTTTTAAACTGTTGTGTTAACTATGTTTTATAGCACTTCAGCTTGAAAAATGAAAGCACTGTGTTTCATTATTGGTCTCACTAGTTCATTTTCTCATTGGGTTGTATCTAAGAGATCCATTTCACTATTTTCTATGATATTTCTAAATGTCATTCTGTGCAGAGCGGATGTCAGTGACATAAGTTATGAACCTCAGGAAGGTGAAAAACATGGGCACAGCCAGAAGCTCCTGGAGACAATATTCTGACCGGTAGCTGGACTCCATGCACAGGATGAACAAGAGATGACACAGTTCCTTCCTTCAGGATCCTGATACCTAATCTGGGTGACTGAAAAATGAAACTTGGAGCCTCTCAATGCACACGAACAAGCCAGAAGGAAATCACTTTCTCATAGTTCAGCTGCACAAAACCCAAGTCATATTTGTTGTTCTTACCCTCCACCACTTCATGGATAAACAGGAAAGCAGGATTTGACACAATAAGCACATTTTATATATTGCTGCATTACTTTAATTACATTAAATCAAATAAGGCATTTGTAAAAGAAATATATTGAAAGAAATGGGACACTTTTGATTCTCTAAAGAAGTATTTGAAGGATGACTTCAAGATAAGTGAGATACTTGAAACTGGGCAGAGAGAAACACAAGAGTGAGAATCATGAGACTGGACACTCCTCCAAGGAGACAAGCAACAGTAATTGTTAACGTAACACCATTAAAGTTGTGTTGTGTAACTACACTGAAATAATTCTGATCCCAGAACACAACTCCCAGTACCACTCCATCTTCCAGCCACTGTCATTACAACATGTGCTTCCAAACAGTAAGCACATTGAGAAAATAAAAATTACAAAAACTACTCAGGGAGGTGCCCTTAGAAACTGCTGATTCTTTGTTTTCAGTCATGAAGATCCTCACGCTACAGAAGCTGTAACGTATTAGAGGGGAAACCTAATCTAATATTTCACTGTAATTTGCCAAATGTCACAGCATAAACTGATCAGATCTGCTCTGATAAGGAACACAACCAAGATCTTGTGACATTGGTTCCCTACAAATCACTGCACAATATATTACATAACTTAAAAATAGTGACAGAGCCTGAAGTCCTAAAAGTATGTCTGCTTTAAAGAAAAATTTAGTCTTTACTGGAGCAAAGCTCTTAGGGGTAAAAAACTGAAATATACTTCCAAATATAGCTAAACAAAAACTGAGGTATGTCAAACATGAAGGGATATTAACCTAAAAAAATAGTTAAAGGCTATTTAGAACAGCAATACTCCTCTAGACTTGATGAAGTGAAAATTGAAAAACAGCAGGTCTCATGCCGCTAAATTTTGAAATATTTTTGAATGTGTTAGCTCATAGGCACCATGATCTTTCATAGAAATACTGACATTTCTTAACAGAATAGCTCTGTTATGATTTTTCATGACACTTCACTGACCATGGCAAAAGTCTCCACTTCCAACTGGTTGCTTAAAAAAATTGTATAAGCATTTTTTTCCTGGGTCATGCATGATAATAGGATTTAAGTATATCTGAAGAAAAGAAACAGGAAAGTATGCTACAAAGCAGGATTAAAATAAAAAAAAAAAGAAAAAAAAAAAAAGAAAAAAAAAAAAGGGATTACAAGGGGAAAAGTTACTTATTAGGACTATAGGCCAGCTGATAGGGTCTGAATGCTACTTGTGTCCAGAAGAAATTAACCAGATTAATCAGATGTAACACTGGAGAGAGGCAGGTCAAACAAACCCCTCAGACCTAAACCTCCACATCACCTGGACAGTGCCTTAAAACTCACAATTCATATTAAGCCCCTTCTCCAATTACAGGGCTACTTCAAGGACAGCAACAAATTTTGCTACAGAAGCAAATCACCTGTAAATTGTATATAATCCTCTATAATTTGAGTGTCTTGCATTCTCACACACATCAATTGGGCACATGGAGCAATGGCACCCTCATCTTTAAAGCTTTATCATCAAGGGGAACTTAAAACATTGAATTTTAGTCACCAAAACAAATCTCAGCATGCAACATACACAATTAAGAGTGGGTCAGCTTTCAGGAACCAAACCCTGCTGGTGCAAGGTTTGCAACCAAGCATTGCACTGAGCAAATGAGAAGACAGACTAACCTGTGGCTTAAAAAGAAACTTTGTGGAGTCAGGTCAAAACCTCAGGCGGTAGCAAAGAAAAGACAAACAAAAAAAGGCCACAGATTAAGCATGAGAGGATAAATTAGTAGTAGAGGAAAAAGGAGAAAAACAAGCTAAGAGGAATTTGCATTACTGTCCAAAAATAAAGTGTTGCTGTGCTCATCTTATTTTCAAGATACACAGAAATAGTTAATATCTACATCATTCCAGCCCAAAGCAAGCTACTAAAAAAGAAAAGCAAAGTATTACAAACGAGCATCCCACTATTTTGGGAAAATTCTGTGATCTTGATCTCCCCAAGGGGTTCAATTCAACTGCTGCTAAAATCAGTGCTGCCTAGTCCTTTTTCCATAACTGAACTTAAGTTTACTTTAAAATGATAACTAATAGAATTTGATGATGTGGCAACAAACTGAAAAAATGTACATTTTTATCACAGATATTGCCAAAGAATAAACACTATACAGACATTTATTTCTTACACTTTACTATCACTGAACAGGTAGTAACTTGTTATAAAATTAACTGCAGTTTAGACAATTAATTCTAATTAGTAATATTAAAGACATTCACATATTTATTTACTCATGAAGTGGAAGGGTTAGAAAAGAGTGTCTGTGATATATTGATCCTCCTGGTGCTATGAAGAGAATGTTAACAAGGCTTTAAAGTATTAAAAAGGCTTGAAAATATTCATTCATAAAATTCATTTTTCAATCCAAAGTAATTCCTTGACATAAACAAACCACCAAGAACAGCACCTGTATCCATAAACAGCATGTACATTTACACCAGAGCTAATATTTCCTTTTGGTTACCAGAAACTTATTTGCCCACATTTCAAAGACAGGTTTACTATGAATAGAGGCACTTATATCAGATAAATCTGCTTTCCAGTTATATAATAAAATAAACACCAATTAGTCATTTTAGTTTGAGAAACGTGTTAAATTATAAAAATATTAATTTAATGCAAAGTCTTCTACAATATTTTAAGTTATACTAGTCCAGACTGATAACAGCAAGTTAGTAGCAGTTAAGTGATGAACTGCAATTACACTTTGTTGAAGTAGTGTTACAGACAAGACAGCTTAACATTAAATAGTTCAGCAGCAAGTATTCAACAAACCAATGAGTTAGAGACAAATTTTGCCCTCTGAGAAGCTAATGAAAAAGCAACAATAAAGCTTACAGAACTTAGCTCGTACAATTTGCCTTGAAGGCGGTAGATTGGTTCCCTGAAATAGCAAATTGCAAAAATGAAATTTTATTTCAGAAACATTTTCTTGTTCTTTTCAACTCCAAACAATCAACTTACAAACATCTGTTTATTATCTCTACAATAAAAGGTTCAGCAAAGTCCTTTATACCACAAGTAACCAAGTTTCAACATTGAATTTAAAACACCAAGATTTTTCTTCACTTCTTTAGAGAGAAAACATTCACTCAATTAAAAAATCATTCATTTTATTTGTGTATTTTTGAAGAGCCAGATAATTGGTTGCTTTTCCTTTTATGGGACACTCCAAAGTGATGACAGTCACTGTGTTTGACACATGTTCCGGCACAGCTAGATAAGAAGGAAACCTCTCCTCTGAGGGGAGAGGCTGCTCTTTGAAGCCATTGCAGTGTTTAGACCTTCAGGGTTTTTTTTTTAATTTTAATCCAAATATCAAAAATGCCGCTCATGCTGGTCAGGCTGTGGGGAACCATCACATCCAAGAAGTTGCTGGATTATTTTAAGAAATATCCTGAAAATAATTAGCAATTTCTTGGAGAGAGGAAGAAATTGAATTTCTAGCCCCAAAAATATGATTACAGCTCTTGCCAAGAACTGTTGTCTTCAACAACAGCAGAATAGGAGACTTTCTGAAATTTCAGGTTTATCGCTTGGATCTAGACTCAGTTGTCACATTTGAAAACCTTGATCAGGAGGTGAAACCTCCTGAGCATTGTTTGACCAAATTGCATGTGAAAACATTAGGAAGATATTCAATACTGGTAATTCTACAAAATTTCATCATCTTATTTTTACTACTATTTTTAATTTCATTCTCAAGTATGTAATAATTCCATAACAATTTTTTTTCTGTTTAAGACTTTGCAAAAACCTCAAAGTTTGCAGAAACCCTCCAAATTGTAGCATTTTGCATATTTTCATCTCATATTAAGAAGAGGACTGATCCTGACAAGTACTGAGAACCCCTGACCCACACAAAAGCAGAGAATGAAGGCAGGCTCAGGAGCACGAAGCACTTTGCAGAATCAATCCCATATTCTTAAGTGACAAAAAGAAACAAATAATTTCATTAATGAATTTCGGTGAAGATACTAATTAACCTGAGAGCATTAACTACTTATTCTTTGTTTATTTTGAGAAAAGCCTATGGTACATAGTCAGCAACTGTGTGATGTCAGCTGAAAGGTTTCAGAAGATGTAAAGGCAAATCCACATTTGCTCCTTCACTGCAGTTCAGCTGTGAACACATCAGGAGTAGCAAAACACACAAAGCACACACAGGCAAGTACTCACCAGCATTTGGGATTCTGAAATTCACAAGTTTGCAGTTAATGACAAAACACCGATGTGTAACATGAGGATTCGAGGCACTGAACAGCATGGGAGGGAAGACACTCACCAGCAGTGCAAGCAGCAGCAGAAATGCTAAACAGCAAATGATGCTAACAATGGAAGTCAGGTGGTTTTGAAAAGTTCAGCAAAACAAAGCAATGAGGACACATTTATGTATGTTTGAAGCAAACAAAGGTAAATTATACACTTAAAACAGAAAATGCAGCCAAGAAAACCAAACAGCTTGGATTAACTTGCACATGCCATTATCCATTCTCTGTTAGGTGCCTACCTGATTTCCCACTGCACTTTTGTTAACCTGACTGCTTCTTTGTTGGGCACTAAGGGAAGCAGAGGAAAAGAGTTATGCTGAGGAAACTTGAACTAAGCCAGTTCCTGAGGAGCAATTTAGCAGTAAGTTACTTTTGATTCCAGCAGAGAAAGCTAGATTAACACAGCAAAAGAAACACAGGAAAATCATTGCATATGTATGCATATTTCAACTGCTTTTCTACCTGATATTTGCCTGCTAAGGACAGAAGGGACATGCACAGCAGACAGCTCCTACCAATCATCCCCTTTGGAACAACAGCCTTCTTGCATTGGTAAAGGTTACTAAAAGCACAGAGAAATTATGGCTCATGTGGGTAACTTTGGAAACATTACCCTCTATAAATATTCAGAGGAGACAAAAAGCAAACCATTTCTGTTATTTAGAGCAGTACAACAAAATCCTCCCCTGCTGGAGGCTCCTTAATAGCTTTGTCTTGACAGTTTGCTTTGGATATTATTCTAATATTTATATGCACTTTGAGGGTGTAAATATAACCAATAGATTAAGCCTTCATAAAGCTGGCTCAAGGCTGAAATCTTGTAAGAATAGAGCACATTTGAAATTAAACCATATTTAAAATATTTTGCTCAATTCTTGAACTTTGGTAATCCCAGCTCCTGAAACAAAACACACTCTTGTCTCAAAACCAAACAAGTTGCCATTAATTCTAAAATCATTTGCATTATGTGGCGGTTTATGTTAGGCCACAGAATTAAAATATTGCTGGAAACAAGAAGAAAAGTGTTCCAAGAGCAGGCTTTGGCTACTCAGCCAGCAACACTTCACTGGTGACAGGAAGTTTTGTTTGGATTAGATTATACCATTTCACCAGGCATTGATTCACTGAAGACAGAAGCATCCATATGCCAGCAGCTAGAAGGCTGCTCTGACAGAGAAAAGCAGAGGTGTGCTTGGATCAGAGCCTGTGGCCAATCCTGCTGTTTGGTGCACAGCTCCTGCTCCAAAGAATGGATGAAGCACCCAGCTCAACCCATGTCCAAATTCTGATCCTGCCCTTTGGACCACACTATCAAACCAGCAGTCCACATACTGTCTGGGAGAAGATCCACAAGAATATTTATTCCACGTGCCTACTCACTGTGTTGAGCTTGATAATCCTGATCCTTTTGACCAAACAACACTGCAGGTCCCTGGTGCATCATCTAAATTTTCTTTTTTTCTTAATTTTATCAACTTAGAAATGCTAATTATACCATTAACATCACACTAAGAAACTCAGGCCTTTTAGAAATAGCCCAGAAAATGGTCCTCTATTTCATGTTCTAAATACAAATCAGATTGAAGCATGTAGCTGTTTTGAGTTATAG
Source organism: Lonchura striata (assembly GCF_050655825.1). Lineage (NCBI taxonomy): Eukaryota > Metazoa > Chordata > Aves > Passeriformes > Estrildidae > Lonchura > Lonchura striata. Next base: position 31,139,828 of record NC_140710.1, on the reverse strand, counting down.
CAACTGGAAACAAACCCAAGCCCAGAATTCTGCCATTTATTCTGCCAAACAAGACAAACATTAATATTCTAGGATTTTGCAATTTTATATCTGTGCAAATTTATTCTAAATACTGGCCTTGTTAAATCCCACTCAAGACAATTCACATTGTACCTGCCTCAGGTCCTGCAGTGCTGCAGAGTAGTTTGTAATATCTTGTGCTCTCACTCTTATGACCAAGGTTCACAGGACTTGCACTGTTACTGCAGCTGCATGAGACAAGGGGCTAGAAGGGCTCAGCAGAGGAAAGGAAACACCAAAGAATTGGGGGACTCTGTAGTCCAGGATGTTTGGATACTGCAGAAATCCCTGTACTACACAACTTATTTCATTTTCCAGTTCTAACGTAACTGCTGTAACAAGAATACAGTTATAGTTTCAAATTAGTATTTTCTCCTGTTTGTCTCATTAGTGAATATATTTTAAATTCTTCTTTGTTATCCAAATTTTCTCTTTTAGTTGAGCAGAAGTCAACAAGGCTACTTTCCTTCCCATCTGTTCCAACCTAGAGAAACCCTTGCTTAAACTTACCAGTGAACTTAAGCCAAGAGTCACTTGTTACCTGCTTACGCCCCATACACAGTACCTGGGGATTTCCAGATCTCAGCTGGCAAAAGAGGCAGCAGCTTTCCCAAGAAATTGAACTTGGGAACTGCAAAGACACAGCAGCAAGGACCATGGAGGCTGCAGGAGCAGCACCCATGAGAGGAATTTTTCCAGGGGAGAAACATAATGAAATAGCTACAGATACACCTGGAACTCCAGAATCCATTACTATAGAATATGGAAAGTTCCAACTTGACACAAGGAAAGGTCTTTTCATAGTGAGGTGAGGCTATTGGAACAGGCTAGTATACAAAGGCTGGAGAATCTCCAATTTTGGGAATTCTTCAGCTCTGATTGGACAAAATCCTGAGTAGCCTGGTCTGAACTCAGCACAGACCCTCCTCTGAGCAGGAGGTGGGACTATGTGACTTCCCAAGGTCACAACACACAACATGAATATACATGGAGTGTTTTTAGCAGCCTTTTTCCTGTCAGAAAAGGATGAGGAGTAGTAAATAGCAGGCAGGTTGTTATCTTGACCTCTAGAAGGCCAGCCACCATTCCTACAACATCCTGTTATTTGTCAAGAGAACTGATAATGATATCTAGGACCCACAAACAATTCTAGAGAAAGTTGCTCAAACCAAACACACAAACAGTGCCTGGCTTTGCCTTCTCTCCTCTCAGCTTACTGAACTCCACAATTTAAATCTTCAAGGCACACTGCCAAAGATGTGCACCTTCCTTCACTGTGCTAACTAGAATTGGCCACGCTCAAATACATACCGTGGTGCCAAAATTTGTTGCCAGCATCTCACACAGCCAAAACCTGTTGGGATTCCAATCACTGTTACGGCAAATATGGCATGAATGTGTCTGAAGGAACGTTCATTCTTCAAAGAGTGAAGACATCTTCAATGTTTTTTACTAGTGTCAAAATGTTGGTATGAAGTTCCTGAGGCACAAATTGCTGGAAACTGAGGGAGAACATTCTGGAAAATATTCTCACAGCCTTTTCAATTAAGTGAGGAGAACGTCAAACCAGGCCCTGCAGGGCATCCTGCTACTATTATTCTCTGCAGCCAAACAGCAGGCACACTTACAAATTCAGTGATCCATTATTCTGAGCAAAACTGTTTCACACAGAATCACAGCTCCTAAAGTATGCGTTAATAACAACGTGGAAAGACCACCAGTAACCATTTCTGTGTCATGAAATGTATGTGACTCCAGACCAAGACATAAGCTCCAGCTTCAGTGACACCAGACTTGTGAACTGGGTGAAGATTCCCCTGCAACTGGGACAGACTTCAACATTGTATATATTCAGAAAGAGCATGGTCCTGCATGTTTGGGACTCTGCAGCCTGGATCTTCACTATCATACTACAGGACTTGTGTTCTGAACATACCAAAAAATGCCAAGCAAATAAACAAAAAAGCCTTACAGTGTCTTTTTAACAAAATTTCCATGTACTTACTTTGCAAAGCCAATGAAGTCTTCATGGTTGGTGTTGATATAAGAAACCTGGATATCAATAAGCAGCAGCATCTATTATGGGAGACAGGAGAGCAAAATAAGATGGGTAAGGTGGAAGAGAGACATTGAAGAAAAGGAAGGAAGAAAAAAAACAGAACTCGAGTTTTCTGCATTACGGAATATTGTTTTCGTAATTGTTCAAGCCAAAAGCAATATTTTCTAAATTCCACTGCTTCTGTTTCCGTGCTTGTTTAATAAGTTAGACTACAGAAGTCCTATTCCCTCTTCCTACTTTTTTCCCTAACAGACCTCATTTTTCACCTTCTTGGCCCTTGCCCATTCCATTAAGATCAATCACACACAGGCAGAGAGAATTTTAATAATTATATAACAGATTCCAGCTCTGCATTTTGCAAGTTAAGCAAATTCTGCCTATCAAAAGTATTCCAGCCAAGTCAGCAAGGAACCTAAACCTTAAACCTAAAATCCAGGTATGTACACTTTCTTTATGTACCACAAAGAAGTGATAAGTAATCCAGTCCTGGCCCAGAAAACATCCAGTTCAGCCATTCTGGTGTGCACATCTGGATTGAGATTGACTATCAACAAAATAACATAATGATTTGTTTACTTATCACTTGTCAGTCTTTCAGCAGTCCACAGAGAATTTGATTCAACCTTGACAATCTAACTCAGCAAAGAACTTGCTAAGATATTAGTAAAAAATTCCCCCCCCCAACCTCCAAGAGGCTTTGGAATATGCATGAGGGTGCACTTCACCCCTGTCTTTTCAGACTTTCCATTTATCAGAGAGAGAAAGGAAAGAACCTATTGTTACCAAATGGTGGCATTTGATCTCTTCAACCTTATTTCTGCACAGTTCCTCAAATACAGCATCACTCCCAAATTCCTCATGATTTCCGGAAGATATTAGAGCCTCACTTGGACTCAAATCCCCACTATGTTTTTGCTCTATCTCTTACCTCTGAAAACGCTCTCACTAATGTTTTGATTTATTAAGGATAACTACCAGCATCATAAATAATTATGTAAATGTGACAATAACATTTTCAGTCAATTTTTGGCATTTACAAAAAGCTCATATTTTGTTCTTTATTCTGAGAAATAGTCAGGTATATGCATACAATGAAGAACAGGAAAATAAAACTCAATTATTTTAAACAACTTGTATTTTCTCCAAAAGTTTGAAATTACAGTGTTCTGACTAGAACTCCCTACAAGTACAAGCCTAGCTAATAATTTTTTTTTGTTCAATTGTTTTATGACTACATTTGCAGCACAGATTAAAGCAGCAGGATGTGCTGCACAACTCCCTAATTTGCACAGGATAGGACCAGAGAGCCAGGAGTCCAGAACAGCTTAGGAGCTCTGCTGAGCTCTTCTTCCCCAAATATATCTGTTGTCACACTCTGCACTCTCCAGACAATAATTCCCATGGATTTTCTCACATGTAATCTCAGATTTGCAGTTTCCTGGATTTGGAATGTTTGGCTAAGTGATGAATGTTTTAACCAAATATCTCTGCATTTTTATTTGTTTTTTAGCATTTTTTGAACCTGAAGGAAAGCTTGTCACTCCCTCATAGGTCTCCATACAATTGTTTGTGAGCTTCACTGTAATTAGGGTGAGGGGTGGGTATGTTAAAACCACCTGGAAACAAAGTAGAAATATAAGCTATTCCTGTGTGCATTTGTTTAATCAATATTGATTTTCCACGAACAGCTCTAGTGGCCCAGCTAACAAGTTGGCACACTGGCATAGGAACAAGCCAACACTACTTAACCTTTTGTAACAATTCCAGTCTCTGTTAAAGCTCAGTGGTAAAGAAGCAATTCTTCTTCCGCTCTTAAATGTGCAGCCTATTAAAAAATATAAAATCTTTCACTGTCCTACTGCACTTTGGATGTAAGAACTATTCTCCCTCACGCACTTCTCCAAACTGTAACATCTCCTATTTATTCTCACCTGATCCTTGGTCTTCTCTTCTCTTTCACGAATGTAGCTGGCAACAATTCTTTCTGTTTCCTCACATAACCTTGGATACGTTGCCAACTGAAACAGAAAATTAATAGAAATTTACACCTGCAGAGGGGCTTCAGTGGAATACAAACAGGGGAGCCTCCAGCTTTCCTTTTTGGAAGAAAGCAAACATTATAAATGCTTGGGACTATAAATTAAGCAAATGCAAAGCAAGCCTGAATAACTTGCTGTTGTTCATAGACTGGAGAGACCTAAACCCATGGATTGTTGCTGTTCTTTTCCTCCAGGGAACACTGAGGAAGAGACACTTTGGACATATGAAACACAGTCTATCTGGAATGAGTTTTTTCTCTCTTCTACTGGGCCTAATTCCAGAGTGGTGCTCTAAATTATTTCCAAATTTCTTGTTTTTTAAAGGCTCCACCTTGTGGCAACAGCTCTACATAACAATACTGGGAAAAAAAGCAAGATACAGTGGTAAATTTGGCAAATACCACTGGGAAGAGCATCTGCACAGTTAATTCAAGTGATATGTCTTCCAGACTTTTTGACAAAAGTTAAAAAAAACTTGGAAACTCTGCTGAAAATATACCAGAAAATCTGCTTTTCTGTGTTCTTTGTCTTTATGGTTTTAAGAAATATCTCCTTTTACTTCCTCATTGACATAAAAATTTTGGTGTTTTTTCAGAAAAAAAATGCAAGAGGATATTTCTCAACAACTTATCATACCTGTGCTCACATCCCAGAATCACTCCTGTACTTACTATTATGAGGTACCCTGCACTGGGATGGTGGGACAGGCAGATGGACAGCTGAGACTGCAAAAGCAGCCAGTCAGCTAAGAAGTGAACACATGGTTTTAAGGAGGAAACTGAAGGTATCTCTTGACTCAAAACCACCTCTGACCATAAGAATAAAAACAAAGGAATTTTAAAAATTAACTTTTCCATCATTAAATTATTCTGAACATTTTGCAGAAGTTGTAATTAATTACCTAAGGAAGTCCTACTCTGTCCAACAAGTGACTGAATCAGAAATCTCTTGTAACACTATAAAATGCAAGATGGGCTTTATGTTATGTACTATACCATTACATTTTACTTACATTACCAGATCTATGTGCAAGCTACCTTTTTAGTGCACTTCTTGACAGTGTTGATTAACTCTTGCATCACCAGATCCACACTTTTTAAGCAAGGTCCTTTCAGCTTAACTATCTGTTTTTTAACAATGGCTTCAAATGCCATATCTGGAGTGAACAAACCTGTTCTGTGGACATAAAAGAATATGTAAGACAGTAATAAAAACATCAGGCAGGGATTGCTCAAGTCTTCACTTTCAGAGCTGAGAAATAACAATCCCTACACAGACAGACTTCCACAGGATTAAATTAGCTTTTCTCAAAGCAAGTGTCATTTTGAGTAAAAATATACTCAGAATATAAGAATATATGTAGAAACATGCTTGAAAGATTAAACTCCTTCAAGAGGATTGCAAGAACTTGAAGAAGTACTGCTACAATGCAGAAAAGCCTCAGCAGGAGTGCATCAAACCTTAGGCATGGGTGGCAGGTGCAAGCACTCTATGCACAATTCCTTGCACAGCAAATCTGTAAGAATCCTATGGCTGCACTTTTCACTCACACCACAAAATGAGGTTTTGTTACTCAGAGTCCAATGTGGAGAATTTCACGTTACTGCAGAGTAAATGAATTTATAAACAGCTACCCACAGACCCAGTTCTAAACAAATAAGCCTTGATTCTCTTTCAAACACTCTTCTCCAAGGTCTGCCTTGGTAGATAAATTATATTAAAAAACTAAACTATAAAAGCACACCCAAAACTATCAGTTCACTATGATAAATCAAGACCTCTCCAGCAAAGAGTTAAGGAAAGTTCAAATACTGCACCATAGTTACCAGTGTCAACCATCTGAGAATTTACCAATCAAGTAACACAAGAAACATTTCCCAAAACTCTGAGAGCAACAAAGCTTGTAAGCAATGCTTTGGAAAGCTAGTCCACCTGTATCATGTGACCAGGCAGGAAAACATTGGAGCACTTGCCTGATCCCATGTATGTTCTTGATGGCATAACTTATCTCTCTCCTCAGCTCCTTCTCGTTGAATTCCATCTAGAGGAACAGCAGCACACAAGAGCACATTAGGGAAAGGTTCCAACAAAACACAAAATATCCCCTCTCCCTCTATAACAATAAGACAAGCAAGTTCAGCTGTTAAAATAGTCATTTCTAATTACACCAAACAATGAATGAGTATTTTAAAATGTTTTACCACTAAGGCTACAGGCAGTAGTAAATATTGTTGAAAATCACATACTCTTCCATTCCAGATATACCAACAGCTGGAATGATTTTGAAGAGTTGACAGAGTAAGCCAGAAACAGGATTTGGAAGACTCCACATTTTTTTTAAAGCCTGGTTTCTTAAAGTGGTGCAACTTTCATGATTATGATCTGTTTATCCTCCCCTTCCCATTCTACAGTTTTCAACTAGATTTAAGAGAGGAGTTGTCCCAATTATGAAGTTATAAAGCTTTCCTTTAAGTTTCTTAGAAGCCAGCTAGCTGGAAGAGAAGTCAGTGTTGTCTCAAATGAAAGGGTCATTACGTAAGTCAAACCATCATAGAATGATTTGGGTTGGAAGGGACCTAAAGGGCTATTTTCCATAACTCTCATTTTAATAGATACCAGCCACTTGAACACAAGTCAAGTTTACCAACTGCAACTGCTTGCATTCCCCATTTAACCAAAGAAAGATGCCATTTGTGATAAAACAAGAGGAGAGCACAGAAAATAGTATGAAATGGGATTATAATTATATTCTAATTCTTGTAGTTTAGAATTCTTAGCATGTCTCGGTGTCCAATCCTAGAAATTAAGCTAAATGCCTCAATTATAACTTCATGTAATTTCTTCCACAGTTAAAAGCATATTCTTTAAATTAGATCTTTGTTGGCTACACCACTATCAGTATGAACATAAGGATACATAAATAAAATAAAGCACATCAGCAAGACGGATAAATACCTTCACGAGTTCAAAGGGAAAACGTTCATGGAAAATACGATTGATTTTGGCACCTCCTGAAAGTTCCAGCGTATCAACTTGATCTCCTGATCCTTCAATTCTTTTTTCAAAGTCCACTGAAAACTGCTGTACCATCCTAAATGGAAAGGAGGGGAGGAAAGGAAAAAAAAAAAAAACACAAACAAAACCCAGAACAATTTAAGCATATTAACTACCAACTCTTATTTCAAAATATGCACTAGTACTGCCTACTCAAAAATATTTAGCAATTGCTAAAAGTATCTGTACAACTGATTCAGCCAAGTTGCCAACCCACAGAATCCCTACCTACACATCCCCCTGCATCCCTGCTGTCATGCAGTACAGTCTAATAGCATGATGTGAATCCAGTGCTGCAAAATTCAGAAGAGATGGGGAAGGAGCTTCTTTTCCCCATGCCAAAAGGTAAGCCCAAGAACCAGTACTAACATGGTGATGTGTCAATACCACAAGCTCCAGCTTACTTGGCTCTGCTCTGACTTCTGCAGCAGGAGCATTCAGAAAACCCCACAAAAGAATTCCCTCAGTCATAGAAAAATCAAAGGTGATGTCCCTCTGTTTTTGCAACCAAAACATCTGAAGTAAGGTCCCAAGGAACTGTCTACTCTTTTGGACACAGTTGTTACAAAAATAAGAAGTAAATCAGAATTGTCATCTGGCTTAAGAAAGCCTCTCTAGTTCAGCTGATTACTTTCCCCTCTGAATTCCAAAGTTTTAATTAGAGAATGAGACCAGGCCCAAACTTACACATTAGCACAGTCCAGTGCTATTACCATCTATCCCAGAGAAATTAGAATGCTGAAAAGCTCTGAAACCAGACAGAGCAGGAATGTGACAATAGGCATGTAAGAGAGAAGAGGTAGGTACATTTTGCACTTCTCCTTCTTCCTTCACGTGCTTTCTCTCTAAGAGGTAAATTTTATTTGCATATAAACAGAGAGGGCTACAACTGAAGAAAAAGAAAATGGGAGAGTGAAAATGGCAGCTCTTTCAGGTGAAAAGATAGGCAGTACTGAGTACCCAGCATCCCTGGAAAGAGGCCAAGGAAGGAAGCAGATGCAGCAAAGCAGCAGGTGTTCAATCCACATCATCAGCATTGTCCTTTCTCCCTGGTGCTAAGTCCACAATCAAGACAGGGCTGCAATTCCACCTACACTTGATTCCAAGTCAGATGAACAGTCATCTCTGTTCCATGGCTGGTATCAAAGTCTCATCAGACTTATTTTGTGGATGAGACCCAAACCAGACAGTGACTTCAGCAGTGAAAAATCAGTTCAGAACAGATGATGGTAATCCCCAAGAATTTGCCTCACTGCTTTCTGAAAGCAGACAAACTTTTACCGACAACTCCTGTAGCAAAGATCTCTGGGTCTTAGGTGCACAAAATATAAAGAATGACCATTTTGGATTAATTTTGATCTTGCCATCTCTAGGTTCTTTTGGACAGCCAAGTTTTTATACCAGAAAAAAAAAAAAGCATTCTTTATTCTTCCTCCAGCTCATCTTACAGACTTCCAAGACAATGTCTCTCCCTTGCTTGAGGTCTGCTTTTTGGCAGACAGAAGAATATGTCTACACAATCAGAAGCAGTTTTTTACCTTTGATCATCTTTGCTGCACATCTTTGTGCCTTTTCCTTGTTCTGCTTTCTCCCTTTTCTAGGATTACTAAAATTAATTTAGGGAAAATTCTGTTGAAATTGTAGAATAAATAAAGTGTTCTGGAACATCAAACCAGAAATCCTTGGAGCTTGTGTAAAGAATCCTTAACAATATCCTAATGATTAAATCTAAACCAATCAGAAAGAAGGGGGAAAAAGGCAAAACAAACCCATCTGAAGTAAAAAGCAGACAAAAGACACTCACTGCAACAGGGCTTTTGTTTTTCTAGTGGGATCTTCTGGTCTGAAGTTTTTGTATACCTCTACTTCATGTTCTATAGAAAGCAGCTGGCTCTGGAGTTTGCTTCTGAAGGCTGGCAGGGTATCCCGAATATGATTGGTAAGTTGCTAAAAAGCAAATAAAGGTCTTTTTATACTGTTGAAAAGATGAAAGCAGGAGCACAACCATTTCCTTCTGACTGCCAACCATATCAGCCATGACCTGTGCTAGTTTACCAGTGCTGTTCCTTTTGATCTCTGATGCAATGGAGACTTTTAAATACTCCTTGTGCACACACATTGTAAGGAGGCTCGAAAAATTCCTTCATCCTCTCACTCACTGAGCTCTGTTACTACACACCTGTTTAATTACACCTGATAAAGTTACACACATTACATGGGTAATTTAAAATTATGTCTCATCTCTCTGTGCTGATGCCACACTCCCATTTTGCTGCTTTTCTTAAGGGTGTTTCACAATTCTCTACAAATTTTTTCAGTACAACAACTCCTTTATGCTACAGCCACAAGGCAAAGTGGGAAAGAAAGATATTCTGAGCACCAACAGCATGTTTTTACATATATATCTACATATATATGTATATACACAAACATATACATATACATATATATGTATATACATATATACACAAATACATATATATGTATATATACATATACATACCTATACATATATATATATATATATATATATATGTTTCAATGTGTTAGAACCGCACTGTCTATGACTTACCGGTGCCATAAATTTCTGAGGTATTGTACACATTTTTTTATTAAAAGCAAGCTGGACTTCTTCCACTATGCCCCAAACCCTCTCCCAACCCCAGCCAGACAAGCTATACATTTAAACTGTCATACACCAAAACATATAATCTGAAGTTTAAAGTTTCTCAGCAGACTGACGGGCACAAAATCAAAAGCTGGAGTTTCCCCTGGAGCACCACCTTGTGGATACACAGAAACTGAAATATTACCTGAAACCACAATAGGTCCCCAATACCTTAAGGACAGAACATATGTAGAACTTCCCATATATAACACTGCACACACAGTAAAAGTAACAGAGGATCAACAGTTCCTACTGAAGTACGTAAATATTGAAAACAGCTCTCAGAAAAGTTAATAGCGTATAAAGCAGTGCAAATCAGGACAGACAAGACAGTTGAAAGCTTTGTGCAGCTTGTGTTTCAGTCTCAAAACAAAGACATAGGGATTAAACTTACAAGATGTAAAACAAGGCAAAGCATTCTAAACACAGAAAGACGCAGGGTACAAGCAAGTTCTTGCATCCTGATGAAGACTTTCTCACTGAGGCACAAATAAAGGGCATTAGTAATCTTTCTGAGGGAGCCCAGAGCATTTCATAGCCTGGCTTTGCAGTTACAGCTGCAAAGTCACTGTAGCAAAAAATGAAGCAGCCATTTAGTTTTCTGCTTTAATCAGGAACATTCCAGCTGTTTCCAGCTGCTGTCCAAAATGCATAAGGCCAGGCTGACCTGGTCCAAATGAAAAGCTGCAATTTGACAGTGAGCTGGATAAAACAGTATCAAGTTTGACTTACAGGAATACCAAAAACACTGGTCAACTGACAAGTTAAATGCAACAATTGAGGAATAGGATGGGATACTTCCAGAGAGGGAAATCTTGATTTTGATGTCCATATTCAGTATTCTAATGAACAGGGGAGTGCAGAATTGCCAATAAAAGTCAGAAACTACAACTCACAGCAAGCTTTTGTATCTACATGTAATATACAGCTTTGTTTTTACCTTGTGCAAACTAAAAACACTGAAAGCAGGAAAGGATGAGTGAGGTTCAGAGATCATTTTAATACAGATTTTATATTGGCCCTATCATTACAAAGCTGCTTTTCACCACAAAGGTATCAGCTCTTACCTGGTTTAGAACTTTCTGAAGATATGGTGTCCCCATCCGATCTGCCATGTGCCTGTAGGATGGGTGGGAAAGGAAGAATTTCCTTTCTGCTAGAAGAGCTGCTTTTATATCCTTCTTCCCATCAATGTCTTTCTGGCTTCTGTTTACAACACCAATATAACCTAAAACAAGACAAAACCAATGGGTAAATCAACACAGCTATTGCCTGAACCACGGAATTCATCTTAAATAGAACCAGACTGTCTCAGCTCAAACAAAACTTTCCAATTCAGACATTTCAAATCATGTTTACAAGTAGAATAGTAACCTTAGCACTGTCTAAACTGTTCATTCTGTTTACATATAACAGATAGACTTCCTTTTAAATCACCAATCACCAATTCAAATAGAGAAATTTCTGAAACTCGGGTGAAGCCTAAAGAAACCACTTCAAAAATAAACAAAAATCCAAAATAAAACTGAAATGCACACACAGGTCTACACAGCTAAATGATACGATATTAACAAAATACAAAAAAACTTCTCATTTGCTAGACCAATATGTTCCATGGGAGGAGACTAGTCTCATCAATAAATTACAACTAGAATCAAAATTCTTGATATTAACAGAATGAGCAAATGTAGCTCATCTAGTCTTCACCAGCTGCCAGAACATGGAAACTTTTTGACAAGGATCAAAACTGGTTTACAGTGAGATTACCCAAGCTCTGGTGCTTGCTTCTGACATATACAAAGGAAAAACATTTTTTTTGTTACAAGGAATCTGCCAGAGGAAAAAATATGGCTAATACCATGTGTTGGCATTACACTGCATATTGCAGAGGAAGCAAGGATTTTCCAGGTCCAGAAGGGATATTTTTAGCACAGCCACCTTTATGTTTGCTGAATAGATAACTGCAAATGCAAGGAACACCTCAAGTCAAGCATAACCTTTGATTCATCTCCAGGATTCCCAAACACCATCTTTATCCAAGCCATTTTCTGACTGCAAAGAATACAGTCAACGGAACATTCTCACCTCTACGAAGAGGGAGGAGTTTGTTTTCTAGAACTTCTCTTGCATCTGTTCCTTCATCCATCAGATCCAATTTTGTGATCACACCGATGGTTCTAAGGCCTGACCAGAGTGAGAGCAGGAGGAAGAAGTTATTGAAGATTCATTTAGAGTCAGAGGAACAATTATACCTTACAATTATGTTACAATATATTAGTGCCCTTCTCAAAGCTATAACATAATAACAGCTCCAACTAAAATTATGATATACCTGGAAAAGAAGGGAACATAATTGCCAGTGCAGAAATATGTTTCTCAAAACTCCTTAACAAGGCTCAGCATCCCTACCATACAACTGCATAAAATTTATGATGTAAGTATCCAGAAATCCCATCAGTACCATCCTCTATTTTGCCCAGTACTACAAAAATTCATAGATAAGCACTGCTGCACTTGCTTATAAGAGATAGTGACAACATTTTAAAAATTAATTTACAGCAACGTTACCCAAACAACACTGAGCTAACAGTTTTATTGTGATGCTGAAAATCGTATGAGAATGTAAACAGACATCTATATTACACATTATAATTTACAGAATTTCCCACAACAGTTGGTCTGTTATTTTCAATTATGTTATTAGACTTGAGAACAAAAAGTGGTGACATTCAATCCTGCTTACCCTGAGGGTCTACTTCCTTTGCCAGCTTCAGGGCATCTGAGTTGGCCAGGTCAGTGTTAGCTGGAGTCACAGCCAGGATCAGGCAGTTCTCCCGAGAGATGAACTGCATTATCATGTCTCTGATCTGCTGCTCGATATCTGGAGGCTGATCCCCCACTGGCACTTTAGTGATTCCCGGCAAATCGATAAGGGTCAGGCTTAAGACTACATGGACAACAAGGATCATAAAACCGGTTAGCACGCCACACATGACAAAGGGGTCAACACATCTATGGCTGCAGACAAGCTTTGGTCACGAAAAGCCCCACAGAACTACCTTTACAGGCAGCTAAATATATCAACAGCTCAAAAAAAAAAAGCCTGACAATCTGCAAAGACTTGTTTCCCTGTTGGTCTTACATCTCTGGATTTATTAGTACTATTTAATATTTTAAATACTGCAACTAATATAAGATACTTATACCAAATGTCCTTGATAGCTCTAAGACAAATTAACATGGCTTTCTGAGCTTTGTTCAGCAACAGGAGCACAGGCAACAGACCCCTCTCATTGCATCCTCCAAATAAAGCAAAACAGTTGTTTGGATTTTTAAAAAATATATTGTTTCTCTGATCATGTTTTCAACTCCAATTAAGAAATTCCAAAAAAAAAAACAATCAATAGCTAGCCTAGCTTATATAGCAAAACTGTTGTTAAAGGGTTTAGGGATATGTTGTTGGTTTGGGTTGTTGGTTTTTTGGGTTCGTTTTTTGTTTGGTTTTTTTTGTTTTGTTTTTTTTTGTTTGTTTGGTTTGGTTTGGTTTTTTTTAATCTGCAACACCTTCAGAAAAGTCAGAAAAATGAAAAAATTAATCTGTTAAGAAAACCTGGTTTTCTCTAGTCTGATTTCCCTAGTAAAGGCCACAGGGCCAACTAGAGACATCCGGGCTTGGGGTAAGCATCCTGCTACTGGGGTAACAGAGCATCCTTCAGACAAATGAGAAAAATACAATTCCTAGGAAGGAAATACCAAAAGCGTAGTTGGAGTCTGGTTAATATAGACAACTGTGGCTGAACTAAAAGATTGATCCTAATAAAACAAAGCAAGAGCGATAGGTAGGAAATTTTCACTTTCTCTTGGAGTCAGAATGTTCAACAAACAAGCTTTGAGGCAGGGGATTTAGTTGAGCTTTTCTGCAACTGGAAAAATCATGTGCTTCAGTCAAACATACTACTTTTGTCCTATATCAAAGACAAATGCAATGGAAAACATTTTCTCTAGATTGTCTTCATTAAATTGGGCAGATGGCAACCAGAGGAACCAACTTTGATATATACAGGGAGTCTTCACCAGTAAGCAACTTCAAACACTATTATTGTCTGGTTATATTTTCAGTGACAGCAAACAATAAATTTTCAGTAAGGCAAGGAGACACAGAGACTTTTCTAGATCAGGGAGTTGCTCTGAAGAGTGTCAAAAAGAAATTTTGTTACTAAGTCCCATCACTGGTCTTTACTAACTCAGCCTCAAAATTTTCCAGCCCAGATCAGGCAATAAGAACAGATACAAAAGGTGATGGCTACACAGACAGAGGTACATAATATATTTATATAGCATAAATGTAAAATAGAATGATTTTACCTACCATGTGGAGAATATATTCTTAAATTAATAGGAACTGAAGAAATGCCTTTGTTCATTCCTGTTACTCTATCTGTTTCTACTTCAATTTCCTGACGAACTTCATCAAAATCAGTAAATTTCTTCCCTTTGCAGTGTAGAAATTCAGCATACTCTGTCAAGAATACCAACAACAATTCTGTATTTCACAGGCTCATTGACTTGCACACCCACTTTCAAGACCCCAGTGTTCTTCAGATGTGTGGGCACAAAAGTTGGTCATCATGACTTATCAGAAAAGCATTATTCTGACTGCACATATGAAAACCACCCCTCAACAAGAAAGGCTCAGTTAAAAGTCAAGTTGAGTGGATATGATTTACTGCTCCTATCTTTAGCACATCATCTTCTGGAACAATTGAATCTTTCAAGTAGATGCCATTTACAGTAATAGAATAGGGAACAGATTAAGAATGAGATTCTGAGTTTTCATCTGATCTCATTTGCCTGTAATACATTCTAAATGTAAAATTAATTCAAATTCTGTATCAGGAAAGACTTTTAGCATTTGCTTCAAAAACTTACATCCCACGTTACACACTAATTTAGTAAAGGAATTCTATAATTTTTTAGAAATTCAAAATGAAAATAAGATCACTTAGAAACACTGTAATGTTTTTAACACAGCTTCTCATTTCCAGAAGTGTCGTGTAGTCTAAATATGAATCATGTTTACAAGTTTGCAGAAGAGTCTACAGAAATAGCTGTGATTTTGCTGAAGTGGGAGAACACAAATAATTCCCAAGCCTTTAATTTCATATAAGTTGTTGTTTTACCTTAGAAGAGCGTTGACCAGGAATCAGAGACATATAATTTTTAAACCCAAACTTGAAACTAAGTCCCTGTTTTGACTTTTTAATCCAAATGCTGATACTAATTATTACAACCTTTTGGTTGCCTACATAACCAAAAGCACATCCCAGGATTTTAAAAGCAAAGTTTCTTCCTTCAAAGCCGAACACAAAAGTTTATGTACATAGTGAGGCTGCCATCAGAAATGATGACATAAGCAGTAATTCCAGACACCAGCTCACATCCTGTCCCCAGCAGGTTGGAGCTGCAGGACTGGGGAAAGGATGAAAAGCCTCATGCACGTTCCAGTTCATTTCATCCTGCAGTCGAGGCCCGAGCTCCCTTCAGAAGTTTCTTCCCCAGAAAATGTTACTTGGTAACAAGCCCAGACACCCAGTGCAAAGGGCTTGCTTGGTACTCAAAGAACAGCAGCTGAGAACACCAAATGTGAGAATATGGATTAAAAGAGGACCTTGTGTACTGAAACCTGTTCCCCAGGAGTCACTTTGTTACTATTACTGACAGAGCTGTTAAAAAAAAAAAAAAGAAAAGTAATACATAGTCAAAACTACAATAAATAGTTAAAGCAAACTGACAGAGAAAAAGGACAAAGTGGAGGGGAAAACATCAAACAGCCACCTGTCTGTGCTACAATCCCATATCCCTCCAAAATCAGTGTGTGAGGAACAGGAAAAATCACCCTTATTCAGACAAAAATACATTGTTTATTTTAAAAACAAGAGAGCACCTAAAAAATAAGCACCTTATTTTATATCCTTTATTTCAGCTCCAGCAGCAAAATAACAATGAATGGGAGTTTTGTTTCACTGTCCACTCTTTATTAAGAAAAACCCAGAAAATATTCAAATATATCAAATAGAAAACATGGTGCACAAAATAAAATACCTCAGTTTAGAATTTACATTTGCAAAATTTGGCATCTCAAGGTTGGCAAATAGAGCTGACAAGTAGTTAATATTTTATGCCACTTCTTCATGCATAGCTCCTGAAACACAAAACAGACATATTCTTCTTAGTTATTTTTCTTCCCCAGTGGATCATCAGATTTTCTCAATCAATGGATTTATTTCTAAATCCATTATTTAATAGTTGGTGCCCAGCTGTAATCAGTTGACTCAATAGCCAAGGAAGCTTTTTCTCTTTTTCCCACTTCACATTCAATAATAAATTCACCATCTGACAAGGTTTCAAAGGAATCCAAATAAAAATGTTTGCTACTTTTTAGCTGGGTTCATATTTATCAAAACTCCTTGCTCCTGGTGCCATCTGTGGTGCCAGCAGGGCTGAAGGAATAAACTCCACGGTGGTTCCTAACCTGTGGTGCCACATGCAGCCTACGGAATAAGAATTCCAAGGAACAAGCAGAGCTTTGTTCTGCTCCTTTCAGACCTCAGCCTGTCCTTGGCAGTGATGCCTTCAGCCAGGCTGGAGAAGCACAAGCTTTAATGCAATCTTCACTTTCCAGCTTTCATGCACAGAAGAACACTAGGAAAATGTTTTATTTATGTTTTTGTGGGAATGGACACAAAGCTAGACAAGAAAAGTGATCCTTCCTGACATCTAGTTTTCAGACATGTATTTTTTGTATAAAACTGAAGTTACATTAAGAGAAAGAACAATTAAATACAAAATTTAAAACAGTCCTCGCATATAAAATAACCTTTCCCCGCAAAACTCATTAAAAGCACCTTGGATAACATAAAATTAAAAGGCTACCATAGCATAGTTCCTTCAGTGCATCCACAAGTGATTATTATCTCTTCAGTTTTTTAAATTAGACAAATCATACAAACAAGTGATAGGGGATCACATATTTTAAAATGCTCCTTATTTTTTCCATTCAGTTATATGTCTGTATGCCTTTATGATTTTATCTAGCACAATAATATATTGTTATGAGCACTAAACAGCCACTGCCATTCTCAAGCTATTTAAATTGTATAAACACTTGAGATATTTCAAAAATTTTTCTCTAAGATAAAGAGTCAAGTGACAAGGATCAGCCCTTAGGAGTACATAAGGGATGATCCACATCAGGCTGAGCCCAAGAGCTTACAGAGCCCAAAGATTTTATTCCATACAGAATAATCTGTTACTAGAGGTCAGGAATTCACCAAGATCAGAGACCTGGATTCAGAACTGCTCCCAAACTGATTTCAAGCAGAGTTGCTCCAAGCTGGTGGCAGTATCCAGTGTAGAGTACTCAAAAGGGATTGAAAGTGCTCCAAAAGGTGGTTCATTAAATTGTAGCAAACATTTTAAGCATAGACAGCACAGGAGGAGTATCTGCTATTACTTCACCTTCTATCTGCCCCTTGGGGAGATATCACTCAAGCAACAACACTTTTTGCCTTCAATAAAGCATCTCCCAAAGCCTCAGAACTCCTTCCAAAAGAGTGATTTCAAGAGGGTGTTTTTAAAACATGCAAATAAATATCATTAGCCAAAGTACTTCACCTCTTCTTTAATGAGGGACAGCTTTTTCTGAACAAAGTAAATGTAGTTAAGTGAATCTGGACCATAGCAAATCATTCAATGGTGCTTCCTTGAAAAGAGAGGAAGTATCAAAAGCCCTTGTCCTACCCAATCTACAACCCCCCTCTTCTGCTTTGCCATTTCTGTAGCTTTTCTAACAAGCTGAAGGTGAAATACTCAAAACTGAGTTATTCCACTGCTAACCTTCAAGCAGAAAGGCTATAAGAAAAAGAAGTACCCTGGTATTTCCTGAAGACACACCAGAAAATCCTGGCAATGCAGAGAATTACAAGAATATCATAACAGAAGATATTAAAAATGGAAAACAGTGCAGATCTGATAAAGTAACTACCACAAGATAGCAGGTCATGCTCTTAGGAACCAGTGAAATGCATTAGAAGGGGAGACACTTCTACCAGAGGAGGAAAAGCATTCTTTTGGATACAAAAGTGCTCCTCCAGGCACTTTTTCCTAAATTTACAGAGGCAGAGCTCTCTCGTTCCCAGGACTGAGGAAAAGCAGAACCTTCTAAGACTACATTTCTGTGCTGCATCTTGTACAATGTTTACTTCTGTATTTCACAACAGCAGACATCAGTGAGTTATGCTGTGTCAGAGATTCACTGTGAGCACAAGGTCCTTTTCTGAAAACCAACCTTCTTCTCAAATACCAGCCTTTCAGTACAGCAAAAAACTATATTCCAGATGAATTGCTTCTTACTTTGGGGATATTTCTCTTCTTTTGCAAGCAATTTGAATTCCAATTCTGCCCACCAGTGTCTTTCATATTCTTGCTTGTATTTGCCAAACACCAATTTAATAAACACAGTCTATTCTGTCATCCTATCAGTAATACAAAACACTGAACATGACCTGGAGGGGTATCCCTTCCACTCTGTACACAGCTGTGCATCCATCTCACAGGAGCCCTTGCTAAATCACCTTTCCCAAGATTGCTTATGATATTTCCAAAAAAAGGAAGATAATTTTAAAACCTTTACTGTAGCCAAGGTAAGATACCACCTCATTTTAATTTACAAGACTGCTACCCTGTCATAAAAAAAAAAAATATATATATTGCACTGATATGACAGGGCTATTTCCCTTGATGAGTTTGTGCTGGCTGTTGTTCATCTCAAATACCCTTCAGATTGTTAGTTAATAACTACTTACAGATTACTTTAGCCTAAAAGTGAACTTTGACTGATTCTTCTGTCACTTTCCTTTATTATCTTTACAAAGATGGGTATATATAGAGCCATTTTTCAATCTTAATGAGGGGATTCCTTCTTTACTAATATCACTGAGCACCAATCTGGGATCAAGGAAACAAAAGTTTCCAGGCAAATCCACTTGTAAAACCAAGTATTTGTGGGTACCATTAATTTGTCTCAACATGAGCAAAGCTCAAATCCCATTTTGAGAGTCCTGATGGGCTGAGCCCTCCAAGCCATCTTGCCAGACCTCAGCAGTCACTGTACAGATCACCAATACAGACAGCAACAACTGGAAGATTTGCAGGTGCAAAGGAACATCTGCAGCCTCTCTGACCTAACACAAGCTTAAATTCAGGTTTCAGACCAGCAGCACTGTCTCTCTTCCAGGATGTCAGGACTGTTTGGGGGATGAGCCTTTCCTTAATTCAAAAAGGGGTCACCCATCACTACCATCTTTTCCTCTTGCTGGTGGGACTTTTTAGCTTTCAGGATACACACCTCAGTAATTTTACTGATCTCTCCAGCATTCCTGTTCATCATCTGAATAAGAGTGGGATCCCGGAAATGGCAGCCACTGTCTGCCTTTCCTCCCTGTAAAGTGCCCATTCTCTTTTCTGCTATTGGCACTGTGGCATTTTTCCAGATTTTGTCCCTGAAGACTTCCAAATGCCTGCCATCTGATGAAGTCTGAGATAATTTGTGTTAGCTGAAATAACCAACCTAAATTATTTTTATATTTCTTTTTCTGTTAGAGGATTGTTTTTGCCACCAGATGGCAACAGAAGATGGCTATGAGTGAGGAGTAGTCTTGCAATGCACAAAATTCGGATTAAAGCTCTTCAACCTCAACAGAAAAGAGCATCTGCAAGACTTCCGAAAAAAATCAGAATGTCATTTAAACCTTATGATTTAATTTCCACTTAGTATTCAAATTAACAGAACTCAAATGTGGGTATTGTAAATATGACTCATTTCTCTAACAAATGTCCACCTCAGCAAAGAGTTTCAAAAGCTGTTAATCTGCTAAAGCAAAAAGAAAATCTGAAATTGCTCCAAAAACAGCTATCAAAATAAGGAAAATAACTCTCCTAGAGCCAGGATATTTCAGATGTAAATAACAAAGATGAGGATTTACACAGCAGGCAATGTATTTTTAACAAAGAGAAGAGTTCTACTACAAAGGCTTCACATATTTTTTGTTGGCACTGCTGTTCAAAAACAATGTACTACCTAATCTCTAAGAATCTAGTAATTATCTCACCTGCAGAGGCAGAAGAAAGCACAGCAAGAAGAACAGATTGCCTAAGGTTATACAGAATGTGTGGCAGTAGAAAGAAAAAAATAAACCACAAACAAAACCCACAACAAAATGAAAAACAAACAAAAAACCAACAAAAACACCAACCCACTACCCCAGAAATTTCAAGTCATTACCTTCTAAAGCTTACTCAGCAGCACCACTTAAAACATCAATTAACTCCAACAAAAACTATTTAATCTTACTGCTGTATTAGACCAAAAAAACACCAAGCTAAGAACTATACTTAAAGTTGTGAAACAAAAACTTAGAATGTTGAAGAAATAAGTTTTAATGTAAAAATTAAGGAACACCAACTATAAAGGAAGAAAAACACACCAGCTCACAAGCACACTCAAAACTCTCATCCAGGTCATCTGTGCACCAACACTTGCATCTTAAAGACACACCATTTCTCACATTATCAAACTCAGAGAAAAATACTCAAAACTATTAAAGACTGACTTGGTACTCGCAATATTTAATTAAAAACTTTATATTTGCCTTCAGTATTTCAGCAGAGTACAAATTTACATTAATGTGGAGTGCAAATGCCATAAAGCCATTTAGGAATTGTAGTGGTACCACCAAAACATGTCAGTGACTAAAGGAGGCCAACAGGTCACTGAGAAATAGCTTTGTACAAACTACACATAACTTTTAAAATAGGTAAACAAAAGTCTAAAAAAATTCAGAATTTTCATCTCTCATGAGATGCATTTCTTACTATTAAATTGTTGAATGTTACCCCTGAAGGGGTAACAGCTCTTTACCCAGATGTGTCAGATCTCTCAGATGCTGGAGGATCCCTGGTAACCCCTCCCAACCAATTCCTGCTGCACCCTTCCATGCCATGTCTGACCCTAATAATGGGTGGGCAAAGCTTTCTCTTACTTTGATGTGCACAAATGCCTCCTCCACTAATTTTCATCTCTTAGTGCAGTGATTCAAATGAAGTTTTAACCTCCTTTGTCAATCAAATTCACATTCCAAAACTATTCTCAGCCACTTCCAAAATGTTGCTGAAGTATCTTGTAGTCATCTGTGCATTCCTGCATAGAAAGTGCCCCCTCTCTCAAGGAATAGTCCAAGATTAAGAACAATTACTTTTAAGAGTAAAGAAAAATCCTAGGATTAAAAATTAGTTCTGTTTACTACAGCAACAAGAAGCTGATACAGCCCTCTAATTATTCTGTAATTATTTTGGATAATTATGGGTTTCATAGAAATCAGCCCAGCATCTGCTTCCTGTAAAAGAACACTGTGCTTCTCTAAGCAGTTTTCTTTATTTTCTTTTCTCAAAATTAGTTCACAAAGATAAAGGTGACTTAAAAGATAAGTTACTTGGAATTTCACCATCAAAAAACAACAACAGTGGAACAAAGTTTAAAGAAAGTAACAACGTAATTAAAGCTTGCATTTTAAAGGCCTTGGCATTTAATCCCAAACAATAACTACACAGCATTTCCCAAAGGGAGAAATACAACTTGACATCCAGGAAAGACAAAATTGGGCTGAAGCTCAATTCTCCTGATTTTTTTTCTTGTTGTGTTATTTAAGCTATAATGAAGAACTCATTTTCAGCAGAGAAGGTACCTGTTTGAAACCTAGAGGCCTACCTAAAGGCAGTAATACTTTGGGAACACAGTAATGAGGAAAACCAGATAGAGAAAAACCCTAAACCAAGGGACAATGATGATTTTATAAAAGAGCTCAACAGAGAGCAGTCAAGGGCAGGTTTAGGATAGGTGTCAATGAATAAATATTTAACCATTTGAGGTCAGATGTAAGTGCTCACTTACTGACAGGTCCCCTAGTCCAGTCTTTTTGAAAGGATTGCCAGCACAAAGCCCAAAGCTTTTATTTCTTCTGCTCTTGCATGGTGCTGGAAAAGTCAGATGAAGACTCTCCACAGCTAAGTCTTATTCATGCATTTCTGCATCATCTGTCAGCAGCCAAAAGCCAAATCTGCAGAAATGGCAAGTGTTCATTCCTACAACTAAAATAAATGTTAATTTATACCATATATGAAGCACTATAAGTGTATGACTCACTTGACAATCCTAAAGTTTCTAAGCTGAGCATGCAGAAATACCAAATTCCACTGTTTTTTCTTTCTCTTCCACAGTGTAAGCACCATGGAAAATTTTACAGAGACATTGAAAGTATGACAGCATGTTAAAAGCAATAATTCACAAAAAACCCTGAAGCCCAGGCAGACTGCAGTTTACATTCCTGTTGAACACTGTGAAGACCTTCAGGAAAGAAATACACACAAAAACTTAACTACATCTCACACACAGGGACAGACTAAAGTTTTACAGGCAGCTATAATTTTGGGTTTTCCCCAGTTTCATCATGGTATATAATTCAAAGACCACTCTTTGGTTTCAGTGCTGGTTTGGATGTTATTTCATTTCTTTTTTTACTGTTTTGAGCAGAAGTAAATTGAGCAAACCAGTGATTTTTGTTGCTTACATTGGTTTAGAAGGAACACCACCAAAAACTGGAATGATGGTGAACCATAAATGCTTTTAGATATGCCAGGGAACTGAGCTACTCCACAGCAGATCAAGTGCCCCATGGAAGAGTACAGAGTGGTGAATTCTCATGAAAGATCTCAGTATGTCCCATAGCTTAGTGGCACACCCAAAAATATTTATACTTTTGACCAGACAAATACACAGAACCCTTGTTTTCCCCCATCTACCTTCTGCTCTACTTAGTGCAGTGAGCCCAACCAAAAAAGACAAGTCCCAAAACCAGCCTGTGTGGAATCAAACCTGTGTGCACTGGAGCAAGAGTTAAAGGTAGAACTGCAGCAGTTTTGGTGTGTTAACTAATACAACTGCAAAGCTCATCAAGAAATGAATAAATCAAAGCTAATTTCCAAAGCATATTGCATGCAATGATGTGGATTCAATTCACCATGTGGTCTAAGATTTAGACATTATCATTTTTCCAAAATGGGACATGTGATGAGCTGGTTTTGAGCATACAGTTTTGAAGCAGCGGCTCTTTGCTCCAGAGAGTCTGGTGGCATCTTCCTTCACATTGCTCATGTCTCTTAGAGAAGTTTTTTCTCCTGCTGAAGTACATCAGCACTTTGTCCAGGCATTGACTCAAAAAGAGGAAGAAGATTACCTGTTTTGGCAGTGATGAGCTGCAGGACCAATGGTCGTCTTGTCACAATTCCAGAACCTCGTGGAAGAAAATCCCTAGAAACATTAAAAAAAAAGTTACTAGCCAGAAGTAATGTGCAGTTACATAAGATATTTGACTAATTTGGAACCTCCTCTGTATGAAAATTGAAAGGTGGTGTGGATAGATTGATAGCAAATACTCCTATAAAGTAGGGCTGTCAATTTTGGTTCAAGATAGCAGTCGGTCATTACATATCAAACAAACGTGTATTAAAACTAAATTACTGTCTCAGGGCATTCCCAAGCCTCTTCAAGACCATCAAATATAACATCTCACCTTGCACAGTAAGATACCTGAAGCCATGCCCAGATTTACCCAAATGATTCTGTCATCACTGCACACTTAATCTGAAGAGGATCTGGACATAGGAATGCACACACTCATACACCACACCAGAGCTCTGGAAGAACCAAACTGGCAGGACCCTGCACTACTCTTTCACATACTTAACTTCTGCCAGTTCAAATCCCCAAATAACTTTTCCATCTGCCCAGAAGTTTCTGAGTGAAAGCAGAACGCTAGAAGTCCTGGGGGACAGAGGGAGAGAGTGTCCTTGGACCAGAAAGCAAGCAAGGAAACAAAGACACCAGCTCTACTATATCATTATCCATCCCCATGAGCCTTTCCATGTCTCTAAAGACAGAGAGACTCCTTATGCAACTGGAAAGAAAGAAACCCAATGTAAAATAACATTTTTCTCAGTGTCGTCCCCAGTTACCAGACCTATTAAACATTTAAAAAGTATGAGATGAGGTTCACTGAGAGGCTTTGAAAAGTGTTTCCTTCAAATAAGCATCTTCAGAGGAGTGAAATTCAGGGGTAAACAGAGTTTCACAATCAGTGTAAGCTCATCAAAATCCCGTTGTTTTTCCTGCCTCACAAGAGATGTTGAATCACTTTCCTGCCTGCTTTAGCAGTATTGCTAACTCACCTCTCTGGCTCAGGTGAAAAGCAATGCAGCAAAGGCTTAGGGCAGGAAGTCCAAGGGCAGAGCTGATCTGGGTGACTGCTGTTATGCACCTAAGTGCCTGCATGAAGGTGAGGCAGGAGTGTGCAGTGTCTTTGGGAGGGATGGGGAGAAGGACAAGAGCCAAAGAACAAAGCACAGCCCTGCTGGCCCTTTAGAGCTGCTAACATTGGTCTGCTCCAGCTACTTGGGAAATCACCTCCTGCCTATAATGACTGAGGATCTTCACACTGACCTTGCACTACTTAATAGAAGCCTGACTTTCTCAGCTCCTTTAAAGGCTGCACACCCACCTGCATGGTTTAAAACAGGCCTTGAGGGTACATCTGTGAAAAATAAACCACACAAATATCCAGGATATTATTTGTGCAAATCAGAGGATATTAGGTCTGAGCAGTCCCAGGCCAAGACAGACCCAGGAACACAAAAGTGAACCTCTTTCCACAAGCACCAAAAAGGTGACAAAGCTTCAGCAGAAAAGAAACACAGCAACTCTACCTGTGATATGAGTACTGAAGGTTTCTTCCTAACATCTAGACATAAAAAAATAAAAATAACAAGTGCAAGCAGTTCTAAGGCTCTGAGGAACAAGGCCAGCTGTTCTGTGCCCCACACCACGTTAGAACTCCCAGCATTTTGAATGAAACAGTGTTAATTTGTAGCTAAATTGTGTTTCCCTTTCTTAGTACCTGTTAATGTGCGCTTACAGTGGGATTACTCTGCAAACCGAAGTGCACCATAAAGGGGAGGCTGTTCAAACACAAGATCATTCATTAACCTCCCTACTCAGACCTGCAGGCAGAAGTACAATTAATTAGGAATTCAAGTAATCTCTAAAGCAAAGATACTGCAAAAAAATCAGGTGAACTGATTTAAATCTGCTGTGATGCTCTGTAACACTGGAGACAGCGACAGCACAGAGGAATTAGCTTAAAGAGATGCCAAAGGCCTTCAGATAGGTCTCTAGCATAATTTCAGTATCTACTAATGGAGAGAAAGCTGCCCCTCAATGAACATCTACTGCTATTTTCTCATGGGAAAATAGAAAATAGTAATGGGAACATGGTCATACTTCTGTATGCACTGAAATGAACGCAGCTCAGGAGATAGCAAATTAAGATTACAGTTCATACATTGGTTTTCAAGAACTAAATATCTGTTTTTTAAAAAATCTATATTTTTGTTTTCCCCATCAAGAAGCTAAAATGAATTGCCACCTAGGACAAAGTGGTCACCTAAACCACTGTCCTCTACAGCACCACAGGAGACAAGAAAATCCTTTGAGGAGTCAAAGGCTGAAAAGATTTATTGATTTTCTGCTTCAGACTAAGCACATTCAGCAATAAAGAACACTGCATTAACGCAGCTCCCTGTGTACACAACGCTAACCTTTCCTCAACAGCAAAATTACAAAGAAAGGTTAAGACAACAGTTTTCCTTCAGAACATCCTCTTAATATGCCCAAAAGTGATAGCATTCTTTCTTTACCCCTGTCCAGTGAGCTGAACTATTTTCTGTTCAAGCAAACACCAGCAGAGAGAGATTCCTGCTTGGTGAGAGGGAGAGCTGTCTTCATCACATAACCAACTCAACAATGCAGCAGCAGGATAAAAAAGTTCTGCTACAAATGCACAGTTTGAAGGGGGAAGAAGTCAAAGAATGAGGGTAATGGGCTTCACAGAGAGGATTCAGGAGAAAATTCCCCCCCACCATTTAACCACTGAATGGGTGTTTTACCTCTATGAAAGAGACACTGATGTCAATCTACCCACAGAGATAGGCTTTTTTTCTTTTTAAACATTTGAAATTTCAGCTACAAGGCAATGGCACCTGTGTGCATTCTCTGTATAGCTCAAATAAGATGTTACAAATAGATACATAAACTCTACTTAGAGAAAAAAAAAGCAATTTTTTAAACACAAACAGAAATGTAAGTCAAATCTAAAACATAGCTTACACATCTTTAGGAAAAGCAACGTAGTACCACGCAGCAGGGAATCAGATTAAATGCTGTACAACTGCTTCTGCAGAAATGCCTACTCTGACATCCACAGAACAGGATGTGGCTCCTCCTCCCCTCCCCTTGGAACAGAAAGCATTCTCTACAGCGTTTGTTAGTGGTGCTGAACAAAACAGCTCTGCATCAGAAATGGTCCCACAACTTATACAAGTAACAGCAGCAAGAAATACAACAGGAATGAACAGAGCCAAGGCTCAAAGGTTCCTTCTGACCAAAAGGACAATGCCCCTCCAGGTCCTCCCGATGTCACACCCTAACATTCTTCTAAGACTTGAGACAGCAGCTAGCCACACCTTTTGGTTAGCACATAAATATCTGTTTAGTGAAAGCTGGGATAAAAAGTCAGAGCGGAAGCAGCTGCAAAGAAATCCATCTAGGAAAATATTCATGCCTGAGAATTTGTGCTCAAAGACACCAACAAGAGGAGAAAAAGCTGTTTTCTATGGTGGGGGCAGTGAACCTGGGAGCACCTGTGTGCACAACTGCAGGACCACTTATCAACGAGGAGGTGCAGGAAAGAAGAAACACATTGGGAATGAAAGCCCTGCTCCTTTAAGAGCCACTCACCCGGCATTAAGGGTGCACCCTACTACTTTTACATCTTCACTCTCAGAGCCTTCTCAGCACAAAGCAGAGCTGACAGCAGCTGCACTGGTTCAGCAGCAGCACTGCAGTGACAGGCCTGGCCAGTGCTCAATTTATCAAATGCAAAGAGGAAGCAAACAGCCAGATCTGCCAGGACAGCCCTTCAGGACCTTGTCAATCTTAGAATGCACTCAGCTGTTAGAATACCATTAAATACTTTCAAGAGCAAAATATTTTCAAGGTTTTATCCTATAAAATTAGTTATGTCTTACTAGCTATTTATTTTATTTCATTTATTTATTTTTATTTAATATTATAATATCATATATTACTGCATAACATAAGCTGGTTTGTCTTCTCTAGTATTGCATTTCCAGTATCAGAGATCTGGACAAATGTATCTACTAAGTTTGGTGTCTACTGTTTGTTTAATGCATAAAGGAACATAGAACAGATTGAATTTGACTTGCTAAAAGCTAGGTCTCAAACTTATGCCACAGAATGGTGAAACAAGTTTGCCATACCAACACATCAGCAGTTTATAATAACAAGCCAGTTTGGGCTTTAAGGTGAAAAAGTAATTAGAATACTCATTAATTGAAGAGCCTCATGGAAGAGATGGAAATTTCAGGAAGGGCAGAAACTAGGGAAATGCTGAAAAGCAAACTAGAGAGGAGCTCCTCAGTGAGGTGGTCTCATCATAATGCAGGACTGTAGCTTACAAAGGAAAACACATCAAACAAATAAACATAATGTGTTTCAGGGGGATTTCCAGACAGAGTCGACATTTAGGAGATCTCTAGCACACTAACAGTATTTACTATGTTTAAAAAAAAAATAGAAAAGATGAAACAAAACAGAAGAATGCCCAATTTGTGTGAAAAGTGATGATGCATCACTGTTTAAAACTTATTTGTAGTTTCAAAAGAATAGCTTACATTTGCTTTTCTTTGCCAGCATAGGGCTGAGAAATGTCCTGTGCTTAGATCAGTTACATGGTCAGTATCACACAGGATAAATGGCAACTAATTTACATCAATACCAATATAACTAATGCATACAAAACATAGGGGCAATCCAGGAAATCAAATAACCAAGAAAAACGTCAATGGTTACACAGTAACTGCATTAATTAAAGAGCTACAAACAATTCTAATTGATAGTGATGAATTGTTAAAAAAAATCAGGATTGCCTCCAAAGAAAAAGCCTCCACATTTCTCACAAAGCACAGAAACATGCCAGGCTCAAGACAAGAGCCAGAGTTCTCTTACAGAGAAGGAGAAACAACCTATCTTTTTCATTGTGCCAGAAAATATTAGCAATGGCACAAAAGTTCTCCCACTAACACAAAGTCCATCCCAAGACCCTAAACCACCTTCAAATGCAGAAAGGCCCTGATCCATCAGCAGCTAATAAAACAACAGTGCATTGGTAGCACTCCCCACAAGCCTTTATTCCCAAGTTTTGTTAATGAATGCAACAGAGCTTTAATTGCAATTGTGCCCAAAGTCAAAAGTTTTCCCGGGCCTTTTTCCAGCAGTGTTTATTGTTTTACACAACTCCAGCCTGGCACATCAGGAGCACTTGTGGCCCATACTGGCAGCTGCATGACCATGCCTTGTGCAAGAGACCACACAGTTTCACAGGAACACTGACACATGTCCCTACAGCATCTCCAAGTTCTGTGGAAAACACACAGAGGTACTCAAAAGCTTTCATTTTTCTCCCATTTCTCATAGTTAGCCTCAAAGCAAAGTGCTAAAAAACTCCAGAAATAGGAAAAAACATGGTCCAGTGTAAGCCTGAGGATGGGAGGCATGAAATATTTCTAACTTCTTTCATCAGGTTTTAAAAGCCCAGAAACCACACCCAGGTAACTTGTAACTGGAGAACTCCTAATGCTAAAAATATACATCTGCAGACCTATTTTGCAGATGTGTTCATTCTATCTCACCTGCTCCTGTGCTCACCAGCCCCACAGAGGATCCAGCAGCAGATCCTTCACTCACTTTTAATACATTACAAAGCAAGGTATGTCCAAGAGATGGGAAATGTATTTTGCATTTACGCAGAGGCCTTCTTAGGAATTAAGTCCATGAGAGTTGTCATCACCAACAGAAGACACGCTACCCTTCAAGTGACAGAACAAAGATAATCCTAGGACACATTCTCAAGAAGTACTGCCTCTTGTGCTTTGATGTTCTCAACCATGTGCCCACGTGCTTTTTTAATTCCATAACACAGTCATGTTTCTACATGACACTGAAACTTGGCCATCTATGTTGTTCCGCATCAGCTCCAAGTACAGAGAGCAGTTCTCATCGTCAGTCACCACTTGACCCCTCAGCTCCTTTCATTACTTACAGAAGAGTAAGTGGTTTTTTGTTTGGCACAATGTCTGTCAACCAAGGGTCTCCCACAGCTTTGTTCAATGGACTAACATAATGGGCCTTACAGGAAGATGTACAAGACAATTAATCTGATTTACTGAAGACCAGTGATACCTATCTCAATTAGGCCTACCAGGCATGCTAAATGCATTTTAGAGGTTGTGGATTTTTAGTGATGTCAGATGTGTCAGCTCCTGAAGCTCTGTACTGATCCTTCCAGTATTTTTTAGAAATCACATAGCAGAGATGGCTGGAGCTTAGTTCACATTTGGTCTCAGTTTACAGCAAACATTCTTTCAAGGTAAATCTTCCTTCTACTGATGGATCATTTTAATTAACCTGCTCAATCAAGCACAGTAACTACATATTCAGCCCATATTCAGTAACTACATATTCAGTGCATGCAGGGCTTTAGGGGCAAAAAAAGCAGAGTATCCAGATACCTTCAGGCTGTCAATTCCTCCTCTTCTCAAGCAGGGTACATAGACTTGGTGGTTTTGAGAAACCATTTTCCAATCCATCAATGTCCTTCACCACCGCTGCTGAACTACTGGACCTCAACAGCAAAGCAGGGACACTCCAATTATCCTATCCATCATTTTCAAGTAAGAACATGGGTTGAATTAAGAAAATAAAAAATGAAGTGTTGAAAATCTTACACAGCACTACAGCTAGCAGCCTAAAATGTGTCTTTGGGTCCCTTTTCCCTCCACTCCTTTATGGAATTGAGACCAACTATAAAAAATAAAACAGAGGGCAATGTTAAAAAAACAGTCTACCCAAAAAGACCCAGCTGTGGGATTATGAGAGTGTTGATTCTAAATGTGACCAAAAAAAGGTATTTTTTAAAAGCCCTTGAAAAACTTCAAATAAGCTGGCAAGGGATTCCAGTCACACTAACTGGCCACCTCCATAACAAATATGCTCAATGCCAGTTCTTAGGCACCACTCTGGTGAAAAAGCAAAGCTTGAGATTTCCTCTTCATGCAGAAAACTGGGGAGAGAGCAGGCTCAGAAATCCCTGTCATTATACTTCTCTTGGATCTGAAAGATGCTTCCTGTAAGTAGCAGCAGCATTTCTGCCTAACAAGCTGCCAGAAGTTGTTACATCTCCCCCATTAGACATGATAGGGCTATGAGAAAATCAGTGCCAAAAATTACTCTGGCCCCAGTGGTGAAATCTTCCACTAATCAAAATTGGAATCAACAGGTTCTCCAAAGGAGAGAACATTTAAATTCAAGTCTAGGAAGGCACAGACCATCTCAGAGCAATCTAATGCTGTATTTTGACAGCAGTGACAGTACTCCACATCATGTTGCCACAGAGAAAAAGGTGAGACTTCACTGGCTCAAGGAAAGAAAATGCACTTCCTAGGATTCAAGAAATCTCTTCCACATGATAGAAAGTTTTAAAATCTCAGCAATGTTTCCAGGACTGCAAACTTGCCGTGCACAGGCATGAGAACCTGCCAGGCAGAAGCCCAGGGGTGTGAGATGAAGAGTGCTCTGTTTGCAGTGCTGGGGGAAGCTGGCTGAACAGAGGGGGAAGCTGGCAATGTGCAGGCTCGTGGGCAAGGCACGGTATGCACGATGCATCTGTCCTCCCTGGCAGCCTGCCAGCCTCTGCTGCATCATCCTCCTTCCATGGGTGAAAATGCCCTTCTTCCTCTGGCCCTTTTAAGATTTTACAAAAGCTTCTGCTATTTCCTGCCCAACGGTGCTCTCCGTCAGTTCCAAGTGGTGGTGGGAGGGGGAGAAAGGAAGCACAAAATACAAAGAAAGCCCAACAATTCTCAGAATTTTGGTGTCAAACAGAATAAAGGAGATTTTGCAGGACAACTTATTCTCCCTAATCAGATATGTTTGCTTTTAGGAAAGGACTCATTTGCATAGGATGTTGGTGCATAAAAGCCCATCCATTCTCAGGATGAATACTAATGCAGCAAGATTCTGTATCTCAACACAAGAAACAAACAACAAAAATTCTTTACTCACTTTAAATTGTTGTCAGTGCTCTAAATAGACCTTGGATGTTTGGTTTTTTTCCCCCAATCACTTCCAGCTGCCAAATGCAATTAACAATGTTTCTTTAGAAAGATTTGAGTAAGAAGTTTTCCTCCATAATAAAATCAGAGATAAAAATCAGACTGCAAGGATCAGAAAGAAAACATGTCCCAACAAATGAGGCATATCAGCTACATGAAGCTAATTTCTACAGAAATATTTGCATTTAGAAATAATTCGCCTCTTGATACTATGTCAGGACAAATCTTTTAGATATTGTGAATTCCAAAAACCCAGAAAAAACAATCTGCTGCTCTTCCTCCCATATTCCACTGTCCTGAGCTGGGATCCATCAATACAGACCTTTTAAACAGTAGCACAGTACACAGTCAGCTGTGACACATCCTAGTAAAATCCAAGAATTTTTCAGAAACATCATGAAAATACATTTCTTTTGTAGCAGACAAGATGTCAAACTGTACAATTACGGGTTTTTTTTGTACAGTACAAGCCATTTCAGATCATTTTGCAGAGCTGGAATGTAACTGGATTTGATTCCTGTACTCCCTCTGGAATGCATACACAGTGGGAACTGTATATATATATACAGTATATATAAAGAGCATTAATTTATTGACAGGAAGACAACTACAGAAGGAAGGGGGAAAAGGAGATTGTTTCCAAAACAAGTGATCCAAGTTTCTCTTCTCTAGCCATTTTATCCTTTTCTACCTGCCCATTTATTCTTCTCTGAGTCTGTAGTACGTGCAGATTAATATATTTTCCAGGACTCTGTAAAGTCTGTTTAGCTCAACAGTGAAATTTAATATTAGCCATGATCTCCCATCTCTCTGCTCACCAGAAACTGAATTATTACCCCAATAAAAATTTATATTAGAAGTCTGACCAAAAGAGTGTTTTGTGCTGCTGCTTCCCAGAATACTATCAAAGTCATTAGGCTGCAGGTCTCAGTCCAGACTCCCGAGTTTCTTAGCCTCTTTCTCAGATCTGACAGACATTGAGGATCTTGTGCCAACGTTTGTTTAGCACCTGAACAAATAAACAGGTGAGCACACAAGGGCCCAACACTGCCTCTGATGGATTATGTCAGAACTTCTTCAGCAGCTTCCAGCTCGGCTGATGAGCAGGGCTGGAAGAGAGCCCGTTTCCCCCTGACGTGCAGCAGAGCAGAGATGTCTCTCAGCGGTTCCCATCCTTGCCATGCAGAGCCCTGTCTGTTCCCTGCAGGTGAGTTACACACAGGCAGCTTCAGGCGTCCTCTAGAGCTGAGCACCACGGAATGGGTGTGCACGGTTCAGGCATCTGCAGTGCACAGAGTAAACAAGGGACCAAGTGCCTAAGGACACTCTGGCTTTGATGATCTCGTCTGTGAGGGCTGAAATCTGCATTACAGCACCGAGTGCATCTCCTGCACACCTGAACAAAGAAATCAGGTACTGAATTAAAAGTGTAACTTCCACACACAAATTATAAAAGCTGACATTATCAGCAGACATTTGGGTTGAAAACCTCTCTTATCTCAAGCTACAGTCTCCTTTACATTCCAGAGGCTATCACAGACAACAGTGCTTGGCAGCACATCAAAGCCCAGCACCCACTTAAATGGGATTTTGCTCCCCTAGTTCAATAATGCTGCCTTGTTCATCTCCATGCAACTTGCTAAAGAAAAGGATGCAAGGTCACAGTTAAATAATGCTCATTTCCTGTTCTCAGTGTATTTGCACAACAGGTTTACACTGCAGACATACATCATTAAAGGGATTCTCAGGAGCCTCTTACACACAAGCACAGCAAATTGGGAATTCTCAGACTTCTATATATAATGGAAGGCCTTATTATGTTTAACCCCCCTACCAAAAAACAGTAAGAAAACCAAACCAGAAAAAGCAAAAAAGGCTCTCCCTCTCAAGCCTGCAATCTAGGCACTTTTTGAGAAACCCATAAATACTTGGAGGAACATCATCAATTTGCTTGGTGATCAGCTGAGGGAAGGCAAACCACAAACATGATCTCTGTCTCTCAACGACTAAGCTATTGCTGGTGCCTTTTTGGGATGAGGAAACTGCTACATCTCAGCTGTTCAAAGCAGAATCCAAGGCTCAATTTTTGTTCCACACAGAAATCTATATCAGCCATCACTCAAAAAACACAAATGCATAACAAGTTTTAGACAACAATCACAGTTATCCCACACTGATTTTAAGATTACATGCTACCATCTTCCTTTACAGACAGTAGCAAGTCAAAAATAAAGGAATAAAAATCTGTATTCTACATACAGGTAAGGCATGTGTGGATATACATGCAGGTAATATTTAAAAAGCTGTTTGAGGTCATACAGTAAAGAGTGGCAGAGAGCAGCGTCCACACTTCCACGTCTGTGCTGCAATCCATGGCAGCATCACACACAATGTTTACTGGTGAACATCTGAACAATCCCATTGCTAACATCTATTTATCTAAGCTGGAAATCCTTGTTTGCTATCTCATCTACACAGAAAAGTGACATGAGCTTGAAACACCAGCAGCAATGCCCATCAAGAAACAGCAAGACAACAAAGGTGTTGGTCATTTGTTGATTTCAACACTACAAAATCCCAAGTGTAGGCTCCTTCCTTAAGGCAGTGAGGAACGGGATTTATAATATTATACAAGACTCTGGAGAGTCAGACAATCTGTGAAATTTTCAGAAGTGCCTCTGTATTAAAAACCAGGGAAGTCTGGATAAAGTTCAGTAGATTCCCATGGTCTGAAAAAAAGAAAAAAACCCCAACCCACACACCTCTCCTGAGATGACTGCTCTCCTTTAAAAACAATCACAAAGGAGTCTCCTTTAAAAACGATCACAAACGATCCACACGGAGTGCAGCCACCTGCAGTACCCTGATGGATTGAACTCCCACTGAATCTGCAGCACTGATTTCTCACAAGGCACTCGAGACCAGACTGGGACTTTTTTTGAACACTGCTTTTTGCAGGGTTTTGAAGTTGTTCTGAAGTCTAGAGCACAGACTTCAAATACTACACTTGTGTTCACTAAATGCTACAATACCCTGACTTTACACAGCATGCTGAAGTTATAGTAAGACTACGTATTCTCACAGGTACACTTTACAAAAGCGAAGCGCTACTCATTGATTTAGCATCCCTAAACTGCCTGATATGCTGAACTTCAATGCCACAATAAAGGTCAGAGCTCCCTACACTATACCCGCCTTGTGATACAGTACAGATTTTCCTAATTGGCAAAATTTAAACGCCAAAAATAAAAGAGACAAATCCTCAAAGTAGTTTTAGAGGAAAAAAATTACATGTGGGGTGGTGGTGAAAAAACAGCTTTATTTTTGCATGTCTCTTTTTTAATACACATTTCCTTTACTTCGTATATATCTATTCTCAAGACTTGAAGGAAAAAAAAAAAAAGAACTTTAAGTCAACAATGGAGTTACATTTAAGGACAAAACCAGGCCATCTGTATCCCATCTCAACAGCCAGTTTGTTCTTCAATGTATAAATGCAAAAACTTATTCAAGGAAAAACCCAAATGAGCCACTGTCTCATTTGCTGCTGTTTCTAATAAATGAAAAACCCAGGACACCCTAGCTTTCGTTGCGCCAGAGTATTTTGATAACTAGGCTAATATACTCAATACTGTACTCCAAGCTGTACTATGTCTTAATTAGTCAGGAAAAGGAGTGGCTGACTCTCATTTCCAGAAGATCCTTAAGATTAAAAAAGAGTACACAGCACCACGTCTCTGTATCTCAGTTTGCATTCAGCCTGACTGCTTAGCTTTTTCCTGCCTGTTTCACAAAAGAGGAGATTTTCTGTAAAAAAGTTTTTCTGTCAATGCCTAGTAACTAAAAGAATAAAATACTTTCACCGATCTTAATACACGTCCCCCAGGAAGCATCAATCTAAATATGTGTCTACATTCTTGAGAGAAATTTTCTGCTCTAGCAGCCAGAGTTTAAGTCCCTTCTCTTCTCCTAATGACTCAATGCAGTCTTTTCACAACCGCCATCTCAAGCAGAACAAAATGAGCTGAGCACACGAGGAACAGTAATTTCAAGAAGAAATAATCACTACATATGTCATAATAAATAGCTCTACTTACATGCAGTGGCCCTAAGATTGTCAAAAGCATCTCAGATCAAAAAGCTGCAAAGCTGAATTACACAATCAGACCTCAGGCTCTTAAAATGAAAGTGCCTGTTTGATTATGACTGACAGGCTTACAATCGAGAGTTCACATCTCTTATAAAACAATTATTTGGCCTCATGCAGTTTGTATTATATTAAGCAGAAAGGGAAGTGAAGAGCTTTCAAGCTGGAAACCTAATTATTAATTTCTTGCTATTTTTAAGAGTAAAACAAGGTTCTGATTTCTGAAGAAGGAGGCCCTGACAAGGCAGCTTGCTGTCTGTACTTTCAGTTATCTGAAAAACCCATTTGGCTATAGATGAAATAATAGAAAGTGCTTTCTCTCCAAATACAGTTTACAGGGATTGCTTCCTGCAAGTAGCTTTCTTTTAAGTAACCTAATTATTACCAAAAGCCAGTTTGAAAAGCACAAACAACATATAAGCTGCTGGCCCTGAACTGCTCAGGAGCACAGGAATAAGAGAGGCCGAGTGCCTTCTCCCACCGGCAATCTGCTGGCATTTGTTGTTTGACTCTCCTTTGTGCTTTTGAATCGCTCTCCAACCAACCTCTACCAAAAGGCCACATTAGATCCTTTGCTTCAATGCTGGCTCAACATTTTCTGGGCACATTTACTCTTGTTAAAAAGAGAAGCAGAAGGAGGTAGGAAGAACATTTGCTCTTCAGACAACTTCATTTCCTCAAACACACACCATGAGCTCCAGCTATGAACACACGAAGGTCTAACCCGTAAATGGAAATGACTGCTGTCCTCAGATGCTCTCCGGAATCTCTGTTTCCATCTAAATGTAACCAGAATCCTGAGAGAAAAACCTTCACACACAGTCCTTGACTACCAAAAGAAACTGTCTCCTTACACACAGAAGAGCAGTACGTAAAGAGGAAACTTTCCACGTTCCTCAGGGGATGCTAATCCAAACAACAACAGCAATGGATACATTGGGAGATTTGACACTGCTTCGCTCCAGCTTAGTTCAAAGCCAGCCTACAACGAGACAAGTAGTTCTGGGTGCCCCATAACTGCTGCAGAATCCATCCTCATTCAACACCACCATCTACGTACAATACATGTGAGCTAATCCCAACATATTCCCTGCCTGCTGGTAGTCATTAAGGATCCTGTGTGCGCCTGAACAGACCTTGCTGCTACCCTGGAGGCAGTGATGGATATGTGTTATTCAGCAGGACCTGGCTCCCACTCCCAGGCCATCTGCCAGCCCACACAACTGTGCCACAACAGATTCCTCACAACCCTTCCCAAAAATGATGGCAGTGAGTGCATAAACGAGATAGTGGATAACCCTCCACAGGCCACCATGTTTCCTAGGAGCCATAAAGAAGCTGTAACCCTCGATACCACCTGTCAGAAAATAGTTTCTACTGTCCAAGTGCAAAAAAAACGTAATCTTTGCACAACCAAAGGTCTTGTGGAAGACTGAAACACCCCACCCATAGTGCTATAGTGGCTACAGAGAGCAGGAATAACAACCTGACCCTAGAGTTAAAACTGCCTTGCCAACCTCACCCCAGCTCTACCGACAATACATGTTAACAACCAGCAGCACGGTTGTAGCAAGACCCTGGAGGATACCGTGCCTTCCTCATACCAATTACAGCTATTCTTGAAGAAAAGAGATCTTCAATATCTCTCTGAAGGCTAAGAGTTCAAAATCTACTAATGATAATGATTCATGTGGTAAAAAAAAAACAAACAAACCCAAAATGAAACCAACAAAACACAAAAAAAACTCACAACCACAAAACAATCCAAACCAAAAATACTAAACAAAAGCCATGAGAATTAATGCTGAAACTTCAGAGCAATGCAAGGTCTGTTTTATTTTTGTGTCAATTTCAAAGCTGTGTTAGTATTAGTTGAAGTTGGCCCTGTGGTTGCCAGAGGTCATTCAATATACCAGCAACAAAGAGAAATTAGGGCAGCATGGTTCTACAGGGAGACTTTCTACCTCTACAAGCCATATTAAGACAGATGTGGATGAAACAAACTTGTTTGCAGAGAGCAGCTTCATTATCCCATAAAAACAGGAATACCCTATGGCTTACTAAAAAGAGACACAGGCCATTTGTCTGCTGATTTAACAAGCAAAATCCTCTTCTGAGCTCATGGATATGTATTAATCTGGTTCTGAGGGTTCACAACCAAGTTTTCACAGCTTAGCCAGGGCACATCTGCTGACCACACGTACTCAGCCTGGAGGAAAGGTGCAAACAAAATATCCGTGCTCAAGTCTCCTGAAATAGGTTTGAAACTATGTAGTTTAATGTAATTTTTAAAACAGGTTCTAAGGTAGCAAGTCAGGAGGTACTACAGATTGGCTCATGCTGAATCTCAAGAAGTTACTCCATAAAACAACGATGTGGAACTCTGAAAGCAGGCTGACAGAATCCAAATTCCAAATCCCATGTGACAGAGACATTCTGGTGTTTCATAGCAGCCTGTAATCTCTTCTCTAAAGAGACTGTTGTGAAGTTTCTGCAGGCTGCACAGTGAATAACTACACGAGTAGAACAGTTACTGCCCTTACCTCTCCTTCCTAATTCCTCCTAGAAGTGCCCACATCTCACTCGTGCAGCTGGTTCCAGCCTCCTGGCTAAACAGGCCGGATCAGCACAAACTGCTGTTTTCACCTTTTGCTCCAGCCAGGCACATCCAGGCGGCTCAAAAGAGCAGCTCCACCTGCAGATCCGATGGAGCAGATCCCTCTGGCAGCCGAGCAGTGACGAGCATCTGGGAGCAGTATGATCTTCCATCAGCACAGCTGGAGCCAGAGACCAACACCAGCCCACAGCCCACTCACTCAGCCCCGACCCCAGGGACCAAAACAGCCTCACTGACAAGAAAAATGAAGGTACTTTTTCCCCTCAGCACATGTGCTTTGCACAGCTTTGTGGACACATAGCTCAAGAAGTCAGAAGGTTACCAAAATACTTTTTATGGACTCGTTTGAAGAGAACAGTAATAATTTGATAGCCAATTGTGCTTTCCGAGGATCTCATTTATGTTTTCCAAACTTGAGAGACTCGCCAGTACTGTCAACACCAGTAGCTAGCTACAGTCTTCAAGGAGAAAGAAGAGGAAGAACTGACATTTAACACAGTCAGTTCTGAGGGAGAGCCAAAGAACCACTATACAGCATTTTTATACCGGGTATCAAGAGCTATCGCAGTCTGACACATGGCCAGGTTGTGGAGTGTCACAGCATTTAATATTACCTTTGCTGAAGACCTCCGCACATCAAAGTCCTTGTATCATACGCACCAGTATTTCGACCGTATAATCCGGACTAGGATCGCAGCTCCGCTGCGGGAGCACCACCTCCCTCCGCGGCTCTCTGAGGCAAACGCAGCAGGAACTTCATCAAACGGCACGTGAAGCCCATGTTTACCTCGGGATGTCTCCAGAGGCACTGCCTGGCCGTCAAAAAGCACAGCCTGAATTGTCAGGCTTCCCTTTTCCTGTCAGTGATTCGTTAGAAACGGTGCGCATGTTGGACTTGACGATCTTGGAGGTCTTTTCCAACCTTAGCGACGCCACAATTCGAATACCCACAGGCGCGTTGGGACGGCGCGAATTTATATGCGATGGGATGGGAGGGATGAGCCGCCCAGAGCCAGCATCCCACCGAAATTAGGGTTTGGGCTGTAAACACCTCGTTCCTCTCAGGCAGCGGGCACCCCCGCACCCCGGAGCGGGCGCTCGCACCGGAGCCGCGGCGGCTTCCCCGCAGCGCGCACATCGCATCACGGGCGCTGCCGGGCCCGAGGCACCGCGGGGAGAGGGACACCGAGCATCCTCGGTGGGGACCGAGCACCCACGGTGGGCTCGGAGCCGCGAGCTGTCCCCCAAACCCGCCTTGGTCCATCCCCGCCCGACACCGCTCCCCCCGCCAGCCGCTCTGAGGGGGCGCGCGCCGCGGCCGCTGGGAACAGCGCGGGCCGTGTGGGGCAGCGGGGGGCGCGGGGCTGCCGTGCCCGCCGCCCCTCACCTGGAGACGCAGTTCTCCAGCACGGAGCTCTTGCCAGCGCTCTGCCCGCCTACCACCGCGATCTGCGGCAGGTCGAGCAGGCAGTTCTGGCCCAGCGCCGCGAAGGCGTCCTGCAGCCGGTTAACGAGCGGGATGAGCCCCTCCATCCCGCCGCCGCCTCCTCCGCCCGCCGCCGCTGACAGGTAACGGCCGGCGCACTGCGCATGCGCCCCTCCCTCCGCGGGCCCGGGGGCGGGGCTCCGTGGGCGGCCACGCCCCCTCCGGTGCGGGTCCCGCTGCCGGTCCCACCATGTCCCACGGTTGGCCCAAAATCTGCTCTTCCCCCCGTTGTGCCAAAGGCCCATCCACGCTCAGAGTCAAGGGGTTAGATTTATTTGTAGTTCTGCACAGAAAAATGGCTGGGTGACAAATCCACAAAGCCAGCAGGACAACTGTCAAAAGTTTTCCCTTTTTGTGGACTTTAACAAACCAAAGGCGTTGATGTTTATTGGCTACAAGTTATTTAGTTCCCTTATTAATTAGTGTTCTGTCTTCTGTTGGTTAATGATCCTCTTGCATCCAGTACTAATTAGTCTGCATGCTCAGTCTCTTAAATTAGTGGGGGTTTTTGGGTCAGTGGTCTGTGAGTCAATGGTCACAATTTGCCCCTGCCAGAATTACCTCTTACCCAGCTAGAGCTGACTTCAGCACATTTGCTCAGTTTTTATTAGTAGCTTCCTTATTTTGGGTGTTCTGCCAAATATCCTTGTAGCCCCTAAATTCTGCATTCTTTGTGTCAGCTAGGAGTGGTACACCCTTCCCCCCTTTGGTAACCTCTCCCTAGGTCTGAGATAACTGAAACATGTCAAGCCCTAAACCTTAACAAGGCAATTTTACCAATAAGTAATTTGTCTTTCTACTACCTGGACATCACTTAGAGCTTGCTTGTTATTTTTCATAGATTGCCCAAACAGGCTGTGGAGTCTCCCTCACTGGAGATATCCCAGCTGGACACAGTCCTGTGCCTGTGCTCTG
This sequence comes from Lonchura striata, assembly GCF_050655825.1. Taxonomy (NCBI): domain Eukaryota; kingdom Metazoa; phylum Chordata; class Aves; order Passeriformes; family Estrildidae; genus Lonchura; species Lonchura striata. The sequence goes on along the minus strand of NC_140710.1, from coordinate 31,099,366 downwards.
GGATGACCCTGCATGAGATGGGAGATTGGACCAGATGCCCCACTGCTCCCTGACAACCCGACCCAATCTGTGGTTCTGTTCCTGCCTGAGGACAAGGCCACCATGGTGCAGGGACCTTGGACACACCACGTGCTGGGACCTTGGACACGAGGAGCACGGTTCACCCAGGTCTGTGCTGACCATGAGACTACCATGCTGCCCCTCTCCCCTGAGAGCCCAGCCCCAGCTGGCCACTGGGAAGGGCTGTGCAATGCCCAGGCACGGGCAGGAGCGCTGCCAGGGTCAGGCACCTTCCGAGGAGGAGCTGGATCCAGCAGGGCGGGCAGCAGGTGATGGCTCAGGAGCAGGCTGGGAAGCGACACTGAGGTCCAAGCCGTGTCACTGCCACGGGTTCAATTAAAAATGCACGCTGAGGCTGAGCTAAAAGCTCAGGCACACAACAGAGATGAGATTTAGCTGCGATTACTGGCAGCAGTCACATCATGAAAATATCCCAAAGGCAGGCTTTGGAGTCGTGCAGCGATAAAAGTTATCCTCTCTGTTACAGCAGACACTGGCCTCGCTCAGCGTGAAAAGCAAAACAAAGGGAGCTGTGAACACCCTGCAGGCTGACGGAGACTAATGATCTGGAGGATTATCAAAACTTCTTGGCCAGAGCTCTCAATAAGTGTAAAAAATTACAGCAGACTGACCTATAACTCTGGAAACAAGTAACGGTTTTGAATCGGCAGAGACGGCTTCTCCTCCCTGCTGCAGTTAGATCACAACCTCTGGGAAAGCCTTGCTATCATTTCTGTCTAGTTGGGAGCCTGGGACTTATTGACATAATTATGCCAATTAGCAGCATGATTATTTCTTTCCCCACTCCTGGGTGAGCAAGCTGTGCCAGGAGGCACTGGAGTAGCTGCCTGGCCTTCCTCCAGCTTGTGGGTTTCTATGGAGGCTGGAAGTTGGGAAGAACATTATGAGTGTCCAGAGCACTTTGTGCTACCCCCATGAAATAATTAAGATCCATAGAAGAGCAGCCTGGCCATAGGATTGTGTCTCCACAGGAGACAAATGAAGATTGAGAAAGGCACCATGCCTGGGGAGCAGCACCATGCACACCTTCAGATTGATAATCCAGGGAACTGTCCTTTCTGTGAGGTCTTTAAATTACAGCTTTGTCTGCTTCCATGATTAAAATAAAATAAATTAGAAAAACAACTAAGATTAGGAAAAGTTTGAGTTATTCCCCCAAGTCTGGGAAGTTCCCAAATAAAATTTTTTTGTCTTGTGAAGCAGAGTTAAAGCCATTAATTGCCCGCATTCACCCTACAACTCTATCACTTAAAAAAAAAAAAATCCATTTTCCTCCCTACAAAAAAAAAAAAAAAAAAAAAAAAAAAAAAAGCCACAAGCAGCCAATTATAGATTCCCCACCTTCTGGAAAAAGCACAAACAATTTCATTATGGATGCTTGTGAGAGGTTTTCTTCATTTTTCCAACACCTCCAAGAAAGCAGAGAAGGAGAGAGGAGAGGCACCCGAGCATATCTTTAGGTCTCTGCTTTTCCTGACTGACTTCTCTGGGCAAGTTGTTCCAAATCCCCATGCAGAGCCTAGCCTGGCTTTCTGAATTTGCCAAGATTCAGAGTGGCTAACTTAAAGAAACAGGGGTGCTACTAGATCACTGCAAAGCTTCTTGTAACAAACAACACTGAAATACAAAACTTAAATCAGTGTCAGAGGGCCACGCAAGAAATTGTTCTCTGGGGGAGCAGTAAGGGTGACCCCCAGGAGCACAGAGCTGTGCTGCTCACTGCTTAACCAGCTAATTACAATCTGGTTTTACCCTGCTCACTGGTTAACCAGCTAAACACAATCTGTTGTGCTCAGTTGTGCCCCTAATAATACAATACAATAAAATAAAATATTTATCATTTACTTTTGCTGTGTGCCAGGCTCAGCAAGGAGACAAAACCTCTGCCAAGCACCTTTCCTGGCATGGCAGGAAGGGTGGGTGCCCTGATCCCCAAGGTGACTCCAACAGTGTGGTCTGATGTCACATGTCACCAGCTCCAGCACAGCTTGCCTGGGGCCCCCAGTCACAGCCTCTGGTGCATTTCAGATCAAGGCAACAGACAGCAAGCTTGTCCTGCCACGACTTTCAGAGAAATATATGGCAAAAAATAGCCTGGCTTCAGGGTTCAGCTGAACCCACAAACTCACACACACACTTCTCCCTAACCAGGCAGTGATGTTAACACTGAGGACATTTGGACCAGGTCCCCAGGCTGCTTCCCAAACACACAGCAGTGCAATTCCCTTCAGGGAAAATGAGTTCTGCGTAAACCAGCCCAGTGGGGACCTGCAGACGCCTGCAGTGAAGAGCCAGCCACGCTGCCCTGCCCGGGGCAGCAGAGCCTGCTCCTCTTCCATGAGAACAGGCAGGTTCCTCCACACCTGCTCCAGGGACCTTCCTCACCTCCTTCTTGTGTCAGAACACAGAGTTTTGGCAGAGTTTTCAGGCAGCTGATGGGCACAGAGCAGGGGGAGGTGTGGGCAAGGGGCAGCTCCCAGGTTCTCAGCAGCACTTGGCTCTGCAGTGGAGCTGCATGAAGGTGCCTGTCAGCATTATGCCTGTGCATTTGCCAGGATAAGAGCTCAGACCTTGAAGCTGCAAAAGATGGAACTCAAGCCCATGAAAGAAAGCCAGAGTGGCTGCAGGCCTGTGATCACGGTGGCTGCAGCATTTCTCCGTGTAAAGAGGATGTGCTTTCTGCCTCCCCCCCACAGCCCGGGGCACTGCTGACTCACTGATCGCAGGACAACACAGTCCCTGTCCCATGTCTCCTCTCTCCTGCCCTGTAACCTCCAGCTGCATTCTTTAGTCGGGTGCATCCCGTTGCAGGGTAGAAAAAGGGCACCGTGCTGCATTGCAGCCTGCAGAGATCTTTCCCTGCAGCCCTCAGCACCCTAGGAAAGAGCTGCACTCCCTCCCTGCAGCCTGGCAGCATGCCTGCTTCCTTGGCCACAAAGCCAGATAAGCCAAGTGCTTCTCCAAGGGAAGATTCCATGGACAAAAACACTTCCTATGTGCTTCCAGCCTCTGGGAGTGGCTGTTGCAGCCCTTGTTGTGCTGGACCATGTCACACAGCATCCCCAGGCAGTGTGGCCAATATTCTGCCCAGCTGAAGGGAATCAGCCCAGGGCTCAGTCCCTGCAGCTTTTGTTGCTGCAAAATCTCTCCCAGCTGCTTGCTGTGCTTTGAGCTGATGACAGTATGACCCTTATCCCTGCTCCCCAGAGGGAACTGGGGTGTCATTCTCTTCTCTGTTCTTCTCCAGAACAGGGACCCGGGCTGTGAAACCATATGGGGTGTACATGTGGCACCCCATCAGTGCCTGCCCACAGCCACCCTGGGCCAAAAAACCTCTCTGCATCCTTCTACCCAAGCTCAGGAAACTCAGGGCTAACCCACCAACTCCCAGTGTCTCGCTCTCTGGAGCAGCAGCAGGACGTGGATGCTCTGAGAAGGGACTGGGCCAGCCCAAAGCATCCCCAGCTGGCCACAGCCTCACACCTGAGCCGTGGGGTGAGTTACACACCCCTCTCTTTTTGTGCTGGGAAAGCCAGAAAGGAAAAAGTCAACATCTCCGTGCCAGTGGGGGTTGCTAAGTGACGGCAGAACTTGTTTCTATCCCGCCACTGACAGCGTGCCTAGGCTGCAAGGGAAGGAAGTGAGGAGCAAGGGATGTAAACATGAGTACACTGCCAAAACTCTCGACAGATTCACCCTTGCCAAATATATACATTAGCTGCGTGTTTTCGCTGCCAGCAGAGAAATGTTTACTACGTGTCAATTACTCCAGCCTTGAAGCATTTTACCTGCAGAGGAGGATTTGCTGCACTCGTGCATTTGCTAGTTTTCCAGCTGAAATTAATTTCCAGACCAAAGTTGTCAGGCTGTCAGTAGCTGCAGGAACAGCTGCCATGAACTGAGATTTCATCCTTACATTGTTTCTAATAGATGGCTTTTGTTTTTCCACCAGGATGTGGCGTTATGCAGCATTTTGGAAGCACAACAGAAAGGCAGGACTGGACAAGGGAGGGATGAAGGCAGCCTTTGTATGAGCTCCTGGGGAAGAAAGGAAATGGTTTCAGTAAAAAAAGGGGCACACACACACAAACCTATGTCGTTAAGATTATGTGGAGAATTGCAAACTAAGTTAAAAATAGAGTAAAGGCAGCACTGCTGATCTAGTTGAGAAATCTGCCATTGCTAAGCTAGGTGGATAATAAATATCTTTCAGAGCAGTGCTCATCACAGAGGAGCTTTAGAAACTGCGTGGGGGCAGGCACACTTCAGCTCCAGCTTCAGCCTCGTTTCTCCCCCATGCTGTGCTGAACTCCCCACAGAAGGAGGAGAAAACACAGGAGGAGGGACTGGGTGGTGACACAGGGGGCACCTAGCCAGGCTGCCAGCCTTTATCTAAGGCAGGGAGCAGGCCAGCCCTGCTCTCCTGGGCCTGGGAACCATCAAAAGCACTTGTTAAAAAAGCATCTACTCCCTTTGCTTAGTTGCAGGTTAGCCCAGGGAGAAAGTAGGGCACCCATCTGTCCCTCTGTGGGAAGGGGAACAAGGGAGGAATCATCAGAGAATTGATCTGAACCGAGCAGTTCCCAAAGCAGAACCTGCTGGCAAATTAAAATGAAAATACATCCTCAGCTGCTGGCAGCACAGCTGCCATGCATGCTGGGCACCAGCAGCCCCATCTCCTGCATCGGGACAGTCCCCACTGCTTCAGGGGGTGAGAGACTGTGGGAAATGGATTTGTAGAAAATTCTCAAAGCCTGACTCACACAGTGTGCATGTCTATGCAAACGTTGAGACAAGGAATGCTGACTTAGAAATGCCATGGAATAGGACAGACATGGTTGAGAGAGAAATGGAACTACAAACAAGTTTCAAAGGATGGTTTTGTAAATAAGACTAGGTACTTCAGAGAAATAGAACTATGAAAGATGCACTGTAGGAGGACCCACGAGGGGTCACTTTAGATTATTGGCTTTAAGGCATCTACAGCATGGTGTGGCAAAAGCTGATAGGCCAAGAAACACTTATAATTAAGAAATTAAGAATTAAGAAATTAAGAAATAATTGGCTTCTGATTGTGATGGCGTAAATTATAACATCTGTATTGTCTCACCCTTCACTTGAGATTGAAAATGGAATAAAAGTTTTTAAAATGCCTTTCAGTTGCCCCATCTCTGGGTCATAAAAGGGCTTAATCAGACAAGAGCCTTTTGGGGTGTCCTTCCCCTGGCCCCATGGAGCTAGGGAACTGCAAACTCTCAGCTCGCACACTCTCACTCTGCTTTCAAAGTGGCAGAGGTTTTCCCACAGATGGAGAAGAGCTGGCTCCTTCCAAGCAAGGAAGGGGGAGCCCAAACCCTGCTGGGACAGGGGGTGTGAGCTGCAGGGCTGGGAGACAGCCCAGCCAGGATGCTGAGATACAGATCCCTCCTGGAACGACTTCTGGTGCACTGTTACCTCCCTGGGCTGTGGAGAGGTGGCTGGGGAGGGTTTGCTTTGGGAAGCAGCTCTCAGAAAGGCTGGTTCACAGGTTTCCCTCTCTCAGGCTGCCAGTGGCAGAAGGGAACACGGAGTGAGGGTGCAGGATCAGTGGCAAAGCACCAGTTTGTCACTTTGGTACCATGTCTCAGGCTCATTTTGGCACCAGCTGTTGCAAGGGAGAAAGACAAGTCCCCAAAAATAGCTTCTGATGAATGAGTGAGACCCTGCAGGTCCGTAACCAGCCAAGACACACAGGCCAGCTCCTGAATGAGCTCTCTGGGCAGAACTGGCATGCTGTGGGAACATCCCAATGGGTATTTTCTGGCTGCCCATTCATCCTGCAGGAAGGCTGACCTGCACTAGGTGGGTGAGTGGGTTGGTGTGGCCAGGAGCCTGAGCCCAGGGTGGGGTCTCTGCTGGCCCTGGGGCAGAAGAGTTCTGAGCTCGGGAGTTTCAGTTCAGTGGCAATGGCTGGAGAGATTCAGAACAGGGGAAACACAGTGGGATGCAGTCTGGGAAGGGTGAGTGGTGAGGAGGCAGTGGGGTTCAAGGGCCAGCTGCCTGCTCCCAGGACATGCCTTTGAACTGCAGAGGTGACTAGTTTTTTCAGGGGAGTGGTTGCTTCAGAAATAAGCCTTAGCAAATCACTGCAGGCCTCAGAGCACCCCTGAGCACTTTATTCTCACATCTCACAGCCCACACACATGCATCCACAAGCAGGCCTGGAGCAGGGCTGGGGCTCTGCAGAGACACCAGGAATGCTGGAGAGGCACCATCAGAAGGAAAGGAGCTGCGCTGAAGGGGCAGAAGAGCCAGAGGAACGCTCTTCCCAAGGTGGGAAAGCAACGAGGACACACCCAAACCCCCAGTCCTGCCGGTCCCACAGCACTTCCTCACTCCAGCAGCTGCAGGCTGCCCCTTGGGCCGTGCAGCCCTGCATGGAGCCGGAGCCTCCCTCAGGAAGCACCTTCCCGTGCCAGCCCCGTCCTTCCAGCGGGCCAGGCCAGGGCTGGGCGGCAGCGCCAGCCACGGGCACCACCCAGAGGAGCAGCAGCAGCAGCAGAGCCCCCTCAGAGGACGAGGACGGCCTGCAGCACGTCTGCCAGCGTGTAGGAGCTGTCCCAGGGCCGGCCCGGCTGCCGCAGCGCCGCCTCCAGCGCCCGCGCCCGCGCCCCCAGCTCTGCGGGGCCGCGCCGGCCCGCGGGGCCCGCCTGGCACAGCAGGATCTCGTTGACCTCCCCGTGGATGCGGCGCGCGTACAGCAGCGGGAAGACGGCCCTGAGATCGGCCAGGACGGACTCCTTCAGCCGGGCGTCGCGGCACACCAGGTTGAGCACGAAGACTCCTGCAGCAGGGCGAGGGAGGGGAGCTCAGAGCGGCCTGTGTGCCCACCCCGCTCCCCGCCACCCTGTGCCACCCTGGTGAAAACGTCTCCCTCACCGGCATCCCCCCCTGCCCCGGCCCTGCTCCATTCTCTGCTGCCACACGGGTTGTGGGTGGCCACGGGATCTGTTCTCGGGTACCACCTACACCTTCTGCTTCCAGAAAACTCTGCTGGCCCCCTGGGATGTCCCAGCCTGTCTCAGGCCACCCACTCCATCCTGCTGTCGTCACGGTGCCCACTGAAACACCCAGGTGCAGGACCCGCCAGGAGAAGGGGATGCCATGCAGCAAAATCCTGGCTGTAACCACTATTCTCTGGGTTGAGAAACGGTGGCACAGCCCCAGCTCCACCCAGGATTTGCCAGCCTGGCCATGGGAACATGGCCAGGTTTCCCCTCCTACCTTCTGGCTTGAGGATGGTTTTAACTTTCTGTAGAAAGGGCTTCTCCACAAAGGCTGGGGGCGGGCAGCTCATCCCCACCGTGAGGTCTTTGCTGTCCACATCAAACATGATGGCATCATACTGGGCTGATGCTGCAGGACAAAGCACAGACAGTTGTCATCCTATGGGACAGGGGTGAGCTACACACGTAGGAAGGCCAAAGATGGGATGGTCAAGACACCCCTTCTGCCATGTTATGGGTGTCTTCTCTGCTGAGGTTTCTTTTTACAAGCCCTTGGTGCTGGGGGAGGAAACAAATCCTCTACACAGGTTGGCAAGGACAGGCTGTGAGCTGCAGACACCTAGTGAGGCTGGAGCTTGTGGGACACAGCAAGAGATGGGCAGGAAGAGGAAGCAGGTAGTGACAACAGCCCAGGACTACCCAGCATGGCATCCACTGGGCTCAATGGGGCACCTGAAATGCTCTGGGAGATGGTACCTTCAGCTGCCAGCTTGGCCACGTAGTCCAGGCCATCAGAGATGTGCACTTGCATGCGGTCACCCTGGGAGAAACCGAACCAGCGCGTGGCCACTTCCAGCATGGAGGGGTCGATCTCCACCACGGCCACGCGGGCCTGCGAGAAGTAATCATGGACGAAGAGGGGCAGGCTGCCCCCGCCGAGCCCCACCACCAGCACTGCCAGCTCTCCTGCCAACCAACAGCACCCGGTGAGCCATCAGGATGCCATAATCCCACTGCTCGTCCCACCCACCGTCCCCAAACCGCTTTGGGAATGGTGCACGGGGCACCTTGGCCTAAAGAGCCTTTCCCCAAGGGGCTGTGGCGTGGGGACACCTGCCCCAGCACAGCCTCCCACTGCTGGCCTCGTCACCTGGGAGGGCGTCGGGGCCCCCCAGCAGGCAGAGCCCCGCAACCATGGCCTTGTGGTGCTCACAGCACAGGTAGCTCTTGTCGATGGCTCCAGGTGGCTCAGTGGGGCTGGGTTTCTTCTTGTCTTTCCTCCTCTTCTTCTGGCCTGAGTAACAGGAGACACCAGTCAGTAGGGCAAGGGGGGAGACAGAGGTGCTTTCTGGGAAAAAGCCACTACCAGCCCTGTCCCCACCACGGTGTAAAAACACTCCCAGGGCTGCTCTGGGGCACCACAGGCAGGTCCCAGGAGGCCTTCTACCTTCTTCCTGTATTGCTCTCACTCTCTGTCACCGTAAAAAATCAGCCTTGGCCTCTGCCCCGCATACCTGGGAGAGGGCTGGGGGCCAAGAGCCGAGCCTCAGACTGCACCACGTTCCTGTTCTGGAGGAAGACGAGGCGGCGGAAGTAGCAGGTGCCATCTCCCTTCACGTCCTCCACGACGAACTCCCCGCTCAGGGGGCTGCTGCCACAGTGCCGCACCGCCCGCACCCCGATGTCCCCTCCCACAGACAGGAAGGGCACCTGCAGGGAGGAGAGGGGCTGCTGGGAGCAAGGAAAAGCTACAGGAAAAGAGTTTGGCATTCTCACTGTCCTGAATATGGCTACAGGGCCAGGATGAAGCAGACACAAGAGGAGCAGCGGGATGCCACAGGAGAGCTGGGGATCTTCACTAGATTCACTCCCACAGTGAACACAGGGAACACAGGGAATGCAGGGGATCAAACACAGCAAGGTTTTTTGCAAGAACTCAGATGTGTGTTGTTCGGGCAGGAAGGAGAAAACAGAAGGAACAGAAGTTAATTAAGACGGGGGCTGGATGCTCTTAGGATTTCTAGATCTCCGCTTTTCTCAGCATGCTGGGTTTTGGAGAGCAAGGACTTCATACTGAATCCTACCACACAAGAACCTCAAATCCTGCCTCCAAGCACAGACAGAGAGCTGGAGGGAAAGCCATGAGAAGCTGCACCTGAGGCCCATCTCCTGCTCACCAAACCATCCAGCCTTGTAGCTTGGTCTCCCTTGGAGAAGAGGGTTTCCCTGCTGGCAGAGAGCCAGCCTGGCTCTGTTTTGGGGAAGGGGCCAGGCAGTGGGGGCTCACCTGCTGCCGGGCAGGGAGGCCCGGCGGGGCCAGCTCCATCACCTTCCCCGAGAGCTCTGCCTGGATGGCGGCCATGCCCTCGTAGTGCTGCTCCCTGTGCAGGGCCACCGTCAGCAGGCGCCCGAAGCCCGCGCTGGCTGCCAGCTGCCTCCGCCCTTCCTCCGTCCCAAAGAGCCACTCGGTCTCCCTGCCCTGTGGAACTGCAGAAGGGGCTGCCATCAGCCTGGGCTGCTCCTGGCCCTCGAGCCTTCCTGCCACAGGGAATGGCAGGACATTTAAGGGAGGTAGCACTGCTTGGTTAGAGCCGTGCACTGTGACCTTCAAAAGAGCCAGGATTTCCCCCGTTTTGGGCAGGCTCATGCAAGAAGCTGAAAAAGCCACATCTCATTAGAAGTGTGGGGGGGGGGGTCCAACAAGCTCCTGAGCTGTCTCCAGGTTCTGCCAAGGCCCAGGTTTGCAGGGATGCAGGGAGGGAATGGTGCTGCTGGCAGAGGCTGACACATGTCTGTGAGTGCAGCCCCAGGGGTCTGGCCCTGCAAGCCAGGACACCCACAGAGAGCAGCGATGGCTTCCCAGCCGCAAGGTGCTAACTTGGCTGTCACCAGCATCCAGGCAGGAACCACCACCTTGGAGGCTGGGCAGGGTCCCTCTGCCCAACAATCTCTTCGCCACACCTCTGCTTGCACCACCAGGCAAGTACAAATCCCACGGCAAAGCCAGGACTAAAACATCACCCCAACCCCACGCAGGTGGGTAATTTCTCTCTCCAGCCCCACATTCAACAGGCCCTAAAGGGCTGGCTGTTTGGCAGCTCATGGCCAGGGCAAGCACCTGACTGCAGCCTGGAGAGGCTGTACTCACTGATGAAGATGGCAAAGTGATTGTCCCGGGAAGGTTTCACCGAGGGGCTGTCCACCACGTGCAGCGTGTAGCGGGGCTTCCCACTCTCTCTGTCACACAGATCCAAGGAAACCTGCTCCCTGCAGGGGGTTTTGCTGATCTGGCTGCAGAGCAGGGCATAATGCTGCCTGTCCTTCACCGCTGCCACCAGCCGCTCCGCGCTCTCCACCCGCATCGGCTTGTCCTGCTCCTCAGGGCAGATCTCCAGGATCCGTGCTGCCGAGCCAGGCATCTTCCTGAACTTTGTCATCACATACACGAAGACCGGCAGGACAAACTGCTGCTGGTCCTCACTGCTGGCCACCTGGTGGACACGCACCACCCAGCCTTCCTGGGAGAAGTATTCCACAGCTTTCTTCAGCACGTGGGCTTGAGCCAAGGAGACGCAGAGGTAGCGCCCTCCTACCTGCAGGACCCGGCTGATCTCAGCAAACATCTGGTCTACCTTGGCTAAAGTGGCCTCTTCCTCATCGGTCAGGAGGGCATCCAGCGTGCCTTTGTCCAGGACCGCTTGGAAGTGGCCATCAGGGAAGTCCATCTGGAGCATGTCCATCAGCAGGTAGCTCATCCTCGGCCTGGTGCTCGCGCTGCGCTCCTGCATCTGACGGATCACGGTGTCGCTGACGTCGATGTTGACGATGTCCTGGCACATCCCCATGTCATACATCTGCTCACTGAGCTCCGAGTTCCCACAGCCCACCACGAGAACCTGGGCAGCAGCACAAGAGCAGCGTGATGGCGATAACACCCTGGAAATACTCCTCCCACCACCATTTTAGGAGCAAATATCAAACATGTCTGTGAAAACCACACCTTCAGGGCCTGCAAACTCACTCTCCATGGCCTAAGATAACATATCCACAGAGAACAGTCCCGTGGGCAGAGAAGTGATGCATCTGCTGCATTTTTTTTGAGAAGGATGTTGGTGCTTTAACCCCCAGAGCTGCCCAGACCAGGGCCACCCAGAGGTCTCTCCTATCCTCTTGCTAAGGCACAATGGGGGCTTCATATCATCTGTGTCAGACCTCGCACACAGAACCAACTAGAACCAACCACTGGAAAAGACATCTAAGAACATGGAGGCCAGGCTATGACCAAACACCACCATGCCAACCAGAGCACAGCACTGAGTGCCATGTCCCACTTCTCCTTAAACATCTCCAGGGACGGTGACTCCATCACCTCCCTCTAGGCAGTCCATTCCAATGTCTAAGCGCCCTTTCTCTGAAGAAATTAATCCTCCAAATGTCCACCCTAAACCTTCCCTGGCGCAGCTCAAGACTGTGTTCTTTCATCGTGTTGCTGGTTGCCTGGGAGGAGAAGCCAACCCCCAGCTGACTACAACCTCCGTTCAGGGAGTTGTAGAGAGCGATAAGGTCAGTCCTGAGCCTCCTCTTCTACAGGCAAAACAACCTCAGAGCTCGCCGCGCAGGCGGAGCCCGGAGGGGACACAGCGCTGGGTACCAGCCGGGGCTCACCTTGTCGCGGGGCCGCACATACTTGTGCAGAACGGGGCAGAGCTCCGGGAAGGCCCCGTACCACTCGAAGGGCCGCTGCCCGCGCTGGCGGAAGAAGCGATCCCAGTAGCGTGCGGAGCCGAACTCGGCGGGGCTGCGGGGCAGCAGCTCCATGGCCGGGCCGGGCCGGGCCGGGCCCCGCTCCCGCCGCGGCCCCACGTGTCCGCCGCGCTGACCGCTTCCGGCTGCGCGGCGCGCCCGCCGCTCATTGGCTGACTCCTCCTCAGCCGCTCCCCATTGGCCAGTGGCTCCGCCCCGGCCGCTCCCCATTGGCTGCCGCTGCGCCGGCCGCTCCCCATTGGCTGCCGCTGCCCCGGCGCTGCTCCGCGCTCCAGCGCGCAGCGGCCCCGGCGCGCCCCCGCCCGGTGCCGGCTCCGCTCCGAAGCCGCTCCCGAATCACAAGGGCGCAGCTTTAACAGCGCACACCCGCTGGTTTCTGCTGAAGCAACAAAAAGAGCGGAGAGCGAGGCAGCGGTGCGTTCAAAAGGAGCAGCTTTAATGGCATCCCGCAGCGGCGGGAGTCTCTGCCGGCGCTGCGTGTGACATGCACAGCACCTGCCTTGGCAGGGCTTGGACTGGGAGATCTCCAGAGGTCCTCTGGACCCAGGAGTTCCGTGCGGTTGTGTGGGCCCGCGGCTCGGGCGCTAGCTGGGAGTGGGGCGCGGCTCTGGCGAGGCGCTCTGAAGAAAGAAGGCTGAGAGCTCACTCAGCGCCTTGTACCGGTGTGAGATGGAATTCTTCATTGCCTTGGGCATTTCAGCGTAGCTGCAGGGGACAGAAACAAGTGTCAGCAGCAGAGACACTACAGCATATCCCTGGAGCTCCCCTCTGCCTCCCTGCTTGGCTCAGCAAGGCATTGGTAGTGACACAAGCCCTGAACTGGGGGTTTCCCATCACCCACCCTGCTCCCATCCAGGAGGACATTTCTCCCTGATGCCCTTCCTTACAAGCAAGTTCCCCTGGACACCCTTGACCAAGGCTGGCCTTACGCAAAGAGCTGTAGGTAAAACATCACTTACGTCTGGTTGTAGCCATTTGGCTGAAAGCAGGGATCCCAGCCAAAATCCCGAGGGCCCCTGGGCTCCACTATCAGTCCCTGCCATGAGAAAGCACAGAAAAACTTTAAAAGAACACCAAAAAGCACAAAAAACCCTTAAAGACTGCACTTCCCGTGCAGCACAGACAGAGACACGCTGCCATAGCTCACAGTGCAGCCACCACAGGCCCTGCAGGGAGCTGTCCCCTCCCCAGCATGTGGCCAGCATCAGCAGCTCCAAACTCACGCTGCCCTATGCTGACAGTGCTCTGACCTCTCCAAATAACAGAGCTAAGAACTGTACCTGAATACAGCCCTGTAAGGGGGAGATGGGGCTGAGGAGACTGGGGTAACGTGCAGAGTTCAGTGAGCACCACTGAACAGAGGGCTGCACCCTCAGCACCCCCTCCCACCAGCTGCGCTCCCCCTAAGCCTGCTCCCAACATTCAGTGACCCAGAGGCCACCACGAGTGTCCTCAGCAGAGCCAGTGCTGCCACCCAAGTCCCAGCAGGGCCCTCCTCCCCAGCACACAGCACCTACATGGGTCTGGCCTTTGAAGAGCCTCACTGGCTCCTCCGGGTTCCCGCTGCTGAAGGCGAAGGTGCAGAGCGCGTAGGCAGACTTGTCCTCAAAGCCAGCCAGCAGCTTGTACAGGCCTGGGGACACAGAGGGGAGCCTGGAGTCCCTGCTGCTCCTGGGAGCACAGCACAGCCACCCAGGCACGGAGGTGTTCTACGTGGCATCCCCAACCACCGCGGGAGGTGACAGAGCTCAGGCACCAGCATCCCTGCTGTGACTGAAGCCAGAGCCTCAGGTCCCATCTCCAGAGCCCCGCTATGAATTTGGGAGAGGAAGCAACCCAGCACAGCTAAAGCCCCTGGTGCCTGAAGGTGATTAGTACTCATGTTAATGAGACCAGCAAAGGATTTGAACTGTGGGATCAAGGCACAGCAGGGAAGGGGAGCATTATTGGAGAGAGGCTTGCCATGAAGCCACAGGGAGCAGGAGATCTTCCAAGTCACACTGAGCACAAACGAGATGCTCCCATGAGCCCTGCCACCAGGCTGCAGCAGGAGCCTGGGAATCCAGGGATAGAACTACTGAGAAAAACAACATCCCAGGAAGGAGGGTACAGAACAGGCTCGAGGAACCTGCTGGCTCTCCCAGCATGGGTAGGGAGCCACTTCAGGGGCACAGGAGTGGGTTACACACAGAGTAGTAACATGAGGGCGGTACCTTCTGGCTTGAGTTTCTCCAGGAACCATTTTCTGAAAAGGAAGGGAGGAGGGAAGAACAATTTTTGCTATTATCTCTCAGAAATACAGGCATCCTTGTGACATTGTTGCTTACATTTTCATAGGCCTTTGAATCCCTCTCAGTGTGCTGTAGGATCACTCATTCTGGAGCACTTACCAGGAAGGACAGACTTACCTCTTAAGCTGAAGGGGACACAGTGAAAACAGCAGTGGGGTATTTAATTTACTGTATCTTAGTTATTATGTATATAAATACATAATAACTTCGTTATCTTCTGGATTAAAGCTATGCTTAGGAGAACCTGTGGGGCACTCATGGCAGAGTCCTGCTGAAAGGCTTGGTGCCTTTACTGCACAGAGCCTGCTCTTTGGACAGGTTCCCAAGCTGCTAGAGCAGGCACCTACATATTGGAAACCAGAGCCAGCAGCCCAGGTCTATCTCTCTATTCCTGCTCCATAACTTCCCACAGAGCTTAAGGAGCTCAGTGCAGCCCCTGGGGTGCAGGATGAAGGGCAGGAAACAGCAATCACCTCCCTGACCCCACTGCTCCTGGAGTGTGAGGCCAACCCTGCCAGCCTGTGCTCCTAACCCTGGCATATGAAAGGGGAAACAGCCACTTACATGTAGGGTCCTGGGAGGCCCCCCAGGGCATTGAAGCACAAGCAGGTGTCCTCTACTATAACAGGTCCCTGAACCTACAGTGACAGCCCGAGAGAAGGAAAACATTAGACCTAAAGGAAGGCACTGCCTCCAAACCCATTCCCTTGCTCTGGCCCATCCTCGTGTTTCCACTTGACCTCAAAGGCAGCACACACCAGACAGACAATCAAACCCAAACTCCCCCAGGCAGGCCAGAGAGGCTGAAGAACAGTAGGGAAGCTTTCCCATGGAGAAAAACAAGCAGAGCTGAACGCTCCCTCCCATCCTAGAGGACGAGGAAAGGGAAAGTCTGTGTTCCAGAGGCATGCCTGCAGGGTACCCATCCCAGAGCCAGCTCTGGAATGTTCAGCAGACAGAACTCTTTGTCCTGCAGCCAGCGGGCCTGGACTGAAGGAGGTTCCGTGACCTCCCGCTGCTAGAGGGACACACCAGCACAAACCAGAGCAGCCGGGTGGCGGGAGAGCAGCGAGGCCAGGACGGGCCGGTTGGGATGCCTCAGTGTCCCTGCCTGGGGTCCCTGCACACCCATCCCGCCGGGAAAGGGGAAGGAGCGAGTGACCTGCCGGGCGGCTTCGCGGCACTTCTGCACCGAGATCTCGTCTGGCTCCCCCTGGTACTCGGGCACTGCGGACACGGGGATGGGGCGGTGCTGAGCACACGGCCGGGCCGGGCCGGGCCGGGCCGGGCCGGGCCGCCGCATCCCGCCAGGCCCTGCCCACAACTTACGGTCGATTTTCTTCGCCACCAGCGTGTAGGGAGAGGAGTCCCCGAGGATCTGCGTGACCTGCGCAGGGAGAAGGGAGTGGCGAGGGAGGGAGGGAGAGAGGCGGGCCCGCCGGCCAGGCCCGCTCCCGCCGCGCTCACCTCCTCCAGTTTCTTGGCGTTGCCGGTCACGAACACGACGCTCCGCCGCGCCGGCGCCGCCATGCTGACCGCGCGCGCGGCCCTGCGCGCCCGCCCACCAATCAGCGCCCGCGCCGCCGCCGCGCCCCGCAGCGCTCGGCCAACGGGAAGCGTGCCCGCCCCGCAGCGTCCGACCAATGGGGAGGGCGTCCGCCCACGCCAGACAGGCGGGAACTGCCGGCCCGGGTCGCCGTGGCAACCGGCCCCGCCCGGCCCGGGCCCCTCACAGCCCGGCCGGCGGAGCCCGCGCCGCTCCTCCTGGGGAATCGCAGGGGGACTGTGCTGCAAGCCCTGCTGCTGATCAGCTCCGACCTCAGCCGCGTCTCTGCACTTTCTGTCATCGCATTTCCCGCGTCCGAGCGACCCGTCGTTGGTGGTTTGGTGCTGGTGGTGCCTCTCACAGCCAGAGCTGTCCCTTGGGAATGTCTGTGCCCAGGACAACCCCAGCACTGAGTGACTGGAACCTCAAACTGATCAACACCCAATTCTAGCAGCTCGGGGCAGTGCACTGATGGTTGGCTTGTGCGGCTTTACCTGTCCTGCATCTCAGGTAAACACTGGAGCAGCTGCAGCAGAATCTCCAGGCTCGAGTCGGGAGTTCTGTCTGCGGGCCAGTGTGGAGCCCTGCAGGAACAGGTCAGTGCCTGTGGGGTCCCAGCTCTCCCACCGTGTACCAGGCCCCTCCTCGCTGCCAGACCCTGCCAAAGCTCCTGCTTTGCAAGGGGACTTCTCAGGAGGGACTTCTTTCCCGCTGGGTTGCCCAGCTGCCACAGCCAGGAGACCCCTGTGACCCACGTCACATCCCTGCAGCCCCCCTTTCCCTCAGGCATGGGGACCTGGGGTCACACCACAGGCTCACACAGCAATCCTGAGAGGAGGAATGCACTGCTTTTGCCAGAGGATGCCATTCTCTGTACAAAAGAAATCATGTGGAAAAGAGCAGCAGATGGTCTGTCCTCTGCACAATGCAGGAATGGGTAAAACAGACCCAAAGCTTGGGTGAAGGAGTTGTTTTTGTTGTAGAATCTCCTTCATAACATCTCCCAAGTGAAAACCAATCCCCAAGCATGCAGACACTGCTGGAAACAACACCCCTTCCCTTTCTGCTGACTGCAGTTCTCTCTGCCATCAGTCCAGGGTGGGACAGCACAAGCTGCAATATAAAACCACAATACCAAAGGAATATGTGGAGGACTGCTCTGTACCACCCCAAGAGCAGACATTTCTAATAGTCTTTCCAGCCTTGTGGGGAAAAAAAATCTATAAACATTTCTTAACAAATTCTATTCCTGCAATGTTTCTGACCAGGACTCCTGTGGCACCAAGGTCCTGCTGTGGATGGCAGCAGCAGCAGCAAAGGCAAGGCTGGCCTGTGGGAGAAAGGCAGAGGCACTGGCAGGGCTCTGCAGCAGCAGGAGTGAATTAACTCACTTTCCAGCTGGGAGGACATGGTACCAAACAGCTCGGTGAGATCTGCAGCCCCCCTGGAGACAGACACAGTCGCTCCTCATCCACCTTCATCCTCCCTTGCAGGCAGAGAGTAGCCAAAGGCACAGGCAGGATGACTTCTGTCCCTTCCACTGAATGTATGATGCTAAAACCAGCCTATACTTCAGGAGAAAAAAACCCAGCTTGCCTTCCTGATTCCCACCTGGGGAGCTCAGCTCTCACAGAGGGAAAAGCCCTGTTTATATTCCAGCTGGGCAAGGGAGCTTGAGTCACATCCAACCCTCCAGGCTGCCGTGCTCACTCCTAATCCCCTTCTCTGCATGGGGCAGCACTCAGGTGGAAACTGTACAAGGTCCTGGGGGCAGGCTCAGAGGAGGAAGCTGGGACATGGCACTGGAAATTCTCTGGGGCACCACTTCCCCTCTCCAGAATCATTTCAAGCACGTGCTTAGCAGGACAATGCTTCTCTCCTCAGGAAGGACCAAAAAGAGAACCAGAAGAGCTTGGCTCTGCTTAAGTGCCAAGCTCAGGGGCTGGAAAGGTGAAGGCTCCCAAAAATAAAGGGCTGACAGAAATGCCACCAGCACTCGAGACCAAGGCTGGAAACAGCCAAAACACAACAGTCCCATCCATTAATAGAGGAGCTCAGTTCTTGTTCATTCCAGCACAGGGGTCCCTAGAGCTCCCCAGTGCCCGTGTCTGGGAATAATCCCCACCCCACTGGACCACAAGGAAGCAAAATTGACTGCCATTCAGGACCACGACCACCACCACACCATGCTGAAGGGCTCTGAATATGAACTGGGCTTCTTCACTGTGGATGGGTATCAGGAGAATTGTTCTCCAGCTGTGTCTTTATAGAATTTCGTGCTGCTTGCTGAGTTTTACACACATTTCTTACTTTTGGTTAAGAACACACAGAAACAGGGACTCCCAGCCTTGGAGAGGCCTGAATGTCCTCCAAAACTTTATGAAGACGTGCAAAAACTCCACACGTAGAATCAAAAATAGGTTTACTGGAATGTCTTTAGTCACAGCTGTAAGCAGCAATACTGAAAACACTGAGCTTGTTGTGCATTCCCATGGCAGGACCAGAAAGTTTTCTGGATTGTAAAACCTAATTTCACTTTTTCTCTTTTCTTTTTTTTTTTTTTTTTTTTTTTGAACAAGAGAAAAACAACACCCCTGCAGTTGTTCTCAAAAGTATCAGTTCCCTATAATGGTGTATTTCCCTTCAGACATTTATCTCCTTCTTTTCTCTGATTCAAAGACAGAGTCCCCTCTGCCTTCCACAGCAGGCAGCAGAGAGCTGCTCAAACCATATTATTATTATTATTATTAATATTACAACTCAACCATATATACAGATAGACCGTAGGGGCAAGTAGCCAGCTCCAAACCAGAGACCCAGAATTCCACAAAACAGGCGGTTTGGGATCTGAATCTTGTGTTACACAAAAAAAAAGTCTTACAGCAGGAACAGGTACTCGACTGGAAAAGGGTTGTTTGGTAGTTCTTGAAAAGCTCTCTTAGAGCTGGCTGCTTGCCACCACCTCCTGCTCCCAGGAGAAAAAAAACGACTTCCAAGCTATATACAGATATCTCACTTAAATTACACAGCAGATTGCTTATCCCAGAGGCAGCTCCACCGAAGCCTCCAGTTGCCCTGTCAGGATCGGTACTTCAGGACTATGGGCACTGCAAAATACACAGAAAGAGGCTCTCACCACACACCCATCCCTGTCAGGGAGTCCCCCCATTTCTGCAGTAACAAACCCCAGCAGCTGCGAGCAGAAGTGTTGTGTTCCCAGCCCCAAGCTAAAGCAATCTGCTGTCTGCACACATGCTAGACAACATATCCTGCTACCTTCATCTCCTTCCAGCTTCCCAAAACTAAACCAGATGGGATTTTCCATCAGTCTCTCTCTCAACCCTGCTGCCAGCTTCGCCTCTCCCACTGCAGGCTGTGTGTTAGAAGGACATCAGACCACAAGGGCTTTGCTGAAGGAACAAGAACTGTTACAGAGCTGCCCCTGGACACTTCAGTGGGAGGAAAACCCTCCAGACCCAGAAGAGCTGCACTGCCATTCTGGACTGCCTGGATCCCTGGAGCATGTCATTCTGCAGGCAGAGGGATAAATTATTTCTGCCTGGAAGAAACATGCTCTGGTAATTCTGAGCTGTTTGGTAGAAAAAAGCAGTGACATCTCTGCTCTGGGGGGCTCCAGGAAGGGCAGAGACCATGAGAAGGGACCAATGGCAAAGCCATAACAGCTACTCAGTGAAAATTAAGCAGCACATCAACTTTGGAGAAGAGCATTTGTACACAGCAGGTTCATTCCAAGGTGGCTGATACATGTAGAGATGTTTCTGGAAGACACTGCTCTAGCCTGAAACTCTTCCATGTACTCCCACCCGCCCTGGGATCAGTCAGTGCCAACCCTGGGTCAGTACAAGGTTGGCAGGGCACTGCTGGTGTTCTCTCATCACAGTCAGCAGGACGTGGTTTGAGCCTGCTCCTCTGTGTGGAACAGAAGTACAGAATGCTCTGCAGGCACCCCTAATGGGCAGAGTGGAGCCCGTGGGGTGGCTCAGGTGCTGTCCCTCAGGGACAACAGCACCACGGTGTCACTCCCAGCACGGAGTGCCACCAAGGTGTCCATGCCAGACATGGCTGGGCTGATGTGGAGCTACTCACCGATGATCACGAGCAGGAGAATGACCACCACCATCGCTATGATCGCCTTCAACTGCAAGAGGAGCACACAGGCACCTTACACAGGGGGCCAGGGGCAGCTGCTCCCCCTCCTCCCAGGGGCAGGCAGGTCACCACCCTTCCACAACCCCAGCCCTGCCTGTTCCCCTTCTTGCTCACCTTACAGTCTCGCCACCACATCTGTCTCCGGAGATGCTTGGCTCTTTTGCTAAAAGCTGCTGCGTTGTCTGATAAACTGTCTATTAAAGGAAAGAAAAGAGTCAGTTCAGTGGTGTACACACTGTCACAGCACCCTGTTCTAACTGCACTAAGTTCTATGCAGTAAAAGACCCAAGCACAGCATGATTCACCAAAGCCACAGCAGGGTCAATGTGACACCCTTCATCTGAGCACACAAGTTCCACTGTGCTCCTTCTGTACTGGCTGCTCTCTGAGGACAGGAATGTGCTCTGCAAGCCAGTGGACCGTGCCAGGAGACAGACCAATCTACCTTTGCTTGAAAGGCCAACTAGATCCCAGCACCCAGACACCTCCAAACTAATGCCTCTGCACAGAGCAGCAGGTAAAGGTGGAGAGAAAAGTCAGCAGAAAGCCAGATCTGCAGCCTGAGGCTGAGCAACACCACTCTGAGGAAGGACAGAAATGTAAGCCCAGGTCTGACATGAGGGGCTTTCAGAACTGAACCATGTTAACCTGGCCCAGCAGCCAGGAGAGCAGGCCAGCAGAGCTGTGTTTGACATCACACCTGATTTATCCTGCAGGTCGTCCAGCCGCTCGCCCCTTTCGATCACCTTGGTGATGTTCTCCTGCATGACATCGATGACTTCATCCACCTGGTTCTGGACACTGGGGCAGGGCAAAGGTAGCGTGAGAGGCAGAAGTGAGTACCAGAGCTGCCCAGCCTGGTGGGATCTGAGAGCTCACCCACAGAAATGAAAGGGCACAACAGTGGGAAGAGGTTGATGAGATGCAGAGAAAGCCAGAGACATGGCATGGGATGGATCTCTGGCAATCCCAGGAAGGGCAAGGGAATAATAAGGGGCTCAGAGAAGCTGACTGGGAAGTCAGCAGAAGTGGGACATCCTCTCTAACACCTTTAACAAACAAACAATTGCTGTTGGTGGGCATCTCTGCTACAGAAGAGCTTAAAATGGGGAAAGTACGAAAAGCATACTTTATCTTTCTACATTTCATAGAACTCCACATCACACCTCTGCTCAGTAATTTGGGGTGAAATTAAATCAGTTCCCTCCTCCAGGAACTGAGTTACTAAATTAAACCCACTCTGCCAGGGGCATCAAGAGGATAGCAAATAAATGGCTGATATGAATTAAACCAAGTTATAATTCATCTTCTCCTAGGTTATGCAACTCTGTGGGTAGCCTTCACTGAACAGCAGCCTAAATCACACCCGTAGGGTTATTAAAAATGCATTTATTTGCTCCAGAAAAAAAAACAAACCTACACTGGCAAGACAGAAAAATTTTCCTGGTGGAAAAGTACTGCTCCATTCTGGTTTGTATTTTGGAGCTAATACATGTTTATTTTCCTGGAGATAGAAATGAGGATTTTCTTGAGGCCTGGGGGATAATACATTGTTTGAGACATACCGTTCCCAGAAAGGCAAGGGCAACAGCAGGATCTTGGAGGCAACAAAACAGAAATAGCTCCAGAGAGAAACAGCATATCCTCCCCCAAGGCCCATGAAACTGGGGCCAACACAGACTCAAGGCCAGTCAATGGGGCACTGCAGGACCAGAAACAGGGCTCTGTCCTCACCACCATGCTTCTAATTAATTAATTAGAGACATAGGTTCACACTGACCTACGTCTCCTACCAGCGAGGTCCCTCTCACCAAGCAGACACCTATGCTGACAATGAGCAGCTGCAACCAGTAATTGTGGTCACAATACTTGCTCACATTTACTTTTTGTTCCAAATACAGGTAAGAATAGTCATTAAAAGGCATTTTCCTTCCCAAAAAGCTCTAGAAAGAATTCCACATCACTAAATATGAAGGGGCTTCCCATCTTAGCTTTTCAGGCTGAGCTCTCCAGCACCACTGCACTGTGGCTTCCAGAGCTAGAACAGCCAGGCAACTCCTCTGAAATTTCTGAGTCAACAGCTATGATAAAGATAAAGGCACATGCTGGACACCAGCAGCACATGTAAAAATTTGCTTTACTTAGGACATCCTAAGAAAGGAACCTGCCTTCTCTGGTGCATCACAGTCTGTGGGAGCAGCATCTCTCTGAACCCACCTACACCATGTGGTGGGGCAGCTCCCGCCTTCCACACCGCCAGGAGCTTCTTATCTGGAGGGGAAGGGGACAGATAATCCCCAAAGACCTCTCAGCAGGAACTGCCCCGTGCCCAGGAACCTGCTCTGATCCACTGTTTATTTTACAAACTCTAAGGTGAGTGGCAGAGCTGCCGCTGTTGGCAAAGCTCGGCAGGTGGCACTGAGGATGGGGACAGGAAATACACGGCAGTGCCCTGGGCAGCCAAGTGTCCACCCCACACAGGACACACAGCCCCTAGCCCGTCCCTGGGCACTGGGTGACAAGCAGGCACGTTCTGCAAGGGGCTTTCCTTACCTTGGCACAACAAGCCCCAGCTTGGAGCTGCCAGCAATGCAGCTACAGCTTGGGGCGAGAGGAAAAGCACCAACATCTGCTACCCCAGATGAGCCAACTTGGCAAAACCTCTAAGCCTCAAACATCGGCTTCACACGCAGAAGTCTACATTTGCAGTATGTAAATGTTTCTAAAATCTTGTTCTGGCTTGAAAATAGAGAGATTTCCTCCCACAACAGATTTGTCACCAAGTAATCCTGGTACAACTAACAAGCGGGAGCACACCAGGTTACAGTGCATCTAGGAACTTGCAGAGCCATGCAACATCACCTTCATCCCTGCCAGTGCAGGTCAGAGCCCTGAGGGGTGCTGCTGCAGTCCTGGGACACCCCAAAGTACTGGAGGCAAAACAAGCTGATAACTTCAAGCTGCTGTGGTGCTTAACAGTATTTGGGGCACAGCTATGGAGCACAGACCCTTACTGCCTTAAGATGCTTCTCAGCATCCTGTCTGTTCTCACTTGAGCTGCTAGCAAAATGCTAAGGGCCCTTGTTACCTGCCCAAACCCGTGGCAAGCTGTCACCTGTCCCCAAGAGAACAAAATATTTCACAAATGAAGAATGGAAGCACAAAGAAGTCAAGGCTTATAAACTCCCACAGATGTTGAGGTGTTGACTCCTATGGAACACAAATGCATTTGGGTAGCACAGTATGCCATCTGGGGAAAAAAAACCCAACAAAACAACAAAGCAAAGAACAGGAAGGAAGAGGCCAAGTCAGAGAAATTCAGACCTCCACACAGCACCTTAACCAGACCTTAAGCCAGCCCTTTCATTCTGCTCTCTCCCACCCTTCACTGCTGCCTCTCCAGGAGGGGGCTGAAAAATGCTCAGCCTATATATTAGCCCAGCAGCTTCAGAACAAATTCAAAAATTCCCATTAGTCTGGCATGCTTCAGGTAGGAAACTCAAGTCACATCAAGAAGAAAATATTTTCTTGTTTTATTTGGCAACAGGGAATTAGTCCTCTAATACAAAGTGTATTTCCTGTTGGGGAGCTACGGGCTTTTGACACATACACTTCATGTGCTTTACTCCTGCCAGATTTCCAAGAGAAATAACGTGGAATAAATACCTGCCAGAAAAGGGAGCAAGACAAAAATATGGAATATGTCTCCCACAACCTTCTTTCTTGCTAATTACTGCAAGTCTGATGCTTTTAGCATGGACAGCAAGCGTACACCATCAAAGCAACGAGATCCAGTGGCACTCAGCTTGCTTTAGACTCCTCTCTTGCGCTCTGCTGTTCCAAAGTGGGAGGAATAAACCTTTCCATTTTGGCCACTCTGGGTTGGGTACTGAAAACCTGCCTGGGCTGGTCAGGGTGCTGGGCTAACAACAGTGCTGCATTCTCCAGATACTGTAAACAGCCTGTGCACACACCATGGGATGTTCTGCCCAAGGCTGCTGCTTGTCTCCAAGCTGGCTGTTTGCAGCCAGCATGACACTCCCGTTTTCCACCCCAGTGACATTAACAGTGTGTACTTTGGTGCACATTCCACCCAAACACCCCTGGTTGTGGCAGCCACCCAGGGAAGAGGGAACAGCAGGAAGAGCCAAGGCAGATGGAGGGTGCAGAGGCAGGAGGCTGCACAGCACTCCCCAGCTCACTGCAGAGAGCCCTGCTGTTCCAAACAACGGGGTAACAGTGCTGAACCACGCCACAAAGCCTGGACTGAAGTTGCTGCTTAGTCCCAGCTGGGAGGAAAAGAGCAGTCTCTGCCTCCCTGAAGCCATTCAGTCATTGAAAGGATTATATCCAACTATGATACCTGTCAGTGTGGCCTTGGTATCACCTTCAGATGAAAGCCTGGACTGTGGTTGGGGTTCACTGTACAACCTGCAATGTGCCCTGGGAAGCTGCAGTCAGCTCTTGCCTCAAGAGTTCAAATCATTCCCCAAACCTTCCCCTGCTCTGAGCCTGCAGCCAGCCAGAGCCACTGGGGCTGGGAATGCTGACCCCCAAAGCTGCACAATGGGGGGTTCACAGAGACCAAGAGGCTCCTGAGGAACCCCAGCAATGTGCTAAGCCTCAGCAGAAGCATGAACAAGAACCCAATGGCACAGTTCCCTGAAAGCACAAACATCAGCAGTAAAGTGAGTCAATCAGTGCAGAAACGGGGCTGATTTTAGCAGAATTTTTGAAAAGATGGTCTGTGATGAGAAGCCCCTTTTCCAAATTAAAGAAATCCAGCTGGAAGCTGAACATCCCAGCCCCCCTTGAAAAGGCTCTCATGCACACATTCAGCACTTCTTCCAAAGCCTCAAAGCAAAGGCAGAGAAAGTTCTTTGTGCCTTTGGGGAAAATGATGTTTAAAGGATGTCCCTTTAAAAGCTGTGTTTCAGCTCCAGCCCACCCTGGGGATGGGAGGCCTCAAAGGGACTCCATGTGGCCTCTCAACTACCAGAGGACAGTCCACTCCAACCAAGCAGCTTCCAGACACATCAGGACAAAGCTCAGCTTGAAGGGGACTGACACTTCTTCCTGTCACCATTGCTGACTGTCACTCACCTCCTTCCCCTACAAGGTTTGCAGTGCTCCCCCCACAGCTGAGCCAGCCTTGAGGGTCTCTGATGCCAAGCTCCACCCTGACCCAATCCATTCCCCTTTCCTGCCAAGCACGAGGAAAACTTTCCAGTCTTGCCCCTCATGTTTAACATGTTCCACACCTTTGCTCCCAAAATCCCATCACTTTTTCCTCTACACAGTTTCCTTTTACGCCCATCTTCACACCTCGTTCCTCCAGCCCCATACTACTGTGGCCTCTCTAGCTTTGCCCAGCTATGCCTCAGCTCTCCCAATGCTCAAATTCCTCCTCTTTTCCTTACAGTTTTTCAGCAGCTACCCAACCCCTTCTTTGTTGAAACAAAGAAAACTGAGTCACTATGAGGCCAGGCATTGATCCCTACAGCACAAAGGCTGAACTGATCAAAAACTTCACAGTGATCTTCATGACAATAAGTGATGATTGCATGGTGTAAGTGCTTATTAAAGAAAGCAATCAAAGCTGATGAGAGCAGAAAAATTCTGTTTTGTAACAGATGCTCTAGATGCTCCATAGATGTAGCTCCTTGATAGCCCAAGCGACATATTCCATGCCACATCCACTGTATCCAAGCAATCTCTGGCAATGGGCAAGCCTCATGTGTGGGCCATAGTCACATCACACCTATAGATCCACCAGCTCCTGGCTAAATGCTCCTTTCACTTTTCTTCCTTTTCACAGGTGCAGTGTCCTCCTCTACCTGTGCCACTGCTCCCTGCTACCAGGCCGAGACAGGCAAGAGAAGAGCTCCTGTTTTCTCCCAACAGGGAACACAGCACACACTGTAGGTGCTGTCCAGCAGAGGAGGATGAAGGGATGGACACTACCCCATCTCTACCTTTCTATGGAGGTGAGACCCCACTCTTAAACCCAATTCTCAGCTTTCTCACTCCCTCCAGATCATGCCCTAGAAGGGAGGACTGACTTCCTCCAAAGAGCAGTTCCTCTCTACCAACAGCATCCTCACACTCTGGAGGGAACAGAGATGCCCTGAAAACTCAGGGTGCAGCCCCTGCCCTCTGCCTCTTGTGGAGCTCAAGTGCCCTTCACCCCTCAAGATAACAAGCAAAGCCTAATGCTGATGGTAGCATGAGTCATCCCAGAGCTGTGCTGGCTTCTTCCTGGCATGGAAAAAAAATCCCTAACCAAGAGTCACACACAGGCTGCAAACAAAGAATAGTCTGAACAATGTCCAGGCAGCAGTACCCACACAGATCTCTGTCCTGCCTCCACAGAGATCAGCAAAGGAACAGGGCAACACAGACCAGAGGTCTGTGAGTTAACCCCACACTTCTGATTAAGTACCACCACCGCATCCTTCACAGGAAAAACTGGAGCCTTGAACAAGCTTCATCCAGGAAATGACTCGATGGCAGAAGGATTCAGAGTGTTCACTCCTTCCTTCGTGCCCCACTCCTCCTCCAGCTGTACTGGTTTCCTGTTTTCCTGCTGCTTTGACCCCAGTGAGTCACGGCTCATCTCCAGGTCACCTATATCAGGTTTTTACCTGCAGAAGGGGATGCCAGAGGACCAGCTGCTGCCTGAACCTCATGGTCCCGGTGTGTTCCTGACCATTTACTTTCTTGAAACGTTAAGGAGCATGTTACAGGATGAGGTAAAAAAAAAGCCTCAAAAATAAAAAAATGTTACTAGGAAAGGTTAAAATTCAGGGTTAATGATGTAGAGAAAGAGCCTCACAAAAACATTGAACAGGTCACCACCAGAAAACAGCAAGGGCTTCAGAAACTCCAATAAGCTACTGTGGTGTAACCTGATCCCCTTGCCTCTGTCAAAACACAATTTCTTGACAGGCTGCATCAAAACTAAGATTTCCTTTAGCTGTGGATATGTGGATAGGACATACTATTTAGAAGAACACAGGCACAAGGAATGTTCATAAGATGACCTACACAGAAATACTCTGACAAGACAGCAGCAGGAGCTCACAGTGCCACAATAAATTATTATCTCTGTGACACTAAGCAACAGCAACTTACTGCCTGATCTTGTCATTCCTGGGTCCAAACCTGGGTCCAGAAGGCCCCCTCCTGCAGGCAGAAAAGAGCAGTCAGGTCAGGTACAATGAAAACATGTTTTTAGACCAGACCCAAATGATCTGAGGAGAGAACCAACGCCTTGTGCACAGTGTATTGTTTTCATACCTCCCATCAGTCCCTCCCACAGATCTTAGGATCCGTGGGATCTCTCACTCTTACAAAAGGTCACACCTATTAATTCATGTTCAAGGCCAAAGCTCTGGAAGAACATCCCAAAGGAGTCAAAGGTTTTCATTCCCAAGCCCCCAGCCTCAGAGCTGCAGGCAGGTATGACACTGCACTCCAACTCACAAGAAAAAGTCTTCCTCTTCATCTGAGTCTTCCTCCAACAGGTTCCTCTGCAAACACAGAAAAAACATTTCATCAATAAGCAACCACCAATTCATACCCATATTTCCAGCTCTTAGGATGCAATCAGCATCCCCTGACTGAAGGAAGGCCCTCTCTGCTCAAGGGACAATCCCCAGCCCTGCACCCAAAATCATCAGATCACCCACAGACACTCTGGGCTGTCCCATCCACACGGGAAATCGGATCTACTGGATTTGGAGGACAAGGTTTCTCCTGTATCTGATGGCAGCAGGTGTAAGAGGAATGACCACAAGGGAACACACTGGCTTCCTTGGGCTGGAGGGCAGAGCAGTCTGGCAGCTCCTCTGTTTCACCCCAAAGGGCTACTTGGGACTCCCCTTTGCTGATCTACTGCACTCCATGAGAGGATCCAAAACCTGATTTTTAAGAGGAACCCCACAATCCCACAGAAGTCTGAATGTTGCAGACAAACACATTTTTGCTTAGGGTGAAAAACAATCTAGAGGGGGAGGTGACACAGTAAAGGTGTAGGCCCAGGGAGCAGCAGATGGTCCTTGGGGTGCCAACAGTTGCTGCTGGGCTCCCACCTGCAAGCCTGATACTCTGATGTTGCAGCTCACCTACATTTCCATCCTGGCACATTTGCTCAATTAACTGAAGTGAACATGCAACACCATGCAATAATTCCAGTCACTGCTTCCCTCAAGGGAGAAGCAGCCAGCTCGTGGCAGCTGTCGGGAGCTGCAGCAGCATTTCCGACCACAGCCTAAAGCGAACTGTAGCACAGCCTGACCTAGGCAGGTTAAATCCACTTTGTCCAAACCAGGCAACTGCCGGGACCTGTACTCAAAGCCTGACATGTGAGGGGACCGTGATGACGGGAGAAAAAAAGTCAGCTGTAAAGCACAGAGTGACTTCACTCAGCTCCTTCAGCCAACGTGGGCAGCAGAGCCAGGCCGTGTCCCTGCCAGGCTCTGCGGAAGGGCAGGAGGCCGGAGCACACCGGCATCTCCTGGCCACGGATGCGGCCTGAGGGAGCCGCAACAGGTTCCCAGAGCAGCCGCGCCGAGGCCGGAGTGACACACGGAGCGGGGCCGGCGCTCGGGCAGCCCCTCGCCGGCGGAACAGCGCTGTCACCGCGCTCCGGGCTGCGGGGCCCGCGGTGCGGCGGCACAGAAACGCGGCCGGGGCAGCCCCGCCGCGGGCACTCACCCGCTCGCTCTTCACCGAGCCCGTCACCTCGTCGTCGTTCAGGTGCCGCTTGAATTTGGGAGGCATGGCCGGTCCGTGCCGCGGGGCTGTGCCCGCGGGGAGAAGCCTGGAGGGGAGAGCAGGGAGCGCCGGGCAGGCCCAGGACGGGACCCGCCGCCCCCGCGCTCAGCGGGCCGGGCCGGGCCGGCGGGAAATGGCCGGTGCTGGAGAGCCCCGTCACAGCCGCCGCCCCGCCCGCCGCGCCGAGCGCCGAGCTACCGATGGCGGGCGGGCCGGGGCGGGGCGGGGCCGGGGCCGGGCCGGGCCGGGGCGGGGCCGGGGCGGGGCCGGGGCGAGGCGGGGCCGGGGCGAGGCGGGGCCGGGGCGGGGCGGGGCCGGGCCGGGGCGGGGCCGGGGCGAGGCGGGGCCGGGCCGCCCTCGGCCGCTGTGTTCGGTTCGGGCCCCGGCCCCGAGCGGCCCCCGCGGGGTTCGGCCCCGGGCCCGCCCGCCCCGGCGTCACCGCTGGCACACGGCCTCAGCGGCTCCGGGGAGGCGGCGCGGCAGTGCCGGTGCCCCGCGGGCAGCTGGAAGGCTCCGGGTCGCCCGCCCCCCGCCGCCCCGAGCCTCTCGCTCTATAAATGCGGACGCCGGGGGCCGGCGCGCTGAGAGCGGCGGCGCCGGGGCCATGCTGGGGGCCTGGCTGCTGCTTTGGGGCTCCGTGGCCCTGGGCGGCCGAGCGGACACCGCCTTCCTCCGCCGCGCCCATGACGGCTCCGGGCACTGCACCTACTCCTTCACGGTCGCCAGCCCCGTGGAGGCCGCCTGCCCCGAGGCTGCCGGCGGCGCGCCCGAGCTGCGCGCCGAGCTGGCCGCCCTGGCCGCCCGCCTGAGCCGGCTGGAGAGCCGGGAGCGAGCGGCGGGGGGCTCGGGGCCGCGGGGAGCCGAGCCGGGGGGCGCACGGGACCCGCAGCGAGCGGCCGCGGCCTCCCGCCTGGAGGCTGCGTACGCTGAGCTGCTGCGGGCCAAGTCCCGGCTGGAGGAGGAGAAGGGGCGGCTGGAGAGGGAGAAAGAGGAGCTGGGCAGGCGGCTGGAGAGCAGCGCCCAGGAGATCAGCCGGCTGCGGGCCGCCCGCTGCCCCCCCGGCAGAGAGGGGCCCGGGCGGGACGCGCTGCGCGCCCCCGACAAGGGTAAGTGCCGGGCCGGCAGCCCTGTGCGTCCCTGCCTGCCTCCTCCCCTCCGGCCGAGTCCCTCTGCGGCCCCGTGCTGTGCGCCACTGCTGCCCCCCACTCCTGGGGACCCCGCCGGGTTCAGCCCTGCCCGGGAGGTCGCAGCCCATCGCCCCATAGCTCTCTCCCCACCCCGCCTCATCCCATCCCTCATCCCATCGCCTGCCCCGCAGCAGAGGGGGGAGGTAGGGTACCGTGCTAATCTGGGCTATTAGCAGTTTCCCCCAAAGAGAACGGTCACAGATGTGCCCTGCTGCAGTGGGAGGGGGCACCGGGCTCCTGCCCAAAGCATGGGCATTTCTGCGAGCAGCAGCCCGGCACGGAGCCCCCCGAGGGCGGCGGCAGCAGGCAGGCGGTGAGGGGGCGGCTGAGCCCCGCTCACGCTGTGCCCGACCCCGCTGCAGCGCCGCGCTGGGAGCCGCAGCCGCTCAGCTTCCAGGAGCTGCAGTCGGAGAGGACCGAGGTTCCCGTGTCCCGGCTGCTGGAGGAGACGGCGCTCGGCCGCCCGGGCAAGGAGGACGCAGGTACGCGCTGCCGGGCCGGCCCCACGTCCCGCGGCTGACGAGGGGCTGGCGGTGACCCCTGTCTGTCCCGTCCTGTCCCCGGGCAGGCTGCGGCCAGCTGGTGTGGGTGGGAGAGCCCGTGGTGCTCGGCCGGGCGGACTCCATCGCGGGCAAGTACGGCGTGTGGATGAAGGACCCCGAGCCCGTGCCGCCCTTCACGCGGGACAACACCTGGCGTGTGGACACCGTGGGCACCGAGGTGCGCCAGCTCTTCCAGTACGAGGAGGCCGAGCAGCTGGCCCGGGGCTACCCCGCCAAGGTGCACATCCTGCCGCGGCCCCTGGAGAGCACGGGCGCCGTCATCTACCGCGGCGGGCTCTTCTTCCAGCCCCGCCAGTCCCGCTCCGTGGCCCGCTACGACCTGCGGGGAGAGACCATCACGGCCGAGAGGGAGATCCCCGGCGCCGGCTACCACGGGCAGTACCCCTACTCCTGGGGGGGCTACACCGACATCGACCTGGCGGTGGATGAGACGGGGCTCTGGGTCATCTACAGCACCGAGAAGGCCCGGGGAGCCATCGTCCTGTCCAAGCTGGACCCCGAGACGCTGGAGATCCGTCGCACCTGGGAGACCAACATCCGCAAGCGGGGGGTGGCCAATTCCTTCCTCATCTGCGGCACCCTCTACACCGTCAGCAGCTACTCGGCGCCCAACGCCACCGTCAACTTTGCCTACGACACTGCCACGGGCACCAGCCGGGCCCTCGGCATCCCCTTCGAGAACCGCTTCCGCTACCTCAGCATGCTGGACTACAACCCTGCCGAGCGGCGGCTCTTCGCCTGGGACAGCTTCAACATGGTCACCTACCCCGTCCGCCTCTCCCGGGCGTGAGCCGAGGCTGGCGCAGCCCCCGGGACCTTCGTGCGTGCCTTGGCACCCTGCTTCCCTCCCCATGGCCCCCGGCACGGCCGGGAGCGCCGCCTCACACAGCCTCGGTGGTGCTGGGGGCCACACGCTGCCCAGCCACATCGCATTGTGCTCAAGCGCAGCAGAGAGATGAAGCACTGCTCCAGAGCCTGGCCGAGCCAGGGCAATGCCTCTCACCGGCCTCGGGGCGTTTCGGGTGGGTCACAGCTGTACCCAGCCCTGAGCTGCTCCAGCACCTCTCTGAGCACCCAGCCTACCCACCCTGAATGTGGAGCACGGAGGGCTCGGGCACGGTGAGGGCTGGGCAGAGCAGGTGGTAGAAGGGTTGTGCAGGAGGATCCAGCCTTAAAATAAGCGTTTTTCCCTAGTGAGCAGCGATCCCCTCTGTGGGGTCAGGGTTTGTTGTTTCCAGGCTTCAGCCTGCAGAGCTCTCATGCAGAGATCCCACAAGCTCCACTGATATCCCACACTCCCAGTGCCCAAGGGCATCCTGGAGCTCAGCCACCTCCAAAAATCATCGAGTAGGCTCAAAAGCAGCAGAAAATACAGACACACATTGCACAAGCCTTGTTTTATTGAGGAAAAAAGCTGCCAAGAGAGCAGGGGTGAGGAGTGCTGGGAGAGCATCCTGCAGCTGGGTGGTCTCTTGGTACCCAGCCCTTCCAGCCATGTGCTTCAGCTTTACAGGCCACCCCAGGCCAGCAGCTCTCCCCACACCAGTCCAAAACACGCTGCTTTATCTATTTATTATAGGAGGGGAGGCTTCTTTCTCCCTGTGGCGCTTGGGGCAGAAGCAACCACATTCCCCAGGGGCTGCATAGGGTCCTGGCCCAATAAACATCACCCAGCACCTCTGCTGCCTCACACCTCATCTTTCCAAGCCTGTTTTCCAAGGAGTGTGGTGGGCTGGTACCCCTCTTGATGCACCGACAGGCTGAAGGTGCTGGTGAGGGGACCTGTAAAAGCCTTGAGCAGGAAAATGCCACATTTTGGAAGGCAGCTTCTGACAGCAACACAACAGGTACTGAGCAGTGGAAAAGGACAGAGAATGCAGTGTGACATTTGTGATGATCACCAGCAGCTACAGGGATTTTCAGTCGGATGCTTCACCCCACCGCTGTTCTCCTGACACTAACACTTGTAAGTGTAGCAGCACTGTATGTTTGCATATCACAATGAAGTATTTGGTTTATCCATCATCCCCATGCTTTATTTTGGAAAAATACAAGATGGTTTTAAAAAGTGAGACAATATGGGTAAGATATTTCTGGTAAGCTGCAGGGGGGGGCAGCAGGTTGGTGCCCAGCATGAAGAGGGAGGAAGCTGAAAGACCCATTCCTGCTCCTGGGCAGGCCCAGAGCCAGGCTGGGAATCTCATCTGAGCCAGGGCCAGTGAAGGTGTCCCTGTGGCCAGTGCTGGCCCCAGGTTCCGCAGCAAGGCTCAGCCCAGGAGGGTCAGGGGCACATCACCCCTGTCACTGTCACACACAGAGCTGGGGAGCCCTGGGGCCAGGGCAGGACCCGGGTGAGGGCAGGGGAGAGCCAAGCAGGCAGCAGCCAGGGCCAGCAGTGCCCGGCAAACCTGCCACCAAGGATGGGAGAAAGGCATTTCTGTCCCAGAAGAGGATGGGAGGCGGGGCTGGAGTCCCCCTTCACCCGGCAGCTGCCGGGGGCCAGCCGAGCCCCGGGGTGAGGCAGGGTTTGTGCAGAGCCCCGGGGAGCAGCAGCACCTGGTGAGCCCAGCCAGCGAGGGCAGACAGCTCCCACCCCTCCCCACAGCGGGGCCTTTTCAGGCCGGGAAGTGCATCTCTTAATTGGGAAAATAAAGGAGGACAAGCCAATGTACACAGGATTTCCAGAAAGCTGGGCTGCAGCTGAACAGCGCTCAATACACTGCTTTACTTAACAGGCTTTGGGAAAACAAGCTCTCCCTGCCCACATCCCAGCAAGAAGCCAGCCTGAGCCCAGGGGGGTTGCTGGATCTGGCCCCAGTCACATTTAACCCCTCTCTGGCTCTTGCCCTGGAGAAAAGTTACAACCTTTTCACAGCCTCAACATTATTAAGGAGACAGAAATTAAATTCCCCATACAAAATTGTTCCCAAACTCCTGGAAGGTTCAGCACAATTATTTCTGATTACCAGAGTCCTAGAAAAGATATTACAAACCAAATCCCACTCAATTTAAAAAAAAAAAGCAAGACATACTCCAGTGTAAATAGCCAGGAGCAAGTTATCTGCTTAAATGTCATAAAATATTCAATCAACCAGGGTCAGTAACTGAAAATTCTACCTGGCCTCAAAGGCAGCTGGTGTGGTTTGGGGTTTTGGAGAGGCACACATCAAACCTGGGTTATTTGGAGACACAAAATACCCAAGCATTTACTTTTAATTAAACTTCTACAGAAATACTCTCCTTGTTCTGCTCTGAGGACAAAATGGTCCAAACCCTGGTACATTCCCACAGCCGACTGTGGGACATTCCTCTGACTTCCCAATGGCTTTCAGCAGCATTTCCTTAAAAACAGAAGTCTGGTGAATGAGTTGCCATTTTTGGAGTGTCCTTTTAAGATTAAACAGGCTGAAGACAACCTCAAAGCAGGGAAACATCACCACAACTGAGTTACTTTTATGGCACATTTCTAGATGGAAGCCATGTCAACCCTCCTTCCCAAGCATTGACTGCAGCTGTGCTCATACAGATCCTTGTGGAAAAGGTGATTTATCCTGAGTGGGACCTGCTCCGAGGTTCTCTCTGCCCACAGCTGCATTTCTGGATTCCAGCACCTTTGATTTACTCCATATTGCTGCAGTTTTACCCTGAACAAAACCAACCGGGGCAGGAAAGGACTCCAGCTCCTCTGGTGGTCCAAAGCTGCTGCTTCCCACTCCTCCCCAGGGCTGGCAGCGACACCTCCGACCAAAGGCCAACCTGCCCAACTCCTGGTGGTGCTTGCAGAGCCAGCCCAGCACTCCTGGCTACACCCTCCTTGCTCAGAGGTGCAGAGGCAGCCAGCACCTTCTCCCCAGGCAGGAATTACTGCCAGAGACCGACACCAGAAGCTCCTGGTGTTTGTGGGAAGCAAGTTCCCTCTGGTGGCCAGCTGTGTCCTGCCTGTCCTGAGCCCCAGCCCAGGGCAGGGGACAGGGAAGGCTCAGGCCAGAGTTCCCTGAACTTGTGCCTTTCTCCCAGTGCTGCTGATGCCTTGAGAGGCTCCCTGGAATGGAGGCTGGGCAGAGTTAAAGGAATAAAGTAGGGAATTATTAAAGGCCTTCACAGGATACACTCAAGATGGATGGCATGTCATGACCTTTCACATTTTTCTAAGTTTTGGTCCATTTCCACATTGGGGTTAATTGTCCAATTCCAGCTCCAGGTTATGCAGTCCTGTCCTCCCAGACTGCTCTCCTCAGTTTGCACTTTTTGGGCCTGAAGCTGCAACGTGTCCTTGGTTCTGGGGCTGGAAAAGGATTGTTTTGTGTGACTGAGCTGTGAGGAGAACTTGCCAACACGTTACCTGAAGCTCAGTTACACACTAATGCAGTACAGAACATGGAAAATATGAAAGCCCAAAGGCATCACTGTCACTCACTGGCTGATGCGGCATCATCCCAGCTCCTGCCTGGAACACCCCCAGCTCCATCAGCTGGAGATGGAATTCCCAGCAAACATCACCAGGCTCCTGCCGGGGCAAGTGGTGGCCACGTTCTGCGAGCCCTTGGCTGGAGCAGGGCTGGGAAAGTGCCAGGATGCACAGAGGAGCTTCTGGGAGCACTTTCCTTCGGGAGCCTTTCCCTGGGAGCGCCGCTCGCCTCCTGCAGCAATCACGAGAGCAGCCAGGGGCTTTATTTAGAGAATACTTTATTAGTTTCTGTAATCAAACCCATGTAAATAAGACCGTACATATTTCATACAGTGCGTTACCCCTGTACAAATGGAAAAAAAATTAAGTTTAACATTTCTAGACCAATATGGCTGTTAATTTCTGTACAATGCCAACTCACACTACAAGTGGGATACTTTTTTCCAAAGTTGACATCACAGCTAGTTTCCAAAAATTCAAATTATATATATATTTATATAAAAAGATAACCAATAGCGATTCACTAGGCATCAATAGCAGCAACAGCCTTTCCAGCTTCTGCAGTCATTTGAACAAAATTATACACATTAGACTTTCAACTCTTCCTTCCAAAAAAAGTAAAAAAAAGAAAAAAAAATCCCAGAAAAAAACCAGCAAATTCTGCTACTGATGTGGTACCTGGTGCTTTTTATTAGCTTTTTCAATCATTGTCTGGAAAAAAACCTCTAGAATAACATTATTAAAAACAGCTCCAGTATAGCACAGTCACTACTACATATCATAAGCAGGTACAGGATATCTTACATTCACAGAAGTATCATACAGTACTGTCCTACAGCTAGAATACTAGAGGATACAATTAAAAAGGCATTTATTTGACTTGATTCTACTTTCCAGCACACTGTGGGCAAGGAGGTGGTGCGACGCAGCTCTGATATAAAGAATGCACCTTTGAGATAGAACTCTCGTTAATCTGATAAGGTTTCTTTTATTCTTGTGGCACAGTTTAAGTGCTCGTTGCTGTGTTACAAACTGGAAACCGTTTAGGGACCACTCGCATCATATAAAGACAGCTGGACAGGGGTGAACGGAACAAATCTGACTATCGATGCAATGAACCTTCAGCTCCAAGGGTGAGAGCCACTGAGGGGGCAGCAGGTGGAGAGGACACAGGTGGCCAAGTAGCATTTTCATATGGTGATCTAATGCAGTAAATTGTCATCCAAGCAGCAGCAGCCAGCAAAGCACTGCCTTCAGAGGGAAATCCAACACTGCCAGTGTTACTCAGTGTTAGGTTAAGCCCCGCGTGGCAAATACATGGATCCCTCTGTTTATACAAGATAGAAGCTTCTTATGTCACTAAAAACTTAACACATGTTACTTGGCCCAGCACCATCTTCAGATCTGCATGTTCTCATACTCACGTGTTTATAAAAAGATAAATAGCAGCTGAAGATCAGAGCCTGAAGAAAATAAGTCATTGTGTCAGCTAGGAAATGCCTCCCCACCGTTGCTACTTCTCCATGCTGTGGCTTTGGGAAGCAGGTGGGTGGGAGCCAAATGGGGCACACACGTGTGGGACGTGCACACCCCAAAGCAGCCTTCATGCTGTTAGAGCAGATGTGAGCCCTGAGAGCCCGGGGCTCAGCTGGGCACACAGCAGCTGGCACCACGGGTGCAGCTGGCACCACGGGTGCTGCTGGCTTCTATGCCCCGTGGGGCTGCTCAGAGCCCGGCAGGGAGAGCAGGCTGCTCTTCATCCTTCGGGCCACCAATTGATGCTGCTGACACCTCACCCACCCTCCCCTCTCCCCCATCCACGGGAACACAGCCTCTAAGATTTTGTCTCCTCGGTTTTGATTGCCTGAGGTTTGATTGGTCCAGTTCTAACAGGTTTCGGTGTGGCAGCAGGTGCAGGGGTGGCCTTTTCCTCGGCTTTGTCCTGGCAGACTCCTGCAGAGTCAGCAATTGCCTCGCTGGGTTTGCTCCCGTTCTCCTCCACTTTGGGGGCTTTGCCTCCTATGGGTTTGTTCTGCTGCTGCTGCTCAGAAAAGAATCTCTGGGTGGACTGAAGGACCTCTGCTCTTTGCTTTGCCTTAAGAGAGGGAGAAAGTAAGTTTACTGAAGAGAGGGCATTGGAATTGGAGTGACTTCACAAGTATTTCCTATATGAAAGGGGAAGGATTGACCACAGTGGCCAGATTAGTTTCCTAGACAGACAGTGTCCAGATTAGTTTCCTAGACAGGCAGTGTCCATCCTGCTGCTTCCCTGATGTCACCACATCTGGGTGCTTGACTCCTCAGCAGCAGTTTAACATCATGCCTAGGCTTCTCTTGCTCTTCCTAATCCCCAAAAAAGAGGATCAAGGACAAAAGTTTGAAGTATTACCCAACGTATTCTTATGCCACTACTATTGCAGAGCTGTACAAGTATGAACACTGCTGACAGCAGCTCGAGCTGTGGCTTCCCCTGAGCACAGGTCAGACACGAGCAGAGGCAGCTGTGCCTGCGTGACCCTGCCTGGGCCCGAGGGCCGCTGCAGCTGTCACTGCTCCTGCTGCCCTCTGGAGCACGGGCTGAGCACCCCATTCCCTCCCGTGGCTCTGGGCACATGCTGGGCCTGCAGCTGGGATGGAAACGAACCGGGGTCAGAGCTGTTTTCTGTGTCAGCTGAAGCCTGATCTGCCTCCTGCTCTCATCCCAGGCAGCACAAACTGCCTGCCTTCCTCCCCTCCTCTGAATCCTGCAACCCTGACCTGCACCTGTGGAATTCCCGCTGTGACACCTTCCAGTTCCAGTTTTGATACTGATCAGACACCTCAGAGCAAGCACGTGGCTGTCCTGCCCAGACTGCAGAGACTCCATTAAGAGTTCAATCATTCAGAAGTTGAATAAAGCCCAGTGCAGTCAAACACCTTTTTATTTTAAATTAGAAAGGAGTACCTTAACACAAGGAACCTCAACTACAATACAGGCACTAAACTCCCATGTACCTCTCTGAATATTTTCTGCCTTTTTACAGAAAACAGGACTGAGACACACACACAACAAAGGGAAAGACAAAACAGCAGAAGTCTGGAACAGGAGGCCTTGGCTCTCGTACTCTGTAGCTGCTCCAAGTAAGTCAAGCAGCAACAGAACAGAAAACAAATCTGTGAGCTCTCATTTGCAGGACTGCAGCAACAGCCTGATTTCACTGGAGCCAGACGGACACCTGAAACCTTTTGCCCAAATTTCAGCCATCCCCTGAGGTTAAGGCTGGATGACTTGATCACCAGTAACCAAACGTGACAGAGTAACTCTCACTGCTCTCAGCAGTGTTTGCAGGAGATTAAAGACACCACAACTGTGTCAGTATTTGCTCTGACTGGCTACATTCAATCCACAGTGCACACTCAGGACAATCTGGTAAGCATCACCTGGTAAGCATCTACAGGCTGCGTAAGCTGGCAGTAGGAAATGGACCAGCACCTGGAATTGAAGGGTTAATCAGCCCTCTCCCAGCTGTGAATAAGCAGAACAAGTCTCCTGCTCTGACACCTCAGGGCACATGTTACAGGAATGGCAGCAGACAAAGGAACCCCTAAGCACCCTCTGTTCAAGCAACCTCTTTTCTGCAGCAGACAGGCTCAGAGTCCAGGAGTGTCCCTACACAGATGTCCCACCCTGCAGTCTTGCCTTGGAAGAAGAGTTTGCCTCGAACTGAAGGGTCCCAAAGTGCTCTAACAAGTTAGGGTGACTGTCATCACCTGCTACTGAAATGCAGCCCTCCATTCTGCAGTGCTCCAGGTACTGCATTCACCACAGGCACTTCAAACCACGGGGGAAGACTCTCCAGAGTCCCCAAGGAGTGAGGCTGGCTGGAACAGGAGGAGCTGGGGATGAAGGGACAGCTAACATCCAGGTGTGCAGCCTCACTGCTCATTCAAAGATAACCAGGTTCCTGACACCTCCTTTTGCTTTGGACAGCAGTGGCTCCTCCACAGCTGTTGAGCACGAGACCACTTGAGAATGGAACTTCCTATAAATATTTTAGTCTAGAATTCTTATTAAAAATCACCAGGGCTTAGAGAAGGTCAGTTAAGGGCCTGGCTGCTGGCTTGGGGTCCAGAGGCACTTTCTGAAGCCATGACTTGCAGACACACGCCTGCCCTGGGAGCTGTCAGACTGAACTGCTGGTAACAGCACTGCTGTTCACATACTGACCTTCACATCTCGTTCAGCCTTCAGCGCAGCCTGGGCCTGAGTGCCTCTGGCTCCAGGTACTGATCCACAGGGACCTCTGGCCACACGTGGTAACTGAGGGTGGCTCATAAGGCCTGTGCTCATCTGAGACGGCATCTGACTATGCAGAACTACCGGCAGCCTCTCAACAGGCGCTGGGAAGGTGTTAGTAAATGGGGCTCTTACCAATGGAGGGAGCAGGTTAGGCTGAGAGAGGATCTAAGTGGGGGAAAAACAACAAAAAGAGACATTTTTCAATTAGAAAATTGCCAACTCGACTGCACGTTGGCATTATCTTGGAGGGGAAAAAGCTGCTACTCTGCTATGAAATGAACGTCAAGGAAACAGGCTTGAACTGCAAAAGCAAAACAGCCCTGCAGTGCTGCTGTGCCTGAAAGCAGCACAACAACTTCAACCCAGCTTGTGACCAGGGAGAAGACCCTCACAAAGGCAGTGGAGCAGCCACTGGTGAAAGGCAGTCCCAGGAAGGTGAGGCAGTTTCTGCCAGTGACAATCCAGAAATCAAAGCTCAAGTCCTGCAGTCAAACACTCCAAATGCTAAAAGGAAGACAAATACCCTACTCTTTTAGAGAGGCTACATTTCCCTAGCAGCCTGGCTCCAGTCACCTGCAACAGAGATGCACCACCCTTGTAACAAGC
Source organism: Lonchura striata (assembly GCF_050655825.1). Lineage (NCBI taxonomy): Eukaryota > Metazoa > Chordata > Aves > Passeriformes > Estrildidae > Lonchura > Lonchura striata. Next base: position 31,059,707 of record NC_140710.1, on the reverse strand, counting down.
TGTGCTCCCTGGAATGCCAAAGCAGAACAACCCCTCTGCCATCAGCCCTGCCTTGTACGGACTGTGTGACCTCAGAGACCCTTTCCAACCTGAACTGCTCCTTCCATACTTCAGAGCTGCAAATCTGCTTTGTCTTTACACATGTAAAATATGCACTGGGACCCTTCTGAGGCACAAAGCTTCTCCCTGGCTCTGCAGGACGACGTGCATTACAGCTGCCTGGGGAAGCCACACCACCATCTGCTCTACATCATTCACAACTCACATTAAACTCTTCAGTGTGCACAGAACTCAAAATTAAACACCACAAACTCAGCATTACTTGTAAGCAAGCTCAGAGACAACTTTTTTTACTCTGATCTTGAAATTTGGTTTCTTATGCCATTTCATTTTAAGGATTCCATTTTGTATCTCCCCATGATAAAGCCTGAGGAGACGGAGTTGAGTCAGAGCCACAGGTCATAAAGAAGAACAAATCTGTTTGCAGGAAGCCACCCATCACCTACCTGTGGTGCAAATTGTGCAGGAAAGGGCTGTGTCATTCTCACAGCTGCAGCTGCTGACTGGAACTGCTTCTGGTAGACAATGCTGTTCATTTTATTGGACTGATTGTTAGGACTTGTAGAACTGGCCCTAAAAGAAAGAACTGCAGTTAAAATCAACCGCTTTCATTCAGAGGATGTTTCTGCCCCTAGTTACAACTTAACTAGAAATTCAGCACTGGAGGGGGGAAGACTGAATCTCTGAATTCAAAAAAAAGTGTGAAACTTTTCCTATATAGAAGCTCCTATGTGCAAAAAACCTCAGAACTTCAGAATTCAAAGAGAAAGCAAAATCAGAAATATTTAGGCTATGAAGAGGTTCCAGGGCATGTCTGTATGAAAGAGCCCTTTCCCCCAAGCACTCATGACACAAACACTGATGTTAGATTTGTGATGTTTGTGATGTGAGATGTAGTTTCCATCCTTGCTATCTTATGTTCAGTTCTGCTCCTTTGTAGTTACTCTGCTCTACCATGGCAAGTTCAGAGCTTGTCCCAACAGGCAGTGAACATGCAGCTGCTTCTACTCTGACCTGCTGTCCTGTGTTTTAAAATGCACTTGAACAGATTTCAAGAATTCACAGAAAATGCTCTCCCTGTTTTATCTGGCTAGGAATGTGACCCTCCACTAACACTTCCAAGGTGTTGAATCACCATGAATTACATGAAGCTTGACTGATTATCTGGGGGAAGGGCAGCAAACAGCCCTCAAACAGAAGAGAGTGAACAGAAAAAGAAACAAGAGTGAACAGCCTCCTTCAGGAAACAGAGCTTGCCTTGCAGAGATATCCTGTGCAGAGGGTGTGGGTGATGCACTCCTGGAGCAGAGGGGCACCAGGGGCAGGGACACCAGCTAAGCTCCACACACCAGTATTTTCTAAGCTCAAAGGAGTCTGTTTTGTTTACAAATTTCACTTGTGAGCAGCTTACAGACCTGGCAACAACACTTACTCCTCTAACAGAACTGTTGCCACAATCGCTGTCTAAGCCTTTAAGTGTTTTTACTTTGAACACCGCAATTCAGATAAACTGTCTTACAGTTTTATCATAAACTACATCTTCCCTGCCCCTTCTTGTTTAGCTTCATTTACCCAAAAAAGAATTTTTCACCTTTTATTTCAGATCCATTTCTTTCTGTTTAACTACAGCAGATGTGATGACCTACTGGAATGCTGCTCAAGAGCTCAGATTAAGCAGCATCTCATGTATCAGTGGCCCCTCACCTCATACCTTCCAGAAAAGGCTGCTCATGCATGACTAGATACATTTTCTAGCTCTGGTTTTAAGGAATTTTGAGCTTAAGGGAGATTTACCGAAAGGGACTGGAGGTTGGGGTAGTACTCCTGCCAGTAACTGGTGGTGTTCCAGGTTTAACATCAATGCCACCTCCAAAGGCCTTCAGGTCCATTTCTGATATCTGAAAAACACAGCAACTGACACGTTAATTCTAATTTAAAAAATTACATTTGCTAAGCAGCTGTCAGCTTACCTCAATTAAAAGAGGTCACTTAAGTGGAGATGAAAGCCTGACTGCAGAACAGCCTCTTATAATTAGGACAGGCCCAGCACCACAAGCACCTCTGTGTACAATTTTCCTGCCCTATCTGGCACTTGCAGCAATGGTATTGGCTTTCTAATTTGCTCCTCCTGCATAATGACAGGGGGTTTGAGATTCATTTCATCTATTTGGCCCTAAAAAAAGAGAAAAAAGGTATGTTTTGGAGTTGAGATCTCCTTATCCAAGACTCCCATCTTAGGTACCACATGAAAATATTTAGAAATAATCCTGAAAAATGCTAAGAAGAAGAATACCACCAAGGTATAGCTCAGGTCTATAAAAATAAACAAACCCAAATCACAGCAAAAATGGAGTTGTCATTCATGCAAAACAATCTCCAGACTAACTGGAGCAATAACTCCTGAATGCTATTCTGCAGATACACTCAACAGAATAAATTAGTCTTTGGAACAGTGTATTGCCACAGATGGCAACGAAGCATAACAGCAACAATAGATCACTTAAAAATGAGAGGTTGTTTTAAGTTGACTTTCTTTAGCAGCAACATGATGGGAATCTTACAGCAGGGCAGGAAAGTCATCCAAGGCCAGGATGCCACTGCAGCTCTTCCCTTATTTTTTGCTGAAATGAGCGATCACATGCAGCGACAACTGCAGCAAGAAACATGCTGCTGCTTGCAAAATGGGCTCCTAACAACTGCCAAGCTGAAAAGATTTGGCCAGATCCCATGGAAATGGAAAACTGCACAGTGCAGAAACCCCTGTACACACCCTGGGGGTGAGGAGATGCAAACTTCAGCTAGGTGGTCTGAAATTCTGGTTGCCATTACTGTCCAAGACATGCAATTAACACCTAAGATTTTTCTTATTGCAGCTGTAAATCACTGGGACTGTGGGGCTATTTTATATTCAAAAGCACCCTAAAATCTAGGCCAGAAGGTGCAGGGATTTCAGGTGCAGAGATGGGTCAGTCCCTCAGGTGGGAGGACCTTGCTGTTCCTGCCAGTCAGCTGAGCTGTGTCCATGTCCAGGGTGTCACCCACTGCTCACCTGGAAGCGGACTGCAACTGCCGAGTGCTGCACACTATCCGAAATTCCCCGGTGCCTGTAAAGCTGGGATTCCATCTAAGACAAGAGACCTTGTGATTGGAAGCCAGCTCCACACATCCCCTCATTAGCAATTACCTTAGCAGCTTCACATAAAGGTGAGGAGAGACTTCCCCCCCATGATACACAAGTTTCTTGCACTGTTTTAGTGTTATTTCCTTACTAGACCTGTTGCTCAGTTTTCCTGAGCAGCAAGACCAGCCTTTTCTTTTTTCATTACAGAAAGATCATGTCTTGAATATATCCTACATTCTTAATATGCACCATGCTGTGCTGCTCAGAAAGGCAGACCCCCAGCAATAATACCAGTTAAATTCTGGCTTAAGGTTGTGGCTGATACAGAGTCCACTGAAGCCCCTAAACTCCCCATTTTGCACTGGAAACCCTTGAACCCAAACAGCTTGTTCTGGGTTTGAGTCCAGAAGCAAAGCAACAAACTCAAGCAGAGTCCTGTTGCTCCAACAACATCTCAGTACTGCTTTCCACATGGCTTCTGCATGAAGTCCCCTACTAGTCCATGCTGCCACTATCAAACCAGGTATTCCCGCAGTGCAAATGCACCAGCACCAAGTTAGCTACAAAACCTCAGCTAAATGCACAGACCCAGTCACTCAGGCATTAACCCTGACTGGCATTTTTATCTTTCAAAGCTGAGGCAGATTTTAAAGATGCAGGACGTCAGGGTGAACTGCTGTGCTGGTTACATAAACCAAAAACCAGCTATTTCACGTTCATTTCTCTCCTGGAGCTGTGGCAATGTTGTTACCTTCCCAGTTGCAGCAATCATGCTGTGCTGAGTTCCTGCTGGGATCAATCCTCTGAAGGGCTGGGTCACTTGGGCAGGCCTGCTCAGGTTTTGAGCCTGAGCCTGTGGTGGGGTGTGCTGTAGTGGTGGCTGCAAGGACTGGGGCAGGGCTATCAGTGGCTGTGCTGTGGATCCAAAGTTGGGCAGGGAAATCTGTGATCCTGGCAAAGGTACTGTCACCTGGAGAGAAAGCACAAAATCACCAGTAACAGAGACACAAAGGCCATTATGTCACTGTCATTACTAGCTCTGTTGCAGCTTTATCCCAAGCAAATGGCTTAATGAGTTCATTTATTTAACCAGAGAGCTGCAAGCAAATAAGTGAATTTATTGCTCAGTTTGCCATTATAAATAGTTGTAATGACATTTGAGTATTTACTTTTCAGAAAAAAAGGTGCATGAGATCTCCTACCTCCAGCATCATTCAACATTATTTCACTGTGTGACAGGAAAATTTAATTCAACTTGGAAAACAAAATCAGACAAAATAACCAATTTGGGGGTGGGGGGGAAGAGGACAGGATTATGTTTACTTCAAACAATTCTAGTCAAAGGGCACTGGGAAATAATTAGATTTTACTTTCCAGGAGTTCCAACAACCAGCAGTTTGAGCTTAAAAACAATGCAAAAACCACACAACCTTGTCCCTTGCTTGCTTTTTTGAGTGCTCTGGGCTGAAAACAGCAGAGTGTGGTAGTGATAAACAGCATGACCTGACTGGCAGGAGTTGCTGCATGTCTTGGTCTGACAATCCACTACCTGCAAAATTATACTCTAAGTGTGATGAGGAGAATGATTAGAGATTCCCAAATGTGAAAGGCTTACAAGGATTCTGCTCTGAAGGGTGACAGATTAAAATCAGAAATACAGCCAGAACTGAACACATTGAAAGTACCAACTCTTCTAAAAGGTCATTAAAACTGTGCTAGATTTCTAACAGAGAACATCCAATCTTTTACAACTCTTCTAGATTTCTGTCTTGGCAGCTTTTCCTGCATAGGAGGTAGGCTATTAAAACAAATCAATCCATCACAAGGTTTTTTTTTTTTTTTTTGGAAGCCATTTAAATTAAAAAAAAAGGAACCAGAAGATGGAAACTACTAGACAGTATCCTGTAAATATGAGAGAATGCCTGCACAGAGCCATTTAGCAGTTCTTTCACGAAAGAATGAAGAACTTTCAAATCAGTGGAGTTATTTTACTCACCTGGCTGTCCTGCATGATCACCTATCTGCTAACTTCTCAGTTATTTTCTATGAGCACTCCTGGGTTCCAGCTCAGTGAGAACTGGTATTAACAAATAAGCTGCACTGAGCACCTGGACTTTGCCCCTCTCTTTCTCGCTCCACCACTCCTGGTATCTGCTTTATAAAGGCATCATGTGCCTCAATCAATTAGCAACAGCACTGTGCCAATTAAGTATCTGCCCATCACTGCAAAATGAAGTATTCAAGAGAGGGGTGCCAGGGACAATGATCAACATGAACTGCAGGGCATCCAATCTCTGAGCCATTCTGTTTGTGCAGTGCTGCCTTCCTTCACTATTAACATTCCAATTTTATTTTGGAAGAATTACAAGTTGTCTCAGGCTTCCCCTCTATTCCTACCCCACAGACACCACTAACCATGACATGCTTTTAGGAAGAATACAATGTAGGAAATTTACCATGCCATAGTTTACCTGCTGGAGAGCACTGGGAGACTGTGCAGTGTTGTAGAAATTGCTCTGGCCAGGCTGCTGAACTTGCCCAGAGTAGAGATTTGAAGCCTGAGTGAGGGTAGCTCTGGCCTAGGAAGAGAAGAAACACCATGCCATCAGGAGCATTCAGGAGAGCAGCTCTGTGGTGCAGCAACCAGTACCAGAGAAACCCCAGCAAGGGAAGCTGACAAATGCGAAGGTTTCTCTTTGTGATAAAGCTCTCCTTTGCAGGTGGTGGAACAGCCCATTTATCACCCATTATCTGGGGGAAGGGCAGCAAACAGCCCTCAAACAGAAGAGTGAACAGAAAAAGTAGCAAGAGTGAACAGCCTCCTTCAGGAAACAGAGCTTGCCTTGCAGAGTTCCTGTGCAGAGGGTGTGGGTGATGCACTCCTGGCAAAATGAGCAGAGGGGCACCAGTGGCAGGACACCAGCTAAGCTCCACACACCAGTATTTTGTAAGCTCAGAGGAGTCTGTTTATCACCATTAAGAGAAATTAAACCTGAAGCTCAAATTAATGACAGAAGAACAAGGAGCCCTGTAATTTGGGGAACAAATCTCAATTCAGAGATTACGCTAATGTACATTTATGAAATTAAAACACCATTCTCCTCCAAGTGTTTGAAGTTTCCTGCCACCCAAGCTGAGCAAGACTTGATGTCCTGTATCAGCCCAGTGCAGAAGGTCTGCATGTGGAGCCTTTCCTACCTGCAGGATGTGTGTATCAATCAGCTGAGAGCCTCCCAGTCCTGAAGCCTGCCCAAGCTGATGCTCGTACAGGATGGGAATAGGCTGAGTATTGGAGGTCTGCTGGAATGCCAGGCTGGACTGTGCCTTAGCCAGCTCCTGGTGCTGCACTGCTGGGAAGTTGTGTAAGGCTGTGCCAGACAGAACCACTGGTGATGGCTGAGACAAACCACTCTGCATGAAAGCTTGCTGGGATCTGCAAGAGATTCAAGTGTCATTCATAACAATTCTGACAGAGCTCAACAATGAGCCACCAAAAATGAAGAGCACAGCTTATATTCTTTAAACAGAATTAGGATGCTTAGCTCTATTACACACCTTTTCACTTGAGAAAGGTAGATTTTTTTCAATTTACTCTGCATACAACAAAGTAACAGCTACTACTAAAGGCCACAGGAAAAAAAACAGTGAGGCTTCTTACTAAAATCTTAAATCACAATTAGCTATTTAGATATTCATGCTGCAATAATTCTTGGATAATTAACTGTAACACAGAAAAGTTCTTAGTTCCTGTGCTACAAGGTGGGATGGGAAAGCACATGTGAGTAGCTCCACTTAGTCATTAGGTGAACTGCTTTGTTCTGTCGATTCCACAGAACTCCACAGTCCAGCTTCTAATACAGCTTAAATCACTGGATGCTGACCATGCCAGCTTCCAAATAAATGTTTTGATTTCAAAAGACCTCATAGCCTTTAATTTTAATCATCTATTCAATTCCTTTGTCAGCTGCATGGGGAAGTTGCAGTTTGTTTAAAGAGGACTGAAGCCAGTACAGCAAAGCACCACAGACAGGTTTAGTCCACCAGAAATATTTATCTGAACATCCCCATTAGGAACTTGGTGAGTAGCCACCTTCAGACTGAATAATGAACAGTTTTTAACTAAGTGCTCCTCTCAAAGCTTTTGAGCTCAGAGGAGAGTGTTTTTGATGTGAAAACACTTTTTTGCTTTACCTGGTGCTGGTCCTGTGTGAGCACAGCACTGCTCCTGCTCATCTGCTGGTGTGATGGTGGGTTTTGCTTGTCCCCACACCTGGGTGAACTTTCCTCTGCACCATCCCTTCACTGCAGAACACTCTTACAGCCATTCTCTGAGCACTGGAAAAACTCTTCCAGACTGGATGCAGACAACTGGCTTCAATGGAGCCAGAATTTTTTTCCCCAGTTTTTTTTTAGCTCACTTTTAACTTTTGGTTGTAATGTTTTAAACCAGCAACCTGTACATCTCCAATCTTACCCTCCTCTGCACATTTTCTATGTGGGAGAAGCACTCACACTGTTAGAACTCCATTAATGCCATGTTTGTGTGTGATCATATTTATTTTATCTGGACCACTTGCCAGCCTGATTGTGTTTCTGCAATTAACCAACTGTCTGCAACAGCTTTTGTCAGCTGTAGCTGGACAAGTTGGTCCCACAAAGTCAGCCAAGCACCAAAGTCAGGATACAAATGTGGTTAATTAAACCTACTGTGGCCTCAGCCTTCTACATTGCAACAAGCAGATTTAACTACAGCCCATGCAAAACCCTCTAATTAAACTTCCAAAGCAGCTTCCTCCAAGTGGAACTAACAGCATTTGTCAGAATTATACTGCTGTGAAGCAGTTTTCATAGGAAGTGCAAGGAAGCTTTGAAAGGCTTACAGTGGAAATCTGTCTGGCTATCAGTGCCATTGGAGAGATACTGGTCTTACTGTTACCTTTAGCAGCAAAGAGAAAACATTCTAAAACATACATGCAGCCCCTCACATATCTGTAATCGGGTTTTTACTACCCAGGAGTTCAAACTGGACCTTCACAGAGTTTCAAGACTCTGGTGTTGTTTGATTAGTAAAAAAAAAAACCTGCTGAATTAAAGGGACAGACATTTTCTGTTCTTAGTATGACAGACTGATGCTTTCAGCTCTTTAGCCTGGGTTCCTAAAGATACAACTATCATGCATCATTTTTTAACCCATGATTTCACAGCTACATCTATACAAGGCAGACAATCGGCATACAGAGGTCTCAGAAGAGATTTTGGGGAAGACACGAAGATGAAGCAGCTATGGAGCACAGAACACAAGTCTGCAGGGAATGAATTTCAGTAATTCTTTGGAACTTTGGGGTTTATGCTGCCTACCTGTAAGGTTGTAAGGAGGAATTGAACAACTCTTGGGCTTGTGAAACAGCTGGTGCTGCTCCTAAACTCAGCTGAGCTTGATGCTGTCCTTGCAGAGGTGCATAGATAGGGATGGGGATCTGTTGAACTGAAGCAGGCTGCATAGAAGAGAAAACATTAGAATTAAGTTAGAAAAGCTACAGCTGAACGTGTGTGAGGATTTGTGTAGCATTATGAAAAGTAAAATAAGAATGTCAAATCCCAAGGCTGCATGCAGAGCTAGTAATGCTGCCCTCATGAAAAGTACTTTCTAGTTGAATTTTATACTTTTCCTTACAACCAACCAGCAGAAACGAAGGGAAATATTCAGATCTGCACATAAAACAACTGCCTGAGACTGCATGTCATTTTGTATGACAGAAGTTGAGTAAGCCTACACCAACATGGCCACAAAAGCACCTCCCAGGAATATAAACTTGCCCATATATTTGTGAGTGGAAGCTTATTCTCTCAACTTCCATGGCAAACAATGAAACACTGCCTGCATGCACCAGAACAGACAGCAAGGGCAGGCATGACCTAATTTTTTGCAGTCTTTAGTCTCACTCTCCCCTGCCCCCATCAAATCATTAGTAGAACTTTAAAAGCAATATGGAGAGGGAGGGAAACAAAGTGAATCAGGAATCCCCAAATACCTGAGAGAGCCCTGGCTGAAAGCCTTGTTGTTGGGCCAGAGAAGGCGGTGCCAAACGTGCGTGCTGGGTATTGAACAGGTGACTTGTATCCATGTAAAATGCTGGGATTTGAGCTGCAGTACCTCAGGAAGAGCAATACAATTAGTACCTGATTCCCAACACCACCCCTCCAGAAAGGTTTTCACCAAGAATTAGAGATGCAGCTACTGTCAGTCCTTCCCACTGTAACAGCTACCAGAGAGCCTGGGAGAAGGAGCAGCACTGGAGAGCTGGGTGCCTCAAAAGCTTTGGTCTTCCAATTCACCCCCAGAAATTTATCAGTCTTGCACAGGTATCATTAATCCCACAAAATTTTGGAGGGTTGAACAACAGATTCTGGGCAAAGAAGGTATTTGGGTGAAGGAAGGGTAAGAATGTGTCACACTGTCATGTAATTAATTTAACTAGATTGTTAACTAGATATAGGATTTTCCTTAAAGAAAAAATGTTACAACTATCAACTACTGTAGTATTTTAAAAAGAAAACTAAATCATTCCTGGTCTTAAATAGCAATTTACTATTCTGCAACAGAAAGTTGGTACATTAAGCAACTCACAACTTACTTTCTTCAACAAATTATACAGCTTTGTACTTCCTGATAAAGCAGTGCAGATTTAGAGTAAGACAATTAGTGAATCTGAGTACAGAACACTCTTTATCATTCTGTCTTTACTGCAGAGCAAAACTAGAACCAAATTGAACTCTCCAGCTTCAAGATAAAAAAAAAAAAAGATGATGTGTGGCTTCTCAGCCAGAAACACCATTACCTGCTGCAGACTGAGACACGTAGACCTGGGGACTTTGTTGCTGCTGGGCAATGAGGGATGGCATGCAGCTCAGCTGGGAGAAATGGCTGGCAGAAGCCAGGCTGCTTGTCTGCAGCTGCTGGGGTTTCACTTTGCAGATGTTAGGAGGGTCTGAGGTGCTTGCAGTCTTCGTACTCAGTGAAGAGGTCGTGTATGTTCCAGCTCCTAGAAGGACAGAAGCAAGGGATGCAACAATCAAAGACATTCCAGAGCCTCATCATTCAGAGGTCAAAGTTTTGGGACAGCTCTATGAGCACAGCCACAACTGGTAAAGAACACTGAAACCTAATTCAGCTGTTTCAATCCAATTCAAGAAAAACATGGAGCCAATTCTGTTGAGTTCACTGTGGGAGTGCTGCAACCCTGATACATCTCCCTTCTCAGGCACAGGAGCACACAGAGGTACTGAAGGAGGCAGCTTGGTCAGTTATTCAACAAAACTTTGCAACCCACAGTGGTTGTGCCTCTCATGGAGATAAATTTTAATATTCTAAGGCATGAAGATTTAACCAGATTTACCATCTTTTGTTTGCTGTTAAGAACCAAGGTAGAAACCAACCACTGGTTGTGAAGAGCAGCTGGGCATTTGCTCTACCTTTTGCAAATAGGTTTTGATATGAGTTCTTGAAGCTTTAACTTAAAAAGCAAGAGTAAAAATAGAAGTAAAACATCAGAATTATCCTCTGCCCCAAAATCTACATGCTTGCCTCCATTTGGCTGAACAAAATGAAACCAGCAGGCAAGAGAAGTTTGCTTCCTCCTTCAAGTCCACATAAGTAACTCAGGCAGAGAGTAGTTTAATATTTTCAGCTGACTGAAGTGAAACAGGTGAAATCAGTTAACAGGTTATTTGGGAAGTTGCTGCTCAGCTCTGACATTCCATTTCTAGCACAAACTTTCTGTTAGCTTTGCATTACACAATTCCAAAGGGAATCCAATCGAAAAGCATAAGCAAGGAACAACACAAGGGGACACTACTGCTTTGACACGTGGTACCTGAGAGGGACGTTGTGGGGGTAACTGAGGCCACAGGAATAGGAGGCATTGATGCACTTGAGAAAGAGCTGTAAGTGCCACTGCTTGGCCCAGTGTTGCTGCTGCTGCTGCCACCACCACCAGCAATGGGAGATGCTGCTGAGGTCACTGGTGAACTCTTCTCCCCCATGGTTGGGGAATTCTCCCATGCTTTGCGTGCAGACTCCATCTATTTAAAAGAAAAAACAAAAAAATCCTCATCTATTAGGAAGTTTCAAGCAGTCCTTGTTCCTCTTTTAACAGTTCTTTTTAGTTAAAAGGCAATTGGGGCTTCATGCGAGCCTCTTTTGGAAGTCGCTGTCATCGTGCAACTCTGTTCATGCAAAAAGCAAACAGCCTCAGGTTGGAGCTGCTCATCTGTTCCAACTGCACATGTGCACAGTTCATCATCTTAACAGCCAATGCTCAAAAGGGAATTCACTCACACTAATTTGCCTTGGTTTTGTTTCACATGAAGAGCAAAGACACAGTGAGCAAAAGAAAGGGAAAACCCCCTCTAAACATTTCCATCAAATACTTTACTTCCAAGTTACTTGGGCCATTTTAAACGAAGCAGCCCTTTGCTTTCTTGGTCAATAATCCACTTTGAGTGACTCTCAAAGATACCTACTGCACACTTCAGTGAACATGACAGCATCAAGTTTAGATTTCCAAAGCAACTACTGCTCAAGAAGCAACCACAAGCTGACACAGCTTGCGTGTGCTGCTTTATGTTAAAGCTAAAAAATGCTTCATGCTCCTCTAATTCTGTAATTATGAGCTTGCACAGCAAGGGAGATAAAACTTTATTACAGACACAGTTACCTTCCCCCAGAAGTGGAAACAACCATTGTTTTACTGCAGTGAATAAAATCTAATTCTTGCTATGTTAGCTGCGCAATGTGAAATCTAAATTGAGACATTTCTGAGGGTCCAACAAACAGGAAATATTAATGTTTATACTGCACTCACTAATATAAAAGCTCAAACATGGTCTATGGATACTGCAAAACCTTCAGGTGTCTCCAGTGGAAACACAAGTTTAGCTAGCAGAGCTGAAATTGCTCACTGTATGTTTCTTGAGGCCAGGTGCTCTCTTTACTGGTGGATACTAAGGGGCAAATATATACTCACTACACATCTGCCCTCACTGCCTCCTCCAGAGAGCCCCCCTAGCTCAGTCTCTCAAAGCCACACTTGTCAACCTGCCCTGCTTTACTTAGTTAGGCACAGTCTGGACAGACCAAACATGGCTTAAGTTGTCTAGATACTTCAGAAATTATAAAAAAGCAGAACAATACTGAAAGAAGTGGGTCACAGGTGATCAACACACATACCCATGTGGAAAATGATGTTCTGGATTACTGTGGATTACTGAAGAGAATAAAGGGGGAGGAGGGAAACTTAGTTATACACTAAGTCCTCTAGAAACAAGTCACCTGTTTTCCTTTTTGAGATCATCTTCCCCAGCAATCATTCACTGTTTCCCCTCCACAACACTTTCTTCCAAACTGGTTCTGATTCTTACAGACAAGGCAAACTTCACTCATCACTGATATGCTGGAAGTTATTTTGTTTAGGTGTATTGCACTTGCACTGAGAGAAAGTAAGTACATGTGACTGTCAGACTAGAGAAGGTGCAGAAGGTTCTACGTTCACTGGTTTTTCATGATGTCCTAGAGAAACTATTGATAGCAAATGCTACACGCTGCATTTTGGCACATCTAGAGCATATCAGAGAGTCCTGCAGTTTTCTTTTGGAAAACAGCTTTGCTTTTGAAAAGCTTCTTAGCAACCTCCAGCTTTTACAAGGTAGAGAAAAAGACGCAAGAGAGATCGATCCTCTAGGAATGCCTATTCAGCACCATCTACAACCAGATGAGGAGGAATAAGAGGTTCCAAATTAAGTGAGACTGGGGACAGTGTTGTAGTTTCACTGTTAGGGGAAAAGGAGGGCAACAAGGAGGAGATCGTGCCTGCCTGAGGCTTCTCTTCATCATCGATCCACTGGAGCTGTGACACTGCAGAACAGTCCTGCCCATATTACCCAAAACCTCCACTGGAGACAAACCCCAATGTGCCTTTCCTTAAATGGTTAGAAAAAGGAAGTTCAAACATGTCTGTTTCTCGACCAGATGCCTACAGAGAAATTTCAGATGAAACCTCGGACATGAAGAGGGCCAAGCAGCTCAGTTTGAGATTGCTTTAGACTTTCTTCTGCTCAGCTCCTTACCTACAACAGCCCTATGAGCCAAGTCCTTAAGAGAATGACTGAGTAAAGGTGTCCTTAGCAAAGTTACTCCAAGAAAACAAGATCTCAACATAGCTTCCCAAACAAGCACCTTATACCTCCACTGAAGAATGATGCCAAGCAGTGGGAACAATTGTGGCCAAGTTCCCTACAAGTCTCTTCACAGACAGCTTTCTGTGACAGGGGCTGGAGGGAAGAGCAGGTGCAAGGATTAATCCTTTATGCAGGCAGTGCCTGGACATTTTGTTCTCTTAAGAAAAGGAAGGAAATGCTTTCCTCTCTCCTGCTCCAGAAGTATCTTTTGAAAGATGCAAGGGCTGTACTGGAAGAGGATGACAAAGAGCAGAACTGTGCCTGCTGTGACAGTCTTGGTGTGTGCTTCAGAACAAGCCTGCTGCCTCCTGCATTTGTGAAAAGGAGGTAGAGCTCCAGTGGCTGGAATGAAGAAATCAGGGACAAAGCTGCTTCCAAATAGCTTTCCATCCATATTTTGGTCAGAGGGTTCTTCAAGACAGCCCCAAAACATGGATCTTTGACCTATTTTATTACCACACATCCAAAAATCTATCATCCACTGAGAAATCACCAACACCACAAGAGCAGGAAAAGAAATGCAGGATGAATGACACAGACACCACCAGTTTGCTCCGTGTCCCAGACTTTAAGGTAACTTTCAGGTAACTTTGAGCCCTACCTGTATGACACAGGATTCCATCTCCACCTGCTAAACAGTCAGACACTATTTCAGAACAACACTTTCAGACGCCAGAAAGTCACATTAGGATAACTCATTACACATGAATGCAGCAGAAACCCAGGTTTCTTTAAACTACTTGTCCCTCCACAGTGCTCTCCCTGTTTCTATAGGTCTGCTGTTTAAAAGAGGTGTTATACTTCTTTTAGGAAATAAAGTGTTAACAAAAGAAAAGCAGAGATTCAACAAGAGAATATGAGTATTTCTTATCTGTAGAGAACACAAGCAAGCAGTTGTCAAATCAAGCCAGTGAGACAAGTCTCATTGGGACTGACAAGCAAGCTCCTCCAAAGCATTAATTCCGCATCCAGTCAAGTTTCATTTCTTTTAAAAACTTAAGGCAAACTAAGGCCAAACACAATTATTCCTTAATACCAAGCAGCAATAACACTTCTACTGGCTCAGTCACCTGCAGTAACAATGACAAAGCAGATCTAGGACACCAAAAGAAGAAAAAAATCCAACAACTTCTAAAAATACATTAGCAAAGCCCAACTCTGTGTTAGTGAGTCATACAATACACACAGTTCAAAATCCAACAAAATGGGAAAACAGCACTCAAAATACTCGCCATACTTGCTCTGCACTGGAAAGCAGGAAACAACAGAACATTTACAACACTACAAAACACATTCTGAATTGCTGATCTAACTGCCTTTCAGAGACACCAACACACCAACTACATGTCACTACTTGGAACGTCAGCCATCCAACTCAAAACCACATTATCACTGCACCAAAATCTTAGAACTAAGAAGAAATCAAGCTCTGCTTATCAAGCAAATCCTTCAAGCCTTTACACCAAACCAGGCAACTTATTTTAAGCTCAACACTCAAAAAACCGTAGCCAGATTCTGATGGTTTGCCATGAGCACTGTGGTTCAATGCTAAAACTCTAGGATCTTGGTTTTTCAGGGCAGTGGGAGCCAAGATTGGTTGAGATGCCAAGTGTTAATGCAAAACGGGGTTAGAAATTTATGGTTTAAATGCATCCTTCGACAGAGTCTTGTGTTTCAGCCATCCATTTATATGCAAAAGCAGTTCAGCAGAGGAAACAAAGGAAGGCTCTAAAAAAAGGTTCACCAGCAAGTTCTCCAATAACTTTTTTCCCCTGCATGCAAGAAAACGACCCTTAGAGGGATGTGGTACATACCTTGAGGGTGAGGTCGACGGTAGCGGGAGAAACTGGAGTTAGGCTGGAGCTCTGTTGTAAAGTCTCCCTCCTAGGGAGGGGAAGGGTGTGGGGCAGGGGCACCTGAAAGGCAGGCAACACACATCACATTCTAACTACGTCTACTAGAAAAGCCCCAGAAAGCAAAGCTCAAGCTTTATCAAGTGAGCTACAATTTCTTCAAGGCTTGAGCATTTGGCAGGGAGACTGATAAAATAAGGTGAAAATTTGGTAGGCAAAGAAAGGCCACCCAGCAGGTGCCAAGATGCTTCTCATCTCTCAAAGATGCTGACGATTAAGGTTTTAAGGTGTCCATGTCCTCTGCATAAACAAACACCAATTGTCTGTTTGGGGATTTAATTTCAAGTACCATATCAGTTTACTGATATGCAAAAATTCTTCCCAAGCCAGGTTTGTCCCTTTTGTACCAATACAGTACAGGGGGCTTCATGACCTTGAGTTCTGAGATGCAGTTTCTGAAAAGAAGAAGCTTTGATAGACCTGCAAAATCACAGGACCATGAAACAAACTACAACAGATTTTGCCATCCAATAATTGAATTCAGTTATTTTCTCTTTCAGAAGATGAAAGATGGGATACTTGGGGAAATAAACCTGAGGTAATGCTATTGCAATCTTTGCCTATGAAAACTCCAATGGATTTCCTAGAAGTTTTAAAGGAAATGAATCAAAAATACTGCGGTGTCCAGTCTGTTACTCCTAACTCTTCCTTTCTCTATTCATAGCTTAGCTAATGGACTTCCACTGGATGAGATAAGGCTAATCCAAAAGATAGATCCTGAAGCTTTGAAGCAGGGGATGGCACAGATCCTTTGTGGCCAGGAACCCCTAATTCCCGTGTTAGAAATTAAACTCTAACATCCACAAGGATTTGACATCATTAACAAAAGAATTCAGTCTTCCACACTAACCAAAGTCAAAAACCACAACACTACCAGAAAAGCCAGCAGAAGAGTAAGAAGTTCAATGAGTACTGCTTCAAAACGGTGCTGCAGTAAGCTGAAAAGCATATTTAGATGGAATTCACAAGACATCTTCATAAAAAAACAGATCCTACTGTATGATTCTTCCTTCCCCCACCAAGTGACTCAACCCTGAGCTAATTCTGTCAACAAGAATCACAAGATCCAAGCTCCCTGATGCCCCAGCACACTCAAGACAAACTTGATTTTGCTCCAAGTCACAACCCAGCTGGTTCTCTCATTCACTATGCCATGCTCACAAGTCAGGACCACTGCACTGGCTTTGAGGGCTGCAAAGATCTCATCTCCATAGCAACTGAACACCTGGAAGCCTGCTGTCTGCTCTCACAACCATTCACCTGCTCCCTCTGCATGCAGCTGCCGTGATTTCAGGCTACAGTTCAAAACTTCTTTGTTTGTAAGAGCCTTTCTTCAAACTCAGCCTAGAGAGCTTTGCTACTGGTACCAGGCTCAAGTCCCAGCTACTGCCAAGAACATACTCCCTCATTATGCCTATCTTTGCTTTTTTTAGAATTGTCCCTAAAACATTTCCACTTCCTGTGCTCTTTAGCTCACTGTGATTGTTCAAAAGACAAGAAAATACCTGAAGAATTCCAGAGTGGGTACTAATCAAACCAAATGTCCTTCAGAATAAGATCACTGGAAAAAGCCCAGCTAGTTCACATGAAAGGAACTCTGTGGACTTGTTCACTGAAGGCACTATTTGGTGCTTTAAAAGAAGTGTGAAAATATTTTCTTGTCTTCAAAGTCAAGATGATCACTGCAATGGACTTACGTTCGTCACCAAAGTCTCCTCCATTTTTGTACTGCTAGTAGCCACTGTGTTAGGATGAGAAGAAGGTGTAGTGTAGTCTGTTACAGACTCCTGTGAAGAAAAACAATTCCATTAAAATATCTCCCTTACCTAAATTCCATTTCAATTTTTTGGACAGATGTCAGCCTTTCTACAGGAGGAGTTTACCAAGCAACAGATTAGAAATTCACACCGTTTTTTCTTACAAGTCATGTCTAGCAATCCTTACTGCAGAATTGCCACTGAGGTTAGGAGGATTCTTAGAAGATTAGTTTGCCTCATGACCTCACAATGTACATCTGGAGAAAAGTCAAAATAGAGTCTGTAAGGCAAGAACATACAGAGCAATGTATTTCCTGGGCACTGTAAAACTGGACTGTGGTGGTGCAACCAATTATCATTTGTCACCCAAGATGCTTCAGCCACCTGCAGGCCCTTTCAATCTACTTAAAAGGTCAAATATCTTAGCTTTCTGTAGCTTTTAATAAATACAGAAATGTCTTAGTGTGACAAGAAAGGCCCTCCAGATTAAAAGGAACACAAAGGGATGGTTGCAATTTGCAAACCAATTTTCTTTCCTGTTACTTTTGTCTCTGAAAGTCACGAAACCCAGAGTCTCTGGATGGTGCAGGCTACCTTCTGATTTCTGCAACGCTTAATGACTTAAAGGAAGAAAAGGACTGAGGTTTCCAGTCTGCTCAGAGGCTTTCCTTGAAGCTCATTTGTCACAGTTAAGTGGCCCTTCATGTGCTCAGCAAACAATGTCCTTTCAGTGCTGGCTGTAGGCAGTGACTCCGGCAGCTGTAGATAGAAATGGTCTGAGCAAAGTTTAAATGTCTGAAGTTTTACATCCCTGAAGCCCAGGAAAGGCTCCACCATCTTGACAGAGACAAGTACCACAAAAGAACTGAAGGACAAATCAGCAGCAGAACTGTTACTGAGTGTATAGACTTGCCAACTCATAATGATTGTGAGGACACAAACGATATAATGCTTGTTTAATTCCATCCAACCAGTAGTATTAAAAAAGTGCACACTCCATTTACTCCTCAGGCCTGTGGCAATGCCTCTAAAAAAGCAGTTAGAGCACTGAGATAGTAACTGACAGATGACAAAGAATCCTCCTTAAAAGGATGAGCTCATTTTGGTGAAAGACCAGAACAAGCTAAACCATAACAGGGTGAGGGAGGACAAAGTGCACAGTGATTTGTTTTTATAGCTTATGAAGAAAACAGATAACTCTTTTCTCTATTTATTTACTTCCTTGACTTGTTAAACTGGAGAAATACATGATATATGGCACTTCCCACAATCCCAGCCACCAAACTGCAAGTTGCACATTTGCACTGGATTCCAACAGGCAAATTTAATCTGGGTAAAACAAGGCAAGCATGCAAGGCTGCTTTAATCACAAAAACCTTCTAATGAAGTAATTAAATGGCTCCATATTTTTTAAAGGATGCACTACTGCATAAGAAAGAGGAAGTGTTTTTATTAAATTTCTTTCAAGATCTAGATGCAATTTTTTCAGGGTTTGAGCAGTGAAATTCCTTATCAAATAAGATGGACCAAGACTACTGCTAACTTTCTTACTTTGCAAACTCACAGCACAAAAAGAGCTTTTTCACTAGAACTAAACCCAAACCACTGTATCAGCTCTGTTGCCCTTACAAGTGCATGTGCAATGCTGAAGGACAAGGGTGGTTTACAGGCTGAACATGCAGACAAGACAATGCTTTAACCACATGAACACCACCCCATAAACTGTAGATTAATTTCCATCCTTCATTTCCTGGTATATTAAGTCCAGGATTCTGTTAGATACGGCTTATCACGTAAGTTTTTTGTAATTCAGTTAAGGTGATTCTCCCGTACAACTATTTGACTGAAGAAAATCTACTGATTACTTTATTATAAACTAGTAACAGCTAGAGCAAAAAGCTTATGTTTATGCTTTTTTTGGAATTCTCCACAAATTGTTAGTACCTGAAGAAAAAGAACAAGCAAACTTCTTGTAACTACCTCCTTCAAAAAGAAGAGATCACAAAACCTCCAGTGACCTGATGAACAAAGCACGTGGCAGACCTCAGAGCTGACCTTGCTGTAAAGGATCAGGGTACTTCATGGGATGAATTAGCTATTTGATTTGTTCCTGATTTACACAGATCACTCCAATTAGAGCTTGAAAGATACTCAAAATCTTCTGAAAACCAGTCAGCGTGTCCTCTTAGCCATGATCTTTAAGACACGGCTGTTGCTACCTGTACAAATACTTCACTGGTGTCCACAACCAGGTACTGATCTTCCTGGGATTTGACAGGTTCAAATGGAAGGCTGGGAAAGGCAAGGGCTAAGATGTCTTACTCAATTCAGAAACTAACACATCAGACTGCCTTCACTACAAAAATACTGCAAAATCCAAAAGAAACAGCTGCAATGGCATCTGAGCATCATGCTTATGGACTAAAACATCTCACTGTAGGAGTTCATTTATATTTATACAGTTTCTAAGCAGTCTTGTATGATTAAATGCATATGCTCTTATCAAGATGTTTGTTTTGGAATCTATGAGTACCCTTACAAAGCTTCTGAAGAAGGACAGCTGTCTTCTACAGACATTTACATCAGATACACCACAAGTGTGCATTCCTGGAAGCTGAGCAGTAATTTTTGAGAGGGATGTTCAAAACTATCAAAAGAAAAGGCATTTAGGTTTGCCAAAACTTCAGCATTTGACATTGAAACAACAGGTTAAAGATGTCAACACCTCTTCCCTCATGAACAAGCAATGGAAAGAGTACCAAGAAAAAGCAATTGCAATGTACATCAGTACAAGAACTCCAAGGCTGGAGCAGTATTTGAACCCCTTTTTAAAGCCTCTTAAAAAAGAAGGGACATTTATGACAGATTTATTCCTGCAAAACCTGCATGAAGGTTATCTTATCCAATAAATTTGCACATTGCTGGTTTAACTTCTAGAGATGTAACTCTGTTGGTTTAACTTCCACTTCTTTCCTAGAAAAAGCAACTTACTATTGCCTCTGAAACTATTCCTAACAAAAGAATTTAAAAGCAAACCTGGTGCTGTTAAGACAGGAGTATTTAGGCCTATTATTAAAGGCTTCTTTAAGCAACCACTCCATAAGGAATTACTGGGAACTTTCCACTCTGGTTTTCCTCCAGAAGACAGAACCTCGATGCTTTAGTACTGTGGTAGTTCAAAGAACCTTGGCAACCCATGTTAAACTAAACCTAGACTGGCACAAAGTCCAGACATCCCTTTTGAAAAACTCATACTTCAAAAATACAATTGCAGAGAGGAAATTTTGTGATTTTAGCAGAGCTGCTTGACTACACTGAGCCAGACTGCAGTAATCAAAACTGTGTTTCCTATTCTGTTTGCGACTTATAAGAAGTCTGTTTCCTGTCCTGAGCTCTGGCCACAGGAGTTTGGGACCTTGGCAAGGACAGAATCCAAACAGGCTCACAAAACACATGAGCAAGGTGTTTGTTTACTGCTCTGCACTTCTGATTCTCATACGTTTTCAATTTCTGATATGAACATAAACATTCACACCTACCTACATGATGGAAAATGGCAGGATGGATGAGAAATCCCTGCACTGAATTTTCTTAAGCCTGCAGCTTCCATCTTGGACACAAATATCCTACTACTTACTCTGTAGCAACACTTCATGGAGACAGCATCTCTTATGGAAAAGAGCTGCCTAAGCTGTCCTTTGTTTTGAGGTTCTTTTCCTAGCTGTGGGTGACAAAGATGAATTGGAGGTGATCTATATTTCATATTCTTCAACTATTAATGAAACTCTTAAAGAGGATCAGTTTTCCTAAATGGCATCAGAAGATTTCTGCTTAAGACGAGGATGGTTGAGACAGCAGGCAAGCAACCTGAGTCTATGCTTAGAAAACTGATTTTCAAGCCTACAGGGAGCATCTTTCCTTTACCAAAGCGGGTGCAACTATTAAGCAGTAGCTACTCAAGCTGTATGACTTCTTTACATCTGAGAGATGACAATCAGACTACTTGCTCAAGACACAGGCAGAAAGGAGATGCCTCAGGGGATGTTTTTCAGCCACATCTAAGAACTAACCTGCAGAACAATGAATCCCAACGCCAGATCACCTCTCACTACTGAGCAGTTATAAAAAAACCAGGGGACTATGATGAGTCCTAAATATTGTCAAGTTCTGCGAGGAATATCTAGAAAATATCCAAGGCAAGAGGATACACATGACCATCTAGGGACACAGAACAGCCTCATCTAAAGCTTTAGCACATTCCTAGTTTAGAGATTTCTTTTTTTCACAGAACAGCACTTAATTCACAGCTGGAGGTTATCCATACGCTCATCCCGCAATCACGCACGACGTCACTTCTCTGCTGGAAATCATCCTGCATTGATCTGAGTCTACAGACTCTGCCTACACCAGGCTCCAGTGCCACTCTCCACAGCAGTGCTCAGCAATGACTTTTGTCATTCAGCAGAACAGACTTCCAAGCTTATCTGTGCTCAGGGACAAGACACCACATCTCTGCAGCACTTTTAAATTCAAGCAGCACCAATGTTACCTATCTGCTACTCAGTGGGCTCTGCTGTCCAAGCACCACCAGCAGGCAACCAAGTGTCACCCACCTCACTGTAATCACATTTTACATACAGTGCTCAGTATTCTGGCAGTATTTTTCTTACCTTTGTGTTTGTCCCAAACTCTGGAGCAGACACAGATATCATCGTTCCTATCTCCGTGCTCAGCTCGCTCGCTGCCTTGGTCTCCTTTGTAGTGACAGGTTCTGGGCTTCTCACAGAGGTGGGAGATGGCTTCTCCTGTCCCTCAGGCTCTCCCTGCTGGGCATCCTTCACCTTCCTGTTCTTTAAAGAACGCTCTTTCCCAATAGGACCAGGTTTATACTCTTTGTTTTCTACGGGGCTCAAGTCTGGAAGCTAAGTTAGTGTTAACGTGTCAGTCATGCCTTCCTCTCTGTGTCCTATCCAACATACTTTAACATGCTAAAAGTCATTCTTTAAACATAACAAAGCTTTTCAAGGGGAAGCATTTTCTAGCAGGTAAAGAATTTGAGACTAAGTTAGTAATAGGCACATGAAATGCATTGATTTGGAACAATAGAAATATAAATCATTGTTTTCAAGCAATGATTTTTTTACGTGAAGTGGCAGAGTTCAAATAAAATACAAAATAATGTCAGTTTGTCCTTACAAAAAAGGCACAAAAAAATACACAAACCACATGACTTTGTATACCTATGGGTTATTTTAATTTTCAGATTCAAGATTTTACGGGGCCCCAGTAAACTAGAACAGAATTATTTGAAATTATATTGACATATGGGTATTGGGAGCATTTTCCCCTGGAAACTGATCACTAAAGGAATCCAGAAAAAATAAAACACCTACACACAAGTGTTGTCTCATACTGCAGACACCATGGCTGGATCACTGCTGCAATTCAGCAGTTCCTTTCTGTGCAGCTGAGTTCCAGCAGAACGAAGGGCCCTAGGGAACCTGAATGCTCTGCTGTTTCAACAGCCACCTCCTTTCTGGCTGAGGCTCTCAGCCCACTTCACTACTGAGCAGCACTAAAATCCCTTCAAGGCAGTCCTGAAAATCCAATTCCTTAAGCTTTGATAGCAGAAAGACAGAAGCTGCTGGTAATTGTTTTTCTCAATACAAACCAGGTACTTCCGGAGTGGATGAAGACTCTCTAAAATATCCCAAATAATTTTTTCCCTAATAGTTTCTAGAGGCTGAAATTCCTCCAGACACTTGAAAGTCACTTAAACCTTCACACTTTACACTGGAAAGGTAGATTGCTTTGTTTCAGGTAAAGTCCTCTTACGTTGCCCATATTAATTCAACAATACCAACCTCCAATATTGAACATAAGCTTGCATTTAGGCTTCACAGCAAACAGTATCACCACAGGGGTGGGTGGGTGTGTAAGAATTGTTTGTTGAGATTATTTTTTGTCATCAAGGGAATTATATTTACAGCTGCCTCACTCAAAGCAGTGTGAAAAGTATTACCCGCCAATGCATTTACTATTTTGTCACATGTTTCCGTCAACAAAATCTGCAGAAGTCTTGAGCTCTAACCAAGTAGAAACAAGGAACTTCCTACACAGTGTCAAGTAGACTGTCTCTCTATATATTTAACTTCAGAGTTCAGTACCTGAAAGTGATTTTACTGGGCAGTTTTGGGCATGCTGCAGTGTATCTGAGACATGGGGTACTGCAAATCACCAGCAGTTTTAATCAGTGCCTATTTCTCTGCTGAACAGGTTTTATGCAGTGAAAGCTATGAACTGCAACACATCCACTCAGTGTCTCATACAGCAGAAGTTAAATTCTGTGTGTGACTGAACTTTAAGATTTCAGCTCTTTTTTTGGAGGGGGGGAGATAAACAACTAAAACCTAAACAACCAAAACAAAGAAACACCCACTCTTTTATAAAGACAAAAGGGCTTTAACTACATCAGGACTGCTGCCAAATCTCAAGACATCAAGAGGGACTGGAATAGCTGATGCTCTAAGTCACCAGACAAGTTTATCTGCTATAACCTTCTCTTTCTGAGAATTACAAGCTGGTGCTGAGTGCTAATGATGCACAGATTAGTGTGCACTGGAGGTGGAAATACCAGAAAATCTCTGGAAGGAAATCAACACACTTAGTTTTTAAGCTGATATAAGTTTGATTAACCATTTAGTTTTAGTTGTAAAAAATGTAATTATTCAGACATCTGTGCATTTGAATTGGAGACCTCAAGCTCTCAAGGCCTGAGTGAAGCAAGCTCAAGAAAAACCAGAAAACTTCAACTAAAATCAAAGCACTCCACCACATCCACAGTTTCCCAACAAAGCTGTAACAAATCCATACTCCCATCCCTGGCTCCAAACACATAACCAATGTGCAGCCTCTGCTGGGCTAAGATGCTTTTTAATTACCTTGCACATCTTCTCTGCAAGAACCACTTTGCTGATTATATTAGGAAACATAAAACAGGATGCAATTTTTATGGTCCTAACTCAGAGTATTTGATTCTGTTATCTGTAACCCTTTTTTGACTGAACTTCTTTAAGTTTACAAGCTTGTATTACAATTATGACCTTTTACCTTTTGTGCTTTGATGGGTCCAGCCCGAGGCTGTTTCTGTCTCTGCTCTTTGGGTTCTGGTAATTTGTCAGTGGACTTCTCAGACAGCACAGGACCAACTTCATTGTCACTGCCACTGGAAGCTGGGGCTCCAAACTGAATGGTTTCTATACCAAGATCGACTCCACCTTCTTGTCCAGGCTTTGTCCCCTGGTCAAAAAGCAAACACTTAACCCATTCTCAAGAACTTCTGTGTCAATACAATGACAATAGTTCAGAAAAGAGCACAAAACATGCTCAGCTGAAAACCACTAGAAGGGTACTTTTATCTTCTGCAGAAGTACCCATTCGTGACTGCAACAGATTTGCAAGAATAAACAATATCTGAATGTACACTTCCTCCTCAAGTCTCTAATTGTTAAAGGAGCTCAAAAAAAAAAAAAAAAACAGTGAGGAAATATGTAAACATCACCAAGATCAAGAGGAACAAGTGCAATTCAGATTCAGGCACAATATTCTATGGGAAGTTCAAAATTTGATACTTAATTAAACAGAAACAATAAAAAATATAAAAGTATTCCCAGATCTCTTGTGCAGTTCAAATGGTCTCCTACAACAGCTGTCTCAATATCCTTGATGTTTAAAACAATTAAGACCAAAAAAAGTACCAGGAAAGTAAAACCACAGCACTTTAAACGTAAAATCTAAGGCTATGCAAATTCCATGGGAATATCCACAGATAATATCATTATAAAGCACTGACTGCTTTTTCTATCTCCTATTTAAGAAACACAAAATTCCCTTTAGTTCCTTGGAGACATCCTGTTTCTGTCCACATTACTGATCTCTACACAAACAGGCAAACTGGGCAATATCTTTCCTTTGGAAATGCAATGAATAACAGTAACAGCTATCAACAGAATCTGTGAATGGCTGAATTATTATCAATAGAACAGCTTTTCTCTGATGCAATTCTAAAACCACCAGCCTATATCCCATGCTTCTGTGCTATCTCCTGACTTCATGGAATTCTACACACATTAACTGCATTCCTGGATAAATAGATAATCTGTGCCCAACCCCAGTGAGATATAATTTGGGTAAGCTTCAAACACAGCTACTCTTCTTCCCCTCATTCTTACCTCTGGAGATGGAGCTGAACCAAAAGATGTCAGAGGCTTGTTCCAGGCACTGACTGAAGGTGGCTGAGGTGGGCTAATGGGTCCCACTGGCAATTAAGAAAAGAAAGTTTTAAAACTCCTCAATGTTGCTAGAGGTATTCAGATCAATGTACTGACTGGCTGAGAAGTAAATTACAGATGTCTTGAGTAAATAAGCTTTAATTAACCTATTCAGTGGTTAAAAATGTGCTACCTTTTCAGTTGCTTTCAAGTGGGGCAATTAACATGTCTGGAACAATGACCAAGTCTGACAAAACAGACTCCTCAAGGGAGTCACAGTTGCTCATTTCTTGTGAGTGAAGAGTACAGTAACATTAATTACTGAATAATACTATACTGCAAGCCCCTCATTTTGGAGGTTACTATGCTGCATTCGGGTATGCTGCCCTCATTCCCTGTGCAGAATCCATCTGCAGGTAAAAATACAACCAGAGAGCCAGCTGGCCATCAGCTTTCTCTAAATACGATTGCTTCCCCCCACCTCAAATCCACAAACCAGCACTCACGTTTTTTGGAGATGTCATTCAGAACTGCTGTAGGAGGCACTTTGTTGTCCCACAGTTCAGCTCCCAGGCTGTTGTGAGGCTGGCTGTTCTGCAGGACTTTGCCTGACACGGTGTAGTCTGTGCTGGCTGTCCCTGCAGCCTGGCTTTGTGCTGGAACAGGAGCCTGGGGCTGGGCTGGAGACTGGGCTGGGCAGGGAGGCTGAGCCTGAGCCTGTGCCTGCTGAGCAGCTGCAGCCGCTGCCTGCTGCTGCTTTTTGGCAAATCTGGGGGGCAGCTTGGAATTCTGACCTCGGCCTTTTTCGCTTGATCCTTTTTTGGTCCAAACCTGTAACGAGAAGCCAATTTTATTCTTCCAGGTGACAATATGTACAGACAGCAATTGCAGAGTGCAAAATGCAAAAAGCAAATTGATTAACCCAGCCTTACAGGACATCTATTGTTTTGGGGGGGTATTTAACAACAGGAACAAGGATTTCTCACTCATTTTTTTCTTGGAAATCAACTGTTAATACAAGCAATAATGTAAATCTTTATCACAGTATGAAAAATGGTGTTTTTATCAGTTTGCCAATTTCACCTTCCTGACAGTGCCCAATTGAGAAGCGATGAATCCCAAGGTGACTAAATAAAAATTAATTTTATTTACTAAATAGGAACAACTTTAATATTAAGCATTACTAAGCTGTTATATTTAGAAGGAGAAAATACAGCTTTTTTGGAAGGAAGTTTCTGCACCCCTGACAACATTCCCAGTACTGCAAGCAGCTTTTTCCCCACTATAAATGCTGGTCTTGTACCTGCACTGTTTGTTCTTCCTTCTTTCTGCGCTCTTCATCTTGCAAGCGTTTTTGCTGCTTCTTAGACACCACTTCTGTGAAACCATCATCATTCAAGTTAGATTGGGAGTCTTCAACTACTGTCACTTCAGGGTGATCATCAATGATCACAACACCTATAGGAAAAGGAAAGGTATAGATGCTGCTGCTTCAACAGCTTCAGGTGCAATGCACCAAGCCAGAATTGGCTTTGGAGTGGAAGTTACTTCCCCACAGACAGAGATGGGGGCCCTGATCAATGGCAAGCTTCTGCTTGCCATGTTTTTTGCTGCTGGGCTCAAAGGCAAGGAGTTCATATTTTAAGAACTTTAAAACTGGAGCTTCCTGTACCAGATTCTCCAGGAATTTACTAAAACACAGTAATGAATTATGAACAGCCCTCCTAGATACCACGTCTAAGCTCAGCAGGGATAACCACTGCCTTTATTTTTGAAAATTAACTAAATTATGTGAATGTGATGGAGAATGGTAGGAATGAAAGGTTATGATTGCACAAAATTGTTCTCATCTACATGTAACAATTAGTTTGCCGCCTTTTAAAGGCACATACATTATTAGGTATCACAAAGATGCATACAACTATTTTACTGTTTTAAAAAATTCATTTTTTTTAATGTTTTCAAACATCTAGCTCTATATGCAACAAAACTAAGAGAACTTATTAAGATATTATCAATACATACTTGCATAATTATTAAGATCAAATTGAGACAAGGCATCCACTTTTTCCTTAGGCTTCTTTGGACCAGCCTTTGGTTCTTCTCTCTTTTTGCCACTTGCATCCTTGGTGGTCTTCTGTCCTGCAGCAGTGACACCTCCATCCTCCTGATGTACAGAGTTGCCATTGGTGGGATCAACACCAGGCACAGGTGCTGCCTGCTCTTCAAATGGCCTGTGTTAGGAAAAAACATTTGAAAATTATGCCAAAGAGAACCCCTCAGGAGGGAATCAACAATTTAATTCATATCCCAATGTAGGGCTGTGTTTACTGACTTCTTTCTTAGTAGGGTCCAGAGTTTTTACTTTCAGCTCCTAATGAGAAGCTCAACAGCAAAAGCTGTTTGGGGAAAATGTCAAATGCCCTGCTGAATCTTCCATCAAATTCAGCATATGGAAAAATAAAGTTTAATCTAAATGGTAAGCATTTCTCAACCTGTCTGTCCATGTCAGGTGATTGATCTAAAATGCAGCAATTTATATAATAACTGCAAAACTGCTCACATGAGCATTTCTGTTTGCATCCAAATCTCGAGAAACATAGCTCAACTCAGAAATAGTACTGCAGTCTTTTAAAATTAGGCTTTTTTAGCATTGTGCATACAAGAACACTCCACTCTCAGCTTCAGGTTCCAGGTGTCTGTATATAAACAGAAAAAATAGAAGGTATAGAGCCATGGGTGCATGTATCAGTGTCTTTTCTACCACTCTATGGCTCTGAACTAGCTGCTTATGGTTTCAAACCACAAGAGGATGACAGAAGGTCACCACCCTGTGTGCTTCCCCACAGAGGCTGGGTACTCACCCTCTTTTTCCACTTCTGGGAGGAGGACCACTCCGCCTTTCACTCCGGGGCCCTGAGAAATTCCTCCCTGGCTTAGCTGGCCCATTGTTGCCACGTCGGTTCTGACGGTCTATTCCAGGCCTCTGACTAGAGAAGCTTCTCTTGGCTATTTCCCTTTTTGGAGCTCCAGCGTTTTCTCCTGCCTTTGCAGCAACCTGTGCTGCTGCATCTGCTGTTTTCTTCTCATCCCTTTCCCGTCTCTCATTGAAGTCGCTGCTTTCCGAGGCTGTTTCCCACTCCTCGTTTGCCTGGTCTGAAGAATTCTGGTTGGACAAGTCTGGTGTCTTACTTCCTGACACATCCAGAGCAGGGTTGGAGGGCTCATTAACTGCATTATTAACCGTGGCACTTGCTGTGGAGCTGGTCACCACCTCACTGATCTTCGATGCGG
The DNA here is from genome assembly GCF_050655825.1 of Lonchura striata. Lineage (NCBI taxonomy): Eukaryota > Metazoa > Chordata > Aves > Passeriformes > Estrildidae > Lonchura > Lonchura striata. The sequence continues at coordinate 31,031,056 of NC_140710.1, read as the reverse complement.
CCTCTCTCTCCTTTAGGCGCCTGAAGCGTGGTGGCTTATCCTGCCTTGGAGGCCGGGCAGGCCTCTGTCGTCGTGGCCTCTCTCTGTTTGGATCAAACTTTCTCTCAAATTTCGGAGGTCTTTTATCAATTGGTATGGGACCATAATGCTCGTTTCTTCTGGGAGGCTCCCCATCTTCTGGTTTAATGATCTCTGTTTGCCTGGGGTTCCACTGATTGTCCCTGTAGGCTGGTCTCCTTATTGTGGATGGACGTGGAGGACGTCCCCCGGGATCCCTGCCACCACGCCTATACATTCCCCCTCTGCCTCGTCTAGAAGGCTCTCCTTTAGGAAGAAATCCTGGTTTGGGCTTGTTCTCATAATCTCTGATGTATGTTTTTTCTAGGGATCTGTTGTCTACTCTGATACTGTTCTCAGGTTTGAATGACAGGGGCTTTGGAGGCTTCTTGCCATCAGCTCTTTCTTCTCTTTTTGGGTGCTTGCCCTTGATGATGCTGTCTTTGTCTGAGAGTAGGGTGTCACTTGCGCTCTCATGCACTTCGCTGTCAGAATCTGTCTCCGAGCCATGCTGGCGCCGCCGTTTCGGGATTACTTCAAAGTCAGAACTCTCACTACGAGTTTCACTCTCTTCTCTTTGCCTAACAGGCCCTGAAGGCACATGCTCTGATCTAGGCTTAGGATCTCTGTAGTGTGGGTACTCTCTATTATGGCCTCTACTGCCCCGACCACGTCCTCCGTAAGAGCCCCTGTAGCTACGGCCCCTAGAATAATACTCGCCACGACCTCTGCCTCTGTATCCCTGATCTGGGAACCAGTCCCTATCCCTGGCCTCCTTCCAGTATGTCCTAGGTGGTAAGCCAGGCTCTCTTTTCACTGGCCTGGTTTCTAGGCGTGGTTTCTCCACCACCTCCTTGCTCACCACCTTCTCAGCCTGTTTGTCCTCCTTGCTGGCAGGAGCAGGGGGCTGTGTGTGGGGCGGGGGCTGAGCGGCCGGTGGGGCGGCTGGGGGCTGTGGGATGGCTGGGGGCAGCTGGGCAGTGGCTGGCTGGGCAGCTGGGAGCTGCTGCTGGACTGTAGGGGCAGGGGGCTGCACCACAGCTTTAGCTGCTGCCTCGGGCTGACTGCTCTCCTGGCTTGCTGGTGCTGGGGCAGCATCCTGGGTTATCTTCTTAGCCAGAGGAGTGCTGCTGGAGGTGGATCTCTCGGGCTCAGCCTGAGACTGCGGCACTTGAGGTGACTCCTTTTTGTCACTTTTTTCAGGCTTGCCTGGTTTTTCAGTAGCTGTCTTTTCTCCTTCCTTCTCCTTTCTCTGCTCGCGCTCTTCTCTCTGTTCACGCTCTTCCTTCATATCCCTAAGCACAGGTTTCTTAATGGGACCTGATCTTCTCACTGGTCTGTCCCCACCTTCATCTCGCCTGCCATAACCTGGCCTAGGACCCCATCTTGTTTCAGACTTAGGTTTGAAAGTTTTCTCAGGTTTTGGTCCTTCCGATGTTCTATTTGTGATCAAAATTTCTTTTTTTGGTTTAATCTCAAGTCTCTCAATTGTCTCCTTTGTCTCAATAGGTCTGTTACTTAATTTAGGCATATTTGCTGCTGTGTCACTCCTCTGGTCTTCTGATTTTAGAGAATGACTAGAGCCATGGGAAATGCTTCTCTTCAATGAAGAGTGACTTTCCGCCACAGGCACCAATTCTTCTGGAGAACTACGTGTCACCTTCTCAGTCACTCCTTCAAAATTAACTGCTGTGTTAGCTGTGTCAGTTTGGAGAGGTTGTACATCTTCCAAAGGCCTGCTTGGGAACTTCTGTATCTCTACCTCTCCTGATTCTCTGAAAAATTCTGTCTTTGGATGAGAGTCCAACTGGTTGTGTTCTACAGGATAAGCACTGGCAGGGACAGCAACTCGTTCTTGCTCCAAGTGTGCCTCAGACCTAAGCAAAAAGCAATTAAGAGTATTAGCATGTGGAGGCAAAATTTATTAATACATAATTTCTCAAATCAAATAATTTTCTATTAAGGATCCATGTCAGCTCTAGGAAGTAACAGGAAATAATTTTTAATGGAGCCACCAACTATTATCCAGATGGCAGCAGAACAAAAAGGATTTCAAGAATTTCTAAGAAGCAGAGGAAAATCCTGACAATTCACCATGAATCAAAGGCTAAAAGGGACTTTTGTTTTATACCACTTGTACTTAACACACTACTTCTGGAACAAATACACATCAGACAAAAGTTCTCTAAAACAAGGAGAACAGAGAGAAAATGGAGGAGAACACTGTATGAATGTTCCACAAAACTGCAAATTCAAAATATTCTGGCAATCACCATTCACCTAGGCTAATGATCCTGAACAAGGAATAAATTGTACTTCTACACCCTGCTACAGAGCAGGGTCTTCTGTTTTGTACATCAGCACTTTGCATCCCCCAGTCACAACTCCTCCTTTCAAGTTTTGTGTGAAGCTACAACCCAGTCAGTTCAAGAGTGTGAACCTGTTACAACCTGTGTGAACTTGGAGACTGGCACAACTCAGGCTTACCTCAAATCATCAGGCTCTTCTAAGACCTTGGGAGGAGAAGTGGACTGCTGAGATTCTGTGTGGGGGTAGGGCTCTGAGCCCCACATCATGCGTGGCTCTGACAGAGGCACGCTGTGCTCCCTCGCAGAGCGAGCCATGTGCTCAAACGAATCTGAACCAGCTGCTGAGCCCTCCAGCTGCTCTCTTCTCATCAGTGGTTTGGGAGGCATAATTCCTGTGGCAGAGTGAAGTTCAACAATTGAAACAAATTTAACATTAGCAAAGAAACCGATCTCAATACAAACAAAGCTTGTCAGGAGGTACCAAGGAATGCTGTTCTCTCCCCTCCAATCTCCTTCCCCTTTGACTGTCTGTGTTGAAACCAAGTGTCTATTCCCTGCCAGCCAATCTCAGACTGACTAAATCACACACAACACTTGTATCCCATGTCCCAAGAAAAGAAAAAAGCTGTCTGCTTTCACTATAATGGGAAGAACCAAGCCTGTGGACCTGTAAACTCATGAAGACTGTGCTGTAACATCTGAATGGTAAAAGGCAAGGAGAATGCACACACAGGCAGGTTTTTATACTCTATTATTCCAGCTTTTTCCTTTGTACCATTACAAAGAAATTCTGTAGTTTTCACTATCTCTGCTTAGCCTGCTATTTCCTCAATTCATTCCTTGCACTCACTGAGGATACCCTTTCCCCTGCTCTTTAGCTGGGCAGGTATCTCCATTACGTTACATGACAAACTTCCATTATTTATGCCCAACAGCTTTCCTAACTGCAAATCAGATGGCCATGCCACAAATTAAAAAGGACTTTTTAGGGTCAAGAACCTGAAACCATAGATTTATTAAGACTCTGGAGCTGTTAATATGTAATATAAAAATAGCAAAGTTTCATGGGATTTTTAAAGAAGCAATGTAGTGCCAAGTGCTAAGATGTAATGAAGCACAAATGGTAAATACCCTTTTTCTCAGTTCAACCTAACTCTTGCCAGCTTTCTGTCTGTAACAAAGAAAGGCTTATGATGACATTCTCAATCATCATAACTGTCACTCATATGCCTTGCAGTGTGACAGCTAAGATTTTACTTTATAGTCACACGTCTACATTCTCAGATGACCACAATTTTAGTCACATATGACTACAATCTGTTTTGTCTCCAACATTAAAATAATGTGGATTTCTTCTTAAAAATGCACCAATTCACTAAACAAGGTGTGGTTAAGGAAAGACTTCTAGCTCACAATCAAATAAGTTCAACACAAAAAAGTATTTACAAAAGGTTTACCTGGATGAATAGGAGGCATATCCATAGCAGGTCTTCCTGACATCATCCGTGGGTCCATGTAGGATTGCATCATGAGCCAGCGGGGGTCAAAGCCCATGGAAGCCAAATGCTGGGGATGGGGCTGCATGGGCTGGTAAAGGGGTCTGTGCTGGGGTGGTGGGACAGGGCCACTTGAAGGCTGGGAGGGAGCAGACTGTGGAAGGACACCTTGCTGCTGTTGCTGCCACTGCTGCTGTTTCATTTGCTCCTGCAGATGAAAAACCAGTATTACAGGACTTTTTGATAAGATGAAGACTTGAGCACAGTTCTAATACTCCTTGAAAACAACAAGTATAATTATCTCCAGGACACCAAGTATTCTGAAAGTTAATTGTTAACATGCATCAGGATGATGTAGGAGAAAAGGGAGAAAACCAGACTGGACAACTTACAAGAGCTACAGTTTAACTGCTGTGCAGCTGAGACACAGAACAATCTATACTTTGTGCATGTCATTAATGTAAAGTGCTCCTCAGACTACAGGACCCATGTTTAACTGTGTCACACCCTTTTAGGAAATGCTGCAGAAATAATCAATCATCAGACTTCAGGTTCTGCAGGCAAGCCCAGGCCAATGCCAGTGTGGGCCAGTTTCAAAGCCTCTCTTGCCTTCTGCTCACTTACAGACCTTGCAAGTGACAAGAAGTGTTTCAGGCAGAGCAATTCCTGCCAATATGATTTTCTAGAAGCTGGGAAGCAAAAACTCAGGATTTCTGAATCTCCTGTGGTCACTTTCTTCTTCAGAAATGAGGCAGAATACAGCATTCTTTAAATGAGCCTCCTTTTAATGAACTGGTTTTTTTTACCTGCTGCCTCTGAAATCTTGGTGGTAATGACTTCTGGAACTGCTTAGAATAGCCTGAGGAAACAGCAGGACGAGGTTGGGATCCCGAGTCTGGCTCATTCTCATGAGTCACCTGTGAAACCTCTTTCTCATTCCGACCACTGTCTTGTCGAGTAAAGACTGCTTGATCTTCTAGAAAAAAAAAAACAAAACAACAAAACCCCCACCTATGTGAGACAACAGTCAATCTTTAAACTGACAATTTTACCAGAGTATCAGCTGAAGAATGTTCCCAAATGCCTGCCTTCTCTAAGTTCATAATTCCAAAACCAGAAAAGGCACAAAAAGTCAAGGACAACCCTTCAAAACAGAACAACTGCTGTTGATACACCTCTGTATTTTTTAAACTTAGATACATTGGGAAATCAACCACTGGCATTCAGGTTGCAGCTATTATGTGATTTAAGAAGTGCTGTATCGATGACACTGTATCACATTTGGATCAACTTTTCTTCATTAAGTAAGGTTTGGTTTTACAATCAATTTTATCCACTTAAATCTAATATAATCTTACCAAGCACAGTCTAACAGTTTTCATGTGGCATTCAAGTTTCAGTACAAAAAACGCACCCCATTTAAATAGGCGCCCTTTGTGTCTGCTTCTCTAGGCTTGCTGAAAGAACAGAATAGCTGAAATAATTTGCATTGCTTTTTAAACAACATGGGTGGCTGACCCTTCTTTAGGAAGAGAAGAAAGCTTGCTTTTCTTTCTGTATTCCTCAAAGTCCAGCCTAAATCACAGAAGCCATTCTCCCCCCATATCTTTTGATGAACTGGGCAAACAGGCCTAGCTCAAAAGACAGTTATCAACTGTAATTCACCAGGAAAATAATTGGTCTAGATGCATTAGGTTAATTAGGTATGCAAATGAAACTGCTAGACAACAGCTATGCTCTGTGACTCAGCTTTAAGAAGGACAACTCCTACTTGTGTGCAAGCATTACCTTTTTCTTCCTTGTTATTCTTGGTTTCACTTTCTTGTTTTTCCACTACAGGTGTTGCCACACGTTCTACAGGCTCAGGAACCTCATGTGCTGGTTTCTCCTCTTCTTTCTCTTTCTCGTTCTCCTTCTCTTCTTTCTCCACCTCTTTTTCTTTCTCTTTCTCCACTTCTTGTTCTTTTGCTTTCTCCAGTTTTTCTTTTTCTTCTTTTTCCTTTTCCTTCTCCCTTTCCCTCTCTTTCTCCTTTTCCTTCTCCCTCTCTTTTTCTCGCTCTCTCTCCCGCTCCCTCTCCTTTTCCCTCTCCCGTTCCCGTTCTCTCTCCCTCTCCCTTTCTCTCTCTCTCTCCCTCTCTCTGTCTTTCAGAGGGTCTTCTCGGGAGGGTTTTGTCACGCAGCCGAATTTCTCGTTTAACCGTTTGAGCTTTTCAGCACAAGCTGCTTTTCGCTGCTCTTCCATTCTCCTCTCTTCCTCTTCTCGCCGCTTACGGGCTCGCTCCACCGCAGCCGATATCTCTGACTGCTGCCTTCTCCTCTGCTTCCAAATTTCATCTTCATCTGGTACTGGTTTAGGAGGAAAGGGTCCCTGCCTTCCCATCTGCCGATCAGGGGGAGGAGGGTGCTGCAAGAAGAAAATCAACCAGATTGAACATGTGTTATGTAAGCAGCCAGCTGAAATACTACATTTTAACTATTTGTCAACACACGTATATCTGCATGGCATCTTTAAAAAGCAAGACTTGGAAGAACAAGTCAGCCCCCACCTTCCTGATCTGGTTCAAACTCTCACAGCCTGAACTCAGAAAGGAGAGGTACAGAATTGCTTGGGCTCATGTCTGCTCTCCTCCCCATCACCATCAAGGTGAAGTGACAGCAAAGATCACAAACATATTTTAGATGTGTTGGCAGCCATCCCTCCAGCACTGTTCCCCTGCTCCTGTCCTCTCCAGTTCCCAAGTGGGGCTGGGTAACTAAAAGCTCCTGAAATTCCTGTGCTTTTTACAAGATGGAGCAGCTTTACACAATTGCAGCGTGGCTGTGTTGGTGTCCTATTCCTACCAGCCCCAGGCACTACCATTTTACTTGTTAAAGGACAGGTTTATCATTATGTGAAACATATTTTTACTTTTCTTAGTCTAAATCCCTCCACCACAGCATTAAAGAATTTAACTCAAGGAAATAAGGACAATTCTAATCTTTCTTACCGGTGGTAGAATAGATTTTGGAGGAAGAGCAGGGCCACCTCTTTCATGTATAGAAGGCTGTGGTGGACCTCGATCCTGTTGAGTCAAACACAGTACCACAGTTAAGCAAGCTTCTAACCACAGCCAAGCTGGAAAAGTTTTAGATTTACTGTTTTCTACTGCATTAATATACTACATCTAATAAGGCATCTGCATTCAACACAAATCTGCATGTGAAACAAGGGCAAAAACATTTTCACTTTTATGTACTGAGAGCTGAACAATTTAAGTTTATGTTCCTGCACCATTTTTCTTTAAATTCAATGGAGCATCAAACCTTAAAGAACAGTGTGATCTTTAAAACAGAGAAAAAGTGCAAGCAAAACCATTCTCAGGTTTCCCATCTTGACTGGTGTCAAGAGAAAACATGTCTGGGAAATTTTCAAAACCAAAAGTAGCTTTTCCTTGGGGGGGCGGGGGGGATGGGAAATGGGGCTGTAGCAGACATAAATTGAGGTGAATATCAATATTCCTCTACTAGAGGAAACAAAAATGGCTGAGTTGATGAATTCTACATGGTCTATATAAAACCCATTAGCCTGAGAAATGAACTCACATTACAGCTAAGCTGCACTGCAGAAAGTGGACCACAATACTAGAAAAAAGTCCCCAAACCCATGAAAAAATGTGTGGGCTATTTTATCCACTGGAAAACCTGATAAACACCAGAATGGCTTCATTCAGCTCCAGGGATGGACACACAAGAGTATGGAGCCTGTGAGCTGAGCCCCAATGCCTGGTGAAGAGCTCTCACCCCTCAGGAGTGTGGAGCAGGACACACTACATAAAGCCATGCTATTTTTATGCCACGACCAGAGGCAGCTAAGTTGTCTGAGCAGCACCTGATCAGTTAGCACAGCTCAGATAATGCTTTCAGCAGCTAATGCCTTCCCTCATGTTCATAACCTTAATTGACCTGACAGTTTGGAAAGACACCTGAGTCGGAGCTCTCCTGACAAGGCTGCTGCCACAGGAGCTGAAGAGAAGAGCACACAAACCTGATCAAGCTGAGAGCTTTTGCTATAAGACCCTTTGCCTGCTGCTGTGGAAGCCTGGGACGTAGACTTGGCATTTGTCTGTTCTTCGGTTTCCTTCTGGCCATCAGGACTCTGGGAATCTTTTGCTGGTGTTTGTTCATCACTATGTGCAAAGAAATGAGAAAAACAGAATGCATAAATCACCAAGTACCTGTGTGGAGTATCTCCTAGCCTCAGTGTTTCTTAGAATAATTTCTACCCACCCAGCTGACTGGAGTCTGCAGGCAGTTATGCAACTGAATACAGTATTAAATTACTGGAATTAGTGCTACTGGAATGAGTACTTGCACTCATTTCATTAATCTTTCCAAAATCTAGTTAGTGACATTTCCCATCTAATTGGCAACAGCAACTCACCCACTTTCCTTCTCTTTCTGACTGCTTCCTTGCTCATCATCATCACTGAAATTCAACTGCTCAGTGTAATCCACTTCACTCTGAGCACCTGACGCATAAACAAATGTTCAATTAACCTTTCAGAAACATTCAGCATACAAGTAACAGACCATTAATCTGATGTTCTTACCTGCCCAGCCTTCATCAGCCTCAGCATCCAGATTATCAAATTTATCAAGCTCTTTGAGTTCACTAGCACTAAGAATGGATGGGCGCTCAATAGGTTCTGAGCACCATGAGGGTGGGCCTCTTCCCCTTGGGCCTCTAAAAAATGAGAGAAACAAAAGCCACTGTCACTACTTATCCACAAATGACAGAGAAAAGGTCAACTTATATGACCATTATTTGAAATATACAGCACTGTTGTTTCAAGCACACTGAACTCTCATCTACATGTGTGACTACCAGAATTCAAATAATTACTCTTCCATGTGCACAGCTATCCTACACTATGGAAAAACACACAGAGAAGTGGAAAACCAGTTTTTAGTGCATTAGAGCTCAACTTTAATTGGAAATCAAAGTTGTGAACAAGAAATTGACTGTTTTCACTGTAACAATGGAAAAGTCCTTTTATGGGCAAAATACTGGTTTAAGTTTCAAAGATGTTCCTACAAGTGACTCCTGCTCTTCACAATCAAAATCCCTGTAATATGCAGAATTGCCTCAAGTTTTCCAGTTGAGCTCTCAAACTCCAGGCACCCTATGACACTGCTCCACACAAGCAAAACTTGGGGGCTGACCAGTGTCAGTTCTTACACAGTGTTTAATCACCACTGACAAATTCAGTTCAAGTGATTTCTTTTTTAAATTAAGTCACAGAATTCATACCCAGACAAAAACCACAACCATTTTTAAGTTTCTTACCTGCTAGGCTCAGAATTAGGAAATCTTGTTGGACCTTGCATGGAGGGAGGATATGCCATTCTGGGATACTGATTAAACATCTAGAAAAGGATTAAAAACAGGAGCCACTCATTAAAAAGTATTACTGCATTAAGTACACTGAGACCATCAAAGACAGTAATGGAAATAAAGTGAGACTCTTCACTCAAGTTTGCTTAATATCACAAGTGGGTGACATCAAGTCCCCAAGGGGAAGTGACTGGAAGTGTTAACTCCTGACAAATTCAAACTCCATGTAGTAACAGGTAGCCACATCCTGTGCTGGGTTTCAACCCTGCCCTTCCAGCAGAACTGATAAGAATTCCATGGAGGGGAGAGAAAGGGGCCTAAGAAAATCCCACTAGCCAAAAACCAATCCCTGCTGCTTAAAAACAGTTAATGCAACCATCACTCACGTAAGGAGGCATCATTGCTCTGTACTGGGATGAGATGGGTGGCTGCTGCTGGCCATTCAGCTTGGGCTGAGGGATCTGGGGCAACCGCACATCCCTCTTGTCTCCTGCCTTCTGGCCATCATTGTTTTCTGCTGGTGTAGTGCTGCCATCTTCTTGTCCCTTAGCTTCTTGATCTGTTGGAGAACCAGGAGAATTGTTCTTATTACCCTCATCCCTCCAACTAGTAGCATCTGCATGGACAGAATCAGCACACGAAAAGCCAGAAATAGACTTTAAATTGCAGATTTCCAGCCAGGGATTGTGAAGAACACACTGTTCCCACGCAGTCCTCAGTGACACAGCAGACACATGTTCCTATCTGCTACTGAAACATGCATTGGCCACTCGAGAATCAACAGAAGCTGCTCCCTGATCCTCTTCAGCCCTAGGTCCAGCTGTGTTTCTGAAGGGTCAGAGCTAAACTTATGGACTGCTCAAGTTGTCCCATTCTACCTTCCAAAACACAGCGCAATGTTGGAACGATAATGATTATAGCACAAGAAAGAAAACAGATTTAGCTGTGCTAAGTGGGCCACTGTTGACTCAGTGTGAAGATCAAGGTTCCTAAGCAGCAAAGGCCTACCACGAAATTCTCAAGCAGCTGAGAAAGAAAGGTAAAGCACAATACAGGTCCAAGTGAAGACAGATATAGTCTGGTTTGCATCTCTGCCTGACAAAGATGGAATAGAAGTGATAAAGGCTGTACTTCTGGTGTGAATGTCTAGTAAATTGTCCAGGAAAAGTCAGGGATTTTAATGACTTATCATTTGTGCCAGGGACTCCATTCTTTTAGGAGTTTCTGCCTGCAGAGCACAGGTTAAGACAAAAAGCCCACTATGGTAAACTTAGCAACAGTGCTCAGATCAATGGAGATAAACAAAAATTCAGAGACACATGCTGTAAATGATGTTTCTTTAGGGACACAAACCTTTAAGCAGAGTTAAACTCTGCTCCTAAGTATCCATTACAGTTCTTGCACTTATCTTTGCTGAGAAGCACAGTTGCTAAAGGGGGACTGATTACTTGCCAAGTTCATTTAGCTTTCTGCTGTCAGACAGGAAAGAAGGGCTTAATATAGCATGTACAGTGCTGACCAAAACTAACTGCCTGCAGGAGGCTGAACAAACACATAGCTGCTCTCATTGGGTGCTGGACAACTCTCCCATTTCCTGACAATTTATTCTTTAGATCAAGACAAGACATGAACATGGCCTTGGGTCTGCAGGACCTGACAAACAAATCCAAGGAAAACTAAGACCTGTAACACATTTCCTGAGAGCCCAAGCCCTCTAAAGTGCCTATCACTGGCACAGGACAGCGCCAGCCACAGTGCAAGACAGGACCTCTAGTCCATCAAATCTCATCAAAACCAAACTTTTGAGGGAGAAAGGAACCTTGTCTTCCACTGGTAACAAGCACAGTCCCAAACACCCTCCCAATTAAAGTGATCTGGGGAAGAAATACACATTTCTTTCCTGAGAGATGCAAACCCAGCACTGTTATAGTTGTTTTCACCAGATCTAATCCCCCACTGCTGAAACAGATCCAGCTGGTCAAAGCACTGCATCCAGGAGCTGAAGATGCTAATGCCTTTAAAGGCACAACCCACTCTTTTGGCATCTGTAGACTGAACTTCCTCTTCAGGAATTTTCAGGCCCTACTCTTAGGAGTATTAACAACTTAAGGCCAGCCTGATCATTTGTGCAATTAGTTAACTCTAGGAAAGTTCTTTGAAGAGGTATCTCATCTGCTGTGACATCAGTGGCTGAAGTAAGAAAATGCCAGTATTGTGCTACTAACAAATGTTCCTCAGATCACAACCACAGTACTGCAGACACTGGGAAAATGGCAAGTGATGGGATTAAACACACTATTTTCCACACACCAGGAACACAGAAAAACAATAAAACCCTAAATATCCACTTCTTCCATGTAGGAGTGTGTTGATTGAAACAACATATTAATCTATTTATTTTTTACAGGGTACAAGCAGTAAGTTCCACATAAACCAATTTCACAATTTGTAGCTCACACTTACTCTGTGGTCGTAAGTTGGCTCCTGATCCATCTTCAGTTGCTTCCTTATCTTTGCCTGACTTTTCCTGATCCCCAGCTGCCGGCAGACTGGGGAATTCTTGCTGGAAATAACTATTGATTGGAATAGGTGGACCTACAGAGCAAGATATTCAGAAAGTCACAACTTGCTGTAGACAAAATAGTTCAGAAAATTAACAGAAGCCTGATCATCCCCTAGAAGTGAACATTAAATTTTTAAAAGAAAAAGTTAAACATTAAATGTTAAAGCCACAGTCATTTACTGGCAATATAAAGGGTTCCAAAGTTGCTGAATTTATTGGACCAACTGTGACAGCTGTTGAGGCTGAGAAAAATCCAGAAGCACTACAGAGCAACAATGGACAATGGAACAAGACTGAGCCCAGGGAGTACCTGGAATTCCTCAGCTCTGTAAACACTTTTCCCCACTCCTTCCAGACAAAGACTTCCTTCTTTTCACTCTAAAGCTGTAGTCCACCCAAGAATAGGAAACTATGTAATTGCAAACACGTTTATGATTAATTATTGTTCTAGTAAGAAATCTCCAGGACTTTAAAAGGCCACAGCTTCTACATTATGAGAAAAATATTAGAACAACATTCTTTGATTTCTAAAACCCTTGACATCATACTCAAGATTGGAATTTAAGACTTCTGTTGTACACAGTATGGAAGCAACATATAAACGTTGTCTCCCTTGTTAGAAGGTTTTATTGACATCTGCTTTGCATCAATTTCCTCCCCATACACATAATGTATAGCGACCTATTAGATCAGCAGCATTCCTGTGCCAAATCACCAATAATCTGACTGAGTACAGATTTCCCTTCCAAGAGCCTGAATTACAGCCTGTTCCTGTACCTGTCTCTACCACTGACTACTAAGGGATGTGGTATTAGGCTACATGGATTATGGGAAAGGGCAAGCTCACAAACAGATATCTGAATATATGGTGTCCAAAACCCCCCAATCCCAATCTAGTTATTTTTAACAACTAGAAAAATTTCTGTTCTCTCCAGTCTCTGAAAGAATCATTCACAAAGATAAAATGCAGGGATCCCAGTGAGCTTTTATTTGGTTGGGTTTTTTTAAGAGTTGAACACAGAATAAATTCCTTACTCTGCGCTGTGTAAAGGCATGCCACAAAACAACGGTATTTATACCTGTGTCTACATATTTCCTTGAACTCTTTCAATTTTCATTCTGACTTTGCATACTACAGACCACATTAATTTGTTTTTTCTTAAAGGACACTGGACTGTTGCTGTAGAAAACCAGTCCCACTAACCAGATGACCTGCCAGGCAAGGGAGCCCCTTCTGAGATCCTGTGGCATGCAACATTCATGAGTTTTATGAATCTGGAAAAATGCTTTCTGCTCAAGCCTACACAGTGAACATTTTAGTGGCAAAGTAACAACAGCAGAAATCTCTTTGACTGTGTTTAAGCTACAAACCTGAAGAAGCCAGACTGGCAACAAGCAGCTCAGAAAGATGTTTCAGAAAGAAGTTAAAAAATTCAAAGATATTCTAGTAGTAATTTACTCCAAATTTTAGCTGAAGCATGAGCTGAAAAATACATGCTGCTGTTACATTTAGTTCTTCCCTTCCCCATGGCCACCCAGAGGATGAGAGAAAGGTTTAACCTTGCCTCATTCAAGTTTTACAAGAGCATGAGGCTGAGTGCTGCAGGAACATGCACAAGGCAGGTGGAGAAACTGCAAGTTCTGAGAGCCAACTGCAGCTCAAGAAAGCAGGAGCACAACAAGTGGATTCTGCATTTCAAACCCAGGACAGCAAGCAGCTGCTGCCAATTCACATCCAGTGCTGCTTCCTGAAACTGCAAACCCAGTGCTGCATTAATTGAATGAAATGAGGGTGCCATCTGGGCTTGGCACACAAGCTGCCATGGTAACTATGAAATAATTAGCTAAATGCATTTTGAAGCTACTGAGGCGAATCACTATTTCCTGTGTCACGGAGATGATCTTACCAGCTTCTGCAGGAAAGCTGCTATGCAGATCCCTTTGCATCAGTGTTCATTTATTTTTTTTTTTAATTCCACAGAAATCCTACAAAAGCTTGAAGGATTAAAGTTTCTATTTTTGATAGCAAAACACTGAGAATTAAGCAGCAAGAAATGAAGTATCTAGAATTGTCACTTCTAATTCTCAGTGCACAAAAATCATTAGATAGGTGATGTTAAACTCCATGTGGTATCTAAGAAATTACCTCCATGCTATTAATATTTTATTATTTTAAGAACTCAATTCTTAACTCCATTTTATAGCCTTGGAAAGTTTGCAAGTCTCAAACTTAAGGAATAAAACATGTTGCAGGTTATTTATCATAATGGAGACAGAGGAATTTAAAGTAATCTCTCACTCTACAAGCATTTTAAAAACATCTCCTAAAGATTTAGTTCTGAACTTACATCCGTAATGAACACTCAAGCTGAGAGTCACACTGATGGAAACAATTTTCCATCCTTTCATCCAATTACGTTAAATAACCCTTGAAACACACCTTTAATGTTTTTCCCAGAAAGAAAACTACTTAAACACTATCACTTTGATACTAAAACAACCAAGGAATTTATAAAATGAAGGGAAAAGTATTGCTGTTTCACATGTTTAAACAGAAGCAAAATTACACATATTTTGCACAATATCATCCAAAACTCCGATCAGAATGACCACCAACTCTTTCCATCTCTCCTTCCCATGCCAAAATTGTTTGCAATATAAGAACTGTGACCCTCCTCACCACAGCCACACTGAAGATTTTATGCTACCACCATCACTTCCCTGTCAATTCAAAGGAGGTGACTCCACCAAGCTTGTAAAAGTCAGCCAGACCCGCTGATAAAGCCAGGGACTGAGGATGGGCTCATTTCCCAGTCTGGAATGTTGCTTCCATGACTTTGCCCAGTCCCAAGTGGCCTGGCCAAGCCTCAAGGGACTGCTGAGTGTGGGGGTCTCTCCCAGCCCATCCCAGAACCCCTCCACCCTGAGCAGCACTCACCATCTTGTCCTCCTGGTTTGGTGTTGGCCCAGGATTTGGCAACAGGAGCTGCTTCTGGAGGAGCAGGAACAGCAGGTTTTGGCTGTGTCTGCGGCACGTCTGGCTGTCTGAATTAGAGGAAAAGCACTTGTGAATACAAGAGGGTGAGCACAGAGTAAGTGTCAGGATAGCTACTGCAAACAAGGGAATAAAATAAGGGAGCTGTGCAGCTGAAGAACCAGTAACTACTTTTCCTCAGAAAAGGCGTTTTCTTACATAAAATGAGTTGTTATAGTAACAGTTTAAAAATGGAATAAATCAGCTAATTATTTCAAGATTCCACTTCCCAAAGAGGAGAGGAATCAATGAAAATGGCTGGGCAGAAAATGCAGCCAGGCATAAACTGAATTACAGCTTTTAAAGAAGTGTATTGGACAATCAAAAAAACAATCCATCTACAGCCATCAAAGGGAATAATTTGGATTAATGTTCTCTTGCCCCGGGAGTTAACACAGGAAAGCACTTCAAGACCACCATGAACTGAGAGGAAGAAGGCAAATGCATGTCAGAAATTCCCAAATAAAAGGAATTGATAAGCATAGCTAAAGATATCATGAAAAACTCTATGGGTACCATGAACTGGAGCTCAGAACCTTAAGTCTTAAGAAATGGGCTCAGTCCCACTATCTTAACAATGAAGAGGCACAAGCACTCATTTTGTCCAGTGTAAAAAACCCAGACACGAGCCCTTTCTAGTCTGCAGATTTAGTCACATTGTTCAACTTCTTTCAATAAAGGCTATTTCTGAAATCTGCATATTCAGGTAACTTAAGACTCAAAGCATTAGTGTCTAAAATCAACTAAGACTAACCCTCCAGCTCCCTGGTAGGAACTTTTGATAAAACAGGAACTGTGGGGCAAATCCTGTAGTCTAGAATCACTTTATTACACCAGTGAAGACAGCAGCAGGGTGGTATCATGTCACTTCACTGACAAAAAACAACTGTAAATGCTTCAAGTAGATCCTAAAGTGACCCTAAATTTCTGAGAACTACCACTAAGAAATCAGTTCCATTTGGGTTCTGCAGTGATCAACCCAAAGTACTACACAGGACTCTCAGAACTGACAGAGAAGCAAATACAATGAAAAATATCACTGCTGGGCAGAAATACACAAGCTTCTCAAAGTAATAACAAAATGCAATTTTCACATTTCATGAGAGTATTACAGCCTATGAAAAAAAATTCTCATTTGTTTTTGTTTTCCACTTGTATTTCTTACAGCTGCACATTTTCTAAGCAGACTTTGGGGAGTTTATCACATACATTGCTGAACTTTGTGACACAAGGAACAAGACTGTTAAAGAAACTCACCTTGCATTGCTCCTGTTTAAAATATAAGCCCATTTAAAATTTTAATTATCTAAGCACTGCCCTGCAAATACGGATGAATGAAAGAATCCAGCTGAATTAATCAAATCACTACACAACAGCCTGCAATATCCAGGAAAGAGAGTGAGGCAATACCCACAGAATGAGTGACAACTCGAGAAAGCAGTAAAGTAATTAATTTTCATAATTACAGGGAATAACACAGGGAATTCCTGTGAACTCCAATACAATGATACAAGAAAAAATAAATGAAACTGAAGCAAGCTGTTATTAAGATGTAACCTTTACCTGCAACACTTGTGAGAGGAACAATAAAACACTTCACATGTAAACTGCAGCATTTCAAGCATATTGAAATATCACAAACACAGCAGTAATCAAACAAATGATTTTAAGATCTGAGCAAACACATCAGATGGTCCAAATTTAGGAGAATTTCATCATGGCCTGGGCATACACACCTGCTCCTGGGAACAAATCTCTGCCTCACTAATTTTACTTTTATCTGGCTTCTGAGGCCTTTATCAGAGTAATACATACATAAATACAAACAACTTCCAGCTGCAGATAAGGGACATTTATTTGTTTGTAAACAGAATATCAACTACTGGTGTGTCCTAACACATGGCCATGCAAAGGCCTGTTTAATCAAACAAGCTACAGCTCAACACAGATTTAACAGGGCAAAGTGTAAGTGAATTTACAGGGTTGCAGGGAGATGTTAAAATACCAAACAAAACACAGGGCAGAAAACTGTGACTCTGCAGTTTCAAAAGTTTAAAATAAAAGGCTAAACACAACACTATATTCCTGAAGTCTATCATCTTTTTAGAGAGATGTCAAAAATTGGTATTGAAATGTAGGAATATATAAAAAGAAAAATAAAGGGAGAGAAAGATGAGGAAAGAAACCATTAAACCTCATCTTTTGCTTTCACAAGCACTAGGAACATACAACCACTGTCCCTAAATTCCAGTGTTTTCCAGAGCAATTTGTATGAAAAGAATTAACATTTAAACCTTCCTTCTACTTATGCAATGAGAATCACATCCTATTCTAAGTTTACATGGAAAAAAAGAACTGCTTTAAAATACTTTCCAATTAGAAACCGAGAAGTTTCAGTTTCTATTTAGTTTCTTCCTGTGCAGGACCAGCAGTTGGATTCTATGACCCTGATGGGTCTCTCCCAACTCAGCATATTCTATGATCCTTTCATGCTATTTAGCTGTACAAGTGTGAAACACATCTAGCACATGAAACTGCACTAAGCATGGGAAATTTTTATCATACAAGGTATACAACAGTGCATCAACAATGCCACAACTTCTGTCTTGTTTGTATCACATACTGGAGGAGTCTGGAACAATAGTGTAGAGCTTAAGATAAAAAAAAATTGAAAGTCTGTAGAATTTATGGCATTCTAACAAAAAAAATTAAAGGGCAAACATTAACCATTAGGAAAATAAAGATTTAAACAAACATGCAAAGCAAGAATTTTTGAGTTTTCTCTGTCATACCTCACCACAGGACAGTTAAGCTGATTTTTGCATACTCTCATGAACTTGCAAGCTATTCTCTAATTTTCCTGCTATATTCCTTGGGGTTTAGAGAGAATTTTATTTAAGGTGATGACACTGATCTTACAAAAATGTACTGTAGTATTTCCTGTCAGCAGACATCAAAACTTACATGTCCAGTGAAATATTCTTCCCTTAATATGGAATTTATAAGCAGACCATTTTCAACTTAAACGTGAGGAGGCTTTTTTGGTGCAAGGTTTTTTTTAAACTCTCTACTAACAAGATTCTTCCTCACAGAAATTAATAGTGGTGCTATTTCCTCTCTGGTAGGTAGCTATGCTGAGAATACTCCAGTGTAGCAAATTTCTTTGCAGTCCTGCCAATCCCAAGATCTGGGCAAACCGGAGAGAAATGGCCCTGCAAACCAAGCCAGTGATAATTCTTTTTTTTTAATTCCACAGAAATTCTTTAAAAGCTTAAAGGAGAAAAGTGCCTATATTTGACTGAAGGACACTGAACATTAGGCAGCAAGAAATGGAGTATCTAGAATTGTCACTTCTAATTCTCAGTATGAAAAAGGTAAAAACTTACTTCTCTTCTTCGTGCTGTTCTTGTTTTGAAGCCCATCCTGTGCCATCCTTAGGCACAATGTTCACATTGGGGTCGTTGCCTTTGTTCTCTGCTTTGAGGCTGGGCAGATTAGCTGGGGGAGGCATCCTCCTGGAAATAGCAACTTTTCCAAGACTCTGTAATCCATGGCGTGCAGCAACTGCGTGCCAGAACAGAAAGTGCACGTTAACACTGTTTAGACAGAGCTACATAAAAATGTTTTGTAAGAAAGTAAAAAAAATGTAAGAGTGTTAAGAATTAGAATTTTAAAATGCTTCAGAATTTAGTATTTTTAAAACGGAATTGAAAACAATTGGTCTGGGAAAATTTGACTACTTTTTGAGCTGTGAGTCAATTATGGCAGGACTATTACAGAGATTAAAAAGGATGTACAGCCCCACATTTATACACAACATTCAGTGACAAAAAGCTAAAGAAGGCATTTACAACATGATGTTAATGTCAAGTATTATTCTCTGGTTCTTCTGGAGCTTAATGTACATTGATGAGTTCAGGAATACCCCTATGGGTCTAGCCCATTTCTTTATTGCTGCAAATTTCAGCTGGCAGATGCTGCCCTTGCAAAAACATTCCTATAAATTGTATTTAGTCCAGACCACAAGTACAAAGCTAATGTACCCCACAGGACATTCAACCTACCAAGTGACCAACTCAGGGAACAAGCACAAGTTACCACCGTGGGTAAGGTGTATCACAACAAACAGCTCAGTTTCAACTTTTAAAAACAATATTGTGGCAACCTTCAACAAGTTTGGGCACACTTCTATTTTACAAATAATTTAGGCAACTTTGCCAAGTTCAAAACCTTCAGAACATCAACATCCCTTCCCCCTGGTTCTCCATTCAATGACTCATGAAAAAGCAAGCTCACAGTCACCTTATTTGAGGTACCAGTGTAAGTTTTATCCAGTGTTTGTCAAAAAAAAAAAAAAAAAAAAAAAAAAAAAATCTAAGTCCCAGAGCTGTAAGTGAGCATTGCCTTTCCCTCAATTTCACACTTGCAGTGTGGCAAATGTTAATGCAGTAAAATGCACAGCTGGGGAATGGCATGTCTTTATTTACCCACATTCTACTTCCTACTAGACTGCAAATGCTGTCTGTCTTAACTGACACTCCAGTTTACAGCTAAGCAGAAACTGTAATGAATGCTGCCTTCCACAATCCTTCCACTTCACTGCTGCACCAAGCAGTTATGAAAAACCATGCTGTGGTTAAGTGCTCATATAATTAGCACTGCAGTAATGATGAAACTGAAAGAATGCAACTCTAAAGAGAGCTTACTCACCTGTGGTTTTCTGAGTTTCCAGTGACTTTCCCTTGTAGGTATTAAACAGACTGAGTGTCGCATACTTTGTTTTTCCATCCTTTGCTTTTGTACTCTGGCCTGACTTTTCCGACATTTCGCTGGAAACTCATCGAGTCTGGTACCTTCCGTTTGCTCCTCAAAATCTGCCTGTAAAGAAAAAGAACAGGAAAGCAAAGCAATCTGAATAAAAGCCAAGACTTAAGTCAGAGTTCACAGGGCAGAAGTGGACAGCATATTTCACACCATTAGCACTGTTTCATTTAAGCATCCTTCACGATGCCAAGGAATGCATTAACTCCAGAAACCTTATCCTTATACAACATCAGGAATTTTTAAGTATTTCTATCTCTTCAATATGAATGTCACAAAACCTGGAGGGTCAGCATTTAATTAACATCAAACACTTAAAGTGGTAAATATCATCCATGATTATACTAGAAAATGAATAATAAAAACCCAATCCCAAACTCCACAAACACACAAAATTTCCACCAGCAGCTCTTTCCCCACTGGGGAAGCTCAATGACCTCACCCACTCCCAAAGCCAAGTACTGAGACACAATTAAGTTACTGCAGTTTAGTATTTCTGGAATTTGCTTCTTTTTTCTCCAATTAAAACCATGATGAACACAGCAGCCAGAGACACTAAATACACAGAGTAAGAATTTTTTGTCAAAACCAGAACACAGTATGCTCAGAGGGGGAGAATGAGAATCCCTTAAACCAAGAGTTACACTATTCTTCCTGCAGCAGTAAATTACAGGGCTCTTGGAGCAGGTCATTCCTCTCCTCCCTCCTTCCCCCAGAATAACAGGCCTTGAGAAAAAGAACCCAGCAATTAACTGTGATACTTCTCTAGAATTCTTGGAAGGAAGTTGCAGAGTTGCTGCTCATCACCAGGCAGGAACACAAGTGAGCATTCACTCAATCAGAACATTATTATTCAAGTTGATTTCTCTTAACAGTCAAAAATCTTGCTACCCTTTTTACAACAATTTTTTATCTATTTCTATATGAATTCAAAAAGAGTTATATATGCTCAAAGGGTTGTGTTTCATTCTAAAATCAGGCAGCAAGAAGCAAGACATTCTGTTCAAACCCTTCAGTGATCAAACTCCCATGTCAAACTCAGAGCTGCAGATCTTCAAAGGGAACGTGATTCCCATGTACGGTGCTCATGGATTAAGAACAGTCTGCAAGGACAAGCAACCTCAAGAACAAAGCACCTACTTCGTCATGACAGACACTTAGCAATGTCAAAAGACCATGGAAATTTAATTTATATAGGTATGATAACATTCCCATCCTCCTCTGCCTTCTACCTCAATTTACAAGCCATGATTGAAAAGAAATTAAGATGGCAAATAACCTTGGGATGGCTCAGCTTCAGCATAACTTGAGGCAGAAGCTGTTCTATTACAATCCATGCAGATTGCTGCAAAGAGGACAACCTCCAGCATTGTATGGGGCCACATACACAGCAAAGAAATATATTCTCCCCTCAGAAAAAGGGAGCAACTCTCAGATTCTTCTTCCAGATTAGTCAGCATTTGGCTATTTCAACAGCAAGTGTTACACCAACAGTTATTCTGTGTGTCATCCAAAAATATGAAATGCAGGATGGGAGCAGGATGAACCCAGCCCAGCGAGCAAACCAGAACTCTCAGGAAATCAGAACTCTGGATGAGCTGTTTGCACTAGAAGGAACATGTGAGCACAGTGATTTCGTGTACAATTTTACAGTTATGGGCTCACCTGAAGGCTGGTTTGCCACCCTGTGCTCCTGGCAGTTACTGCCCAGCACCTCCTCTGATGCCCCAGGATGATTGTGGCAGACTCCTCATCATAAGTAAGAGGCTGGGAACAGAGAGGCACAGAAGAATTGAAGGGACACAGACTGCCAGGTTCTTCCACAGAACACCTTCTGGTAAACTGAATCTCCTTCCACAAGAAAAGGCCAATGCAGAGCCTCACGTCTGATCTAGACTCAGCCTGATAAACAAGTCTGCCTGGATTCAGGTCTCCAGACAAGCTGAAAGCAGTAGTCTGGCCATGAATAATACTGATGGGCGAAGCCTGACATGTTGAATTGCAAGTAAGTATTGGGGCAGCCCGAAGAGTGCTTGAAATCTGCTCAGCTGATAACTCCAAAGATAAGCTTGCACTCACACTGGGTGAGTTCTCTTCTGTAAAGATATTTGAGTATTGAGCTTTGGCTTCCAGTGGAACCTTGCAGCCTCAGTGTAGTTTTTTTTTTGACAGATGAAGGATAGTCTAGCAGCCAAGCCTTTGGCTGGAGTGTAGATCATGTATTTATGATGAAGAGTCCAGCACAGTCATCCTGGGGCATCAGAGGAGGTGCTGGGCAGTAACTGCCAGGGACACACGTGGCAAACCAGCTTTCAGGTGAGCCCATAACTGTATCAAGTCATACCCTACAATCACTATGCTCACACATTCTTTCAAGTGCAAAGAGCTCATACAGAGTTTTAATTTTTGGCCCAAGACTCATCCCAGCCAAGGAGTTTGTAAACAAGAAGTAGCTTCATAATGGTGAATAATCAAGAAACTAGCAAACAAATTTTAAAAAGACAGCTTGGGTAATTTTTTGTCAACAGCAGCAAAGCCCTCACAGATACAGACAGAGCAGAAAGCAGTGTGAGGGTGGTTTAAGATAATATTTTGCTGTATTTTTCCGAAGCCTGCACCTCTGGTAGAGATTAAACATGGAAAATCTTAATCCTAATAACACTTTTTTACAGAGCAATACAGATTTCATACTTGGGCAGACCTTCATTGTAACAACTGCTCTTTCTAGAATGTTTGACAGCTTCAAGAAAAGAGGACAGTGAACACATTCCCTGAATACCCCTTTTTATGTTTAATTTAGAAAAACTAGTCTGCTCATTACAACTGAGCTCTAAGCCTTTTGTAGTGTTAAAATTCATATTTTTTGACAAGTTTTCCCCAACTTATACTGCATAGAAAAATAAACTGTTTTACAATGACTAAAGCTGCACATTCCTCAGTAATCTGACTTGCACAAAATAAATAATTTCAATTAGGCAGGTCAATATATTCAACAATATTATATATATATATATTTATTTATTTATTTAATTGCATTTAGACAGGTACTGGTTGCCACAGAAGATATTCCTACAAAATTAGACTTTAGGTAAGGTACTCAAGCCAGGGATGACAAACCCTCCCTCAGAGCCCATGTGGCCTTCCACAAACTTCCTGTAGGGTCGCACATTAAACGAGCACTCAGTGCCATCTGACAAGTTACAAAGAGACAGCTGCATGACTTAGAGCCATGTGAATCTATCCAGCTCCAAGACCTCTGAATTTTCATCCAAACTTCAGCTGTGTGTGCTACATTCCTATACCTGAGCAGTGGAATCATTCCCTCTGTATAGGAAACTTGAGGTGTTTCAACATAGGACACATCAAGCACTTTCCTCCCCAAGTGATTCCCAATTTGCCCAGCATTTCCATATTTTATTATTATTAGTCAAATCCTTACAGTGAAGTGCTGTTGTACACTAGGTTTGGGCTGTGTGCTGTACCACGAGGCACCTGTGAGCAGCCCTGAGAACCCACACAAGATGCCAGGAGCACTTTCCTAGCTGAGGAAGCACGGTGACAGCCACCAGAAGGACAGGAACAGCATGAGCCATAATGGCACTTGGCAGGGTTCACTGCACCATTAAGAAATTTAAGCAAGTCAGCTGTTCATTCTGAATGATTAGTTACTATTAGGCACAACAGAGAGCACAATGCTCCCAAAATTCTGGAGCAAACATTTACCTTTCTGCTGCTCTGAAATGTTATTAAGTTAACTGAATTTCACTGTGGCTTGAAGATTTTAGGGTAAAAATTATTACTCTAATTTCTGTACCAGACTATTTTTTCAGACTCCAACTGGTCGACTGTTTTAGATACTGCAAGGAACTCAGAAGCTTATGTACAGAAAATAGCACACAAAGGAGCTGCCATAAATTCTAAATATCCTGGTCTCTGGTAAGGAACATTTACTTGTGCTCTCTTAGACATTTAGAGCTGGTACAAAAACAAACTGAATGCAGCGATTCCAGACTGCAAAAACATGTTTTTAATAGTAAAACCCCAGCAAACAAAACCCCATACATATCACACATATTCCACTAAATTCCTAGTTCTCCTAATAATTTTAGAACTCATCTCTATGACTTGTTTAGAATTTAATCATACTATTTATTACTCCTGTAAACTTGGCATAGTATTGCATTAGGGCCAACTGCAGCATCGAAAAGGTGTCACCTCTGCTTCAGAAAAAGTTTTACTTAAACAAGGTAAAAATATTACATATTTTGAGATCACTTTTGAGGACTGAGTGGCAAGAAGTATAAAACATTTAACAACTTAACTCCTGAATTCTTGTCAGGCCAGATGACAAACTCTCTCAATCCCTATTTTATACACTGCACTGTTAAACCCCTACCTAGACAAAAAAGGTCTGGGTTTTACTGCAACATGTCAAGAGACTTCTTCAGCACTATTACCATTAGCTTTAATACAGTCCCTTCATCTTAACCTGCCACCCCACACCTCTTCAGCCTACAAGCACTCAATCAGAACAGGCAACCTAGACAGGAGTTTCCCAGGATTTAAGTCGTAAAACATTAAAAATACTGGAATAATTCTCACAATTCCTATTCAATACAGCAGATCTCCAGCCCCTGTCACCTCTACTCCAAGGGCTGTGTTTTGGCCACATTTGGAGAAAGATGTACTGGAATTGCCTGTTAAGGCAAAGAGCACCATTCAAGACAAACCAGCTGAAGATCTGAACTCTCAGTGCCTCAAATGCCCATCTGTGAAGTGGGAAATAGCACAAAAAACACTACATGAAAGTTTATCCATAACTGGGACACATTAGCACCTCTCTCAAAACAGAAACCAAGAAACCAATGCAGAAAGAACTTCCATACACTATTTTAAGCACACTACAAGTAGTGAAAGGGTAAAAAAACATCATATAGAAATCTGTTATTTGTATCCAGCCATAACTTCACTTTTCTAAGAACAGCTTTGTTTCTGGGACACTGAACAATGTGGCTCAGGTAAATCCTGGAACCAAATACGAAGACTAAAAAAAATTATTAAAAAAAATATAAAATGAAACTTTTTTCTCACATATTCCATTGGTTTTAAGAGTCAGATGCTCCCAAATCTGTGTTAGTAATGAAAAAAATTATTCACTGCATGCAAAAATGTGGCATTAAAAATTTCAGAGTTTTCATTTGAACTGTATGTCTGGCAAATTTAGATTCTAGAACTGAAGAAACTGTCCACTAATGTAAAATCTAAGCATAACCTCCAGCTAGATATGAATTTTTGAAAAAAAGTTGTTTTGAAAAACAACTGTGTGATCTTCAAAAAGAGACCAATTTAAATCAATTACAGAAACAGAATGCCAATTTAAAACAAAGAAACAGAGGATACTGGAGTCAAAGTACTTGGAACCCAAAAAAACCTTTTTTGTGCTTTTTGTAACCCAGTCTCAAGGAATCCTATTATTTTAAAATGTCACTCCAAAATACTGTGCAATTACTGAATACATGAGGTTTGGATGTGGTTTTGTATAGGGAAGGTTGCATACAGATAAAAAATGGAATTACAGTTAAACATCCCGACTTCATTTCTCTGATAGGGATGTTTATCAACAATCTCTTATTGATGGCCTTATACTTTCAACTCTGGAACCTACATTTTTAGCCCAATTTTTATCTACAAAAACATAACAACCAAACATATACACAAAAGTTCTGGCCATTTATCCCAGTATTAAGGATTCTTAAGAACTTCTGCACTATCAGCTTAATATGACACAGAAACAAGCTTGGAGAACCTCTGGTAAGACTTGGATAGCAAAGGTGTCTCTGACAAATCTAAGTATTTAATAAAGCCTCTCAAATCAGGATTTCCCTTCCCTCCAACAGCCACTTGCAGCAAGGTTCATTACCAAGCAGATTGCTGCTAAGCAGGCTGAAAACTGCAGGAAAATTGTGGGGACTCCAAGCTTTTTCTTCATGTACCTCCATCACAGCTCTATGACATACAAGAAGAGAAGCTCTTCAAATCTTTAAAGAGTTCTTGGGTAGATCTCAGTACAGTTCATTCTTGAACAAGACCCACACAAGTTTTACTTCTTTAGAAAGTCTCACTAATAAACTCTTCCATCTCTAGATTTTGGGCTCACTGGTTTCCAGCACAGCTTCATAGAGGGCACAAAGCACTGATTGTATGGACTCTATAAAGAGATTGGCAGCCAAATAGGACAAGAAAACCCTTTAATCACCGTCACCTCTGTACCCATCACCTCAGCGGGAGAACTGTAGCACAGGCACAATCTACAGAGGAGTCAACAGCCACCAAATGGAAAAAATATCAAAATTAATTTGGCTCTTCAGAACCAAGACACTCCATCCTGAGACAAAGCTGGAGCAAAGAAGGCTTTGCTAGTTCAATCGTTCCTCTAATAGCTCCTCTTTAAAGCCTAAGGAAGTCTTTCCAAAACGGAGTATGTCAGGTGGGAAACACACCATGACACAAGGCAGCCATTTTAGGGCATCATCCCCACAGATGCATCTATAAATATGGAGTTTGTGGATGCAGAAATGGGCACCCACAAATATGTCTGCATCAATTCTAACAGACATGCAACAACAGTCTAAATAGAGCTACTAAGCTAAGCAATGAAAAACAACCCAAATTAGCCACCCACAAAAAAAACTACTCAGAATCTAACATCACCACAAAGCATATGTTACTTTGAACCAGCAATCTATGGGAGCAAGCAGATCTGCTGCCTTAGCCTGCAAGGCATCCATTTTCTAGGAGAAATACTGGTCACCTAAACCCTGGCTTTCCAACAGGAAAAGCAGCAACAAACCACAACAGCTCAGGGTATTTTTGTTGGGAGCATTTTAAGACTAACATGGCACTAACCAAACTTTTAGGATGCATATTCTAGAAAAAAAAATTATCTGTCAGTTCTATTCATTTTTTTTCCTTTAGAACAAAAGAAAAAATAATTAAAAACCTCGCAGTTCCAAGTACAGCAAACCTCAAATTTATCTCTATCCATAGATTTTAATATCTATTTAGCTGTATGTGCATGAGTATTTCAACAAAACCATACTCCTGTGGAACAGCCCTGACAAAAGAAGCTTGATCAGCAGGCTCAATCAGAATCAGCATGACTTAAATGTGTCCACATAACAAGGGATTAAAAAGCCACAGACAGGTTAAACTCACACTGACAATAAAACTGTCAAAAATGCACTGAATATTTTCATGTGTCACGCAGCTGCTTTCTTTCAGCTAAGATGATTTCAGGTATTTCTACTGCTTATGAAATTTTCTCCTTTTTAGGTGGCCTCCAGTAATTGAGAGATTCTGGTCCCATCCCCTCCCCTCACAGGCAGAAATTATGCCAGTGCACTTATTTAGGAAGTCTGGGGAGAAATAAAGCAGTTTTCATTTCGTCAATTTTTTTACATGTTTGTATTCAGATCATCATATAAATCTGTTCAGCATCCTCACATATACTATCTAAATATTACGTAGAACAATGCAGTTATCCAGGAACTCAATGCTTTCTATGTTTGTGTCTTTCTTCCATGTTTTACACCAATGGCCCAAGTATGGTCTTCAGCTTTTTACTGAGTAAGGGAAGCTGTTCATCAAGACACTTCTTATATTTACTTCTGCCTTTTACATGGAGCTGAGGAGATAATTTAGAGACGCACTCAAGCATAAATTTTGTATTTATATAAATATATTTCAATACTATATAAATTCTTAAAACAAAATGCTGAAATTAGGAAGTTCCTCCCTAAAAATTACATTCAGTTCTTAACTACTGCACACGCAGAAAATATAATATCCCTGTCTGCTGTAGCTTTAAAATTAAATATTGTTATTTTAAAGAGAACTTTACAATTAAAATAGAAATTGGTTTCAAAAATTATCAATTTTCAAAGTGGACTATCAAACAAGGTAAAATTAAGAAACTCCCTTCAGTGAATGTTGTGTCTAGTAATTCTTTAAATTTTCAGAGGTTAGATAATCAAAAAATCGTACAAGTATCACCAGAGAGTTTGAACAAAAGCTCTTCCACTATTCTGAACTGAAAGCCAAACATCCACCACCTCAAGCAGCAGCACTTTTAAGCAAGTAAGACTCCTACAGAAATCCTACTCTGGTGGTCAAGTACCTTGAAAAAGTGAAATAATCTGATGTCCATACTCAGACTTAAGGCTTCAAGTCCTTAGCCAAAAAAAAAATGATGACTGGTTTAAAAGATCTAGATAGAAGTGATTTTAATTTGGCTTCTGAGTTCAGGAAATTTACTTTGGCCATTTTTTTCAAACTTCTTTGCAACATGAGGAATAGTTCTTTAGGCTAACAGACTGATGGAATTTGCATACAATCAAATACTACAGAGAAGGGACTTAAAGGCTGAAGTTGTGAACCTAATTGCACAGGCACCACAAAGTCATGAGGATCAGAAACCCTGGATGTGCCAAATGTACCTGGGTTCAGCATTCCCCTCTACTGGAATGGCCCAGTCTGATCCTGGCAGAGGCACACCAGCCTCAACACTGCAGCACATCTTATTCTACCTGTACAGTCAGCTTTGTAAGGCTGCACTTGTCCCAGAGAGCTTCCCACTGCTGATGGAGGTGATGTGGAATCATGTGTAATTAAACAGTTCTCCACTTGACTGCTTGCAGATTCCAAGAGCATCGACCATCAGACTTGTCCAGTTCTTTTCAGCACAATTCCCAGTTTGGGTTGAGGCACAGCAAGGCAGCAATGCAAAACAAACCTTATTGCTCACTGACACATGAATAAAAAGCTGCCAGAGGCCAAAAAAACTCCTAACTGCAGGATGAGAACACCACAGTGGAATATGGTGACCAGGTAAACACAGCACAGCTCTCACTGGTACCCCAAGTGCCCAGTTCATTTTCTCATTCCTTCTACACGACCAGACCAGTGGAGAGAAACTCAATACCACAACCACAGCTCAAGTGCAAATGAGGAGTTAACTACCAATACCTAGAGCATTCCTTCTAGTGTCAGCCCTTTTCAAATTAGCCGAGTTTCTTTGCCAGAAAGGATTTTTAAAGACATTCCAGCAAAGAGAGTGACAGCGAGTGTCTCACCTAGGTCAGAACCAGCACTGGACAAAGGCAATGCACCAACCCAACACAGCTACTCTGGCCACGTGCTGACAATCCTCAGACACAAAATACAATTCAGGTGTTTCAGAAAATTATCGAACATGATGTAACTAAAAATCTATTTTTCTCTGAAAACCTAACATCCCAGGTTTCTCTGCAGGTCACTTTTAGAGCAGGCTATTTCACTGCTTCTTAGCCTGACAATGTTTTTACAAGTCTATTCTGATTTCTTTGACACCAAGCATTAAGCAAATCTTTTGCAAGACAGATCTTTGATTTTCCAGTTTCATGCAGCTGGTTAAGAAACTTTCATAAATAGTAAATTTTTAATTGAGGCAAGAGTTTTGAAGTTCTGGAAGAAAGCCAAGGCCAGAAAAAAACCAAAAAACCAAAGAGTTTCTATAGAATCACAGAGAGCATCATAATGATAAGCATTCTCATTATTTCTGGAAACAGAACAATGCAAGTGCTTTCGCCCAATTAGCTTTTCAACTTGCAGATGCCAAATGAGACTTATTTTTAAGATTTGCAAAACCATTTATTAAAGAAATTTCCATTATTTGGAAGAATGAGAAAACTTCAAAGCTCACAAAACTGAATCGTTGCCTATTTAAGCACAAGATAAGGGAATAAATTAAGGCAAATTCTTGCAGAAACAAGCTGTGTACCTGCTATCAAAGTGCAGGATTCAAACAGCAGCCTGGTAGGCAGCATTTTCTCTGAATACAGAAGACTACCATGACCTGTCTTACCTGTCAGAAGGATTTTTAACTGAAAAAATTACAACTATTCACCGACTTCTTAACAGCTAATTTAGATCAGTTTATCCAGACCACAGCAGCTCTCTGTAAAGGCATCTGTTAATGGTTAGGATCACAAACAATCCCATAAAAAATTACAAACACACTCAGCAGACTGTCACAAGCACCACTTTGTTTCTTGCTCAGCTGAACTACACCACCCAGAAGAAGCCTGGAAAGGCAAGAATATCAGCAAAGCCCTTCTCCCCACACACAGTGACATGGGGAGTGCCCTCCTTGGCGGCATGCTGAGTACTGGCTGCTCTGTCAGGTTGAGAAAGGAGGACAAAAGACAAATCCACAGTGGGGCTACAGCAGCAGCCTCACAAGTCTCTGCGGTGAGCTGTCTGCTCCTCTGCAGGTGCTGCCTGGGGGAAGTTAGCAGAACAGCTGAGCAGGAGTCAGCTCCTAAGGCAGCCCCAGTGATAAGCTGGTGCAGAACACTTCCTTCTAGGAAGGTGATGAAAGAAAATCAATGAGTACATGAAAGAAGACCAGATTCCCAACAGATGAGCAGAAGCTGCAGCCATTTACAGCCAATGCCCATCTTTCAACTGTTTCATTTTTCCCTTTCACTTTAATACTTACTGCAGAAGCCTCTCTATTACAAACCCTCACTGAGCTGGTGGCACATTTTCAACCCTTCCCACCCCCCCCATGTAGGCTTGGACACTGGAAGAGAGGAGGACAGATTAGGAGAAAAAAGTTAAACCACTCATTTGATGGGAGTAACTCAAGGAATCTCTTAAAAAACTTCAATTTCCTGCTCCTTTACCCCACCTTCTAAGCCCCAGTGAAATAACTGATGTTTTTTCACAAAGAAGTGACACCTTTTTCAGTGTTCTCCCCCAGGAACAACAATGTTAAGCAGTAGATTTCTCATCACACTTTTCTGTATCTTCCAAGTATCTCTGACCTCAACTGCAAGTAAGTAAAAATTTTTAAACATAACTAGTTTTTCCAAAGCCGCTATTCATAAGTTAATCCTTAAATAAGAAATAATTACATCTATGGGGTTTTATTTTGGAAATTTGTTAGAAGTTGCTTTGAAATAATGTTAAGCCACTCTGTTTATGAGCTCCTACAGAATATTCTGACAGTGCACAAGAACCACTCTAGGGCTCATCCTTAAGGATTTCCCCTCTTCTTTACAACACACATGCCAAAATTAAACCCCTCTTTGCCACCTTTTCCCTGCCAATTCTTTTCTTTTCATCTTTTCAAGTTACTTTTGTTGTTGAAGGGTCCAACCTGAAGGTGGAAGCACTCAACAATGGGAACCTACGGAAAAAAGTTTTGAAGTCTTGTACAACCTCAGCATTATATAAAAAAGTTCAAAACAGTTACTCTAATCAGTTATGTAATGATTTAAGCTACTTGTCACCATGTTCAAAACTTCCCACCTTGCCCAAATTCTTTGCTGCCCATTACTCCATCACATTCCTAACCTGACTCATATACATCAAAAATAAATATAATTTCTTCTCTGTATTAAAGAGATGTTACAGCATTTGAAGGTTTTTAAGATACTCCCACTGTGATAGTGAGAGCCAGGACTGCCAAATGCTCCAGCTTGTAACACACTGTCAGTATCAGTAAAAAAATCTCACTGCAATGCATGTAAAGGTGGTAGAATTTTGTTCCTTGGCCTGGCCCAGCTTGGAGAGAGCTCACAGCCTCTTCTACCTGCTGCCCATTATCCTCTGGATCTCTGGTTACATGCTTTGCCCTGTGACTCACTCATTTCTTGGAACAGACACATCTCCTTGTTCACTGAGGAATGCTCAGCATGGAAGAGATGCAGTTGCCAACACCACACTGACAACAGCTCTGGACAACACCATTTAACTACAGTAAGGGTCAACTTCAGACCTCTGCTTTAGACTGGGTTTGACCACAAAAAAAAAATAAAATAAAAAAAAAAAAAAAAAGGAAAAAAAGATGAGAAGATAAATTTAAAAAGCCTTATCAGCATAGGCAGCTTTATGCATCTGTCTCTCAGCACTCCAGAATCCATTTTCCATGGAAGTTAACTTGTATCTGCCAAATGGCTCCAGATGAGCTTTAACATCTTCACTTGCTCTTGGTTCTCTGTTTATTCTGTTCAGAAAAAAAACAAACAACAACCCACACATCCCTTGACACTTTACTTTCAAGATGCAGTAAATAATTCAGACTCAACACATTATCAAAATACTTATCAAGGAACTTTTTGCTGTCCAAAGCTCTGTGTGTCCTACAAAGCTCTGTCCATGCTGGTGGCTTAATCTGTGGCACGAAAAATATCTCTTAACCAAGGTGACTCCAGCAAAGCAACCACTTAGAAATGCCACAAGCCAAAGGCAAGCTTTTCTTGCTAAAACATATCTTCCTTATTTCCATTGTTAAGGAAAAATGTTCTTGTTCCTTTTCATTAGAAGACTTCTGCTGTGCACCTACACAAAGCACAGACTGTCCTAAACATAACTAAAAAACAAGCCCTATAAATCAGTATGTATTTTATTTCAAAATGAAAGCATCAATTCATTGATATTAAGACTGAAGCACTTCAGTGGAATATCTGTTGAGTTTGAAACAGAAGTCCTAAAGCACTATCAGGTCTTTAATTGAGAGAAAATTATTGGGTTCTCAAACAAAAAGCCAATGTTGCTGCACTTCCACCTTAGCTGAAGGTTCAAATCATTTTAAGTACATCTTAAATCATTACTGCTGCAAACATTCCTTAAAATTGTAACTGTAGATTCAAACTGTAAGTTAAAATTTATAGACAATAAAATCTAGCAAGTCACATGTTTACAAATGATGAATTTTAAACCAAGGTGTAGAGGTTTATTCAATTTCATGAGGACAGCCTGAAAAGGGTTGCTTTTCTAAGCAGCTAACTTGGTTTGCTAACTTAAGCAAGCGGTGCAGCAAAAAATGGGCAGCCTGATCACTGTCAAACTACAATTTACAGCCCAACTATGTCAAATCTCAGTAAGGCTGCCATTTCACTTAGGAATCAGCTGTACACGGATTAAATTGGTATTTAAGAGACTCCTCTCAGCTACCCAGGACTGGGTGATGCCCCAGTTCTTCAGGCAGTACTTGTGCATTTGTTGTAGCTAAACATGAAGTGCAGCCACTCCTGTCTCTGATGCTGGAAGACCCTGAAAATGAAGCCCACGTTATTTTCAAATAAACATCAGTTAAAATTTATCACCATCATCCTTCAGACTGAAGACCTGTGAGGCTGATTCTGCACTCTAATTTTCCCATTAATCAAGACAGTGTCAGATAATTTAAACCACGAACAATGCAAATGTTAAACAGTTTCTCCCTTTAGTATGTGTTTGCAATCTGTAACAGACGAGCTCGTTAGCATTGACTTAGAATGTTATGTAATGGCTGAGGTATTTGTAATAAAAACAGTCTATTTCTGTTAGCCTGTTCTTCATAGACATAAAAGCTGTCTTCATCTGATTTTTATTAGGACTTCATCTTCCTCTGCTCTTGACGCATTTTTTAAGACTCCTGTGTACTGCATTTTCATTTCACCAATACTCAGTATTATTTTCTCCCATGTCCTCACCTCAATTTCAGCTTTTATTTTTACACTACTTTCACCCGTAAGCTTCTACTGGGTTTTGTAAAACCCAAATGCCAACGAGAGCGTGAGGCTGAGCAAAGGAAAAATTTCCTGCAGAAGATGAACTGGTTCTACCAGTAAAACACCACCAGCAGTGCTGTCATTACAAGCCCAGCATCCATCCTCAGCTAGTGGGAAGGTGCTGCATTTTCATGTGGTGGAGTTTTTCCTCCTCAAACCCTGCACTACTGCAGGAGCCTCTGAAGAGAAGCGTCTTTCCTTCTCTCACACCCCCAAATCCACTACACAAGGGTTTACTCCTCTGAA
This sequence comes from Lonchura striata, assembly GCF_050655825.1. Classification (NCBI taxonomy): domain Eukaryota; kingdom Metazoa; phylum Chordata; class Aves; order Passeriformes; family Estrildidae; genus Lonchura; species Lonchura striata. The sequence goes on along the minus strand of NC_140710.1, from coordinate 30,997,558 downwards.
AGAGCACACTGTGCAAGGCCTGAACTCTTCTGCAAGATTTTTATCTCCTCATTTTATCCACACAATCCCTTATATGGCATTTATCCTACCCTCTCTCCACTCTCACATCCCTGCTGCTGCTTAGCCTGGAAATCAGCCTGGAACAAAGGAATTGTATTCCCAGTCCTGCAAGGACACCTGGCTGAAACTGGCCCCACAGAACAGAATCCTGCTTTGACTTCCATTCTTTCTCTTAATTGCCAGTCTCAGCATTCATTCAGACAGCCCCAAACCCACAGGGAGCTCCCTTTGGAATTGCATCATCTCTCCCTTGCTGACTGAGGCCTGTTGCACTTTCCCTAGGGACACAGGACCTATGGAAGATGCATCCCATATACCTGTAGCATTGGGGGAAGAGCCCAAGTTAAAACTGGAGACTGATGTAACTGTTCTGCTCTACAAAAAACCAGGGCTCCCATTATGGAAAGTCTAAATAAGAGCAAAGATATTATAAATTGCTACTAAACTGCCAAGACATAGAATATTTATATTACCAAGACTCACAGAAGCAACTGTATATTGAGTTATACATATTTCATGGGCTATTATCTACAAAAGCCAAGAAGTTCATATAGGCAACATATCCACTCAGCAAGGCCGAGCTTGAGGTGGCAGACAGAGCCTCAATCCTATCTCCAAGCAGTGGCCTAAGAGAGAACCAAGCTCTCACTTCAGTTTAAAGAGCAACCTCTCAAGCCCACATCACCAAACCACCTTTCCACGCAACATTCCTCCGGTTCAAGCAACTCCCAAGACTTTGAGGTTCTTTATTCTCAAGAAAACGGTGGCAGAGGTGCAGCAAAACACCACAAAATTAATGCAGAAGCAAAATTCTCTAGACTATAAAATTAAAAAAATCCCAAAACACTCTGATAGCCACACAGCTGCTGACAGTCAGTATCAAAGGACAATCCTTTTGTTTCTCATACATGGACAAATGAGATCATGTCCTGTTTCCTGCCCCTTCACAAGCAGTTTCTTGCCTGAGCAGAGCTCACTAAGATGAGACACCAAGTAGGCCAGGTGCCTCACTGCACAAGAAACAGAACTATTAAAAATCACAGCCCCATTACTTCTGTCGGAAATATTGCTCATTTCCAGTAATATACTATTTAACCTCAATAATCAGGGCAACAAGGAGAAACGGTCCTTCCTTGAAAATACTGACTTCAAGACGTTCCACTAAACAATACATTTGCAGAAGACCACGCGAAAGACAAAAAGGAAGAAAACCCACGCTGTTCCATTCAGGGCTCAGCATCATGCTCTCGTGCATGTCCCCTTCCTCAGGAAGAGGGCCTGAACTGCAAATTTTCTTTCTGCCTCAAAATTTTCAATTCCTGCATCCCTGGATTATGCCCACTGCCGACCAACCGCCTGAATTTCAGCCGTGTCATCTCACCACGCTCTCACCATCCTTGAAGCGCTATCTATACACGAGAACATCCCTGGATCCGACCACCCCAGCCCTACAAACCCCGGGAGCACAAACAATGCCTTCCTTCACTCAGTCCCGCACCAAACCACCCAAGAACTGCCTTTTACCGTAGGCGAAGAGTCAAAGAGTTGGAGAAGCGAGGCGCCTCGCCTCCAGCAGCCCCAAGACAAGGCTGCTCGCCCCGCGCGTTCCTGCGGGAAGAATCAGAGCCGCGAAATGAGCGCCAATGCACGCAGGGCGCGTTCCCCGAGAAACCTCCGGAGCAGAGCGAAAGGGAGGAAGAGAAGAAGAGGGGAAGAGAGGAAGGAGGAGACCAAGCGCCAAGGAGAAGAGCGAGGGGCAAAAAAGAGAGCGGGAGCAGGAAGCAGCACCCCCGCAGGAGCGGCCCCGGCGAGCCGCCTCTCCCGGCCGAGCCGAGCCGCCTCTCCCGGCCGAGCCGAGCCGAGCCGAGCCGAGCCGAGCCGCCTCTCCCGGCCGAGCCGCCTCTCCCGCCGGCCCCGGGCGCGGCCCGGGCTGTTCCCGGCGGGGCGCGGCCGGCGCCGAGCGCCAATGCGGGGCGGCCCGGCGCACCCCGGGCCGGCCGCCCGGCGCCGCTGCCCGCCCCGTGGGCCCGGCGGCGGGGCCGGCCCGGGGCGCCCCTCATCCGCCGGCCGCGGGCCCGCCCGGGCGGAAGCCGCCCCCGCCCGGGGCCATGCGGCGCAGGCCGCCCGCCCGCTCCTGCCGGCGCCGTGCCGCCACGCGAGCCCGCGCTCCGCCGCGGTGAAGCGGAGGAGCCCCGGCGCTTACCGGGCGCGCAGGGCGGCGCTCGGCTGCCCGCGGGTCCCGGTGCCGGCGGGGCCGCTGCCTCTCCCGGCGCCGCCGCCTCGGCCGCTCGCACACAGGGGCCAAGATGGCGGGCGGCCAAGCCGGGCGCCAACGACGTCTGACGTCACCGCGCACAGCGCGAGCCGCCGGCCCCGCCCCCGCGCCGCCGGTCACGTGACAGCGCCGTGCCGCAGTCGCGCGGGCTCCCGGGGACGGGTGCGCCCCCTGGCGGCGCGGGGCGCAGGGCGGGGCCGCGCCGAGCCGGTCCCGTCCCGGTCCCGTCCCGGTCTTCTCCCGGTCCCGGTCCCGGTCCCGGTCCCGTCCCGGTCTTGTCCCGGTCCCGGTCCCGGTCCCGTCCCGGTCTTGTCCCGATCCTGTCCCGGTCCTGTCCCGGTCCCGTCCCGGTCCTGTCCCGGTCCCGGTCCCGGTCCCGTCCCGATCCTGTCTCGGTCCCGTCCCGGTCCCGTCCCGGTCCTGTGCCTGTCCCGGCCCCGTCCCAGTTCCTATCCCGGTCCCGTCCCAGTCCTGTCCCGGCCCCGTCCCGGCCCCATCCCGGTCCTGTCCCGGTCCCATCCCAGTTCCTATCCCGCTTCTGTCCCTGTTCTAGCTCAGTCCTATCCTGATCCCATCCTGGTTCCTACCCTGCTTCTGTCTCTGTTACTATCCTGGTTCTATCCCTGTTCCCAGTTCTATCCCTGTTCCTATCCCAGTTCTATCCCTGTTCCTATCCCAGTTCCATCCCAGTTCTACCCCGGTTCCTATGCTGGTCTTATCCCAGTTCTATCCCAGTTCCTATCCTGGTTCTATCCCAGTTCTACCCTGGTCCGATCCTGGTCCTATCCCAGCCCCATCCCAGTCCTATCCCAGTTCTCATCCTGGCCCCATCCTGGTCGCACCCCATCCCCATCCCTGTTCCTATTCCTATTCTCATCCCAGCCCCATCCTGGTCAAATCCTGGCCCCATCCCGGTTCTTCCCTGTTCCCATCCCTGTCCTATTCCGGTTCCATCCCTGGCCCCATCCCAGGAATTCATGGTTCCCTATAATCCTAAGGCTGCTCAGGCAATATCAGGGATGCCTGCTTACTTGGATTTGTCGCTGTATGTATAATTTATTATTAGATACCATGACATTAACATATATAACATCTCTGCTATACCTTATTTGTTGATATTTCTGTCTATACAATGGATAGATTATATATACAAGGGCAAGACTCTCCCCTCTGCCACAGCTCGGGATCCACCTCACACACCCTGATAATAAACCATTAATAAAACCATCAACAAAGACCAGATCTGTGAGGTTTATTTGTGGCTCCCTCCTTCACGTCCTGAAAGTTATAAGACAAAGAAGTGGCTCTCGACAGTTCATGTTTCATGAAATCTCAAGGGGGTGTGGGCCTTGCCCAGATTTCAGGGAGCAGTGGGGAGGAAGGCTGGCCTCATGCTTAGCAGTTCATCCCAGAATGGTTCAGGGTGAACACTCCCTGTCACTTTTGGTGAAACATCAGCAGGAGGTGGCTGGACACACTCAGCCCCAGGGTCCAGGCTGCTGCTGGTGCCAGCTCCAGCCCTCTGGCAGCACCTGGCACAGCTTTGCACCATCCCCACGTCACCTGGCATCATGTCTCTCCAGGTCCTTCTACAGCTGGGGACCTGCCCGGGGGCTCCAGCCTGGCTGGGGGGATTTAGAGAAGAGCCGAGCTGCTGTGAGAGCTGCTGGCAGAGCCAGGAGGCACATCCAGCACCAGCCCCAGGAGCTGCTGGAGCTCTCATCCAGCAGCCGCGTTCCCAAGGGCTTCAGCGAGCGCTGCCACTGGGTCAGGATGGCAGCTCTGGCCCCGCTCCACCTGCCCCGTCCCACCAGCCGGTACTGGTAGGGGGAGCAGGGCCCAAAAAAGATGGCCAGGGCCAGCTGGGGGTCTGTCAGCAGCAGCCTCCACACACTGGGCTTGACGCCAGCACACGCAGCGATTTTGTCCACGTAGCTGATAAAACTCATCTTCAGGTTCTCCCTCTCAGGCGGATTCCTTCGATGGGACATGAGAAATAAAAGTCAGATGGCATCATCCTGGCTCAGTTCCCAGCTCCGTGGAAAGCAAAGGCCTCAGGCTCAGACACCAGGTGAGCCCCAGTCTCTGGGGCAGAGCTCTCTTAGCCCCAGACAAAGCCAAAGACGCTGAGAGAGCCTCTGTGGGGTTAGTGCCAGCAGCTCCCGGGGGCAAGGGATAAGCAGGAGCTTGTTTTGTCTCTGCAGCATAGTTGTGGCTTCAAAATCAGCTCTAACTTAACAGCAGCATCGTTGTAATGCCACAATGCTGCTACGTCCTTCCCCGAGGTTCAGGGCTGTGGATTTGGCTGATTTTGGGAAGTAGAGATGTAGACTTTCAGAGATAAGGATGCCAAGAGGACTGGGGAAACCTGGGAAATGCAGAAAGCTTCCCATGCTAAGAGGGACCTCCAGGATTTCTCTGCTTGAAACCTTATCTCGCTCACAGAAGGGAGATATCTGCTTCAGAAAAAATTGAGACAGCCTCAAGTTTGTTTCCCTTGCACCTCAGGCTTCCATATTTGTGTGTAACAGAAATTTCCCTATTTCTGTGTAACAGCACCGTGGTGCAGTCATTGGGGCTCCTGGTCATAATCCCTGTGGCTCTGTTTTGTCCCAGCTTTTCCCCAGTGTCCCCCAGAGCCAGCCCTGCCCTGCTGGCAGACCCAACCCTGGGGTCCTCTCCTTGCTTCATCATCATCCATCCCACATCCTCGTGGACACATCTCCACCTGCTGCAAAATCCCAGTGCCAACGAGGCTGTCAGCTCCCACACACACTGGTGGGACACTCACCTGGACCTGCCAAAAAGTGACACAAAAAGTGACACCCACACCGCCCATCCATGGTGGGGCTCCGGATGGAACCCAGCTCTCCCCTCTGCCCGGATTTGGGAGGGAGAAGCCACGAGATGGCACCCTCAGTCTGGAGGAAACCAAACCTTCATCTTGACTGGGAACAAGGACATGGCTTGGAGGCCTGGCACAGGGGGATCTCCAGAGAACAGCAGAGAAAGGGATGAAGAAAAGGAGATGGAAAGAGAGGGAAGGGGAGCTGCAGGCCCTGGTCTTGTCATAAATTGCTCCAGAGAAGCTTATGGTGTCTTGTTCCATAAAGGAAGCATTTTCCCAGCTGAAAATGGGAAAATGTTTTCCCAATTTTCCCACTGCGGGTGGTGAGGTAATAAATGCAGAGTTGGGTGTCCTGAGCAGGTCCCTCCCATGTCTGCCATCAAGTCCCCCCCTTCCCCGAGCTTATCCTGGCACACAGAACCTGTCTCATCCCAAGTGCAGGAGCATCACACACCTTTTGACTGGTGGCTTCCTCTTCAAAACCTCAGCCATCATCCTGTGGGGGGGAGGCAGCTTGTTCCAGCCTGAGAACAGAGAAACCAGCGAGCTCCAGCAGCACCTTAAGAGAAAATGGTCAGCCCCTTCCCGAGGTCCCAGCACCTTTCCTGAGGTGTGGGATGCAGCTGGTGGGCAGAGGCTACCCACGGAGCTGAAAAATGCCCTAAGCTCTGTGGGCAGCAGCTCAGGCTGCCCCAAGCCTCCCAGCCAGAGGATCTCCCCCATCCCCTACCTGCAAAGACCCCTGTCACCCAGCGAGCCTGCATTTCTGATCCCACCATAATGGAGCCTGTCAGCTGGATCAAGCCAATGATGGCCAGCGTGGGCTTCTCCAGCTGGGGAGGGAAGATGCAGTTGTAGAGGGAACGGTTGTCCTTGATGGTGCTGCGAACAGGCTCCTCAAGGAAGGGGAAGGAAAAGTTGTAGCCCGTGGCAAAGAGCACCACGTCAATGTTTTCTTCAGTTGTCCCATCTTCGAAAACAGCAGAGCTTTCAGTGAACTCCTTCACGTTTGGCTTCAACACCACAGTCCCAGAGAGGAGGCAGAATGGCAGCTCTTCATTGATAATCACCTTAAATTTGGAGCTTGCAGCGGGGAAAAGAGGGCAGCAGTGTTAACGTCTGGGAGGGACTTAAAATGACTTTTTTATGGTCAAAATTACCCTCCAATGGTTTGCTATTCCACAAATATCTCCCAAGCCTGAAAATTAAGCATTTCATATTATAAAGACACCCTGAGCACCCAACAAATCAATCAGAAAAAACACCTTTTGCTGGAAGCCAAGCCATAGTTTGTGTGGTTGAACCATGAATTGAACTTCCGAAACTTGATCCTCCTTGTGAGGGCTGATGGGAGAAGCCACTCCAGGAGGGAGTTGAGACGGGTGGTGCCGACCATGTCCAAGGGGAAGCCGTGGTCTGAGACCCGGCTGACGACCCACGTGTGGCTCCTGGTGCTGAGGAACACCTGGGGGGAAAGGCAGGTCTCAGCCTCCTGCCCAGGCATTTCATTGGTTTTGCCCTGAGTGTCAAATCCCATCTCCTGCACTTGAGCCAACACAGTTAATCCAAGAGAAGGAGAGGACATCCAGATGAACCAAACAGCTTGGGTGGCTTTGGCAGTTCCCACAGCTGCTCAGTTGCCAGTCCTCAGGTAGCCCAAACTCTCCAGGAGTTGCAAAGCTTCTTCAAGTGCCCTCAGTGAGAAGTGGAATTTATTGAGGAACCTGGGGGCAAAGGTCCCTGTGGTACCTTGAGCTGATGCCTCAGGTTTTAGCTTTTCTATTTTTCAGATTCTGGGCTGCTTTAGTGTGTGGGTCTGGGCTTCATATTAGGGGATGGTGAGCTCTCTGCACAGAGCAGGGAGACAAAACAATTCCTTCTCCAGCTGGGGACCAAGGACAAATGATCCAGATCTCAGGCCCAAGAGCACAAACAACGTGGGCTGAAGAGAGAAAAACAAGCAGGATGGGACTTCACGGGCTAAAGCTGGAATCAGACAATTAACTCCAATGTGCAAATGGACCAGAACTTATAAAAGTGAGAGACCCCATGACCAGTTGTGAACTTTGTGGCCATTTTGGTTCATCTTGGGTGCAGCCCTGGCTGGGCTCTTGTGCTGCCCAAGGTGGATCCACGGAGGCCTCCTAATAAATCCCTACTTTATTCTTTGACTCTGTCCAGCCTCTGTTCTAGGTCAGCCTTCAGAATGCATCAGAGCCACTGGCTCTCAGAGATCCTGTCTGGACCACCATGGAGCTGTCCCCGGAGCTGTACCTTGGCAGCCAGAGATCCTGGTACCACCATGGAGCTGTACCTTGGCAGCCACATGGCTCAGCTCCACGGAGAGGTCACCGCCGGTGTTGCCGATGCCAACCACCAGGACGCGTTTTCCTCGGAAATCCTGCACATCTCTGTACTCCCGGCTGTGCAGGCACCGGCCTTTGAAGTGACTTTCAATGCCTAGGCAGAGAGCAGGGAGCATCTCCTACTGCCAGATACATTTACTCGCCTCAGCCACATACCCAGATCCTCTGCAGCCTCCAACTCTCCCTGCTCCCCCTCCCCTGGCAGCTGAGAAGCCCATGGAAGTCCCCTGTACCTCCTCAGCTCAGGAAAAGCCTGGATGCACCTTTACAAGATGTTTTTCCCATTCCCTGCAGTGCTCCTCATCATTTCTATGGGGTCAGGGTCCTGCCTGCTCCAGCATGGGGGCTTCATGGAGCAGGCAGGTTCGCAGAGCAAAATCCAACCAGGGGACCCATGGGTGCTGGGGGAAGCCACTGCTGGGACAGGGCTTACCTGGGAAAGAAGCCAATGGCAAGTAGGGCTCCTGGTAGTGGCCGGTGCAAACCATGACAGCGTCGAAGACGTGGGACTCACGGACACCATGGGTCTCGGTGACCACCTCCCACTGGCCTGAGGTGCCGAAATCTGGGCGCTTCCTCACGCTGAGAACTGTTGTCTTGCACAGAAGCCCAACAGAACAGCGGTCAGGGATCACGCCGTGTTTTGGAGACGTGCCTGTGAAAGGCTGGGGCTGTTGGGAGCAGGCTGGGTCCCTTCTGTGTCACTTCTGAAGGTGTTAAACCCCACCCTGCACCTTTCCCCTGCTGATGGCACTGGGGGGCAAGCCTGTGTTAAAACACCCTTATTTAAAATGTGGGGCTTAAAGGCAGGATGCAAAAGGCACGTGGTCCTTGCGGGCTGGCACCTGGCCTTGTCCCATCCCACCTCCAATCTGCAGCTACCCATGGCTCTTCTCCCCGTGGCTTTGGGCTCCCTGCTCACCTGGAAGCGTATGTGCCGCAGGAGGTTGAAGCGCCGGGCGTACATCCTGAAGTATTCCAGGACCAGGCTGTGGGGCAGGTAGTTGGGAAAATCCTCGGGGAAGGGGAAGTCACTGAAGCAGGACATCTCCTTAGAGGTGTTGGTGATGACTGAGCGGTACACAGTGACCCTCCTGCTGTCTGTGGAGTCCTGTGTGAAGCCAGTGGTGATGTTCCCAGGTGTGCAGGGGAAGAGTTTCTCCCCATCAAGTATATGAGCATTTTTCTTCCTCATGTTTTGGTACAAGGAATAAGCCAGGACTAGGACCTGGAGACAATCATTACTTCTCCCTCTGTTGGATTAAGCCCTTTTCTGACCCAGAGATGGGGCAGCCAAGAGGTGTTTTAAAAACTTTTATTCCTTTTTCAGTCTCATGTGAAGGGTGAGACAATACAGATGATATAATTTTCACTATTACAATCAGAAGCCAATTATTTCTTAATTACAATACATTATAAGCATTTCTTGGCCTATCAGTTTTAGCTACACCATGCTGTAGATGTCTTAAAGCCAATCATCTAGCATTACCCCTCATAAATCCTACTAAAATGCATCTTTCATAGTTCTACTCCTCCAAAGTATTTATTTTTATTTGCAAGGCCATCTTTTGAAATTTGTTTCTAGCTCCATTTCTCTCTAAACAATGTCTGTCCTGTTCCATGGCATTTCTAAGTCAGCTTCTCTTATCTCAAAGTTTGCCTACAGATGCACACTATGTGAGCCTTCTGCCAGTTTCAAGAATTCTCTACAAATCCATTTCCCACATTTCCCCCTCTCTCCTGAATGGAAAAAAAACTTTTTTGATGGCTTTGTTTATCGTTTGCCGTGCACAGTGAAGTCCACAAGGCACAATCATTGACATTGTCACTACAACCATCAATGCAGATAAACCTATTTTGCAAAGCTCCTTTAGCTAAGGTGCAAAACTTCATCCATTTCCCACACCCTCCATTTCCTTCTCCATCTGTGGGAACTCAAAATGTCTCTCAGACATTTTTGGAGGTTCCAGGCCGTGGTCAGACGCAGTCTGGACCCCAGCAGGCAGCTGGATTTAGCTGTGATTTCGAGTTTGAACCATGGAATGAATTGCCAACTTTGAAGGTGGAACAAGCAGTCACAAAGTGCTAGATAGTATAGTAAATGTAGTCACAAAGTAGAGGGAAGTATTTTTTGGTAGTGTACAGGGGGGGTTTAGTGCATGTACAGGGGGGTTTTTACTTTGTACATGGGGATCAGAAGTTCTAAGATGGAGGAAAGTGGGCTGAACCCATCCTTCTTCCTTCTTCTTCCTTACCTCCATGTTCTTGGTGATGTTGGGACTCACAGATTGGTTTAGAATAGAAAAACACTTGGTAACGTAGGTAATAGGTACTGGGGAATAATTGTAAACATGTTATACGTAATATATCTTATAAAAGATAGCAGCAGCCCTGGGCGGGGAGAGAGGAGAAGAAGACACCAGACAGTCAGGGTGTCAGGAGTGTGTGCCTCTGCCTGGGCCACTGACCAAAGGGCCGCAGCCCGAGAACTTAATCTGTTAGATAACTAGCAATAAAACATCTTGAGACCGAACAAGAAGAGACTGCTGAGTTTTTCTTTGGGAACACAGGTTGGAGGAGAAGCTTTACCACCCCAGCCAAACCCGGGGTTCTCACATCCATCCTCCAGTCAGGAGGAGCCCCATGAGTGGGACAGGGACAGTCCCTGAGGGCGTGGCCACCCTTTCCTCTTTCCTGCTGTCCAAGAGCATCCAAGGAAGGGGACAAACCCGAGGACAAACCCGAGGGCACTGACCGTGTAGCGCCAGATGCCGCCGATGTCCTCGCTGCTCTCGAAGCAGGTGGGCTCCAGCCCCTCATCCAGGCAGCACTTGACAGAGGCCAAGCCCCCAGCCCCGGCCCCGATCACGGCCACGCGCCGGACCATGCTGGCCTGCAGCAGGTGACAGGCTGCTGTGAGAGCAGCTGGAAACACAACAGGCATCAGCAGAAACGCCAGTCCCTCCTTCCCATCCCCAGCAAAACCCCCCTGGTCTGCTCTGGCTGCAGGTGTCCAGGAAGGAAAACTGTCCTGGGAGAAAGCCGTGGCCAGCTGCTGGTGCAAGTGCTGTGCACAGATCCTGCTCATTGCCCTTCCTGCTGTGCTAAACCCACGCTGGGGCTCCAGGAATCTCCCTTCTCCACGGGAAAAGGAGGCACTTTTAAACCTCGCTGTTCTGCCGCTTCAATTTATTCTCTTTTCCAGCCCAAACCAGGGCATGCAAAGAAACTGCAGCTATCTTCTTCTGCCTGCACAAAGCGACCGTCCTGAAACCTTTGAGAAAAGCAACTCCAGCTAAGCTGGCTCGTTTTCATGCTTTCCTTTTTAAACTTCCCATTAAAGAGCAATCTCTTGAAAACAAAAAGGGTTTAAAAAGAAGGAAAAAAAGCAAAGCAATGCCTGACTGAGCAGGAGCACGGTGCAGCCATTCAGAAGTTAGCCAGCTCTGTGAAAGCAAGGCTGGGATTACAGGATATACAAAAGGTAAGAAACCCGGGAAACGCTGGATATAAATGGGAGGAACTCAAAGCTGGGGTGTGTAAACTGAGCTGCACCAAGCTTGACTGGAAAGCAAAGAAACTAGGAAAAAATGAACCCACAGGAACTTTGATTAGATAAGAAATACTGCTACTGCAGGGTCTGCAAAAAGAGTAATTTATAACTTTTTCTATGAGTTTTGTGTCAAAAAGTAAATTAACATAAATAAAAACTGAAAGAAATTGAAGAAAGCTAGGGAAAAACGAGGGAGGTGTAAAACAGCCCCTTTGGCATCTACAAGCCTGACCTGAGCCACTCCTTGATCTGCAGGAACAGGGCAGGACATGCCCACAGCCACCTGCCTCGTTCCTGGAGCCTTCTTTGGCTTCAGGAAAGGGCAGGCAAGCTCAGGGTGCTCCAGTCACCCCACTTTTCCAATGCTGCCTGCAGATGGTTTTACTCCAGAGGGTCCCTGCAACACCCCTCTCCCCCCACCAGCGGCAAGGCAAAGCCAGCAGTGAATGCCAAAACCCTGGAGAGCTGTCTGCCCACTTTTAAACCCTGCCAACCCCCCCAGGAGAAGCGAGGAGCAAACCTTGCAGGACAGCACTGCGCCTCCGCTGCTCTGCCCTCGGCCGAATTTCCCTGGAGTTTCTCTGGCCGTGGATTGAAGGGAAGGCTGAAGTCCAGGCAGCTCGCCTCAGCTCTTGCACCACTGACCTTTACACCTGCATTCCCCCGCCCTGTGGGCTTAAATGCACTGGAAGAAAGTTCTCAACCTCCCCGTGGCAGTGCCAGGTGAAAATTCAGAGATAATCCCAAAGGGAGCACGCTTGCGAGGACTCCCACGCTGTAACTTGTCGTTGCTCCAGCCCAGGCAGCAGCGTGGGGCTGTCCTGATCTGTCCCCTTTTGTGGTGCCAGTGCTGGGCTCGTGTTCCCTTGGCATCGCCAGCAGATCAGCAGAACCCGCTCCCTCGGCAGCAGACAGTGTGGATGTGGGACGTGGAGCACTGTGCAGCCTCATTTCGGGGGGTCAGGAAAAGCCCTGCGAGCCCCAGCCCTGTGAGCTGCCCACGGCCTTTGGTGGCACAGCCCCAACTCGGACACGGGCTCTCCCTCCCTGCTCTTCCCATGCACACAAGGAAAGGAGAGGGAGGCATCTGCAGCACACTCCTGCCACAGCCACTGAGATTTTATTCATTTGAGGTCTCTTCACGCACAAAACAAAGCCTCAGGATTGCCCAGTGGTGGGGCACACAGGGAAGCAAAGCCAGGAGTGCTCAGCCCCACAAGGCTCCCGTGTGACAAACCACCACAACTGGAAAGAAGCACCAATTCAACCCCAGCTGGGGTTTTGGGGTCAGTGTTTAGGTTTGGAGAAGGGGGACAGCTTGACCTGTGTACACAGCCCAGGTAATTCCTGGGCACTCTTGCTCCTGTGACACACCACCACTTTTGCTGGTCTTGTCCTCTCTGCATCCTGCCTTGTGTGATCCAGCACAATGTTGCTCTGCTCTGTTCTGGCAGCAGGCAGGAGAGCAGAGGGGCAGCAGACACTTGGGCAAGGCTGCCATCCCTGGCTAATGAGGCCTGCAAAGCTGGGCTTGGGGCTGAGCTGGAGCAGAGGGAGTTTTATGCTGCACGTTGCAGATTAAAGTTTGTTGCCATCTACTGAAATCCTTTTCCTCCATACCATGGCACGCTGAGGAGCTGTCTGACCTGAGATAAAATCCCTCAGGACAAAAATAAAAAAAACCCAAAAAAACAAACCCAAGCAAACAAACAAGCACGCTCTAAAAGCTATTGGAAACCAAAAATCACAGCTGCCAGGAGCAGAAGGAATCCCACCACAGTCAGGAGAGAAGGGAAAGAGCTGGAGGAGCCAGCAGGGACTCGTGTTCTTGTGGGCTTTAGGACGCGGTCCCACTGGGTGAGGATGGCCTGGCGTGCCCCCTCCCAGCGCCCAGGACCCCCCAGGCGGTACTGGTAGGGGGAGCAGGGGCCGAAGAAGATGGTGAGGGCCAGCCAAGGGTCTGTGCAGAGCAGCCCCAGCACGCTGGGCTTGGCACCAATGAAGGAGGCCAGCGTGTCCAGGTACACCAGCCACTCAGTTTTCAGGACTTCGTCAAAGGTCAGACCAAACCTGAATGAACCAGAGAAGAGAAAGAGGCAGGAGGAAGATGGGTATCAGCAGGGCTTAGAGGAACTGGGGTGGAGGTCCTCTGAATCCTTGGTGTTGCTGTATCTGGAATGCAACTGGGCTCTTTTTAGGAAAGGACTGGATGTAGGTGCAGTGGGAACCTGTGACACAGATCCTGCCCACGACACAGCACCTGTAAAGTGATGCTGGCTCGTTCAGTCTTTCTCTTCCTCGCTCACAAGCTGCACCTGTTTCCCCCCTTCCCCTTGGTGAATATTTGTTCACAGGTTTTGGCAAAGCAGCTTTGGGTCTTTTTCAAAACAAACAAACAAAAAAACCCCTCAAACCCAAATCTCTCTGCTTTTTGCAGAAAAGTCATGTGCAGCATGAGAAAGGTGGCACCCTTTAGTATCCCTCATGTTCATTTCCACCAAATATTGCAAGGACACACAGTGACTTGGAGAACTGCTTCCAGTTCACCTTCTCTGCAGAATTCACAGCTTCATGTCCCACCTGCAGAGGTCTGACAAAGCCCATATCCACCTAGCCTTGTATTGTACAGCAGTTGTTCTGTGCAATTCTGTACTTCACTCTTAATACCTTTTCTTCTGTAGCTATTTAAGTGAACCAGGGATTTATAGACCACCCAGATTCCTGGGATTGGCTCGTTCATTCCCTAATCCTTTCCAGCCTTTTGCCTGCCTGTGAAGCACACACCAGTGTGCTCAGACACCTGCTCACAGTGAGTCAGGTCTCCATGCTGCGAGATGAGACAATCTGTGTGTGCACCTCGCTGTTTGTGTGTTGGCTTTTCTTCCCCCCACCAGCTGAATTAGTTTGCATTTATTACCATTAATTTTTCTGCCGTTTTATCTCTCAGTCCCTGGGGATCCTGGTGTTCTTCCCCAACTCCCAAGCAAACCTTAGCCTCGAGTACCCCGAATTAATTTCTTCCTGTCACCAACATGCAAAATATCAACGTTAAATCAAAGGTTACATTGGCTCTTTGCAAGTTAGCAAAGGGAAAGCTGGATCCAGGAATCCTCTCCTCTCCTCTGCCATGCTGGGAACAGGCACAGAGTGAGAGCCCGTGTGTTGCTGCCCCAAAAAGGTTTTTCAATCCGCCAAAAAACCTTTGGGGCTCTGAGGAATGACTTACCATTGGATTTGGTTTTTCTTCTTCTCATTTATTTCCTTCTCCATGACAGACTGGGGAGGCAACTGACACAAGCCTGGAAGAGAGAGGAGAGCACCCTGCCAGGTTTAACTCCTGGGGGAGGAGGAACTGTGAACTCATTCAGGGATGCAAAATGTGGGAATCCCTTCCCTGGAAGGGCAGGAAAGTCTCATTGCTGGCAGTTTATTTGGCAGTGGGAGTCCTGCCTTAAACCAGCTCTCCAGTACTCCAAATGGACCGACACCTCATCCTCCTGCTCTTACAGATGTGTGCTGACAGGGCACAGGCAGGTGATGTGGGGTCAGATGGGCTGTGCAAGCTCCAGAGAGGAACCCCAGAGCTTCTCATTTCTGTGGAATAGTCCTGACCCAGCCCTTCACGAGGTTATTCTTAGTATTTTTGTTAAAAACCTCAAACAAAACACCAGTAGGTTTCTTTTCTCACTCATGTTGCTGTAGGTTAACTGAAGTGAAATGACTTGAGAAATCTGACCCTTGGAAATGCTCCCTTGTCTGCTCTGAACTCCTTAGGTCTGGGATCTCCCTGGCTGGAGGGATAGAACGTGTCCAGTTTTGTCTGAGCTGCATTTTGGGGCACAGGAGGACTCCCATTTGCTCCCCTACCTTTGAAGACACGGCTCACCCAGCGTGCCTGCATCTCTGACACGGGCAGGATGGATCCAAGGGGCTTAATCAGCCCAAGGACAGCCAGGGTGGGCTTCTGCAGGTGGGTTGGGAACACGTATTTGTAGAGGGACGCGTGCTTGTTTTCCACCCTGACGACGGATTCTTCCAGGAAGGGGAAGGAGATGGTGTAGCCCGTGCAGAAGACAACAATATCGATGGGCTCCTCCTCAGGGCAGTTGTGGAAAAGGACTGAGTTGTCCTTGAACTCCTTCACGCCCGGCCTGATGGTGATCCTGCCTGTCAGGATGTAGCTTGGGAGGTCATCGTTCAGCAGGGGCTCCCGCACCAGCCAGCTGTGGAGAGCCAGGGGCTCTGAGAGTGGGGCACCACCAACAAGCCTTGCTGGTCCCCTGCTCCTCCTGCCCCCAGGCCCACCAACTCACACCTCCTGGTGTCATTTTCTCTGAGCACACAGCTCCGCCCTGCACCTCCGAACAATGACACGTGTCACCAATGTCACCCTGTCCCACAGCGTGAGTGATTCACAGACATCTCCTGCCGCCTTATTCCCTCCACTCAGTTACTCTTTAAATCATCTCTTTCCAGAACTGATCCATGCTTTAGGCCTTCCTTCTCCTCTGTACCCAGAGACCCTCACAAGGAAAACTCCTCTTAGCCTTCCTGGGCTTTTCCAGCATGCCCAATCTTTCACCACTTAAGGGAGCTACAGCTATTTGCTCCTCCCCACTGGAGATCCCAGACCCCAGTCTGGGCATTGGTTGATGCTGGTTGCTGAATATCTTCCCCTGCCCACACCACAAGCCCATCTGCATGGGATGGGGACCACCAAGAAGTACCTGTTCTCTGGCTGAAGGCCATAGTTTTCATGGTTGAACCACTGGTTCACCTTGTAATTAATCAACCACCATGAAAGGGGTCCGGGGAGGTTGGTTTTGATCAGGCTCATAAGGCGAGTGTTTAAAATCATATCCCACGGGTGGCCACGCTCAAACACACGGCTGAGCAGCCAGGCTCCTCGAGTGGTGCTAATGGTCACCTGGAAGAGAAGAACCAATGGTTCAGGTGGTGAGTTTGCTGATTCTCCTTTGTAAAGAAACTCAGAGGGGCATTGTAGGCCTCAGATTCAGTCAAAGAGAAAACGGAAAATTTCTAACCAGGCAGAAGCCCGAGGAAGTGCTGAGAAAGAATGTAAATAAGTTCTTTATCTCTCTTGTTGTTCACATTGTTTATAGTTAAGTTTTACTACTGTATGTCATTCACTGCACACAAATAGGGTGAGATGTTTTCACTTCAGGACCAATGGAATTAGTCTGCACAAAGCTCTGTATAAAAGAGTGATGTATTTTAAAATAAATCAGAGTTATACTCTCAGCCTTCTGAACAAAGTCTATTCATTCCCGTCCTGCCTCAACAGCATCAGGGCATGGCACAGACAGCCGTGCAATGGAAAAGCAGCAACAGCATCTTTAATTTCTCCTGGCTGCTGGTGATGGAGGTGAAACAGGAGAGAAGAAGAAAACCAGCTTGCTTTCAAGGTAGGTTTTTGACCTAAAAATCCAGGCTCAGAAAGACTGTACAGCACATCCCTGCAATGACAGCACACTGAGCTACTGTCCCCAGTGTCCCTCTCCCCACAGCCCTGGGGTGGCAGGGGGTGGCACCTTTGCAGCGACACGACTGGCCTCCACCGCGATGTCCACTCCTGAGTTGCCCATGCCCACCACAAGGACACGCCTGCCCTGGAACACGTCAGGATGCTTGTACTGCCGGCTGTGGAAGTACTGCCCTCGAAACCTCTCGATGCCTCGGGGGAAAAAGGAGCAGAGCTTTGAAGTACTGGAGCATTTGTGGATTTGGTTGGGAGAACTGGTGTAAAAAAAACTATCTACATGGCAAGAGCAGGAAATGCAGTCTCTGGCCACCAGGGTCTTGGGGAGGTCCAGCCCTCCATCCCATGTCACAGAATTAATTGATGCTTCCTCTCCAAATGGGGTCTCAGAGAAAAAGCTGCTGAAGAATGGGAAAGTATTGCTGTTGATGCCAGCAGGTTTGGGGAGCAGAAGCAAGAAAAGAAAGGGAGGATTTTCCCCAAAGAACCCCTAAATCTTCCCTCCCCAGCCCCTGAAGCAGGTAACCACAGGCAGCCCTATACCATACCAGGAAAACACTGCAGGGGGAGGGATGGCTCTGAGAAACTGCCGCTGCAAACCATAACAGCATCAAAGACATGTGATGTCTGCTTCCCCTCCTCTTCTGTGACCACATTCCACTGGCCCGTGGTGGCAAAGTCGGGGTGCTTACGGATGCTGACAACGGTGGTCTGAAACGTGGGAGTGAGGCAAAGTCAGCGCGGGCACCCAGCACGGGTGGGGAGCGGGGCAGGGCAGGGCACCCATCACTCACCCCAAATCTGATGTGCTCCCGCAGGCTGAAGCGCTCAGCGTAGCGCCGGAGGTAGTCCAGGAGCAGGGCATTGGGCATGAACACCGGGAAGTGCTCAGGGAAGGGGAAGTCGGAGAAGGCAGACATCTCCTTGGAGGTGTTGCTGATGAGTGACGGATAAAGGCTTGGCCGGCCGGCCTCGATGTGCTCCTGCCACGGCACCCCGGGGTGCATCAGCCCTGTGCCCGGGCTGGGGACTGTCCCCTGCTGCCCTGGCCTCAGGGGGTGCAGCCCAGTGCCCAGCAAGCCCTCACAGCCCTCCACACCCACTCAAACCATCCCATAACCCTGCACAGCTGCAGCTGTCGAGGGGAGGTGTGGACTGGCTTAGCAGCTGGTCTGCAGGCCAAAGGACTGAGCTAACAGAAGAAGAAATTGATAAAATATGGGTTTATCCATAACAAGGAAGAAAGCAAGGCTGTTAGCATGGAAACCCATAAAACAGACACAAAAGGGATATTTACAGTTAGAGAATCCATGCCTTAGTGAGTGGCCTATACGGCTTAATAATTCGCTGTAAACTCTTCCCAATTAATTGTTGACGTTAATTGCTTTGTACCAATAAAATACAATGAACTATTCATTTGTCCAATGAATATAATGATGTAACTAATGCCTTAAGATCACACTTCGTTAAGGGTATAAAACTTAAGAACAACTTGTAATAAAGAGGAAGCCATTGCTGTCTCTGCACAGTGTGTGTGGTGTGTCCATCCCCGCAGTGGCAGGAGGAGCGCAGGGCCCCTGGCTCACCGTGTAGCGCCAGAGCCCCCCGATGTCCTGGCTCTGCTCGAAGCAGGTGGGCTCCAGCCCCTCGGCCAGGCAGCACTTGGTGGCTGCCAGCCCGCTGACCCCCGCGCCCACCACGGCCACTCTCATCCCTGCGGGTTCTGCCGGGCTCCCAGGCTGTCAGCAGGGCTGGAAGAAACCCCACACATGACCATCACCCTCTCGGGGCAGCTCCTGGCATGCCCTGCATTGGGAATTTCTCTACGTGCTACCCCCAAACGTCATCCCATTTACCAGCATTCTGGGCTCTTCCTCTACAAGTTAGATTAAAGGTCTTAATTAATAATTTTCTTGTGTTTCCCCTTTTATTTTAAAAATCTCTCCACTTTTCCACTGTGTTCCCTGGGCTGCTTTCAAACCCCTGCAGCTGCCCTGGAAACTGGCTTTGAAAGAATGTAGTTGAGCCACAATTCACTGCCAGTTTTCATTTACAAGCTGGGTTTACATTATCCTGCTTTATCAGACTTGCAAATATTTGTATTTTATCTTTGGATATCTGCCCCTGCCTCTCTCGGAAGAAAAAAATAAAAAATGCACTGGAACTGAAAATGCACTGTATTTTATCTTTGGGTATCTGCGCCTGCCTGTCTCAGAAGAAAAAATAAAAAAATGCACTGGAACTCTTCAGTTTGTGCCTCTCTGACAGGGCTCTGTCCCCATCCCCAGAGAAGATGATGCTGGCTTTGACATGGCCATTGAGGCTGACAGGGGGGCTGCAGGTGGGACACACCTTGGATTGAGGGTGATTTTGTGTCTCTTCCAGGGCTGAAAGCAGCTCCACTCCAGAGCTTGAAAGGCAACAGCCCCTGGGTTGACATCCAGCCCTACAAAACTCCCAGAGAGCACGATGGATCCTCATCCCTGGTAGTGCCAGGCAATAAAACAAGGGATGATGGCCAGGCCCATCCCTTGGCTTGGGCTGGACAGTTCCAGAGCCAGGACCCCCACACAGGTGCCCTGGGGGTGCTGCGTGTTAAATCTGTGGTTTAACCCCAGGGCTGGAGGGAGCACCCTGCTCCAGTGAGTTATTAATTCAGCATGGCAGGATGTCACTATGGGTGGTACCAGTTCCTCTGGTCTGAGAAGTGCTTTCAGCTCCCACCAGAGACACAGAGGGTGGTGAAATGATCAGCAAAAAGAAAAAAAAGTCTTGGACACAGTATTTTCTAAAACCCACCAAACTGTCCAGAACTATTTCAATTTTCAGTCACAAAGCAACATCTAATGAATATTCTCCTTTCCTAGGTTGGGAAAAACACCTGGACTTTTTCCTTTGTAAATCAAGAAACCACTAGCATGAGCTGCTCACTCTTTTGGGGGAGGCTTTTATTTTAACATGGTGGGAGCTAACTTATATCACAAACACCCCCCACCTACATTTGGTATTTGATTCCCTACCTTCTTGTAGAGAAGCTACAAATAACACCCAAGAAATATCAATTCTGCCACCCTGTGCCTGCTCCTGCCACACTTTCCACACTAACCCTGCAAGCAGCCAAACTCAGAAGAGCCCAGGTGTGGCACAGGGAGGGAAGGAAAGGCTTTCAGCCCTCTGGGAACACTTACCTGCAGCCCCAGGCAGCTGTGCTCTGTGTCACCTCTGCTGTGGGAAGGGAGGGTCCCTCTCCCTCGGGATTTATAGGCGAGACCTGGAGCTTGGCAGGGCAGGGAGGGCAGGCAGCCACCCCACTCCCAGAGCAGTTACACAACTCGCTGTGGGAGGAGTGGCTGGAGTGTCCTGGTGTCCCTGGACAGCCCAGCTGCTGATCGCTGAATGGGTGGCAGGGAGTGGAGTGCTCCAGCTGTGCCCCACAGTCGTGCCAGGGGCACCCGTGGGTCAGGGGGCAGCTCCAGCTGTGCAATGTTTTCACTTGCCCGGTGGCTACTTGCCAAAAAGGGGCTGAAGCTGCAGACAAACAGCAGGGGTTTGTCAGGGCTTTGCACCTGAGGCACCTTCGAGGACAGAGAGCTGGGTTGGTGGCCACTGCTCATGGTGGCCTCTGTGCCACCAGCCACACCAACAGTGCCAGAGCTGGGCAGGAGCTGCCCCTGCCACCTGAGAGGGCATGAAATGGCCACAAAACCAGTGTGCCAAGGGCCCAGGCACACAGAAAGGGCAACTCTTGGCTGAAACATCAGTGCAGGACATAGAGCCCATCCAGGTGTCTCCCAGGAGTAAATGATCGTGGAGACCCTAAGAGTGGCTTTGGATATTCCATATATTTAGGGGTGGCTGGTGAGAAAGTATGAAATGCCTGCAAATGAATCCAGCTGGGCATGAAGAATATAGAAGCCATGGAGAGACAGTTTTTGGAGGATTGGGTCTTTAGGATAACCAGTGTTTAGAAAAAGACAAAGATATTTGTGCCCTGGGGGTGACAGCAAAACTCCCAGAGTGAGTGCAGGGGACACAGTCAGAGCTGCCAGCCCCATTAAGGCCTCACCTTGTCACTGATAAAGACACTTCCAGGGCAATGGCCCCAGATTTGGTACCAGCTCTTTTAGCAGTTTAAATAACCACGGAGTCCACAAGGGAGGAGGAGAAAAACCCATCCAAGGTCTGCAGAAGAGAGGGAGGGTGGTAAATAAAGTATCCAACAGAGGTGTCTGCTTTGGCCCTGTATTTTGATTTGCAGAGGCTGAAGGGACGTGTTTACCAAAAACTGGACCCTTCCCCAGTGCACAGAACCTTGCTCCTTCAATGATGCTCACCAGCACTCAGCAAAAAAGAGTCAAGAATCCACTAAGGCAAATATGATGTTCTTTATATGCTTCTGCATTTTTTGAGTTCCCCAGCAGGCGCTCAAGTGGCTTGCACTTACAGGGATACTGTGGCAGCATTCCAGGAGTGGTGTTAGTGCTTTTAGGAGGGCAGTTCAGGGAAGCTTTCTAAGAGAACAAGTTATTTTTGGCAAAGATGAGCTGCTGGTACAGAAATGGGACCAGGTGCCTTTGCTGCAGCTGCTGCCTGTAAGGCTGGCCCTGATTCTGGTGAGGAATCCAGTTCAGAGGTGCAGGGCTAGATGCAGTGAGTGATACCATGTGAGTACAGGGTAGAAACACCTCCAAAGCCTCAGTAATCTGCCTTAGGGCTGTGGTGTTCCCCTCCACAAATGGCCAGGGTCTGGGCCAGGTGTGCAGCACAAAATACTAGAGCAGATGGAGATGAGATAGCAGGGAGGCAATTACTGTAATTATGCACACACCAGCCCGGGGCCCCTTGTCGGGGAACACAGAGGAATTCTTGTTCCTTTACTCACCTCTGCTGGGCATGGCAGCCCTGGCACAGCTCAGGAGGAGCCAGAGCAGTGAATATCCAGAGGTGGCTGTGGATGAGAACCAGGAATGGGATATTCATGTGCCTGTCCACGGGTAAGCCCCTCGTCCCCTTGAGAAGCAAAGCTCCCCAGCACTGTGGCACAAGCCTGGGCTCTGCAATAGCCTTTTTAATCCTTAAAGCAGAAGGAAGGAGAAACAAAATATATCCATTTAGTCTGAATCAGATGGGAAACTCACCTTCTCTGCAAAACTCTGGCACCAGTTTTACAATTTCTGTTTAAAATGACACTTCAGGCCAAGGAGGGGCAAATCTCTGCACAAACAAGTCTCAGCACAGCCCACTTTGCTGTTTTCTAGGTTTGTTCCAGCAGCTTTCAGCATGTGCCATGCTGGAGGGGGAAAAGGAAAACAAAAGTGGAGTTTCTTGTTAAGCAGGTCTCGGAGCAAGGCAGGGGACCCAGCACCAGGCAGCTGCTCAGGACCTGGTGGGATGTGAGCTTTGGGCTCTTCAGTGAAGCACTTCATTGTCCCCTCTCCAATGTTCTCACTGCCTCCCCTCGCTGTCCAGAGGCTTTAATTGACATTACTGCCCCAAAGGTGGCTGCTGCCTCCCCCTGCTTCCTGCAGAGCTGCAGGACAAGGCCATCCACAAAGTGAGTGAAGAAGGCTGCAAGCAGCATGATGGAAAAATGTATTTTCCCCCACCCCCTCAATTTCTTGGAGCCTGGATTTTGATCTTTAAATTAAAAAAAAAAAAAAAAAAAAAAAGAAGCTTTTCCCTCACTTCCAAGACCAAAAGGCATTTTCCTGCTCAAAACCAAAGAAAACCCCTCCCCAAGCAGGGAGTTGTCCTGTTTACTATTCCCAGTACATAGAGGATAATTCCAGTGACAAACACGAGCAGGACACTTCTGTTTCTGCTTAAACTGAGCTGGATATGTTCAATATCTTGAACTCTTCCCGAAACCTTTCAAAAGACACCACTTTTAAGGACATCCAAAGGATGTACTGGAGCAGACATGGGCTGTAGAGAGACTTTGGGAGAGGGATTTACTTGTTAAGCATGGAGGTCTCTGCAAGGAGAGCAGAAGTGTTTTACTCCAACATTCTTGGCAAAATTTAACCTGATTTAATAAGTCACCATGTTTTCCAGGCACGTAAGCTGTGGAATTTTTCAAGAGAAGGCTGCTGCTGTTGTTAAACCTATTGTGTTAATAAATCCTGCAGAGGTGCAGGTTTAACTTCTTGGCTTTGGAGCTTTTCAAATGTACATTTTACAGCTTCCCAACCCTGATGGACATTTCCACCCTCCCTATAGCACCACATGCTTGAGCCAGGACTCAGAGTGGATAAACACACAGGTTCCCTGGGAGATGCCCCCAGATGGCACACAGCACTAGGAGGGATCTCAGACCCTCCTCAGCTCTTCTGAGCCATTCCTCAGTGTCAAGAGGTCTGTGCCTGTCATTTCACAGGCAATAAAGCTCCTGGAGAGACTGTCAGAGCAAACAGGACTTAAGGTAACTCCTAAGCAGAATAAACCTAAGGAGGAGCTGTCTGGAGAGCACAAGGTTAAGGCAGGCACAGCCTGAGCAGGGGGTGCCTGCCTACCACCAGCAGCTGAAGCCATCCATCAGCCTTTGAGTGCTTTCCAAAATTCCACTCAGTGCTGACCCTTCCCATAAATACTGACTGAACTCCCAGGCTTCCAATTCCTGCTGCCTGTCCCAGAGTGTCTCCAGCTGAGATGCTGTGGCTGGGCATTCCCAGCCCAGCACAGAGACACAGCAGGACTCCTAATTCAGGCAGAGATATGCCCCTGAACACCTCCAGCCTCCCAGCCAGGAGCACTTCTGTGCATTTCTTCCCCAAAATTAGGGGTTTTAAGAGGACCAACCCCCAGCACAGAGCAAGGCACTGCTCTCAGACCCCTCAGTGGAGCCAGCACAGGCACTGTGGAGCTGCAGGAGCTCTCTTCAGCTAGCACACCTCCCGCCTCCAATTATTTCCACCAGGATGGAGAGGGACCTTAGGGATGTCTGACCCAGCTCCAACTGACCTGGACCACCTTGTTTCCATCACCTGTTTTAAGAACTTCTGGTTTTGGAGATTCCCAGATTCCCATACAACTCCAGACTTGCTCTCTCTCTTTTTTTTTTTTTTTCTTTGGTTTATCAAGTTATTTTTTTCTCCCCACATCCAAGCCAGGCTGACATTTGGGGATAACTGAGAACATTTTGTAGCCTCACTCCTCCCTCAGTTTAAATGAGAACTGATTAATGGGATGGAGGAGCTCTGACTGGCTCATACCTTGGATTACTAATTAATGTGAGAAGCTGCTGAGCACCCACAGGTGATCCTGGATTCCTAGGACCTCTGAAAATTCCTGGATTCCTCAGCACCACTGAAAATGAACCCCAGTGGCTGTTTCCTATTTGTAACCTGCAGGAGGACTCCTATGAAACAAAAGACTTGTCAGAAAGCAACAGCCAGGAGTGAAGCACAGTGTGAGAGCAGGCCTGCCCCTGGCCCTGGCATGGGGACAGGAAAGGTCAGCCCAGGACAGAGGGAGGGGAACAAAGCTGCAGCAAGAGTCAATCATTTACCTGGATTGACCCAGATGTCAAGCAACTGAAACAGGAAAAGGCCTTGGACCTCTTTAAGCTTCATTTCCCAACTGCAGTTTCCCTCAAAAGAGAAAAATCTGCATTTTGGATGTTCTTCTCTCCTATCTAAGAAGGAGAAACAAAGGAAAGAAGAACTGCAGGTGTGGGGAGGCAGAGCAATGAAGAAAAGTTAAGGTTGTCAAATACCCCCAGAGAGAGACAAAAATAAAATCAAAGGCTTCCATATTTCTAATGGCAATAGAGGTAGTTCTGCTCAACATCTGCAGATTTTGAAGGAATTTTTGTCACATGCTAAAAGAAAACAAGAAGAGAGGGCTCCCAGCATCCAAAAGAGCACAAACAATTTGGAAAAAGCATGGAAAGTCTCACCTACAAATTCCTGCCACCCTCCAGACTGAAGCTGCCCCACAGCATGGCTGAGGCTGGAGGGGCTTCCTGAGATGCTCGGAGGGTGTCACAACAGGAGAGTGGGAATCCTGCTGGGGATGGTGCCTTGGAGTGGCCACCTAGAACAGAGGCTAGACAAGATTAAGAGGGAAAAAGCAGGTATTTATTAAAGGCCTTCATCAGGCACACCTTGGGCAGCCAGAAGTCTTCCAGAGGCTATACCCAGGATGGATGATGCTCATGAGTTTTTCAGACAATTTTTAGTTTGGTCCATTTACATATCAGGGGTTAATCACCTGTGGGAATCCAGGGCTTCCCTCTGGCTTTCCTGTCAGGTCTGGGACCCTGGCAGGGGTCAGGAACCCCCCTGGACAGAGCCCCCAGAGACACTGGCTGTGATCTCTGGCCATGGAAAAGAGTTTGCAATCTTACAGGATGAATTACCAGCTCTGAGTGTTTGATACGAGTAATAATTAAGTGTGGCATGGGTGCAAAAGTAAAATTTTAGGATTCTAGATTAGGGGTTCAAAGGGGACAAGATGGAGGAAATTGGGTGTGCCTTGTCCTTTTTCTCCTTCTTCATGCCCTCCATGTCTCACTGTGGTGTTGGCATTTTTCTGTTGGTTCAGGCTGGGGACACACTGTCCAACGTAGGTGACAGATATTGGCACGTTATTGTAAATCCAGCCCAGGGAGTTTCTGGTATTTAATGTTTGTCACATCCCACTGAGGGCAGAGCCCCACACGCTGCCCTGCAGGACAGAGCTGGGCAGGGCAGCAGAACATGGTAGAGATAAACAGAATAAACAACCTTGAAACCAGCACAGACCAATTGTGGCTTCTGCTTTGGCAGTGGGGTTCAAAGACTTTCTACAATCTCAGAATCATCAATACCACAGATTCCAACAATCCTCCAATTTCACCTTCAGGTAATGAAGTAATTTACCCCCAGTTTGCTCCCACAATTCACCTTTTGTTGATACTTTTCAGGGTCTGAGGCTGTAGGGTGTCCTTGAGTTTCAGGCCCAGAGGGATTATTTTGTGTGACCAGAACGTGGAGACAGCAGCTAACACTCTGTATGGAGTTTAGAGTTATACACTAAAGCAGTACAGGATTTTAAAAATATAAAAGCTGCATCCTGAGGCATCAGGGACAACCTGCAGTGGCAGGAGCTGCAGGAGGTCAATGGCACAGCCTGCCTGGGTGTGTGCAAGACCCTGGGCCGTGCACAGCTCGTGTGGCTGCAGCTCTGTGTGCCCTGGCTGCTGCACCAGGACACGTTATTCCTCCACAGAGGGCAGATGGTGGCGGGGGCTGGCCATTCCCAACCTTCCCACTGGCAGCAGCAGCAAAGCAGAGAGGTAAAGAGAGGCACACCCCTCCCGTTTGGATCCTTTTGCTGCCTGCAGAGGCTGTCTGAGGCAGGGGCTGCAGGGATGCTGAGCACGCAGCCCAAGGCTGGGCAGCAGCTTGCCCACGTTCTGTGCCCCTCATGCCTCAGCTGGATTGGCACTACACCCACAGAGGCTGGGAACAGGATTCATCACTGCACCCCAAAGGAACAAACCCCAGCACAGTGCCTTGGCCAGAGAGCTGCAGCTGGGCTCCCAAATCATCAGCCAGGGATGATCCAAACTGGCCAAAGGCACCACTGGCCCAGCTGGGAGTGCTGGGAGCACTGGGAGCACTGGGAGCACTGGGAGCACTGGGAGCACTGGGAGTGCTAGGAGCACTGGGAGCACTGGGAGCGCTGGGAGTGCTAGGAGCACTGGGAGCTGGGAGCACTGGGAGCACTGGAGCACTGGGAGCACTGGGAGCACTGGGAGAGCTAGGAGCACTGGGAGCACTGGGAGCACTGGGAGCACTGGAAGCACTGGAAACACTGGGAGCACTGGAGCACTGGGAGCACTGGGAGCACTGGGAGAGCTAGGAGCACTGGGAGCACTGGGAGCACTGGGAGCACTGGGAGCACTGGGAGCACTGGAACACTGGGAGCACTGGAAGCACTGGAAGCACTGGGAGCACTGGAGCACTGGGAGCACTGGGAGCACTGGGAGCACTGGGACTCTGTGACACCCACAGCTCCCGTGGGGCCAGGGATCATCCTCTGCTCCCGCATCCCTGGGGCTCAGCCCTTTGATGTGCAGCTGCATTGTTCCAGCATCTCTGAAGTCTGAAATGAGAACCATCCTGCGTGGAGGCTGGGCACAGCCCTGGCAGCTGCCAGCAGCACCACGGCAGCCAAGGCCGCTCAGGGGACAATAAATCTGCAGCTGGAGCAGCACAAAGCGAGGCACAAGAACATTCCCCTCGCCTTGGCTCTGCTCTAATTGCATCCCCAGCCAGCTCTTGTTTTCCTTGAACACAGCCAAAGGTCCGTATTTCATTTGCTTTTCCGCACTCTTCTCCCCCATTTTTTGTTGGTGAGTAAAATCCTTCCAAGAAAGGGCTGCAGGACTGTTCCCAGTGGGTTTGGGGTTGATGAATCGAGCACCCCAAGGAGAAGCTAAGGCCTCGTGATAGGGAAGAAAATGCTGAAGTGTCTCTTCATCCTCCTTAAGCTTCCATCCGCCTTGGAAGTTGGTTTTTGCCATTCCCTATTTGCTGTTCTGACCCACACCCTTTCAGGGGAGACAGGAGATCTGAGGGCATCACTCACAAGGACAAATCAAAAAAAAACCCACCTTGCCTCTCATGAAATCTCTATTGCACACAGCAGCTGCAGCAGGACAACACATCTCACTGCATCTATCTCAAAGACATCTCTCCTCTTAACCCTCTTCCCCTGCACTGCCACCCAGCCTTGGAGCTTGGTGTCCTGCAGGCCTCCAGACCATTTCCACCCCTTCTCTGGGATCTGTCCTTAGGCAGATCCTCTCTCTGTCCTCCCTCTTTTTTTCCTTTTTCCTGCCTATGTGTTGTTTTCTAGAGGCAGGAGCAGCATTGGGTGAAACCTCTCAGGATGCCACAACCACCCTGTCACAGCATAAGCTGCTTGAGGGTACCTGCCTTGCAGGATCCCACTCAGAATAATCCTTTCCTTGGGCAATCACCAGACACAAAGGTGTTCAGCTGGCTTGGGCTCTGTTCCCAGTGCCTACAAAACCCAGCTGGGAAGAGCACAGACCACAAGGATTCGTGTTTGAAATGCCTTTGCTGGAGCACAGCTCTGTCCAGCAATCCATGTGCCATGCAGGGGGCTGCTTGCAGTTCTCCTGGGGCCAGAGGGGCTGTACTCATGGAGAAGCCATGGGATCTGCTCCCAAATACAGGAAATCCTGCCAAGGGTTACTCTTCCTTCAATAAAACACCTTTCCTCCCCTGCTTGCTTGTCCAGCCCATCCCCTGCCAGTGATGCCTTAGGATTTTAGCTTGTATATTTTTCATCTGTTTGTAATCCTGCAGTTCTTTAGTGTTTAGTTCTAAACTCCACACACAGCGTGAGCTGCTGCTTCCCCATTTTGAGCAAACACAACAATTCCTTTCCAGGCCTGGCAATCAAAGACACCTCACTGCCTCAGGCCAGAGAGATGGGAACAAAAGTGACTTGGGAGGAGCAAACTTGGGGTAAAGACTTCATTACCTGAAACTGTAATTGGAAGATTTACCCCCAATAAGGAAATGGACCAAACTTATAGAAGTGTGAAAACCTGTGAGCCATGGTCCCTTTCTGGGTGTAGGGCCTGGGAGGGTTTTTCCTGCCCTAAATGTATCTGAAGGCCCCTCAATAAATAGAATGGTTTTTTATTCTCCTGATTTTGTCCGACCTCTGTTTTTAGGTAGCCCAAAGAGGCATCAGCTGGATTTTGTCAGTGACCTCCCCAGGGAAAGGGCTGTCCTCTGTCACCCATGTGCTTGGGGCCTCAGGTCTTGGTGAGGTCCCAGGCTGGCATTTCAAGGTTTGAGCTGGTTTTTTCTGCATAAGGAACAAACAGCCTTTGCTCAGCAACAGGACACCAGCAGCTCAAGTTTTAGCACCGAACTGCTCCAGGAGGCTTTGTGGCCCCACCTGCCCAAAGAGCCTTTGTGGATTTAACAATCACAGATTTCCTGGGGATTACCTGTGCTTCCTCTTTTGCCCTTGAGAGAGAGGTGCCCAGCAGGAGGGGTCTGGTTTCAGCCCCTGGAGCAGGAAGGCAGGGACTAACCCCAGAGCAAACCTGTCACCCTCACCTCCTGCCTCCCAGCCCCGTGGCACAGACAAGTTGCCATCCATGGCTTGAACTACTGCATTTAATTCATGGATCACAGAATCACAGAATTATGAGGTTGGAAGAGACCTCTAAGATCATCAAGTCCAACCTATGCCCTAACACCTCAACTAGACTATAGCACCAAGTACCAAGTCCAGTCTTTTTTTAAACATATCCAGAGATGGTGATTCCACCACCTCCCTAGGAAGACAATTCCAGTATTTTATTATTCTTTCTGTAAAAATTTTTTTCCTAATATCCAACCTAAATCTTCCCTGACGTAGCTTGAGGCTGTATCCTCTTGTTCTGCCAGTTGCTGCCCGGTGGAAGAGACTGACCCCCACCTGTCCTCAAAGGCAAGGATCCCCTCATCCCCTCCTTGCTTCAGCAGAGAAGTTTTCCAGTGCTTTGGGACATTCTGTGGGATGAGGGCTGCAGGAAAAGGGCAGCCCAGCACCTCCAGGGCTGCATTTCCATGGGGGCAGCTCTGGTCTCCTCTCCTCCAGTGGAGATGAGTCCCAGGGTGCAGGTTGGTGCAAACCCAGAACTTCCAAGCCTTCCCCATTACATCATTACTGAGAGCTGGCAGGATGATGGGCTCTTGCAAGCTGGACACCTTCAGTGCTGTGCTACTGCCTCAGAGGAAGCAGGAAATGGCCAGCCTGGTCCTCACACTCTGGGGGAAAAGCTGTTTAAAAGGAACATCACCTTTCTCTCCACCGGGGATCTCTTGCCTACTGTAAAGGGGGAAAAAGAAAAAAAACACCTTAAAAAACCCCCTAAAGTTCACCTCGAGCTCCCTCTTGTGACTCCTGTATCCAAGCTCTAATCCTGGTTTGGATAAAACTATCCTACTGTCACTGTGGGAATATTTATAGCTCCCAGTCATATATTAGAAGTACTTAACACACAATTAAAATAAAATGTGTCCAGATACTTAAACGGGCCTTGACATCACACATATGATCCAGTTTGTCCTGCTGCTGTGCCAGGAAACCTGGGAGAAACTCTGAATCAACAGGTGAAATACCACTGCCTTTCCCCTGCAAAGCCCAGATCTTATCACACCAAAGCACACCTTGCGTTTGAGTTTTCACATCCACACTTTCATTCCAGCTGGGTCTGTCTTTGCAGGATGCTAAATCCCTGCTGCCCCAGGACAGGCAGCCCAGAGGAGTTTCCTCACCACACATTTTATTTGCCCTGTAGGTTGCATGCTCCAAGTTGTATTTGGTCATTTACCCCATAATTTTGTGAGCTGGTTTATGCACTTATGAATTCTATAACCTCCCCTAATCACATCCTCAAAAGCAGCATCCCTACTGTTAGGATGTTTTTATGTTGTCTTATTTGTTCTGCTCACCCACAGCCTGTTTATAATTCCCATTCCCACATGGTCCCAATGAGCAGATGGGGATTGAGGCAAAAGCACCAAATTCCTGGTGGTACAAAAAAACCACTGAGACCAGCAGTAGGTGCAACACAGACCCCTTGAGTTTGGGACTTGCACTTCCACACACTTACAGAATTCTGCCCTTTTTTTGTCTCCTGCTGGGCAGGACCTGGAAGCTTTTGGGTGGAGAGGACTAGTGGCTGTCACTCCTCCCTCAGTCCCTTCCCTGCCCTGTGAACACATCAGCTCCTTGCAGCCCAGGAAGCTGGAGAGAAATCCCTCTGCATGGGAAATCACTGCTGGGGCTGTTCCTCTGTGGTTTGTGTGCCCCAAGAGCTCTGGATGAGCAATTCTCTTGGCTGAGCCCATCCCAAGCCCCACATGAGTGGGATTGATTTCTTTCCATGCCAGTGCCCTTTCCCATTGTCTTCTTGCCATTGCTCTGCCTGTTGTGCAAAGCTTGCAGAAATAACCTCAGAACAGTTCCTGGCCTTTTTTGCTGTAGGGATATTGCTAAATCATATTATTCTTGCTGTCATGCTAGAAAAAAATTATCCACTTCAGTACAACCATTAACCATAATTAGTGCTCAGTTGCACACACAATCTGGAATGAAGGGATCTGATCTTCTGCTACCAGTCAATAAATCTCTCCAAGTGCACAGGGAGCAGACAGCAAAGTGAGCAATCACTCATTTCTGCTCCTGTAACTACTTTTAAATGCCCTGCCAACAAGCCCACAAGAATATTTCCCCCCATTTTCTGTACCAGTGGTTTCTATTCACAGCTAGTATCTCCTGCTGGTGGATTTCCCTGGATCACAAGCCTGGGAAACTAAGAGCCAGGCACTTTGGGAGCTTTGACAGATGCAGCCCTAAAATACTTGGGTGTCTAAGTTAGAAAATCCCCCCAGCCTCGTGGCAGAATGCTCCTGACCCATCCCCTGCCTCCTGGCCATGTCTGGGGGCCAGTTTGAGCTGGGACCCACAGGGCTGCTACAGCATCTTCTACTCCCTTCCAGCAGATCCTTTACATCTCTGGCTGCTCAACAACCATTGAAAAAAAAAAAAACCTAAAAAAAAAACCCAAAAAAAACCACCAAACAAACAAAAAAACAACCCAACAAACCCAACCAAAAAAACCCCAAAAAAACCCCAAAAAACAAAAACCTCCCAAAAAGCAAGGCAAAATAAAAAACTCCACAAAATTACTCACCCGGGCTTGGGGAGAAGAAGAAGGAAAAAAAAAACTAACCCTAGCAGTAGAAAGTCTGTCAAACTGAACCCATCTACTCAAAATTAAGTACAGAATTGAATTTTTTGACTTGAGAAAATTCTCAGGAAAGAGGCCAGTTTCTGAGCCTCAGCTCCAGTTGGACTCCCAGCACTGAACGTGGTTTGGGGGGCCCAGCTGAGTCTCCTTGGGGCGATGAAAGCCCAGCAGTCCCTCAGAACCCCAGTGCTGGGCTGACAAATTCAGTTCTTCCCTTAGGCTTAATGGTGTGGCCAGCAGGAGCAGGGAGGTCATGCTGCCCCTGTCCTTGGCACTGGTGAGGGCACACACGCCCTGAGTGCTCTGCCCAGTTCTGGCCCCTCAGTTTGGGAAGGACCTTGAGATGCTTGAGCACATCCAGAGGAGGCAACGAGGCTGGAGAGGGGAACACAAACCCTGTGAGGAACCCTGAGGGAGCTGGGGGTGCTCAGCCTGGAGAAAAGGAGACTCAGGGGTGACCTTGTCACTCTCCACAGCTCCTGGAAGGTGGCTGTGGCCAGCTGGGGCTGGGCTCTGTCTCCAGGCAGCGCTGACAGAACCAGAGCACACAGCCTCGAGCTGCACCAAGGGAAATACAGGCTGGATATTGGGAAAAAGTTTTTTATTTTTTTCCTAATATCCAACCTGTACTTCCCTTGGTGATAAAGGTCTGTAATTCTCTGCCCAGGGAGGTGGTGGAGTCACCATCCCTGGGTGTGTTTAACAAAGCCTGGATGTGGCCCGGGTTGAGTTGAGGTGTTGGGGCTGGGTTGGACGCAATGATCTTTAAGGTCTCTTCCACCCCAGTGATCCTGTGAATTCTGTGAATTAATCACAGCACAGGGTAAAGAGCAGGTGAAGTTATTTGGTGAAATAACCAAATGGCCCAGCTACAGCCAGGGATGTACGTGGCATAGGGGTGAGCAGCCCCAGGCTCATTTCTCCAGGGGTGATTTCTCCTTTCCTCCCCCAGCTCCAGGCTTGTGGGGCACAGGGATCCAGGGCATGCCCAGGTTTCTGTGCCCACAGCTGTGATGCTGAGGTTTGGACTATGGGGAAACCTGTTAATTCTGCCCCAAATCCCACCCCATGCACTGCCCAGGCACCAAACCTGGGGAAGGGGGAAGCACATGGAGCAGACACCAGGCAGTCCCCTCCTTTCTTCACCTGCAGGCCCTGTCTGGGTGCCAGCTCCTCCAGCAGCCCCCACAAGCCACGTGGGGAGATGTGATGGCTCCTAATTCACTTTGGTTTGCTCTTCAGCCCCTGCCCCTTGCTCCAAACCCTGCCTGGGGGCTGAGGTTTTTCATGAGCTGACTGTGGTCCAGCAGGGAGCTGCTGTCCCTGGGCTTGTGACAAGGGGGGAGGAGAGGGATGAGACACTGTCCCCCTCCCACCCTGGCTGAGCACCTGAACCCTTCACCCTATAAACTGTGGGACAACACCACGTCCCCCTGGGTGACAGCATCACCCCAGTCCCTCTATGTCTGGGAAGTCAAGGCTCAGCACCATCACCCTCAGGGCTGCTTGGAAGAGCCCCAGCTCCGAGGTGGGGGAAGAAATCTCAGGGAGATGTTTCTGGGCTGATTGAAGTTAATTAGCTCAAATGATGCCTCTGAAGGGAAATGTTTTTTTATTTTGGGTTCCTGCCGACTTGGGCCCAAGCCTGGTTTTCATAAGGCCAGTAAGTGCAAACAGATAGGGCCCTTTCATTGGAAACAGGCAGTGCAGGATATAATTAAAGAAGTATGCCCTGGCGTGGCACAGAACCGTTTTCAATTACTGCTATTTCAAGGGGATTAAGGGGAAATATTTTAAACAAGACCACTGCAAAAATAGATTTTGTTTGTCATTAGCTTCCAAATAATATTTGATTTCAGGGCTGAAATTTCCAAGAGCCAGGTCTGCCCCTGGTGGCATGTTCCCCCCAAGGGCTGGGAAGAGGGTGATTCATAGGGGCAGAGCTCCCTGTGTATGGCCCTATTTCCATATGGGAAGTACCCTCCTTTTCCCCTTGCCAATTTTCTCTTTGTGCCAGCCTGGAAGTGCCCAGGGCAGCCTCAGAAGCGAGGAACACCCTGCAAGGGACCTGTTTGGTGCCAGGCTGCACTTGGGGTGCTCTGGGAGCATACTGCCAGTGCCTTTGGAAGGGAATGAATGCCCTCCTGCAGAGGGAGTGGTGGCTCCACTGCCCCCTGTGCTTTCCTTGGCTAGGCCAGCTGGTTTGCTGCTGGATCTCTGCACAGCTCACGGGTGTGAATTTGGGATGGCCTGTTCTGCCAGTGGCCACACAGGTGGCCTGGAAGGTGCTGTCACTGTCACAACAGCAGTGCAGCCTCCCTCCATCTCTGCCAGATGTGACTGTACCTTCAGGGAAGGGATGGCATTGGAGCTCATCCCAGGAGTGAGGCAGCAGCTGTGACCCTTGCTGGGAGCCCTTCTTGGGCTGCAGCTCTGTAGAACCAGGGGCAGAAAGGGTGAGATGGGTTTGCTCTACTTTCCTTCCCCAGCCTGGGAACAGGACGTGTGCCTGAGGTGTGAGAAACCCGTGGAGCTGAAGAGAGGCAGCCACACTCCACTGCTGCCCTGTCCCTGGTGGGACAGGGACCCCCTCACCCCACCACAGAGATCGCTGCCAGCGTATGAGAAATGAGTTTGTAGAGAATTCTTGAAGCTGGGTAAAAGGCTCACATAATGTGCATTTGTATGTAAACTTTGAAGTGAGAAATGCTGGCTTAGAAATGCCATGGAACAGGACAGACATGGTTGAGAGAGAAATGGAACTAGAAACAAGTTTTAAAAGATGGCTATGCAAATATATATATATATATAGATACTTTGGAGAAACAGAACTATGAAAGATGCACTGTAGTAGGACCCACAAGGGGTAATTTTAGATGATTGGCTTTAAGGAATTTACAGCATGGTGTTGTAAAAGTTGATAAGCCAGATGATAGTGTATCATAATTAAGAAATAATTGGCTTCTGATTGTAATAGTGAGAATTATAACATCTGTATTGTCTCACCCTTCACTTGAGTCTGAAAATGGAATAAAAGTTTTTAAAACACCACTCAGTTGCCCATCTCTAAGTCAGAAAAGAGCAGAATCTGACAGCAGCACTTGTTGAGCACCTTCTGAGACACCTGTCCTAGCACAGACAGGTCAGTTCCTATCCATGGAAAAGGATCCCAGAGACATTCCTGCAGATTCTCCACCTAATTATCCAGCAGCTTGAGGTCAATGAGGGGTCCGGGATTCACCTGGCATGTGCAGAACAGGCCCATTGACCCTCCCTCTGCCTTCCCAGAGGGAAGGGCTGTTTCTCACAGCACCTGGGCCAGCCAGGCTCCCCAGGGCTCCTTGGGGCTGTGCAGGCAGCAGCATGGCAGCAGCATGGGAGCAGCATGGGAGCAGCATGGCAGCAGCATGAGAGCAGCATGGCAGCAGCATGGGAGCAGCATGGGAAGGGCTGGGAAGGGCTCTCTGCTGACATTTGCCCAGCCAGCTCACGAGGCCTGAGCAGCAGAAACACAGGCCCTAGCAGGATCATGAGAAACCATTCCTCTGTGCTATTTACAGCACCCAAGGACATATTTTTCCTTTTGGAAGCACCGCAGGGAGGATGTTTCTCATGGCTGTTGGGAAAGAGGGGTGCACCCCAGGGAATAGCACGGCCTGGGGCGTGCAGGCTCGGGCCAGCGAGGAGGCACATCAAAGGCAGCCAGGGACACCAAAAACGGAGTTTGGCCACTTCCATGTCAGAGGGCAGAGCTGCTGGCACCAGCTCAGGCCCTGGGATGTGAGAGGAGCATCCACAGCCTGCAGGGATGTCCAACGAGGAGAGGCACCAGAAGATGGCTCCTCTCCAGAGGCGTTTGCAAACACGTGGCCCAGAGCACGCCACAGCTCCCCTGCTCACAGAGGAGGATGGGAGGGGTGGGTGCCTGCCATGCCCATGGGGCTAAAGAACCCAAAGGGGCTCCCAAACTCATCCACAGCTCCAGAGCAGCAGGCTTCCCACAGCACCACAGGCTCAGAGGGCTCCATCTGATCCACAAAGCCTCCAAGCACACTGCAAGGACTGGTGGAAGTGAGAAAAGTCCACACCGCTCCAGACTGGGTCAAGTAAGCCTGGACATGTGGGCATTTCACATTTTTGGGAGGAAAACATGGAGTCCTGGGAAGCAGAGACTGGGAGATGAAGTTTCTGCTGTGAGCTACAGAGACCTGCCAAAATAATGTCACCCAGGAGCCAGACAGCAGGGACAGGAGGGCAGAGTCAGGAGGCCACTTGTCTACAAAAATGGGGAAAGAAAATGGATAGCTCAAGCAAAGAGCAGCATGGGCAGAAGGCTGGGAAAGGGCTCTTTTCCACAAGCAACATTCCACTTCCTGTAAAATGCAGGGGGATTTATCAATAGTGACATCAGTTTTTCTGCAGGTAATTCAGCATCTTCTCCTGTAGGTAATTCAGCATCTTCTCATGGAGACCCTGATGACACTTCCAGGGGCTCGAGGCCAGCCCTGTGCTCATAGCAGGACACAGCAGAGCCCAGAGAGGGGACACAGCAGAGCCCAGAGAGGGGACACAGCAGAGCCCCTGCTCCACACAGCTTCCCCTGCACTGCTGGGTGCCACCCACACCATCAGTCCCCCCTGGCCCCTGGTTTCCACCACAGCAGCCAGCTGCAGGTGACAGTTCCGTGGTTCCCACTTCTGCTGCCCCCTCCAGACAGGTAGCTTCGTCCCTGTCCCCATTTCCTCCTTTCCATCCCCATCCCATTCCCCATCTGCTCTCCAAGGAGCTGCTGTTTGACCTCTCTCCTTCCAGCCCTCCCAAGCATCTCCAGAGATTCCCAGTCTCTCAGGACCCTTCCTGGGGCAAGGCAGAGCTGGGGCTGCAGGAGCAGCCTTGAGCACCCAGGTGCAGGCACTGACCCTGACCCTGCACCAAAGCCCAGGTGCTAGAACCCTGGATGCTGAGAATTTTAGACTTTCTGTGTTTTTAAGCACAGACCCTCAAGAGAAGACTACATTTGACCTGAGGCCATGAAAAAGGCTTCCGAAATTGGATAATAAAACTAAGATTAGAGGTGTGTAGTTTAAATAAAAGTGTGTAATATCACATAGTAGAAAACTTAGAGTTTAAAGTTTTAGGCTATAGTAATATATAGAAAGCTAAGATAGAAGTTTTAAAGCAGTAACTAGTCCTTCTTCTTCACCTTCTTTTTCATGAGTTTATGTAGTATTGTATAATTAGGCAAAAAAGTTCACATTACAAGACATGAGTAATTAGTTATTGAGTTAAAAGTAAAAATAATTTAAATGTCATTTATTAATTAAATTGTTTTCCCTTAAAAGACCTTGTAAAAATAAATACAAAACCATTTTTGTAGCTTGTTAGTAAAATGCTGTAAAACTCACAGCTTATAAGACCATAATATAAATAAATAATAAACATCTAAGTCCAAACACAAAATACTGTCTCAAGCATTTTCAACCCCGCCCTTACAAAAACAAAACAAAACAAAACAAAACAAAAAAGCCTGGCAAGGGCTGAGTCAGGTCAGGTGCTTTCCAACCCTTTATAGGGCCACAAAGCATCACCACGACCCCTCCAGCACCAGCTCCTCTCACTGCAGGGCCAGGCAGCCTCTCTCAAGGCTCCTATGAGCCCTCCAGGAAATATCCTGTGGAGAACCAAATGAGATGTCAAAGAGCAGAAGGATTTGAGCTCTGGCAGGTGCCCAGCTCTGGGAAGGAGAAAAGCACTATGAAAACACTCACCAGAGGGAGGTGAGAATTCAGATGTAGGTCGCTTGAACCCCAACCCTGAGGAAAGGGGTGAAGCCCACAGGGTAAAGCCCAGCTGGATGGGAGGAAGCCAGCAGAGTTTTTTTTGGAGGGAAAACTGCTCAGTTTGTTAATTTGATGACATCCTCCAGGCTGGGCTTTTTCTTTGCTTGGGATAACAGGTCTGGACCTAGAGCTCGATCCCGCTCAGCAGGAGCTGTTGTGCCTCTCCTTCCAACCCCACAGAGGGCTCAGGCCTGGATGTGATGCTCAGATTTTGGGTACAGACCACCCAACACTGTCAGGAGTTTTACCAGACAGAGCACAAGCACTGCTTGCCCAGAGGATGCCAACATTTTGGGCACTAAGGAGCCCCAGGGACTGGCACTGTGGCAAGGGGCAGGATGATGTGAGTCTCCTCTGAACACATTCTCAGCACTGGGGAGTGGTTTTCTGGCTGCTATTTGCCAGCCTGTTGCACACACCCAAGTTCCACTTTCAAAACCAATTGATTTTTGACCACATTGTCTCAAAGGGACTTTGTCTCCCAAGAGAAACTTCCTTTTGAAATCAGCCTCCTGGAGCTCTTGGGGCATTTGCAAGATGTTCCACTTTTATGCCACAATCTTTGAAGGGATGGTATTTCCACATGCCAGGTCTGCCCTTTTCCCTTTAGGAAAGGATGTGAGGCAGTGGATAGGGCCCCATGTGCAAATTAAGTTATCAGCAGTCCTTGTGTTTATTTTTAACTGTGGGAAAAAAGTCCTTTTTTGCTTTCAGGAATTGAGAGGGGCTGCATGCACCCACTGAGCTCACAAAATGTTTTGATTACCTGGTCCTGTGTATTTTGGACATGCTACAGAGCAGGTTAATTGATGGGTTGACCTCTTGAGGTCTTCCAATAATGCTGAAAATGTTTTTTGAGAGAAGCACAGGTTCACTGCAGACAAAAGAGAAACATTTATTAGTTTTGATGGTTTTATTAGTTTTGATGTGTGAGTGTTCACTTGGAAATTATGGGATGGGATAGCTGGCTCCTAATAGGATGGTGAGAGATCCTGAGTGGGTATTTGTGCCAGTCCTGATCCATCCCTGGAGACTCCCAAAAAGAGCATCCCCCTGGAGGTTGCCAACAATGGAGGAAGCCAACAACGGCTTCTTCTTTATTACAAGTTGTTCTTAAGTTTTATACCCTTAACGAAGTGTGATCTTAAGGCATTAGTTACATCAAAACAGCTCATTATATTAATTGGACAAAGGAATAGTTCATTTTATTATATTGGTACAAAACAATTAGTGTCAACAATTAATTGGGAAGAGTTTACAGCATAATATTAAGGCGCATAGGCTGCTCACTAAGGCATGGATTCTCTAACTGTAAATATCCCTTTTGTGTCTGTTTTATTGGTTTCCATGCTAACAGCCTTGCTTTCTTCCTTGCTATGGATAAACCCATATTTTATCAATTTCTTAGTCATTTGGCTTGCAGACCAGCTGCTAAGCTCATCTAGATTTCCCCCTTTTTCTATTTGAGCTATAAATATAGTTGTTAAGGATTTTTGCAGGGTTTTTTGCAAAAATACAAGTAGGTAGGAGAGATAAAAAGTAATAATTGTAATTACTAACAAAATTAGTAATTAATTTGGTGGCGCTTCCAGTCCTGGAGGAAGGGAGTTTAAATCTTCCTCTCTCCTGACCCCCAGCAAACACAACACAAGGGGGTTGTTTGATTCATTTTCATTTTCATTTCATTTTCAGGAGGGAGACCTGCAGGGATCCTTGCAC
This sequence comes from Lonchura striata, assembly GCF_050655825.1. Taxonomy (NCBI): domain Eukaryota; kingdom Metazoa; phylum Chordata; class Aves; order Passeriformes; family Estrildidae; genus Lonchura; species Lonchura striata. The sequence continues at coordinate 30,958,624 of NC_140710.1, read as the reverse complement.
AAAGAAGATCTGCAGCCCTGGCTCACATTGCAGTGCCTGCAGAAGGAGCAGCTCCCAGGAGTTCCCCACCACTGGTGGGTCAAAGAGCTGCTGTGGAATAACAGTGTCTCCTTTGCTCCAGCAGGGGAAAAAACCATCCTGCACTGCAAGAAAAAGCCAAGTGTGAGAATCAAGGGAGACTCCCAAGGGAGCAAAGGCACCCTGCTGGAGGAGAGGGTAACAGGAAGGAGATGCTGGAAATCCTTGCCCTTGGCTCTGTGGGCAGATTCATGAGTACTCCAGCTCAAGACAAGGATTCATTTGCAGCCTGGGATGGTAAAATATTGGCACAGAAAAGCTTTTATTTTTTTTTTTTTTCCTACCCAAGCTGTCAAAATCTCCATTATTTGTTACTTCATCATATCAGTATGTGGTTTTTCATCTTGTACCTCACTGGGTTGTAGGAGCTGTCCCAACCCCTTTCCCAAGCATATTTATCTCTACTCCCCTCCTGGGAAGCCCTCCTTCTTAGGCTGGAAATGGGGGCTGTATTCTGTTCTTATCTGATGGGGCAGTTCTCTGCTGTTCATGGGGCACTTTTCTTTCTCTCTCCCACAGCCAATCCTCCCTCCAGGAGATCTCTGCTGTTCATGGCCACTGAGTGTCCCTGCATGGCTGAGAGAATTCCATCATCCATGGGGAGATGCTCTGCCCAGGGAGGAGTCAAGCATTCCTACCTGGATCCAATCTGACCTGGGAACAGCACAGCAGCCTCTGCCCCCTGCATTCCCAGAGGAGCAGCTTTCTTCCCCCTGCATTCCCAGAGGAGCAGCTTTCTTCCCCCTGCATTCCCAGAGGAGCAGCTTTCTTCCCCCTGCATTCCCAGAGGAGCAGCTTTCTCCCCACTGCATTCCCAGAGGAGCAGCTTTCTTCCCCCTGCATTCCCAGAGGAGCAGCTTTCTTCCCCCTGCATTCCCAGAGGAGCAGCTTTCTCCCCACTGCATTCCCAGAGGAGCAGCTTTCTTCCCCCTGCATTCCCAGAGGAGCCCAGGCCCATCTCCCCCAGCCCTGGAGCTCCAGAGGAAAACTCCCTCCTTGTGCAGGATCCTGCTCCAGCAGAAGCACAGCTGGCACTGCAGGAGGGCTGAGCCACCCTGGGATGGGACTGAGCCACCTCCCTGACACACAGGCTGCCAGGGCCTGTTCTGGCTCTGGCAGTGGGGTTTTGTATTACTGCATTGTTTATTTTATTATTATTTTCTTCCCTATTAAGAACTGTTATTCCTGCTCCCATATCTTTGCCTGAGAGCTCCCCTTAATTCCAAAATCATGATCATTTGGAGGGAGGGGGTTAACATTTTCCATTTCAGGGGAAATGGAAAATGTAAACTCCTGCCTCCCTTAGCAGACACCTGAAATGCCCTCTCTCTTCTGTGAGAAGTGGAAGCTGCCAATACCTGCTGCAGCACAAAAATGTCCTTTCTGCAGCAGCCAGGATGATGCCCCAGCTCCTGCCCTGCACCTGAACAGATGCTGCTGTGTCTGCTCCTCCTGGCCACGTCTCCATTTCTGGAAATCAAAAGGCAGGACCTGTTCATGACTTGTACAAATGTGATAAATGACTGCTGAGAAGATATCTCTGAGCTGCTCCTTGCCTGCATCTGAGGCTGATGCTTGGGAGTAGTTAAGTGTCTCGACTGCTTTAGCTCAATAGGCCCAGACATTTCCCTAATGGGGGATTTATGGCTCAGTAATGCAATCATCTTTGGTAAGCATCACAGTTTGGGGTAGATTTACATCCTCCCAGCAATGAGAGGGGGATTTACAGGGCCTGCCAGAGGAAGGGTTACAGGAGGTGCCATCAGGGACATGGAGATCACTGCACCTTCCTGCCCAAGGACAATCCCTCAGAGTGCTGGGGTGCTGCAGCCTGCTGACATGCTGCCCTGCCAATGTTTTTCATTAATAAAACTAAACATGAGGGCTAAGGGAGCTGCCTGGTGATGGGAAGAGTTTTGGAATGTGCTCCCCTCCTTCCTGCTCCGTGACAGGCAAGGAAGGGCAGGGTGGGAGCCACCATGGCCGAGCCCCAGGAGAGCCCATCCCCTTCAGGCACTCTCTGGGAAGATGCCAGGGGGACTGTGCTGCTTCCCTGCAAAGGGTCCCAACCAGCACAGGGAGAGCCTAAAGGAACAGCAGGATGCCTGGAGTAGGGATGGAACCCAGGAAATAGCAGTGGGGCCACAGGACATCCACTTCCAAGAGGTGGAGAAGCATCATCCAGGCCAAAAGTGCTCCAAACATTTCACAGCTCTGCTAGTGAATGCAAGCTGCAGGAGTTTGGGACAAGCTGCATCACAAACATAAATTCAGTGTTGCAGGTGACTTTTCACCTAGTCTGACAGGTCCCCTGTGCCTGGGCTTTGCTGGTTAGGAACAAATCCTCATGTCCAGCAAGTTCAGGAGATCTTTCTCTCTGCTGGAAGAGCTCTGGAGCATTGCTTTTCTTTAAGCTCCAACAGAAAATATCCTTCCTAAGACAAACTTCTTTGGGTTGAAATTGTTCCCTCCTGGATCTCAGCCTAGACAGACATCATCAACAAGATCCATGTGATTAAAACAACATATTAAAGTGATTGATATTCCAAGATGCAGGTGCTGGAGGGAGAAGCAAGGCTCCAGAGCAGAGCACTGGAATTGCTGACCTGAAGGATCAGCATCACCTTTGCTCTCCAGCTCCCACTGAGACTGGGTAAAACAGGGCAGGTTTGATGGGAATCAAATTAACTTTTGAAGTTTCACTCCTGGCTGTTGCCAGGATGAGTTTGCTCTTTGTTTGTGCAAACAACAGCACAGGTTTTTCTATAAGGAAGCAGCACCATGACCAATTCAGCCTCATCAAGAGGAGACCAGGACATGCTCTGGCTACTCTATTCAATTCTTTGGCTTGAGAGTAGTATTTACTGCTTGGAGAAATTTCTAGATACTCATATATCCTTCACTCAGCGGGCAGAGCTCAGCTGGGAGGGGAAAACCCCTGTTTTATGAGTGGGTACATCCATAAAACATCAGGATGGACACAGGCATTCCTGAGATGACGAGAGATGGAACAGAGCAATGCACACCTCCAGTGAATGACCAAAAAAAAGTAGTGAAAGGGTATCAAGAAGTTAAAAATCTCCCTCCCTGCTGCCCAGTTCTCAGATCAACTGCTCTGAGCAGGCTCTGGCAGCAGCAGGGGCTCCCTGGGGTCACAAGTGGCACAGCCCAGCCACCCAGCTCCTCCTTTCATGGAGATTGCCACTAATAACCCAGGCTGTGTTCCTGTGCCACTCATGCACAGCAAGACAAGGCCAACCCTGCTGCCAGCCTGGCCAGCACACCAGTGTTTCCAAGCTTTGCTTTTTAAATGACCCTCACCTATTTAATATCCCAGGAAAATCAAGCACAGGCAGCATCACACCTTCAAATAAACTGTTAGAACTTACTGAAACAGTGAGATTTGAGTGCATAAGAGTTTTGGAGGTGATTTTCACGTGTTCAGCTTTCTCTTGAAAGATTTTGGATGTCTTTGTTCAGTGTATTTTTTGTCCAGGAAAGACTTTTTTTTTCCCCCTTCTCTTAGCAATTCTCTCCAGATTTTTTCTGCTTGTTTGTTGTTTTTGTTTGGGGGTTTTTGTGGTTTTTTTTTGTTTGTTTTTGCTTTTTAACGAGGAAAGTTGAACAAAAAAACTCAGAGAGAAATCAGCATTATAGTTAGCATCTCCTCCCTGTTAGTTTCAATAAAGCCAGCACATGCAACAAAATTCACTTTAGGCAGGGGAAGTAGAGCTCCCCTCCTGCCACCATTAGCAACATACAATGTGGTTTTTTAAATTAGGAGAGTCATAACTTTGCTGATTTTTCTGTTCCATTCTTGATAACCACTCTTACAGTAATAAACAGCATCGCAGCCCAGGCTCCAAGGCTAATAATTGTTGATGGGAAATGTTTTGTTTCATAACAGCAGCTGCAGCCAGCAGAGCACATGAGAACATTTTTTTTTTTTTTTGCAGGAACATTGGAAGATGCTATTTTTAACTGTTCTCCCCCATATTCCTGGTGCTTGGATATGAGATGCACCAGTTGGAGCACACTGCAGCAACATGGAATGTTTAACTCCATCTGTGCCGTGGGCAGAGGACGTGCAGCAGCCCCAGGCTGGTGGGATGACCACACCCATTGTAGACCGAATTCTTTGCTGTCCATCCATCCACAACTTCACAGCTGTGATAGACCCCACACCAAGACCACCACCACCATCATCATCATCATCAGGATGTGACACGACACTCTGTGTGGCCCAAAATACATATTTTGGTGCTGGCTCTGGGCCAGCAGTGAGGGAAGAGCAGGATTCTGTTGTGCTGAGCACTACAGACACCCAGGAAAGGACCTGAGAGCTTGGGCACAGAAAGAGGTGTCTGGCGAGGGTGGTCACCATGTGGGTGTGAGCTCCCCAGGGTTCACCCAGTGCATCCCCCCCATTTGTTGGCATCCATCTGCCCCACTGGAAGGGTTCTTCCCCTGGAGCAGGGAGCAGGCCTCATGCCCACCATCTTCCCTTGTCTCCTTTGGGATGGTAAAGCCCTCTTCAGTGCTGTGGCTTCCATTCCTTCGTGCAGCACAGATCCACCAAAAAAATCCACACCTGGCATGGCTGGGGAGGCCCCAGCAGAAGGCTCCAGGTTGGTTTAAGAGTTCCCAACACAGGCAGCAGAGCCACTGCAAACCCAATAGCATCAACACAGACAGAAGTGACATTTAAGTGCAGAGTTGGTTTGAAAAGTGTTCTTTGGTGTCCAACAAAAATAAGTTCTTAACAGGCATGGAGCTAAGTGGAGTCACCCAGAGTTACAATTTCCTTTCAGCAGATATTTCATCTTCAGGCTGTCATTTTCACTCAGGCCATGATTAAAACAACAAACCCTGGAGAAGCCACCCTGCTCCCCCCACCAGCAGCAGCTGCTTCTCCTCCATGCAGCCATTCATCACTGAAAAAGTGGAGCTGAAATCAGAGACAGATTATTACTATTTATTATTCCTAGATGCCACGTTTGGCCAGCAAGCTGTCCTTGGTACAGTGGGGTAGACTGAGGAGGGAGGTGTCACCCTGTGGTGCAGGAGATGCATCAGGGCTGCACCAGGGCCTTCACCTCTGGCCTCTTGTGACAGGCAAGCCATTGCATTGGAAGGATTCTCCCATTTACCTCTGAAAATCTTCTTGGACATCTGCATTCCATCAGTGAAACCCCACCTTGATAAATGGTTTGTAAAGGGAAAGGAAAGAAAGGGAAAAAGGAAAAAAAAAAAAAAAGGAAGTATCATGCATTGCCAAAATAAGCAGTTAGCACATTCACCATGACTCCCAGCCTGGGTTCCTGTGCTTTTGGGCAGCCCATCCTCCGGGGGTTCTGCTCTTCCCACCCTGAGTTTCAGTCTGGAAGCACTGGGAGGTCATGGCCTTAAAACACCCGGGTGATGGGTGTGGAGCAGGGATATGGGCTGTCCTTGAATTTGCCAAGATATTTTGTCCATGCACACCATTCCTGTAAAGATCCATCCCCTGGGCTGCACCAGGGCTCACTGGGCACTCAGGAGACACCCAGAACTGGCCCACAGCAGAGAAAACAGCCCAGGTCCTGCCAAGCTCAGGACACTTCACTGGGGGCACAGACATCACTGAAATACAAAAGTTTTCTTGGAGTGTTTTTCCCAAAAGCTCAACATGTTCCACTTCAGCAAAGCTTCAAAAATCTATCGTGTCAGCTCTTCTGCCATGCCTGTGCATATTTGCATTTTCCTTGCAGTATTTTTAGAGATTTCCAGTCCCCGGCCTGATTTGGGACAAAGTCAAATATGTGAATCTTGGAAGCTGCCACAGGAAAAGAAACTCCATTTTTCAACCAGCTTTAGATACAGCCTTCAGCCACAGCAACAAATCTTCTGCCAGCCTGGGGAGCTGTACTAGCCTCTCAGATAAGGACTTAAAACATGGTCCAGAAAGTCTTTGTCCTGCAGCCAGTTTGGGGAGGTGCTGCTGTCCCACCCCTCCAGGGATGGGCTCAATATTCCCACAAGATGCTGGTGGGAGGCAACAGCAGGAGGGGGCACGTGGCAGAGTTCCCTGGCTCCTTGTCCCATCGAGATGAGCAAAGAGCTCAGCTCTCCTCCAAGATATCCCAGTCCCCCGAGGGTTCTGTATCTACAAGACTCACATCTCTGCTGAGGCAAGGGAGGAAATGATGGGGCTGGCTGGAAAATTGTTCAGCTCCCAGGTCTGCAGGAGGATGAGCCCCAGCTCAGGCACATCAACCCATCCTCAGCTGAGGAGTGCCCAGCACAGCTGCTCCAGCCACCATTTCTACCTGCACTGCTGCCACAGCTGGGCCCTTCTGTGGGGTGCAGTCCCACAGACTGTGGGGTGCAGTCCCACGAGCTCTGGGAGTCCCCTCCTCCCAGCATGGGATGGACCTGATGCCTTGTGACCTAGAACAGAGACCACACAGAGCTAAAGAATAAAGTAAGGATTTATAGAAAGGCCTCGATGGATCCACCTTGGGCAGCACAAGAGCCCAGCCAGGGCTGCACCCAAATGAACCAAAATGGTCACAAAATTCACAATCCGTCATGGGGTCTCTTCACTTCCATAAGTTCTGCTCCATTTACACATTGGAGTTAATTGTCCAATTCCAGTTTTAGCCCAGGAAGTCCCACCTGCTTGTTTTTCTCTCTTTATTCCACATTGTTTGTGCTCTTGGGCCTGAGATCTGGATCATTTATCCTTGGTCCCCAGCTACAGAAGGAATTGGTTTTTCTCCCTGCTTTGTGCAGAGAGCTCACCATGCCCTGATATGAAGCCCAGACCCACACACTAAAGCAGCACAGAATCTGAAAAATAGAAAAGCCAAAACCTGAGGCATCATTTTCCCCCCTGGCTGCTCTCCTGGTTGAAAATGCTGGTCTGCGCTGAGCAGGGCTTCCCAGACTGGACAGAACTCCTCCTCTGGGGACTGAGAACCCCTCACACCCCTGAGGAAAGCTCACCACCTCCTCTGCTCCTTGGGGGTGGCCGTGGAGAGCACTCATCTCCTTCCCACAGCAGCTTTTTGGGCAAGTGGCACCGAGCCCATTGCCTGGCCACTGAAATGTGGTGCTTGGGGACGTCCCAAGATGGGTTTATGGCCTGGTTAATTTTAGCACCTCCCATTTGAAAGGAGGGCTCCACCTGGGCCCTGCTCTGAAACATCTGGCACAGCTGGGACAGGCAGAGGCAGGAGGCAAAGGAAAAGAGTGTCTGTGCTGAGGGACTGCAGCCAGACAGAGAGCAACATTTGGCCAAGGCGCTGGAAAGAGAAACTCTGACCTAAAAAAGTTATTAAAAAAATAATAATGAAACATCATAAGGTGCTGGTTGCCATTTATCATCCTTCAGGCTGCTGTTAACTCCCACTGCACATTTCCCTGCCATGGCACAGGGATGTCATTCCTGCCCCACCAAAGTCACTTGAGCTTTGTCTTCAGAGCTGGAGACCTTGGGGCCCCATCCCAGCAATGCCCTCAGAACTCCAAGGTGTGGAGTGGGAGACTGCAGGGAAGGACAAGGCACAGCCATCTCCCAGCCCCACCTTGGAAGGGACCACTCCTCTCAGTGATCTTTCAATGCCATTTTGGAACCAGCAAGTGACTCTTGGACGCTGCCCCAGCCTTGCCAGACCTCTCCACCCAGGGCACTCTTGTCCCTGCAGCCCCAGAGATGCCCTCCTGCCCCACAGCAGCCATCAGGGGCATGGAAGAAGCTTTGGACATAGAACATGGTCCTCTCCAGCCCCCCAAAAGTGACTGCTGGCCTGCCTGCCTTCCCTCCCACAGACTGTTTTTTTGCAAGACCTAATTTCTGAACCCCCTCGAGTGCACTCTGCATCTGGTGAACATCTGCTGGTAGGACATACAGGCCCTCCTGGCCTGTGAAAGGACCTGGTGTTTCCCCACTCCCGTTCTCCTCAATTTTGCTGCTTCACAGGACTTCATCCCATCTGATGAGCAGGCAGAGACACAGAATAACCCACTTGTGCCACAGCTGGCTGAATTGTCAAGATGAGAAGATGACGAAGTCAGAGGTGTTCCAAGCAGCTGAGGGGCAGAAAAACAACTGGTTGGAAAGCAGGGAAAGACAAGGAGGTGAGCCCAGGAGCAGTGCTAAGCCCCAAATCCAGGCTGCAGAGACCCAGACAAGCTGCTGGGTATTGTCCCTGCTCACCTGGGATCTCACTGGAGGGGCAGGAAGGGGAAGGGTGATCAGTAAAGCCCCTGTGGGCAAACCCTCAGTCATGAAGGCTCTTTCCTGTCGCTGAGGGGTGAGCAGGAGATGTGGCTTTCCTCTGGAGCAGGACCCAAGTCCATAGTGGGAACACCACAGGTGAGCAGTGCGTGTTCAGCAGCAGGCACCTACAGGCTAGGGGAGGCTGCCACACCCTGCTTGGGCCACACTTCTTGGGGATTCTGATGGAAAATCCAAGCCCAACTGAGAGCTGGAGCCATCAGGTGAGGAGCCACAGCACAGCAGGGCCAGGCCAGGAGATGGACACCTGCCCAAATGTAGCTGAGAGGAGCTGGCTGCAGGTTTGGATGGACATCAAGGCTTATTTCAACTCTCTCCAAACCACTCCAGTCTCAAAATCAACTTGGAAGTGATGCTATTTACAAGCCTACTTCTTTTGGCAACCAAGAAATAATAAGCAAGAGGGGGATATTATTATTATTTCAGCTTCAGAGGAGGGAATAATCAGCTTTCCAAGGAATGCAAGCTTGGCTGACCGCTGAGGGCCTTGCAGAGATACCCATGTCCCCTTAACAGGCTCTCTCTGGGGACTGCCCTGCTGAAATTTTACTGCCCAGGAGGCTCAGAAGCCAGATCAGCAGGGACACAGGATGCCAAGCCAGACACAGTCCAGATTCCCAGCAGCTGGCTCGAATCTGAACTCATCATTCAGTGGCCAAGAAGGGAAGCTGCAGAAACCCCCCAGCATCTCCCCCCAGCCAGCTGCAGCTCCCAACAGACCCCAGCACTGGAGCACAGCTCACCAACTCCAGCCCAGCTCCACATCTTCAGGAGATAAAACCAGCCCCACAGCACCACTCCCACCCCTGTGCTTCACTAATTAGCCCTGATGACCCTCTGAGCTCCTTCTGCCCACCTGCCTTGCTGCGCAGTGGAGGGATCTCCCTGCTGAGCTCTCTGTTCACTGCTGCACAGGGAGGGGACTCAACTTTTCCCCTCTTCGTTTGTTGCTTTCCCTCCTCCCCTCCTTCCCTGCTGGTCACCCATCCCCAGCACCCACAGGGGGATGTCCATCCCTCCTTCACCTCCCTTCTCTGCTCCCCTTCTGCCCCACGTTCAGCCCCACCTGGTGTCTCACCAGCCTGGTGGGGCGCAGGGAGCTGGGGCAAAGCCACGGGTGTGTCTCCACTCCTGAACTCCACCTCTTCTAGGAGAAGGCTTTGTGGATGTTTCCTGCCTTACACTGCTGCTGAACTTGCAGCTGCCTGACCCCAAGCCCAGCTCCACGGGCTCCTGTTCCCACTTTGAGGCTCCAGAGGATTCCCAGCCCCAGCCAGCGCTGTAGGACACCTCAGGGCAGCAACTCGTGACACACATGTGGCAGCTTATAGAAAGGCTTGAGGAGTCTCTTCCCCCTTTTATTGAAAATGATCATTTCTATTCTAGTGCAAACACTGTACATTTTACATCAGAAAGCAAGAGATAATTTACAGGATACACTTCCATCTGGAAATCCCGTGGCTTCATGGCAGCCTCTTCAATCATCCATCCCTGCCATGCACAGAATTCCCACTTTGAGGGAACCAGTCACCTATTTCTCTGCTGAGAAAGGGAGAGCCCGAGAAAACAGTGCTCATACAGAGTAGGCAAGAGGAAAATGCATTAAGACACATTTTCTCCCCTGAATGGTACCCAAACTTAATGATAACTGTGGTAACCATGGCAACTTCCCAGCAATACAACTGGAAATCTACTGAAACCCTGGAGAACTGCACTCTTTGGGGATAAGGCCCTTGATTTGCACATATATTTACATGGTTTAATAAAATACAGATTAAACATACACAGTTCTTAAATTTCACTTTGGCTTGAGCGACGACAAGTCGCTGTCTTTTGGCTGAGGTCATCAGCAATTCAGAAACAAACACCAGAAGATGTCTGTTCATCCAGCTGGACTCTGGTTAGTAAATCCATGTAAACAAAGCAATATTGGGTCACCAAAGGGGATGTAAAGGTTTTACCAGAGCTGACTGATACCCAGTCAGCTGTGGTGGCACCGCTGACCAAGCAGCCCGACCCAAGGCAAGACCCAGCTCAAACTGGAGGTGCAGAACCTCCCAGAGCCTCCCTGCAGGAGCAGCCCCATGCCAGACAACCCAGATAAAGGGAGGAGGCTGAACAAGGGCTTGCACTGGCATTTGTGAGCCCCTTGATGTGACCATCACAGCGTGGGGATGGAGATCTGAGTCCACGGCTGGGTCACGGGGCACCAGGAGCTTCATGCTCCCTGAACTGCCCCGTGATAACCTCAGAAAGTGGTGTCCCTACACAGACAGCAACAAAAGCTGCTCAAGGTGGTTTTTCTACTGCAGAAAAGCCTAGCAAAGACTGAGGGGAAGAGCTGAAACTCCAGGGTGAGCTCTCAGGCCAGCACGGGGGAATTCACCCAGGCTGCTGGCACTGCTGGGATGGTGGTGGGCTCTGGAGGAGGGCAGCAAGGCAAGGGGAGTGGAGGGCACCAGCTTAAGGTACTCAACGACCAGTTCAGCCTTTGAGTGGTGCTACTCAAAGGCACTGTGTCCTCTCTGACCACATTCTTCAACAGTTTGTGTGCTTGTGGAGGCACAGGAAGCAGGAGTGAGTTTCTAAGTGCAGCCCGAGATTTCCAACATGATCACTTGGCTCTAGGAGCTGGACCTGCACTGTGCAGGATAGAAATATTTTGGTTTACACGTGTGAGGTTCTCCAGACTGCAGGTGGCCAAAAAAGGGGATCAAACAGAACATGATGGATTTCTTAAAGCACAGTACTCGCCCTGCCTCCCTTTCCCTGTTCTGCCTGTGACTTTCAGCTTTTTGTCCTTTTCACAATTAGAGTTTTTTCCTCAAAAATACCCATACAGGGAGGGAAAAGAAAATCCAGCAGCAATGCATACAATCACAGGCACAACTTACTCCAGTTTGGATTCAGGGCCTTTTATTTTGTGCTAGCTCAAATATTTTGGCTGGATTTCCATTCATCTTCTGCCAGTTTAATTTTCACCTATACTTTAAAGAGATTTATTCCTTATTTCCTGCAACATGCTGTTTTAGACAATCAAAGCCCACTGTCAGACATCTACATATGCCCAGTGTGCCTGCAGCAAACACCAGGCTGCAGATCTAAGCCACTCTACCAGAAGAATTTCTCATGGCTCAGCTTTATTCTCCTTCCCTGATGGTGCAGCCTGGAGCATGGAGTATCTCTGCTGCCTTCAGGGCTTTTCCATGGCATTGTCCATCTCAGTTTGGACACAAGTGCTGTTTGTCATAAATCAACCCCCTCCTCCCCCAGGCAGGAGAGACAGGCATCACCAGCAAGGAGAAAGATCCTAATTTCCCCAGGATGTTTGCGTGGAAGAAATGCCTTTTGGGCTGCATCTCCTCTATTCTTCATGGAGATAAATTAATTAGGTCCTAATTAGGTCTCCAGAGCCCAGAGGGAAGACAGCAGGTAGGGGAAATGGTTAAGACTATAGGACAAGCCTGAGTGAGCAGTGTTAAGGGATCTTTGGTGGGATGCTCTCTGATGAGACATCACTCGTGCCCAGAGGGACTTTCCCTGGGGATATCCCTGCGTGTTCCCAAAAGCCACATGAACCAGTCTGGCTGCAGAGGAGCTCCTCGTTGTGTTCTGTGCAGCTGCCCATGGGGAAAATCTGCAGAGAGGAGCGTGGCTCCCTCCAGCACCTCTTCTTTGGGGTTTCTCACGGGAGGACATGAGCTGCCTTTCCCAGAGCTGCCCAAGGCTGCAGGGAAGAGCTCTGCCAAGGCTGAGAGGGGCTGTGGCTGGAATTTCAATGCACAGCTCCACCTGGATGCAGCACAAACATCCCGAGCGTTTTCAACGGGTTTTATTTTGTTTAATAAAAAACACCAACCAAGCTTGCATGTATTATCTTATATATATAAATATATACAGTATATATAAAACAAACGCATCTGGACAACGCCTTTCCCTGTGGCACAAACTGTAAGGCATAGAAAGGAGTGTCCTGACAGTCCTGTTCTTGGCACTACAGAGAGATCCCCCTGCTACACTCCCCCTGCTCACACACCCACGCTGGCTTTGCTCTCTTCTTTGGCTTCTTGAGGCAGCAGTGCTGGGAGTACTCAGCAAGACAATGGAGCTCTGCAGAGCCCAAGGAGCTTTTCCAGGCAATTCAGACAGCAGGAATCCATCTCGCTGCATTAAATGGGCTTCTGGCAGACTGATAGGAATGTGCTGCCTCTGTGGCACAAGGGACTGGAGGGATGAGGGTCGGGTGGATATCATGGAAATTGGTGACCAAACAAATTCTCCTCCTAGGGTGAGCTGGGGCAGCGGGGGGATGAGCAAGCTTTGCACCTCAGCGTGCTGGTGGTGGCACTCGTCCGTGGGCTGAGATTGGCAGAGGTTTCTTTTTGCAGTAAAAAAATGGAAACCAGCAAGGGTGAGACTGTCCTTTACTGAAGAAGCTCGTAGTATATTGAGCAGAAGCAATAAACCCGACGATAACAAGAATAAAAAAAAATGGTGGCATTATCCCAAAAGGAAGGAGGAACCTTATCACTCACAGGTTCAGTTTGCTCCCCGTGTTCAGTTCTAGGTGAGGGTTGGCTTTTTTTTTTTTATTTATTATTATTTTTTCTTTTTTTTCTCTTTTATTTTTATTGTGGTTTTTTTTTGGTGTTCTCTTTTTCTCTTTTTTTATTCTTTCAGCACAGACAGGTTGCGAAGCAGGACGGGTGCTGTTGTGTTTTCTCCTTCTGCAAGGCAGCTGCCCCAGTCGTTAATTGACTGTGGGCACCTGATTCCTCTGTAAACTATATTCCTTTGCCTTCAGTCTCAGGTTGGCAATACTGTTGGCCATGTTCATGCCCTGCGCCGGGCTGGTGTTGGTACACGTGGCAGAGTAGGTGGCCATGGCACTGAGGGATGGAAAGAGAAACATCACGTCAGACATGGCCTCCAAACCACAGCAGAGCCCAAACCCTGGTTTTTTCCATACCTGTGGGATGTACTCCTGGTGTGGTATCAGCAGGGAATTACGAATTACCACTCCCCTTATTTAACACCCCAGTAAATCTTTCCCCTGCTGTTCATTTACCCAGCACCAAAACTGGCTGAAGTCAACAGGAAAAAATTCCACTTCCTATTTTCTAACCCAAAAAAAGGTTTGCAATGAGGTCAGCCTGCCAGTTAGACCATTGTCCTTAAAAGTATTCCCACTGGAAGCAATGTCTTTTTGATGAGACCAATTTCTGGTTTTACAGCCTGTGAAATCACGTCACTTCTGAAACACATGTTACATTAAAGAAACATTCTGGGAAAAACCCATTTCAACAGTTGGGATGTTTTCTCATTTCAGCCTTTTGGAATGAAAATTTCCACATTATTCCCCCCCTCAAAACTTCAGCTGATTATAAAGAACATGTCCTAAATGCTGAAGGAAAAAACCCAAAACATAAACCACTTTTTCTCCCTTCAAACTTTATTCATGAAAAACCTCACTTCTGACAGCAGAGGCTGAACAAAGATCTCCAGCTCCTTTCTTATGCTACCAAAAAAATCTGCAAAGCTGCTTTCCTGACCACTAGAAAACTTGTTTAATCCATGTGTCCCATGGGTTTCTGTGAAAAGCAGCTCCCCCTGCCAACTCCCCAAAACCCAGCAAAGTATTTGCTGCATTTCCTTTTACATGGGTCCACAGACCAAAGCCAGTTGAGAAGCACCACATGAACTAGAGGTATCCATTTAGCAGAGAATGTTCAGGAGGAAAGCCCAAATGCTCTGCTGGAGGCCAGCTCAGCTCTGGTGCTGACCTTTCCCATCTGCCTGCCTGGTGGCTCACAGCTGAGGCTCTGGGAAATGCTCTGCTCCATCCACAGACAAAAAAAAACCACCAAAACCAAGATGGGTTGGGGTTTTTTGCCTTTTTGTGTTTTCCTTTTTCTGTCTTAAAAAAAAAAAAAAAAAAAAAAATAATTCCAGCACTGAACTCCACAACTGGAAATGCCTTTGCAACAGCAAATATCCCTGCAAGGACACAGACACCTGCTGCACAGATCCAGGCTGGAGGCTGGAGCTGTGCCTGCTCACCCCAAAGTTCTGACCTCCCAGGAGTTTATCTGCCACCCAGTGCTGTGTGAATCCTCAGTCTGCAGCAGATCCAGACCAGGGAATGTCAGCATTTCAGCAGCATCCAGAACACGTGGATGTGTGTTTCTGGAGCTCTTCTCAACCAGCTGCACCCCCTCATTTCCTCTCCATGGCTGGGCAGGTTGCTCTCCTCACCCCCAGGTGCTGCCTGCAGGAGGGTGCAAAGCTCCACAAGGTCTAAACGTGGTGGCTACCTAAGCCCCCATGCCCATCAGCTTCCACAGGGTGCATCTCTCCCATGTTTTTGAGCTGGAAGAAGTTTGGAGACCTTTAAGGCTACTCTGAACTAGATTAAAACAGGGGTTTTCAGTCAGGGCTGTAAACTGTCCCCATTCAAGCCAGGCTGCTGGCCAAGTCTGGGCTGAAACTCCTGGGAGCCTCAGGCTCCCAGCTCCCCAGAGGTGTGGGGAAGATGATTTCACTTACTGATGCCCAGTGAAATCCCTGCTAAACCAGGGATTAGAAGTGCTTTCTTTCATCAAGTTATTCCAGCAGGAGCAGTGCACAAGAAGGCTGTGTCCAAACACCAGAACAGCTTGAGGCTTGCTCCAGAGACTCTCCAGAGTCTAATAAGGGTTGAAGTCACCCTGCTGCCCCCTCCCTCTACCCCATTCAGGGAGAGAAAAATCTCCTTCCTCCACTCAGCTGTCTGCTTTCACGAAACACAGAGGAGCATCGTGTTTCTGAGGCCTAAAATCCTTCTTTCAAATAAGGTTTTCAGTGGCCCGTGGAGCCAAAGGTTGCTGGAGTGGGAAGTGCAGGCTGCCAGTCTTATTTTCTTAAGAACCTATGCTAAAAAATGCCTAAGTAAAACATTTCTCAACTTCAAAAAAAGCACGGTATCTTCTTGGCTGTCTGCGTGACAGAGATCTGCAAATAGCTTTGGTTGACCTGTGGCTGAATGTATTTGGAGAATAAACACATGGATTGAAAACTTTTTCCAGATCTGAGAGTAAAACCAGCCCTGGCCACGCTGCTCCAGGTCCTCCCCAGGAGTGGCTGCTAATCAGGGGCTGCTACAGCACTGCTGGTGAAACATAAACTTTAAGGAATTTAAGATTTTAGTTAGAACTAAGCCTTATTAGAATTAATTAAAATAATAATAATAAATGAGTAGTCCTTGATGAAGTTAAGAGTTAGTAGTTAACTAATAACTGATTGCTTGTTAGCATAATGTTTAGTTAGCTGGGTTTATAATGAAGAATATAGAGACTGACAAACAGCTTTTAGGAACATCAGATAATTGTGGGCCTTCTCTGTTCTGAAACCAATTGAAGACAAGGAATGGGAGTTCTACCAAGATTCATTTGTCATATTTGCATTGAAAAGGTAGAAAGGCCAGAAGGAGGAACACTTCATTGACTTCCTCATTTTGGGACCCCTCCCCATGAAAGGGACACCGACCCATTTCAAGGGACAAACCACGCATGCTGAATGGCTTCTGGAGTGATCAGCATACAAAGAGAGGAATGGGATGTACCAAAATGATGAAATGTATTTGTATTTTGGGTATTCAATACTTGTATGGATAAAAAGACTCTGTAATCACTTGGAAGCTGCAGTGTGGATTTGGGAGTGATCCTACACACAGTAAACACACACTTTCTAACTTTATACTGTTAGAGAGTTTTTGTCTGTCACAGTTGAATATCAGTACTAGATCAATATCCATTTTTTTTAATAAATCACTGGAAAGATGGGGAGGGATCAGGGGGCCATGCAAACACTCCACATGGCTGGAGGGTTTCACTATTGGAATATTTACATGACTTTACTGCAAAGCTTTAATGAACCTGTCCCTTTCAGGTGAATGTGATTGCCAAGAGATGATGAGTAGGATCAGAAACCCTGGGGAGCAGGGAGTGCCTGAGGATCCTGTGCACCCCACAGTGTGGGCAGCAGCTGCTTTGTGCTCCTCTGCCAGTGCAGGACAGTGGGAGGGTGCCACTCCAGCCTGCTTTGCCTTTGCTGAAACATCTTGGCTGCAGACAAGGCAAGGGGAAGGTGTGTCTCTGTGGATAGGCACAGCCTGGAGCTGAGGGGCTGGAAAACCATCCCTAAGGCTGTCCCTTCCCCAGGTTAGCACATCCCAGGTGCTCCAAGTGACCTCAGACAGCCCTTCCCAGGGCACCCTTGGGAGTTACCTTTGCAGGGCCTTCTCCTAGCAGTGATTATGAAGCTCCGTGTGTAAACATCAGCTCGGGAGGGAGAATCTCTTCTCAGGAGTGTGAGAGGTAGAAATAAGCCATGAGCATTGAACAGGGGTCTGGTACTGTGACCAGTGCAGTCTCACTGGGCTGGGGAAGGAACTCGCTTCCCTCCCCTGAGCCCACCTCCCCAGAATGCTACACCAAGCAACACTGCACAGGGAGGAAGCCTTAATCCCTAAAAGAGGGATTTTCACAGAGAGCAGCCCTCAAAAAAAAAAAAAAAATCCAAAGGATAAGGGCCATTTCTAAGATGAAGCTGGTGGCCACCAAAAGCATCCTTTTCCATACCAGGAGTGGGTGGGTCTGTGGCTTGTTCTTCTGGACATACAGGGTGGATGAGGAGGACCCCACAGAACGAGCAGGATGACCAGACCATGTGTTTGCAGCTCTTACTGTGCAAACAAAGCTTGGAGCAAAAAGAGGGTCAAGGTGACCCAGCAAGACAGGTCCTGTGCAAGACTCCTGGCAGGCAGTGGGAAGCTGGCAGTGACCAAGCCAGATGAACAGGAAGAAATCCAGCCAAAGGCTTCATGGTCCCGACCAACAATGAAGCCACTGTGCTAAAAAACACCCGCCAACCTCATTTTTAACTGCCTGTGAGCCAGCTGGCTCCCCACAAACCAACACATCCTGTGGATCTTGAGCCCACACCCAGCTCCTGCAGAGCCAGGAATGGCACAGAGAGGACAGGGAGGCCTGTGATGTGCATGGACATCCCAGATCCTCTGAGGCTGGGCTTGCCACAGCCATGCTCCTTTCCTGCCATCCCTTAAGCAGCACCGACCACGGGAGCTGGACACTGAGCACCAGTCTGTCACCTGGCCCTCCATGCAGGCAAGCCACAGTGCAACATTCACACACAGACTGTGCTCAGGCAATAGGAAGAAAGTGCCCAGAGCTCTCCCCAGCCCAGTGCTGAGAGCTCTGCTCCACAGGGATGCAGTGAGCTCCCAGCCCTTGCTGGCATCCCAAGCAGTGAGTGCCACGGGACAGACACAGAACTCCCTCTTCTGGACACTGTCTGCTGGCTGAGCCTCCCTCTCCTGGATCTCTGTCCCACGGAAAGGTTTCCTCCTCGCTATAAACCAGAGGCACTGGGGAAAACCTTCTGTTTCCATGTATGTCTACCTGAACATCTTTCAAAATTCCCTGAATTTGCAGAGAGAGCCCCCCCAGAAAAGAAGCTGCCAGAAAGACACAGTGACTCCGAGCTGGGACCACAGTGTAAAACAAGCGAGGAGATGGGGAGGGAACAGGTGAGTTAAAGCAGTGGATGGTCAGAGTGCTGGATCCTCCAGCCGTGGCTGCATCAGAGCTGTCTGAGGGCCACTTTTGGGATGGTCAGCACGGTCCCCCACTCACCTGTAGGGCGAGGCGGTCCCCCAGGAGAGATAGTCGGTGGGTCTCGGGGCGGGGCGAGGTACTATGGGCTGCTCCACGGCCGTCACGTCCCCTGAGTAGGATTTGAGCAGAGAGGCGTTCTTGCTGGCCAGCATGGCCCTCTCGTTCCGGCGGAACTTGGCTCTCCGGTTCTGGAACCACACCTGCAGCGGGGACAGCGGGGCCACCAGCCGTCACAACCGGCTCTGCCGCTCGCCCACCCCCGTGGCACCGTGTCCTGCGGGCTCTGGGAGAGCTGCCTGCTTCCCTGGCTGCCCCTGGGTGTGGGAGCCCCCCCCTTGCTCTGGGGTCCCATGTGGTGGGGAAATTCCTCCTCCAACCCGTGCTTCCAAAGAAAAACTGCACAGGCTCTTGCTGTTCGGTCTCAAGGCAGTTTATTGTGAGTTATCTAAAAGATTTTCTTCTCAGGCTGCTGTGGTTTGCTCAGCAGCTCAGGCAGAGGCACACACACACCCTGACATCCTCTCTGTCTGCTGTCTTCTTCTTCTCTCCCCCCGCCCAGGGCTGCTGCTCTCTTTTATATGATATATTACGTGTTACATGTTTATGGTTTTCCCCCAAAACCTACTACCTATATTACAAAGTGCTTTTCTACTCTAAACCAATCTGTGAGTGCCAACATCACCAAAAACATGGAGGCAAGGAAAAAGAAGGAGGAAGAACAGGATCAGCCCACTTTCCTCCATCCTAGAACTTCTGACCCCCATGTACAAAGTAAAAACCCCCCTGTACAAGTGTTAAAACCCCCTGTACAATACTAAAAAAAATTCCCCTCTGTTTTGTAACTACTTTTACTATCCTATCTAACCCTTCGTGACTGCTTGTTCCACCTCCAAAGTTGGTAACTCACTCCATGGCTCAAACTCAAAATCACAGCTGTTTTTCAGCTGCCTGCCAGGGTCTAAAATGCTTCTGACCAAGGCCTGGAACCTCTAAAAATGTCTGAGAGACATTTTGAGTTCCAACACCTGGGAACTCGAGGGGTGGCATAATCCTGGTGCCTGCTCTGGCCAAGCCCTTGGGTGAGGGGCTGCCTGAGGGACACGGGCGATGGCAGCAAGGTCTGGCAGTGCTGCCCAACACGCCGTGTTCCACGGTCTGCTTCGACCTGCAGAAGGTGCAGGCCTGCAAGCTGAGAGCTCGAGGCAACATCAGCAGCCTGAGCATCCAACATCTTGGCCATATGGACGCACCTGAGTGGGCAGCTGGTGAACGGGGTGGCAGGTCAGGCCTGGCAGTCTCCCTCAAGGCAGGAGCTTGGTGACCCTTGTGTGCCACACAGACCTCAAGGACTTCTGCTGCCTCTCTGGAGAGCCCTGATGATCCCCCAGGTGAGGTGTGCCGGGTGTGAGCCGTGGCATTACCTGAACTCTGGCCTCAGTGAGGTTGACTCTGCGTGCGAGGTCTTCCCGTACGAAGGCGTCGGGGTAGTGTGTCCTCTCGAAGACCCTCTCTAGTGCCTGCAGCTGGCTGCTGTTGAAGGTAGTCCTGTTCCTCCTCTGCTTTCTTTTCTTCTTCTCTTCTGAGTTCAGCTGATCATCTAGGAGAGACAATTGGGGATGTGAAAAGTGAGAAAGCCACGAGAAATCCGCAGCCACGGGGTGAACGACCTCAATGGTTTCAAGAGGGAAAGGGTTTAGAAAGGGGCTTGCACAGTTTTAACCCCACAGGTTAACCACACTCTGTTAGTCCCCACATAAAGAGGAGATGGAAAGTGCACTGATCCCAAGTATTTATTTTTTAATTCCACTGTATAAGACTTGTGCCGGATCTCTTAAGCTACCCCAGGTCTCAGCTTCCTTATCTCTAAAAAGCAGCAAAAAAAAAAAAAAAAAAAAAAAGCCCAAAATGCATCTCCCCACTCCTGAAAATCCCGGAAATCTCTTCTGATGGCAAAGAATCAC
Organism: Lonchura striata; assembly: GCF_050655825.1. Lineage (NCBI taxonomy): Eukaryota > Metazoa > Chordata > Aves > Passeriformes > Estrildidae > Lonchura > Lonchura striata. The sequence continues at coordinate 30,938,630 of NC_140710.1, read as the reverse complement.
AAAGCCCTGTTCTCACTGCTTCAGATTTCCAAGGACTGCTCTGACCGGGACGTAACACAGCTCTCTGGGGTAAGAGCACACTTTTGGACACTGCTAGTGAGGAGCAGCTGTGCCCTCTGCAGCATCCTCCTTGCCTTGCTGAGCCCAGCAAGGTGTTGAACAACCACCCATAAGAGCACATATTCTTTTTCACCTGGTTTGCATTTACTCAGAAATTAATCACCACATCTGCATCATGCCAGCATGTGTGGGGTGCCACCAAAAAATCCACATTACCCTGGGGGAACCTGAGCCAATATTCATGTCAGCATTAAAGTGCATTGATCTCTGAATCCATAGAAGTTCACAAGCTAGTGAATCATATTCTAAGTTCATCACTTACATCTTGGCCCAGGTGACAGTGTCACCACTGAGAGTGCCAGGGCTTGACCTGCTATGTACAGATGGAGAACAACCTCTAAACAGTTACTCCTTTTGCCATGTACAAATATGACAGCTCCTCTTATCCCCCTCTTCTCCAGGGGGTATGTTAGGCACAGGCTGACAAGGAAATTAGAGTCTGCAATTGCTGTCCTCACCACTTGTTTGTGTTGCTTTTCACAGCCCATCTGGTACCAGTTACTGCACCTGTACACCTTCGGAGCAAGGCCCATCCATTTGAGAACAAAAGGACATTCCTCTTAAATTAAAGCATGGTTTTCAAATTCCTTCAGGTTTACAGTGCCTCCATCCCTAATCCTCCTCCAACAGCCTGATGATCCCCTGAGGATCCTGATGAAGGCTCCTTTCCAGCCTGGGGATCCCTGGGTGCAAGAACACACCCTTGGTTTTTCCATTTCCAAGAGGAAGTGTTTGGAACCGGTTTTTACCAGGAATGCTGAGTTGTAAAGCTGAGCTGGAAAGGGGCTGGCAGAGGCAGGAATGTGCAAGGAAAACAAAGGCATGTAGGAATGAATCAAAGCAGGGCTACAGGTGAATCTATCAGCTCAGGTGGTGGGAAGCAATGGAGCAAAGGGATGGAATTGAATTGCTGCTTGTGCAGAACTCCCTGCACACATTTCTCCCCGCTGGAGGGTTTAACACTGTCCCAGGGTCCATCCCCTATAAAGAAGAAGAAAACCCCTGTGTGTCCCTCTCTTGACTCATCACCAAACCCTTCTCAAAAAGGGTCAGCTATTTCCCCCTGGCTCTGCTGGCAAGTTTCGACATAGCTGTGCTGCTGTGCACCACACAACACAGCAAACAGAGCCTCAGGGCACAAACGTCCCTCCAAATGCCACAAACGCTGCAAGACCAGCTGCTGGAGAGCCCAAAGACAACACGGCCTCCTTTGGAGTTACCCACTTCATGCCATTTTCTAATCTAAACCCTGTCTATGCAGAGCATATGAACAAATCAATCAAAGCCTTTGGGACCCCTTCAGAATCCTATCCAAGCCTCTGAAGCATCATTTCTGCCCAGAACACAACACCCGGCTGGAGGGAACGCGAGTCTGGCCCTTGCTGGGTCCTGCGTGACAGCTACACATGAGGAAGGGTGAGCACATCCCTCTGGGGAGCGAGGAGAAGGGCCAAAGTCTGTAGAACACCGGAGAACAAGAATTCCCCCTGCCAAGCACGTTAGCACAATTTGCCTGGTTTCCTCCCGGCGTAAAGCGAGACGCCAGTGATTCACAGCTCACCTCGTAATTACTGAGCCCAAAACCCAAAAATAGCCGGGCTGGGGGACGGAAAGTGTCCGTGCTGGGTGACTCATGGCTGGGTCACCGCTGCCTCAAGCACCCCAGCCTGGGCTGCCACGGAGCAGGGATGTCAGTCACCCCCTTTTTCCAGGACAGAGCTGCGTGGAGGTGACAGCAAAGCAGGACCTGCCACAGGGAGCCGTGGAATTTTGGGATCTCCTGTCGCCGCACCTCTGGAGCGGCGCGAGATCCAAATGTCAACAGGAGCGACGTGGGCAGCAGGGGAAAAAAAAAAATAATAGCAGGATATTAATGCAGAGTAGCACGGGGTTGGTCAATCCTTGTGTCTTGCCATATGCTGCTAAGGAGGGGCTGCACACACCTAAACCCAGCCTGCCTGCCAATGTCATCTTGCTCACAGCGCTCTGGGCTGCCTCCAGCATGTCAGCACCGTGTTCCTTCTTCTCTGACAATGTTTCCTTATCAGGAAACAACCCTGAACCCTGAAAAATGGTATTCCTGAAAAATGGTATTCCTGAAAAATGGTATTCCTAAACAGTGTTGACAGCATGAGTGACTGGAGTCAGCAGAAACGGTGAGGAGAGGGAAACAGCTCTAAAGCTTTTTAGGTAGGTCAGAAGTCTTTCATCAAGGTTCTTTTAATCAGAAAAATTTTCTTACACGAGGCGTTCTCAAAAGCTGAGCGGTGTGCAAATGTGCCTCGCAGAGAGGTCGAAACGTGCATTCTCCTCTCAGGAACCCAGTGCTGGAAAATCTGGGAATTTCATTGCCAAATCCCAGCCTTCCATGCTGGGACCACGTTTCCTGTTTCCACATTTGCGTTTTCCTGTGTTATTTCTACCTTTCCCCATAACTTGCAGGTCCTGGTGTCATACACAAGTGCACCAAAGCATTTTCAAGTGCTCCTAAATGATTCAGCATGAAACACCCTATTCTTTTTTCCTCTTGCAGCGAGGCAGATCCACACTTGCAGACACTGCAATCTGTTCTCCTCACTGCACAATGTCTGTCCCAGTGCCTGTAACTATTGCTGGGGCACTGCTAGGCAGCTCCTCTTGGAATGCCACATTGAAAATTAAAAAAGCCGAATTAAGTTAAAAAAAAAATCCAAACATTAAATTAAATTAAATTAAATTAAATTGAAAAAAAAAATCAGAGTTGAGAATGAAATGCCTACGTAGGAGTTTCAAGATTGGTATTTTTTCATCAATATTTACAACCACAACATATTTTAGATTTCCAGTTTGCAGGAATGCTTGCGCATATTTGCATTCATTCCAGGTCAGAAAAAAAGCTAATTTTCAGATGGGATTTACATTGTGTGGGCAGTTTGGAAAAGTTTTGACCAGTTCTATTAAGTCAAGAGCCAGCTATTATAGTTCATTAATCGGATCTGAATCAAAAGTAAACCACTGGATTTAATTAAGGGAGGGACAGAGACACTTAACCACAGTATAATGTATGGTAAGGCAGCAAAGATTTGTCACATCAGTTATAGAAACTGTAAAATGAGAAAGGATTCCAGGAAGAAAATAAGGACTCACACTCTAATCACAACCTTCAAAATAAGAAGCTAACATTTGAACACAGATTTAAGAACAAGCAAGACAAATGATTTCACAGTGGAAAAAAAAAAAAACCTATAAATTAAAAAGGCAACAACTCAAAACCCTTGAAATACAAAAAAAAAAAAAAAAACCACAAAAAAAACCCCAACAAAACACTGCAAGCAAATGAAAGAGAAAGTTTTATTCAGATTGGTGGAGAAAGAAAGGAAAAGGCAGAATAGAAGGGAAAAGAACATGGTTTTTAATTTGGTTTAAACTTAAATTTCATGAAGCTTGAATAGAAATATTTCTGGGTGTTCCCCCAGCTCTGGGCAGGCTCCTCTCCCCAACATCAGCCATCCAGTTTACAGCCCATCACACACTCCCAGTCCAGTTTTACCCACGCTCTGCTTTGCTTTCGATTCATGACATCCCTCCAAAACATTCCAAGACCTTTGCGAGCAGGGCAGCTTTGTCAACTGGCATCATAAAATATCCAAAACCAAAACCCAGACCCGAAATGTTTCATCAAAGCAAAAGCAAGGCTCCAAGCAGAGGAATGGGAACACACGAAACCCACACGGTGACAAAGCCCCACTGATGTGCCACAAGGCTCGCTCGCTTTTCCACCCCGCTCCTCCCGAGGGCTCGCTGTCCAGCAGCAGCATCCATTGTCTTTGCAGATGTGAGCAGGGACAGAAGAAGGGCAGGGGCACATAAATGGATAAGATTTCATGCCCAGAGCTGCCTGAAGTATCTTTCTTTCTAAAATCTCCCAGGAGAGAATGAATTCCAGCTCATGCGTATTTCTGCGCGCAAGAAAAGCGTTTCAGAATGGAAACAAGGTTTGACTTCAGGGCACACAAATGTTACGTGGAGAACATGCAAGAACCCCACAGCAGCCAGCACAAGTGAAGGCAATATGGAATGAAGATAACACTTAAATAAAAGTAAATATCTTAAGGTAGGAGACGCCTATTAAGTCATGTACTTCAGTACAGCAGTGATACCGAGCCCAGTGATAAGTGGTACAAGTACAAGTACAAGTGATAAGAGCAGGTTTTTATTCTGAGTATAGGTCAGACTATAGAGATTTTTAAACTATCATTTTCCTCTCATTACACAACCCTAGCTGAGCTTTTTCCCTAACCTCTGCTGCTTGCTTTTTTTCCCTGCACTGTCTTAATGTTCAAATTATTTCAATTACAGAGAAAATGCAAGTATCCAAAGTTCCAGTCTTGTTAAGAGCACCAGGAACACAGAAAAAAAAAATGTAACAAAGAAACAGATGCTCTATTTCCTTTATGAGCCATCTCTTGTGATTATCTCTCAGTCAGGTTCAAGTTTTGCACATAAATAAGAAGTAGTTCTGTGCATGAGCACGAAGCTTCAGGAAGGTGACACCGAGTTTTTCATACCAAACCTGAGTTTTAACATTAAACAGAAAAACATACATATTTTCAGCGCTACCCGTGGGGCTACAGCAGTTCCTCTCTGAAGTGTCTGCAATGTGGGACCTATCAGGGTGATTTTTAGCTGCCTGCACACAAACAATTACAGATCATTACAGAGCTGTGAACGGCTGCTGCGTGGATAGCAGGGAGAGCCCTCTATCCTTTGAAGGCCTTTTTAATAAATCCCTACTTTATTCCTTTAGCACTGACTAGCCTCTGTTCTAGGTAGCCTCTCAAGGCATCACCCTGTTGCACTTGGCTCTGCCTGCCAGGCTGTCCTTCAGGACAGTGGCCTGAGCAGAGGGAGCTCCCAGCTGCACTGTGGCCAAAGGAGACATTCCCAGGTGGGATTCAAGGCACAGCACAGGCAGTGACTCTTGGTCCCTAGAATGAGGTCTTGGGGTTGTCACTTTCCAGGTGGAGAACCTATAGATGCCTCCAAGCTCCTGAAAAGAGTTTCCAGCATGCAGTCTTCACCCAAACTTGAGTGCAGAGGCTTTCCCCATGTTCTGGTCTGCAGGGATAGGGTCCCATCAAAATCCCAACCTGTCCTCCTCCTGATCCACAGACAGGGCAGCATGAGAAGCCAAGAGCCCTATCCTAAGGCAAAAGTAAGCCAGAACTCCTTTTCAGGGTGGTTTCAGCTCTGATGCTCTGCCTCTCATCTGGTGGCAACCTGTAGAGCACATGGGCAGTTACAGCAGCTAGGATGTGAGCTTTCTCTAACTATTTCAATGTTCCCACTTACTGGAGCTGACAGATGAATTATATTTGGGGGGGGGGAAAAGGAGTAATCATTACCCCATGGAAATCCAGAGAACCTCACTGGAAAGACTTAACATTAAGTGTTAATTATTGGGAGAACAACATTTGCGGGAGCAGAAGTTTATATCCTCTGCAGAAATTGCTACAAAGCCATGGAAAGTCCCCCGATATCCCACAGACCATTCTGAGTTCTCCTGCAACAGTTCTGCTTTTATATTCACTAGTTTTCCTTCTGGGCATCCTACAGCTCATAAGGCACATGGCTTAGTCCTGCTCTTCTAACAAGCCTTTCCGACGGGTCTTGGGGTCAGAGTGTTCCCATAATACAATAAGCACTGTATGGATCTCATAAGCTCCAAGGCACAGTATGTTATGTGTTTGGAATTCCTTGTATGCTTTTATACTTTGTTTTACATATTGTAATTTTTATATGCATTACCACATTGATCCTTGGAAAATTAATTAAAAAAAAAAAAAAAACAAAACCCAAAAAACAACAGACATAATCAAAAGCAAACACATGCATTTAGAAGCCTGCCAGCGGCAAATCATGTTCTGTGAGACTGCACTTTGTAACTGACAAAGAGACCAAACCACCAGGTCATGGCCGAGATCCAGCAGGGTGGATGCACCACGCTCGGGAGGGGACGGGATCCAAGGGGGCTGAGCTCCCCCATGTCCCCCTTCAGATCAGCCCCACACTGCAGAGACACCGGAGTGGGAATGCACTCGCAGAGCTGCGCCGGCCAAACCCCACCACCAACCCCAAAGTGTCACACCCCGAATGTCCCAGCACAGCACTGAGATGCCACGGTGCCACTGTGACCTCCAGAGCTCCCCAAGAGCCTCTCAGCCTCCACAGCCTCCTCACTGCTGGTTTTGATGCCTTGTGAAGGTAGAACAGAGGCTGGAACAAAGAATAAAGCAGGGATTTATTAGGAGGCCTCAAGATAAACCAAAATGATCACAAAATGCACGACCGCACACGGGGTCTCTAACTTTTATAAGTTCTGGTCCATTTGCATATTGAAGTTCATTGTCCAATTCCAGCTTTAGCCCATGAAGTCCCACCCTGCTTGTTTTTCTCTCTTCAGCCCACGTTGTTTGTGCTCTTGGGCCTGAGATTTGGATCATTTGTCCTTGGTCCCCAGCTGGAGAAGGAATTGTTTTGTCTCCCTGCTCTGTGCAGAGAGCTCACCATCCCCTAATATGAAGCCCAGAGCCACACACTAAAGCAGCCCAGAATCTGAAAAATAGAAAAGCCAAAACCTGAGGCATCAGTCTGAGATCTGGATCAGTGCTTGAATGCCTGTGAACTCACGGCCTTGCAAGGTCAGGGGTTTGGCTTCCAACACCTCTCCCCATCAGCTCCCGATGTTTCATCTCAGGAATGGCATCAATTCAGCACAGATCAAACTTCCCAACCTCCGCCCTGCTCCATCGGTATCTTCTCACTCCCAAAGATGCCTCTCCACGTTCTTGATCCCCTCCCTGCCGCAGTTCATTCCAGAAAAAAAAGAACAAACCCTTAATAAAAATTTCTCCTTTCCTGGCCAGCACCCTTTCCCTTCCCTTCTCCAAAGACTTGAACAGCCAAGCTGTGGGACACTGCTCCCTTTCATGCACACGTGGTGTGCTCCAAACCAGCACATCAGCTCAGAGTGTCCTCCAGAGCCACCACTGCTGGGCTGTGCAATTAACCCTTTCCATGCAGGAGCAGGCTGAAGCATCAGGAAGTCCAATATCCACATCCACCTGGATGTACCCCACAGGCTGCCTCAAAGACATCGGCAACAAGCACCACTGCAATTAGGACAGACGGGTTACTAATCTACTTTCCATACTCATATCCCCCTGAAGTGAGCTCCGTGGGGTTACACGTTATGCCAAAGCCACACGGTATTATTTCCACCTGCTCCCCTGCTGGATTTTCCTAGTGTCCTCTTCTCTTTATGTATCCCCCGGACCCACAGCTTGCCATGAATCATGAACAGGTGGAAGCCGTGAAGCGAAGATCTGGCACCTGAACTCTGGGCAGCTCTGCTTTTAATAAATGTATTCTCGCATTTAGAAAAAGTGGCCAAAAAATCGTCATGAACTTCAGCTAGAAAAGCTTTCAACTAAGGAAAATCAGATATTTTTGCAACAAGCTGACTAGTGCAAAAATAAAAAGGAGGGTGAGGGAAGAAAAAAGAAAGGGTTTTTGTGTAGACAGAAAAGAGCTGCTCTGGGGGGGATTTTTTTCCAGTCCACATATCCCTTGCAGATGAACCACTTGGCATTTCAGCTGGCTCATTTCCAAATGCTGTGGCAGCCACAAGAGTCTTGCAAAAACTCCCCAGCAAGCTCCTCTCAGGGGGAAAGACTGACTCAAGCTGAGTGGCTCCATGAGTGTCTGCTCATCCAGGTCCCCACTGTGCTGCTGAGAAGTGCCATTATCCAACAGCCATCCCGACTGGATCTGGAAATTCACTTGCATGGGTGTTTTGCTATGTGGGACCTACACAAACAGACTGATGATGACCAGTGGGATGCACACGCCAGCTGGCTCCTCTGGTAGGCAGGAACACTGCTCCCAATGGATATTTCATCTGTGTATTCCTGGAATATCCAGGACTGCAAAGGGCATGGCATGGAACGGCTGTGCCAGGACCACAGGGCGCCACGGGCCAGGAGCAGGGGAGGCGAGAACGGCGGCGAGAACACAGCAACGAGCTCTCCAAAGGCTGTGCTCCCCTTTCATTAGCATCCAAGAGCAAATGTGTTTCAAGGAAATTGGACCACCACCACCCCTTCCCGAGCAAACTGGACTGGAGCCACTGCAAAGCTTTACTTAGAAATCCATTTTTTTTTACTGCTAATGGATTTTATGGATCCCTCTTGATCACAACTGGAAAAACGATGGCATCCAAGGTCCAGAAATAACATAACTTGAGCCTGGCTCTCAGCATCCAGCCCACCTGCCTTTTGCAAGGGCTGAGCATCCCAACCAGGAGCACACTCCTTGGGTGGGGGATAAAGGACCTTAACAGTTGCTGCAGGAGGCAAAGGGATCAGAGCATGTAGGGCATTTTAGAACAACTTTCTCCTTCCCAGGTCCACAGTGAAAACCTGTTCTTCTAAGGAGAAGGGACAAGGAGGCTGCTGTCTGGGAGATTTTTGTTGGACATCCAGCAAAACAGGAAGGCAGATGGGACAGACCATGGGCTCCGGATGCTCCACACCCCAGCTCTGCAGGACGCAAAGGGAAATCAGGCTCAGACCCCTCTCCATCCTCTGCCTCTTCTGGACGGCGAATGCATTTCACATTAGCTAATAAATTGCTACATCTTATGTTTCTTAGCCTGGAATGATGAATATTTTGGAATGTATTTTGAATGGTTCCTTGCCAGAGTGGAACAATCATCCAGAAATCTGAAATCAGAAAGCTGAAGAATGGAAAGCCCTGTCTTTCCAGAGTTCACCGCAGTTTGAAAAGCACAACTCCCAGCAGAGGAGGCAAAATAATGATTATGAGGGTTCCCGTGAATTGAGGCCCACAAAGGATATGTTGGAAATTACAATCCTTAATGTGGAGTAATAATTTTTGCCTCCGGGTGATGAATATATTATAGGATATCTGTTTATTCCTCCCCTTCATGTGCCTGAAATGTCAGATACTCTAACCTGGAGGACTGGACAATTAGGGGTCCTGTGCAGAAATGTGGGATAGCTCAGCCACAAAACCCTGCTTTTGGTCTGGTGCAGGGTTAGCAGAAAACTGCTGCTGCTTTTGCAAAAATTTAACACAATTTAAGCCCTCTAGCTAATGAATCACATCCACTGCCAGACCAGCCACATCCTCACCTAGCCAGCAGCACCTCAAGACCAGCAAAAGGTTGAACAGCTCTCCGAAATCAGTTCACATGCATCATCAGCCACCAGGGCTGAGCCAGCTCAGCACAAACCCCAAGCCTGGATGGAAAGTCTCCATGGATAAAGGAGACCAGAAGTAGTCTGGTCTCACTGGAGCAGCTCCAAGAAATAAGCTTTTCTCTCCCCCATGGAGATGGGCTGTCTAGACACATTGGCAAGGCTGCGCTGCCGAATTTGCAGTGCTGCATCCTTCTCACATCCAGCCTGTCAAATACAGCAAATTCCTGTCCCCCAGCCTGTTAGCATGGGCATTTTTTCAAACTTCCCAGTGTTACTTATGTCCAGAAATGCCATTATGTTTAATGAAAAGTTTTTAAACAGATTTCTCCATACGTGCAGGATGAAATCTTAGATTTTCTTTATCAACCCTCTGGCAAAATAATTTATTATTTCATTAAATATTTTTTGCTAACAACTAAAGTAAAAATAAAGTAAATCGGGTATAAAGTATTTTTAAGCCAAGAAACACTGATATGTGAATATGATTTGCAATGGAAATGTAGGAAAAAACGTTCTCCAAATAATCAAAATACTACTCAGAAAAACCTTTGGGAGTGAGGTGATGTTTTTCACTGGAGAAACAATGTTTAAGAATATTTAGAGAGAGCTTAGCCTCAGGGCCACATTTAACACCGTATGGAAGTGCAGATTTAAACCCATCCACATCAAAACTGCCCTGAAATAAGAAAATTACCTTCCACCAGATTCAAGACTGCAGGGGTGAGATTAGTGTGAGTTACACAATTTCTCCACCCTCAGAGGTCCTCAAAGCAAGCTAGAGGAAGGTGTGCCAGGGCTCGTGTAGGTCAAAAAGCACATGAAAATTCCATATTGCCCTGGAGTAGAGGTGGACTGTCTCTGCTCACAACACATGCAGCAGCCCCATGCCTAGAGGGGTGCAGACAAAAACAAATCACCTCCAAATAAATCACAAATGGGATGCATTGGCATTACATTCACGCTGTTGACCTTCACAGCAGAGAAAAGAAAAGAACAGCAAGTAATGAAACCACTTTCAGTGTGTGGTATAAAGGAACACAGAGCAGCTGTTTCATTTCAGCTGCATGCACAAGTGATAGCTGGTGAGTCCTGCAGCCCCGTTTCCCACTGCTAGCAGGGCACAGAGCCTCAGGTCACAGAACCTCCCTCAGCCTCACTGTCCTACTGACCCCACACCTGGGACTTAGATTTAGACAGAAGCATCCATGGGATGGGCTTTCTCTCTGCTTCACTGCAGCACCCCTCAAGGGAACTTCAGAAACCACCTCATCCCTAGGAAAGAAAGCCCAGCTGCTCCTGGCTGCTCACTAAAACCTCAAGAGCCTTCAACTTTACTTAGGAAATCTCCACCAAGCTCTCTGGTCCTGTGAGCAAGTGTGCAGGTGGTTCCCTGTCAGAGGTGGCTTCTTCCCTCTCCCTCTCCCTCTCCCTCTCCCTCTCCCTCTCCCTCTCCCTCTCCCTCTCCCTCTCCCTCTCCCTCTCCCTCTCTCTCTCCCTCTCCCTCATGCCGCTCTCCACACATCTCCCAGAAGAGGGGACCAGGGATGGCCAGCTGAATGTCCTCTCTGGCCAGCCCCAGGGCCCAGCCAGGCGCTGGACATGCTGAGCTGGAACCAGGGAGCAGCTGTGAGCAACCAGAGGCTCCTGGCCACGGGCCAGCACTAGCCCAGGTGCCTGTGGGCACGTCCTCCAAGTGGCCCCACAGCCCATCCCACTCCCACCAACTTTCCAGGCTCCCCTGGAACCACAGATTGAATTCAATTCCTTCATGGGAATCCATCAGCATCCTGATGTGCCAACAACTGTACATACAACCTGGACAGAGCCTGGGTTTTCTGGTACAGGTCAGCTCCAAATGTCCTTCCACCCCAGGCTCGAGGGACACTCAGAGTGGTGCTGGGTGCACTGAAACATCCCCCACGCTGGTCCTGGAAGATGCAAATTGCTACACAAAGCCCACTGCCATGCAGCATGGTGTAACAAAGATCAGAGCACCCAAAGAACCCCAAACCAGCTGGGAGAGAATTAAAGCACGACGGGCTGGTCCTGAAATAGGCTCTCTTTTTCTTTTAAGCACAGCTCATTAAATGTTTGCTGGAAAAACAGAAAAGCATTTTCCACAGAGAGGAGGACATCCAAGAAAAGCCCTTTTGGACATAAATTGGCAAGAGACTCCCAAGCATTTATCTTCAGCATAGAATGTGCTCTGTCAGGAGGGCTGTAACTAACAATACGCTGAAAAACACGCCACAGACTTCCACTGTATTTTATTTGGCACTAAGGGGTTATTCCTCAACACAAAGTATTCGCAACTGGCATTGGTTAAACGAGAAATTACAACCTTCAAAAGACTTATTTAGCATCAGCTGCAGAAAGTATGGAATTTGCCAGGGGCTTTGATGACAACAGATTATTCCCCATAAAACGCTGCAAGCGCGCTCGGCGACAATTCTGGGCACGAGCTGCCGGTCCAGCGGGGGGATTGGGAATTCAGCACTTCCTGCCCCTTCTCAGGAGGCTGCTGCCTGGCTTGGGACTGGCCATATCCCTCTCCTCAACTCTCCAGCTCGCTGCCAAGCTCAGCCACAGGGCTTGGGACACAGCGAGCTGGCTCCTTGCTAAGCTGATGGCTGCTAAGCTCTAAGCAGGCTGCAAAGATACCCCGAGCTCATTCGCCCCACAGCTCGTTAACTTTAAGAGGAATATGAGGGAAACATCCCATTCCTCCAGGCTGGATGGTCAGCTGGGATAGACTGAGGTCAACAGCGTGGAGGTTTGGGAGCTCCATCACCTCCTGATCCTGCACAACTCAGCCACAAGCCAGGACAAAAGGCAGCCTCCCTTCCCTGTTCCTGGATTATTCCCACCTCCCCGGGAGGAGGAAAGAGCTCTGCCACCAAACTCCTCAGGCCCTCAAGCTCTTTTCCACTCAGGCTCTGGAAAAGGAGAGCTCAGAGCTGGGAATTCCTGCTGGTGTTTGCTCAGGATGAATGAGGGGTGCACACAGGAGCCTGGGGAAGGGAAAGGCCATCGCTGGCTGCCTGCACTGCACCGGGGCTATCTTTAGTTAACCTGGAAAAAGTGACAGGGATTCTCACAGTCCAGAAACAGTCTCCACCCTGGCTCTCAAAGGGGGCTCCAGAGAGGTCAGCCTGAGCTCTGTTTTCCTGCCACAAACCTGGAGCCTGCTCGGTAAAACATTCCCATCCCTCTGCTTGGCAAAAGCTTTTCTGTTTCCTACACCAGACCTACAGAGACAGGGGTTTATTGGGCAGATGCCCTTTGTCTACCTTGTCCTGGAAGGAGATTTAGCCATCCACAGGACTTGTGCAGCACCAAAAGAGAAGAAAGGGGTAAACAAGTCCTTTTGCAGGCAGCTGCAGCCTGTGGCATGCAGCCTGCCCACTCCAGCACCTGTAAAACCCAGACCACACCAGTTAACCCCTGCTCCTGCAAGGCCAGCAATTGTCACCTGGCTTCAAATTCAGTGTGTCTGTGAGTCTTTCCAGGACTGGGGAGAAGGGAGAGCTTTGCCATGGTTGTGCCACTCAGAGCTGTTCATGCACAGCAGGAGCAGCCAGAGCAGGACCAACTTAAATATTCACGCGTGCTAAGCTGGATCCTCCCAAAACTGTGCTCCTGCCCCCGCTGGAGATCAGCATCGACACAGGCTCCAGACTGGCTGTGCCTTCTCTCGCTGCATTCTCTGCTCCTTTTTAACCTTAAAGCTGGCCGAGTCTCACCCTTCCGCCATCCACACACTGGCAGAGTTGTGCTTTTTTCAGCCCAGGTTTTAACACAACCCCAGAATCTGAATCCTACAATAAAAATAAAATAGATAATTAAAAGCCACGATCCTTCAAGGAGTCACAGCAGCGCTGAGAGTGGGCTTTGCTCTTGCTGTGCTGGCGTGGCACATTCAGGTAGTAAGTGACAGTGTTCCCATAAAGGCTCTGGGCACTCTGTTTCGTGAACCAGGCAAAAGCCAGCATCCTGGCAGTAATGGCCTGTCATTAGTCAGTTGTTTTGTTTTAAAAGCTGAAGTGTGTCAGTTAAATCCTCCTGCAGAGCCAGGTGTTGCTCTAGCCACTCCCAGTCGGGCACAGAACTAAAGGCTGAAACGCCCAACTTGAGACAATGCACAGGAAAATCTCAGCCATTTCCCGGCCCACAAGTCAGATGGCAATTTCTATAGGGCAGAGCCTGGAAAGCAGACCCTGGAGTCCTCTAGAGGAAAAAAAAGGCCTTTTAATTTGCTCTCCCAAGCCAACATCATCAGATGAGTGTCCCGGAATCCTGTTTTATTTCCCAACCTCTGACGGGAAGCAGCGCATCCAGCCGCCGCTGCCACGGATCCTGCCCAGCTCACAGCGACCACTCCCAGCTCACACTCTGCTTTTACTCACCAGATGGTTTAAGTGCCCCCTGATGAACAGAGACACTTTCCTGAATCAAAACCAACAGGAAGAAAACCCCAAGTCTCCACGCAAAGTAAACCCAAGTTGCATTTCAACCAAATCAGGTCCCAGCATTAGAAGCGTTACAGGAGCTGGAGATGAAAACCTCCTTTTAAGCTGGAAAACTCATCCCTGGTGAAGGATGGATGAGTTACTAAAACAAATATTACATTTGGTTCTGACTAACAGGACTCTGCTCAGGGGAGCTGAAGTACTCCCAAAGATTATCATTTATGCAGAGCTGACTTCAAGTCCTCTTGCTTGCTGAGCCCAGGCTGTGATACAAACTACAGATTTCTTCCACAAACCTCTTCTGTTGGTCAGGCATTTGCTTCTCAGTTGTTCTGGCAGTTTTATGGAATGTACCACCTGGGCACAGAGGTGATAAAACACCAAACCCCTCAGTCCTGGGCATGGGTTGTAGCCTTTCCTCGTTACCTGCCAGCCTATGGCCAAAATCAGGTGTCCCATCCTCAGTGCCTGCCCCAGGAGCCCTGCTGCTGCACTCCTCCAGAGCCATGCCCACAGAGAAGGCCACCCTAATCCCAGATCTGCCCCATAGCTCCACCAACACTGGCTGAAACAGGCCAGGCTGTCCCAGAACAACACCAAATCCCTGCAACTGCCCAGACAGCTTTGGGGAGTCCTGTCCCAGCAGGCAGCCCTGGTTACTGGGACCAGCCTGTCTCACTTCCACCTACTCCCCATGCTTCCAGTTTTCACACAGAAATGGCTTTGACTTCTCTGAAATCATCAGAGGAAAAAAGGAAATCATTGTCAAAGGCTTGAAACCCAAACACTTTAGAAGCTGCTACTGATAGTAACCAAAGGGCTTAGAGGAGGGAAAATGCCTCCTGTTTGCTCGAGCAGAGATGCTGCTGCTGCACCATCTCCTGCTGTGCGTCTTGCCCTTAAACTGCAAAATCAAAAAAGAGGGAAAAGCTGCTGGAAAACCCTATCAAAGATCTGTCCCTCTCTCCTGGCTTCCCACCCTCCCTGCTCCCTGTGCTGGCTGAGCTCAGGGCCGGCTGTGCCTTGCTCAAAGCCCTCTGAAGCAGCCACAAGGACACAAGGACACAAGGACACAAGGACACAAGGACATAAGGACATCCTCTCCTCGGGGATGTGTGGCAAGCAGGAGAGAGGCAGCAATGGAGAAGAAGCCATGGGGCAGAGCTCACAGGAGCTGGGTGTTCGGAGAGCAGGGGGTGCCCTCAAATCCCAAATCCCTCGAGCTGCCTTCCAGAAGGGCAGCCCAGCTTTCCCAGCTGGTTTCAACTGGCTCACCAGGGGAAATGCTTACAATGCAATGCACTCTTTGCCTCTGACCTCATGGCAGTTTTTGAGGAATTGGCCCATTTCAACCGTGTTTTGACCATTTGAACAGAAATCGTGAAGGTAATTCAGCTCCTATTAGTTTTTTGAAAACTTGGTGGCTCAGTAAAAAGAAAGATTATTAATGTCAGCAGAAAAGACCAAGCAGCTGGGTGAGCCCAAGCTTTCACAAGACACAGGAACCCAGAGTCTCACACTGCTGCTCTAACAGAACAAAGGAAAATGCCAGCAGAGCTCAGCCCAGGTTGCTCCATGGGCATCCCTGGAGGTGCACAGTGGCAGGAGCAGCACTGCCACCTCCACATAACCCCCCCACCACCTTCCTGGTCAGACCAGCACTGGAGGAGCTGACTGAGCAGACCAAGCTCCAGATTTTGGTGTTTTTAACTACGAGTTGTGGAGAAAGCCGAGATGGAGATGATTGGGAGTGCAGCATCACCTATACCTGTGTGCCATGCAGGGAGGGAATGCATCCCCCGCTTTGGGGGGACACTGGCCACCCCACCCCGGCCATCCGTGTTCCAGACCCCGCTGCCACAGACCTTCCTGTGGGCTTGGGCCAGTAGATGGCACCAGAAGAGCAGAAAAGCCCCTCTGCATCTCCCACATCTCCCGCAGCACCATCCCTGCCCAGCGCGCAGGGCACGGGGCACTGGCACCAACCCATGCTTGCCAGCTCTCCATTTTAAAAGCCTGTTCAGAGCTGACTTCCTCGGGGCTTCGAAAGCTCTACCGCGCAAAATCCGGGAGGAAAAAAAAGAGATTTCAAACTAAGAGATACCCTGCCTTTTGGAGGCTTGGAGGCTTTTAAAATCTCTCTCTCTCTTTTTTTTTTTTCCTCCTGCAACTCAGATGCTACTTTTAAACGAAACACAGAAACAAAGTATTTATCCAATGCATCTGCTTTCTCCATAATTGCTTCCATTTCGAGAAGGCTTCCCCTATCCAGCCAGAACTGACAGAAGTTCTCTGCCTGCTGCATTCAAACGGGGTCTGCATTTCTTGATGTAGAAGCAATTCACTTGAGAGGTGCTGGGCTACATTTTCAGATAGGAAGGTCCTCTTCTCTTTGGCTCTTGTGACTGTCAACAAACACTGTTAGAGGACAGACCAGTGCTGCTCCCCCAGCAGCTTCTGCTGTCAGCTAATGACAACATCCCTGACTCCAGCGGGTTGAGCATCACCTCAACCCTCTCAAAACAAGCAACAGGACAGGCTGAGGCCAGGGTGGGCATTTTCCCCAGGAGGTACTCGCCTCTCTCTTGCACACCAGGTGTGCAAGAATTTTTCTCTTTACAAAGAAGATGCCCCAAAAGAGAATCCTGCAGCAAATTCCATCCACATCAGAGAGTTAAGAATGATCCTATTCCCATTCCTACCTTGTGGTACCTCCTGATCATCAAGGTGAAAACCCCTGTTTTCAGAAGGACCTGGGCAAAGATGATGGTGGTCTCCAGGGATGGTCTCTGCAGGACATACAGGATTCTCCCAGTCCCTGTGTCAGCTGTGACATGTAACCAGATGTATGTGGGCACTACGTGGTGGCAGCCAACACCCTGGAGCTGCAGCCATGGCTCTGCCTGGGGCAGGTCTCATGTGCTAAGGGAGGCACCAGGATTGATTCAGAAGCTTAAATCCTGCTTGGAGGATCTGGGACAAATTCTGAGACCACCTGAATTTTCACACCCAGACTGAGTTTTGAACATGGCTCAGCCTAGCAAAGTTTTAAAGCAGTATTTTGATCTTTCCCCCACATCACCGTTATTAATCATACCAAAGGAAAGTGTAATTTCTCCAAACCAAACCATTTGCCAAACCATTTCTCGGCACATTTTTTACTTAATGTCCCTTCTAGGAACAGAGCACATTTGGAAACCTCCATGACTTGTGCTCCTTGGCCAGCAGCACATCCGTGACCACATGTCCACAAACACCGAGCATGGCTGGAAAATGACCACGGCAGCCAGGTGGAGAAAGGCTCCCACTGCCATGGGCTCAGTGCTGGAGCAGAGAACCAGCCACGAGGGCTTTGTTTTATGAAGCTGCCTGGAAGACGTGCCCTTCTGCAGCTCTTTGGGCATTCCTGGTCTAGCAGCTCTTTCCCTGCTGGTGACAACTGAATGGGCAGCAGAGTGTGGATGCAGGGGACGGGCGACTGTTCTGATCATCCCGACCCTGCAAACCCTTCTGCTCCCTTCCCTTGGTGCCAGCCCTGCACAGCCACCTCTGATCCCCGCCCCAGGAACTCACCCCACCACTTCAGAGATGCTCTGCACGAGGATGCTGAGCACATTTATCCCTCTTCCTACCACTGATTAGATTTGCAGCTCTCCCTGTTTTCCTCATTTTTCCTGGAGCTGGCAGGGTTGCAGCTACAGGAGGAACTGCTCACTCAGAGCCTCAACCTGGCCAGGAATAGCAGAAATCACACACTGTGTGAAGGCTTGTTGCCTTCAGAGCTGCAGTGAACTCCAAAGAGGTCCTGAAATACAAGAGAAAGTTGGCCTATTCCCGTGGCTGATGTTTGCCCTTCACAGCCCTGCAGAGGCTTTCCTATCTCTGCTATTCCTAACAGTGGGATTTTGGAGAGGGGATTGTCCCATAACTGTGTGGCAGCTGGCTCACATAAGGGCCTGAGTTATGATCAGAGATGAGGACATTGCTTTCCTGTTGTGTTTCTCGCTATGTTTTGGTTCAAACCTGTAAACAGACTCGTACCAAGTGGATCTGTGTTGTCCATCTGCTCCTGTGTTCTGATTTCCTGGCAGGAGCATCCCTGACATGGGATCGTGCAGCACAGCTCCTGTCCCTCAGCCAGAGCCCAGCTCCTCAGTTTCTGTGTGAGACTCAGCCATAGCATTTCACCCAGTCACCCCACTGCTGAGACCAATAATTCATGCCTGACAAAAGCTGCTCTTCCAAAAGGGCTTCCAGACATTCATGGATGCAGCAGCCAGTGCTCTCCTTTGGAGTTATTGCTAATGATTACACAGCATCTCACAGCTAAAAAATGTGTTTCTTACCTCCTCTGAATGCATGTCTGGCTTTTGCTCACAGCCACTGGCTCTTATTCCACCTTTTTCTGATAGATTAAAGAGAGGAGGGAGAAAGACTTCTACCTCAAAAGTCACAGAAATGTGGATTTCACTCCATTATCACAAGTGTCTGGAAGAACCCTTGCCACTGCGTGGCCCAAAAGGGACAGTGATCCCTCACACAATCTGAAGTGCTCCCACTAAAGTGGGACAATCTAAAGTGCTCCCACTCAGAGTGGAGACCAGGGAAGGAGAGCAGAGAGCAAAGTCCTTCTGAGGATTCCTGGGGAGCAGCACCATGGGGTGTAGCAAGAGAGGCAGGGAGAACAGGGAGCCTGGCATCACAAAGCAAGAAAACCAGGATTCAGAGCCAGCTCCACGCAGAGTTCTTCACCCCCCCCAGAACAAGGCATCCCCTTCATTTGCTGTGACCTCCTCCAGACATCGGCTCTCTCTGGTCAGGGGAACACACAAAATGCACAAAGGCAAAAGTGAACCCATCCAGACTGATGAAGGGCAGCTTTCTGGGGTGGTTTTCCTGCTAACCACATCCCAGTTTTTCTTTTCCATCATTCCATCCAGTGACTGTGACCCTTCCCCATCCACACTCAGCTCAATGGGTGCCTCCTGCCCCACAGGCATCCCAGCTGAACACGGCACAGCAACCTGGAATGTGGGGGAAATTCAGAGGCAGCATCATTGTGCTGGCCAGAACAGATGAATCTCAGGATTAAACAAGTCCCCACTAAAGTCATGCAGCCACTGAAACTTGGGAGGATTCCCTTCCCAAAGTAGGATGAGCTCTACGCTGTTTATTCCTTGACATGTTTGTCTCCATCACATCTGTGACTGAAGTCTCTTCCAAGGTTTCCTTATCCTCTCTGGACCTGGGATGATTTCCCTACTGCCTCACATCTGCAATGGCAGTAGGTGGGCTTGGAATTCAGTTCATACCTGAGCCTGAGCACCTCTTCCTTCCTTGTAAACTGGAGCTGGAGCTCTCTTTACATCTTCTCTGGACCCTTTCGGACTCAGTTTGCACCTTCCTTGACACACAGAGCCCACCTGGAGGCCTCCCCAGGGCTGAGCAGCACAGGGACAAGATGCCCCACAAACCAGGCAAAGCTGTAGGACGTGCTGGGGGTGAAAAACATCTGTCTCTCATAAAGATGTGGCGTTCTGCATTGAGCAGGAGAGCTGGTCCAAGGCCAGACAAGCAGATTTGCAAAAGGCATGGATCCACAGCACTCCAACAGAGCCTCTTTGCTCCCAGCTCATCCCCCCTGGCACTTGACACCAGCAGATCCCATGCTGCCCTCCTTTCCAGGGAGAAACACTGCACTGTGACATGGGGAATTCTCTGTGATCTCACCAGAGGAACATGGGCAACCTCTTCCCTCAGCAAGCCAAACTTCTCTGCTGGGAATCACTGGTGGAGACGAGAGGGATCCACCCTGCCAGGGCTCCCCTGGGGGAGCAGCTCCCCGCAGCTGGAGGGCTTGGCTGGTGGCAGGGCATTGAGCAGGAGGGTTTGCACCAAAATAGGCCATTAGTGAGGACGTGGGGCTCTGCATTCTTCTCCAGGCCCTGCATTTTCCTAACGGGAATGCCTCAGAAAACCCAGTGGGGGGAAAAGAGGAATTTACAGTTCCCTTCCAAAAACCAGCCTTTGTTTGTTTGATCGTTTTTTTAAATGATCGAGTAACTTGTGAATACATTTTCTGATGATTCCCACATCCTCCCAGCTGGAGAACGGTTCATGAACAGACTCCAAGCTCTGTAAATGAGCTTGTTAGTCATAAGTCTTCAAACAGGCTTGATAAACAACTTTCAGCCTGCAGGATATTCATCAACCATTCTGTCTGCCCGGTCTCCTGACACTAATTTATTATTTACAATGAGAGATCCCTCTCCTAAATCACAGGTGATTTTTTTTTTTTTACTGATTAGTTGATTTAAAAAAAAAAATGAGGAGAAACAATGAAAAACAAATCACAAACAAGCATAGTGCTGCAAGCACTTATTCCTGAGCAGTCCTCCTAGTTTCCATGACACGTATCAGAAGTTTTCCAAATGAAACAAACTGTAAGTAACCATCTTTTTTGGCCAAGCATCAAGAGCAGGCTGTAGCCAAGAAAAAGAGTGTGACCACCCCAACCAGCCGCTGGGAATTGCACTGCCTGCCACCAAACACTCCAGGGACCTTCCAGCTGATCAGCACGTGCTGCTCCTTGCATCCCTTGGGCTTGTGGAGAGCCCAGGCACTCAAGATGTTCAGGAGATTCACATCCACGTGCAGAAACCTAAACCTGAAAGCTATCCCAGCCCACAGGTGGGATCACACTGCAAACAGCTCTGGCCTCAAGGGCATGGGGTGCACTCAGGAGCATCCGAGCATCAGGTGGGTTCCCTGCAGGAACAAACCTTGCTGAGCGTACTCCAGGTCTTGGAAATGCATATTCTCAATGCTAACTCCACAAAGACAAGCAGATGAAATAGCAGTTTGCTGGGGATGGTGCAGAAGGAGGAGAATCTTCCCAAACTACTGTTTAAGACAAGCTCTTACATTACACACATTGCCAGAAAATTCCAAAGGCCCAGTGCTGTACCTAGTTATATTGGCAGGAAAACTGAGGCATGGCAAAGTGATCCTGAGAGGGAGCATAGAGTAAAACAGACCTCAGGATTCTGTGGCCAACACACAAAGGTGTATTTAAGCAACAAAAGTCGGGCTGGGTCATCCAGTCTGATGTTTGGAGGAAGAAAAGCCCTTCTGTCCAGCTGAGATTTTGAGTGCAAACCTTTTCTAGCTGGCTGCTTCCAGCACCAGCACACACCTGACCCTAAAAAGCTGCCCTACAGTTCTCCCAAGTGGAGCAGCCCTCTCTGCCTGGGGGCTGCTCTGTGTGTGTGCATCAAACCCACGCTGTGCTTCCACCACCACCTCAGCTCAGACTGACAGAGTCCCATCAGCAGTCACAGTAAAGGCACCAGGACGCAGAGCTTGGCTCTGGGCTGCTCTTGAGAGCTTTTTTCCCTCTCCCTCAGTGTGAAATCACAAACACAACTGCTCTGACAAGCTCAAGCACTCAGAACTGGACACGCAGTGCTACCAGCCCGTGCCTACAGCCAGCCTTCCCTGGGACACAGCCTTCCTGGTTCACAGGACCCATCCATCCCAAGCAGGAACTGTGGGCTGGGTTCACAAACCCCTGCTCTGTGCCTTCCACCCAGGCTAGAGGTGAGGCTGCTGGCAGGACAAACCAGCACAAAGCTACCGGGACTTGGGGCCACAAGTTGGGAGAGTGCTCTAAAGCTCCATGGGAAACCAGCCCTGTGGGGACAGCAGCTGCCTGCAGAGCCACCAGCAAGGCCAGCCCTTTGCAGCAGCAGCCCCAGAGCATTAACACTCTGTTTTCACTGTTATGGCTCAGGCACTTTTCCCTTTTAAGTCCAACACATCCCCACCGAGCCTCGTTGCAGCTGAGCTGACATGGGGAGAAGTGACAGCTCTTTGAAAGCTGCAAGCATCCCTAGTGTTTTTTTTTTTTTTGTTTTTTTTTTTTTAAACAAATGTGGATCATATTAGTGACACTTCCAAAAAAGAAGATGATTTCCAGAGGCACTGAGCAGGTCTGGAGGGCCCTGCTGGCACACGGGCTGCAGCTCAGCCCAGCTCTCCCACCACTCACTCAGCAGAACAAACCCCAGAGCAGACACACCACTCCAGCCCCCAGGAGCTCTAAACCTACTCAGCCTTCATAGATCCAACACTATCCTGAGAGGGCTGGCAGCTGCTTGGATCTGCCTTCTGCAGCCACCCACCCTTGCTCCATCAGCACCGGGCACCCTGCTTTGATCCCAGTGCCCTGCTGCTCTCTTCAGAGCCTGATTCCATTTTCCTTTTCCAAGCCTGCCCACTCAGCAGCTGCTGTTGGCAATTCCCTCTTGCCCCAGACTGGTAGGACCACGGGGAACTTTGATTTTGCTTTGGTCGGGGACGCCAGAGGAGAAGTTCATCTGCTGGTGGGCTCAGAGCAGGAAGCAGCGTCCCCAAGCTGCTGATGAGCTCCAGCTCTCGGTGCAAAAGAAGTTTTGCTGCCTGAGCAGATCATCAAGACGTGGAGAGGGTCCCAGCCAGATCTTGAGCGTCTCTTTGGATCTTTGCCCTGCCCAGCAGTCTTGCTGACTGGCTGGAGTTTCTCCTGTAGGAAAATTTCTCTAGCCAGAATGGGGGAAAACTTGGGTGGAATATGAACTGGATGCTGCAATAGGATGTAGTGATTTGTTAAGAGCACAGCTGGCTCCCTTTGCCTCTCATCTAACCTTCCCTTCCAGGAACACGAGGCACCAGCATGTCCTGGGCTGCCACCCCAAGGCAAATGTTCACTTCACATGGGCACGTATGAAATCCAGACTGTCTGGGACAGTGCTTTAAACACTGGTGTAACCTTTTCTCAGCCCCTGAAGGTGAGAGAGGAGCCCAGAACGCCATGTAAGCTGAAATAGATACTCCCTGGCTTGCTCATCAGGCCTCTCTTCCCTCTTGGCCTTCACAGACTCATCCTTGCAGGTGCCAGGCTTTCCACTGCAGGAGGTGGCCCTCAGCTTTGGCACCACTGCTCCCTTCCCTTCTCAGCCAGAAGCCTCCAGACACTCTCACTTGAAAGCAACTTCTTTTTCAGTGATGCCCCAAGTGCCAGCAGGCAGGCAGGGCAGCTCTGCTGAGCTCCCGTGCCTAGAGATCAGCTGGGCCCAGCAGGAACAGTGCAGGAAGGGAAACACAGGTTGGGAACACAGCACAGGTTTCCAGGGCAAACCTGCATTTACAATGCAAAGGTGAGCAGGGCCGTGAAAAACTTCAAATTATCTCCAGTCAAGGAATGAAGTGGATGGAATTCTTCCCCGTGAGGCCCTGGCACAGGCTGCCCACAGAAGATGGGGCTGCCCCTGGATCCTGCAAGTGTCCAAGGACAGGCTGGACAGGGCTGGCAGCACCCTTGGATGGTGGAAGGTGTCAGGGTTGGAACTGGAGGCTCCTCCAACCCAAACCATTCTGGAATTCCATAAAACCAATCATAGCTGAAAAGCCCCTGAGGTGCTGAGGAGCTCTGGGAGCTGTGCTGGCCCTGAACAATGGGAAAACTGTCCCAACACAGGGTAACAAAGGACAAATCCCTACATTGTACGGCTGGTGGCACCTACATCTACATGTGTGAGTTTCCACTGAGTCTGTAACACAGAGCCTCTCTAGAGACCTGCAGTGGGTAGGAAAAGGTGGGCTTCTGCTGCATCTCCCCCTCAGGAGGAGGCACTGCTGCCATCCTTCTCCATGCCCTCCAGGCTGCCAGAAAACCTGCTGGGATTTCACCCCTCCTCTGAGCTGCCTGCTCTCCCACCAGAGCAGCCAGCAGGTTCTCAAGGTATTTCCCACATGCAGCGACCAAACAACAGGTTTTTCTTGGGGGAACCAGACTAAAAAACTGCTCCACCACCCAAGCAGGAGCTGAAGCCTTTCTGTACCTGCATGTAAAGCCAAGAGGACAGAGCCGTGGACAACAGCTCCTCCAGACAGACCGTGATGAGTCTTGCTCCGAATCTCCATAATCCGCCCCAAAATCCAAGCCTCCTTTAGGAAAGGCGAGCAGGGTGGGGAACCAGCAGTGCAGTGATTCATCCTCCCCAGAAACAGAGGCCCAAGTCTGGAATACTGTGACACTTGGTAAATATTCGTGATGTACTTCATTATGCAACAGAGGCCCAGCAGGAACACAGCTCCCTCAGGGCTACTTAATATGGGTTTCAAAAACGATTAAATATATCATAAACAACTCGCAACCAGGAATAAACACCTATAATCCCATCAAGTCATTCTGGTGGTGTCAAAAACCATGGGAGTCAACTCGGTTACCGGGGGCAAAAATAAAAATACATCCCCGAAGGAATTACAGTCCTGCAATTCTGTGCCTGCCTTGTCAAAAACCCAACTCTCCCAGCCCCTCCTGCTTCTGCTCTGTCCGTGCTCTTGCTCTTTTCCTTTCAGGCTTCCTCACATCACAGACTTTGCTGCATTCTGCACTTCTGCCGAGAGGCAAAAGGATCGAGCTCCCGACTGCAGACAGCAAAACCGTTCCATGCCCGCACAAAAATACTCCACTGGCCGAAAAAAATATCTTTTCTTGCGTGACTCAAGGCCGCTGGTCAGGTCTTCAAACACTAATACTCATCAACTGGCACACACATAAGTGGTCCATTGAATCACATGCAGTGACTCGTGTGAGTAAGGCCTGCACAAATTAACCCTGAGATAATATTTTCCCATGCAATCACTGCTTTATACAGCATCAAAAAGATGGAAAATAGACCGGCTAGCAGTGGAAACTCAGTGCAGATGACAGAAAGCTGATGTTCATTAAAAGCGTTCAAGCAGTTTAGACCAAACCTTTCAGTTTTATGAGAGATTTCAAAATCTAATTTTCATGGAAATGTTTTCATTACATTAAGAAGGGGGAAGGAGGGAAAGTAAAAACCTTCGGCAAAATCTTTTTCAAATTAAAAAGTTGGAAGCTCTGAGTGGATGGATTGAAAACACAAATACCATCAGCAAATTATGAGACCATGAGAACCAGGAAGCAAAACTGATTATGATCAAAAAAAAGTGAAATTCACAAACAAATAGAAGTTTCTTTTCACCCATCAAAAGGAAAAGCACTCACAAACAGAGCCAGCTCCCTCCTCTATATTCACATGGCTCTTTTTTCTTTGTTAATAACAGTACCTTGACCACTTTCATTTATTTCTTTGTGCCTTTTTGTTTTTTAAGACTCCAGATATGTGACAGAGCCACATTTCCACCTTCTGTCTTTGTCCAGAAGCTGCAGAAATTTAAGTAACAAACACAAAACGCTTTCCCACTTCAAACTGCACGATTCAGGGAGGCAAGAAAAATATCTGACACTGCGATACTCGCTGCGATAACCATGCATCTGCCAGCCTGAGGCCAAAATGAGATAGATATGCCCAAGGAACATAAATGGAAAGGAGTTAATCAAACTTCTAACAACTGCTTGGTGTTTATTATCTGTTACTCAACCTTTAGTCAAGCAAGCTCTCCTCAAAGCCTTGAGGAGAAAGGAAAACGCAGGAAAACCGGCACGCGCAGAAGATTTTGCCGACAAAGAACTGCGTTTTTCATGCAGATAATTTACAACAAGCTCCAACGTACAAACAATAATGACCTGATCCTGGCTTTTCCTACATCGGGTTCTGGAAGAGGAGAACTCTGGAGAACCTTTTTTGGGGAAGATTCGCTGTGGTTGGTGGGGACTGAGGCACCAGCCGGATTCCCCGGCTCACCCGCTGGAGCCTGGGGACATCAGCACCAGCTGCTCATGGTCCATCAGCAGGACAAGACAGGAAGAAAACTCCTGGGTTTCAATCAATTTTCCCTCTTCT
The DNA here is from genome assembly GCF_050655825.1 of Lonchura striata. Classification (NCBI taxonomy): domain Eukaryota; kingdom Metazoa; phylum Chordata; class Aves; order Passeriformes; family Estrildidae; genus Lonchura; species Lonchura striata. The sequence continues at coordinate 30,912,965 of NC_140710.1, read as the reverse complement.
ATCTATCAGTTGTACATCCCCTGTCTACGGACTCGGCATCTTCTAGGAATAAGGGCTGTAATTTGCTAACAAAAGAGCTGCTCAGTACTCCAAGGTAAAGCAGAGGCTTGCAAAGAAAACCCTGCGGATGTCCCAGGCGCTTCTTCTCACCTTCATTCTCAGCAGCTCAGCAGCTCAAGGAATTGCTTTCCACATTTCCAAGCAGTGGCAGAGCTTTTCCATCTCTTTTTACAAAGGCATATTTTTTTTTCCTGAAGGATGGAGAGGCACAGGGGCAGAGACAATTCACTACTTAGACACACTTTTACTCCTGCAGCAACCTCACTTGTTCTCATTAAAAAGAGGCAATTAAGGCAAAATGAAAAGCCATGTGGGAGCAGACCCGAAGTGCTCCAGCTCAGGATGCTGTTTCAGACAGCCAGGAGCAGCAGTCAGAGGGTTTAAGGCTGGCAGCAAGGGACAGATCTCTGCCCCAGCTCATCCTTCCAGCCTGTGACTGGTGGCTCCCTGAGGCGGACGCTGCCTCCAAACACTGCTGCAGTGAGCAGCCATCCTCAGCCCTCCCTGGATTTGCCAGTCCTTCCTTAAAATAACACCTATTTCTGACCTGTGCGAAATCCTGGGGTGAGGAACCCCATCACCCAACAGTGAGAAGGCTGAAAAAGCCTTTCCTCGACCTGCTGCCAGGGCAGAGGAGCTGAAGGCACCCGATGCTCTGCCTGACCTGCCTGAGCAGAGGAACTCACTCACCTTGTCCCAGCAGGGTTTCTGGGATTTCCTTGAGAAGGAGCAGCAGTACTGAGGGCTCATGATGCTCACTGGGACAGAAAAAAAGTCATGGGGGTACTCAGGCAGCCCGTGCCCAGCTTTAATTGTGAATCAGCCTGCTATAATGTCACCCACCTGAGTGCCAGCACTTTCATACTGAAGAGAGACTAAAGGACAGCAATAATCCCCAAACACACAACTTGAGCATGTAATGGACTGAAGCATGGTTTATTCACTTCTTACAAAACTTATCCCAGCATAACTATTTTTCTTTTGCTGTTCATGCTTTCTCCACATCATTTTATCAGCCATCAACTGTGAGCCTCAAACAAACCAACCAAAAGAAAAAAAAAAAAAAAGCAGAAGTCAAAAATACCCATCGGAAAAAACAAAACAATTGAGAATTACCCCAGAGCCACAAGCTCTGGGAACCCACAGGCAAGTGACAGGTTTCTGTCACCCTCAAAGGGCACAAATGCAATAGGAGCTCGTTGCCTTTTCTGGAAAGTTTGGGGATCCCCTCAGCTCAGCTGGGACCTGCACTTTCATCCCTGCTTTAGCCGGACTTAGCGAAAGTTGCGCTAGCACAGCAAGAGTTTTTGGTTTTATCCTAACAGGTTATTTTGTGACAAATTTGCACTGAGACTGCAAAGCTTTCCCAGCTACACAGCAGGGGTAGGGATTTTTATTTATTTCTTTTTGCCCTGATATTTATCAGCTTTTAGGGTAAGGTGTTCAGAGCGAGGAGCTGAATGAACTTGGTAAGAATGACAGCTCAGCAGCACTGCTGCAAACTCAGCTCCTTAACCCACGGACAGCTCTCCCTGCAAGTGTTACAACCACAGCTACTCCCAGGAATGCTTTTTCTTTTTAATAAGAGAGACGTTTTATCCTGAACCTCTCTCAAATAAAACAGTGGTGAAATATTTACTTCAATCTCAAACATCCAAATAAAACCTGTAATTTCTGTGTCAAACTACTTATCTTAATTTTTGTTTATAAAAACAGCACCGATAATTTGGTTTTTCCCTTCAGTTTGGAACAAAACTCAGTGGCAAACCAGCTGATTTTCCTTCAGGTTGGAAGAACATTTTTAGTATTCTTGAGAAATTTACAATTTCTTCAAAAGGCTTTTACCTTTTCTCACTTAAAAGCATGGAGCCCCGTGTTAGCTTTTCCACTGAACCAGTTCTCATTTTTCACCGAGAAAAGCTCCTACCTCTGTTGCACTTCCTAGCTCCAGCACAGTCCTTTTGCTGCATGGATTGCATAACACTTCACAGGACACACTCAGCAGGTAGGGAAACTGAGGCACGGAGACTCCCAGGATGTGCTAAATGCATCCATGAGAGACCCAGAAAGCCCAGATGACAGTTCTGCCCATAAACCTGGTGGAATTTATTCATTTATTCCTCTCCCTTCCTTCTTTTATTTTTTTTTTTGTTGTTGTTGCTTACTTTAGAATACTTCTAAAACTTTCTAATTCACTGCAACTGTATTAAAACTTTTACAGCATTCAGCATTCAGAGAATTTCCAAATTATTTGAAGTGGTAATTTGGTCCCTGCCCAGCAGTGCTGGCTAGAAAACAAGCTCTTGGATTACTTTTTCTGGGGGGGTTTTTTTCATGGTTTAAAAGCAAGGTGAGTATTGGTGAAACGCAGCTCTCCTTTCCCATGCTGACCAAGCTCGCAGCTGGAAAGGGGCAACGTCAGGAGTAAATGAGGAGTAAATCCAAATAAAATATGATAAACCAAATCGAGTACAGAGCAGAAATAAAAAAGACTTGTCTGCATTTGATATCTTGCGGATTCTCCAGCGGCACAAGGAGCTGAATCGGGGGCGCCGCAATCGCTGTTTTCCCCACTAAAATACATACAATACACACCTTTAGAGCCAGAAATTGTAGTTTTCGGGCCCTGGGAAGGGAAATATTTGCAAGGCATGTCCCAGCGGCGGTGGATCGGCTCTCGGGGGAGCAGAGGAGCGGCCCCGGCTCGCTCGCTCCATCCCGAGCGCGCTCCTGGAGGATGCTCCCCGCCGGGATCGCATCCGGCCGGGCCGAGCTCGGGGCTCCCACGGGCGCTTCTGCAAGGAGCGGCTGCTTTTGGGAAGGCTTCCCGCTTCCCCAGCTCGGTTTCCTTCGGAATACCGAGAAAACCACGTCGGATCCACGGGGAAAAGAGGGTCGGAGGTGGCTCCCGCGGGGAAAAAAAAAAACCCAAACAATTAAAAAAAAAAAAACCAAACCCAAAAACAAACAAAAAAAATCAAACCAACAAAAAAATCGAAAAGCGAACGAAAATTTCAATTGGCATTTTCGTTCGCTTCTCCTTTCGTTTCGTTTCGTTGTTTTTTCCCCGTTTTTCGCCGGGAAGCTCCCTCGGAAGCGAGCCCGTGTTCGCAGCCGCGGCCAGCCCGGACCCTCACGGAACTCCCCGCGGCCGGGGATGTAATTATTTTAGCAGAGAGCGGCTAAAGGGGGATAACTGACCCTGCACGGCCCCTGCACAGCCCGCTCAGCCTTTCTGCCAGCGCTGCGCTTGGGAAACGCCGCGCAAGCCGGCGCCCATCCCGCTGCCGGGGCCGCTGGGCTGGCCGGGCCACGGCTGCTCGAGCTGCCGGGCTCGGACTGCTCCGGACGGGCAGCTCAGAGACCGGCCTGGCCCCTGCCCTGCCCGCCGGGATCGGGGGAACGGGGGCTCGGGGAGAGGCAGAATGCGGCTCCGCCACCTGGGAGCCGCGCACGCACCCTCGGGCTGCCTGCGAGCCCCGGCGCTCCCGGCAGGGCATCGGACAATCGTCCGCACCCCATCCAAGCCCTGAGCAGCCTCCCGGTGTCCCGCAAACCACGGCGGCGGTGCCCGCTCCGACGGGCAGGACGGACGGACGGACGGACGGACGGACGGATGGATGGATGGAGGGAGGCTCAGCGCCCACAGCGCCTCGCCCCGTCCAGCCAAGCGCCGTTCTCAGCCCACCCCGGCAAGGAATGGACGAGGGGCCGAGCCCGTGGGCCCGATCCTGCCCGCTTCTGCTCTCCGGGATGTTCTCCTGCTCCCCGCAGGGTGCAGGAGCCACGGCCCCGGACCCGACGGGCGCAGTGGCGAAGGGCAGCTCGCCCTTTTCCCGGGACGCGGCTGGGGAAAACAAGGCTTTTCACACGCCGGTGGGTGCCGACCCCGCCGGGACTCCCGGCACGGCGGGGAAGGGCGGCTCGGGGAGCGGGGGAAGCCGGGCTGAGCACCGGCGGAGCCCCCCGGAGCCGGCGCCGCCCGCCGCGGCTGCCCCGGCGAGAGACGGAAGGGGAGAGGATGTCCCCGCACTTACTGTCCTGCTGCGGGGTGTCGCTGCCGCTGGTCAGCCCGGGGGACTCCAACAAGCTCCGGCCGGGCTCGCCGCCGCCCTCCTCCGCCTGGGCGGCCACCATGTCGCCCGCCTCCTCCAGGTCCAGCAGGTGACTCACGGAGAAGTTCTTCTTGGCTTGTAAATTGTCCAGGCCGGCGGGGCCGTCCAGGCGGGCGGGCAGCAGGGCCTGCCTGTCCATGGCGTGGGCATAGCTGGACGCCATGGTGCCGAGCGGGGCTTTTCTGCCCTCGCCCCCCGCGGGCGCCCACCGCCCCCGCGCCCCCCCAGCCGCCGGCGCTGCGAGGGGGGAACGCGCACGGAGCGGAGCGGGGCGAGCGGGACGGGACCCGACGGCGGCGGCTAGGGAAGCCCGAAGGGGAGCGGGCAGGGCCGGGCTTAAAACATGCCGGAGGGGAGAGGCGGCGGCCGGCTCGGGGCGCCGGGGCGGCGGCGCGGGGAGCTGCCGCCGGCCGGGAGGCGCAGGGCGGCTGTGGGGCCGCTGGGGCGGGTGCGCCCCGTCCCTCCGCCCCGCCGCCGCCGGCTCCGCTCCCTCCGCCCCTGCCCTCCCCTCCCCTCCGCCCCGCACTTCAAACGGCGGGGGCGGCTCCGCTCCGGGCACCCGCGGGGCCCCGCCGGGACGCGGCTCCGGGACGGGGCTGGCAGCGCTGCGGGCCCGCGGGGGGCGGCCGGAGCGGGGTGCTGGGCTGGCCCCCCGCCCCTTGCCGGCCGGCGCTGCACCTGGAGGGGAGGGCGGACGCACCCCTGGGAGTGAGGAGAGGGATAGCGAAAATGAGAAATGCAGATGAAAAGGTGAGCGAGGGTAATGGAAGAGAAAGTGCGAACAGGAGAGAGGGAAGGTAGAGGAAAAACAGCCAAAGGAGAAAAAGTGCGGCAGAGAACGAGAGAAATAGACCAAGACAGGAGTAAAGCGAAAAGAACGGAAGGGAAGGGAAAAAAAAAACCCAAAAAAAACCCCGAGGACACAGTCGGAGCTCCTCAGGCCAGCGAGCAAAGGGGTCCCCGCCGTGTGTGCTGGCCCTGGTGGCCCTGTGGCCGGACACCGGCAGTGGCCCTCGGAGCCTGCCCCGGGACAGCGGGGCTGGCGAGGGGCCGGGGCCGCGGGCCAGCGAGCGCCGCTGCCTCCCGGGGCTGCAGCCGGGGCTCCGAGCTGCCACAGCCAGCCCAGAATTTCCATCCCCCCTGATCTGGGGAAAGAACATTTGATGCCATCAAAGGGCTCCAGATTGAAAACAGATGTGCTTCCCGAGCCTCTCCATGCATTTAATTAAGGCACAGGCATGGAGGAGACATTTTCATCATTAGTTTGCTTTCAGTCCCCCCCCCCCACCCCGCACCTCTGGTCCCAGTTTACCCTTTGCAGTCTCAAAGACCCAAATGAGCAGGGCAGGGCTGCAGAGCTCTGCTGGACCCTGGTTGGGGGGTTGTGGGGGTAGACAAAGCTGGTGGATACTGGATGGAAGGGCCAAAAGAAAAAAAACAAAAAACCTTGGGGCAAGTCGTGCGTGTGCACAGAAGCATGTGGGTGTGCACACACCCAAAATGCTGCGGGTGCATCTGTGTATGCAGCACAGTGACTTCTTCTGCATCTGAAGGAGAACTTGTGTGATGTCCTCCGGTACATGTCCACATGTTGGATGGGGAAGGAGTTGTGCCTTCACATGGGTGTGCAAGGCTGTATCTGGCTGGCTTTTGTATATTGGCATCTTGTCCTGTGGCTCTGCAGGTTCAGGCTAGGCAGGGTGTGTGTTCACCTGTACATACCCTAATCATGAAATGCCCCTTTTTCTCTGCCTTTCCCAGATATCTGGCTGCTGCCTCTTTTCTTGGTGAGCTGGGGTTTACTTTCTTTCTCCCTGACCTGCTTCAAATGGATGTTTGCAGCTGGCTGTCCTGAGTGGGTGCTGCAGAGGCCCGGCCATAAACATCCCTTTCCACGGGCAGTGGGGTCTGCTCTTAGCCTTGGGGTGTCAGAGGAGCCACAAAAACCAGACCAAGAGGTCTCTGTGCCACCTTCAGCAATGCCCTCACTGACATCCCTGGTGAGATCTCCTCATGCCTAAGTGCATCCTTCAGACCATGCTCCCTGCCAGCCCTGGGGTTGGGGATGCAGCCCAAATTTCCCCTGGAAAGAGGAAGCGCCCAGCTCCAGGACTGAGGCTTCATCCTGAGGTGAGTCCTGGCTGCTCCCCTCACGTGCAGCACCCCCAGGCTGAATTCCAACACAGGCTGCCTGATTCACATTCTGAACGTGACCTGAACCCCTCCTACGGCGTAACTGGATTTCTGTCACTGGGTGGGAGGGACAAGCTGAATCCAAGGGGAACTCTGACAACTCTGTCTGTCCCAGGAGGAAGGAGACTGGGAGCAATGCCTGCACAGAGCACTACAGGGCTGCAGTTCATCTCTCAGTTATCTCTGTTCTGGCCAGACAGGCCTTGTGCCAAGGCACACCTAGGATGTGGAAATGAGTGCAGTGGGAACCTCCTGGGCTCTGACAGGGATAGTGCCTGTGCTGCCACCTCAGTTTATGATGCATCAGACCCGAAGCAGAGGTGATAGGGTACCCCAGTTCTCGCAGTCCTGAGGCTGGGAAGGACTGCCATGCCACAGATGGCCCATGGCAGCAGAGCCAGGCACCCTCTGAACATCCCACAGGCCATCAAGGAGCTGATCAGACATTCGTTTCCTCCCTCACCACTGCCCTGTGTCAAGCTGAACAGGTAACTCCCCTTCCCCTCTGTCCTCCCATCCCACTTTTCCTCTCCAATGTGCACCTGCCTGGAGCCTGCTCACAGCCCCATTCCTCCCTCTCCCAGCTGTCCAGCAAATGGTTGCCTTCTGCTCACACTCCCAGCAGGGCAGGAGCCTCTGAACTACTTCTAGCAAAGGAGAAGAATAAAAAGCCCAGAAGTCCTGAAACAGCCAGAAGTCTGCCTGGTGAAGCACCCACAGCTGAAAGGCTCAGCCTCACACCACAGCCAGACCCCAGTTTTGCCCTTCCAGCTCCCAAAAGTGGCTGTCACGTTGAAGAACATCAGTGAGACTCACCAGCTGGAGCCTTGCCTCAAAACCTACCTCCCCTCTGCTGTGATCATGTCCAACACTGGGAGAAAGTGAAGCAGAAACCCCCATTTTCCTTTCCCTAGTTGTATTTCAAGAAGGGGAACCCCAAATATCTGCATCTCTGCAGATGACCAGCACATTTTGCTTCCGCTTTCTTTTCTCATAGAAAATCACAAACACCCCGCAGTGCCAGTGAGAAAGCCCCTAACTAGGAGTGTATTTTTGATTCTTGAAGTTTCCCATGAAGTCCAGCACTGGCAGCTCCTGTGGTTCCCACCCCCAAAATGTGGGCTGCCCAATATGCTATAAACCCTCAGGAGCATTCCCTTCATGTCTCTCTGAACAGCAGCTTTGGAGCTCCACAGTGTTGGTGCCACTTTTCGGGTACAACAAACAGGACCTGACGAGCCCCCCAAGGGTCTTGGAGCCAACAAGAAACAGCCAGAGCAGATGAGCAGCTGTAAAATCCCCAGCTCACACCCCTTGGGGCTGGCATTAGTGGGATGCAGGAGGGTGCAAAGCAGCAAGAAAGCCAAGATTTCCTCTGCCCTGCCCTCACATCCTGACCACCACACCCTGTGCCTCTACCAGCACAGATTGCCCCCTTCTTTCAGGTGCCCTAAGTATCTTTTCTTCCACCTGGGTTTGAATAAAAGAAACCAGACAGAAGAACCTGTGGTGCCCGGGTGTGTGTCCTCAGCTGGTGATTGTATCATGGCATTCAGGTGAAGAAGCATTTTGCTCAGTGAGGGAAAGTCCTTTGGGTCTCCCCTACTTCATTTTCAGTGTGTGAAGTCTTAGAGCCCTTTTTTGATCTGCCAAATGCGTTTCATCCCAGAAATTAAATACGAAAATAATGCAGGGGGGCAGTGAGGAGCAGGAGCTGGCTGCCAGAACAAGCTTGTGTCTGTAGGAAACCTGACCAAAGTGCACACACCATCTATTCCTGCTCTGTGCAGGTGCTCAGCTGTTTGCAGACATGCTGCATGCCCTCCAGCTTTGCTCTCTTGAGGGCCTGGATGGGGTGCAAGCAGTTTATATTGGTGCTTGAGAGGGCAGCAGGGCACAAATGATGTCCACTCCTCTCCTAGGCCCAGAGCAGCTTTGCAGAGGGAGTGCTCCAACACAGGCACCCCAAAACCTCAGCCACGGCTCCTTAGGGGAAAGGTGATGAGAGGCACGGATTCAGAGCATCCCTCTGCCTCTGGCTCTTCTCAGCCTGCATCCACAGTGTCCCATGGCCTGCCCAGCCCAGAGAGATCCCCACTGCTGGACTCCTTGATGCCACAGTGCTGTGGAGCCAAACCAGAATTCTTTCCCCCTGAGAAGTTTTCCCCCAGCCATCCCGTCGTGCTGGTTCACTTTCATGGCTGGCCTGAAGCCCTTCTGCACTTGCTGCAGTCAGGGCTGGGTGAGCTCTGCCTGGAGCTGGGCACAGGGAGCACCTGCAGGAACACTTGTGTGCATCTCACATCCTTTTTCAGGTGTGGGGGGGATTTTAGGGGTGTGTGCTCATAGCCAGACCTGTCCCCCACAAACTCCTGCTACAGACACACTTGGACCAAACCTCCCTCTTTTCTTTCCTCCCCACACAGAGGTGTGTTATTACATCTGTGGGGATCAGGTAGTCTGCAGTCCTTCCAAGCTGTAAACTCAACATCAGGGTTTCTTTTAATCCCAAACATCTTGATGTCATCTGGAAATGCTGTGAGCAGTTTATAATTAGGGTTTAGCATGCAGATTAATACCAGCAGCTCCAGGGTGAACAGACCATCAGAGTCTAATCAAAGCTTAAATGGGGCAGCAATTTAGTACTGAGATTTATTATTCCTCTGCACAATATTTTGAACCAGAGGCTGAGTTCACAGCACACACAATCATTCCTGGAAGTGCTATCACATCTCCAGTCAGAGCAAGGTGCCTTGTTACTGGTTCACGGGGGTGATAAATACTTGGCTCTGGGAACATATTTAGGAATATCACAGCACTGACACTGTACAAGATTTAGAACCTGAGGCAGGAGAACACTTGCACACGTGCTCCAGCCCCATGTGGATGGTGGGGCAAGGCCATGTACTTGCATTTTTCCTTTTGCTGTGCACCAGGTGTAATAAGGGAGGTGTCCCAGGATAGCAGCTGAGGGGATTTTTTTGCCATCTCCCCTGGCCATTTGTGGGGAGGAAGGATGGAAAGCTTTGTGTTACTCAAGGGGGGCATGAAGCCACCTCACAGCAACAGAACCTTCAGGGGAGCTGGCACTCTGTTGCAGGCTCAGCTGAGGGCTGGGGAGGGAGTTCTGTGCCCCATGCAGCCAGGGACAACTCCTCCTGAATGGTATTCCTGCCAAGCCCCTCTGGACGGCTCCTGGGAGTACCCCCAAGTCTCAGAGGTTTGATTTTCACAGTAGGGGCAGCTGGGCTGGCTGTGCAGCACCTGGGTTGGAGTTTTCACTAACAGGGCTCCAACCTGCCTTGCCCAGACCTCCAACCCAGTCTAGACTGGAGCCTTTCCCTTGCCTTGTCATTTATAAAAACACAAGTGGAGGAGGGGGCTGCGAGAGTGGAAATTTCTTTATCAGTTTGTCTGTAACTACTAGTCCCAGTTTTCACATTCTAAGCCAGAGCTGCCACTGCTGTCACCTAGCTTTCAACAGGGATGACAGGCACACTCACCAGCTGCCAATGGCAAGAACTGCTTTTCTGGTTCCCTTTTCCATAATGTTTCCACCAAGTGGGAGAGGGGCTGTGAGGAATGTCCTGATCCCAGCCTGGCTGCTTGCGGATCTGAACTAGAGTTCAGCTCTTCCCTCCCTTGGCTTTGCTTTGCCGGGGATGCCATGGGGCTGGCAGCCCTGCTTCAGGCCCCAGGGCTGGACCACATCTGGACTGGAGGGGGCAGATGTCACACACTGTGGCCTCCCAAGACAACCCACGACCACGGGTTCCACCAGGAAAGCACAGAAGCATCAGCACAAACACCTCTTCACCACAGTTTTGTTGCAGTGGCTATGAGCTGTTTGAGCATGGGCACAGTCCTGCACAAGGATGATGCCTGGGTTTATTGCTCCAGCACCTTGGAGGACTTCAGTGGATTTACCTGCCTGGTAAGAAACCAGGCTGTGGCACTTTCAGGTGTCCTGTTCTGTCAGAATCTGAGGTATTGATGATCCTGAGATTGTAGAAAGACTCTGTCTGTCAGCCCCGCTGCCAAAGCAGAAGCCATAATTGGTCTGTGCTGGTTTCCAGGTTGTTTATTCTGTTTATCTCTCACATGTTCTGCTGCCCTGCCCAGCTCTGTCCTGCAGGGCAGCGTGTGGGGCTCTGCCCTCAGTGGGATGTTACAAACATTAAATACCAGAAACTCCCTGGGCTGGATTTACAATAACGTGCCAATATCTGTCACCTACGTTGGACAGTGTGTCCCCAGCCTGAACCAACAGAAAAATGCCAACACCACAGTGAAACATGGAGGGCATGAAGAAGGAGAAAAAGGACAAGGCACACCCAATTTCCTCCATCTTGTCCCCTTTGGACCCCTCATCTAGAATCCTAAAATTTTACTTTTGAACCCGTGCCACACTTAATTATTACTCATATCAAACACTCAGAGCTGGTAATTGATCCTGTAAGATTGAAAACTCTTTTCCATGGCCAGAGATCACAGCCAGTGTCTCTGGGGGCTCTGTCCAGGGGGTTCCTGACCCCTGCCAGGGTCCCAGACCTGCCAGGGCAGCCAGAGGGAAGCCCTGGATTCCCACACTGTTCCCCTATGACAGCGACCTGGTGGCACTGAGACAGCCACCAGGACCTGCAGCCACTGCCCCCTGCCCCAGGCCAGCTAAGCAGGGCTGGCCAGGCTAAATGAGGGCTGAGCTGCATGTTCCCAAGGGCTCAGACTCGAGCTGGCTCCAGAGCTGGCTGTGTAAGGAGCCCTGGGTTTGGATAAGCCGGCCGTTTAACCGGGGTTTTATTACCAGGCAGGGGAACAAAAGCACTCAGAGGTCACCGGGAACTTTAATCAGCACCGAGGGTCATTGGATAGCAGGATAGGAGGGAGGAGGGCAGGGCCCAGGGCACACAAATAAATAAATAGATGTATTGAAACCACCTCCTTCCTCCAAGAGATCTCTCTCTCCCCTGCTCTATGTACACACTCTGCTCCTTACAATCAGACCTTCAAATGGTCCTAATTTTCCCAGCAGAAAGTCCAAGATCTCCTGCAAATTTAACTAAGACGTTTATCCACAAGGTTTGGTTGGGTTTTTTTGTTTTAAATCCCTTGCTGCTGGAGATGAAAGTTCAGTCTGCTGGACTGCTCTTGGGCTGAGTATCAGATATCCCTAACCCCGGAGAGAGAAAATGTCCCACCAGCTTCTCTCCCCTGCAGGAAAGGAAAAAAAAAAACCCACCACCTCCCATAATCAGAGTCTGGGCAGACAAATTGGCACCACTCTTTTCTCCCTCCACCCCCTTTCTGGAAGAGGACAAACCCTTCAGAGCACAGTCACAACTCACAAATATTTGTGGGTATTATATTGCAAGAGGGGAAAAAATCCAAAGGAAGGTAACTGTTAAAAGCTTAGTCCCTCTCCCATGGAAAGCAGCTTTATGCACGTCCATAAATCTCCTTTGTAAGTGGCCATTAAAACTGCGTCTTGTTTAATTTTTTTTTAATCTAGTTTAAACACTTTTTCTCATCTTGCAAACGAATGATGTCATTGGCAGGCCCAGTAATGAACAGAAAAAAAAAAAATCAACTTTCTAATGTTTTGGGGGCTTTCTCTAAATGCAAACCCTTCAAAACCAGTTTGCTAATCCAGCCAAATACTTAAGCACGTGCTTAACAACCAACTTGTGTTTAAGTGCCTTGCTCCCACATCTGTCCACACTCATCTCTGGGCACAAATGATGTGCCTGAAGGGAGGAGAGGGTTTAAGCTGTGGCAGGGTGAGAGTCCCTGGCTGCTGAACTGTTGGGCTACTCTTTGCACGGGCAACACAACAGGACAGAGAGCCCACAGCATCTGCACAGGACAAGATCCTCACTTTGGCTGAAAGGCTCCTTGCTGGCTACTTCTGTTCTTTGGGTTTGGTGTGTGGCTGGAGGTTTTAGGGTTTTTTTATTTATTTATTTATTTTTTAAATTTTTTATTAAAAAAAAATTTGGAAGCTGTTTTAATGAAGTAGGAGCAAAACCAAATAGCAGGCTGAGCAAACGGGGAAAAATAAATGTGAAACTTGCAAATGGATAATTGGTGTGGTTTTAATTAAAAAGTGGTTAACTGTTTCGGGGTGAAGAGCATGGGTTTGGGTTGACACCATCTGAACCCTGGAAAGAGCACGTTAAGCTGTTCACCATACTGTGGGTTAAGAAAATGGGAAATAAATACATCCCAGCCCCTTGGAAAACCAAACCATCTTTAGGGCTCAGCTGTAAACTTTCTTCAGCAATTTATTAGAGTTCCAGAAAACACTTGTTGAGTAGCCTCGGCCTGTAATAAATATCAGTCCTTGTTTGTTTGTTTTTGTAATGGGAACAAAACCACATCTTTTTCTTTCTCAAGTGGATAATTTAATTACATGGCAAGAAACACATTCATTGTCCAAAATACCCAGCGAAGATTGCCACAAAGCTCCCAGCTCCATGGTGAGAGGAGGCGAGCAGAGGCAGCTGATACCAGAACTGGATTCAGGGAAGGTTTCTGTGGTGGCACGTCCACTTTTGCTGCAGCTGACACTGGGCTTGTCACTACAAACAGGAGACAGGCACCTCTGTGCAGGGCACTTCTTACCCTCCACAGAGCACCAGAAGGGAAGGGCAGAGGGAATCAGAGGGAATGAGGGGCAGGGAAGGGAAGGGACCTGTCTGGGCCACACAGAGGGTCTGAGGTGGCAGGGGGGGAGAACTGACCCATCTGCTCTCATGCACTCCCTCAAGCCTAACTCTCATCTGAAAATACCAATGTTTTCTTCTGGAGGCTGAAATACTGGAACATTTCTTGCTCTGCAGGTTGTCACCCCTTCCGTGGGGACCTGTCCTGGCCTCGGTGGTAGGGGGCAGAGAGTGATCCCTGAATGCCTGGAGGTGACACCCTGTGAGAACAGGGAGTGCTTGGGAGCACCCAACCCCTTCTGTGCCCCCATTTCTGAGAGCCTGCCTTGCAGAAAGAGAAACAGGAGTCAGCCCTTTAAGATTAATTCTCGATGGGCTTGGTTCACTCATTCCCTTCGGGCAGCTTTGGGTTTAACCCTAGAAAAGTGTGAAATAGCTGAAGGGGGACACTATGCAGAGAAGCAATGACCCAGTGCTCTTTCTCAGGGATAGCCTGGCAGTGATGGTCAGAACCCAGGAATCAGGTGGCTGCAGAAAGACAGACCCTCACTCCTCTGAGCTCGTCTTGAGGGGCACAATTAACGTGCTGATGTGATTAAAGCCACGTTCAGCTCTGGGATACGAGAGCCAGATGCACCAGGTGACTCCTCCGAAGGTGCTGGTTACCTGATTTGTAGCAAATCAAGTAGAAATCAGCCATTCCTGTCCACACAGCTCCATCATGCTGTTAAACAGCCAAACCCTCTTCTCTTGCATGTCTTTGAGGGAGATGAAATCCATATGGCCCAGAGAGTGAGCACAGGCCAGGGATGGAAGGAAGGACAGAAACACCATTTCTTCAGGACAGAAGACAATGGAAATGTTTCCACTGATTCCAACAGGTTCTGAGTCAGCGGCTGCAACCAATTTTCCTCCTAAATGGACTTCCATATGTCTAAAAGAGTCTCGCAAGTGCTGGAATTTGTTACAGAACAAACCTGTACTTTATTACTCTGCTCCCTGATTCCCAGCGTTTCTCCCTTTAAATTCCTTGCTCAGCCATTTCTGGGCTTCGGGGTTCACTTCTGAGAAATGCATTCATTTCTGAAGCAAACATTTTCCATGGGACAGACAGAGTGAAGCCTCCCCACTCTGCTCCCAGATTTCACTTTGCTTTGCTGGGAACTTGTGTCTCCAGGTTCATCAGAAAATGATGTAGTTCTCTGTGCAGAGGGAAGCATGGTGAGGAAATCAGACTCATCAGACCTGAAACCTTCTATATTTTACAGGTTTCCTCTGAAACATAGATATTTAGCCAAAAGTTGAGCAAATCTGGTTTTTACCAGAAATTTTCTGTTTGCCACATCTCTTAAAACAGAGAAATTTTCCCCTCTTCGTGGCAGGAATCTTTAAAGATTTTTGTTTTCTTCTTTCATTAAATCAAAACAAAAATTGGCAAAATGGACTTTTTCCTTTTCATCAAAGGCTGTTTCCTATCCATGGTACCATTTACTACAATTAAAGGGATTTAGGAACCATTGTTCAGTAGTGGTTTAGGGACTACATGGGACACTTGCATGACTTGCTTCATATCCATATTTGAGAGCGATCAGAAAAGGTTAAGCAGTTAAATACCTTTTATCTCATCCTGAAGTGTCAATGAAAGACAGGCTTTCTACAATGTCTTGAAAATATGGCACCAGTTTGATTAAGTTCCTTAAACTGAATACAATTTTCAAACTTAATGTTAATGCTACACTGAAACAGCCATAAACATTATAGTTTTCAAATTAATCTGTTTAAGCAAAAATATTTTCTGCTTCCTTGCAAGAACAAAAGCACAGGAAGAAACTTTCAAATCAGCTCCCCCAAGAAACATCTCTAAGGCCCCATTTAATTCAGAATTTCAAGAAGTTTCTCGGTTTTCCAAGTTTTTTTTAGTTCATGCTAACATTAGTTTAAGGGTGTTGGTTCGAAATGAAATCTCAAAGCTTTTCATTAGAAAACAAAGCCAAAACCCTTGGACTTCTTTTTCTTCCTTTGCCAAAACAGTTCGCCAAGCTGATGTGAATTCCCAAACATTTTCAGCCAACCTAAAGCACAGCCTTTGGCAAATACATAATTTGCCTAAAAAAAAGAAGTAATTGTCCCGTTCTAAGACCAAGGATAAAATCCATCCGTGATTTTAAGTGCTCAGGCTGAACAATGATGAAGTATTTGCCCTGATGATAGAAAAAAAGAAATAAATTTTGCTTATTACTTTACATATATATTTATACGTTTCTGAAATTTATATACACACACGGCCCTTTCCGTCCAACATGAATATTTTCAACACAGAAAAAGTAAAGAGAAGAGATTTAGTGCTGATTAGAACAAAAGTCGCACTGTACCTTACAGATTTCAGCATGTCTCATTAAAACTGGGCTTGAAATATACATATCCTTTAATAAATAAAGCTTAAGGTACATAAACACTGCAGCGGATATAAATTATTTTAACCAAAGTATGTAGGGAAAAAAAAAAATTACTGGAACACCATGATCCAGGGCATTTTACAGTAAATTGGACTTCATCAGCGGTTTTGCATTTTTATTTGATTTTGGAGTTCCTCCACTAAAGCTGTAAGTTTTGTAGAGTTTATTTCACACCTTGTAATTTAAAACGTTACACTCCATCGAAATTCCTCTCAAAAAAAGGACCCGAGTAATTAATGTCTTTGAGTTCAACGTTCATTATATCCCACTAGTGTGAAAATTCATAAAAATAAGACATGGGATTAGGAGCTTAACAGCCTCACACATTTGCAGAGCTGCTGCATTGGCAAATATTTCCCTGCCCTTTCGGAGCAGAGCATTCTCCTGGCTGCTCTCATTTGTTTCACTGGATCATCCAAGTCATTAGAAAATGCCTGAAAAGCAACTTCCATGTCTCACACTCGTATTTATTTTCTTGGAAGCAAATAAATCAGATGGGTCAGGGCCATTCCTTCCCGTGCTCTTCTTCTTTCTCCATTTGTTGTTTTCTTCATTTCGTGTTTTAACCCCTCGTGGGGACAATGGGAATTTTGGCCCCGTGGAGCCAGGGGACTCCAGATGCCCTTGGAAAGGAAGCTGGGGTTAGATTGCAGAGAGCTGAATCGTTTCCTTTGTGTGAACACGCTGGGTTCTCCTCCCTGGTTCCAACAGCTCCGGGTTGAATCACAAGCTCCGTTTTGCCCTCGGCAGATCCATAGATACACTGGGTGAATTTGTGCAGCAAACAGTAATTTTGACCAGAGTTTAATTTTGGAGGGACATAAACCACTCATGAAATTGAGCTGAATTTGACAAGCACCCTTTTCCAAAAAACCAAACAAAACCAACAAGCTTAATACAGGAGGCTCTTTTTTAAACTTCAAAACATTTCATTCCAAAGTGTTTTCAAAGCAAAGGGGTTGACTTCATGTAGGTGTTTCTGAAATGAACCTTTTGGAGGTTTTATTGAAAAACCTGACTTTAGAAAAAGAAGGAAATTCAACTCTAAAATGGAACATTGTATTTCGGATCAAACACCATGTCCTAAGTTGACTCAGTATTTCTCGTTTATTTTATATATATATATATAAAGATATATTTTTTCCCTAGTTCTTTTTTTTGCGGGGGTGGGGGGACTGTTTTGGTTCAAAACAAACAGAATTGCTTCATTCCCTGCTCCCCTCCCCCAGGTATCTGAATCTGACCACACAAAGCATCCTTTATCCACCCAGGTCGCCGTCATTCACCCCAGAAGGCGCTGGCCAGAAACCCTAAGGAGCAGATCAGGGCTGCACAATTCCCTTCCAAACCGGGCAATTCCTATTGTGCCGAAGTTCCTTCCACATCCCAGCCTCCCAGCACGGCTCCCTCTATGGCTGACAGGGAGAAATTCCAGCCCAGGATCCTCAGGACCAGCCACATTCGAGGGAACCAAGCTGTCCAGTTTGGATTTGGAGATATTTTAATCGAGGGGAGGTGAAATCTGTGACAGATCTGTTCTTGGGCAGAAATCTCAGTGGAAATTGCTGCTTTCATTGCTGCACTTGGCTGTGCAAAGGAAAATCTTTGTCCAGGATGGACATGTGTCCTGGAAATTAATTTGGAGGCCCGCAGCAGCATTCGAGTGCTTTGCTGCTGACTGATACTTTGGATTTACCTTTCTGCCAAAAACTTTTTGGCTCCAAGACAGTGCACAGTCACCAATCCAAGGAAGGGGTTTTCAGGAAGTTCTCTAAGGAAGAAAGAGCGTGCCAAAGGAAAGGCCCCTTAGATTTTACTCTGTACATTTTTGAGCAATGCAATTAACTTTTAGCATCCTAACTCAGGTTTGCACATTTTGCTCCATGAGCAGTTCTTCTTACTGAAAGGAGTTAACATACACTTTAAAAAAAAATGAAAAATTACACATATTCTTTAAGCTCAAAAAAAGATGCTCCTACTTCAAGCTTGATCTGGAGGCTCTGCTGAAGCCTCCCTGTGCTCTCAATCCTTAGAGAGGTGTTTTGCCCTCAGAGCAAACCATCTTTGCAGCAAAGGGGCAAAGGGATTCTAAGGAAACATCAGGGCTCCTCAGATGGGTGAAAACTGGGAGATCTCTCAGCAAAGTTATTCTCTGGTTCGATCAAAAAAAAACCTGTCATCGTATGCTGGGGCTGGTGAAGGGGTGATAAAATCATTCAGCTTTGGGACACGAGCAGTTCTCTCAAATTTAAATGAGATGGAAATGGAGCCAGCTTCTTTGGAGAAGTAGCTCAGCTCTCAGCAAGGATAATGACTCTTACAATTTTCCTGTAGCTGAAAATGGAGCGTGTTTCAGAGCAGTAAACAACCACCATACTCTTCTTATGAACTTATCTTGCATCATAGTCCTGTCCCCTGGTGAGGACAAAGCACCGGGAACACGGTGTTGTTTTCTGTGGGAGCAGGCAGGGAATCAGAGCCTTGCTTGCTCTGAGGATCTCTCCACCAGCTGCCACAAACACGAGGATGAGTCACAGATGGCTGGGTACTGTTGAAATCTCAACAGATCTGAGTGAGTTTGGGATGCTTCCCAACATGAATACTTCACTCCCTACCTCACTGCAGATCCTGCTGTGCACGTGCTTTAAAGGGTGACACAGAGAAAGGCCGATGTCACTATAGGACACGAGAAAGAACCACACTAGCTGCTGCTATTGTCATGGTAAAAGACTAATTAATTTTTTTCTGACTCTAGCATTTATAGTTTTCTAAAGGTGACAGTGGATTGGAGGGTGAAAGTGCCACCTCTCCAACGACACTCGACAAATCACTAGTCTATCAAATCCCTCCGCCTCTGTGAAGGAATACAAAACAAAAAGTTATTTACAGAACATGTGTGAGAAAGTTTGCTACGAGAATGTAAACTCAGAAGGCTTTAGAAAATCTTAAAAAATCAAAGTGACATGTCTGTGCCTTGGCAAGAGAAAAACCATTCACCTCAAACACAGTTCATGGGGCAAGAAGACCCAGGTTCAAGTGTGGCAGTGGAGTTTCCAGTTAGACCTTGGGTTCCACTCAGCTTCCACTGCTGAGAGACAGCTTATCCATCCCTGCAGGAGGCAGGAACTATCAGTTACCAGTCAGGACACACAGGGTGGACTTGGTTGTGCCTATGAGTTAGAGGATGTGTTGAGATCCTTTCCAGTTCTGGCATTCCAGAACAGGAGAGCACCCCAGCTACGCCATAATCTTGCTTGGAAGGTACACCCTGAAAAGACACAGGCTGCAGGTCAAGTCCATGCACAGCAGCTGCTGAAGTAAGATATAATAGTAATGCAACCTTTCAGCAGGAGTAGTCATGTTTTTCAAGGAATCATCATAAGCATAACACATACCAGCACAGCTGGGCAGTACTGAGACAGAAAATTTTGTTTGAGGGTACCCAGGACATGATTAAAACTGTTGTGATCCCATGCAGCAAAACTCTGATGGAGTGTATACCACTCTTCCTGGTCCAATATGTCCTCTGTGGTCCAACAGGATTTATGCCAGATGGGGGTATAATATGTCTTCCTGCAGTCACTGTAAAATGTCAAGCCAATAAAAACACTATATACCATGTTCTAGCTAATTCAACACAAAGAGCAGTGTGCACACACCTGAAGTGGAGCAGATTTGTCCTGCCAGGTGATTTTGCAATAAACAGCCTGAGTGCTATTGAGGTGGAATCCTAGCCCCATCTATTGCCCTGACAAGCCCCCACCTCGTGCTCCGTGCTTCAAGAAGCCTCCTGTCAGTTCCAGCTCACGTGCAGCACTCAGGGACAGCAATGCTGCTCTGACAGGTTATTCACCATGAGCCACATCTGTCAACACAGCCTCTAGGGAACCCAGCAGAGATGCAAGGAGTATTGATGTTTGCTTTGTTAAACTTTGGGCTTAACACCAGAAACTCTGCTCATGCCTCTTGGCCTTGAGGTAAAGGAAAGGTCTAGAGCTGCCACAACTCCATCTCCTCAAGGAAGTGCAATTATCAGCTGAAGGCTTGGATAAACTTGACTGAATTTCCACAGAAGG
Source organism: Lonchura striata (assembly GCF_050655825.1). Lineage (NCBI taxonomy): Eukaryota > Metazoa > Chordata > Aves > Passeriformes > Estrildidae > Lonchura > Lonchura striata. The sequence continues at coordinate 30,893,403 of NC_140710.1, read as the reverse complement.
AGAGTGACAGTGGCATGCTAACCTTTCATTACACAGAAACACATCTCAAATGCACAGTCACTAGCACAAAAAATGAGTGGCCACTCATTTTAGGGTTAGCTGGCCATTTCTACCACAGAAACGACTGTGTCAGCATCTGCAAGTATTTAAAATTCTCAGGCTTTCTTGTTTTTATCTGCCTTCTGGGCTTTTTTGAGGCTTTATGTCTGATGGTGCTGAGTTTTCAAGCTTTTCTCCACAGGTATGAGGCCATTGGGTGATCCACAGAGTGCAGAGCCAGAGCTTAATCCTAACCCTAACCCCAACCCTAAACCTAAAACTGGGGACTTGTGATGGGAGCAGATACAGTATGGGGAGAAAGTCACAGAAGGAAGAGGGAAGACCTGACTGTGAGAGGTTTAAAATGACCCTGAGAAAATCTATGCATTGAAGGTTTGTAATATTGAAGGGGTGAAGAGGAAGGAAAATCTTAGACAAGAGGAGGAGGAGAACTTCCGTTCTGTTTGAAGAGACCACCTGAGCAGGGAGTGGAGTGGAGATGATACCTGAGCTGACAGACTGGAGGACAGTGCAGCAGGTTTCCATCTGGGCTCTACCTGATCATCAAAAGCAACCCCACTTTAGGAAAACAAGGTGCACAAATTTAGCAGAGGAGCCTGGGGAAGTATTGTCAGTATTGTCTTTTAAGGACATAGCCCTGATAGGAAGTTTGGCATCTTTTCTTCCTGACATCGGTAAGAAAAGCAGACAGAAGAAACCCAGAGAAATGTCAGCTGTTCTTCAGGTCCAAAGCAGAAGGAGGAAGCTATGAGGCCAAGCAGGACTGGGAAACAAAAGCTCTGAGTTGCATTAGCTCTGTACTAGTTGGTGCTGTGAGGGAAGCCAAGTTTCTACCTTGCATGGATTCCCTGTGCTCTGGTGTGCAGCTGAGCCCTGGCCGTCCACAGGGTGGATGTTTTAGTGCCTGGCTCTTTTTAACTGGCACATGTTAAGAGCTTTGAATTAACAGGTGCATAAAAACTGTCAAAAAACACTTAGCTCTCAAGACAGTCTGTCGGTTGTATTAAAAATATGGTTTTATGTAACCACATTCTCTCAACACTTGCTAGGTATTACGGCATGGGAAAGTCACTCGCCCTTTCCAAATGAAAGCAGCGATGTTTAAACTCTCCTGCAAGGAAAAAAAAAAAAGAAAGAAAATGAGAAAGACTACAGTTCCTCTGATCTTGCCAAGGATTTGCTCCTGTTTTAAACACCAAAGGTTGATTTCTTCCAGCAGAACAGGACTGCCCTAAAGCTCCAGACTAGGGGCAAGCACCCCAGCAGGTCAAAAGGCCAGTATCTTGCAGGCTTAGTGAGGTGGAAATGAGGGGTTTTTGACAACTGAATGGGAAGATGTCTCTCTTGCTGACTGAGGAGGTGGTATTTACTGTAAGCATGGCCCGGGTTCAAAAAAAAACACCCTAGTTTAAAAGGCGTTTAGAGCTAGGAAAAAAAACCAATTTGTGACCATATTTGTGCCCCTGTTTCAGAGGAGGTTTAGAAATAGTTTTAGTTCTCAGTCTCCTCTCAGTCATGAATCCAGAACATCTGGGATCCCAGAAACAAAAGCATCAGGTTTCCAGAGTGGAAAGAGCTCTAAGACACAGGTCCAGAAGAATTTTTAAAACTCTTGAAAGCATTTCTGAAATCCGTTCCCTTTCAAATATGTGGCAAATACATTAAAGTGGGCTTTGGATTAGTTTTACTGCCTCTTGATAAAAGCCATTTGCACCTTTGATGTGTTTGAGAATAGCAGCTATCCCAAATTCCTTCCCCAGGCCTTGCCTCCACCAGGAAGTCTCCTGGCTCTCCCTGGAATGCCCAGATGGGTTATCATTTGTCACCTCCCCAGAGGTGACCAACTCAAAGCAAACCTCCGGGGTTACAGACACAGCAGGTGAAAGCAATGATTTCTGAGTGCAAGTGTTTAGGGTGTAATGGTGAACATGGATACCCCCAAAGCCTGGGAGAAGTGGGAAGAACAGGAGGGACGTGGGCTTCTAAAACTGGCTGTGAGTTTAATCCTACTGAGTTTTAGTTCTATGAATTAAAGCATTTCCAGTGCCACTCTGTGCTCACCCATCTTCTCCTCAGCCTGGTGGCTCTGGGGAGCCCTGGTTATTTGCCTGGCCTGGAGGACAGATGGGTCCATGCAGTTTCTTGGCAGTTGCTGGAAGTAGAAAGGGAAACTGTTTGAAAGACAGAAGGAGAAAAGAAGTCTAGTGGCTTGGAAGGGTGCAAGTAAGGAAAGGCTCCAGTGTGGCAGGCAGCTGGGGCAGAGGAGAGTGACTAGTCCTTGAAAAGCAAATGGTGACTCCCTTCTCTGAAAAGCAGACAGAGCTTTGTTAATATTGAGGCCAGAAGGAGCCACCATGAGGGCCCAAGTGCAACTTGCCAGGCCAAGGAAAGTATTTTCCAACAGCTTCTCAAGTTCTGCCAGCAAAAGCATCATCCCTGAGAGACTCACAGGGGGACTGTCACTGACAGTACCAGATACTGTCCAGGAGTGGAGCCTGCCTGCTTGGCAGTGCTGTTTTCCTCAGAACTGGTTAATGTCAGTGAGACTGATGAACACCCCACAGTAGTTAAGGGATGCAGTGGGGTGTCATGGAGAAAAGTCCACTGCTAAATATTTGGATTTGAGGAATGAAGAAAAGAAAACAACTGGCATTTTAGCAGATGGGGGGAAAAGAGATCTGGAAGTAAGAAGAAAATCCTGCAGAGAATGAGGCATGACTTTTTAAAACAACTGCAGGATGTTCTTCTTGGAGGCTCAGAGAAGCACGTTAGGAAAACCCTGGAATGGACCTGGTTCTTCATGAGCACATCCTCACGCCAGAGTATCATCTTCTCCATGAAGCAAACCACCAAAACGTGGGAGCAGCTGCAGCTCACACGACAGCCAAGCCAGAGACACAACCTCTAGGAGACCATCAGCACCACAGACAATGAAAAATGCACCATCAGCAACCAGAGTCATCACCTAAACAGCTACAGAACTGGTTTTTTACTGTTTTTTTTAACTTTTTTTTTACTATTTAGGACGTGATGTGGGTTTGGGGTGATGCTCAGAAACCTACTCCAGATGCAAACTGGGAAACTTTAAAGAAAATTATGTCTGAATTGGATTAATTGCCTCCTTGGGACAGGGACAGTGTCTGTCTACACTGGAATGGGGAAAGTGACTTAAGCCTGCAAAGGCAGAGCTGTACCTAGCTCGTGTGTCCAAGGCAGTGAGTGCATTCAGCAGAGATTTTGGCAGAGGCTCACAGCATGGCTCTGCCAGGAGTTTGTTGCCCAAGCTAACAATCCAAGGGACAGCCACTTTATGACTCTTAAACACAGCCAACAAACACTTCTAGTGAGATGTCCTTGGTGGGCTAAGGGCTCATGACCCCCTAGGGCAGTGGCACTACAAAGGGCTTCCCTCCCACATGGAAAAAGGAAGGGAGCAAAGTAACATGCTCAACACCATCTGCAGGACACACAAGCTCCTATCTGTGAAGGAGTCACAGCAGCAGGGAGTTGCTGGTACCTGCTGCCTAGGAATGACTCCCAGACATCTCCATCCCTTCACTTCTCCTGGGGACACAGTGGTCCACGTGGAGGCAGTGGCCAAGAAGGCCAGCTGCCCTTTAGCTCCGTGGTAGGCAGCTGAAGGGCTCCTGTTTCTGTTGTTGCTGGACTTAGGACTGCAGAACAGCCACAGCCTCACTCGGTATCCATCACCAGCCAGGCACCATTGCTAAGCTTGTAGCTCATGGAATGACTCTTCCTTTGCTCTACTCCTTTACTGGCTCCATCAAGGAGGAAGCTGTGGAGGTGAAATAGCTCAGTGGGGTCTCCTGCAGGACAGTTAGGGACTAATGCAGGAACAAGACAAGGTCAGCAACTGTGCATTTAGAGCTGCTCCTGCTGCATGTCCTTGTCTGCAGCTGTTCCATTACAAACCCTTCACAGTACTTGAGGGCTCCCAAGGCACAGCAAGTTCAGAGCAATGCTTTCTCAGGCTGAGATTTGGGGCTCAATTTGGCCCTGCATAATCAGGAAACACCAGCAAACCAGAACAAAGACCAATTACTGCAGAGAAAAATGTCAGACATTTGAAGGGTGAGATAACGCCTTCACACCCTGATACCATGGACATGAGAGGATCACATCAGTCATGTTCATGATACATCACCAGCCCTTACCAACTGCTAGAGTAAAAGAACCTTGTGTGGGAAAGTTAAAAAGGCCCATCACTCAGGGATTTATTTGTGACTCTTTATTTGTGATTTGTTTCACTTTTATTACCCACAAAGCATTTTTTTTTTTGATGTTTGTGTGTTTTTGTCTTACTCAGCTCCAGCCCTTGAAAGCTGACTGAGGGAAGGCCATGGCTTCAGCCCATGCATGATCTGAGTGAAGTGATTCTGTTCCTTCATTCTGCCACATCCTCCCCAATCCTGAGCAATGAAAGAGACTGAAGGGATATCCCCAACACTGCAGCTTTCCTTTGGAATGATTTTTATCCACTCCAATGCATCAAAAATCCTGAAATGGGTTCTTTCATCTCTCGGAGTTTCATTCTTTGCTGTAAGGAACCTCCAAGCTTTTCTCTTGCTGCCTGCAGAAATGGATCCCAAGGCTCCACCAGAGCACAGGGCTGAACTGGGTACAGGGCAACCTATCCCACCCCAAATTTCCATCAGTCTCCAGAAAACAGCGCATGGTGGAGCCAAGGAAAAGGCTCCTGGCAAAGGAGTCATGTGTTGCATAACCCAGCTCTAGAACTGCAGTCCCAACATTTGCTTTCCAGTCCCAGATATCACATGCCTGCTGCTGCTGGACTTTCTGCACTCCTGTCACCACCCACCACTGCCTATTCAATGGGACACCAGTCCCAGCCCCTGAAGGATGGAGTGGCTCAGAGTGCTGAGACTGTTGAATCCCTGCCACTCGTAAGAGGTGTTTTACTTGCTTGCCCAAGAGCAATTTCTCTCCTCTTGCACTTGTGTGCCAAGTGTGAAAACCAGTTCAGACATCAAAACCCACTGCTCAGCACTGGCAACGTGGAAAAATAAAATCACTGGCTGATCAGCCAAACAAGCAGGTGGGAGTGGTAAAGGACAGATGCAGGAGAAAAAAGGTACTAAACCTGCCCAATGCTCCCAAGTGCCTCGTTAGACTGATTTATGTTTAGTTAATTGAGAAAATGACCCTAACTACACAATCCAGGCCCTAATTCAGAAAGGCCCAGGCTTTTTAGTTTCTCTACCTGAGCCTTAAGAGGCATGATTTAAACCCTGTAACTAACGGGCTGCCAAAGGCAGGGATTTGAAGGATCTGATGTCCTATCATGCCGAGGGGGTGAGACTTGGCTCACTTCTCTCGTTACTTGGTCTTTCCCCACTGACATCTGAGTTCTCTGCTGGAACATAAATCAGGGAAAGCATGAAGGAAACCAGTTTCATGCCCATCAAAGAAGCCAACACTCACTTTAATGGGACCATGCAGACCAGCCTAAATAGGGCACTTAACAAGCATGTGGTTTCTATAATACCAGCCCACGTCTCTACACCCTGTTTGCACTGCCACTGGCAAACCCTTTGTCCATTACATGCCACACCTGCTGATATCCATGGAATTAGAAGGGGATCATGATATAACACCAGAGTGCTGAACACAGGATTTCTGGGATGGATCAGGCTTGTAGAAAAATTTTAGCATCTCTCAGCAACCGCATGAACCCTTACACGCAGCTATGGCATGTGCAGGAGAGGAGCACAGATACCCAAGACAGTTACTCAGAACCCCACTCAAGTACCAGGCTTGGTCCAGGACATGCAGATGCTCCAAGATCCCACATAAGGTACATCTGGTGAAGTTCCAGGCCTCAGGTGTTGGTGTTTAATCCAAACTTGAACCTTGACAGAAGGGAGTTAGGAACAATAAGCCTTGAAGTCCTACTGTCCTAAGCAGAAAATATAGACCAGACAGAATTCCAGCAAAGGAAGGAATTTAACAGTTCTCTGCCCCTTTCTTGGGCTCCAGAACTTCCCCAGAGGTTAAGCTGCCATGAGCATCCCTTTCTAGCATGTTCCTAATGCAGCTGATCAGGTAACACAGTACCCCCAACCACTAGGCCAGTCTCTACATTTCTCTCTTACTAGCTTTTCCTCATTCAGTTCAGATGGGATCCAGGCCCAAAGGAAAGACTCCACTGCATCACAGAAGGTATTAGGAAGAAAAATGGCTAATGGAGAACCTGAGTCCCTCCCCAGAAAGCTCCCCTACACTCAAACCTCTTGAGAGCCCAGCTTCATCTGGCTGGACATAATCAGATTGGGGGTTGTCCAAGTGTTTTACACCATGCTCTACACATCCATGGGAACCCCAGGCTGAGTCATGACCATCTGTGCTCATTTAAACATTTCTTGACAGAGGAGGGAGTGCTAATCCTGATATTCTGGCCAAACTGCAACACAGATAATTAATACTGTGCTTTGTACTTTGTCAGTGGTGTACATTGGTGTTTTCCAGTTCTTCCCATAATGGTAATGTGGTGATCCAACACAGAAATGGCCACGTTGCCAGAGGAAAGTCCCCTGTGCCAAGCCCTACAGTGTTACTGTCAGACATCACACGTCTCCATTTTCCCTGCCATGGGTGTTCAACCTCAGCCCACTTGACACTCAGACTTTTACCTCTACTTGTGCAAGAGTTACTCATTAAAAATCTGCCCACTCATTCCTGCGCTGTGCTGAGCTTTCCATTTTTCTGAAGATACAGAAGTGGACAGCACACCTGCCTTTAGTACACACCTGCCTTCAGTGCACACCTGGGGCAGCAGGACAAACATTGTAACATCAGCTACTACAAAGGTAGAAATGGATTTGCTTGAAGAGCCTCAATTCCAACAGTTCTCTTTCCTTCAAGGAGAAACAAGAGAAAAAAACCAAGCCTTTTGTTGCACCAAAATCATCTCCTGGCATTTCTGACCAGCACACATGTTGTTACAATTAGGACTGGACTCCTTGGCTCCGGCACAGGGGGAATTTTAAACCGGCACACTGGCACCCATCAAAACATTTGCGAACTTCCAAAGTGGAACTGACACCATGGTAGTGGTTTATATCACACGTCAGAGAAAGGCTTCACAGCTGAGATCAAACAAATTAACTCTTCAGCTGCCTGTCCAGCAACAGCAGCCTGATACTGGGCTGCTATTGTTACTCCATAAGGCTATTTCATGTGGCTTCCAGCCAGTCCACTTCGCTTCGCAGGCTCAGAAGTTAAAGACAAAGAGAACTGGCCAGAACTTCAACAAGGGACTTGTAAGAGAACAGAAACTGCTGATTTTAACAGCATCTTCCCTCTCAGGCAGGAACAGCACCAGCACTATCAGAATGGTACACAAGAATGTTTCAGCCTTTAAACAGTTTTGTTGCATATAAACTTATTCCCTTTTAAGGAACTCATAATCTTAAGCAGTCGTCAAACAATCTTTGGACTTGGAATTTTTTGGAACACCACTTTCAGAGTTCAAACAATAATCTTACCTGTGACAAGCCTATCAGAGAACCATAAATTATACGCAAAATGATGTCTGTGTGACTTCTGTAAATGCCATTTGCAAATTCAACTCTTCAGTCAGAAGCTCTTCTGTGTGTCCCTGACAGGCTGAACACAACTGTAATGAGGAACAGACCTATTCTCTAGGCCTTTGAATCTCTTGAGGAACAACTGGGGACAGCTGCAGAGGATGGAAATGAGAATGGTACAATTAAATTACTGCTGCACTTCCTGGTATCCCATTCTGAAAAACATCAGCAGGTCGCTACAAGGTGTCTTGCAACAGCAGACACAGCAAAGGAAGTCAGTCACCATTTTCTCACAATACCATCAAATCTTCTGCTTTAGGTCAGGTTTTCCAGCAAAATTACAGGGAATGTAGTGTACCAGCAACAACAGGGCAATGCTTCATATGTATTTCTAATACTACTTTGGAGTTAGATTCTAACTCCAATTAGCCCAAATTACGAGTGGCTGCTCTAGGAGGCATATTTATCCCACTTTCTCCTGTGTATGGAAGGCACCAGGAGAGATTTTCCACCACTGCCCCGAGCCAGTTAGTTAAAAAGATTCCTGCCAAGTTGTATCCTGTCATGTCTTTACTTCATGTATTTCCATACTTTGGAACAGCCTTTTTTGAGGTTTTATTTTCACCAGGAAAGTTGCCAAAGGACGTATCTGATTCTACCATTTATCATCTCCTGTGGAAAAACAGGCTTGGATCCCTGTATTAGTCTCAGATATCACAACTGAAAGTAAACACACTGCGTATAAGATGCACTGATTTATTAATAGAATAAAACTGAAATGTAGTGACATGTTTTTCCACTGTTCAAGCCATAGAGACAATCACTGTCCCATTTATAGACTTGGTGGCATCATTCAGCAACTCATTCATAAACTCACACCCAACACATCCAGGTCAGGTGTTCCAGGAACCATTCCCACACTTCCCTGGTACCAAGAGGTTAACTGTCAGTGCAGAGTTTGCAGCTGCAATCAATCTATGGGAGATTTTCCTATGTTCTCTTTTAATTCCTGAGGCTTTCTCCACCTGGAATAGCTTTTTAAAGCATTCCAACAGCAATAGAGCAAATCAGCTGAACTTCTTTGGGGTACTAACCTGCTCTTCAGGCAAGAAAATGCATTAGATTTTCTACAAAAATAGGCTTATTTATAATATACTGTGGGGATTATTCATTACAAAATGAATTATTGGCTAATTATGGCTAATTATTGGCACTTTGAGGCAACTACAACAGAGAAAAATCTCTGCAATTAAACAGCTTTAAATGTTACACACTCTTTTGTGTGTTTCTACTTCTACATTCTGCAATGTCTTAAACTGTAACCCATCATTTTTGTTAAGCCCTAGCAACTGAGATGTCATAGCTAATAGTGTTATCAATGTACAGCTTCATGATTCAGCATTGTCTCAAAGGAAGTGATAAATATGAGGTATTACAACTGTCTTTGCAGTTTGCCTCAATATGCAAATTCCCCTTAAATCAGCAAATAGTAACCCCATGAAGGCAGTTAATGTAAGCACTTGGGTTTGACAGCAGGATAAACCGCTGGAAAATAATCCCTTATGGGTACAGAGGAAGAAAAACATCCTATTGCAGTTGTCAGAATGTGTTCTGAAGCAGATCCAGGTTTTCTCCTGTAGGTATCTTTCTCTTACACACTGCTCAGAACAGGCATCTGTGGGTATCAAAAAGCTGAAAATCTTTGGACAAACCCTACTGTTCACTTCCAAGTGTCCTGTTTCAGGAACATACAAAAACCCATGAAGAGCTGGGCAGTAGAACATGAACGTACACCAGAACAATGACAGGTGATGAATGCTAAATGTGTCTTGTGGAAAGTCTGAAAACAGTAAAAAGGAAAAGAGAAATGAAGTGCATATTACTGGCACTGCTGAAGGCAAGATACAACACACAGCCACAAGCCTGCAGAGAGTACCTCATCCATAACCACTGGCTTATCTGCACCCAGCAGTCATGTGGCAGAACAAGCTGAGGAGCTTCCTGAAGTCACATCTACTGCCTGAGTTTGGCTGTCCACGTTGGAGAGGGCTTTGGTCCTGGGGTTTTGGGAGTGTTCAGAAACTGCAGGAGAAGCAGCAGCAGCATGGTTGGCCTGCTGGCTCTCCTGCACACCACTGGGAGCAGGGTTCTCCTGGGCTGTCCCAGCATGGTGGCTCTGTGCCTGGCTGGATTGTTTCCCTGCTTCTGCCTCCTGTTGCTGCAGCATCTGTTCCACCTCGATCTCGAGCTCCAGATTTTCCTCATCTGCCTCCACATCCAGCTGCTGCATTAACTCCTCCAGCTTCCTGGCCTTGCGGAGCTCATTCTGCTGGATGATGGTGCACAGGTGCTCCGTGAGGTGCTCCTTGATCTCTGTCTTGTGCTGCAGGTCCAGCTTGGCTGCCACATACTCGGACTCGGCCTTGTCATAGCGCTTCCTGCAAAACCATCAGCATTTCTGGAGGGTTAATTCTCACAGCACTTCACACAGGCACAGGCACTTCAAGAACCCCTGGAATGCAACATGCTCTGCAATGCATTGTGCCAGCTGTTCGTGACATGCTGCCACATTAGCAAGAGGGAAGAAAATAAGAGTGAATTGATCAAAACTTCTCTGGGCAGTGGGGGCTCTGCTGTTGTGTATTCCAAGAGTTAACTTGCTCAGATTGCATCTCAAACATCCATTTTTACTGTCTATTTGAAGAGATGCATCACTGGCAGGAGAAAGAACCCATCAGAAGTGGCAGTGTTTTCACACTTCTAATCAACACCCACTCAGTGAACTGAAACACCACCAAGCAGTCAGGTGTTTTTCTAACGCAATCACCCCCCCAGAGATACAGATGCTCGATGGAGCACATTGACATTTGGATAATGTGCTTTTCTGGCCACCCATATCCATGTTCAGAAAATCAGGGGCAGCACAGACTGACACAGCACATGACATCAACACAGATGTAGAATTTTATTGCAAGCATCCGTCCCGACACTCACCTCCTGCCAAATTGCACTTCCTGTCATGACAAATACAGCAAAAAGGGAATATTTGAAGTATTTATTGAGTTAACAGACAGAGAATATCTAGCACTTTAATGGCTGGTGTCCACATTAATGATGCATCTTTCACTACATCAGTGAACCCATGTATCAATTCTAATTAAAAGATAGATGCAATCTTGCTCATCAGGAAAGGGAGCACACAAGGGCTTTTGCAGCCTGACTACAGAGCACTCAGAAAACTACTATTAGTAAGGTGGTTGAATAAAGAATCCAGCTCCCCTATGAAACCAGGTTCCAGTAGCTACTTAAACAAAGCAACAAAGATAGGAGAGGTCCTTTGCTTAGTGAAACAGAAGGAAATAAGACATGGAAAAGCCTTCCCAAATATCTTCTTTTATATAATAACCACATGACTTTTACTCAGCTGCAAAGGCTATGTCTGCAGTGGGCAGAAGATGTCCACTTATGTTTCCCCGTTAAGAAAGTCAAGATTTCTCTGGATCAGATATCTGAAGTGGCAAGACCAATGCTATGCTGGAAACATCTGCACAGCTAAACCTTTGGGCTGAATTACCATCTATTAGTCACACTGTATTTACAAAAATTCTATTCCACAGCAATTGTCAAATGTTGCTAACTAGGTATGTGCTCAGGACTATTTAATATTGCACTTTCTAACACAGTGAAATGCTTTGTGTTTTAGCCCTAGAACAAAAGGCAAATAATAAGAAATTGCTTGAAAAGATTCCACTTAGAAGTAAATTGGCTTTGGCTCATAAGAACTACAACACTGGAAGTATCTACCTCACATTGCCAAATCCCTCTCTCAAGAAAACACCTAGTAAATTAATGAAAGTCATTAAGATTTTGGTGAAGTTTATCTACTTGTGCTACTAGCATCTCCTTTTGCTACTGTCATTAAAAACTGCTTTATTAGGAAAGAGATCAAGAGATGCTTGTGCTCTTTAGCCAGTAAGCATTTCAAATAGATACGTTATTAAAAAACTTGGGTAAGAAGATTTCAGGAGCATTTAATGTTTTTAGAAACCAGATGAAACCTAAAATCCATGGAAATGTTTCTCTTCTTGAGGACACCAAATTCTGGGTTCACATGCTATCAGCTATGCTAACTACAGTTAATCTTAGACAGTTCAAATGATAATTACACCAAAGAGATCCTAATTTTTTAGCTACCAATGCTATTTTTTTTCAAGACTAATTACCAGCTTTATTGGCCTGTGGTCATGGAATGGCAGAAGTCAGAAGGAGAAATGAGCATTTAACACGTTGAATGGTGAACCAAAAACCGCAAGTGAACATTTCTGCTTTATGAACCGGCTGCACAAACATGCTGCTGTTGATCTACTGATGTTGTGGTTTAGCCACTGCTAATGGGGTATTCCCATTAATTTCTTGCCTTTAAGGAACTCATCACACCCACACTGATTAAAGGCACATTGTGAAGGGTTAAAAGCTTCCCTCTTCCTTCAATTTTTGGTCCTAGTTGCAAAAATGCTTCAGCAGGATTATACTTAGTTTTAAGCTTAATTTGTCCCATTGATTCCAGCAGGACCAAAGCTGTCATGAACAAGCAAATTTCCCTGAACAGGATTTTCATTTCAGGACTTTTCAAGAAAAACCTCTTTCCCCCTGAGAAGAAATAAACAACCCTGAAACAATAAAGCAGGACTTATGGACAGCTGCACACTTAAAGCAGGACCTGTGTCTTATGACAGCAGTCTCCACTCAGAAAACCTGCTTCAGCTCCCAGATTCCAAGGGAAAAATTAGGAAATAAAAAGCATACTTTTACTTCCAGATCTGAAAGCCCCCCAGACTGTGACCGCTTCAGCTACATGTTATTACAGTGACAGGACTTCATTAGTGTTTCAGTGAGAGGAAACAGCATTTTCCCCTCCCCTCAGGCAGGGCTGCTCCCTGTTTCCCCCTCCCTGGGTGCCACTTACCGGGCGTAGGAGTAGTCCAGGCTGGCCTGGTCGATGCGGTTCCTCAGGATCCCGATGTCAGCAGACACCATGTCATCCAGAGCCTGCAGCTCCTTCTGAATCCTCTTCAGTTTCACTGTTTCGGCCTGAGTTCTTTTGGATCTGCAAAAGGAAGATGATTTTTTTGGTTGTTGTTTTAATTTCCTTTTCAAGCCTCTCTTCTTGGCATACTGGGCCCCCTTTCCCTTGCAGAGCAACTGACCTCTTTAGGACCTGTTCAAAAGGTTTCTCCTTTATGTTGTAGGGCTTTTGATCTTTTTTAGCATCCACAGGGATCTAAAATGCCTGCTATTAAAGGACTATGGCAAAATTATGTAATGACTATAATCAAAGTGCCTAAAATGGATTGTGTTTCTTCACTGTGGAAACACACAAGAAGCTGCTGTACCTAAGTAGTTCTTGGTGTAAGGAAACAGGAAATGGCTTGGGGGGAAGTGAGAGGGGGAAGGGTTTTTAGTTCTGCAAATATCCCCTTTCAAAGGAGCCCAGTTAGTAGGGGCCAAAAAGTCACCTAACCTAAGCTTGATTTCCATTTTGTAAAATTATTCCCAAAAGGCCCAGCCAAACCCCAATGAAGTGAATGGAAAGTTTTACATTAAACACAAAGGATTTCAATCAAGCCTTATGTAACCTTTTTCAACTAGGCCATTCATTCCTAAGTCCTGAAAAAGAAATGTTACTAAGGGCAACACGCTTTGATGGATTTCATTCCCAAGCAAGCCAAGTGACTTTCCACAAGCTTTTACACCACGTCACTTTGCCATCATTCATCACCACCAGCAAAATGATGCCTCTCAGCCACTGCTTTCCACCCAAGGCAGGTCCCTGAAAGCAAGACTAGGTGTGCAGGCAGGGCCAGCATCTCTCATTTGACCAGCTGATGCAGGTGGAGGGAAACAGACACCCTGTGATATTGCTGGGAGCCCGAGGAAGGCCTTTGAGTGACAGAAGTAACCCCTTAGCTGTCACTTTATGTGCCATATCTCTCCTCAGGCTTTGTTTCCAGGAGGAAGAACCAAACCTGGTGGCCACACCCATGTTTGATGTCCTACAGCGACTCAGAATAAAGGTGCTTGTGTTTTATCTCTGCCTGGCAATGGAAAATGAAATTTTCAGGACTTTAGCACAGTGCAGGCTGTGTTCACCTATGCTACCCAATCTAGCTCTGATAGGCAGAACATAACACATGCCCGGGAGAGCACTGCAAGCCCGAAAACTTCACATCACTGTGCTTGATCCAGTGTTATCAGCTGTTCCAACATAATTCCCTACAAACTTTGCCTTCTGTACAGTCTTAAACTACCTTAAAGGTGCCATAAAGTTCTTGCCCTGAAGAGCAAGAGCTAACAGCTGTGAGAATATCTGCAATTTTATAATTTCTAGTCACTCAGTGGTAAAACAGTACCTTCTAAAAGCTGGTCATCTTCTCTTTTCAACATTTTCACACACTAATGAGCCAAAAGTCCAAACAGAAATAGCTTCTTCTCACAGGTTACGAATCAAATCAACTTCCCTTACATCCAGCAAAACCAAATCAGGACCAGAACCCTGACAAGCATCTGAGCACCCCAACTTCCAAACATGACCTCACTAACAAATTTAAGGACTTCAGCTAATCCTCCAGTTGTGTAATCATCTGTGCACAGAGCTGCAGCTTGTGAAGTGTGAAAAGCTTAGTCACAACTTCATAGCCAGCACTTGTCATCCAAGGGAAACATCCATCACAGCTGCTCACAGAGCACAGAGAAGAGGAAAAAGTACAATTTAATTCAAGATATGAAACTGGTTGCAGATGAAGAGTCAGCCCTTGCCCAGGCTCAGCCCCACCTCTCAGCAATGGCTCTGGCCAGGAGTGCCTTCTTGCGTTTGTTCTTCTCTTCTATCAGCCGCTGCTCCTGCTGGAGGATTTCCCATCGGGATTTTTCCTGCCTGCTCATTGACAAGAACATCAACATTAATAGAAAGTTCATTTCTCTCCCTGCTGCCCATGTTGTAACACAAAGATTCACTGTCATATGTTCTGGAGCAAACTCTTAAAAAAGTCAAAGGACTTTTTGGTTTTGGTTCTGAGGAAAGAAGAATCATCTGCAAGAAGCCATTCAGACCAATAAAACATTTCCAGATGAAATCTGCTGATCAGAACTAAAACCTGCATAACCAAATAAGCTGCATGGAACACTTTTTCATAATTTTTCATGTAAAGAATGTGCTTCCCTATCAGGTAGTAGCAGTTTCAAGTTTCTAACTGGCTAACATAGCCTCTTTCTTGGAAATGTTTTTTTCCATAAAACAGATTCTTTCACAGGTCTGCTTTACAATACAGCTCCCAAATAATTAAATGAATACAAATGAAAAGTTGGAATGAGTTATAATGAAAACAAGCAGCAAGGAAGAACAAGAATTTGCTTTTGCCACCAGTGAAAGACTGATAAGGATTCTATTTCCTAGGTTACATCTCTTAAGAGATACAACCATCCCAAAGGATGGAAGGCCAGGTCTCAGTGAGGGGGCACAAGGGCACAACCTGTGGCAGGATTTAGGAGAAACAAAGAACTATTTGCTGCTTTCCACCCCACAATGTTCTTCAAGCCCTCACTCAAGGAGCCTGAACTTAAAAATACCCAAATAACTCAGCTGCACATCTCTTCAGATTTGTCCTCATCACCCTACTCCTAAAACCTCACATACAGAAATATTTTTAGTAAGAGTTAAATTCAAGCATCCAGGCTGAGAAGAATCCAGCAGATTCAGGAGGTGACTGTTGCAGCTAAATGTCATTTGCTTTCACCAGAGTGAAAAAAATTCTCAGCAAAGCTCCAGCTGTTTTCTCCCCAGACAAGCAGTGTCCATGTTTCTCCCACCACAAAAATGAGATGAACCAGTCCTACTGGTGAGCTGCACCCACAGGAGGAATCTGAGTTCATAAAGTGCTTCCACCCTGGTGCAGGGAGCGCAGGCAGGTGATCCCAGCCCGGAGCTGGGCAGGGAAATCACAGGCAGCACAACCACCAACCACAGCCTCTCAAGGCCCCACTCTGCAAAACAGAACCTCCTGGATCCTTCTGAGTCTAGAATTTGAGAGAAGCCACTGCTGCTTCTCCACACAGCTGCTGCCTACTAGAAAATGGAATTATTTGATCTCGCAGAGCTTCCTACCAGACCCAAAAAAGTTGACCTCACAACCAAAGAACGAA
This sequence comes from Lonchura striata, assembly GCF_050655825.1. NCBI lineage: Eukaryota > Metazoa > Chordata > Aves > Passeriformes > Estrildidae > Lonchura > Lonchura striata. The sequence continues at coordinate 30,877,576 of NC_140710.1, read as the reverse complement.
TCGATACAGAATAACAAACCCCACCCCTTGATTTTACCGACTTACTAACAATTCCACTTTCTTTCTCTCCACTTGGCTGTTGGGCTTTGCAGGGCGGGGCTGGGCACTGTCCCTGCCATTACAAGACTCTGCCGGTGTCACTCCCTCCTGCTGCTCTTGGCTGTCCCTTTGCCTCTGATCCCCAGGTGCTGGCCCGGGCTGCTGGGGGTGACAAGGTTTGGCTTGTGGAGCAGAAAGCAGCTGCTCTGGAGTGACAGAGGCTGCTCCTCCCTGCAGCCCCAGCCTCTGGCTTTGCTGCTGGAGGGCTTTTTCCCTTTGCAATTGCTTCCGAGTCTTGGGCACAGCCTGGGGGCGAGGCTGCTGCTGCTGCTGCTGCTGCTGTGGTGGTGAGGGCTCGTACAAATCTGTTGGTGAAGAAACAGGGTTAAAAAACAAATCTCAGTATCAAAGACAGGCTCTGACAGAGCTGTTCTGGGCAAGCAAAAACCAAAATAAGGAAAGCACAAGGCAGGGTGTCATGGGAAGGCAATGTGGGGGAAACCTCAGGAAGCTGGAAATGTTTTGTTAGCCTAAGATTCAGGAATTTTCAATGATACCTAAGTGAGGAGAAGGAGGAATAAGAGGTCTGGACTGCAGGCCTAGAAGAAAAAACATAGGTGGGAGTGAGATGACTCTTGGGATAACCATGACGAGGCAGATCTAGGGCTAAGGAAGGGTTCCTGCCTGCATGGTGGGGAAACTGAGGTTATAAAGTGAAGAATGGAGAAGAGGTGACACGCGGTCAAAGAGAAGCCTGGGAGCATGAGGGGGGCTTGGGCACAGATCTGGAGGCTGGACAAGGGGCTGGAGAGTCCGTGATTTTTGTCGGAGAAGCTGCAGGTGGAGAGAAGAGCTGCATGAGGGGAGCAGGGAGAGATAGGGCTGCATGGGAAGGACCAGCCCGGGGCAAGAGAGGGTTTTGCTGCAGGGATGGAGCTGAGGGGATGGACAGAGCTCTGCAGGGCTGAGGGGAGGGACTGAGGTGTGGATGGAGAGGCTGAGGGGAGGGATAAAGGTGTGGATGGAGGGACTGAGGGAAGGGACTGAGGTGTGGATGGAGGGACTGAGGGAAGGGACTGAGGTGTGGATGGACTGAGGGGAGGGACAGAGGTGTGGATGGAGGGGCTGAGGGGAGGGATTGGGATGAGAATGGAGCGGCTGAGAGGAACAGAGATGCGGCTGGAGGGGCTGAGGGGAAGAACAGAGGTGTGGCTGTTGGGGCAGAGGGGAAGCACAGAGGTGTGGCTGAAGGGGCTGCGGAGATGGGCCGCCGAGGGGCGACGGGAGGGAGGCAGGTGCAGCTGCGGAGGCTAACGGGGAGCCGAGGCCCGGCTGTTCCTCCCCCAGTCCCTGGGTGCGGTCCGTACCTGGGCGCTGCCCCCGCAGCCGCCGCAGCTCCTCCTGCGAGAAGCCGGCCCAGGCGCCGGCCATGGCGCTGCCGCTCCGCCCGCACCGCGCATGCGCCGCCCCGCCCGCCGCCGGCCGCCCGCGCACGGCGCCGCGGGGCGGGGCGGGCAGGACGGCGGCTGAGGGGGAGAGTGAGGGCAGGGGAGCGCTGCTCCAGCGGGCTGCTGAGAACCGTAGAGAATCGCAGCGTCATGAGGGTGGAGAAGATTCCTGGGCTTATCCAGTCCAGTGGGCGAACAGGGCTCAGTGGGTCCCGGCTAATGAGGCTGAAATGGAAAGGGGAAGTCGCCGCCGAAAAAAGCAAACAAACTTCCAGGAACATCACACGTACCGCCATGCAATTTATGATTCGCTGTTAAGTAGTTGTGAGCGGGTGAGATCCTGCTTCAGCATACTAAGTTACAGTGACAACATGGTGAGGAAATCAGGGAATCCCTGGATGCTTTGGGACTTTAAAGTTCAACCAGTTGCAAACCCTGTGATGGGCAGGGACATCTTCCACCAGACCAAGCTGCTCCAAGCCTGCCCAACCTGAACATTTACAGAGATGGGGTAGCTACAGCTTCTCTGGGCAGCCTGTGCCAGTGCTTCACCACCCTCACCGGAAAGAACTTCCTAATACCTAAACTCAATCTCACTTTTAGTTTAAAACCGTTCCCTCTTGTCCCATCACAATCTGCCCATTTAAAAAAATCACTCTCCCTCTTTTTCTATAACCGCTGGGAGGCCATGAGGCAAAACCATACTGGTGCTTTTTAAGGTCTGCTTTGACCATTGTGCACTAGGAGTGCATGCACTAGCTTTCACCCTTAGGTATAAACTGCAAAGACCCACAACTTGGAGCATTATCCCTCAGTATCCACGAAAAGAAGCATGTTTCTGCCTATCCTAAACTCCCGTGGCTGCTGCAAGCCTGCCAGAGGCCCTATGGATGAGTTCACCTCCCAGTGGGACACAGCCAGCAGGAGCACAAAGGCACGAGCCCCAGCTTAGCTGCAGCAGCCCAGGGGCCTGGAGGCTTAAAGAACACATAATGGGCAGTAAGCGGGGATGTTTTCAGCACCACATCCCTGCCTGGCTCCAATCTGTGAGGGATTAGTCAAGCTCCAAAGTGCTGCTGCCTCGCCGAGCAAATCCGTGGCTCACGGCCGTGTAGGACTCCGTGATTTCCACGGCCGCGCTTCCAGCAGCTCCCGTGACTAACGCGTCCCATAAACACGGCTGGGACGGGGACACTCCCTGGGCTGGCAGGCGTTAAGTGTTCCTGATGGGATTTGAGTGCCTTGGGAGAACACCAGTGCCACCGTTTTTCACCTGCAGCTTAGCCTTGGTGCCAAGCAGAGATGCTGATCGAGCAGAGGAGAAGGACAGTGTGGTTATCTCATGCAGGAAGCCTGTTCTGGGTAAGCCCGAGGCAGAGGGATGGCCAACAGCCCTTCACACAGGATTATGGCTTCTCTGGGAAACATGACTGAGCACAGGAGACATCTGAATGAGAACCATAATCCAACCTTGACTGAAACGCTCTCAAACTCCAGGGAGTCCAGATGGTAGAACCAGGTGTCAGCTTGAATTTTACAATGGAATAGTGTTGGCCAGCCCTACTAGGGTTGGCTTACAACAAGGTGTAGGCACCTAATTTCCTTTGAGATAAATACATAAGAATCATGGATTTTAATCTGGTGTCTAAATCACAGTAATGGGCTGTATCAAACCCAGAGATATCGACTGAATGTGCTTCACCCAGTACAAACACCGGATCTCATCTTGAACCTCGGTTGTTCTTTCCTCTTGCAAGTTCTAGCACTACAAACAAAGTGAAGCACCATATCCACTTTATTGCTGCAGATATTCCAGGCACAAAGCTCCCACGTGTTTTATAGAAAAAGTAAAAAGAGTTTGGAGTTGTTAACTCTGACGCTATGGGCAAGGCAGCAATCCCTGTTAACAGTTTCCATCAGCCCAAGGTTTAATTGCCAGCCATTGGGCCAGCTTGCTCCAGGAACAATTACGGCGGCAGTGAAGTCATTTCACGGAGCATTTACCAACAGCAGGCTCCGAAAGCAGAGGCTGGCCATGTTCTCCAGCTGATTAAAGTCCAGTGAGCGGAACAGGGCACTGAACATTTGCCACCTAGGAATGAAATGTTTTCCAGGCAAATGCTGCTCCAGCACAGGCTGGAGGAGGCAAGATGAGGAGAAAATAGAAACCTTTTCCACCTCCTGGGCCAATATCCCCACAAACTTTCCTCTTACATCTAGGGCTGGATTTGAGTCCTGTATCTTTTTGTGCTCCAGGAGCTGCTCTCTCACAAGCAGGGCTGGAGACCTCCATGACTGCTGCATCCGTTTTCTCTTGGCCTAATTGCCCTGGAGTCTGGTGAATAGAAGCAGCCAGCACCAACAGATCACAAAAACATCTTTTCTTGTGCAGTTCCCAAATCAATGTGGAAATGTCATCATGGGCTGGCAAATTGGGCTGCCCAGGTCAGAGCTCAGGGTCAGACCTCCGATGACATTTCAACCCAGGACAGGAGCAATTTGTACCAGGGCATAACATCAATTTGCATCGGTTTCATACTGAAAGCTTGTGGGGTTTTTAGGAGCCAAATCAGATCTTCTGTCAAAGGGCTCCCTGAGTTAGATGTATATTTAAAACTTCATTCTTGCACTGCTCTGCACGCTGCCACAGTAACACACAAAGCAACATTTTCCCAGTAAAGGACTGAGCCCTGATGTGAGACAGGGAAAGGCTTGCATAGGGAAGGAGAGTTTCCTTTCTTCTTGCATTTCAGACTCTATCATGAGCTTCAAGGACTATGGCATATAATTCAAGTGACCTAGGGAAAAAACATCCTGAAAATAACAGAGCCAGAAATTCCTAAATCAATTTAGCCCTCTTTATAAAGAAAAATAAAGATCTATCAAACTGTATCCACATCAATACTACCCCATCCTTCACCAGATCATAACACAGGCTGGCTTAGGAAGAACCACTATGTCCAAATAAGCTATGGTACTGTGTGAGCAAGGAACAAGTATTTTGTTTTGATAATAACTCAGAATTTAATTTGTCCTTTAAACTCACTTTTGAGAGCCTTGAAAATTTATTTTGTTGATTTTCTGCTGGACTGTCTCAGGCTTCAAAACCTGGGGTGAACAGGCTTTCTTAGCAGAAGACTGAATTAAAAGTACAGCATTATTCCTTCTCCTCAGTTTCTGTTCCTATAACTGCCTGGTAAGTGGGATTAAATCAGCACTGTCATTTCTGGGACCAAGGCAAACTTTTGGTTTTTAAGAATTTCATAGAGGAAAACCAAAATCCACTTATCTAAAGAGCTACTGAGTGGGAAAAAGTGACATAAACCTCCCTGTTTTTTAAACAAGATAGACCAAAGGTTTTCAACATCTTTTGATTTGTGGATCTGTACACATTTTCTAGGGAAAAGGCAAACTTCCCAAGGGTACTCTGGGTTGTCAGCAGCCAAACTGGGGGGAGATGGTCCCACAGGGACTCCACAGCATTCAGGGCTGAACCTGCTCCTCTCTGCATCCCGTGCAGAGCTGGGTGTTTTTGCAGGACACTGCTCATTACAGTGATGTGTTTGCTTTGAAACTGAGCCTGAAAACTTCTCAGCTTTTCAGGCCCCCACCCCGTGTTTTCACATTTCAACTTTTGAGCTTTTACCTTAAGATAAGTTCAGCTTTCAAAACCTGAAATTTGAACTGGAAGGAAGCTCAGCATGCAATATAAATGTTTTAAAAAAATAAATTCTTACTGACATTTTTTGAGTCTTTCTTTCTTTCTTTACTTACTGAGTATTTAAGATAAATTTTCCATACAGACAAACATATTGTGTAGTAATTTCTCATCTTAAAATATTTGTGTAAAAGAAAACCTAACCAGGATTAAATCCTGGCTAATTACAAGCACCATAAAAGAAGCTGGTAAAACAAAATAAAATATCCTGAAGATTATAAACTTACCATTTTGGCTGGCACAACTGGAGCTGAAGAGTGGAAATGAGCAATTACTTATATATATTTTTATATAATTTAAGAAATATTGTTGCAGCTAATTCCTTTTAAAAGATACTATATATCATTAAAATAATACTTTTTATAACCCCAAGTTTAATATTTCATGACAGTTCTAGAATGCATTTAATTGCATTGCCTAATGTAAAAGTCATAATTCAAATCTTTATACAGAAAAACTAGGAAGCAATTGCTTTCATTCTAACCCTTTGTGTAAAAATTATAATCTAGCTGTCAAAACAGTTGATAAAACTAAAGATTTGAAGAGAAATTTGCTGAAGCTTTGTTATCTTTGGCAAAACTTGAGTGATTAGAACCGCTGCACTAAATAAATTGAGTATTCATCAAACAAACTTATTGTTATTACACGCTCCAGAGAATGAACTGTGCTTGTTGAGTCTGGATGGGAGAGAAGTGTGGGGGAGAGGACATGATAATGGTCTTTAAATATATAAAGCACAGCTGTAAAGATACAGGGTGATGTGTTTTCAGGGCCTGTGGAGGATAGAGGTGAAGAAGAAAGCAAGACTCAGGCTAGACAAGTCAGGGCAGCAAAAGGTGGAGAGAATTGACTGAAAACACCACAGAATCTCCATTCAGGTATTTTTAAAAATAAACATCTTCTGGGCAAGGTCAGTAAAGCCGTGGGAGAGCGAGATGCAGGTTTTGGAGATTTCAGGTGTGTGGATGTCCACGCAGGTTCCACAGGAGATGGCACCCACAAACTCAGGCTGCTCCTGCAACTTTGGACGTTGCTTTCTGCATCATTTATGGTCTGAGTGCTTGCCAGCTCCTGACACCTCTGCCAGCCTTGTTCCTGTGGCTGTGGTGCTTCCCACACCATTCCCACTTCTTCCCACCGCTGTCACAGCCCCATCACCCTCCCCATGGGCACTCACATTGGCACCAACAGCTGGATCCTTTTGGGTGCCAGTCAGCCATGCAGCTCCTGAAAAAATCTGTGAAAAAGAAAAGTTTCACCTCTGAAAGAGTGAGTCTGTGTGGGAAATTCTTGCATTTTCAAGGCAAGACAGGAGGAGAGATGACTGCCAAACTCAGGAGCCAGCAGTGCTTGTAAGATGTATTTGCAGCAGGGTAGGATATGATGTGAAAATCACTTTATTACCATCATGTGCCAGTTAGCCCTGACATGACAGCCGAGCCTGGCGTGTGTTGGCCAGTTCACATTTCTCCTTCCAGCTGCACAAGGAGGATGTTGTCCTCTCACCTCTCCCAGCTCTGCAATGCAACACTTTGGGCTGAGAGAGCTCCCTTCTGCAAGGGAAATGCTGCTGACCCTCAGAGAGTGGCAGGGGCTGCTGCTCCCATCCTGCTGCATTCCCACAAAGAGCCCCCCAAGTGCTGCTGTTTGTGTCTCAGTCAGTGCAGGCTACTTTGACTCTCCTTCAGCCCACCTGGCTGAAGGGACACCACGTGTTCAGTGCCAAAGGAGGATGTGTGACAGCACCTCACCTGTTTGCAAAACAAGCCCTCACTTTTCCTGTATCCTTGAAGCCTTGTTCAGAGCACAGCCACCTCGTTCAGCATCTCTGGAGGTATCTACAACACAAATACAAAGAAGCAATACAAAGCACAAGAAGCAAGGAACCCATTTGGAGACCAGCAAGCTGCAGGCACTTCAGGACATGCACTAGTTTGCTTCCCCTCCCCATCCTGCAAACATTTAAGCTGCACCAGGCAGATGTGCAGGGTTCAGACCTCTCCATCCCTCAGCTGCCTGGTGCTGCCCTGCAGCCACAAGGAGAGGTGAGGGGAGCCCAGGTCAGCCAGGATATCCTCAGCACTGCTCAGATGCTCAGAGACAGCCCAGCAAATTGTGTGTGCAGCCTTCCTCTGTCACCCTGAACAAACTGCCCATGTCTGGAGGGCTGTGCCCCTCCAATTCCTGCCTCCACCTGCAGCCTTGGCCAGCCTGCAGACAACGCCTACAACAATTTGGAAGTCTTTAAGATGAAACATTGTGTCTTTCCTGCAATAAAGTTCACAAAATGTCGATGCTTTGTCTCTGTAACAAGCACAAAAAAAGAAGATATAAAACCCCACGTGTTTATAGATGCTCTCGGTGAACTGCTCTTTGCCAAGGCTGGATCTGTGAGGAGGTTTTCAAAGGATTACTGTGCTTGGATTTCACCAAGGCTTCAGTGGGTAAGTCCTTTCCATGGCACTGGAAAGTTACCCCATCAGTTGGCTGCTGCCTTTCACAATGTTTGTGTAGAAGCTTTTTTTTCCCCCAGCACTTTCTGCGGAAGAGAGTGTTTACTTTAGTTTTTGAACAATGCCATGACTACACACCAGCTGACACCTCCAGGCTTACCAGGGCCACGAACTAATGAGGATTTCCAAGTGTTGGTGTCACTGGCAGGGTTTGAAGTGGAGCTATAAAGCCTGCAGACAAGCAGGCTGCTGGCCAGGGAGGCTTAGCAGTTCTTTGGTGAGGTATCTGAGATAGCTGGAGAGAGATCTGTACCACACCCCTGGCTGCAAACTCTGATATACAGAGCTCAGCCTGCAATACATCGAGAGGGGAATAAAGATTGAAACAGGAGCAACCAAAACTAGATCCTGACTGCTGCAACAGGAAAGTGAAAACAAGGATGGCTGGTTTCTTCTAGTGGTGGATGATTCTGGTTTTGGAGCTGAACTAAGAGGAAAGACTTAATGTAATGAGGAAAGCTCGATTCATTTTGGGTCAACCAAAAACATTTTGCTTGACCAGTAACAAAATCTTCTGGTTTGCTTGGAGACTGTTCCATCTTTTGAAAAAGTCAATGTAAAAAACCACAACCATTTTCCTTTTAAATTTAGGTCTATTGAAAATGAAAATAAAAAAGAAAGCATCAAACTAAATAGCGTTCAATAAAGCAAACTGCATCAGCCTGATAATGCTGAAGTGAAACACCTACATATTTAAGGAAGTAAAGGAAGACTTCTATTGTTTTGTCCTGTCATTGACTGACTTCAGCCCAGATTTGTGATTATTTTGGTTGCCTTCATTTTCACAGGGGACTTAATTTTTTCTTTTTCAACTCATTTCATATTCTCTTCTTGTGCAATTCGAGGTACAAATGGTCAGGTTCAGCAAAGGTTCATAAGAACATGACTGAGCTGACAATTTGCACAAATATCAGGCAAACTTCAGGGGTTTTCCCCCTCTTTTGCATTTTAGTTTTCTTTGAAATTGTACCGGAATTTCAAGAAGCTGGGGTGTTCTCAAGACCCCCATAACATGCATAGAACTGTCAAAGTCTGTGTGCTCTGCTGGGTAACCTGCACACTGCAAAAATTCAGATGCCATCTTCAGTCCTGCAAAATATTAAGACAGGCATTTAAGATTTACCCCAGTGATTAAGCATGAGCAGCTTGTAATTGTTTCCAGACCCTTCTCCTAGCAGGGGAAAAGGCTCCTGCAATCCCTGTCCACGTGCTCAGTGTAGCAATGCACTCACCAACAGAGAAACTGAAGATGAGCTGGGGAGGACAAGCAGATATCCTGAGTTCTGAGAACAAGCCAGCTTTGAGTCCAGCATGGACTGTCCAGCTCAGAAAAGCAGGATTATTTATTTAGCAGTGTACATCAGGGCACGTCTGTGTCCTGCCTGGAGCAACACCTGTGCACCAGCAACTAGAAACCCCTCCTAAGTACATGTGGTCACATTCAGTCTGCAATTTTTCGTCTGGTTTGGGAGTGTTAAATGAAGATCAACTGCTGAAATCGGCCTCGTTTGGGGAATCTGACTTTGCAGAGGAGACCTTTGTCCTGCAGGTTTTATATGAAGCTCCAAAAGTTGCAGACTTTCTTGTAAGCCACGAAACAATCCAGCAAGCATCTGGCTCACATCCCAAACTGTTCCCTCCATGTAAATCTACTGATGGATTTTTCCCACAGTCTCTTTGGTCATGAAAAGAGATCTTCCTCAACTTGCTCAGGGCTTCAGAAAACCTCAGAGAAAACCTCAGCAGCCCCAGCCCAAGTCTGAAAGCAAATTCAAGGGTTCACCTTTGAACACAGCAGGGCTCTACTCCAACAGGTTAGATCTCAGGGGCCACCTTGCTCCCAGGATTTAAAGCAGACCACATGTGAAAAATTGCAACTACGTCTTGATTTTATATTTTATTTTATTTTTAAATAGGAGAATTTAGGGGCTATGGTTCTAATTATTATTATTATTACTACTATTTTAATGGCAAATTCAGTGTGTTGCTTTCCCTCCTTAATGAAGGGAACCAGAGAAATTCACCAGAGCTCCATTTCTCCTACTTTCTAGAAATAGTACCTACAAATCCTCTGTAGAGAAATAACCACTATTTTTTTTCACCATTCTCTCTCCCCTCTGAGATGGGGTTTTCATCAGCTCAGACCATTTTTCTTCCACCACCTCTTTATCTTAATCTTTTCTCAAAGGTTACATTTATTTTCTGAGGTCCACAGCCAGGACAAGGATACAGGGGTGCAGCTGATGCTGCCTTTTGAGAATCACTGTCACCACTGCACCAGGCACAATCCTGGGGGAAGGATGTCTCTGGAAATGGCCCCTGCCCTCGCCCAGCCCAGTTCACCCAGTCAGGCCTCTCCACAGCAGCTGGAGTTGCTGCCATCATGTCAGAATCTGAGGTATTGATGATTCTGAGATTGTAGAAAGTCTTTGTCTTTCTGCCCCGCTGCCAAAGCAGAAGCCATAATTGGTCTGTGCTGGTTTCAATGTTGTTTATTCTGTTTATCTCTCACATGTTCTGCTGCCTTGCTCAGCTCTGTCCTGCAGGGCAGCATGTGGGGCTCTGCCCTCAGTGGGATGTGACAAACATTAAATACCAGAAACTCCCTGGGCTGCATTTACAATAACGTGCCAATATCTGTCACCTACGTTGGACAGTGTGTCCCTAGCCTGAACCAACAGAAAAATGCCAACACCACAGTGAAACATGGAGGGCATGAAGAAGGAGAAAAAGGACAAGGCACACCCAATTTCCTCCATCTTGTCCCCTTTGGACCCCTCATCTAGAAACCTAAAATTCTACTTTTGAACCTGTGCCACACTTAATTATTACTGATATCAACCACTCAGAGCTGGTACTTCATCCTGTAGGATTGAAAACTCTTTTCCATGGCCAGAGATCACAGCCAGTGTCTCTGGGGGCTCTGTCCAGGAGGGTTCCTGACCCCCTGCCAGGGTCCCAGACCTTCCAGGGCAGCCAGAGGGATGCCCTGGACTCCCACACCATCAGAGCATGGCCCTGTAGCCAGAGCTGAGTCCTGCCCCTGAACTGTGCAGACTCCTTTTCTCCCCCTTCCCCAGCCCTGGCTATCGCCTGCACATCTGGTGGTTCCTCTGAACCTCTATGCAATCATTGCTTCATCTCTGTTCAGCTCCAGGCTGGAATGGAGCTGTTCTTCCTCCCCTGGGACCCTGAGTGCGTCCTCCTCTCTTAACCAAATTCACTGTGCAGTGAATCCTTCCATCCCTTCTTATGCAAAACTCTCAGAGAAGGGTCTTTTTCCGGGATGGAAATCTTGGCACACTCCTCAAGTAGATGATCCCAGATAAGCCCACTGCTGGGGAGAGAGGTTCACCACCCTTCATGGAAACTTTGCAAGCTCTGGTTTTCATCCAGATGAGTTTTTTTGTTTTGTTTTGTTTTTTTATTTTTAATTTAAATTTGAGCAAAAATGCTTCAATCTTTACAGTGTGAGAGGGGAGCGAAGAAATACAGTACTGCCATTATAGTGGAGGGGTAAAAAAGTAGTTCAAGCAGTCTTTGAAGAGCCCTAATGCTGAAACAAATGGGTTTCTCTTGTTTAAGTTAGATGAGACTGGTTCTTCTGCCAGCATTGCTTGCTTCAGTGAGTGAGGGGTAGCATTTGCTCTCTCCTGCCCAAGCCCATCTCTCCACGGGTGGGGTGGTTGGCACCAAACCTGGCACTGACCCCGTGGAGTTCTGTGGTGGAGCCAGAGAGGTGGGACATGGCTCTGCCATTTGAGACCTGCAGGGAGGGCCAGAGCTGAGCCCTCACAGGAGCAGAGAGGGGTGGCAGCTGCAGCAACTTTTAACCACATTTACTCATCAGCGTGCAACAGGGAGATCTTCCATCAAAGCACATCCATGCAGAGCTTCAAGATTGTGTTTTACTCAGCATAAGCAGTTCTCTATCTTGTGCACAGGGGAAGGTTTTCATTCATTCATCTGCTCATGGCCAAAGCCAGGTTGGTTCTGGTTTGTAGAGCTGAGTCTTGGCCATGCTGTCCCTCAGCTCCTGGTCCTCCAGGTCATCTCTGGCAGCCTGTGCTGCCAACAGAGCTCCTGGGATGTGCAGTGGCCCCATCTGCATCATGACCCAGGGCTCACAGCTGAATGGCAGCAGCAGGAATTGCCTGCAGAGAAAATGTTGAGAAAGAGAGGAAAAACTTCTTCTCACTCCAGCCAAAAACACAACTCACTTCCACACGTCCACCAAGCACTGGCATTGTGGCAAAGCCAAGCTTAAAGGGGCCACTCAGTCCCCAGAACATCTTTAATTAGGCATTTCTAGATCGTCACAAGCCAGCCTGGACAGTGCTGGGAGACAGAATCACAGCAAATCCCCTTGTTATGAACAAAACAGCCTGGCTGGACACTTGGCTCGAACTAAGTACTGACATTGAAATGCTAATTTATCTAATTGCTCCTGGGAATCACCTACACACCCCACCCACACTGCCATTCTAGGACTGGGATGCAAAATAGGGAGACCGGTGGAATCATGGGAGGGGGTTTTGGGGATGAAAACACCCCTAAATGGAAGGCTGGGCACAGTGGAGGGGGCTGGATGGGTGAGCTGGTTGGGGAAAAGGGAACCACATCCCTGGTCTGTGTCTGACCTGTCACCATAACCTGCAGAGGACTGGACTGGGCTGTGGGAAGCAGGAACAAAGGAACAACTCTTCCTGGTGTTACCAGGAGGGAAGGAGAGGGATAGCTGCTGCTGGACTCGGCAGCAGGCTCTGCACATCCCCTCACCCTTCGGCTACCAGTGTGCCAGGAGGAAAGGAGAGAGGACGGTCTGTTGATTGGGATTTCAAATACAGACTGGACACCTCTTCACCTCTGGTTACCAGTGTGCCACGGAGACTCCAGGGACAGACTCTGCAGCCTTCTCCCCCTTTGGCTACCAGGAAAGCTACAACAGCGGGGGCGAGCTCCGTGTCGAGCCCCCTGCCAAGCTATCTTTTTAATAAAGAGCTGAACATCAATAAAAGCATAGACCCTATTCATTTCACCCCTCAAAGCATGGCCTGCAGGTCACAGCATCGCCCACAGGAGCCTTGGGAAGGCAGAGGGGAGAAGACGGGGCCGGGGGTACCTGCGGCACGAATCTGCCGGCCGCCCCCGCAGCCCGGCTGTGGCGGCGTGGAAGCCATTAGCGCTTGAAAAATACTCACAGGGATGGAAGGCTGGGAAGGGGGGAGAAAAAGAAATGGTATTTGCGGAGGCCCATTCCTCAGTGCACTTTCATGTGTGCCAAAGTTTGTTGGCATGGCTCTGAGTTTGATAGGGAACATCTGGGCTGCTGTTGCTGCCTGTGTATTGGCTGAGGGCAGCGAACAAAAGGGGTTTGTGCAGGAATGCGCGGGGAGGGACAGCTGCGAGAGACGAAACGAAGCCATGCTCCCTGAAGAAGAAAGCCTAATGCACATCCCATGTTCCTGCTTTTTAAAAGGGGATAAAAGCCTTCCCCCGCCCTCACTTCTTCTCTTCCCTCCTGGGGTACTGAAGGGAGCGGGGCTCAGACAGATCCGTGCCCTGCTGCCTCTGCACAGTCGATTATTGGTGCAGTCTGGAAAAACACTTGGGGTGGAGGGAGCAGGTGAGTGGGAGAGCAGGGGAGCCTGAACCCAGCACCAGCACAGACCCAAGGCACACCCAGGCAATGCCACAGGGCAAGCACCCAGTGACAAACCCTCTCTGAGCACACCGACATCGTGACATGAACTCACCAAGAACAGCTCTGATTCAAGTTTCTTCCACTCCTGTTGGAAATGTGGGGTCAGAAGATGAAAATTAACACCGGGGTCACTGCCAGCAGCCCAAAAGCCAGAGACTGCTTCCTACAGACACAGCATGCTGTTGTGTCTGACACCAGAGTATGGCATGGAGGCATGGAGGAGGAGAGCAGTCACGCTTGATGAAAGCTGGTCTGTTGGGAGCTAGCTGAAAACTTCACGTCAGGCACAACCCTTGGCTCTAAAGGTCACAGCAGCTGTGCTCTGTTGCCCAGGAGTCACTGCTGCCTGTGCACAGACACTAGAACCTTCTGAATCATCCTGACACATGAATTCTTCCTTTTGGAGCTCCTTTCCACCATCCCACACCTGTGGTGTTGTCCACCCAAAGGTATTTGTAGCATTCACAAATCTTTTGAAAATTTCACTCTCTGGAGTAAGCCCCTCTCTCAACGGGAGCAGCACTGGTGTAATTTCCTACCTTCTGACACCCTTCTCCTCATTCCATTTTTGTCCAACTCAATACCATGAGCAACGATTTTGAGTGCTTAAGGGTTTTTTTCCTCCAAGCAACGGAGAATTTTTCTCTTTTGTTGCTGTTACGTACATTTGGCCTGAATCTTCCCTAGCAGCCTACATCCTCCTTGGCTCCGGTCTTTAGCCAGGGCACGCATTAGATCTGCTACCTAGACCAAGATTTCCATTGCTGTGCCTTTGGGTCTCCTTGGAGTTGCTCCAGAGAAGGTATTCGGGTAGCGCGTGGTGTACACATCCCTCTTCCTTGACAGGAGAACCCTCTGGGAAGCAAAACCTAAAGACAAAGGGTCCAGCTCAGCAAAGACCCTTGGGTCTGGCAGCCAAGGCAGCTTTTTCCAGCTCTAATCTCCTCCCCAGGCCTCAGCTGCGTGCCTACACACCATCACTGGGAGCTGACTTCACACCAGCCACGGACAGGCCTGGGGCTGCTGGCTGCAGGGCTGGCCATGTTTGCAGATAAGCTTCCCTCAGCAGATATTTGCATTTCGATTACATCAGTGTCAAGACAGCTTTTGGCCAGAGCCAAGGCAGCTCCCAGCACGCCAAAGAAAGCAGCCAGGCCGGCCAGGGGCTGTGCAGAGCACACGTGGGGGCAGCCCCAGGCAGGGGACAGCCAGCACAGCCCCAAGCCACCTCTGTGCCACACACACATCCCTGCCTGGCCTCTCTGCTGTGGGCTGGGAGAGGAGCTGTGGGAATCCCAGCCGGCCTTTGGGACCGAGTTTAGGGTCAGGGCTATGTTTTAGAGAGGAGAAAAAAATGTCACCGTTGTGTTTAGTGCTCCTTGAGCCACTTTTGAAGACCAGGAGGGTTGGGGGCAGCCAATCTACTCCTGCTTTATCACCCATTCCCGGTGCCAAAGCACATTTGCCAGTGCTCAGGGACACATCTGTGCCTCCATTCATCCTCTCTGTCCTCCTCCAGGATAACTTTCTCTTGGCTCTGCCTGAAAAACTGCATGTCAGTGCACCAAGGGACAAAACATTGCTTTCCAGCCATACTCCCACCTGATCTCACTCCCAGCTGTCCTTCCTTGACTGGCCACTAAGAACCACCAGTCCCATAAAAGCAAATTTCAAAAGCACAGAAACAATCTAAGAACCTAAATCCCACTTTCCATGTGATGAAAGGCCCCACCAGGAGGCAGACTTTTAATCATCATAAATGCTTTTCAAGGCTGCAGCAGAAACTCATCCGTATCTTCAGCGTCCTGAGGGACTCCTGTGCCTTTGAAGTCCCTGCTGAGGGACCATGATGGTGGGAAGGAGGACAAAATCCTGGAGCCACAATTCAAATCAAGAGTCCAGTGGATCCCACAGTGGTTCAAGCTGCTCCTGCAACTGTGGCTCCATCCCTGCATTTGCCAGCCATTCACTGGGCCAGCTGGGAAATTCCCTGTGCACTGGGCCTGGGAAGAGAAACAGTGGGAAAATGCCCATTTTACTTTTTGCAGGCGAGAGTGGTTTGGACAGTTGTTTCAACTGGGAAAAAAGCTCAAACCCTTGTCCAAACTGTCCAAATGTTTGGCTTTTGTACTTCCTCCAGTGACACATCCCAGGGCTTTAGTTGAAAAGGTCTTCTCTCTTCAGAATTAAGCTGTTATAGGAAAAAAAAAAAAATCCTATCAAAACAGGAAGCTTGAAATTATCAAAGAAAAATATTTTCATTGACCTTAAAAGATCTTACCCTTTGGTTTTCTAGTTCACAAAATTTTTCAGAACTGACTCCTCGTCCCCATGAGAGATGAGAAATACTGTCAGTACTTCAAAAATGTTGCCAGAAGGGAAGCATTATTAATTACCAACCTCTATTTTTAACCTGCAACCAAGAGTCACTTCTAATGGGTGACAAGTGGATTCCCTCGAGGTTCTACCATTGGCTTCACCAAAGCTTTTAAATCAGAGATAGGATTTTTCTTTTTGGGATGGGAAATGCCCCAGGCACTCTGCAAAGCCCAGCCTATCCATGTCCAAAGCAAGCATCAGGAATCACAGATTTTTGCTATCCATCTCTTTAGAAAAAATTATGCCATTACCCTTTCCCCCTCACCTATATTCCAGTTGAAAAACCTCATATTTTCTCCTTCAGAACTCAAAAAGGGCTACATGGATTTTTTTTTTCCTCAGAATTAAAACAAAACAAAACAAAAACCAAACCAAAATAAAATAAAACAAAACAAAAAACCAAACAAAAACAAAAAAAAACCCAAAACAACCCACCTGGTTAAGGCCAGGCATGCAAAAATTTCAATGTAAAAAGTAAACTTTTTGAGAAGTTATGAATTTATGAAAAGGAGGACTATAATGGAAACTGTTTTATTGCCATATTTATAACACCATGAACAGAGCCTGCTGTAACATATAACACCATCAGGCTCCTGTCAGCATTTAATAGAAGTCTTAACTAACTGATGGGGAAGAACCTGGAAAAAATTTATTTTCAGGAACACTTCTGAGAGCTGTGCAATTCTGTTTTATTTTTATTTTTCAAGTCCATCTCAATTGGAGCCTTAGCAGAGTATGGAGGACAGACTAAATACAAGACACAATTGTGTATCTTGTTGGCATTACTTCATGATAGGATTTTCTTTTCTCTTAAACATATAATCCAGAAACAACAATGTTTGTGTTGGGTCAGAGCCAGACACTTCAGAGCTAGATTTTAACCTTCCCAACCTTCCCTATGTTTGGGGTTATCCAGAGCCAGGGGATTAATTCAGCTTTTTGGAGACAGGGGCATATGAGAGCCCTGTGGGGCTGCCCTGCCTCTGCCATTTGCTTTCCTCCCCCCTTGCAGCACCCAAAGATGCTCACACTCACTATTTGGGGGAAGATCCCGTGTTTCCCTGCATGGCAGTGGCTGAGCTCCTGGGCTAGAGACCCCGACAGAGAGGAGAGGTGTGGGGAGGGTCAAGCACAACAGTTGGAGGATCTTTGTAATAATTTCCTGCCAATGGTTTCACAGGAGAGAGAACCAGCTCAAAGCCATTGCATGGTTCCACTCCCTTGCAAATTTGGGGAGATCTTGCAGAAGAAGGCTCCTCCTACTGCAGCCTGATCTCCACGTGCATCTCCAGGAACCTCTTCTATCTCCCCAGTCCACTCTTGGGGTCTGGCCCCTGCACCCTTTTCTGGAGTCACCAGGCTGGGGTGAAGAGGGGAGTAGGGCAGCAAGGGAGGGCAAACCTAACTCTGGGATGGGCAAGCAGCATCAGCAGCAGGTTTTGGGGTGCCTGGGGCACAGAGCTGTCTTTGGGGGGAGCACATTAAGAGAAAGCTCTTCGAACGTGCTGCTAAATTAGACAAGGAGCACAGAGGAGACACTGAGCAGATGCTGATAAGGGATCTGCCAGGCTTAACCTGGCACTCCTCACTGCCACACCTGACCCACCAGACCACATCTCAAACATTCTGGCAAGCAAAGAGCTTCTTGGCCAATGCCACCACAAACACTCCTTCGGTCTGGCCTGGCAGCCCAAGCTTAATTTTCCTTCCCTTCGTGCCCCCTCCATCCCCTGGCTGGCCCCTGCTCCGGCAGAGCAGCGATGGGAGCTGTGCCACATCCATTTCCCTGATAGCACCGATAGCCCGACAGCTGCTCTCTGTCCCTTCGGAGATTAGTTTGTTTTCCTAACACAATTACCGCCACGTGGCCCTGCTTTGTGCCGGGATCAAGGCTGGGTGGAGATAAAGCAGCGATAAGATCCCAGCCATTCCAGACCCTTCACAGCTGGCTTGGCTCTCCTCTCTCTCCTCGGCACACGAGCTGCCAGGTACCTGCCCCCAGCTCTGCCAGCCCAGGGCAACTTTCTGGCCCTAAACCCCAAGGATTTGGCTCCCAGCTTCTCGTGCAACACCAAGGAGTCGCTGTGTGATGTGGCTGTGCAGGGCGGTGTGGGTGCAGCCATGAGATGTGATAGGAAGCCGCTTCTCAGTGGTAGTGCCCTGCTTTGGGCAAGCACAGCTGGCCAGCAGCTGGAGCCTCACCCAGGCCAGGTGGCTCTGCCCAGGGTTAGCCCAGCTCAGCTCTGCCTGCCCATCCCTCTGGTGAATGAGACAGCTTCAGCTGGGTGCATCCTCCCTCTGAGCAGAGCATCCCAGCAGGGCTCACACCGGTACCTGCAGCGCCAGCTCGGCTCCAGGAGCATCTGTGGAGCCACCACGGGGGCAGCTCTGGCACAACTGCTCTGCATCCATCACATCCTGCCAAGGCTCCGAGTGTCTCCCAGAGCCTCCCGTGGGAATCCTTGTGCAGGGAGCAGCTCCTGAAAGCCGGGCCTGACGTGGTGCACGCCGGGAGAGGACACTCGGGGAGCCTTCAGAGAGACAAGCAGCCTTGCCAGATGTCTCCCATAAAGCTGCAAGTACTTTATTTTAATAATAAGCCTTAATGTATTCATTAAAGGCTCCCAGTGACCTGGGATGAATTTCCCCACTATTGTAAAGGGCTGTGGGAATCTGGAAACCGCTGCATTACAGTTAATAACTTTAATTTTACAAGGCCCAAAATAGACAACTGAAAAAATACACAGACTCACTGTTTCCAATTAAGAAGGGATTTCTTCTAATTCCTCTGCCACCGGCACTCTTGTTTAGCAAACAACAGCTACAGATACTCAACCATTGACAGGGGGAAAAGCAAACTGAGGGAGTTGCCTTTTGCATCTCTGTTACAGGAGCTGAGGCAGGAGCTGGGACCCTTCCTCCTCACTGGGTTATCAGAGCATGGAAGAGCCACAGTGTGGTCAGCAACAACAAACCCACCCTGGGGCAGCCAGAGATAAAACTTTCACGCCTGCTTCTTAAGCCTCAAGTGGCTTTGATCCAAGGGAGATGGTTTCCAATCCATCTTCTCCCCGTTCTCTCCCAGCTAAGATAGTTAAAGGGGTTTGGTGGGAGTCCTGGGGTGCTGGAAAACCACCCCAGGGGCTGGGTGAGCTTTCTGCTAGTATTTGAGGCTACTGGATTTCTGACTTTAAGGTCAGGGAGGAATATTCACTCTCCCTCAATCAGCTTGGCAGAGATTGCCATGGATTTATTTTCCCGGTCTCTTTCTTTCTCTGTCAAATCAAGGGTAGATGATTTCCCAAGAGAAAAAACCCCAAATCTGGGAACCAAAATAATCCAGCCTGATTTAAAAAAAAATAAATTCTGGTAATCCAATGTTTAACAGTCCAAATCTCCTAGTTTTCTGTTCGGTTCTTTTGGGTTTTTCAGTTAAAACTGAACTGAAACTCTTTTCTGAAAAGTGGCCTGACATTTTATGTAGAAGCATTCATTTTGTGGCAAGTCAAACCTTCCTTGGGTGGAAAAAGGAGTTTCAAAGGTTAACAGATCAGTCTGGCTGTGTTGGCAACCAACAGCTACCTCCTCATGCACCTCCAGATCCTCCTTCCACTTGAGGCAGGAACATGCACACACTCTGCTTACCACCACCCCAGCATCAAACCATGCCAATAATCACCTCTCCTCCTTAAGGACAGTTCCATGTCTCAAAGCAGGTCACAAAATCTCCCTCTGCAGACTTAGCCTGTCAAAGGGAAACACATTGCTTAGAAACCCACAGGTGATCTCAGCTCGTGCAGATCCCAAAACTCTCTCCAGGTCACCCAACAAACCCAGCAGGTCCCACCCAGTAGGATGGAGCACAGTAATTTTGGGTAGTCCTGCAAGAAGCAGGGAGCTGGACCCTGATGGTGCTCATGGGAGCCTTCCAACAGAGGAAATTCTGTGATTCCCTGCAGCAACCCACCCTCGAGACCCTCCCATCACTGCTCTCCTCTTCACCAAGAGCTGCCTATGAGCACTGACTTCACCCTGGAGCAGAGTGAGTTTTCCAGCCAAACTGATAAAAATGAAAAATGCTTTTCATATGCCTGGACTCGATTTCCCCATAAACAAGGCCAAGATGGAAACTGGGGAAGGGGGCTGTCAGAGCAGTAGGTCATCCATCCGAGCCACACTGAGAACACTGATCCAACCATCTCTGCTTAGGAAAGCCAGCAGGCACATCCCCACTCTCTGCTGAAGCCCCTGAGAGCCAGGCAATTAAAAATCTCTGAATGCATAAAGGGACAGATAAGACCTAGATACCAGCTGGCAAATCCAGAACCTCAGAAGGTATTTAGGCAAACTGTTTTTAATGGAAATTAAGAGCTTACTTTTGTCGGCAGGGTCTTGAAGTGAACATGTGCCTTAAAAAAAAAAAAAATTAAAAATCCAACAAAAACATTCCTAGTGACTTCCTTAAAGAGATTCAGGCACACAGGTTGTGTATCAGTGCTTGTAAACCTTCATGTTATCCCAGAAAACCCAAGCTCCAACCTGGTTGTGTTGTCTACACTATAGACATCCCTAAAACTTCTAAAAATGTGGAAAAGCCAAACTGCTGTGCCTCACCTACACCACCAACAGACCTGCAAGCAGCACAGACCTTTCCCAACTCTCTGCACATATTTCCTACTCCTGCCTACAGCTTGATTACTGCCTATCTCACATCAATACCCTGACTACAGCTGCTTGAAAAATTTCCATCCAAACAGTTTATAGCAGGTCATTCTTCAGACAAAAGTAGATTTTTTGAAAAAAAATTTTTAAGCACAGAAAATATTTTTGTGGAAATTTGCCTGACTTGTCTGAAATGCCAAAAAACTTAGAAAAATAAGATAGAGTTTTGGTCTCAAGCTGCAAAAATCTTGGTTTTAAACAAAAAAAGCACAATTTATGTGTCTTTTTAGTGAAAATTAAACTTCCAGAGAGAATAAATTCTCTTGCTTTCATTAAATTGTTCCTGGTGTGATGGGTACACTCGGATTTTCAGAAAACCCTGCCTCTAGGGATTATTAAGGAAATTAGCTGTTGTGTAAAAGGGAAGGAACTGGTTAGAGCCTGGCAAAGGAGCAGAGCAAGGATAAATGCTTTGTTTCCAGCCTGATGCTATGTTCACAGGCAGGTATCCCAGAGCTCTGCTCCAGGATTTTGTGTACTTATCAGTGATCTGGGTGCACAACAAGGTGGACACAGAGGACACAAGTCCATGGGGGCTGAGGATCCCGTCACCCCAACGTGGTCCTGCCTGATGGCACTGGGTGCAGCCAGGGGACACAGCTCCAGCCTTGCCCCTGGCTCCCAGGAGTGGTTTGTGCATCACCCAGTGGAGATGCCCAGCCTGGCCCTTCTGCTTTGGCCCCATCACTCCATGGTGCTGAGAAGCCTTTGGCACAATATTTTAGGCACTGAGGAGATGTTCCCCTTCTCCAGATACAACCCAGCCCGTTTGTGGGGGGCTCAGGCCTCTCACCCAGCATGGGAGCAGGGGATCCACACGCCCTGGAGGCTCCAGGCAGAGCCTCCAGCACCCATCTGGGTTACAAGTGAACATGAACCCTCCCTCCCCATCTGGAGCCCATGTACAGCAAGTGGCAAGATTTATATTGTGCTGAAGCATTCCACAGTTTTGAGCACAGAAATGATTGAACTCCAGATGTTAACAAGATGCAGGACCCTTTTTTTATTATTAAAAACGTGATTTCTTGTTTTGCTCATGACAAAACCCATCAGATTAACTTATTAGGAGCGGAACTGCCATCAGGCTGGTGGAAGCAGGGCCTGAGAGCAGCCTGGAGCACAGGGGAACTCGAGGGCTCCTTTGGAGCAGAGCTGTGTGCAGCCACTCCCTGCTGGGACCAAGAGCAGGACACAGAGGTGACGTTGCTCCACACCCACTGGCACCACAGGGATGTTGGTGTCCCTGTGCCTCAGTTTCCCCATTCCTTAGGGAGAACGTTGGGCAGAGCTGGAAGGGAAGGCCCTGAGCAAACACACCCCCTGCAGCCTCATCCAAATCAAATATTTTTGCTGAAGTAGCAGAGCCTTTGCTAACAAGCTCAGGCCAGGAATGGAAACCTGCTCACATGTCACCATAGCTCTAACTCTCTTCAGAAGGCTAATTCCAAGTTTATTGAGAACTCATTCTTTTTTATACACTGTTCTGATACAGATGAACCTGACTGGTCATTTAATCAACACCCCATCACCACTGGCTAATTAAGAAGACACCCTCTGGTAAGCATCTTATGAGAAAACAACTGTTCAAAATACCAGCTGCAAGGTTGTTTTAATTCTCTCAGCCTTCTCAAAACTCCCCAGAACAATTCCTGAGAAGGTTTCTCTGGCTTTCTCTCTCTGACCAGGCTGTCAGTCTCCACACTCGTGCTCCTCTGTCCACCCTTGGGAAGGGCAAGGGGGACCAGGGGTGTGGGGCTGGCACAACTCACAGGCAGCTCTCACACCCCAATTCCCCTCAGGAAACAGCACCTTACAGCACCCCAAACTTCACTTCCCACCAGAAAGGAAACAGATTTCCAAATACCTCTGCGAGTTCCTGGTGAAGTTTTGCTGGGACCATCCTCCAGCAGTGCCAACATCTGTATCCCAGAGCAGGGGCTGGGGCCTGGCTGGAGCTGTCACATCTCTGCTGCTTTATCACAGGAACTTTATCACAAGCTCATAGCACACACGTCTTTGCACCACGAGATCAAACAGGTGTGGGATGGCAGCACAGCCTGCTGTCACAGCACGGCCCCCAGCAGCTCGGGCTGCTCCCTGCTGTGAAGACAAAACGTGTTGATGCTGTGTGATGGAGAAGACCCACATATGCTCACTGTGATGTTGTTCAGCCAGACCAGCTCAGGAAACTCACCAGCACAAAGGCAGCCTCTCCTGCTAATCCCTTGGAGGCACAGCATCCTTAGGGGTCCACACATTTCCAGTTCTCCACAGCACGTGGCAGCTCTAAGGGCAGCCACATCTGCTTGCTCAGGGGCACAAAAACACTTGTGGCCAGTGTCCTGCTTGGCCAGGCTGAGCTGGGGACAAGCCAGAGCGATGTGGCCTCTCTGCACCCAGCATGATGCAGAAAAGGCCCTGCCCTGCCCCTCTCCCACACATTTCCCTCCTGACTTGCTGCAGAGAGACACAGCCACTCTTCTGCCCACTCCCAGGGCAGCAGGCACAAGCACTGAGCTGCAAGCAGGAGGATGCTGCCTCCATAGGACAGCCTTCCCCAGACACCTGCTTTGAGGTCAGGACCAGCCAGGTGTGCTGCAGCCCTCCACCAGCATCTCAGGAGCAAACCCAGCACCAAGAGCCACCCACCTTCCTCTACAGTCTGGGCTCAAGAAAAGCTTCTGCAGATCACAGCAGTGTTTATTCACCCAAAGGGGCCTCTTAAACAGAGCTGAGAGCTTTGTCCCTCTGCCTGACCTGGTTTTATTCCTTCCTGCATGCTTTGAAGGGAGCTTCTTCCAAGGTAAACCTCTCCTTGCTAACTGAGCAACCTGCCTCCATCAACATTTCTTTCACCTCTTCCTCACAGCCTCCTCTTTAATGCCACATCCCCAGGCAGAGCCCTTGGGAGTGTCACACTCCCCTTTGAACTTCCCCTAAATTGACTGAATATGGAATTTTTCATTCTGAGAACAAGAGAATCAGGTGGAAGGAAAAACTGTAGTCTTCCACTTTTTTTTGGAGAAAAATCCCGTAGACCTTTAATCCTCCTCCCTTCCCCAGAATCATTCATCATCTGGGAGAAAAATGTCTGAGTGCAAATGTAGTCAGGCAGTGCTGTGAGTGAGCACAGGACATCAGCACCACTGTTGGGCAGCAACAGCCCTGGAAAAGCCCATATTCACCATCCCAGCTGAGCACAGCTGCTGGATTTGTCTGCAGTGGACACATCCTACCAGACCCTCACCCCTGCCTGGCAAGGCTGAGTGGTCCATTGAGCTGGGGCTCTGCAGCATCTGAGATACCCGAGCTCCCAGCCCTGCTGACACAAATAACTTCTCCCCCTGTTCTTGGCACGGTGTGTTCTCCTCAAACACACTTCAAAGAGGCAGCTCTGCAGCAAGAATGTTTCAAAAAATATAATATTTCCATCTGTTATTCCAATAGCTTATGCTGTGGGACTCTCCTCGTGGACTATTTGCCTTTCTTTGCTCCTGTTAGGTGTAAAAAATATTAAACCAGCAAGCCCTGGGGCTGGCAGGCAATGCCAACAGGTGCTGTTCCCCTGCACTTCTGCACCTCAATGCTTCTCCAGGGAGGAAGGTGCAGGCAGGGAAGCAGCTTTTCCTTAAAGGCAGTAAAATCCCCTTGATCCACCAGCTTTATTTCTTCCTTGACAGCAAAGAGCACCTGACTGTGCTCATGGGGATGCCCCAGACTTGCAGAGCAGCTCAGGTTCAGCAGCACCCAGGGGCTCAAACCAGAAGCAGAAGAAGGCACAGGCATTGGGTGCTGAGCTCCCACAGCAGCCTGTCCTCACTGGGGGCATCCCCAGCATCACTCTGCTCACCTCCTGTTCCTCCCAAACCTCAACAACCTCTGCCTCAGTGCTGGGCGAGTCCAGTCTGGAAGGAAATGACTGGCTGGGAAAGGACAAAGCAGGCAGAGCTGTGTGCAGGACTCCCTTTGCTGGGGAGACAGACCAGCAGCACAGCAGGCACAAAACCAGCTGTGGCTTCAGTGCATCTTGAGGACACCTGAGGGGTAACAGGAGCTGGATGCTCCTTCCCTGGGCTGCAGTAAGGATGTTTTAAGGACACTGCTGTGCTGGACCTTCCCCCCTTTGTGGTTTGTTTGGTCTGAGAGGGTTTCTCAACCACGTGAAGCAGTGAGAGCTGCTCCCTTACCCCCTCCCTGCCCTTTTCTGCCTCTCCATGCAGCCCTTCCCCCCCTGGGTGACCAAGGACACTCCAAGCCAGTTGTTCTGGCCACCTGGAGAAGCCAGACCCACAGGGAAGGTGTGCATGAGAGCAGCAGAGCCTTACCCCCATCACTTGTGGGCAAGGTGCCCTGCTGGCTGGTGCTTGCCTCAGTTACCTGCTCTATCCCACAGGCAGAAAAACCATGGGGAAAAGCAGCTTTCCCAACTTCCCAGCAGAGCAGCCCCACACAGCTGCCACCACAGCAGGTTCCTAGTGAGCAACTTCAGCACAGGAGACTTCCCCAAGATCCCTCCTTCCCCCTCAGAGAGTCACTAAGGGAGACAATTTTTCAAAACAGAGATTTGAGGCTTCACAGCAGCAGCATAAAAGACCTGAGTCCCCTCCTCATTTCCCATTCTGTGGCCCAAGGTTTCACACTGCTAAGACAGAAGAGGATTCCCAGCCCCTTCAGAGAGCTGGAGAGATGAGAACTTCCACTTGTGAGCCACAGCCAGAAGAAAATGAGCCTTTATTTTAATCTGGCCCTTTATAAGTCACTGTTTAGTGCTCCCAGGTGTCCTGTATGGTCAGAGGCACATTCCTGGCTAAGCAGCCACCAGGGACTGCACTGTGCCATCCTGCATGCACACAGAGCAGAAGGGATCCTGAGAGCAGCTCCATCCCCAGATCTCATCTCCCCCCTGGGCCCAGCAGAAGGTTGTGCCCCATCTCTGCACACACACCCAAAAGAGAAGCACAGGGTTATTTCCCCCAAACTCCTCAATCTAAAGTGTAACCCAATCCACTCAGCTGGAAAAGGAGCTTTTATTGCATCCTGAGTCATTTAGAGCTCCTTTTTATAAAACCAACATTATTCCCCCCACTTGCCCAATTTAACAAGCTCCCCAGTGTCTGCTCTCCTGACACCAAGCCTTTCCAGCTTCCCTCCCCACCAGATCCAGTGGAAAGCAGGATCCCACTGAAGCTGCTCCTGGGGTACCAGTACAGAGAAGGTGACACATCAACTCCATTTCCACCCATTTCACATCAAGGATGATCCCAGCTTTAAATCAGCCCCATGGTGATGCAGAATGAGGCCACCACGCTCTGTGGCAATGTCCCCTCTGTCCATGGCACACCTCTCTGTGCCCTTGCACTACAAAGCTGTCTTGAGAACTGCAAGCTCTCGAGACAGTGTCTGCAGACTTGGGCAAACAAAAACCAAAAACCCCAAACCACACAATAAAGGTGAGTTCTGAGTCTGTGGAAGGCGTGTTGGCCATTGGGGGTTTCCTGTTTGTCAAGGTAAGGGGGAATGAAGGCACTGAGCAGTGCTGGCAACCTGGAGAGCCCAGTTATTACTTTTAAATGAAAGCTCAGGTTTTGCAACATATGAAATCTATCATGCCTTTAGCCACAGAAGTACATCAAGGGGACTGGATACTTGAAGTCCCTTTTCTCAGTTCAGTAACAGAGAAAAGCATTGCACGGTGGCACATGTAGGGAGCCTGAAATTTCAGATGGCTCTCGTTCAATAATTTTGTCAGCATTTGTGTAATACTCATCACTAGCAGTTAATATAACTCATAGCAAATACCAGACTGATGTTTAACAGTGTTAAGATGCAACCTATAAAACATATGCTTGTGTAATTATACTGATAAGTTTCCAATCAGCAACAACAACAAAAAAATTTGTCCACAGATCCTTACACGGAATTAAAAAGATCCCAGCAGTCACAAGGAAGATTCACAGAGGCTCTTTAGGTTCTGAGAGGGTCTGAGCAGTGAGGCTCAGAAGGGAAGATGGGCACTGGCTGCAGGTCAGGAGCAACAGGACTCTGTCTCCACCCTGCTGGACCATCCTGTGCCAGCCCTTCCCTCTGCTTCACCTTATGCCAGGCTCTCAAATCCTCTCACCTGCATGAGCAAAGGCAGACACGATGCTGGGATCAGAGCATCCCTGATATTCCCTTCATTCTGAGGGCTGACACACAGAGGGGTCATGATGGATTGTCCATGGGGCTGGGGGAGTTTCCCAGTATAAGGATGGAGAAGCCTATCTTGTACTGAGACACATTTTATCCGACTTAGTATTTAAATAAAATCACTGGAGCACTGGAAATGCCCCAGCAGGACCATTTGCAAATATTTTCTTTAAAGAATTGTTTTTTAAAATGCTACATTTTGTAGAATAAGCATCCCTCAGAAGGGCCAGCTGTCTTTTTGGGGTTGCCTCACTCCACTGACCCACACCAGCTGCACCCAGAGAGCAGCAGAGCCTGGGCTGTCCCATCCTGGGGCACAGAGGGTGCTAGGAGAAGAGCAAACACCAAAGGCATCCTGCAGGATCTCAGCACAGGTGAGGCACCTTCCAGCACCTTCACTCCTTCCCAAATAAGCTCTGACCCTCCAGCCATGGCAGACTTGCACAAAGCAGCCAGCAAAGCAATGGCACAGAAACCAGCCAGCACTCACATTCCAATATCCAACTACACACTGGCATCATCTGCAAGCAATTAGAAAATATAAACACTCACAATGAAACTTGGGTTCCTATACTTAGCAAGACTTTAATGGGCTTTTCTTCAGCCAGAAAAACCCCATTAGAGTGATAAATTAGTAGCCTTTTTTCCTAAACCAGCATGAGACCTTACAATGGAAAAATGACAAAAAGAGAAACATGCCCATTTTTGGCAGCCCTGGCAGGGAAGAGGAGGAAAGAACCAGCCCAGCAAGCAGAGTGGCTTTTCTCCAGTGTGCCCTCACCTGGGGGGTCTCAGCCCATGCCACCCATGGGCACAGCAGCCAGCACAAGCCAGTGTGTCCCTGAGCCTGTCACCAGCTCCAGCAGAGCCCAGCCACGTGGCTGATAGAGCTGAGCTGGGCTCTGAGCCCCCTGCCCTCCAGCAAGGCATCTCCCACCACCCCAGAACCTTGCTGGCTCCCCCAGCTCTGCCAGCTGCAGCCTGGGCTGTGCTCATCTGAAACAAGCCCCGAGGAGCAGCAGCTCGCAGAGGGAACTGGGTTAACAAAGCCAGAGTCTGTTCTAGGATGAAATGGCCTCACTTTGTCATGGAACAGAGAGGGAGATGCTGCAGGTGAGTCCTCCAAGCTGTCACAGCCTGGAGACATGAGCCCAGGAGCCACTGGTGCCTTGGATACCTTAGGTTTTAAGTTTTTCTGTTCTGCTTTGGTGTGCAGCTTTTAGCTTTATATTAAATGTTACTGAGATCTTTTCACAGGGTGGTGAAGACAAAACATTCCTGTTCTAGCTGGAGGCTGAAGGACAATCTCTTCAAACTCCAGGCCCAAAGCATAAACAACATGAGGAGGGTGGGCAGGCAAGCAAGGAGAATGAAACTTCATAAATTGAAGCTATTAATTGGAGAGTTAACTCCTAGATGCAAATGGAGTAAAACTTATAAAAATGTGAGATCTCATGACCAAGCTCTCTTTTGCTTCCATCTTGGAGCCATGTGGGCAAGCCATGACTGTGGCACTGACTGCCAGCGTGTGGCCTTTGAAGGCACTTCAATAAATATCCAATTTATTCCTCTTAATTCCGTCTAGCCTCTGTTCCAGCTCCTTAAGGCATCACACATCCTTGCCTGGGCACACTGGTGCCCCTGCCTGGCACTGCCCCAAGAGTTTGTGTAAGATTGCACATGCATGAGGTCAGTGGAAACTAGGAAGGAGCTGCTGTGGTTTGGCTCCCAGAGGCAGCCAGAGAAGTGTGATCTTCCCTTGCCCCAAAACAAGTCAGGGAAATTAATGAGAACAGCCTTTCTTGTGGGTTATTCTGGCAGCAGTGGGGCTGGACAGGACCAGGAGTAAGATGACACAAGGCCATAAAACATGTCAGAGCAGCAGCCACACGATGAGAGTCTGTGCTGGGTGCTCGAGCCTGACCACAGCCTGAGTCAGCCATGCCCTGACCTGCCTCCAGCACACTGCAGAGCCATTCACCAGCCCCAGGGATGCTCAGCATCTCCTCTGGGACCACCCCCTGCTTGCCACTTTCTGCTTTCAGGTACAGGCACCAGCCACCCAGCAAAGCCACCTCTGAGCGAGCAGCTGGCCCAGCGCCCACCCAAAGCCACCAAAATCCCAGCCAGACACCCCAAAAAAGCACCCAGCGAGCCAGACCCACCTTCCCCTGTCCTGCTCCTTTTGACCTGGACCCATCCTACAAACGTGAGTCCCCTGTGCTCCGTGCCAGAGCATTTAATTGCTCTCCAGGCAAAGGAGGAGAACAAATGAGTGCCAGGGGAGAGGGAGATGGTTTGCATCACTTAATCAGCATCCCCAATAAAGCGGCCCCGTGGCTCTGTGGAGGGTAAGACAGCAGAGTTCAGCAGATTTTATCAATAACATCACGGAGCCCCGCTGCGTGCCTGAGAGAGTTGCCATGGTTATTGTGACAGATTTACTATCATTGTAACTTAATGCACCATAATAAGGATCTGCATAGTTATTATTGTTTTACAATGATAACTGTAATTCAACCGCAGATTTATGACTAAATTTGTAACGTTACTACCATGTTCTGGGAAGAATTGGGAGCGGGGTAATTCACATGCTTTCTCAGAATATAGAAAGAAAAAGAGATCTTGGTCGGTGCCCTTTTCTTTCCTTTTAATTGCTTCTTTGAGAACAATTTTTGTGGTCTGGTTACTGTTGGTTTGGGAGAGGGTGCTCTGTCAGAGGCCATGCAGAGAGGTAGCTGAAAAATGGGATTTTTCCACTGCAAAATTTATCCTGGGGAAAAAAAAAAAAATCCCAAAGTCTTTCAACAGAAAGTCGCAAAAAAAAAATTTCCCAAGTGTTGCCAACTGGGAAGCAGACACAAAGCACAGGCAAGATGAACAAAAATGGTCAGATTTTGTTCAAAAAGAATGACTCCAGCAGCAAGGGGAGGGCTCTGCACCACCTTAGAGCTGGCCTGGGCGAAGACCACGGAGCAAAGCCAAGCACCTTCTCCCAGCTGTGGGGCTGCAACCCCATAACCTGCCCCAGCCCACCCTGGGCTCCTGACAGCCCCATGGGCTCCTCTTGGAGCAACTCAGCACAAATTACTGCCCAAAAACTTTAAACAGCATTTACTGATGGATTAACCTGCTCAGACAGGGAGCGATTTCAGAAAGCAAAACTTTAGGCAAGGACTTTTTTGGCAATTCTCTGGGCACAGGACCCACATCACGGGTCCCCACACCTGCATCCCCAGCTGCAACTCCCCAGGATGGGGAACAAGTCCCACCTGGGCTGCACCCACCCAAACAGCTGGTCCCCAGGGGGAAGCAAAAGAATCCAAGCCCGAAATACAACTAGAGTTTCCATCAGGCTCCCTTGCACCCTCCTCCCAAAGCTCTCCCCTGTTTGAGGGTTTAGCTCCTTCTTGGATTTCATCACAAATGCAATGCTGCCAATTACCCCACAAATTTACAGGGAACCCTGAAGGTTTACATCCCTTTTTCATTCTGCCCAGGCAGCCCATTGCCCCCAGCAGTTGTGTGATGGTTAACACCCCCTGCATGCCAGAGGCACCTACACTGGGCAAATTCCAGCAGAAAAGGAACATTTTCCCAGCCCCTTCTTCTTGCTCACTGGGGAAGGCTCTCGAGGTTTTCTAAGGAAAGTAAACCAGTCTGTACCATCCATTTGGCTTCCATGGCAAGTGCCCAGGTCAGCACCTCCTGCAGACACTCCAGACTCAGCACAACATCATCCCAGCTTCCCACCACACCTCGGTCTTTCTAAAGACACACGGACACAGCACGCACAAGTCACACCCCTCCAGCTGAGCCAAAGGGGGCTTAGGTCAGCAGTCCATGCTCTGGGACTTGGAGCCTTTTGGGTTTCCAACTGCATTGCTTTCCTGAGTGATTTATATCTTTTCGCATTCCTCATCCTGATTGGATCAGGGATGGAGTTTTCTATATTCCCTCACACAAGAGCATCAAGTGCCCCTTCTCAGTGCTCCTCAGGGAAAAGCTGCTCTGCCTCCACAGGGAACCCTTCAGAAGTGTTCCTGTCTGCATGGAGAGGCCTGAAGCTTCCCCAGAGCTGTGGGAAAAGGTGGCAGAGGCTGGGTGCTCACCCTCCCTTCCTCCCAGCAGTGATGTGTGTCAGAGCAGGTTACGTCACACTCCCCTGCCACCACCCCCTCCTGCTTTTGGGGCTGATATATGAGAGTAAATATAGGAAAATCTACTCATAAAATTAATGGAGGCTGCATGAACTCACAGATCATAAACTCAGAGAGGTTTGCAGCCTGCCTTTTGCGGAGGGGGTGAGCTCAGAAGCAATTTAGCAGAGGGGACTAATTGACAGCAGTTGCCCCAGCACATCCCACACCCCCCCTCCCCTCTCTTGGGAGGATTTAGGGGAACACAGCACTGAAGTCTCAACCACGGTGCTGGAGCAGGCACCCATCAGCTCAAGGTCAGAGCAGCACAGCTGAGAGGTGTGTTCCCATCGAGGGGCTGTGGCCAAGCCATGCTCTCAGTGACAGACCCCCTGCCCAGAGCACAAATCTCAGCTGCTGAAGGCCAAGGCACGAGCAGATCCACCCTGTGCTCTGCCAGCAGCACAGCACCTCTCTTGGCTGGGGGGCTGCAGGGTGGGTGATGAGGAGGACTGGCCCACAGACCCAAGCTCCCCAACACACCCAGCAGTGGGGGCCACACAGGGGACAAGGCTGAGGTGCTCCTCTCCAGCCTAGCCAGGAATTCTCCATAAACCCTTTTGATATAATCGGGGGTCTTTTGAGACCAGCTCTCCACCACTGGCTTCCCAACACATGCCTAAAACCATCCTACAACCCCAGTGTTGGTGGCCACCAGCTCTGCCAGAGCAAACACCATTTCCAGGACCTGGCTTCTGCCTCCATCCCCCTCCCAACCCACAGAAGACCTTTGCTCACTGCTTGGCCCTGGACCACCTCCACAGCCCTCCACAGCATCAGCAAGGCCAGTTCCTGTGTTCAGGCACCTTTGCTCTGTGCTGGGCTGTTCAGTGCATCTCACGTCTTGGGGAGCCACCTGGGCTTTTCATGGCACAGCCACGAGTCTCATGCAAAGGGCAGGAAATAACCACTACTGCTAGAAAACCTGGCCCTACATCCCATTTCTCTACAGGACACTGGTTTACTCTGCCTGGTCAAGGGCCAGCCCTGTGGATCCCACTGCCCAAGGAAGCCCTTTGCCACACCAGCACCAAGTCAGCTCAGGGCTATTCAAGCACCAAGACCTCCCATGGCCACCAGTCCGCAGGGGGAAACCCAACCATCCTAAGCAGCCTCTTGGTCTGGCCCTGCTCAGGTTTACTCTCAGTGCCAAATGAAGTTTTTTTGCTCTTTTCTGTCCAAAATCATCTTGGCCCCCAGTGCTGCCCAGTGGCTCCGGCAGCCGTGACTCACAGCTCTGCCCAACCTCAGGCTCCCACTTGCCTCCTGCTCTGACTCAGGCAGCCATGAGCACCAGCCCCAGCTCCTTTCAAGTGGTTTGGGGATCCAGCCAAGGCACCGAAGCAAAGGGATTTAGGCACCATGCTCCCTGGAGCATCCAGCCTGGCTGCCAGCCTCAGGCTCACCCCAGAGAGCTCTGAGGCATCGTCTGGTGACCAGGTTGTGCCACCACTCCTGGCACCAGGAGCAATCACCAAACAGTAATGGGGTCCAGGTACATCACCCCACACACCTTCTGCCTCCAGCACAGCCAGCTGGCCCCTTTGGTGCACCCCCACTTCACATACCTGCATCCTCAGGCATCACTGGGCACCCCCTGCCCTGGGGTGCCCCCTCTGCATTTTCCAGGCTGGTGGAGGGAGCTTACAAACAAAATCCTGCCTAAATAAGGGATCCCCTTCCCGAGAGGCAAAGCCCACAAAATGACACTAGAAATGGGCCATGTACTGCCCTCCCTGGTGATGCTGGCTGCAACCCTCCTCACTCCATCTTCCCCCAGCTCCTACTGTCGCTAGGGCTGAAGGAGGGTAAGGGCTCCTCCCTCCCCTTTTATAGCATCCCTCAGGTGGTTCCACCAGCCTCTCCTGCTGCCTGGCTCAGGGACCAGCCAGCTGCCAGCCCCACCTGCTTCACAGGGAGTCGATTTACTCCCCAGGTGGAGTTGATTCTCAGGTGAAACCCCTGGGACAAGGGCCTGCAGCGTTGCTGATGAGCTCCAATCCCAAAATAACACAGGTAAAAAGGAGGAGGATGGCTGGGGCTAGCGCTGAACCAAAGCTGGGGCTTGAACAGAGCAAAACAGACCTGCCTCCTCCCCAGACAGGATCCATAAAGCTCTGGGACACGTTACCCAAACCCCCTTCATCTCTGCTTGCAGGTACCCAGGGAAGGGGGAGCCTCGCTGCCTCCGGACAGCGGTGAAGCCGGCAGGGAGACATCTGTTCCCCATCCAGCCAGCACTGTCTTCCTGATCTGCCTCTTAAAAATTACAAGGCAATTTGGAGTTTCTATTTTGTACTTTTGATTTGCCCAAACACCTGAAACATGAGCTCTCAATCCAGGATCAAAGGCTCTCTCTGCAGCAACACAGACGCCGATATCCACGGCCGTATTGATGCGTGATTAGGAACGCCTGCGTGGGAGAGGGGATTTGGCAAGGCTGGATGGGCTGCAAAGCCTGAAACTCCATCCCTTGGAGAGGGAGGGAGCTGGGGGTTGATGTCCTGGCAGCTCAGGTTTTGTCCCAACCCCTTGGGCAATTCCTTGCAGAGGGAGTGTCCTACTGTGTCACTTGTCCCCTGTCACTCTGCCTGTAGGACTGAGACCCAGCCGGTGGCAGGTGGGATTTCTCATCCTTGCTTTGCTCTGTGTCTGGGGGTGACTGGATAGGTGGCCACATCCCACGTGCAGAGGGATGCTGCAGTGTGAACATGATCCTGGTGCTGGTGGGATGGAAGGCACTGGGAATAAAGCCAGGCCACACCAGGGGTTAATGGTAATCGACACAGTCATTAATGAGCTGAGGGGAGGGGTCTTCCCAAGCTCTTCTGGTCCAACTTATCCTACTTTGAAAAATCCCAGACCTTGGACCCCTGTGGGCTGGGATTTTGCATCATCTAAATAAACTGGGAGAGATTCAGGCCAGTGAACAGATGGGGCCAAGCCTCCTCTCCCATGGACGAGCGTGGCTGAGTTGCTGTAAATAATCAATTTTAATGGCAGAGGATCTGCCCCCTTGTCCAGTACCAGTGACATGAGGGCAGACTTGATCCCTGGAGAGACCCTGGCTCTGGATGTGTGTCTCACATGGGTTCCTGCTTCCTGCCACTGCAAACTGCTTCAGAAGAGCTGGATGGGGCTCCCAGGATAAGGGAATAGTAGCAGGGCACTCTGTTAATGGGAAAGCCAGCAGTAAAATCAGGAGGCTGTAAAGAAACCTGCCCTTACACAGGTGGTGGGCCACAAAACACCCTCGTTGTGCTGAGATGTAAATCAGGGCCAGTGATGGGTGCATTAGGTGGGTGACACACATCAGGATAACCACAGAGCCATCCCCTGTGGGGATCTGGTCCCTTCTGTCATGGGAGAGAGCAGCAAGTCACCCCATCACCCTAAAGATGAGCACCAGGCTGGGCAGGAGCACTCGAGACAGCAAAACCTCCATGAAGTCTTCAACTTTCAAGCAAGCCAAGCTGATGGAGACAAGTCCCACCTTCCCATGGGATCACATATCTATTTATAATCAATAAATTTCCATGAAAAGGTCTGAAAGTACGTGTGATGCAACCCCAGTGCTCCTTTACTGGAAAATTTGTTGTTTGTTGGTTTTGGTTGGGGTTTTTTTTTGCCACAGTTTCCTCACACATTGAGGCACCTCCAGAGAAGTGCTGGGAAAAGCTGCCCAGGAGCTCTCTGCAAATCAGGGTGTGCTCCTGCCCTGCCAGTTTGCACTGGGAAGGAGATGGGAAGAAAATTTGCCACAAATATTTTCAGAAAATTATGAAGTCTTGGAAAAAGCAGATTTCAGTTCTACTGAGAAATTAGTGTTTTGACAGATGTTTTAAATATTTTTTAAAGAATTTGATTTTTTTTTACTGAAACTGAAGGAGGTCCTGAAACCAAAGACTGGGCCAAGAAAAGAAACCTCAGAAACATTCTACTTTGAAAACATCTCAGTAAAACATTTCCTTTTACCCCTCTTCCCCAGTTCAACAGTTTGGGGAATGGAGATGAATTCACAGAATTTCATCTTCTCTGACACCAACCCTTTTTGCCTGGAGAATGCTTTGGCAGAGGAATGCCTTTCCTGCCCCACTGAGTCCAAGTCCTCTGAAGGCCTAAGAGCAAAGGGGTCTTCTACCTCCAGCATCCTGGTGTGGTTTCTGTGTAAACTGTCTGAAAACAGAGATCCCCAGGAGGTCAGAGATTTTATAAAACCTTCTATAAATTTTATAAAATTGGGCTTCCCACTCCCCAGCTGCAGAGCAGCCCCCAGGAGCTGGTCACAGCAGGCTGGGGCTTTGGGGAGCCCCATAAAAATTCGGAGGTGTTGAGGCAAACCCGCCAGCTGCCGAGCACCTCCTGCACTCGCCGCGCTCCCAGGGAAGCCTTTCCAGCTGGGAGGGGCACAGAGGGATCCATGGGGAGCTGCTTTCCTTCAACGGGCCATAAAAATCTCATTTGGGATCGCAGTCGCCTTGCTCCCCTCCTGCATCCCGTTGCTTTTTAAAGAGGGTGTGTCCAATTCAGTCAAACCCAGGCACAAAGCTGCTGAACCTTAAAACAACTGTTATTCTTTGGGATAGTGCTCCTTCCAACACTAACATTATTCTGAGATGCAGGTAACATGTGACACATTTTCTTTTGCTCTCCAAAGTACAACACCCTTCCCTTCTTCTATCCTTCCTTACCAAATATCAATCATCAGCAAAGACAAGGCAAATGAACTTTTAATCAATAACAGCTACTGTTTCTTGTACTGGGACTGTTTATGATTTAAAAGGGGGAAAAAAATTAAATCAATCCTGATGTGAACGTTTTCCCACTTGGAAAAACAGCCCAATCCCATATCAAAAGGTTGGGGGGTTTATATGTTTTTAAAAGGTTTAAAAGCTAAATTAATTTTAAATTGTTTTTACATATCTTGCCTATACACAGAACCACATCATTTGATGAGGAAGGGTGGTCCATGGTGTATTAATGTTCCCAGTAAGTGCTTTAGCACCAGTCTGTCTGCTTTACACACATTTAATACTGTTGCCATCTCAAAATCAAGACTACTCTAACCACAGTGTGTCTGTCCAGGCTCTGTAGCTGGCAGCCTGTCCCTTTTCTATCCAGACCAGGTACTGCAGACAGCCTGCTCTCAGACTCCACTGTCCTCATCCCAGCCACCAGCAGCCAGGAACTACCTGAGACCAAAGGATGGTTTTGGCAAAAAAGCACCAAGAATTGGCCCAGTCCTCCTGACTGGTCAGGACAATGCTGAATAAACATCCTATGAAAACAAAAAAACCAAAACAAAAAACAAACAAACAAAAAAAAAAAACCAAAAAAAAAAAAAAAAAAAGAAGCAGGAACACATTCCTGCATTTAGGAGTCCATAAAGGCTCTCACAGTAGATGAACTTAGGTTTGTGGAGCTGGACATTGGTACCTAAAAAAGATGAGACTGCAACGAAAGCTCCTAACTTTATTCTTCAAAAGCTTTCTATTCCCAAGGCCTAAACAGCCAGGAGCCAGGAGACTGATAATTCATCTTCACATGCTGCAGCATTGGGAGTAGCTCAAATGGCAATGTGCTGGCTCCAGTCCAGATTATCTGAATGTGAGACACAAACCCAAAGGCATGAAATGGCATCCACCAAGTCTTATATGAGCCTCAAGCCGGGTTTGCTTTAGCCCTCTGCAGTGCCAGGTTGCCCTTGGCCAGTTCCTCTGCATCCACCCACAGAAGCCATGCCTCCTCTGCTGTCACACCTTCCCCAGCCCTGGCAGTTTTGGGGGTCCTCCTGCTTCTTCTCTTGAAGTGTTGAGATATCCCATGGCCACATGCAGTTTGCTGCTCCTGCCCAGTCTCTTCCTGTGGCTGATTCTCCCAGGCCAAGATCTGGGACAACAGAGTAGTCTCTTTCTGTCAGGGTGATGGAGCAGCCCAGCCATCACTGAATCCATGCAGGACAGGCCAGGAGCTCTGGGCACAGCTGAGGAGGCAGAGGGACACTGTGTGGATGTGTCTGAAGCAGAGCTGCCAAGGTCCATGATGGCAAAGACTTCCTGAGGATGACTTGTGGGGAGAGGATGCTCCCCAGATGGCTGAGGGGAAGTGGCTCAGACACACACCCCTGAGGGGCTGAATCACTGGCCAGGGATGTCCCAGCTGGAGAAAGCAGGATGTGGCCAGCCTGGCCTGGGGCACAGTGTCAGCACTGCACTCCTGCTCGCCACGAGCACATGGCACTGCCCAGACAGAGATCCCAGCAGGGAAAATTATTTGGTCTTTCTATCTCCCTCTATCTCTAAAACACATTTTCCCCTGGAATAAGTAGATTCCCTTTGCCACCTCCATTATACAGTTTTCCCACCCACCCTACCATCTCAATGTGCTGGGGGATGGGGTGTGTAGTTTGCATGGTAGCACAGATGCCCATGGGGCTGTGGCCATGCCTGAAGTCCTCTCCTGTCCCACCAGTTCTGCAAAGCAGCCCCAGGCAGACAGGAAGGTCCTTTCCTTAGTTCATGCCCAAAGGAGAGTCAGGAGGGAAGACAGAAAGGTGAATTCTGATGATTTCCTTGGTGATCCACTGATCCACCATGGGATCAGTGGCTAAACCAGAGCAGGGACTTTGTGTTTCTTCATTTCCCACTTCCTCCACAAGGCCTCCGGCCCCTGGGGAACATCTCTCACTCTTCTGTTCTCCAGGCCTCTTTTATCATCATCCCCACGATGAATGCATGCACATTCCAGTTGCACTCTGAGGTGAGAACCCACCATGCCCCCACTCTCCTCCCAGCTGAGAAGAGACATCAGGCAGCTTTTTAGGATCAGGATAGAAAAGAATAGAAGTTTCTCCACTTACAGTTTTGCCAGACTTTAACTGGGCTCCAATTTTCCATGCTGGATTCCTGCCTTGGGCTGTGTTTTGTTTTGTATTTGTCAAAAAAATTCCATGACTCCATTTCCACCAGCCCTTTGAACGAGTTTTAGGGAGGTCTTTTCTTTATTTCTTTTCTCTTGCCCATGCTAAAACATTATTACAGCCTTTTCAGTGGGAAGCAGCAGTGCCTCCAGGCCTGGCAAGAAGTGTCCCCTGAGTGAGAAGACGATCCTTTCTCCATCCCCGTGACGGCGCCCGGAGTCGGTCGGATCACGAGTCTGGGAAACAGCAGAGGCTGGTTGGTGTTTGGCAGATGGATGAAGCCCAAAATCCGTCTGTGCCGAGCGCTCCCCATCTTCCAACAGGCCTCACTCAACAGTTTCACAACAACGTCGGCCAACTGTGTAAACACAGGGCATGGCTTAAACAGAGCCCTTGCCTTGATGAACAATCGGCGCTGAAAGGGAAGAGCATCTTACTCAAATAAACAAAGGGCCTGCCCAGCTCAAGGATTTGGACCAAGGTCAAAGGAGGGAGTTCGTGATAGGGGAAGTTATTGAACCTAAAAGCACACGCAAGTTTTCAGAGATGGATTTTGTCTGCAGGGAAGTACTAATTCAAATGGACTGGACCCCTCTGTGGCTTTGGGTTGAATCCAGCAGATCCTAGATCCAAACAGTTGCAATGGGAAAAGAGAGGAGGGGATGGGGAAGTGAGGAAGGCCAAACCAAAATACTTTGTTTGGGACAGATCAATTAACCTGAAATCCATTTTTGTTTGCTCCATTGGGAAGATGGATGTGTTCTGCTGGCTTGGCAAGGCCTTTTCTTCTTCCAGGCTTTGGCTCCACCAGTAAAACTAAAAAAACCCATCATTATTCCAGTGGCTGCAGCTGCAGAATGATCCAGGTAATCTTCATGCCTTGCAAAACCTGTGGGGCCCCATGCTACCATCAGGCAGGTCTGGTGCCTGCAGGCCCCTGAGCATTGTACAGACCTCCAGAAATAACCCCCGGGATCACGGGGGTCAGACTCCCTGGCACAGCTCTGAGTGGATTGGGAGTCCAGTTTTGGCTGCAGGGACCAAGGTCTGAAATTAGAATTGCCTGGTGATGTGTAACAAAGAGGAAGAAAAAGGCGAAAGCAGCAACAACGGACAAACCAAGCCCAAAAATCCCAGCTTGAGGGTCCAGGAAAACTAAAAGGGAAGAAATGTGACTGTCTCGAGGGAGGCTGAGGGAGGGCTTGGAAAAAGCCCAGCTTGGTGAGACCTCTTCTGAGGAGCTTAGCAGTGAACAGAGGAGGACAATGGAGGCAGGAAATGGGGAGAGGCTCCTGTGAAGCAGAGACCAGCCAGGATCTAGAAAGGATGGCATCCTTTCACAACAGCCCCTTCCCTGGGCCTTGGTTTCAGTCAGAAGGGTCCCACATTTGACAGTGCACAGAGAGGAATATTTCTTCTCTCTGCTGGAGATGCTGTGAGGTGTCCAGAGAGCAGGAAAAGCCAATGGGTAAAACAGCTGCACAAGAACACAGGGTCATATCATGCCTTTAGCACAGATTAAATTTAAGACCTGTCAGCCTCACCAGTGTCTAGGTCAGTTTTCTTCCTCTGCATTGACAGGGAACAAATTTGAAGCCCTGAGGTGTCATTTCTGCCCATCATGCTTTGAGTTGTTCCCTTCCTTTACCATGCTAGACCTGTTCCTTTCCTGAGGATGATCATTTTTCGGCCAAACATGTGGTGGTTCACATTCCTGAGTTATGGAGCACACAGCTCACCAAAGGAAAGGGAATTTGGTTTCCTCTCCTGCTGACCCCACAAATGCACCACAGAGCTGGATGGTCGTGGCCACCATCCCCCAGGAATGACATTGCTCTGGGCCAGGCCATGCCTTGAGGGAAGGAGGTCACCCCCAGGGAGATGCTGTGCTGGGTTAGTCACCTTCCTCTGACCCAACCTTCCCCTTGCCTTTGCTCCCCAACGTGGGCAGATGTGCCCCAGCCGTGCACAGAGTTGTATCCCTAAAAAGTCAAACTGCCAAAAACCCCAGGCTCAAAGGCACTGTGTAAAACCCAAGCTGCTTCCCAGCCTGACCTCCTCCATGCCCTGCAGGAGCAGCAATTCCCTTTTTTAAACCAGGGCCATGACCTGTACCCCAAGACACTGCAAGCCACTCCTACAGCGAATCAGGAATGAGAGTGAATATCTCCCTGGTAATTACATGCAGATTAGAAACGTCTAATGGGGGTTTTCAATGCTCAAGAGAAAGATTCAGAACTAAAAACAAACTAGTAAGTTGGAAACAACCAAGCTGGAATAACTGGACTCAGGTTCCATGAGGGCTTGTCTCAGCATTGCAGCCCATGTCTCTGGGTGTGAGCGCTGGGTTGTAAATAACTGCTCTTGTGGAAACTTGGCTGCAGGGGACAGACAGACCGTCACACGCTCTGCGCAGGAGATGATCCTTATCACCACCTGAAAGGCCTGACTGGGAACAGCTGGTCTGGAGATGTGGGGCAGCCCCAGGAAGGATGCACAGCCCTCCTGTCAGAGGCACCTTTGCCTGGGCTGATGGATCCCAGAGCTCATGAGCCCAAGAGGCTGCTCCAAGGACCTGGGCTGGCTTGCTGGGATCCCAGCTGGCCAAACCTTCCAGCTGCAGAAGAGCCTGCAGGCAGCTGGGCTAAGACACACACTGCTGAGGGGAGTCCTCCTGGCCAAGGGACCCAAGCTGTGCCTAGATGAGGTTATCCCAGAATGCTTCCCAAATCTCAGATCTAGAGGCATGCTTTGGCTGCATCCCAGCTCCAGAATGGGGATGTACAGCAACCCCAGAGCCTCAGAGAGAGGAAATCCAGATGGGAATGCTGGTGTGTTGCAACAGCCCCCTCCCCTGCAGGGGCTGGGGACCACAACACAAGGGCTGGTGAG
The DNA here is from genome assembly GCF_050655825.1 of Lonchura striata. Taxonomy (NCBI): domain Eukaryota; kingdom Metazoa; phylum Chordata; class Aves; order Passeriformes; family Estrildidae; genus Lonchura; species Lonchura striata. The sequence continues at coordinate 30,836,854 of NC_140710.1, read as the reverse complement.
CACAGACAGAGCTCAGGGACCTGCCTGCCCATGCAGAGCTCCAGCCCTCTCCAGATCAGCCCTCTCATTAATCAGAGCTCTGCAAGGTCTCACAAGAAACACCCCACCAGACAACATCTCCAGATTTTTCACTGACTCAGTTACAGGGCAGTAAAAGCAATCCCAATGGGACCAGTTTCACACAGGGATGACTTTTCTCCCTTTTTTTCCTTGAGATGCCATGCTGAGGTAAGCCAAGAATCATGCAAAACCCTCCATGGATGATGCCACCTTGTAAATTGAAGTCACCACCCCATTACAGACAGTAAAAAGTCTTTATTTTCTGCTGATTGATGTTAATTATGCAACATACCCCGAGTCCATATGGACTGTGTTCCATAAAGGTTTTCCTTATGATCATTCTTTCTGGATCCATGTCCTGCCAAACACCTCTTGTTTTCATGGCCCATCTTATTTACTGCCTTATTAGTCTGGTGTTAGATTTTTCCCCCAGTCCTCTGGAACTTCCCCAGAGTTTCCAGATTTGTTTAAAAATCAACACTAATGGTTGAGAGAGCTCTCAGGCCAATTTGTTTATCCTTTGATGCAAGTTATCTGATCCTGCAGAATGTCTAACTTTAATCACTGCTCTTTAACATTCGGCTTCATCGCTGGTAGAACACAAAGTATTTCATTATCTCCATAAAGTATGTTTGTGTCATCCCATTTCCTTCTAAAGGGAAAAATAAATGTTGAACAAATAACTTTGTCTCTTTTACACACAGGATGAGTATTTTCCCATTATTGCCAGGGATCTCATTGCAGGATTTGGCTTTTCTTGATACATTTAAATAATTATCGTTAACTCCAGTGGCAAAAGGCTTTTCTCTCCTACCTTTAGCTTCCTTTCCCAGGTTCTTGCTGATTTCTACTCACTACTATCAGATTTTTCCTTTTGTATTAATCATTAACATCAATATGCACTTCACTGCCACGTATTTATGTGCATAATGCTAATTATGTACGTAAATATAGATAAATAGCTTCCACCTTCCTTCCAAGCTGGGCTGGTTTCTGCAAAGCAGTGTTCAGGCTTCCAGGATAGCAATGATCTTACAGCATCTCACCAAACAGCCTCCAACACTCCCTGATTATCATCCATTCAATTTTGTTAAAATATTTCCTTCCACTCCTTAATTGTACTCCTAATTATTTGCAGCCCAGGGAAGCCGTTATTTTTCCAGAACCAGGGGCTTCAGCTGGGCACCTCTGTGCTTTTAAAAATCTGGTCCCTCACCACTTATAAATAGCTCTGGTCAGAGCTTTTCTGCGTTTGCACATAGTGTGGTGCTCGCTGGCAGGGACACAGCCTGGGAATAGGTTGTGGAGTCCTGCCCGTCACAGGACTGGAGAGTTGCATACCTAAAAGGCAGAGGAAGCTGGTTTGGGGTTATTTGTGGGGGATGTATCCCTTCTCTGCTCCCAGGCTCACAAGAAGGGAAAAAGCCACTGGGGACCAAAGACAGCTTTCATCAATTGTGATGTTTTATTTTGTGTTGGCTTTTTTTCCCCCCTTAAACATCCTTTGTTTTCTAACAATAAATCATATCCCGAGGCAAAAAGCCTTTAAAGAGACTGGGCATGGAGTCTGCTTCCGTTGCCTGGCTGGCGAGGCAGGCCACCAGCTGACAGCAGTCATCAATCCACCACTCAGCGATCAATCCATCTTCCTCCGTCGCTGCGGGGACGGCGCGGGAGGCCCTGGCTGTGCCAGCCCCCTGTCCCCTGCCACCCCCGCCAGCCCTGGTGGCACCCAGGATGGTCCCCAGTGCCAGATCCTGTCCCCCTTGCTGCCTCTTCCCTCAGGGCAGTGTCCCCTTCTCCCAGGCACCATCCCCTGGTGTTCTGCAGCCAGCTGAGCCAAGTCACCCTCCAAGTCTGCTCCTGTGATCCATCAGAGAGAGGGAACTCCACCTCCTGCCCTTCCAAGAAACCAACAGCCCTAAAGAAGAGGGTAGGCACACCAATAGCTTACTAGGGGACAAACCTTCCCAGGAGGTTTCATAAATCCCAAGCTGTTTGCTTTTTATGCCATCAGTGGAGATTTCCAGCTCCTGTTGTTTGCTGCAGACTTCTGGGTTTGCTTTTTAACATTTGTGCTGCCACGACTCAGCAGTTCTTGGTGTCACCTAGATGTTCTGTCTTCCCTCTTAACAGTGTTCCCCAAAGATGTTCTATTAAAACCCTCTTAATGGCTCTACCTTGTTTGTTATCTGGAAAATTAGCTGCTCTCCCAGTGAGATGGAGGTGGTCCAGCTCATATGATCCTTCAGGAGGTGGGCCCAGTGCTCCATGACCTGCAACACTTCCATTCTACCTCCATTTTACACTTTTTGCCTCTTGGTGGTCTCCTCCTCTGTCTGCTTTTGCTTCCAAGATGCAAGGTGGGGTCTTGCTGCCAACTGTCTGAACTTTCTTCTCCTTCAATTCCCTCCTGAGATCCCTCAAGATCTTGCTGATCTGAGAAGTATTTTATGAGGCAATTTCATTCATGCCAAATGTGTCATAACCAATGCCTACAGTCATCAGAGCCCTGCTCAGCCTCTCAGTGCTGTGTGCTGTGCTGGAGCCAAGAGCCTGCACACAGGCCCGCTGTCTTTCTGTCCCCTCTTCTGCTGGGCAGAACATTTCTCTCTGCCTGCACACATTTGGTCCACCGCCATCAATCGTGCACATACCCCCCTTAAATCTGCTGGGATCATGGTCAAAAGGGGCCATCAGAGACTCTTTGTGTCTCTCTCACCAGAGAGAGCTCCAGGGTCAAGAGCTGTTGTGTCTTGGCTACTCTTCAGTACCTCATGTCCCTCCACCAGCACAGGCAGAGCTTTGGCCTCTGCCCGCAGGTTTCCATGCAGCAAGGAGAATGTGGTGCCGGGAAATGTGCTGGGAAAATGGCCTCAAAGTTTTGGGGCACATTCCCCTGCTCCCTGGCACTGCTGGCTGATGTCACAGTAGCCAAAGCCACCAGGAATGCATGTCCTGGCCAGCCAAGTGTGCCCAGGGGTAGGTGATGCCCCAGACAAGGTTACAGCAGACTCCATGATGCTACTGGTGACCAGGATCTGTTCTTGCAATCCTCAGAGCTTTTCTTCCCGTGCATCAGAGCAGGACTGTGTCCCGAGAGAGGCTTGTCCTGCTTGGAGAAGATGGGACAAAGAAGTCTGCCCCATCTCACAGCCCCAGGAGAGGGACACAGCCACCATGAGGTTTCCTCTGGCATTTGCTCTGTGCCAAGGTTGGAAAGGATTCCAGTGCCACAAAAGCACCTGATCAGGGAGGGCGTTTCAGGGCTGGGGGTGCTGGAGTGGAGGTAGCACAAGGATGGGAGGAGACAGAGGTTCCTTGAGGAAAAGGAGAAACCTCCAGCCTGGAAACCCTTTTGTGGGGCGGGCAGCAAGGCAGTGGGGGAAGGTGTGGCAGGATCTTGACGCGGAGTCGCCTGAAGCTGATGTCCCTCTTTTAAAATGTCCTCAAGCACTTGGAAATGCCTCAGATTAAGTCCAGTTGGCCGGGCTGGTGTGTGCCCGTACACGGCGTAAATGAGAACCACCCGTAACACCTCCGTGCTGCCTCTGCTCTCCCGGGCAGGTTCATTAGGGCCTTCCCCAGCGAGAGCGGCCGCGTTTCGGGGAACGCCGCCGCGTTTGATATTTTCCACTCTGCGTGTCAAGGGCATTTACAGTCGGCGTCAGGCTGTTCCGTCAGTCTGAGGGAAGCACTTTGAAGTGTTTGTGGTAGAGGCCACATGTGCACTCAAGATGTGCCTCTCTCTCCTCTGGCTGCCTTTGCATTCCCAGCACCATGTGACAATCAACAACACGGCTTAACCCTTTCGCACCGCTGCTGCCGTGTCCCGCCTGGAGATGGGTGTGGGAATCCAGCTTCCCTCTGGCTGCCCTGGCAGGCCTGGGACCCTGGCAGGGGTCAGGAACCCCCCTGGACAGAGCCCCCAGAGACACTGGCTGTGATCTCTGGCCATGGAAAAGAGTTTTCAATCCTACAGGATGAATTACCAGCTCTGATTGTTTGATATAAGTAATAATTAAGTGTGGCACGGGTGCAAAAGTAAAATTTTAGGATTCTAGATTAGGGGTCCAAAGGGGACAAGATGGAGGAAATTGGGTGTGCCTTGTCCTTTTTCTCCTTCTTCCTGCCCTCCATGTCTCACTGTGGTGTTGGCATTTTTCTGTTGGTTCAGGCTGGGGACACACTGTCCAACGTAGGTGACAGATATTGGCACGTTATTGTAAATCCAGCCCAGGGAGTTTCTGGTATTTAATGTTTGTAACATCCCACTGAGGGCAGAGCCCCACACGCTGCCCTGCAGGACAGAGCTGGGCAGGGCAGCAGAACATGTGAGAGATAAACAGAATAAACAACCTGGAAACCAGCACAGACCAATTATGGCTTCTGCTTTGGCAGGGGGGCAGAAAGAGACTTTCTACAATCTCAGAATCATCAGTACCATGGATTCCGACATGAGGAATGGAGTCCTCAGCCCTCTCTGGGCTTTGGTGGCCCAGGAAGCTGCAGTGATCCTGCTTCCTTCCAGGGAATGAAGCACAGCTCGGGCAAACACGGCTGGTGAAGGTGACAGGGTGGAGCTGGGAGACTTTGAAGCTGCTGGTGATCTGTGGCTAATCCCCACAAATGCCTGCTTTGGTGATGAAAGCATCACTGGCCACAAGCAGCTGTGGAGTTGGCTTCCACCCTCGCCCGTCCTGCAGTGGGTCCCAAGGGTTGGGGTGAAGGAGTCCCAGTGGCTGTGTCCCCACACCAGGGGTGCCCACGGTGACATTACTGGCAGTCAGTGTGATGGATGGCACATGGAAAAAGGGGCAGCACTTGGGCTGCGTGGCTGCTGCCCAGGGACCTCTGGGCACAGAGAGAACAATTGCAGCTGCTTCCCCTCGGAGGCACTGCTGCAAGCCTGGCAGTGTTTTGAGGAGTTCTCCACGGGGGCAGTGGTCAGGGGTGACTCTCATTTCTTTGCACAGTAGCCATGTAGTGTTTTGCCATAGCTACAGGCTTTAGGGTCTTTTCTTGCACCCTGAGAGCCCTGGAGAGGATCTTGTCTTGAAATGAAACATGGGGATCAGCAAGCACAGCTGCCTTTTGAGGGGACAGTAGCACCCACCCAGACATTTGCCTCTCCTCAGCTCCCTAAAATTACTTCTGGGAGAGAGTGGGGAAATTAAAAACATGTGGTGTCATCAGGTGACGATTCCCTGGTGCCTGAGAGGCACCTTCTTGCATCCCTGCAGGCAGGAGGAGAGGGGCCTTCTCCAAAGAGCCCCCTGCCATATTTCAGTCCCTGTGGGTGGATCTTTCCTCCTCTGTCAGGATCCCCTGGATGGTTATGGGGAGCCAGGCTTGGCTTGCATCTTTGGAAGTCACACAGGATAGAAAAACCTCACTGCCCTGCAAGCCCCCATGGGGTGCTGCTAATCCTGAGCAGATTCTGATCCGTGCAGCCTGGACCCACTGCAGGGATAAAAAGGACAGGGAAAGCAACAAGGCAGGAAAAGGCAGAGCTCAGCGACTGTGAGCTAAGGGGACAGAGATGTGAGCTGCAGACAGGCAGCTCCCACCCTTTGCAGCTGTCTCCAGCACAGCAGCTTTTGGGGGCCAACGTGGAGCTGCCCCATTCAGTGACCCCTGCATTCCTGGAGCATTCCTGGAGCTGGGAGCAGGCACAGAATGCAGCCCTGGCAGCTCCAGTGTTAATATGTGGCACAGAAGAAATACTCTTCCTTTTCAATGATTGCATGACAGTGGGTGGAGGGCCTGGGGGAAGGGTGTCATTGTACTGGCCCTTGTTTGGCAGGGAAAAGACATCTTCTGGGCTGCATCTTCCTAGAAATGTTGAAGTCAAAGCATTATCCAGCATAACTGACCTCTCCTTCTTCTGTGAACCCCCTCCCTGCAATTAATCTGAGTCATGGAAACCCCTTCCTTCTGCTGATTTCCCTGTCCCCAGCGAAGTGTCTGACTCATCCTGCATCTCTCTGGCCACGGCTCCTCCTTGCTGAGGCATTGACTCTGTCACCCAGGCAGGGCTGGGCTTTGCAGCCATCAAACAGCTCCGGGCTCGCATCTCCATCTGTGTGTGTGTGTGCTTCCTTGTGCTGAGATTGATGTTTTGTGAAGGCTGACCTAGAACAGAGACTAGATGGAGCTAAAGAATAAAGCAGGGATTTATTAAAGGGCCTCAGTAGATCCACCTTGGGCAGCACAAGAGCCCAGCCAGGGCCAGACCGAAGGTGAGCCAAAATGGTCACAAAATGCACAACCAGTCATGGGGTCTTTCACTTTTATAAGTTCTGCTCCATTTGCATATTGGAGTTAATTGTCCAATTCCAGCTTTAGCCCATGAAGTCCCATCCTTCTTGTTTTTCTCTCTTCAAGCTGGCCCCAGGAGGAGAGGTGGCAGGAAGTATCAGCGTGCTCTGATTCATCAGACTACTTGGAAATCCCAAACCCTCCAAATCTGAAAGGTCAGAGTTAGACAAGTGGCTCCTGGCTGCCCCTGGAGCACCACCCCTGCATCCTGATAAAAACAGGACATGTCCACAAAACTGCACAAACATCACACACTCACCCTAAGGTCATCATCAGCCCACTGGTGAGAAATGGATGGGGATGGTCACATCAGGAGGGAACAACTGCCCACACCAGCCTTGCAAACATTAGGCAGAGACACCACCTGAGCAGGAGCTCCAGGTTTTTTGGTTTGAGGGATCTTTCTGATTAGGCTTGCTTTCCATTTCTGCTGGAGTAGAGATCAGTTTTTTTAGACTTCTAATTTCTGGGGTAGAAATCAGTTTCTTTAGAGTTTCTTTTTTGCCCCCACTGCCCCAAAACGCCTTCACTCTGATGATGAATTCACAGACCCAAGGGCAGGAAGATTTTCTTTCACCTCTCAAACCCCCAGTGGGGCTGATTTTGTAAGACCTGAATGTGCCATGGACCCCAGCTGTCTGTCACCCTCCCAGGGTGTTGAGAGATATCCATCCCCACCAGCCTGCCAAGCCAAGTTTCCATGCCAAGGATACGTGAGCTGTAAACGGGGAATGAAGACAGCTTCTCCTTTCTGTGCCTGCTGACAGCCCCAAAAGCATACTCAGCTTTGGCTGACCTGGTCACACACCCCACCTCTGCTCAGGGCAAGGCTTCACCCCTGTATAAACCCTTTCCCCAGAGGATCACACAGTGCTTTGCAAATGCCTGCTTATTAATCCTCACCACGGCCCTGGGAAGAAATAAGAGACACAGGGGATCACCTCGTTTGCTATGGAGTGGGGGCACCTTCTGGGGTGAAACTGAGGTGTCTAACAGATGAGAACAGTGCTGCTCCACGTAACACACCAGCCAGAAATTAAATGGAAGGAATTAAAATCGTGGCGATTGAGGGGAACTTTAGGCAGGAACAGTGTGATTAATCACACTGAAACTTGGCTAAGACAACAGTGAAAGGCACTATGTGATTTTTTCAGGCTCTCTTATGGCTCCACTAATACTCCAGTGTGGCAGGTAATGCAGCATCCCAGCAGAACGGGCTGGGATGGCAGGATCAGTGCTCGGTTTGGGAGGGAAAGGGTTGGACAGGGCTTGTTGGACATGGCCCACATCAGCCTCAGGCTCATTCACTGCTTGAGAAGTTCTTGCTCCTGTGACTTCAGGGACCAGCAGCTCTCAGCCCAGGGCACCGTTGTCATCTGCTGTTTGTGCCACACCCCCCTTGCCCCAAGGTGCTCCTTGACATTCCCACTGCTGATTCTGTGCTGTTTCAGGCCTGGTCTTTAGGTGCAGCTTTATTTTTCCATTTAATCTCTGCACCCTGGGCTCTCCTCAAAGCCACCATTCCTTTGGAAAGCTCCTCAGCTCAGCCATACCCTCCTGCACGTGCAGCCAATGTGCATGACATCAGTGGCAGGCACAGCTGCACAAGCCTCTGTCCTGGTGATGGCTCTCAAGGTGGTTTACAAATAACCCAGCAACTGCTCATCTGAGGAGGATTATCTGAAAAACAAACTCTGCTCAGTTGCAAGCCTGGTCCCAAGCCCCAGGAAGCCCAGATGACAATCCTTGCCAGGAAGAAAAGGTCACTAGAGCTCATTTTCTCTCCAGGACTTCAGGAGGCAAGAATTTGCCAATCCTTCCATTCTAACAACTCATTTTGGAGTGGATTGTACAAGAAGGATACTAAGAGGGACTGGGCACACAGTGTGAACAAATCTCATTTTACAGATGCTGTCCAAGATGATGGCAGGAGGTGGAAGATGAGATTGTGTATGAATGAAGCAAGAGGTCACAATCTTGTTTTCTGGGCATTGATAACTTCAGTAATTATCAATGCCAGCTCTGCCAGTCCTGTGCCTCCACCTGGGCCACACAGCACTGTGAGGTGGCGTTTGTATCCTCATTGCAATGAAGGATTTTATCCTGCTAGGGTTTATTATTCTTTTATAGACTGAAGGGCTTCAGCCTAATCTTTCAACAAATAAAAGGAATCTTTCAACATTTCAATGCTGTTGCAATTGGCTCCAAAAATAGCATTCTCAGAGTTACATTTTTTTTAACTTCTCAAGTCCAGGGATTAACCTTTTTCAGAAAAAAGCACAATAATCAGAAGACCAACTTGTATATATTTTATATAGCAAATCAAATAAACAAAAGACTAAAATGTGAAAGCTAACCTATAGTAGCTTTTCTTTTCTCCCATTTTGCTTGTGTGCATGCTTCTGTGGCTGCTGGAGGGGAGAGAGAAGGTTTCCTATTGTTTCATGAGCCACTGCTGGATATTTTACTGACCACCAAAGGCCCGTGGATCAGGGTCTGAGAAACACTGTTTTAGAGATAAACAGGCTCATTACAGGCCCTGTTTGTGCCACCCTGTCCTGGCAATTCCTGTGCCTCTCCAGTTTAGACCCCTGGATCCTTCAGTTTATACTCCTGGATCCACACCCTGCTCCCTGCACTCCCCCAGCTCAGCCCCATGGCAAAGCACCCTCACCCCAGGGATGCAGAATAATGCCAGCTTGTTCTGGATCTTAAAAAAGACAGTTCATGTCCCCTCAGAGAGGATGAGTGGTCTCCACTGCTCCTCCATTGCTGCAAATGGCTTTTTCTGCCAGGAAGACTGGTCTCAGAGCAGCCCTCTTTGTGACTCCTCCAGGTTTCTCCAAATTTTTCAAGCAGACACCTTGGCACCTCCCTTTGCCTTGGGACTGTGTTGGTGTTGGCCAGCTCGGAGTGACAGCTTCCATTTTCTTTCTCTTTCTTTCATGAACTGTCACACTGGGGGTTTTGATCTTCCCTGGAGCCCAGCCCTGCCAAGGGATTGATTCCCACATAAATTCCAGGGAAAGCTAACCAAGGCAAGGAAATGCACTGGATGCACTCAGGAGATGGTGTTCACATATTGTACTTTCATAAAGGTACAGCAATGGAAACATTCCCTATTTTGATTGTCCCAAAGCCACAGGAAGAAGGGAATTAAGGGAATTGATATGTCTGGGAGAGATGCCAGCTCTGATTTACTCACATTTTTACCCTGATGTGAAATACCTTGGTCAGAGATGGAAAACTTTTATAGAAGACATGAACCAAATCAGGTCCTGCAAGTGCTGGTATCCAACTAAGAGCTGTCTGAGCTGGCACAGCCTGAGAAACACTGAAACAAAGGAACTGGGAATCAAATGGACAACAGCAGCTCTGTAAGAAATTTCTTCTCTTCCTCCAGAGGGTTTGGACGTACCCACATTTGCAGTCTGCCTTCTGACCACAAAGTGCCTAAGGTACCAGAACACCAGTGAGTTAGGATGTAGGGGTTGGCAGGGCTCCTGGAAAGAGGATGTGCTTTATCATCAAATCCCAGCATGATTTGGGATGCAGAGGCACAGAGCGGTCAGGGCAGAGTGGTGAGCCCAAAACAGGGTTGCCTTTGGAAGCAGTATAAAAAGAAAATATCCTTGCTAACATAACCTTGCCTTCCAGTTTAACCTCCATGTTCCCTCAGAAAGTGCAAACATGCCTGCACATATTTTAGGCATAGCAACCCATTTAGGAAGACTCAGATGCAGGGTAAGTCCAATTAAAGCAAAATGGAATGAAAGTCCCAAATTATTTCAATGTGTCAGAGTGAGGAGTTTGCAAATCCACTGGTTATTGCAAAGCTGTTCTGGGAAAAATAATTTCTGTATAGATTCCACCCCACTTTGCTGAATTCCATGGGAGTTTTGTCATCAACTTCAGTGGGAGAAGGACCAACACATACTGGCAAACTTTAGGCAATGCATTAATCCTTCTTCAGGCCAAATGAATTTGCTCTTACCCCCAGTCTTGAAATTAATTTTCTATAGAAATATCTCTGCCCCTCCAGTGGTGTCCACTGAACTCAGCAACAGCGAGGTCCAACTGCAAGATCTCATCTGACTGTCCAGAAACCCCTAAGAACATAGAAGTCTGCATTCATCTTCCTGAGATTAATATGAGTGCAATTAAGGGCAGAGTTTGATGAAAATATTTCATAACATATCAAGCTGGAGGGTAGATCAAAGCTTTTTTTTTAGCTCATCAATAAACCAAAACAAAAATAGCACTGCAGAGGAAATAGCTTGTTTGTTTGTGATGGCTCCCTTCTTTGGGAAGGTGACTACAGAAACCACAAAATTATTACTGCTAAAATAACCAAAACAAAACACAAAAGTAGGAGGATCCTTCTTTTTTAAAATACAAAACCTTAAATTAGGCAGGATATCACCCATAATTATTTCTCTTGTTAAAATTCCCAAACACCACACAGGGGGATGAAGTATTTGCCCACATCACTCACCTCCAACCTCTGTTCAGAGCAACGCAAAGTAGTGAAGGTCCTTTCTTGATTTATGAAGCATGTAGGGGTTTTGTGCATGTATTTACATTTTAACAGGACCCCCAACATTCTGGTATCATAAACTAGATTTCCAGCACCTCAAAACATGTGTCCATGGTTCCTCTGTGTGCTGAGCTCGTTGCTCTCCAAGCCTCTCTAACACAGTTACTAAAGGGCACATACTTGCTTTCTTAAACTTGCTAGAAAGCCATTTGCTCCCTTAAAACTAATTTATGTAATTCAGCTAGAAAGTTTGTTTTCAGTATAAAATATTTCTTAATCACCTCTCTTAAGTCTTTCTACTTCATCTCAGCTAGTTCCTATGGAAATGGCAAGTCTTCCAGAACTGCAAATTTTGTTTCCTTGCCAGTGTTAGGAAAACTGTTGGTCTTTTCCCACTACCTTCTGAGACAGTATTTGCATACAAAATACTGTTCAGATCTCAGAAAATACATTTCAAATTTATTACACTGGAGACCTTCCATGTTTCCACAAGCAGCTCTCTTATTTTGTCTCCCACTCCACATAAACAAACAAACAAACAAAATCTCCTGTTTGTTTCTTCACTAATCCTCACCTCCTTTATACATGCAGTTCTTCTTTACCTGAATTCTTGTTATATTAAAAAAACAAACCAAACTTAAACCAACAGATAGAAAATAAGAAGAATTGTCACATTTTTTGCTAAAATAGCACCTCCCACCCTTGATCCATGGTTGGCTGGTGAGTTTATAAAAGTCTGTAATTGGTCTGGAGAACCAACTATTTTTAAAAAGTCTCTATTCAAAGCTGAACAACTGAACAATACAAGTGTGAGTGCTCCAAAAGACATAAAGAAGTTTATGAGGGCTCTTTGCCATGGCCTGGGAGTCTCTGTGTTAAGGAAGAGAGGAAGAGCCTGGGGCTGCCTGTCTTTGTGTGACACATTCCAGTGAGCTGAGCTAGGAGTGATGGGTTCCTTGCCAGGGTGAGCACCTCACACTTAGGACAGGCAGGAGAGAGCCAGGATCAGTGAGGACACTCCTGTCTTGGCTTGGTTCACAAACACACAGTGATGGCACCTGCTGGTGCATCCACTGGACATGCTGGCCTAGTTGCTGATGCTTTTTTCCACCTCTCCTATCTCTTTGCTGTTCCCCTCTCTCATTTCAGGGCTCCACCTGGCCACTGTGCCTGAATTTGGGATGGCTCTTCCAGGTGTAAAAGCCTGAAACACAGGAAGGGACAGCACCATGCAGTGGGCAGTGAGAGAGCAGGGCATGCCTGCAGACTGTCAGTGAAGGTGCTGTGCAAGCCTCTGCTTCCAAGCTTTGTGAAGAAGCCCTCCTTGGAAGGAGGACCCAGAAAGGAAGGTGTGGCTGGAGCAATTTCTTTAGTCTGGACAATGAGGAAAAGAGGATTACTCCTGCTCTCCCCACTACAAATCAACTTTGAAACCCTCACTTGCTCTGACACTGTCCCAGGCAAGGGACAGACAGAACACAGCACCATGCTGAGATCAAATGCTGAAAAGTCCTTTCTGTGTCTCTGCATTGCTCCTGCAGGGCACCTGAATACCAGATGCATGAGCAAAGAATTTCCTTTATCAGTAGGATCAATCTTGATATTAGCACAGAAACTTAAAAATAATAGAAATTTTAGCTGTCCCCTTGTTACCTCCTCATGCACCTTGGAACTCTTCAGGATCTTCTCAGTTGCTGACAAGGAAGTTCTCCTTTGAAAGACAAGAAAACCATGATTTATTACTGTTTTCACCAGGTTGTGGCATATGCAGAGTTCTTAATGAGATCATCCCCTCTATCCCCATAAAGCAGCAAAGAGCCTGTGCCTTTTCATTTGCTTCATGAGCTACATTTGGAAATTTTCAGGACTTGTGCAGCTGGGAGATGACTAAAACAGTGCTGAGAAGGGCCATGGGTCTCTGGGCTTTGCAGCCACACCAGCCATGGAAAGAAGACCTGCCACAGATGCTGGCAGCCATGGGCAAACCTTCTTCCAGAGGAAATGGAGATGTGCTGGGAAACTCCCAGGAGAGCAAAAGAATGCTTCCAGACAGGCAGGTGGAGCAGCCTGCTGGCTCCATCAACCTGATGGACTTGGCAGCCTCCCCTGCTCCAGCTGGCCAGGTTCCTGGAGTCTGCAAAACTGCAGGCAGAGTTACTGAATTATTGGGAGAAAACAGATACCTGCATAAGCTTATACACAGCAATACATACACATTTATAAATACATATATATATATATATATATATATATATATATATATATATATATGCACCCAGATACATTTATACATCTCACGGAGTGAGATTTGCCGGATATATGAACTTGCAATAATATTCATGTTCATACTTCCTATGATATATATCCAATATTGTCTTGGTTTGAAATTTCCAACCTAAGACAAATATTCATATATCCTATATTGCAGGATATATCAACTCTAGCAGGACAAAGCTATATCCTGTCATGACTGAGCTGTCTCTGTGTTAGGCCTATTAACTCCGTGGGAGAGCTCTGACATCTTCCTGGACAAGATTTAAAGATGCATTTTTATTACCTTTTGTAGAAGAAGCACTGACTAGAAGCTCCTGAAGCTTGCTCAACAACCTCACATTTCCTAGGTTCCTCTAAGCCTGAGTCCTCAAAGCTGTCACAGCAGAGGCCAAATCTCTCTTCCAGCTCCAGTCTGGGCACCAGGCTCTCTTGCAAGGCTCTTGACTGCTCTAGCCCAGAACACAGCTTCTGCTTACGTCAGTAGCTGGCCAAGAGAAAAAGAGAACAATACAGCCTTTATAAATTAACAATATTTCAATTTACTGTAAATTATGCAGCATATAACATGGCCCAGAGGAGTAATTTGTCATTCTTTTATATCCTTGCATTTTCTCTCATTTCTTTCTCTTCACCTTTCCCTTTTCACTTCTCCTCTATTCCACTTCTACTTTTCTGCCTCCTTTTCTCTCTTCTTTCTGCACTTCTTCTCTTCCAACAGATCCCACTATTGCTTCAATGGCTCTGCTCCAATCTCTGCCTCTCTGTTATCTGCCAAAATCACTGGCAACAGAACATCTAAGTGGAGGTGCATTCCAGGGTCCTGGAAAGGGATGTGTAAAGCAAAGACTGCAGGACTTGAGGGAGCAGAGGACTGGGAGATGCAAGAAGGGTGACAGGCAGGAAAGACCAGGAATAGGTCCATTGATGCAGACAAGGTAAGGAGCTCACCCCCAGCAGCAGCTGATAGAATCATCTATAGCAGTTCTATCTGGAATGGTCAGTCCAACAAAAAATATATTTCATAGTCATAAGGATAAAAATAAATAGATAAAATAAATAAATATCAACTTTGAGGTGCTGGGTATTTGATCTTATTGAGAACATGTGTGCATACATCGCTGTTGTTATTTTATTATGGACTGCTGTTATGAACCTTTCCATTTTGTATAAATCTTCCTTTTCAGACATGTGGTCACTGGTTAAGGGAATATTTACTGGGAAATACTTTGGTTTTTGCAGACCTGACTTTTCTTGGTTTCATTCCCAGGACTCCTTGGCATAACCAAAGCCTTTGCCACATATGTCCCAGACACTACCTAAAAAAAATTATCCTGACCAAAAATTGGTGCTTTGGTCTGTGTGAACTGCTAAACATCATCACAAAGCAGCAATTAGTCTGTTAGTTACTTACAATCTTTGAATCCTCAAACCCTCATGTTTAGGTCACATGGAAAACTGCAGTTATGGACACAAGATCAGCACTCACAGGTTGCTGTGTTTATTCCAGCTCATCCTTGGCTCTCTTCCAAAAGCCAACCTCCCAGCTGACACTTGAGGTGTTGCTCTCCTCACCTGGATGCCTGCTCAAGGAAGTAGAAATCCCTTCTCCACAGCAAGTACAGGCCTTCCTCAATTTTGTCCAGAACTTGAACCTCTAACACTCTGGAATCAAACTCCTCCAGCCCTGCAAAAGCCCAGGTTCCCCCTGGACTGGGCATCTGGGACACCAAGGAGCTGCTTCTCCCAAGACAGTGATGTCTTCTGAAGGCTGACCTAGAACAGAGGCTGGACAGAGCTAAAGAATAAAGTATGGACTGATCAGAAGGCCTCAATGGATTCACCTTGGTCAGCACAAGAGCCCAGCCAGAGCTGCACCCAAGATACCCAAGATGAATCCAAAATGGTCACAAAATGCATGACTGGTCATGGGGTCTCTCACTTTTATAAGTCCTGCTCCATTTTCATATTGGAGTTAATTGTTCAATTCCAGCTTTAGCCCATGCAGTCCCATCCTGCTTGTTTTTCTCTCTTCAGCCCACGTTGTTCGTGCTCTTGGGATGAGATTTGGATCATTTGTCCTTGGTCCCCAGCTAGAGCAGGAATTGTTTTGTCTCTCTGCTCTGTGCAGAGAGCCACCATCCCCTAATATGAAGCCCAGACCCACACACTAAAGCAGTACAGATTTTGAAAAATTTAAAAGCTAAAACCTGAGGCATCACCAGAAACCAGAACATGCTGTACAACCTGAACAAAACTTGACTGGCCCAGCCACATTCCTGTCCAGCCACCACAGGGCAGCTCCTGCCTCATTAAGTTTGTGTTCTCTCATGGTCACCTGACAAACAAAAACACTGCCAGAAAAGAAAACTCCCTCAAGCTCATCCCTCCTCTTCTTGGGATCAATTCCAGCCCATGTTCCCCTTTGCTTTCCTGGTCATACAGACAATAGTTCTTTGCCCTTCATGATGGATAAAGCCATGCTTCCAGGTCCCAGAGGAAAGCACAAAGACATTTTCTAGTACTAAAGGTATTTTGCAAAGCATGGAAAACCTTTGGGACAGTCAGAAGAGATAGCAACAGACAAGATTAACCCCCCAGTCTGCATTCACCAGGCTGTGAGTGCACTGAAAACTCTGCAGCCTGTCCCCTGGCCTTGGGGTTTGGCTGCCTGTGCTACAGGTCATCTCTGATGTGGTGCTGCTGCAAGCTGGGGTAACACTGCCATGAAAAATAACGTGAAATAATGTTAGCAGCCTTTGCAGGGCTCCTCCTCAATTCCCACAGGAGCTGCCTATAAACTCCATCTCTTGGTCTTGTAAGTTTGCTGTGCTCACAGACCCTGTTGATCCTGATCATGGATGTGGAGGGTGAGGTGTTCCCTACTGTGCCTGGAAGGATTCAGCTCCAGGAACTGGTGCCTACACCCTCATTGCAGTGCACTCACCCGCCTGCTGATCACCAGGACAGGCAATTCGAGTAGCCCATCACAAGTGAGTGATGCTCTTGTCCTTCAGGTCACTTCTCAGGTTGGAACTGAACCCAGGCACAACTGCTCATGACACAAACCACCTTACATCTTCTCCAGTACAGGAGCGAGATGAAGAACAGACTGCTGCCTTTTAAAAGACAAAACTATGTCACAGTTAATTCACAGGAAACTTAATTTCACCTTCATTCATCCTAAAATCACAGGGCTCTTTGTGCCAAAGTTATATTTTAGCATCATTTTCCATTCTTTACAATTTTCTACTCAGCACAGAGCACAGAAACCCATCACTGGAGACAGTGAAAACCTTCCTGGATCATCTATTTCAGAGCAGGTCTCTCTCCATCCCCCAGTTTTCACTTGCTGGAGAGTTACCCAGACATATGTTTGCAATTAAAGTCTCAGTTCCTCACAGGCTCATGGCAAATAGTCTGCTTCACCTGGGTCACATCTCTAAAGGGAATTCCCCCAGACTGGATTTGCAGGCCATATTCGGTGGCAGCCCTGACACAGGTATTAGCCATAATGGAATCCATGTCAATTATGAGTTCATCCATTCGTTTTTCTATCCAGGCCTCCCACTCAAATTTCAGAGATCTCCTTCTAAAATGCAATTTGACCCATTTTGGAAGGGAGAGAGTTCCTTAGTCACTCCATTTGAGACCAATTAGCCTGTTTGATTTGGGATCCTTTATCCCTCAGCGCTCTTAGCCTGTCCGTTCCAATAAATGTTGCAAAAAATCCCAGTGTCTGAAATCCCTGCATGCTTCATGGACCCTATTTCCTACCCAGTAACTGTTCTCCCTTTATTCCCCTTTCACCAACCTGAGTCAATCACAGACTCTGGGGTTACTTCATGCCATCTCCTTGAAACACCTTTCAAATGTGTGCCCGTGGAAGCCATGAGGATGAGGAGGCATAAGTGACTTGTAACACTTTTGCCTGGCTGATGAGCTTAGAGCAATTTGTTTTGAGGAGAGCCCTTAAAGTGAAAAAGCTCTCAGAGTTCAGAATTCACTTTTAATCAACCTCACTGATTTGGTTTGAGATGTTGATCAAATCCTAACTGCTTCCTTTCCAATGATCTGATGGATGGTCCAGTCAGCCCTTGAGTTTGGGGAGAATTCCAGCTTTCAAACCAAGGATTAATCACAGCTTTGCTGTGATTATTTGAGCTCAAACCTTTTGTTTTAAATGTCCTTCCTGGATATTTCCAGCCCCCTCATGTCCCTGCAGACAAGTCAATGGTGTGGATTCAAGCCTGATAATGGAAATAAGATCACAGGTTGTGAGGAGACATCTTCCTGCTTTAATTCACAACCTTTAGAAGTTCTCCATATTCCAAACCAGAACAGGCTGAAAGGTTTGTGAAATGAGGGTGCAACCATGGTAAAAAAATAATTTAAACCTGATATAATGTAAACTTTTGATGGAGGAATGAGCCTGAGCACATATTTAACTGTCAGCACAAGGAAGACAGTTTTCCTCATTAGGTGCCCAGATTAATTTTTAGAGGAGAAGGGCTGGAATTGGCTCTTCCCTCATGAGCCTCTGGGACTGACCTTGGACTTTTGGCAAGGGGGATGTGTGTCAGAATCCAAATCTGAACTTGACTCTGCAGTTGGCCACTTGCCCCCTCTGCACATGGCAGACCTAACCCAGCTGAAGGCCCCCATGGCCTTGAGCTACACAGGGAGTTCAAAATTAAGATCTGGATTTTCCAGACAGGGATCATCTCTGACTTCCCCAGCTTAAGAACAGCAATTCTGCTTGCTTTATGTCACTTGCCTATTGGCTGTAGGGGAAGAAAATAATATTATTAAAAAGAACCCCAACCAGTAACAAACCAAAAGTCAGGAATGCTGTCCCAGGAACATTCTGCCTTGCACAGCAGGGAAGAAGACAATTAAACCCAGCATTACCCACATCCTCAGCCCTTTAGGCCTCACAGCATTTTCTCCCTCTTTCTTCTGCCTTTGTTTTGGGGGTTTTATTTCAATTTTTATCACTTTGGCTCATGCTGCCTGAGAGGCAGGGGACCTCCTTGGTGTCCCTGAAGTGTTTACTCATGATTGGAGCACACCTAAGAGGTGCTTTTAAAGCTCTTGTGAGTGCCTGAAACCGCACACAAGTGTGTTTGGTGGAACTGGGAGGCTGCAGCTGGCTCTGCATAACTGGGGACAGGTTTGCCTGCCAGTGACAGAGAGATGAAGCACGTCATCTTCATCCTCCTCCTTTGTCTGGAGCGTGGCTGTGGAGAAGTCACAAGTCAGACCCTGCCCCCATTCTGGATGATCTCCAGGCTCCCTGCAGTGCACAAGAACAGTGTTCCTTGGGTTTCCTGGGCCACCAGCACTGCCTCCTTCCCAGGCCTTCCCTGCACATCCTGAACCCTGGGAGCTCTGACACCATCCCATGGAAACCAAACCCCCAGGCCTCTGTGTCTTGCTCATGCTCTCCAGTGACCCAGGACAGGCAAAGCCCGTGACATGAAGGTTTTGCAAAAGTCTTTACGGCTGTTATTTTTTATGGTAGGTTGCATAAAACTTTAAGATGGATCCAAACAGAGCAGTACATCAGAGCTCAGCACATCCCCGTCCTCCTTGTCATCACCATCCTTGCACAACCTCCTGAACTTGGATCAAGGCCTGTGAAATGTCCAGACTCACTTCTCCACACCAGGGAATCTATTCTGCAAGCAGCTTTATCCTGCTTTGTCTGTTTTTTAACCTAGGTGGTTCTTCACTGATTGCCTCTGTTTCCTTCCTAAAGTCTTCTCCTCTGCTTCTCTTCATTGCCATCTACCTTCCTCTTCTTTCTGGTCCTGCATCTCATGAGCTTTTTCCATTATTCTGAATTCCTTTGCTCTTCCAGAGGGGATAAGGACATTTTATATTGGTGATAAGGTAACGTTTTAGAAATAAACTTTGCACAATCAAACCAAATAGACATATATATGAGTGCACATGTTTCAATTGGACACTGGTTTTCCAAAATATTTTAAAAAAAGTCTAACCAAATATATTTCATATTGGAAAATAAGAAAGTTCAGAACATTCAAAAGCTGTGAAAACAGAACTTTCATGCATTTCATTTTGGGGAAAGACTGGGTTTTCTTTGCTTTTCTTTTATCCAGAAAAAATATTCAAAACAGGTACTTTTAAAATGTCTGCACAAATAAATAACGTGTCTTGTTTAAAAAAAAATTTCAAATGAAAAGCATCCAGTGGGTCCCAGAGGTGGGTTCATTCCATGGTCACAATCTCTTTTGATGGTGGTGGGGTTGGTTATGCTTGGTAAGAGACACAGTGAAGAACAAGCAAACATCCTTTGCTGTTCTGTCCCAGCTCTCCTCTGCCACAGGCCTCCCCCTGCTCTCCATTCTCTTGGCAAGAGACAACGTGGTATTTTGTTGCAATGAGGTAGAAAAATCATAAAGAAATGCTTCATAAAATCAAGCCTGCTCTCCTAAATTCAGTGGTTGGCCTTGTCAAGCTAGCACTTTGCAGGTCCTGGTGTGAGCAGTTCATTAACATAACAATCTATTCCTGGGTGAAAAACAACCAGCACCTGTATAAACTATTTTACACCTTTAGATAGAAAAATGATAACTATCTCTCACAAAGAACTTTTCCTGCACATACACACTGGGGGTTGGAATGACTAATCAACACAGAATAATAACTTGTTACTAACTGATAAAGTAATTGGCAAGAAAGCTACTGACCAATTGGAGTCCCACACGAGGTCCATAAAACTGTCTAAAAATGAGTTATGTGAATAAAGGATATTTTTCCACCATGAAGAAAATGGAGTCTGTGTGATTTATTCACGTTGTGTTTGTTGTTAGTTTCTCGCCAGCCATGGAGCCTCATTTCTTACACAGCCTCCCAGGACAATCCCAGGTTCTTGTGTGCAGGTGAAGTATGTAGAGAACTTCCTTACAGAAGAGGGGAATGGGCTGCCCTTGCAGGGGTTGGACAATCCAGACTTGGCCTAATAAGAAGTGATTGCTTTTGTCCTTGAGGTCACCTTGAGGACAGAAAAGGAGGAAGCAAAGTGATGTTGCAATCAGCAAAGAGGATGTTAGGCAGGACGTAAAAACTGCAAAGTAGGCTGACCCTGGTCATGCATAGCTTTGACAATGGCCAATAAACGATGGCGACTGAGGCGTGATCAGAGACATACATCCAATAATCTGAAGGTGATTGCCGTGTGAACAGGAGGCTTTGCTATATAACTGAGAGAAATATGCAATAAGGGGAGAAGGAAATGTAGCCATCACATTGATGTGACTGTCATTACTCGGCCGGCTCTCCGCAGGGCTCTCGTCACTGCTGGTGCAGGCTGACGGGCTCTCTCCATGGGCAGCTTGCAAGGACACTCACCCATGGCATTCTGGCACCATCCTGAGCCCACTGCTCTGCTCCTGCTGCTCCTGCTTCCCCTGGCACTCTTGGCATTGTGGTGGAATGAGGAGTGAGCTCAGAAGAGTCACATACCTAAAAAAGTGTCACTTTGGCACTTTTCCCACCACTGCTCATGACTACTGATACTTGGGCTTCCACGCCTCCAAACAGATGAATGGAGTTCTCTTGGTTGTGCAGAAGAGCTCAAGCCCAACCATCAGGGCAAAAGGAAACGGAATGCCGATGATATTTGGATGCGAGGCTGGAGCTCCCCTTTGGAGCCCAGAGCTTAAGTCCATCTGCTCAAACAATATTTGCTTTCTTCCCACTGCAGTTTTCTGTGCCTCCAAGCCTTACTATTGAATGAGGAGGCAGCCATGAAAAGGAAGAGAAGAAAGGAAAAGAGGGAAAAGAACAAGAAATGTGGCACGTTTTTATTGAATTTCTAGGTTTTGTTATGCTTCCAGGTGCAGCTGTCTCACTGTGCTGGATAATTTTTCTGTAAGTTGGGCAAGGAATACAACCTTGGAAAAAAGAAAACCTGAGAGGTTTGAATAATCCCATCCTACCAATAACTAGTCCCTCAAACCTGATCATCAAATCAGTGTCACAGAATGGTTTGGGCAGGAAGTGACCTCAAAGATCATCTAATTCCTGACATAGTCAAGGACACCTTCTACCAGACCAGGTTGCTCCAAGCCTTGTCCATCCTGGCCCTGAACATTTCCAGGAATGGGGTAGCCACTGGGCAACTCATGCCAGTGTCCCACCACCCTTGGGGTGAAGAACTCCATCCCAAAATCCAGTATGAATCTGCCCTCTTTTAGTTTCAACCCATTCCTACTTCTCCCATAACTAATGCCTCTCTAGTTTGCAATATCAGGACCTGAAACATTTCCCCATCCCATCAGTGACAAATATTTCCTGTTTGCAGAGCAAACTTCTATCCCTGAGGTAAAGAAGCACATCTTAACACAAAGGCTGGGAAACATTTGTCAGCAATGTCTCTTTTAAATAGAGACCAGTACATTGCAGCAAATGCCACAGCCATCTTGCTGAAAAACAAAATAACAAATGACACTAATATGTAATAATCAAACAATGCTCATAGAAATGAATTGTGAGCCGGTCTTTACTTGGGTTGGGTATTGCCCAGTTGGATCAATGGATGGATGTTCTTCAGAGATGCAGCAAGCTACAGGGAGGTCCTGGTCTTTGAACAAGGCTATGACACTTTTGTAACAACAAAACATCACAGAAATAATAAAATTTTAGCAAGAGCTCCAGTTTTCTGGTCAGAACCAGTAAAAATCCAGAGCATCAATGGTCCAATTTCCACCGCCACCTTGCATCAGCCTGCCTCTCTTCCCACTGTAAAATCAGTCACTGGTGTTAGGAAGAGACAGACAAAGCTTCTGAAAATCCCCTCTGTCAGACTTATTTCAGACTGCCGTAAAATGCTTCTTCAACTCTGGTATCAGTCGAAACATCCCTTCTTCAGAAATGGCTTTGTTCTCCAATCAAGCCATGCCTGCCAGCCACTGGAGACATGGGAGCAAAGTGGTCTTAGGTCATGCCTGCTAAGATTTTGGCTCAGAGCAGATCCCTTACTCCACCACGAGGCCCCATCAATGTCGGCTAACGCACCATGCCCGAGTTCCTGATCTCACTTGCTGGTGCTGGGGCCAGGATTTCACACACTGCATTTGAGCTACCACTGAGTTCAAAGGCCATTCCTCTCAGCGTCAGACCAAAGTCCTGCTAAAGAAGCCACCAGCGGCACTAAGGAAACTCAGAAATCTCAGCCTTTGCAAAACCAGTGGAGGAATCTTCCCTTAGTGACAAACCCCTTAGCATCTTCTGTTTTGGAAAGTATGAAAATGTTTCCATATATTTTTTCCAAAACGCAGCCCTCAAGAGTCTCATGATGCTCTGATGCTGAGAAATCCCTCTGCTTGCCCCAGGAAAAGAAAAAAAAAATAAAAAAGGATGGCCCGTGGAGCGTCTGAAAGATGGCAACATCCTCAAGCATCTCTAAGCCTTGTTATCCCTGTTTTGATCCCAGGTTCCCAGGGCTTTGTGCCAGGTTGTTGGGGATCTGGCATCTCTGGGGGTTTTGTCTGGATTCTAGGGCAACTCTCCCGAGTATCTGTGAGCTTCCTGTCCCACAGCAGGACTGAGAGCAGCCCAGGGGCCCCAAGGCCTGGAAAACACAGCAGGAGCCTGGGCTGGGCTCCCACAGGCTCTGCCTGGGCTCACCAAAACAGAACCGCTCTGGAGGGTGTCAGCAGTGACGGAGGATGACTCCCTGACAGCAAGGAAAGATTTCCATTACCCACATCCCAGACAGTCCCTGCCTGGAGTCAACTCTGTGTGCTGGCAGAGATGAAAAAGTCCTCTGGGCAGCCCAGCAGCTACGCCACAAGAACCTGAAGCTCAGGACCCTCCCTCAGGGCTTCTGCTGGGCAGACCAGGACCTTTCCAGGCATTCTGGCCAAGTCCTGGGGTCAGCTGTTGTTGTTGTGGCTCCCTCCCTACATCCCTGCAGGCATGCTGATCCTGGGAAGTGAGTCACACCTTACAGAGAGCCTGAGGAACCCTCCGGAGGTGCCGGGCTGCTTGCCCAGAAGGAAGGAGATGCTGCCAACACCAAATTTTTCCTGCGCAGGGGCTGTGCTGGGTCAGTGCTCATGCCATGCTGACCCCAGAGAGCAGAGGGTGCTCAGCCCACACTGGAGCAGCCTTTTCCCTCGCTGGTTTTTTGCCAGCTCCCCGCCAGCCCGTGCTCACACACGAAGAGCAGGGCCCAGGGTGGGTCCCCATCACCAGAAGGGCCAGACTCCCAGTTTGAGCTCATCACACGTGGGCCTCAGGCTCCCCCAACAACCAGGCATGCATGTGGGCAGCAGCCACCCTGTCGAGGAGGGAGTTTGCTTCCCCAAACCCATAGAGATCCAATAACCAAAAGTGATGGGCCAGGAACTCCTCCAGGCGTCTCGGGTGGGTTTCTAATGCAACACTCAGGCAGAATTTTTGTTCCAGGTTTTGCTTTGAATTGCTTTCTTAGGCACACAGACATCCAAGCCTGGGCCTCCAGCTTCCTGGTTTGTGCAAGAACTCTTTTGCCTGTAAAGCCCCAAAGTCCATGTCGCAGCTCTTCTGCACTGTACGTGGGCTCTGCGCGATGCCTGGCAGAAAGAAATGGCACAGAAACTGTTGATGGGTCATCTGTGGAAGGCCTGTGCCCCAGCCAAGACAGATAAAAATAAAAGAAATTAAAATAGGGGTTTTTGTGTGTGTGTGTGTGTGTGTGTTTGTGTGTGTTTTAGGAAGGGAACATTTATATTTTTAAACTAGGAGTAATTGTATTCTGTATCTGAAATGGCATCTGAAAGTGATTTAGTGGAACAATGTGGTTTCTGATTGGTGCTTGAACGAGTTCCAAAACATTTTTTATAATAAGCATCATAAAGATCCCAATTATCTGATCTTTTTCCCTAACATGGTCAGAGAGGATGTTTCCAAAGAAATGGCTTTTGGGTTGTTTTTTTTTTTTTTTTTTAATTTGTGACACTGATCCTGCAAACATTTACACACAGTCTTAATCCTGTGGGTAGTCCCAGAGAAATGAACCAAGGCAGCTCTCAGCAGCAAAGCTAATCACAAAGTAAACTACTAATGTTCAGATTTGCTAATCAAGGCAATCCTTAGCCTTTCAGGGAAAGGTCTGCTTGTTATTCTGAGTGCTGTTCAGGATGCATTTACGATCCAATAAAGGAGGCCCCAGCATTACCAAAATAATTACTTACTCAAACAAGCCTGTAAAACTCAAGGACTGCCCCAAATAAAAGGAGGCTTCCCCCCCTTCAGTTTAATAACATAAATCTAGTGAAATGCATCTTGCTGCCATAAAATCAGTTCTACATGCCTTAGAAACCGTTGATTTATTAAGTGGGCAGGGAGGTCAGATCTTGCATGGGACTTGGAGAGCTGAACAGATGGAGAGAAGTTTTAAATCTTAAAGTTTTGTCCACCCACAGAAATGGAGAGCAGTTCATATCTTACCTTGTAACTTAACTTTCCAAAATAAGATGCATAAAAGCAATGCTGGAGGTTAAATGGAGCCATTTTGATGACTACCCAGTAAAGGGGATAAATAACGACCCAAAACCCCAGTCTGCCTTCTCAGAAACACCTCTTCCACTTTTCCCCTTGCAAAAAAAAAAGCTCTACTTTCCTCAACTCCCTGGTTTTGGCTAGGTCCTTCCTGCCACACACCACAGCAGGGGAGGCACAGGCCATCCTGGACATCAGGTTTCTGTTCTCCTTTCAAACATCACCTCAGTTTTCCTCTGTTTTGAGAAACTTTGATTTTAACGTGCTGCAGAGGACAGTTGGGTGCCACCCTAACACCACATGTGATAACTAAGCTGCAGAGGTTCTTGTGTCAAAAGAGGCTGTGTGTGATATCACCCTCAGGGTCGTCTTTCTCCACCCAGTTCTCATCTGGTAGAAGGAAATTCTCCTCTGTGTAACAAAAGAGAAAAATCCAAGCAGAAAGCAAGTGGAACTGCTAGGCAGTGGTCCTCATCCAGACTAGCTATAATTTGGGGAGGTGTGAGGGATTAAGCAGCCTGTTCAGCCTCACACAGCAGGGCAGCAGAGCTCCAGCGGCAGCGTTGCATTTGTAGTCAGGAGGAATAGGAAAACAGCTTTAAAAAATGCCTGCTGACTGCTTGTGGGTAAGAGCTGATAGAGACCATAAACCACTCCTCACAATGCTGTTCCATGCTCTTTGCAGGCTCTCACTGAAGCTGGCTGTGGTTTTGCAGTACTTCATCCCACACCCACCTCACCTATAAAGTGTTGTCAGGAGGTGCTCAACCTGTGCAGCCCCCAGCACTATGCAGGGTAATCAACCTGAGTGTTTGGGTGGACCTGGAAGTGTCACCCAACTGCGGCAGCCACCTCGCTGTCGGGTGCCCGTGGTCGCTTGGATCATGTTCTGATGATGTGTGAACACAGAGGTGGCCAAAAATAAATAACAGAAGACGCCTTACTCCTCTGAGCACTGAGGCTCTCGTGCCAAGAAATATTCTCCCTTCTTGCTGCCTCTTTTTGTGGTGGTTTTCCTGAGGCTGAAAACGCTCTTCCACTGCAGAAGATGCAAAAAAATTCCTGCTGACCTCAGCACTGAGTTTCATCTTTTTGAAGCTTTGTTGTGCCTCTAAGATAATTTATGAGGTGTCAGGATTTTCCGACCACAAATGTCTTGGACGAAAACTGTTTTTACACTACAGATGCCATGAAAAAGAAGCAATTTCAGTCTGTTTTTTCTACAGCACTGTCTGTGTCCACAATGAAACATTGGTTCAGATCTCCTGGAGATTATTTGTGTAAGAGTTGTCCGGGCCAGAGCTCCACTGAGACTCAGGCTGGGTCTGATTCCCCACCTTTGCCTCATTGCCCTGATCCTCTCTGTTGGGAGGGGAACTCCCATTTCCTGGTGCTGTGCCACGAAAACACAAGCTTGCCAAGCTATTCTCTGTATGTGTGTTTGTGTGTGTGTATGCATTTAGCAAGCCAGAAGCACCAGAAGTAAAAAAATCCATTAGCAAACCACATTTTTCAACATCCACCAGGATCCCCAGATTTCTCATCTGTGCACTTCTCTTTAGGTTTTCGAGGGGAAAGAGGAAACCAAGAAAAAAAACACACGAGCCCAGCTTAGCTGCCTCTAATCCAGTGTGCACCTCAGTCTCCATGAAAGTGTTCTTGGGACGACAGCAGTATTTCCCTTGGCTGGGATGCCCAGCCTCCTGGCTCCTCTTGAGCTGCAGAGCTGTAGACATTCCTCTGAGTAGTTTGCAACCCTGCCTGCCAGGAAAACCCAATGTCTCCATGGAGAAATCTCAGCGGAGGAGTCTGATACTCAGTCAGGGATGGAAAAGAAAGGAGTTTATGCCTCCCTGAGACTAATCCCTTCCCTAAAAAAAAAAAAAAAAAAAAAAAAAAAAAAAAAAAATTAAAGCAAGGGGGGGGAAAAAGAGAAAAGGGATCATATTCCTACAGACATGGGCCCAGACATGCCAGTAGTGTTGGTGTGTGGTGTATTGCTTTGTGGCAGGATAGGCCCAAGTCTTGGGGACTCGGGCCAAGTATCTGTTTAGGTCAGTGGGAGTCTATCAGCTTTGGATCAGGCCTACATTTGGATCTGGAGCTGAACTTCCAAAAGTCTGGGCACGCTTGCATCTTCTGGTGAGGGGGAGCTTGGTTTGGCCTGGTTTTGAGATAGGAACCAGCTGCAAATGTGGGCCTCCAAACATGTTCTAGGAAAGAGGTTATAAAAGAGCTCCTTCTTGCTCAATGCATTTATTCCCCATGGGCCAGATTCTGACATCTTCATTTACACTGAGCAGAACCTCACTCCAAGAGCAGTTATAATGACTTAAATGGAGCTATTCAAGGAGTCAGCAAGTACCCATTGTCAGCAATGGCAGCACCATCTAGGGCTCACAGCTGTTTGCTCCATAGACATAAATGAACCTTTTCTCCTGTTAGCACACTCTGCTACAGACAAAGCACGTCAGGTTCCCTTCCTCCTGGCACCTCTCCAGCAAAATGTTGATTGAAGATTCTTCCTTAGTGCTAGAGTGATAAGAAGCAAAAAGTATAGGAGCCCAGCTTATAGTTCCAACATCTACAAAAATCTCCTGTGATAAAAGGAAGCTGTGATGAGAAGGTCAGAGTTCCTTCCTGAGCATTGCTCTAAACACCTTTTGTCTGCTTTTCCTCCTAGCTTTGAATTGGGCACTTAAACTACTGAGCAGCTGAATGAATCCCACATTTAGACAATCAGGTGTACCTGATTCACACTGCTTGGGAGTTGTGCTCCTAACTTATATTCAGTCTTTTGAAAATCTCACTCACAGCACCCACTACCTGCACTTTTCATCTCCTCTCTTCCAGCACAGCGACTGGCTCAGAAATCCATGTTTTCCTTACTGAAAACGAGTGGAAGAAACTTCACCCTTACAATAGTCAGGTTTCCTCACCATTAGCAATAGTTAGCATGGTTTTTAACTCATTCTGTATAAAACTCCTTTTTCCCTGCCATTTTATCTTGGACTTATTCCACAGAGTGCTCTCAGATATTACAAGCAGGTATCCAAGAGTCTGCTGCTTTTCCAGCAGGCACTTCAGGACTTTATGTGGGTAGCAAATCCTCTGAATGTCTGCTCTCCCTCAGAAAACTGATCTGACATCATAACAAGAATAAGTGTTAGACTGTTGTTTGTCAAGAAAGATCTTCTGCGAGACTTTAAGAAGAGGACAACCACTGTTCTTTTGGGTTCTACTCCTAATGGACTGATGAGCAGAGAGTTGCCAGTCCATGCAAACAGTTGCTGGTCTGTGGAATTAGATGGTCTAAAAGGGAACAGTTGAGTTCTGGAAAACTGCTGTGCTGGCAGCAAAACTGGAATTATTGGTCATTTATAGGTTGGGAGGGAATGTAGTGGCAGGACAGGGAAGTTGGTGGAATAGTTTGCATACATTTCACATGCAAGAATGAATTTTATAGGAGCAAAAAGTCTTCAGGGGATGGATCCTGCTTAACACATGAAACCTGTGCCCACTTTAGGGGATATAGAAGAATGGAATTCTGGTGTTAAGTCCTGTCCTGATGCTCCCAGAGCCCAAAGGCTTTGCAATGCAAGTTCTGAGTGGGATGGAGACTGATATATGCAAGCACAAGGAGTACTGGAGCACTTTGTGGAGAGGGTGAGCAGGTTAAGCTGTGTTGTAAGATGCAGCTAATGAAAGACCATTGTGGCCCCAAGGAGAACGGAAGGGAATTGTATTATTTATGCATTACAATTGCAGCCACTAAGGCATAAACAAAGCAACTTGCACAAAACCAGACAAAGGAGGTTGCTGCAGAGTCAGCAGTTTCAACTCAGGTTTCCTGTGTCCCAAACTAGGACTTTAATCATCTTCCTTCTCTGTGAGAGAGAAATGAGTATCAGAGAATGCAGTGAGTCTTCACATTTTTCTAGCCCAAGACAGCACTGTGTCCATTGTTGGGACTAGCCCCATAGGACGAATTATTTCTATTCAGTTTCTGTGTGTCACAGCCAGATAATGCACTGGGTGGTATTTCCCTCTCTTCCCCCAATCTTTCTCTTTTATGACCACATGACTTCACCCCCTCGTGTGAGTGACAGTACCCATTAGACTAGACTCTGATGCAAAACAGCTGTGTGCAGAGAAGAGGAGGAAGGGAGTGGGGAACAGCAATTTAGAAAACAATTAAGAACATCAATTCCAATTCATTTGCTTGGCCAGGATAAGTAATTTCTAAGAGGTAACTTGATCTGTAGCGGATAGAGATTAAAGGCCCACTCCATTATCTCTAGTTTACAGTCTGGAAGAA
Organism: Lonchura striata; assembly: GCF_050655825.1. Lineage (NCBI taxonomy): Eukaryota > Metazoa > Chordata > Aves > Passeriformes > Estrildidae > Lonchura > Lonchura striata. The sequence goes on along the minus strand of NC_140710.1, from coordinate 30,807,833 downwards.
TTTGTTTTAACTGGTTACCAAGGAGGCTGCATGGAAAAAAAAAAGCCTAAAAATGTCTAAAAAACTCTCCTGATTTTCTTTTAAAGAGCTCGTGTGGATTTATTAACTCTGTGGAAATATGGCTGCTTTGAATGGCAAGAGGAATGGTTCAGCTTTTGGGGACAGAATCCCTACCTGCACGAGCTTGCAGGTATCAAAACCAATTATGCCAGTTTTAAACAGCAGTTAAGATTTTGGTGTTGAGATAGACCAGAAGCATGAGACATGGGGCACAGAAGCAGATGCACCATTCTGCAGAGGAAGCAGAGGATCTGGAGGATAACAGTGAGCTGATCATCAAGCAGCTTGGCTCTGACACTGCTGCACTGTGTGCTGTGAAAGGTGATTCCCTGCACTGCCTTACCACCAGAAAAAGAGGTAATCAGCTGTGAGCAAAAGGGGGGTGATATACTTGGACACCTCTCAGAGGTGCTGTGGGACTCCATGAGTAAATGTCCCTTTGAACACTGAGGTTGATCTTGCCAAAGCAAGGGCTTCTGACCCAAGAACACAAAGTGCTCTGTATTCATTCCTGTATATGGGATGGCACAAAAAAGGGAGTGTGTGATGGCAGAGCCACTGATTCTCTGCCATGGAACTCTGGACCTCTCCCTTTCCACCCTCCTCAGTCCTTAGCACTTTTTCCACAATCCTATGTCTGGTTTTGCCCCGTCTCCTGTGGACCTTGAGCCTTCATGCTTGTTGTGTAAAATGCAGTGTTGTAAAGAAGCCAAGATGCCCTGCAACTCCAGACCATCAAAATGCTGATCAAGACCATTGGAGTTACCTTTTGGGAAGCCTTGGTACTGGTGCTGGTATTTTTTTCCACAAACCCAGAAATTACAGCCCTTGTGCTTTCAGGAACATAGAGGCCACAACATGTCTCTGGATCTCATGTGAGGAGCTCATGGGTGGGGTAAAAGCACACGTGGAAAATACCAACCATGAGCAGGCTCAAAGTTCAGAGCTGGCCTTGGATCTGCATTTCCCTGGCTGGAAGCAGACTTTTACCTCTCCGGTGCAACTTTGTCTTAGGGACAAATGGCCTTGCTGCCATCATGAGAGGGCCAGCCTGCACTTTATACAGCTGCATCCCTGTTAGCTACCTAAGGCTCTGGGGTGATGTAACCACCTCAGTGCAAATGAGAGCTGAAGAATGTGATGTGACACATTTTCCCAGACCACCAAATAAACTAAAAAGTAGGCTCCCAGCCCAGAAAGGTTACCCTCCCAAATAAACACGTCCCAGCCTCCCTTCCTCACACACACTTACCTCCTTCCACCCCAGGAAGCTGAGCTCCTCACAGACTCCATTACAGACCCAGAATGAGCAGGTTCTTCCAGCCAGTTTGCATCTCCCATACAGTAATTGCTTTGGTATGGGCATCTGAGAACAAGACACAACTGTATATACAAGAAATGTTCCCTCTGCATAAACTTCTCAGTAGACTTACTTTTGTCTTGTTGCCAGGAAATATATTTGGAGCCTCTTGCTAACCTCACATTTCTTTGATTAGAGGGGCATGGCCAGTTTGTTCCAATAGTTACAGGGAAAAAAAGGAATGAGAAACTAGAAAGCCCTCTTGAAGCACATCAGCTTTGCACCAGCACATGAGAGCACCCCATTAAACCACCCTTCTTGTGACAGCTGTGCTTCCAAGGGTTGGAAAGGAGTGGGGAAACCCAAACTTGCTTCTCTAGAACAGGGAATGCTGAAAGAGGAGCCACGCCACTCATGCCTCAGGTTTTAGCTTTTCTATTTTTCAGATTCTGTGCTGCTTTAGTCTGTGGGTCTGGGCTTTGTATTAGGGGATGCTGAGCTCTCTGCACAGAGCAGGGAGACAAAGCAATTCCTTCTCTAGCTGGGGACCAAGAACAAATGAACCAAATTTCAGGCCCAAGAGCATAAACAATGTGGACTGAAGAGAGAAAAACAAAAGAAGTTGGGATTTCATGGGCTGGAGCTGTAATTGGACAATTAGCTCCAATGTGCAAATGGAGCAGAACTGATCAAAGTGAGAGACCCCATGACCGGTTGTGCATTTTGTGACCATTTGGGTTCATTTTGGGTGCAGCCCTGGCTGGGCTCTGGTGCTGCCCAAGATGGATACATGGAGGCCTTTTAATGAATCCCTACTTTATTCTTTAGCTATGTCCAGCCTCTGTTCTAGGTCAGCCTTCACAAGGCATCACCATGACCAACAGGAACAAGTGATGGGGGAAATCAGCAAATGGTCAAAACTGTTTGGTTGGGTGGGGCAGGAATATCAGAAAGTAAAACTATACCCAGCCAAATTGAAGTGTGGCCAGGAAACATGAGTTAACACCTTCCATCTGCCAAACAAAGAACACTACTAGGTCTGTGTGACAGTGAATAGCCAGGGACACGGCCTTGGCCTCACAAACTGTGTAAAAACCCCACATGGTGGGACATGTACATTCTTGTGCCCAGTTCAGATCAGAATTATTTTGAAGCATGAGACAGGCACTTGGCTTCTCTCGTCCCAGCTCTGCGTGCACAACTCGCCTCCCTCCCGAGGCTCAGCAACAGTTTGTGAAGTGCCTGGTTCTCTTAAGAGGCAAGGTGACCAAGACAGTGCAAAGTACTCTATTTTTGTCCTGGAGAAGCCATCCTCCTCAGAGTCACACTCATTAAGACAGCAGCCGCTGTAACCTGAACTCCTTTGATGGAACTGGGGAGATTGCCAAAGGGAGGATTAGCTGATGGATGTCTTGAGCTGCAAGGGTGTCTCATATGGATTTGTGCAGGATTTTCACCTCAGCTGTCCTGGCTGGAGCTCCTGTCCTACCTTACCAAGACAGTCTCCTTGCTGCTGTGCCTCTCACAGCAGCGAGGCTGTGGCCAAGGGCTGGTTGTGTGCCCTCATTTCTATTCCTTTGGAAAAGAAACCTGTGTCAAAGAAAACCCAGCCCGAGCCTGTGAAAAAACTACCTCCTTACGTAAGGAAGGAACAGCTTTGTCTGGAGACAGGATTGAGGAATTCCCAACTTGGCTGCTCAGTCATCTGATGCTCTGGGCCATCATTTTCCCTTCCACAAAAGGGATTCCTTTTGCTTCTCTCAGCACTGCACCTTTGAGACCTATGTAAGAAATCACTGCAAACTTTGTGCTTTAAGGCCCAGCCTTAAGTAAAGACATTTAGAAGGCACAGTTCCAAAACATATTCCTAGACTATGTGATAGGCAGGAGGTTTCTCACTATTCTTCAGGTAAAAGGAGCAGCACAGTCCTGTTTTTCACATCTGTGACACTGCCTCTCTATCTTATCTTGATCTTTGTTTTCTGCTGGCAGCTGCCCCAGAGCTGCTTTATTCCACAGGATTGCAAACTTGTCCATGGGTGGTTATCCACACTTTTGTCACCCAGTGGAGCAAGGTATAACTGCTTGTAATGTTATTATTAAAATAACATTTTAATTTATTGGGTTGTTTTTAGCAGAAATGCGAGTTGCTTGTTTTCCAGCAGAAGAAAAACAACACCAAACAAAAAGGTTTTTTTGAGAGCAGGGGCTCTGTTTGCCATGTTCATTTCAGGGAAAGTTATTTGGGAGGATGGAGGAAGTAGTTAAATCCTTGTTTACCATATTGGAACTCCAAATCCCTTTCATTTATACAAATAAGAGAGAAGATGGCTCAGTGGCATGAGCACATGGCTGTGACTAAGGAGAGATGGGTTTGTTACCTGCCCTAGCCCTGTTTCTCTCTCTTCCCTCAAGATGACATTCAACCCATCTTGCATTTGATCCCAGCTGAAGACCAAACCAGTGATCAGCAGTGAAAGACAGGACATTCCCAATGTCAGTTTTATCCAACAGCACTGAAAAGCCTTGCAGAGGAGCTGGCCTTGCTCCCCTGACTGAGGCAGCTGTAATAACCCATTGGACTAAACAGCTGAATTAACACAAGAAGAATGTACTCTGCTTTCTGGGCTTCCCATACATGCAATGAAGCTAATTAGTCTTTCCCTACCTGACAGTGGGATGGAAAAGGTCCTAATTATTATAACCTGCTCTAATGCTGAAATGCTAAAGGCCATAGAAGCCTGACAGTAAAGAGATCTGTCTACCTGAGAAGGCAATGGTGGAAAGTAAATCCACCATGGTTCCTAAATCCTTTCTGTCTGGTACATGCACCTGTTCTGGCTGTTGTAGGACTGATTTGGATCTCCTTGGTGCTCCATGCAGTCTTCTGTGAGCTGGTGTTTCTCTCCTTGCTGTCTGAGAGATTGCAGTCTGTTGGGGGAAGCAGGATGAAGCTGCCAGTGCTGAAATGCCCAAAAGAAGAGGAATTAGCTCCTGATCTCTGCTGCCTTAGGGCCAAGGCCAGGCTTGCTCTGCCCGTGGAAATCAGAATTGCTTCATATTACAAACAGAAGGTGCTATCAGACCCTGAGGAGAACAGAGCAACAGGGACTGAACCCTACCTGGGCAGTGAAGTGGTGTAGGGTGAGAAAGCTCTCATTGCTCAGGGTCCCTCTGCCCTGGCAGGCAGACATTTAGGGGTGAAACACAGGCAGGGAGCATGTCAGGAAGCAGAGGGACTCTACAGACACCATCCAACAGGAGTCTCCTTGCCCTTGGTGAGCAGTCAGGTCTGCCTCAAATCAAAGCAAATATGGTTCCTCTGGGAACTCTAATGTTTTACTGGATCACTTAGTTTCTCTTGATGAGTGCTGCTTCAGAGTCTCAGTTGCCTGGATCCCAGTGGGGATTTTGTTGATGGGGGTTTATTGACTTCTTGTTACCTTGAAGTTCCTGCAGTGGCAGGAGTAAGAGGTAACTCCTGGAGCCTGTTTATTTTACAGGTCGTATTTTTAAGAGTTTGCCAATGGTACCCCAATTTTAGGAGAAGTCACTTGTTTATTTAGCAGTGCACTCACACACTGATCCATAAATAAAACTAGAGTGTTATTTAATAAGTCTCAACAGAAGGTCAGCCCTGGTTCATTGGTAAACTAATCAATCCAGAGTGCAAAAAGCACCTCTCAGGAAACTCATCATGTCTATCTGAGGGAGATACCAGCCAAATTTTACTGTGATTTGCACTTCACTGGCTTTTCAGGAGTTTCTGTGCCCCTACCTTCTGAAAGGAAAATGTCAAAAGGTCCAAGATGGAGCCATTTCCAGCAACCTTTACTTCAGACCTCTGGAGAGACTTTCAGAATTCTAAGATTTTTACAGCTGTGGCTGCAGATCCAAGTTTGCATCTGTGGGAGAAAGAACAGACTTGAATGCGGGGTCCATGAATTTCCATAGAGTGGGGCTGAAATTCACCCACCTCTCTCAGGTACCAAAGAATTACTTGTCTGGATCTAAGACAGTTCCCATGGCTTCTTCTACAATTGTGTGTATGGGATAACCTTGGGATAAACATTATAGGAAGGAAACAGCTTTCTGGGAGGAGCTGAACTCTCCCCAGTGACAATTGTGGGAAGTCTTGACATTGCCTTTACCCCAGACGAGTTTCTCTCAGATGTCCAAATCAGGTAAGAAGCAGCTGGTGTGCCCTGTGGACATGTACAGCCATGGAGAAGGCAGCCATAAGGTGCCTAGGTCAGTTCAGCTGATGCTGTGTCCCACATTACAAAATTCTCACATGACTGAGAGGCTTAAGACACAAGCAGAATTAATTCAAAGAGGCTGGCACAGATCTGAGTGGGTTTTACAAGCCAGACATGTCAGATGTCACCCAGGGGATTTGCCATGGGACCCTGGGATGGGGCCAGGTTGAGCAGATGACATCCTGCTGATCCAGGAACAGTTCCCTTGGCAAACATGGAATCAATTGGGTGGCTGGGGATCCAGATCACACAGCAGGCCCTGTTCCACTGCAGCAGATGCCTCATGAAAAGCTGGCAAGCCACACATATTGCCAGGACCACAGGTCACCTTGGCCAGCACAAACTGTATTTATTCTACACAGAGGTGTGTGCAAAGGTGAAACTGTTAGCATGGGTGTGCTAACACAGAGGGGAATAACCCAGACAAAGATTCTGAACCTAGATCTGTGATTTTTGACTTGATGAGGGAGAGAGGAACACCAGGCACAATGTACCTACAATCAGTTCAAGTCACTGTGAATAGGCACGGTTGAATGGAGATACTTCTGAAAACCCCAGTCCCAGAAGCCTGAAGACACCACAACAGGTTGAAATGTTTGGAAAGTCAACATTTCTTTGAAGAGGGATACAGGGAAGAGAGACTTTTTACCACTTTTGTGGTTTTATTTTTGCTGCAGGCATACACTGGGTTTCTGTTTCAAGGCTTTGAAAGGAACAGAAGCTGTTGATATTCCTGAACATAATGTTCATCCTGAGCCCTCTCTTTGGAGAACATTCCAGGTTAGGTTAAGCAGGCTAACCACAACTGGGCTGTTTCAATCTGTTCCAAGCACAGCCAGAATCAGTTTATGTCTGCCTGCTAAACCTTCTGTAGTTCCTCTGGTGGCCTGGTTTGTAGAGGTGCTACTCACTCACAGCTACTGCTTAGGTGAAGCTGTAATGCTGCCCAGGTCACCCTTCTGGGCCTCAGTTTCCTTATCCCAAACACATTAAACCTTGTTCTTCATGGCCTAGGGGTGTATGGTGTCATGCAAATATTGTTATTTATAGTGATGGGAATGTGAGCTTTGTTTGGTACAGTGGTCTGGGGGTGCCTATTTGCCATTTGGAAAAGACAGGAGTTAACCTGCATGCTTGAAATGCAGAGTGTTGTTATTGCTGTCAGACAAACAGAAATACCTCCTCTCAAAATCAAAGATAATCTGTTTTACTTCAGTGAGATGTGGTGATATCCACATAAAACAAATAATTTCTGGCAAGTGGAGGCAGGATTTTCTTTGGCAAGTTGGAAGAAGCATCAAAGGAAGAGAAGGATGGGATGCAGCACAACTGGTTTTAATCACATATGAGAGTGAAGCTCCCCTGGACAGGCCCACTCTCTGATATGCCATTGTAAACACCCTGGGGAGCCTGCAAAAAACAAGGGAATGGCACCAATGTCCTCAAGGCTCTTGGTGAACTAACTGGCAAAGCTTTTTCCAGCTGGCATTAGGCAGTGCTGAAGTGTCCCTTGAATGCAGTGTGCTGGTTCCATGACTGATTTTCAGAGGATGTTTGGTTATCCAAACCCTGCCTTCTTTTTGGCAGCCACAGCTCCTCAGAACACACCACACTCCTGTTTGACATCACAATGAAGATTCTGAGCTGGTTGTAACAAGGATGGACAGTCACTGCACAGCCACTGGAGAGAGGGGGAGGCTCTGATTTCAGCCCAGTGCTGCTCTGAGCTGGTCAAGGTGCTCTGCAGGTGTCAGCTGCCTCTTCTTGCCTCTCAAAGAGCCTCCAGTGGCTGCTTCTAGACCAGCCTGAGCTGAGCTGCCTGAGAGGATAGGATAGGTCTGGACAAAGAGAGCTTGGGGAAAGGCTTCCTGACAGGGATGTACCTCTTGAAACCAGTTTCCTCTGGAAATTGCTGACTTGTTTCACTAAGTTTAGGGACAGGGAATGTGCTGATTTTATTAGTGTGTTCTGTACGAAACTGATGTTTCACTTCAACTATTTCAATACCATTTAATGTATTATACTGTCATCTCACCTGTCAGTTCAAACTAGCTTATATGAACATCCAAACAAGAAAGTCAAGCTAAAACCACCTGATATCATTTCAGTACTTCTGAAACAAAGCATTTCAGCACAACCATTCAGCTGCATGTTCCAAAACGATGGCTCTCTCTTCCAGTTAGGAAGGACAGGACACTTGCAATGTCTGAATTGTCTTTGGAACATGAACAGCTTGAGCTGTGATGGTTGCTGGATCTGCATGGCTAGGATTGATGCTCAGAATACTGCAAAAGTTGTTTTTCTACATTTTGTGGAGTTGCAGTGGTGTTTGGAGGCTACAACCAGGACTTGAGGCTCACATTCATACAACAAAGGTAATATTTGGCCTTCAGTCCCACAGAATAGAAGCTAGATCTCATATGGGGACACCAAGTGACACCAGAACTTCGGTGGTGGCTTGGCAGAAATTGACTGTGCTTTGGCTAAGCCTTTGCTTGGTGTGCTTGCCTGGGAAAAAGATCTGCTTGAAGGACAAGTTGGGTATTTCCCTATCCAAGTTGGATATTCCATTCACCTGTCAGTGGTAAATGAGGATTTGAGCTTGAAGGACGCTCAGTGTTCTGTGAGCCTTGTCTCAGACAGGATCCTGATCTTGCATTAAATCTCTGGTAACATCGAGATCAGGAACAAGTCTTAGATGAGTACAAAACAAATGGGATTCAAACCCCCAAGGAGCTAAAGACTTCTTTAAATGATTGGTTTAAGTAACATGGAAGTTGAGCCAGAGACATTCAATTGACTATCCAGTCCTTGAACACCAAAGAAGAACTAATACACAGATGATTTCTAAGTAAAATGTACTGTTTTAAATTTGTAATTATTTATTATTATTATATACTATTGGTAAAATGCAGACAGCCCTGAATTTCTAAGCCAAGAATGGCCCTTACCCCAATTAAGGGACATGTAAGGGTGGCCTGTACTAGATGACTGGGAGTTCTGGAATTAAAATATGCCTCAGAAAGGGAGGAAACCAAAATATTTTTCAGTCTGCAGCCTTCTCATGCATTTAAGCTCCTGAAGGACTTGTGTTTCTTTACTCTTGAGATTCATTATGTCACCAGAAAAGCTTTGCTATTTTACTCTGGAAGCAACATAGCCATGAAACATTAATTTTCAGGAATGTGGAAACCATGAAATACATGTTTTTCTACTAAATTAAGATTTTAGTTTTCTCTCTTCTCACATAGTTAAGGGAACCAATTTTCATTATATATTTATGTATATGCATTCTAGAAATTCTAATAGGAAAGATACACAAAACACAGGAAGAACATTTTTACATTGAAAAATGTATTTCACTGGTAACCACACCACCCATTTATATTCCATTTTTCATCCTGAACCACTTTGTTTTCTCAATCCACCTTGGAACTACGTCTCTCATGACTGAACTGCACCAACTCTGGTGTGTACATGACCAGCTGATGTATTGTGCCCTGTAAGATTTAGCAGCTTTTTAGGTTTGTATAAAATTCTTTATTTCCCCGTTTCCACAATGCTATTCTCTCACCACTGCAGTGACAACACCTCTCAGACCTGCTTGGCACAGACACCAGTGCACAAGAATCTCCAGCAGCGCCCAAGTATTCTGCACCATGGCAGATGTCTCTGGCTGGAAGAAAAAAATGGTGAAGGGCAGATTAATTTGTAATCCATGTAAAGGAAAATATGTAAATATTTCCTTATTTTTGCTATAGGACTGATGCCTCTTTTGTGATAAAAACGTTACTTACTCAGTTTCCATCCAACACCAGATGATCAAAATGGAAGAATTAGTCAAAACATTCCAGAAGCCTCTGTGTTGTGGGAACCATAGGTTTCCAGGCTATAAGAAACACCAGAATATTCACCAAATCACCAGTGTGGTTTTCCTTAATGCTACAATTAGCCATGGAACATTAACAGAAGAGTTCCTGGATAAGAACTGATGGCAGAAAGCCTTCTGCCATAAACTGGTAATTCTCAACATGTGCAAACATATTGCCAGAGAAGATGAGTTATGCAATTAAAATCAAAATTGGAGATTTGTTATCAAAGGACAGCAATGTGTACTAAAATCCAGCTGAGAGGCTCCCTTATTTTGTTATCTCCAGGCTTCTTTTTAGTTAATCTAACACAGCTGACAAAATTTGATACAGATAATTGTGCCTTCTGTCATGTGAGGGATGTTTTATAGAACTCCTTTCCCCTAGCACAGAGAGATTTGTCATAGTACAACTCTTTACAGAGTCTGAAAAGCTTTGCCAGGATTGCATTTCAGGGGAGCAAGATGTGATAAAAATTCTGACAGCCAGAACATTTCTAATGCTATAATTAATTTCTAAAATTTTCAACAAGCCTTAGTAACATTTTAAGTGCAAATTATGTTAAAAGTTCCATTTAAAAGAAGCATTTAATTTTGTCTGGATAAAAAAAAAATAATCAGTTTGGAAAACTGTGGTTGTATAGCTTTCCCTCATAACAAATTTCAAAATTCCCCCCTCCCATCTTTAGAATGAAGCAGAATTCCAAATTCCAAATTTGTTTGCAAAATCTTCTGTCATCCCACAGCACTTTCTGTGCCTCTGCAAAGAAGACAAGCAGCTTAATGTATGATTTCTGTGAGTCTTAAGGAGATGGGCTGCATGTCAGTATTTTCAAATCCAGGCTTACACAGCTGCTCTTTGAATATAAATCATAGCTTTGGGGTTACACTAACACTCTCTGCAGTTTAGCACAGTTGTTAATTAATACAATACTGTATTAGTTCTTCTTACAGCCTTACTATTAACGTTCCGTGAAATCCCATTAGCTCTGCATATGGTGCCAGGCTTGTTCTGAATGTGGGAAAGAAAGAAATGTACAGTGGTATGAATAATAAAGAGAGGCTTTTAAGTGGTTTCCACTGTGAACATTTGGGGAAAAGAAATAGCAGAATGCAATATGTGGGGCAAGCTTTTCACAAAATTTCAATGCAAACATGCAGCTATTTGTCAGCCAAGTTTTCCTCTGAGTGTGAAATCCCATAGGCACCACTATTGTTCTACAGCAAAAATGTCAGGAAGAGGAAGCAGCTCCTAAAAATGGAAAATTAACCAGGTTGTTTTATTGTCCAAATTGACAGAAATGCAAAAAAACAAACAAACAAAAAAACCAAAACAAACAGAACCTAAAAAACAACCCCCCCACAAAAACCCAAAACCCCCCCAAAACCCTAAATAACCCCCAACAGCAGCAACAACAAAAACCCCCAAAACCCCCAAAACTGCATAGCTGATGCCAACAAAAAGATCCCATTTCCCTTGTATTCTTGGTTTAAATATTTTAAAGTACAGGTAGAGAGGACGGACAAAATTTGGGTGAAGTTTTCCAGAAGTTACATGAATTTCCTGCTTCAGTGATCTGACAGATCCTCCTTAAATTCCAAGAAGACTTAAGTGACATAGTAAAAACCAGGCTTGTTAACACCTCATACAGAACACCCCAAAATTATTAACTACTACAGAAACTTCAGACCTAATAATTTTCTATTGGATGAGTTTTGTACAGTATTGACTCCTTAATGGAATAGAGATCTGACAAGGAGGTTTGGAAAGCTTTTAAATATGGCAAGAACAATGGAGCAGATAGGATTTAGGAGCAGACTATTCCTGAGAGAAGCTTTGTGGTTGTCTCCTGACCCCTTAGAAGCTGCTGCCCTGGAGCAGTGCGTGGGTAGGAGGATGCCAGGAGGTGCTTTTCTCCTTCCCAGTCCCCTGGCTCATCCATAGCCCAGTCCCTGCAGTCTCACTGGGCAGTCAGGAGTGGCCAGGGTCCTTCTGCATGGCCAGCATCCACACAGGGACACACTGCTCAGGGAAGCCCTCCTGCCTCTCCTCCCTCAGGATGGTGAGTCCGCTCATCTCGATGAGGCTGTGCAGGATGTTCAGGTCTCGGATCACGCTGCTGTCCAGGCAGTCCAGGGTGCAGCCCTCCCTGGCCACATTGTCCTTCAGAATGATGACACCGTTATCCTTCAAGCCACCCTGGCAGCGGATGAGAAACTCCAGGAGATCTTTGTCTGTCAGATATCCTACAGGTGAAAATATGGTGTCTTAGGTTGGAAATGGGGGTGTGCATTCTATTCTTATCTGTCAGATGTGGGGGAGTCATCAGCTGTTAATTGGGCAGTTTTCTTTATCTCTTCCACAGCCCATCCTCCCTGCAGGAGATCTCTGCTGTTCATGGGCCAGTGAGTGTCCATGCATGGCTGAGAAAATTCCATCATCCCATAGGGAGATGCTCTGCCCAGGGAGGAGCCAAGCATTCCTACCTGGATCCAATCTGACCTGGGAACAGCACAGCAGCCTCTGCCCCCTGCATTCCCAGAGGAGCAGCTTCCTTCCCCCTGCATTCCCAGAGGAGCAGCTTTCTTCCCCTGCATTCCCAGAGGAGCAGCTTCCTTCCCCCTGCATTCCCAGAGGAGCCCAGGCCCATCTCCCCCAGCCCTGGAGCTCCAGAGGAAAACTCCCCCCTTTTGATCCTGCTCCAGCAGAAGCACAGCTGGCACTGGAGGAGGGCTGAGCCACCCTGGGATGGGACTGAGCCACCTCCCTGACACACAGGGGACAGGGCCTGTTCTGGCTCTGGCAGTGGGGTTTTGTATTACTGCATTGTTTATTTTATTATTATTTTATTATATTTTCTTCCCTGAAAAAGAACTGTTATTCCTGCTCCCAAGGGCCTGAGAGCCCCTTAATTTCAAAATTATAATAATTCAGAGGGAGGGGGTTTGCATTTTCCATTTCAGGGGAGGCTCCTGCCTTTCTTAACAGACACCTGTCTCTTCAAACCAAGACAGATGGAAAATAGATCAGTTAACCATTCAGACATGTTGGAAGGGTGCCTTGATCTGAGTCTCCATAGCCTGTTTATTGCAGAAAATTATTAATCAAGTCCTGCCAGATTTAACTAGGAAACTTTGGACAAATAAACGAGATCAAATACAAACTCCAATCAATATTTGGGATCCATAGTGGTAGCGGCAACAGATGTGGACAGAAGCCACTGAGGAGAGTGGAGAAAATAGCAGGTGCTGAAGGGTTCTTTAATCTGGTGGTTTAAGTTATAATAAGAATCAGTGGCAGGAGGCTGGAGCCAAGCAAATTCATATAGGGAATAAGTGACAACTGTTTAACAGTGTAAGCACTTACCCATTGGAAACTACCAACAGAAGTGGGGTTTACCACCTCTTGAAGTCCTCAAACCAAGTGTGGTTGAATCTTTCAAGATATGTTTTAATTGAACACCAACTACTGGCTTAGCACGGGGGTGAAGGAATGAAAAGAACAGCTTGGGATATAGAGTAGGTCAAACTAGATAATCCCAGTCCTCTCTGCCTTCTACTGCTAAAAATCTCTGTACTGTATCCTTCTATCAAAAGAGGTCTGGACCAAAGATCCAGCAAAGAATGCAATGCTAATTCCACAACCCCAATTAAACTCCTCATGTTACTTCATACCCGGTGGGATTTTTGCAGATATGTATATATTATAAAATAGTGCTTTTTTCCAATGTTATCGAGATTCTGTTTCTTATCCTTCCTTCTCAAAGATCAGGAGTTCTGTTGAGAACAATGGTGTAGAGCTCAGAGAAGACCAAAATGAGAATTCTCATGAGAAATATCTAACATGAATAAACAAGGACAGATGATCAGAAACAGAACTAAAAACTTGGAAAAAATAATCACCTGTATTTTCTAGTAAAACTATTTTTTTTCTTAATGGAAGACTTAAACTTTTATAAATGGAAGTTGTCATTTCAAAACCACATTTTGACACAGCATGTCAAGTTTCTTTAACCACTCCTAATAAAAAAACCTTCAGAAAAAAACACCAAAAATTAAAATAAAAAAGCCCCAAAACCTGAAGCTGAATACCTTTTAAGTTGAAGGAAAATGGTAATTTCTAGATGAAATATAAGCTTGCCCTTTTACTTTTTTTACAAAATGACTGCTGGGGTTCACATGTTTATGCATGCATAAAACAAATCTTAAGATTTCATTGGCAAGACTCATTGAAGCTTTTGAACATCTATTTTTGAACTTATTTTTCTCATTACTTGGCTTTTAGTGTAGTTTCCTAAGAAAATGAGATCTTCAAGGTACTGCTTTCTAGCAGACAGTCCTGCCCTTGCTCCATCAAATGAATTTGTTGGCATATGTCAGCCAAATTCAAGATAGGGGTAGTAGTTTGATTAATGATTAAGATGACTCCATATTTCCTTGACATTGATGGAGAAAGAAGATTCAACTGTGTGTCTATGCTAAGAATATGATATGCTCCCTTAGTTAGGAGCCACATATCTGACCAGCACAGCCTTAGATAGATCTAAGCTCAATCCTCCTCATTTTGACTTGGATTTGCTCAAAAGGTGAGGCAGGAGCTACATTTTCTGCAATGACTCATTATTAAAGAAAAGCAAAAATACGAAGGAAAATTATGCTGGTCTAAAGCAATTTGTTCAGACCTCCTCTTATGCCTTAATTAATAATTAATTAATTAATAATTCCTTTTGGTGTCTGAAACTGCACCCTGGACACTTTGGTTCACAGATTAAGAGAAAACCTTCATTCCACTGCACAGATTTTTTTTTTTTTTTTTTTTTTTTTTGTAAGGTACATAGCCCTCATTATCTGTTTGTTTTAAATGCTACAGGGCATTTACTGGGGCAGCTGCAGGAGAAGAAGCAGATGTTTCTTATAGGAGGGGCTACTGTGGAACATAGCTAAGGGAACTTATGCCTGATAAACATCAGTGCTCGTAATAAGACCTGATCTGATTTTACCGATATTGGTGATTTCACTATATGGTGATTTTCACTATGGCTTTTTTCCTGATTGTTTCCTGAAATACCTCAAAGCCTGGATAATCAGGAGATTCAGAAACCAGTGTTCACAAGTGTGGTCAGCCCTGTGCATCTCTCTCCACCTAAGAAAAAGCACTCCTGCTCCAGAAAATCCGTAAGTGGGGCCTCACCCTCAGCTGCACCTTTGCATGCAGGCTGCTCTCCAGGAACTGGCACATTTCTCCAACTGAAAAAAAACAACTTGATTCATACCCACTGTGCATGTGGCCTGGGGGAACTCTCAGAAGTCTCTCATGATGTTTTAGGAAGTCGTCTCAAAGATCTGAGAACCTCCTTGGAGCACAGGCAGACTGTTCTGTGAGATGTCAGGCTAGAAAGATCATGCAGAACTAACCTGAAACCCACTGAATCCAGATGACATCGTATCTTTGTGGGGCTGGTGTGAATTCCTGAAGGCTTTTGCAGTAATACATCTCTACTCTGTCCTCCTTGCCCTGCAGGTAGTTTGGGACCTCAGCCAGGAAATTCTCCATCATATCCACCAGCTCCACACTCTTGAAAACAGGCAGCAGGACATGCTTGCTGATCCGACCTATCCCAGAGCCACAGTCCAGGGCACGGCTGGTGCCAGCCTTCCCCACCCCCTGTGGGATAAAAGAAAATTATTGGAAATCTGAAAAATACTACCTGAAAAAAATCACAGCAACCATGTGTCTTAAGTTCAGATAGGGTATTCTATTTGTCATCTGTCAGAGGTGGAGCAGTTATTTTCTGTTCATTGGGCACTTTTCTTTATCTCTTCCATAACTCATCCTCCCTGCAGGAGATCTCTGCTGTTCATGGCCACTGAGTGTCCCTGCATGGCTGAGAAAATTCCATCATCCATGGGGAGATGCTCTGCCCAGGGGAGGAGCCAAGCATTCCTACCTGGATCCAATCTGACCTGGGAACAGCACAGCAGCCTTTGCCCCCTGCATTCCCAGAGGAGCAGCTTTCTTCCCCCTGCATTCCCAGAGGAGCAGCTTCCTTCCCCCTGCATTCCCAGGGGAGCCCAGGCCCATCTCCCCCAGCAATGGAGCTCCAGAGGAAAACTCCCCCCTTGTGCAGGATCCTGCTCCAGCAGAAGCACAGCTGGCACTGCAGGAGGGCTGAGCCACCATGGGATGGGACTGCTGCCACCTCCCTGACCCACAGGGTGACAGGGCCTGTTCTGACCCTGGCAGTGGTTTGTTTTCTTTTTTTGTAATATTGCATTTGTATTTTTAGCTTCCCTAATAAAGAACTGTTATTCCTGCTCCCATATATTTGCCTGAGAGCCCCTTAATTTCAAAATTATAATTTAGAGGGAGGAAGTTTACATTTTCAATTTCAAGAGAGGCATCTGCCTTCTTTAGCAGACACCTGTCTCTTCAAACCAAGACACCATGTTACCCACTATGTGTCCAGACAGCCTGGTGTCTTCTATCCTTATCTTTGCAGGGCTGTTGGGGGATTGATAAGAATTAGCAGAGATTTGGGTGCTGATGTCTGAGCTGAGCTGGGCTCTCACATACCTGGGCTGCTGCTGCTGGGGCTTCTCACTGCATTTAGTGCTGTACAGTAAGTTTTTGCTTGGCGTAAGAAGAGACAGAGTCTTTCACAAGTTTCTGGCTTTCTCAGAAGATCCACTACTCTTTGTAAAGTCCTTGCAACTTCAAATGTTCATACCTCACAGGCAACTACGTGGCTAGATAAGCCTCATTCTGTGCCCTGGAAAGGCTAATAAAAAAGGAAGCATACACCAAATTCTGTATGCAAGCAGTAACTTCTGCAGCACAGAACTCCTGACGTGCCCATGGGCATTTCTACAGATACACAGAATTCCTGGGATCAAAGTGCAGTCCTCAAAACAAATTTTGTTTTAACTAAGACCTTGGAGTGGTAGGTAACTTACATCTCAAGAAGTTTGGGCTGGAGCATATACAGGATTTCTCTTTTAGGCATAGAGACACAAAGGATGATTGACTAGGTTTTGCTTAACTGTTCCTTTTTTCTTCATAAATGTCATCTTTGGACAGAGATCAGACATGAAAAAATGTGGCACAAAGGCTGTGACTATGATAAAATAATGAAGCGCTGTAAAAGAAGCTTTATAATGAAAGCTGTATTTTACCCCTAAAGCTTCCATTCTATCTATAAAACAGCTCTTAAGAGCCTGCTGCTGTTCTGTAAAACAGAAATTCTGAGCCGACACATGCACTGACTGTGGGATAGGAGCTCCCCTGGCTAAAGTTATCTGTTAAACAAATATATTAAAAGCAAATGTAAACACCTTTTCCCTGTCCTCTGGAACTGAGTGTTGAAGTAAAAGCCATGGGCCAAAGTCCCTGCTGCAACTTCACTGCACTCAAAGCAATAAGCTCAGGAAGAGTCTTGCTCTTCCTGCTTATTGGGAGACCCCCCCCGCCCTTTGTAATGAACCCAGCATAAATCATGTAACTCACACTTTTTTGGCCTGGCTTCAGTGGGTAATTCAGTAGATTATTAAGGTCAAAGGACAGCACTGTCAATGACATGACTATGAATAGCTCAGGCGAGCATCTGATTACATGGAGTAATTGTAGAAAGAGCACACAGCCCTCAAGGGCTCTCACCAGTCTCTAGGGCTGTTGCTCCCAATTTGTATACCCAGGAAGATTAATCTCCTGATGTGTGCATAAGTCCACAGACCTTCAACCCTACTGGGCTCTGGAGACTACCTGTTTGTAGTTAGCCAGAAAATGGGAGCCATTCTTCATCCACAGGCTGCACCAAGAACATATCCCACAGCTCTTTTATTCCAAACGAAATTTATGAGTGCCCGACTTAGATTTAGAGAACAATTTTGGGGTGTATATGTGTCCTAAAGGACAGTGATTCTGAGTAATGGGAAGCAAGTAGTCAGAGGAGCAGTCAGTCTCAAATTTTGAAGCCTGTTCTGGCTTACAGTTCCTGGTGCTACTTCAGGTCTTGGAAGGTCCTGCACTTGGGTTTTACTGAGGACCAGACTAAGAGGTAACAAGGAGTTCAGGAAAGGAGAAGGAACTGTGTCTTGAATCTTTACAAGGTGGATTTCCATATTGTTGGTTGGCAGATACATACAGGTCTACACTGATGGGATTAATTAAAAATCTTTGAGAAAGCTGCTGAGAAAACTGGGATGATTTACCAAAACCACCAACAGAATTCAACAAAAAGCCAGGTGATTCCTTCAACATTTATGTTTCACAAAGCATTTGTGTTTCACAGAATCTACAGTCATAGCAGGCACTCAAAATAGGGAATTCATCATTTAAAACAGGGAATTAATCTCCCATGACATGTCACAGCAAGGACTTCTGATGACACATCTCCATGTGCCGTGGAGAAGAAGGAAAGGGAACAGTCATGGGAGATGAAGTTCGATCCCACACTTTGCTGAAAAGGAGTGAGAGCTTCCAGCAGTCAGTTGAGAAGCCCTGTGAAACACCACGGCTCCATTTGTAATGAAAATGTTGACATAATTCCATGTTCAGCTAATATATTTTCAGTTTGGAAGTGCTTAGGGCTTTGACAGAGTATTAACATTTTCCTTGGAAGGCAAACATTTTCCCAAAAGTCTAATTGAGTTGAAAATCAGACTCCTTATTTTAAAAAATGGTATAAGTGAAAACTGTAAGCCAGAACAGGCTTCAGAATTTGAGACTGACTGCTTCTCTGACGACTTGCTTCCCATTACTCAGAATCACTGTCCTTTAGGATACATATACACCCCAAAATTGTTCTCTAAAGCTAAATCAGGCACTCATAAATTTTGTTTGGAATAAAAGAGCTGTGGGATATGTTCCCAGTGCTACTTCAGGTCTTGGAAGAGCAGAAAGGCAGTGGAGTTATGTACGACAAAAAAAGGAATCAGAATTCAAGAAATAGATAAAAAATCCCAGTGGTTTTCCTTCTAAATAAATAAATAAAGATCATGTTTTCAACAACATCTCTTCTATCACCCTGATCAAACTGGAGAAAAATCACTTTTCAAGAAGTTTTCACTCAGCAAGTAACCAATCCTGCAGGTGAGCTGGGGGCAAGAAAGGGAGAAAGCGTTGAGGGCAGAGAGGGAGCCATAAAGTCAATATAATCTCCATCAGTAATATTTTACACACCTACAGCTCACAACCGACGTTGAATTAATGCTTCCTTTGTTTTCTTTATTTTCTTTTTTATTCGCTACCTCCGGATTAGGCACTTGGAAACACAGTGCCTGTGTGGACATGGAGGCATTAGCAGGCTGCCATAAATATGCAGGGCTGTAGCTGTGCTGATAACCCTGTACCTGAGACAGCCTGGAGCTTGTCTGCAGAGCCCTGCTGGCTCAAGCCGTGTTGCTCTTGGTTTGAGTTCTGCCCACACACACATAAAACCTCTTAGCTCCAGCACAGTGGCACTTTCAACCCCGCTCGACTCGCCCGCGAAGCTAAAATGTAAGTGAAGCCCTCAGTCTGTTCCTGTAATTCCTTCCATGTGCCCAGGCAAGATGAATTCTTTTCTCCAAAGAAATCTGTAGCTCAGTTTACAGTGGTGCTAAGGATCATGCTAAGAAATGCCATACCTGAAGGTATGCAACATCAGTCATGGAAGGGAAATGTCACTGTGTGGCATTTCCACGCCAGCCAAACTAACTCAAGA
The DNA here is from genome assembly GCF_050655825.1 of Lonchura striata. Taxonomy (NCBI): domain Eukaryota; kingdom Metazoa; phylum Chordata; class Aves; order Passeriformes; family Estrildidae; genus Lonchura; species Lonchura striata. Next base: position 30,788,645 of record NC_140710.1, on the reverse strand, counting down.
GGGGTAATTTGAGTGGAACCGGGCAAGTATTTGTTTAGGGAGCACTGGTTTTGCCAGAATGTAGAGTTTTAAATGAATGAAACTCTCTGTGAAACTGATATTTCAAATCTAGAGAATAGTTTTTAGCCAAAAAAACATGGGAAAGAATGTTGAAAATGTCAAAGTACTTTTTTTTCCCCCCATAACTTTCAAGGAATAAAGAAACCAAACTTGTCAACTTTCATTTCTAAAGAGCATTTTTAATTTTGCAATTGACTTGAGCTCTTGAAAACAAAAAGTTTTTCAGAAAGTGAAATAATAAAAAAATTGTTCAGCTCATCTGAAACAAATTTTCTTATTTTCCAATTTTGTTAAACTTATCTTTTAAAAAAAGAAAGTATATTAGGGTGAAGCAGATTTTTTTTTTCTATCATGATCACCTTATGGTTTTAAAAAAAATATTCATAGATCCATAAACTTGGTAAGAGAGTTCATTAGTTTTATTATCAAGTCACTGCTATAGAAATATCTGTATCTGGTTGAGCAGGATTCAAATTTCAGTAGTAAGAAAGAAAAATAAACCATAAGGAACATAATCAATTGGCTACATCTCAACAGACAACGGACTTTAACAAACAAATCAGAATAAGCAAAAGGTGCAGGCTCCTTTCTGTTTATTTTTAGTTTTTTTCTTGTTTGATCTTGGCCATTCAGAATATCCTTTCTATCCCTGGCTAATTATAGGAGTAGGAATTTTGCTCTGGAGTATTTTGTATCTGTCATCACAGCTGATGCATTGGGTATGATTCCCCTTTGGCATGTGAAACTCTGTCACAGACTGTACTTTCCTTTTCAGGTCTTGGAGAGGAGAAGGTGTAACAGTGTGACACAAACCTGCTGCAGGAAACTGCATCTCTGTGATGTCTAGGAAGGGTGAAATCTTCCCCTGAGCACACACTTCTGCACCCCCTGAATTCCACAAATGTCCTTAAAACAAGACTTACATAAAATGCAAGGGATGTACTTGGACTGCATTTCATTTTCCTTCTGAAAATGCCGTTTTCAGAAGCGTCATGCAGAAATGTTACCATCAGCTTCAGCTCCTCACTGAACCTCCTTTTTATTTTCTCATTTTGTGTTTATTGACAGCATGATACCATATAGGGAGGCTCTGGGAAGCCTTTTTTTGCCTTGGCATTAGTACAAATGATTGTTGATACAGAAATATGCAGCTATTCACTTGTGTTTTGCTTGCTCACAACCCCAAAAATCTCCCTCTATCAGGTATAGCAAACTTTGCCACCACTTGCCCTTCACTGGTCTGCATGATTACTATCTGCTGTCAAGCCACACTCATTTTCCATCCCAATACATTTAAATTGTGCCCTTTTTTTTCCATCTACAACATCTAATTAACCTATTGAGCTTTCTTCCCACAGTGGATCATTAAGGCTAAAAAAAAGTCATCTGGCTATCCCAAATTTGTACATTTGAGCAGAAAATTAAAGACCCATGGTAGCATTATATAGAACTAGTCATTTTGTCAGCAGGAGAACTTAACAAATTTGTTTGTGGATTCTTTAACATCTAATACTGTTGTTGAGCTGATTTAATGGGCTCCTTCCCTAGGAAAAAGGAAGGGCAGTCAGAAAACCATAAGGCCACACTTCTAAAGGTTTTCAGATTTCTAAAGACAGTTTTAGAACTCAACAGGATTTTCAGAAACCTAACAACCAAAGTGATACTGCTCTTAATATCCCACTTGGCATCTCCTTGCAATTCAGGCCAAAGCAGACCTTTCAAGATGTTTACAGACCTTTAGCAATCTGCCTGAAAAGGTGCTCAGTGACACTGGAATGTTTAAGGAAAAATATTTTGCCTAATGTGTAGCCTCTTCCATATGCTTCTAGTGTGTGGGAGATGGTAGGTTTTGTTGCAGCCTTCTTAGAAATATCTATGAATAGGCAAACCAGAAACTGGACATTTAGTCTCAGCTATTTTCCCAACTGGACTACAAGAATTTGCCCAGACAAATCTGCCACAGAAGCCAACAAGGATTTTATCATGAAAGGTTCCCGTCCTACACTCAGAATTAATCCCTCACTCAAACCCAGCTAAAAGAACTCCTCATTGCAGCTTGGGAGCATTAGAAAAGGATGTAAAACAGGTAAATAATGAAGTAAGACCAGGCAAAATGTGAATTCATGCTGATGAATGACCTGGCAGAACACATGACTAGACCCAACGACAGTGCTGACTTGTGACTGCAAATCAAAAGTGATGCACAGTGGCACTTAAATCAGGTGTGCCTGGGCACCGTGCACATCATTTTTGACACATCACCACTGCTGCTTGAAGAAGATGAGATTAAATTACTCACCCCAACAAACTTCCTGAGAAACTCCCGGGAGGATTCAACGTCTGTGTTGGAGAGCTCGATGTAGTCTCCCATCATTCCCTCCTCTGTGGCGGGCACCTCCCGGTAGAAGTGCTTGGCCCTGGCATAGAACTGCATCTCCCCATTGATGACTTGGCTTGTCAGAGCGTAAAGTTTCACTGAAAGCAGATAAATCACCATTTTATTGTTAGTAACAGATATTTCTGCCTTAGCTAATTGCTTCATGTGGTAGTGAAGTAGCAGGCCAAAGGCCTACAAACTGAATCCTGACTCGAGCAGACAGAAGGCATGAGGAAGCTGATGGCTCTTCTTGAGAACACAGCTCTGCAGCAGTGAAAAACAACTTGATTTTTCTGAGAAAGAGCTCTAAAACTGTGGAAAACAATCTGCTTTCCCTGAGAAAGAACTCTAGGTCTGTGATAAACACTAGAAACCTGTATAAACTGGTTTTTACACCATTGGATAGAAAAAATGAAAACTATCTCTGACAAACAACCTTTCCTGCACCTACACACCAGGAGTTTGAGTGACCAATCAACACAGGATAACAACTTATTACTGACCAATTGGGGATAGACATGGGATGTTCTTAAAAAACCCTATAAAAGTGTTTATTAAAATAAACCGGGTTGGATCCTTTCTTTTTGCACCATAAAACATGTCCTTCAACCCTCTTTATCGTGTGCCACATTGACACTCCAGAGGCACGATCATGAATGTTGGACTATGCCCTTTTCTAACCCAGAGATGGGGCAACTGAGAGGTGTTTTAAAAACTTTTATTCCTTTTCAATCTCATGAAAAGGGTGAGACAATACAGATGTTATAATTCACACCATCACAAGCAGAAGCCAACTATTTCCAACTTACAATACACTATAAGAGTTTCTTGGCCTATCAGCTTTTTGCCACACCATGCTGTAAATGCCTTAAACCCAAGCATCTAAAATTACCCCTCATGGGTCCTACTACAGTGCATCTTTCATAGTTCTAATTCCCTAAAGCATTTAGTCTTATTTGCAAAACCATCCTTTGAAACTTGTTTCTAGCTCCATTTCTCTCTCAACAATGTCTGTCCTGTTCCATGGCATTTCTAAGTCATCATTTCTTATCTCAATGTTTGCATACAGATGCATACTATGTGAGCCTTCTGCCAGGTTTTGAGAATTTTCTATAAATCCATTTTCCACAGATGAAGACTGTAAACTTAAGTTGGGCTTTCAAAACACCAAATCCATTTCTAAAGCAACGGTGGAAGGAAAGGCGTTGGATTGGATCCTACAAGACCTTGCAGGGATCCAGCCCTCCTCATGAAAACTTGGTGCTTTCCAGGTTCAGAAGTCATTTCAATCATCACACTGTGTTTTCATGTCAGTGAAAAATCACCTCAGGCTTGAAGTGAACACACATGCCAAGGACATCAAGTGGTCTGATTTTTCCTGGAAAAGCTGTAGGCAGCATTTAGTACTCTGCAGGATCATCATTTCTGCTATCACTGACCTAACTGTTGTGCAGATTTCCAGATATGCTTTCCAGCTATTGACAGCTGCATGGAGAGCACACCAGGAAGAGTGTGGATGAATGAGGCACTTGCTCTGGTTTATTTTTAGTGATACTGTATGGTCTGTGGCAGTGCAAGTAAGCTGAACCACGGAGCAGATGGTAGTCTCAGGCCTAAATGAGTACACAGGGGGACACAATTTAGAAGAGACAGTCCTAAATTTTCATCTGGCAAAGGTCAAGGAGCAAGGTAGTCAGTGGGTGATATACTGAAAGGTTCCTGTGTGCCAGAGACTTGGATGCTTCTTTTCATGGCTTAGCTACATTGCTGGTAACATACAGCAATCAGTGTTTTGAAGCTGTTTCATTTAAACCTGTGAGTTTTGCTGGATAAAGGGCTATTTTGCCCTGTTCTTTAAGAACGGAGGTCTACCCTCCACAGCCTGGGTTTTTCTGTACTCGATGTGCATCAGCATATCAAAAGTATGGATTCAAAGCTCAAAAGCTTGGATTGAGGCAGGCTATAAATTTTGCTTGCAAATCATCACCTCTGACTGTCTTGTGTGTGCACACAACTGCCCAGGCATTCTCCCGTGTGTGTGACAGACCCTCCACCAAAAACACAATTCCAAACACTGAAAGCCAAGCAACAAGGAGGGACAGTCACATTGGCAAAAAGCCTTTGTAATCGCCACCTTGCCATGTGAGACCAGCTCTGCTGCAGCTTCCCAGCACGCGCAGGGAACTGGAAATGCTTCAGCAGCAAACACCTTCTAAGCTCATGACAAGAGAGGGAGGGAGAGCTCCCTGCCAGCTGCACACAAGGACCAGGCAGTAGTTTTTGTCCCCACATCTTCAAACTTCCATGGGAGCACTGCCAGCTGCTGCTGGGAAGGAGCTGAATAGGCTTGTGCAGGCCGGGGGACAGGAATTATGCCCTCCACACAGAGGAGGAGAGTAAGGCCAGAGGCCCTGAATATAAGCCTGGAATGTATTTAATTGAGGGCAAGCAAACTCAGCGGGGAATGATAAGTGTGTGCCTGCCCATCCTCAGCAGGAGAGTGACACTTTGGAGGCAAATGAGGGGGGGACAAAGGAAGTAGGATGGGGAATAATTACCACCAAGGACCCCTCGGAACAGAATAGTGCTATTGGGTTACATATTAGCAGCATGCCCAGCATATCCCTCATCCAACAAAAGCAGCATTACCAGCCCTTCTTGTCATCACCTGCTTAAGTCAACTGCTGAACGGATACTATTAAAGCTTTAATCCATTACACATTTATGTTATGCCTGAGAAATTTATACCACAAGAAGCACTGAGCCCAGCAAGGGTCAAACCTGGGAGTTTTACACACTCCACTGATTATATTCACATACTCAGAAGAAACCATTCAGCTGATAATTAATACGAAGGGAGCAGCAGCCAATCCCCATTACAACTTGGCCAGGGTGGCTCCCAGAGCCTGGGAAAAAGACTCCATCGGTGCCTGGGATTTTTCCAGTAAGGATCTCTGTCCTTATCCAGAAGTGGCACCATCTTGTCTTCTCTGTGTCTGCTTTTGCTCTGTTTCAGAGGTCAGCCTGTCTGCGGAACAGAACTGAATCCCTGTATGTTAGCTTTGCAAGATCTTCCATATAAGAATCCAGTGATGATTCCAGGGGTTGTTTCATGGACCTGTCAAAGGACAATGATTTATCCCATTTTGCTAGATTGAAAGGAAGGACATTTACAGGCTGTCTGCACATCAGGACAGCATGAATAACAAATATTCAGAGTCCATCTACTCAAAACATGAGCCTGACCTGAGGCAGCACATGGGGACGATATGGTGTTCAGGATATCAGATCTGGAGTGTCTGCTCTCACATTTCTCACTCAGAACCAATATCAGGCTTGCAAAATTCTTGCCAGGACTTGCATGCACACACCAGCTGACTGCAGCTCCTCCCGGGCCATCTGGGGCCCCAGAGCCCTGCCCTACGTGCAGGCATTCAAAATGAGCTCTGGGTGAGCATCCACAGGGGCTTCTCCATGCATTAAACTGTGCAAAGATGTTTTTATGCATGTCTCCCACCTTGGGGCATGCAAGGACATGGGCTAATGCAAAGAGGGATACTGCACCCAAAGTTTTCTCCTGTGGACCCACAGCCTCACTTGTACAGTGTGAGATCTGTAGAGGTGATTTCCACCTCTTGCTCCTTCAGTGCTGCTCCTCCCTCTCAGGAATTTGCAGCACTGCCAACTCTCCCAATGCACAACCCAGTTTTCCAGACACAGCCAATCAACCTCACCTCTGATCTGCCTCGCAGCTGTGCCTGGCATGCAGGCTCCAGCAGCAGCAGCACCACAGGGAGGAGGAGGTTTGCCAACCTGCAGGAATCTACCCCAAAAAAGAAGTGTCACAAGTCCTTGGTGGCTGTCAAGTGTTGCAGCCTCCCCCTCATCACAGGACCTGCCTAGCCAGAGGCATCTTCCTTTCCATGACCCGTGTGGGACTGCCTCATGCATCAGGAAATTAAATACTTGTGAGGCCTGCTATGGGTACACAGCCTGCCTTCAATGAATTCCATAAAGTAGGGCATGAGCAGGATAGAATGAGGCAGGCTGCAAGTTCCTCAGACATCACAGGGCAGGCAGCTGGCTAACATATGAGGGTTTCAGTGTTAAAGCAGGTAACTTGTAAGATTTAAAGTCAGAAATGTGTTTCCAGTAAAGAATAAACTTTTTCATGGCACACTTGTCCCTCAGCTGAATCTGCTGGCAAGTCCCCAAGCAAAGATGGTTGAAGTAAGCCCACTGCTCAGCCACGAAGTGGCTCCCTAAAGGTCACTCCAGTCATGAGACATCAATAATTTTCTGTCACTGCCAACACAGTCTGGATGCAGAGTGATGATCTACGGCTGAATGCTAACCAATGTGGACTAGATAGGCACTATCCACCTGAGCCTGTTGCCCTGCAAAGTTCAAAACATTATCTCTCCTATTTTCTTATGGATCAGTTAAAAATGTTGTTTTCCAGTGCATTTGGTCTAAATCTCTAAAGAAAACCACTTAACACATAAAACCCAGTGCAATCCCAACCTGCAGTATGCTGACTTACAGTTCTTGACTTCAGGCTTTCCTCAACTAAATTTCCCTGGCAGAAGTAAATGTTGCAAGTAATTTTTTCTGAAATTTTTATTTGTGAACATTATTTTGTGGCTCCAATTGCTTTCTTCAAGATACTGAACTAATTCCAGTTTGGCTAAGTGCTCCCTTTTAAATACAACATCTGCTTTGTGCATCAGTTGAAAAAGAGTTATCTGTGTGCATGGTAGAATCTACCTCTCTGCTGTGGTCTGAGTACCATGTAAATTCTGGTTTATAGAGGATGAACATCATCCCACCCCCAAAGCAGATTTTACTTTTAGCCACGTGCCTCGCACACAGGAATATTTGTCCCCAGGGGTGGATCTTCTCAGTTTTCCACTGCAGATCTCAGCCCACTGGCACCGAGTCCCACAGCCCGTGTAAACATGTGCATAATTTCCAGCATCTGAGTAGCTCCAATAAAGTCCACTGGGCTTAAGGGCTCTCACACACATTTAAGTACATTGTTGGATCAGGGCCTGAAATTACTCATGTCTTTTATTTATAAATGTTAGCCTGGTCTGTAAAAGTGACATGTTTCTCTTAACAGGCTGTGATACCAGATATGCTCAGCTCCTAAGTAAACATGACTAGAAGAGCTCCACCACAGGATAGTCCAAATTGAAAGAGACCTAAGAAAGTCTCTGATCCAAACTGCTGCTCAAAGCAGGGCCAGACATGACGCCAGATGAGGTTCAGCAGGGTTTAGACAGTTAGGTTTAGAAAGCTTCCAGTGATGGAGAATTGTACAACTTCCCTGAGCAACCTGTTCCAATGCCTGACTGTCCTCATATAAAAAGATTTTTTTTCCTTATAGCCAGTCTGGACTACTTTTGATTCATGGCCACCAGCCCTTGTCTTCATGCTGAACCCAACTGTGCAGATCTTAGCTCCATCTTATTCATTACCTTCCTGTAGGCACTAGCAGGATGATATTTGGTCTCTCTTTTGGCTGAACATGCCCCATTCCCTTTGTCTGTCTTCACAGGGCATATGCTCCAGTTCCCTCACCACAATGAGGGTCTTCAACTCATTCCATGTCATTCCCTGCTCTGACAGCCTAAGGCCCTACACATAGGGTCTAAAGACTGCTGGAGAAAAGGGGATCATCACTCCCTTCAATCAAATAGCCATGCTTTTGTTAATTCATCCTGGGATTCTGTTGGCTGCCTTTGCTTCCAGGACATTCAGCTGCTGCCTACCAAAACTCCAACAGGAGGGCACTCCATGGCCAGATGCTGAGCAGTCCGTGGTGTTGCTGCCCAGGGTTTTTCTCATCCAGGTATACAAAGTGGTATTTGGGTTGGAATTTCAGTGGTTTGAATGGCACTAGGTTGCTACGGTCTCTGTTCTCCAGCCTGTTTAGGTGCCTCTGGATGGCAGTCCCAACTTAGAGCTTGTGGGCAGGTCCTGGCAGTTGGCTGCAATCTCTGGATGTGAGGATAAAACAGTTCTTCACCTCCTCCAAGTTACTGATGAAGATAGCAGGGGGGTGTCCCTTCCACCCCAAACCATTCCATGGTTCTAAACAGGACAGGTCCCAGGACAGACGCTTGTAGGATTCCACTGAGCTCAAAATTTGACTACAACTCTCTGAGCCAATCACCTGAACACTTTTTACTCTCTTGACTGTCCCCCTATCCAGACCCTGCCATCATAGCAGGATGTGAATTTCCCTGGATGTGTATTCACAGCACATGAACCATTCCACCTGTCCTCATGCCCACTTTTACTTCATGACAATAACCAGGGAGTAAGAGACATGCTGCATATTCACCTGAAGGCTAGGCTCACAGTGTGTCTTCCATGGAGTCAAAGTAATATGGATAGGCTGGCAATAGGCTTGTAAGATCATTAGCTAAGTTTTAATGAATCAGGTCATGAAAAGCTTGGCAGAGGGGACCTTTGGTCTGATAGGAACATTTTACAAAGCCTGTTGGCCAGGAATGGAAATTCAATAAAATTCAGTCAAGAAATAAGTATAGTTTTATGAGTGAAGCAATTAGGCCTGGAAACAGCTGAGTGGTGCCTGATGGGTTCTCAGCCATTTGAAACATTTAAAACAAGGTATTTCTGTGTTCATAAATAAATTCTGTGTTCTGTGACCCAGACAAGTTACAAGCACAATGCTGGAATTTTTATACTCAATTCTAAGTTAGATACTCATAGTGGTACCTTCTAACCTTAAAATGATGCAGTGCTAATTACACTAACAGTTAACACTGTAGGAAATTCTACTCCGTTTCTAATAAGTTGTGTTTATTTTCAAAACAAATGAAAGAATAACATTTTCATTGACTTTATGAGATTCCATCGACCTGTAATTTATTTCCCTTCCTTTCCATCTTTCCTTCCTTTCCATTGTTCACAGCTACCTACCACTAGGGATAGGAGTATTTATTTTCCATGTTTCCTTTTAAATAGTTGCAGATATTGCTACATTAAAAATACTAATATAATAAATATATTATATACATATATATTTATTAATCAATAGAATATATTATATATAATAATAATACTAAATTGCACATTAAAAATACTAAGATAACATGGAAATGTTTTTTCTTATTACAGGATTAATGAATTCTACCCTCTTGAGCAGGGTTATCACTGGCATCTGTACAGTTCACACAAATAGGTAAGATAGTCTTTTTGCCTAAATGAATCATTCAATTAGAAAGGATCCCCCAAGAATTCACTTAAACAGATTGCACAGGCTCATCCATCCCATCTTAAAATTCCTACAGGTCTGACACTGAGTGTAGGCTGAACAATTCTGTTTAAAACAGAACATGCTAACATAATACTGACTCAAGTAAAATCTACTTTTTAGCTTTATTCTCACAGGGACATTTTGTTTCTTATTCAGGGTCAAATTTGCATTTGAAATGAACATTCATTTTCTAGATCTTAAAAAAAAAAAAAACAAACAAAAAAAAAAACCACCAAACTCTCTTAGCATTCTGTACCAGAGACTGTCATTGAAATTTGTCTATAAACAAGTTTTTGGAAGCATTTTCCTCCCAGAGAGGAAACAGTAGGTTAGACAATCTACTACAGGGATCTGCATAACAAAGACTCTTGAAAAAAAAATTTAAATCACCACCTTTGAAGCACTTGTCCAAATCAATATAAACACCAGAGCTAAGGACATCCAGAATGACAACAAAACAGGTATTAGGCAAAAGAAAGAACCACCTGCCAGCTCTGCTAGTTTTGCTTTTGTTCTTCCAAGCTCCAAACAGGTCAAAGCATGTTTTACTCAAATGATGGCAAAAATAGGAATGGTCAGCCAGAAACCAAACTTCTCGTTCACTCTTGCAAGTCTTTCCCTTGCCCTCCTCTAAAAATCTGTGGACTATTTAGGTGAAACAACAGGCTACTGCTTTAGAGGGAATTGGGAGACAGAGTTCCAAATTCTTTAGTGAGCACTGCAGTCTCTTGAGTTGGGTTTCTCAAAACTACCCCTCCTCCTCCTCACTGCCAGTAACCATCTCCACCATCTGACACGATCCATCTTTGCAGAGCACACACAGACACTCTTGCCCATGGCTACTCACCCAGGGGAAGCTTTTCCAGCAGATAAAGGTAGCACTTGAAGAAGTCATTCTGGATCGCCTTGTGCAAGACAAAGGACATGCTGTGCCGACAGAGCTCTTCATCCGTCTTGTGCCAGCGCGACTTAAAGGCCAAATGTGCTGCTTTATAGGCCATGATGAAGATTTTTCTGGGAGAATGGACAGCTGCTGTGGCTGGTGTTCTCTAGAGGACCTGTTCTTCCACGGGGGCAGAGGCAGAGTCATCTAAATTGTGGCAATGTGCTGTCATTCTATACCGGGGTGTGTGGCAGGGAATGGAGGCGGGTGAGAGGGGAGTGAGAAATGCTGGCTCTTGGCACTGGCTCACAGTTATCCCTGGAGTGTTGCCCTCTGAAACAAGCAGGTGCTGGAAAGTGGAGGAGAGAAAAAAAAAAGTCCACCAGGAAATTGCTTAGCCAGGATTGAAGTGTATCAATTAAAGCCACTCAAAAAGGAGTGGCTTTAATTCAATTGTACTTTTCTTAATCTATTCAGCTTTCACTCCAAAAGAACTCGGATATTATCCAGAATCTCCCTCTTACATCTTGCACGGTGATTTTGTTTCTGTCTCTCCCTCACTATTGGTTCTTCAGTGCAGGGCACTCAAGAGGAAGGCCAGAGGACAGATCATGGATGTACCTCTACACAAACTGTGAGTCCTAATAGACTGTGATCCTAACAAGCAAAGGTTTCCTCTTTTCAAGGTGTTTGTTCCAGGTGTCTGCAGTATCAATAGGCTGCACTACAGAAAGACACTCAGGAAATTGGATGTTTCCAATACAAATGGGCTGCATGCCCAGCAGCACTGCAACCTCCTGACAAATATCTGACCAAGTTTTTAAGAACAGCACAAAGGTGACCCAGCCTTCACCAAGGAAAATAAACCTTATTCAGAAAAATATACTTGATTTTCTTCTAAGTGGGATCAGTTCCCTAGTCCAGCTCACAGCTGACATGTGGGAATTTGTCACGTGCCACAGTCTGGGGGCTGGAACAGCCACCTGGGATGGCAGTGGCTGTATCCATAAATCTCCCTGTTTCATCCTGTCAGAGAGGTGTGATGCAGGGTGTTGGAACCTGGCTGCTGAGAATTTCAGACTTTCTGTGCTGACAGGCACTGACCCCAAGAGAACACCACATTTCAACTGAGGCTGTGGAGAAGGCTTCCAAAATGGAATGATAGAACTGGGATTATGGATGGGTGTGGAGTTTGAATAGATGTGTGTGATATCACAGGGTGGAAAACATAGAGTTGAAGGTTCTAGAATATAGTAATATATATAAAGCAAGATGGAGGTTTTAGGGCAGAGGGTGGTCCTTCTCTTCACCTTCTTCTCCATGGGTTTGGGTGGTTTTGTGTAATTGGATAAAAAAGTGCACATTGTGGGCATGGGTGGTCAGTTATTGGGTTAAAAGTGAAAATAATTAGTCTCATTTCTTAATTGGGCAGTTTATCCTTAAAAGGCCTTGTAGAGAGAGAGAGAGATGGGGCTCCATTTTTATTTTGTTAGAGTGAAGTGCTGTAGAACTCGGGGTTTGTGAGACTGTGACAGAGATAAGAACTGATAAACATCTGAGTCCCAACAAGAAATACCATCTCACACATTTAATCCCAACCCTGGCAAAAGGAAGCAAAGAATCCACACCAGGGGGTGCCACAACAGCCAATAATCATGGATTCACTCAGCAAAGTGAGATTTCCTCTTACCAGACAACATAAATCCCATAAGAATTGTTGAGCACAGTGGCACCCACACTTGTCTTTCCATGGTACAGTTCTCACCCAATACAAATGTGTCAGAAATAACAGTTCTGAGAAAAACAGGGTTAGTTTTTCACAGTGAATGTTGATTATAACTCTTATAGATAAACTCGTGGTGGGTTTGACTCACAGTAGTCCTGCCTACACAGAAAATCTCTAGAAGGCTGCATAAACAGTAGTATTATTTTACCTGCATGTGATCAAAGCCATGTTGCAGCTCTGTAATCTATGAGTTGCTGTGGACACAGCCTTGCTCCTCAGATCCTAGTGCAGCTAAGCAAGTGAATCTCAAGAGCCTTTTAAAGCACTTTCAAAGCATTTCCTACTGCTGTCAAAGCTTAGATCAAACAGATGTGTGCCCAGAACTGCGTGATAAAGAGCACATAAATAGCAGGCTTGGGTTTGTTGGTTTGGGTTGTTGGTTTTTTTTTTTTTGGTTGGTTGGTGGGTGGGGTTTTTTGGTTTGGTTTGGTTTAGTTTGGTTTGGTTTATTTTAGTCTCATTTTGTTTTCCCCACAAAGTGCATGCTTCATTTTCTATTTGTAAACAACAGCATATTAATATTTTCTGCTAAGAACTCACAAGTGGTTCACGCTGTCTCCTAAACTGATATTCTGAACAGGAGTAGTATCAGTCTATGCAGAAGCTGTGAACAATTCAAGCACTACTGCAGATCCCACATCTGCATTAACAAGAAGTGTGGGGTTTGAGTATGGGCATGATGACACCTATACTACCTGTGGTGTGACTGCTGAAATGTGAGCAAAGCCACATCTCAACCGTAGTTTCCTTTTCTAGATGGCCACTTGACTCTTTCTGAAGTTGAAGTCAGCTACCCAGCCTTTTTCTTGGTGGCAGGGACTCTGGAGAATCCAGAGCTCTGGATAAAGTGAAGTAAACTAAACTAAAGTAAACTAAACTAAACTAAACTAAACTAAACTAAACTAACAGTTACACCTCCACAATGCCTGCCAGTCACTGGCTTGAGCAGCTTTTGGTCTAAAATAGGAATGTGCTTGTATTTATGTGGGTAACCAAACAGTTCTTCTGTGTGCCTTTCTCTTCCTTCCCATGAGATCAGGCAGTCCTGTGACAAGAGGTTTACCAGAAATTAAAATGAGGGATCAGCTAGAGAGGCTCCTTGTTAAAACACCCACAGCTCATCTCTACCTAAGTAACCCAATTAAAACCCGGTATCAGATGGTTTATGATGAGTTGCTGCAATATCCAAGGCAGATCTGCTTTTTGGAGCATCAGGATATTTAAGGAGGGGTTGGGCTTGCTTTTATATTAGTAGGTAACTATCTGTCCCTGCAGATTTGAGCCATACATGTACTTCTGAAATATATCAGCTGCACAGAAGACACAAATAAAAACATGCACAAGCTCCATGCATCACATAGCTCACGAAGGGTCACTGTTACCTTTAAATGACTGTGTTCTGCTTACAAAACGCCTGGTATGCAATCTAATATCCACACAGACAAGCCATCAGGACTGCTGTAAGACTTCTCTTTATCTTAGAAAGGCCTCTACAGTCATTCCTCTCCCTCACACTCATGCTTGGCATATGCTGTCAGGAATAGATGTGGTTAAAGCAAATTATTTTTGTTTTATGACAATAGGTTTTTAAAAGTTCCTGAGAACCACGGGATGATGTCAACAGAAGAGACATGGGCAGAGAGCATATGTGCAGTTCTGAGGGCAGTGAAGAACAGCTGCAGGCTGGGTGGCAGCTGGTAACCTTGACCTGCTGCCTGGATTGTTCTGGGGTGGCTTGTTCAGAGCAGCAGTGAACGCCCCTGTCAGGCTGGAAAACAGCAATATGACAGTGGATGCACAAATTGTCTGACTCACTGAGGTCCAGAACTCTTACTCACAATCCTGAACGCCACTCATGAGTCCCATCAGACTTAGCAGTTTTCAAAATTGTTACAGTGGAAATATTTTAGTTTTGAGTTGACTGTAGAATTGACAAAAAGGAAAAAAAAAGTACTTTGGGTTGATGAGAAGCTAAAATACTGCCCTTTTCTCACACACACAAAAATTTCTGTTTTGGGCCAAACAAAATGTTTTTGTTTTTTTGCAGGGCTATTTCCCTTCTAATTTTTTATTTGTTTATTTGTAATCAGATCCAGGTAGATTTGGTTTCAGTCTATCATTTACAAGTGCAAATAAGAATAATGTCTCCAGCAGACTGGTCAGTCTTGCAAAATCACTCTGTGTCAAGGAATTGCAGAGCAAAGCTTGGGCAAAGACCCAGCCTTGGGAGGATAGAACTTCTGATGTCTCAGGAGAAACTCTTGCTTTGAACCACATTTCCAAAGCAGAGTTCACTGCTTGTGGGTCAGGATGACTCACAGCCTTCAGGGCATATCCTGCACAATTCCCATGTGCTTTCATGGGTACAGTCACAGCAGCAATCTGTTATCGTTTATACAATTGGAATTTAGCAATCTGGAATTTCATCTAAAGCAACAAAACAGGCATCTGAGCCCTATGGGTAAATATATTTTAAATTAATTTAACTGAAATTGGCCAGGGCTCTATTCTTATGGAGGGAATACACACTTCTTTCCCTCTAATCCTTCTAGCCCTGGTGCCAACACTAAATTACATTATAAAGGGAGAGAGTGAAGCCATTTCTGAGTAGGAGAGGCAGCTTGAAGATTGTGTCCCGAGCACATGAGAGTCCCAGCAGGACCCTGATTTGGAGATCCACAAACAGTATGCTAACAAAAACAGGAATATTTGGTGAGGACTTCTGAGCTTTGGCTGTGAGGATTTGATTTGGTTCTGGTTTGGGACGCTCAGTAGTGCTGAGGATGAAGGGAAGGAAGGGCAGGGTTCCTGATGAAACTGCAGCAGGGGCTGCTCTGTTGTTCTTGATAAGAAGCATGACAGCTGTGCCCACAACATCTGGTTCTCATTGAACCCTAGTGAGAGTTCCTTGCTGAGTCTCTTCCACCTCAGATGTGGTGGTTTAATTGATGGAGCCTGAGAAGGTTTTAGGTCCTGCATGGAATGCTGCCTTTCACTGTGATATGTGACACCAGATACAGTAAGGGCTGGGCTGCTCAGAGCCATCTTTTAAAAGCATTTCTTTTCAATATTGAATTTTGAGTCTATTGCCCTCTGTTGGTTCAAGCACAGGGTAAAGCTCATTTTTGAGGTGAAAGCTAACAAAAATCTCCTTCTGGCTGAGTGGGGAGACTTGTGGGGAAAATGCAGGATCAAGTCTGCTGTAGCCTTGTGCATGTGAGTGTGCACAGTTCCTGTGCCCCCACAGCTCTGTTTAAGAATGCAGGCACAGCTCTAACAGAGGAGGAAGGGGCTCTGGAAACTGCCTGGCTCAGCCATTGAAGACTGCACACAAGAAGAAAGTTTTCAGGAATGATCAGAGGGGATCATGATTTGGTGGTGAGCAGGGATAAAGAGGATGTTGCACACTCATGAAACAGCACAAAAAGCAATGCAGAAACCCCTCAGGGAGAACTGGGCAAGTGGGAGGTAAGTTAGCCTCAATGTCTTTCAGCTCTGGCAGAAATGCTTTGGTGAAAAGTCTCTCAAGGATTTATTTTCAATTCCAAAGCAAAAGAAAGATGGCAACCCACACCATCAAAGCTCCTTCTGTACACAACACTGCCAGAAAAAACATGCCTTCCCACTTCCTCTCAGCTGGATCCTTCCTACCTAAGGCATGAGATGGACCCATCTGCTCAGACCACAGAGCTACTGCCCAGTTATCCTGTATCTGACAGCCACTGGCAGCAGATTTAGGGAACAGCCTAAATCCATTAGGTAGGAAATGTGCTTTAGCTAGCTCTTAGCACTTAGCACAGAGCCAGACCAGGTATTTTCCTGAACTCTTAGAAGGCCCAGGCATGAAGCCCCACCCAGTGTGGGAAAACCAGGGCACATGCTGGTGATGTGATGTGGAAGGGGTGATGTCAGGAGGGGAAAGTCTTTGTGTGGAGTGTGACCATCCTGACAAAAAAAGCAACTCCACCCTGAGAAAGAAGAGAGTGCAATGGCTGACAACAGAGTTGTAGAAAGAAGTGCTGTGTGCAAACTACTGATGAGAGAGTCCATTTAACCTTTTCAATCTGCATCTCTTTTTGCAGAGGCAGAGTTGTAAAGATCCAGACTTTCAGATCTGCAGCTCTGTGGATCCCTTCCTGCTGTTGGCTCGGATGGCAAACATCAAACTGGCTTTCCTGATACAGAGACACATTTCACAGCAGTGCTGGTGAACATAATTTCAGTCAGAAATGTTAGAACTAAACTGGAAAACAGACTGTTCTGTGAGCCAGAGAGCAACATGAGAGCTTCTTTTAAATGTGTGTCTTTCTGCTTCTATCTGAAATAAGCCCCATAGCTCCTCTCACTTGCCATCTGTTGGGAAAGACCCACCCTGGACTAGAAAGTGCCTGTGCTGCAGCCAGGCTGGAGCTGCTGTGGGACAGCTTGGCCAGCAGTTCCTCCGTGCTGTCTGTGTGTCTGGAGAGTGTGCACGGAAGGACTGACCTCTCACTGCTGCCAAAGAGCTGAACTCTGCTTAACTCTCCCTCAGCACAGTCCCCACCATAGCTCGCTCCCTCATCTGCACAGCAGCCAGAGCACACAAGCCTCTAGAACTTAATCTGAAACTTAATTAACTTGCAGATTCCATGCACATCTTTCAGTGGTGATTGCACTTGGCCAACATGTCACAAGGGCATTAAGAGGGAGGGAGAAGAAACCTGATGAATGCACGCATAGGTAAAGCAAGATAAAACTAATTTCTGCGGGAAGTCAAAGAAAAACGAGCTGAAAGGAAAAAAAAGGAAAGATTATTGTAGAGAACAAATATGACAAGTGACCTTGAAAGACCTCTGGCACCTTTAGCTCCTGAGAAGGAACAGTCTGGCAGAAGCCTGTGAGTGTGTTTGTGTGTGCACAGCAGGGAGATGAGGGGGGTCAGGAGCTGTAAGCAGCATTTTTGTGGATCAGTTAAAAGTATCAGGAGTATAACATCCCTTGCATTTCAGATACATTTCGGTATCTGTGACATTGCTGGCTTGATTAGCCTTCATCCTTAACCAGGCTCTGAGTTGTGTGGAGTTTCTCAGTACCAGGAACTCACCAGTTAAATTCTGTGCATGCCTTGAAACATTAAATTTACCATTTCTGAAACACTAAGTGATAAATATCTAGAGGAAAGAAAACTAGATTAAACTCAACTCCTGGACAGCATAAACACACAGGAAGATGGAGCACAGAGACTAGAAACCCACCTCTGTGTGAAATACTGCTCTTACACAGAGGAGTGGCTCAAAATTTGCAAAAACCACCTCTGTTCAGCATCGACATAGAAACCTACATAATCAGGACTGAAAATTGTTTACTTTGCATTGATACTTTCTAGATAAACTCTCAGACTAGAAAAATTCAAAAGCCAAATGTATATGTGCTGTCCTTTGGAACCAAAAAATGATCAAGATGTGAAAGGTTTGCGATGGTTAAGTGTTTCCTCCAGAGGCTGGGGATTAACAGCCTGGGCAAGTAGCAGAGGAGGGAAATAAAAAGAAAAAGTAAAATAAAAGAAGAAACTCTTAGGTGACCTGACAAGGGAAACTTAAATCTTATTTTTAAGAGGTTAGGTTGTACTAAAGCTTGAAAAATTAAATCCACAGCTGTCTCCAGAGGACTATATCTCACTGAGAAAGCTTCAAGTAAGTTTATCATGTATCCAACACCTAGACATTGGACCTCAGGGACCACTAGGATAATATTTCCTCTGGATTAGCAAGAAAGCTAGCATGTGACATTTGTATGAGACTAACTTTTTGTTTAAGGAGTTTTCTTATAAAATGATAAATGAAGAATGAGCACACTGGGAAGGAAAGTTCTTGCAGTTTGTAAATCCAATACATCCCCACTATTTATTTAAAAATGTACTGTTATCTCCTAAATTAGACATCGTGATTTGATGTTTTTATGTCTGTCATCCTCCCAGTGAGGATCAATGTGTTCTTTATGAGCAATATTTTTAATCTCATAATCCCCTTTATGAGAAATGCTTTAATTTCAGAGACCATGAGCACTGGCACTGAGACAATATGTATGAAAAAAATTCTAGAGCGAAACTATAGGAAACAGAAGATGGATCTGGCAAAATTACAGTGCTTTCCTTCTTCTGGGATTCTTCACTACTAGCCAGTAAAGCCCAGGATATGTTGGAATGCTGCTAATTAACCCACCTCACTATGCCTTGCCACAACAACCGATATGCCCCTCGGTTCCAGGGGAATCTCATGAAACATATGAGATACTCAGCTGGGTGAGCTAAGGACAGCTTTAATGTGCTGACTCTGAAATCTGAAATCCAGTAGCAAATCGAGGTTTGTACAAAACAAAACTCAGACATCTACACAAATGTTGGCGTTCTGTAGCACAAAGCACTTTTTAAAAAATGTATTTCACTCTTTCTGTGTCTGTATAAAATACACTGGTGTGAGGAACAGGCTGTGGGTCCCCACAGCAAAATGCCAGCAGTCTGTGGATGAGTTACAGTAATGTAGCTTTATATGTATTTGTATTTATATGTATAATTGTAGTTCTGTCCACAAAGAACATCAGTGACAGTTGTGTTTTCCTGCTCTACGGAAAATCCTCACTTACACACCTATGTGCTTCTCTGTGCCTGCACAGATGCACATGTAGGAGGTGGAATGAAGAAAAAGCATAAAGAGCAAAATCAAGTGGGGAAAGTGAAATAAGGGGAATGGCTTAAACAGCTTACAGATGGTAACTAAATTAGCTGAAAGCTGGAGGATTGTTTTTTTCAACACAGAGCTCAACAGCACTCTTAAACCTCCATTACTGTAACCCAGAAGCTCCTGAGAACCAGCAATTTCCAGAGCTGAACTCCTGGGCTCTCCTATTTTCTTACTCATGGGCCAGCCAGACCAGTCTCTGTTTCTTCCTTCCCCCAGTGCTTTCCAAGCTCCTGGAAAGCACAGCTGGGAGGCTGGAGGAATATTCTTTGCCCCATGTTCCCTTCCACCTCTTGGGTCTTCTGTTGTCACCCCACACCATCACCATCCTCCTCTGACAGCCTCTTCCAGCTGCCACAAATGCTCTCCTGCTTTTCCCTCACCAAACAGGGCAAAGGGGCAAGTGCACTAAATCAAACCCAAGTTCAGCCTCTGCTTGGTTCCTTCCATGATGGAAATAAAACAAATTAGCATTAAGACAGACCCTGGGAAAGGATTTACTCTACACTCACCCACATTCTCTTGCTTAAACTCCTGATATAAAGACTGGTAATAATGGGGAAGCATCAACTCATAAATCCTAAGGTAAGTCATTCCATGTGTTAAGTGCTATCCCAGTAAAGTTTTATGCTTTATTTTGGGTCTGAATTCATCTGGCTTGAATGCATCTCCTTGTATTTCCATTCTGCTACACTCCTGATGTGCTTTGGCTAAAATTTGGTGGAAACAAATACAAAAATACTGCTATTTGTAAAAGTAGAAGTCTTCCCTGATATGAAGAACAATGCTGGTGTTGTCCACGATAGTTTAAAAACTCAAGAAAAAAGTTTTGGCTGTAAAGTGTCATGCAAAATCTTCACATTTTAAAGGAAATAGCCAGTGTCTGAGGTATTTCGAATTAATATTGAAAAATTGATATTTCTTGAATCCATTTGAAATGAGTTAAGTGTCATTGGAGCAACACCACTTCAGCTGAGGTATTCATTTCTTGCTCTCCCTTTGCCTTTTTTGGACAAAAACTAAAAAAGAGCAGTTATTGTTGTGCAAAGTAGAAACAATTTGATGATCACATGCAGAATCCTTTTCTTTTGAAGGGGAGGAATTCCTGATTTATGATGAAATATAGACTTGTTCAAGTGTAAAAGAGACCCCTCCTTGAAAACACTTTAGCTAGTGCTTAACTTTATTACTGTGGCAAAATTAACCATGTGCTTGAGTGGTTGCAGAGTCAGAACCATAAAATGTCACAGCCTTTATAGATACGAGTCTGCTTTCTGCCTGCTGCATCTAATAAACATTAAGAGGTGAAATTCTGTCCCCACTGGGGTGAGTGGTAAACTCCCATTGATTTCAGCAAAACCAGGATTTTGCACAAGAAATCCCCCTCATTGTCATTAGGGGTCACAAGACAACACGGACAGAGAGGGGCCATCTGTTCCTTCTTGTGTGGACACTTCTGTATTTAATCATTTCAGGCTGTTTGCCAGCAAATGAGAAGAAACGGAGAATGCAAATCCTTGTGCAGCACAAACACTGAACACCCATATACAGAACATACTGTCAGGTAGGTGTGGCACATAGGGATGTGCTTTAGTGGTGGATTTGGCAGTGTTAGGTTTATTCTTGGGCTCAGTCTTACAAGTCCTGTCCAACTGCATGATTCTAAGATTCTGTGACAATGTACAACGTGCTGTTCTGCCTTCCTCACAGCAAAATTCTCTCTTAAAGGCCTGGACTCCAGTCAGGCACATGGAAGTCCATGTAGATGGTCACTTTACCACAACCCCAGCTCCAGAAGGAGCTACAAGGACATCAGAGATCAATCCCATGGAAGGCAGCAATTCTGATCTCAATAGGCCAAAGGAGAAAAGCAGCATGCTCTGCTCGACAGTGAGCTCTCTATGGAGAGATTGGCTTCTTCTCACATCTTTAGATGTTTCTTTTAACACCCAAAACAATAGAAACCTCCAGGTAATTTTCTTCTCTGGTTTGAATGAGTTGAAATTTGATACATTTACTTAGCTCAGTGTTATTATATTATATAAATATAATATATTTAAAATATATGTATAATATATTTAAGTATCTATAAATAAATGTTTAAATATTTAATATACTTAATATATTTAATATTATTAATATTAAAATAAATGAAAACAAATACTCAATAAAATAAATAAAATATTTAATATTATTAATATTAAAATAAATAAAACAAAAATATATATTTTATATATTTAATATATACTATATATTAATTTTATTATTTAAATATATTATAGCTATTTAAATGCATTTGTATATATAATATATATTTAATATATTTTAAATGTAATTTTAATACATTTAAAATATTTCGTATTTTAAATATATTATTAAATACAAACCAAGCTCTTCATGGAGGATCTCATTCTCTTGCTCTCATTTTTGTGAAGTCTCACATTCAAGAATAACAAAAGCACCCAGGATTTGCCAGCACAATCATGTGTCACACTGAAAATGACCTTCTTCTGTGCAGATGTCACTGTCACTGCTGATCAAAAAGGCATTCAAGAATCACCTTGATCTGTGCTCCAAGATTAATTCCATCCAGAGGAGTTAAGCCAGACTTTCCCTTTGCGTATCAGATTTTGCTTTGCCTTGTCTCACTTCCTCCTCCCAGTATAAACTTTTAAGCCCAGGGTTTATTACCTCCATTCCTCAGTCCCTTACTGTGTGCCAGCACATCAGAACAACATCATCTCCATCCCCCACGGAGCTCCACAGCCTGGTCACCTCACATGTTTCCCTGGAAGTCATCCTTTCAGAGTGCTCCACTTTATTTTAGCTAATAAAGAGTCTTAAGTAGTTTTATGTACAGTTCATTTTACAAAGTCTAGACAAATGTCCTGTATTCATGATTTTTCCCTACAAAAGCACTGGATTATTTTTTTCCTGAGAGCAAGATGCAATCTTTGATGACTAGATTACAAATTTCAGGGTTGCTTTGGTTTCTCAACTCCACAAGGCACAAGACATCAGTCTCTTATATTTCAACAATTCCATTTGCTACAGAAAAACAGTGTTGGCTGTTTTTGTTGATTTTTTTTTTTTACAGTGATGTAAAAGAAACCATTTGAAACATTTTCAACATGCAGTCTTATAATATACCAAAGGCTCATTGAAGAAAATGGAAACACTTTTTTTGACTTAAAATCACTGCTAGTATCAGTACTTTTCAGTACTAAGAGAAAAAACAAGAAGAAATAAAATCAAGTTTACCATGAGGCAATATGGTGGGTGTTGCTCCAATGCCACTGAGTGTATTCTGTCCATCTTGTTAATAACATGTCTGCAGCTCAACCAAAAAATGTAAATTTCGGTGTTTTTGCATTTGAGTGTTGTTAATTACTCCATCTGTTCTTATTCTACCGTAAATATATATACATATACCATATGGGAACACTCCACACCTCTGTCTTTCCTCGGTTTTTACCCAACTGCTTCACTCCTCTTGCCCAATTTCTCCTCATGCAACTTTCTCCACCATTCTCTTCCTGTTCTGATCTTCTCTGCAGCTCCCAAGCTCTTTTACACCCTCTTTTATATTCCCTCACTATGAAAAAATCTCTTCTTCAAGCTGACTCCAGAACCATATTTCTTACAAGTGTTCTACAAAAAAAAAAGCCAAACTACCCCAAAACCACCCAAACAAAAGAACAAACACAAAACTCTTGTATACTCCAGCTTCTGCTTGCAATTTGATCACCCTTCTGCCTCAAATGCCACCCTTTCTTTCTTCCTCCTCATATATACTTCTAGCATGCAGGTGAGGGGATCTCCAGAGTCCCATCCCATAAACCTCATCACACTATAAAGACAGGGACGTAAGGAATTGTGCAAAACAACATCAGAAGCTCAGGGCAAGGCTGTAGAACAAAACCTCAGGCAGCACGTGCTCTACAATCTAATTATAGAAGAATCCACCACGCAATAGGTGGGTTTTGGTGTTTACGCCATGAGGTTTTCTAAACCCAGCATCACCTGGTGGTCACTGCCCAACAGAATTGTCTGATCTTGGCAGTGCTGGTGGATCAATACCTACAAAGCTGAGATATTTCACTTGGACTCTCTCCAGGCTCTGCTGTCCCTTCAGGTCCTGACAAACAGCCAGTTTTAGCCCAAACATCGTGGCATACTTAACTGGAATAAACGTTCCTTTACTCGTATTTTTTCAGCTCTCACATTCTTCTGTATCATTCTCATCTTGTAATCTTTGGCTTATTTTCCATAGGTGTCTAAAAACTAAACTCCATTTACAGGCTTATATGAGCAGATAAATCAGATAAATTTGTAGCAAAATAAATGAAGACTGTCAGGTACAAAGTGCTCAGTAAATATCAGACTATTTATATGGCTTCAGAGTTTAATGTTTGGCTTATGCTTATCAGGAGAGCTGCTGAGATCACTGGAGAATTATCATTCTGATTAGGTAGTATGATTTTTTTTTTCCTTTATGACAATATTAGTGTGATAAAAATAGAATGAGGCTAGTAACAAGGGTGTTATGTTCTAGCAATCTTTTGTAAATTCATTGCACTAAGGCAGCACTTCATATTTCACAGGGTACTTTCTTTTTCCATTTTCTTTAAAACAAAGGTAGGCACTGTGTGGATTCCACAAAATATTTTATTCTACTCTGTTAAAGATTATGAAACTATAAAAATTCTTAGTCTTTAATGGGATCAGTAGACATTAAGTATTTATGCTTAATATTTTGCCACAATAAAAACCAAAGCTTTGTTGTCTATTATTTATTTCTGCATTATCCCTACGACTCTGGGTAGACAGAATTTTCAGTTCTACGCTACAGGGCAGTAAAGAGTACTCCAAAAAACTACAGCCCATTTAGGTCCTTTCTGAGACCTCTTGGATATGACTCTTTGCTTGTTCTTTAGAGTGGCTTGGAGACATGATAAAGAGGCAGAAAATTCAGGTGCTGGCTGAATATGTAACTTTTCTAACATGATTCCTAACCCGATTTTGGATTTGCAGCCACTTTGCCAGAGTCTGGAGCTACAGCAGTGTCATCCCCATGCCCTCTGTGTGTCAGTGACACAAAAGGAAGATTATGTTTCAAAACACCAAGGCTGCCTTTAGTCTGGGTTTAGCCAAGAGCTGGTGCTGAAGACCAGTGACCATCTCAGGTGGTTATAATGGGGTAGGACACTACAGGAGCCCTTTTTCAATCCTCCTGTAAATCCTGCACATAGGGTCTGGAGCATCTCTGGATGAGGAGAGACTGCGGGAGCTGGGACAGCTTAGTCTGCAGAAGAAAGGGGAACTCATCAATCCATATAAATGTCTCGAAGGCAGGTGCCAAGATGATGGTGCCAGAGCATTTTTGGTGCTGTCCAGTGACAGGATGGGGTGCAACAGCCGTGAATGGGAACACAAGAAATTCCACCTCAACACGAGGAAGTTCTTTGCACTGAGCGTGATGGAGGGGGCTGCCAGGGAAGGTTGCAGATTGTCCCTCTCGGGAGGCAGAACCCAAAGCCAGCTGGATGCATCCCCGCGTCAGCTGCTCTGGGTGACCCTGCCTTGGCAGAGGGCTTGGCCAGCATCTCCGGAGGTCCCGTCCAACCTCAGCCAAGCTGTGACTGAACATTCTGAGATTCTCCCTCACTCCTGCTGCTTGCAGCGTCCGCAAGTACCGCTCACCAAAAACAACTCGCTGATTCATTGAGAGACCATTTCATAATTTTGTAGGAGGTGGCAGTGATGCATATAAATTTCAAAATAATAGCCATTAAACAACTACAGAAGACGAAGTAAAAGGGCACCAACCCACCTGCCTCTACTGTAGTGAGGCCAGGTCACTTTTCACTCTCAGCCAAGTCTCTACCAGCCTGAATCGCGGATGATCATAGCGACGCCCAGAAGCGCTTTCTCAAGTTTAGAAACTTAACTTTGGCGTACATATTTGGGAATGAAACAACAAACAAACAAAACAAAACAAAAAAACCCCCACGGCTTCTTCGTTCCATCTCCCGCTCGCAAGCGAACGGGAGCGGCCCGTCCCTTCCCGTGCTGGGCCGGCGGGGCAGCGCCTCCCCCGCGCCTGCAGGGGGCGCTGCCGGGGAGGAAAAGGCGGCGGAGGGCGCGGCGGTGAGGGCGGCGCGCGTGCGCGGCCGAGCGGCGGCGCGTGCTCAGAGCGCGCGCGCGCGCGCGCGCGGCGGGGGCGCGGCGCGGGGCGGGGCTCGCGCGCTCCCTGGTAACGAGCGCCGCGCGCGCGGGGCCGCGCCCCCTCCCCTCACGCCCCTCGCCGCCGCCATGCAGGGCGAGGACGCCCGGTACCTCAAGAGGTAACCGGGGAGGCAGGATGGGCACGAGGGACGGCGGTTCGTGCTGGGTGGCCTGGGGCCGGCGGTGTGTGTGGGGGGGGAGGTCGTAGCCGTTGAGGCTCGGCAGCTTGTCCCGAGGGATGGAGTGTGTCAGGTTGTGGGGTGCGAGACACGGGTGTTTGCGGAGGGGTGGGGGAAGACAGGGGGGCTGAGGGTGGGGAGGTGGAGTGTGAGGCTGGGGTGCAGTGAGGACTGGCTTGGGGATGGATGGGAGATTAGGGTTGGGGAGGTGACAATGGAGAGTGTTTTGGGAGGGGTGATGATGAGGTGGGTGGAGGTATTGCGAGTGAGGAGGGCTGGTTTGGAAGCTGCCTGGAGGCTGTGGTGTGCTGGGTAAGATGGATGAGGGGTGTGGGAATGGCAGACAGATTTGTTTAGGTGGTCTCCCCTCAGCCTACCCCAGTCTGTTGGGCAGAAGATTTGGCTGAGGACGGGGAGGGTTAGGGATGAGTGAAGGTTACAGAGGCAGGGTAGGCAGAGAGGTGGGGTTTGGAGGGTGCTCTGGTCTGGGGAGGGCTATGGTGACATTTTATAGTGTGTTTGGGACCAGGCACTGAAGTGACAGCAGGTTGAGAGGAGAGTAGGTGCAATTAGGAGATGAGTGGAGAGGATCATTGTGTATTAGGTGCTGGGATGGGGCAGGTGGCTGCTTTGGGGATCAGGGATGGGATAAGAGACAGTAAGGCCAGGTTCATGGAGCAGCTGGGAGACTGATTCGGAGATGTTAAGAGTATGGCATGGCAGACTGGGCAGGACAGGTGACATGAATGGCAGAGGTAACTGGTGTATAAAGTGTATGGTCTGGGTTTGGTGTTGCAGGTGTGATGAATGAATGGTATCTTTTATCTGTCTGTTTGGCAGTGAGACCAGTCAGCATAAAGAATAGGGCCTGAGCTGCCAGCTCTTGATCTCTCTCTGTCAGTTGTTTCAGAGCAAAAAGGAATCAATCCCAAAAGATGCCAGGTCATCTAGGCCTCTGTTCAGGTGTCATGTGTGGACAGCGTCACTTTATCCTATTGTGCTGGTGATTTTTTTCCATTATGTCTTGAATCCTACGGAGTTCCTGCTGTTGTTTTTTACTTCCTTTCCATTTATTAGTATTTGCAGAATTTCCTGTTTAGGCTGTCTAGGTTTTGTTTTTTCTCCGCTTACATGCCACATATTAAGCTCCATAGTTGGAAGCAGTGCAGGGAAAAAAAAAAACCTCTTTGAACATCCATTCTGTCATAGCAATGCCATGATGGGTAAAAATCACATGCCACCCTTAATTAAATCAACAGCTGTAACTTTACAGCAGTGCCTGTTTTTTTAGCCTTACCTGTTCAGTTTGTGCCATCTTACATAATATTGTAGGAATCTTTGTTTTGTAGTCA
Organism: Lonchura striata; assembly: GCF_050655825.1. Classification (NCBI taxonomy): domain Eukaryota; kingdom Metazoa; phylum Chordata; class Aves; order Passeriformes; family Estrildidae; genus Lonchura; species Lonchura striata. The sequence continues at coordinate 30,761,776 of NC_140710.1, read as the reverse complement.
TCCCTGAAACAGGTGTAGTTGTCTCCTTTTTTTTAGGAAGCACAAACCCCAAACCCTGCTGTGCTGTTTAACGTGACCAGGCTGGTGTGCAAGCCTGGTACTCCTCTGCCCCCTGCTCCCTTTGTCACCCTCCATAGGCACTCCCTTCCCACCAAGTCTGACTTGCTGGGATTTGTTATTGGATTTTCAGCCTTACCCACGTGCACCGTTTGTGCCACTTTTCATTAGGATAGTTTGCTTTTGCTTTTTCCCTCTAAAGGAATTAGTTAATAAAGGATATTAACACTCCAGCTTTGGTTATGTGAGCTCAGCTTGCAGCTTTTGTCTGTAGCAAAGGCCTTCCTCTTTTAAACCTTGAACTGACTGGGTTCTTGTTGACAAAGCAAGCAGTGAAGTGAAAGGACAGGCTGATGTGCATGAGAGCTCCCCAGTGCATTGCTGCTTCTACTCATTATAGTATCAGCAGTTTCAAATGTTTTATGACGTGATTTGCAGACTCAGGATGTGTAGAAAATCAGTAAAAAATATGTTTGTAGCTTTGAGGGAGAGGAGGGGATTTTTTTCTGTAAATGAAGATTTACCTTGTGATGCTGACAATACAAACGCAGTGTTTTCCAAATGAAAAATAACTTCAGTGTCTGGGGGGTACATTTTAGTGTAGGTCCTCAAGCATTTCACAAGGTAGGATTTTCAGAGAGGGAGCTTGGCTGTCTATTGATTTGTGACTTCATTAGCTCAGAAATAGCTCAGGCAGAGAGGGTGTTTGTCAGTGTGAGAGGGCAGAAAATCTCTGTACCTCTAAGTTCTTCAGTTTACCCATCTATCCCTCTGGAAGAAAAAATTAAATATGGGAAGTCCTAAAACTGTTTAAGCAGTCTTAAGCTAAAGCTCTCCTGATTGCTAAGCTCATCAGTGGTTTACTGTTGCCAAAAGGAGGAGGTTTCAGTCCTTCTTTTCCCTGATGAGAAATGTTTTGTTCCTTTTCTATAGTGCACTTTAGTTCTGTTACACAGTGAAAAACTTCCTCTCCAAAACATGGAGAGTTTTCTGTTGGATTGCTGGAATTGACTGTGACAGAGACTGATGAGTCCTCATGCTGAACACCAAGGTGACTGCCAGGAGCAGGGATAACCTGGGAAGATCTAATCCTTTGGGCAATGATGAGCTGTTAGTTCAGCTTTATTCTTGTAAAACTTTACCAAACTGTTCTCTACCCATCTTTTTCTTTATATCTGTAAATATTACTAAGCTGTCACTAACCAGAGCTTTGCCTGTCAGGAGCCCTGAGTGTTTGCACTTGGCATTTCCTGATGTTAATGTGGGATAAATATATTTGGAAGTGGGGAGTGACAGCTGGATTCTTTTGAAGTAGATTTGCCATAAGTTTTCTGTCCTGCAAGGCTGGACCTTGTGAGAACAGAGAACAAACTGTAATGAAACACCTGCTTCAAGGTGCTGTTAAAGGGGAACAACCCAAATCTTTTCAAAAAATCTCAAGTCATAAAACTGAGTTTTGCTCTACTTTCATGGAAAATGTTACTTTCCAGCACTAGGGAGATATTTTTGTTTGCCCTGAGTAGCTTTATGTCCTTGCAAGGTAGTTGAACTGGACTTTTTGTTTCCCACAGCAGAGTTTTGTGGTTTGTGGGGTTTTTTGGGCAGCTGTATCTCAAGACAAAGGTATGTTTTGCAGCTGTACTCTGCAGAAGGAAAAGTGGACACCAGAATAGCTGAGTAGATGGAGACACATTTCAAACATTTTCTGCTGCAAATGGTTATAGCACAGGCTGCATCTGGATTTGCTGACATTTCCAGCTTTATGAGGTTGAAGTCGTTTTCCCTGATCTAATTGACCCAATACCTTGGCTACCTGCTATCTCCTAGATGCTGATATGACTGCTGGTGAAGCCACTTGTAATTCTCTTTCTGGACACGATCTGTCTAAAAACCTGAACACCCCACAAAAAACCCACTCCACGCCCCAAAAGCCAAACCCACATTTTGGAGGTGGTTTTAATTTGCAGGGTTTTTGCAGCCGGGTTTATGGCAGGATTGTACAAATTCAATTACCTGTACTTAGTGGAAAAGGAACAAGTGTCATCTTTACCAATAAATAAAAACAGGTCACTGTATTCTTTGGATGTGGTTCTGCCACTGCTTGAAAACAAATGAGTTGTATCTTCACCCATCTGAGCCTTTCCTTGGGAGCCTTGGATCTGCATGGAAACAGAATTATTGGCACAAAGGAGGAGAGAGCAGGATAGGCCCTTTTGGCACTGACATACACCAGAGTGCTTCCCTGGAGAATACTTCTCCCAAGGATCTGTAGCTGTAGAAAAGCAGGTAGACATGATTTATATCTTTTGATGGCAGCTGTTGATTTTTGTAATCCCTCAAGCCTGGCAGCAGGCACAATGAGGTGAAGAACTGTAGCAAAGAGGTTTGTGTTTCAATAGAGAATCGTTAAATTGAAATACAAATTGTTTGTAATTCTGTCTCAAAGAATTGTAACTGCTAGGAGTTAGGCAAGGGAATGAAAGAAAAATTCCATTTGTAGAGGACTGCATTAAGTGAAGGCCATTAGACAAAGATTTGTCAGTACTGACAAGGTAATAGGGAATCAACTGGGAAATTCACCTGCTTGGTGAAATGCATCTTTTTACTCATTGTGGTGATGTGGAACAGGATATCGTTGATTTCTTTCCTGATTTCTGTGGGTAAGGCTTGACCAGGGCTTGGATATTTGCGTACTACAGGTAGTAGCCAAGAAGATGCCACTAGCACCAGGCTTTGGTACAGCAGTGTGGGTTGGAGTATGGTATGGAAGGAGAGCATTACTTGGATTTAGGGCCTGCATAGCACAGTAGGCGGGTAACTGATTTCTCCTCTGGTGTGTTTTCTGAGCTTTTAATTTAATCAGGTTTTTTTTTTTTCCTTTATGAACAGGAAGGTAAAAGGAGGTAACATAGATGTGCATCCATCTGAAAAAGCCCTCATTGTCCATTATGAAGTGGAAGCAACGATTCTGGGAGAGTTGGGAGACCCCATGCTGGGGGAACGCAAGGAATGTCAGAAAATGTAAGGTCACAGCAAGCTCTAATATTTTATTTCAATCTTCATAGTCACAGATTTAATAACTCAAGAGTACCACCTACATCTGAGAAATTGTAGCTTATCATCTTTATGCAACTCGGTGCTGGACTAGCAGAGGGTTTCAAAGCAGGAAATAACATGTGCCTAGGAAGGTTAACATCTGAAACACACGTTGTAAATTGCTTTCCAGCCATGTCCTTTAAGGTGTTTTGTAAAGAAAAGTGATGATTCCTGTTTTACATGATGGGTAGTTGAGGCAGAGAAAAGTGATTGTTTCCTGTGCAAATGATAGTTCATGTTGGAGCAAGAAGTACCATTGAACCTCCTGACAGCCTTATGCTCCAGCTGTTGGCTCTCCTGTTGTTTTGATCTGCCTCTGCCCAACCAGTGAATTCACTACTTTATCTGCATTTCACTTTTGCCTGATTGATTTCTTTCAAGGCCATTAAAATATTCCCCACTGGAAAAGCCCAGAGAACTATCATAACTGCATTTTTTAACCTGCAAGGCTGGACATATTTTAGGGGAGTTTTATCTCTGTACTGAAATTTGAACTGAAGTGGCTGCCTGTGTGAGTGCATATTAGAAGAATAATTGGGGGGAAAAGAAAAGAGAATCCTTAAATTGTCTCAAATTTTTGAAGCTATCAGAAGCATACTTCTGTTATCAGATGAATCAACATAACTTGCATCTGCAAGATGGTGGAATTCCTTTTTTTTTCCACCCTGTTGTTAATGCCCACAGAGATTTCTTCCTGCTCATTGCTTGTGGACGTGGCTGCAGACCTGCCAGAGCTGTGGGTGGACTCCTGGCACTGCAAAAGAACCTTCCTGTGCAGACAAACACTCAGAGCTGTCTCTCATTTGGGACTTTTTTTGTCTGCAATACTCCTTTGTGGTCTTGTGCACATTTTTTGGGGTATATAGCAAATCAGTTACTGTCCTTTGTATCTAAGATTGTTGTAAGGGATCTGTTCATACAGCTGCCTTTAATGTTGCTGCATGTCAGTTCATGAACAGTTACGCTCCACCAAATCTGTTTGACAGTTGCTTGCCCTTTGGAGTTCAGAGGCACCACTTTGACATGAAAGGCACAGGCACTGGGTGTATCAGGATCATTTCTGGTTTGAGAAATTCTTGGCTGTATAAACATAATCAAAGGACTGAAGATAAAAAAATTTAAAAACTGAAAAGAGACTTGTCTGTGTTGCAGAATTCGGCTGAAGAGTCTTAATGCAAATACAGATGTTGGTTCCCTGGCTCGAAAGGTGGTTGAAGAATGCAAGCTCATTCACCCCTCCAAGCTTGCAGAAGTAGAGCAGCTGCTGTACTACCTGCAGAACCGCAGAGATTCCTCAGCAGGAAAAGGTAAAAAATACAGGAACAAAGTAGCTTGGGACAGGAGTGCCTCAGCCTTGAACAAATACTGAGGTGTTTCTAGCTGAGAGCCCAGTGTGCCTGACGTACCAATTCTCGGGGATGGTGACAGCAGGGGACAAGTATCTTTTATAACCTTTGGAAACAATTATGATCTTGAAGTGAGATTGAAGGGAATTACCTTTTTAATAACCAAATTTATTTTATTAGATTGATTACATTTAATATTGATGCTTCTTAGTGGCTGCCTTGTGCTTTAGCAGGACTTGAGAGGTACAGATTTGGCTGTTGGGTGCAGCCTCATCATATTGAATATGCACTTACAGTGATATCAAAAGTCTTTAAGAGGATCTTCCTAGAAAGACCTCTGCCATCACCTCTTGCAAGGGTACAGAGTGTGCCTAGGCTGAATTTGGGCTATGTGTAAAGCTGGAGAGTTTCAGAGCCTGACAAGCTTTGGTCCAGTGTAGCAGACAGCCTAGGGTGTTTCTCTCATCTTGTCATCTAAAATTCCTGGTCTCTTTGTGCTCCTATTTATGTCTTAAGATCACCTTAAACTTTCTGCTCAGGGGTCAGTTGAATATTTAACATTAGATTCTACATTATCTTTAGGTTACCCAGGTTTCTTGCAACCATGAAATGGTAAGCTTTGTTCCCAAGCTGGATTCCTAGTGAGTCAAATTTAAAGGGAGGATTTATGTTATATATGGGCTTTGATTGTAAGAGCTTTGCATGTTTTACCCATTTGCACTCTGCATTTCTGTATCTTGGTGTGTCACAGGGCACAGGCAGAATCGGAGCTGCTGCTGTTTCTCAGTGTGGGAGTGAGTGTTGCCACTCTGAGCTTGCTCTAAGGTTTATTACCCTCTATCTCCCCAGCTGATAGGGCTATCACTGATCATTTAGACTGAGTTCTCAAAAGGAAGCTGGGGATTTGTTTTACTCCCTAGGGACTGTTCAGGTTCAGAAACCTGTGTTAGTCTGGCAGGTCAGCTGGATACAAAAGGACTTTGACCTTCATTTAACTTAGAGTGTTCATTGTGAGAGCACTGGATATGCGTTTGGCCTGTGTTTGTGTGTAACTTAACTGCACCCATGTCTTTTTCTTTGTAGAAAAGAAAGAGAAAACCAGCAAACCAAAAGATCCACCCCCATTTGAAGGAACAGAGGTAAATATTGGTGTTAAAAGAGAAATGCAAACCCTGTTTACTACTTCAGTAAGCAGTTACAAAAGTGAGGAGGGGAGAGGAAATGCTTAATTCTTGTGGTTTTTTGCTTCTTCTTTTTTAAACAAAGAACTTGGTTTGGAAATACTGCACAATGGAAAAAAATTATCTCCATAAAGGGTAAAATATTTGACTTGCATACTTGCCCCTCCAAGTATAGCACACAGCAGGACAGCCAGTGAGATTTGGAACATCATACAGGACACAGAGTTGTGTCTGAGCATCCTTTGATTTTTAGGAATCAGATTTTCTGATCTTCATTGGCAGTGATTCTGCAGGTACTGGAGTTTTTTAACTTGTATTTTTTTTTTTTAACTAAGGCCTGTACTCAGAAGCTGAGTGCCCTTTGGTGTCACAACTGAATAATATTGTGATTGCTGATGTTGAATTGCCATGTCTCTCAGTGAAACCCTTGCTTCTGACTGCTTTCAGATTGATGAAGTTGCCAATATCAATGACATGGATGAGTACATTGAGTTACTCTATGAGGACATTCCTGACAAAGTGCGTGGCTCTGCCCTCATCCTGCAGCTGGCCAGGAATCCTGACAATTTGGAAGAGCTGCTTATAAATGGTAACTTTAAAACCTAATGGTAATTTCTCTTGATGTGTTGTTCATTTGTGTCCAGGGAAAAGTAATTCACCTTTAATTTGGGATTTTCTTTAGCTTGCTAGGCTCTATTTCTTTGTATATAATAAGGTGGCCATCAAAGCTGGGTTGGATCTCTCTACAAAAGGATGCTGCTTAGACTGGTCTTTGGTGAGCCTGATACTGAAATCTTCCTGGCCTCTAGAGGCTTCATATATTTTTTTCTCATCCTGGTTATTTTGATGTTAAATTAACTTCAGCATTACTGCTGGAGATGGGGATGTATTGGTGTATTGTAGATCAGGAAACTTGCCTTGGAAGAGGCAAGCTGACATGAGTTAATTTAGTGATTTTCTTTCTTTGCCCTTTTTGTCTCTCTTGCTGAGTCCTTATACCCTCATGTATTGATGACTTCAATACATGCCCATCTTGCAGTGTCACCATGGAAAATGGAATGGGAATGGTGAGCCATGAAATAATGGCTTGTCCCTAAGAGTTGTTGAAAATATTTAGTGCTCCATGTTCCCAGTTGCTGCTTTTTTGATCAAGGAACACGGTGTAGTGAAGAGACATGAGCTAGGGGAACGTGACTGGGAAAGTGAAATTAAACAAGACAAGGAGAAACCAAATTATTAAATATTATGAAGTAGATTCAGGGGGGAAAATGGAAAGATGGATGAGAAATACTGTCTGTCCAGGCAGAGTCTAAAGGTGATTTGAAAGTGAAAGCGGTAGTGTTTTAGGCAGGGGACACAATGTAGTATGGAATACAGAGCTGGCAGGGGCCACAGGATCTGAAGGTTAGTGGTAGTTTTAAGATTAATTTGGTCTTTGGTGTGCTTCCCTTCCATCTTGTTGCCTCTTAGGGTTTGTGACAGGGTGACCACCTAGGATACTCTCTGGTACTGTCTCCAAACAGAACTCATGAGCAGTGTTGCCTGTTGAGATACCTGTGCAAGTGTTTCACTAGAAAACTGATACATGTGTATAAGGTGTATTCAAATACTGAGGCTCACAAACTAAAAAGGAGGAACACAAAATACTGATGTTTCTCTAAACCTTATTTCACTTCAGAAACTGCCCTGGGTGCATTGGCTAGAGTGCTGAGGGAAGACTGGAAGCAAAGCATTGAACTGGCTACCAATATAATTTACATTTTCTTCTGCTTTTCAAGGTGAGTGCAGAGTCCCTGGATTTAGGAACATAAAGAATTTAGTGGTTTAGTGCTTAGTGGCTTTTCATTTGTTTTCTGCTCTGTGCTTCACTGAAACAAGAAAAACAGACAAAAACATGCTTGTGCCTCAGTTTTATCACTTGTAACAAAAAGAGCTCTCATGTTGAGGCAGTTTGTAAGAGAGCCAGGAAGAAGCCAGTAAAGATTCTGACTCATAGTTTTGTGTTGGAAATGAAAGGTGGCTGAGCTTCCAGCTCTAATTTCCATCTGCACACCTACAGGGAAGAAACAATGTTCAAAACTGTAATGAGCACTTGCTCTTACTTAGCTATGCCAGTGTTTCTACATACCCTGCCTAGAAATAATTCAAGCAGAAATTGCATTTACCTTGATTTTAGGTCTCTGTTAAATTTCTGGTGAGGAGAGAGTGCTCTGAAGTGTTTGCAGTATGGAAAGCAGGGCTGAAGGGAAAACCTTTTCCTTTATGCATGAAAATTGGAATGTGTTTTTATTTTGATCTGGAACAACAGATTATTTCTTGTCTTTCTACAAGTTGAGAAAATATTCTTGTTTTCAGGTATTGTTCTTGTTTTGAAGTAATTTTCCAATAGAAAAGTGCTTTAATGTGGCACACTGCAAATACCTTTTTAAATATTTCATGTGGTGCAGTATTGCTACCATAGATGTCAAAGTAGATACGGAGTTGTTGGCATTTATTCCTCACAAGTATTGTTTCTTCAATGTAGTTTCTCTCAATTTCATGGGATAATCACACATTACAAAATTGGAGCTCTGTGTATGAATATCATAGACCATGAACTGAAGAGACATGAGCTTTGGCAGGAAGAGCTTGCTAAAAAGAAGAAAGCTGATATCCTTTTGATGTTCTGGCATAGCCTAATGGCTTCTGACTTGTCTTGATGAGTGTTGTTGGGTTACACAAGATGAGTACACAGCACCTTCTGTAAAAGCAGAAAGTGCAAAATATAATTGCAGATATGAGAAAGACCAAGAGTGAAGATTTTGGGATGTGGAAGAGGTTAAGCTGAAGCTACTAAAGTAGTACAAGAAAAAGAAAAGTTATATTTTATCGGCAGTGTGTCTTACAACATGTGCGCTGCTTATTGGGGTGTAAAATATCCCAGCCTAGAAGGAGAGAACAGTCATAACCTGGATTGCAGGTGTAGGAGGCTGGTGCTGAGGAAGCCTTGACACTGGCTGTTCCATAGATCTTTTGCTTTTCACTGGTGATTGAGGAACACTTTTGAGGACAATTGTCATCTAGCATGTATCACTTTTCTCTGAACTCCTTAACTTCTCTAATTCACTTGATGAAGATCCTGAAAATCAAACCCTAAAAAAGGACTATGAGAAAACTTACAAGAAATACAAAGGGCTGGTTGTCAAGCAGGAACAGCTGCTTAGAGGTACCAAATCCAAATAGAAAATTATTTTGTTGTCAGTAAATGTGACTGAGGGATCCTGTTTGATTCTTGTTATAAACAGGATGTCTTAAATGTCCTGAATGTGTAGATGAGTATAGAAGAGTGTTGCCAAAGTATAGGGAGAAGACAAGTACTTAATCAGATTGTTTGACACTATTAATAATTTTAAAAGCCCGTTCTCAGAAGAAAAGTAATCCACTCTTCTTTGCTTATGATATTGGTTTGGGAGGAGTTGCGTATTTGGGTTTTTTTGAATTTGCCTAACTTAGTTTGTATCTGACTCTTTGAGTAGGTTTCATTCTATCTCAGTTTTTGTACTAAAATACACTTCGTGTTAGATTGAAATTATCTGAGTGGCAAACCTTTCCCGAGAGGGGCTTTTTACTGGTTCTTGTTGGAATTGAAATTAAAAAAAATACAAACCACACAACATAAAAAGCTTCTAGTTATCATTTTTTTTTAGAGCTATGATTAGAATTAATCTTAATATTTTTTAAAGAGGCAAAAAAAAAAAAGCATTCACTGGCAATTTCCTTCAAAATGCATTGCAAAGGGATCATTATGCTTCTGAAAGTTTTGTCTTCAGCACTTAAAAGTGTAAATAGAGACCTGTTTAGTGGTTGGGTATGATCTGTTGGTGTGATTTGTGTTGATCTTTGTTAGTTGCAATTTATCTGCTCCTAAACCTCGCTGAGGATACTCGCATTGAGCTGAAGATGAGGAACAAGAACATTGTCCACATGTTGGTGAAAGCACTGGACCGGGATAATTTTGAGCTGCTTATCCTTGTTGTAACCTTCCTGAAGAAACTCAGCATCTTCATGGAGAACAAAAATGATATGGTGAGGCTTGTAGCACTCTACTGCAATGATGGAAAGGTTGGGGTTCTGAAAATTTTGTGTCGTTGGAGGGAAGAAGGAAACATCTCTGTTTTCACACTGGGTATCTCTAGCACTGATTATCCTATTTTGTTACAAGTCAAATGAGTGGAAAAAAAGCATAACATCCAGTCATAACCTACTGCAAACAGTTTTGAGGGAATGTCATCCCAAATAAAATTACGTAAAATATGATCCACAAAATTCCAGATTTTGAATTCAGCACCTCAAAGTCTTGTCATACCCCCAGTTGTGGTGATGCCCATGACTCTGGCCCCAGACTGTACTCTTGTAGCAACATATTGTTTCTGCCATGTATTGACTTGGGAAGAGAGATATTTATTCTTCTGGAGTTTGCTGGACTAGTTTACTTATTTCCTCTGTCAGTCTGGTTCCTTCCTACTGCCAATAGCTCCTTAGAATTGGAGGCAGTTATTCAGCATTAGCTTTTTTTTCTTTGTGAAGTCTTACACTTCTGAAATTGTAGCATAATTTGTTTTGTGACTTCACACTCTAGCCAAGTACCTCCTTTGCTGATACTTAAATAGATGCTTGACTTCCCTTTGTGCCTCTATTATAATTTATTGGTTGAAAATTATGCATTTTCTCTGTTTAAGAGGTAATCTGAGATCAGTGGTGTACAGAGATTGTGAGATGAAAAGATCTGTGTAAAAGCAGTAGTGAATTAACTGGATCTTTGCATGCATGTGCACTGAACACTGCAGACAAGAAGTACCTGCCTTATTTATATACTGGACTTGTTAGCAAAAGAAGAATTAGCTCTCCAGCCCACTGATTTGCTGGCACACTTTTCCCATTCCATCTGATTTTGTGAAAGACAAGTGAAGCAAAGCTGTTGAAACTATTTTATCTCAGAGTGTTCTGATGGTTTTGAAAATGTTGGTGTGCTTCAGGTCAGCTGTCTGAGCATTCCTTACTGATAATAAAGATGATGTTATTAAGGAAAACTACCACTGAAGGAAATGTTGTTCTGATATTTGCATTGGGCAGTAATACAAAACTGTCAAAGGCAAAATGAACCAAGATTAGTTGTGCAGCACCTGATTCTAAGTACAACTGAAAAATCCATATGTATTTATAGCACATTCTTTCCTTGGCTATTCTAGGGCCATATGAAATTCAAAGCAGTGAGGTAGGAGTTCTTGCTATCTGATTGTTTCTGATCAAAGCTGTCTAGGAAGTAGTTTGATTATTGCACTGTGCTGTGTGGGGAGAGCTGTAGTTTCTTTTCTTAGTATTCATTCAGAGTCTATTTATAACCAGACTAGTAATGTACATGGAGAAAGAAGTCTGAAGAATGCCAAGTAATTTTATGTGCCTCCTTCTGGCCAAAGAAGGATCTGCGAAACAAAAAGATGAATGCATTTAAAAGATTGTGTCAAATAAAAGCACAGAAATGTTGCTTAAAACATGATAAAAACTTTCTGTAGTCTTGCCAGTTCAGATGTGTTTTCTGGCTGGTAAAGTGAACATGATCTCAGGAGCTGATACCACTTCTCAGTTTCTGGATTCCACTTTTTAATTTGAAAGTGATTCATGTTTCAAGATGACTTTCATGCTTTTATTGAATTGATATGTAGGATGGCATGCCTCTTCTGAGAGCACATGCACACTTCTGGCTAGGGGTTTGTTTAAAATTCATAATGAAAGGTCTCAAATTCTTTTTGGATGCCAATTTTCTGTCTTTCTTGGTTGGGTCTATCTTTGACTCTACTGGCAGTTGCTGCAGGATTGCATGTGTTAAAATTTAAATGAGTTTGCTCACCCTACTCTAGTTTTGCAGGTGATGCAGTATTCCAACATTCCTGCAGTATTCCAACTGTGAGGAATGTTTCCATGACACATGAACTTGTTGGTTCAAAACCTTTTTTAATAAATGTTTCCCTGTAAGCCAATCTAGAAGACTTCAACCATAAAGGCATAAATTAAACTACTTCAGATGAAACTGCATTAACAGTCACTGTTATGGCTACAAATTAGATATTGAAGCCAGAGTAAGTTTGGATGGGTTATGGTTTTGGTTTTTTCTTTGAAATACAGGTTGAAATGGATATTGTTGAAAAACTTGTGAAAATGGTACCATGTGAACATGAAGACCTGCTGAATATCACTCTTCGACTCTTACTGAATCTCTCCTTTGACACAGGCCTGAGAAGTAAAATGGTCCATGTTGGTTTGCTTCCCAAACTCACTGCACTCCTGGGTATGTCTTCTTTTGGTCTAACACAGACACTTCAGTGAAGTTGTTTGCATCATGGTATGATGTACCTGAAAGTTGCTGTGTCACTTTTGTCTTTGCTACTTCCTCACTACTCCCAGCTTCTCAGCATTCACATCATCTTGTCACACACAGGTTTCCAGTAGATTTACTTCTAGGATCTTTTAAACTGTAGAATAAATCTTCCAGTCTTTAAAATTTACTTCAGTGGGTACCTGAAAGCCATGTGAGCTGACACATGAATGATGTTTGTAATTCTGAGGGAGCACCTAGGAAAAACAGCCAGCAACTTCACAGAGCCTAGCTGATGTAGTTACAAACTAAATATATAAATATTTATTTATTTTTAGTGAAGCTTGGTATACCTGTTTGCTCTTGTAACTTGTCCAGACAGATCAGAAATCTCCCAATTTTGTTAGTTTACAATCTAGGCAGTACTGATTTCTAGACTTTTAAGCTTGATAGTCTTGTGTTAAAATCATATAAGTACATCAGTTACAAGTGAAATTTTTTGTTATCTCTAGGGCAAAGCCATAGAAACAATAAGGTCTTTGGGAAGAGCAGAGGATTGTTCTGTTTGATCGCTGCTGTATCCTGGAGTTCTGAGGAGGGACTTCTATTGCTTTTTGTTTGTTCTTTGCCTGATAGTACCTAGAGGCTGCTGTGGTAGATACACTAAAGGTTTAGCAGCCTTTGGCTCTAAAGATGGAGTTGGAATAGAGGATCTTGTCTGTGTGAATCACTGGTGCAAGACATTGCTAAAGTCTTCTGAAATCTGTTGGCTTTGGGATGTGCTAAATGCAGTGCAGAGGGTGGATTCAGATCCTGCCAGGAGCAAGGGCAATGCAGTGGTGAATCTCAGCTTTCTCCTCTAGCTGTGAAGTGTCTTAGGGTTGTTTGTGTCCTCACAAATATACTTCAAGCTCAACACAGCTTTATTACTGTTTAGTGAACACCATGAAATCTTGGAGTGCTTTGGAAATTCTCCATTTAATATTAGAGTCAGACTAAACTCACCAGTTAAATATCTCCTTTCTAGTGTCTGTTTGTAACGTGGAGAGGAGAATTGCTTTTCAAATGTCATTCTCTTAGAGTTGTAACTAGGCCTGTGTGAAGGCTGTTTAGCTCAGAAGAACTGGTTGCTAAAATTGGAATTTGTTCTCAAGTGGCTGTTAGGATAATTACTGCAAGTCCTGCTGGTACTTCCAGAATATTCAGTGTGTTTCTTTTCTCATCTAGAATGTATTCAACCATTCTTTCTATTTTTTAAATTTTAATTTTTCATAGAGGCATGTGCTGTTTGTTCTTGCTTCTCCCTGTAGAATTGCTTGATACTTACTTCTGACTTGCTAAAAATCTAGGTAGAAATATTGTATATTACTTGCTTCTTTAAGCCGTCGCTGTGCTTTGTGAGACTTTTCTTGGTATGATGATTCAAATAATTCTCAAATATATCACTTGCCATATACTGTCTGAGAGAGGTCTGCAATCTGAATATTAAAACAGCCATGTGCCAGATGCCCCATTTATACAGGTTATTTGGGTGTTAAACACACATTGTTAAAGCCAGAACCCTTCCTTTTACATTTGCAGGTCATCTCCAAGTGCTAACACAGCACAACAGCTGTTGACAAGTCCTTGTACAACTCTTAATGCCAGAGGTCAAGTGTGCTGACTCAACCTCCTGAAATTTAGCATTTATGCATGCTGGGACTGTGAATCTTTAGCACTGGGTTTGAGATGGGCACAAATAAAGTGCAATAGGTGTTGAAGGGGAGAGCTGAGATTGCAAAGGATTAAAGGATTTGTTTGACAGTGGTTTAGGGCTGAGCATGGAGGTGAATGCAGTCTGCAGTTCTGGAAGATGTACTATTTTCCCAAGGGACGCTTAATTGCTTGGGAGCAGGAAGGCTCTAAATGGACATAGAGGCTGAAGCAGTGAGGATGAAGTGGCTCCAACTGAGCTCTCAGGAAAGGAATAAGTATACCATGGATGTAATGGAGGACTGTCTTTCTTTCCATCACACTCCAGAGTCTTGAGGCTGCTGTTGAAAGCATGGACATGAGAAATTCTGCATAAGTCTTGGTTTCCATTTTAATTGGTCTTTTCTTTTTAATAGTGCCAATGCCTGCTTCCCCATGTAGCTGTGCCAGTCAGCACCACTTGCTTCTCTTCACAAATCTCAAGTATTGCATATGACAAAGCTCCTTTTGCTCCCTGCAGGCACCCGAATTAATCAACCACAGCTGATTTTCGTTATTCTGTGACTCTCAAAAAGCTTTATGCAGCTGAGGGAAGTTTGGTGTCAGACTTGAGATCTGAAGCTGGAGCAGAGGTGTGGGGGCCTGTAAGATACAGTCTGCTGTACTCAGCTTTTTCCATACATAGGGTGGTTGAGCTACGAAAAGAGATTTTGTTTCTTTGTGTGACTTCCATCCTTTAAGAAGACCTTTTAAATGTTGAATCAGCAGGGCCCTGCAGAGAATGTTTTTTATACTATGGCTTTGTTTTAATACTTTAAAATTATGTTTAGAGCAATCTTTCCTTTCTGTGCCAATATATGTGAAGTGTGACTTCAGTTGCTTAAGGTGATAATTCATGTGAATTCACCAAGTGGTTTAAACTAGATGTTTGCCTGAAATGTTGAAAACACAGGTTTAGTGTCTTCCAGTCATCCCCTTGGAAATAGAGACCAAAGCAGCTCTGTTGAGGTTTGCTTCATTCTTAGAGTGCTCTCATTGTGCTTTGCATGGCAGAATTAAGGGAAGTGGAGCACAGGAGTGACTTGCTCCAAATATGGTAGAGTTTGGAAAGAGGGAAACATAGATCTGAACTTAAAAACAGGATACAAATCTGTTTTCTTGGTTCCTGGAAATGCTCTTCCACTGTTGGACATAAGGGAAATGTTACTCTTTTTCATAATTCTTCCCCTGGATGTGTAATTGGCTTCTAAAGTAAATGCCCTGGCAGCAAACAGAAGAAAACATTCAAGGAAAAATAAAACCCCTTTACTTTTTGTTTGGACCAAATCCATTCTGTTTTTCAGTTAAGAGGTCAAATTGAATACAAATTTTTTAGTACAGCTCTCTTAAATATAGGCACAGCTTATGATGCATAGTCTTTTAATAAGGATGCTATTTTATGTTGTCTCTGAGTTGTTTCTTAGCCTTTGTGAAGTGAGACAAATAGTTCCCCATTTGCCATGAGAACAGCAGGCAGTTTGTACAGCAGAGCCAGCTGAATGTTGCTGTGGGGGTTAAGGCAGCCTGAAAAGCTCATGGTGGAGCCTGGTTCAGAAGCAGCTCCTGGCAGCATCCCTGCATGTTGGGCAGTGCTGGCATTTCTGGTCCCTCCCATCAGTGAAGTGTCCCTCTCCAAGGATGCAAATCATAGAGAATGTTGCAAAAGCTGTTAGAGTGGGAAGGAACTGTGTTGCTGATTACAGTAAAAGGAGTAGGTCTGACTCTGTGTGGGGAACAAATAAGCTTTTCGATTAGGTATGTGTTCATCCCCTGGAGCTGCTGGAGAGTTCTTAGATGTACTCAAAACATATTGTTTTGAAGCGCCATTTTCTTTTCATTCACTCCCCAGTGAAAGCCATGCTGAAAGAATAAAACCCCAGTATGCTTAGAAGCCAGACTTAAGTATCTCTTCTGTTGCTTGCAGTTACTATCTGCTTTTAAAAATTGAAGATTGAACACAGATACTGGTGAGCTGAAAAGTGGGTGGGTCACAAAACAGGATTGGTTGCAAATCAGGCCCAAAGGGAACATGGAGTGTAGAAGGGTTGTGCATACAGCTGTGAAAGTGCCAAGGTGGTCAGTCTCAGATTTTAGGCGGTGAGGAACATCCTGGGTTGTGTTTTCCAGCACAGGTTTCAGTGGCTGAAAGCACTTTGGCTTTGTGGATTTGTGTTTCAGCCAAGCAGATGAGTGTGTGTTATACAGCACTCTGAAATACAGTGTGGTCAGCCCCAGGTAACAACAGTATGGTTTTGCCAGTCACAGATTGTGCCCAGCCTCTCTGCCTTATTAATGTGAGCATCCTGGCATGATATTCTGAATTTCTTGGTGTTCTAAGATTTCATATAAGCACAATGAGAAGCAGTAGCCACCTAATTTTAGATAAAAATTCACGGGCTGTGGAAACTCCAAAGTAAGTCAGGCTTCTCAGTCTTGTTCATTTAAGCTGGAGAACCCAGAGCAGAGAGTAGCACTGACAGTCATATTTAGTCCTCAGTGAAGAGTCTGTCTTCACTGGATTCATTGATGGACTCTTTCCTGGGAAGTTCTATGATTCTAGATTTCTGTGTGAAATTCCTCTGATATTTTTCCATTCTTTAGAGGTTGGGTTTAATGAGCAATCAGAGAATTGCCAAATAGTTGTATGTTTGGCTTCTTAACAATCAAGGCTTGATATGGTATGCAGCCAAGCTGGATTATAAGGTGACTGCTGTTTAAAAAGCCAAGTAGTATTTTGCTCTCTAATTAACAGAGTGCTGTGGGTTTTTAATGCTCTATTCCTTTTATGAAAGTTTCTTTTAAGAAGGCTTAAAGTAGATGTGCTCTCTTTATGAGTTCACTTGGCCTTTTTGTAATGAACTTATTATGGAGCTTCACACATCTGTTGAAAAACGGAGCTTCTTATAGGCTACTGCAATTTTTTTCTGACTTTAATAGGCCTCGTTTATCCTATAAAGAAGCATACATTTTCTTACCTGATCAAGTGAGCAAACAATAAGGGTCAGATGTGGCAAAGACCCTAACAAAAAGCACATGTCCATCCATCAGGGTGAGGTAAAGTCATATCGGGATTGCTTGAAGTTATTAATGGCAGTAAAATTTATGCTTCCTCCTGTTTTCCCAATTAAATTGAGAAACCTTTTTTTCCTAAGGTGGCTCTGCAGCAGCTGGTTCCAATACTACTTGTGTGAATATTGCCTGGGGTGTCTCCACTCCTTTATAGTACAGGCTGGCTGAAGCACATTAAGTAACAGTTCAACTACAGGGACCAGTCTGTTGGAAAACAGCAATTATTAGGGGATTTATTTTAATAGTAGTTTTTTTATCATTTATGGTGAGTATGGCCAAAGCTTAAAAAAACCCAACAATCCTCAACAACAACAACAAAAAAAAAAAAGAGCCCTGACACATAAAACCCCACAAACCAAAATAATCTCTTAACATTAATTTTCCAAATCCTTCTTAGAATTGTAGATAGACCTAAGCATGTCTCAATGGTATTAAGGAGAGGTGGGTGCACAATGTGTCTTAGAACTCAGAACCTAAATTTAGATACTTTGAATGTGGATATAGACAGCAAACTTTAAAGAAGAAATTACTTCTCATTTTGAGAAATACAGAACTGAATGTAGAGACTCATCACTATCAGGTGAGTGAAAGCTCCTTGCTGTGTTGTGCTAGCCACAAGTGCATGTGTGAATTACCTGTGTTACTGGCTTTTTTAGTAAAGAGGATGACTTTATTGGAATATAAGAAACTAATTTCATGTGTGTTGACTGAAAATAAAAATGCTCATGGCAGCAGCAAGGACAGATGGCAGCAGTCTAAAGATGAGGGAGCTGAGTTGTTGGAAATGCATTGAACTCACAAATGGAAAGGATCCCCTGAACCAGTATTTCTATTGTGGAGCTTACAAGATGTGACTGATTAATTCAGTGCTTTTAATGGTTTCTTAGCTTATTGCAAGAGCAAATTAATATTTAACAGTAAAAAGTAAATCTAATCTTCTGCTGAACTGTTGACATCTAAAAGCTTTACAGAGCTTAACATGGATGCCTGAAGCATGACAGAACACAAGCAACTACTTCTGGTTTCTTTGAAAAATTTTCATAAAGAAGGGGTGGGGCACTTCTGCTAATCTTCCTGACCTGTGGTAGCATCATCATAAGTAGGGTCAGGGTGGAAGAGAGGAGCTCCTTTCCCAGAGCTGTTGTGAAGGCTGCAGGCAGAGGAGCGGCCTCGAGTCACCACAAGGAACAATTCTGCTACTGGAGTAGTCCTAGAGGTGCTGAGAATTTTACAAGTTCAGATGTAAGGGAGAAGGTTACACTCTGCTTTCCTTCAAGACATGTGGAAGCATCTTAACTCACAAGTTTGTTCCTTACTTAAGAGTTTCTCAAATGATTGTTGCAGTTAAGGAGACCAACTGTAGGTTCCCCCTGTCTGCAGTTGCCGAGGTGAGAAATGCTTTGTCAGTTGATAATATCCTCCTCAAATCCTTTAAATGGGTGTTTGAAGAATGTGGAGTTCAATTCTTGCTCTCTGGAAAACCCAAAAGCTCGACCAGTATTCAAGTCCACTTTTTGGGCTTAGTAGAATTGAACCTCAGCTCTGTATTTCAGCATCTTCAAGATGGGTAAAACCAGTTTCCATTTCACAGTGGTGAATCATCCATTTCTCAAGGCAAGTGAACCTATCCTGCATTGGGTTTGTTCCTCCTCCCAGGAGCATGTTGGAATCCAACTGCATCATCCATTCAGAGGAGCACAGAAAACCTCCACCTATTTCCCACTCAATGCCAAACTAGATTAGAAGAGTGAGTTTAGATCCAGAAAGTCTCAATATTTTCTAGTAATTTTAATCGAGCAGTTGATGTACTTTAATGGAATCATAGTGCAGATATGGCAAAGATTATGCATGTCCTGTACATTTCCATTTAATCTATGTAGTGTGGTGAAGAAGCTCTTTGCTTAGAATTTTTTCCACTTACTTTGGAAGTGTGTGTTTCCTTAGTTTGAATCTGACTAAAACCTGTTTGATTTCTAGTTTCTGGTAATAACAACATTTGTTAACTCTTTTTTCTATCTCTTGCTTTCTTTCTTGGTCATAGCCTAACCCAAAACATAATACTTCAGTGGAGAAAAGAGAAGCAGCTTTACCTTCTTCTTTCAGTGACAATCCTATTGCCTCTTGATTTCTCTCTAATCTGAATTTTTAGTTTATTTCTCTCTGCTTTGTGAGGTATAGGAAATATTGCAACTAATCAGCTTCCAGTTTCTGTGTGAAGTCAGAGGTTCAAGCAGTATGGGTGGTTAAAGCCCATCCTAAGGACAAAAACTGGGTATGTTTTGCCTCAAAAAAGGACACACGTAATTACAGCAGTATGTTAACTACCAGTCTTTCGGAGTGGCAATGCTAGACTGAGGTGGTTACTGAATGTTTCTCAGTCTGTCTTGCCTAGAGTTCCAGGCAAAGAAATGGGAGTCTGAGGTTCCAGACATGCAACTTTGTTTTTTCTTGTGCTGCAACATTAAATAACTCAAATTAGTCCGTTTTTAGTCCTTTGGGATTCATCACTAAAATTCTTTCTTTGTGTCCTAGGAAAAGAATTGTAACTAGGTTTCAGTTGTGGCATGTTCTGAGTTCTTTGGGTGTAGGGGAAAAAAACCCCAAAAAACTAAACGCCAAACCCAACCATGGCAACACTGAGATTTTAAATTAGGCTTATGGTATGAAGCCAGTTTTAAATAACATAAAGGGCACAAGAGGGGTTATTAGTATGTAATTACTATCATAATGTTTTATTTACAATGTCTAGTCTCCTTGAGTCTAAGCAGATTTGAAAATTCATTTAGTTTCTCTTGATAAAATAAACTGATATAGCCAATATGATTTATATTTACATATGTAAATCAAACCAATATGTGTCTAAAGCACACATGGACTAACTCAGTCCAACTGTTTCAGAGATGGTTGTGAGGAATGATATGGGATAGAGGTAAGTGGAGATACCTTTCTATCAATTTTTTCCTGAAATCACTTAGAATTATAATACATTTGAATAAACTCTTGATTAATCTGTTTTCTGACATTATGGTGAGACAGCACATAGATCTGATACTCAGTTTGTGGCATTCCTAATAATCTAGATTCCTTACTTGCCCAGTTCTGCAGCAGATCACGTTTAGAGTGTTAGAATTTGAAACTGAAATAAGGATTCACTTTGCTTTTTTAACAGGTATTTGTCTTCATTTGTGTTCTGGTTTTGATTTAGTGTTGTTAATGTTTTGCACATGGGTGGGGTAGAGCATAATTCATATCAAATGTGGAGACATTGATTATTTCATTAGAAGTGATGGCTGGTGGATTTACTGATAGCGTTATATTTGAGTAATTTAGTCCATAATTTATATTCTCCTTTTTACTTAAGCATTTGAAAGCTGAATGCTGCTGCTGAGACTGGCAATTTACTTTTACAGCTTTAGGGTTTCTCTTTTTGTCATGTAGCTAAATGGAGTATTTTTTATTTTAAGCTCACAAAGTCAACCAAAATGCAGGACTTGATCTTATGATCAAGAAATCATATTTGTTTTCTTTAGCTTCTGCTACTAATACTATTTAGACCTTTAACCATAGTAAGAACTAAACGTGCAATTCAGGCATTGGTCCCCAGAACTGGCACATGGCTTCTTATTAATGTTCAAAGGCTAAAAATCTGAAGCCATTTTGAACTCAGAAACCATCATGTATTTATTTCCCTCTCTAATTTGCAGAAAACTAGTTGTGAAAACAGCCCCAGGGACCTGATATTTTTCCATCCCATCTGCTCCAGCTGAACTACATCTGCAAAAAAAAAACTTAAGTATTGTTTCTATAAACTGTTGAGTGTATTTTATAACACAATAATTCCCACAAAATCAGTAACTGCAGTTAATGACTGGTTTGTTAAGGCATTAACTGCACTCAGCTGGGAATGACCAATTTCTCAGGAATGACTGTGTAAGAACTAAGACTAATTCAGTTACACTTTTAAATAATAATTTGGTTAATTAATGGTAGATTCTTGTGGAAATCCTATCAAAGTGTTTGTGACCCCCACATTTAATATCCAATGATTTCATTATGATTCATGTTTTATTATAAATACCAGAAGAATCCTAATGACTAGACCATTATTTTCCAGGGCTGCCCTTACTGCTTTAGGCCATTTGGCTATTCCACTTCAGTCATAAAAAGCTTGATGCTCAAAACTTACCAGCATTTGTAGGCCACAATTTTCTGGCACCCCACCAAAACTTTGGTGATTTTTTGAACACATTTGGCAGAGTTCTGTTTTGTGGTTTGTTTTTTTTTTTCTCTTGTTTTTTCTAGTTAGGGCAATAATTGATCCTTACTCTACCCAGTCATAAGGAAGTCTTCCTTGCAATGTCTGCTTTTTCACATGTGGCCTTCAGCAGTGGTCAAAAATAGCAGAAAAGGTATCACTTGGGTGCTTTGGAAAGCTGTTTTCCAGCCAGGTGCTGGGCAGGGTTTGAAATTTTTACAGCCAAGTCTTTACGTAATACTTGAGTCAGGGTTAATTAATTAGCATTCAGATGAGTAGAAAATAATTAGAAAAAGGAAGCTTGGTACTGAGATATTCAAGTAATAGTCAGCAGCTGCCAGTTGATATTTTTGGAAGTGAAATACCAATGTGAAAGGATGAGCATTGGTAGGTTTTTTTAGGGTCTGTCACTTCTTTCCCTTTTGTGTAACCTTCAGCCTGTAGGTCATGCTTTGAGTTTAAAATGCTTTAGCTGCTGTCTATCCTCTTCCTAATCTTTAACCAACTCCTACCTGGTCTCCAATCAGTTTCCCAGCAGGCTGTGTGCTTCCCAAGTGGGCATGAGATGAACAGTTGTGTTAGATCATGTGCTTAGGAACAGCCACCTACTCTTGATTTTCCTGTAGTGTTTTACTCTTTGGATGAGTTGTTGCTGTTGTGTGTGAGAGCTGACAAAATCACAAGATTCTGCTTTTCCTTCATCAAAGTGCATCCATAGGGAAAAAGAACAGTGAAACTTGCAGACAGCAGCCTGGACTCGCTTCCTTTCTTGGAAATGAAAATGAAATTAAACTTAAAACACATACACGGTTAAAAAAGATGGGTGAGTGGCAGACTGTTTACCTTCAGGTTTTGTTCTGTAGTTTACTTTTAACATCAAATTAGTAGAATTCACTGGTTTTACTCACAGTTGAAAAGTACTTCCTTGCTGAGGCTGTGCAATGGTCTCTGTTCCCCCTATTGACAATAGGACAGGGCAGTTCAGGGAAAATTGGTCAGGTAACTGTACAGCAAGCAGGAATTTAAATTCAGTTCTCTTGGAAACTGTAGCTGTCTTTGCCTTTTGTGTGTCATGAAATCTACTTTATGGAATGCACTTTTGAATAATTATTTAAGTGCTAGTCAGTAGAAAGCAACTCATTAGGAGTCTTTTCAGATGAAATAAGTTTATTTGGATTTCACATATTCTTCATACTTCAGGTTGAGTATCTGGGTATTTTTGATTATTTTTGGTAGTTTTGAAATTGAGGTAGTGATGTCATTTAGCACTGACACCCAAGGAGGTGTTCAGGCATCAGGAAAGTTATTGTGACCTTTGAAAAAATAGGAGTTAGAGGAAACTCTTCAGGATTTTCTAAGAAAGAAAACAGAAGGCCTTTACTGTTATATCAGCCTATTATGATTGAAAATAAGCCACTAATATTGCCAAGTACCAGGAAGCTGCTGAGCTTACCAAATGTAAAATTGTGCCTTCACTGATGCTTTATGTTAGCACAAATGAAACTTGCAAGAATAAGGAGGAAGAAAAAATCCACAAAGGACAGAGGTTAAACAGTATCATTTAGCATCATTCTTGTTAATGGTCTGGCAGTTCATATGAAGGTCTGGTCAAATTTCATTCCAGTTTTTCTTGTTGGTGTTTTGGGGAGTTTTTCTCTCTTTTATGCTGGCTTGCCTTCACACACAGTTTCCTGCATTATCCAGCTATGTGTAGTTGTAAATTCAGTCTTGTTTTAAGTCCTAAATACAGGCATGGAGTGTTAAGAGCAGTGTAAACAGATATTTTTTTTCCTTAGACCCATGAAATTTGGAGGAATAATTTCTTCTGTATACTTCTAAATTTGTGCAGAAGAAACCTTTACCTGTATTTGTGAGAATTTTCTTCTATGAAATAGTTTTCCCAATGTTTCTGTGGGTGAATAGGTAGATAAGGTGACCAGTCACAGGAGAAGCACTAGAGAGAACACACTTCATTTTGTTTGCTGGTACCTTCTGTGCTTTTATTTTCATAATTATCAGAGTATAGCTTTCACATTTGGGCATTATCCTTCCTCCCATATTAAATGTATGGAAGATTATGATACCAGTTATATTTTTTCAAGCAGCTAAGACTCTAGAAAGATTTGAAAGGTCAGCTCTGATTTTAGGTTTAGTGTGGCTGAGAATACTTCACTCACTTGCATGGCAGCTGCCAGAGGACTTTTATGGGTCTCTTTGGATAATTCATTCAGTTTTGAAAAGGGCTCATTTTCAGGATAAAGGCATCATATCCTTGCTGCTCAAAGGAAATTCCAGCTCCCAGTGATGTATGCAGAAAGAAAATTTTGCTGTGTTTGTTGCTGTTTGAGGTCTTTGTGCTTTGGCAGATTATTACATAGATATTTTCTGACTTACCTTAAATACAAGTGGGAGGTAGGATATTGCTGATGAGTTGTGGAAGAGCTGTGAATGAATCTGGAGTTGGTGACCTTATTACATCCTAGTTTAACTAATGTACACATTCAGATGCAGGGTTTATCCCATATATAGCAAATATCCTGCTTGTGCATGGCTAGAGAGTTTGAGAATGCTCAGTGGGTTTCAGCAGTGAGTCAGAAGCAAATTCATCTGTGTTCTTAAACATTTGTATGTGTGTATGTAAGATGATTTTATAGAACCTTTCAGTTAAATACTTCACACCCCACTCACATTAACTGCTCCAAATTTCATTGAGAGTCTTTCTCTTTGGTAAATATCTCTATGAAAATGTGATGTAGTTTTGATCTGTATGAAACACAAAAGGCACCAATGGGATAATATTGTTATTTAGAAGAGTAAAATAACCAGTATTCACTTGAAAGGCAGTGGAATCCTTCTACAATACTTTTTAGTGGCAGTTCTTATTTTTCTCTCTGGCACTGGTGTATTCTTTATTATTTCACTTTTAGACAAGATTGTTATTTAAATAATAATATTCACAGCTAAATCTTAATTTTCTAGCTGGAAATTGATTAAGCCTTTCTCTGGATGGCCAGTCATTATTAAGCATTCCTTTCACAAAATAAATATCTTGCACAGTGGGGTTAAGGAAGTGTTTTGAGGTGCTGGGAAGAGGAAGGAATATTTACCATTGCCCTGGTACCCTCTTTGCATTAATACGTGGTTCATTTGGTTAGGCCAGGCCAAGACCCTTTCATTAACGTGTCATTTCTGATTTAAATTTTCCCTCTATTAGCTAGGATTGTTCTGCTTTTCATTTTCCTCTTTTGAGTATTTAACAACAGCTAAAAGTTCTCCTAAAAATACATTTTTTTCTCCTTTTAGGGAACGAAAATAACAAAAAAGTAGCGATCTGCATTCTGTATCACATCAGCATGGACGATTGCTTTAAATCGATGTTTGCATATACAGACTGCATCCCTCAGGTACGTGACGAGCTGTTAAAATCACTTTCCCTCGTGCTCCGAGTCCCTCCCTCGCTCATGGCAGAGCTCGCACTGACACCCGCAGGTGACAAAGGGAACAGCCACTGTGCTGCTTGGCACTGAGGCACCTCCTCCTCCAGGCACTGCTCTTCGGGCTTTCACGGTCCCCAGCAAGAGCAGAGGTGACCGATCTCTGTCACTGCTGCTGACACTTGAGCTGCACCAGTGAACTGCTGAAATTACAGGTGACCCGGAGGATTCCTACAGAAGATCAGGAACGCTTGAGAGAGATTAAAGCTTGTGCAGAGCAGCTCTCTAGGGAACGTAGTGGAAAGTATTTCCTCTACAGTTTTAGAAGGCATTCTTGCTTGATCCCATTGGGTATCAAAATTTCAATGTCTCCAGTATTGCAGGATATGAGCTGGAAACCAGCCAAGCAGGGTTACATTCCTACATGACAATTCCTTTTCCAACTGCAGGCATGTACAGCAAGGAAGACTTGATGAGTGTGGAAGGATCTTCACTGATATTTCAGCCTGCATTTTCTTACTTAACCCATTGACTCAAGCATACATAGTATCACGGGGTTTGGGGTTTTGTGGGTATTTTTGGTTTTTTGTGTGCATGTGTTTTGTTGTTTCTTGTTAGTCTGGGTTTTTTTTGTTTTTCTGAAGTACCAAGTCCTCTCATATTGACCATTTTCCTCAGCCTTGGTGAGGCTGCAGTTAAGAAAGTCTGTGTTGCCTAAGTGTAAAGGCTCTTTGGTAGCTTTTTCAGAATTGCACCATGGTATCTTCTTTCCTGCCAAATGGGTTTTTAACATCAAATACTCCCAGAATGGAAAGTTGTCATGAAGTGATTAGAATGTTTCTGGTTGTTATCTTATGGCAAAATTAGTGAAGTTTTTCCAGTACAAGACGATTCTGGATAATAGAGAGGAGAGAACTGATGGGAATAAATAATATATATTACAAAATGATCTTGTAAACATCCTGCTGTCTTTTCTACCACAAGAAGCAATTACCTTTTAAGGCATTCGTGTGATACAAAGGACCTGCTTTGTTCTAGCAGTTACCAGCCAAACTCAAATTCCTGCACCAGTGTCTTAGGACTTGCTTTGTGATGTGTGTTCAGGTAATCTTGGTATGACTCCTGGACCCTCAGTGCTTAACAGAGCTGTGTCCAAAGACTGGTGGAGCAGCAAACAATTCTACTGCCTTCACTGGGCTTTAGTGAAGTAAACAACCAAGATGGAAAGTATAACTACGCATATTGGTGCTTCACAGGTCACATCTGCACACTGTTCAAAAAGAAACTGAGCAACCAGAGCTTAAATTTTACTATTGAATGTTCAAAATTAGGATGGTTATCAAGGAAGACAGGTAGCAGAAAGCATTAGGAAGTGGATAAGGCATCAGGAAAAGAAAATTACTGTTTTAAATGGACTCGCTGCTATCTAAATCTACCCAAGAAACCCAGAATCTCTCTTCAGTAGTGGTATACGCCCTTGCGTGGGTTTGTCTCTTTTTGAGGAAAGGTGTTCATCAACAAATACTAATTAATGTTCAGTGGTAGTAGGAAGAGCTTGGAGAAAGCAGCCCCTGTGGCGATTCTGGCTGCGTGAAGTGCTTGCCCAGGGCTCGCGCGTGCTGTCCCGGCTAAACATCCTTGTGCATTGCAGGAGTTAGTGGGTGCTACTCTAGTAACAGTTAAAAGTGAGTATTAACAGTTCATTCTTGTTTAGACCTCAGCAATGCGTGTTTTGTTTAAATAGGTGCAAATGCCATCCAGATGCTTATAAAAGCCTTTATTGGTAATAACCTGGCCAATCAAAGGGCATGGTTAGGCAGTGATGTCATGGTGATATTTAATATTTTACCGCAGAGCGGTGTGCAAGGTTCTCCAAAGCTGCCCACATGTTTTCCACCACGGTTGTCCTGTTTGGGCCCTCTTTGATCTCTAAGCTTCTTTTCAGCTTAATGCTGGTAAACGTCCTCTCTTGACAGCCCCCTTTGCTCCTGTCCGCCATTATCTGCTGAAGTTCAGAAACCAGAGCATCACTTCAAACAGCAGAGTTGGGAGTAGCCGCTCAGGAGAGATTCCTGAGGCATGCAGTTCTGGCATAATCATTCAAAGATGTTGGAGCTGGGCTTGGGGAGGGGGTTGGACAGAGGTGTATGTGAACACAGAGCTGTGGGGGTTGGCCTCTGGTCACTGGTAAATAAGTGAAGGCAGGTGCCAGAGAGTCTAGACACAGTGATTTCAGTGCTGGTCTGTGGTATCTGATACTCAATATGGGACTTGTCTGATTGAACACTACTGCCTCTTCATTGCACATGCTGCAGTCTTTTTACTGCCTTCCTGTTAAATCAGTAAAAGATGACAATGGACATAGTAAAAGCAGAACAAATTTAATTTTAATATTTCCTATTTGGCAGCAATTACTCTTCCTTTTGAAGTGGCACAAGAAGCAATCAAATTAAATGAAGACATAATGGGAAACATGGAACTCGCATGAAACTATTATTTTAAAATTTGAACGGCTTTAATTGAAACTGTATATATTTTTTCTTTTATAGAGAAGTAGTTCAGTAATTAACAGTGTAATCCCATCTTGTTAAACATTTAATTTCCACAGATTTTGTATTGTGTAAGTAATGAGAATGTTTGTTTCCCTTCAAATTATTTGAAGGGTTTTAAAAATCTATTTTTAAAGGTTTTGTAACTGAAGAGTTGCAGGAGGTGATTTTTGAATGCTCATGTTCTACTTGTTAAATGGCAATTTTCTTCTCTGTTAATTCCCTCTTTTGTGACTGTCAGGCTTAAGGATTTAATAAACCAGGGGTTTTATAAGTTCTTAAAACAACCTAGAGAAATCTGATTCTACCTTTTTAAGAAAAGGAGGAAGAAATCAATGATAGCTTTTAAATGAGCACATGAAAGTCTCAGGAAAGACATAAATAGCTATGTTGTAATACAGTTTTTATTTGGGGGCTTTTTGGTTCTGTGTGGAATGAGAACCTGATATAAGATAATAGGTAAACTTACAGAATGGCTGGAGTAAAATAATTTTGAGAGAATTCTTGCAATCCTATTGTTTTTCTTTTCTCCTCTTTAAATGGATTCTACTTTCTCTAGCTTTTAATGCATTACAAACTTGTCTTTCCACCAGGGGGCAAGCACACAAATATTTAATGATTAATAATTAAATTTAATGAAAATTTGTTGCTTTCTTGTCCTCCCGCTCCTTTTTGAGCTGCATTTTTTTGTACCTTATATCCTGCTTATCTTTAGGCTTAGTTGTTTCTTCTTCCAGTAATCTCAGTCTTGTCATCACACTGGTTTGCATTATAATCTAACTATGTCTTGTGAACTGAGTGGGTTTTAGAAGCAAACAGGGTGGTGTCCCCCAGCCCTGAAGTTGTGCAGGGCTTGTCTGCCAGGATTGGAACCAGAAGGAAAAGAAATGGGTTCATTTCAGTCATGTTCATATATTCCAAATGCCATTTCAAAACCTGTTCCTGTTGAATCAAATGAGCCAGGATAGCCAGCCTGTGATGTAATGGACAATACAGGGCCAGGTGTATAAAATGATGGCAATCCATAGGTTAGGAGCCTTGGGAATCACCTGGGAATTCACTGACATTTGCTGAACCGTTTGAATGGGATTATAGGTGATTGTATACTTACATTAATGTTACCAGAATAATGGGGTTACTGCTGAGGAGTCTGTGGGATGTGGCAGTGTTCAGATCAAGCTGGAAGCTGCAAAGAGAAAGAACAGTGCTTCAGAGACAGCTAAAATTACCTATCAATAGAGTGACTCACAGCAAAATAGTAGTAGAATTATTTTGCAGTTAAGTACCTGTTTAGAGTCATAATTTTATTAAGCTAAATAGGTATTAATCTCACTTTCTGTGGAATTAAGTTGTAGGGTTTTTTTCCCCTATATTAAATTCACCTAAGCTTTCAAAACAAATTTATCCATTCACAAATACTAAAAACCAGTTAAACAAAAATTTCAGTGGTAGCAATAAAATGTAACTAAGCCAAGATAATTTAAGGTGATGAGTGATTGCCATTTTTGCCACTTTAAAGGATTGTTATCCCTAAATAATGGAACTATACATATCATGCCCTTGACCTTTATAACTTTCACTGTTCTTGTAGAAATGCTGAATACTGATTTTGAAAAAAGGTACTGTAGTTGATACCATAACACTGCTTTTCTAATGCTTTGGAAAGATCAATGACCCAAGTGTGCTTGTATTTCTTGGCAGTTAATGAAGATGCTTTTTGAATGTCCTGATGAGAGAGTTGACCTGGAACTTATTTCTTTCTGTATTAACCTTGCTGCCAACAAAAGAAATGTGCAGCTTATCTGTGAAGGTAATTGGACTGAGGTTTTTGGTGGGGGGTTTGGAGATGACAACACTTTATATATTTCTCTTATTATACTTACATATGTAAATTATATATATTTGAGTTATTTATAAATGTATTTATGTGTTTTTAAAAAAATAAAATTCATGTGTTTGGTAATGCTGGCAACCAAATGGCCACATGCTCCTCAGAATTTGCTCTTGGTGGCAGGAGTGGCACTTAAGGGAGGTGCCCACACTTCTTGTACATGCACACAGTTCTGAAATACAGGCTGATGACATTGCTGTGAGATACTATGGCTGTATGGAGACATCAGGGTTTTATTCTGCCTGATGCTTAAAATCCAGTTTTGGCTGACTGGTGTTTCACCTGCCAGTATCACATGAATAGCAGTGATGTCTTTCAGTTGCATCTTTCCATTAATTTTTTTATTATAATTGAGCTTCTTTTGGGTTCTAATATTTTGAATCGTGGTCTACATAGTTCTGATTTTGCAGTAACTGGATTTTTTTAAAGTTCCATTATGTTCATACTAGCTAGCAGTTTTGAATAAAACAATATTACTCAGTAGCCCCAACTTCCACTTCTGCTCAGCATATTCCCTAGGAACTGCTGCATTCAGTTACTGGCCTTCGAAGTTGCAATCAAGAGATTCTGTGGACTGAAATTCCATTTTAAAATTCTGTGCATAGCTCTGTAGAAGGGGGAGCAGGGAGATCCAATTTTATATTAAAGGTGAAAGTCAAGCTAGCAGCGCTTTTTAGGTAGGCAAGGGTGATCTTTTGGAAGCATAATGGTAACAGTGGGATTTGTTCTATGTGGTCAAGTACTTCAGATCTTTTCCTATGCACTGATCTTTGGTAAATAAACTTTTAATACCCTAACAACATATTTAGTCTGTGCAATGGGGAGGGAAGACTCTGTGCCTGGACTAACTGCTGTGCACTTTTTCATTCTAAACTTTTAAAGCTTAAATCATTTGTTTGTGTGCATGTTGATGTTTGATCTGCCAGTACTTGCTTCTTTTTTGTCCTGTTTGTTTCTTTTCAGGAAATGGTTTGAAAATGCTCATGAAGCGGGCTTTGAAGTTTAAGGATCCATTGTTAATGAAGATGATCAGAAATATTTCACAACATGATGGGCCAACTAAAAGCCAGTTTATTGTAAGCATTAGGTCTTACCTAATGTGATCTTGTTATTTATCCTTCTGGAAAAGTCTGGTTCTGGAGAGCTGCCATGGTTTGTTTTGTAGGGTGTCCAGTTTAAGTTTCCTTGTCTGTCCTGGGGTGATTTATGTTTTGTTTTATATTGCTATCTCATCTGGTAGATCAGAGTTTGGATCCCCCACTAAAGGGAAAACAGGTCTTAAGCCTTATCCAATAGGTTTCAAAACAAACACACAAACCCAAGCAAACAAACAAAAATGCCCCAGCTGCTGGAGTGAACATCATAAAAATTAAATTATCCTAAATTTCTGCTTTTGGACCTAGAGAGAAAAATCTGGTGTGTTTTTTTTTTTTTTCCTTCAGTGTGCCAAGTGTGATTTTATTTGTAGGTATTTTAAATACTTAATATTTAAATACTGATCCTGTAAAGCCACCCTTTTGAAAGAAAAGGAGGAAAAGCCATTTTTCCCCTGTTAATGTCCTCAGAAAAATCTTCTAGTTATTTATTAAAATCTTTAGGTAAAGAGCTCCATTACTGCCTCTAATGCAGGATGGTTTTCTCTTTCTTCTTTTCCTTTTTTTCTAAGAGCTTTTTTAAACTCTGTGTAGTAGTAACCACTTTTGGAACGTTGGAAACAAATGATCCACATCTCTTGAAAATGAAAGATGGAGGAGAAGAGTTCCTGAAATGTTTTCTTGGATTATTCATCAACTGGAATTGAAACTGCCTTATTAGTCCTTATTTCAGGAGCAAAGTCTCTTTAGTTTTCTTTTGAGAACTAGCTTTAGTTTGGCTGAGATGTGAGCTCTTCAGAAATCCAGTTTATTCATTTGTAATGCTTGTTGCTCTATTTTCTTCAGGAATATGTTGGTGATCTAGCAGCTCAAATATCAAATTTTGAAGAAGAAGAGTTTGTGATTGAATGCCTGGGAACACTTGCAAATTTGACCTTACCAGAGTTGGACTGGGAACTTGTGCTGAAGGAATACAAACTGGTTCCATATCTCAAGGATAAGTTAAAACCAGGTCTGTACAAAGTTGGATTGGGCTTCCAAAGCAGGGTCTCTCCAAGAATATTTTGAGTGCTCAGAGTAGAGTCTATTTACCTTTATAATTTGTGGTTGTTTAGGAAAACAGAACACTGAAGAATAGAATCATGTCTGCAGATAAATACACAACTGCCGGTTGATTAAGAATTCCTGAGAGAGGTAATACTTCCTACTTGCTGCCTTGTGCCTTAGCAGGTTCTGCTGAAGATGACCTTGTTTTGGAAGTGGTGATCATGATTGGGACTGTGTCCATGGATGACTCCTGTGCTGCTCTGCTGGCTAAATCTGGGATCATCCCTGCACTCATCGAGCTGCTGAACGGTAAATTTGCCATGTGTGACCTGTGCACAGCAGGAGCTGTGATTGGCTTTACTCTGTCCTTGCAGTGCAGGGGTTGGTGTTTGTATGAGGAAGGAGGAGCAGTTCTCTGTTAGTGATGGATTCTGAGTAGTGGTTTCAGAGATTTGGGTTTTCCCACACCTTCATAACTCTTTAACCATCAAAAACTTCTATTTGTGAGATTTGAAATCGTGGTGGATTTTTTTTTCCTCCTTGCAGCTCAACAGGAAGATGATGAGTTTGTCTGCCAGATCATCTATGTATTTTATCAGATGGTGTTCCACCAAGCCACCAGAGATGTCATCATCAAGGAAACACGTATCTTTTTACAGATTAAACATCTGGAGTTGCAGCACTTAATTTGCCATTGCTGGTTTGACTTCTGTTTCTCTTGCAGTAACCTCATGATCTCAGAGGTTTCTTTGTAAATGTTTATTTCAGCTGAAATAAAAATCCAAGCAGCCTAAGCATGTAAAGGGACTGTAAGGTTAATAGTAAAGATTAAAACTTAGTTTGCTTTGAAGCAGGGAGGGGAGTAGAAGGGGGATCACTGGACCAGCTGACTCACTAGTTGCTATCCAATCTGATTTACTGTCTGAATTTGTTTTGCAAATCATAATTAAATTCATAGTTCATAGAAGAACGTATGTAGAGCACAAGCAAACTTTTTGTATTGCAGCATTGTACAAATATGTTGCATGGTCTGAAATTTTGTGGGCCTTAACTGAATGTTGAATTATATTGAAGCATTCAGAATGGGCTGAATGAGCCCTGTGAGTGATAGCAAATTAGTGATTCCATTGCTAACAATACAAAGAATACTTCTTCATGTTCTTTTTGCCTTTAATCTCTGTGGAATATCTGAGAAGCCATTTGGGTGGTTCTTGGTGTCCTGTTTGGACTCCTAGGTTGCTTGCTTTAAAAAATTAAATATAAGAAGTTGCATCTCTTGCTAATTCTGGAATGATCAAGCACCAACATTTGAAAAATGCTTTCTTGCTACATGAGATGAAAAATTCCTGCCTCTGCTTCTTAGTGAAATTTGAAGTTTGAAGAACCCAGGGTTGTGAGGGGGAGAAAACAAATGTTTTTCTCCTTAACAGCTGCTTTGCAGAAGCTCCAGCGTACCTCATAGACCTGATGCATGATAAAAACGCTGAGATCCGCAAGGTCTGTGACAACACTCTGGATATCATAGCGGTAGGTCTGGCTTTCTTCGTCCTTCCAGAGCCTCTTTACACAAGAGAATGCTGAAATAACTAAATATATTGCAAATCAAAAGTATTTTTCTTGTGCCACTTTCTAACCATATGGATAAAAGATGAATTTTCAGGGCACAATGACAATCATTAGGCTGTGCATCAAACTTCCAAAAAAGTGTGTGTGTATTTTGAAAATTCATACAAGTTACCTTTACACTTTTTAAAAGTGCTTCTAGACTTTTATAAATTAGTCACATTACATAAGTGTGCCAAGTTTTCATTATTTCTTAGTTCTCCAAACAAATGGCTCTTGTTACCCAGCAGCTTTATTCAGCTTCTCTACATTGCCTGATGCCAATATTTGTTTCAAAAAGAAAATGTGGCAGCGATCCTGATGCTGGCTGTTCCCTGCTGAGGGAACAGTCACTGTAATATTGTCTTCACCTTTTGGATAGGTTTCTTTAGCTACATAACTTAATTTGTCCAACAATCCATGGATCACAGTCAACTTTTGGGACAGTTGTATTACACTGGTAAATTGGAAAAAAGAAAGAATACTGAATTATCAAGTAATGTTGAGGATTGTAGTGACTACATTCTTTTGGGTATAGAGTAGCTGTCATGAAATTAAATTTTATAGTCAAAAACAATTTAAGTCAAGAGCAGCAGTACCTATGGCTTTTTCAGTCATCTACATTGTTCCTTTTTCAGTTTAATTGCATGTATTCCAGTTCGTTCTCTGAAAAGTTCAATATAGTTTAAGGCTGAACTTACACTGCAAAATCCTATATATAGTCTATATATAATTAATAATGTCTTCTAATTTAATAGTGAAATAACATAATATTTTCTGAACTGGATTTCTTTTTATCTGGCTCTGCCTTTTCTTCATGGAGGTATGGAATGACAATCTGCTCCAGTGGCAGAGTTGCTGTAGATATTCATTAAGGACTATATTTAAATTCAGATGAATTTACACTTAGTACTTATTTATGATGTGCATCATGTTCAGCTTAATATAATCAGCTATTTCTAGGGACATCTCCAATAGTAACAGTGGAAAGACTTTTTTATCTTCGGGGTGAAGCTGGACAATCTTAAGTGCATCAAGCACTTGTTTTACCTTGAGGCCAGTGCAGTTTTGAAGTGACTCACATGTTGATTTGTTCGAATGGGGAAGCTTTACAGTGAGGTGTGTTGTAATATTATTAAGCGAAATTTATAGAATCTATAAGAATAAACATACAAAAATACAGCTTCACAGTCAATATTACCATCTGAATAAAATATACTTGGCTTTTTTTTACCTTCCTAAGAACACAAAATCTTTATGCTCACCATGAGTCAGTGAGGAGTGCCAAGATAATGGAATGGAAAGGCTTCTCAACTTGCAAAAAGCCCTGGACAGGACTTTCAGGGCCTTGAGGAAGAATAAAGGGAAGAAATGTTGTGCTGTGGTTACTGGGAGTGGAGAAGGAGACACCAAACACATACTGAGAGCAGCTTCCATGGTGGTAAATTATATTTTTCTTTGCTGTGGAGCAATGCCACACTTAGAATGGTGTTAGCTGGTGAGTTAGGAGAGTTCCTTTTCCAAGAGCCTCTTTCTGGCTTTATTATCTGGGCGTTGGGGTTATAAGTTGCATGAACACCATGACCCTGAGTGGAACAGGAAGCATAATGTGCTCTCTTTTCTGGAAGACAAAGAGAACCACTAATTAATTGATTGCTTTCTCAGTCATGTTGGAATCTGGTTGCACTTGTGTCTCTCGGTACAAAAAAATCACAAAGCAAAAAAGGCAATGTATTCTAAATAGTGATGATAGGAATTATAAGAGAGTTAAGTTATCAGAAGCTCAGATCTTGCTAGGTGTTAAAGGAATGATACAGCAGGCTATAAACACAGAGGTGTTTGGTTGTGGGGCACTTTTACACCAGCAGTGCCTGCTGAGGTGTCTGAACAGTCTCCAAGAGTGATGGAACTTCTTATCTGTGCTAAATCCACAACAAGCAAACCTTCACTTTTTGGTCTTGTTGCACACATGCTGACAAGAGCAAGTCTTCTGATGGAAGTCAGAAAATAAATGTTGGGGAGTAGATTTGAAAATAATTTCTACTCAAGGAGACAAATGCTTCTTTCACTCATCAATGAGCTGTATATACTGTGATTGAAATAGCACTGGAGAAAATCACATGGCTTATAAGCCTTAGGGGAGAAATGCTTTCTGTAGTAAAGTAATTGTCACAGAAATTATGGAAATGTTACACTAGTGATGATTTGTTTAATATAGCTTGGCTGGACTCTGCCACTGATGAACTGAAACAGATGTGCTGCTTTAGCACAATATATACTGGGCAGTCTCAGTTTTGCACTGGGAGAAGCAAGATATCCCTTTTGTCAAAAAAAGTCTGAGTTGATGATTTCAGAATGCTTTAGTTTCAGTCATGTGCTGAGCTTTGGCAGCAATCAGTCAGTTCAGTGTTCTTGTGCTCCTGAAGAGTGGGGCAGCTCTCAGGGCTTAGCTGAAGGCCTGGAATCAGCAGCTGGTACAGGAGTCTCAAGCAAATTAATATCCCTTTTCCCCTGGTTCAGAAGCCTGGAGAACTGCAGCTCCAAGTTTGTGGAAAGATATGTCAGCTTACCTGAGATGGTTTTATTCTGTTCACTTTAGGCAACATTATCAAGAGCCAAGAGAACTACTAATCTCTCAGGTTCCTTATTATTTTTCTGCTCCTACTCAGTTTAATTGCAAACTAATTTCCTCATTTATACAAAGGATATTTAATTAACCATCATCAGATCCTAGGACTCTGTAGTCTGACCCTTTCGCCTGATTTTCCTCTTCAGTGCCTTTGCAGCTTTGAATCCAGATCTGCTCTATGTACCATCATGTTTCTCTTATGATCAAGAGTGGATCACAATACTTCCTACAGCAGTAAAACATCTTTTAGTTACAGCATTGTCCATGGGATTTAGGAAGAGCCTCATGTCTAAGCTGTTTTACCAGCTCTCTTTCTTTGCCCTGAGTATTTGTAATGAATGGCAAATAATGTTTGCCTTTTATGGATTTCATTGTTAATGAACAGTTTGCATCTTTCTGTGTTAGCTAAGCTCCCTGATAGAAATCCTTCATGTTGGGAATGCTGGAATTTCACCTTAGAAGCAGGAATGTGCTGTGAACCCTCTGTGCTCTGGGGTTTGGAGCCAGCTGTATGAGATATTGGCCAGCTCTCTTAGAGTCAGGGAAGAGCAGACCACAGGGATTTGGTGTGGGCTTTATTTGAATGGCCAGCATGCTCTGAAAATAGATAACCTTTGACTCCAGCTTGGTGTCCTCTTTCCATGAAGAGTGCTGCAGTCACTCCAGGAAAAAAGGTGCTCCCTTCACTTGACAGGACCCCCTTTCTGTGGTGCATCTTGTTGCCCTGTTATCCTGTAGCAAACATGAAAACAGAGGGGCGGGCAGAAGGGCAGCGAGGGGCTGGGGCTGCAGCTGAACTTTCCTGTGTTCATTGTTCAATTTGCCAGCAGTCTGCTTTGGTCCTGGTTGCTTCTTGTGGCTCTGCCTGCAGCAGAGTAACCACAGGCAGCATTAGATAGGGCAAGAGCATCCTGGTTGTTTTTGTCTTCACATAAAACCTGCCTTGGACAGATTCTCTTTCAGCACTGGTGCCTGCTCTCTGGCTTTGTAGGACTGCGAAGGTCAAGCAAACCACTGATCTGTTACATAACAGGTTTCCATAACATTCCTCCAAAAGGGACATAAAAAAAGTTTCTCTAGCTATTGCCAGTGTAGGAACTTTGAGAGTGCCCTACATTTTATGGAGCCACATAAATTTAGAGGGCATCAATGATTACTCTTTTTTCCTTGCCTTGCCATTAGTTTCAGCTCTCAGATTAGTGTGAGCTTCCTGTCAGAATTTATTTATAGTATTGAAGCTGATTGTGAAGCAGTGACTCCAAGATGCACAGGTGTAAGTGGTGGGAGGATTTTTTCCTGCCCTGTGAAGGAATTACCCTGCAGTGGTACTTACCCTGAGGTAGGTGTGGTAGGCACCTGCAGAAGGTGATCCCTAACATCTGTTTCTCTCCTTGGTTTATAGAGGCACAGAGTTAAAATCACATGCCTAACTTTTGAATAGCTAGACGAGATAAATTTTTTCTTTCTTAATAAATGGTTAATTTAATATTTCATGTAAACAGTAGGTTTTTAATGAAGAATGTAACAAATCACTGAGTAGAGCCTTGAGCATAATGAGCCTTCTACTTATTGTACAGCAGTTTTGGTTCAGGATGAGGAATCACATCAAATGAACCCTACTACAGACCCAATTAAAGGGCAACCACATTAAAGTGAAAAGGAAAATCTGTTTTTCATCAGCTGTGAGGGAACACAAAGCAGATCTGTGTAGCTCTGTGTTATCCTATAGTGTGTTAATCAGATACAAGGTGTGACGGAAGCCAGTGACAAAGGGGACCCTGATAGGGAACAGACACGCTCTGATAATGGGCCAGTTAACGCTTCATAATATTTCAATGGTTCAGTAGTAAACAAAGCTGGAAGGAGAACTTCAAAAAGGATGGCACATTCCTCCCAGAGTCAAGCTATACATCTTCTATGACACTTCTGGATTTATGGAAACCGAATGTTAAAACTAGTGATGTCAGGGAGCTCCAAAGAGAATAAAATCAGCTTTGAGAATTCCTCCTTTTAAGTTTCTGACCATGACTGCCGCGTTTGAGGGGGGTGGTGCTGGAAAATAGGCACATTCTGTTCACCTTCTCATTCTCCTTTGCTTTTCCAGTAGCCTAACATTTAAAAGGGCTGGAGCTCAAAGCTATAGGTGTATCTCCATAATTTTTAGCTTTCTGGTTTTGTTTGCAGAGATTCCCTTTTAAAAAAATGAGGGCTTCTCCTTCTTTTTGTTTAAAAAGATTTTGTGTTTAAAAATCAAAACAACCCCCCCCCCACACACACACATACAATAGTAATAAAAAAGATTTTAATAGCTCCAAATATAATTACTGGAAGAGTTGCAGTCTTTTAGGGAATTGTTTTGCTCTAAATGTCTTTAATTTTGTTTCTTTGTGCCTTTTGGCTGTAGTCCTGCATTTACAGCTTTTCTTCCATTCTGATGTTATTCCATTAATCATTTACCCAGTGGTGGTTCTGCATATTTCCATGGAAAATCTACAGACATATTCCTGATGTAACACTACTTAACTGAACTTCTTTTGTGCTGAGGTTATGTAAATCATTCTAGACTACTACAAATCTTCCTTTTCTGTGATTGCTGCCAGAATGACACTCCTGACAAAACTGATCATTGATCTAGTTCTGGTGCAGTCACTTCTTTGTAACATTTGTACCTTGCTGTTTTCACTGGGAATGAACAGCAAGAATAAAGTTGTCAAAAGTGCTTGAATGGATAAATTGTGGTTTTTAAGTAATGTGCTGTTCAATTGTTAATACCATTTTCCAAAATTTAGATTAATTATTGAGGAAAAATATCTGGAAGTCTTAAGCCTCTTAATATAGCATGGGAAATGTAGAATATATTCTGCCCTGCTGTCATCAGCTGAAGGAGTTAGAATCTGAGAAATGTTAAATTATTTTTGCAAGAGGATGTAAGAAGTTGATATCTATTTCTGACAGATAATCAGCATGTTCAGACAGTGGTGTGAGTGGAACTCTGATGTCAGGAACTGGGATACATTTAGGGTTGTAACTTTGGGAATATTCTAGTGTTTTCAAAGTGCATTGATGGTAAATATGAATGAGGTGATTTAGCTGATGGCCTTTTGGCTTTTGGGAACTTTGAAAAGTAAACAGGATAATGTAAAAGGGATTCAGCTTTCACAGAGCTTAATCTAATTTGCTGTTTGTTAAATTTGTTTATTTTCCTCCCCTTCTTTGCAATCATGACTTCTGGGAATAGTGTTCTTGAGAGTGCAGTATGATTTCTGGCAGGTACAAGATGTTTCTCTAAAGCCTGTAAGTAATTCACAACTGCTGGAGGGTGACATAACAGCCAGCCCAGGGTTTAGCTCTGGCAGATGCAGCAGAGGAGCGGTTTCCAAGGTGATGGTCAGATGTCATCACTGAAAGTCATGCCTTGTCTTTTTTTTATGGGTCATTTTATAAATTTCAGTGATGAGCTTGCTTTTTCCAAGTTTTTATTGTTACTTCTAGTTTTTCTTTTTAATCAAGAGTGGAAATGGGAGGAAAAAATCAAGAAATAGCCCGAGGGGTTCTTTGCCAAACAGTATGAGGTGTTTGTGTTTGTTGGATTTTGGTTTTGTCTCTTCTCCCTCCCTAAGACTGCAGTAATCCTGACAGATGAAGTGGAATTTTGCTTCTCTAGTCACTGAGAATATCTACAGATCCCTCAGGTGATACTTGCTCTGGGTGTGGAAGCTGAGCAGGACACCAGGTTTTGGACAGGATCACTGAACAGGAGTGCCAAGATGGTGAGGAGTAGAATTAGCAAGGTCTAGGAACCAGTGTTGATCAGAGCTGGAATTGGAGAAATTGAGAATAATGAAATCTTGGATGTTCTGCATACTTGGTGGCAATATTGAAGAAGCCTTTGCCAGACTGGCAAGGCCAGCTGGCTTTTGTGTTATCCACCAGCCCAAAGTGGAAATGTATGGCATCAATGAAGACAAGGCTAGTTGAATATTAAGTCAGTTTAAAACCTCTAGTTCAGACTATAGAGTTTTCAGGAGTTGAACCTGAGCTCCTAAGCCAGCTGAGTCTGCCTTCTCTGCCATTTTATGGCCTCTGGTTGTAGGCAGATCTACTTTGGCATGTCTGACAGGAGCAGAAATTCCCACTTCCACAGCCAAGGCATTGTTACTAATTGTGTATCATCTTCAGAGCTAAGTAAAACAGATTTTTAAAGCCTTAAACTACTCCAGCTTGGATCTCTGAGGAAAGTCTAGATCGTGTGTTCATCACCATGAGAGTTAAGAAATTATTTTCAACTTTTCTCTCCTTTGTCGTTAGGTTAGAAGACAGTGGAGTGGGATGTGTTTCACAAGGATATTTCTTTCCACAAGAAGAAACATTCTGGTTAGGGATATTATTCTTGCTCACAATACTTTGGTTTAAAAAAGCACAAATTGTGGTGCATTATTTGTAACTATTCCCAAATTGATACCATGTGCAGATTTTCATATGTTGATGAGCTTCCTAGAGATAGCTGGGCCCTATCTTCCCAGCAGGATTGAGGAACTGACTGTTACCCATGGACTGGTGTTCCCTCTGTGGAAATCAACAGCCCCCAAAATCTGCTCTGTTGAGAAGATCCTTCTCTGCACAGCTGATTCCAGTGACCATAGGTTATCTCCCTTCATGTTGGTGTCCCTTTACATGAATATCACATCACTTGAGTACAATTAGGCTGTAATCCAGATTGAAATGTCATGCCTATATGTTTTTCTGTAGTGACTGGAACCTATATCCTATTTTACTCGGCTTTCTGGAGAAGTTCCTCTCAGAGTTTACTTGCCTACCATCTTTGTGGTTGTTTGACATTATTCATAAAATTTCACAAGAAGTTGAAATTAAATTCATGCTGGAGCTTATGAAATTAAAGTAAATTTATTCGTTTTATCACAGCCTTTTTTCTTAATAATTTTTTTAGTAACTAGTTGTCCTAGAAAATGCTCATCTAATCAAGGTGTGCACAGTTTTTCGTCAGTGCTAATAATTAATTACAAAAAATCCCCTGAAGATTGGCAGTAATTGGGTCTTCTCAATTAAACCAAATGAGGAGACTGCTGATGGAACTGTTCTGTTCAAAGTAGGAGTTTTTACTGGATGGTGTGAAGTTCCAAACCATGAAGGGAAGATTGTACTGCTGTAGCACAAACCCAAATGATGCCCAATGCTTGCAAAATCCCTTTTGCTCAAAAAACATGAAGCTGAGTAGAGCGTTTAAGTCACTGGACCCTGAACTGGCATCTTTTGCTGATGATGGATTCCCCTGCCATTTCCTGTTACACCAGCTTTCTCTACAGCTGATACTAAACCACTGTGTGGTGATTTTTACCAGGAATATGATGAGGAATGGGCTAAAAAAATCCAGACGGAGAAGTTTCGATGGCACAACTCGCAGTGGCTGGAGATGGTGGAGAGCCGGCAGATGGACGAGAGCGAGCAGTACCTGTACGGGGATGATCCCATCGAGCCCTACATCCATGAGGGGGACATTCTGGAGAGACCTGACCTCTACTATAGTGCAGGTAAAGCAGCACCTGTCACTATTTGACACTGGGATTGCCACCTCTGCATTTCCAGTGGGAGCCTGAGCAGGGCCTGACTCAAACCAGTATTACAGTTCCTGTTTTGTGGTACTGGGAGCAGCACTGATGCCAGCCAAGGACGGGCTTGTCCTTTTTGGGGTTGATGCCATGGAGTGGCTTCCTAGGACAAGATTAAGAGAGTAAAAGTGGGCATTTATTAAAGGCCTTCAATAGGTACACCTTGGGCAGCCATAAGCCTTCTAGAGGCTATACCCAGGATTTTCAGACAATTATAAGTTTGGTTCATTTACATATCAAGGGTTAATCCTCCAATTACAGCTTCAGGTAATGAAGTCATATTCCCCCAGTTTGCTGCTCCCCATTTCACTTTTTGTTGATACTTTTCAGGGCCTGAGGCTGTAGGGTGCCTTGAGTTTCAGGCCCAGAGGGATTGTTTTGTGTGACCAAAATGTGGATACAGTAGCTAACACTCTGTATGGAGTTTAGAGTTATACACTAAAGCAGTACAGGATTTGAAAAATACAAAACCTAAAATCCTAAGACATCAGGGTATTAGTAATGGATTAAGTACTGCATATCCATGATTTTAGGAAATGTTACAGGTCTGCAGGAATAATGAGTAGACCTGTCTCAGAGAGCTGATGGACCATGACAATGGAGTCAAGTAAAAGTGGTCCATGCTTGTTCTTCCCACCTATTTCTTGTGTCCATAGTTTGCTTGCTCTCTAAACAAAATCTTCTCATCCCTGTTAAATTCACAGCTATAGGATTTATGCTGAGTTTTGTTCTGCCTATTGTTTTAGTTGTGCAATGGGATTTTTATTGCAGATAATGATGAAAGACTTCAGTTGAGTCTCAGCAAATTTGTAGAT
This sequence comes from Lonchura striata, assembly GCF_050655825.1. Lineage (NCBI taxonomy): Eukaryota > Metazoa > Chordata > Aves > Passeriformes > Estrildidae > Lonchura > Lonchura striata. The sequence continues at coordinate 30,720,001 of NC_140710.1, read as the reverse complement.
TCTGTAGCAGAGGCCATAATTTCATGACTTTAATCCACCTGTATGATTTTTGCTGTTGTATATCTAGGATTTAGGGAAGTGTGTGAATCTCTTATGTAAATGCTGATTTATCTAATCCAGTGTTGCCAGCTGTTCAGGAGGAAGGTTCAATAAAACTTTGCAGGAGACAATAATGAAATAATTTGCCCAGTGGATAAATGTCTTCATAACTTTTTGTAACTAGGAGTTGGCTTACCCTCTCAAACTTGTGGGTTTAGATCCTTTTCAAACTCCTGGATAACTGAATGCATGATTTTTTGCTTTTTTTTAATTGCTGGGTTTGAGTCTGTGTTTTTCATTTTCCACATAAGTGTCCAGTCCTCTGCCATGAAGTATGAGTCACAAAATTCTGTGACTCTGGATCAATTTGCAGGAAGAGTAATTAGAAAAACAAAACCACTAAACCCCATAGTCTTCACTCATAGTTGCTGCAAGAAAATAATTGTGCAAGATCTCAGTAGCATTTCAAATACTGTTCTCAAAGGATATCAGAACATAAGGCTTCTTTTTCTTCTGCCATAGCAACTTGCCTCTTAGTGTCATAGTTTTTCCCTTTTGGATTTTTTGTGTTGGAATTGATACTTGACTGGGAAGGAAAGGTAGAATTCTGGTGATATGTTGTGCAGATGTTTGAAATGTGCTTTTGTTTTTAAAGGTAGCCCTTTTTAAAGAGTGATTATATTCAAAAGGTAGATTCACTTCTCAGGTTCATTGCAACAAGTGTCAGTAACTGTGTGCTTCTGCAATTTCCTAGACTTCAGCTTTGAAATGTGGCATCTCAAAAGTGACATGATATTCCTTTGAAAAGGCTATAGGTTGAGGTATCAATTGGAGTAGGGATTTGGATTTCTGAAGGACAGATCATTACTTAGTGAAAAAACTCCCAAACTCACCAAAAGAACAAATCTTTATACAGTCAGAAATGAAATACTTGTATTTCAGTTTTATAATTTTAGAAGTGATCTACACTGATGGCTGTCAGTACAAGTCCCACATTGACCATAATCGTTCTTGAGCTCACTGATGGCAAGATGAGTTCCTTATTTCCTGACAGGCCAATCTCTCTCTTGCACAGTAATTTAAATCTACATGAAAAATGTGGTAGAATCTCTGAAGTTACCTTCCTGAGCTCAGTGCCTCTTGCTCTGAAAGTACATGACCTAATTTATGTTGAAATGTACATAACAACAGATGTCCTTTAACTGTGTAATCACATTTTCTGCAGCTGATGCTCTCCATGTGCTTTCATTTTCCTATAAATTCATGTGAGCCATAACTCTGAGTGTTATGGTTTGACTGTTAACACTCTTGATTGAAGACACTTTAAGTAGTGTTAGCAGTAGCCTCAGAGTTAAAATGTAGTGCTTGCTTTATTAATACAGAGGCATATGTTATTTTTATGTTTCTCTGCTCTCAAAGAAGAGAAGTTTTAACCTAGCCTGGCTATTTAAAAGACATAGTCACTTAAAAGGATTGTTTTTAATCTGAAGTGCTGCAGGTATAAAAATGATATAAGTGATAAAAGGTCCTCCTCACTTCAGTTCAGTGGAGCATACAGACTAGGGGGTGAGCTAGAAAAAATTGGCACAAGTCTTAATAAAGGCCATTTCAACTTTCCTTTCACTTCTTTGGACATTTTCTATTTGTGTGATGTCACGGGGTACCCGTGTCCCACTGAATATGCTGAGAGACAGCAATATTGATCCCTGCCAGAACACTTGCTTGTCAAGTCATACTCCTTCACATACTGTACACACATGTCTGCAATTAGAACATGGCCCTGTACAGCAATCTGATGCTGCTAAAATGTGGTCTGATCATGGCTGGCATTTTTCATTTGCAATCTGCTGCCTTGCATTCAGTCACTTTCCCATGAGGTAGTATCTTCTAAATGAATCTCTGTAGCACCTCATCAAATGTCTCTTAGAAATCTAGATGTGTCAATTCTATTCCTTTTATCACTTGTCACTATATTATCTTCAAAAAACATCAGGTAAATTCATAAAGCACAGGGAGATTTGTTTGAATGCCAGAGTCATCATCTCTAAGCCCTTGTGTCTGTAAGTAACTTTGCACTGCTTCCTGTGCAGGCAGTTTTAGTAGTTTGGAAACCACAGAGGTTAAGCTAAGTGGCCTGTGACTCCCTGGATCTTATCTCTCTTTCTTTAAAGTGGAATGGCATTTGTAACTTCCTAGTCATTAGGAATCTCTGTCTTCCCTCTCTTAAACTCTTAATGTATCAGTCTGGATGTACCTGTTTCTGCCCTGGTTTTATGGGGATGCTTTCTGCACTTCCAAGTCTGGAATTGTTTTCATACAGTGATGGAGACAAACTGATGTAGGGGCCATTTAAATTAAGGAGCTTGTTTTATCTGATTAGAGCCTAATACTAATTACCAAGTAAGAACTGTACCCTTAATATTAAAAAGAAATGTGTTTTGTGAATGGGAGCAGCAAAGAGTTAAGCTGAGCTCTCATTCAGCTGGGGTCAGTTGAGTGACTTTACTTCAAAGACACTCTCTGGGTTTACATTGATGTAACAGAAGGAAGATGTTAGCTCCTGATTTTCTTTTCCTCATAAAGCAAGCAGAGACTGTGAAGCCTTTAAGGAATACTTCTGGCTTTACAAATGTCTGCATCTTCATATGCCAGTGTTGTAATGTAAAGGAAGCACAAAAAATCTGTAGCCTATGTTCTTGAGAGGATATCAATTGTAAAGCCTGTCCTTTTTGGAAAGAGCTCTGAGATATTAAAAGATGGGCAAGATAAAATAAATACATTTGAAGTCACTTTCTTGTTTTTCTCAACAAGTTTGAAGAGATACCATGGTGCAGCAGAGTCTGAACAATTAAGACCTTTGCTTCTTTTTTATTTTTATGCTGCAGATTAATGTTTTACCTTTTTCATTACTTGTTCTCTGGGCTTACTTTGATGGGTCTTTAAATAACTTTTATAAGGCTTAAGGAAGAAGGGCTAAGAGAATATTTCTTAGGTACAGCATTTTTCAGGGCAGTGAGCTGATGTTCCTTGGAGTCCCATTAAAGACTTTTTTGTACTTGAAGTTGCCGAGTTTCAGTATTGTATATTATTGATTTTTGTTCCTCACAGAAATGCTGTAAGTTAAATTTCTAATGAATTGCTAAAAGAAACCAGGACGGGTGGTTTTGCCACTTGCCCTCAATCCTGCTCCTTGACAAGTGGCTGTATTTTGTTTCCCTAGATGGGCTGATAGCCCCTGATGGAGCGGTGAGTCCAGATATCTTCGGGGATTACCAACTTCAGAATGGAGACCTGGTTGGGCAGCACCCCTTTTCCAGCAAGTAAGTTGCTCCTACTAAGGAATTGTTATCATTCAATGGCTCTTCAAATTTCTTTTAGGGCTTCATTTGTAGTGGTCAGTAATCTTTGCCCCCATAGCAATAGGAATGATTTACACTCGCTGCACAAGCAGTTCTAGTCTGTAGTCTGAATTACATGTCTATTTTAACATCCTAACCTGCTGTAATAGTTCACAGCTTTCCAAAAGCTGTGGATTAGAACAGTAACACAGAATACACCCCCTGTTATGACAACTACTCAAATACTCTTCAGACCCTGGGAAACATCTAAAGAGAGGCTTGAGATGCTGATTGTTTCCAGTATTCTTAAAATTAAAAGAAGTCTTTCTTAAATTTAAAATAAGCTGCTGTGGGTTTGGTGTTTTTTTGGTGTTTTTCATATACCTAAGCCTTTCCAAGGTATTCCTGGTTAGATTCCTGAGGGCACTTTGAAAATGGGCTATAGGAAAAAAAGAGATCAGCTTATGCTGATATTCTGGGAGATCTTTCTCTGAATTTCCTCTCTGGTCTAAGATCTCTATGTTGGCAAGCTGTTCCAGTTTGAATTTCTGAGTAAACTTCTCCCCTGAGTTCAAAATAGAAAAGACTCATTTTCAAGAATGGAATCTTCATAAATCTTGATGCTGTAGTGTTCAGGAAGTGCCTTTTATAAAGCATGAATTCTGTGCACTCATGAACAGGAAATAGTTCAAACATTTGATAGTCAAGGTACAGTATTCACTTCAATAGGATCCAGCTACCTGGATATGCCCAGCCCTGAGGCTGAAGCTGTTTCTTTGCAAAGGAAGAATGTTCTTTTCACCACTAAACACTTTAGTCACCATTTGTAAAATGTAAGTCACTCACAGTACTTACAGTATGAAGCAAAAAAGATTTTCCTCCCTTACTTTGGCTTCTTGTAATTTATCAAGGATGGTTGACAGGTTAATTTTGTTGGTTTATTCTACCTGTGATGCACCAGAAAGCTGAACAATGAGTAAGTGTTGGAGTGGTGGTAACATTTTTAGGGACAAATTAAAATAACTAACATGCTCAGGGAAAAAGAAAAAAGCAGGATTTGAGATGAATCTTCTAGAAAAAAGTAAATAAGTAAGCATAAAGTTCAGAGTAGTGTGAGTCTGTGTGTTTGGGAAGGGGATGCTGGTGCCTGTGCTGATCATTTCCAAATGTTCAACCTTTGTTGCAGAACTTGCAGGTGGGAGAGAAACTGAGGTAAGTGTGAGCTCTGTGCTGCTCTTGGGGTCTCAGTGGGTGACTCACCATTTTTAGCTTCACAACAGACACACAACCCACAAGGTGATGGATTTCTCTGTTCACCAGGACATTGGAGGGTTCTCCCAACAGTTTCAAGCCCACCTGGAGGTGTGGGGAAAAGTGTGTAGGGTAGAGCTTGCAGACTCCTTTGTTTCCAGTAAACCTAGAGAACTTTACTTAGTTAACTTAGAGAAAGCCCCAGTCAAGAGATTCATAAACCAGAGAGTTTTCAGCTGGGAAACAAAACAATCTTCAGTGTCCTTGGTTAAAAGTGAAGGCACATCAGTCATCTTCAATTTGCAGTCCCTCATCAGGGAGCTCCAGTAGTAACCTGTTTTTTAATCTGATTGTATTCCAGCTAACATGAGTAGCAAAATACATCTGGTGTATACCTAGTTAAGTATTTGTAGAATTTTCTTGCATGTTTTAAGGCGTTCTGAAGGCTCGCCTCAAGAATGAAAACAGAAGAAATGCAGGTTGGCCCATTGATGATGGGCTCTGGAAATACTGGGATTTCTGGGTAGAATTCTGTTTTCTAGGAAGATTTCTTTCAGTATGATTGCTCCACGGACTTATCTGCAGTCCAGACACACAGTCTAATTGGAAACAGTGTGGAGTGCTGCAAATGTTCTGTCTTATTTGTAGCAGAGCAGGAGTGAATTGTTTGATAGAATAGATACTGGCAGCTGAGTGGTGAATCCAGCTTCTCACATGTGGGTCATTATGGGTTGGAACTGCTTGGCGCCAGCAGCCAGGATTTCCTGATGCTCAGACCTAATGTAAAATGCATTAGTGCTCCAAGGCATGAGCCATGGAATTGCCAGTCCCATGAGTCTGGAGCTCCCTTCTCCCAATTTGAACTGGTGTTGGAAGGTAAAACCATACGTGCTACAGAGCCTAATTAAAAATAATAGCAGCAAGTCAAGGCGCTTTTTATGTGTTATATAGTGTACATTTCAGCCATACCAAAACATAATTCTGGGGTATTTTTATGCTTACAGTTTAAAGCTAACAAGAACCTTATGTCAAGGATTTATTTTTAACCAGTTCCAGCTTTTAATAAATCAAGATTTTTGTTATAAAAATGGTTCATTTTTCTATTAATAATATTTGAATATGTTTTAGAAACTTTTTTAGCAAGAAAGCTGAGTTGTGGTTTTCATAGACAATTAGCAAGTCAGTTAATAGTAACATGTTTTGGAAGTTCAGAGAGAGATTGCTAATTATGAGTAGATGCTTAGTTTTGGTCTTTTCATTTGTTATACTTTTTTATTTATTACATATTTATTTGTTATGCCCATGTCTTCTGGTCTTTGCCTTTTATATTAGGCTTTTCAATTCTGTAATAGAAGCAGTTTTTTCTAGGCAATGGGGTGAGTTCTGAAGTCTCTTTGTCATTTAAGAGAGGGTCTCTTTGCCATTTAAGACCACCCTGTGAATTCTGAGGTAGGTAACAACTGTGAGCAGACTTCTTGCTCCTCAGCCTTGAATAATTTAATCCTTTCTTCTCCTTTCTGCATTCCTATGAGAAAGAATGAGGATGTGTTACTTCTTTAATTTCTCTGAGGCTATTTCCCGTCCTTGCAATGTGCTCAGAGTGGATCAGGACTTTGTCTTGCCTCCAGGAGTGCTGAAAAGGCAGCCAGAAAGTCCCATGTTTTTCGTGGCTGCACATCACTGAGAAACTGAGTTTGTGTTGAATTGGTGTTGGTGCCCTCCATTACCAAGGCTTAAGTGTGTTCTGATCACCATCCTAATTTTTGGAGCCAAAGAACTGTGTCTGTGAAGAGTGGCTGTCAAAGGACCACAGTGAAACTCAAACTGTCTTTCAGATTTTCCCTGTAAGTTATGTTTGATAACAGCCCCCGCCACCTGCCATGTGTGGTATTGTTACTCCAGTTACATTGTGAACTTCCTTGGCTGGGGGACGCTGTTCTAGCAGAGATCCAGGGCATCCTCTGCCATTGCAATTCCACTCTTTCATTTGGGAAAATTCAGGGCAATTGGAGCAGCAAATGTATTTGAAGCTGCAGTTGCTGAAGTGGTTGACTGTCCTGTAATGCAGTCGGGATACCATCAGCATCTCTTATGGAGTCCCTGTCCCAGGAGGAGACACTGGACCTAGACATCTAGAGCTGCTGCAGTCTTAAGGAAGGTAGGGAGATGCTTTTTTGAAGTTAAGCAGAACAGGAATTAAAAATAGTTTAATTATGTATAGGCATCTGCGCTCACTGGGTTACCACATTGGGGCTGTTCTCCCCTGTCATTTTCAAGAAGGAAACATGAAGTGACAGCATTGGCAGTAAAAACATCTGTTGATCTGGGGAGCTGTGTGGAGTGTCTTGGAGGCTTTTTTCCAAAAGACATGGCTTTCCCTTCATGAGGTGTCTTGGACTTTTCCTTTGAAACCTGGAGTAGTGTTACTCTCATAAGTTGAGAATGCCACCTCACATGATCATGAATTGTGAAGTAAAGAACAACTTTGAAGGGAATTGTAAAAGTATCTAGCTCTGAATTTAGTTTGTAGATTTGCTTGCATGCTTGCTGTTCTGGACATGTCCACATCCTGGTAATTGTTATTTCTGCTACTTGTCATCATGAAGTAGAAGCAGCACAAAAGTGAAGACCTGGGTAGCTGCCATTTTTCTGATAGTGCCACCTTGGGAAATGCTTTGTTTCTGGGGATCTAGCTTGTGTGTTTTGCAGCTTCTGTTTACAGCTCTTATCCCTGAACTATGTTCTTAGTGCAGTTGTACTGTTACCTATGAGGCCTATAAATAGAATTATTTCAGAATGTTACATCCACAGGAGCAGTGATAAAGTCCATAAACAGCATCTCTTGTTTTCCTCAAAGGTTTGGAGCATAATGCAGACAGATTGTAAGGTATGTTTCCCATTCAGCAGAAAAGATGTGGCTGAGGAGGTTGTTTTGACAGCTTCTATCCAGGTTTTTTTTCTCGGCTAGGAAAAGACTTTTGTGATTAGATTACCAGCTTTGAATCATCTTACTGTCTTTCAGAAGCAGATGGACATTAGGCATAGATTTGAAATTTTCATCTGTTATTAAAATCTGAATTCAAGGTTTCTGGTTCTGATAAGGCTTAATATTGAGTGAAAGTTTTATGATTGTGGCAAACAAAAATCCCTCACCTTTGGCTGATGTGATGACAGCTTAGTGTCTGAGCTGCAGGGGATAAAGACCAGCTGAAAGACATCTTCCAGAACCGACAGTCATTCATCAAATTTTAATCACCTTCTGGAGACTAATTACTTTCTTAAGACACAAATATAATAGTGATGGCTAAATACCTTATAATAGAGATAGCCACAGAATTTTTCCTGCCCCTTGGGGAAGAGGCCACTTCTTAACCTTTCCCAGCTACAACTAGGTAATAGTACAAACTCAGTGCAAAAGCCAATTTTTGGTTAATATCCTCAACAGAGTTCTCAAATCTTCTCAGTCTGTAGCTTTGAAAAGATTAATAGTTAGGAATGCTAGAGCTGGCCAGAACTCTTTTTTTCCCTGAGGAAATTTTTCTCCAGTGCAGGATCCTTTAACCTTGTTATAAAATGCAGCAGAGCTGCCATTGCTCAATCCTCATTTTCTCTGAGACAAGGCCTTTCTCTGTGTGCTGTTCCCAGCATGTGCACTCCCAGCTCTTCCCAACAGAGATCTGAGTGAGGCTTCTTCCCAGGAAGCAGTGAGGTTTGGCATGTCAAGCACAACCAGTTTTATGGGGTGACTGCATGTCTCTGTCCTTGGTGGAACATCTTTCCTCTTGCCTGGATTTACAGCCTAAAGCTGTGCCTGCATGTCTTGTTTTTGCCATGGCAAGTCATTGGGTGTTCTGTGAGCTCAGTGCCTGGAGCCAGGCCCTTGCAGGCTGCTCTGTGCTGGCCCTAGGGAAGCTGTGGCTGCTCTTGGCAAATTCCAGGGTGCACAGCCAGGCTCTTGTGTCTGGGCTCGATGGAAACAGGACCTGGCCACAGGTCCTGGTGCTCCAGCACTCCCAGTGGGACTTGGCTTTTCTGTGGCTGAGCTAAGCACATGTGGCGTCTGCATGTGCTGCAAGTCCACGCTGAATGGCAAGAATGCTCCTATCTATGGCTGTTGGGGAGGACAAATAAATATAATTACCTGGCGAAAGATTTACAGCCAGGATGAAAACAATCCCCCCTACTGGCTGGACAATGCCCTTACCTACAGATAGTTCCAAAAGTCAAATGGACTGTTCGATCTCACCCCAATGTATGGTTCATCCCACACCTGTAACCCTCCCCTGAAACATCAGGTGTCTGTGACCCCATTGGCCTAAGTCTTGTTCCAGGCCACCCTGAAGCCCCCTGATAAGGGGTCTCTGAGGGGCCAGATGCTCTCTTGGAACCCCCACCCTCTCCTGGAGCATCCTCTCTACCCCTTGTCTCTCCCCCCACCATCCCCTCAGGCCTTGCCACGTGCTGTGTCTGGCAGCTCCAAGCAAGACCTTTCACCATCCTAATAAACCTGATATCCTAAGAGCAGCATTCAGAGATCTCTCGTCTCCATTCATCCAAACCGTGGTGGAGCCCAGCTTTTCCTGCATATGGCCTTTTTGCACTTGGAAACTCTGATGAGAATCAGGGAGGACTTTTCATGGTGGAACAACCCAGAGCTGTAGCCTTTCACTGTCTTTGATGGCTGCACTGTGGTAAGAATTCCCAGTCATGAGTCCCAGCTGAACATCTCCCATCTGGGTCATCTGCAGGACCTGCAGCAGGTGCTGGCAAATGTGCACTTTGTGAATGATTATCAAATGCTTTTAAATGGTTGTACCTGTAACTTACAGTCTACTTTGACATTTCGAGCTATATTTCATTCCTCATCTTCAGTTAGATTTGCTAGGCAAAGGACTGAAGGGATTTGTGATCTTGGTGACCCTGCCAGAGAGTGTGTCTCGGCCATCCTTTATTTTCAGTAAAGTCCAGCACAGTTTATTTAGAAGTTGGAACGTTCCCTTCCCAGCCTTTCAGGAGGTGAGAACCATCTCAGCCTGCAGGCTGTCTCTGAGGGTGAAAAACCAGCAGGGATCAGTGGCAGAACAAACTGTTTCATGCTCCTTTAGACAAAAAATGTTCTCGTGCAGGGTCTGTGCTGAGAGTGCCCATATCCCTTTCCTCCTCATTTGAACACAGGCAGCAATACTTCCCTGTCATAGAGGTGGACATATAGTGAGTATAAAATCTTTTTATTAATCGAAAGAAAACCTGAAAGACTTTAAATTACTATTATAAGATTATCCTACTTTGAACCATTTTACCATAATGATATTTCTTAAAGATCTGTGCAGTACTTCTTTTTTTCCATAATTAAACCTTATTTTAAAAACAAAACCCAACTTATTTGCCATTGCAATATGTTCAGCAGAGTTGTACTCAGCTTCTGCCATTTGGACACTATTTAATTTGCATTTCCCAGGAGAATTAAATTAGTTTTTATTAGTAAATTGGGACTATAACCTTGCAGGCAGGTTTTATTAGTTTATCACACATCAGTATTAGCAAATTGTAAATCCCACTGAAACGAATTTGAAAAGGCCTTAAAGAAAAGCCCAGAACCAATGAAGTTCCTGGACACAAAGAAAGGAGTTTATTTTGGTTAGTTTATGTTTTGGTTTTTTTTTTAATCCCACAAAAATCTTGTTAGTGGCAGCAGAGTCACCTTTTTTATCATATTCTGTTGTCCTAACTGTGCCTACATATTTAGTTTTATAGAAGTTAAAGGCACTGACTGTTCCTGGGGAACTGGCAGAGAGGTTTTGTTCCTCAGTGCCTGCACAGATGCTGCATTCCCCTGGAATTGAGATTTTGCATCTAAAAGAATGTGAGAAGGAAGTGGGAACTGCTGCCTTCTGGAGGGTTTTGGTCACAGTCTGGGACAAGCTTAGTGAAAGACTTCACTTGACTGCTTCAGGTGCTGCCTGGATCATGGCCTGAAATGACCCAAAATTCACTGTGTCATTATCCTCCTTCAGTACTGAAGTGTGGCAGGGGTGCTTCCTGAACAGGAAGACTTCATGGCTAAGAGCTTTTGAATGAGAGCTCAAATTTCTTTGTCTTACAGTAGTTTGTTTCTGCATCAGTACTAAACTAGAGCTATCTCTCTGTTTTTTTGTTTATTTGTTTGTTTTTTGTGGTTTTGGGGGTTTTTTTGCTTGATTTTTTGCTTGGTTTTTTTTGTGTGTTTTGTTTTGTTTGGGTTTTTGTTTTTTTTTTTTTAGGTGGTGATCATATTCCTGTTATTCCTGTCACTTCATTTTTTCATACTGTCTGCTCAAAGCCTTGTTTATAGTGGTGCTACAGCCTGATCATATAATCCAGTTTAGGTGTCACTGATGAGTGTCTGACCAAATTCTCCTGTTACGCTGTGGACAGTTACTGGAGCCTTTTTGAAGACAGGGGTCTGATTATTCCAGAGGATGAAAATTTTGCCTTGTGGCCCATATTCATCAATGAGATTTTCTCCAGAGTTTGGAGAACTTTTGCACTACTGAAAGATTAATTCTGTAATTGAGGAATAGCCATAAAAAGACAATATTATTCACACTCAATATTTGATGAACAACAACTTTTGAATATACTTGGGTGTTTATTTGTTTTCCCTGTGTTCTTAGCATGAGAAGATGCTCCCAAGCAGCTCTCCATGTATCCCTCACACACAGCCAATGCCCATAGTCCTTGAGAGCTGATAGCCAAGGTGGGCAGGAAAGCATAGGTGGGGGAGAAGGGCAGTTCCTCCTGCAGTCAGGTGCCAGAGCTGGAGTTGGAGCAGGGCAGTTCCTCCTGCAGTCAGGTGCCAGAGCTGGAGTTGGAGCAGGGCAGTTCCTCCTGCAGTCAGGTGCCAGAGCTGGAGTTGGAGCAGGGCAGTTCCTCCTGCAGTCAGGTGCTGGAGCTGGAGCAGAAGGGCAGTTCCTCCTGCAGTCAGGTGCCAGAGCTGGAGCAGGGCAGTTCCTCCTGCAGTCAGGTGCCAGAGCTGGAGCAGGGCAGTTCCTCCTGCAGTCAGGTGCCAGAGCTGGAGCAGGGCAGTTCCTCCTGCAGTCAGGTGCTGGAGTTGGAGTTGGAGCAGGGCAGTTCCTCCTGCAGTCAGGTGCTGGAGTTGGAGCAGGGCAGTTCCTCCTGCAGTCAGGTGCTGGAGTTGGAGCAGGGCAGTTCCTCCTGCAGTCAGGTGCCGGAGCTGGAGCAGGGCAGTTCCTCCTGCAGTCAGGTGCTGGAGTTGGAGCAGGGCAGTTCCTCCTGCAGTCAGGTGCCAGAGCTGGAGCAGAAGGGCAGTTCCTCCTGCAGTCAGGTGCTGGAGCTGGAGCAGAAGGGCAGTTCCTCCTGCAGTCAGGTGCTGGAGTTGGAGCAGGGCAGTTCCTCGTGCAGTCAGGTGCCAGAGCTGGAGCAGAAGGGCAGTTCCTCCTGCAGTCAGGTGCTGGAGCTGGAGCAGAAGGGCAGTTCCTCGTGCAGTCAGGTGCTGGAGCTGGAGCAGGGCAGTTCCTCGTGCAGTCAGGTGCTGGAGTTGGAGCAGGGCAGTTCCTCCTGCAGTCAGGTGCTGGAGTTGGAGCAGGGCAGTTCCTCCTGCAGTCAGGTGCTGGAGTTGGAGCAGGGCAGTTCCTCGTGCAGTCAGGTGCCAGAGCTGGAGCAGAAGGGCAGTTCCTCCTGCAGTCAGGTGCCGGAGCTGGAGCAGGGCAGTTCCTCCTGCAGTCAGGTGCTAGAGCTGGAGTTGGAGCAGGGCAGTTCCTCCTGCAGTCAGGTGCTGGAGCTGGAGCAGGGCAGTTCCTCCTGCAGTCAGGTGCTGGAGCTGGAGCAGGGCAGTTCCTCCTGCAGTCAGGTGCTGGAGTTGGAGCAGGGCAGTTCCTCCTGCAGTCAGGTGCTGGAGTTGGAGCAGGGCAGTTCCTCCTGCTTGCTCCCACAGTGACCAGACCACACCACCTCGCCAAGGTGTGTGGTCTGGAGCTGGGAAGGATCGGGTTGCCCTTGTTTCATTTACTGTAAGAGAGGTTTAATTGCTCCCAACGATTGCAGCAGTATGGGAGAGATGAAATAGCTTGCTGGGGAATATTTTAACAGTTAAAATAGCATATTTTTTTCAGCAAGTTGCAGATGCTGTTTGGGAAGAGAATAAGTATTGAGGTTTTAATGCACTTCAGCTCTTTTGGAATACAGGATGCTTGGGCCTCTTTTACTTGCAGTCACTTTTTTTTTTACATTTTTAGTTGCTTTTTATTTTATTATATTCCACCTGCAGTTGGCCTCATTTAACCATCATGGTTTAGGTGGCTATTAAGAATTTTAAAAGAATACCCAAATGCTGTAGCAGTGAGCTCAAGTCCTTTGGAATGCCTTACCAAAAAATCCCCCAAGCCTGGGCCTGTCTCTTCTGTAATGTAACATTAATTAATTCCCACGTTCTGTCTGCTGCTCAGTCCCTCCAGATGTGCTACTAGGAATAGACTGGCTCCCTGGTTACAAGCCATCTGGGCTCTGTAAACTGATTTGCACTTATATTAAACAATAAGTGAACAGAATGCGGAAGAGTTATTAAAGCAAATGTACATTGCTTATAAATCTCAAAGTAAAATATTAAAATGTAGTAAATGGGAATGGAATGTGCAAATGAAGACCTGCTTGTTTTTAATGAGTTTAGCTGTGACCTTCTCGATTTCAACCAAAAGAAAAGATTTTATTTTTCTCTTTAAAAATTAAAAAAAAAATAAAAAGAAACTATAAAACTGCTTACAGAAGTATCTGAGACAAAAACAAGGAAATATAATGTTCTAAACTTGACTGGTCCAAACCACTCAAGCTGCTGTGACAGCTCATAAAACTCAGAGTAGTTTTTAACTGGACTCTGTTTTACATTGCCAGAGTGAATTTTCCTTGCAGGAAGTAGCCAGAAGGTTTATTTCGTTTCCAGACTGCTGCTTTGATCTTTCCATTCTGTCACTTCTCAGGTTACATAGCCCTTTTTCACTGCAGTAAATCTGCAACAGTTAATGAGAATAAAATTTCCTCCTTCTCACTGATCACATGCTGTTAAATGCCAAACCACAGCCAGCAGCATATTTGCAGAATTCGGCTGCACTGTACAAAAACAGCACAATCAGTTTAATCTTGTTGGTTTTGTAATTCATTTTATTGAGCTTTCCTTTTTCAAGTGACCTATTTTATCAAGACAAGTGGTTGCAAGGCCAGATCTGGAAGAAAGATTTAAAACTGTAATAAAGTGAGGGGTGTTTTGTGTGCTGGGTTTAAGCATGCTCACAGGATTCAAAATTAAATTTAAAATGAGGAGTTTTAAAAAGGCCCATATATCAGTGGGATATTTATTGTGGTTATTATCTGAACTGAACATGTGCTCTGAGCAAGTTTCTAGCATAAAAATTAATATATCAAATTAATTCTTTTGCCAAATACTTCAAATTGTTTTGATTCTAAAATTTTATTCTGATTCTGTGTTTATCAGCCTCAACCGTCCAACTCCAAAGATTGACCCATTCTTTTCTCCTGGTTTTTTAACTGATATTTTAAAAAAATAAATTGGCTTACAGAGTTTATTTGCGTTTGGGATTTTGAGCTTTTTAAATTTTATTTTTTCCAGTACTTCCTCATCAATCTGGAAACATTTGATTTTTCATTTGAGTTTTTTCTATAATAATGCTATTCCAAGATACAGATCTCCAAGAACACATTCCTTGTCTGTGTTTGTATCTACCTTGTTTCCAGTGTTATTCCTAAGGAAAAGAAAATGGTAAGAGACATTGAGATTTATTTTTTTCTTGATTCTCACTAAAATCATTGCTGATTTGGGATAGATCTTGACAAGATTTCACTAGGGCCCTGTGATGATACATAAAAGTGTTTGAAATCAGGACAATCATCTGTGGTGGTAAAAGAATATTTCAAGTTTCTTCATCAGTAGTAACACTGCAACTGCATTTGCTGTGTGTGCTCGAGTGAGTGCTGCAAATCCCCCAGCAATGTTAACTTTCAGAAAAGGCTTTGAAAGCTTTTATTGGCTGCAGCTGGAAGTCAGAGCAGAACAGATTTTTTGACTCTCCCTCCCTCCTTCCATCCAGCATCTGGATTCTCATCCCCACTGGGCTGCCCTGCAGACAGCACGGTGTCACCAGTGCCCTGTGGCCTTGGCTTCTCCAGGCTTTCATGCACAACAGGGAACTTTTGTCCTCTTTTGTGTTGAAGGACAGAAGTGAGTGCCTGTGCTTGGGCTTGAGGAGTTTGTATAAACATTTAAAGGGAAAATTCTCCACCAAAAAGCTACATTTTTGCTTCAGCCCCTTGTCTCTAAGTACATTTGCAGTGACCTGCTCTAGCACAGGAAGCAAGGAACAGTTCCTGTGTGGAATGGGAAGGCTCATGGAAGCTGGAGCAGATCCTGATCTGGTCAGTGACACCAGTCACTGTGAAACTTCAGCATCTTATTTTGCTTTCTGTACCCAGCCTAACACTGAGCTTGCTGGGGACAATTGAAAGAGGTGTGAAAGCTTCCCAAGCCAGGCCTATCCCTAGTTCAGATTAAGGCAGTGTACTCTTCAGTTTATGGAGTTGACACATACACTTTGGACTGCACAAGCAGAGAGGGGGAGGAAAGGACATCTTGCTTTTTAGTGCCTGTTCCTCAGGGCTTTTTTATTTGTTTTAGTTCTTAATTAATTCTTAAGAAATGGATGTGTCTAATCAATGGCTTTGGACAGTTGTTGAGCCAAGAGCACAGGAGATGTTTCTGTCAGGCTTAGAATGGAAAGCCAGAGCTCTTGATTTCCATTCCAGCTCTGTTTGTGCACTTGACCTTCTAAGAAATTCTGTTAAGAATGGCTGATAAACTTCTTGTCTGTGTGGCAGAGCTATGAGCCTGACTGCAGGAATGCTGCAGGAGCACTCCTGATGCCCTTCACAGGAACAATATGGCTGCATGACACAACTGCAGCCTTTGAGCTGCTCTTTTGCCCCCTGGCTCTGTTGGGGATTGGTTGCCTTTGTAGCAGAGCAGAAATAATCTTTTTTTTTTTCCTAAAGGGTTTTACAGAATAAGCAAAAGTCTTTTCTGTCTGTGTCAGTCTAATTTGAGTCTTCTCATTACTGTAGTTTGTCATTTGGCTGTCTTTAATGTCTGGGGTGTTTTCTCTTCCAATACTCCAGTGGGAAACTGAGGTCATGGAGAAAAGGAGCAACTTGTCCAGGATCACACAGCAGGTAACTGACAGAGCAAGAAACTGAGGCCAAATCCCAGGCTGTGTTTGCAGAGCAGGGATGGCAGGAGCTGCAGCTTTCAAGCAAGGCTTATACTGAATTTGGCGAAGCAAGATCATTTGTTTTTGGTTCAGTGCTTTCTTACTATTCAGTTGGGAAATACTTTTTTTAATGATGCCTTCCCCCAGTGAATTTTGGCGTGGTTTATTGCTTGGTGCATAGCTGGAGCCTGACACAGAAGACACAGTGCTCATTTCTCCCCCATTGTCAGCTTTCCATTTGTTTGTAATTAAATGGGAGAAACAGCAGTATTGTGCTGAGATACAACTTGGGCAACAAGTCCAGAAGCAATTGGAAACTTTAAGTCATTAAGTACACTGAAGAAAGCTGGATCACATGGAAGGAGAGACATGATCATATCCATTAAAGCTGTGTTATGGTGCACAAGGGAGCTAAAGTATTATTGCACAGGTTCATTTGGATATTTTCTGTCTTCTGAGCAGGTACAGTATTACTATTTGAGGGGCATTAATGTTTAATGCTAATGTTGTGATGGACTTGGGTGATTGATGCAGTGGGCACAGTCACAGACACTGCCCCAAAACTTCCCTCCAACTTGAACTTGAGGAATAAAAAGCATGAAAAAAGAGATTCACAGATAGGAGAGAAAAACTTGGGGTCATGAGAGGCAGAATTTAGGAGACCTGTGGTTTATAGTTAATGTCATTACCAGTAGTGGGAGAATTTACAGTTACAAGACATTATATAAAGAAACATTGGTTTTTCCTAAGGCTTCTCAGTTGTATGGAGTTTCTCCATACAACTGAGGTATCTGGTTTGTAGGAGGAAATGGGATCATCATCTCAATCCCTGGATTTAAAGCAAGGACAGAAGCAACAGGCCTCTGTCCCTTTGTGATGCCCTTTACCCTGCCCTGGCTGGTGTTGGGAGAATGGGGTCCCATCCAGTACTCAGCTGCCAGGGAATATCAGCAGAAAGGCCACAGAGTCCATGGCTTCAGAGGCTCTGAGTCTTGGTTCATATGTGAAAGTTCCTTGGTACCTGCAAAGGATTAGCTAAATGTCTCATACCTGCAGACAGCTTTAGAAGCTGGAGATCTGTGTGTGTTCTGTGGGATTCAAAACCATTTCCCACCTGCTGTGCCTGGATGCACAGGGTGCCTTAATCCCTGACTGTGCAATGGGTCAGGGCCTGGATGCCCCAGCTCCTTCTACCTTTCCATGCCTGGTTTCTGTGCAGAGGAAACCTCAGGAGAGAGGAAGGGAGAGAGGGAGCTGCAGCATTCACCAGCCAGTCTGCTAATTGGGCTGGCAGGGCTGAGCATCCCCTTTGTGACTATACTGCCCTGCACTGCAGTCCTTGTCTCAGACCAGCTCTCATCAATACTTCAGGAACAAACAAAAACACTGAGATGAGGGAAAAAATATGGCCTTTGCTGCTGGCAAACTTCTGTGTGTCATGTTGGCAAGTGTTGTAATCAGTGAGCTGCATCTCATCTGTACAGGTTATAATGGTGTGCTTGTCTTGAGATCAGAGACTGCTATGCCACTCCCCACTCCTGAGGGGAAAGTACAGCCTTCAGTATTCATCTGAACATGTTTGTTTAGTCTGTTACTTGTAGGAGCTCAGTCCAGCATTGTGGAATACGGGTGTTCATGGCATGAGAATTTATAAGGGAATACAGGATGGGAACTGTACTGTCACATGTGGATTCATGGAACAGAAAATGTAGGACTTCAGTGATGTGCAGCTGCAATTCTGCACACCTGCTTGGGCTGAGGTGGGGATGGCTTGGGAATGAAGACTGATTTTTAGAAACAATAATAGCTGCTGTATAGAGGGAGAAGGTACAGAGGAAACAGTGGGACTGCTTTGAACTGTACTGATACCAGGCTTCTGAAAGATGCTCAGAGTCCCTCTGGTTCCCCTTTCTCTGATCCTCAAGAAGAGTTATGGAAGGCTGCAGGTGTGATCAGAGGTGTCACGTGTGTCAACAGAGACTGCCTGTTTGCACCTGCACGTAGACCCTCCTAGCAGCTCAGTGGAGCATGTGAAGAACTTCAGGTGTTAGTCCTTCATTGGGACTTGGTAGGGTTGCTGATGAGTTAGGAGTTGCAAGTAGTGTTTGGCCAGTCTTACTAAAGTCAGAGGATTGATCTACATAATTAAAAATCTATAGATTTTTTTTTTTAAAGAAAATATATTTTATTTTTAATAAGCTTATGAATCTTATATCCCCACTGAATAGCTGAGAGCCTCTGAGACGTGAGGGCTTGTTGATGGAGAGTAAGGAGGGAGGATTGACAGGATTTTAGAAAAAGTTTAGAATGAAAAGAATTAGAGATGAAATCTTGGCTCTGGTGGAAGCACTCTTATGTATTTAGCTTGTTCATTTTCAGGGGGCAGTGATTCCAGGGTGTCTTAATTTTGGGCAGAAACAAATGAAATTTTGGCCCTAAAGTGTGAGGTCCTAAACTGGTATTTCACCCTCAAAGGCTTTTCCAGGGCCACTGTCACTTGCACAGGCAGTGACAGTCTGGTACAATGTGTGCTATATTCTTCAGACCTGTTTTCCAGGTAGTGCTTCCCGCTGGGATCACTCTAAGATCTGTGGATCCTACTGGGGGGCTTTCAGTTGGATTTCAAGCATTTACTTTTGACCAGCAATCTCCCCAAGTGATACTGGACTTGCCTTTCTGAGGCCCTGCTTATGCTGGAGGAATTAGTGCCTGGGCATGGCTGTGGTGTGAGAGCCCCTGTCAGCAGCAGCACTGGTCCCAGTGTGAGCACTGGTGTGGACAGGGTGGGCGTGTGCAGTGCCAGGGTCACTCTGCACCCAGGTGTTAATTACCCAGGTGTTAATTACCCAGCCCAGGCTCCCCAGCCTCTCCTGATACCTTGCCCTGGGGAGCAGCACAGACACCTGGAGGGAAACCCCAGCAGAGGGTTCCCCATGGAGTGGTCCCTGTGGGAGCTGCTGAGCTTTCCACATATCCCACAAAGCCTATCTAGTCCAAAGCCTATCTACTTCAGAAGGGTTTTGTGGATGCAGCAGGATGCTGGCTGCCATTTCCTGTTGGGAGACAGGACACTACTGGTCTTTACATCTTGAATTTTGTCAGAGCACCTAAGATCCTACATGGGTACATTAATTTGGATGCTCTGAATCAGAGCAACCATCAATAAGCAGGGCTGTTCAGAAATCTCTCCTCACTCATGCACATCAGGAACACTTTCCTCTTCGGCATGTGTTCCTCAGTTCCTTAGCAGTACAAGCAAATTGGAAAGTTCAGCTGTCATTTGGGGAAGGTCATAGATCACACTAGCAGCCTGAGTAATCCAAGAGGTTTTAAGTATCACAGCATTTAGTTTAAAGTGAAATTTGCTCTGACAGGGGCTGGCAGACCAATAGGAAAAAGAAATATTTGTGCTAGGAGAAGTGCATGTGTAGAGACCTCAAGTATAACTGATGGCTGGAAGTGATTTCAGTCTAAAAAAAACAAATCATTAAGAGAGTGCATAGGGGTAAAATACACAGTTCATATTTTAAAGGGTCTCAAAATGAACCAGCAACTGAGGTTAGCAGTACATAGTAATTAGCTGGGCTGTTCACTGTTTAACTCCATCAGCCCCAGGCGTGGGGCTGGGCTTTGCACAAGAGCACAGTTGTGCTGTGCCAAGCTCTGCGCACGCGTTCTCTGTGAGACAGAGCTGCCTGCAGTGACTTTGCAGCCTGAGCCTTCTGTCTGAGGGTGCTGTGCTGCTCTGTCATCCACAGCCACTGCAGCTGCAGGGGTGCATGCACTTCTGGCTGCCCACATTCACAGCAGTGAGCGCTGGGAGAAAAAATACCAACTCGGGCATGAGTATGGTTGCCCCAGTGGATAATTCTGTGTCCCTAATTTATGGGAAGACAGGATTGGTGCTTGCTCTGCTGAGCACTGGGTTTCCTGGTAGATGCTGTAGAATCAAGCCAACAACACGTTTTTCCTAGGAGCAAGCCTTGAGGTTGATTGCTGGTATAAATCTGAGCACACATGGCACAGATCACAATCTCAGCCCAGTCGTTATCCAACAAGTGTTTACAGCCGCAGAACTGCCATCTCTGCTGGCTCTCCCCTTCTGCTGTTCTTGGCAGAAGGGGCAAGGATTCATCAGGAGTTGTTTTTAAATCCATCCTCACCTCGGTGGGTTGTGCCCTCGGCCTGGCAGCCCCGGGAGCGAGCCAGGCTCTGCTCTCCAGGCACGTGTTGGCTCTGTGGTTGTCCCACCCCTCTGTCACCTCCTGGGCTCAGGACCCTTCCCTTCAGCTCCGACAGGCTCCGTGCTGCAGGCTGCCAGTGCAAACAATCCAACAGGCAAAGCTGCTACGCTTCAAGAGCACTAACGTGCAAAAGTGAAGCCAGTTTTTTTCAAGCATGGTCAAGACTTCATTTACTTCAGGGAAATATATGGAAATATTTAGATAGGAGAGAGTAGTGATTTGATCAAGGTGTTTTAATGTGATTTTCTCTGGTTTTTGTTTTTTGGTTTGTTTTTTTTTTTTACTGTCCAAAGCAGTTATCAGCTGATCCATCTCTTCCAGTTTTCTTCAGGACACTAACATATATCTGAACCATTTGGAAATAACTGATACTCCTCAAAGTTTAAACTCTAGAGATCGTTACCTAATTACTTACACATTTATAAAAAAAATATTAAAAAACTGATTTGTTGAGAATGTGATTGAAACCATATTTTCCCTGCTCTTGTTATCAGTTTAAATACATTTAGAAGTTCTTTGAATGAAGATTACCGAGCTGGAAGTGGCTGGAAGAGCTCAGCCTGCAGGGATAGAGGCCCATTGCCACCGCGTGGCTCAGGGTGTTATTACACCTCACCCCAAAAGCCCGTGGTGGTTCAGCTTGGGGTGGACAAAGGAGTTCAGGACAGGCTCCTGTTTTTGTTGTGTCCCTCTTTGCCACAGGTAACCTGAGGGTGGCACTGCTGTGAGCCTGGGCACGGTTGCTGCAAGTTTGACTTGCAGTCAGCAGCCCTGGGCACCCACAGCCTCCTCACTCAGCTGAACATCATTCCAGAATGAACTTTGCAGTGGTTTGCAGAAATGCAAAAAGGCCCTGTTCTACCACACTTGTATAAAAACAACTTATCCACTGCTAACATTGTTAGAGTCACAGAAAGCATCATGGAAAGATAAACCCAGAAAAGCATTTTCTGTTAAAATTGCTCTTCATTATAAATCAGCTGTAGATGTTTTAAGGATCTTTGGAGGAAAGAAATGAAATTCCTGTGTTTAAAGGTAGCCTTAAAGGGTCCTGCTTCTCTGCAGTGTAACATATCTGGTGTCACTGGGAATTTGTAGAAGCACAACAGAACCAGACCCTGCACTCCCAATTCCCACTATGCCTTCTTTTAGTGCATTGTTAACTTGTGGCACTGACAGTGCTGAAAGAAGCCTGAAGGAATTGGCATTGGTTTACAGAAGTTTGTTAAATGGTTTGCTTTCTGAACTGCCAAACAAACTGGCCAGCTTCATGCTTGTGCTTGCTGGCTTGTACACAAGAGCTTTGGGCCTGATATGGGGACACTGCAACCAAGGGCAGCCTGGTGAGGTCTGTCTGTCAGTGCCTTTGCACACTGCAGATCACTGACAGAGGAGAGGCAGGGACTGGCTAAGGTGACTGCTGGGTTTGGGGTTTCTGGAGATGAGAGATAAACACAAACAGGATTTCTCTTAATCCCTTCTTTCAGGAGTCTTTCAAAACTTCAGGCCTGCTAATGAGAAAGCTGTTGTTTGCCAGGTACGAAGGAGGCATCTGGGGAAGGTGCCTCAGAGGTTACCAGCTCATTTCTAATGGGTTAGGAAAAGGCTAAGAGGACTTTGGAGTGGATACAGGAAGGAATGGGTGGCCAGAGGAATGCATTCACAGAGCTTTGCACCACTGCAGGATACAGCAGGGCCACTCTGCTGCTCCCTGCTGCACTGAAGGGCTGATCAGCCTGCAGGGTCGGGCTGATGGCTCTGTGCAGGAGTCAGGAGATGGGTGTTGCCAATTCAGAGACACATGGGCAGATGTGGAAATGCAAAGCACTTCCAGCTCACAGCATTTATCAAGAGTAAAACACTGATTTTTTTTTTTTTTCCTCTACAGCTTGGCTATTGATTGTCTCTTCCATCCCAGAGGACAAATCTCAGCCTCAGACCTTCCACCTTCACCTGACTATCAGGATATCCCATGAGTGAACTTGTTTTCTGAGAAACCAGGCACTAGGGATCCCTTTCTAGGGCCTCACTGAGACACAGTCCAAGGAAAGTGTCTTTGTGAGGACAGAGATGGACGTGGTCCCCTGCCATGCAGCTGAGCCCTTTCAGCCCAACCAATTCAGCAGTGCCAGCTTCTTGCAGAGCCTGGGGCCCACCCATTGTACAAGTTCTGCAGGGGTCGTTCTTTCCCAGCCTTGACTGTTGCATAACCCATGTTCCATATGGATAATTGGCAGTAATGAGGTTCAGCTTTTCCCCACTCCAAAAGCACTTTGGTTCTTTGTGTTTTGACAGTCTTCAGAGGGGAAGTTCGGCTCCTTTCAATGCATCTTTAGTCAGACAATAAATCAGGATCCTTTTCCATTTGTCCCCCTACCGAAGTGGAAGCTAAGAAGTGACATAGCTATGAACAGGCAGTAATCCAGTGTCTTAGGCAATGCTCATTTTTCCTCTACCTCCTACATGAGTTATTGTTGAGCATGAAATATGTGCCACTTTTCCCTATGCAGTTCTTCTCTTTTAGTATCTAAATCATTCTTGTGGGACATTTTAGGTGTAAAAGATGCTGTTTTACATGAAAAAATAATTGTCCTGGCTCATTAATACATAGCTTATCAGTATGTGATTAATTCCTTCTGCCATTTGGCTGCCAGTCTTGTATCCCACCAGAAGCACTATTTTTTACCAGATAATTCTCCCTTTTAGATGGTGTTCTCCATGCACCTCAGAAATGGGCTAAAGGCAGGGAAAGAGACTCTTCAGATGTGCTGTGCAGGGCAGGGTTACAACAGGCTTTGCCAGAGGGACATGATAACTGTAATGTACAGAGGGAGACACTGAGTCATGGAAGTAAAGTGCTTGGCCAGTAAATCTGTGAAAGGAGAGAAAGAAGACTTTAGTCTCTCCTGGGATTCCTCTTGGACCTGAAAGCCTTTCCCTGGTTGGAATTGCACTCGTGTCTTCACAGCATTTCTTTTCCCACCAGGGAAGTGGTGTCCAGAAGGGGAACACAGCTGCCAAAGTTTGCTCACAAAACCAGCTCTGTGGTAGTGATGCCTTAGGATTTTAGGTTGTATATTTTTCATCTATTTGTAATCCTGCAGTTCTTTAGTGTATAGCTCTAAACTCCATATACAGTGCTAGCTACTGGCTTCCCATTTTGGGCAGACACAACAATTCCTCTCCAGGCCTGGCAATCAAGGACACCTCACTGCCTCAGGCCAGAGAGATGGGAACAAAAGTGACTTGGGAGGAGCAAACTTGGGGTAAAGACTTCATTACCTGAAACTGTAACTGGAAGATTTAGCCCCAGTATGGAAATGGACCGAACTTATAAAAGTGTGAAAACCCTTGAGCCATGGTCCATCTTGGGTGTAGCCCCTGGGTGGGGAGATTTGTCTGCCCTAAATGTACCTGAAGGCCTCTCAATAAATAATAGCAGCTTTTTATTCCCTTAATTTAGTCTGCCCTCTGTTTTTAGGTAAGCCCAAAGAGGCATCAGCAGGAGGAGCTGGAGCCACCAGCACTGGTGTTCCTCCCGTGCCATGCAAAGCCCTGCAGTTTCTCTCTCCTTTTGTCTGCAGCATTGGAGTGGATGGCTTCGGCCAGAGCTCGGGCGTTCCCGGGCGCCCGGCGACCGCCTACGGCTACCGGCCGGACGAGCCCTTCTACTACGGCTACGGAGCGCGGTGAGCCCGGCCAGCAGCACCCTGCTGCTCCTGCATGGCTGCAGCACATGGCTGCAGCACTCTGTATCCTTTGGCATGTGTAGCTCACATACATTTAGCCTTTCTGGGTCCGGTGTGTTAGTGACAGTGTTTACTCTTTGGTTGCTCTTTGTTATTATTTTTGTACAGTAACTGTGACTAGAAAGCAAGAATTGGAAACTACTGGACTGGAAAGTGTCACATTATGTATATTAAGCTACTAATTTAATTTCTATTAAATATAAAAACCTGTGTGGTCAGCAGTGGTGAATGTGTTTCTAACCAATGTTTTGTGTTTTACAAGGCATTTAAGAAGAGTGCTCCATGTTCAGTGTGTTTAATGTGGACTGTTTCCCTCACACTTCAGTCACAGAACACCACTGAGTCCCAGCATCTCCTGGCACTGCCCTGACACATAGTTTGGACCAAAGTCCAGTCCTGGGTCACCACTTTAATAATGGAAAGATGGCACAGATTCAATCTCCTGGACCTTCACACATTTACAGTCCATTTTAAATGCTTGAAAACACTTAAAAATAGAAACTACACAACAGAATACCTTTACCCTAGTGTTTAAACAGAGTTCTGTAGGCTGAGAGGAGTCAGCCACATCCATTCTAAGGGCCAGCAAGAGCAAGAAACACTGTTCAGAATCCAGAGGCTTTACCCCAGCTTCCCTATGTGGAAATACAAATCCATCCTGTCCTGCTAGTTTCTGGGGTCTAAGGTGGATCTAAGCAGGGATCAGTGAGCAGCAGAGTCAGGCCAGGACCCCTTCACACTGGACTTGCAGTGTGGTGATTATTTTATGTCATGTTTTGAAACAACCTGCAAACGGAATTCAGGCTAAAGCCGTTCTTCAGCTGGGCATGCCCACTGTAACAGACAGAAGAAAAGGATGATAATGCCCTCTCTACCACAGCTACCAAGGCAGCAGTTCAAATTTTCACTTTTTAAAAGTAAAGTTACCTCTGCCTCATCCTTTTTCTTTTGTTAATGCCTGTTGATTTGCAGATTTGTTTTTCTTCTTCTTCATCCCTCCTTTATGGCTTAAACAGAAAGCTGACTTGCATCAGGGGCTGTTCCTATAAAACCAGTCACTAGTAATTCCATAAGACTGGGGTCTGTGCTGGGAAGGTGATCTTCAAAGGCATGGGATTGTTTGGGGAATCTGACAAACTCTTAGTCTTATACTTCAAAAATACCTTTGAAATAAAAATTGTTTTGAAACCCTGTGTTATTTTAACAAAGTGTGCAAGTACTTTTATAAGCACCGTTACTCCCTGTGTTCCCAGGTGCATGACTGGAAACAAGTCTAAAATTAGCCATGATATTTCATGCCAGTTTTCAGCCTTCTCTCTGTGCTGGCTGCTTGTTCAGGGCTTCACTCACTGGAGGTAGGTGGAAGAACAACATTGCCAAGATGAAGCAGTATTTTTAAAATTTTTTTCTCTACCATTTTTAATTAATTCTTACGCAGTTTTTTAGAGCAGGTAAGATCTCAGTAAAAAACTTGGCAGAAAACTTGAACTACACTAACGGGTTTCCAGTGTTGTACTTTTCTATGTTGTTTCCTTTGTTCTGAGTCCACCCTGGATTTGCCCAGAGATTGTGCTATGTTCAGTCAAAAGCTTTGCGATATTTTTATAGTTGTAGCTATGAGAGAAATCCCCCAAATTGCACACTCAGGCTTCTGAGACTGGCACTTGCTCGTTAGGCTTTTCCAGAAATTAGTGTGAAGTTATTTAAAGCAGTTGCCCTTCTCATGGAATGTCTTTTGGGGGAAAACCAAAATGAAGTTGGTCCTTGGAGTATATCCAAACTATCAATGAAACTGAAGGAGCCTTTAATTGGAAGCTTCAGGTTAACGAGGAGCTGCAGTGGAGCTCCAGTGAAGGGTGGGTGTCTGTAATTGTAATACAGTTGTGACCGTGCTGAGAATAAATGGCAGTGGAAAAAATCTCTGGCTGCATTTTTAGTATTCAATGTTAGGAGTTTATGGGAAAAGAATAAAAGATCAAGTATTTGTAGCTTTGCCTGGCAGCAGCTAAGAAAAGAACATCATTTATCTGCAAACAGAGCTTGGTAAAAATTACTCAGCACTTAGTAGCCTGAGGACAGAGCCTGCTCACCAAGATGAAAACCAGCTGTGCCACTGCACTTTCAAGGCAGGGAAAGGCTGATTTTCCCTTTAATTATAGTTCCTGAGCCAGAAAGGGGGGAAAAAGATAGCAGCACATAGACTTTTCACATTTCCTATATCCCTTTTCCTGTGGGTGTCAGAGGAAGAGGGGAGAGTCTGACCTCTTTAATTATCTGTATTTTATGGATTCAGTCCCTGGGTACTGTATGCTGCACAAAACAGGGTGAGGAGGGATCTGCTTTCTTTTAGCAACTTCTGCAACTTTTGTCCTCTTTTTTCCTGGTTTCTCTTCCAGGCTTTGTAGAGTTCCTCTTTTCTTTCCCTACAGCAGCAATCCTGAATCATCTTAGGAGTATCCTCTTTCCCAGCCTGCTGCTAATTAATTAATGAGTTTGGTTAGGCAAGTGTTTTAGATATAATGAGGCTGTAAAGTTAATAACATAGTGAAATAAGCAATGGCTGAGAAGCTCCTACGTCTGGTAGCTATTAGAGAGGCTTTGTGCAGATGGACGGGCTCATTTCTAGGAGCAATCTGCTCCACACAGCTGCCTAAGATCTCATGTTAAATTATTATTTGTACTACACCACTTCTTAGGAGCTTTCCAGGGCAACAGGGTGGGGGAAAGCAAAAGAAAAGAGCTATTCTCCTCCCTGAGAGCTCATGGAGAACCTGATTCAAGGTCCCCTAATATCCAGGGTGTTGTGGAGCTGTTTGCAGTTCAACATGTGCATTTCATTCTGAAATCGGACTACTCTGATTCTGTTTAATTGTATCCACTCTGGATTAAATGAAACAGGAACAAGATGTATCTTCCTCTGGAATAAGCAGGACAAGCTCTGTTTAGATGCAAGAGATTCTGGGCCCCTCTGGCAGGTTCTTTTATGGAATTCCTGTAGTGCAGCACTGGTAAACTCAGCTGTCCACTCACCATGGCCAGAGGCTGAGAGGGGCGACAGCCTCCATTCCTTCCGTGAGCATCCTCAAAGCCCATGACATACACTGAGCTGACTTCCTGGTGCAGTTCATGTCACCCTTGAGGCTCTTGTGATCTGCTCATTTTTTCCTTCAGCTTAAGTTTGTGAGGTTTTCTTCTGAAAGAGTTCTGAGGTGCCAAGAGAAATGTTGGAGCTGCACAGACAGAGGAGGGCTGCAATCCCTGCATGGGTTTAGTAGTCACAGGGTGGTATTTGCAGCCACTTGGTCTGGACATCCACTTGAATAAAAACATGGACTTTTCCAGAGTTGGAAAAAATATGCTGGGGTCCCTGCCCCCTAAAAAAAAGAAACCCACTTCTGTTTATTAAGAAATTGAGAAATATGATTCGAAGCAAAAAGCTGCTGTGCTGTAGTTGTAATTCACGTGGCCATGCAGCAGTGGGACATCCCTGGAGAAGGCATCATTGGGAGCACCACTGCAGCCTTTGTTCCCTGTGCCTTTCCCAAAGCCCCTGGCCTGGCAGAGGCTGAGCTGGGGAATGTCTGCACTACTGGGAGCAGACTGGAGCTGTGGCTGCCCCATCCCTGGGGTGTTCAAGGCCAGGCTGGATGGGGCTTGGAGCAGCCTGGTCTAGAGGAAGGTGATCCTGCCCAGGGTTGAAATGAGATGAGCTTTAAGGTCCCTTCCAACCTAAACCGTTCTGGGATTCTAAGGCAGTGCTCCTTTAGACTTTACATGCATTGAATCCATGGAAGTGATTTTTGCCCAATCCCCCTCTGCAGTCGCCAGCTGTCTCTCTCTCCACTATGCCAATCTTTTCTTGCCCAACTGATTTAAAGAACCAGTTCCAATCCTAATGAGGCATTTGCTAGGAGCTCTGTAATCCTGCTGGTTCCATCTCTTCCCTCTGCCCTTGAGGGGTTCACACCTTCCTAATCCTAATCCCTGGGTCATTCTCTGGAGGAGCCCAGTTGGCTGTGCTTAGGAAAGGCAAAAGGTGAAGTTTTGGGGCAGAAGCCCAGCTGGGGTTTTTGTGCAGCACCTTGACAGGGCCCTGAGCAGGGCACACCCCTCAGCGCCACTTCAGCCTGTGTGGAACAGTGGAATCACTCAGGAAAAGCAGGGAAAGGGAAAGAATGCTGCTCCACAGACAGCCCAGCAAAGGAAGCACCAGAAATTATGAAGAACAGCCAAAGTTTGCTTTTTCTTCCTGACAGCCACATGAATCACACCAGAGCCTGAAGCTGTAGCCGAGGGTGAGTAGGCTGTGAGTAGAAATCAGTTGTTGCTTATGAAGAGTTTTTATCTTTACTTCCAGTTATTTAGGTCTTTTGACCTTCTGCCTTTTCCCTGCCACAAACACACACAGGACATACAAACCCATGCTTGGCCCTTTGGATTAACTGGTGACTAATGTTCACAGTTCCTCTTAGTTTGCACTTCGGGGCCAGGATCTTTTTAGGTATCTGTCCCATTTGGGCCAAAGACTCTGGATCTTTCCTGCCTCTGACAGATAGAGGTGGTGTACTTGAACTTTATTGAGTTTGTGTTCCTGTGTGCATTATATTACCCTGCAATGTGTGACATACTACATGTCATACTGTGACTCCTTTTACTTTCCTGCACCCTGGTCCTCCCACCATATTACTTATCTTTTTAAAAAAGCCCCAGATCATCCATCCACCAGCACATCCTGCCAGAGGAGCAAGCTCCTCCTAGCACTGTGTCACCATATTATCCCTGACATGTCACCTTACAGCCCTTCCCCTGCACAGTCACAGAGAAATTCTCCCTCCCGGCTCACCTGAACAGTCAGTGAGGCTCAGCTGAGTAGAGCTGGGCTGTGGATCTGAGGGAATCCCTTTTGCTATCCAGGGAGCACAGCTGTAGCTGTGAAGGGATTCTTGCGTGGCTGAGCCACTGTCCAGCAGACCTGTGTGTCTGGGATCATCCGTGCTGTCCATTTCCCTAGAAATGGAGGGGGGAAAGTGTATTGCTAATGAACATCCTCTACACAGTTCGTGCTGGATTTGGCAGCACAAGACTCAGTGCAGGTTAAACTCGTGGAGTTGAGTTCCTACAGAGAGCCAAGGCGCTCGCACAGCTCAGACCACCTGTGTTAGACGCTCTGCCCTGGCCATTAAACCGCGTCTAGACGAGGCCACGGGGCTGGGCTGCGCCGCTGCCGGAGCGGCTGAGCAAAGCTGAGCAAACCACATCCTCCGTCCTGGCGCTGCAGGAGCTGGAGGAACAGCGTGCGAACAGCTCGGACCTCCCACCGCTCTGGAGCCGCTCCTTTCAACCTGCGCTCCGCCGGCCAGAACACTCGGGTGAAATCTCTCCCCGGGGTCCCCTCGGGCCGCAGCGCGGAGAGCAATTGCCTGTAATGCATTAAATGGATCCCCGCAGGTGTCAGACCTCCTGCCTCGCCCGACCCGAGCGGGGCACGGGGAGGACAAGGTTTTAAAATTTCCTTTAAGGACACTAAGGGGCAGCAGCGTGTCCAAAGAAGGGCAGCAGGGCTGGCGAAGGAGCTCGGAGATGCTGAGGGGCGGCTGCGGGAGCCGGGCTCGGGAGCTCGGGGGGCTCGTCGCAGCCAGCTTGGGCTCAGCCTCCTCTGCCGGGCCTGCGGGCGAACGGGGACATGGCCCAGCTGAGACAGGGCAGTTCCGATTAGACACGAGGGGAAAAACAAGCGCTGTCAGGGCGCTCAGGCATTGGAACAGGCTGCCCGGGAGGTGTTGGGGGCACCATCCCCAGGGTGCTTCGGAGGCGTCCGGAGCCGTTGCTGGGTGGTGCGGGCCCAGGGCCGGCCGGGCCGAGCTCACGGCTCCCCCCGACCCCAGGGCTCCGGGGCGCCGCTCCCGAGGGAGACGCGCCTCACCCGAAATGGCGGCGGGGCCCCGCCGAGGGCGCGCGGCCGCCGGGCGGCAGGGGGCGCGCGAGGCGGGCGGCGCGCCGGGCCGGGCGGAAGGACGGGCGGCGGGGCGGCCGGCGGGGCCAGCGGCGGCGGAGCCCCGGCCCGGCGCGGACAGGTGATCGGGACTGAGCGCCGCCACGGGGTCTGACTGCGGGCCGGGCCCTGCCAGCCCCGCTGGGGCCGGGGCTGCAGCTCCCGGGCGAAGCTCCCGCAGCGGCCGCTGCGCTGTGCCCGCAGCCGGCGATACCGGCGCTCCCGGGGAGCCGCTGTGCGGAGACCGCGCCCTGCCCGGTGCCCCCGGCCGGACCGGCCTTGGGGGAGCGCGGCTTCTTGCCACGGCGTGCTGGGGTCTGCCTGCGCGGGCATCTGCGCTGCCTCGCTGGGACACCTCTCCCGTGGAGCGGAGCCTCTGGCACCGCTGCGAGCCCTGCCCGGGCTCGGCTGGCGGCGGGCGGGGAGCCGGGAGCAGCCGCTCTGAGCTGCTGTGTGTTTCGGGTGGATTCTCTGTATGCGGCTGTCATTCACTCCGCGAGGACGCCGAATGGAAATTCCACCTCTTTCTGGTAGCAAATCCACATTGCCCTTTGCTGCCGAGCCCCCTGGCTTTCCCTGCCGGGCTCCTCTCTGTCCCAGGGTGTTCTGTGTATTGCGTCTGACGTTCACGTTGGCAATCTGTTGACAGTAAGGTACAAAAGGGTTAATGCTCTGACATAGTTGTGTGAGTAATGGTTTGTTTTGGCTCTGGAGAGCCACACCTGGGAATAGACCTTTGCAGATGCTTTTGCCGGCTGGAGTTTCAGTAGCCACTAAAAAAGCTGCAGAGCTCGGGGTGCCGCAGGCTGCTCCGTGTCTGATGCTGAGAGGAGCCTCCCCGGAGAAGGGCGGTGTGTTTGCAGCTGGCTGTCCTACAGCGGATCTCGGGTGCACCACAGGCGCCAGGGTGACTCTGGTGTTGCAATGTGCAGCATGAGAAGAGCATGGAGCTGTTGGAGCAACTCCAGAGGAGGCCATGAAGTTGATAAGGGGATTGGGGCACCTCCCCTGTGGCTGGTAGAGTCGGGGTTCTGCCTGGAGGAGGTTGCATGGAGACCTCTTAGCAGCCTTCCAGTGTCTGAAGGGTTTACAGGGAAGCTGGAGAGGGATTCTTCGTCAGGAGATGTGACAGGACAAGGTGGGAATGGCTGCAAACGGGGAAAATTAGGTGAGGTGTGTGGAAGGAATTCTTCCTTTGAGGGTGGTGAGGCACTGGCACAGGCTGCCCCATCCCTGGAAGTGCCCAGAGCCAGGGAGGATGGGGCTTGGAGCAGCCTGGGATAGTGGAAGGTGTCCCTGCCCATGGCAGGGGAGTGGAGTGAGTTGAGCTTTTAAAGTCCCTTCCAACCCAGACCATTCTATGATTCTGTTCCTGAACTCTGTGTAGCCAAATATGTCCATGTGTATTTGAAGGAACCTGAGGCATCAGGTCAGCCCAGATACTTTCAGGTGTGCTGAGTGAGGAATCACTGTGGTAGAACAACTAAATGAGGCACAGCTGGGAAGAGCAGAATGCAGAGAAATGCACTGGCTGTGCCCAGGAGCAGCAGCTGGTGCCTTGCACACAGGTGAGGAGGGATAACCTGGGGCAGCCAGGGCAGAGCTCCAAGGTTCTGTCTGGAGAGGAGAACGTTCTGTCTGAGGGCAGCATGAATGCTTTTGTGCCAGGGAGTTCACCAAAAAACATCCAGATTGGAGATGTGTGCTAGTGCTGCATTGTGTTTCCTTTTCACCTGTCAGCCTCTCTCTAGTGCTGGAAAGCTGCAGTTTAGACTTCCAGAACTTCCCTTTATGTCTTAAAAGATCCCATTTAAGGAATCAGTGCTGAAAAGGTGCAGATCCATGCCTGATACCAGCGGGGAGAGAATGAGGAAGCTGCAAGTTCTTTAGTTAATCCAACTCAGATTTTAGGTGGATCAGGACACGGAATTAATTAAAAACCCCTGTTCCCCCCCGTTTCAGGCTGCAGGGGTTGTTGTACCCTCAGGTGGGTTAAAGGAGCCAGGGAGCTGTTTCAGACCAGCTCTCTTTCCAAAGGCCCTGAGCACTTCTGACCTCAGGGCTTGTGGGAGACCTAACTGGAGACACAGGTGAGGGGCCAGAGCAGCAGCTTGGGTGGCACAGCTCTGCTGGGGAGCTGGGAGACTCCTGTGTTTTTTCCTCCCTGAAGCCTCAGGTCATGGCTGGAAACAACCACAATAAAGCAATTCTCCACTTGCAAAAACAAAAAAAGCTTGGGGGTGGGAGATTTCCCCCCACTTTTCCTGAAAACTGAGGATTTGCTCTGTCCCTCTGATTCCTGAGGAAGGTTTGCTGACTACTGTGTGCAGACAGGCTCAGGTCTCATCCATGGCCTGTGATCACAAGCCTGATGACAGAGCATGTGCTGGATCACTGCTTTCCAAAAAGCCTCTGC
Source organism: Lonchura striata (assembly GCF_050655825.1). NCBI lineage: Eukaryota > Metazoa > Chordata > Aves > Passeriformes > Estrildidae > Lonchura > Lonchura striata. The sequence continues at coordinate 30,687,702 of NC_140710.1, read as the reverse complement.
AATCAGTATGTTTGTTTTACTGGTTTTGTGTGTGAGGAAACAGCATAGAAATCTGTGTCAGCCTCTTCCTGACAGGCTGTGGGAGGAAGAAAGGGTTGGCAGGCAGAAGGAATATTTGTCACATGGAGAGAAGGTAATCAAGGGGGAAAACATGCTCCTGGAGAAGGGTGCCTGGCTATAGGTAACCTCCTGAAATCCAGATAGTAACTCTTCCTCCTTCGCTGAATTCTTCTCTGGCTTGCAGAATTGAAGAACGGTGTTTTTGAGAAGGCCAGAGGCTCCTTGTGGAGTGGCAGTCACACTTCCTAACTGCTGCCTGTGCTTCGTGTCAGTTCAACCCCTGGAGTGGGTGTCTGTGTGTGGCTGGAGGTGTTGGTGGATCCTGCTTTTGCTGGATCTCAGCTTGGCAGCCAGGTCTGACACAGGTGCCAGTGATGTCCAAGCCCCACCACTGAGAGCTGCTCACGTGTTGATCCAAACTCTTTTGTGGTCACTGGGTTTCCTTTACAAAGAAAACTTTGGGGATTTTATTCTTGTCCTTAAGCTCAAGGGGAGGATACTGGCAGGAGGAGGTTCTTCATGACTGTTCTGTGCTTTGCAGAAAATGCTCTGAACGTGACCTGGACAGCACCCGCTGGAACTAAACCTGCCCAAAGCAAATCCTCCTTCAGCCGGGGCCTGTTGGTGCTGAGCAGGGGAGCTGTGCAAGGCATGGGCTCAGAGAACAGTGCTCTGAAGAGCTACAGCCTGGAGGAGCCGCCCTTCACGCTGCCCACCGGGCACACCATCTACCCGGCCGTGCTCCAGGATGGCAAACGGGCCTCCGTGTTCGTGTACAAGCGGGACAGCGAGGAGAAGGTCAACAAAGCTGCCAAGGTACTGCCCGTGCCTGGGACACGCTGCACAGTGTCCCTCCTTTCACTGGCAGGTGGGAATGAGTTAACGGGGTCAAACCTTGGGAGTGGGGCAGGAGAAAAGTGGAAGCCAGCCTGGCCGTGGGGCAGAAGGGGGTTGGCAGGTGCAGAGTTCAGTGTGTGCTGCATGCTGGGGCAGCAGTGCCTGCCTGCTTTTGCAGGGCTGCCTCCTCCTGCAGATGCAAGTCAGGGTTTTTCGTGGGTGAATCCCACCCAAAATACCATATTTATTATTGAGTAAGACTTTTATTCTGTGTAAGATTTTCTCCATCCAGTGCCAGCAGGGAGCTTACAAGACAGATGGAGAGACAAGAACATGTAGTGATGGGACAAGGAGAAATGGCTTCAAACTGAGAGAGAGTAGGTTTAGATTGGCTGCAGGGGAAGAAATTCTTCTCTGTGGGGGTGGTGAGGCCCTGGCACAGGCTGTCCACAGAGAGGCTGGGGCTGCCCCTGGATCCTTGGAAGTGTCAAGGCCAGGCTGGGCAGGCCTTGGAACAACCTGGGATAGTGGAAGGTGTCCCTGCTTATGGGAAGGGGATGTAACAAGATGGTCTTTAAGATCCTTCCAACCCAGACCATTCTATGATTCTGTTTCAATGTCTTATAAAAGTCCTGCAGTCTGAGTGAGGAAGTTTGCTGGGTGCTTGGTGAGGAGCAGGGATGGTCTGTGTGAATTCCATGAGCTAACGTGGCTAAGGGGGCAGGACTAAGCTCTGCTTCTGGAGGAGCTGGCTCAGAGGAGGGCTAACAGACATCTTTGTTCCTGGAAGCACCTGAAAACCTTGCGCCACCCTTGCCTTCTGCGCTTCCTCTCCTGCACCGTGGAAGCCAACGGGATCCACCTGGTTACGGAGCGGGTGAAGCCCTTGGAGATGGTCCTGGAGACGCTCTCTGCTGCAGAAATCTGTGCAGGCATCTACGATGTGTTGCTGGCACTCATCTTCCTCCATGACAGGGTAGGTACCCCTGGCAGCATCATCAGGTTCTGGTGGGAGATGGAGGAAATGTGACAGGAGAGCGTTGTACCTGGCCTTGTCTGGGTGACTCACTGCTGATTCCTCCCAAAAAAGACAGACATGTGCCCCACGGTTCTTGTAGGCTGGAACTGGTAAACTTGTCTGCTTTGGAGGAGGAAGGGTAATTGAAAATGTTGTGGAAATGAGGGAAGGAGCAGTTCTCAGTTCATGGATCTGCTTGTAGTACTTCTCACTTTAGGGAAATGGGATTTCTTGGTGTTCGTGTACAGCTGTTGCCCCGTGCCAGAGACTGGTGTTACTTCTGCCCTGTCTGACCACTGTGTGTTTGCCCAGGAGTGCAGGTAAATCCCAGCTCAGACTGCAGCTCCGGGGCTTTGTGTTCACAGCTGGAGAACTTCCCTGGATTTACAGTTGCATTGCAGGGGCTGTGACAATTGGGGCTTTGTCTGCTCTAAAACCCTGGCCCTCCTGCCTGGCACCTGCTGGTCACCTACAAAGTCCCAGAGGAACTGTGTGGTTTTTTGGCAGCTTTCCCCTCAGCCCCCTGCAGTACCTAATTAGTGCTGATTAAGATTCTACATCTTCATCTATCCCCCAGGTCAGTTACCCTTTTTTTGGGATTTTATGTTTTAGGGAAACCTAACGCATAACAATGTCTGTTTGTCATCCGTGTTTGTGAGTGAGGATGGGCACTGGAAGCTGGGAGGAATGGAAACAGTCTGTAACTTCAGTGAAGCCACCCCAGAGGTAAGAGCCAAGCCAAGTGCACCCTGGATGCCCAAGGGAGGATTCCTGACCTGTGGAATCTGGCCATCTATGGGAGTGAAGGCCCAAGTCCTTCCACTTAGCTGGATTTGCTATTACATTTGTTGGCTCACTTCCAGCTCTGTCCTGAATCTTTGCTCTGAGGGCACCATTACTATAAACTAAAATGTCCACACAAATTAATTCTCCATTAGTCAAAACCCAGCTGCTTTTCTAAGGGACACTGCTGGCTGGAGAGTGCCCTTCTGGACTGATACAAAAATTTTAAAAAAGCAGGAAGACTCAGGTCAAAACGAGTCATTAAGGAAAAACATTTAAATGTCTCCTTAGCTTGTGCTGGTGGCATTTTCACTGCTTGGTAGCAGAAAGAACAATTCCTGGTTTGATTTCTGCTGCCTGCTGTGCAGAGTCATGGAGCAGCAGGCACAGCCTGCCCTGGGTGCCAGCAGAAGGGGCAGGGGCACAGCTGCTGCCACCCCCAGCCCTGGCACAGACCGTGGGCACAGCCTGCTCTGCTGCTGGGCACTGGGGGGACACGGAGGCAGCTCATGGCCCCTCTTGTCCTTGCAGTTCCTGTGTCACGTGAGGTCGGTGCGAGACCAGTCGTGCATCCCCTGCGAGGAGAGGGTGAGTGACAGCTGAAGGAGTTCCCACTGCCAGCAAAGAAAAACATGATGGTCAGGGAGTGTTTTTACATTCATGTTGTATTTCCTCATGCCTAAATGGCATGGAAGTGCCCCTTGGATAATGTCTGAGGTTTCCTCTGTTCCTTTTGTCCCTCCTCTGTCCTGTCCCTGCTTTGGGAATGGTGTTGGGCACAGGTAATATTACTTTCCAAGTGCTTTGTGTTGCTTCTAAATCACCAAAGTTTTGCAAAACTCAGAGTAGTTGCTGAGGTTACCCATATCACTATGGTCCCATGGTTGTGTAACTCCCACCACAGCCTTTTCCCTACCTGTTAAGTCACTTCCTGGCCATTGAGAATCTTTGGAGCTGCTTGTGCTGAAGGAGCACTCTTCTGCTTTCTAATTATTGCCTGTTTCCATAAAAATGCTGAAAGCTGCATTCATCAGGGAGTTGTTTTATCATGATGGAGTTATTCCTTTGGGTCATAAATTCCCCAGTGGAGGTTTTTTTAGCATAGTATTCTACTTGTAGGGTACACAGTGAAGCTTTGGTGCTATAAAAAGAACTAGAGAGTGTATATGGTGGGGGGTGGAAATAAAGACCTATGGAAAATACCACATATTTCATAAGCTTCTGTTTTGCTGGTTTTTTTTTTTTTGTTTTTTTTTGGTATTTTGTTTTATTTTGTTTTGTTTTCAGTCTGCAGACTTCAAAATCCTGCCCAGCAGCTACGGGCATGCGAGGGACGCCTACGCCTTTGGGACAACAGTTGAGAATCTCCTGACAGTCCTCAATGATCAGGGTAAGAATGACACTGGTTTATTTTGCTGGAGACAGGCCCTGTGGTTCATTCCTGGTGTGGCTGAACATTCCACCTCACTGTGCAGCTGGCAGGAGTGTTGTGGGCTCATTGGCCAGTGTTGTTCCTTGTTTGCAGACTTTTTTCCTGTGGGGATGTGGTCAGATGTAGCTGGAGGTCACCAGCCCCCGTGACACAAGGACTCCAAACTTGCTTTGGTCCTCCCAGGGATTATGGGTGTGGCAAGTGGGTCTTGAGAGCCACAGCTGAGAAGGGGTTGCCACTTCCAGCAGAGAGGCAGCAGGAAGTTTCTTGGGAGAACAGCAGCACTCCTTAGAGGCCCAGTAGCCAGGCAGGTTAGGAAGGGAAATGCTATTTTCCTCTTCCTATTTCACTTTTGCTATCAATTGGAGCTAAAAATAAGTTGGAGGAGTGGGTAGAGGACTCCTGAACATATCTTGTTGAGTGTGGAGAAAGTATCTAACTGCAGGTGCTCTGGATTTCAGTTTCAGCAGATACTCTCTCCAGCTTTCAGCAAACCTTGCACTGTACACTGCTGAACCCAGACCCAAAGTGTCGCCCACCACTGTCCAGCCTGCTGTCCCATGAGTTCTTCAGGTAAGGACAGGAACACCAGGCCTCTCTTGTCTTGATACTGCTCATTCCTGTCTAGCAAAGCATCAGTTTTATGAAGGTGGGATGGGAGTGCAGACTTAATCCCTGCCTCTTGCAGGCTCTTTGACAAAGAGGCTCCTTAAATTAAGAAGGTGTTACCACCCTCCCAAAGAGGTGCTGAGCAGCAGCCTTCAGCTGTCACCTCCTTGCTGGCACTCTTGGTCCCTCAGCATTTGACTTGGGTCCCTCTGTCTCTTCTCTCTGCTAAAGGAGTGGTGGGGAGTTTCTCTTCACAGCGAGTGGTTTAAGCATCAATAAGGATTACACTATTACACTTGACAGCTTTTGGTTTTGTGCTTAGGAATGATTTTCTGGAAGTTGTGAATTTTCTGAAGACCTTAACACTAAAGTCTGAGGAGGAGAAAACAGAATTTTTCAAGTAAGTGAAGGAACTGAATTGTGGAAGCTTCTTACTTCAGAATGATAATGCACACTTCTTCAAATGGATTGTGGGGGACCTGGGAAGGCTCCTGGCCAGAGCCACTTCCTCAGGTGACAGATTTGGTGGCTTTGGCAGAACCTTGTTCACTCTGTAACACTTTGGGTACTCCAGCCAAAGTCAGAGCCCTGTCAAAGAGGAAATCTCCACCTCTTGTTTCCCAATTCCTTGTGACTTGGTTTGGTGTTTAGGAGGAGCAGTCCCTGCTGGGCTCTGCATCATCCTGATGCTCCCCAGCCTTCAGAGTGATGCAGCTGCTAATGAGAGTTTGCAAATTGACTTGTTGGGTGAGTTAATCATATGGTGGCAAGAATAAAGCTGCTGCCTTTAATGGATGTCTCAGCTGCAGTAGTGGAACATCTTGTAGTAAATCCCACTGTTGTGGTCCCCAAGAATTTTTCTGTCAGGGAATTTTCTGCGTAGTCATGGCATTATCTAGATCTAAAAAGGGGAGAAGCTGATTTTTTCTTTCTTTCTTTATATAAAGAGCCTTGGTGTTCTCACAGTGCTGTTTTCCTACCTATTTTATTTTTAATTAGTTTGAGGCTTAAGTGGAGGAAGAGGAGAATGGGGATCCTTAGTATGAACATTCAGAATGTTTCTCATTAACTCTGTGTCAGCAGTGTTTACTGAGGAAGGGATGAACAATTTGCTTAAAGATAAGGGAGTTCTGCCCTTCCATCAGGCAGAGGGGCCTTCACAGGTCTCCTGAAAGCATAGAGAGACAGAGTAACTGATAATTAATATTTTTAAAATGAAAATCTGACAGATAGCATTTGCACAAAATTAAACTCTGATAAACCAAATCTGTTGGCCTCATTAGATGGGAAGTGGTTTCAAAATGGGATTCTCTTTGTGCAAAGGAAACTTCCCTTGTGTGGTAGGTAGAAGAGCCTTTTTCCAAAGCAGCAGGAAAACCCTTGTGATGGCCCAGGGTGTGGAGTGAGAGGAGAGCTCTCTGCTGCAGTTTTGACTGCAGCTTTTCACAGGAGATGCCAGCAGATCTGAGGCAGTTTGATGCCCCAGCAGCTTCCTGTGCCAGCTGGATGTGCTTGTGCCAGCCCCTGATCTGGGTGTGGATTTTGCAGGATGTGGTTCTGGCTCCTGGCTCGTGCTAGCTTTGCCTCAGGCAGCAGCAGAGGCTACTCCCTGTAGGTCAGAATGCAGACAGAGGGAGAGGCTGCAGTGGGACACTGACTCTGGACTAGTCAGTCACAAAAAGGGGAAAATGATATTAAGGGAAACAGGCATAAATGCATGGAAGGCTGCCTTGATCCTAATTGCTGTCTCCTGGAATGCAGATTCCTGCTGGACAGGGTGGCTGGCTTGTCAGAGGAGCTGATAGCATCACGGCTGGTGCCTCTCCTACTCAATCAGCTCGTGTTTGCAGAACCTGTAGCTGTCAAGAGTTTTCTTCCTCATCTGCTGGGCCCAAAGAAAGGTGACCTTTAAATACTTCCTCATCACAATTATTCCTGACAAGTTTGGAATGAATTCAGAGCGGTTGCTTCATTGAATCAAGGGAAGAGTGGTGTTTCCCTGAGCAGAACAAATGCTCTGACAGACAGAACTGGAAAGGACAGTTATCTGTGCTTCCTCCTTTGCACTGCTCTGCTGATGCTGGGAGGAGAATTAGCAATGATCCTGGTGTCACCACTCAGTAGCTTCTGGGTGAACTATCTCTGGTGGGTGAAGCAGCCTTTTCCCATCCTCACCTCTGTTCCCTAGAGCAAAGTGGGGAGAGCCAGACCAGCTGCCTGCTGTCGCCAGCCCTGTTCCAGGCCCACGTGATCCCTGTGCTGCTGAAGCTGTTTGAGGTGCACGAGGAGCACGTGAGGATGGTGCTGCTCTCTCACATCCACGCCTACGCCGAGCTGTTCTCTCGGGAGGAGCTGAAGAACATCATACTGCCACAGGTTAGGGACAGCAGACCCATGGGTGGTGTATCCTGGAGTATGGGATTTCACAGAATCACTGAATGGTTTGGGTTGGAAAGGACTTTAAGGGCCATCTAATCTTGTCTAACCCCCTGGCCACAGGCCAGGATACCTTCCACCAGACCAGGTTGCTGAGCCCCATCCACCCACTAGCATCAGCCACGCTACTTAATTGGTAGCACAAACTGTAAGGCTGATTTTATGCTATGAAACAACATCCAGTCTCTACTTGGGAGCTGTAGAGGATTAGAAATGATATGTGCTGCAAAAGTAACACGTGAGGAGGCAAGCAGTGCCAAAGCAGGGTTTTCTGCTGTGCTGACAGCAGTGTGTTGTTGGTGCAGGTGTTGCTGGGCCTGCGGGACACCAGTGACTCCATCGTGGCCATAACCCTGCACAGCCTGGCTGTCCTCGTCTCCCTGCTTGGCCCTGAAGTGGTTGTAGGTGGAGAAAGAACAAAGATCTTCAAAAGCTCTGCACCAAGTTTCATGAAAACTGCTGATCTCTCCCCAGAAGGTAAAAGATACAGTCAGAGTGTTCTTGGGATGCTCGCCTGTTCTGTCCAAGCAGCGTAGGCAGAATTTCTTGGATTATTAATCTGTTCCTGGTGACAAGTTAATTGAAAAAAAGCTGATTTGCAGCCAGACTTGGATTTTAAGTTAGGTGCTATTTGCAGATACAGAATTGATATCAGAAGAGTTATATAAAAGTATTTTAAATACACCAAATATATTGGGAGAAAGTGAAACCTCTTCTTAATTTAAGAATTCCTGTAAGTAAAGGAGATAAGAGTGTGTGTGTCTTTTGTGGAAAAACTGTGTTTCCTTTCTGAAGGACTTATATAGGCAGATATTTAATATTCCCTCTGTCCTTTCTGTTCTTAAAAACAGTAAATCTCATGTTCTTCCCCCAATTTCTATTCATAGATTGGAAAAGGAATACGAACTTCCCTATTTTAATGCAAGTGACGACAGTAGCCCCTGCACCTGCTAGATAACTTGGAACCAAGTGTGCTAAGGGAAAGCTTCTCTGGAAACTAAGAATGTTTATAACGAGGGAAAAGTCAGCACCTGTGCAACTTTAGACATAGAGATACCAAATGAAATACCTACAGAGATCAGTCTAAGTGCTTGCTTCCTGTCTATGTGTACTGGCAGCTACCACCCTTCATTAAAATCTGTGGATGGCTCACTGCATTACTTTCTTTACATTATTTATTTTAGTAGACTGTAGTAAATAAACCGCTTTGGATCACAGGCTGAAACCAGATTTATTTTTCAGATTATACTTAAAATTAAATCAGATTTAACTATTGATAAACAACAAAATCCCCACCTTTAACAGTGAGTGATGAACTGCAAAAAGCAACACAAGAGGCTGAGCACATGATGCTTAACAAGCTGTTTGCTCAAGCCCCTCAGAGGATGTGCCCTTAATGAAGGGCACTGGGGAGGGGGTGGGTTCTCTGTGTTCCTTGCAGTCCTTTCCTATGGCCATGTGTGTCTGCAGGCACTGGTGATCCCCAGCCTAGGCAGGCAGAGCTGCTGGGAACACACACCAGCCCTGTGGAAGGACGTGCAGCACTGGCCCAAGCTGCCATTTTGAAGTGGTGGCAGCAGGGTCCCACACAGCTGAGGCTGGTGTTGGCAAGTCACCACCAGTACTGATCATACCCTGCAGCTCCCAAAAATTACCTGCAACCGTGTGCTTGCCAAGCTGTCATCACTGAGCCAGGGAAATACACCTGCACCAGGCAGCTCCAAAGCATGGCCTTGGCTGCCACCACCACCTCACCTCAGGCTGGGATATGAGGGCAGCTGGCAGTCAGCCTTCAGAGCAGACTGTCATTCCAGGAAGCTGCTGTGCCCATGCCCAGGCATGGAAAGGGGTTTGTGTAGTGTCATGGGTTTGCTTATGCTTGGAATTGCTGTGAGTGAGTGCAGTGCTTTTGTGCAAGGCAGGTAGCAGGGGATTTGTGATGCAGTTGGGATTTTGGATCCAGCCAGGTGGCAAACAGCATTTTTAAAGCATCTGCTCTGATCCTAATCAGTTTATTCATTGTGTGTTTCTTGAAAGAACATCTCACCAAAGCTGACCATGTACAGTTGCCATAACTTTGTACTGACAAGACCTCCAGGCAGCAGGAACAGAGAAGTGTTGTGTTTTACATGGATCAGGAGCTGCAGCTGTTGGATTGCTGTGCCAGGCCTCAGTGTTGTTCAAAAAGAACATTCCGGTGCTGCAGGCAGTTCAGCACAGACTGACAGCACACCTTGTGGACTTGTGTCCTTTCTTTTTCTTTTTCCTGGCAGGTTCCCCCAGTCATGGAGTGAGCAATCAGAGAAACCAAACCTCTTGGCCCCTGAAGAGCAGTCCCAGCTTGTTCCCCAGCTCTGCAAATGTACCTGGCAAAAAGCTTCTTGTGCGACAGGACAATCCCCTGGCTTCAAAGACAGGTAAAACATACCCTAGAGCTTCCTTTCAAAAATCAAGTGTTCACCAAGGAAGTGTTGCTTGAGAGGTGTGCCTTTGCCCCCATGTGCTGATCTGAAAGATTCAGTGAACCACAGAAGGCAACAGTGAAGGAAGGGGAGTGTGATCCTTAACATCCTAGGGAATAGCTATGTGGGAAGCTGACATACACAGACTGGGTGCCTGGACTTGAATTTTTTTTTTCTTATGGCAGATTCTGTGCTGTGCTTTCACCCCTCACAGCTCAGCAGGTACTCTGGATTTACAGGGCAGCTCATCCTGACAGTCAAAGCTGATTCTGTTTCCTTCCATGTCCTTTTCTTAGCCACCCCTTGCTTATCAGCAATCAGCTCGTATTGCTCAGGGCTCTGAGGTGAATTCTCTCCTTTGCAGGCAGGAAGGTGTCCCTGCTTTCTAATCCAAGAGGAGCTTGCTTTCTAATCAATTACTGGCTTGTTCCCATGCCAGGTGGTGCCTGTAATGTCAAGATGTTTTAGCCATAACTCCATCTCTGCCTGCACTTGCTCTCTTTAAATGGGTATGTAACACCTTTGTCTTCCTCAGGTGAGCAAGGTACTCAGCCCCCCCTGAATGGAATTCCTGGAAGCATTAATACACTGGGGAACAGCAGCTCTTTGACTACCTCAGAAAAGCCAGCAGAGGAGTGGCCAGACTGGAGTGAGCCAGAGGAGACAGACACTGAGAAAACTGTGAACATTCAAATTCAGCCCCAGGAGCTGCGGGGCAGCACAGGACCTTATTTTCCTGATCATGATATAGATGAGAAGCCTTGGGATGACTTTGAACCTAGGAGCTCCAGTAGTAAATTGTCCTCAGGAAACTGCCCCACTGTGACACAGGCTGATGCAGCTGAAAGACCTCTGCCAGGAACCCATCAACTGAGCAAAGAATTCAAAAGCCTCAGGCTGAGTCCCCCCACCAAGTCTTGCCATGGTAACAGCTGGAGCAATGACAAGTGGGACCATGAGGAACAACTGGGAGAAACTGTGTTGCCAAAAACCTTTCAGGAAAGGCTGAAGTCTTCATCAGAGTCTGGCCTGGGAGAAGAATTCACGATCAAAGTGAAGAGGAAACCTGTGCAAGACCCAGAGCTGGACTGGTTTGCTGACATGATCCCAGACATTAAACCTTCTTCCGCCCTCTTGATTTTACCTGAGGCAAGGATAGAAGCAGTTGTTCCCACTCACTCAGGTGGGGTGTCCAGCAGAGAAGGTGCCTCCCAGACTCTGCTGTTTTCATCCAAATTTGCAGCAGCTGATGTGATTGAGGTAAGAGGCTCGAGGTTTAGGTGACTGCAGCCCTGAGAGGCTCCTCAGCACACAGCACCTTAGCAGGCACTAGGTACTGCCGTGGGCACTTGATACAGCAGAGAGAGCTCTGTTAGGAAACAGGGAATGGACTCCATTTGTACACTACTACAGATACTAAGGAGTTTTAGCTCCAGCTTTTACTCTGTGCTGCTGTATCCTGGACTTAAGGAGAGTTCTGGTTTGTCAAGACAGGTAAAACAAGGCCAGATTCTGGCTGCTGAACAGACATGGTCCCAGCCACAAACAGAAGGGGCTTTTAGGCACAGAATACTCAGGACTGAAGTGCTTTTCCTGACTCTTCTAGCAAAACATAACAGCATTGTAAATGAAAGTCCAGGAAACCTGAACCTCTGGAGTACAGAGTAAAGATTTTTGGGTGTGTTGTTTTCATGAAAAAATAGCTGAAACGTTTCTCTATTTCAGAGACACGGTGGGGTCACAAAACTGGAGTTTCTTTAAGCAGATAAATCCCTGTAGCCCAATCAGGGAGACTCCAAAGACCATTGCTGTTTCCTAGGAGGGGAGGCAGCATTCCCAATTGACCATGTAACTCCCTTAGGGAACAGGTGTTGACTTCAGGTTGTTTTGCTCATTCAGCCTCAAGAGAGCTACCCCAGGAACAGCAGGGAGCATGGGGAGAGGAGCCTGGGCTGTTAACTGAAGTTGTTTACGACATTTCAAAGTGGCACAGTGTCCAGTGACTGTCACGACCCCAACCCCATTTTGTCAGTGGGAAGGGGGGAGCTCAAACTTAGAATATGACAAGAAAATAGCTCTTCCCTGGGGGAAAGAAATCATCTAATGTATGGCATCCTTTTTTTAATGGAAAGTGGGTTTGATACAAACAGTGAAACAAAATAAGACTCCTTGTTAAGTTTGCTTTTGAACTACAAGAGGAATCACCTTAAAGACAAAGTTCTTTAAGATCATAAGCTGCAAATACTGACACTTCATTTTTGGGCTTTTGGCCTTGTTGTATGAATGCTCTGCCATCCCAAGCCACACAGGCACCTGCCCAGCTCCTGGGCCTGTCCTAAGCACACCAATACATTCCCCATACCTTAATCTTGATAATTTTGTGTGATTCTAGGCTGAAGCTACAGGCTGGGGTGAAGAAGAGGAGTTGAACTGGGAAGATGATACAAACTGGTAACAGTTCTGAACGAGACCAAGGTGATTTATGGTGTGTTGGATCCTGTGACAGGAGTTGCTGCTTCCCCAGTACAATGGATAAAGTACCTCAGCGCTGCTTTTGCCACAAGGCAGGCACTTGCTGCACAGCCACAAGATCCTGTGGGGCCTGAGCTCTTGCCAGGGATGCTCCTTCCCACTCTGTGCCAAAAGCTGCAGGGGTGAGCCTGTACTCCAGCAATATGCCCAGCTGTGGTGCTGCCACTGCTCCCGGAGAGAGGACAGTGTGATGGTGGTGATGGTGCTGATGTGCTACTGGAGGCCAAGAGTGGCATAGGAGATTGATCCAGAACTCACCCCTTCCCTGAAAAACTGCTGACAATAAATGAAAGTCACACTGAGTTTCTTGGTTAATGTGCCTTTTTCCTTTGGTTTTCTTGTTTGTTTTTTTTTTTTTTCCTTTCCCAGAAAAATAAAGCCCTTAGAAATGGCTCCTTTTAACTTTTCAGCTAAGAGATGATTTTAAGATGAATGTACAGTTTATTCAACTTATTTATTTTTGTTTGTATAGTTCTGTCAATGGATGGCACAAGAGTTGCTAGGAACCATACAGTGAACAACCACAAACTGCTTAAGCATCATGTTCTTTCTGCTCTTAACTGTGACCAATAAAGATTATTTTTAAAGGATCACCGCAGCATGGAGTACCTGCACGTGACAGGAACAAGGTCCCTGCTTACAACAGATGCAAACCTCTCAGTATTCAGAATACAATGTCATGGAATGTTTATCTCCACGCAGTAAAAGAACAAGCAGTGTACAAACCCACAGCTCTGATCTGAGCAGTGTCCACTCAAACCCATCAGGCTGTGCAGGAGAGGCTGGCACTGCACCCCTCAGTCCATCCTGGCACACAACCAAGAGCCAGCAGTACTGCAGAGCACTGCCCATGTCACAGCTCTTTCTTCTGCAGCACTCCTGGCACAAAGGCACCTCTTCCCTCCTGCCAGGGAGCTGAGCTGGGTCATTGTCCCCAAGCCCTGTGGAGCACCTACCACAAGCTGTCCCTGAGGGTGGCTATGGCTGTGTGCAGAGCCTCCAGCTTCACTGCAAGCCAGCCTGGAGGGGAACCTTTCTGGAGCAGCAGCTTCACAGCCTCCACTGCTCCCTCCATCGTGCCCACTGCTGCCTTGTACTGCTCCTCAGAGGGGGGGTGACAGGCTCTTTTGGCCACAGGCTGTAGATTTAAGCAAACATGAAACATCAATTTAATACTGTATTTGAGGGATCAGTCTTCATCCAAATACAAGAAACCCCTTAGGTGGAGAAGAGCTGCAAGAGTCCCTTGTCCTGTGAGGGTTCTTGCTGCCTGGCAGGCACTACAGACCATTAAAATATCATACAAAGGGCCAGGAGTGCATGAGACCTTTCTTCTTAGAACATGGAGGGCAGCAAGACCAGCTCAGCCTTCTCAGAGACTCCCAAAAATTGACAGAAATTAACAGTTTAAAGAAACACACATACCTCTCCTGTTGACTCCAATTCTCCATCCACTTTCAAAACCTGTGCACTCCAGGTAATCCTTTCTTGCTTCAGGCGTTCTGTTCGTGCTTCTCTTGTCTCTTCCACCTGCCTTGTCTAGGGAGAAAGCCCCAGGAGAGGTAACTAAACCCAGGTAGCATTACCAACCTTCATAGGCACAATTCATAGGCCAGAAAAAAAGGAAAGAGGGAGGGATTATTATGTGCAGTTCAAAGAATATTATTTCTCACACACTATTCTGATGAAGGATTGAGGTTATCTACAACTTTGGGTTAGCACCACTAGCAGAGACCAGTTCTTCTGTAAATTATCTACTTGCCAAAAGCTGCTCAACCAGAGAGCCCTGCCTCCTACAGCCACCTGCCCTAAGAAGATTTCTCCTAATATGCAAAAGGCACCAAGATGTTTCATACATGTTTGTTTAGATTTTAGAAACTGATCCAAGAGAAATGGGGAAGGAAATCAAACCAGATTATCAAATCCTGTCTTTTTAATAGGTGACTTCCTTAGAAAACAACAGTGCAATTTAATCTTTTTGGTGAAGGATGATAAATGCTTTGTTTTTAAGTTGACAGTACTTGAGGACCAGTGTGCATAGGAATGGCAGTTGCTAATTCTTAGATTAAAGCAAGTAGAGAAGTTCAACCAGACAGTTTATTTTAAAGTTACTTAATGGTCATGCAGATAATGCAAGTGTAGACACATGCTGTGTATTGCTGATAGCAGATGTACAGCATCAACTAAGACAGTAGTAAAATGGTTAAACAATATACATACCTTAGCCAGAAAATTAACAACTTTGTTCTTAGCTTCTTCAGAATTAAGGCACCAAGGAACAACATCTTCATGTCTTGTTTCCTATCAAAAATGTTATTGGTTGTTCAGTACATTCATGCTAACAAGGGAAGAAAACAGATGTTTCTATTTTCCCTAGGTGTCCCTACCCTCCAGCAACCACACTAAGCAACCAGTGCTCAATCCTTCTTCACTTGTGGCTCCTGAAATCTCTTCCAACTGCACCAGCCTTCAGCACTTTCAGTGTGCAACAGCTGTAACTCAGATCCAGATTGTGCAGTGAGGAGCAGCAAACATTTGAGACAGGAGAATTTGTGTATAACAGAAGTTAACAGAACCAAATGCCTGCACCCAGGGTTGTGCTCTGCTCACCTCTGCAAAATGTGTGAATGCTTCCAGTGCGTGCTGGTGAATCAGCCAGGTCTGGTCAGCCAGCAGAGAGGCAAACAGACAGGACAGCTGGGGCACAACCTGCCTCTGCAACAGGAAGAAACAGCCATCAGTTCCCAAGAGTTAGTTGTGCTTATCTCACCATCATGATTTATTATTAAAGACTTGCTCTGAGGAACAGGTTTGGGAAATGCAAGAGTGCTACTGCCCTGTCTGGCTAAAGAACCACTGTGAGGGAGGTGACATTCTATTTTCACTTCTTGTTACTTCTCACCAGTGAGAAAGGACTGGCATTTGAACCTCCAAGCATCTTGCATGCCCTCAGCACATCTTGATGGCAAATAAACCTGTTGCAGACCATTAATTAATTATTAACTATCCTGGCATTCCTGTATCTAATTAATGTATATAAGTCTTTTTATCAAAAAACGAGGCAATTTCACTAAGGCCACAATTCCATTTACCTGTGCTTCTTGTGGAATAAACACCTTTCCCATGGAAGACAGAAAATGCACCATGGCTAGGCGGCAGTGATCCGGGGCATGCAGCTGGAGCAGGGCTGACTGCAGTGCAAAGACCTGCAGGAGACAAATCCCATCAAAGCCCCATCAGACAGACTGCAGGGGAAAACTCTGCAGCTCATCTTTAAATCCAAACACATGGAGTTTAGACTCCTGAAGGAGGTATGCTGCACCTCCAATAGAACTGGCCAGGACAAAGCTGCAGGTACATGTTAGAAAGAAATGAGCATGATCTCTATCATACTCCCTTATATCTCAATTATCTTACAGAGGAAAGGGATTCTTCAAAGCAGTGTTAACCAAAATGCCATGTGCTCGATTTAAAGGCCAGGAAAGTAATCAAGAAAAATTATTTCCTTGTTAAGAGCAGGCCGGACAATGAAATAACTCATTTAAGATTTCAACAAATCACAAAGAATTTGATTTTCATGTAGTGAATTATTCGTAAGATGGTGTTGGGGGTTTTAGAATTTTTTTTTTACCTGGGTCATCAGTTGAGCATCTAATGCTTGGATGAAAAATTCCAAAAGGTGAAGCAATAAACACAGTGTCTTCTGGAGACATGGATCATCTGAGACCTTGAAGAGAGGACAAGATATCAGTAATATTCCATTTTTGCTCTTGGAATAACTGCTTAGGAGAGAATGTCAAGTTACAGGAGCATTCCAAAATTGTTAGTCTGATTTCACACATGCAAAACACTGCATTGTAAGCAGCAAAGAAAATATTGAAATAATCATGTCAGTATTTCTAGGTAGCCATATTTTATGAGACCATTTTCTTTGATTTTTTGAAGAACATTTCTTAACCCTCCTCTCCTTCCACCACTTACTAAAATAAGCACCCAAAGGTTATCTGAACTATTTATTTTCATTTCCAGTTGCCAAATGTCTTCACAAAATGGCTACGGTTTGAAAAGACCTCTGAAGTGGTACATTGTTGGCTCTTCACTCCCACCATCAAAAGTTCTTTTTTAATCTGGAGCATGAAAACCCTGACAATCCTTTTTTTCCTTCCTGCAGCCATGAACAGGTACATGATCACAAGGACACTGCCTGACCACCTTGGGAGGAGGGTGACTGGCCCTTTATGTGCTGGGCTGTGCTCTAATCAAATCACCCTGAGTTTTGGTCATATTCTGATGAATATTTAAAATACATCAAATTCGTAACTGGTATGAAGCAAAATCAGGTATTTCAGGCTTCTCCTTGAGCAAGTCTGAATGAGACATTGAGTAACAGATGGAGTAACAAGGAACCATATATGTAACATTCAGGAAATTCAAACTCAAGCTTCCTAGAGCTCATGCCTTGCCTACAGATAAACCAGCTGAGATCAGATGGGCAGCACTGGTACACTGTGCTTTACTTAAACAATCCAGTCCAAATCAAACAAATGAGTAACAACAACCTGAGGAAACAGCAGCAGCCTCTCCAAGACATGCTTCCACTGCTGGAGCAGCAAACTCTCTTACCTGCTTAACCTGGAGAAAAGACCAGAACTGACTGAGCACTTCCAAGATAGATGTCTTAAATTCTGCCTCCAGAGTGGCATCAGCAGAATTGCAGGCAGCCAGCAGGACAGAAAGGGCAGTGTTCTAGGAGGAAATATGTGTAAGACCAACCAAAACACATTACATGTAAACCAACCCAAAACCGCAGGCTGAAAAGAAACATCTAACATGATACAAGGTGGCAAGAAGCCCAATGAGCTGCCTCAGCTGTACAGAACAGTTAATCCAGCAGGAGAGCAGCCAATACAGATTCCAGAGCTGGGAAACCATCTATTACTCCTGTGAGTTTCACACACGCTGCAGGTCATTTGCTGCACTGGTAGGAGAAGTCTGGCAGCAGACACTTCATGTGGAAACCTCTGGTTTCTCATATTCCCTCAAAGAGACCAGTGAGCATCTTTCAGATTTGATGATGCATAAAACTAGCCAGGACTTTAAAACTGAAGGGGAATTGTATGCCAAGGCACAGCATAAATCCTGAAGAAAAATACATCTGCTCAGCCAGAGAGCAAACAACTAGAATCACTAGAGAATAACAGAATCTCCTCTAGGACAGTAGAGGTCCTAAGGTGCTGCATAAAAGAAAACATTAAAATTGAGTTCTTGCTTATGCATATGCCAGCTGGGCATGGAAAAAAGCTGTGCAACAGACTGAATAATAGAACTGAGGTGATGGCAACAGAACCCTTGTAGTATGAAAAACTGGAGTTTACTCATTTTTCCAGAGAGAAGCAGATCTCCTTACCACAGGTGGGAGCCCTCCCAGGGCACGGCTGCTGCTCAGCCACTGCTGGCACCGCGCGAGCCCTGCCGAGCACAGCTGAGATGCCACTTGTGCCCTAAGGTCAGGGTTCAGGGCTCTGAGGGACACGTGCTGCCACACTGCCAAGTTCTCCACCTCTTCAGGAGGAAACTCATGAGCAAATTCCACCTGGAAGCAAAAGGTAATAGAATCTAAACAGATCAGAAAACAATTAGATAGCCTGGAAGATGAGAATCTAAAATGTGCTGCTGGTTTGCTTCAGATTAATTATGTGAAAAAATCTGTGCGAAGTATTTAAATAAAATCCATCTTTTTATATGAAAAACGTTTAGAAACTGCCACCTCCCTTGTCACATACAGGATATCAGTATGATTAAGCAACTGATTCTTTTAGCTGCTTGAAGCAATGGCCCTAGCGAGTAGAAGTGAGGGCTTCAGCCCCTCCAGGGTACACTGAGAGGCACTGACAGGACAGGACACTCCTCTTGACACCTGATGTTAGGAGAACACTCATAGATGTCACAGATGCAATCACAGGACACAGTTTCAGCCAATCTGGGGAGATGTGCTGTTTTCATACTTTGTCAAAAGTATGCTGTACTTGCCTGATGCTCTGGAGCCATCAGGAACAGCATTCGCCTCAGCAGCACACCCAGGGCAGGGACCTGGCAGCAGTCACTGGGCCAAGCCTTTACCTGCAGTAGGGTAAAAGAGAAATGCACCTCACTACATTGAGGGAGAAATCACCACTGAGCAAACAAATTCTGTATAGGATATTCTGGGAGTTGCTATGTGGGATCACAGCAGTAACCCTGTAAATAAAATAAGCAGGGCATATTGGTTCATATTTTCACTGTACTGCTTCTGCTAATTACTAAGCCAAATTGAAGAATTCAAATCTCCATTTAATCTTTGCTGGTATCACTCAGATTAAAACTGGTGCCAAACTGAAAACATCACTGGATTCTTACCAAGTGAGCAATCACATTAACGTGGTGAGCACACAGTTCAGCTGTTCCATACCTGAAACATGAGAGAGAGCAGCTTGTGAATCTGTACTTACTATTCTTCTACAGACTAAATATCATAAATTTGGTCTGAGAAATTGCCATTTCC
Source organism: Lonchura striata (assembly GCF_050655825.1). Lineage (NCBI taxonomy): Eukaryota > Metazoa > Chordata > Aves > Passeriformes > Estrildidae > Lonchura > Lonchura striata. Next base: position 30,668,992 of record NC_140710.1, on the reverse strand, counting down.
TCTAACATATTTAAACTTGATTTGCAGAGACACAATTTACTTGAGACAGCCATTTCAAAAATCATTTTTTAAAGAGAAATGCTCCTCTTGCTTGCAAGAACATAAAAATGACTATGCCAATTCTACTCCTAATTTTCAAAATATGTTCTGTATCTGAAAACAATCCAGTTCTGTCTTACAAAAATCTCTCTCAAGCAAACTGCAGATTATGTAAAACAACAGAATGAACTGGATCTGTGGAAAACCTGCTTGACTTGTACCAGGAGCATCTTACCGGGCAAGGAAGCACCATGAGTCCATTGCTAGCAGAGACGTGATCATACTGGAACCCAGCACAGCATCCAGCAGGGCACGCTCCTGAGGAGAAATGGGAAAATTAACACAACTTGAATACCACAGAAAAGAAAGCACTAAACCTTTATAACAACCTGACCTTCCCTACTCTGAAAAAGAATAAAAATTGCCAAGACCACTGAGGTCCTCAAGAACTTTCTTCTCCCTTTCCCAAAAGTGACATTTGTTGTGTAACTGAATTTGAGCCATGCAACTGTGTCACAGCTGATTTCTACAAAACTGTTGCTGAGATGGTTCTCTCTGAGCATCTTTTCAGAGCCACATCATTAGAAAGAACCCATTCTTTTTAAGTAGCACCTATACATCACAACAGCAGAAGAATTGATAAGCAAAACCAAATCTTACCAGCTGAGGGAAGTGTGATGGGGGTGTGGAAGCAATGAAGGAGCACAGGTGGACACAGACATAGTGATAGAGGGTGATGGGAACTGCTGGCTGTCCAGTACTGACCACCTGTGGCAAACAGACAGGGAGAGAAAGCTCCCCACAACACTGCTGGAAACTGAGGAAAAGAGCTGAAAACAAAGACAGGCTGCAAGGAAAAAAAAAAAACAAAAAACAAAAAAAAACAAAAAAAAAACAACAACAAAACAAAAAAACACAACAAAAAAGAGAACAGCGTGGTTAAAGACATGTAAGTCCCAAATTCTGCAAGCAGCATTGGTATTACAAACTGTCTTCAGCCAGAAAAGATAGCAGTAATTTCAGTGGTTTTACACCAGATCTATGTTCCTGACTGCCTTCCTCTTTTACCAATTCAGGTGATTATTAGAGAGTTCAGGCATAGAAGTGTGAGACTTTAACTTAGTCTCAACAAAGTATCAACAAATTACATTCAGAGCTTTATTCCTACCCTACAAGTACTCTAAATACCACTCCTTCCCTGAAAAAACAAAGACATCTCTGTCTCTGTATCCTTCACTCCTGAGGCAACGAACATCAGATCCTGTTAGTCTTGGCATAAGGATGGAAATCTATAGTGACAATTTTCCAAGTTCAGTTGCAAAGGAAGCTCCAGCAGCTGAGCCCCTTTGTTTGCCTGTATGGAACGACTGCTGTGGTGAAGAGCTACAACAAAAACCTTTTTAGTACCTTTTTCCTGTGTTCCAGAGAGTTTGCACTTCTTCTGGCTGCGAGGACAGCTTGTCCATTATGGTAAGCAGGAGGAGACATTGGGGCAGTTGCTGCTCAGGAGGGAGATCTGTAGAAATTTGGGGTTCAGATGTGAAGTAAGTTGCCTGGATATATTTACTGTGTGTAAACTGGCTTTTAAGCAAGTGTAGAGACAAATTGATGAGCTACCTCAGAATTGTGAGATGTTTGTCAGGGCAGAAATCAAGGAGAAGAGCTTGTCGAAACAAAAAGCTGATATTTTCCCAAGCATGCTACTTTTCACAGAAAATATTTACTTTATGGAAAAAAAAAAGCTGTCTTCCCCTACCAATGGAACAGCAAAAAAAAAAAAAAATCCATCCTACTTTGGAATTTGTGGCAGAATTTGTAGCAAATGTGGATTGAAATTATGCAAAAAGAGCAGAATTGACAGGATTTCTGCTAACCAGATTAACAGTGCAGTTGTTATGAGTACTTTGGAAAATATTAATTCAGCAACAACATAAGCTATCTGTTATAAAATCTATCCAAGTTAGCAGGCCATCAGCTCTATCACAGCACTTACTAAAGAACCAGAGACAAGTGAGTGAGTACAGAATATTATGGTCCAGAAAGTCAGAATGTCAATGCTGATCCCTCAGACAGTACTGGGAGTTGCACTTTCAACCCACCTAAATTTTCACTTAACACTTGTTCCACAAAAGGACTAAAGGGAAGGAGCTGGGTGATGAGAGGGTCCAGAGCCACTAGAAAAACCTGGGATATTTCATCCTGATGATCTTCCAGGATCTCTGGCGCATAAAGACTGGGAGGAAATTTGCTGAGGGGGAATGGAAAAAAAAAGAAGTTAAATATTCTCAGTAGCATTTTCAGAAATACTACTTTTCTCCAAAAGAACTACAAACAGGTAAAAATCATTATTTCCTTGTTCCTGTGAAATAAAAGACAGAAAAGACGCCCCATTTTAGAATCTGTTATAGCCCAAGAGTTACAACTCTGCATCCAGCCTTTAAAATAAGCATCATAATCCAGTATTTTACTAAACATTTAAAAAAAGCCTTACAAGCTCACAGAAAATGTGTGTAAAATACGTAACATTTCTCTGAAGAAACATACCAGATCACAAAGAGTCAAGTGAAAGGGAAAAGCCAAGAAAACGCCTTTATACACGATTTTACAGCAATAAATATCACAGCACTAATTAAACACATGACCCTAAAAGGGTATCACAGCTTCTCTGAAGAGGAAAAAAACACCTTGGGCAGTAAAAGAAAAAAAGAACCAATATGAGAATAAAGCAAGAGATCATGAAATGAAAATCTTCTAGACTTGCAGCTTATAAAGTGAACTGTAAAAATGCTACTTTCCTACTCAAAAATCCTGCTCTGAGTGCATAAAAGTTTACAACCCTGCACTTGGGAAAAACCTACAAGGGGAGTAAACTTAGAAGAAGAAACTCATAAAAAAATATTCACCCAATCTTGCAGTGGAACATAAAGTGAACTCAGGTGCACATCTCACCACAGAAGCTGATTTGAATTCCAACAAAGGGCTGAAATCAGCCCTCTGATTTCACAGAATAAACAATTATTAGTATAAAGTCTGTAACATTTTAAGAGCATCTGCTTCAAGGAAAACCAGAATGCTTCTGTGAGATTCCACAAGATTATTAACACAATAGTAAAGTTATGAAAAATTTCAAGACACTGTTTCTAATCCCCTCTTTCTCCAGGACAAGTTTGTCCAAACTTTGTCTTAAACTAGAAACAATCTGTCAAAAGGCACTGCTGACACCTACATTTAGTTGTAGAGGCTTTTTTCTGCATATCCTACACATAACTTGTTAATAAATCTTGTATAAATAGTTGTAATGAAGTTAATGGTTTGTCATTATGGAGCATGCCCAGTATTTATCAAGAATGGGGTTAAGGGAACTATAAAACACTAAACCATTTAATTTATTAAAAATATTTTCGGCTTTCTGTACATGAAAAAAAATGGCAACAACTCTGGAATGAGAAGTGCATTTTTACATCTAAAAATATTTGTCATTTAAGAATGTAATTTTGGAATGTTATTAAGATACTATCAATAAATTATTTGTACTTCACATACCTGTGTATCTGAAGAAAGAGCTGATGTAACTGAGAACAGGAATCAGTCAGGAAGGCAAGAAATTCCTGCAAAAGCCATCAATTTTGAGTGATACTTTTAAAATAAAACCCATGATTAATTACATTAATTACTGCACATCTCCTACATTTTAATTCAGTGCCACTGCATGAAACAACCTGTTCTGGTTTATTTTTCTGGGAAATCCCAGCAGTAACCCTGCACAGGCTTGTGAGTGGAAGAACTAAAGCAAGTTATGCATGGATGTTAATTATACTGCCCATATGGGAAAGCTGTAAATCACTAAGATATTACACAGTACAAAATGATTCCATCTACAGACCAGAGACTTAAATTTAATACTAACACAGCACTGAAGAATTAAAACCTACCTTGGTGTAGTGTACAAGGGAGTTAGCAAAGAACCTGCACAGTTTCACTGTCTTCTGGAACAGTCTGAAGTCAGTGCCCTCCTGTCCAAAAGAAGCAGTTCTAAAGGTTAATATAGAGTAATACAGTAAACTAGAAAGTTGGACTGCTAACAGTGTTCAAAACCTGTTTCACATTTGATTCTCTACAGACTCTAAAGCCAAGGGAGGAAAACTTAAAAAACATTCAGTATATACGCTTCAGCACTTTCAGAGCAATATTAAGGATTTGCCCAACCTTGGGGATATTGTCAGTTTAAAAAATAAAAAAAAAACATTCTCACATAGTACAATGAAAACTTACGTGTCTCACTAAAACATCCTCAATCTACACTAAGCTGCGGGCCTCATTTTCACGTGGTTTCAAAGGTATTCCGTCTACCACATGAAATAAAGAAAACCCCAAAAAACTCAAACCAAATACTCCAAGCAATAATACAGCACAAAGAATTTCTCCTCCTCAAGTTCACTGGCAGTTTTGGGAGCTTTTTAACTCACCTGTATTTCTGACACCTTCATTTGCTCAGCCAGCTGCAAGCAGGAGTCAAAAGAAAGAAGAATGTCCTTGCACAGGCCACTGAGGATGTCACTGTGCTTTAGGTGGCACTGCAGCAGGGAGTGATGCTTCAGGCTTTGCCTGAAAGACATGAATATAACCAGGTATTTAATTGTCAGAAGCGATCATGCAATGAGCTCTTACAAATCCAAATAACTAATTCTTCTATTTAGCCTTTTGTACAGCAGTGATTGGTGCAATACCTATGAACACTGAAAGCAGAAACTCAGAGAGAACAACCCTCTCCATGGCCATGACTGAAACCCAAGGGAGAGGCAGGATAGAAGTATGAGACAGCCAACTCAAACCAAAAACATCTACAGAGCTGCAGGTCAGGCCTCTTAATGCTCCTCACTCAGACAACAGTGTTGCAAATTTTCTTCTGCATTGTAATACAGAAAGTTTCTATTACTTTTCATACCAATTCCTACCTACTTTCACTGGCAGTACTTGAATATTACCTCTAAGCTAAATTTCTAAATTTCCTTCCTAAATAGCTATATTGAACTCTCACATTTTAATTTTGTTAGAAACTCTGAGCACAAAGCAATTGAGACATTCATTATTTAAAACTACACCACAATAAAACCCAAAGAGTTTAGCTACATACTTGATTATGAACTTCCACGTATTGGCATGAAGAGCGTGGTCCATATTGGAAATGACAGAGCAGATCTCCAGCACAGTGTGGATTACTAAGGAAATAACAGCAGGAGCAACAGAGTTAAATCAGATTTTTGAGTTCACATCAATCCCAAGAGAATACTGAGAGAATACCAGAACATTGACATGAATTAGGAAAATGGCTCAGTTTTCAGGTGCTACCCTTATCCTACAAATCTACACATTTCCACAGAGGAAGCTTCAAGAGAAAAATGGAAATATTTCAAGTTCAAAATGCTGCCTTCTGAAAAAGCTGGCCAGAGCAGCAGGAACTGAGCACACTCAGAAACCTGTTTTAAAATTTTGAACATACTCTCCATAGGAAAAAGACTGAGCAAGACTAAAAAAGTATCAAATTCATGTATACCTGACACCATACATGTGATGTCATCTTCAGTGGAAGCAGAGTCTAAGGAAATCAGATCAACCAGTTCCATCAGCTGTTTCTGAAGGGAGTAAGTTTCCTTGAACATGGATTGTAGGAGGTCAGAAATTAAGTGCAGGTGCCCATTGTACACAGATTCACTGTCCTGAAATGGGGAGGAGAGTTTTGTAAAAGAGCTAAGGACTCACAGCTTGATTCTTCACATGCAGAAAACACCAAGAGCTTTGCCATACAATCCTCTGGAGAAGAAGAATAAGACACAGATGTACCTACTTTAACTCAATACACATCCCCTGCGCACTCAATATAAAATGTGTTCACCTGCAGCTCATGGGAAACTAATGGAGTCTGCCTGGCTCTTGTGAGTTTAGGGAGCTTTTGATCAGGCCTCCATGTATGAACCTGAGATCATATTTCTGAACCAAACAGGACAATGTCAGTAGCAAAGAAAGCAGTATTCCAAAGACTTCCCAATACTTTTATATTAGAATTACTAGATAAAGATATGGCACTTGAGTTTGAGTCTTGACATGGAAAACTGTTGTAAATGTTCCCATAAAAAAAGAAATATTAAAAGTGAAAATTAAAGGCAACCAAAACTTAGTGTGTCCTTATGATAATCTTGTTTTATTTTCAATGATTAGAGGGAATTACTGTTGCATCTGAAAATCCAGATCAGTCCATATCTGAAACTGATACACACTGCTCACTGTAAGCAACATAAACCTGCTAATCTCAGCTTTCAATCCACTCTGGAACTTGCCATTTGTAGCTATGTAAATACTGTAGCCATCAGGACTGCACAGATCCCTCAGAGCACTCTGCACCTGAGCAGAATGTTTAGTTAACACTGATGAAAAGGATGGAAATATTCCAGTCTGAGCCTCTCACTAGCAGGTCAGATTGCTGGGCAGAGAGCTGAAATCATCTTTGTACTTGTGCACTGAGTGCACTCTGAAAATGACTTAACAACTAAAATTAAAACAATAATACTTCGACAACAGTATAATTTCAAAATAAGATCTTCTTCTAAAGTGTATCCCAAAAGCCAAGGAGCAGAAGGATTTGTGTGCTCCCAGCAGAGCCCTACCTTGCAGTGTGTGAAGGTGCTCTTCACCACGCAGAGGACGGAGGAGGGGAGGGAGCAGATGCTCTGCAGGGACAGCTCCTGCACCGAGCACATGTAGCGCACGCAGCCTGTCAGCGTCTCCAGCAGCTGCACCACTGCCTGAGACGAAAACTGAACATCACACACTCCTGCAATACCTCCAAAAGCACCTTTTCTTAGCTGAAATACACCTCGATTTTCACTACATTTAAAGTTCACTGCTATTTGCATAAATAAGTAGTTTGTGAAAGATGAACGAAGCTCCAGAGCTTTTCTCTGATACCATACCCTCTATGAAAACTTCTTATTTCTTTCATTATTGTTCTCAATTTACAAAAATGTTAAAATTCAGAAAGAAGTGACATATGTATAAACAAGTGCCAGGTTCACCTGGGGAGTCACATTCCATCTGCAGGAGGGACTTGGAGTAGAATCTGAGATGATTTTTTTAAATTATTACTAGCATCACATACTAAATGTAATCAAATCATTCACAAAATGTCAACTGAACTTCAACTGCAAAGGAAGTTTAAATTCCATTTTAACCACCAGTAGCTGGCAAAAAAACATTCTAAAAACCTTTAGTAGTTTAGGTAAAAGCAAAGAGTGATGTAAACATTATTTTGACAGCTTGTGTGATGGGACTTGCCTGTAGCAGATTCCTTACAGTACTGCATAACTCAGTACTCTGGCTGGTCAGTCCTTTGGCCTTGCTGGATAATTCACACATCAAGTTATCAAAGAACTGTAGAGTCTGGAAGAACACAACAAAACTGAAACATTTTACTTACAAAGGTACATGTGCAAATAATAACAACATTCTACACCTGCTTGCTGCCTTGGCATGGAGGCACAGAGAGAACTCACAGGAGAAAATACTTTCCAGCATTTCATTCATTTCCAGCATCTCATGTCATTCATTTAATTCATAAAACATGATATAACAAGAAGCAAAAAACACTTATTATATATATATATATATATATATATATACATAATAAACAGAAGATATTGTAGCTTTTTATAGTTACTTTTTCTAAGATCTGTTGCTAAAACAAGTTTTGCAGCTAATTTGCTTGAAACATATTATTAATGCATAATATATTTCATATATAATATATAATAATGTTATATATTATTTAATATTATATATTAAATATATTATTCTACTTAAATACTTAAAGCCACATAATTTAAAAAGATTCCTTTTGTCTCAGAAAAAATAATTGGTTTGTTGAGAATGATTATTAACATCTTGAATACATTTAAAAAAATGTGATGTGCAAACAACATCTATTTCTACTTTAGTTGAGGTTTTTGGATATCTGATGAATGTTACTGTTGAGACTGCAAAGACAGTGAGGCATGTGCAGGATGTGCCTATTATGAGACAATTTTCTTGTAATCTCCAAAAATTTGTTACTTGAGATAAAATAACAGGAATATCAACTGGCCGTTTTTACTGGCTTTTTAAAATGGACAAGCTGAGGCTTGAAACTTAAATCTGTAATTTGTCACCGTTTTACTTCACTTAAAATGCAAGGACTGATTTTAACACACCTATGGCACAAAATTCTCCATCATTTAATCAAAAAAGAAAGCATGTGTGAGGTCAGTGTGGTCTAAAAGTCTATTCACTATATTAATTCACAAATTTCACAACATTCATTCATGATATGGGAGTGTTGAGCTCTTCAGTTTACTTGTCCTGAGAAGCTCCCTCGCTTAAAAATTCTCCACCTTGGTCATCTTATAAAAAGTCCAATCTTCTCAGAAAGAAATAAAACCCAAGTCTATTGCTGAATATAGAAAGCAGAACATTGCATATTTGATTCCCTCCCTACTGTAAAGAACAATCACAGAAACAATTCAACGCAACATTGAAAACTCTTAACGAGTAAATTTCAATTTCAATTTTTATATCCCATAGATATTGTGCAACCTCAAAAGAAGAACCACTGCAATCTAAGCAGGTTCTAACATTGGACTGACAGACAATTCCACAATTAACTGAAGCTGTCCTACCTTAGGTAATACTTTTGAGTAAAAAACTTGTTCTACATCTTCGAGGCTGATATGCGGCAAAAACATTTCAGTCAAGATCTTCAAAATACCTGCAAAGAAAAACATTTATAATGTGTAATTCACAAAAATATACAGCAACCTGCCAAGGAAATAAAGATCTGCAGGCAGCAAAAACAAATCAGGCACTTGATTTTGAGAGAGGCAACAGAGCACTTGCCTTATCCAAAATGCATGAAAACACACATACATTATCTGAAAAATCAACTATCTGTAATAGCTCCAACATACAAAAACCCATCAAAAATAGCAGCACACCTGACTAAACTTAGCTGAAGGCTGAGCACAACTGCCAGCCTACAGATCCAGCATTTGCCACATTCCAAACTGCAAATAGTAGAACTTTTTATAATGCAACATGATACGCAATGTAACAGTTTTAGCAACACTCGTAAACAGTTACATACTAGCCTAATTTTCTTTTAACTATCAGCTTTGTCACCCGGAAGATAACAGCCAAAAAGACAATTAAACACCAGATGAAAAACACCCTTCTCTTGTGCACTTAAAAGATCAGAATTAGCAGAAAGGAAAAAGCAGCCTTAGATGCAGAGTGCCTATAGGGGCATTTATTAAGCGTATTCAATGTGAACTTAGTGGAGTGTGCAAGGTCCAGCAGGATAGCTGAAGACTGAAAAGTTGTAGCAGAAGTATTTCGAACACTGCAGTGATTTTAATGCAATTGCAATACAGGGCTCCACAGGAAGAGGCACTTCTTAGCCATTACTTACGAATATGCTCAGTCCAGTCCTCAGACTTTTCATACATTGAGTAAAAACGTTAAAGAAAATCAAACTTGTTCTGCTGTAAAGGCTAACTTCAAAGAACCTGCAGAAGCCACAGCGACTTCTATCACTATGTCACGTTCCTATGAAATTGGTGTGGATGCTCCACAACCAACGCGGGCTGACAGCCTAGAGTACCCACAGGATCAACAAAGCATTTCCAAAATGTATTAGAGAGTAAGTCTTGAAGGTTGTTTTTTTGCAGTTTTTTTCCCGGTGTTGTGTGGTTGGGGTTTTTTTAGGGGGTTGGGTTTGTTTTTGAGGGGGCAGGTGAGAGGTGCGTTCGGGCAGTTATCCACAGCGCTAAATGAACCGCACGCGATGTTCTAGATTCTAGGAGCCTTTTGTTCCAGGGAAAGGCTGCACCCGACCCCTCACAAAGGTCCCACCGCTCTCCCTCACACAACCTGGCCGAACCGTGGAACTCCGAAGGATGCACACACCCCCCTCCAACACCGCTGCCGCGCCTTTCCCACAGCCAGCGCTGTGCCCTGCTGGGAAGGATATCAGGAGCCGGGGCAGCACGGCGGGCAGCTGCCGGCGGCACAGCTCCCCGTCCCAGCCGTGCAGCTCCCGCAGGAGCAGCGCGGGGTCCGCCCGCGACATGGCGGCGGCCGCGCTCCCTCGGCGCGGGCCGGCGGCGGGAGCGGCGCCCGCGGCGGGAGCGGCGCCCGCGCTCCCACAACGCCCCGCGCCCAGGAAGCGGAAGCGGCCCCGCGGGTGAAGCGGCCCCGCGGGTGAAGCGGCGCCCGCGGGTGAAGCGGCGCCCGCGGGTGAAGCGGCGCCCGCGGGTGAAGCGGCTCCGCGGGTGAAGCGGCTCCGCGGGTGAGGCGGCCCCGCGGGTGAAGGCACGGGCGGGCACGGGGCAGGGAAGGCGGCACGGGAAAGGCTCCCGGAGCCCCTCGCCGGCCTGCGCGGCCGCTCCGCGCGGTGAGTCTGCGCCCCTTGAAACGCCGAGTCGGAGATGCGGGTTTTAGCGGGGTTGGCAGCTGTCCGGATTCCCTTGTCTGGTAGGTGGGATGGGGTCAGCTGTGACGCTGTGTTTTAATAAACTTAAGTGGTTAGAGAGCGTTTTTTTAAAATTACAGAATAGTTCGGGTTGGAAGGGAGCTCTGGAGATGATCGGGTCCAACCCTCCTGCCAAGGCAGCATCCCCCAGAGCTGGTAACACAGCGACGTGTCCAGGTGGATTTGGAATATTTCCAGAGAGGGAGACTCTACGACTTTCCGGGGGAGCCTGGTAATGAAAATCAGGATGGTACAATTAGACGGTGTGTGCCGATATTAATGATACATGAAACTATTTACTCTTATTTCCAGCAGCAATTCACCTGGCTCTTGGCAAGACATCTGATATTGCACCAGCGAAATACTCTGTCCTGCAACAGTACCTACATAAAAGCTTGGCTGTAATGAATTAAGCTTTTAGAAAACTTATTCCTGAAAATGGATTTTCGATTTAATTTCGATGTTGATGAAAATGAGCATAGTGAGGCAGATGCTCAGGTTTTAGTGCTGTGCTCTCCAGAACACAAGCAGGAACTCAGGGAAAAGAGCAGGGGAACTGCCGATCTCGCAGCAAAGGCCAGCCCGAAGCTGGCTGCTGCTAAGCACCAGGATGAGGCAGCTTGGAAGAAAAACCTCTGTGTGAAAGCTGCCAAGGAGCACAGCATTCCCCAAGATCTCAACAAAGTATTGGAAAATAAAGTCATGGAAACAGTATTGGACCTGTCTTACGTAAAGCTGTCTGTAGTGGAAAGGACATGTTCAGGTGATGCTGACAGCGAAGGCATCGTGTCCAAAAGTGTTTCTTCTCACTCTGATCTCATCCCTGGAGTCTATGAAGGAGGGCTGAAAATCTGGGAATGCACCTTTGATCTCATGGACTACTTTTCTGAGGCTGAAATAGAATTTACCAACAAGACTGTATTGGATCTTGGCTGTGGAGCTGGATTGTTGGGAATTGTTGCTTTACAAGGTGAAGCTGCCAGAGTCCATTTTCAGGACTACAACAGCACAGTGATTGATGAAATAACCTTGCCTAATGTGGTGGCCAACTGTATCAGTGAAGGCAGGAGGATGGGCAGTGGGAAGGACAGAAAAGCCAGCAAGCCTCCTTCAAAGAGGCCCAGGAAAGCAGAGGGCTCACCTGATGTGCTCAACAAATGCAGATTTTTTTCTGGAGAGTGGTCTCAAGTCAGCCAGCTCCTGTTAAACAGCAACAAACCCTGTTTGAAGTACGATATAATTCTCACTTCTGAGACCATCTATAATCCTGACTACTACAGTGCTTTGCATGATACACTGGCTCAGCTCCTGCATAGAAATGGCCGTGTGTATTTGGCAAGCAAAGTGCATTATTTTGGAGTTGGTGGTGGTATTTATCTCTTTGAGAAATTCATAGAAGACAAAAACGTGTTTAAAACCAGTATGGTTAAAACAATTGATCAGGGTCTGCAGCGATGCATTATGGAAATTGCCTTTAAAAATTCCTGTTAAAATTAAACTACTGATCTACCAAAAATAGCTCAAAAATGTTTTAAATGGTTTAATCCTCATGTCTCTTTGCTTTTTCCTCTCTTATTCTGCTTTAACAAATTAAGGATGGTGGTTGTTGAAGTGTTTGACAAATTCTGGTGTCTGACTAGAAGTGAGGGACTTTTTTGGTGTTGACTTTGCACTTAAAGCAGCATCTGTTTATGATCATTAATTTATATACAAAGATTAAGCAAGTCATTGTCTCCAGCCAGGCTTTCACATTCTTGGTCAGCACCAGAACTGTACGTTACAGGAATGACAGACATGACACATTGTGGCTAAATGAGATAAATGTAGCATCCAAAATTCGTGCAAGAGATGGTGAGTTTGCACTCAAGGTTTGGGCAGCCTAACTGCAGCCAGATTCAGGCAGGGACCACACAGCTCTGAGCTCTGCTGCTTTGCCAGCAGAGGGGGATGTGATTGTATTTATCACTCGTGGAGATCTCAGAAATCCACATAATATTTCCATGTGTAATGCACACATGATGTATTCAAGCCCTTTAAAGAGTGTAACAATATTAACCACCGTGGTATGTAAATTTTCACATTCAGGTTCTGTCATAGGCTAAGAAAATTTCAGCAAGGAATTAGAAAAAGCCGTGCTGGTTTAGAAGCTGACTTGAAAGAATATTCTACACAAGATAAACTCCTTCTAGCAACCAACAAGCCTACAAATGAAATACTGGAGGATGATAGAACTGAGGTTTAGGAGACAATTGGAAAGAGATAAAATATACTATTACAGGAGTTGAATAGATTACTGTACTGTTTTAACAAGATTTTTCCATTAGTTAACTGCCCTGTTTTCTAAACTTGCTGGGGGTACTACTGAACATCCACACCTCTTCAATCCTTTCACAGCAGTTTGGCAGGACAGAAAGCACTCAGAAAAGCCTGCAGTACAAGGCACTTTTGTAAGCTGAAGACAGTGATGTTGCTGAAGAAATCACTGGAGACAAACTCCCAAAGAACTACAAAATCTGGTTTTGAGCGCTTGCTGTTACCAGCAATTCAAACAAAAAAAAAAAAAAAAAAAAAAAAAGGAAATCCACGGCATGTTTTACCCTGGCCAAAACCAGACAGATAGCTATTACACAGCTGTTGTCACCGTGCACTGCTTTATCAGGTGCCCCTGCAGAAATATAAACTTGGAGACAGTGACCACTGCTGTAAACTGTTTGCAAGGATATTCAGTGTAGAGCAGAAGGAAATAGTCTGAGGGGATGGAAACTTAGCACAGCAGTGATCTAAATCACTTGAATTATGCCATCAAGTTTCCATCAGTGAAGGTGCTGAAAATCAATCCCAAGGTTCCCATTTTGAACCTGCTGCTATTAAGATAGAGTTGTAAAGGATTTCCTGTACTTCACAGAAGAGCCTTCACTACCGTTTCAGAGTATTTTAAACTGATGCTTTGGAAACTACTGAATTTAGCCTCTCATAGGATAGGAGAGTGAGGAAAAAAGCCAGTTTTGCCATGTGTGCCATGGTGCTTTGGAATTCTTCTGCACCAACTGAAACTTAGTGATGAGAACTGCTGATTACAGACTGAGGAACAAAAAAAGTTTTAGCTTTAGCAAATCAAGAAGGTACTGTTAACAGCTCTATTTTTTTTCTGTCAAAGCAGAGACACTGGAAACAAATGGGTTACCATCTGTCATTTTTCAAACTCAATCCTAAGATAAATCATGGCTTGCACTGAATAGGTTGTTCTACACCTGCTAGTCTAGTGCAGTTCCAGAGAACTATACCTCAAGTAGTAAGAAATGTTGACCTCTATGACAAAGAATATGATTAGAAACAAGAATCTCATGTCATTTTGGATGAATAAATGAAGGTACTTAAAATATTCTACTATAGTATGTCCTCTTGATAATATTCCATTATCAAACTCACCATCTTTGGTTTAATTATTGTGCCTTCACTCACTTCAGCTCAAACACAGCTGTTTTTTTGGAAACACAGAACCAGAACTCTTAGGACTTTGAGGGAAGAATGGCAGAGCCACAATCTTACCGTGATCGTGCACCTGCAAAACAAACAACCCCACACAGGGTATTAGCTTCCAATTTCAGAATCTGGTTAGAAAATGAAGGATGCTTTTTCTCAGGTAAAATCAGCATAACTAGCATTGGGATTTCCATATTCTAGATGAGTTCTGTTCTTAAAATTCAGCAGGTACATACTGAGAGGAAGCAGAATTCGGCACTTAGTTTTGTAGGTTCCTGATGTTTCAATGTCAAATAATACTAATTTCCCTCATCTACCATTAAGGTTTGCTCTACCTGAGAAATCCTCACCACCCTAGTGACCGGTGTCCTCTTCCTCTTCACAAACTAGAAAAGAAAAAAATAAACTTTTCACTCATATGTAACACTTATATGTATTACTTAATGACCAAGGAAATTAAATTGCCCCAAATGACACTGCACTAAAAAAATAACTGAATTGGGAGGTCCCTCAAAGTATTTTTTTTTTTAATGATACATTAAAATCTTTCTTCTGTGAAGAAATAAAAGGTAGAGTTCAGCTGGTAACTCAATTTTAATCAGCCGACTCCAAATCATCAGCATTTTTCTCCCCTCACATTTTGAACATGTCATTACAGTAACAGGTCCCGTGTAAATGATGTCTTTCCTGTAAGTATTGTGGAGACAAAGATTAAAATCACTCATTAAATACCTCAGGAAACTAAATTGAAAGGCTTGTTTGTTTTAACACTGTTATCCCTAACTGATGACTTCCATTTGAAGACTATTTGCCAGTTTTGGGAAATGAGGCTATTTAAAACTCAGGTTTGTGTACTGGCAGCTACAGTTATTTTACTAAAGCTTAGGGGGGAAAAAGCCCATGATAATGGAACTGGGAAGTGCCCTATTTGCAGGTTACTGACTTGTGTGCTATTCTTGGTTATTAGGCACACAGGCTCTGAAATCAAAATTTTGTTAAGTAAAAGCAATCCTGCAGTCATTACCACTGTATCTGAAGTGCAGCCAGATAACCACTGCACAGGAACTCCAAGAGAAGCACAAAGAGAGATGCAAGAGCAGGCAAGGCTGCTGGAGGGGAAAATCAAGGCTGCAAGCAGGGGGAATCTGGTGACAACCAAGAGACCTGGAGCACCAGGTTCAGGAGATTCTGCTCTGAGGACATTATTGGGATAGAGACCCCTGGAACTCTTCGGGTGAGGAGTAGAGTGAAAGGTTTGAGGATGAGAACAGAAAATTCCTCCCCACCCAACCAAAACAAAGCCACAGAAAGATGGATCACAACTGTAAGAAGGGAGTAACAGCAGGATTTTTGGTGATAGAAACTGGCCTAAAGTCTCTCACATTTCCTGTTTTGTACTGTTAGTCACTTGCATGCTGAAAAGAAAAGGCTTCCCTATACTACCAGATACTGCTGGGTAAGTGCAGTAGGAACCACAGAAAAGGGAAGAATATATTGAGAATATATAGAGAATATATAGAGATACCTCTGGAAGTCAGCAAGCCTTCAAGACAGCGAGTCAATAAATCCACAATTGAATGAAATGAAAACTGTCGTGAAACAAGAAAAGTGAAAATTATAGCATGTCATTTCACAACAAACAAAAGGCAACATCCTGCCACAACAGGAGGATGATGTAGCTAATTCAGATACTGCCTAGGTGTATTGAGGAGGTAGTTTACTATCACATAATTATTGCTAGGAAAAAAAAAGAAAAAAGCATTCTTAAATTCACACAAATCAAAGCAGTCCGGGGGAATCAGAATGAAAGAAGCACTGGCAGAATTTTACATTGCCATCAGTCTGCTACAGGGAAGGTTCTTACAGGAAAATCAAATATTTTTATCATTACTTCTGCAGAATACTAGATCTGAAAATCACTGAGTAAATCAAAGATTTGGATCATTGGTGAAGAACTGTAACAGTCAACCCCACCCTCCACACAATTTTTTTCTTTTTAATGTGGGTAAGAAAGATGAAAAGCCTAAAAAGTAATAGAAAAACAAGTGGAAAACACTGTGGTCAACAGACCAGTGAACAGATTTGGTCCAGTGGTGTTTGAAGTTGATGGTAAATCCTTAGGTGTCCTACAGTAGATCAGTGAAATGGGACTGGATGAAAACAAATTAGAGGTAAAATGGTGTGGGAGTGTTTAACAAAAGGGCACATCAAAAGGAAAGGAAAAAGGGTTTGAACTTCAGATTCTGCACAAAGGAATTATCTAAAAAATAAGATATATCTGAGGATTATATTACAAACTATGGCAGAGTCCAGTCACTCCAGATTTATGGTTACACATATAGAACACACATTCAATTTTATTTATCAAAGCACAGCTCACAGTTACCAGGCTGGAACTGCTCATTGTGTTCACAAGTTTATTTCTTGTCATCTGACCATGTAATTTCATAATCTGCATACTCTTTCTTCAGTATCTCTACAGTGACTGAGTGATCTGCTTTTCCATAGCCCTGCAAGACACAACAAATTGCACATGGACATTAAGTCTTCAGAACCATTTAGTTCTTATCAACAGAAGTTGTTCACATGCAAATCAAAGTTCTAGAAGAGTTAACTCTTGCAGTATCATGTTTTATTTTTCTATTATCCTCTCCAAGTCCCTCCTCCCCAAATTGAAATTCTAGAAAATAAATGAGATGGAGTCAAATAGAAAATGCATTTTCTACGAAATTTCTCCAGCAGAAAGCTTGGTTTAAAATGTTCCCATACCATTAGCCACTGTATTTATGGAATGTTGCTTTAAACCACAGAGATTGCATTGGCCCACTTTAATGTGTGAGTATACAAGCAGCTGATTTGGCTCAGCTGATGTGAAAGGGAATAAGCAAACAAGTGTGAGCATTTGAGCACTACTCTGGTCACTAGAGAAATCACAGCCTTCATGTTTTATGTATTTCCCATCCTGCCTTAGCTGATAATATACAATTTTAAGTATCTGTGCTCTTCAGCCATTGCAACTCCAAGGTAAAGTTAGGTGACCCATGCGATTTTTAGCCCTCATTTAAAAATCACTGTTACTGTCACTGTGTTACTGTTTCACTGAAATTTAAGGCAGTTTTGGTCAAAGTGGCCTTTCCATTATTGTCTTACATGATCAGAGTTCTCTTGATTTCTTATTTCAGAACTACACATAACAGTGCAGTCACTGATAGAAATCTGGGATTTACAGGGGCTTTTTTCCCCCATAATATTTCACATGAAAGTTTACTTATAACACTGAAAAAAAAGAGCCCAAGGTTGTATTATCAAACAAAACATACTCTTATTCATCAGTGATGGTCTCAAAGAGGAACTGCGTAAATAAACAAGCATTTAAACTGAAAAGGTTAAAGTTGATGCATTAGAAAATGCAAACTTTTCAAAAATAACAGATAATATAGTTATGTCAGTTGGAAGGCAACAGATCCACAGCCCACCTTGCTTTGGCAACTACTTTGAAGACTCCAACCACCCTTAAAAATAGCAGCACAGCTTCAAATAAGTTAATAACTATTTCTCTGGTTTCAATAAAACACCAAGATACTTCTGTTTTAGAGTCTGACACCAAACATTCAAGTTGAAACAAACATTAAACCTACATAATTAATATTTTAACTTCTGACCTGGGACTGAGCCTCAGGGTCTCTACCTGACAGAAGCCCTCACGGCAATAAAACTCTGCTTTTACCTGATGCTCCTCTGTGAGCATGAAGGCACCAAAAGCAGATATTAAAGTCTATTTCTCAGACTGCAAGAGCTGACCACTGCCTCTAACACTTCATTTGCCAGCTAGATTAATAATACAGGTTTCCTGCCCTAAAACTATTGTTTTTCTAATCTTCTCATAAATGAGGCAGGCAAGTTTTCCAGTTAATGTCTAAAATATGATGTAAATTGCCAAAAGCCACCATGCTATTAATCAAAAATCCCAGAGCAGCAGAGACAGAAACATTTGAAGGAAAATGAGAGATGCACTTACTGTTGAGAGCCCAAATACCCTGATTTTCTTGTCTTTGCTATTATGTTCAATTTTCCCTCCTCCAAGGCACCTGCACTCATATCCCAGCTTTTCCATCTCAGGATTTACTTTTTCAAATATATGATCTGCACAATAAGAATGGTGAGAGACATCAGAACAGGAACTAGGCATTATATTGTCTAGAACTTGTTTTTGGCTACTTTCTTATTTCACCTACAAGGCAGGGAGGTTTCTCTTCAGAGGCACAGAAAAGCTGCAGTTAAAGCCCTTTGGTTTTTTTGTTAGCATATATCTTTCTCAAAAATAAGGCTGATTGTGTCAGGAACATTCACCCACAAATACCAGAGGTCTATGTCCAAAAAAGAGACAGAGGAGTCCTATAATTTTATTCAAATGAAGGGAGAGGTCATGGGCATTTCCTGTGGGGGTCTCTCAAATTGTTAGAAGACACAGCCTCCTTTTTATCCTAATTTCCCAGCCACATTTCTTTCTTTGCCTTGAAAGGTACGGACTTCCCAATGGCCTATCAGACCCCCTTTCTAATGTGTACTCCCCGTCTTTTTTCTTTCTCCCTGTGTCTCTGTTCTTTTTCTGCAAATCCAGGTATTTAGCACAGTCTTGAGTAACAGTCTGTGTCAATTAGTGGAATTCCTATGGAATTTATGGTTCCACCCTACATTGCTTCTTCACCTCTCAGTATCTCCCTTTACTACCATCAGGCCCACGGTTTGCAGAGACACCTGCTCATTCCTTTCAACCGGGTATCCTAAACGGCACACGACAGAACTATTGCCCCGGTTTTCCTATCACACGGGGGACGCAGAACTGAGGAAAAGGGAACTTTTGAGCTACCCCCGCTCCGCCCCAGACCCGCGGGCTGTCACGCACTGTGGAACTCGGCCGCCTTGGTGCCGCGCACGATGTCCCGTTGCTCGCCGCCGCCCGGGCGCTGCAGCCGCACCAGGATGTACTTGAAGGTGCCCTCGGGGTCGATCTCCACGTCCCTCACGGCCGCCATGGCGCTGCCGCCGCGGGGCCGGGCGGGCGGCGGGGCGGGGCGGGGCGGGCGCCATGGCGGCCGTGAGGCGGGGCGGGCTGTGAGGCGGGGCGGGCGCCATGTTGGGCCGTGAGGCGGGGCGGGCGCCATGGCGGCCGTGATGGGGGCGGGCCGTGAGGGTGGGCGGGCGCCATGGCGGCCGTGAGGGGGCGAGCGGCAGCGGCCGCGCGGCTCCTGCCCGGTGCCCGCCCATAAAGACACTCCCAAGTTCTAGCGTTAGGTCAAGTCGCAAAGTGAACTTGTACAGATCGCTCTTGACTTGGTAGCCACGTACGGCCTTAAAAATAGCAGCATAGCGTCTGCTTAAAAAAGAAGTAAATGGCTAATTCTCTGCTTTCAGTGAAGCACCAAGGTGGTTCTGTTACAGGGTCTGACAACGAATCCCCAAGTCAAGAGAAGCATTAAACTCATATAGTTATTATTTTAACTTCTGACCTGGGACTGAGGTCATCAAGCCTCGGGGTCTCTACCTGACAGAAGCCCTCATGGCAATAAAACTCTGCTTTTACCTGACGCTCCTCTGCGAGCATCAAGACACCAAAAACAGAGAAACAAAGTATTTTCCATAAACTACAAGAGCAGGAGTTGACCATTGCCTCTGACGCTAAAGTGGCCTTCAGAGAGCTCTTGTTCTGCATCCCTCCCTTGGCAACCGTGGACTCTTCTCCCTTGTCCTCAAGCTGGGACTTTGTAGGTGGCACCTGCAGGGCCAAGGCAAAGCCAAAGTGTTTGTGCCAGAGCAGAGGGTCACAGGGAGGCTGGCAGCTCTAACGGCCGATATTCCTCAGGTTATGCTTTACTGGAGCTGAATAAGAAATACAAATCTAACTCGTGGTTGCTTAATTTTATAGGTGCACCTGATAACTTAGGCAAGCCCCACACAAATTGGTCATATGGTCACAGATGTGTAGGATGAATAATTTCATAGAATCACTGAATGGTTTAGGTTGAAAAGGACTTTAAATATCCTTTATTCCGCACCCCTACTATGAACAGGAACACCTTCCACCATCCCAGGCTGCTCCAAGCCCCCTCCAACCTGGCCTTGAACACTTCCAGAGATGGGGAACACATCCACAGCTTCTCTGGGCAACCTGTGCCATAGTCCCACCACTCTTACAGTGAAGAATTTCTTTCCCATATCCAATCTATAAGTATTTTCTTTCATTTTAAAGCCATCTCCTTTTGTTACCACTTCACTGAAGACTAAATCTCTATCATTTACCAAAGGAAAAATAATTGCTTTCATATAGGGCTGACGTAAGATGATAGTACATATCAAGCATTACTGCAAAATCAGGGAAGTTTCAGATTTTAAAGAGTAGAAATTTTTTTAAAACTTCAAAACGTCTGGCACTTCCACATAACTACATTTTAAGTTGCATTATAGATAATTTCTAACTAAACTATTTTATTCTTTTCATACACACAAATATTTAAGTTAGTGTTGAAATTAATTTTTCCTTCAATTATAGTTTTAAAATATAATTGAATATTTCATCTGAATACACAAACAAAATGCTATGTAAATTATGATATTTTTAAAAACATCAGTGAAACAAAGGAAGAGTACATATAATCTAAATATAGCATTTAGAGCTATTACAAAGGTAAATGTAAATTGGTGTTTAGTTAGACTATTTTGAGATTTGTTACTTTATAACTTAAGCGGCTTCCTGAGCTATTTTATTCATTGCAACAAATGTTAATTTAAAAAACTTCAAGCATTTTTTTATTTCAGAGACTGTTGTTAGTTACCTTGTCTGTGCACAGAACAATAGCAAATCTGGGAAGAAAAAAGCCCAGAGCTCTAGGGAGCTGAATTCTTGCTAACTAAATTTTAAGGGGTAAAGAGGTGTGAAGGGTTTTAAGTAAAAAATGAAGCTCCTGCCTCAGC
This sequence comes from Lonchura striata, assembly GCF_050655825.1. NCBI lineage: Eukaryota > Metazoa > Chordata > Aves > Passeriformes > Estrildidae > Lonchura > Lonchura striata. Next base: position 30,647,943 of record NC_140710.1, on the reverse strand, counting down.
TGTTCTGGATTTTCAAGGCAGGCAGAGAAAGTGCTAAAATCTGTGCTTAGTTAGGATGATAAGGCTTAGAGAGTCTTGTGGAGTTGAAGTGGTTGCTTAAGCTTGCTTTGTCTGGCACAAAGGGCCTGTAGGATTAGTGCTTTAGGTTTGTTTCCAGTAATCTAGAAAGGTCTGGTTTGGTTGTGGTTGGTTACTTTGTTTACATATCTACCCTAATATCTCATGTTCCGATATATCCTGTTATGGAGGTTGGTTGTTTGCACGAACTCCATTTTTTATTTTTCCCTGGAATGGTTTCCTCCATTTCCTCAAGCACAGAAATCTGTTGTGTGTCTGTGAAAACCTTTATTGCCCCATTTCAGTTATGATGCACGGAAGGAACTAGCAACAAACAATAGTGGTAAGGATGGCAAAGGAAATACTTGTGGCATACCTTAAAAGCTAAACTTGAAAGGAATTTGCTCTCAACAAGGAGAACAGGCATCAGGCTTCACCCAACATGAGTTTGAGCAGGTAACTTTGGGATTTAGGAATAGTCCCAGCAGAGCTTTGTCCAGTTCTCTTTAATGCTTTCCCCTTCCCAGGCACCCATCTTATCCAAGAGTAGTTTCCTATGCCATGCCCAGGTGTAGGAGCTTCCTGTTGGCTTTTAGGCTGCAGACCAAAATTCCCCGCTGCTGGTGGGAATTGTTGGTGCGTCACTTCATGGGCCTCAGGGGTACAGAGAGGATGGCATGGGGTGACAGGGGTCTTCAACCAGACACAGCCTGTCCCCAGCAAAACTGCACAAAGGGACTTTCCTTTTGTCATGGGCTTGGCACTATTTTCTGAAAAAATTAAGGGTTTTTAAAATTTATTTGGTCAAGTGTCATCTTGTCTCTTTGCAGCACAGTCCTAAAAAACATTGTTTGGGTCTTGTTTTGCATTGCAGTTTGCAGGATTTGGATTGCACCCAAAAGACTAAAATTGCTCTGTTTATGTCCTTCCTATCATCAGATCCTGAGAGCCAGGAGTATCCCAATGCCAAAACGTCTTCATTTTTCTAGCAATTTAAACTCTAAATGGCAAGTGGCTAGAAAAGTAATATTACTACATTGCAAAGCTGTTAACTGTACACTCTGCTGCAGTGAAACTCAACATGAGGTTCTCTCACACCATTGGATCAATCCAGGCTACTACAGTCAGGAAAAGGGAAGCAATCACTTTGAACTCTAGGTGTATAAATTTCTCCTTTTATTGAGTTCTCTGACAGAGAGCACAAGATGTAAGGATACATTTAGCCCATGCTTGTATTACAGGAAAATATTAAGGAAAGGCTTTTGAAATAGGTGCTTTCCATCACATGTAACCCTTATACAACAGAGAAAGTAAAATGAAGGCTAACGTTTAGCTGTACTTGCAAATTTATCTTTTATTCCAGAGCAGGAGTAACCCTGGGATTGATCAGATTGATTATAATACACTTGTGCAAAGGAAATGCACTGTTGTGCATGGACATGTTCTGCCATGGACATCAAAGATCACATTCTTTGTTGTTTGGCCCATTCAAATTAATAGGATTTAATGAAGATTCTTCTACTACAGCTGTTGATTAGCAGCTTCTCAGATTAGCAAAGAGGCCAGAACAAATGCAGGTTAATAACATTATCTCTCTTGGGATTAACATCTTTGGCATCTGTGAAGTGCCTTTTCTGGACCCTTCATATCTTGCTTTCATAAATAATGATCCCTTTCAGAAACTGAACAAGATCTGGGGAAAATCAGGTTTTGTTCTGCTCCTTATAGAAGGCAGTTTTATAACCCCATCGCTGTGCTGGCTAAAAACCCCTTCTAATTTCTGGTCTACATTTACTCACAAAAGATTTTTTAATCCATTTGGGGTTTTTGTACCAGCTGTATCTGTCTATATACAGAAAACTGAGCACCTTCTTTACTTTTCTGAGCCTTCCTAGCTGCTTCCCCTTCCCCAGGCTTAAACACAAATTTCTAATAGGCTTCTGGAGAGGTATTTCTTTAGAAGGGACCTCATGTCATGTATCTATTCCTTGAAAAGCCTGGACTTTCCTACCAGGAGGTGTCGTTCTCCTGGTTCTCCTTCTGAATGACCATAAATATCACCAGCTTGTCACAGGATTGTTAATGTTTGAAGTGAGGGAACACAGGACATGCCCAGAATCCCCTCGTTCAATGAAACAGCTCTCTAGGTTTGTTTCCAGGGCTCTGCTGTCCTTTGGTTGTCCTTCCCTGCTCTTGGTGTCCATGCCTTGCACCATATGCTGGGGGCACGATGGAAGCAGTGTGCAGGTGATGGTTCTGGAGGCCCAGCTGTTCCTTTGTGCTCTGCAGAGACAAACAGTGTGAATGAGCTGTTTAATTGATCAGTGTTCATTTATGTGGGATATGTGACATCCTGAATATCAAGATGGGCCTTTCAGCTGCTTTTCTTCAAGATAAGCTCACGCATTTGCATTCATGGAGTAGAGATAGGAGGAGTTTTTGATTGGTAGGTTTAGGGCTGGAGGTATTCAGCAGGGAAACCATGCCCTTCCTTTGTCATGGTATTGGGATTCCAGCTCCTAACAAAAAATCAGAATGAAGATGATGGATGGGGAGTGTAATGGTACAAAGACTTACTAGCATAATTCTGGATATAAATTGAAGTTATGTCCTTTGACTGAACCTTTAGATAAACCTTTGTCTGTCTTTAAGTCTAGAGGGTATAGAGCAGCTGCACTCCTAATTTACTTATCTTCAGGTGGGCATAAATCTGGATCTTTCATTTTATTTTGAGACTAGGGTAGTTTCCCAGCTGTATTTTTATGTACCCCCATTGTGGGGATTTAGATTAACTGCACTCTTAACTGCCTGAAGTAAGAATGTTGTATGCAGGCCCAGTGTTATTTTATAGCTGGTAAATGGCAAGTCCTTCTCTTCCTGCTGATATTTGTTGTGAAAATGATTTTACTTCTGTGGGCCAAATAACCAGACTCTGCTACTGATTACAATAATGTGATGGGTAAATGCCTATTGAAAAATGAGAGGGAAAAACCACAGCTAGTATGCACCAGGAAGGACAAATACAGAATCACAGAATCAATCATTTGTTTGGAAAAGATCAAATAGAAACCTAATACTGCCAAATTCACCACTAAACCATGCCCCTAAGCACCTAAATATCTCCACCAGTTCCCTGGGTAGGCTGTCCCAGTGCTTGACAAGCTTTTATATGAAGGGTTATTAACAGGGTCTGTAGGGTGGGGTACACGCTCAGCACTTGAGAAGACTCACTTTGTGGATCTCTTCTTAGGCTCAAACAATTTCAAAAAAGTGCAACAATTTCAGGACAGGTCACAGATCATCCTTCCTGATGAGTCAAGAAATCTAAAAGTGTTGAAAGTGCAAAATCATTGCTGGAAAAGTTAAAGTATTGTTTTCAAGCCCTGGAAATAAGGGAAGTCCTAATTTTCTTGGTAGCAGTTAACTGGAACTTTAGAAGGCTTGGTGGCGCCAGTTTGTTTGGGGTTTTCTTGTCTGGGAAGTGATAAAATAAGTAATTTAAGAGAATTGCTTTCAATGTTAGTGATGAGTTCTTTGTTCTTGAAACAACAATTCTATGTGGCAATTAAAGTAAACGTTACTAATGATTCTGTGTTAAAGACACTTGTCCTAAAAACTAATTATTATCCTGCTGATGGATGTAAATTAAATTTCTTTCTCTGCATAATTCATAGATGGTATGGTTGTGGCAAAAAAAGCTCCTGAAAGAGTCCTTAATTGAAGAACTTCTGTTCTCTCATGGTCTATTGACTGAGAAAAGTCATGAGTGGTATGAATGATACACTTTGATGGCTGTTCTTGGGTCAGGTTTTTCTTCTCAGTGCTGTGCAGTTGTTCCTTGTGCTTTGGTCTTCTGCCTTGAACATTTCAGATACTGAGTGGTAAGTTCTCATTCCACAGAATTCCAGTAGGTTTGGGGATTGACCTTTCATGATTGTTATAATGAATGCTGTGTTTAATGATTTAATGATTGCTCTTGAATACTGCTGTAGTTAAGGACTCAAACATGTTAAATACAATAAAATGCCCATTGATGTATAAAAACGGTGTACCTGAAGCTGCACTTGAGCACTGAAGAGAACAGACCTGAATCTTGGAATTGAAAAACCCATGTTGAAATGCATTAGTAAGGAAGTGAATCTGCTGTATCTCCTTTTTTTGTAGCCTCTTCCTCCTGATACAGCAAATGAAGACTGGTGGGTCATGTCAACCACGATAAACTGCTGATAAGCTCACATGCTCTCTGATAAGTCAACACAATATTTTCATGGAACACAGCTAGGCAGAAGCTATGCAAAGAATCCACAAAACCAAAACTGCATCTCATGATGACCACTTTTACAGTCTCAACCACCTACTTAATCTCCTAATCCCAAAACTTGTTCTCACTCCTCCCAATTTGCCAAAAGCTGTACCTGTTCTGTTCCTCAGAGCCAGCATCTCCTGTCATTGTCACTTCTGGGACATCTCCCCTGCTGAGACCATGGGGCTGTGGAACAGAGCTGGACATAAATGAACAGTCTACGCATGCATCATATATATTTATTCTTTCTATGTGTACATGAAGGGTGACAAGGCTCCAAGAGCTTCTCTGCCACAATTTCCAACAATGGAGTTAGAAAGAATCAAGTTCTGCATGGGATCAGTTCCACCTGCAGCTGCAGGTAGTGTTAAGGCCATTCCTGCTTTTATCTTATCTCGAGGTGTGAGTTGTTGCTTCTATTACTCCTTGGCTCTTGTTTCATGTTTCAATGCTCTGAATCACACCTGGCCAGTGCAAGTGACCCCCAGCCTCAGGTTAGATTCTCCAATGTGTATTTTTGCCTGTTTGGAGGAAATTGAGCACTATGAGTCACATCAGAATTCCCGAAATGAGAAGTGGAGATAAGATTTTCTGACTCCTGGGTTCCACTCCAGACAGAGTGGAGACTGCCTTAGGCAGCCTTGAGAAATTCCAGCGTCTTTGTAACTGTTGCAGCGCTTGCTTTATTCACACTTAATCAGACACAGAGGCTGAGGGATGAGTACGGTTTTCAGAAATTATCTTTTCTTCCCATCTGGACCTCAGGGAAAACTTGTGCCTTAAACCCTTTGTCTCTTAATTACTAAAGAATTAAGTGTTGCAAGCTCCTCTCCTAACAGGAAACACCTTCCCTACTGGCACTAGAACTCCTTTTCCCCCTCCAGGCTGGCTAAATCTCTTACTTTTCCTCTCCTAGTATTACTGTGGGCGAAGCTGGAGGTTTTTCCACTGTTTCAAAATTTCAAGTGGTTCTATGACTCTTTGCCATGGGATAAATATCCATTATACAAAGCACTTTGAGATAAATACTTATCAAGTGTTTTAATTTAGGAATGACAAAAATATCTTCTAGGAGAAGGAACTGGATTACTCAGAGGCTCTTAAAGCTCTGTTTTTGTCTGTTGATACATAAATGCAGATGCAATCTTGTAGATGAAGAACCAGTCTTTTAAAAAGACATGGGAAATTAATATCTGTCTTTTTCTACATGTACAAATGTACATCTATATACTCTGTTCACCTGGGATCTCACCACATTCTGTATTTGTCTTGGATTTGTGATTTCTTCAAGTTCAACAGAGTTTCAGATAAAGTATTGAGATACTGATAGAGATACTGAAAAAAAAGTTTCTCAAACCAAAACTTACAAATTTCCAACAGAGAGGCAGACTCTACAAAACCCCTGTCTTAGCAATTCATGGCCTCTTTGGAAAACTTTCAATTAAAACTTTGTCGCTACAAATCAATCCACTGCTACTTGTTATGTACCAAGTGGAACTTTGTTGATCATGTGCCTCCTAAGTTCTCTAAAACACATTTTGGGTTTTAGAAGATTGTAAAGTTTTCTTTTCTCCAGCACCCTTTTCTTACAGTGGGGTGGGAATAAAACAGTTCTCTAGGACAGACAGGGTTCTTTGAAAATCTGCCTTTTGAGTAGTGATTCCATCCCTTGTGTGCTCATTTTATGGTGATTTCAGCTAAGCATTGTTTCACTTGTTTCCTCATAAGAATGTCTCATGGGATGGTATTAAAAATCTTAATTATAACAAACCACACTGCACTATTGTTTCTTTATTACTGACACAGCCTTGAGGCACAAGCCAGGTTGATCTGCCAGGAACAGATCAATCATATCAATGTCCGCTGTTCTCGACAGCTTAGCAGCCTTCTGCTGGTTTTTCAGTGGTTTTCTTTAACATTTTTCAATGTTCTAGTGTCTTTTCTAGGTGCTCACGTGGAAGTCTCAGCTTCTAATTACCTTGATCTTCTTTTCTGAGATACAGAGAGGCAACATTTGCTTTTTGTCCAACTTTTTACACCTTTTTGCTCATATTCTCAAAGTTAATTACTGAGGGTTTGGATCTTTTGACTGTTGCTTGATTGGTTGTAACCAACCTAAATGGTCTTCACTCCATAATGTGACCTGTTCTCTTTTCCCACACTATTGCCATGAATATTAACTTTCCATTATATAAAAAGAAACAACATTTGACATGTCCTCTGTCAATTGCTGCCCTTTAAATGGCAGACCTGGCTGGATTTTTATTGTTTTTCTTCCTAATATGTTTATATAGCCCTTTCTTACCCTTTGTGTCTCATAGTGGCCTCTTAAGTGAACCTTCCAACTGGAAAATTAGTTGTGGCTACGTAATTGTCAGTGCACCTCTGTTTGTAAGGGAAAAGAGGTGATGTGGGGATTTCCCTGTAAAAAGCTGGGCCTTCACTTGTGCAAATGAAATTCTGGAGTGTATAGGAACAAGAAGTGTTCAGCATTTCTAAAAACTTGTCTTTAGAGTCTCCTGTTTTCCTGGCAGAGAGGAATTGTATTAAATTTAAGAAACTATGTCTGTGCTCATGTAATATAAGAAGAGAGCAGCAACTTCATCCAGCTCTGTACCGCATAAGAAATGAGGATCTTACATTCCCAAATCAATGGGAAAAAGAATAAAAAAGCATGAATGTGAAATAGCTTTGAGACGAGAATAAATAAGTAACACAGAAAGCAGCTAAGCTCATGCTGCATGGCATTTTAGCTTGATTATCTCCAGTTCCACCTAAGTAACTGTATCACAGGTACTTTTCCTGAAATATATATGTAGTTTAGCATCCAAGATGAGCTTTAGCTCATAGGAATCCCAGTCCCCCTGAAGTTTTTAAGTGCCTTTGACTTTTAATAAAGAGGACTTAACCTTTATTGTGGAGTTTTGAGAATGATTTTCAGGCTTTCTTTTTTCCTGAAAATTTTGCCTCCATCTTCCAGTACATTACAGGGAAATAAGAATATAATCAGTGAATAGCAGAATTCCCTGGGAAAAACCAAAAAGAGCCCCATGGCAATTATGCACAAGGGAATACAGCCAACAAAAAGAAACAGTCTTTTTTTAGGCTGGAATTTTTACAAGCATATTGCTTGTAGGCTTTGGTGTGTTGTTATTTTTTGTGGGGCTTGCTTTATCTGCTGGAGACAAGAGGTCTCAGACAGCTCCTGAAAAGGAAGACTACTGTAAACTGTGAAATAAGCTCTTCCTTCCTCCGGAGATTCCACTGGCAAATGAATTCTGATGAAGTCTCCTCAGAGCTTTTTTCAGAGCTTCTGCCATGACAAGGATGAGTGCTTACCAGTAGGAAGTTCATTAAATGACTTTCAAAAGAGAATCTTCAGGAAAAGGTGTAGCATTTTCTGCCTCTTGGCACCTGGGAGCATAAAAACTGTCCTAAAATTTTCTGTAAATTTTCTGTGCATAGAGTTATAACAGCTGATCAATATTTTAGAAAATAAAACCAAACCAAAACAAAACACACAAAACAAAACAACACAAAAAACAAACAAACAACAACAACAAAAAAAACCAAACAAACCCCCACAACACTACAAAAACCCCTGCCTTATTGAGACTGATTAACATTAGTTTGTAGTAGAATAATGTTGAAATTAGGCTCTGCTGCATCATGTGCTGGACAGGTGCATTAAAATACAAGTTTCTGTCTGTGTTCTTCAGGTGGTAAAGCCTCCTACCAGAGAAGGGCTGGCAAACAGGAAGAGTTTTCATTCCCAGTTTGAGGCTAAATAAACAGCAGCCCTGATCTGATGCCTCAGGATGTCTGGTGCTTCTAAGCAAGGCTTGCCCAGGCCAGCCAAAAGCTAACTTCAGCTTTCCAGAGTTTCATGATTTGTGTTTCTAGCTTTGCTAGTTCACACATGCTAGAAACTGTTCCTCTGCCTACAAATACTCAGTGTGTGTTTTTAACCCTCTCTCTCTTCAGTAGCTGACTTGCTTTCTTAGACTTTGTTGCAATTTCTAGTCAGCTCTCCTGATTTGTTAGTAACTGAGGCTGTTTTAGAATATACTCTTTATTCCATGCTCTTTTCTGAAATAATTTCTTTGATGGGCAGAGATCTTTGGCTACTTGACAGTTCTTTCTTTTTTGGGCAGTAAAATTGGGCAATACCAGTTGATGTTAGCTTGGAATACAGAAGCCAATGATTTTTATTCTGTAAGAACAGGCTGAGGCTCCAAAATCAGAGCTCCAACATGCACTGTATAAACTCAAACTATGCTTTACAGATGTGAAGTGCTGCCAGTACTTGTTGAGTTCTTTGCATATTCAGCCTCATTAAATCCCATCCATAATGGTGAAGTTTTATGCGGCAGTATAATTAATCAGGGTATACACAATAAATGTGAATTAATTCCTAGTGTATTGTCTTGTCCACTTGAAATATTATATGCACCTGTTCAGGTGCTGTAACTCTATTGAGATCAGGACATTGAAGAATATGATCCAAGGGACTCTTCAAAGCAAGGTCCACGTTTCAAGCTTGACTGCTACAAGTGACTGATGAACCTGTATTGTGAAGAACTCCAGCAACCTGACCACAAATGAGAGCTCTGCACAGCTGAGATCCATAAGGAAGGGCTTGTCCTGTGCTGAAGTTTCCAATTTTGGTCCAACTTGGTCAACCAGCTTTGAGTGTTGGTGCCTTTCCTACCGAGATACCTGAAGAACTGATGCCTCCTTACTGCAAAACATTATGCCAGGTGAAATATTGGAATCTGCTTATTCATGCATTTAATTCAATCTAATTGTCTTCCTCCTCTTTGATATCCTGGAATTGTGGGTTTCTGTCAGTAAAAGTGTGTAATGTGGCACTTGGCACTCTGTCAGCACAGTGTGTCTTTCTGGGAGGGTTGATCTGGCAAGAGGAAACATCCGTCCTGACGTGTGGGAGGGCTGGATCCTGGGATTTTCCAAGAAATTTTTTTCCACACGGAATTTCCCGTCTCGTGGAGGGCAGGCTAGTTGAGGGGATAAAAGGCAGGGCATTACAGAGTCCAGACACTTGGAGCTGAACTTGATTTTCAAGGCTGAGTTCATCCACTTAGCCACAGTCTCTGGGACGCAGCGCAGAGGAATTCTGTCACCTGGACACTGCAGCTACAAAAGGTGAGTAGAAATGAACTCTGCTATTCTGTTTCACTGCCCAGCTAAAGGAGAACTGGAAATCTGTGTTCATCTTCCATAAAAGCTGCTTACATTTTAAAGTATCTTGATATTAAAAACTGTTTTTAAATGAATAATTTGTGGAAATCCTACTTGTTTAAAAGTACATACCATAAACTTCTTTCCTCAGGTGTAAGCTCAGGAAAAATCTGCTCTTCAGAGTTAATTTTGCTCATTGAAAAATCTGGGGGAGCCCATGTTCCTAAAACTCCTCCAGGTGATTCCTCCTTGCACAGTGCATTTCCCTAAGGCAGAATCACTTTCCAGAGCTTCATGGAAGTAGAATACCTGCTGTTTGCAAACATCTTCATTTCCACTGTGCATGCAGGAACATGAATAAAGTGCTTTTAAAGTCTCCATCACTGCATGGTCAGTACTTTATATGGAATTTTGACAGTTCACTATTTGTTTTTTACAAATGTGTTTCTTTGATTTCTCATAGCCATCTGCTTAAAAGACAGAGAAAACTCTCAGAAACATGATTTGCTTGAAGTTCCTATCTCTTCTTACCTATGGTAAGTGTGTATTTCTCTGTATGAAAAACTAGTGGGATGGCAATATTAGTGTGACTGTTTTGTTTGAGCTCAGCATCAAAGAGAATTTTGGAACCTGCCGTAATTAACCTGAGGCTATGTTCACACAGAAGAACCTCTGGATGCAGTGGCACGTTTTCCCTGCTTGCCTGTCAAAGCCATAATTGGCTCCTATAAGTCTCAAAGCTTTGTGTGATCAGACATAGTTTCACAGGCTGAAGTCCTGTACTTGAAGCTGACTTGCCTGGTTTGAAGCTTGCCAGGTGATTGTTTATAAAATAATTACCAATAGTTTTTATGCATTTTCAGATACTGACAAGTTTGCAGTATTTATAGAGCTTAAATGTCCTCTTCTAGAGAGAGATGAGGGGAGAAGTCAGACACCAACTTTTGGATATTTTCTCATTCTAGGACTTACAGTGCTGCAGGGCGTGAAAGGGTGGACATACCATTATTCAGACAAAAACATGACCTACAGGGAAGCAGAGCAGTGGTGCAGAAAGAAGTATACTAACCTGGTTGCAATCCAGAACAAGGAGGAAATCAAGCACCTCAATGCCTTCTTACCCTTCAATCCGGGTTACTATTGGATTGGAATCAGAAAAATTAATGGCGTATGGACCTGGACTGGAACTAACAAAGAACTGACAGAAGAAGCAAGAAACTGGGCTTCAGGGGAGCCAAATGGCAAAGGGAACAACGAGGACTGCGTTGAGATCTACATCAAAAGAGGGAAGGATGATGGCAAATGGAATGATGAGCAGTGTGAGAAAAAGAAGGTTGCCTTGTGCTACACAGGTACAGCATGACAAAGGTCACTCCAGCGTGACCCTGGGGATCTTAGGTGGTGGCTGGGATGAGTTTTTTAACTTCATCTAATATTTACCCCAGAACAAGTGGTCTTGGAGTTCCCAGCCAACAGAATCCTTTTACTGTGAGCTAGTCTGTAAAACATGTGCACTTCAGAAATTCTGTGAAATGACAGGAGAATCCTAAATACCAAACCCTCTGATTTTCTTTTGCTATACAAAGGGTTGTTTAGTGTCAGAAAGATAAAGTGCTAGCCAGGTTTTCTTAGTGGCTGTTGTTGCTTCTTTCATAATTTGCCTGTTTTGTTTTTTTTTTTTCCAGCTTCTTGCAACCCATCTCTCTGCAGTGGCCATGGAGAATGCATAGAGACTATCAACAACCACACCTGCCATTGCGACCCTGGCTTCTATGGGCCTGAATGCGAGTTTGGTAAGATTATTTCATCCTGCTTTTTGACCAACTCATGCTACCTAGTGTTCAATTTGGCTTCTTGGTTTACCTGCTCAGCTAAGGAGACTGACTGTGTACCTTCTTGTGCTTCTTTGAAGTTAAGAGTTGTGATCCACTAAAGAAACCTGATCATGGGAGCCTTGAGTGCCACCATCCACTGGGGGACTTCAGCTACAACTCGTCCTGCACAGTTCAGTGTGAGGAGGGCTATGAGCTGACTGCACTGGAATCTGTCCACTGTACCTCTTCTGGGATCTGGTCTGCCCCCCTTGCAGCATGCAAAGGTGAGCGTTCTGCATTGCACATGGCCCTGTACACCTCAGTGCTGCTCTGGCAGCAGGAACAAATGGAAGTTTGGCCAATTCCTTTGTAACACATTATGTGGTGTAGGTGCTGTTTTATTTCAGCAGACAGGTCTCTGTTCCTGAGGAGGTGAGATGAGTAGGATGAATGTTCTGGCATTGTTCTTGCAGGGAAAGATTTTTCCAACTCTTAGGTAGAAACAGGGAATTGAGATGACCTAGGTGCGAGACAGCTCTCAACAGGCCAGTTACTCCTGACTGTACAAATAATTTTCTGAGGTGTTTAGCTTAGAATGAGATACTTTTCTAAGCAAATGAAAGCATCAAAGGTCACCCGGCAACAGTCAAAATAGGGAAATTTTGGATTGTAAATAGTTGCTGTCATGAGCTGCAGATGAATTAACAATCATGTCTGAAGAGCCAGTTTCCCATTTAAAAATATTTCCCCTTTTATCTGATTTCTGAGATGGTGGCATAGTAGAACCCTTTCTACAGCTGCTCCTGTTTACTGGATGTGTTCCTAAGTTTCAGAAAAATAAAAATACTTTTAATGGTTTGTTGCAAGCTAAGCTCTGTGCTGTCCCTTGTGCCTTTCAGCTGTGACCTGTCCTGCCTTGGAAATGCCCATCCACGGGGCTGTGAACTGCTCCCATCCCTCCGTGCAGCTCACCTGGGGAGCCACCTGTGAGTTCACCTGTGAGGAAGGATTTACCCTGACAGGACCAGCCACACTGCATTGTGGCTCCTCAGGGGCCTGGGACAGGCAGCAGCCAACGTGTGCAGGTAATTCCTTTATCCCTGCTCACCTGAGCCCTCAGGGCTGCCAGCAGTGCCTGGTGCTGTCCCGAAGCCCCTGTGCTGATCGCTGTCGTGCTCCTTGTGCTGCAGCTGTGAGGTGTGAGGCTGTCCCGCGGCCAGCAGAAGGCTCTGTGAGCTGTGACCACGCTCCTGCAGAGCTCACCTCTGGCTCACGCTGTGATTTCCAGTGCGATGAGGGATATGTCCTGGAGGGCTCACCCAGCACTGAGTGCACGGCACAGGGACAGTGGTCCGAGCCAGTGCCCAAATGTAAAGGTAAGACTTGCAGGGCTGGAAACCATCGATTAAAGCTGGAAGAATCTGAAGAGACTTTCTCAATCAAATGTAATCAGTGTAGCATTCATCCCCACCACATTGGTAGCGCTTTTCATAAGCAGATCTTAAGGTGGGGGTCATTTAGCCTTGTGTAGTAGTGAGGAAACAGCAGTGCAGGATGATAACACTCTGGGGCAGTGCCTCTATCACACACAGTAGCACACTTTGACACTGGAGTGCTCTGGCAGGGATTCTTTATACCCTAAACCCCAAATGGGAGCAAGTGTCAGTTTATGCAGTCCAGGGTGGAAATTGTGTAGCCATTCCCAGGATGACTTGTATGCTTTGATTGCATATTTAGGGGTTCTGGCTGCACTGTGCAACCTGCTGAAATCACTGTTTCTGCACTGCTAGGTCTGAAGGGAGGTATGATGGCTCTGTCGGGGACAGCTCCAGGCAGGGCATGTCTCCTTGCCAGCTCCTAGAAGAGTGTTTATCCTGACCTACTCCAAGCTAAGCTCTGTGCTGTCCCTTGTGCCTTTCAGCTGTGACCTGTCCTGCCTTGGAAATGCCCATCCACGGGGCTGTGAACTGCTCCCATCCCTCCGTGCAGCTCACCTGGGGAACCACCTGTGAGTTCACCTGTGAGGAAGGATTTACCCTGACAGGACCAGCCACACTGCAATGTGGCTCCTCAGGGGCCTGGGACAGGCAGCAGCCAACGTGTGCAGGTAACTCCCTTATCCCTGCTCACCTGAGCCCTCAGGGCTGCCAGCAGTGCCTGGTGCTGTCCCGAAGCCCCTGTGCTGATCGCTGTCGTGCTCCTTGTGCTGCAGCTGTGAGGTGTGAGGCTGTCCCGCGGCCAGCAGAAGGCTCTGTGAGCTGTGACCACGCTCCTGCAGAGCTCACCTCTGGCTCACGCTGTGATTTCCAGTGCGATGAGGGATATGTCCTGGAGGGTTCACCCAGCACTGAGTGCACGGCACAGGGACAGTGGTCCGAGCCAGTGCCCAAATGCAAAGGTAAGACTGTTGGAAATTGCAGTTTTCTGGTCACTGGAGAACACACAGAAATCCATATTCCTACAGGGCCCTGGCTCCAAACTAAATGCTGTGCTCCCACGTTTTCTACTGTGCCTCGGAATGCCTGCACATGACTCTGAGCAGCTCCCATCCCAAAGTCCAATGAATTTGAAAATAAATTGTACATCTACTAGTGCAAAAAATTGGGCCAAAGACAGGAAAGTCCTTAGTTGTTCCAATTGTGTTCTTTTGCCAAAAATTTATATGGATGCAAAATGTGGAAAAATATATAGAAATTTCACTATTTGTTTGCTTGGAACTTCTTGCTTTTTTTTTTTTCTTGCATTCTTCACTGCTCTGCAGCAGGAATGACCATATCTTTTTGTGTTTCAGTCATACAGTGTGAACCACTGAGCTCTCCTGAGAAAGGCTCCATGGATTGCTCCCACAGGGCTGGGATGTTCACCTACAACACCTCCTGCCACTTCAGCTGCCTTGAAGGATGGAGTCTCAATGGCTCTCGTGTTCTCGAGTGCAGCCATTCAGGAAACTGGAGTGCCAGCCTGCCCACATGTGAAGGTATTTTGCCTGTGAGCAGCCACAGAGAGGTGGCCCTGTACTTTTAGTCAGATGAGGCGTGGAAGTAGTGGTGGTAATAGCAACCAGTGAGCTAGAACCAGTGAGCTAGAACATGTAGTAAAGTCCATATATTCAAAAGCCCAATGAAATCACTCATTATGCTTGAAAATAGAGGAGGAAAATCCTAAAATATCTTTGTGGGAAATGCTGATTTCTTTTATATATATATATATATATATATATATATATATATGAAAACCCTGAAACCAGATTTCAGTTCTTTCTGTTTGGTTTTTAAACAAAATATTTCTCACAATGAGCTTGTGAATAGAGACAAAAAACCTTTCTCAAGCAACAGAGCCTTGCAGGGAAATCTGCACTCATAAGACTGTTTCTCAGTGGAAAATTTTATAGTTTTTTTGATTTGGTGTGATAGTTACTTGGATGAACTCCTCAGCCAAAAAGCCTCAAAGAGCTTTTCTCTCAGATATTGTAATTTCAAAGGACAGAAAGCTCAGCCTTGCCTTCTCATTCAAGGCACTCTCTGTCCTCAGCTGGAGCACTCCTGGCCTGCCTGGAATGCTTTTGCTTGAGGTCCTAAAAGCTCAGTTCCACTTTAGTTTGCTTGAACAGAATTTGGATCCTTGAATAATTTTAATTGATCTCAGCAGAATTGATCAAAGAGGAAGATAGCACACAGGGAGTTAAAATATGCACTGCAACAGGAAAAATAAGAGGAGCACAAATTGCTATGCAAGGCTGGAGGTTAGAGACAGACCCTGGTGTAGGGAGCTTCTTGTCTTGCCATTACTTTGGCAATGGATGGGGTAATTTTTAGTATTCAGCTTTTTACCTTGTGTACCTGTCCTGTTTCATCAAGAAAAAACTTAAGTGTTACAAGCTGCATGTCTGGTTCATCTTGAAGAGGAAAGGGAAGAAGAGAAAGCTTCAAAGACCACCTGTGCCCCTTGATCTCACTGAAATCTTTTCATCCTTTCAGCCTCTGACCAAGCCAGCTACATCTCTGTGGGCATAGCAGCCACTTCTGCCTCTCTGCTGTCCTCAGCATCATTCCTCCTTTGGCTTGCAAGGCACTTCCGGAGAAAAGGTGAGCACTTGCTCTGGCTCCACTGCTTTATTTATCTTCCTGAAAAAATTTCAGTGGTGGAAACAAAAAAAAAAAACACCCCAAAACAAAACAACCCCCCCCCCCAAACAAAAACAAAACCCCAAAAAACAAAAAAACAAACAAAACCCAAACCAAACCAAAACAACAAAAAAACAAAAACAAAAACAAAAACAACAACAAAAAGAAAAAGAAAAAGAAAAACCCAAAAAAACCAAAAGAAACAAACAACCCCAAAAACCCCCAAAACCTCCAAAGTGATATACCTTGCTTTTTGAAAAAGTGGCAATCCTCACACCTAGATGAATTCCAAAATTATTTTCAAGAACCCTCCATATGTGTATGCCATATGTGGCTTTTGGATGAACATCTGACAAAGGAAAAGAATAGTAAAACCCAAATATTTAGACAACAAGAATTAGGGTTTTTTCTTGAAATACTAATACCTTTTCTTATTCTTCTTGCAGCAAAGAAGTTTATTCCTTTCAGGTAAGTTGTGTCTCAAAAAGCAACATGAAAAACCACTGCCATCAGTTTGCTAAAATCCATTTGATAAAAGCATGTTGTCACTAAAGTACTTTTCACTTTTTGTTTTATAGGAACTGGCAGGAAACAGCCAGTGAAGGTAGTTTCCAAAGTGCTGGCGAGAATGTCTAACTCAGGTGTTTCAGGTAAGCACAGGTGATGGCTTCACAAATTCTCTTCCTTTTAATCACACAAGCAATCAATCAGAGCTGCTAATTGCTGTACAGTTGCTGACACAGCAATAAGTGCTTTGGGACACCTAATATGCATCTTGGCATTGCATGGAAGTTCCTAACAAGACTGATGGATTTACTGCTGTAGAAATGGTTGTTCAGCTCCTGAAGGATGATTGTACTTAGCATTCTGTCCAGCTGCAAATGGTATTAGGAACCCTTTTGTGCAGTTCTGCTACCTGCTGCATACAAAATTCCTCTGAGATGAGAGCAAATAAAAATCTCTGCCAGTTTTCTGATTTATGGAGGAATTTTGTTCTCTCCACAGGAATTGCAGCCACTTTCACTTACATCTCAGATTTCTGGAGAATGAAACTGCCTGCAAATCAGCAGCTGTCCAGATGTTTTTACCTCTTGCTGACAAGATGATTGACCTTGTGTATGATTCAGAAATCTTGAACTCAAGCTGTCTGGTATTTCCATTGAAGACAAACACAAAACTCTGGCCTTGTGGCCAAATCCTGCCTACATTCAGCCATGTAGTTATCCTAAACTGGGAGCTTGCCACCTCCTGTCCAGGTGGTGAGTAAACAGTGCACTGCTGCCTAAAGAGGAGGCTGGTTCCTCCTCTGCTCCACTCGAAGGTACCAAGGTGAGGTGAAGACATGCATTATTTCACATCACTTACTACACTGCTGGAGGTGTCTCCTCTGGCGTCACAGGGGTTATGCTTGCAGAAAAAGAAGAATCAGGAGGAAAAAATATTCACTGAACAGCTTTGAAACTATTGTTCTGGTTTGTGGAAGTCAGTTTAATTGAAGATGTCCTAGTCAACAGATATGCCTGCAGTGATATGGGCAGTTATTTGGACTTCTGCTGCATATCCCAGAAAACTTAGATACCATTTTTTTTTTAACTACAACAGCACTAGGAACCATACTGCTTACACAGGGTACTCTGGTTTCTGAACACAGCAGGTAGATCTGAAATTATCTCATCCCTGTGGGATTCTGTACTGTAATATGTGTATATACATATGTATTTATTTGAGCAGCTTTTACTGTGGATATTTCTGTACTCTTAACTGTATATGTATTGTAAAATACTTGTTCTTGAGTAGGTCTCTGGCTGTTCAATTGATCAGAATTTATTTGAAAATAAATTGGAAGTGTTTGTAAGGATTGCATGCCTGCATAATGTTTACGAATGAAATGGAAGACTAAGATTTGTATGTTTATGTATTGAAAATATGATTTTTTGAGCTGTTAGAAGTCTTAAAATGAGACTATTAATTTATGTTTAAGTTATGATTATAAATTAAAAAATTCTCATTTAACCTGATATGTATTGTCCTATTTGTAATATTTTTTAATAAAATGTTTTCAATTTAACACTCCCTACTTGTAAATGTGAATAATTTAAATTATTTGGGTCAGCCCTGTCACTTGTGGCTTCAACAGAAGACTGTGAGGAGAATACTGGCTAAAAGCAAGGCTGTCCATTACTGGAGAATCACAGAATCACTGGGTTGGAAGAGGTCTTTAAGACCATCAAGTCTGACCCATTTCCTAACACCACCTCAATTAAACCATGGCACTGAGTGCCACAACAAATCACATCCAGGGATGGTGACTCGACCACATCCCAGGGCAGACGATTCCTGTACTTTATGACTCTTCCAATAAAACCCCTTTTTCCTAAGATCCAACCTAAATTTCCCTTGGAGCTTCCCGTATTTCCATAGCAGCCAGCAGATGGGGCTGACTGCCCGGGACTGGCACAGCCGGAGCCGATCCCAAACCAGCATCCCGGGTCTGAAAGGGAGGAGGAAGGAGCAGTGGTGTGTCCCAGGAGCCTGGGCCAGCAGCGAGCTCCGGCAAGCATGGGCAGGAGGCAGAGGAGCAAACAGTGCATAAGCAACAGCACAAACCCCTGAGCCCATCCAGGTTTTTGACTCCCGTTCTGCTGGGAAGTTGAAAGAGTTAGCAGAGGTGTGGAGCTGAAAGCAGAGCTCTGACTGCTGCCTAGGGACCTCCATCCCACCCTGGCCTGGGTGCAGCCAAATGCTCTGCCATGGCTGCTGCTGGGGTCACCCTTTGCAGCCCCTGAGATAACCAGCTGTTATGGTTTTGTATGGGAGGCATTAAAGAAGTGGTATAAAACTTTTAGCTACTAGACAACTAGACATGTTTCTGTGAAAAACACGTGTAAAAGACAAAAGAAGCTCAAGAATTTTTTTTTTTTTTTTTTTCCTGACTTAGGAACAAGTAATAATGCTTGTTTCAGCTGGGCTGGGCCAGATAAGTCCTGTTGTGGAGCTGGGCCCTTCTCTAGGGAGCTCACTGAGCCTTGTTGGGTTTTATTCCAATTCTTATTACTATTTATTTTAATTACTATTCATAAATTTTTCTTTATACCCTTTTAAAGTTTTAAACCTACTTTACCTTTCTCCTAATCCTATCTCACAACAAAAAAGAAGTACATTAATAATTAACCAACACCAAACCCACCACGCTCTTTAGTGTGTTAACCACGAAATCTCAAAACGAACAAAATCTCAAATTAACAAACCAAAACCACTACACGAGGGAAGCTGCACTGTGCCAGACAAACTCTGAGGTGCATTCCTGCCCCAGCCAAAGCTCAAGAGAAGCCATCAGGCCTGTGGGGGAGGCAGTCACCTAAGAGGTGCTGCAGCACAGGGGACAGAGCCCATTGCTGTTTGCCCCAAAGCGATTAAAGAGCTGAGTGTGGCTGTCAGCACTTCCACTGCCTCGCCAAGGTGGGGCCCAGCCCTGGGAGCAGATGTAGAGCAGTAATCCTCAGGTTCCCCAAGGGACGCAGAGATTAACCCGGAACGCCCTGCTCTGAATCCCTGCAGGAGCTGTTTTGAGAGCTAAAGCACCACATGGATCCCCTGGCCTGCCCTTGTTACTGTCTTCTATGTGCATGGCCATCCTCTGGAGAGAGCTGCTTATCTGGCATGGATGCCACCCTGCTGCCTAGGACACTTCAGCTTCTCCTTTCCTGACCAGAGCTGGTGCTTCTAGCAGTTTTCTCTGGGATCTTACAGGGGCTTTATTGCCAGAAAAGGGACTATAAAATTATCCCTCTTCTTTCTTCAAGCCTTGTGACTTCTAGAGGCAATGCTCTTCTAGTGAGATCACATTTGGGTGGGATTCATCCTCTACTTCTCCCATGCCAGACAAAGACTCTCTGAAGGGGATCTCCTTCCTTGCAGTGACTCTCAAGTTACATTTATCCTCATAATTAATGTTGGTCCAGCACACAGGCAAAAACCCAGCCTGTGCTCATCTAGGTTCCTTGATTCTTTATCCCCTCCTGGCACAGTTTTTCCTGCCTCAGGATATGATTTCCCAGTTAGGATGGCACGGTGCATCCAGGCCTTGAGGAGCTTCAGGAAGTCATTTTATTTGTAGTGGATGTGTCTCTGCCAGTGCCTGGGAACACAGCTCTTGTTTGTATGTGTGTCATTCCAGTGCTGGCAACAATGGCCATGGGAATGCTGTCTGCCAGGCAGGCCTTTAGTCATCCATTGTGTCACTGCTCCCTGTGCAGTGCTGGGCAGCCACTGATGGGCCACAGGACCTTTGCTGGAGGGACTTTCCTTATTTCCTGTTGTTCTGCTTCCCTTAAATTCCTCATCTCTCTCCAGGCCCATGGCATTGTTCAGAGTGGGCTGGCATCTTGTTTTGGTGTCTGCTTGTGCTGTGACCTATGGAAGCTGTGAAGGTGACATTAACTGCGAGGCACGCATGTCCTTTCACGGCTTTGTGTGTTTGCTGCTTGGCAAGGGGATGGAGTTTGTGGCGTAACTTAGCACATTCCTGATGAACCCAGCTACCCGGGGTAGCTTTTTCACTTCTGCAGGCTGACAGACTGGGGAAGTTAGAAACAAAATTCCTCCGAAAGTCTCAGACAGGCAGTGTTAGATTTGGGGTGAGTGTTTCTGTGGGCCTTGGTGACACAGACAGTGTAAGACACAGATTGGGTTTGTGCCTTCTGTTTTTATAAGCCACCAGCCACCAAACAAGCAGTCATTCACCTGGGCCTGGCTGAAGCTGCCTTGCAAAACTCCAGTTTTTAAGGAGTGGGCTGGACCCAGCATTTGGCCAGTATTTCTCTTGAGAAGATAAGCCACTGCTCTGAGCTCTGGAGGCTGCACATCCCTGCAGGGATTTTGTGCTGTGCTGAGGGCTGGCACAAGGACTCTGGAGCAGCAGCTCCTGCAGGATTGGTGTCGTGATCCAGTCACCACAACCTGCTCTGGGAGCTGTCAGAGGATATTGGGGCCAGGAGGCCAGGCTGCAAGCACTGTGTCCGTGCAATGCAACGTTCTTGGGCCTCTGTGAGTCTGGTTTCTGTCCTGAGCCTTGCTGCTGTTTGGATTCCTCTGGTTCTTGCAGGGGGCTGGATCCTCTCCCTGCTCGTGTGTGGCTGGTGGTGGGTGTTTGGTGAGGGGTCTGCAGCCCATGCAGACCTAGAGGAGCAAATGGTTGTGACGAGCTCTTGGTCAGGGACAGAGGAGCCCACAGGTTTGCTGCTCCCTGGGAGCCGTAACTCACACCAAATGAGAAATTCAGCCTGGGCCTGCCCAGCCACAGGCAGGACAAGTTCCTGTTGGCACTAGGCAAGAGGAGCTTGGTGGAAGGCAGGGAAGCAGCTCCCAGAGCCCAGCCTCTCACAGCATTTGCACAGTTGTCCAGTGGAGCTCCCTAGCCTGGTTTATGGCCACTCTCCTGCACACCTGTAGGAAGAAACAATCAAAATTGCAGGTTAGATTTGACCAGTGGAGTCAAAACCTGCTGGATGGTTTTTGCTACTCACCTGGCACTATTAAACCTCACTTAGAAGGGACACACACTTGGCCAATGTAGTTCAGCTGTGGCTCCACAGAAAGAAATCTGCAGCCCAGAAAATGTTTCTACAGCTGATGATGGCCAGTGCTTTTTCCAGCACAGGGAAGCTGCTGCCAAGAACAGGACAGCGTGCAAAAAGCACAAATGCCTCCTAAGCAAGGCAGCAGATGCCCCTGGGCAGCTGCCAGCAGGTTTTCTACCTGCCTTCCTGCTTCAGGGAAGGACATTCCCTGAAAAGCCCAACAGTTGCTTTGACTTTCAGCCTGGGCCAAGTGGGACCTTCATCATCTTCTCGCCTCGCCAGCTGCCATGAAAGCAGCGATGGCAGGTGTGAAATTGCAGGTGACTTGCTTGCTTCTGGCACTCCAGCGCTGTCATTTTTGGCTTTTGACAGCCTCTGAGTGGGCAGTATGAGGGAATCACGGTGAATTCATGCCTTCTGGAGCAGGCCTTGGGCCATGGAGCACTTGGGTGGAAGGAAAAGTGTTAAAGGGGAGGTAAGAAAAACTTTGTTCAGAGCTTATTCCATAGGATGATTTCTGGGAAAGGAGGGGCTGCAATCAGGCAGGATGTATTCACTTCAGGACCTTGGGAAATCAAGCTCAGGCTGGCCCAAACCAAGGTGAAAATGCAGCAGGAAAAAGCAGTGTCCCTGCTTTACCTCATCTCGTGTCAGTGCAAACAGTGCAGATAACATGAAAATCAGACATGGTGGAATGCTGTCATTGCACGAACAACCAAAATATCCCGTGGGGAAATGGTACAGTTTGAGCAGAAGGGCAGTGGAGGTTGTCCTGGGAAATCCTAAAGAGAGAAAGGGCCCTCTGCAGTCCTCTTGGCATTTCTGCTGAAGGCAGCAGAGGAAAGCTCTGCAGGTAAGGTAGGAACTGCTGGCTCACTGTCAGAGCATGGGGAAGACCTCTGCTATTTCACAGCAGATCACTTTTGATCAGTGCAACCCCTGGAAACAACCAGATGCAGCAGAGTTCTTCTATTCTGTCTTCTAATCCTACAACTGAGTTTAAAATCTGCATTTTTAAAACTTACCAGGCATACAAAGTATCTTGTAAAGCAACTGAAACTGCTTGCAAATGTTGGGCTCTGCTGGAAAGAAATCAGAGATCCTCATTTTCTCCAGACTGTTATTTGTCCAGTTTGGCTGCATTAAATTCAGAAGTGGTTCCTTTAGTCACTGACAAAAGTGCTTCAAATGCTGCCAGACAAAGCTGCTAACACACACACACTCACAATGATCAGTCAAAGCTTTTGTTTTGTCACTTTTGTTTCCTGTTTGTTTGCATGCACACGGGGCACATTTTGGTTCTCAGCCCATTAATGATGAATGAACTCTCACAACATCCTTCCCTGCCTCCTAAGTGGGAGAAAGTCTTGCAGGTCAGCCTTTTTGTGGCAGAAATGGGTGATGGAGACTCCATAGACTTTAAAAGCACTTTATTCATGTTCCTGCATGAGCAGTGGAAATGGAGATGTTTGCAAACAGCAGGTATTCTACTTCCATGAAGTTCTAGAAAGTGATTCTGCCTTAGGGAAATGCACTGTGCAAGGAGGAATCATCTGGAGGAGTTTTAGGAACATGGGCTCCCCCAGATTTTTCAATGAGCAAAGTTAACTCTGAAGAGCAGATTTCTCCTGAGCTTACACCTGAGGAAAGAAGTTGCCAGAGGATCCTAGAAAATAGGATTTGAAGAGCCCTGAGAAGCTGTCTGCTACAAACCCCTGTCTCAGGCTGGGTTCTTCTGCAGGTGGAAGCTGGTGCTGTGCACCCTGTGCAATAAGCAGGAGCTCTCTGACAGGAGCCTGGCTGGCTCCCATTGCAGTGGCACCCCATGTCTGAAAGGATGTTCCAAGCCAGGGGTTTGGGTGACTAAACCACATCCCAAAATGCCACATCTACTTGTTTTGTAAATCCCTCCGGGGATGGTGACAGAATGATGCAGAAGCCCTTAGAGGAGAGCTCTGGGACCTTCCCAGGAAGAGCAGAGGACCTGTACCAGGGGAATGACATGTCCTATTGTCACCCCCTGCCTTCTCTTTCTGCTGCTTGGTGGGAGACCAAACAGGCCTTTGCCGTGATCTGGGACAGCCATCCTTCTGTTCCCATGTCTCCAGTGGGAAAACCTAAGCCTTCAGGGTGTTTGGATGCTATGGGAACAGGTGCATTAAGGGACCTAAAAAACAACAGATCAGAAAACATATGGGCCTGCCCCAGCCCTTAATTAACCTAATTGCTGTAGCTTCCACCAAGGTCTGCGTGTTTTCCTGGTGTGGTTTCTGGTGCAGGCGAGCCCCGCTCCCCATGGCAGAGCAGACACAGAAATGACCCCAGCAGCCCCTTCCACCCCACAGGGGCCCTGCAGAGCAGAGCACTGCCCTAAAACCCAGCTGCTGGGCCCAGGCTGCAGGTTCTCCACAGCCCAACACTCCACAGGGTGCTGTGGCTTCTCTGGAGAGGGCCCTGGGGCATGGCATGGCTTTGGGAAGCTCACGAGGGCTCTCACAGCCCGCAGCTGGGGCTGGCCCCGTGGCAGAGTGTGAAAACTTTGGGCTTGGTTTGGGGTTTTGTGTGGTGGTAAAGTCTTTCTTCTAACCTGTGCTTCTAAAGAAAAACTCTGCAGCCTTTTGTTGTTTGGTTTCAAGGCAGTTTATTGTTAGTTATCTAAAAGATTGTTTTCTCTGGCTGCGGCTGTTTGGTCAGTGGCCCAGGCAGAGACACACACACACTTTGACATTCTCTCTCTGTCTGCTGTTTTCTTTTTCTCTCCCCCCACCCAGGGCTGCTGCTATCTTTTATATTATATATTACGTATTACATGTTTATAGTTTTCCCCTAATGCTTATTACTTATATTATAAGATGCATTTCTACTTTAAACTAATTTGTGAGTGCTAGCATTTCTAAGGACATGGAGGTAAGGAAGAAGAAGGAAGAAGAACAAGATTAGTTTACTTTCTTCTATCTTAGAACTTCTGACCCCTATGTATAAAGTAAAACCCCCCCTGTACAGGTGCTAAAACTCTCTTGTATAATATTAAAAAAATTTTTCCTCTGTTTTGTAACTACTTTTATTGTATTATTTAACCTTTTGTGACTGCTTGCTCTACTTTTAAAGTTGGTAACTCATTCTATGGCTTAAACTCAAAATTACAGCTGTTTTTAGCTGCCTGCTAGGATCTAAAATGCTTCTGACTAAGGCTTGGAACCTCTAAAAATGTCTGAGAGACATTTTGAGTTCTAACAGCAGAGGAGCCTCAGGCTGCAGGTGATGAATGTATTGAGCCAGCTGACCTGCATCTTCCATGGCACAGTGAAACCACTGGGTATTTAGAGAAAGAAACTGGTGCAAAAAGAACACAAAATGCTCTTTGGTTCAAGAGCACAGCTGGGCTGTGGTGCTTTCTTCATGACTTCAGAGCTAGGGAAAGGGTAGGCAAGAATCTTTACTAACCTCTTTTGTTGCCCAGACAACAGCAAGGTTTTTCCCACTTCAGAGTCACTCTCCCTCACTGAAAGTATTTGGAGAACAAAGTCATTGCCAGTTTGGTTAAACATTTGTCTTTCCATGGCACTGAGTTGTAAATAAAGCTGTTGTCCTAAAAATCCTACAGAGAACTAAGTTTCCCGAGGTTCCAAGATATCCTCTAACGACAATCCTTGTGCTGTGCTGCAAACTGAAATGTGAAATTGGCTGTCCAGATGTCTGGCAGGCAGCAGCCCAGCCAGCCAGACGGCTCTGTGCAAGGGAGCAGCTATTCCCACTGATGTGCTTCACTCCAGCAGAGCCTCAATCCTCACTGAAACTCGAGGGCTGGAGATGAGAAGCACAGCAGAAGGAGCTGCCTTGAGAGGTGCAGAGAGACAGAGAGGAGAGTGAGAGCAGTGTCTGATGTGGGCACATCTTTCCTGGCCAGCCAAGCCAAATGTTTATCACCTTTGGATTCACCGTGCTGCCCAAAAAAGCAAATCAGACGTGTAGTAGTGTTGGCAATCTCTGTAGGAACCTCCTGCCTGCCAGATTCTCTCTCCCCGCCCTCCCAGCAGGTGCCAGCTGGGTTTTTGCTTTCTTTCATCCTATGATTGTGTTTCGTCAAAGCAAGCCCAGTCAGGGGATGCAGAGCCTAAGGGCTTACTAAAATTAGACCTGATCTTTGGTCCTGTTTGCAAGTCGTTTCTAGGCACGGCGATGCCTGACACACAAACTGGCCAAAATCAGGGTTTGCAAGTCCTAAGTGCAGCTATGTTCGTGTCACTGTTTGCAAAGCCCTTTGGAGCAGCCTGCTAGGACATTGCAGCAGCACGCAGGATCTCGGCTCAGAGAGCCCCTGTGAGATAGATCTCAGCAGACAAGCAGCCTCCACATCCAGCTACCTGACACAGGAGAAGCACAGGGGATGCAATTTGGGCACAATCACACCAGGCTCACACAGTGCCCACTGCAGAGATCTCTGGGAGCAGCCAATGAACGAGATGTTCAGTCCCAATTAAGTTAATGGGGCTTAAACAAATCTTTCAAGTTGAATGCAGTGGTTTGTGTTTTAGTGGGTCTGGATCTTGCTAAAGCTTCCCTTCCCCCCTCATGCCACAGAGCTACTTAGATAACAGTGGTTGCTAAAGAGGAATTATGAACAGCAGTTCAAACCCAGAAGTGCAGCCAGAATACCTGTACAAAATACCTTCAAATAGGTGATGAATAAGCAACAGAGGCAAGGAGGAAGAGTAAAAAGTTTGGTTTGTGCCTGTTTTTACACTTAGAGTGTTTTTTGAATGAAGAGGACATGTGGATGTTGGGTCTCTGGTTTGGCTGATTGCCAAACATGCCATGGAAATCAATGCCCAGTTGGTATCTGACAGGGATGAACAGGACTGGGATGGAGCACTCTTTTAAGGATGTACTTGATAGAGCTGAAGGGATTCAAATTCAAAATAAATAAGAGTAAGTGATTCTCCATTCTTTATTCACCTGTCCTGGAGCCTGAAGTCCCAGAATCTCCCTCTGAGTTCCAGAGAGAGGCAGGGGAGATCCTGGTGTCAGCCCTGAAACTGGCTGCTCCTAGACTGTTAGGAGCTTCCTAGACCAAACCCAACCCCTTCAGTTCCACCTGAAAACAAATGGACAATCAGATCTGCTGAGCACCCTTCCAGGAAGCTTTGCAAGGCAGGCTTTTGTTAGACTCTGACTATAAAGGTCTACAACCTCTCATTTGATCAACAGACAACAGCATTTTTTTTCCCCCTCCTAACAAGGTTTCCTTAGAGATGGATCCACTGCTGAATCCCGAGTCTGCCTTGCATATTCTGGGGGACATCTGGTGTAAATTCTTCATTATTAGATTACATTAGTTGCAGCAATAATCATTCTCATGGGATTATTACATCCAAGCTTGTCTCATTGCCTTTATCCTTTCACACATTGTCTTTCCTGGTTCCCCTTCAAAGGGCAGTTGTGCGTCTATGTTGGAGCAAGAAATTAACTTGTTAGTAATTTATGCATCATTTCCTCCAGCCACATGTATTTAGGGCAAGATCAATAAAACAGAATAAGGAAGTGGGTGGGTATTGTCACCGTGGGGCTGAAATAATTCCTTTGGTATCACTCTAAATTCTTCCCTTGCACATGAGAACCCACAGTCCTGCCCATCATCAGTTTGTTTGGCTGGACTGAATCAACAGGACGCTTTGTGTGCTTGGAGAGTTCAT
The DNA here is from genome assembly GCF_050655825.1 of Lonchura striata. NCBI lineage: Eukaryota > Metazoa > Chordata > Aves > Passeriformes > Estrildidae > Lonchura > Lonchura striata. Next base: position 30,621,171 of record NC_140710.1, on the reverse strand, counting down.
GTCCTGCTTCTTCTGCTCACAGCCACACAAAGTGCCTCAAGTGAACATTTAAGATTTTGAGAGAGCCGTGTTTTGCAGCCTTTCTTATGGCTCCTGTCATGGAATTAAAGCTGTGCCATGTCACACTGGAGATTCATTTCTGGAGCAGCTCCATGCCCTGGCAGCTGCTGTAATGTGTTAGGTCTGAGAAAGGGAAAGGGGTGGGAAGAGGGATGTGAGCACCACAGCCCAGGAAATGTCACTGCTTGTGGGTGCTGGGGAGGCAAGCCAGAGTGGATCTGAGAGGTCATTGGCAGATTCAAGGGGATCTGGAGTCTCTGAGCAGTGATCTGACTGCTGGGCAGCCCTTTCTGGCTAAAAACAAAATAAAGAAACTAAGGAGTTTGGATCCATCTTACCCACAGCAGGGCAAGGATATAAGAGGGGCAATGCTTGTGGCTGATGGAGCACACTGAATTTCTAAAGAGGAGTCTCTTTTCTCACCTCCTGGCTTCGATCCAGACTGCCCTGCAGGGTTTCAGCTCCATGAGAACTTGAATTTGAGGAATTTGTTGTCGTTTCGGATTAAGAATTTCCTGAAAATGCGAGCGAAACCAAACCAGCGATTTGGCACCCTCTGCATGCCTGGACTCCCTGTGGCTGCCTGTCCTGCAGGAGGTGTCCTGGCACCTGGCACCGATGTGGAAGGGGCTGTGTGGCCTCACTTGGCTTTGGCAGTGCCCTGGCTGCTGATCTCAGCCGTGCTCCAGATCCTCAAAGTCTCTGGAGGGCAATATCTTGAGACCACTCTGCACTTTAGAACCTGCGTGTTTTGTTGCCGTGAACGTGGAGAAATCTAGAAGAGGGAGGTGGTTAAAATCCCCCAGCAGGTCTGGCTGGCACCCCAGAGGAATTCTTGGTGGAGCTGTGCTGGGCTGGGCAGCACACAGTGTGCAGGATGGGGCAGTGGAGGCAGAGCAGTCTCGCCCTTGTTGACACAGCCTGAAGGAGAGCACCAAGGAGATGAGATACCAAGATTATCACTTCAGACAGGGGAAAGGAATGCTGTTTGCCTGTAGCTCTTCTCCATCAGGACTGGCAAAATCCAAACACGAAGATGTCTATGCATGGTTAGAGAATGTAACAGAGATAAGTGAGCACAGGAACAAAGCCAGGGGCTCTATCTTCAGCACCAGAAAAACCGGTCACAGCACAGGCTGGTTGTTTTCTGAAAGCCTCCTGGAGACAAGGGTCTGTCCAGGTCACCTGCAAGAGCTAGGGACACTGCCCAGGAGTGTGTACAGAACATTGCTGCCTTCACACCTGCCCCCATTGTCCTCAGACATCTTCTGTGAGGCAAGAGCAGCTATTCTTGCTCTCCATGGGAGTCCAGTGGTGATGTGGCTGACACTGCCACCTTCTCGATGCTTGTTAGCAGATAGAGTTGGTGCAGATGAGAAAAAACAGTCAACTGGCAGAGAGGAGGAGAGCAGAACTGAGGCAGATGCTCAGACCGTATGGATGGCAGTTGTTGGCTTGGTTTCGTTCCTTTAGGAGCTGGGATGAGAAGTGGCTTCCAGGAGACACCTTGTCAGCAGAGCTGCTCTGGACCGACTGCTTGGCGTGGCAGGGCCCTTCCCAGGCAGCCCAGCCCTCCCCAGCCCTCCCCCTGGCATTGCAACATCCTCTGCTTTCCAAAGAGACAGGAGCCCGAAGAGCAAACACAGGAAACCCCAGCTCCTGGTCAAGGTCTGGGAGGTAAATTTGTAACTTAGGACAGATTGGGAAGATGCTGCTCTGTAATGTGTAAATACTCCTCTCTTTCTCCAACAGCCCGGAGCTGCTGAGGGAGCTGATCCCAGACCTCCCTTCATGGTTGAGTCTGCTGAAGAGACAGGACACGGGTTGGAAATGCAGCCGGGCATGCAGGCTCCTTATTCCCTGGAGACAGGACCCTTCCCTCACTTCTGTAAGTGCTGCCTGACCCCGGGCTCAGCTGTGGGCTGGGGGGCTGCGGGGGACACCACTGAGCTTGCCAAGAGCTGGGGGGTGTGCCCAGCCTCCTGGGCATGCTGCTCCTCTGGCCATCAGTGCCTGCTGAGAGCCCTTATGGGACTGGAATTTGGGTGCAGTTTTGGAAAGAAACCCTCGTAACACTGTGCTGTGCTCTCCACTGCAGTAGAGCTCAGACACTGGGAAAAGCTGTTTAACAGCAATGGTGGAGGTGTGATGGCACAGATGGGCTCGGGGAGGAGGTGGCAGCTCTGTCCTTGAAGGTCTCTGATTTAGGGCAGGGAGATGGGCAAGCTGAGCTTTCGTTCCTCTGTGTTTCTTCCAGACCCCTGAGCGTGTGTTTTTCTTCTGCACTAGAGGAAAAGGAAAGTTTTCAGGGCATGGAGGGGGACACTGTGTTTATTAATGGCTTATACTAAAGGAGGTCTGGCCATCAGCTCATAAAGGGTAAAAAAGAACAGGTGGCAGTTACTGGTAGAGCTCGTCAAGAGCTTTCCATGAGAATAATACTTTTAACAAAGTGATGGTTCACTAAAAACTGAACCTCTCCCTAGATAAATATTGATTTTGTCAAATATATTAAATATGTGTGTGTATGTACAAAGAGAGAGAGAATTCCACTGGAAAACTGTCTTAATGGCCTAATTAATTTCAGATCCCTTTGAACCTGATTTGGGTTTGACCTGATTCAATGTGTTTCACCACTTCTGCTGCATATGAGCTTTTTGAAATACGTGTGTATCAATATTCTGACCAAAAGAAAATATTTACTTGCCTTTATATTTTCCAAGTCATAAGAAATATAAGCCAGCTACCTCTCTTGCAACTTCATTAGTAAATATGTCACATATCCATATCAATATCAAGTTTAATTAGCATCAGCAGGCACACTACTTGCCTGATTCCTATACATCAGTGGCACAACACTGGAACTGATCCAGTCAGATGCAAAGTAATCTTTGCACAAGTTCTGAACTCTGGAAATCAAAACCAACCTGTGTTGGGCAGATGTGTAAGTAAAGGCCAGAGAGAAAATTATCTTCTTGTCTCTAGCTCTAAAAATCTGTCAGCCTACTTTCACCCCTCAGGATGAGGGAAGGCTGCACAGGATCCCTGCGTGGTGCTCAGCCCCAGTCTCAGTTTCAGGTTTAGACCCCAGCCTGCTGTCTGGGAGTGATCCACAAAGGATTTGTCACCAGCTGCAGCCAGCAGAGCCCAGAGATGGAGTCCAGCGTGTGCTGCCCAAACCAGCTGCAGGTACTCCCAGGCTGGCTCCTTCCCCTCTGCATCTGTCAATTAAGTGAGCATCCTTCCCATCCTGACTTTTCCCAGCTGACCTTTTTAAGCTCAGTTGCAGCTTCTTCCCCCTGACAGCTCTGAGGATTCATTCTGAACGCTGCAGAGGCAGTTGGTTTAGGGGAGAGGTCTGCAACCTTTCCCTTCCTCAGGGACCAGCTCACACACACCCAAACCACCGGCGGGGAGCTGGGAGGTGCTGCCTGTGCCATGGTCCTCTGCAGACAGCGAGCTTGGAGCTGCCTTTTGCACGAAAATAAATGTCTGGGCCAAGTCAGGGAGCTGGGAAATCACAGGGGACTGCAACGGTGGCAAATGGATTTGTAGAGAATTCTTAAAGCTTGACAGAAGGATCACATAGTGTGCGTCTGTATGTAAACTTTGAGATGAGAAATGTTGGCTTGGAAGTGTCCATGGACATGGTTAAGAGAGAAATGGAACTAGAAACAAGTTTCAAAGGATGGTTTTGTAAATAAGACTAGGTACTTCAGAGAAATAGAACTATGAAAGATGCACTGTAGTAGGACCCACGAGGGGTCATTTTAGATGCTTGGCTTTAAGGCATTTACAGCATGGTGTGGCAAAAGCTGATAGGCCAAGAAACACTTGTAATTAAGAAATAATTGGCTTCTGATTGTGATGGCGTGAATTATAACATCTGTATTGTCTCACCCTTCACTTGAGACTGGAAATGGAATAAAAGTTTTTAAAATGCCTCTCAGCTGCCCCATCTCTGGGTCAGGAAAGGGCTTAATCAGACATGGCACAACAGGAACAACTGCTGCTGCAACTTTCGTGTCACTCCAGTGACTTCCGAGGGAGAAGACTTTTCTTACTCGGCTCCTCCTTGCAGTGGAGATGGAACATTAAAAGCACTTTAATTAGCTAATGAGAAGGTTACTCCTTAGGTCAAACCTAGAGTGTTGTAGCAGGCATCACTGCAGTGACAGCAGTGGAGAAAGAGTGGGAATGTGTTTGTTTGCAGATGCTTTGTGCTTCAGCCAAAGCCCCAAGGACTTTTTTACCCACAGGAGGAGGCTAGAGGGTGGTTTGGAATTAGATTTCTCTCACCTTGCTGTGATGTTGGTTTCTTTCCTTGCTGCTGCTGCTTGCTGGGGTGGTTCAGAAGTTGAGCTGAAAGCCTTCACCGTGCGCCTGGTGTGATGCCTGGCTCTGTGAGTCAGACTGTTGGGCCAGTCTTGCCTGGGCTAAGGGACATCCTGGTGCCCAGGAGACCCTGCCTCGCTGGGCTGCCCCTGGGAGACCAGGAGCTGTCTGGAGCAGTTCCTCCGTGCCCTCTCCTGTGTCCAAGGGCAGTGCAGCAGCTCTGAAGGACCAGGATGCCAGTGCCTGCTCTGCCCTTGATGTCAGTGGCTGCTGAGCACATCTGTCTCTTCACACGAGCCCTTCTGCCCTGTGGGGATTTTGGGAAGATCTTAGTTGCTTTCTTGTTACAGTTTTTTTAATGGGAAGCCTTTGATACAGTTCTGGCAGGAGTTGCTCTCACCTCGGCCTGCTTCTTCTGAGCTTTCTCCAGAAACATTGCGGGTCCTGAACAGCACATTTTGGGGCCAGGTTTTGGATGGTCCATTACCCACCTGTGAGGGGTGGCAGAGGTGGCAGTGGCACTGTGGGGAGGCCAGGCTGCCTCTACTCCCACCTGGCAGAAGTCCTGCGCTGTTAAGACTTTTACAAGGGCTTAATCCATATTTTTTGTTACAGCTTATTTTACTCTGGTTATGTATGCATTTGTTGCTAGAGTAAATCCTCTGTTTTGAGTGTTTGGAGGAAGAAAAACATTACACTGCAGATCCTGTAGGAGAAGCTGAGTTCAGAGACTGAGACTGACTTGGGGGGAGATTCTTCAGTCCTTGGCACCAACCCTGCTGGGCTTGAGGGCACAGAGCCGAAGAGCACAAGGAATCTCAGTCTCCTTCTAAAAACAAACAAAATCTGAGTCTGCCACTCCTCAGCACCCTGGGGAGTCCGTGGTGTGTCTGCTGCAAACCCAGAGCAGATGAAGCTGCCTGGGGAGTTGGGCTGTCTTGAGGTGCAGGCTCACTCCTTCCCCCTTGGGCCCATTTCTTTGGGCTCCCCGGTGGAAAAGAAGGCATGGGAGCAAAGATGTCGTGTCTGGATGCTGAGGGCTGTGCTTTGCATGGGAGCCAGCAGGAAAGTACAGCACTGTTTTGGGAGGAAGGCTGCCTCCATGTTTGGCTGGCCCTGGAGGGGCAGCGAAGGGGTTAAAGCTCAGCCGCTCTGCCCAATCAGTCTGGCTTGCCTGTAATAACCAATTAACGAAGTGTAATTGTGCAAATCCATATGTGGCAGTAATTACCAGAGAGATTAATGGATTCCTTCCTTTCTAAGCGGACCCCACCGCAGCTTGCCAGCGTCCCCCCGCCACCTGAAAGGGCTCACAGAGGGGGGAAAGAGGGAGCTGCTCTTCCCTGGACACTCTGAGATGAAGCCAAGCGGACAGGGAGGCCCTGTGGGGACTGCCCTGTGCTTGTTTAAATAACCCTTTTCATCTCCCTGCTTTCCTTACGTCCAGCTCGCTGCTCCCTGCCTTGGACCCGGCCTCTGAGGACAGTTCGTGCCCAGCCTGTCCAAGCCCGGGCTGCCACGTCCCTGCCCTCCCCATTGTCCATTCATTCCCTGCTCCCTGCTCCCCTGGTTAGCCCTAATTGCTGCAGAATATCTCGTCTGTTTGCCCTCTTCTTTTGTAGCTTTGTTATTTTAGTTGCAATGGGTAATCCAGCAAACTGTTAAAGGCATACAGAGGTGAGGAGGGGACAGCAGGGTGCTGGGGGCAGGTTTGCAGCCAGGATGTGGGGTTTGTGTTTGGGGGAATGGCAGCACGCAGGCAGGCTGGGTCTGACACATGCTCTAGGGTGGGTTTTATTCAGGATATATGACCAGAGAAGCCAAGAGTGACCCTGGAGCGTGTGAATATTCCCCCCTCCCAATGCTCTGGGTGGTGAAACAGGGCACTGCTGAGGGAGGAGGGGGAGCATTTGTGGACCTGTCCCCTGGCAAATCACCACCTGGGCAACACAGACTCCTCCACAGCTGCAGCAGCACCTTGAGCACTTGAGATGCAAAGAGCCTTGTCCCACCCTGGTTGGATTTCACCCCCCATCACACACATCTGAGCGCTGCTGCCCCGTCGTGGGAGGGAGCTGGGAAGAGCTCAGCCCTGTTGCTGAGCTGGGCCATGCTCCCTGGCCCTGACAGGGCTCTCGTGCAGAGCCTGAGCCCTGGGGAGGGCTGGTGTGCTGGCTGGGGAGCCATCCATCACCGCCCGCACGCACAGGGCACACGGGCCCCGGGGCTGGCGGTGCCTGCACAGCAGGGGATGGGGCAGGTGGCTTCAGAGGGATGGCAGGGAGTGCTCACATCACATATCATGTCAAGCATCCTCCCTGCCTTCCTCTCCAGGCTGAAAAATGGATGCTGGGGTTTGAACCTGCGTCTGTGAGTTTATTTATTTGTTTGTTTGTTTGTTTGCTCTCTGCGTGTAGGCTGGGATTTGGATTTGGAGTAGCTCAGAGCTGTGTGGGCTGGGTGAGAGCTTGTCCTGGGTGTAAAAAGCACTCAGAGCCAGGCCAAACATCTGTCCATCTTAAAAATGATGGATACATCCAGGGAAGATAGAAGCAGAGTGAGTCCTTCCTCCAGCTGCCTCTGCCCTGAGCTGCTCAGCATCTCCCACCACTGATAACCTTGTGGTCCAGGACAGGCTGCCCCCACATCTGTAAGGATATCTGCACAGACATCCCTTCAGAGCACTTCTGGCTGCTCTCTGGCAGCCCTGGCCCCATCCACTGCCACACAGATGGTGACAGATGTAAATGACCTTTTTCTTACTGCTGACTTGTTGCAAAGGTCAGGAATGTGGCGGCTCCAAGGGAGTGGCTGTGCAAGGTGCCCATCAGAGACACAAGCAAGGTCTTCTCCAAGGAGTGTTACAGATGATGGGGGAGGTTCTGGGACATTCTTTCCTGAAGGTGATAGGAAGGCACAGAAAGGTGCAAATTCCTAGAGGAGTGGGAGGGGCAGAGAACACTGACTGAGATTCTGCTTTTGGGTCTCCTTGCCTGGGGTTCTGGGAGCCAGGCCACACAGACTGCTTGGCTTCCACCCAGGAAAAGGCAGCAGGGCTCCTCTTGGCCATTCCAAACGGGATTGCTTTGTTTGTCAGACAGGTGTGTCTCCTGGAGTCAGCTGAGGCCCTTGACTCTTTTAGCTCTTCCATTCCACCTAACCATGGGTTCATCAATACTCCCCTTGCTGCTTGGTTCTCCTGGGTCAGAGGTTCTGTGTGCCAAAGCATGTGGTAAATGCAAAGGTAAACGTGTTTCCTGGGTCTGCTCTGCCTGTGGGATCTTTCCTTTCTGAAAAGCTTCCCACTGGGCACAGGTGCCTGGGGGGATTCAGGGAGAAATACTCAGGGCACTGAGTATCTTGCACAGTCTATGATGTGCTTGAAGTGTTGGGTCCTTGCTGCCCTGCATTTTAGGTACCAGGGCTGCAAGGTTTAGTAGGTCGGTGTGATTTAAAAGCCTCATTACTTAAATGAGCCATGGAGACTAATCTGTGTGGACATGGCTTGGCTCTTAAATACCCAGAGTTCCTGGTGGGAACACTCCTTGGCCTGTGCTGATTCCCAGTTTCTGCTTAGGAACTATCTGATGGGAAGTGCCAGTCTTTGCAACCATCAGGACAGACCCTGGGACTGTGCCCTAGGACTGGTGAATTTATCAGCCTTTCAGAGGGTGTGCTGCTGGTCTGGAAAACTTAAGGCCTGAAAAGGGACAGGGCTCCAGATTTTTCAGCTGGGATATGTCTGGCTGGCAGAGGAGACAGCTCTGTGGAGAAGCTGATCTTTAGGGCTTGCTTTAATAAGCTGACTTAAGTCAGTGCACATGAGTGCAGTGCCAGTCCCAGGTCATTTCTGTGCTTCTGCTGTGTAGAGACTGCTCCTTCTGCTCAGAGACTTGAAAGGACAGGGCCAAAATGTGTGGCTGCTGCTCTTTTCTCTCCCTCTTTTTCTACTGCAAAAGGGTTGAGGGGCAAAGGGCAGATATTTGACAGCAAATGTCATTCCACATCCCTGCAAATTCTTCATGTGTTTGCTCCTTGCTCTTGGGCTGTCATGTGTGGTGTGGTCTGTCCCTGCCTTGATCCTGGGCCAGTCCTTTCTTTGGGGCATGGGGAATTTTGTCATGCTCCCACAGCTTTAGATACCAGTGGATTTTCCATTTGGTACAGGGGAACTTGTAGCTTTTGAGAAGAGAAGACGAAAGGCAATGGAGGGCATTGATGAGGGAAGGGATATGCACTGTAGCTGGCTCCTTACCCACCCCTGGGCTGCACAAGGCACCAAGGGGATTTAAACACCTTCTGCAGGGGAACCTTCCTTGCTGTAGAACATCTTGTCTGAGTTTCATGTTGTGTTTGTCTCCCTTTGGCTGCCACCAGGAGGTGAGTCTCAGGAGAAGGACAGCTGCTAGGACAGATGAGAGTTGTATGTCTGTGCTGGCAAGGCAAAGAGGAGGTTGGTCCTCTGCATCTCAAACAGACTGGGTTGGCAGAATCTGTTGAAATTAGTTGTACCTATCAAGAGATGACCTCAAAATGAACCTGTTCCTTTTCTGTGAAATGGAAATGTCTGCATGGCTTACATGACAGGCACAAACTACCAAGAGTGGTATGGTTTGGGCCACCAGTGGAGGCAGAGACAGTGAGGGCTGAGCTCTTTACATCCCCCTTCTCCTTTTTTTTACTGCCAGTTCACAAGGGGATTCTTTGGGTTTGCTCATCTTAAATACTTCATTTTGTGCCTCATTGCTTGGGTTGTGCCTCCAGGTTTGGTGTTCATGGTGGGCACATCTGCACCACAGCATGGACATGGCTGTGTCTCTGGGCAAAGATGGGGTCTGGTTTACTGGCTGGGGGATGTGGTGTGGGGCTTTTATTCCCTGATGACTCAGAGGCATCATAGGTGTGAGCTGGGGGCTTCCACAGGCCGGGTTGCTGGATTGGGGTGTTTGGAGCAATGGAAACTTGTTCCAAGTCTTGCCTAAAAAATTCCTGAGTGGAGTTCAGGAGACCCATCCCCAGAAATCCTGTATCACTACAGAAACAGGAGATCTTTGTGCATGAGAGGAGGCAGCAAAGCCTTAAGAAATCTGCCTCTCCCTCCTTGAGGACACACTTGGGTTTTAGTGGTATTTGATTTCCTTCCCTGCTCTCAGGGGACCCAATGGATGGGAAGAAATCTACTTTAAAAGGGGTTAAATGTACCAATGGCACCTGCAGAAGTGAAGTGGAGGTGGGATCCAGGTGAGTTGTCTGGCTCCTGAGGAGCTCCAGGAATCCTGTGAGAGGGGCAGCTTCCCACTGTGGCTAACAGGAAATGCCTCACTGACTGGAGCAAGGACTAAACTCCAAAGACAGCTGGCTGAGAAGTGCTGGCTGGAGCTGTGCCATGCTGATTTGGTGGATGTGACTCTTGGCCCTTGGTCCATATCTAAAGCTCATGGCCATGTGAACTCATAGTGCTAATTTGGCATAAATGCCCTCTCCTTCCTCAGATATTTTCAAATTATTGTAATGGGGCCAATTTGATAAGGCAGGTTTTATCCTGGGCCAGATCTGCTGGCTGCCAGAGAACAGACTCTGCTGGAGACATGTAAGGAGAGACAGGAGTGGTTCAGAGAAAGATGGAGCCCTCACTGTGGCATTGACAGTGTGCAGTCAGAGGCTCACACCTGATCCAGGCAGAGCTCCGTGCAGGAACTCAGTGTGAACAGGCTTGAAGTTGTGGTCTTTCTTAGACAGGACATGAATCAGAAATCCAAAAGTACCTGCTGAGCTCCCCTGTCCCATGGCAGGAGCCAGAGGGACCTGGGATCAGATGTCTTTTGATAGATATCAGCCTTCTGGGTTTTTGGGACCTGGCTGCTGTGGCTGGGACCTTGGGGATCCATGGCTGTGCCCTCAGCCATGAAGGTGCTGGTGCTAGCCCTTGATGTGGATGTTCCTCTTGTGTGGGAATCCAGAGCTTCCCTCTGGCTGCCCTGGAAGTTCTGGGACCCTGGCAGGGCTCAGGAACCCCCCTGGACAGAGCCCCCAGAGACACTGGCTGTGATCGCTGTCCATGGAAAAGAGTTTTCAATCTTACAGAATGAATTACAATCTCTGAGTGTTTGATACGAGTAATAATTAAGTGTGGCACAGGTGCAAAATTAAAATTTAGGATTCTAGATTCGGGGTCCAAAGGGGACAAGATGGAGGAAATTGGGTGTGCCTTGTCCTTTTTCTCCTTCTTCATGCCCTCCGTGTTTCACTGTGGTGTTGGCATTTTTCTGTTGGTTCAGGCTGGGGACACACTGTCCAACGTAGGTGACAGATATTGGCACGTTATTGTAAATCCAGCCCAGGGAGTTTCTGGTATTTAATGTTTGTAACATCCCACTGAGGGCAGAGCCCCACACGCTGCCCTGCAGGACAGAGCTGGGCAGGGCAGCAGAACATGTGAGAGATAAACAGAATAAACAACCTTGGAACCAGCACAGACCAATTATGGCTTCTGCTTTGGCAGGGGGCTGACAGACAGAGACTTTCTGCAATCTCAGGATCATCAATACCACAGATTCCGACACTCTTGGATGCCTCCAGCCCTCCTCCCTTGAGAAAGGAGCTAGTCCAAGCAGGAATAACCCCTGTTACCTTGAACTCCAGGACAGCCACGTTAGCCTGGCTGGTATAAATAGACTGTTTGAGGCAGCCGGACGTGATGGAGATTGACAGGTTGTCTCCGGAGTTTTGCACTTGCTGAAGCAGGAGGAAATGTAAAAGCATCAAGGTGGGGATGGCACAGCATGAGAGCAGCAAGCAAAGCCCCCCAGCTGCACAGCAGGCTGTGCCACCTGCCAGGGGGGATGCAGGTGGGGGCCCTTGGTGGCCCTGAGCAGGGCACTGCTGTGACAAGACCTTCCCCAGTCTGTGGTGAGCCATGCAAAGTCCAGCAGATGCCTCCTGTGTCACCAGCTCAGCCTCTGGCCAACAAATCTGCTCGCAGAAATCCAGCAAAAAGATAATAAAGAATTGAGAAGGGTCAAGGGGAGAAAAAAAGGGGTTGAAAGTTTTCCAGAAGTTCTGCAGAGATAGGTATGGGGATCAAGTTTCACGTAGGTAGTTTGTTTCTAGCTAGGCAAAGAAGCCTCTAAATCAGTATTTATTTGTGGCTGAGGGTTGCCTTTTAAATTTTTTTGAAGTACTTGTCCCTACAAGCAGCAATGGAGAGCTAACCTGGACAAGGATCACCTTCTGTTGAGATGTTTTGTCTGAAGAATGGTTGTGGGAAAACTGGGAAATTACTGTGTCTTTCAAGATTTCTCTGAGAACCCTAGTTTTTTGGTTTTGTTCTTTTTTTTTTTTCAGCAGATGAGGAAATCTGGAAATCTTGGTCAGGGTGTAGTTTTCTTTGAAGGAAGATAACCTGTTTTCAGGCATTTTGCAGAAATCTCAGCTTCACATCATGTGAACAGCAGGGGTAAAGATGGGCTTGTGTTTAAATGACAACCTGTGTGTTCTCAGGCATTCTGAATGGAAAGTTTGCTTGCAGGGTGGTATGGAGGAGGTATCAAGTGAACCTTTCTTCACCTGTCCTTTGACTATCCCTTGCTGAACACCAAATGACTTGTCAAGGTGAACTTAAGAGCTGAGTGTTCGTTTCCCAACCAAATCTCTTCTGGACACAAAGCCCCTTTGTCAGAGACCTGCTTTTAGATGTGAGAGACGTCAGCACTTGCACATAGAAATCCTCACTTCATTCAGTGCTCATCCAGCCTGGAATCCTGGTTTTACAGCACAGTTTGCTGTCTTGGATGATGGACAAGAGACATAAGGTGCTTCCCTTGAAGTGTGAGGGATGGGGGACTCTCCTAGCTGGAATACTGCGGTTCCTTTTTTGTCTCTCAGATATTTATTCCACGAAAGGTAAGTAGCTGGAGCGACCTGTCTGAAAGCAGGCAGGGAGCTGTGAACTCCCAGACTCTGAGCTTCCACTCTCTGGACCCCAGCACTGCTTCAGGGTACAATGCATGCCCAAACCCCTTTGTGCTGCAGCACAAACCCCCTGCATCAAGGGCTTGCTCATTCCCCCGCAAGCCCAACCCAAAGCAGCCGACGCATTTGACAAAATCTCATTTTCCAGAGGATCCAAATGGCCACTTCTTTGGATCCACCTTCCCAGGAATGCTTTACTGCATGCTTTTCCATGACGCTACCGCTGCTGACCTTTCTGCTCTGGCAAGGAGGAGTCTCTGGGAAGCACATAGGCAGTGATTCTTCACGGTTACAAAGGCCGGGATTGTTGGCAGCTTGACGCCCCAGAAAGTGTCTAATTGACTCGGCTCTGTCTAGCTGGGCTCCCAATGGATTTTCTGCCTCAGGATATCTCAGCATTATAGTGGACCGGTTGTTTTTGCTGCCCTCACGATATTCAAGAGGGCATTGTTGGAGCGGAGAGCGTGAGGCGGAGCCCGTCGCCCCGCGAGCCGCGGCCAGCGCGCAGGAGCGCGCCGGGGTCACCTGCCAGCCTCACTCGGGGCCTCCAAACTCTCTTGGAGCGTCCCCTCGGCTTGATGGGCACAGCTGGCAGGAGTAAATCTGCCCTTTGCAGCTCAGGGAGCCTTAGCGTGGAAATATCTCTGCTGGTTAAGCAATGTTTGTTCACCCTGACGCCTTGGAGTGGTTGCTTGGAACAGAGGCTGGACAAGATTAAGAGAATAAAAGCAGGTATTTATTGAAGGTTTTCAAATAGGTGCACCTTGGGCAGTAAAAATCTCACAGAGAGGCTACACCCAAGATGAACAATGGTCACAAGTTTTTCATACAGTTAAAAATCTGGTCCCTTTACATATCAGGGGTTAATCCTCCAATTACAGCTTCAGGTAATGAAATAATTTACTCCGAGTTTGCTCCCCCAGTTCACTGTCATTTACATCTCTCTGGGCTTGAGACTATAAAGTGTCCTTGAGTTTCAGGCCCAGAGAGGAATTGTTTTGTCTGAATAAAATGGGAGAACAGTAGCTGACAGGCTATGGAGCTTTAGAGTTATACACGAAAGCAGCAGAGGGTCTGAAAAATATAAAAGCTAAATCCTAAGGCATCAACTCCAGTGCATCTCCAGTGTGGGCTTGGCCCAGGTGCCTTCCGGGCTGGGCAGAGGCTTTGACAGGTATCTCTGTCACCTTGCACAAATGCCTGGGAGTCCTTTACCCTCATCTGTGTCAAGATACCTAAGTGCCACCACTGGTGCCTGTCTGTGGTAATTCCCTGCAGGATTGGGCAGCTGGGCTCCGCCACCAGCAAAGCTGCTGGAGGTGCTTAGGCAGGCGTAAGAGGATTCGGTGACACCGCTGATTAGTGTCCAGGGCCTCATTACGGTGCTGATAATTGCAGGTCTCCCAGGTTTAAACAGGCTTCTTTAAATCTGCCCTCAGAGGCTGAGCTTGGCTGCACTGGGACGGTGCTTTCTGCAAGGTAGGCAGTGCCCTCCCTGCCTGGAGCAGCCTGGCACTGGGGATGGTGGCCCTGACACCTTGGGGATGGCACTCACCCTGGGTGGCAGCTGTGGGGCTCAGGGGCTTCTCTCTCCTGGGGAGAAGGAGAGGGCAGGCTGTGCTCCTGCAGGTGTGCCTGTGGTGCTGCTGTTTGAATGTGCTGCTGTCAGTAATTGCATTAGCCCAGTGGGGCTCTCTGGGCCTAATTTCATTAGCTTGGTGTCTGTGGTTATTGCTGGACATGAGGAAGGGCAGGGATGGATGGGGAAGGGCTGATGCAGCAGCTCCCTTCCTCTCCATCTCCAGGGAGGCACCTTGCTTTTGGAGACTTGTGCCTGTCCCAGGCCAATGCTGTGGACCAGTGCAGAACATGGATGAGGCTGGCTCAATCCACTTTGCCAGCCTGGAGAAATCCAGTTTCAAGTCCCTGCTCTGGCACTGACTTGCTGTTTGGCCCTGAGTAGGTCACCTGGTGTCTGTGCCACTCTCAGAGGCCAGCAGGGAGGAGAATGGGCATTTTGGCTCCTGGGGTGCTCAGCCTGGTAGCTCTTATTGCATCTCATTTGCCGTGTGAAGGGAGCCCCAGCTTTAACACCAGCACCCCACAGGAAGTGGGTTTCCCCTGGGATTCTGCTACTCTGGAGCAGTGTGGCAGGAGGAAGATGAATGTGCAGCTGTGGGGTTATAAGAGCTGCAACCTTTTTATTTGGTCATATCTATGGCCTCAGTATGTACATAGACTGCCTTTGCCTTTAAACAAAGGCAGTCTATTCTTGAACATATTTGGGTTTTTTCCTAGTTTGAGGAAAAGGGACCATATTTACCTTCCAGCTTTCGTAGTTCTGGTGTAAAGTGGGATAAAATTATTCCCCTGTAGGCCCTTATGCAGTCAGTCTTCAGAGACCAGCACCCTAAAAGGCTTGGTGGAGTAGTACTGGTGGAGGAGTTCTTTGACATGCTATTCCAGCACACTCAGAAATACTATCTACAGTACAGTGGCCTTGGAAAGGTAACTGGGAGGTGAGTGAGTGAGCTGGGGATCCCAACACAAGGTTAGCATCTTGTTGGCTTGAGCAGTTCTGCTTTGTCAGGAGTCCTGCTCTGACTGATGCCCCATGTGTGGCTGCTGGATGCCCCCTGGCAGCCCTGAATCCCATCTGGGTGCAGCATGGCCATGGCTTTCCTTCCTAAATTAACAGTGGCAGTCATAATGTCTTCTCCTTTTACACAACAATGAGGACGGGCAGGGGAATAAAAAGCATTTAATACTCTGAAGCTGTGAATTATGCTATTCTACAAGAAATTGAGGGTCTGCCTCTGTAAGGTCCTGCAGTATGGCTTAAAAGAGACTGGGCTGGCTACTAGAGTCTGTCTGTCACAGACTGACTCGGGTGCAGGGACTGGAACTTCTCCACGCTCCAAAATCCATGGTAGTCTCCTAAATTAATTGCTCGCCGCTTGATTGGCCTGAGGAAAGGGCCTGGAGGGGTTTCCTTGAAGTTGCTCTGTGTGTGCATGTGTTCTGCAGTGCTAAGCACTCACTAACCCAGATCTGCTAAAAATCAATAAAGTAATCCACTTACTGCTTGGGACTGCCAACCTTTTTAAGGAGCTCAGAGCTGTTTTGTCTTCTTTCCTCTCCCAAAGAAAGAAAAAAGCTGTGGGGATGGGGGTGCTGACAGAGCTGGTCTAAAATCTTTGCTCCGGGCAGATCAATAAAAATAATTCCCTACTAAAACTTCATTAGCATGGAATTAAAGCCGCTGAGATCCCGCGTGCTGGGTGAGAATAAATGGTGCTGCTAAACCTCGGCACGGCTGGTGCTTAGAGCACAAAGCTGCTCACACCTCCCGGTTCCCAGGGCTGGGCTGAGCATGGAGCTGCCTCTGCCCCTGCTTGGCAAGGGCACCTGTGGGAATCCAGGGCTTCCCTCTGGCTGCCCTGGCAGGTCTGGGACCCTGGCAGGGGTCAGGAACCCCCCTGGACAGAGCCCCCAGAGACACTGGCTGTGATCTCTGGCCATGGAAAAGAGTTTTCAATCTTACAGCATGAATTACAAGCTCTGAGTGTTTGATATGAGTAGTAAAGTGTGGCATGGGTGTAAAAGTAAAATTTTAGGATTCTAGATGAGGGGTCCAAAGGGGACAAGATGGAGGAAATTGGGTGTGCCTTGTCCTTCTTCTCCTTCTTCATGCCCTCCATGTGTCACTGTGGTGTTGGCATTTTTCTGTTGGTTCAGGCTGGGGACACACTGTCCAACGTAGGTGACAGATATTGGCACGTTATTGTAAATGCAGCCCAGGGAGTTTGTGGTATTTAATGTTTGTAACATCCCACTGAGGGCAGAGCCCCACACGCTGCCCTGCAGGACAGAGCTGGGCAGGGCAGCAGAACATGTGAGAGATAAACAGAATAAACAACCTGGAAACCAGCACAGACCAATTATGGCTTCTTCTTTGGCAGCGGGGCAGAAAGACAGAGACTTTCTACAATCTCAGGATCATCAATACCTCAGATTCTGACAGGCACAAACCCTCCTGCCCAGCCTGAGGGCAGGGGACAAGCCAGGCTGGCACGGCAGGGAGGTGTGACTCGAGCAGGTGGAAGCAAAACTGGTGTGCAAGAGTGGATTTGTCTCGAAACAGCATCTGAATTTGGAATGCTGGTGGGCACCTGGGGACCAGGGGCACAAGGCCACACTGCATCTCTGCACAGGTGCTGGACAGCCATGCCAGAGCTTTCCCAGATCAGAGAAACATCCCTCTGGCAGGTCGTGTGTGGGGCTGCACAAAGTCCCCCTCTTGTGTGGAACTTTTGCATCTTACTGAGTGGGTATGTTTGTGTGTGTGGATGTGAAAAATCACTTCTTTTGAAAGCAGGTTGTTTGCTACGATATTTTATTTTTTTTTTGATTGAAAAATGTTTCTTTGGGTCTTGTGGCAGAGGAAAAAAAAACTTGCCCTGCTGAGAAATCCAATTTTCTATCAGGAGATTGAAACAAGCCACCTTGCAGCCTGTTGCTCAGCAGTGCCCTGGGTTTCTGCCTGCAGGGCATTGAGGTATCCCTGCCTGGTGCCTGGCTTTTGCTTCCTGCTCCTAACAAGGATCCCCAGCGTGGCTGTTAAAGGACAGCACTGGAGGCAAAGCCAGTGTTATCCTGAAACAGCAAACTCTGCCAACGGGTTAGAAACCCTTGTGGTTGCTGGGATTGCCACCACTTGGGTTAGACAGGGTGGATGGAGTGTGGGGCAGCCTTCATTGAAACAGGAGCTGTGGCTACATCTCCTGCACCTGGATGCAGCTGTGAACACTGGAAGGACTGGCCTGAGCTGAGAACATTCACTGGGATGGCCTTGTTGTATGCTGGGGGCAGGATGCAAGCTCAGCCAAACAGGAGAGGGACAGGACACAGCACTACACAGTCAGATGCTGCTGTGTTGTGTTGTGCTCTCATGCTGGTCATCAAACCCTTTGGTCTCCCTTCCCCAGGGCTCAAACCTTGTGGCCAGTGAGAGGGATGTGTGCTCAGCTGCCTCTCCTCCTCTGAAAACAGTTCTGCAGTGCCATTAATGTTTGTGCAATAAAACAAATGAGATGTGAAAGGTGGCCAGATAGAAAATACAAGAGTGATCTCTGCTGTCTGTATTCCCCCTGCAAGACTGCAGTTGCTTGGGTATTTTTGCCTCAGTAGAACCTACTCTGAATACTGATCTCTTGGTTGCTTTTTTGGTTTTTTAACTGTGAGAAAAAAAGAAGGTGTGTGTAAAGCTAGGCCACAGCTAATGGGCTATACAGAATGCTGTTCCTACTGCCTGCAAACCTCCTTGTTCCTGACAGCAGGCAGGTTATCCACTTGTTCTGCTCTGTGGAGATGCACTCCCAAGTGTTAGGTTCCCATTCCCAGGTAAAGTCTAAGTCCTGGAACTGATCTGGTGTACCTGCTGTCCATAAAAAGCTGTGCATCCATGCCATGGTGTCCTCCCAATACTGCACATTATCAAGTCCCCACATGCAAATGCAGAGCAGGAATTGGAAGAAATAAAATCACTTTTTAAAAATAAAGGTTGTTAATATAAGGGAAAGGGAAAACCCTTGCCCTTGCCTAAACTCCAGCTAGAGATAAATGGATGTGGCAATGTCTGAGAGCAAAGGAAGAAACAGAGCTAACAAGGGCAACCTTTCCTTCTCCTGCAGATGTGATACCTCAGGGCTGACTGCACCTCAGTCAGCATCTGCCTGAGCTGCTGCTGGGTGCTCTGAACAGCTCTGGGCTGGCACAGTCCATGCCTTCCCCTTCCAACATTCTTTGTGCCAAAGAGTAAAATGGGTCCTGGGGTCACCTAGAGAGAGCCAAGTGCCAGAAGGCCCTTGTAGGATGCCAAACATCCTAATCTGTTCTTCCCTCTTTTTGTCTTGCTGCTTGCATGCCATGCTCCCCATGGTCCCCCCAGGAAGGCAAAACCCCTGAGCCCCCTTTCTCTGCCATGTGGCAATGACAGGTCTGCAAGCCACCTTCTCCTCCAGCACACATATTAATGCACATCTCCGGCAAAACTGCTCCCTCCTCCATTCCTTTGAGGTGGCTTCCTTTGAGGCTTCCCAGATCAGAGCCCAGAGTCAGTGGCTGTGCTGTATCTTTGCCTCTCCCCAGAAGTGCAGAGTTGGGCTGGGGGATGCCAGCCAGGGAACTGGGGCTGCTCCTGCTCCGGAGCACCGGGCACGGAGGGGGCAGCGCTGGGGACCGCATGGGCTCTGCCCCGGCCGGCAGCTGCCGGCTTGTTTCTGCTGATTCCCACACATTTCCCGCAGAACTTCATTGTCGGGAGGGCCGGGCATTGGACTGAAGGTGTGGATGTAGTCTGGCGCTGTCTGAAGCTCTGCTGCGAACTTTACTGACTGTATGCAGCACGGACTGAGCGTCCCCCGGGCTCTGTCCCGTGTCCCACCTCTCCTCACCCCACGCAGCTTCGGCAGCTGGTTAATGAGGCTTTTGGCGTGGTTCGCGTGTCCTTTGTGCTCCTTCGGGTGCGGCTGGGATGAGAGTTGAGCTGCCAGCCCTGCTAGCCCCGGGAAGGTCCTGCGGCTCCTCAGCCTGGCATTTCCTCGGGGTGGCTGAGCCCAGCACCTCGGGGCCGTGACGTGATTTCGGGAGCACAGCTGAGGCACGATTCGGTGTGGGATGCGAGCGTGGACGTGGAACTGCTCATAGCGAGGGCTGCTCCTTTGCCTGCCCGCAGAGACCCTCCGCACGGCCGGCAGCTGCTGCGCCCAACACACCGCGCCGAGCCTCCACTGGTGGAAAAGCAAATCCCCCCCTCCTTCCCACCACGCTCCTCCCCTGAACAACTTCAGCTCTCCCCCTCCTCCCAATTCCCGATCTATAGCGGAGCCGCCGTGCATTGATTGGCGTCTCAGGCGGGCGATTATGCTGCGCGCCCGGTGCGCCGGCGATTCGCGGGGAGCCGAGCCAGGCGAGCGCAGGAGCCGGAGCTGAGCGGGGACGGGGGGATGGCTCAGCCCCGGCTGCTGCCGGCGTGAGGCGAGGATGAGCCCGCGGCTGGAGGAAGCTGCCCCGGCACCCTCCGAGAGCCCCCGCTCCTGCCCGGCCATGCCCCGAGCCCGGCGGGCTGCGCCGCGCTCCGGGCAGCTTTGAAGTTTAAGAGGAGGCAGTTGCGTCGAGAAAGGCGAGCGATGAACTGAGGATTAAACATGTATGGGAATTATCCTCACTTCATTAAGTTTCCTGCGGGCTTTGGCAGTAAGTATTTTACTTGCGTTTGCGATCTGTGCCTTCTGGGTTAAGGGGAGGAACTGATCCCGCAGCGGCGGCGAGGAGGGTGTAAAGGGAATTTAAAAACGTGTTTAACCTAGCTCGGATGTGGCTGTAACCTACAGTGCCCGTGTGCTTGTGATTGAAGCTGTCCTGTGGTTTTATGTGCTGTGAACTTCTGCACAGCCAGACCAGGCTTGCCTGAAATTTTGCAGGCTTGAGTCAAACCGCTGCGCTCCGCTTTGAAGTTTAGTGGATCATTTGGGAGATGCATGTTTGTGTCTGTGTGTGGTGGCTTGAATCTCTTCATTGTAAGAACGGCATCAAACCAAGTAAGCAAGCATCTTTCCAATTTAATTTTTATTAAGTTGTTGGTGGGGGGGGAAGGGGTGTGGAGGATTAGTTTTCAAACATGAAACACCTCCCTAGAAAAATCTTAAGAGGGCTAATTCCTTGCCTTGTGGGGCTGTCTCCTGCCCTTGTGACACGGATCCCACCATAATCGTGTGGAGCTGTGTCAGATTAGCCAGGGGAGGCTGCCCAGGGGGACGGCAAAGGGCTGGGGCTGTGACACCCCTGTGCCCCCCGTGAGCAAGCCCTGGCCGCAGGAACCGCGGATGCTCTGGGGAAATGGACTTTGCGATTACTCTTTATGCTTTATCTGGAGTTATTCCCCTTGCCCTGCGAGGGGAATGGGTTGAGGAGCTGTAGGTTGGAGTGCTCGGCTGCGAGGGGCTGGGAGCACCCACCTATGGACTGGTGAAAGTACTGATGGAACTTAAAGTGCATGCGTGTGCGAAGTCTTGGTACCTCCGGAAAGCTCTTTAAGCTGCTCCCAGCCCTTCAAGGTGGGTAAATGCCTTCAGGATTTGCTCTGGAGGCCCCCAGGCTGTGTACATCAGCCTGTTATTTCTCTGCTGGATAAGCAGTTTGTGAAGACATCACATTGCACATGGGATGTTCCCACTATGTGTGGGTTTAATTCCCCCTCCCTTTTTCACCAGATGCTCACCTCTGGTAATTCTCCAACTCCAGAAAACTCATTGGTATTGCATCAAGTTATCCTCGAGTTTCACAAGCGCTCGACTTTCCCAAATACCTTTTTAGGCTGTTTCTGCAGAAAGGGGATGACTCCTTGGGAGAATCTATTGCTCACTGGTGGTTTTAAGGACCCAGCAAAGACAAGCTGAACTCTCTCCTACTGCTGCAATAAGAACGAAACAATGAAAGTGTTATTTGTGTTTAATTTATTTCTATTACAAATTTGCAATGAACCAAAAGAAAAGTGACATTCAAGCTGATCTTCGTAGGAACCAGGCAGAGATCCCTGTAGGGACAAGGGTCACAACACTCAGCAGAGCCTTTGGGAGATTTCTAGGAGAGGAAGTTGGTAATAGGAGCAGAGGGATTTCTGTTCCACCAATAAAGGCAAAGGGACTGTTCTCCAACAGTTCAGTATGTTGGGAGTTTAACTTCCATTTAAAGTATTAAACTGGTGTTTTAACTTGCTTCCAACTTAGTATTAGAAACAGAGGTGTTTTCTCTATGTGAATGCCTGGCAGAGATGCAAAAGCATTGGCCAAGTTTTGTTTGGGATGCTTTAAAACAGTCCCTCTGTCCTGTCTTGTGCTCCCTGGATGGAGTTTACCACTCCTGGCCACGCTCCCCTCAAAGTCAGAGGGCATCCATGTCCCTGTGGCATCCTGGTGGTGTGGCAGCTCCCTCTCCTCATGTGGCTGGGTCTGCAGAGGGGGATTCTGGCTGGCTGAGAAAGCAGTGCCTGTTTTGGTCAGACAGCTTTGGGCCTGTGTGAGAGGGCAGCCAGGCTTTGGAGGAGGAGAGGTCGTGGTGACCACGGGTGGAAGGGATCCTCCACTGCCTTGGGTCCTCACCACGAAGCCCATGCAGGCAGCCTGCATCTCCATCAGGCCCACGATGTGTTCCTGGTGTTTCCTGCTCCCCCATCCTTGGAAAAGCCATGAAACTCTTTCTGGATGTGCATTAGGGGGAACATCAGCATGCCAGGGCAGTGTCCACACTAAGCTGTCAGCTTGTGGCATTCATTGCACTGTGTTGCTGGAGGGCAAAGTTAAGGGGATGCAGGTTCTGCTGTTCTTCTTGCATTCAGATTTCCTTTAGCTCTGAAATTCTGGGCTTCAATTTCAGCAAGATGGCAAAAAAAGGGTGTCTACTTGCTGTCTTTTTCTTCGCTTTCATGTAGCTGTTACATCTCCTTTACCTTAATTTTATCTGCATTCAGATTAGAAATAAGGTGCATGTTTTTGATGGTGTGTAACACTCGCTTTGATCTTAAATATCTGAATAGCACCACCAAATTTGTCTGAGAAAGTACATCCACAACTTGGTCATAAGCACATGATTTGTGATGAGAAAATGACAATCAGGCTCCAAGGTGTCACAGATGAGTTTGTAGAATAGCAGGGAAAATGTTCAGATGAGTCACCCTTAGACATCTAAAGCAGGAGATGTGCTGGGCTGAGGCTGGGCTACAGCAGCAAAGAAAGGGCTTAAAAATGTGTTTTTATTCTCCAGAAGGTTGCATTTCACCCAAAGCCCAGCTCCCAGGGCAAGGAAAGATGCTGTGCTGACTGTCCTCTCTTTCTGAGCACTCTCTGGCACCATTGGTTGGGGACAAGAACTAACTTGGCTCCTCCACAAAGTCTCTTTTATTAGTACTCATGTAACTTGGCCTCTGGCCACACCACCTCCGGCTGCAATCTTGTCAGCTCTCCCAAGCAAAGCAGGGTTAAGCCAGGTCGTTTAGGGGATAGGGAGAGGAAAATCCACATTGTGCTGGAGTGGCTCTGCTGCCTGGCTGGCTGGAACTTTTTTTTGTGATGGTCCCAGCTTTTGTGACCTGCAGGATGCTTTTTTTCCCTGGATATCATGGCTTGCTGTGTCCATTCATATAATTGTGGATGTGAGGATGGAGAAAAGCCCTTTGACCCAGCAAAGGTGTGAGAAAATCCAGTGGCTGAGTAACTCTGGCATCTGGGAAAACAAAATTTTAAATGTTGTGAAAAATTTTCTTTTCAAGCAGGAGAAACCTGCCTTCAGTTGCCTGAGGCAACCAAAGGTCCTTCAGTCAATGGGATCCATTCTCCTGGGGACCTGTAGCCTCTCCACAAATTCAAAGACAACTGTAAGAATTTTTGCATGTTTTTTACTGGTGGCTGCTGGCCAAGTGGGAAATCCGATCAAACAATCATGGGAAAAACCCTTCAACACCCAAATTCAATGACTTTTTTCTCTTTTTTTTTTTTTTGAGATGAGGAACTTTAGTCAACTCTTGTGTGTTACTGTGGTCACCAGGGAGATGTGATACCTTGTTAGGGTGAGTAAATTTGGCTTGTAGTTCTTTTTTAATTACTTGATGTGTAGTTGCTAAAGGAGTCTTTCCCTGGTGCAGGCTCAGCAGCAGATGCTATTTTGAGGTCTTGGCCTGATTTGACTGAAATTGGACAGTGGGTCAATAGCTTAGTATGTCCAAGGACATTTGGGCACGACACACAGCTTCTTGTGGCCAGGTTTTGGATGTCCCTGTTTGCAAGGGAGGCACAGGAGCAGTACCAGAGGAGAGAGGAAGCAGCTCTTCCCACCACCTGGAGAGCTGAGGGAAACTTTCTGCTGCCCTGTGTAGGTCCCTGCTGGAGAAACCCCTGCTCCCACATGTGCCACTACAGCTCCTGAGATATTTCCTCCTTGTTTTTAGTGCTCAGGGAAGGCTGCATTATTTATTGACATGGACTTGAGCAGGAAGACAGAAACACAGAGGTTACTGGACCTTAAAAGCAAGGCAAACCCACGAACCTTTCTGTGGGTTGTTAGCATGGCAGTTTGTACTGTCTGTGGGAATCTGCTTGGATGGTTAAAAATATCACCAGAAAAGGAAGCTTTTTTGGTTCATCTTCTGTGTATTAAACCAAAACAACTTCTGCAGTCACAGCAGCAAAACTTTGCTTAATTCCAGTTACTGGGGGTATCCTGCTACCATAACTGCAGCCATTCTCAGGAGTGTTTCTCTCAGGTATTTCCCTTTCAAGGTCGTCCCCAAGGATGAGCTGCTTGCCAGGCTGCACCTCCCACGCACACTCGTGCTCCTCTCCTGAAATCAGCCCTTCTCTGCCTGTCTCTTCCCACTTCTCGGTGCTTTCTGATCTGCAGAGGATGAAGTATCTGCAAAGTCATGTGTCAGGCAGGGCAGCTCACACCTTTAAATGTTTGTGAGCCTTTTCTCTGAAGCCTTGGGAGCATAAGTGTTTTTTCGCTATTCGATGACTTCCAGCTTTTGATTCTCTCTGACATTAAAAAGGAAACTGTGAATGTTGAGAGTCTCATCATCTCTAGGCTTGCCAGGGATCTTCAAGGATTGTTTTAGGCCTTAGAGGAGGTCAGACCCTGGTGTTGAACGTGGTTATTTCTCTCAAGGCTTTGCTGGGCGTTAGAGCTGAAGGGGCATTAGCTAAAACAAACCTGCAGCCTGTGGTGGTTAAACAGACAGTGTGTGTAGTGCTTGGATGTTTCTGGCCTCTGCATTTTGACTCTTCTTGCTGCTCAGGTGTAACCACTGAAGCTGATGTTTGTTGCCATGATTTGTGTGAAAATCAAGACAGTTTTGTTGGTTGCAGCCCAGGTTCCTTCTTTTCCTACTGCCTTCACCGAGGTATGTGGGGTAACTTGTGCACTCCTGCAGAAGAGAAGAGAAGTCTTTGTTTCCACGCCTTCCTCAGCTTTACCTGTGCAGTGCTTGGAGCACAGAGCTGCATCCAAAGTGCCTTTATCAAGCTCACCTACCCTCAGTTTCAGTGTTAGCCCAGACCTGGCTGTTCAGCATTGGTGTGGTGGACCTGAGGCTTTTGTGCTCTGCAGGTGCATCTGTTGGACACCTACACATCTGCTGTGGTGTGGATGGTGTTCTTCTGCTTTTATGAGGCTATTCATGCAAGTTTCCTATCCCTGGATTAGGATTTTGCTAAAGTGAAGATGAAACACGGTTGGAAGTCAAGTGCCAAAGCTTTGTGTGCTTGCTCATCTTCAGCAGCTGGTGGGTGAGGGTAATGCTGTTGCTTATGTCCTCAAGGGCAGTATTTTCAAAATGCAGAGAGCTGAGTGTTTCTTGGGGTCTTTCTTCATTATTTTTCCTAATGTCAGCAGAGATGCCTAATGTGGCATCAGATATGATCCTTATTCTGAGTGCTGAAGCAACAGTATGGACACTGTATCTGTGTGTGTGTGTGTGTGTGCACTTCAGCTGCTCCCTGCCACGAACCATGCCACAAATCCAGAATTCACTTAATTTCCCTTTTTCTTCCAGAAAGACACTTACGTGCCCAAACCACATAACCCAAATGCTTACTTAGGAGTAAAACGATGTGGACCTCTGAAACAAATGTGATTTCCAGAAATTAAAGTGGATACTGTTTCACTTTGCTCAAGTGACATCAAAACATTCTTAACAAATAAGTACCTACATATATGCACATTTTGGTTTAGCTCACGAGATACAAAGAGCTATTTTGTTCATGGATTTTGCAGATGTGTGACTCAAAATTAACCCACAATGTCATGCGAAGACCCAATCATGTGTTGTGCAATTCTGATTCTGCAGGATATTTACCTTTGTAATGAACTTCAAGAAAGTCCACATACCATGTCATTTTACTGAATGAAAAATTTAAGTCACAACAAAGTCATGCTTGGCTGAATTTGGTGTCTGTACTCTCTGCTTAATATTCCTAATATTCAACCGTGCCACAAACCCTGCAATTTGCAGAGCCACTTTGAAACAGGGAAGCACCCAGAAGCAAGTTCTTCCTTCCTAAGCTTTGCACCTTTCCAAGAGAAGGCTGGAGTGTGTGTTTCTGCAGCTTGTGGAGAGCTGATGGAGTCACTGGGTTCTCTGGGCAGTGCGTGTTTGCAGCAGAGATACTGCCAAATCCACACAATCCTCCTGCCTTCCCTTCCCCTGCTCCTCCAGGAGAGAAGCAGATACAAAATCAAGCTTCCCTGAATTCGGGCAGGATATTATCTGTCCAGGCATTAATGTGGAGAAGGGAAACAGGGAAGAAGGACAAGCAGCCCCACCTGTGGATCAGAAACAAGCCAAGGATGAGTGCAAGTGGGTGGTGAGGAGGGGCAGCGAGCCCTGATGCTCGGTGCAGGTCCCAGCTGGTCTCCCCAGCTGGCGTGGGGACATGGCCAGCGTGCTTGGTGCCCTGTGCTCGGGGCGTCCCCATCCCTGCTGTCACCTTGCATTACCTGATGGACACGCTGCAGGCCTGGCTAAATGTCACCTGTGCCCCGTGCAGGACTGGGTCCTGTCTCCCCAGCCCACCCTGCTCCGTCCCACAGCTGCTTCCCTGCTGCAGAGCAGCTCCTCTCCAGCCCTGTTCCACTGCCATTTGTCTGTCTCCCAGATGATGAGAGAAAATACCCAGAGTAAAGCCATTCCATCCCAGTGAACACAGGATCTTTCTGGGTTCTGCTGGGAGATAGGGGATACAGACCATCAGTATTTTCTTGCAGGTCGTTTAATTTAATTATTTTTCTTTCAAAACTTGGCTGTTTGCACAGTCCAAACCTCCCTGGCTTTGAACTGAAACAAGTTTGAGCATATTCAGCTGAGCGAATAATTAACCCCAGGGTCAAGGATGCTTTGGCTTGGCTCTTCCTGGACACCTTTCAGCCATGAAAATTGTTCCTCTCACAAGCTGAGAGTTTGCTAACAGTCATTTCTTATATCCCTCTCTGAGCACTCTAGCCTGAAAATGAGAAGCTGAGAGGAGGATTTTCCCCAGGTGCAGGAGAATGCATTTCTGCTCCCCTGGCAGATGACTTAGCAGACTTACCCCAGAAGTGGACTGGAAGTCAATTTTTTTTTGTTTTTTTGTGGTCTTTTTGTCGTCATTGTTGTGCTTTTCTAAATGGGGGCGTTATTCCAATTTGTAACAGATGGATAAAGTTGTCCTTTGGTAAGTGGCAAGTTAACGCTGCTGGATTTGACCAAGGGGTTTGTCAGAGCCTTGGCAGGACAGTGTAGCCAGGCACTGTTGAAACAAGCACGTTAACCCTGGTTTGTGTCATCAGGCCCTGGCAAAGCCTGGCTTTACACCTCTGTGCTCTCAGTAGGTATTTTCATTTATCCATCCATCTCCACCAGCACTCCTTTGTGCATTCACACTTCCTCTTTGATATCTCATTGCTGGGATAACAGAGGTACAAAACCTCCAGGTTTCCTGGCTTTGACCTTTGGTCCATCCTGGGGTCTAGGGGATCCCCCTGGGCACAGCCCTGAAACATCTTCCCCTTGGCCTGGGCAGGAGTGATCAGCAGCCTCCTGGTGAGAAAGCCTTGCTCTGGCTCCTTGTGAAACTTGGAGCTTCTCTGATGGAGAAACTTAGCAGCGACAGCATTTCTGAAAGGTCTGGCATAAAACCAGAGTTAACTCTCCTGGGTGGCTTTTCTTATTGGTTTAAATCTTCTGCATGATACTTTCAAAATATGCCCTTTTCTGTGTTAATGGAAAAGGATGAAGAACCATTCTTCTGCTCAGCTGTCCTGGTGTGATAGATCTCTGCCCAGTATCCCCTGCAATGACTTATTTTCCAAGCTGAGGAATCCTCAAAGGCAATGTTGTTTACCTATTTATTTAAAGAGGCGTAAAAGCAAATTCTTTCTAGGTCTGTGCTACAGATGCTGGGGAGGACTGTGTGTTACGGTACCACAGGTGATGAAAAATGCATTTGCTTTTCTCTGAAGCTGATAATGGCCCGGGTCAGGATGATCCTTTTAAGCCCCAAGAAACATCTGAGGTGTCTGTGTGAGCTGAGTGCTTGCTTAGGTAAGGGGGGTCCAGGCAAACAGCACAGCTTCTACCCAGTGCTAAAGGCACTCTGGGATGAAGGACTGGAGCACTTGGAATCCATTCCAAGGCAGGGATTTTGCTGTCTGCCAGCAGAAACCAGGCTGTGTGTCTCCCTGATGGTGGCAGGGGGATGTGGGGTGACTCTGTGGCAGCAGGCAGAGCCCTGTTCCTGCCTCCAGACCGCCTCGCTGCCTCTGAGGCTTCTGCTGTTGTCATTGAGCCGGCTTCCTCTTGCTGCACATCGCTTTCCCACCGGGAGAATTGATCCAAAAAGCCAAAGCAAGAATTGACAAAGACCTTTTCTCCCCCTCCCTCAGCAGAATTAAGTCTGAAGTGGGTTGATAACGGCGGATCGAGTCCTCCTTGACTCTGACAAATGTCTTTAATGTTATTCAGCAAGCTGACCTTTTCCCGTCTTTATTGTGCATCTTCCCTTTGAATCAGATTTGATTGTTACTTCAGGTAGAATAACAAACACTGTCACGTAAATAACTTTGCAATAATGTTAAAAGGAGGAAAAAACACAAACAAACAAAACACCAAAGCGCTGCCTTACTTGCAAATGCAATGGGAGAATGTATCCTCTGTGCCAGCCAGGAAAACCAACTGTGTGACCTTCCCACACAACATCTTTGCCTTGCTACTCCGGGGAATGATCTCCTGTGTTGAAAAACCAACAGAGAAATAATGGTTCACAGAAATGTTAATGACAGCTAATGCTAACCAGGACTGGTAAGCTCTAAGGAAGGGAGAAAAGGTCATGGAAATCCTTAAAATGCACCTAGATGCCTATCCCATTGGGACTAGTAGGCATTTGATACCTAGATACCCTCTTTGAGACTGGCCTTACAGAAGACAGACAGTATTTAGGCCTTGCTCAAGCTGTTCAGCCTCAGAGTCTGCCCTGAAGTGGCAATGATCAGGGTTTTATTGTTTTTCTACACCACCTCTTCCTCAGCAGGCCTCAGGGGCAGACTGATCTGGTGGGGCTGCTGCGAGGCTCAGCTTGGTGATGTGCACTGCAGCTCTTCAGTGTGGAGGGAGGAAACCCCCTGTCCTCGTAGCTCTGAGAGTGCCCTGGCACATCTGTGTGGCCAAAGTCTCTGCTCTGCTTTGTACAAATGAGGAAAAATCAAGGACAAATTGTTTTCTGGCTGCCTTGTCCTGAAATTTGCATTGCTAGTGTGTCATGAGCCATTCCTGGGTTGCTCCAGTGCCTGTGGAAGATGCTGGCACCCAGCTTTGGGAGGAAACATGTGAAAAGGCACAAGGGAGGCACACATGGATGATGTTGGAATCCGAGGTATTGATGATCCTGAGATTGTAGAAAGTCTCTGTCTCTCAGCCTCACTGCCAAAGCAGAAGCCATAATTGGTCTGTGCTGGTTCCAAGGTTGTTTATTCTGTTTATCTCTAACATGTTCTGCTGCCCTGCCCGGCTCTGTCCTGCAGGGCAGCGTGTGGGGCTCTGCCCTCAGTGGGATGTTACAAACATTAAATACCAGAAACTCCCTGGGCTGCATTTACAAGAACGTGCCAATATCTGTCACCTACGTTGGACAGTGTGTCCCCAGCCTGAACCAACAGAAAAATGCCAACACCACAGTGAGACATGGAGGGCATGAAGAAGGAGAAAAAGGACAAGGCACACCCAATTTCCTCCATCTTGTCCCCTTTGAACCCCTCATCTAGAATCCTAAAATTTTACTTTTGCACCTGTGCCACACTTAATTATTACTCGTACCAAACACTCAGAGCTTCTGGGGACTCTGTCCAGGGGGTTTCCTGACCCTGCCAGGGTCCCAGACCTGCCAGGCAGCCAGAGGGAAGCTCTGGATTCCCACAGGTGGGAAGGGGGAAAACTGAGCCATGGGAGCACAAGGCCAGAGCCACCTCAAGGTGCAGAGAGGCTCCATAAGACGTGTGGAACATTCAGAGTTTCCAGGCTGGCTGGTGAGGATTTCAGGGTTCAGAAGCATGCTGTCCCTAGAGCTGCCTTGGACAAAAGAAATGGGACCTCAGGGAAGAGTGCAGAGAAACCTGAAAACCAGCCTGAGGCAGGCAGGCACGTGGTGCCTTCCTCCAAGTCTGCTCAGGCACCAAAGTGGAGAAGGAATATTTTGTTATTAAGCATTATCTCCACAATAAGCTTTGTTGCTGCATATTGTGGATTCTTTAGTTTATTTCTTCTGCTAAGGTCAGGATTAAATGTGTGGGACGGTATTTCTTGTTTGGACTTAGATGTTTACTAGTTCTTATCTATATTACAGTCTCACAAAGTGTGAGTTTTACAGTACTTCACTCAAGCAAGCTAAAAATGGAGCTGTATTTCTTTCTCTACAAGGCCTTTTAAAGATAAACTGTCTAATTAAGAAATGACACTTAAATTATTTTTACTTTTAACTCAATAACTAATTACCCGTGACTTTCAATGCTGGACTTTTTATTTAATTATACAATACTGCTCAAACTCATGAGGAAGAAGGTGAAGGAGAAGGACTAGTTTTCACATTAAAATTTCTCTCTTTTTATATATATATTACTATATTCTAAAATTTTAAGTTTTCTACTATGTGATATTACAGTTTTCTATTCAAACTACACACTTATAATCTTTTATAATTTAATTTTGGAAGCCTTCTGTATGGTTAAATGTAGCGTTCTCTTGGGGGTCAGCACGGAAAGTCTAAAATTCTCAGCAACCAGGGTTCCAACAGTACATAACCCATTTTCCTGTACTATAACCAACACTTCTGCTCTTTTCCCTTTACAGCACGCCTTGCTGGTTGGTTTTGAGGCTGGGCTGGCACTGACACAACCGTGGCCGGCCAGCTGATGCCGTTCCGCCGGGCGTGCTTCATCTCTCCGCTTCTCCCCGCAGATTCCCCGGTGCACGCCAGCCCCACGGCCGTGGGCCTGTCCTCGGGCCTTCCCACGGGGAGCCCGGTGGTGGAGGGACCCCCCAGCTACCTGGAGCCCCCCGGGAGCGCCGCGCGGGCGCTGCCGTCGCCCATGGGTGCCGTCGGCTCCCCGGGGAGCGCCCTGGGCTCGCCCTACAGGGTCATCGCCTCCTCGCTGGGCTCCCACCCCGTCGCTCTGTCCTCGGCCCCCGGCATGAATTTCGTGGCCCACGCCAGCCCACAGGTGGGGGTGAGATGTTTTCTCCCTTCCAGTTCGCTCTTCGGGATGGGTGAAGTCCCAAACGTTGAGGGAGAGGATTGGCTGGTGGGGAGTTTGGCCACTTGCTCTTTCCAGCTGAGCTCCCCATGATTCTGCATTAATCACCCTTGCACAGACACAGCGACCACACCAGTTTTAAAATACCCTGCAGGATGAGGGAACAGAGCTAATTTCCAGCTTTGTTCTCACCGTGGGTGCAGTCCAGCTCCCCTCTGCTGCATCTGTTGCAGTGTATAATTACTGTAACATGGAAACGGACAGGATAGCCACGGGCTGCAGCACGTGAAACATTGTCCTTCCTCCTGCAAAAGCATATCTGCTTCATTTGGTTGTTCTGGAAAGGAGACAGACTTTCTAGGCAGAGACAAATGTTAATGCTAAATGCCAGCCACCTACTGTGTTGCATATCAACTTGGCCTGAAGCACAATGAAGCACTCCCATCCTTACTGCCCGTGCTCGCGTGGCTGCTGAGGTTTGGGGAGACCCAGGTGTTAGGGCTGGTGCCTCCCCAGAGCCATGGGTGGGTGGGCTGGGAGCCTCCCAGGGTGGTTCTGTGGGATGGAGACATGCCGCTCCAAAAGCCTCCTGCATTTCTGGTGGCACTGTGGCATCTCGACAGACAGCTGAAATGTTCTGAGCATCCGGATCTAAGTGAAAATTCTGCCTCTTATGAGCAAGGTTTTGTGTTTTATTAGTGACACCTGAAGGTGGGAAGTGCTCAGAAGCCCCATGGCTCCTGCTGTTGGAAAAAGCAAGGAGATGGTCCCCAAGCCCTTTCTACCCCATACCCTGCTGCTACTCCTTGGAATGCCTGAAGCTCTTCCTAGTGCCTGGAAGGCTGGGAGACGATGGCATGAGCTGAAGAGCTCTGAAAAGAGGATGGGATTTGGCTTACCTTTCCCCAGCATCCTCAACTCCAGTGTGGGCCCCAGCTGTCAGCAGTGGGAATGCTGGAGGATCCCTCTTCCCCTGGCACCACTGGCTGTTCCCCATGGATCTGATGGTATTTGTGCCCATGACATCAAGGACAGGATGGTTGGACAGGAAACTGTGGCAGCAGCACTGGCTGGTTGGAAGCCTTTCCTTTGGGACTGGGGATGCTCTGGGAAGTGGTTTCCCCAGCCTGGGCTCCGTGCCAAGTTCCCAGATCCGAGGAGAAGGTTCCATTTGTGTTGCCTCTAATGCAAGGAGACAGCTGGGCCCTGGGGATTCAGCAAGGAGGCAGCTAATGGATTTGGGTTCAAGCAGTTGTCCCAGATATCATACATGATTGCACTTAAGCTGCAAGAGCCAAGCTCTAAGGACACTGATGGCTAAAACTGCCCTGTGTGTCCCCCTCCCGTGGACCCTCTCTCCCTTTTATTGTTTCAAAGTGCTGGCAGGGAGGAAGAAAATGTGGTACCCAAGTTCTGAGTAACATTTTAAACCATAAAAAGTTCCTTCTGGCTCAGCATTTTGCTGATGGACACTTGTGGGGAGGAAGGGGTTTACTTCTCCTTTCCTTGGCCTGGATTTTGAAGCGTAAGGATTGACAGTTGCCAGAGCCTGGTTTGAGTCTCTGCTGGGAAGATCAAACCTTTGTTCCTCTAGGCAATTTTTCCCAATACACTTATATGTCCTAGTGGAGCAAAACAACTGGGCTCCTGATTTTTGCTGGATAATTTTTATTTTCCGTGTTACTAAAACCTTTGAAGCTTTGAAAATGATGGGATAGCAGTGAGGGAAGATGAGAACAGGCTCCACCTTTTTATTTTTCTAATGACTCGTCCAAAAATTCTAATGGGATGAACCCTTGTTCTTTACCAAAATTTACTGTGGAAATGACCTCTTTTTAGTGGGAAATGTGCAGTTTCCTGAAGCAAATGGAGAACTTTCAGCAACATGCATGAAATCCACTGTTTTAAATGTTGCAGAGACTGGAATGAAGGCTCGAGCTGGGTCTTCATCCAAACCTGTTTTCTATCCCTGCTTCTGCCTTCTTTGAGCTGATAAATTGTCATGACTGCTCCAAACAAACCCAGGGATGGAACAACCATCCCCAGCCCTCAACCCATGAGAGTGGGGAAGGTGATTTGATGGTGAATGGTGGGCTTGGAGGGGGATTGTTCTGCCCAGACAGCTTTTGACAAGATGTGCTCAATGGCCCTTAGCCCTCCCTGCCCTGCCCGACGTGGCTCCAAAGCAAACAGCAATAAAACGAAGCCCTGGGCAACATCAGGCTTTGGTCTCTAATCAGTGTGGGTTTGTAACCTTTAACTTCAGCAGCCAGGAGCAGCTCCTGGGGATCTCAGCTGGGGGCTCTGTGTCGTTTTCCTGCATCTCACAACCGCTGATTTTTAGATGCTCAGCCTGATCTTTTTATTTATTTATTTTTTAAATAATCCAGTAACCCCAAATCTGCCACCTATGATAGTGTTTGGGAACCTAAGTCCCAGAGAGTCACCAAATGGCCATGTGTTCATGTGCATATGCAGATATTATGAGTCAGGAAAGCTAACCCACTAATTTTTATTTATTTTTTCCTTTTTTTTTTAAACACCATTACATCTCCCCTAGCCATGCAGCAGTGCAGGTTTGATTGTAACAGATCACCTGTCTGCAATGCTCTGCTTTACTAAGCTGTTAGCGCTTGCAGCTGCCAGCAGGCAGCAGTCAGCATTCTCTAATGAAGCAGCCAGGATCCCACAAGCCTCATGGCTTGGAGGCTGTAACTGAGCAGCTGAGGTTACTGCCTGTCCTTTTCCAGCTCTGCTTTGGTTACAACATCAGGCAGTATCTGCTTTAGTGCCTGCTGGATTCAGCAGAGGATGTCTGTCTGCCCATGGGGATAAGCTTGTGGGACAAGCCAGGCAGGAGGGAAGGGTCAGCTCCATTTGGGGATGGTTTCACTGAGATGTGAGTCTCTCTCCTCTAACTTGCCTTGTGGCTTCTGCAGCTCAATGTCCTGAACAACGTCAGCAGCTCGGAGGATGTCAAGCCCTTGCCGGGTCTCCCGGGGATGGGGAACATGAATTATCCATCCACAAGTCCAGGATCCCTAGCCAAACACATCTGTGCCATCTGTGGGGACAGGTCCTCAGGTAGGAGGTTTTCTTTCTTGGGGAAGGCTTTGTGCAGTGAGAGCTGTCCTGGTGCTCTTGTGCAGCACTGAAGAGCGTGGAGGCTCCCTGGGGCTGTACTGGCATGGCAAGATCGTGGCTGGGTCTGGCTGTCTGTATTGCACATTAGTGCCCAAAAGTGAGCAAACCTAAATGCTGTGCTCTTCTCCCTCGTGTCTATAACCTCATTTTACCTTCTGTCCCTGTTTACCAAAGGTAAATCTGCCAAAATCTCTGTGTTCCCATTTCCCTGTGCTTTGTGTTAGCTGGGCTCTGGCTGTGTCTGGGCTTTCTCTCGTACCCCAGTGAGCCTTGCAAACCCCCTCCATATCAATGCACCCCATTTGCTGCCTGTGGCCCTTCTGCAGCTGAGATGCTCCACATCCCTCCACTGGCATGCAGCCCCTCCTTATCACAGGAAAGCAGTGCTCCCATGGTTTGACTGCTGCTGGTCACTGTTGCTGCCAGGACTCACTGAAGCCACTCCAGGCCTGCCAAGGTGATACCCTGCAGTTTTTTCACCTTTGGATGATTTGGTTTGAGCTCCTCCATGCTGGAAGGAAAGGCCAAATACCTGCCTGCCCAGGGATTCCCTTACCTCCCCAGGGAAGCACTATGGGGTGTACAGCTGTGAGGGCTGCAAAGGCTTCTTCAAGAGGACGATCCGGAAGGATCTGATCTACACCTGCCGGGATAACAAGGACTGCCTGATCGACAAGCGCCAGCGCAACCGCTGCCAGTACTGCCGCTATCAGAAGTGCCTCGCCATGGGGATGAAGAGGGAAGGTAGGACTGGGGCTGCTGGAAGCAATGGGATTGGAGAAATTTCCCTTTGTTCATTAGGATAAATCGGGCTCTTGGTGATCCTCCAAGGCCGGTGCATTCCAAAAACCCACACTGAGGGTATCGGGGTGGGGGTTTGCACCTCATTACGTAAAGGAAATGAGAATCGAGGTTTAGGTTGGAAAAGAATTTTATGATCAAGTGTGTTACAGTGAGCTCATGGGCACTCTGTGCTCCCTTCCCTGGGACCCCTGTGACTCTGATCAAGACAACCCTGGACCCCTCCTTCCTGCCCCAATGGGGTTGGTGGAGAACCAGAGAAGCCCTCCCTGTCCAAAGTCTATACAGACCCCCTGACATTTCCTGATCGTCCTTTTTTGCCCCGCTCTCCACATGAACATCACAGAATAAAGAGAGCTGAACCAACATATATTGGGGGAAGAGCCTCTTGTGGAAATCTTTGCCATCTCCTGATATTCCTCCCCTCACAGCCTAGGCCCTCTGAGCTAGCCTGGGATATTTAGGGGGCTGTGCAAGGTGGGGAACGTCACAAGTGGAACCATTGGCCCAGCAATGCAGATTCCACTATTAAACCCTGTCCCTAAGTGCCACATCTACCTGTCCTTTCAATACCTATGGGATGTTGACTCAGCCACCTCCCTGAGCAGCCTGTTCCCATGTTGGACAGCCCCTTCTGTGAAGAATTTTTTCCTAATAAGGGCTAATAAGGGAAGAGACTGATGGGGAAGCTTTTACAGTGTAGTTTTCTTCTCACCTAATTGCACACGCTGGTGAGTGTTGAAGCTTTTGACTGTTTTTGACCCAACCTTTCTTATAGTTAGTGACTCTTAATGGCTTGGACCCCGTGGAAACCTGTAAACTTCTGCTGGGGACAGCACCCAGCAGTGAGGGGTCCTGCAGACTTCTTGTCTCCTTTGTGAAGAGCAGCTTCCTTTTTTTGTTTTTGATTTGCTGACTTCATTTGTCACCACCTAATTCTTGTACTGGAGGATAAGGGTGAGTGATTTATTTCTATCTCTTATTTTATAGTTCTCTGTCATTTCCACTCTTAGCCTCACCTGCTGAGCTGCATTGTCTCCCAAATTATGCAAGGTCAGGAAGTGACAACCAACACAGTATTTAAGCTCATTTTTTCTAAGCTAAAGTAATGGAGCTGCCCAGGGAAGCAGCTGTAAAATCGAGCATGAGCTGATCCTCGTCCTGCAGCATCACCAAAGCTGTGCTGCCTCAAGCTCACAGGGCAGCAGGGGACTGCACAACGCCAGGCTGGAATCAAAAACTTAATCCGAGGCACAGCTCCCTCTTCCAGCCAGGTGCAAAGTGGTTCAGAGGACCAGGGTGTTAGCACAACTTCCTTCTGCAGAGAGTGAAAATTTAAACCCCAGGATCCTGGTGGATCCTGTGGGAGTTTGCCTGCAGCAATCACAGGGAGCTTTTTTTTTTTGGGAGCTGCAGAAACTGAGGACAGAGTGCAGCTTGTGTCCAGGGGCTGAGTGATGGGACTGGCATTTCCTTGCCATGTTATTTCTTCCAGTAAGATTTTGGTGACTTCAGAAACACGTGCATGCCTTTTCCTGTCCACTGCTCTAAAGAGGACAAGTGTTCCCCCAGCAGGCTGGCATATACTTGTGTCTTGTGTTGCCCTCCCTCACAAGCACCAGGCTGGATGCCCCACTCATCCATCTCCTTGGGTGCTGCCATTTGTCCCCAGCAGTGAACCAAACAAATATAATACCTGCTGGTCACTTCTTAAGAAGGATTTTTGTATTTCCCTTTGGGAGTTCTTAAAAGAAAAAAGCGTAGCCAGGACTTCTGTTGCACACAAGGTTTGACATACGAGATGCACAGGTCCTACACTGACCTGTCTCACACACAGCAGCCCTGGGAGTTAAAAACTGAGCTTTGGAGAGAATGTCATGCTTCTGTGTCCCCTTTGGAAAGCATACAGAGAGGGAAGAAGGGAGTGAAGGTGTTGGGGTACTGATGTAGAAGGAACTTTCTAGTGGGGAGGATCAGGAAGAGAGGTGATGCCAGGGCCAGACTGGGTAGGATTTTTCTCAGGAATGAGACAAGGCAGAATGTGTGAATCCAGCTGGGGGTTTGGGACTGTCTAGCCCTGCTGCTGGATGCTCTGGCTGCTGTGGGATTGTTGAAAGCATACTGGGACTGCTGGAATCATGCTGAGAGCACAAAAAACCTGTCTGTGAGTGCTGGCTCCCTCCTGCCTCCTCCAGCACCCAGTGACAGCCGAGTCCAGGCTGCCACCTGGAGGTATCAACTCCTCTTCCCTCTGTTCTGAAGCTCCATACTTTGGAAATCACAATCTTTGGTCAAGTTTGGAGGCGACTGGTCTGCAGCCACCTCAGAGTTCTTGGTGTGGGAGCAGCCATTTCAATGGGTGCACATCTGAAATACCCAATTATTTTCTGTTCTCCCCTTCCTGAGGGGGTCTCACCCCACCTGTGGGGACCCCCTGTGAGCAGATGAGTGTTGCTGTGGCTGTGGAGAGCTGTGTTTGTGTCCCTCAGCTGTGCAGGAGGAGAGGCAGAGGAGCAGGGAGCGCAGTGAGAACGAGGCCGAGTCCACGAGCAGTGGCAGTGAGGACATGCCCGTGGAGAGGATCCTGGAAGCTGAGCTGGCAGTGGAGCCCAAAACAGAGGCATACAGTGACGTGGGCACAGAGAGCTCGGTAAGAGCCCCTGGCATCACCTGCAGCCAGAGATTTGAGCTGGGATTTGAGCAGACAAGCAACGTGTGAACGACAAGCATTTTACAAGAGGGCTTTACTCCACACCACCTAAAAAATCACCAGCAGTTTCTCTATTGAAGCTACTCTGAATGACAGCTAGAAAATAGCTTATATGTTATTTTCCAAGCATTTTTGCCCAAGTCTCTTTTAGTTTCAATGAGGAATCTCATTGGAGATGCTGGAGAGTCTGAGAGCCCAGTGCTGGCTTTCACACGTGCATATAGCCCTGAACACTTCTTGTCTGCCCCCGTGACCAAGGCTGGGGTGGAGCTGAGCACAGCAGGATTACTGCTGTGGTTTTACTGGTTTGGATGAAACTGGTGCTCATGCCTGTTTGGGGGCTGCTCCCTGCCTTTTCGATAAGCCCTGGGGAGCAGGACTGCAGCTGGCCACAAGGGACTTGCTATGCAAAGGGCAACAAGCAAACAGAAAAGTTCAGCAACCAGCTCAATGTCTTAGGATTTTAGGTTTTGTATTTTTCAGATCCTGTACTGCTTTAGTGTATAACTCTAGACTCCATACAGAGTGTTAGCTACTATCTCCACATTCTGGTCACACAAAATAATCCCTCTGGGCCTGAAACTCAAGGACACCCTACAGCCTCAGGCCCTGAAAAGTATCAACAAAAAGTGAAATGGGGAGCAGCAAACTGGGGGAATATGACTTCATTATCTGAACGTGTAATTGGAGGATTAAACCCTGATATGTAAATAGACCAAACGTATAATTTTCTGAAAAACTCATGAGCATCATCCATCCTGGGTATAGCCTCTGGGAGGCTTCTGGCTGCCCAAGGTGTGCCTGTTGAAGGCCTTTAATAAATACCCACTTTTACTCTCTTCATCTTGTCTAGCCTCTGTTCTAGGTGGCCACTCCAAGGCATAAGACTGACTTGGCTGGCCACAGAGGGGACAGTGGTAACAAATATCTGCTCTTCCCAACAGCACCCACCTGAGATTATTGGCAGTTTGGGTGTTGTACTTGTGGCGTTGGGTATCGTTAACTCGATTGTGATTATCAAAGACCTTTCACTGATGAATCCTCCTCTTTTCCTCTGCTCTTTTCCTTTTGATACCACTCTCTGTTAGACAAATGACCCTGTCACCAACATCTGCCACGCTGCTGACAAGCAGCTCTTCACACTGGTCGAGTGGGCCAAGCGCATCCCCCACTTCTCCGACCTGACGCTGGAAGACCAAGTCATTCTCCTCCGGGCAGGTAGTGTCCCCCACCTGTGGCTGTCCCTGCTGCCCCTGTCCCTTCTCTGGGCTGTGTGAGAGCCAGCCAGGCTGGATGGTGAATGTGCAGTCCTGAGCCAATCCATTCCTACATCCCCCAGTCTGAGATACGATGAGAGGTTGGCAGAGGCTGTGGATGGGGCAGTAGAATCTGTTGTTTGTAAAGAGGTTTGAGTTGCTAGGAATATGTTTTTTAAGAGGAAAACCCAGAGTATTTCCCCCCTTTCTTTTTTTGTAATTTTTTCCCCTTGAGCCAGTTTCTGCTCCTTGCTTGCTGTTAGTCAGGGTCATCGAATCACAGAACATCCTGTATTGGAAGGAATCTGCAAGAATCATCGAAGTCCAACTCCTGGCCCTGTCCAGAACAACCCCAAGAATCACACCATGTGCCTAGAGCATTTCCCAAATATTTCCAAGGGATAGGCCACCCCTTGCAGTGCTGGCAAGGGGGTGCAGCTGATACTTGGGGCGCCAACTCTCCTCTGAGTTTAGTCCACAGCCAGCAGGGAGAAACCAGCTCTGCTGCTCCATGTGGCACTGATTTTTGGCCAGACTCCCTGAGGTTTCCTGCACTCCTGTGCTTGCAGGCTGGAATGAGCTGCTCATTGCCTCTTTCTCCCATCGCTCCGTGTCGGTCCAGGACGGGATCCTGCTGGCCACGGGCCTGCACGTGCACCGCAGCAGTGCCCACAGCGCTGGCGTGGGCTCCATCTTTGACAGGTACGTGGCCCCGGGGTGGCCAGGCTGGCTCTGCCTTCCCCTCTGAATGGGAGACATGTCCTTAAGGGAACTAGAGCAAACCCTTTGTGGTTTGGGGCAGAAGTAGTTTGGAATGGGCAGGGGATGTTTGACTTATGTAAAAAACAAGAATGGGGTAAAAAGTGGAAAGGGGTTTGCAGCTGCAGAAGCAG
This sequence comes from Lonchura striata, assembly GCF_050655825.1. NCBI lineage: Eukaryota > Metazoa > Chordata > Aves > Passeriformes > Estrildidae > Lonchura > Lonchura striata. Next base: position 30,581,671 of record NC_140710.1, on the reverse strand, counting down.
ATGTTGGGTTGGGTGTGCAGGGGGAGGAAAGCTCCTGTCTCGAGAGTTTGCTGTAGCTATATCTAGGCCTAATATTGCTCACCAAGAACTTTAGATGGCAAAGCCTTAAACCCCAACTGCACACATATTGTGCCTGCCTTGCCTGCTCCCTGGCTGGCAGGACTCTGCCTCACCACTTCTTACCTGGCATGTGTAAGGACAGTGCCCATGTTTTGCACTACACAGTAAAAAGTGGAGAAAACCCATGTGGTTTTCCTTGAGTGAGTGCAAATTGTGAGTGCTGTGTGCTGAACAAAGTGAGAACAGGAGCAGGTTTGATGCTCAGGTCCCTGGATGTTGCTGATGCACTTGTAGAACAGCAGTGTGGGGCATGGCTGTGCCTCAAAGATGCCTCTCTTCCTGCAGAGAAGAACTGAGGATATTCCCAGTGCTTATTTTCAGTGGAGAAACTTGGCTCTGATTGTCTGCTCACCCATGTCCCCCACACGCAGGGTTTTGACAGAGCTGGTGTCCAAAATGAAAGACATGCAGATGGATAAGTCGGAGCTGGGGTGCCTGCGAGCCATTGTCCTGTTTAACCCAGGTAAGCCAGAGGCTGGGGACAGTCCCAGGTGACAAGCACTCCCTCTGGGCCACAGCAGGTCACTGAGACACTGAGCATCAGGGCTGCAGACAGATTTCATGCTTTGGGTTGGAAGGTTCCTCGAGGATCACATCATTCCAAGCCCGCTGCAATGGGCAGGGACAGCTCCCAGCAGACCGAGATTTGTCCCAGCCCTCTCCTGCCCGTGCACACAGCACAAACACCCCCTCTGCAGAGATCCCTTCCCCACCTGTATTTCCTCCCTTGAGCAGATGCCAAGGGTTTGTCCAGCCCCTCAGAAGTGGAATCTCTGCGGGAGAAGGTCTATGCCACGCTGGAAGCCTACACGAAGCAGAAGTACCCCGAGCAGCCAGGACGGTGAGTGCCCCCGGCAAGGCAGCGTGATGCCCACCCTGGAGAGAAGATCCTGGCTGTGCTGGCACTGCCTGAGCCACCGTGCCCAAATCCCCAGCCCTGAGAGCACCGTGGGGATGGGATTCTGTTGCTTTCCAATCCAATCCTACCCTCTGCTGGCCGAGCTCTTGAAGCGCCTGAGGAATCTTCTGCTGGTCTTGGCTCTGGCTGTCACACAGACACTGCAAGGGGGCTCTGGGCAGGGGGGACAGGGAACAGGCTGCCAGCTGCACCCCCTTCCAGCTGCGCCTCCAAACGGGAGGCAGGGACTGCACCTGAGGGTCTGCACACCCTCTGGGAGCCTGGGGGGTTTTGAAGACAGATTTAAGTAGTATTGTGGATAGGTAAGGTGTTAAGATGTTCAAATCTTGGCAGGGGGATTTGGATGTTTGGTTTTTTTTGTTTTGGTTTTTTTTTTTTTTTTCTCTCTTTTAAATTTTAAAAATGCCAGATTCCGTTTTGGAAAGGTACATATTCCCACCACACGAGGCAACAAATGCTTATATTGAATGGTTAAGGGAATCTAAGTCTAAGAATGCCCCATGTTGGAATCTGTGGTATTGATGATTCCAAAATTGTAGAAAGTCTCTGTCTGTCAGCCCCACTGGCAAAGAAGAAGCCATAATTGGTCTGTGCTGGTTCCAAGGTTGTTTATTCTGTTTATCTCTCACATGTTCTGCTGCCCTGCCCAGCTCTGTCCTGCAGGGCAGCGTGTGGGGCTCTGCCCTCAGTGGGATGTTACAAACATTAAATACCAGAAACTCCCTGGGCTGCATTTACAATAACGTGCCAATATCTGTCACCTACGTTGGACAGTGTGTCCCCAGCCTGAACCAACAGAAAAATGCCAACACCACAGTGAAACATGGAGGGCATGAAGAAGGAGAAAAAGGACAAGACACACCCAATTTCCTCCATCTTCTCCCCTTTGAACCCCTCATCTAGAATCCTAAAATTTTACTTTTTCACCCATGCCACACTTAATTATTATTTATATCAAACACTGAGAGCTTGTAATTCATCCTGAGAGATGAATTCTTTTCCATGGACAGAGATCACAGCCAGTGTCTCTGGGGGCTCTGTCCAGGGGGGTTCCTGACCCCTGCCAGGGTCCCAGACCTGCCAGGGCAGCCAGAGGGAAGCTCTGCATTCCCACAGCCCCAAAGCATTTTTTTGGGGGAGAATTGGGCTGGTGCAGGCTTGGAAATAAGTGGGAGAGGGCAGCCAGTGCCTCCCTTGTGCCTCTGACTCTGGTCTTTCCCAGGTTTGCCAAACTCCTCCTGCGCCTGCCGGCGCTGCGGTCCATCGGGCTGAAGTGCCTGGAGCACCTCTTCTTCTTCAAGCTGATTGGAGACACCCCCATCGACACCTTTCTCATGGAGATGCTGGAGACACCCCTGCAGGTCACTTGAGGGTCTGTCTGGCCAGAGCCTGGCCCCCTGTGTCCCTGCACAGCCTCCTGCCCCTCTGCTCTGAGCCCCTGAGAGCTCCAGAGATGTCCTTCGCCCTCCGCTCCTCCTCGGTGGGATTGTCGTGGTTTTGTACAGCTGTAAATCACCCCCTCAAGCCCTTTCTGCGGGGTCACAGATCCTCTACCCAGCTAAAATCCCTCTCCCTGCCCCCCCTGTACAGATAATTGCTTTAAATTATTTTTTCATTCTCAATAAAAGTCAACAAAAGAAATAAAATGATATGAGTGAGGCACTGATTGGAGCTGGCAGAGCAGTGTTCTCTTTTTCTGCGGTCACAGCTTGGGATGGGGCTGAGAGTCCCTCCTGACACTCTTGGGCAGCCCAAATCAGGGCAGAAATGTCACTTGGGATATCTCTGCTTGTGCTGATGGTCACAGTCCTCTGGCTGAGAGAAGACTGGTATTGCTTCTTCTTGTTTCTGCTAAGGATAGACCAAGAGGAACTTGCTGCTGTGAATCAAAACATTTCATTCCACTATCTTAAAAAGAAAGTCTTGGACTCTTTGAATTCTTTGAAGCTCTAAAGTAATATTTAAAGTAAGTTTTTAATGTGGGAGAGGCTGGTTGTCTGGTTGTTGGTTGGTTAGTTTGGTTTTTTGTTTTTCTTTTCTGAGCTGCTGACAAAAACCTGAAATCCAGGTGGAGTATTTGGAAGTGATGCAGATGTGCTCGTGGATAACTTTCCACTTTCCTGAAGCTTCACACATCCAGTTCTTTTTTCTTTTCCCCTCCATATTTTTGCTCTGGAAACAGCTTCACGAAGCCCAAATTTATAATCTCACACTTCCACAAGTGAAACTTGCAGGGAAGGCAAGAACAAGACCCTCTAACAAACCATCCTCAAAGGCTTGCCTGGTCTTTCCCCTGCTCCAGCAGCACCGCTGGAGCTCCCCACTGCAACCAGAGTCAAACGAGTTAAAGACATTAATTTGTTCAATATGCAGCACTTATCCTGGTGGGAAAATGTCCTCCCAGGAACCCAGCGAAACTGTCTGTATTATTATTCATAAAACAGGTGTAGTGTTAAGTGATCTGCCCCTCCTGACCCTCTCAGCAGACAGTGGGGTGAGATGCAGCTTTGTCTGTCCGTGTGACAGATTGCGACGCTGCCGGCTCGGGGAAGTTGGAGGGAGAGGAGGACTGACAGCAGAAAAGGAAAAAGGATAAAAATGAAACGTTTTGTTGAAGCTCCCACATGGGGATATGATTCATTTTCCAGTTTTTCACTGAGAGAAGGGAAAGGAGAATTTTAAAAAGCTGAGAAAAAAGAGGGAAAACCCCAACATTACAGAAACGCTTTAATTTCTTCTTGTCCTCCTGAGAAAAACTCAGCGACAATTTCAAAACCTGTGAAAAGAACTGACCAAGAAGCTACTTTTAATTGAATAGGTAATTATTTTTGGTTAAAAGAGAGGTGTTTAAATAGAGAAAACACTCAACCTGCTCATTGTAAAACTGCTGCTGGAGAGTCCAACAATAGCACTTCTGGATTGAGAATAAAATTACATCTCAAACTACAACTGGAGAGGCTGCACGCAGACTGTGCTGGGATGGTGCCACACCAATGCTGCTGGTTAGATGAAGCAAGAGGCCACCTCCAGCCTGGGCTGCTCAGGCTTCCCCTCTAAGAGATGTAAACTTCTAAGAACTGGTCCCCAGCTGCCTGGGTTGGATTTCTTTCCTGATTGATGCTGATCTCAACCTACTGTTTGTAAACAAACCCAGACCGCTGCCTGTGATATTTTGGAAGTGGTAAGATAAGGTAACCAAGACAGGGCAGGAAGTCTTGAGGTGGCTGCTGGCCACGTTCACTCTTAGCAGTCTGGAAGGGCAGTCTCTGGGTTCTGGGCCACAAGGTCTCCAGGCTGCAGTTTGAGCAGGGCTTTGTCCTGTTTCTCCAGATGACTACTGGGTTTTTGAAAAAAAAAAATAAATAAATTAACACACAGCACACCACAAAGTCCCCCACCCTGTGTCTGGCAGGGCAGAGAGACCATGATTCTCCACGTGGCCTCTGTGAGTAAGACACCACTTGCTCATCTGAAAGTGCCACTAGCAAAAACCAATGTTGTCTGCAGAGGAAACAAGTCATGGAGCAACCCAGCTCTATCTGCAGTCACTGGGGACCTGAGGGTTGATGCAATCTCCTGGATTTGGTCCCAGCCCTTGGATTCCTCATTCATACTGTAGACCTCTCTACACGGATGTTGTCCAAGAGCTGTGCTGCCCCAAGCCTTGCAAAGCGTAGGAGTGAGTCTTTGGGCACCCTGAGGAACAAATCCCTTAGCAGCTGGCAAAAAGTCACCAGTGTGGATATCCTTCTGTGAGTTGCTGCAGAAGAACAGCAGCTTGGCACAGATGGAGCTTCACCAGTCTTCAGCTCTGGAAAAACCTAATTTTCATAAAACAGTAGAAATCACAATCATTGATAAGCCAAAGAAAGCTTCATCCAGTCATTGGTTACCCCATGAAGCTCCTCAGATCAAGCTCAGACAATTTTCCCTTTGCTCTGGGATGAATAAGCAAGCCAGACTCTGGGAATGACTGCTGCAAGGCCATTTTCTCTTTGCCACCATGCCTCACATCTTCACGAGCTTCCCGAGTTAGCAGCAGGTCGTCACCACCATGGACAAGCTTTGTCCTGGTGTACAGGCCAAAAGTGTCAAAGCATTTATTAATTCTGGGCTGCTCCCTCTGCAATGCTCTGTGGAGGGGGCTTCAAAAAATAGTGGAGTTTTGGGTCCTGTAGTAGCTGCTTCAGTTTCTGCTGAGTCCAACAACAGCACTGTTGGAATCTGAGGTATTGATGATCCTGAGATTGTAGAAAGTCTCTGTCTGTCAGCCCCCTGCCAAAGCAGAAGCCATAATTGGTCTGTGCTGGTTTCCAGGTTGTTTATTCTGTTTATCTCTAACATGTTCTGCTGCCCTGCCCAGCTCTGTCCTGCAGGGCAGCGTGTGGGGCTCTGCCCTCAGTGGGATGTTACAAACATTAAATACCACAAATTACCTGTGCTTTTACAATATTTACATATTTTATAAAATATATATATATATATATATATATGTAAATATATAATATATATGTGTATATATTACTATATTTACAACAATGTGCCAATATCTGTCACCTACGTTGGACAGTGTGTCCCCAGCCTGAACCAACAGAAAAATGCCAACACCACAGTGAAACATGGAGGGCATGAAGAAGGAGAAAAAGGACAAGGCACACCCAATTTCCTCCATCTTGTCCCCTTTGGACCCCTCATCTAGAATCCTAAGATTTTACTTTTGCACCCGTGCCACACTTAATTATTACTCATATCACACACTCAGAGGTTATAATTCATCCTGTAAGATTGAAAACTCTTTTCCATGGACAGAGATCACAGCCAGTGCCTCTGGGGGCTCTGTCCAGGGGGGTTCCTGACCCCTGCCAGGGTCCCAGGCCTGCCAGGGCAGCCAGAGGGAAGCTCTGGATTCCCACAGCAGTGGAAAGCCGTGCATCCTCTTTCAGGGGGGATGGCAAGGTACATTGTGGTGCAAAGCATGATAGAGAAGCCCTGATAAATCCCCAGGAGTTTATCAGCCTGAGTGGACAAAGACCAACCTCTATCTAAGCAAGGCCAGGGGCTGCCACTCCATTTCTCTCTCCTCTCTTCCTGCGCCCTCTGTGCAATCCACTCTACCTGAGACAGGCTTGGTCTGTTGGATTTCAGTGGTGAAATGAGAGGATTTCATCAGCCCAGGGCTGTGTGACAGCACGGTGGCTGTGGGCTGGTCTCTGGCTTGCCTCCGTGCCAGGCTGGCCAGCCCAGCTGGCTGTGCAGCTGCTGATGCCCCTGAAGGGCTCTGGGGGTGGCAGAAGGACAGGGAGGCACGGTCCTTGCAGGGGTGAGTGGTGTGGAGGGACCTCTCTGGTGCTGGACAAGGCTTCTTCTTCTGGATCAAGTTGGCTTCGGGCATTCGAGGCACCTGGATGGTGCTGGCCCAGTGACTCCTGTCCCAGGGGAGGTGGCCTGTAGCCATCTTCTCCTTGGTCTCCTGCCCGCCTGCTTCTGGGGCCAGCCCTGCCCGCTCCTGCGTGTTCCTGCATCTGCTTGGCTGGGCAGAGTTAAGGTGATGCTGGAGGAGGGATCTGGAGCCAGGGCAGCTGCTGTGGCTGTGGCTACCTGGGAGCTGAGTGCTGCTGATCCCCTTCCAGCAGCGAGCAGTGGGGACCTGCACAGAATGTGACAGCTGGGCAGCCCCAGCGGGGAGACGGCTGGGGAAGATGTGCAGCCCCTCTGCCAATGTTGTGGCCTTGTTCCTTCGCTTGGCAGCTTCTGTTTAATGCAGTTCTCCAGCACCACCCGCTTTTTTGCAACACCTGGCTGCCTGTAGACTCCTCAGCTAGAAGGAAAAAGGCAAGACTTGCTTTTCCTCTGGTTTAATTCTCTTTGGCTGCTGGTGCTGCCCCTAGTTCCGCTCTGGGTGAGCTAATAATGGAAACTGGTCCTCAGAAGCTGTAGTGAGCAGCCTGAAATACTCCCTCCATGTTTTGTAGGGCCACTGCCCATGTTGAAGTTGCACTTTAGGGGGGTTGGAGTGTATTTCTTGCATAGTTGACTGGTTCGCCTGGTGATCACCCTTTGCATGAGGCCAGGTGTGCTCTGACCTGTGTGGGAGCTGGTGGATGTGTAAGTCACGAGCAGCAACACCCTGCTGCAGCCTCCCTGGTGATGCACACTTGCCTCAGCCCCCAAACCTGATCTTCATAGACCAAGCTGGGAATTGTACACGAGAGCTGCAAGGTGAGACAGTCTCCAGCCCCTCCTTGTATGGAGAAGAGAAGGAGGAGGAGGAGGAGGAAAACAGTGGGGTGGCAACATCCAGGAAAGAATGACTTCTCTCCCAGCTGTTCCTGCAGCTCTGAGCAGAGAAAATCAGGTGGGCGGTCTGAGTTTGCCAGCAAAGTGCTCTGCACAGGGACACAGATTTTAGCAGCGCTCGTGGATGGTATCCCCACCCCATGGGGCTGGCATTCCCTGGCTCTGTAAGGAAAATCTGCCCTGCACAGCTCTGTGGGATGCACAGGGAGGCAGGAAGAGCTGCAGGCAGTGCTTGGAACCCCTGGTCATGCTGCAGTCTTTGCTGGGCTGGTGTCTTGGCAAGGTGGCTCCAGTGGATCTGGCTACTCTGACACTTGGCTGTAGCTGCTCAGAGACCTTCAGGAGAGCCAAAGACAAAGGTGTCAGAGCCCAGTGCCTCCCTGCTGCAGCCCAGCCTTCCTGGATGTGAGTGGTCAGAGCTGTTTGACACTGACCCGTGTGACAGCACCAAGGCTTTTATGCCCAAACTCTCAGGGAATTATATTGGGATACAGTAGGGCTGTCCCAGGACTGTGTTTCCCTCTCCCGTGGGATTTTGGCAGGGCAGTGAACTGCCTGTGCTAACCTGCGGCCTCTCTCCTTCCTACGAATTCCCAGAGGAGACGACCTCGGTCCCTGCGTCACCCACGTCATCGGGGTGTGGGGAGCACTCGGTGACGAGGATGCCCCACAGAGAGGCTGGGAGCGCATCTGCCCCCGGTGCCAAGGTCAGCGGTGAGCACAGGAGGTGAGGTCCCTAAAAGCCTCCCATCCTCCGCCATCCTACAGCGGCTCCCTCGCAGCTCTGAGGCCGTTTCCCTGCTCGCCGGCCGGAGACGGGGACCCAGCCCTCCTCCGTGCCGGGGAAGCCGCGGATCCCCGTCCCGGCTGCCCCGGCAGCGGCAGGTACGCGGCCCCAGCCCCGCTGCAGAGCGCTCCGACCTGCGGGGCCGTGGAACTCCCCGGAAAACAGCGAAACCCCACAAGCAGGAGGGAAAGGGAGAGCCGGGAAGGACGGGAAAGCGCCGGAGCTGCGGGAAGGCTCCAAGTTTCATCTTCCCCGGCCGGGCGGGACCGTTCCTCCGCGGGTTTCCCCTCCCCGAAACCGATGCGGTTTGGCGGAGACGCAGCTCCGCTTCCCCGGGGCCGCTTCCCCCTGCGGCCCCGCGGAACCGGAGCCCGGAGCGGACCGAGCTCCGCTCGGCGCCAGGGATCACCGGAGACGAGCCCTCCGGGGCAGCTCTCCGGCTTTGGTGTTGGGATTTTTTTTGTTGTTATTTCTTTTTTGTTTTCCCCCCTCCCAGCATTCATTTTCTTTAAACACTCCGGAGCAGCGGGAGCGAGGCGCCCGGGGCGATGCGCAGCGCGGGGGAGCGCATCCCCGCCGGGGACCGCCCCGGGCAGGGGACCGACTTTCCCCAAAGACTGCCAACCTGGGCTTCTCCTGGAAGGGGGACTTGATTTCCAGCCGGTTTCATTATTGGGAGAGACATTGTGGTGGGGCACCACCCTCTACCTTTTTTTTTTTTTTCCCTCCTTTTCTTTCTTTCTTTTTTTCTTTCTTTCTTCTTTTCTTTCCTTTTTTTTTTTTTTTTCTTTTTTTTTTTTTTTTTCTTCCTTCTGGCTTTCTAAGAAAAGAAGGAAAAAAGCCAGGGAGCGGAGCGGGGGCGGCCAGGCCGAGCCGTGCACCCCGGAGCCGGGAAAGGCCGACAGCCCCTCGAGGCGTGGCGGGGCCGGTGCCTGCAGCCAGGCAGGAGAGCGGGGAGGAAACTTATTTCGAGTGGGGTGGAGAGGGGAGGGCAGGGGGTGGGGGTCGGGCAGGGAGGTATCAGCTCCAGGAAATGTGCCTTGGCAGCAGTCGGACGGGCGCTTCCCGGCAGGTTGGTGCGCTCCTCTCCGGAGCCGTCCAGGGAGCCGCGGCTCGCTCCGCACCCCGGGCAGCGCCGGCGGCGGGGACGCGGGGGGCTGCGGTACAGCCGGGGAGGCAGGAGCCGCTTCGAGACCCTCCAGGAGCTGTGGCTGCCGACGCCTCTCCCGCCGGCTCCTCGCAGGAAGGCACCGCCCGGGCCGCCCCAGGTAAGCGGCCGAGCCCCGCCGACGGCAGCCCCGCATCCTCCCGTCCCGCATCCTCCCGTCCGCGGCTGCGGGGCACCCAGGTCCGGTCGGCTCCCGACGTCGGGGCCGCGGGGCTGGGGGGCTGCTGCGAGCCCGGCCGGGGCAGCGGCTGCGCAGCCGGAACGGGGGGCCCGAGGGGTTCTCCCGTTGGGAGGGAGGAGGGAGCGCGGCGCCGAGGAGCGGCCGGGGGCGGCGGGGCCGGCGGCCGGGCTGAGCGCGGTGTGTCCGGGCTGTGTTGGCAGGCGGGCGGCGCGGCCCCTCGCCCGGCCCGGTTCCCCACCATGCTGGACGGGCTGAAGATGGAGGAGAGTTTGCAGAGCGCCCTGGACCCCGCGACTCCCTTCTCCTCCTTGCTGGGTAAGTCGGGGCGCCCCGCTTGTGCTCCTGGGGACCCCACAGGGCGGGGCGCGGCCGGGCGGGCCCGAGCGATGGATGGGCACGGGAGGTTCGGGAGGCCCGGGGACAGCTTTCCCCGGCTCGGTCCTGCCCGGCGCCGTGCCGCTGCCTTCTCCCGGGGTGTGCCCCCGGCGCCCGCCTTCGCTGCGCCCGCTTCGTTCCGCGATTGCATTAAATTGTGCGTCCCCCTAAACCCGCCTTGTAACGAAGGGCTATCCTTCGTACCGACAATAAATAAATCATTTTTTTCTTTTTATCTTCGTTTTAATATCGGTTTCAAACTGTCGCCCTCTCCCTGAGCTGCGGCTCCGCTGCCGCCTTTCCAAGAGGAACGAAATTGGGGGCGATGTGCCCCCCCCGGAGCTGCCCCAAGGCACAGGTCCCTCCTGGATTCCGCAGCAGCTCCCCGCACACCCCCGTGCCCCCGCGACCCACGGGCCCGTGCGGGGGCAGCGAGAACCGCGGGACCCTCCGTCCGTCCGTCCGTCCGTCCGTCCCTCGCCCGGCCCGTCTCCCCGGCCGCCTTTCCCTCCGCCCACCCCAGCCCCGGCTCCTTCCCCGCAGGCAGAGCCGCGACCCCCAAGTCGGTGTGCGAAGGGTGTCAGCGAGTGATTTTGGACCGGTTCTTGCTGCGCCTGAACGACAGCCTGTGGCACGAGCAGTGCGTCCAGTGCGCGTCCTGCAAGGAGCCCCTGCAGACCACCTGCTTCTACCGCGACAAGAAGCTCTACTGCAAGCTGGACTATGAGAAGTAAGTGTCGCTTGCCCCTCGGGGAGCCCCCTCGCTCTGCTCTCACCGCCCACAAAGCCCCAGCGCCCTGTAAAAGCTTGTGGGGGGGACTGGTGTCCCGCTGCTGCTCCCCACGTCCCCTGCCCCGTGTTTCCCAAGAGGTGTCGGCCCTTGCTGTGCTTCATGCTGAGTTGTGCTTCTGCCCCGAGGTCTCGTTGGCCCCTGCTTCTCTCCTTTTCAGAGGTGTTTCGTTGGGCTCAGGTTGTGCCCTGGGAATTGAGGATGTTTTGTTGGGAGCCTGGGAGACCCACGGTAACCCCAGGTCCGTGTGGGGATGGGGCCGAGCATTTTCCTCTGGTTTTATTTTCCTATGGAGCATCTGGAGGAGGAAAGTTATATCCTCTCTGACCTGGTGCTGGACAAGGTTATTATTCTAATATTATTCTAATATCCTCACAGGCAGGGAAATGCTATTGCTCTCCCCCCTGGTTGGTGGGGAAACTGAGGCACTCGGCAGGAACCAGGGAAGGCCTGCTGAATTCCAAGTGTTGACTGTCGTGCAGAGGCTTTTACTGCATCCGGGTCTGTGATGCTGAAGAAATTGGGGTGTTAAAGCCTCCCAGCCCTGAGGCTTTCCTCTTTGGAAGTGTGGGGTTAGGGGGAACGACAATGAGAAAATTATTTTTCTTTTTTAAAAGAAAAACCATTCCAGTGGGAATGGGGAGAAGGCTGCTGAATCTTCCCTCCCCTGCAGCTGCTTTCATTTTTTTTCTTGCTCATCCTGCTCTTGCCATCCTTTCCGGACCCCACTGCCTGGCTGAGTTTTGGAACTGTTAAATTTTTGTTGCCTCTGGGCTGGTTGTTTCTTGAGGAGGTTGTAGGTGGGGGACAAGATCCCTCACTATGGTGATAGCACGGCTGTGGAAGCCCTGCAATTTAATTCCCTTTCTTATAGCAGAAAGCAGTGATCGTTGATGCTCTCATCCCTGGCCTTCGGCGAGCTGGTGAGCGTGCCGGGGTCTAGCCCAGCTCTATGCCTTCTTAAAATTGGGGTTTTGGATTTTTTGAGTGTTTTGGGGGTTTTTTTTCCTCCTTTAAATCCCGTATTGTGGGTCTGAGTTTAATCACTATGGATACAAGGCAAATTGAAAGCAGAATTTGTGCGCGTGACCTTGTTTTCAAATGTTTACGAAAGAGCGGAAGAATTAGCTGCCGTGAGAGTGGAAAGGAGAGAGCTGCGCCACGGGGTGGGTTTTTGTAGGCAAAAAATATGTTGAGATTGGGTGCACTGCTTGTTTGTCTGTAGAAATTTGGCTACTGGCTCCCATACGTTTCGACCACGTTCAATTCTCATTTTCTGCCTTATCGGTATTTTTGTTTGGACCATCAAGGGGAAATTGGGGTGACTGTCACCCAGAAATGCCTTTCCAGCTTGCAGCACATGTGGATTTTACTCTTGACTGCAGCTTGTGAGCTCTTGAAGTGTCTCCAACCTGAAACCCTCCTCTGATATCTGTTGGCTGTGGAAGAAATCGGTGCCGCAGTTGGCTTCTTGCTGTGCCCATCTATCTCACTGTTGGGATGGACAAGGATGACTGCGGGAAAAAAATGTCACAAATTTTTCCTGAGGTCCAGTAATAGCACCGTTTTTCCTGGTTCTTTCTCGGTTGTGTTTGTGCTGGTGACTTTTGCCCGAGCTGGGAGGCTCAGGCTCTGCGACGGGTGGTTTCCCAAGGTGTGATGGTTTTAACCCTAACTCACTGCTGGCCTCTTCCCCTCCTGCCCCTGCTTGCTTCTTGCCATCATCTCATCATCCCCTTGCATTTAATGTTAATTATTTTAGCACGGGGGTGAAGGTTTGTGTCCCTTCTCCTTTCATCCTCCCCGCAGGACTCTGCTGTTCCGCTGGTGCGACTCCTTACCTGGTGATGGCAAGGACGCAGAGCAGAGTCCCAAAGAACTGCTCCCTCTGGGCTCTGCCGAGCTTTATATAACACTCTATTTACCAAAAATCCTTCTTTCTTTTCCCAAATGCCCATCCTGCCTTTGGACTGAGCATTTTCCTGGGTGCAGGAGCACCGGGCCTGCCTTAGCCACGGTGCCAACACCGATAGCAGGGATTTGAGAGCGAAACGCGCGGAGGAAGAGCCGCTGCTCTCAGACTGAGCTCATTATCTCGAGCTGGTTAATTATCACAAGTGACTGACTCTCCTTGCAGGGGAAAGCGGCCGATCCTCCCGGTGGCAGCGGCGTAGCCGGGCTCCAGAGGCCTCTCCGGGTGGGAAGGCTGTGTGTGGAATGCCGGGGGAGTCAGGGAAGTGGTTGGGATCCAACCTGCCGCGATCACGGTGTCGGTGTTCTGCGGTTGTGTGTGATTGTGGTTTTTTTGTTTATTTGGTTGTTTTTTTTTTTTTTTTTTTTAAATTGAAAGAAGGGATTTCTCTTCCAGATGGTGAATGTTGGGGTGTTTTCCCAGGGATGAGTAGGTGCAGAATTTTCCAACATGTCTCTGCACTCTCTGTTTGAGCTCTGTTTGTAACAAGGCCGCAGAGGGTTAATGAGGGAGCGCGAGACGGCAGCTATGCCTTCAGTTATAAATACACCCATGGAAAGTGTTACAGACTGATTTAAGCAAGCATCTGACTCGCTGGACTCTAGAAATCAAGGAGTAATTTGTTAAAACACATGTTTCACATTTCTTTGTCTTTCACAAAGAGGAAGGACTTGGGAGAGGACTTGGAAAGGGATAGATTAAAGGCCGAGGGTGCCAGGTCAGGTCTTGGCATCTCTTTGGGGTGCCACAGCTCAGGGCCCACGGGCAGTTCAGATAGTGATGCTGTCTGGGAACTTGAGGAGTTGGGGGTCACTCTTGGAGCAGTTTCCCCAGCGCTGATGGGGAGGGCTCCTGGAGAGGGACGGCTCAAGCCTGTGCCCCTGGGACGGCGTCTATTTGGAGCAGAGGACGCTCGTTACAGAACATCCCGAATCCCGCGGCAGCCCCCGGCGCTTGTCCAAACCTGATAAGTCTCAACTATGACAAGGTTCAGTCTTCGCCCTGGCCGGCTCCCCGGGTGCAAAGTGGCCCTGGGGACACACCCCGGCTGTGGGGCCCCTGTGGCGGTGGTCAGGGGGATGGGCTTTTGTAGTGGCCGATTTGGGGGGGGTGAACCCCAAACCTGGCCATAAACAGGGAGGAGTGCTGGTAGAGATGTCAAGAGTGGGGTTACTCTGGAGCCTTAAAATCTACATGGGGATGAGAATTGTTGAGCCCCCTCTCGCCTAGTGAGGTTTGCACGGGCCAGGCAGAGCCAGGGATGTAGGGAGGACCTGGAGGCACGGGAAGATCCCCACTGCAAGTTCTGGGGGCCGACAGCGGTGCGGTCATGACGGGGGGCGCAGCTGGGGAGCGTGGTGACGGCGGGGCTGCTTGGCACATCCCCAGCCACGGCGCAGAGCCCCGGCCCCAGCCCCGGCTGGCAGGAGCAGATGGCCAGCACATCTCGGAGCAGGCCTGGCATGTGGGCGCCGGCAGCGGAGGGGCGGCCGCGGCCCCCGAGCCGCCACGCCGTGCCGGGCTCCCCGGCCGAGGCAGGCAGTTGTGTGATGCTCGCCCTGTCTTCGCACGGCTTGATGGCTCTGTGCCCTTGCCAGCTTCCGCGGGGCTCTCCTTGCCTGCCTCCAAAATCCCGTGCTCCCGGAGGCACGGGCTCGTGTGGGTGCTGCCGCCCCCTCCTTCAGGAGTTAAAATCTGAAGTTGTGTCCGGCTGCAAAGGACAAAGAATAAAAATCCTTCCGCCCTCCCAGTGTGCCCGCGTGCGAAGGAACTCGTCAGCGTTGGGTTTTCAGATCACGCCCGGCGTCTTCACATGAGGGACGAGCCTGAGTCCTCAGCAGCGTGGTCCTGCCAGACCATGGATGGATCTGCAGGCTCGGGGTAGCCTCCTCTGGCCTGCTGGAGGCTCCTCTGGCAGCTGCTGCTGTAGAGGAGACAGGGGGAAGAGGTTTGGATCATGGTGGACGTTTATCCTGCGTAACATGGGTAACGTAATGGTGCGATTACCTGGCGCTGCTTCCCCAGCCTGGAAGGGCTGTGGGGAATAATCCCAGATGGATCAAAGGGAATGGTGCTGGACACTTCAGCAGAGCCTGGTCCTACCAGCTGGAGAGTTCCTGTGGTGTGGTGGGTTTGTCCCGGTGGTTTGCATTCTCTCACCTTGCCTTCCTTCACTGGAGAAGTGCTTTTTGTGGCTGAGAGGAGAGAACTATCTCTCCAGAAAGCCACAGGTCAGCCCAGCTGCAGTCCAGCATCTTCTCTGGAGGCTGTTTCCCTTCTTCTACAGTATCCTGTGGAGAGGATGATGCTGACTTGGGTTTCTCCGGCTGGCCAGGCATTTGGAGCAGTCAGGCTAGCCTGGGTGGGGTAGGAGAGCATAGGCCAACTTGCTGGTCTCTCTTTCCCCACCTCTCAATTTTTCTGTCTAGTGCTTCCCATGCTTCTTGCTCACTCTCCATCCCCACCTAGCAGCTCATCACCTGCAGCAAACCCCTCTCTGTCCTCACCCACAGCTCCTGGAGGAATAGCGCTGACTCCTTGTGGGCTGGGAGGAGTGTGGCTGTGGGACACTGAGTCCCCACCAGGGATGCCGTGGTTGGTACTGCAGGGCTGGGACCAGGCACCGCCTCTTTTGGTTTTTGTTATTAAGTCAACTTCTTGTGCTGGCAGGGGGTGGGAAGGCGGGGAAGCAGTGGGATGCAGCGAGAGGGATCCGTGCTGGAAATGCCAGGCAAGCAACATAGACCTTGCCTCCATCTCCACCAAGCCCTGTCCTCTCCCTTGTGGGGCTCTCCCTTTCCAAAGGGAGCAAAGGAGAGATTTGGCATCTTGCCCCTTCTCTTGGCCCTTAATTAGATTTGTCTTACAATTAACATTTCATAGAAAGGCCTGGAAGTGAGTGAGGTTTGGCAGATTGGGAGCTAGGCAGTCGAACAGACTTGTCATCTCTCCCTCCGTGGTGGGGACAGGGGTGGCTTTGGGGTCACACCATTGGCAGTGGGATCCTGGAGACTGCAGGTCAGTACCATCAGAGCCATAACCTGAGCATCCTTGGGACTCCTTATGCTTTCTGCCATTTTATTTTGGACACACCATGATTTTTTTCTTTTTTTACCTTTTTTTCCCCACTCTACGGGCTGGTGCTCCCTGCTCAGCCCCCAATGGTGCTCTTAAAGCTGTGGGAATCGCTTCAGGTTTTTGCAGCCCTGACAAAGGCACCAAAAAGAAATCGACTGGGAAAGAAAGAGGGGTTTGTTTCACTTTGATGAGAATTTTGTCTCCACCAGCTGGAGAGACAGCTGGGGTCCTCTCCTGCCCCAGCTCGCCAGCCCTCGCCTCGCCGGCTCTTCACCTGCTCCGCCAGGCGCAGGGAGGGATTTGCCGAGGCGGGGATTTCAGAGAGCCCCAGTGGGGTTGGTGCTTCCTCAGGGAGACCTCCAGCAGCTCTGAACCTGATGCTGTGGCCACGGGCAGCCGGTGTGGGAGCGGCTGGAGGTGCTGGCTGTGGGCTGTGCTGACGGCTGCCCAGCGTGCGGGCAGGATTTGCCTGTGGCTGCATGTGCTACCAGGGACACTGATCTCTGCTGGCCGTCCCCAACCCCGCTGGCAGCAGTGGGGTGGCCTCAACGTGCCCAAACCCATGGCAGTTTCTGATTCTGATGCTGCATGCTCACCCCAGGGTGTGGCAAGGGGGATCCCAAAGGCCCCTCTGCCTCGGAGCAGGAGAAAAGGGAATTTGGGGTCTAGGGCTGATCTCCTGCTCACAAGGGTGCAGGTCCTGCTCCTGTCTGAGAAGAGGGAAAACTCAGCAGTTTGGATCTGGATTCCCCACTTCTGGTGAACCTTGTGGTGTGCAGCCAAGGAGGTGCTCAGCACTCGGTGCTGGAGCATGTCTGAGGAAGAGGAGGCTGCAGCCAAGGTGGAGGGAGGTGGGAATGAGAATTGTCCCGGGTATTTTTCTTCTCAAGATGTTCTTTGTCTCTTTGTGCTCTCTTGTCTCTGGCTCGTGCCCTCTGAAGAAGCAAACATGAAGCAGGGATGGGGCCTGGGCTGGAGGACTGTGCCTTTGTCGACAATTCAATCAAGCACCTCCTCTGTAGCAGGAGTGAGGAAGACATTTAAAGTAGAGAGAAAATATTTGGATTTTACTGCGTGAAAATACCAGGCTCAAGCCAGCTTATTTTTTTTTTTACATAAATGTGTTTTCACAAGAAATGTGCATTTCTGTGTATTTGAGATTTCAGGAGGGGAGAGGTGAGGGGGGCTATCAGCACTCTCTGTTGTAGCAAACTCTATGACAACCCCTAGTTTTGTCCCTCAATACTTTTATCCTGGTTGGAATCCTGCTTCCTGGCAGAAAGAATCCAGCTGGCCCGTGGTTATCTTCTCCTGGGGTTGTTGGCCCTCAGGGGCAAAGGATGCACCCGTGTTGTCTTACATGTCTCTGTGAAACCAGCAGGCATCTCATTGCAGCTCTGTTTGAGGTTTGCTGTTTGTTTTTGTAGGTTTTTTTTTTTTTTTTTGAAGATGGTCAAACCTTGGTTGCCCAGGAGAGGAGTTCTGTTATTCCTGGCTTCCCACCTCAAATATTTACGGACAGCCAGATGCCAAAGCTTTTGCAAAAGGCATGGGGCAGGCTGTGCTGTGCCGTGCTGGGGCTGAGCAGGGCACAGTGTTGGGCTGATGGCACCCCAGTTCCCTTTATTTGTGGGGGGTTTTCTATCTGGTGGCTCTGTCTTCTTGCTTATCTGGGATTTTTCTGGGGTCTTATTAACAAAAGGTTGTTAGGGATCCTTCAGATGTTCCATGCTTTGTAGACTGGCTGTCTGAAAATGGGAGTTTCTCCCACAAAGGCTGGAGCTTTCAGGAGGGTGATGTGTGAGTTTCTGAGCGCAGGGGTGAAATCATGTCATGTTCAGTGCATATCATTTATTTTCTCCTGCTGCACTGTACTTGAATGCACCTACCTGTTTTCAGTAGAGTGTTTCAAGTGCCCACAAAGATGTTTTTTGGGGTCAGGTCTTCTGCACTAGTGCCTGGTCTGGGGATGGTGGACCATGGTTGCACACAAGAGAAAGAACTGACAGTTGGCTCTCTCACCCATTAAATGGAGCTGGAAATACAAATCTAGCTTAAAAATGCTTATTTCATCATCATAAGCACTTACAGCATCTTTCTGGGCAAGTTTGAATGCTGGATGTGAATCCTCTGTGTCTCTCCAGATCTGCCTAATTTTTATGTCACGCTCACCTTTGTGTTTTCCACCTTGGGCTACCTTGGTCCAAAGGTGAGCCTGAGTTTGTGTTGGAGCTCCTCCCAGGCACAAATTGGCATGATAAAGGTACAGATTGAGAGGAAAAGGCACGAATCATTAGGAGAGGCTCTCTCCTCTGTGTCCCAGCAGGCAGTGATGTCGGAGGGTCCCTGTGGCTCTCCCTGCATGGAGACATCCTGCTCTCCCTCTGGGCCAATGCCTGGAGGGGCAGAGGATGCTGGAAGATGCTTCCTTTGCCAGCCCTTGTGCTCTGCGAGCACAGGGCTCAGCACTGATCCTCCCGAGCTGTCTCCACGTCACTGCTGTCCCTACATTGTCTCTCTCTGCTCCCCACCCCTCTCCTTCCCTCGTGGGTTTCTTTTCCTTGACAGCGGAACAAATCCCTTTTCACGGGACCGTCGCTCCCCGGCCCGTTGTCCCCCACCCCTGCCGTGCAAAATCCCCCTCCCCTGTTCCTCTGGAATGACAGCCACCATCCCAGTGGGGTGGAGAGCCCCTGAAATCCCTCTGGGCAAGGTTCCCTGCCCTGTAAAGGAGCAAAGTGGGGTCTTAAAAGCGTAAGAGGCGAGGGCAATTCCTGCAGAATCCATTGTTTGGATGCAATTGATCTCTTTGGGAGGTGCATCCTCTCCTCTGATGTTGTGCTTCAGAGATCCTTGGATGGACCTGGAGCCTGTGTGTCCAAGGACTCCTTCCTTCCTGCCTGGGGGCAGTGGGGCCATGCTGTAAGTTGATTTTTCGCTGCATAGCATTGCCCAAGGTGGCTGAGCAGGAAGAGGATGGTGGGAATTGTCTCTTTGCTGCTGAACACTCAGGGAAGCTTTTGGCTGGAAAAATTTGGAATGGAGAGAGAAACTGGTTAAGGGACCTGAATGTACTTTTCAGCTGCAGCAGCTTTTTTTACTTGAAAGAGTCAGTGTTGTCATTTCTTGCCTCCAACCCCTGCCATTTTAAAATCATCGGGATGCTTTTGTTGGCAAAAATTCTACTTGGAATTTGCTGGCCCTGTTAAGCCTTTAATTCTGGAAAACTGCATCTTGGCTCTGAAAAGGGTTATTTAACCCTTGCAGTGATTTATTTAAATGGGAGGAGGGCAATGTCGCGTGTTTGCAGTGGCCTCCACGCGGATGATTTAGATTAATAAATTCATGGGTGCTGCTAGTGGAGGCGGGAGTTTGTTGAGGAACAACCCCAAAACTCCTGCCTGATGATTTCTGTGTTGAGCCTGGGTTGGAACTGCCCTCCACCATGCTACTGGGACACCTTCTCTGGGCATCTTTTCCGTTTCTGCTCTTGGAGAGTCAGCAGGAGAGGAGGGAATGCCAGCTGTGCTCTGCTGTCAGGTGCTGGCTGCTGGGGAGGGGATGACAGCCTCTTTTCCCCTTATACACCACGTGCTGTAGGTTCCTGTGAGGGCTGAAGGTTAGGAAAAGGCTCCCACAGGATTCAGCCAAGCCAAGGTCTGAATTGCCCCATGGAAATGCTGAACTCCAGGTTTTGGCTGCAGGGAGAGCGAGATGTTGCCCACTGAGCAGTGTCCTTGAACCCAGCCATCCTCTTGTCTTGGGTGTTGTTGGACTCTGGAGTGGTGGGATGGCTCAGGCTTTTGTGCCTGGAGTCTCACCTGTGCCCAAAGGGTGACCAGCTGGGTTGGTGATGGAGAACTGAAATCCTGAATGATTTATATCTTGGCATCCCCTCTGCCCAGCAGCTCGCAGCAGTGGTATCGAGCAGATCCTTGTAAATGGTGCTGTGGGTGTGGGAGCTTGGTGAGGAAATCACTGAGTGTCTGAAACTTCTTGATGCCTGCTCTGGTGGGTGCTGCTCCTTCCCTCTGCACCCGTAATTATGAGAGGCTGAGAGAGCAACCTCAGTGGACTGGCATAAAAGTTTAATGAAGCTTAAAGTCTTGTGGGTCGGGCTCTTGAGTCTGAGCTTGTTTCAGCTCTGGATCTGGGGAGGAGGGTTAAGCAGAAAGGAGGAGAGGCTTCCTGCATGCATTACCTCAAGGACATTAAACCCCACGTTGACGGGGGAGGCTGTTGTGGAGATGGATTAGGAGAAAGTAATGAAGGAGGACATCAGAGATGGATGAGGATGGGCGAAGGGCCCTGCGTGGTGAATGCAGCTCCGTGTGAGATATTTACCCTTGGCAGTGGGAAAGCTGCCCATGACAGGGACAAGGTTTTTCTGGCCCCTGCTGTGCTAAGATGCCCTGTGCAGCCCCAAACCCAGCTGGGGCAGGTGCTGGCATGCAGCAGGACTCGGCTCAGCCAGCTCCTGTGGGAGAGGCTCCAGGCTGGGGAGGGTTGTTGGGATGCCAGTGTGTGTGGGACACAAGTTCGTGGCATTGTTTTGGTTCTCCATGGCCAGCCAGGTTCAGAGGCACTGATGCAGGAGGACGTGAAGTGATGAATCTGGCTGCTAAACCAGAGCCCCAAATCCCAGCTCTGCTGGGATGGCCCATCCCCATCCTCCAGAGGAAGTGCAGTTTCCCTGCCAATAATGTCTTTATGCTATTTCCAACCACATAGCAAAACATCCCAGGAACTCCCTGAATCCTTGGCTTTTAAAGTAAGTATACCCCCACCTTGAACTGATTTATTTTTGCCTGTTTTGGCACTTCTGTCTCCAAGCATCAGCCATGATCCTTCCCTCCCTTGCCTGATGCCTGCAGAGCACCATTCTCAGGCAGAGCAGCCTCATTTTGGGGTGATGCTTTGCAGGTCTCCTTTGTCAGCCAAGGACGTGTGTCAGGCACATTGTGGGTGAGAGGTGCTTGTGGAACAACACCCAAATCTACGCCTTTCCCTTTAGTCCTCTTGTGCCAGAAAAGTGCAGCAAAAGTCAACCAACGACGCATCTTGCCGAAGCTGCATTTTTTTTTCCATGAGGATTAGTGGTTCAAGAGCAGGGATTTTCAAACTGACAAGCCCTTGGCAGAGAAATAATTACAGGCTTTTTTATCCTTTGTATTTCCTAAGTAGTTCTAAATAACTTTTTCCCTTGAGGCATTTTTTTAAGTCTAAAATACAGGGGGAAAAATGTGAATTTCCTTAGTGTCCTTGAAAATATGCAAGATGTTTGTGGAGACTATTTAAGTTTCAGCTATAAGGTTTTCTGCGTGCGTTTTTCGCTTTAACCACATCCAGTCAACCCAAGTTTCTTGGCTGGTGATGCTTCAGAAATGGATCTTAGGAATTGGAGATGGAGGGAGATAGATGTGATCACTTCTTGGCCATCTCAGGAATGTGAGTTTTGCCTCTCCAGTGTATTCCCCAGGGTTTCTTACCCCACTCCTTGCTGCAAGAGAAGATTTCTGGGGCTAGTGGAGCAGGTTTTCCTTGTCAGTGTCTATTAGTTGATTCCTCCAAGGTGCTGGGTGTCCCTCTGGGAAGCCATGGCCATCCCTCTTTCCCCAGCA
The DNA here is from genome assembly GCF_050655825.1 of Lonchura striata. Classification (NCBI taxonomy): domain Eukaryota; kingdom Metazoa; phylum Chordata; class Aves; order Passeriformes; family Estrildidae; genus Lonchura; species Lonchura striata. The sequence goes on along the minus strand of NC_140710.1, from coordinate 30,560,363 downwards.
TCCTGCAGAGCCCAGCAGGGTTCACCCATCCCTGTCCTCTGCTGGCTCCTCTTCTTGCCTGTACCTCCATCCTGGATGCTTTGCCCAGTCTTTTTCATTTAAAAAACAGACAGCGTGATGTGAAAAAAACCTCCTGGGGGCAGCTCCAAGACACACATGAGCTTGTGCCTTCTATCATTGGGAAAATTCACCTCCTGTGAGTTTCCATGGAAGCCCTTAGCATGGCACCCGAATTTTCTGAGCACCTCTATGCTGCACCATGTTTTACCACGCCTGGAGCTCTTTTTGACCCTGCTCTTCTGCCCCTCTTGGAAGAGCCCTCTGGAGGGTGCTGTCCCAAATCCCAGCTGTTCCATGCCTGACCAGGTATCCATTCATCCCTAATACTAAGCCCTGCTTGTGATGCAAGGGGGGATCTGGGAGGACCCCCTGGTGTTTGCACTCGCTGCAATATCACAGGGCAGTGCTGGGGCTGCCTTATTGCCTCTGCTGTCAGGGCAGTGCCGAGGTGCTCCCCTGGGATTGCTGCTGCAATATTCCTGCTGTTGGCAGGCTGCTGTTAATAACAGCATTGCTCTACCTTGGCTTTATTAAGTGAGGGAAGCCTCCTTTCCTCACACCCCAAGCACATCAGGGTCTGGCCTTTGGGGTGAGAGGGAAGGAGGTGGGAGCGGAGAGGGGGGAGCGTTTGAAGTAATTAGAGGTGCTCGGTGCAGAGTGGGGGATTGCCAAGAAGGATGAGGACCCTCTGCAAAACCCCCCTGTGGGCTCTGCCTGACTCACCCCACTCCTCCCAGCCCTTCATCTCCCTTAGGGTTGTGGTGTTTAGAGAGTGGGGTGGTGAATGCCTTGCTTTCCCTGTTCCCTCTTCTGCTGAAGACCCTTTTAGGGTCCTTAAATTCTGATTGAGCTGGTGAGGAGGCCACAAGGTAGCTCCAGGGCTCACAAAATCCCTTGTGCCCTGCAGATATGGCAGGTGACTCTGCAGGGGAATACATGGTGCCAGGAGGGGACCTGCCTGTCCTGTCTCTGCTGCCCCAGCCACCATTTCTCAGGGGAAGGGATTTTTGGGTTTTTTTGGCTTTTTGGGTTTTTTTCTCCACTTCCCCTCTCCAGACGCTGCCAATCCCACTAAAACTTTTGACTGGAGCAGGGATTACATGCTCGGGTTTCAGCCCTTGTCTGCAAGTGGTGTAAACTTTCTGCTGGAGCTCAAGTGACATTTTGTGGGAGATAGGAAAGTATTAAGTGTTGGTTCTTGCAGATAAAAATAGCCACTGGCCCAATGACATTTTCTGTCATCTTACCACTGCTGCATTGCCTCCACGCTCGTGCTTCCAGCATGGGCTTTTCTCATCATCAGGTGCTGGGGGCATCCAAAACCCACCCAACCTGGTCCCAGCATCCTCACCTGCCTCACCAGCAGCACCTGGACAGGACCAGGGTGGGCACTGGGTGCAGGGCTGAGGCCAAACTCAGATAGGAGCAGCAGGTCCTGGTTTTGTGTTCCCAAGGGCTGGAAGGAAACACCAAATCCAGGATCCCTCTTCTCCTGGAATCAGGAGTCCAAATTGCTCATTGCTGCCGACCTCGGTGCTAGAGTGGGAGCTCCCCTGGTTCAGGAGTCCTCATGTGCTCACACGTGGCTGCCTGTGTGTTTTTCCCGTTGCTGTGTTTCCGAGCTGATGTTTTTGTCCTGAGGTTCCAGCCGGGGCTGGCTCGGGGCCCTTCGGCAGCATCGGCAGGGCTGACTCTTGCTGCTCCAGAAACGCGGGGCTGGGGCCGGGCAAAGGAGAGGAGGAGGAGGAGGGAGTGGCAGGGTCTGGCTTGCTGCTGAGCTGTGACCAGATCTGCTGCTGGGAGAGGCTCCCTCACCCTGCCTGGCCTGTATTTTCCCCAGCTCTGCTGCTTTGGAGCAGCATCCACGTGCTCCATCTCCAAAAACAGCCGGCGTGGCTCTGGGAGAGCCCGTGTGTGGCTGGGAGGATGGCAGCAGGGACAAGTTCTTCTCCTGCTGAGCTTCTCTTCCTCATGGCTGGTTCCAGGAAGTTCCCTGGTATTGGACTGGGCATCCTTTGAGGGTGCCTTCATTCCATCTGCTTGTTCTTGTGAGTGAGGATGCTCTCATCATTCACCCCAAGGACCATTTCATGGGGAGAGCTGTGCAGTCAGGCTGGCTTCAATGCAAATCTGTAATTGCACCCCTTAAATACTTTTCTGCAACAAATGAAAGCATTTGGGAGCAGCATCTTTTCCACATTCCCCTTGCTTCCTGGTTCAAGGCCCACCTGCTCCTGGGGGTTTCAGCATCTTGCCTGGTGTCCTCCATCAGCTGAAGCATCTCTCCCTCCACAAGTAAGGAGCCAGGTCCTCCTCGTGTGTCTGGAGCCAAACCAATGCTGTGGCACTTGGCCACTTACAGTAGTGGGCGATTACTGAGCCCCTGCCAGGAATTCTTCCAGTGGGATTGGGAAGGCTCTGGGGTGTTAATTTTGTCCTGCAGTGTGGAAGCTCTGAGCAGAGCCCGCCGTGTTTTGTAACGGGTCATACGATGCCGGCGGTGGCGGCCGCCTGCCCTGCGCTTCAAGGTCACTGCTGAGCCTGGGGCCGCTGGGGCAGCTCCTGGCTGCAGCCCTTCCTGCCTTCCGTGCCTCTCGTGGGCTCAGCTCCCTCCTGGGGCAAAGCCTCTGTCCCCTCGGAGCTCAGGTTTGGAGCTGTTTTCCCCCATCTGGAGAGGCTGCAGTCCTTGCTGCCTTCTGTGCCTCTGACCAGGCTCTGCTCTCTCCTGGGGCAAAGCCTCCAGCACCTCGAGAGCTCAGGTTGTTTTCTCCCATCTGGAGAGGCTGCAGCCCACATCTCAGGATGTCTCCTTGCTCCTGGGGTACAAACCCTGCCCATAACTCATGTGCCCCCCAACACGCTGTCCCCACATCTGCCAGCCACAGCCCACAGCCAGAGCTTGGGCAGGTAGAGCTCTGTTCCCTGAGAGTTCTGCAGCATCCTGCCAAGGACAGGACCTTCCAGGATACTTAGAGACAATATTCCCTCATTCTCCTTGCCTTAAAACATGTCCCAGTAAGGAATTTATCTTGTGTCCCTGAAGCTGAGGGAACTGCTGAGTGGAGAAGGGTCTGGCAGAGGTGAGGAGTGCAGGGTCATGATGAATAATCAGGGATGCTCCTGCCTGCTCTGTCCCTTTCAACCCCCCACAGGAAAAGCACATCCATCCCAATGGGAAGAGCCTCCCATGATCTTTATCAGTAAATAAATGTTTGAGGCCCACCGTTGTATCAAGAAATTAGAAGGGACTGTTAGGACCTAGAAGGGACTGTTAGGACCGGCTGTTAAATAAGAATTAAAGGTTTCAAATATTAAGGGGCAATTGGCCCTCACCAGTTCTCTTGTTACACAAACGTTTCATTTATAATTTGGACCCGAGCTGGGATGTGCTGAGAGATGCTCAGGCTGCAGCCTGCACACGGGGGTTAACGTGGTGCTCTCTCCTGCCAGAAAATAATAAAAGCCAGGGACTGTCTAGGGATTGTGCATGAAGGATTAGGAAGAGGATATGCACAGGCCTGTCTGCAGCTGGTTGAAGTCTAGTGCAGAGGGGTGAGCCTGGAAATCATTGTTTTCTGATGGCTGTGAGGGGGCCAGCTTGGAAAGGGATGTCTCCCTAAACCTGGGGATCTCCACAGCCGACTGATGTTTTTAGTGGGAGGCAGCGAGTGGATCTTATCTCCCTGGGAGACATCTGTGCTGGTCAGGAGGGAGGAAACACTGTGATGTGCATGCCTCTGCCTCTGCTTTCCAGGTGTTGTTGTTGTTCAGTGTGAGTGGAGGATGCTGAGCTCAAGGGATGGATTTTTTTGTCAGTGGAACATGCTGGACTCTGGGGAGCAGAGTTTGGGGGATTTTTGTGAGTGGAGCTTGCTGGGATCTGGGGAGCAGGGTTTTTGGTGTGAGTGGAAGATGCTGGGCTCCAGGGACTGGGTTTTTAATGTGATCAGAGAATGCTGGGCTCTGGGCAGCAGGATTTTTTGGTGTCAATAGACTTCGTTGGACTCCAGGGACTGGGTTTTTGGTCTGAGCAGAGGATGCTGAGCTCCAGGGACCAAAGTTTTCCACCTTTCTATCGTATGTGTGGGTTGTGCTGGGATCCTGGCTTCATCCGCAGCATTATCTGTGATCTTACAGCTTTTGAAGCTGCAACTCCCAAAGTTAGGGAGTTCAACAAAGTTCTTGCCTAGAGATAAAAAAGACAGAAGATGCTGGGGTCCTGTGTTTGCTTGACTTTGATGCTGTTCCCTGAAATGATCCCCTCGAGCTGGCTCAGGAAGCTGGAGTCACAGCTCTTCAGCTTAGAGGGAGCATGAAGATTTCCCAGCATCAGGTACCCACCATTAAGGATTTACCTTTGCAACCACCACGCTGCTGGAAGGTGCCTGCTGAGATGGAGGCATCGGAATTCCCCTGGGCAAGTCAGGCCTTTATGGCCCTCGCCCAAGACAAGCACTGGTTGCTTTTGTGGCAACTATTAATTGCTTCCTGAATTTAAAAAGCATAAGCAAACTCTCTTGCTGGGGAATGAGTTACCTGGCACGTAAATGCTTTGCCACTAATGCCTGGCTGACCCTGACGATGATGTGAGGACCAGAAGAGCTTTCAAAGAATTTACCAGAAACCATTTTCAGGGGAGGTTGTGTGTTGTAAATTCTGAAGTAATGGGATGGAGGGAATTAGGTTAGATCATAGTTTGCAGAAACCAGGCACGATTCCCCATCGAGGGCCTTGAGATCATCAGAGCGGCGTGGTGAGGGGAGGCCCCCACATGTCTTTATCCATTGATGAGCGAGTTTACAACCTGGAAAATGAGATTATCGGAGGGTTTGTTTCACATGTGACGCTGGGGAGAAAAATGGGGTCCTGTTACGCCCAAAGGTGTGTTGTAAAGCCACAGGGGTTCCTGGAGGAGCAGCCCGGGATGGGGCTGGTGGTGCTGGGTTGAGGATGCCCAAGGCTGTCAGCACCCATTGCAGCAGCACTGGGGTGCCTTGCAGCCTTCTGTGGGAGTGTCTTGGGTGGTCCTGTGCCTCTGCTGAGCTCAGCCCAGCTCAGGGAGATGCTTCACGAGGATATTTAACCATTAGACCAAGGGAAACGGTGCCTGTCTGGCTTTCACAGCCTGCCCTAGTGTATCATGCACCCCCACCCTTCCTCTCCTGCCCTGAGCAGTCGTGGTGCTGTTTGCAGGTTTCTGGGGGGCCCCATCCCCTCCTTGCCAGCTCCCCAGCTCGGGGACGGGGCTGCTGAGCTATTTCACAGGGAGCTGCTGGCACGTGGGGCTGTTTGCTGCCTCCCCCCTCCAGCAACGCCTTTCATTTCCTTGCTGCCTCCTCTGCTCTGCTCTTCTCAGCCCGCCCTGCACCGGAGGGATGGGGCCGGGCCAGCTTTAGGGATGCCAATGGTTTGGGGGGTTTTTTTGGGTTGTTTTTTTTTTTTTTTAGCTCTGCAAACAGTGTTAAACCGCTCTCATTTGAAAGGGCAGGTGTGGGAAAGGAGCTGTTTTGCCTGCAGCAAAAAAAAAAAAAAGTATTTCCCAAATCCAATATCTATGCAATGAGGGTACCGTGGTGGGAATTACACATCCTTCCATGGGGCAGTGCTTGCAGGGAGAGCAGTCAGAGGCCAGGCTGCCTCCAGTCCTAATAATAGTCTTGCTGGCTGCCTGGAGCAGGGCACTGGGGCTTGAAAGACCAAATCTAGTGGCTGATATTTGTCTGCCTGTGAACGTTGCTGTAGCAGATCCCATCCCACTTGTCCATCAAGTGGGAATTGCCTGGCACACAGACAGGTCACTGATGTTTTTGGGATGCCAGCGCTTGACACTGGGGAAGGTGTGAGTCTAAATCAGCATTGGGGTGTGTGTTTTTGCACTTCACTCTCTCCAGCAGAAGGACAGAGTTCAAAGGGGTTCTGGCCTTCCTGGAATAGGAAGTGGTGGGATCCACCCTGGAGCTTTTTCTCCTCTTAACCCAGAAGAGTCCCACCCCAGCTGGGAAGCCCCGTGTTCAGCTGGGTGTGGAATTGGGGATGGGAATGGAAAAGTCCATGTGAGAGGACTGTGCTCCGCTTCTACTGCTGTTCTTCCTTCTGGAGCACCTGTGAGGTTGTGTTTGATCTGGGCCTGAGCTTGGGCTTTGTCTTTATTCTCCATTTAAAAAGGGGGAAAAGAAATTCGGGAGGCCCCTGCAAGATGGGCTTGGAGCAGGGTGGCTCTCCCTGCACTGAGCAGGCACTGGTGTCCAATTTTCTGTCTCGCTTTGTTAAATGGACCTGTGAAGCCATTGCAAAGCCAAGATTGCAGAGGCAAACGCCCTGTGGCCAGATTGCAGGGTCTTGCTTAACTCAGCTCTGCTGGGCTTTTCCCCACAGTTTTCCTGTGAGGTCCCAGCTTTACCTTTTCACCACTGAGAAGCTCCCCAGGGTGACATGGCCGGCCCTGGGGGACTGGGATTTCTTTTGGAGGCAGGTTTTAATCACCTTCCAAAGCATAGATGCTTTCTGTGATTCGTAGTTAGAGGTGGGAATTACCTTGTGATGCTTGTTTTGAAAGCAGTCCCTTCCTTTCTCCCTCTCAGGAGGTGGTTTGGAGGGACCTTTCCCTGCTGGCACTCGACATTTGCCACCCCAGGAGGCATCAGCCCACCAAGGTTAGGCTTCAGAGGTAACACTGTGGAAATGCACAGGGAGGATCTGTCAGCAGCTGGTTCCCTACCCGGGGGCTCAGTGTGGCTTTGATTTGGGCTCTGTCCGTGCTCAGGTGGTTTTCCTCCTGGTGCATTCCCTCCCCACAGGCTTTCACGGGCACTGAGGCTGCCTTTGGCTTTCTGCCTGCTCGTACACGGCTCTGTGGCCTGAGATGTGTCACTGCTGTGTCCCAGCTTTGTGTGAGTCCTTTCCCACCTCTGCATCCCACTGAGGACTTCCAGGGACAGAGGAGTCACCTGAGGAGGAGAGATGCTGTAGAAATCAAGGCAGGGTGGCCAGGTGTGCCACATCCATCACGTGTCCAGCCACCCAGTGAGTCACATCCCTGCCTGGCTCGGGGGATCACCATTCCTAGAGGCAGAGAGTGCCAGGTGTGGGTTTTTTTCTGGGAATAGGGACAGAGAAATACAACATCCCCGTTTGCAAGCCACTGGAGACATCTCTGGAGGAGGAGGAGGAGGCGTGAAGGTGCTTGGCATGCCGCTTGTGGAAGGGCTGGGGTGAGTTTTGGGGGCTTGGGGCTCCCCTTGCACTGATGCTGCTGGGTGAGGCTGTCTTTATCTGATGTTTTGCATTGCTTGGCTCAGCAGTGGAAGGTGAAGGGTTCCCCTGCCTGCCCTGGCTGTCAGCAGGGCTGTGCAGGCAGGACATGGGAAGGGAAGGAGAAGAGGATAACGCCCCAGCCGCAGGCCCTGGCCATTTCTGGATGAGTAGGTCATCTGGGTGTGGGAGGGGAGCTGGTGTCCAAGCCAGCCCAGAGAGCCTGGGATTGGGTGTATGTGTGATTTGGGGGAAAGTGAGAAGGGATTTCTTAGGCGAGAGGAATGCAAGTTTCCTCCTTCACATATGTCTCCTGTTCTTCCAGTTTGCAACAAAAGTCATCACATTGCCCAAGACCTGGCAGCAGGGACAGCCTGAGAACAGCCCACAAATCATGGAAAAGCTTCTCCCCTCCTCCCTGCCTGCCTCCAAGTGCTCAAGCATCAGGAACCACTTCAGTTCCCCTTTGGGCAGTAAAACTTTTGCCCCTTCCCAATGTGGGGCAGCTGCACAGCCCAGAGCTCTTGCATGCTGAAGCACTGGTCCCGGTGGGTTAGAATTCGGCCTTTCCTTTGAACTGGTTGTACTTTAAACCCTCCAAATGCTCCTGGGGAGGGCTGGAGTGCTCAGACATCCAGGGTGACAGCAGCTGTTTGGAGGAGACACCATGACACCACTGGTGTGACCTTCCCTGTCGCCAGGTGCTGGGGACAAGTGACAGTGGCTCAGGTCCTGGTTGGTCTGCCTGGATTACCAGGCACTGGGAGGAGGGACAGGCACTCCCAAGGATGCCCAGCTGGGGAGTTTGGTGGTGTGGGGCTCCAGCTGAGAGGCAGAGGAGCAGTTGTGTCTCAGGATGAAGGGGGTTTTGATGGGCCCAGCCCTTACCTGCAGTCCTGCTGGCTGCTGCTTGTTGTTTGGCACGAGGAGCTGCTGGTGCAGCAGAGCTGCAAAGCTCAGGAGAGCCTGTCTGAGCTCTCCTCTGCACCCTCTGCATCTCGGGGATGGGCAAGGTCCCTCCTGCTGTGGGAATGGAGAGATGGAGACTGTTGCTGGAAAAGTGCTTCATGCAGTGTTCTTTGGGTCTCCTGGGACACCCAGAGCAGTGAGAGAGGCTGCCAGCCCTCCACCCTCCCAGCTGTGAGTGTTTGCATCCTGCCTGGCTTTGCTCCCACGTGGTTTGTGCTGGGGTGCAGGTCTGTGAGGATCCCTGTAAGAAAGGCGCTCTGGTTACCTCATTTTGGTTATTTGAGGATTGGCCATTGAGGATTTTCTTACAAGAAAGCAGTTCTATCCATTTCACTGCTCAGTGCAGCCAGGACTGGAGTCACCAAGCTGTCCCACCCTCGGGGTCCACCCTGTGCCCCGTGTGCCATCAGACAGTCATGGGGCAGTTTTCACTAGAGGATCCCAGGGCTTTTGGGGCAGAGGAGACAAGGGGGGGCTCCAGCCAGGGAACAGGGACACCTGGTGCACCATGCTGGCCAGGAGAGGCTGTGACTGAGAGCTGGAGGCACTGTGAGCTCTGCAGAGGAGGAGAGGAATTGCTTCCATGTCCAGCTGGGGCATGGGGGCTCTCCTTTTGCAGCATGAACGCTCCACACACCGACTGCTGTCCCCCTGCCTTGCCCACCCTGGCGGGGAGGTGACAGCTGTGCCACCTCCCACCTTCCCCAAGATGTGTCCCAAGGCACCTGGGAGCCAGGAGGGGAGATGTCTGTGCAATGTGTGTGAGGGGAAACAGCTCCAGGAGAAGCCAAGTTCCATTGAGTGGTTCTACCCGGGACATGATTTTTCCTACAAGGAGAGCCCGCCCCAGCAGGATGCTCTGCCACCCTGAGGTGCTGCTCCTGCTGCCCCTGCCTGGTGAAGCCATGCAGGCTGCCCTGCTCCTGCCCCAGACCTGGCTCACGGGGAAGCAGGGGGATGCTTTCCCTTGTGCTCCCACACCGAGTCTCTTTCTGCTTCCCTGCTCCCGCCTTCCTCCTCCTCCTCCTCCTCCCGCAGCATCTGCTCCGGATGTTTTTTCCCTGAACTGCAGAAGCTGCATTTTTCCAAGCTGAATTTCCTTCGTTATTTTTTTTTTTATCTCTCCAGGGTCCCCTTCAGATTGCTTTGCTGCCTTCCATCCTCTCCAGTTTATTATCTTCTATGAATGTTATTAACATGGTAATTAGTCCCTAATTGCAATTGCCAATGAAGATGTCAGATAGGGCTGATGCTAACCCTCATCTTTCCCAATACTAACCTGTTACATTGTGCTCATGGGCACTCTGTTCCCCATTCTCCAGGACCCCTGTGACTCTGATCAGACAACCCTGGACCCCTCCTTCCTGCCCTGACAGGGTTGGTGGAGAGCCAGGGAAGCTCACCCTGTCCAAAGTCTATACAGACCCCTGACATTTCCTGTTCATCCTCTTTTGCCCCGCTCTCCCCTTGGGCACCACAGAATGAAGAGAGATGAACCAACATATATTGGGGTAAGAGCCTCTTTTGGAAATCTTTGCCATCTCCTGATATTCCTCCCCTCAAAGCCTTGGATCCCTGGGCTAGCCTGATAATTTAGGAGGCTGAGAGGTGGGGGGAAACATCACTAACCCTGATGCTTCACTGCTTTTCCCTGGATGCTGTGGATTCCTCTGTGCCTCTCCCATCAGCTTTTGGTTTGGTTTCACAGAGGAGCACTCAGGTGTGTGAGTGAGGTTTCTCCCCTAGCAAAGCCCAGGGTGCTTTATAAACTCCTCAGGGCCACGCTGGTGATGGGTGCAGCTCTGAAAAACACATTTTAGCTGGTCCCAAGCCTCAGAGGCAGGGTCATGACTGGCTCTCCATGGCAGCTCCCATGGGAGGCAGAAGGGAAAGGATTTTGGAAAGCTGAAGGCTGGCATTTGCCATCCCGCCTATACACTGAGCCCTCTGGCTGCTCGGGCACCGTGCAAAGGTCTCCCATCCTATAAATGGGCAGAGAGGTAGGCCAGGAGATGGGGAGATGGGATGAGGGCAGGGGGGAGCCAGCCCAGGCCGGCATCCGGAGCTCCCATCGCCTCGGTGCGCGCGAGAGGCGCGGTTTGTTCCGGCCACGCTGCTCTCAGCAGGCAAGGCTTGCCCCCGCAGAGCCTATTTTGGAACACAAAAGCCCCTGCTTACCTCTGGGAGGTGCTGCAGAGGGCTGGGGCTGCCTGCTGGCGAGGTGTCCCGGCTCTGCCGGGTGGGACACGGCGCCACGTGCTCCGAATAGCTCCGCTCAGACGTGGCCTGCGGAGATGAAATGTGGCTCTTGACCGATTGCGAATAAATCAGGGTCAGGAGCTTGAATGCTGGCCAAGAAACCCAAAGGGATAAAATATAGCCTCTCTGCAGACTGTTAGCAAACAGCACGTGGGCTGAGATCTGCTAGATAAATTTATGCGCTGTGAATTGTTCACCCAGCTGTAGTGGAGGGACGGATGGACCCACGGAGAACTAATAACCATATGTGGTGGACATGCCTTCGGTGCTGACCTTTAGAGGGTTCAGCAAGGCTGGGAGGTGGCACGGTGACGTTTTCCTAGGGATGCCACCGGGAGGGAATGGGGCACACGTGTTGCTGGGCGCAAGGGAGGGGGATTCAGGCTGCCTCTGCCCTCTGAGAGTCCGGGAGACAGGCTGGCAAAACACATTCCTGCTGCTGACCTTGGTTTGCCCATCGTGTCATTTGACATGGATTGAGGGTAAATCCCCAGCTTTTTCCCTTTGAGTTGTTGTTTCCAAGCTGGTGGGATTTGGCCAGCCTGAGAGCTCCCAATCCTGGTGCAACCAAGGGAGTTCAGTTTAAAATGGGAGGTGGTATCAGGGGAAAAGTGAAAAGATGGGGGCACAGGGCCTCCAGCACCTGCTGTCACCCATTTCAGGTGAAATGCTGGGAGCTGGCAGTGCTGGGGGCTGCTTCCTCTCTCTGTCCCTGAGTTCCTCATAGCCACAAAGGGGAACACTGGCTTCATGTTGGGATGAAACAGCCTGCTGGTAGAACCAGCTCCAGGCAGGCCGACTCAGTGAGACTTTAGGCTCAGTTCTGCTGCTTTAAACTGGAGAGATGGGCCTGGCCCCAAAACACGGAGCCAAACAGCCTCATACTTGTCCAAGCTGCAGAGGAGTATGAGTGCTTTGTGGCTGGTGCCTCCTTTCTCTAAACCAGGCATCTGCTTCCCACCCTCCACCCCGGGATGCTGGATGTGTGCATGCTGTCATCAGATGGGACTGGCTCATATTTCTGTGTCAGCATCTTACACATCCACAGCTCTGTCCTGGCCTTAGCCCAGCCTGCTGACCCCCGTGGGCACCAGGCCCTGTGCCCTGGCCTGGCTATGGGGGGCCCTGCTCTGTCTTCTTGTCTCATTTCACCCCAGCGCTTCACTGGGAGCCTGAACTCACCCAGCTGAGATTCAGTGAAATGTGCAGAAAAAAGTATCCCCGTTTTGGGGGGAAAAAGCATTTCTCCCTGATGCTGGGCCGGTCCTGCGCTCCGGGGCTGGCTGGGCAGTCTGTCTTCCCTGGGCTGCAGGGGATGTGGAGGGGAATGTGAACTTTTCCTGCTTTCTGGGATTTGCAGCACTGTTTTGAGGGTGGGAAAAGAGGCTTTTTCGAAGCTGGGCAGCCTGGGAATCCTCACTGGGATGGACCAGTGGCTGTGCTGCAGCAGCAGGGTGATCCCCTCTCCTGCCGATCCATGTCCCACCTCCGTGGCTCATCCATCAGCTGCACCCCCTGCGCCTTTGCCTTGGGCTGTGACTTTTGACACAGGCAGGACACATTTAACAGTGTGCTCTGAACGCTTTGCAAGTGGCCACCGGTGGGTTGGGAGCCGTGGGGCTGTGGCACAGCTCCTGCTGGAGTGGCACCAGGGTTGGCATGGCCATCCCAGCCAGACCCTGTCCCTGTGGCAGCTGCCAGAGGATGAGAGTCACCAAAGGCTGGTGGCTCTGCGTGTCAGGGTGAAGGGTCCCCACCGTGGCTGTGCAATGCAGTCATCTCATTTGTTTAGGCTTCATCAGAGCAAAACCCAGCAAGTTTTTAATGCTGTTTATCCACCAAGGTGTCTTTCCTTTCTCCCTGTGGCAGTTGTAGATTTTCACAAAACCTTGGGAGGAAGTCTCGGATAAAACCCAGCGCAGTGAAATCAGCGTGATGAAGAGTGACAAGGTGCTTGGGATGGATGTGCCTGGTGCTTTTGGTGGGGCAGCTTAGGAAAGCCCAGCACTGCACAGACAAACCCTAAAGATGTGTTGAGGGAAAACCTTTATTTTTAATTTTTCCATTTAAGGGATGCGATTTGGCAAGAACCTGTCAGTTGGTCAGGTCTAACCTCCTACCTGGACACATTTCTGGCTGCTGGAAATTTCTGGGGGTGGAATTTGTGTCATTGCCACTCTGGCAATGGGCTCCCATGCCACTGGCACATCCACTTGCTGGGAGAGCCTTCTTCCAAATGAAGGCGTTGGGATATCTCCTGCGAGGGATTCGCAGCTAATTGGTACAACCAATATTTGTTTTGCAAATGCAATTGGAGGGAAAGAGGGATCGAGAGCGCCAGAAATTCAATTGACCTGTAAGAACAGATACGGTGTAAAGGGAATCCTTCCCCTGCCAAGCAAATATTTAGAAAGGAGAAGCAATAAAATGAATAAGCAACAAAGTAATATCCTGCCTCCACGGCCGACGGAGGCTGCTGGGAAGGGCTGCTGCCCCTGATGCTGAGATAACCCTGAGCAGACGAGTGGCAGGAACCTGTTTCCTAGAGAAAGCATGTTTGCTTTTGCCATCTCATTCATCAAAAGCTCATCCTGCTGCCTTGACAGCACTGGGACCTGTCTCAGGTAGCCTGGCAAGCTGGGCACTGTCCCTGTACCCCTGTACTGTGGCATAAACCCAGTGGTGGCACAGGGGACAGGGGTGTCCCTGCACCCTTGTCTCCTCTTGTAGGGGTTTCTCTGCTCTTTGCTGCCACGTCCCTGCTCAGCCTTCTCGGGTGATGAGAACACACTGGGAGGGATGTGGGTGCTGTGGGATGTGAGGGTTGTGTGGGAAAGAGCATCAATAGTTCCTGCCTGGAAGGACATTCCAGTGCCTCAGCACTCCTTGGTGTGAAAATCCAAATGGTTAAGGGGTGGAAAAAAAAGAAAATATATAGTTTTTAGATCAGAAAGGTCCAGAAAAGCGTTGTGGTGAGATGGCATGCAGCCAGGGCTTTGGCTGGATGGAGCAAAGCACCCGAGTCCCTCTTTGCCAGATGGCTCAGCTTCCCTGGGCACAGCCCTGCAGTGTGACTTGAACTTAGGCTCATGGCTGAATTTAAAAATCTCTGTGTAAAGCTAAGATTTTTCAGAAAAAATACCTCATGTACACATATATGTGTATATATGTATATATGTATACATGTACACATATATGTGTACATGTATATATATACACACATATGTATGTATAAAAATAAAATAAATAGAGCAAATATAAAATAGAGCAAGTAGAACAAAGGAAAATAATTTTAAGCGGGAGCTCTTAACCAGCTCCAGTGCTGAGCATGCTTAGGCCACTTTGGAGCCTTTTGAGCATCTTCCTCCAGTGATGGATATTGACCCTTCTGATTGGTGTCAGGATCTGAGACATCTTGTCATTTACTGGCATCAGTTAGAGCCTTTTCTGGAGGCTACTGGAATCACCTTGAAATGTTCACTGCACAGAAATCCAAAAGAGGTTTCGATTTGCATCGGTGGATTAATGAATTTTCAAGACAACATTGGCTAAAAATGTGAACTTCCTCAGGCTGACAAGGAAAAAGCTCTAGAGAAGCTCAAGCAAAATTTGAACTCTTAACAGTAAAATTTTCCTGAGGTTTTATCCCTCTTATTGCAAGACTGAGCCCCTCTAGGATGCACTGTACCTCCCAGAAGCTGATGCTCAGGCCCGTGGAGGGCAGAGATCTGGTTTTCCACACGTGAGATGTCGTTTGCAGGGATCACGGAGGATGAGCTGCTGGACTGGCTCTGCCTCTGCATCCACAGACCACTGGTGGCATGGAATGCCCTCCATGTACCATCATCTGTGATCTCATCCCTGCCTCCAGTGCCACCAGGCTGCAAAGCACACCCCAGACATTTGTTTCTCCCGAAACCCCATCCTGAGAGCACACACCAGGAGAGAGCAGCAACATGAGCTCAGCGAGGAGCGAGGAGGGGGCGGGGGGGAGGTGGGGGGAAAAGATGGCTTAAATTTAATGTATTTTCAGATGACTATTTCCATTCATTCCAGAGCATATTCCTCTGGCATTTCCAGCACGCTTGTTTAGCCGAGTAGTTAACAAACTTCATGGAAACACATGTTATAGTGCTCTCTAGTGCACGGAGCTATGTATGAAGGATGATTCTTCTGAGATATCTCCATGCGAGCGCAGCTTTTGCTCCGGAGCAGCCCGTTAGCCGCAGCAGCTGCTTCCCATTGTGAAGATGCTGCTGAGGGGGGAAAAAAAAAAAAAAACCAAAACTAAAAAAAAACAAACCCTCCACCCCATCCCGACAACTTGACGACACGCGCAGATGATATTTATGCAAAACCCTATGCGAGGGTGAGGGAAATAAAAGATAAGGCAAGGAATAAGCGGGGCTGGAGAGCGCTATCTCCCTGCCGGTGCGCTCCCGCCCATCTCTGTTTGCCGAGCTGCTCCGAAGCAGCTGCTCCCTGTGTCCGAGTGAGTTTATTCTGTTTAGCTTTTATACAGCCCAGCGATTTTTATGGCCACCGGAGCGCCGGGAAGCTCCACAGGATATTGGCCGCCTCCTAATGAGAATTTGCCGCGTCGGCACGTCGGCGCAAACACCCCTGGTGAATGTTAAACGCCTGGGAAACATCAGCTCCATCCCTGGATGCTCCCAGAGCCCTTGGGGGGAACGTGGGGTTTCTGTTTAATAAAGGGAGAGGCAAGCCTTGATTGTAGCCTAGGAGACTGGAGAGCAGTCGAGGCTCCCGACTGGACCCCGTGCACCCACGCTGGCCTCAGTGGGGATGCTCCAGGAAAGCTGCACAGGGCCAGGGGAGCCTTGGGCAGTCAGGGGTTTGGGGGGTCCTAAAGGTGAGGCTGGACTTTTGGGTCCAGGCAGGTGTCGAACTCGGTCCCCTGGATGTGCCTGATCCCTTTTTGAGCCTGTTGGTGCAAGGTGGAGGTGAATTTTTAGTGTCACAAGGAAGTTGGGGCTGGAAAGGACTGGAAATCTTCTCAGTCCTTCTGCTTGGAGCAGGGCTCACTTGCGTGTGGATCAGGTTGTTCAGGGCTGGAACCAGTAAAGAATTGGCTGTGCCCAAGGAATGAGATTTCTGTTTGATCTGAATGCTCTATCTTTCCTTTGTTGCTTGTTTTTTTTTTTTTTTCTTTTGTAACTCTCTGTTTGAAAATCTGAATGGAAAATAGGTTTAATTTTGGCCCGTGCCTATATTAATTTTCCATCACAGGAGGTTTAAAAAAAAAATCAGAAACAAATATAATGACTTGCAAGAGGAGTACATTAATCTGGAGCAGAATGAAAATAACTCCTTCCCCCACGGTGGTACAGCACGTCAAAAAAACAGCGTGTGTGTAAAATCCCCAAGGGGGTAGAAAAGCCAGCCTGCAGGAGGTTTCAGCCAGGATAGCTTTTTCTTGGAAAACAAACAAACAAAAAAGAATAGTTTTCAAGATCTTCACATTTTTATCCCCAAAATGAATGACATGAACAGTGTTTCCTTCTCTCCTGGTTATTCCTGCTCCGCTCACAAAGCCAGCCAAATCGGGGTGGTGGCGGCAGCAATGGCACATCCTCTTGCTCCTGGTGACTTTGCTTTTCCATCATTTGCCTCTCCATTAATCTCAGTACAAACAAAGGCTCTGAAGAGACAAGCTGAAAAGCTCCTGGGGGTACGTTTAAATCAGTCCTTTCTAATAATGTCTGTCGACCTCTCTGTGGAAGCACTGCTCCCCAAGGAAAGGACATGGAGCTGCGGCAGCGTGCTGAAATATGGTGGGGTGTAATTAATTCTGACCTCTGGCTCCCGCTCACTCACTCTCAATATTAAATTTGACTAGTGATATTGTGGTTTTTCAATTATCCTTGTTTTCTTGGGGGCATAGCGGGGCATGAGGGGGGTCGCTGCTCAAAATTCAGCTTGGTGGGAGATGCATCGCTTGGATGCAGGACTGCTGGGCTGAGGGCTGGATGGGATCAGTCCTTGGGTTGGCTTCACTGGGATAGCATTTGGGCCTGGATGTGGTATTCTGTGTGCCTCTCCCCCTCCTACCTGTGTCCCTCCTGCCTCTAAAACCTGGTGCTTCGTTGGTCCTGGGATGGGACCAAGTCCCTGTGTGATGCTACACGCTGTTAGTGAGGGTGGGGGGACACAAAAAGGACAGGTCTTTAGAAAAATGGGGAAGAAAATCAGCATTTTGGTCTTGGCTTTCTGGCCTTGCCCAGGAGATCACTTTCTGGGCACTCCTGCCACCAAGCAGAGGATTTTTATCAGGCTCCTGGAAGGGGGACACAGCCATCAGCTGCTGTAGGACCTTGTTGGTGAAAGTCTTATTAGTATCAGAAATGGAGCAACACAGAACAGCCTTGGAAGATGTGCACTTGCTCTGCCTTTCACTTGGACACAGGGAAGGCTTGAGGGCTGCTGGTGTGTTTTGGCAGCGGCTGCTCACTGGGAAGGCTTGGTTTGTCTGTTTACTTAACCCCATCATTGTAGCAGTGCCCCTGCTGTGGTCTCTGGAGGGTCTGGGAGGTGTTAAGTGACCACTTTTGGACCCCATCCAGGAGTCGGGGGCGAAGGTGCCCTTTCCTGGGAAAGCTGGGATGATTTCCATGTAGCCAAAGGAGGGTTGAACAGAAAAGCATCACCCCCCTCTCCTCTGCTGCCCCTCTTTCCTCTCTGCCACCAGCTCCCCAGTGTGTCCCTCATCACTGGTGTCCTCTGCCGTGGGACCAGGCCCTGGGGGATGTGGGACCTGCTCAGGTACTTGCATCAGAGCAGGAGCTCCTTCAGGAATGCTCCTGCAGAACACCCATGCACGGAACCCATAATTGAACCTCTTCAAAGCCTCTGGGTCCCTGGGTGGGGCTCCCCCTCCTCCACACCCAATACTGGCTCTGCCTTTGAGAGCAAGATGTGCTTATTGGCATCCTCTGCCACGATGGGCTCTCCGAGAATGCATGGCACAGGGGGGATGCTGGATGGGGTAGAACCACTGGCTTAGGACCCTGAGAGAGCTGGGTTAGGTGAAGAAAGGCCAAAAATAGGCATCTCAGGTTTCTCCCCTCTTCCGCGCTCAGAGGAAGCACACAGCCACCAGCCAAGTGCTCAGGGGTGAATCTGCCAGAGACCAAATTTTGGCTTTTTGGGGTCCCTGTTCCCTGTTGGCAGCAGCAGCTCAGCTGAACCCTGGGGAGAACTTGCACCCCAGGGCCATGGAGGCGAGCTCGCATCAGCCCCTGGGGTGAAATAAGCCCATTTTGGCTCGGTTGCCATGTCCCCTCCAAGTGTTGGAAGATGCATTCAGGCAGCAGGAATGAGAAGGGCTTGAGCTGGGGGGGGGAGGGAGGAGAAGGGAAATTAAAGGAGGAAAAAAAAAAGAAGGAAAATGCCACTTGCTGCAGAGCGAGCGAATTCTCCAATAAACCTGAATCTGCTGAGAATACATTTTACAAACATGCAGCGAAGTTGGCTGCTTTTGTTTGGGCGTTTGTTAAGCATTAACTAAAGAATGCCATGGTCCAGCCTGCTCGGTGTGAAACCTAATTCTCCCCCTTTCTGGAGCCATGGCATGGAGTGCTCAATTTTTTTCTCTCTGTAGGACTGCAGCCTTCTGGTACTCCAGCCAAAAAACACTCATATTTTAGCAAGCTTAGCCCCGGCCCCGTTGCCAGGCAGTAAAGCGAACACTTGTCCGCCTCGGGGTGTGGGGGGAGGGAGCTGGGAGACGGGGAAGGGTCAGGAGAAAAGCCCTGGGGAAAACATCCCTCCTCTCTCCCACCAGAGAGCTCCCTGAGGGCTTGGGGTGCGCAGCGAGGGAAGTGAGGGCGAC
This sequence comes from Lonchura striata, assembly GCF_050655825.1. Taxonomy (NCBI): domain Eukaryota; kingdom Metazoa; phylum Chordata; class Aves; order Passeriformes; family Estrildidae; genus Lonchura; species Lonchura striata. Next base: position 30,541,972 of record NC_140710.1, on the reverse strand, counting down.
TGCAGGCGTTTTCTTCCATCAGCTTGGGAGCCTGGTGTGGGTTTGGAGGTGATAACTGGTGTGGAGTTGCCCTCTGGATTGTGCTTCCCATCCCCAGGATGTGCCATCCTGCTCCGAGATGGACTCAGCTCTTTCCCAGACACTCCCAAGGTGTCAGCACCCCTCCTGCCAGGGCCAAGGATCCAGGGGGTGCCCCACGGCTGCAGCTGGGGGATGCCCTCACTGTCAGCATCCCCCTTCCTGCCTGGCCACGGTCCATGTCCCCTGCCTCCTCCTTCGGCTCCGTGAGGGCCGGGGCAGGGACAGGGTGATGTGAGCCCAGCAACAGCAGGGCAGTGGCTCATTCCCGAGCCACGGGTGCAGGGTTGACAGCAAGTGGCATTTCTCCACTGCCAGCCTCTCAAGGACCTGGTGCTGATGTCCCCCCTTCCAGCGAGTGGCAGTGGGTGAGAAGATGAACAAGACAACTCAATCTGGTGTCCCCACTCCCTGTGGCTCATTGCTGGCCCTCACCCTTGTGGGCTCTTCCCCATGCCTTGGTGGGATTCATCACTTGGAGATGGCTCTCAGTGGCCAGGCTGGAGCTCCCAGTGCCTCCTGAAGGGTTGGCCAGGCTTCTCCCGAGCCGCGATCACAACGTGGGGTGAGTCGGGCAGGTCTCCGCACAGGTGTGTGGGCAAACCCCCCATCCCTGCGGATGGTGCCAGTGCAGGGGCACTCGGGGGCTGCCCCCATCACCCCATCCCTGCAGGCAGGGAGGGAAGCAGAGCTGCCTCACCTTCCCTGCCGCCCCAACCCGGGGCTGGGCGCAGCGATTGAGATTTGTCCGTCAGGATTTAATATCGGCGTCGGCGCCCCGGGAGGCTCGGCGGGGCCGCGTCTGTATGCGGGGCACGCAGCAGACAGCAGCCGGGAGGCGCCCGTCAATCACGGCCCCGTTCAGCCTGACACCTCCAGAGAGGGGCAAAGAGGCTCTGCTGGGGATCCCGGCTGCCCGTGCTGCACCCCGGCCGTCGGGAGGGGACACGGGATGCAGCATCCCAGAGCATCCCAAGGATCCCACTTTGGCCGTGCTTTTGGGTCGGTGCTTTTGGGTTTTGGTGATGCTGCGTGGTTGGGAAACTGTAAAAGAGGGGTCTGGGATGCTTTGTTGGGAAAGAGGAGTGGCATGGAGGAGTGGGGCTGCATCCTGGGGGATACGCCTAATGCCGCTGTGGGAATCCAGAGCTTCCCTCTGGCTGCCCTGGCTGCCCTGGGACCCTGGCAGGGGGTCAGGAACCCCCCTGGACAGAGCCCCCAGAGACACTGGCTGTGATCTCTGTCCATGGAAAAGAGTTTTCAATCTTACAGCATGAATTACAAGCTCTGAGTGTTTGATGTAAATAATAATTAAGTGTGGCACAGGTGCAAAAGTAAAATTTTAGGATTCTAGATGAGGGGTTCAAAGGGGACAAGATGGAGGAAATTGGGTGTGCCTTGTCCTTTTTCTCCTTCTTCATGCCCTCCATGTCTCACTGTGGTGTTGGCATTTTTCTGTTGGTTCAGGCTGGGGACACACTGTCCAACGTAGGTGACAGATATTGGCACGTTATTGTAAATGCAGCCCAGGGAGTTTCTGGTATTTGATGTTTGTAACATCCCACTGAGGGCAGAGCCCCACACGCTGCCCTGCAGGACAGAGCTGGGCAGGGCAGCAGAACATGTGAGAGATAAACAGAATAAACAACCTGGAAACCAGCACAGACCAATTATGGCTTCTGCTTTGGCAGCAGGGCAGAAAGACAGAGACTTTCTACAATCTCGGGATCATCAATAACTCAGATTCCGACATGCCGCCAGAAATGTTGCGCTTTTGGAAATGCCCAAATATTTTGCTCCAAAAGAGGGTGAGAATGTGTTGCCAGATGAATACAGTACAAATACAAGATTTTCTTGAAAGCCATGATTCCCTTTCAACTTCAAAACTGCAGGTTGTCATTTCAAAAGAGACCTAAACTTCAAAAATAATTTTTAAACAGTGCAAATTAATCAAAACAAGCATAGGAATATTTTTAAGATCAGCCACAGGCTGTGTGTGGTGATAGAAATTACTCACACCACTATATTTTTGTTCCAGTTCCTCCCATTGAGCCTGTTGGTTTTATTTAGAAATACTCACTGTTAGTCCTTCAGTGAGGTGTTTACTGAGCTGCTGGTGGCAGCCTGGTTCTCCACCAAGCATCCCAATCTCCCTGTCTGGTGCTCTGGCCAGCTTCCCACCTGGCTAAACAAACCCAGGGCTGCCAGTCAGGCCTGACCTAACTTTGGAACCACAGATTATGGAGGGGGAAAAGACCCTACTGAGAACTAAAGCATCCCTAAAATGCCATTAAGTGAAGCAGGAGAGAGCTGGGCGTGGAGTTGAAGGTCCTGGAGATGGAGGAAAGCCTCTCTGGATCCAGGCTAGTGTGTCTCACTCAGGCTAAAATGTTAAATTAATTGCTAGAGTCTGGGTCTCAAGGGTATAGTCTGATCTCAAGGGAGTTGAGACACCAACAAGACCCTTTGCTCTCTCTCCATTACCACCTCTGCCAGATCGTGTTTTTTTCTGCCTGTGACCTTTTAGTGCCTGAGGTCTCAGTTTATTGTCTGTTTATAAGGAGCTCTCTTTGTTTTCATACTGTGGAAGAGGTTTTATGGGGATTTCTCTGCAGCTCACATTGCCCAGGGATGGGGGAATCCTGCCCTGGGCAGTGAAAGACACCTGGACTGAACGGCATCCCTCAGTGGGAGCTGCTTTGGATATAAAGTCAATTATTCAGCGACCTAGGAATGGCTTTAAGTGTCTGATATCAGGCAGCCATTTACCTAAATCTCACACCTTCCTGCTGTGCAGCACACTTCAGGCTTGGAAACATCCACTGCTGGGGTGGTGCTGCTGTGCCTGGTTGGCAAAGGTTTGTGGCTGTCTAATAAGTGCCTGGGAAACAAATTTTGGGCACATTTATTCCTGGAGATTAGATGGCAGTAATGTAATATCTTATCAATATTTTATTACCGAGAGTAGTTGGTAATCCCAACAGGTAGGGCTTAAACATAATTTAAACAGGATGAGAATGTGTTGCCAGACGAATACAAATAGCCTCCACCATGACATAAAAGAGACATAATTAAAGATGAAGCGACTGCAGAAATATTAACACAAGCCAGTGTATGTTTGAGCTGGAACAAGAAAAAAATGACCCTTCAGAAGGGATGCTTTCAAGGGAATGCACGTCCCTCACTTCCCAGGGCAGTCATAAGAATTCTGGAAATACATTTTAGGGATAGGCAGTTGTAGGTAAACCTGGGGAATTAAAGCTGAATGTAGAAAAAGAAAAGCTACTAATGGCAATTATGAACTCCCTAACCTCTGCATTTTTTTTTTTTTTATGATTTCCCACTTTCTGTGGTGACGATTGTGTTTTATAAAAGCTTTATAACACCCCTTTCCTGCTTCTCTGGGAATGCCACATTTTGCTGAGCCTGCCCAGGATTTGGCTGGCATGGGGACAGTGTTGCACCAGACCCTTGTGCTTGTCAGCACTGTTTGGGGAAAATCTGGGAGGCAGCAGGCACTTTTTCAAACAATTCCCATTTTCTGATGGCTTTCCTGTGAGGATTTTGCATATATCTGCTCCTCTGCTTGTCAGAACGGGGCTGATTCAGCACATTTCCTATGTGGGTTTTTTTTGATGGCCAAAAAACCAACGGGGTTGAAAGCTCGGAGGTAACCTCTGCAGGATGTGTGCTGACTTTTGACTTCTCTTTCTGGGCCAAAGTCACCAAGACAGGGGAATAATAACGTCCAGTTCCCACAGATATTTCGGACAAGACTGGGTAAACAGTGGGTTTTTTTCTATGTGATGTCCAAGCCAAGAACTCAAATATCTGGGTGTGGCAAAGAGGTTCTGGTTTGATACCTTCAAACATCTCTGTTGGTCATCCCATTTACTGAAAATATCTGGCCCTAAGGTTAATTCCAGGTGCCTCCAAGTCCTCTGAAGCTGACACTGATGCTGCCACCTCTGCTCTTCTCACCTCAGTTTTACCCAGCTATAAATCACTGATCATTCTCAGTAAGGACATTTAAACTGGGAGAAAGAAAAGCTCTGTTCCAGCCTAAAGTGTTATTGCTGTTGTTATTATTATTGGTTTTAAGTCTAGAGCCAGAGTCTTGAAACCTGGGAACGGTTTAATTAGTGATGCCTCAAACGCTGTCACATCAATGTCAAGGAACAAGCTGAGCTTTTCCTTTTCCTTTTGACATGTCAAGTCTTCAGTCTGGCACCCCGGATTTGCTGTCTTGGAGATTTTTATGATGTATTAGACATTCCTGATGTGTTTCTGATTTTTATTATATTTTTATGATATGATCTTGATTATGAAATTCCTGGTTTTTATGATACATTAGACATTCCTGTGTGTCCATTCCTGAGCAAGTGGAGATGGGGTGACCCAGGCCAGAGGGATAGGGTGGTCTGTGGGCGAGGGAGAGTGAGGTTACTTTCTGCGGGTGCTTGTGGAGAGGCACAGATGAGCTCCTTGACCCCACTGCTGTCTCCAGCATCTCCTTCGATCTAGGCATGAGCTGGAGGGAGGTGACATGTGGAGTTGGCTTGGTAGAACCTGTGTGGAACTGGTGCTGTCTTGTGGTGGTGGTACCAGGGCTGTTTGCTTTGATACCTTTTCTTTTTTGTCTGGAGCATCGGGGTGTCGGGGTCTTCATCACTTGGCCGCATTCACGGTAAGCACCTGGTGAGCCCCAAAATACTGAAGCTGGCCTGAAAGCAGCACTGGATGACAGTGCAGCACTAAGAGCACGTCCCCTGTCACTGCAGGGTGCCAACACCGCTGTCCCCAGCCCCTCAATGCACCAAGGGGTGACACAGCACCGCTGTGCTGATCTCCCCACGATGGCCACCCCATCCCTTGTCCCAGCACGCGCAGTGTAGGCAAACCTGATGGGAAGAGATGACGATGTCTGACTCAATTCAGAAGGCTGAATGATTTCTTTATTATAACTATGCTAAAATACATTAATATACTATATAAAGGAAGATACTAAAACTATATACTACTTTCTCTAACTCGATGTTTAACACAACTCATTACTCGCTCATGAGCATCTAGATTGGATTGGCCATCAGGCTCAAGCAATCCTCACCAAAACCTAATCAAGCACTCACTCTAAGTAAACAATTCTCTAAACACATCCCACGTGAGAAAACCAAAAAGCAAAAATAAAAACGGTTTTCTCTTTCGTTTCTCTCTGTACACCTCTATAAAAACACCCCGGACGAAAGCGCAGCGGGGTGTGACGGCGGCTGTCCTTGGCTTGTCCCGCAGGCTGTTCGCGGTGAAGTGCGCGGGCTGCCTGGAGCCCATCGCGCCCAGCGAGCTGGTGATGCGCGCCCAGAAGAGCGTCTACCACCTGCACTGCTTCTGCTGCTGCGTCTGCGAGCGGCGCCTGCAGAAGGGCGACGAGTTCGTGCTGAAGGAAGGGCAGCTCCTCTGTAAGGGCGACTACGAGAAGGAGCGGGAGCTGCTGAGCTTGGTGAGCCCGGCTCTGTCGGATTCTGGTAAGGGGCCGCCCGCGCCCGGCGTCTCCCTGGCTGGTCCCGCTCCGAGGCCCCTCAGGGGTCTGGAGGTGAGGTTTGGGCTCGCCGCCCTGACCTTCTGCCCTTTGGTCTGAGGGAATAAGCTCTGGAAGATCTTCCTGCCACCTCGGTGCTGAGGGTTGAGCAGGGAGCTCGGCGGTGGGGGGCTGCAGGGCTGCAGGATGCTCTGAGGAACATCCCACCTCATAAGGCTCATTTCTCTAGGGGTTTGTGCTCCTGGCCCGTGCAGAGCACCAGCGCGCCACCCAAGGGTGTGCAGCTTCCCCAGATGTGGCCACTGACTACCTTGAGCTAAACCTTTGTCCCTCCCCTGTGCCTCAGTGTCCCTGCCTGGGGCCCTGGAAAGGCTGAGAACAAGAAGTGAGGTGCTTCTGCTGTAGTCACCCCTTTTAATAACAAGAGGAAACTGAGGCACAGAGCTGAAACATGAGCTGGCAGCAGGGAGTCTGCAAACCTTGTGTCCCCAACAGCTTCCAAGGCAGCGAATGGCCAGAACCAGCCTGCTGACCCATCATGGGGACACTGTGGGGACACCGCAGAGCCGAGCGGGGCTGCAGGAGAGGTGGCACTGTGGCTGGAAGCAGGCAGGGGGCCAGCATCCTGCTCCAGCCAGGGTGTCACCACCGGGTTAGGTTGCTCAGAGCATCAGACCAACATTAAAATATCTATCTGCAGTCAGTGCAAATTAAACCCGAATGTTTCCCAGGAAGACAAATTTAGTAAGAAAGCCCAGCGCTGGGGACTGGGAGGGTGGAAATGATCTGATGATCTGGTAGCTGAAATCCTCAGGATAACACCATCCCCACAGAGCCCTGCTCCTCACCAGTCTCTCAGTTCCCCTTAAAATCCCTCACTGGGGAAAAGTCTGCTTTGTGGAGGGAAAGGATTTACCTTTGAAATTCTCTGCTCTGAAAAAGACTGCCAGCAGCTGCAGGGGGGGCCAAGTGGGGCTGTCTTTTCCCTGCTGGAGCAAAGCATTGGATTTAAAAAAAGTCGGAATCAAGATTAGGAGTGTGTTGTTAAAGTGTGAAGCATGGACATGACAAAGCCTGGTGCTCTCTGTCACTGGAGTGCTGTAACTGGGAGAAGATTTGTGAAGGGATGGAGATGGTTTTCATAGTTATGGAGCAAAAAATTGCCCAAAGCCTGTATTTCTCTTTAATATTGAGCTCCTCTGCAGCAAAAGCCTGTCTGTCTTGGCAGCACTGCCTGTGTAGGTTCTGTGTGAGCTCTGCAACCCTGCTTTGCTCAGGACAAAAAAGTCCTCCTTGCAACTGACAGTGGTGATGTTTAAAAATCAGAGTGAGTCCATGGGAGGAGGTGGCTGGGGGGAGCTGGTGAGTGATGGTCCAGCACTGGAGGAGCTGGAGAAGCAGGAGTGCAGGAGGATCCAGCCCACTGGCACTGGCTCTTCCCTTAGCCCTGGGAAAGTCCTTAACTGATTGAAGAATTACTGTTTTTTCCTCTGGGATACACAAACCCTTTTCGGTTAAAATAGAAACCAATGAAGAGATGTCACGCAGAAGAGAAAGCAAATCCCCCACAATGGTTTGGGTTTGTTCCTAGTGGGGGAAAAGGGCATTTGGGGAAAGGTTGGGGAGCTTTTCCTCCCCAGCGACTCATCAGCCTGTGGTCCAGCCCCACTGCCAGCAGCTCCGGCCAAACCAAGAGCCTCAGCTTAGCAAAAACCTCCAGGGGAAAAACTTATTTTGGTGGAAACTCCAGCTGAGACCTGAGGGATGTGAAGGGCCAGTGTGGGAGTCAAAAGGGCAAGGCAACCCATTGGCTGATCAGAAACCTAACCCAAAGCCCCTGACATGGCCTGGCAGCTTCTGACTGGGGGGTCCTGGCCCTTGCCATCTCCCCACAGTCCCCATAGCTTGTCCCCACCACCATCCCTGTCTGCTTTTGGTGGCTACCAGCTTCGTCTGGGGACAATGGCACAGCAGGGACCAGCCCAGGTACGCATCCCCTGGGGATGCTCAGTGTGTGGTGGCTTCTCCTCCCCCCAGGCCCAGTGCTGTGCCAGGAGATGCAGAGTGGTGTCCCCTCTCCAGCACCACTCCCCTGTGGATGCCCTTCACCAGCAGCATGTGATGAGCTCCTCCAGCCTCTTCCCTGTCCCCCCATGGCTGCTTTGAAGCCCCCCAGCCTCCCTCCCTCCGTCCCTCCCTCCCCCCAGCCGCCGCACACCAAGGGCCACTTTATGAGAAAGCGCAGATAAAAAGCGAGCCATATGTTGTCTGTAATCTCCCAAACCCTCGCTTCAATTACTGCCTCCCCCGAGCCTCCGCCGCCCAGCCTGAGTAAACAAGCCCCTCTGAAAGAGGACCCTGCTTTCCAATTAAAAACGTCCTAACGTTCCTCCTCTCCCTAAATCCTCCTGAGCGAGGAATGTCCTGGCCCCGGCAGCGGGATGCGGGCTCGGCAGGTCGGAGCGAGGGCACGGCGCACAATATCCATGGAATATCCATCGCCCCGGCCTCTTCCAGGTGACGTCAGGGGCAGCCCCAGACACTCATTAATTTCTCCCCCCTCCTCAGTGGGGAAAGGCTTGAAAGGGAGAGTTAATTAAAAGTAATACCCCGCCAAATCCGGCTTCACTTTTCCTTCTTTCCCTTTGACACTGGGAAGGATTTGGGGAGCAGGTGTTGGCAGGGGGATGGGCTTGGAGAGGCTGCTCCGGGCGGGTTTTCCCCCTTGGAGTGGGTTTTGAGCATCATGGACCTGATGGAGCCCATGAGCCTGTGGCTGTGCCCTGCTGGGCTCTGCCCCTCCTGGACTGGAGGGGAGTGGGGTGCTGACCTCGTGCTGGGGTGCAGACAGGTCCAGGCACCACTTGACATTCCTTCTCCCTCGATATGTAAAAATCTCTGCATTTCCATCAAAACGAAACGCCTTCAGCATTCAGGAGAGCCAGCAACTTGGCAGAGCAGGGGCCTGGCACTGGGAAGGAGGCAGCAGCAGCAGCAGCAGCCACTGCTGAGCCCCATCAGAGGCTCCACAGCTTGGGCCTCCCCTCACTGGGGTGTAAGAACCCCAGCGTGGCATCCCTTGGGGTGGGACATGCAAGGAAACATCAGTTTGTCCTTCCTGTTGGTGTGGGAATGTCATGGGTGTGCCACGAGTAAGAAGGGAGCTGGAGCAGCAGCAAGGCTCTGGTTCCCAGGGGCCAGACCCAGCTCCCAGCTGTTTGGGGACTGCCAGCATGAAGAGCTCTCCCTGCCCACTATCAGGGAAGGTCTCTGCATTGGCTGGAACCCAGGAGAGAGCCCACTGGTGTGGGGAGGAGAGGTAACTGGTGCCTGAGAGCATTCTTGCTGCTCCTCTGGGATCTTTGCCCCTCTTCGCCCTGGAGATCTGCTCGTGTCTTTCCTCATTCCCAGCTGGGCTGCCGTTGGATTGAAACTTTCCTGGTGTGTGTGATCCATGATTAGCTCTTGCCATGGGGTTTGACCTGGCCCGTTTTCCCCATGAATTACCCTGAGGCAGGCTCACACTCCCTGGTACATCCCCGTGTTCCAGAGCCGTGGCAGCCCTGGGATGGATGTGGGCCAAGCACAGCCTTGCAGAGCCCGAGTCTGTATCCAACCAGCTCCATTATCCATTCCCAGATGAACAGAGAAGGAGCTTTCTGGAAAAGGCTGTAAGTGATTTATAGCTAGCCAGAGGGAAGATGCTGTCAAACCTGCATCACAGCCCTTCCCACACAGGCTGAGCAAGCAAGGTCATCAGCAGGGGAGGTGCATTAAATGAGGAGAGCTGGGAAGAGGCACTGTCCACTTTCCCGGAGCAGTTCCTGCCCAAAGGCTCCGTGCCCTGAGTGGTGGAGAGAGCAGAGAGATACATCCCAGTGCCTGGGAATGCAGTGGGGCAGCACATCACAGTGAGTAGCTGAGGGGTGAAGGCTGAAAGACCCTGGGTTTCTGTCCAGGGAGATTTAAAACTCCACAGAAAGAAGGAAATACCGGGCAGAAATGTGCCCCTTGCATGTATGAATAAAAGTTTGTGCTCTGAAGGGAGTTGTCCTCCATGGTAGGGCAGAGCAGGAGGTGTTTGTGAGAGATTCCTGGCTAACACATGGCCCTCTCTGAGCATCCCTGCTCACCCATCACCCTGACCCCCCCCAGCCTGGCCTGCCTGTGCAGAGGGACCCCATCTCTGTGTCCACCTGGGCTGGGGATCAGCCCCAGGGGCACAGCGGTCCTCCCTCACCTGGATGTGAGCTGTGTGTCTCTGTCCAGATATGTGCCCAGCTGTGGCCTGGCTGGACATTCCTGTGAAGCAGGCAGAGATCTGGCTCTGGTGGAGGGAAAATCAGCTGTCCCAGGGTTTCACACTGCAGCTGCTCAGACTGTTGGGGAAAAGAAGAACCCAAAGCACATCTGCTGGCTGAGCAGTCACACCCTTCAAGTGGCAGTAGCTCTTCCCCACTCTCTGAGCTGCCATGGGGCAGCCAGTCCCAAATCTCAGCTTCTCACACATACTCAGAACAAGATCCCCTCCAACACCAGCTTGTTTTAAATCTCTCAGATCATTTTGACCATGCTGGAGATGGTGTGTGCTGCCTGCTTCCTGTAAAGGACCTGGTCTTTTTTCCTCCTTAGGCAAAAGTGATGATGAGGACAGCATCTGCAAGCTGGGCCAGGCCTCGGGGAAGGGCGCTGAGGACGGGAAGGATCACAAACGGCCCAAGAGGCCACGGACCATCCTGACCACGCAGCAGCGGAGGGCATTCAAGGCGTCCTTTGAGGTCTCCTCCAAGCCCTGCAGGAAGGTATGGGCAGAAGGGCCCATGCCCAGCACCTGGGGATGTCCTGGGTGCTGAGCACGGCCTTGCCCTGGCTGATCTGACCCTTCCTAAACTGCCCCTGAAAAGCTGAGTGGGCTGAGAGCCGCCGCTGTCCCTCTTCTGTCCCAGGTGCGGGAGACGCTGGCGGCAGAGACGGGGCTGAGCGTCCGCGTGGTGCAGGTCTGGTTCCAGAACCAGCGAGCAAAGGTGGGTACCAGGGGTGCCAGCACCCATGGCTGGGGCTCCCTCCCTCCTGGCTTTGGCCAGGGGATGATTTCATCCTGTTCTTCTCCCTTTCCTCTCTCGCAGATGAAGAAGCTGGCCAGGAGGCAGCAGCAGCAGCAGCAGGACCAGCAGAACACGCAGCGCCTGAGCTCAGGTACCCCCTGCACAATTTGGGTTTCCCCATCTCCCAGCCCTCTCCGGCCTTCGCAGCGGAGCTCAGCCACCCGAAAAAGCAGCAGCCCGGCTGATGCCTTGATCTTATCTTGATCTTGTCTTGCAGCCCAGACAAACAGCAGCGGCGGCACGGGGCTGGAGGGGATGCTGAACCCCTACACCGCCCTGCCCCCGCCCCAGCAGCTGCTGGGCATGGAGCAGGGTGTCTACGGCTCCGACCCTTTCCGGCAAGGGCTCACCCCGCCCCAGATGCCCGGAGACCACATGCACCCCTACGGTAGGGCTCTGGGGATGCTCTGTTTTCCTTCAGAGACATGCTGGGTTGTGGTGGGGTCCACTCACCCTGAAATACCTTGTGCTACTGATGCCTTTTAGGGCTTACAAAAAAAAAAAAAAAAAAAAAAAAAAGGTCAGGCAAAGTTAAAAGAATGAAAGTGGATATTTACTGAAGGGCCTTCAGGTACATTAAGGGCAGGCAGAAGCCTCCCCAAGGGGCTACACCAAAGATGGACGATGTTCACGAGTTTTTCAGACAATTATAAGTTTGGTCCATTTACATATCAGGGGTTAATCCTCCAATTTCACCTTCAGGTAATGAAGTCATATTCCCCCAGTTTGCTCCCCCCCATTTCACTTTTTGTTGATACTTTTCAGGGTCTGAGGCTGTAGGGTGTCCTTGAGTTTCAGGTCCAGAGGGATTATTTTGTGTGACCAGAATGTGGAGACAGTAGCTAACACTCTGTATGGAGTTTAAGAGTTATACCCTAAAGCAGTACAGGATCTGAAAAACACAAAGCTAAAATCCTGAGACATGACTATGAGAGCTGGGGGTACCAGGCACTGTGGAGGTGCTGGAGCAGGCTCTGAACCCCTCCTGTCCCTTCCTTGCTTCCCAAGGTGCCGAGCCCCTCTTCCACGACCTGGACAGCGACGATACCTCACTGAGCAACCTGGGGGACTGCTTCCTCGGCACAGCAGATGCAGGGCCACTCCAGGCACGAGTGGGAAACCCCATCGACCACCTGTACTCCATGCAGAACTCCTACTTCACCTCCTGAGCCCAGCGTGGTCCCCCCAGGAGGGGCTGCAGAGCTCCCGGGGTTGGGGGGGAAGGGGAGCAGCTCTGCTGGGATGCTGTCAAATAATGTTGTAGCTTGGGATTCCCAAGGAGTGAGTTAAGTTATGGGTTGCATAGTTTCATGTTTCTCTTAGGAGCCTAGGATTAGGGACAGGAGTGGTTTTTGCAGCTGGCTGATGGATTTTCAAATTTCAAACGGGGACACGAATTTCCCGTTTCACCAGGGGGAGGGGGATTCTCCTGTAGGAGCATCCCAGCGCTGTATCCCACCTTTAGAAAGAGCAAACTGCTGATCTTCATGGGGAAAGCCTGCAGCATCAGCTGGGCTTTGAAATCTGAAAAGCTGACAACGCTCTGCGGAAACACGAGGGGAAATATCGCTGCAGGGTTTGGGGTTTTCCCCTCTGTTCCCTCAACCAGTTTGAGTGCCCGCTGCTTAAACGTAGGGACTTTTACGATAGATGTTCCCATGCGAATATAGAAAGCTAGAAACCCCTAGCATTGTCCCTGTCCCCGAGGACAGGGGCTGTGTGTGTGGATGTGTGTGTGTGTGGGCACGCACGTGTGTGCGTGCAGAGCCGTGTGGCTGGGAGTGTTGCGCTGCACGGCCACACCTGCCAGATTGTATCAACAAAAAAAGTTTATTTCTAAGTCTATCAGAAATTTACTGTACAGCAAAAGTAACTTTATTTTCAGTGTGAACCATATTTAAGGAAATACTCAATGCACTTAAGTTATAAGAGGAAATAATTTTACTTTTTATAAACGTTATGTTTAGGTTGCAAAAGCCCAGTGGCAGGGAAGGAACATCAGTTCTTTTCAAGCAACAGGTTTGGGTTTTGGGGTTGGTTATTTTTGGTGTTCTCAGGTTGCCCCACTGGTTTCGAGGTGCAATTGAAACACAGAGCAGAGCTGGTTCAGAAACCTGCTTTTTGCCAGCAGATTGATGGGGGCAGCGTGGTGGCCAGGTCCTGTCCCCACTGCTGGACGTGTCCAGGAGGTCAGTGTGGGGCAGGCGTGCTGGAGCTGGTGGACATCCCAGCCCATTTGGGTTCAGCCACGCTTCTCCACATCACCTTTTCCTTCCCCAGCAGGTCCCAGGCTGCCTCCACCAGCGACCCCATCCCATATCCTCCAGTCTGGGTGCTAGGCCGCTGTGAGCTGCTGTCCTGGCACTGGGAAACGCTGCAGCCCAATTCCCCACCCCTCAGGGGAAGCAGAAAGGAGGGACAGCCCTGCCTTTCCCACCCCGTGCTCGGCTTCATCCCTGCCAGACCTGTGGGAACCTGGGGGAAGTTCTCCTTGGGGTCGAGCCTTCGGGTGGCCCTCACCTCATCCCCACTCTCGTTTTCATGCGTTGTGTCCTTTTTGTGCTGCTGTTCACAAACGATGTAAGCGACAACCCGAAAAGACGTGCAAGTGACTGTGAGGCTGAAAACACTGGCTCGTCGCCGCCGTCCGGTCTGACACTGAATGAATGTAGCAGGGTCTGGAGATGGCTGACCCGGCGGGAAACGCTGACAGCACTGTCAGAAATCACGCACCGAGGTGAAATTAAAAAGACAAAAAAAAAAAAAAATTCTCTGTTAAAAGAAAAAAAAAAAAAACAAACTAAAACAGCCTGGTGTTTTCTTGCATGATTGTGTTCTCTTGACTGGGAGAGGGAAGGGTTTGAGGAGTCTCCAAAAGAAGCAAGGTCTTGGGTAGGGTGTAGTGAGAAGTTTTGGGGTTTTGATATCAAAGATTCACAGAATCATAGACCCCATCACGGTGTGGGTTGGAAAGGACTTTAAAGACCATCCAGTTCCAGCCCTCTGCCATGGGCAGGGACACCTTACACCACCCCAGGTTGCTCCAAGCCCCACCCAACCTGGCCTTGAACACTTCCAGAAGTGGCATCCGCAGCTTCTCTGGGCAACCTGTGCCAGGGCCTCATCGTATTCTGTGTTCTGGGACTAAGCTGGCCCTTGGAGTGTCCTGAGTGGCCGACAGACAGAGATTGCTGGGTGTGGAAGGTGAGACAGCTGTCTCTGGCTCCCACCCAAGGTGGCAGAGAGGACTCCAACCTCTCATCTGAAGTAGCACTTCATGAACCCCAGCCCTCCACGTTAGGACCATGAGCAGCTCCGTGTTAGGGCTGCCTTAAAGGTATGGGTGGGTGTTTCCAAAAGGGAATTGCTCTTACCACAGCTCCCAGACACAGGGAGGTTCCACAAATATGCCACCAAATGGGAATCCCCAGCTCATTTTCTGAGTTGTTCAAAACAAGGTGTGCCCCTTCCTGCCCATCATCAGTTCCTGCTCCACAGCTCCTGTTCTAAAATGGCATGACTGTAAGAAGAAAACTTGCCATTTTCATTTCCCAAGTTGTGAAATAAAGAGCCCAAGAACAGCCTGGGTGCCTGGGTTGGTTTGGGGTTTTGCTCTGTCTCAAGGGAGCAGCAGGGAAAAGGGCTGAACTTGTCTTGTGGTGGACAGGTTGGGGAAATTAGAGCTTGAGGTTTCTCTGACATCAAGCTTGGTGGTCTTGGAGAAATACTTGGCTGGTACAATGTGGAGAAGAGGGCAGATCTAGATTACAGGGGGTGTGGAGGAGCTGCTGTGGCCCATGAAACCAGCATGATTTGTAGGATCAGCTCTAGGCAATGGCTGGGTTAACACCACCCAAGCTTGCAATGTAAAAATAGGTTTCCCTTAATGGCTATTAAAACTGCCTCCAAAATTCCTCTCACTGGGATACTTCTTAAAATGTCATGTTTAAATCTGTGGGGGTTTATTAATGTTTTAAAGATAAAACGTTTGTCTTCCTCACCTACAGCTATTTCCTGTTTGAAAAATGCTCAGGTGCATCAATCTGGTTTTTCATCAGCCCAGCTGCCAATTTACACTTGCTAAATTGCTTCCCCCCAAAAAAAAAAAAACCAAAAAAACACAGATTGTACAGACTGGTTGCGCACTTTCCCACTTTTAAAATCTTGCAAAAATGTAATTATGTAATTATACCCTATAATAACAGTCTCTTGATACAAATATTGGTATATGTATAAAATTGTTATATAGAGCATGTAATTTTGGGAAAGGATCAGAATTATGGATGAGGGCAGACTTTTATCAAGCAAAATCAGGAGAATTCATGGTTTTAAACCTGTTCTTCTGCCACTTGGCCCAGTGCTTGACACAGGCCGAACATGAGCCCAGTTTGCAATCTTGCCATGGAGTAGCAGATGTGGGTCCTCCTGTCATCTGGATTTCATATCCTCCTGCTCCTTATTTCAGGGTGCGGATGGATCCTGCCAAAGCAAAACTGGCTGGGCCTTATCTTCTGCAGGTGCTGGAGTCACTGCATGGCAGGTGACAGGCTGGGTGGGTTGTCAGGTGTCCCTTGGTTTGTCCCACTGGGATGTCCTTTTGTGGGGCTGCTTTGCCCCATGTCCGAGCCCAACCTCAGCTGGGGAGTGGCTCCCTAGGACAGATGATACCTTCTTGTCAAAGGCAGGAAGAAAAGAGCGAGGTCTGAGGTGAAAACAGGTTCTACCTCGCTCTCCAAGGCAAGGGCAATGCCAGGAGCGGGTTGGGAGCTGACCTTTGTGTCTCTAGTGACTCCAAACAAAGCTGCTTCTGTTCAGGCACTGCTCGGTGGCCAAGGAGAGATCAAGTCAGAGATTACTTGTCAGTTGAGGACACTGATTAGATGATACTGATAGGCAGCCAGCTCTGAGTGATATTACGTTAATTAACTTGCTCTTTGTGAATGGACGGCAGATGCAGCCTGGAATGAAAATCAAAATGGCATTGGCCAGTGCTGGCTGGGTTTGCAGGTGGGTATTTGAGTCTTGGTGGTGTTTTTAGATGTTTGTTGGAGACTTGTAGTGCACAGACATAGGAGCTGGAGCAAGCAACCTTCCTGGAAGGATGTGACCTTGCTGTCTAGGAAAACCAGCTCCAGTGAAGGGCTGGAGCCTTGCCTTGCTCTGAGTGGCCTGGCTCAGCATGTAACTGCAGTCAGCAGAGCTGTGCTGGCTCCTGCAAGCTGGGTGGGGGCAGGAGGAGCCCCCAAACCCAGCAAAGATCCTGGTGCAGTGGGGACACACCAGGTGGGAAGCCCAGGTCACGGTCACCTCTGCAGCCTCTTGCTGCCCTGGGTGTTTGAGGGCTGATTTCTGCTGTGATGCATCCATGCCCCAGGAGAGAAGAACCTGCAGGAGAGTTTTTCATGTGCCCGCACCCATGGGTCATCTCTCTGCACGTAGGAGGTGGAGAGGGCCCAAATCCCAAGGAAACCATAGGCAGGGTCCTTTCCTGGCTTCCTGGAACTGGATGTGAGAGGTGACAAATTCTGGGTTTTTTTTTGGTGTTTTGTTTTGTTTTGTGTTTTTGTTTGTTTGTTTGTTTGGGGGTTTTTTTGTTTGTTTTTGTTTGTTTTGGTTGGTTGGTTGGTTGGTTGGTTGGTTGGTTGGTTTTTGGGGTTTTTTTGTGGGAAAATGCCAAAGATTTGGTTGTTCCTGTCAACTTTCCAGAGTGAAATAGTTTGCCAGATGTTTGGTACCTACACTGACACTCTTTTGGGTGGTAGATGTCACCCATCATTAGAAAACACTTGTCTTGTGACACATGATAGGGCTCAAATCACTGAGGACCAGAGCCTTGGCTTTATGGTAGGTCTCTGAGCAAGATCCCAGGTAACCCCAGCTGTCCAAAGCTGTTACTTGCGTTTACTACATATTTTCTTCCACTGCTGGTCATCTGCATGGAAAATTTATTTGAAAAAAAGAGCAAAAAACCTCTTTATAAAATAAGACTTGTGATGGAAAGGCAAGAAAAGAGTTAGAAGCTCCTCAGGTGTAAAAAGGTGAATAACAGCTTCTTATCTTGTTGGAGATCAGACCAAATTCTTGTCTCCATTCCTCTAAGTGGCAACTGTGTTGGCCATGAAAAGGTTATCTTGTTAGCTGTAGACCTCCTAGACACCGCCGTGGAGGCTGACATGTGCCTGCCTGATTGACAGGTCTAAGTTCACAGGCTGAGGACGAGCGTATCCAACTGCAAACCATGTCAAAACACTCCGAGTGATCAAATACCCCCAGCACTTTGGGTGAGGAGCAGCAGATTCCCACCGCCGCGGGCCCTCGGAGCTGCCACTGCAGAGGAGATCAGATTTCCCCTGCCATGACCCCGGGAACAGGGGGCTCTTTCAGAGGGATGCCTGCTGGGTTGGATCACGGTCTCGGGGCAGGGTGGATCTGTGGCAGGAGGTGGATCCCTGTGGCAAAGGGATGGGGAGATGGTGGTGAACCCCAGAAGGTTCTGCCCCGTGGTGCTGTCGATTTGGTGGCTTCGAGTGGGGTGAGAGCCCCAACCAATTGCTCCTAACCAATCTTATTTAGGATTCTCAGAGAGCCCAGACGAGGCTGGTGCTCTGGAGAGCTCAGGGTTCTAAATCTGGCTGGCCCCCAGCAGCTCTGGCTCTCTCACCTCTGCTCCTTGCAGCACAGATGCAATAGTATCTGCTTGGGAGAGGAGGGGCTGTGCAGGGAGGTATCCACCAAGCCTTAGGCTTTTTCTGCACATTCCCAAGAGCATCTGCTAGGAAACAAGTCTGTGCTCAACACGAGCTCAGAATAATATGCAAGCACGGAGAGCCCCGAGGCTGTGCATGAGAGAGCGAGGAGGAGAGGGGAAACAGTGAGCAGCTCTGCTGAAGGAGGCAGGGACTGCCTGGAAAATGCAGCATGAGATCATGGAACTGGAGATGCAGCGTAACACCTGTGCCTTGGGTGGCTGCTTGTGTTGTCCTGACAACCTCACACTGGTGTCCCGGGCTTGGAGGGTTTGGCTCTGCAGCCGAGTGCGTGGAGGTATTTGAGAAGTAACCAGAGAGCCCCCGAGGAGGTTGGGGAGAGGAGGCTGGTGAAACTCTTCCAAAAGGATTAGCTGGAGCCTGCCAGAAGCTATAACTGACTGTTGGCTGCTCTGTCTCCTCCTGGAGTAGGCGGAGGGGTGAGGAAGGAGCGGTGACATCCCAGCAGAAAACCTGGGGGCTGGGACACATGAAGCCTCATCCCAGGGGCCAAACCTGCTTTTTCAGCAAAGGCTGGGGTGTCAGAGCTGGGGACAGGATGGGAAGCTCAGGCAGGACATGGTGGCAGAGATAAAAAAGGGAATGTTAGCTGGGAGCAGGGGAGAGGGAGGCTGGGGAAGAGGAGGTGGTCACTTCCCTGTAGGACAAAAGGAGCAGTCCCACCATGGCTGATGAGGAGGCCTAAGCAGAGGCACTGTGAACCACCTTGTTATGTGTAGTAGATATAATTCACACCATTTCTAATATGATTTATGTGATATTGAATATTTGTTGGAGTATACACGTTTGTATTAGGATTCTCCCCACCCTCGCAGGAATATTGGAAACTGATTTACAAGTAAGAAGGTGCGGCTCCCCAGGAGATGGGGATGGGCCATGTCTGGGGAGATACGGAACCCCAGGCGCTGATCATCGCCTGAACGACCCGAGATGGATCTCATGGAAATCCTCAGGCAGATCCATGTGAATGCAGCGTTCCCAAATTCCTGTAAATTTCATCAAGGGATTCAACAAACTCCGGACACTGAATTGTTCTCCCTCATCACCAAAAAAAGAGAATCTTATTAACATATGGACTCTGAATAGAAGAAAAGACTGATTGCTGAAGTCTTGGCCTCAGGTGGAATTTTCCCCATAAAAACCACTTGTGCCAGGATGGAGGTGTGTGGGCATAGAGGAAAACCTCTGCTGAGGCTGACTCCTTGTTGCACACCCAGTGCTGACCCCGGGCTCAGCTCTGTTCTTTCCTTGTGGCTGGCTAGATAGAATTTGATTGCAAAATAAATATCTTATTTTTTCATATTAATTTGGCTAGACAAATTTTCATTTATAACACACCTGAAAGCCTGTCTGGATCCTCAGATTTAAGCTGTGAGAAATGGGGCCAATTCTCAGCACCAGCTGGCCGAGCCTGGTCAGTCATCTGCAAACAGTGGCAAGGAAGGAGAGCAGCGTGACTGGGTTTGACCAGTGGCTTTCCCAGGTCAGGATGGGCTACCTGGGAGTGTGAGATCAGAAAAGGGCAATGAATCCAGAGAAAAACATCTTGGGCACACAGCTAGAGCCATGAAGAAGCCTGAGGGAAGGTGCCATCCTCAAAAGCACTGCAGTGGTGAGACCTGTGCCCCAGAAATTGTTGTATGAGCCACTGCTCTGCCTCTTTCCTGGGCTTTACAGTTCCCATCAATTAGAGCATAATCACTTCCTTCAGGAGGCTTTTAATTATGAGCAAGCTCATTCAAAATGATGAAATTGCCTCCTAATTGATTATTCCTGCAGTTTAACAGCTGTTTCCTTGACTTGCTTACTTTTTCCTTGCCCTGAAACAAAAATCTGCTGTTGGTATGACCAGCTCACCTCCAGCCAGGAGCTTGTGAGGAGCTCACAAATGTTTGTGGCAGTGCTGAAGGGATTGACAGAAGCACCTGGTGGAGAGTTGTGTCAGCCAGGGCTGGAGCTTCCCCGTGAAATATGAACAAGCAAAGGAGATGCTGCACTTTCAGTCCTCCCCAGCATGGCCTCAGAGCTGTGGCGTGCTGGGGGAGGAGGAGGAGGAGTCTTGTTTCATCCCCAAACCCTGGGCCACCCGAGCTTAGGTGCTGCCTGACCGCGTGCACCCGGCCGGCCCCTCCCGATAGCATCGGGGCGAGCACAGAAGGTGCTTTGTGCCTGGGGGGATCTGGTTTCTTGGGAGCAACTCTGCTCCTGGGGAAGACGATGACAACGTGCTGAGGGGAAGCGGGGCTTGGAAAAAAAAAAAATAAAATAAATAAAAGGCACAAACTTGTGTATTCCTCTGCCATTGTTTTGAGGTGCTTCCTTAGTAAGAAGCACTTTAGAAAGAAAATAGAAATAGAATAAAAGAATAGAGCAATTGAATAAAATAATAGACTAGAAGAAAACAGAAACGTCCACACCTGAGCATTCACAGTGGATTCACCTGGTCTGCATCTCCCTGCTGACATCTGTCATGAGCTTACTCAAACTTTCACCCAAGTACACATATTCCCTTTTTAGCTACTATTTACAGGTCCCACTTTGCATTCCCAGCAAGGCAAGTAGTTTCTCTCTTTTCTTTCCCAGCAAATGTTTCCACCTTGCTTTTCTGCTCAGGCAAGGCTTATGCAACTGTCAGCTCCTTGCCAAAATAATTTGGGGGTTAAGTTTCTCTGGATCTTGCATAGAGGGATGCTGAAGAGATTTATAAATCTATCCTCTAGATCCCTCCTGCTCCGTGGGGAGTTTTCACTGAGAGCACATCCCTTGCTATACTGTCGGAATTATTCTGGCAAGCACTGTTACGATATCACACCTGCAGGTGAGGTGTGAGGAAGGGGCTGCGGCTGCCCACCAGAGGAATTCACAAAGCCATGGCAGAGCAGGCTGCCCAGTAGCTGGGCTGCTACTGAGTCCTTCTGGCCAACAGGTTTCTCTGCTGCAGGAACCCCAGGAGTTTTGCTCAGCTGATTTGAAACCCACACATACATGTGGTGTGCTGGAATGTGGAGGAGATGTGTTACTGCTACTGCTCACTCTCCTCAACTGGCTCCACACTGGGTATGCTGTTATTTGTTGGACTTATTTTGCCCTGATCCAGGTGTATGTGTCTTGGCAGAGTGCTAAAAGTCCTTTATTTTTCTTTCTAGCTGAAAGTCTTGCTCTCCATCCCTCTTTCAGCAGCAAGTTGTAGTGAATGTGAGGTCTGGAGACTCTCACTGAAGAGTTTAACAGTGTGCAAAACTCTTCCTGTGACCAAGTCTTGAGTCACCCTAATAATTGTTCCAGCTGGAGTGTGGGATGCCTCAGTGAGGTAGCAGGACTCTCAGCTAAAAGGCAAAAATCTTAGGAGGTCCATGGGAAATAGAGCACAGTGAAAGAGAGATAGTGATGAAACTTTGCCATCTGCTCCAGAGCAAACCTACTGCAGGGAACATTAAGAGCAGTGCCAACACACACAAACTTGTCCCAGCAATGTTTGCAGTCCCGCTGGTGCAGGAACCCACTGGAGGTGGCATCTCAGCTGCTGGTCCCTAATAAAACCTACAGTGCACCTGGCAGCCTCACCTTCCTGCTGGAGAGCAATGGGAAGCTGTCCTTCAGTGCACTCCTATTATTCTGAGCTGTGCTTTCGGTGTGGTTTGAACTGGTGGGTAACTGGTGTGACACCCCTGCAGCAGGCTGGCTGGCCTAGGAGACACCCCCTGAGTAAAGGAATGAAGGAAGGTATTTGTTAAAGGAATAAAGTAGGTATTTATTAAAGGAATAAAGTAGGTATTTATTAAAAGGCCTTCAAAGGATACACCTTGGGCAGTACAAGAGCCCAGCCATGGCTTCGCCCAAGATGGACAGCGTGCCATGAGTTTTCACACTTTATAAGTTTTGGTCCATTTCCACATTGGGGTTAATTGTCCATTTCCAGCTCCAGGTTATGCAGTCCCATCCTCCCAGTCTGCTCTCCTCACTTTGCTGTTGTTTGCACTTTTTGGGCCTGAAGCTGCAACGTGTCCTTGGTTCTGGGGCTGGAAAAGGATTGTTTTGTGTGACTGAGCTGTGAGGAGAACTTGCTACCACTTTATATGAAGTTCAGAGTCACATAGTAATGCAGTATAGAATCTGGAAAATATGAAAGCTCAAACTCGAGGTGTCAGAATTCAAAATGTCCCTCAGACATTTTTGGATGTTCCGGGTCCAGGTCAGAAGCATTTGAGACCCTGGCAGGCAGCTGGAAACAGCTGTGATTTTGGGTTTGAACCATGGAATGATTTACCAACCTTGCAGGAAGAACAAGAAGTCACAAAAGTTTAGATATTAGAGTAGAAGTAGTCACAAAGTAGAGGGAAGAATTTTTGAGTCCTGTACAGGGGGGTTTTGGTTTTGTACATGGGGGTCAGAAGGAGGGATCTGGGCCTGCCCTGTCCTCCCTCTTTCTCCTTCCTTACCTCCATGTTCTTGGTGACGTTGGCACTCACAGATTGGTTTAGAGTAGAAAATCACCATTTAATATAGGCAATAGGCATTGGGGAAAAACTGTAACCATGTAACACGTAATGTACCATATAAAAGATAGAAAATCATTTAATATAGGTAATGGGCATTGGGGAAAAACTGCAAACATGTAACACGTAATGTACCATATAAAAGAGAGCAGCAGCCCTGGGCGGGGAGAGAAGAAGCAGTCGGGAGTCAGAGAGGATGTCAGGGTGTGTGTGTGCCTCTGCCTGAGCTGTGAGCAAACCACAGGAGCCCCAGAAGAAAGTCTTTTAGATAACTCGCATTAAATTGCCTTGAGACTGAAAAACAGAGACTGCTGAGCTTTTTTTGAAAGCACGGGTTGGAGGAGAGACTTTTCCAGCCGACCTAGGGTGAGCTCCGGCATCAAGGCATCAGCTGCACCTGGTAGTCCTGTCTGTTCATATCCGTGGACTGGAGGACACAAAGCACAGCTCTCCACACACCTCCTGTGTGGCACAGCCCCGGCCGAGGGCTCTGTCATACCCAGGTGACACGGCTGTCCCCGAAAGCACGGGCAGGCTCCCCTCGTGGGCCGAGCGGATCCAGTTTCGGTGCTAATGGGGTTCCCAGGGTTTGCAGATGTGAATGGTTTGCATTCCTGACTGGGAGGTGAGCGCAGGTGCACCAGGGGGTGGCCCTGAGCGCCGCTCCCCGGGCTGTCCCCAGCCCCTGGCACACAGAGCTGCTATTGTGCCCTGCCCCAGCTGCCCGTGGGACAGCACCTCAGCTGCTCAGGGTGCTGCTGTCTGGGCGTTTTCTAAAAATGTCTCTCCTTTTTCTCCTCCAGAGAAGATGTTTAAGGAGTCAAATCCTGAGCTGGGCCGTGGGCTTTTGGTCAGAGGTCCACGGAAACACCCCTTTGCTTTAAACCACCCTCCTTGTGCTTGCTCTGCTTAAACTCCAGGACTATTTAACACGCTTCGGCTTCTTATAAAGTTTCTGTCAAGACGGATTAGCAGCAGGCTGACAGATTGCTATTACAGCCCCAGTGAACTTTTAATACCTGCCAGTAAGTTCTGTGAGTCCTTTAAATCCTCCTGTGGACGCTCGGGTTGGGGAGCAAAGGCTGCTGCTTACAGTGGGGGCATTCAGCGTACCCCTGCCCCTCTCCCAGCTGTCAGCATTAAGGAATGGCCTCCAGGGATTTCTGCCATGACGTTCTCCAAGGCCTCAGAATGGCTTCCTGGATGCAAAGTGCATCCCCTCTCCCTGTGGGGTGAGGAGATGCTCACGCTGGGGCTGGAGGTGCCCCGGCAGGCTCCAGGCTCTCAGCTCCTGCCTGGCCAGGGCAGGGTGCTGGGGTGTGAGCAGCAGCCAGGGAGATTTTGGGGACCCTCAGGGGCTGCAGTCTGGCAGCTGAGGATCAGAGCACCCCTGAGGCAAGCTGCCAGCTGCCCTTCAGGCAGACTCGGCTTCATGCAGAAAAGTTGTGGCCTGAGGCCCCGGCACCCTCCCACAGGTCAGCAGGATGGCGGGTCTGCAGTTGATGTGATTTTTTCTTCCCTCTACTGAATTTCTCATCTTTTCATTTGAATGTTGGTGCACCTTTTCCCACTGCAGTCAGGAGCACTGAGATGGCCTCAGCGAGGAGATGAGGCAGGGAACAGCTGCCAGACGTCCGTGTGGGGAAGTGGCTGCCATGTGAAGGGGTGTGCTGATGTGGTGCAGCTCAAACAGATTCTGTCCAGGATCTCTGGGCCTCTGCTGGGCACCAGCATGCCCTCCCTTCCTCCCACAGCTTTTTTTCCCCCTACCTACTAAATCCCCAGCTTCTAGAAGCGTGTTGTGTGCAGGAAGATATTGGCTCTACTGGATAGCTTCCAGTTGTGGGGAGAAAAAAGCTTGAAATTGCCCTTGCCAAACTCTGTAAACTCAAAAACCAGAAGTCACCTAGTACTTGTTTTGATTGTGTCTGGATGTGTTCTGCTCTTCAGGCTTCACTTATTGGGATGCACATTTTCCCAGTAGGCAGTTTGCATCCAGAGCCTTATTAGCCCTTTGAAATGCCATCTTTCTCTTGTGCAGCATTGGACAAGTTTGTGTAGCTTGGCAGAGAGACAGTTGTTCAACAAGAGGCTGCAGCTGAGCAAGATGTCTTGTCTTGGCATGGCCAGCACATCGTGGCTGCTATCCTGGCTGGAATTTTGGCCTCCCGCCTGCAGGACGTGCCTCAAGGCACCCAGCAAGGGCTGTGGAGCTGGATGCTGCGTGCCCTGGTGCCACAGCTCTGCTGAGGTGCTGCTTGATGTGGCTCAAGCAGGGGTTGTCAGAAACTCTGGCCAAAACTGGACCTCTGATAGGGGCTGCACATGCGGCTGGCAGGAGCCAGGAGGCAAAGGGAGCTGCACCAAATGCATGGTGGATGCAGATATAAAGAGGAGCCTCTTGTCAATGGAGGGAGGTTTGGGGTGCTGGAGAGCCAGGATAACTTTAGATTTACTGCTGGGAAGGAGAATGAGAGAACCTTGGCTTTCTGGTGACTGTCGCAGCTGTGCCCTGCTTGCACTGGGTTAACTTGAGCAGCTGCTCTTTAAGAATCTTCGGGGCTTTTTCTTTTTAATTTTTTTTTAATTGTACAGCGGTACGCATTTTTGGAAAGCTGGGCTATTATCCCTCCAATAGCAAAACCCAAACCAGAAGGGAGAAAGGGAGGGAGGGAGCACGAGAAGGGGGCCTTTGAAGTGAGCTGCCCAAATGAAACGTGTGACATCAGAGAGATGGCAGATAGCTGGCAGAACAAGGCTGCCTTTGAGCCCACCTTGGGCCCAGCCAGCACGCACTTTACACCCCACCTCCCGAAGCTGGAGATGAAAGATGCCCCAGGCAGCCTGCCTGACCCCATTGCCTCTGCTATCTCCACTTGATTGCACAGTGTTTTGCTCCAAACAATCCCTCACTGTCTGGGCCGCACAGGTGAATCTCCCGGCTTGGCCGGGCCGCGGGGATGCCGCGCATAGCACGGCTGCTCCCGGCCGCGCTCACCTGCGAGCAGCTTTGTTCCCTGGCCCGGCACGGAGCAGGGCTGCAGAGCAGGGCGTGGGGCAGCCTGGGGATGGGGAAAGCTCTGGGGGAATGTGGAGTCAGGGAGCATCTTTGGCCAGCAGGTTTGGTGAGGCCAGGGTCTTGTGTTGGATGATCTGAGGAAGGAACCGGACTGGATTTGAAAGTGATCTCCTTCTCTGTTACAATCTGCTAAAGAACTCTTGTTTCCCCCAAAATGGGCCACAAAACCAGGTTTCATGGGCTGCTTTAACACCCTCCCACTCACTTCATAGGCTGCTTTAACAGCACCCACTCACAGTACTGTGGAGCTCTCTGCAAAGAGAAAAATGAGGCCGGATCCCACCCTGGAGTCCCCAAACCAGAGACAAAGACACAACCAGTGTAGCCACAAGCAGGCTTAGAACAGACTCCTGACTGGTTCATTTCTGAGTGTCTCCCAGCAGTGTAAAATCCTGATGGGACCGCTCTCAACCGCATGGACTGGTTGTTCATGACTGCCCTCATGGGACCTGTGTCCTTTCCAGGTGGGTTAGGAAGGGAAGGGCAAGTGGACATTCTGCTGGTGAGAGCTGCAAGAGCCATTACAGCAGGAACAAATCACAGGGCTGGCCAACATCATCTCCTGGTTAGGAAAGAAGGAAAAGGACTGGGCACTGGAGCCATTCTTTTGAAGATCATCAGCCAGTGGAACTCAACCCTACCTCTGCTCTGTGGGTGGACAGGCTCAGGGAAGCCTTGAGTGTCCAAGCAGTACCACAGACGTGTCCACACAACCTTCTCAGGGGGCCCTTCCCCAGCAAATGCAGCCAGAGGCAATTCCTGGCTTCACGGCGGGAGCAGACATCAAAACCCTGAAGGGCATTTGAGCAGCTGAGCTCCCATACGAAGACCTGAGCACCCTTTTGACCTTTACTGAACAGATCAGAGCCAAGTTTTCCCTTGCATTCAGTGACTTGTAAAGACTGAGTGCCCTAAAATCAATGTTACTAGTGAGAACATGGAAATTAATTGTGTCAATCTATCACTCATCTTGCCCTATTACATTCAGTGATTAGAAGTTGGCCTCAAACACATGAACAAAGTGTCTTCTGTGACAGGTAACTGCTGCATGGGGGATGGCAGTGAGTGGCTTAGAGTGGCCAAAAGCAGAGAACAAAAGAAAAGTTTGGGTCCAGCACTTTTTGTATTGGTTTCAGGCTTTTTTTTCAGTGCAATGCAACGCTTTCCTTGCTTGGGTCTAGTTTGGTCAGTGTCACATCTTGGAAACAAAGGATTAAGTACAAAAAACACGAAGGTTTGCAGAAGTCTGGGTTGCAAAGCAAGCAAAGTCTTCAGGACACAACCCCGTCTTGTCCCTCCTGATGGGCAATGAGGAGCTTGAAGGAATCTGCTTAGTAACGATTTGTGAAATTGTAAAGTTGGAAAAAAAGGTAAAACAACAGGAAACCATCAGCAGGGGGAGGTACATGGAGCACATTCTGCTCTGGACTGTCCTGGAGCAGTGCTAAGGAATGACACACCATGTTGATTGGCCAGAGGGGAGACTCGCAGGAATGCTTAAAGGTATTATTATTATTATTATTAAAGGTATTTTGGAAATGACCTTCCCAAAATCTGTTTAGGGACAGGCTGATTGAAGCTGTGAACGACACCAGCGCTGTGGGAGTTTTTGCATGTCCAGCTGTCACATCACCCTCACCCAAACCTGGCCTCGGGGAGCAAATGGTGTTGCTGGTGACCTGTGTGCCTTCACCTCCATCCACAGACAGCCTGGGGGCTGGTGACACAGCCAGGCTGCCGTGGTGGCTGTGGAACAGCTGAGGTACCTGATGGCTGGAGGGGGGATGTGATTGAGCTGCCTTCATGAAAGCCCAGCTGGGCAGCCACAAACAGGTATGGAAGCACAGAGCTTGCATTTGGGCTGAAATGACTCCACTGACCATGGCTTTAAGTTTAACTCATGTCTAGCTTAGCTTTAGACTAGCTACTGTGAAGAAATTTCAGCTTTGCTGTGCACACAACATGCCTGAACAGCTTTCCATCCTGCCCCAGAGCTACGCAGTTCAGTCCAAGCAAAAAGCTGCTTCCCACCCGAGGTTACTGCTGAACTCTTGGCATCCCAAAGTCTCTTGAGACAAGTTGCTGTAGGCCTGGGGCTACCTGGAGGTGGCAGAGGGATGACAGCCCCTCCACCCCTCCTTGGGAAGGAATCACCCTCCCACTGCACACCCACTGAGTGTGCTTGGCATTGTTCAGCAGCACTGAGGGGTCACCTGTGTGCTCCATGGCAATCAGAGGGTTACACCTTGGGGCAGCAGGGCAGCTTGGAAACCTGCTGATACCCCTCATACAAGGCTCATTTTCAATGGGTTTCAACTAGTTTCTCAAACTAGTTCCTGGGGGAGAAGAAAAGCCTTGCTGCTCTACATCAGCATCCCCATGTGCTCCCTGTTGCCCTCCAGCACGGCCAGAATCCACACAACAAAGATGAATTTGGGGTGGGGAAGAACCAGTTATTCCAGGCAGAATCAGGCCTGTGTGATCGGTGTTGGTTGGGCTGAACAGGCTGATCAGCTTGAAAACTCCAGGAAAACACTTGGATGGGGATATCTAGGCGAGCCCCTGGAGTGGGTGGCACTGCCATGCTGTACCTCAGTTTTACACCCATCACTTTTTCTAGGGGCACCTTGTCAAACCAACCAGGACGAGATTCAAGGTGCCTAAATCGTGCAGGCTCTGGGCACGCTGGACACCTGTAGAGCTTTATGACCCCATATCTGAATTTCCTTCTGTAAAATGGGGAGAGGAGCATTTTGCCCTGATTCGTCCTCCTTCAGGGTATGGTTGTCCATCAGAGGGCAGAAACATTATCTTCTGGGGCAACAGTGGGCCTATTGCCACCAATCCTTTCAAAGATTGCAGGGCTGATACCAAACTGCTCTGTGCTTTTCTGTGTCACTGGCATCTGTGTTCACCAAAAGATTTTCTACAGTCTGTGCCCAGGCACGGAACTCAACTCATCTCTGTCCCAGCTGGTGGGGACAGAGGGACCAGATCAGGAGCACTTTCCACATCAAAAAGGAGTTGATTTGGGCATAGAAATTTGGAAGGCCGCCTCAGTGGGAAAGAAGGGGAGGAATTGCAGCTAGAATAGGCAGCGTGCCTATTCCTATCCCATGCCCTGAGGCAAGGCTGGGTGGGCTCTGTGCTTGCCCAGCCTGCAATGAGTATCCTCCAGTAGCCAAGGGTGTGTTGCTCTCCTGGAGCTGCCATTTGGGAGCTTCCCCAGACATTTTTCTGTGCTCCCTTTCTCCCTGTAGAAAGAAACACGAGGCAAGGAACACAAACGAGAGAAAATCTGACACCTGAGAAGGAGGATGAAGTGCAGAGCTGGGGAGTCCTGCCCTGTGATCAACCCCTGAGCTGGGAGGGACCTGGAAAATATTTTTATCTCTTCGCAGGCACCCAGCTCTGGGGCTAATTGTGGGTTTGGTGGTGGAGAATGGACTGTTGTGCCATTGCCTGGCTCTGGGCTTTTCCAGCCTCCCTGTGCCACAAGGACAGGACAGCAGCTCTGCCTCCCCGGTGACCTCTGCCGCAGAGGTGGCTGCAGCTTCTCTGTACCCACATGTCCCCTTCCTCCCTCTCCTTCATTAAGGCACTGATCTCTTCCCAATAACAAGGGGGCTTCTGTTCGACAAAACCTGCCAATTAGTCATTCTGGCTGGGTATAAACGTGGCACTTGAACAGCTGAGGGGACGGCGGGCAGTCCTGCCCCTTCTCGCGGCGTTGCCAAGCTTGCCATTAACACAATGTGACAACTAATCTCTCTATAGCATCTGACTGAGCAATTTTAATTAATAGCTCTGTACGCTGGCACCCCCCCGCCCCTCCGCTGGGCACAGGTACCGCGTGCCTTTAAAGCTCTTCCCTGCCACTGCAGCCTGCCTGCACAAAAGGAGGGGAAAAGGCCTCGTTCTGCCCCAGTTTGAGGCTGTGACCCTCAAACTGGACCAGGAGCCCCCATTCCCTGTCTGCTCCGTGGGGCTGAGCACCTCAATAAACACGGAGGCTCTGGGGCAGAGGGGTTTTCTCAGCTCTGCTGGTGGTGGCCTGTGGGAGGTCAGGGGCTGAGCCAGCTTCTTGGCCTGGATCTAGGGGGACTGGAGGGCACTGGGGGGGCATTTGTGCTATTCCTCCAAAACAGGCTTTATTCAAGTGCGGGATAACATCAGAAAAAAAAATCCTATTTCCACAGCCAGGTTCTCCCCTGATGTGAACAGCCACAGCTTGGCAGATGGCTGCTGTTGGGACCTCTGTGGTTTCGGTGCAGAGGTGTCCTGGCTTGTTTTAGGACAACTGAGAGGGCTCATCCATGGTGATCTTGAATGCTGCTTTAGGCAAATATTAGCTTGAGGAGGCCAGTTTGGGGCCGTGGCTCTCAGTGGTGTGACCATCACCATGGTTGCAGCAGGAGCAAGGCCATCCCCCAGCACGGCCAGGAGCCCAGAGAAGCTGCTCTGGGCTGTGTGGGTCACTGCAGTGGGAGCAGCACACAGATTGCCCCAGGAAGAGGGAAAAACCATTGTGGTTAAAAAGACAAGTGGACATTTCTGGTGAGGACTGGCAGGAAAATCTGGGTGCAGCAGAAGGTGCAAAGGCTGGCAGAGTGCAGAGGTGTGGAGAGTCCCCTCCCCACCCTCCCTTAATCAATGCTTTGGTGCTCCTGATCCAGGTGTTGCTGGGTAGCCAAGACCAGAGATGGACTCAGGGTGGCTGGATAGCCTGATCATGACAAAATTGCTCAGGTTCTTG
This sequence comes from Lonchura striata, assembly GCF_050655825.1. Lineage (NCBI taxonomy): Eukaryota > Metazoa > Chordata > Aves > Passeriformes > Estrildidae > Lonchura > Lonchura striata. The sequence continues at coordinate 30,512,155 of NC_140710.1, read as the reverse complement.
GATAAGAGGAATACACTGGGTTATCTCCTGCCACACTGGCCTGACACCAGCACTGCCCTGCTGCAGCTCCCTCCTGCCCAGGGCTGCACAGCTCCCTGCCTTCAGATCACCAGAGGCAGCCCTCAAAGGTGGTGAGAAAGCACCACGGGGTGCTCCAGCTTGGGAGGGCGTCCATGCATTCTCCAGGTTCTCATTCCCATGGCATTTCTGGGGGTCTTACACAGTCCCCTTGGCAGAACAGCTGCAGTGTGTGTCCCCCTGGGGTGCTGGCAGCCTGTGGCCTCCAGCAGTGACTGCCCCACACCTGGTGATGCTCCTGCTGGATGTGCTTAAGCAATCTGATCCTTAGGCAATAAATGGCAGGGAGCCCTTGCTCTCCATAGTGGGCTCAACTCTTGCTCTGGCTGGGAATATCTGTCCATCCTGGAAGTGTTGTTTATTCTGGACAAATACAGGGGCTTGTGCTTTGCTTTGTTCTTGTGAAAAGCACGGGGGTGTGTTTCTAGATCTATCTCATGCCATGAAAACACAGCAGATGTGTGGGATAAGGGAAGAGTGTGTAGGAGCCCCTTTCCTGGAGATGGGATCTAGAAGGAATTGACCAACCAGTTCCATCCCTTTCCCTCTGCTTGTGCTTGTCCTTTCTAGCTTGGTCCTTGCTGGTGACTTATGTTTTTCTTGCTCCCTCTCCTGCTTTGGAGGCTGCCCAGGCAGCATCCCAGAGCTCTGGCTGCCCTTGCTTTGGCAGGGAATGCATCGTGGGACTGCCCAAGGTCACCCCTGGTCCCCAGGGTGACTTGTTGGACTCAGACACCCCAAGCACAGCAGTCCCAGGACACCGCCCTGCCAGGACCACCGAGGCTGTGACATTGCCCAGAGCCACCAGAGCTCTCCTCCTTCCAGCTCACCCTCCTGACAGACACATCACCCGCTGGGATACTCAGGGATCTCCTCGGCCAGGCAGCTGGCGAGCACAGCCACCCATCCTCACGCTGGGAAACGCTCTGCAGCCCGGCCATGCCCGGGGCGAGCATCCCTTCCCTGCCGGCAGACGGAGGGGATGTGCTCGGGATGTGCGCGGGCAGCGGTGCCCCCAGCACGGCCCTGCCCCATCTGCCCGCACGGCAGCGCGGCGGGGAGCTAATGAGAAGCAAGGTGAGAGGCAGGAGACAGCCTGACGGCTCCGCAAGCTGCCGGGCAGCAGCAGGACGGCACCTGCCCCCCCTGCCCATCTCCAGCCTCATCATGAGGTTATTACTGGCCCGCTGCTTGACGGCCGGCAGCAGCATCTCTCGAGCATCTCTCGCCTCCTCGTCCTCCCAATTCCCACTTGTGGCTGCGAGGCGGGGATGGCCCTGCCCTCACGCCGGGCTTTGGTCCCGGCTGCAGCGGGAAGGAGCAGAGAGGGAGGGAGGGATGGTTTTGACCTTGCTCGCAAAGGATGCGATGCTCGCCGCCTGTCCGTCCCTGTTATCATCTCTTGAAGGCTGCTGGCCCGTTGCAGCCTGGTTTGACAGGGGGAGAAATCTCAGAGATAATTAAGTTCCTACAAGTTTTGTGAAAACGGGCAGGCGAAGGAAAGGGGTGTGATGAGGGATGCTGCGGGAGGAAGGCTGAGCCAAGGAACGGCGGTGCCTTGTTTGGGGGAAGCATTTCCTGGGGCCTGCATGGGAAATCAGGAATGATGCTGAGCAGGGCTTTTCCAGCGCTGGGTCCGCCGGGGGAAAGGATGGGACATTAGACAGTACACCCAGGAACAGCGAGATCCCAGAGCATCCCAAAAAGGGCCTCACACGTGGACAACGAAGGCACACGAGCTCTTTAAAAATTCCTTAAAGGATAAAAAGCCCATCTGTGTTTGTGCCAGCTACCGAGGCAGCGTGGTGTGTGCCAGTCGTGTCCCTCTCTCTCTGCCTGCAGAGCACTGGTTCAGAGACTCCGAGCACTTGTCACCGCCCCACCTCAGCTAAGAGCAGCTGCAAGCGGCTCCGCACGCTATTAATGATTGTATTAATTGCTAATGCAGCACGAGAAACCCGTGTGCCACCAGACTCCCGACATCCAGAAAGGTTTGCGAGGCAGGCTGTGGAGCGGCTGCTGCTCGCCGCCTGCCTCAGGGAGGGTGGGACAGGCGGGTGGCACGCAGGTGACAATGGGGATGCGGATGTCGCGGCCGATCACGTCGGGGAAGGAGGCGAGCGGCAAAGCGGCGACACCGCGGTGACACCTCGCTGGCGAGGGGCAGGTGTGGGGGCCGACACATGTTCGGCACCGCCACGCCGCTAATTATCACCTCGGCCACCGCGCCCTGCCCCGCCGGGGTGGCACTGCCCGGGTGGCAGCGGGTTTTGTCCCCGCGCTGTCCCTTGGAGCCACGCCGGGGACAAACAGCCGCTGCCACCTGGGTGACCGCGGCAGCAGGGCTTCGTGCAGTCAGGTTCTGGCTGCTGCAAGGAAGAGGCTGGGAAAGCTTCCTTCTCACCGCTCAGACACAGCCACCCTAGAAATCAGTGCGGTCGTTCCTTGCCTTGAGCACCCCGGGGAAATCGGGGGACAGGGACACACAGCGACTTGCGGCTCGGAGGGTTCAGGCAGGCAGGGAAGGGAATTGCCTTCGCCCTGGAAAGAGCTGCACCTTCTAAGTGACACAGAGAGCGGGGCTTATTTTCCTCTGGGGATTTTGTCCTGTGTGCTCTGGCACGGCCACGTGCTGCTGCTCCAGCTCAGCTCACCCAGCAGAGCATCAAGCACCCACCCAGACTGCTTTTCCCAATTTCCCTGCTAGCCAGACCAAAAAAAAAAAAAAAAAAAAAAAAAAAAAAAAAAAAAAAAAAAAAAATCCCAGATGGAGAGGGTCACAATTTTGCTGAAACGTGATTTTTTTTTTTTTTTTTTTTTTTTTCTGGGAATGCCTGACTGAAATTCCTGACAATTTTTCCCCAATCAGGAGTATCTTGCGGGGTCACTCCAGCCCCATTCTGCCTTCACAGCGTCTTCTCGGGTTCCTGAAGGGGAAGGGAGGGAAGAATCCTCTCCTGTTTACTCCAGCTTTCCACCGGATGGAACCAGGAGGTTTTGCAGCAACCCCCGGCGGTGACCTGGCTTCAGGAAGGGAGGATGAGGATGCGCCATCACCTTCGGGAATGCTCACCTGGGGAACAGTCACCATCCATCCCCAAAGCGCCGCCGCGCCTGGGCAGCCCCGGCGTGTCCCCAGGGGTTGGGGACAGCAGCTGGGGACAGCGCAGCTGGCTGGGCACCTCTCGGGGGCTTCTGCAGGGCTGCCCCGCTCCTCTGTGCGGGCAGAAGCCTCCATCTCGTGGCCGAGTCCCGAACGACACACCGGGGACAAGGAGGGCTGGCACCCGGGGCAGCTCCTCAGCTGCGGGGACAGGACAGCCCGCAGCCCTGGAACTCATCACTGACCACAGAATTCTCTTTCCCCCGCCGCAAATTCATGGAGTCCTACGGAAATGAGCTGGATAGTTTTACTTATAAATCTTGATCTCTTCTCTGGGTGCATTATTTCAGCAGTCAAAAGTTTTCCAGAAGGTTACAAGGCTTTATTTATGTTGTTTTTTTTTTTAATTTTTGAAGCTGGACTCAAGGCAACCAAGGAGGCAGCAGGATAAAATTAGGCAGTGGGATGATGAGGGATGAGAGAGGGGATCTTCCCCAGCCCTGGTTTCCCATCCCCTTGGGCTCTGCTGGCCCCTGGCTGGGGGCATCAGGAGCAGGGCTGTGCCTGGGCAGGATTAATCAATTTACCAATTTACCAATTTATCAATTTATCCATTTATCCATTTATCCATTTATCCATTTATCCATTTATCCATTATGTTCACCTGCCTGGTGTCCTGTAACATTCCTGCTCTCTCATCCCTTAATCGTGTAGGGAGTGGAATGCTCATCCCAAGGTGAGGAAAGCCTGTGTGCCTCAGTTTCCCTATTTAAAATGAGCTTCTTCTGCCTTTGCTTCTCTCCCAGCCTGACCCTCGTTCCAACCCCTTTAATCAATCCAGGGACCAGCTCTGCCTCACAGCATCCAGCAACTTTGTCACCTAAAACCCTTAGCTCATTTCTCTAATGAGGGAAACGTGCAAACCAACGGCATTTCCCTCCAACGTCTTTCTTCCCACTTTTCAAAAATTAAGATCTTATTTCAGCATCAGCACAAGAATTCCCCCCTCCCCCTTTCTGAAATTCCACAGGGAATTTCAAGAAAAATGGAAATATTTACAAGACACCCCAGGACAGAGAACTGGGTGGTGAGCAGCTTTCATCTGGTGCAGCCTTCTCTTCCTGCCCTGTGGGATAAAAGTCCCAGCAGAAGTGACAAAGACTCATAAATTCTGCAGAACAATTTCATTCTTTCTGGAAAAAATCTGCTTGTTCCCTGAAGTGGGACTGAGAGCTGGATGTCATGCGGGTAAAGAAAGTTTCTGTGAATGTCTGTCTCTTAATTAATATTAATACCTCTCCAGCTTTTAATCTCTGCTTTAAATAAAAAGAACCCAGCTATGGCAGAGTTCCCACCACATTAAGAAACCCATGAAAGAGGAGTGATGGATGCTTTGGAAGATGGCTCTCATTAATGCCTTATCCTTCCCATCAGCCCCACTTGTCCCTGACACTTGGAGCTTGTTAACCATTTTTTTTTTTTTTTTTGCAATGGTTTTCAGGGATTTCTGGACCTGGGGCAGTGGGGGGAGATGGCACAGCCTCATTTCCTTGCCTGCAGGTGAAAAAAGTGGTTCCTGTTCTGGGTGCCACAGGTTGCCACTCTCCTCAGCTGCCTGGCCCACCTTTATTTTTAAAAAAATGTCTTCCAGGCAAAGCCAGAGCCTACTGGAGGTAAAGTATTCCCGTTTCTTGATAATTGCATTTGTGTATAGTGTTTTGTGTGTGGACAGCAATTGTTTCTGGGTGTAGAACCCTGTGGGGTGAGGAATTGAGGGCCTGTAGCTGCTGCCTCCTCTTGCTGCTCTGCTGCTGTCACGAACAATCAGTGTGGGGACCTTTTGGAAAGTGGCAGCTCCTGGAATTCCAGAATCCTGAAAAACTCATTCCGTGTGAATGAGTAACTTTCTGTGGGAATGCAGGGCTTCCCTCTGGCTGCCCTGGCAGGTCTGGGACCCTGGCAGGGGTCAGGAACCCCCCTGGACAGAGCCCCCAGAGACACTGGCTGTGATCTCTGTCCATGGAAAAGAGTTTTCAATCTTACAAGATAAATTACAAGCTCTGAGTGCTTAATATAAATAATAATTAAGTGTAGCACAGGTGCAAAAGTAAAATTTTAAGATTCTAGATACGGGGTCCAAAAAAAAAAAAAAAAAAAATAGAGAAAATTGAGTGTATCTTATCCTTTTTCTTCTTCTTCATGCCCTCCATGTTTCACTCAAATGTTAGCATTTTGCTATTAGTTTAGGCTAAAAACACACTATTTGACATAAGTGATAAATATTAACACATTATTGTAAATATAGCACACGTAGTTTTTAATATATAATGTTTATAACATCCCACTAAGAAGCTAAGCCCCACACGCTGCCCTACAAAACAAACCAACAGCAAGGTAAGAAAACATGTTATAGATAAGCAAAAATAAACAACCTTAAAAATCAACACAAACAAATTATAACTTCTTTAGCAGCAGAGCTAAAAAACCAGAAACTTTCTACAATCTCAGAAGCATCAATACCACAAATTCCAACAACTTTCCTCGCTTTTTTGAAATAAAATCACTCTAGTGCTTGTGGAAAATAGATTTAGAGGCTGGAAGGAAACAAGAAGTGGATTTGGTGTCTGTGGGGTTACAGCTAGAAAATCCACTGAAAAGGCCTTTTTCCTGGTCAGAGATGTGCCATGGAAAAGCAGAGGAAAGCTTGTCCTGCTCATCCCTGGTGGTTTTTGGCAGCTCCTCGTCACCATCCACCTCTGCAGGGAGCTTCTGCTTACTGCGGTGCTGACGGTGAGGAGTTCCTGCCCTGAACACTGCTTTTATTGATTGATAGCCAGGTTTCAGCGCTAATTGATGTGTCTCGGTGGCAGGAGAAGGGTGCCCATCCTTCTGCTCCCAGGGTGTCTCCACAGGGAGGTCACAGAGCCCTGCCAAGCCGGTCACCCCGGGAAAATCAGATCTCTGATCCCATTCGTGGTCCTGCAAAATCCCTGCTGGGAGCAGCTCACTGAGCTCTTCAACGACGTGGAGCATCTCCAACCAGCCCAGCCTTGTGCGATGAGCACCTCCTGGGTCTTCCTGGAAGAGAAAAGCCCCCCAAAGCCACAACACTTGCTACATCCAATCCCATAAGCTGTGTTTGGGCTGAGGATAATGGGGTGAAGCGGTTTTTTCCCGCAGCTGGATGTTTCAGGGAGACTCCCTGGCAGGAGGAGGAGGATGCTGAGCCCCTCGGAGCGGCCGCTGCTGCCTGCTTTCCACTAGAGGTAGCTGGAGGCACGCAAAACCCGCCTGGCAGCGCTGGGATTTGCACCTTCCCAGCCCCAAATTTAGGAGTGATTAACCTGTCATCAAAGGCACTCATCCAGCGCGGGAGAGGCTCGGGATGCAGCTCTCCCTGCCCGGCCTGGCTCCTCTCCCATACCCTGCACCTCCAGAGATGCTCAGCGCTCCCTCGGTGTAAAATCCCGGAGTTTGGGGGTTTTTGGAAAAGCAGAGGCAGACACAACCCCCCTCCCACTGCCGCAGCCTTGGGGACAGATATCTGCGACTCTGTGCAAGGGAAGAGTGAGCTGCTCCGAGCTGTTTATTCTGCAGAGGAGGAATAGCAGAGAAGTTTGGCGTTTTAAAGCCTTTTTTTTTTTCCTTTTTTTTTTCTTTTTTCCTCATTTTTTCCCCTCTTCTTTTGCCCTTCTAGTAGGTTTGAGATGTATATTGCCAGCTGACTCTATAGGTGCTGTTTACAGAAGGCATCACCCATCCAGCCCGGGTGGGTGATGGGTGCTTGGGGGGCAGCTGCTGGGACCCTTCTGGACAATCCCCCTCTGCAAATGTGTTTTTTGAGGGTCTTTTATTTTGGAGGAGGAGTATAACAAATAGAGCAGGTACTCCCAGGGAGCTGCAATAAGCCTGCAAAGCGAGAAGGGAAAGAAGGTCAGAAGGAGTGAGGATTATCTGCCTTCCCCATTCCCAAAGGGATTTTAGCCCTGACTTTTAATAACAGCCAGGAAAGAGGCAGACTTCGTGTTTACCCAGAGGAAAAGGCCCTAATAGAAGAAAGGACCAACTAGGAAAAGCCCTTTTATCTTGCTTTGCCATCCTCACAGAGACTGCTGTTCCAGGGGCTGCTGGGCACTCTGCAGTGAGTGGGGTCCTGGCTGGCAGAGGGAGTGCTCGTGTCACCAGTCTGTGCTTTGCTGATGGTGATGGTGTGACTTCCCTGGACAAGGTCACTGCACAGCTCTGTGAGACACGAGAGGCTCGTGCATGGAGTGGAGAGAGAACCCTTGGGCCCCTCTCTGTGGCCACCACATCGCCCAGTCTGTGCATGTGGACCTGTGTGTGTCCAAATAAATGAGTTCTCCATGGTATTGGGGAAGAATAAATTTGGGGTGCATGGCTGTGGCCATCTGCAGCCCCACAAAAGTGTCCTGAGCCTGCAGCAAGCCACATCGAGTAGCTCCTGATGATATTTCCCTGAAGCATTGTGAGATATTCACAGAATTCACAGCACGACCGGGTTGGAAGAGACCTTCAAGATCATCGAGTCCAACCCAGCCCCAACACCTCAACCCAGAGCCACATCCAGGCTTTGTTAAACACACCAGGGATGGTGACTCCATCACCACCCTGAGCAGAGAATTCCAGAACTTTATCACCCTTTCTGTAAAATCTTCTTCCTAATATCCAACCTGTATTTCCCTTGGTGCAGGACCATGGCTGCAGGTCCTTTGCTGCATCCTCCTCTTTGGTCAGGTCTTCTGGCCATCAAGTGTCACCTGCTTTTGGCCAGGCCTTGGTGCTCCGGGCAGGAAGAGATTGATGAATCAAGAGGAACTGGGCAACTGGGTGAGGACTGGCACCTCCTGCTCTTTCAGCCTTTTTCACCCCTAAACTGCCTGGAGGTGATCTCCAAACCCACCCTGGCTTCTTCTCCAGGGGCTGGCAGCTGGAGGGCTCGGGAGCTGTGGCCGAGCAGCGCGGGATGAGGCCGGGCAGGCGCCGGGAGCGGTGACAGATGGAGACTGTTAATATTGAACACATCATTATGCTGCCCAGGGCCGAGAGTCCTTCCCTGTGTGCAGGGCATCAATATTAAGGCGAGTTACTAAATGTATCTCAGAGGTGAACTCAAAGGCGTTTGGGAGGTCCAGGGCTGAGTTCTGGGACTCAAAGTGCCGTGGCTGGCCCTGAGAAGGTTCTTGCTGGCAGAGAAGAGAAGCTGCCTTAGCTGAGATGTCCCCATGTTTGACATTTAACCCTGTGCTGCCGAGCTCAGCCGTGCTGAGATCAAGGGATCAGCCTAAAATGCTTTATTTTTAAACGCTTTTATTTTTAAACACTGCGTGGCATAAGTGAATCGAGCTAAATAAAATAAATCCTCCCAGGGCCAGGGCTTTCAGGGTGCTTGGCACCTGGAAACTTTGCTGTGGCTACTGACACCTAAGCTCTCATATCCCAGAGTAGGGGCTTTAAAAAGCATTTTCGGGTGCCTTGGGGTAAAACCGGGAGACCTGGGAATTGTGCTGGGAGCTCCCAGCTCCCCAGTAAGAACTTTTTTTTTTTTTTGTATTTATGGAGGAAAAGGAGTAATTTCTTTCTATCAAAAATGAATGAAAACTTGAAAAATCTCTACCAGGTTTTATTTATTGCCTCATCTATTTAAAATAGCCACATATCTATTCAAGTGTGGGCGCTGCACTTTATCTTACCTTTTCCATGAGTCATGGAATACTTTTTTTAAATATTTCTTTCAGGGGAAAGATACTGCTGAGTTTCTCAGAAAGAGAAAATGTCCCAGAGGACGCCAAGGGCATGACTTGTCATTGCAGCAGCTGAGCTGCACCATCATCCTCCTGCCACTGGCATCCTGCAGCCCTGGCCAATGCCAGCCTCATGGACCATTCCCATCACTGCTGCTGAGATGAACCCAGGGTTTTCCTCACCTCTAGAGCAGGAGCCAGCCACTGCTGGTGAGTTCAGGCTGGGTTAGAGGGGGCAGAGATGCTCTGGGGTCCCTGAGACACCAACAAATGTGTCTGCACTGAAGCTCTGGGTGGGCTGGTTCTAGCAGCTTTGGACATTTGTACCTGTGTTTCTGTGCTGTGGCACGGGGCAGACACACACACACAACCTCCTGTACCTTTCCTGCTTTGCATTCAGTGAAATTGAATCATTTTTCTCGCGTTAAACACAAACTCGGAGTTTCTGCTAAACCAGCCCAGTGCAGCAGCTGATCTGTTTGTGCTGGAAGGGACACACTCTGCTGTTTGAACACCAGGTGCCCCAAAAGATGTTAATTCAAGCCCCGGAACACCGACCCCCTCCGTTCCTTTTCTCGCCTTGTCTCACACTGAATTGCAAACTCACAGCAGGGGAGGAAATTGAACCTGCTTCCCATGGTCATACCCCTGAATGTGACTTTACCCCGGACTCAGCCACACACCTCTGCTGCAGCCTGGGCTTTCCCACTGTGCCCAGGAGCCATCACACCCAGCGGATGGCACAGGCTCGTGGGCACCTGCCGAAAAACCCATCCTGGGAGCTGACCCAGGAAACCTGGCAGGATTCAGTGCGGCGGGAACAGGGAGGGGCAGCCCTCAGGTTCCTTCTGTGGGTGTTCCCTGGGATGCTCTGCCCAAGCTTAGCTTCCCAACTCTCCCCACAAACTGGCAGGGACAGCAGGGTGAGGGGGAGCCGCAGATTTACTCTGGAATAAACTTTACTTGGAGGTATCCATAATCTTGCAAATTCTGTTTGCCAGACTTGATGACACCCACAGTCTTTTCTGTGTACAGCACCAGCTTCCCTACAGCTGCCAAGGCCCTGTGAAACTTCAGAAATCCTCTACCTTTTCCCATAACGTGGGCTATTTCTAACTTTCTACAGTATTTCTTCTTGGTGTGGCTGAGGACAGCTTTGGCCACAGGCATGGCTGAGGACTGCTGGAGCCAGCAAGCACGTGGGGCTCTGCCAAGGCTGAAGGAGAGCCAGGGTCTCAAAAATGGGGACTTTATTCCTTGGGGAATGTCAGGAGGGGAGGCAAAAGCCACCACTTTGATGATATTTTTGTAAGCACTGCAGGCTGGGACTGGTGAGGGGCTCAGCACAGTGGGGTAGGCAGCACTTTCTGCCTCTGTGGGTATTTTTCTGCGGGAGCCCCACTCTGGCCCCATAAACCTCTTTTTTCCCCACACCCTTCCTGCCCGTTCCCTGCCACGGCTCAGAAAGAGCTTTATTTATACTCATTTAGCTTCTTGCCTCCTCCCTAATTGAAATCATTAACCTTCTCGCTTAATGAAGAAGAAGACCGGGGGGAGGGCGGGGAGTGCGGGGGCTGCCAGACCCCCTCCCGGGCTGCTCCTCCGACTCCCTCGACCGGCTCAAAAACGTGATTTTGAATTTGGCCACCGGGAGCTACAAGAAAAAAAAATAGAAAAGAAACAACAAACCAAACCACAAACCAAAAAACCCCTGCACAACTGCGCCGTGGTCGGGGGGCTGGCGGGGTGCGGCTCCCCCGGCCCCGGGGCCGCGGCGGGGCTGATGCCAGCGTTTCATCTCGGCGGAGAAGTCATCGGCTCTGACCACGGGGAGGGCTTTGCCCGCCAGGTCCCACTTTGCTCCCCTATATTTAGCCCATTATGAATATGGAAGAGCGTTGAAAATGATTCGCGCAGACATCCCTCTGTCCAGCCGAATAACGTCAAAGGCGGGAGCGGGGAACGGGCGCCGCTCGCCCTGGCAGGAGCCCCGGCCCCGCCCGGCCGGAGCGGGCTCCGTGCGCGGGGGGAAACCGCGCTGGTGGCTGCGGGGGCCGCGGTGCGGGTGTTTTTGGGGTGTTCTGGGTGGGAGCAGAGCGATGCGGGCCGGGCAGCGCTGTCCCCGCGGCCGCAGCTGGCGCGGCGAGGGGCACAGCTGCGGCTGCCAGGGACCGCGGCACCGCCGGCAGCCGGGCACGGCCCCTGCCAGCCCCGGCAGCCGGGCACGGCCCCTGCCAGCCCCGGCAGCCGGGCACGGCCCCTGCCAGCCCCGGCAGCCGGGCACGGCCCCGCGGAGGGCACCGCGGCCTGGGACCGCTGCTCGCCGCTCTGTCCGGCGGCGGGGACAGGGATGCTGCGCTGTCCCCTCTCCGCTCGGGCTCCGCCACCAAACTCGCGCTGGGAGTCCCTGGCTGCTCCTCCAAAGGCCCAAGCACTAAACACCTTTTCCAGATGGGCACGCTGTCGCCAAACCTGCCCCAAAAGCATTCAGGCATCCTTTTGCATCGCTCCAGAGCACAGCCATGTCTGCTGGGACAGCCGCGCCTCTGCACCCGCTGTTTCCCCTCCTTTGCAAAGAGCATCGCTCCATCCCCAAAACCTGGGAACCGATGGGGAGGGAACACGGGGGGCAACTCCCTCCTGTAAGAGCCCCCCCAGCTTGGCTGGCTTGGGCTGGGGTTTGAAGAGCATTTTGTGCAGAGGATTACGGTCGCTTTTGGGCGTAGCAGAAAAGAGGGAAAACAGCTTTATTCGAGCTGTTAATGAAATGTCATTTGCAATTCACTTCCATCGCTGCCGCGTGGCGGATCTGCAGCACCCCCGGCTTGCACCGGCTCACACAGGGGGCTGCTGCTTCGGAGGGGGTTTTGGGAAGGGGGGGACACGCACAAAAGCATCAAAACACCACCGCCCCTTCCCCAGAGCTCGAGGGCTGTGCTTGCCGTAGGTGCTGTGGCCAGGCGAGGTGGCTCAGTCTCCCCTCTCAGAGTGGGGCCAGCAGAGACCTGGCAGAGGAACACACCTTTTCTGTGGGGTCTGGCTCCAAAAATATCCCCAGCTTTCACTTATCACATACCTATATAACTCATATTTCTCATGGGCAGCCAGCAGAGTCCAGCTGCCTTCTCGACCCCTGCAAGGCTCAGTGATGCAGCTCAGACCCTCTTTTCCATCCTCCACCCTCTACCTGCCCCCCTCCCCTCCTCCACCCCTTCCCAATTTCTGAGTAAGCCTCTGCAGTCGTGAGCAGGTTTAACTAATCTTTCTGTCAGTGGGGTACTTTATGGAAATTGAAAACTAATTAACGTTCATCTCAGCAGCTAATCACATAAAAGCCCCACCGCCTGGGCCTCCTTGGTCTTAAAACAGTAACGGCGCAGGAGCAGGGAATATCTTGATGAAGCCCACCAGGATGGGATGCTCCCAAGGACGGAGCATTCGGGTTGCCCCAGAAAACCCCACGGTCAGGGATGGCTCAGCTGGGGCTGGACCCGGCTCCTGAACCCACCCGGCCCACCCTGCAGCCCTTCCCTCTGGCTGCCTCGGCACAAGGGGCGGGCAGAGGCTATTCCGGGGAAGTTGGGGCAGTGTGGGGCTGGGGCTGGGAGGGCGATGGGGACCTGTGGTCAAAGCTGCTCCCGCCCGCAGTGACTCACTCGGCTTTAATTGCTCCCCGAAGTCGCGGGCTGCTGGCGGCACCGCATCCGAGATGTCACGTTATAGTCATGCGTGAAGAGCTAATGGTCAAGGGTGACACTACCAACAAAACATCCTCGGGGAAGCTGTCACTGATGGGGAGGATCAAAGGGCAGCGGGAGCGGCCGTCCCGCTGCTGCAGCCGAGGCTCGGAGAGGCAGGTGCCCGGCGCAGGGGTGGTGGCAGCGCTCGCAGGGCTTTGTGGCCAGAAAATCACCCTGCCGCAGCAGGGGCAGCGCAGGCAGGGCATGAGATCAGGGTGCTGGTCCATCCCAGAAGCCCTGGAGAGATTTTCTTTGGCTTTGGAGCTTTACTCTGGCGTGGTTTGGGAGGGCTCAGGCTGAAGGTGCCATCAGCCCGGTGTTGGCCGGGCTCTGCAGTGCCCGGCACCCAAGGGAGGCAGCCCAGGTGTAACAAACCGGGATGTGAGGGTGGGTCGTGATGTGCAGCCGTGGGGGTACCAACCTGTCCCTTCGTGTGTCTGTACCCTCCTGTGCCCTGGCCAAGATGCTGCTGGGCACCTCCCCAGAGCTGAAGGGAAGCGCCTGGGTGAGACCCCAGCCTCCCCAGTCCATCCAAGAGGTTAAGTGGTTTGGCACTGCGGGGTTGCTTTTTTGGCTGCTGCCAACAGCACGGGCCGCAGCACCTCCCTTTGCTGAGCGTGCCACACCAAGGGTGGCATGGTGCAAGGTGCCCTTTCCTGCTGTTCCTGTCCCCAGGGGCCACGGCAGGACACAGGCTGTCCTCTGCTCTGCAGCGGCGCCAGCCTGGTTTGCATTTGGCTCCGGCGTCCAGCCGCCGCTTCCCACCTCACTGCTGCTGGGCACAGCGGCTCTCCCCACGCTGCTTCTCCAGCAGGACGGGACATCTCCTCCCTGCCCTCCACGCCCAGGAATGCTGGAGATGCTCAGGCTGCCGGAGCTCAGAGCCGCAGCCGTCCCGCCGGGAAGCGCGGCGAGGGAGGAAGAGTTATTGCTGCAGTCACACAGCGGCTATTACCTCCCAACAAAAGGCAGCGTCTGCACAGGCGGGAGAGAGCCCGAGGCCGGGGACAGCCCGGTGACCTTCACAGGACGTGCGGCAGACAGGCCGGAGCCCTGATCTCCCCGGACAGGTACGCCTGCAGGCGCCCCTCCACCTGGGCAGCGCGGCGGGAGCCTCGGGGATGCTCCCCGCAAGCCTTCAGCCGCTATCAGCTTCAAAGTCTCCCCAGCAGCCCCTGGCCCGGCTGGGATTTTTCTCCTCCCAGCACTTGTCAAGCTTGCAGGTCTCGGAAAGGAGACAAAGGCGATGCCGTTGCTGGCGCTGAGCTGCTGTGAGGTGCCAGTCCCCAGCCTGCTGCTGGAGTTTGGATCCATCCCCGCAGAGCATCGTTTTCCAGGCCCTGCCTGGCAGCCAGAGCTCAGCAAAGAACCTGCTTGGAATAACGGGATGGAGACCGAGGTGATGGCACTAAAGACACAGGGGGCTGAGCTGGGGGTCTCACCCTGAGAGCGTGGCTCAGGATTTCATGGAATCATGGAATGGCTTGGGCTGGAAGGGACCTTAGAGACCACCTGGCTCCAATACCCTGCCATGGGCAGGGACACTTTCCTCCAGAACAGGAGGCTCCAGTTCTCATCCAGTTTGGCCTTGGACACTTCCAGGGATGGGGCAGCCACAGCTTCTCTGGGCAACCTGTGTCAGGGCCTGCCCACCTGCACAGGGAAGAATTTTTTCCTAATATTTATTCCTATTATTTAACTGAAACCTTCTGTCAGTTTAAAACCTCTTATCACTAAGGAAAAGAGTTATCCCTGGAGCCTGAAGCACCAAGATGAGCAGCAGCAGCCCTGGAACGCCGGGACCCAAGGGTGATGTCTTTGTCCTGCCTCTTGCCCCGGGAGTGAAGATTTTTGGGGGAATCCTCATGCTGTGGTGGGAAACCAGCTGCAAACAAGCAGAAATTACCTCCTAGCTTCTGCTCTGTGTTTAAACTGGCCCAAATTCCCCTTGGGGATGTGTTGGGGGGTGTCTGCAAGGGCAGGGGAAGCCTCATCATCCCCGTGTTCAGCTCCCCACAGAGGGCTGGAGAGGAGTAAGTGGCCAGGACTAAACGTAGGGGAGGAGGTGTTTGTGTCAGTAGATGTCAGAAAGCAAAAAACAAGCAGGACTTTAGAGCCAATTAAGTTTGTATAATGTGAGGGAAGTGCTGGTGAAAGGCATGGCAGCAGCTGAGCTGTAGACCCATTTATTTCAAGGCAGTTTTCCATGGGAACAGAATACACGCATGTCATCAGCACCAAGTATCTCTAATAAGGCTGTCTCCACTAATATGCAGAAAAATGCTTAATTATTTTGGTTTTCATTGAGCTAGGGTAGCCCCTTAAATGCCTTTTCCTCCAGTTGGGAGGAAAATGAGACACAGGTATAAATGTGGGAGGGTGGGGAAGGACAGCACGACTGGGTTGTCCTGTGCAGGACAGTGCCACCAAGATGGGTGACCCCAGGACAGTGCCACCAAGCTGAGGGTGACCCCAGAGGCTGCTGATCTGATGGGGAGGAGCTGCAGAAGCACTTTCCAAGCTCTGCTGGAAGCATCAGAATAGTGTTGTGACATCCAGAGGGAGATGCCAGAAGCCTCCCCGGGACACACGGGGACATTGTCTCTCAGTGCCACCAGCACTGCCTTCAAAGAGGGGGATGGAGGAACCACCCTGAGGTGAAAGAGGCTGCAGATTGTGCCCGTCCCTCTCATTTCCCCCTGTGCCTGACCAAAAACACTCAGCCACAGCCTTCCCGAGCCCGTTTGAGTCCCTTCCATCAAATCTTTCCTCTGGAGGCTGCAGCAGGGCTTGTCCCAGAGCAGCCTGCCCTGCCAGCAGTGCTGCAGAGCTGTGACGTGCCCAGGAGGGAGCGTGGCCCTGAGGGTGACACTGGGACTGGTACCCCAGCACTGCTGGCCACGCTCAGCACCCAGAGCTGCTTCTGCTCCTCCAGTGTGTTCCCTCCTGCATTTCCAAGCACAAAACTCATCCCTTGTCCTCAGCAGCAGAGATCCCAGGGCTCCCGGATCCAAATCTGCCCAAACCCATGCAGATGTGCATAAATCCATCACAGAGAGGGCTCTGTTCATGCCTCCTGTTGGATGCAGGGGTCACAGCTGTGCAGCTGCCAGCCCTTCAGCACAGAGACTTCTGGAAGCAGGGTTGATTTATCAGAGCCCCCCTCTTGGCCACGGGCAGCTGGGTGCCCACAGCCACCCCAGGCTGCCCTCACAAACCTCAGTCCCGGGTTAATTAATTGCCATCAAACAACCCGCGTGGCCACAGCTGGGCCAGCAGCTTCACCTTCACCACGGCTCATCCCTGCAGGGCCAGGATCCCAAATGCAACGGGAGAGGAGGGGGCTCACCAGGAGAGGAGGGGGTCTTGGTAGGGAAAGGGGGGGATCTCAGTAAGAGAGGGAGATCTGGATAGAAAGAGGGGGGTTTCAATGGGAAAGAGGGGTTTCAATGGGAAAGAGGGGTCAACAGGAGGGGGGGGTCTCAGTAGGAGGGGAATAGTCTCGCTAGAGGTGGGTTTTGATAAGAGAGAGTCTCAGGAGGAGAGGAGGGGCCCCAAAAGGAGAGGAGGGGTCTCAGTGGGGGCATTTCAGAGAGGCAAAGGGCTGTAGACAGGAGCAGGGGCTCCCTAGCAGGGCCCTTCATGTTTAGCTGGGAAAGGTGTTCATCAAACAGCTGCAAAGAACAAATTTTGGGGCTGCCCCATGGGATGTACCCACTTAATGCCCCAAGCAGGCTCTGGAAATGCTGCAAAGCACAGACACGGACCTGAGGAGCTGAAATTCCCGGTGTTTTGCCGCATCTCCCCATGGCCTTGCAGGGGTGGGGACCTCCATAAGGTGTCCCTTGCAGAGAGGCTGGCAGGCAGGAAAAGCCCTGGGATCAGCGGGAACAGATGCCTCTGCGCCGTGATAAAAGGTTCAATATTTTAATAAGCAATAGCCACATGTTGAAAGTAAAACGAGCTGCTTGTTTTCATTGTTTCCTACCCCTCCCTTCTTTTTTTTTTTTTTTTTTTTTGGATGTAAATGAACTGGAAGCTTATTAACGAGACGAGAGGCTGGAGCCTAATTAGCAGGAGGACAAGGGAGCTGCGCTGGAGCTGAGTCAGCGAGTGCGAGAATCGCTGGCGCGGTCGCTGCCATCGCTGCCAAACTGCCCCCAAAAACCACGAGAATCGGGCAAAACCCCGTGTTTTTGGCAGGGCCGGGCAGGTCAGCTCCAGTTTGGGGTGTCGTCTGGACACGGCCCACCTGGGGCACCCCAAAGCCACCGTCCTGACTTTATTCTCCACGCTGGGATTTAGCCGTGTTTCCCAGCATACATTGAATTTTTGGGGGCAGCGGCAGCAAGGCAGCGCGGTGCAGGACTGAGGGATCTGTGGCAGGGGACCGGGCTGCTTTAGCCCCTGTGGAATTTATTTTAGGAACTATTTGTTTCTGATTATATCTCGTTCTTTTGCACTCTAAAGAATTATTTTCCCCACCAAATGCTGGGAAGAAAACAAAGGCGGGGAGGACCCCAACACAACAAAAATCAGGGAAAACATCTTTATTTTTTTTTTTTTAATGAACCTCCTTTTCTCCCATCATTTTCCTGCCACTTTTTCTCTGCTCGGGAGGTTCCTGGAAGCAGAGGGAAGACCCAGCCAGGGGCACACGGGGGGACGGGGACTCGGCCAATAAACCCCTTTTGTCATTTGCACCTTCGGCAGCCGCGCGGCCCCAGCGTTCATTTGCATTTTTAATTACCTGGGCTCTCCCTGCGCCCCTCGGCTGCCCTGCCTGGGGTCAGCGATGGCTGCAGGCAACGGGATCGGGGCGCTGGGTGGCCCGGAGGATGGGCGAGCTGCTAAGGGAGTGATGGGATTCCTTTTTTAAAATTTTTGTTTTCTCTCTCTCTCTTTTTTTTTTTTTTCTTTTTCTTTTTTTTTTTTCTCCTGATTTTTGGTATATTACTCTTCTGCTTCAGCTTGGTCCAGCCCTGCCTTTGTGCCATCCATCTGCCCCCCTCCTCTGGGTTTCCTCCTCTGCCACCATCGAGCACCCCCACACTGCTACCCCTGTTCCCTCTTCCCACGCAACCCCCGCCACTGCCAGCACACAGGGACATGCCACAATTCCCCGGTAAAGCGATTAAAACTCTGCCTCATTAGCAATAATTAAAAGGTGCAGCACACGTTCTCAACAGCTCATGCCCGGGGGCAGGATACTTTGTTTCTATTCTATTCTATTCTAATTTTATTATTTTGGTCTGAGTTTATTTTGTTTAATTTAAATTTATCTTACATTCATTTTATTTTACCTGCATTTTTTTTATCTTGTAATATCTTTTATTCTTTGCTTTTACTGCACTGTAATTTAATTTAATTTAATTTAATTTTATTACCTTTTTTTAAATGGAATTTTATTTTTTAGGCCCTCCACGCCATCCCCATGGCGCTGGCACAGGAGGGATGTGGGGACAGCCACCCACCCCGAGCAGGGTAGGGCGGGCTGCCTGCATCCAAGGCACAATAAAATATTTTACTACAAAGCAGAATTACTCCAAAGACTGATGGGCTGACTTGTGAGACCCACTCACATTTATGGAGGTCGTAAGTTATAGACTCCCGGTGAACTGGAGGAAAACATAACCCTGGCTTTTTATAGGGGAAACTTCTGCCGTATATTAAATTCTCCTGCCAGTAGACGGGGCTTTACTGCGAACTGTAACTTTTAACACCTCCCAGCCCCTCGGTTAGGAGGGAAGGATTATTAATAACGTGGGTGTGGGTCGCCAGGCCGGGCTGTTTGCCACCAAACCACTGCTGTCTGCTCACCAAAAAGCCTTTTGGAGCTTCTGCTGTGAGAATTATGCAGGTCTCGGCGCATTTTTGGTCTAAAATATTGCAGCGTGAAATGGAGAAGTGCAGGAGTCGCACCTCGGGGTTTGCTGAACTTGGTTGCCCGAAACCAGGGAAACCGAAAGGGGGGAAAAAAATCCTACAGATAAGGGAGTGGTAGGGGGAGAAGGGAAAAAAATGTGGATGCAGGGAGGGGGATGGAGATGGCAAGGAAGAGGCAAATCATCCAGTTTGGCGTTTGTGGGTTTCCCTTACAATGAATTTTTGGGGGCAGTGGCACCAAAAATTCCCTTTCATCCACGAGCAAGGGGGAATAGCAGGAGGAAGACAGGGAGGAGGCTGTGCCCAGCCTGGCTCCAGGAGGCTGCAAATGCCCTTTTCCCACCCCAAACCCGCCTGTTTTCCACCCAGCTGGGCGAGGAGCCAGGTGCCCAAGCCCACCCTGGTCCCCAAGGGACGTGTGGCTGCCCCAAAAGCATCCGCGCATCCCTCCGGCACCGCCGGGGCCCGGCCAGATTTCACATTTATTCCCAGTTTGGAGGGGGATGAGCGGGTCTGGGAAGGGAGCAGCTGGGAGCAGGCTGATATTTAAACTGGTATTAGCAGAGCGAGATAATTCCTGGGGCGGGCAGTGCCGGGGAGCTCGGGGGGCTCTGCGGAGAGCGATACAGTTAATTTGCAGCCGGAGCTGGAGGCTGGCCCGGGCTGATATTGCCGTGTTATTTAGAAGAGAAAGGTCAGGCTGGAGATGGAATAATCATTGACAAGAAATCCATGGGGGAGCACCAGCATCAGCATCCAGCTCTGCCTTCCCGGGGGATTCGTGGCCAGGGGTTCTTCCCCTCTGCTCGGGGTGTTCGTGGCACACATCCAGCCTGGGCAGTCACGGCCACCCCCCAGTCCATCCAAAATCTCTCTGGACAAGGCAGAGCCGTCCTGCTTTTCGTCCAATGCACGGGCTCTTTTTAAAATTACAGATTATTTTTAAATTGAGAATTCTTTTTCTTCCCAGAAACGGTTTCAATTTTTTACCCTTTTTTAAAATAACCCCCACCCAGGAAAACAGGAGAAGCTATCAAGCCTTCCCCTGCTCCCCAGTCCTGCCCCACACCTTGGTGTGATAAAGAAAATCCCATTTCTAGATTTATTTGGAAAGCAGGAAAGCAGTGCACTTAAAAAGTACAAAAAGCAGTAAAGGGATATTTTTTTGTGTGTGTTTTGTTTTTGTTTTTTTTGTTTTTTTTTTTTTTTTTTTGGTTTCAGTTTTGTTTGGATGTGCTTTTTGGTGGGGTTTTTTGTTCTGTTTTGTTTTGCCTTTTTTTTTTTTTTTTTTTTTGGCATTGGCCACATGTTCAGGAGCACTTGCCTCTGTATGCCCAGGGAAACTGAGGCAGAATCCCAAATCACATCCCTCTGGCTCACACCATCCCAGCACCAGGGTATTTATTGCCTTTGTTCACTCCCACCTCTGCACCCCAAACCCTTCTGCACCTCCTGGGGCAACCCCCAGGGTATCTCGTTTTCTTCTTTTTCCTCCCCAAAAAATACACCAGGTTTGTTTTCAGGGTTTTGGTTTTTTTTGATTTTTTTTTTTTTTTGCAACAAAAGAAACTATTTATTTGGAATATGCATTACCAGTACAAATCAGGAAACTGTAAAACCTACACCTTGTTAGTATCGTCATAGAACATAAAAGTTTCAATTGGGATCAGAAAGACAGAGGCCTTTTTTTTTTCTTTACAGAAGCAGAAAAGTTTCAAAACCAGGTTGGAACAGAGAGTCTTTTTTTTTTTCCTTTTTTTTTTAAAGGATTTTTCTTTTTTTTTTCTTTTTTTTTTTTTTAATATTTGGAATCCATTAAGAAGAGATAAAATAAAAAGATGGGGAGAAAAAAAAATAGAAAAGAAAAAGCAACTCCGAACTGGATCACCTTTACAAGGGATAGAAAGGGCTTTGCAAGAACAAAAAAAGCAAACCGACAAAACCAACCCCCCAGGCAATGTCTGATTTACATCCTCTTAATAATAATAAAATAATAATAATAATAAAGGTGTACGAAAACAAAAGGACTCCAGGAAACCTTGGGATTAAAAGGAACACCCCAAACCCTAAACCGGTCAGTGATGTGAGAAGCTCAGGGCTTTTTTGGGAGGAGCAGGAAAACATTGGAGGAGAAAACTGAAGTGATGCCAACCAGCACCTTCCTCAGCGCTTCTCCCTGAACCCCACTGTGCAGCCACGGGGATGTGGGGCTGGATTTGGGGACATTCTGGCCACGTGCCACCCCTTGGCACTGAGACCTCATCCCCAGCAAGGTCCGTGGGCGAAATGAGGTTGGAACATTCCTCATCCTGAATCCCTCAGTTTTGGGGACACGGGGATTCAGGGAAGAGAACCAACCATGCACATGTTTTGGGAAGGATTCCTGCCCTTTCAACATTTCCAGGCAGCTCAGCAACACCCCCAGAATGGAGACCCACAGGGGGGCTCAGGGTTTAATTCCCCCCCACCTCCTCCCCAAAACCCCTTGGAATTCCATAATTCCATCTCTTTCCAGAGATGTGATCCCACTGCTCAGCCCCAGGGCAGCCACACGAGGATCTCCTGGAGCTGGGATCTGAAAGGAGTGGGGAGAAACGCCTCCCCCAAAAACACCACTGTCACTTTTCACATCACTCTGGTCACAGCTCAAAAGAGCACGGGAGGTGGCAAGGCCATCGTCTTGGACAGGTCAAAATAAACTCAGCATCATCATCATCATCATCATCATCATCATCATCATCATCAAAGCCCCCTCCCCCCCATCCCAAACAAGGCAAAAAAAAAAAAAAACCCAACAAAAAGGTTCATTTCTGGGTCTCAACGTTAAGAAACATAAAGTGTTAGACTGTACCTATTAATGCTCACTATTCCAACCATTTTTTTTCTTTTTAAAGTTTTACAAAATGAATTACCGTCACTTTTTAAACATTGTGTAAGAAGAAATGAGTGTGCACAACTCTACACTTTTCTAGCATTCTTGAACTAATTCACAAATGCGAGAAAATGGAAAAAAAACCAAACCATGGGAAAAAACAAACAAACAAAAAAAAGGAGGATGAATGTAGGTAGTTTGATGTTATAAACTATACAGGAATGAAGCGCTTGTTGCCACAGAAAGAACAGGGATGGGACCTTCCCCCTGTTCAATTTTGCGTGCTAAGAGGGTCATTTTTTATTCTTTTATTATAAACACTATTAAATTCCGACTGCGTTTTTGGTTTTTTTTTCTCCTTTATCTGAATATACAAGAACATTCATTATCAAATGTTCGTTATCATCAATACTACAAAGAACGAGACACAAATCGCAAGAAACAATGGAAAATGTTAATAAAGCTGAAAGAATCGTCGAGTTTTTTTTGTGATTTTTTTTTTAATTTTTATTTTTTTTGAGTTTCTGCAGGTTTTTTTTTTCGTTTGTGTTTTTTTTGTGGTTTTTTTTTTGTTTTGTTTTTTTTTTTTTTTGGTATCGAAGTCAGGTTTTTCTGGGCAGAAAAGAGAAATAATAATTAAAAAAAAAAAAGAGAAAAAAACCCCACCAACACTCGGGGCTGGAGCAGGGGAGGAGAATGGGGAGGAGAAACAAAACCCAAAAATTTAAAAAAAAAAAAAAAAAAAAAGGCAAAGAAAAAGGCAAGCGAGCAGCTACGCCAACACAAAGTGGAGGGACCAAGTGGGGAAGCCAGGAGGGGATTTGCACAGTACCGTGAGGAGCGAGGGGCGGCAGCGGGGCAGGGGCAGCCCGGCGTGGGCTGGCTCCAGCAGGTTTGGCTCATTCCCGGCTGCATTCCCGCAGGCACGGCGCTGCTGGGGCTCAGCAGGACAGGCCTGACCCAGCCCTGCGTCCCTGCAACGCTTTGCCAGGACAGGCTCACGGAAAATCAGCTGGAAGTGGAGGCAAGGCAGCGCTGAGGGAGGCCACGGGAAGAAGAGGAGGGAAGTGGGAAGTGCAGAGCTGGGGAAGGTGGGCAGCACCTCCCGACTGTCCTTGCAGGATAACAACCTTCTCCACGCTCTTACCACCCAACCCTGGGCCCCTCGTGCCACATCCTGCTCTGCCACAGGCTCCCCACTGCTGGCAGGGATGCAGAAGGAGCGGGAAGTGTCACTGCTGGACACACGACACCCCTGTGCTGCAAGGTGACAGCGTGCTGGAGCTGTAGCCACACCACCACCGTGCCCTGCAGGACCGGTGAAATGCTGCCACCTTTTCCCAGCAGAAGGGTGGAAGCATTTTTGGCAGAGCTCTGATTTTAAAGGGTTTCTGGTTAATGCTGCTCTGCGCTGGCAATTCCCATCTCGAGGCCGGCACGAGCAGGGTGGGCATGGACATTCAACAGCGTGAGGTGTCGATCCCAGGGGATCTATCACCAGGTGCCAGACATCCTGCACCCACAGCAGTCCCCACCACACCCAGGATCTTGATGTGGCCTCCTCGAGCCCACTGAAAGAACCGATGGCCAGAAGTCCCACCCTGGCACGAAGCTCAACCTGCTGCCCAGGGAAACTGGTGCTGCCTCTTCCTGCTCTTCCATGAAAGCCACATCCTCCCAGCACCAGCCTGAAGGGGCAGGATGAAGCCTCTCTTGCCAGCTGCCACTGCTCGTCCCAAGAGTGGACCAGAAAAGCTGGGCAGAAAGTCCCGTGAGTCCTTCCATGGCCACTGCCCAGGTAACTCCTGGGGTAAAACCAGCAGCTTCAGCACCCAGACATCCCCCAGTGGGGCAGCCACCCGTCCTACAGAGCAAACGTGTGCCATGAAGAGCTGCCAAAAGCACCCGAGACACTCAGCCCAGCACCTCCAGCCCCTGGCATTCTGCTGCCCATCCCTCACTGCTGCCTTGGCAGGGCTTTGGGAATGCAGGGGGTGGTACAAACCTCTGTGGGTGCTGCCTGAACTGGGGAACCCAGCTCCTCCTGTAAACAGGAGCCAACACCCCTTGGCACTGCCCTGAGCAGAACTCCACCACCAGCCTCTCCAGCCTCTGAGAGAACTGCTGGTGCCCCATCAGCCATCCATGCCTGATCCCACACAGCTCCGTGGAGGTGTTATCAGCAATGGCCGTTCCTCACCTGCCTCTGCCGCCCTTCCTTCCCTCCTCTTCTCCCCTCCAGCAACAGGCAGGCAGGAGAGCAGGGCTCCAGGGCTCATCCAGACCACAGCAGCCAGCAGGAGGGATGCTTGGCCGAGTAGGGCTGGCGCTGGAGGTTTCCCCAGGGCTGGCAATGGGACGGTACCTTTTGGAAGCGAGGGGGAGCACGCTGGCTCCTCCTACGTGCACGGGGGCTGTGCCACCTGCCCTGTCCCTGCAGCAGCCCAGGGACAGCTCAGCGGGGCAGGGCTGCGTGCGGGAAGCTGCAGAGATGAGGCAGGAGCAGATTCCCCACGGTGGCAATTCCCTACGAGAGGTAGCGTGAAAGGAAGGGGGGAAGGGGCTGCCTGCTAGGAGGGAGCGATACGTGACTGAGGTACACCTGTAGCCCCTCAGAAAGACACCCAGCATGAGGCTGTACACTGCTCTGGGGGTGGTTTGCGTGGTGGTGGTGGATTTTTGCTTTTCCTCCTTAAAATCCTTCTACCTTGGGTGGGAAGCAGGGAGGGGAAGGGAGCGGTGTTGTGGCGGTGGTGGGGAGGGGGAGAGCGGCTTCTACCCAGAAAAGAAAGGGAAGAGAGTATAAAGAAGTGTCCAGATTGGCTGAAAAAAGCATCCCGACGAAGAGAAGAGAAGAGAAGGAGTCTTCTTGTGTGTGCTGATTGGGTTCACCTCCAGTCTGACTGCTGCGGTGTTAGGAGAGGCCCCTCCTCTCCCGCCCCCGCCGGGGCCGGCTCAGCCAGGGATGCAATTTGCTGGGAGATCAGTTGGAGGTATCAGAGTGAACGCTGCCAGGGCCTTCTGTGGGGGAGGTCACCGACGATGGGGTAGTAGCGTCTTGCCAACCTCCATTAGCCTGAAGGGACACACAGAGACATCAGTCACCCGACGGCAAGGCACAGGCAGCCCTACACAAGGCACCCATCCACCTCACCTCCTCCCCGCTTCTCTCTCAGCTGGGATTGGTGTAGGAGGCAAAGATGTCCCCTCTGACTCCCCCATCCCACCCCAGACTACAGGGCTCCAGCAGGCTCCATCACAGAGCAAAAACATTTCTGCTGAAAACAGATTTTGATAAACTGCAAGTGCTCATGGAAAGTCCATCCCTAAAAAAACCCAACATATTTATCCAGAACCCCGAGCTCTGGTTGTTTGGGGTTTTTTAAGCTGATTACAACTTCCTGATTATAACTCTTCTTCATATGGAAGAAAGAAAATAACCAACACTTCAGAATCAGCAGCCTGAATGTTACCTGAACCTAAGTGCTGTGAATATGCAGACCAAGCAATAGGTCCCATGGAACTGCTGAGCTGTGCCGTGTCCCCCAGAAAGGCTCCACATCCCAGCCTCATCGAGGGAAACAGCCACAGCTCGACAGAGGTGCCAACACTATATCCCACCTGAGGGTTCATGCAGCAAACCATGGCAGACAACTTGTTTCTTCTCCTAAAAACAGATGCAGAGCCAAATTCTCCAGGCACTCCAGAGCTGAGCTACTGGAGGGCCCCGGCTGCCGCGGGCAGGAGCCGGCAGCGCACAGAAGCTGCTCCTCTGCCGCTGCCATCCCCTTCGGAGAGGAGCAGATGTCACACCCAACCTCCTCTGCTTGCTCTGACATTGATTCAGTGCTTGGCAAATTAATCCTTCCCAAGCACTGCCCAGGCTCCAGTTGGCAGCAGGCGCTGTCCCGCTTTAGACACGCCCGGGCTGCTTTGCCCACTCTGGCTGCCTGTCCCACTGCCTGCTGCACACCCCAGGGGGCTGAGGGTAGGAAAACTCCCCACCCCAATGACACCTGAGGTTTTAAGTTTTACTGTTCTGCTTTGGTGTGCAGCTTTTAGCTTAAGTGTTACTGGGATCTTTTCACAGGGTGGTGAAGACAAATCAATCCTATTCTAGCTGGAGACCGAAGGACAACCTCTTCAAACTCCAGGCCCAAAGCATAAGCAACGTGAGAAGAGGAGGGTGGGCAGGCAAGCAAGGAGGATGGAACTTCATAATTTGAAGCTATTAATTGGACAGTTAACTCCTGTATGCAAATGGACTAAAACTTATAAAAATGTGCAATCTTGTGACCAAGCCCTCTTTTGCTTCCATCTTGGCCATGACTGTGGTGCCGGTACTGCCAGGGTGTGGCCTTTGAAGGCACTTTAATAAATATCCACTTTATTCCTCTTAACTCCATCTAACCTCTATTCCAGCTCCTTAAGGCATCACTGAGGTGCTGCTGCCCAGCTCCTGCCTGCCTGAGAGGCTGTGCTGGGAGCAAGGAGCTGACAGGCACAAGAACCCACACTTCAGGAGATACACCACCTCACAGCGGGACACGCACAGAGCAAACAAGACCAGAGGTGTGTGCACACCCCTTGCTGTGCCCGTGTGCTCTACCACACGTGCAAGGCAGCAAGGGGGTTCAGGCAACAGCAAAGAAAACAGGAATCACGACCTCAGCTGGCTCACAGGTCAGCAAACCCCACTCTGCTCCACCTCGCGTGCAAGTGTGACACCAGACGATGCACGAGCATCACCAGCCCCGTGTGCCCCATTCCCACTGCCCCCACCAGCTCCCACCCACAGCCAGGCCCTGACCCCCCATCCCTGCGCTCCCCAAGAGGCAATATCCACCCTTACACATCTTGGACTGCTGCAAGAGGCAGCAATTACTGTAGATTATCAGCCCGACAATGACAGGCCGCGTAAAGAGAGACACAGAGCCAACTCCGCCGCCCCGAGACTGGCATATTCAAGTACACTTAGGACATTAATAGCAATTTACGTGCCATCAGTGAGAGAGAACCACAATAGCTGTGCTGGCAGCCTCTTATTACCAAGCCTGTTATTTGTTGGAGTTACAAGCTATAATCACAACAGAAACTTTCAAAACCCTTATCTTCCGTGACGCACCAAATCTATTTCAGAGCCGTAATTGCTATGTCACCGGAGAGTTTGCTGCTTAATGCACTCAGATGCCATTTAGTGTTTGCAGGGTCGTTACGGCGAGCAGGAGGGGGGAGAGCGGCGGGGGCCGTGCGGAGCAGGGCTCTGGCCCTATTGTGCTCAACTATTTTTAGAGAGGCTTTTGCCTGCCAGCCACCGAAGCGACCGAGCGGCGGCTTCACGTTCAGCACCCAAAATCCTTGGAAGGTACTGCAGATTGGGAATGAGCCTTCCCGTCCTTCAGGAATTTGTGTGGCTGAACACAACCTTGGTGGCGTCCAGTGGGAAGTTGAGGGAATGGTGGGGAGAAGCCAGTTGTGGTCTGGTAAGTTGTGGGTCAAGTGATAGAAAGGAGGACCCAAGGTTGGCTGTGACACCTTCACACCATCCTTTGGTATGGAAAAGTCCTCCATGAGGAGGTCGGATCCTTCCCCAGGCAGAGGACATGCAGGCCCCATCCCCACTCATCCTGGAGTTCATTCCATCGCTGCATGGACCAAGCCACATGTGGGATTCATCCAGTTCCATCCAGATGGCTCTACCTCTTCCAAGCAAGGAGATCCCCTGGGGTTTGACTGTAGTAAATCAGTTGGGATCTCCCTCAAAGACAAAAGAATCTTTTGAAGAGGCTGCTCCTCCTTGCAGAGCCCCTGCACATGGCTGTGACTTCTTCAGGAGGGGCCGATGCCAAAGACAGAGCAGTGGTCTCCAGGACACCTCTTCAGATGTCACCTTCTGGTGCCAGAGCACAGGCAAAGCCTTGGAGACTGTCCAAAAATGGAGCCCCAGTGAAAGACTGCTGAAACAGCTGGTTTTGATGCCCAGTTCCACAGGTCTCAGCATTTTTGTCACCTCCAGCAAGTCTGGCTGGCTCCCTGCCTGGGCCTCCTACATGGGGCTGGGAGATGACTTTCTGCCAATTTTTAAAGGCGCCTTCTGCTTAGCAAGGAGGCTGTCTCAGCGCCCCACCTCCTGTGACCAAATCCCTGTCCCACCAACAATGGCACAGGGCCTCCAAACACACCAGCTACCACCCAGTCTGACAGAGCAGCCTCAATGCCTTTTCAGACCTCTGAGCTTGTAAGAGCTTTTATCAGGGCCTCCTTACAATATGCACTGAAGGACTTATCACACAGCAGAGAATCCAGCCTGGTCAGGACATCCCTTCCCAAGGGTCATGGCCAGGCACCCCTGGCCATCAGAACACACCAAGGCATCCCGTATGGATGGAGCCTGTGCACTGAAGTCCTGCCAAACCAACTTCCATACCCCAGCTGGTGGTCATGAACATGAACCTAAACTTGACCATGATGGTGAACTGCAGCTGGCTGAGGAACAGAGCAACAACTTATTTCCCAAGGCTCAACTTTTTAGAACAAAAGATCTCAGGTCAAGTAAGGAGCTCTCAGCTTCTTCCTCTACCAATCCTTGCTCATGAGCGTGGATCCAAAATTCCCTGTCACACCTGCCACTGGCCACCACCATCCAGGTGACACACACACTGCTCTGTGAACAGGCACAGGTCTGCACAGCAGCAGTTTTAAATCAAAACCTTCACTTTCTGATGAACTTTAAGAACAACTCATAATTCTACACGTTTAAATCATCTGTAAATTAAATTAAGTCCAAAACCAAATTTCTGAAAGGGCTTTAAGATGACTACAGTTCACTCATTCATTAGCATATGGGGGAAGTAGAATACTTCTACTTCCATAGGCCAGTGGCAGGAAAGGTGATGTTCTGGGGTAGGACCCTCTAGAGGTCTGTGGCAATAAACACCCAACTTCTACTGGAACCCAGAAGAACCTGGGCTTTCCTAAATGCTTTGAAATCCCTGGTTTTGGAGGACCTCCTGGATACACATGTGGACCCCCCATGAACAAATACTGTCCAAACAGCCCAGACATTTAACAACCCTCACCTCATGGTGCAAAAACCTACAGCCTCAATGTTTGCTAGAAGGGCTCACACCCCAAACCTCCTGAAAGGAGAGGAGGTCCCTGCTTCTTCTCAGTGTGACCCAAGGCTGGGTATCCATAGGACAGCTCCTCTCCACCATCTCTCCACTGTCAGAGTGTCCTCATCCCTTGCTGGGACCGGTGCAGTCCCCACCTGTGAAGAAGAAGGCTCTGCTCTCCCCCTGCCTCAGCTGCGGGTCACAGCGCTGGCGATGGCTGGGACACTGCCCGTTATCCTGCTAATGATGCAGAACCGACTCCAGCCCTTCCTTCCTGGCAGAGCAGCCTGTCAGCCACAGCAGCAGAGCCTCGCAGGGAACTGGGCTTTGGGTAGATCCCTCTTCTCAGCTGTCACGACTTACACGCGTTTAAAAATTCATCCTCCATCAAGGAAGGCAAACCCCGAGCGTTGTCTCCCCTGCCAAGGTTTCCAGCAGTGGAGCCGGGCAACCTGCCGCTGACTTCCCGGTGCTGACGGGCTCCAGGGATGACTTCACCTCAGCCCCGTGCAGACATCGTTGTGACAGGGCTCTGGACTAGGTTTCGGCTCATCTCCTCCCAGCAGCTCGCGGGGACGCTCGGGTGATGTGGGGACGGCAGCTTTCCGTGTCACAATCAGCTCTGCTCCGCATTCTGCCGCCCCTCCTCGGCATGAAAGGGTTCAGGGAAAGGCAGGGAAGCCCTGCCTGTTGGAGACAGGCACCCTGCCTGCACTGAGGAGCTCCCCAGCACCAATGCTTCCAAAAGGGCAGCACACCTCAGGGTGGACAAACTGGGATCCATCAAGGATGGGAAAACATTAAGTGACAATCAGGCTGGAGCACACTGGCTGGGATGCAGGGGAAACAAACAGGCAATCTGGAAGATGCTTCCTAAACTGTCTGCTCAGCTCTGGACTCCCTGCCTCATTTCCCATGCCTACCACAGCTTTATGGGGAATTGAGTCACCCACACAGTGCAGTCCCTTTGCCAGACTGCCTCTCTCTTGACAACATCCAATATGGGTCAATTTGGGCTCTTGCTCTCCCTGAAAACCAGCCTGAGAAGACATCAAATGCCAAACATGCCAGGTCACCGTTTGGGACGCAAAGAGGGAACCACCAAGCCCCTGCCACTCTCGGTTCACCAGTTCTCATTGCTATTCATGGGAGCATTGGTTCTCCCACAGAGAACCACAGCCAGAAACACCAGCCCAGCTCCCCTTATCCTATTCAGCTTCTGAGTTTTCACTTTCTCTTCCTTCTCCTCTCCCCAGTCACCCCCTCCCTGCCTCAAAATCCCTGGCAGCAACTCTCCCCCTCAAATTTTGGCTTAACCCAGGCCACTGTTATTTTCCAAGCCAACTGCAACTGTAATCAGCTCAGCCTCCTTCCTTGGGGGTATTTTAATTTATACAAAAGTATCATCTCTTATCATGATCAGCCTGCGATTCATTTACTCTCCAAGTATTAAAAAGCCAGAAAGGGAATAAATTCAGCACACGGAGAAATTAATGCGGAACGATAGGCTCTTTCATGTGGCATTTCCAAGTGCCGTTTTTGCAAGGGGCTTATGTAATGAGACATAATTATCTGCACATGTTCAATTACATTACTTCACAAATCCTCCCTGCCTCTGCCTCCTGACGTCAAGCCGCCCACTAAGCCCCGGCGCCTGCAGGAGAGGGGAGCAGAGCCCCCCGTCCCAGGGCACCCCTCTCCTTGTGCCCTCTCTGCATACTGGTGGTGGCCGTCCTGCAAGATGGTCACACGCCAGGTGACAAATGGCCCAGCGCACTGAGAGTGATGGGACTGGCTGGTGATGGCACCGTGCTGGGGTCTCGGCTGCAGGACCACCATCCCACCCAGAGGATCATCACCTCTCTGACCAGTTCAAGACCACCCTATCTCAACCATCAGCGTCCCCATGTCCAGGGCCAGCTGCCCCCTCCTCTGTGCCACCCCAGACACCATTGCCACCACCCACTCAGCGCTCACAGCCTCCTTTTCCAGGCTGCCCTCCTCTCCCAGCTTGCTGTCACTGCCGCTGAGATGGCGGACGATTGATCTGAGAAATGAAGTTGGATTGCTGTCCCAAATCTACACTGGGTTCTCCTTGTGTGTGTCTGATCGATTTCCCCCTGTGCGACACAGCTTGTCGCTACGAATTTTCATGCTAGTCAGAACCCGCCAGCGCACCCAAGAACAAGGAGAAGATGCTCCAGAGACCGCCCTCCCCCTCGCATCCTCCCCCAGCCCGCTTGGGCGAGGTTTTCTTGGGTTGATGTTGGTTGGCTTTGTGGGTTTTTTCCCTCCTTTCATTCGCAACCGCCGTCGCCACCAACCCCGTCGCCGCTGCGCTCTCGGACCCTGGCCAGGGACGGGTTATTTTTAGCCGGACGCTCCAGGATGGTGCCACCGGGATGGAGCCACCTCTGGGCCGGGGCGTTTGCGGTGACATTCCCCACCATGGCTACGCGAGGTGTCACCTGTTTAGCAGCTCCTGTGTCGAGCGCGCGTGGCCGCAGGTGCCGGGCGAACGCTGATGGGCTGTGACAGTCCGAGACGCCAGCTGCCTGCACGCAGCCTGCCCCGCCGCCACTTTTTTTGTGGGCAAAGCTGCGCCGCTGGCGTGACCGATACAGAAGCGATAAACTAGGTGACCGTAAAAGCAAAGACAAGTCCTACTAAGTGGCATTCTGAGCCCTATGGCTTTGAAATAATTGGTAGTGAGAGAACAAAAATGAAAGGAAAAAAAAAACCAAAGACCCAGAACCCAAGCCCATTTTTTTTTCTTACACTGATGCCCTGCGGACTATACATCTGACTTGCCGCGAGTCCGTCACTGTATCCTCCTGTCTGGCTGATAACATGGCGAAGGGTATCCACCTAAACAGACCAACAACAACAAAGACACAAATTAGAGGGAAGGAAAGGTTAGTGGCCAAAGCTGCTTCCGTTCATCTTTGGCAAGATAAAAGCAAACAAACCAGAATAACAATGATCGTGGCCATCACCGTAATAAAAATAAAGGTACACATTTGAAGAGGGATAAAAGAGAACCGCAGCTGGTCTTGTGGAGAGA
Source organism: Lonchura striata (assembly GCF_050655825.1). Taxonomy (NCBI): domain Eukaryota; kingdom Metazoa; phylum Chordata; class Aves; order Passeriformes; family Estrildidae; genus Lonchura; species Lonchura striata. The sequence goes on along the minus strand of NC_140710.1, from coordinate 30,480,535 downwards.
AATGAGCCAGAGGACCTCTCCTGTCTCCCTCACCGTCCCCTGCCTGCCCCAGCAGCCCTGTCACACTCTCCTTGGCCCCATGTCCTTTGACAAAAAGAGTGGGGAGGGACAACAGCATGACAGTGTGGGGTGGCATCTCCTGGAGCACGTCGTTGCAGCCATCTCCTCCATCTCCTCTACGGACCCACCTTCCTACCCCTACCCTGTTCCACCCTGACCCCAAGCACTGCTCACAGCAGCAGAAGGAGATTTTTGGAGTTGGATGAACGCCTCCACAGTGAAGGGCCCAGAAAGGAAATATACCTACCATGGCAGAGGCACCAGCAGCTCTCCTCTGGGTGCCCTGTTGCTGTCCCTCACACCCCCAGCCCAGCCCCAGCAGTGGCACACGTGGTGAGCACGTCTCACTGCCCACGGATGATGTGTGCTCCACGTCCAGCCTCATGGGGCAGCAGCCTCAGCTTTAGAGAGTTCTCCTTGCCCAATGCAGAAGTGTCAGAGTGGCTGTTGTCTCTCAGGACAGAACAGAGCCTCAGATGCCTGAGAGGGGACTCATGGCATATCTGGACATCGGATGGGAGGTGGGAGAGCTGAGTGAGATCATGGCTATTTTAAATTCTTTCTTTTTGCTCCAAGCATGGGTTGACATTTCAGCATTGCTGCTCAAAGCTCCCTTGCTCTCTCCTCCTGGCATGTACAGGGGTGGTGTGAGTGCCTGTGCTCTGGGGAGGTGGGGAGATGGTCAAGGGTGGCTTTTAATTGCAAAAAAAATTTTTTTAAAAAAATCTACATATTTCAACATTTAATGCCTTTCAGCAGACACCTAGCTTGGCATCAAAGGAGTAAGTGGAAGTCTTGAAAAACGAGACACCAGTCCAGACATCTGGCCCATTCCCTTGGAAGAATAAAGCAAGAAGAACCTAAACCTGAGCTGCTTTTGCTTGACTTTGTGCCTATTCTTCTACACCTTCTCTCCTCTTAGTATGACTATCAAGCCAGAGCCAAATGCATTCACAAAGTGTGGGCAAGTCTCCTCAAGACCATGGTTGTTGGTTTGGTTGGGTGTTTGGTTTTGGTTTCTTTTGGATTGTTTTTTTGTTTGTTTGTTTTTCTTTTTTTTTTTTTTTTTTGGTGGTTGCTCCTGTTGCCTTTTTATTTTTCTTTTTTTTTTTCTTTTTTTTGGTCGGTTGGTTTTTTTTGTTTGGTTTGCCTTTTTTTTAAGTGTTGGTTGGTTGATTTGTGCTGGTTGAGATTTGCTCTTTTCAGACGGGAGGGAGAAGTGCCAATACAATCAAAGGCTCCTCCAACACTAATGCATTCACTGGCAGTACATCGGATGGGTCCCTACCTGTGACTGCACGTTGGCTCCAACCTGGGCCCCTTGGTAAGAATCCCCATTGAGAGACTGCACGCTCATGAACAAATCTCCAGAGTTTGACATGTTAAAAGAACTGGAAGAACCTGGAAAGGAAAGAGTGAGGCACCTGAATCACAGAAAGGAAAAAGATCCACCCCATGACTCTCAGCCAAGAGGAAGGAACAACATGCAAAGCAACCACAAAAACAAAACACACAGTCAGGTTAGTAGTATGAAGAACAGAGCAAGCAAAAAAAAAAAAAAAAAAAAAAAAAGGATGCACTCTTGAGGTTATTCAAAGCCACATGTTGTTACAGCTCAATGCCAAGAACATTCTTCAACAGCTCCTCAGCTGGAGGAAGGATTCTTCATGCTTTTGACTGAGACAAACAAAGCACAGCCTGGAGGACTCAGACAGCATCAGAATCCTTCAGACAGCTCTGAAGGATCTCGTTGTTGGAGGTGTCCACCCAGCAGACTGCACTGGAGACCAGAATTACCCAGACAAGCTCTGCTATCAAGAGCAGAAGCCTTTGCAGCAGGTGAACCAAGCCCATGCTGAGAAGCTCAGACAGGGTGGGTAATTCTAGCCCATACTGCTCCCTGCAGGGTGAGACATCCAGAGCCCATCCAGCCCCATGGCTGGAGCTTTGGCTGAGCCATGTGGGGCTCTGTGAGGGAGCAGTGCATGGGGTTTGCCTTCAGGACATCAGGAACCCATCACTGGTGGGAACTGCAGAGCACCAGGAGCAAAGGCTCACAAAAATGTGAAGGCACCTGGGTTAGACTCCCAGTGCCCATCACGCTGGCAAATCTTTCATTGTGATGGCCCATGAGAGAACACAAGGGTGTCACAGCCCTCCTGGGCCAGCTGCCCCAGAAGAACAAGCTCTTGTAAGCAAATTCCCCACTGCATGCACCAGCCGTCAATGTTATGCTAAAAAATTGTAACAGTGAAGACAACTGGGTGGGATCAAGAGAAAAAAAAAATCACAAATGAAAAGAAAAAATAAATCCTGCCTTTGCAGAAATGAAAGTTTTATGCTTTCAGCTTTGAGATATCTGAGCACTTCCTCAACCACTGAACAGAAGAAACAAACCCATCATGTAACTGTAAGGCAGGGAAGGCAGCAAGGGGGTTAAAAATAAATAAAAAGGTTTTATGGGATTATTTCAGAATTTATCGTGCAGATCAGCGCGTTAAGTGTGAGACAGCTCAACGTGCAAGGTTTAGTTATACATGATGTTAGCCTTGGAAAGGAGAGACTTCAGGGGCCCAGGTCAGCTATGCTTTCAGCTCCAGTCCCAAATATATACTCTCATCATCTACACTGCCATTTCCAGCTTGGAAGACTGGCAACCACAGTCCTGGTGGAATTGCCCAACTATGGCTCATGCGTATGCTCTGGGAAATGCCTGGCAATCCCCCTCCCCTAGACAGGGAATAAACAGGGACAGACCCCAGTTGCGCCCTGGAGGTGGACCAGGAAGGCTCCTTGAAGAAGTCACATCTGACACAGGTCAGGGAGCAGGTGGGAGGAAGCTGGAGGCTTCATGTTCACTACATTCTCTGCTGCTATCTTAGTGACCAGCTCTTTTGTCAGGTGCTGGCAGTTCTCAGAATCCAAGGAAAGCAGAAACATCACTGCTAGATACAGCACCCAAGACAGTCAAGAGAAAGACTCATCTTGAGCACAGCGAGTCTTGGATCAGGACCCTCCCACTGGTGCTCTGTGAAGCCAGGAATAGCTCATTGTCTGTGCTCACTGTCAACCTGCCCAGCCTGTTCCAGAGAGCAATCCCATGGTGCTGTGTAAAATAACTGGGACTAGTCAGGAGGCAGCTGTAACCATCACCTCCTCTGCTCAGCTGGCAAAGGGCTCCTGTCACTTCCCGACCTCCCAGGTTACTTGCCATTTTAAAGGCAAGAAACCTAGAGAAATGAGCTGGCAGACTGGGGCCAGCCCATTCTGACAGTGCTCAACTTTAAGTGTGAAGATGGGCACGTTTCACACACACAAAGATGCTTCCGACCCTGTTTTCTGAGTGATTGCCTCGTAAAAACAGAGGGCAGTAACACAGCTTTGTCCTCCCACAGTGGCTGAGAATCAAAGGACTCTGCAGCTACCCCTCAAAAGAAGCAGAGAATATTTCCCTCCTCTTTTGAGGTGAGCAGAAATCTTTGAGATCACACAAATGATCAGTGGCAGAGCTGGAGAGAGGACTCTGGAATCCCTAAGCACCTGGCATGGCACTGCTATCTCTCTGCCCCCAGCTGAGCAACATTTCATCCCACCTTCCCCTACCAAAAGAAAATTACAACAACAGTAACAAATAAAAATGCCATAAACTTAACTGATATTTTATTGAAACTTAACAAAGCTGCCCATAAAATTGAGACTGGGAGGGAGGAAATAAAAACAAACAAACAGCCACAAACTCTAGTTCTGAAGAGCGACGGTGTCTCGGAAATCATGAGGAGCGCTGGAAATGTCACTTACAAGATATACACTGCTATTGGCAAGGAGTGTTTTTACAATATATGTGCATATCTAAACGGTAAATATGTCTTGCTGCTGATGTGGATGCAGAGATAAATATGCGCATACCAATGGCCCCGCATGTATGGATGCATTTGGATCAGAGCTGTAATTGCGCTGCTGCTTCAGCACTCGGCTGGCTGCGCACTCACCACGCCCCAAAATCACAGCAGCCCCAAGTCTGACACACAGCTAAGAGGGGCTGATGCACCCAGCTGGGAGAGGGGTGTGAAGAGCCCTGAAAATTTAGACTCCACAGAGATCCAGGAATACAAGTCAAGTCCTTCCACTAAAGGAGGTCCCATTGTAAATCTAACCTGCCCCTCTGAAAGGTTCTTTTCCTGAATGCACCACAGGCTTTTTTGGTGGTCTGGGGCTCCTCAGGAACTGAGGTTGTGAATGAGAGAAGCTCATCTTTGAGCCTGTGAGCCCAGGAGGAAAGCACTCTGATCTTGGCACGGGAAGTCTCTGGAATTATTGTGGGTAGATAAAAAAACTTATCAGAAAACCCACAACTTGCAGCAGTGTGGAAGAGTGTCTCATCTTCAGCATACAGAAATCTTTTTTAAAACCAAGACCAATCCCCAGTATTCCTTGGTTTTGAGTTTCTATCAGGGCAGCACCTGCTTTAGGAAGAATGCTGGAAATGTTTGCGCAAACTCTGGCAGCCAAATCTTGCCCTGGGTGAAAGCCTACATCAAAACAATGCCTTCTAAGAGATTTCTTCCATCCCTAACACCTCTGATGAGCAAAGCCCACCTCAAATTTGCCTCCATTTCAAAAATCTTCACAAACTTGACTGCTGGTATTTCTTGCACCACTTTTCCAGCTCTTCAGAGAGCTTCTTCTCCAGCTTCTCAGATGTCTTCTGTGTTCTGACAGTGTCCACTTCCACCTCCAATTTTTCAGGACCTCTAGTAAGTACTTTTCTCTAAATACCTGACAATTCAAATGGTACCACGAATAAACAAACAGGGTAATGGTGTTCACTGGAGCTGAAATCAAGCCATCCTTATCTGCTGCCTCATTCCACCTACCACCAGCAAGAGAGATCCAGCACACTGAGCCTCTGTAGTGACTTTGGCCACGTCTACAAGATTCCTGGTTGAAGTCAGCAGCAATGACACACACGCATTGAGAGCACAAGATTTATACTTCCAGTGACTTTTTGTGGCCAAAAAGGAGGGAAGAATGTGGTGATGAACTATGTAGCTCCTTAGCAGGTCCAAAAGCCAGGGATGATCCAGTAGGACATTTGTTCTTTTTCACTTGCCAAACACTGAGGACAGTGAAGGCATGACCAGAACAGTCTCTGCTGAAGCAGAGTCCTCTCCAGTGGTATGTTCTGGACACAAATGCAGGAAGGCAGAGAAGACACCTGCGCCCGATGAAGTACATTTCCAGGCAGCAGCTTCACAAGAAGATTTTTACAAAACAAAAGGATGAGCAGGTAAAAAAAAACAACAGCTCAGAACAATTTTGGCTGCTCTGCATTCAAGATTTCACTGGATGCTATCACCTGTGTGCGGCCCTTGAGGACTCTAGCTGGCAAAAAGGTCTGCCCACATAACACAGCTTTCATTTGCCATGTGGTTTCTGTGCTGAGATTGTCCAGGAAATCAAAGTGAGGATGGGGAGTTGTTAGCCCAAACGAGCCAGACTTCTCAGCTTATTTGAACATCTGGCCAATAAAGCCCAACCGCGCGTACTCCGGATGAAAAGGTGTTTGACATTCAGGCCTGGGTGACTGAGGATGGGGGACCCTGCTCTGAACGTGCCAGATGGGCAGACAGATGCAATCCTTGCCCTTGTCAATGTGTGGCCAATCTCTTTGACTGACTGTAGCCATTCACCAATCTCCAGTACCATGGGCATCAATGAGAGAACAGATGGGCCTGCGCAGCCACAGCAGAAATGAATTTAGCTCCTGTCCCAGGTCCCACTGCATCCAGTTCCACCTCCTCTTCCAGGGACTGCACTGCTGGTCATTTCTTTCTCATGACCTGCCTCTGCTTACTTTCTTTCCACATGCCCTATAATGTATTTAAACCAGGAAGTCCTACAAATTCCTAGGATAGAAACTCCTATCTTTGTTCAGGCTCCTGCCTCACCAAACTCTCAGCCAATGATCTGGGAACAGAAAGAAGTCCACAGTGCAAAAGGAGAGGCATTGGCCATCTTAGTTCTTCACCTCTTCATTGGCTTCCATGATCCTCCCTGGAGAATTCAGCACATCTGATGGCTCATGGTCCTGGACACAATTGTCCCAATCTTTCTGACAGGTATTTCAGACCTAGCATGTCCAGGTGTGCTTCTTGCTGCTGGGACCTACAGGACAACCTGAAGCAGGGGAGATCACATGGTGCCCTCAGGAAGTGTCTTTGTCCCAAAATGTGACAATGCAGGGATGCTTGACTGAGCTGTTACATCTGTGTAGATCAGCTGGGAGGATCTCAACTGTCAGGAGATAAAAATCCCATGCAATTCCAGCTGTCTTCTCAGGAGAGGACCTACAAGGACACCCAAACCCACCACCTCTGCAAGCTGACCCAGAGCAACCGGGGCCTCCCTGCTGCTCTGCCACTGTTGCAGCATTCCAGGCAGGGTGTGGGACCTGGGCCAGGTTAGGAACACTTTATTTCTAAGCAGAAGAAGGATCTCTGTGGCCTGCAAGCTCCCCTTGCACTGCTTTAGCACCGCTGACACTTCAGACATGTGAAAAGAGGTCAATGACTCCAGACTGCAGGCAAGTGAGCCACAAAGAGGACCCAGGAGCTCAAGTTTTCCCTGTTAATAACAGGACTGTTTGTCCTTTCCTGAAAGCGCAGTGTTATCCAGGGATTATCTCAGCTGCTTACTGCAGGGCACCAGCCAATTTATCTCTGAAACAACCGTGTTAGTGCCTGTGGGGAAGGCGAGGAAACAGCCTTGCTCTGGAGCACTATTTAACAGGTCAGGCACTGAGGAAATGCTTTTTCTCCTCTTTGCAGCACAGATCCAAACCCACTCAGGCACTCTGAAGCTGTTCCCTTGCTATTCCAGACCTTTGGATCTGACTCCAGCTGAAGAGAGAGGAAAAGAAGGAAAGCTGCATTTCTTTGGTCCAGACTGATGTGGACTGCAGGACAGCATCACAGGCAGCAGGTCTCTCCCCTGACACACACAATTCTTCTCTTTCCAGCAGAATTCCCTCCAGCCTTTTCTATAGGGGGGTGTTAACATCAGGAAAGCCCACCTGACCAGGTATTTTGTGTGAGCTCTTTGGACAGAAATACATTTTTGAAAATGCAGTTAAATCTTCATCAGCTGAGATAACGAGAGGGAACAAAAGTCCCCAAATCAAAAAGAATTAAACAAAACTCCAGCAAACTGTCTCTGCAGAGCTCTGCTGCACCCACCTAAGCCCTCAGAGCACCCGAGCCAGAGCAGACAGCCCTAGGTGAGGAAGAGGTGGGAGAGATTGTCCTGGCCAGAGACCCATGTCACTGCTTCCTCCCTTTGTTTGACCCCTGGCTCTCCACCTTCCACTCAAATCCTCCAGAGTCAGGGGTGTTTCTGGCATGTGATTCCTCTGGTACCTACAGAAGCAGGGTTGTGCTCACTACAGAAGTATGTCCTGATGGCAGGCAGCATCTGCATGGCCTGTGTAACATCCTGCTGCCCACCATCCTCTTTGCTCCCTTCCTGCCCCTCTGATACCATCAAGCATCACATTCCCAGGGAAGGGCACCATGAGCAGACTCTCAGCTCAAAGGCTCAAGAGTGGCACATTCCCACTTTCCCTCCCACCCCTAAAAAGAAAACAGGCACACAGATATTTGCATGGATTACAAAGTATATGGCACCCATGAAGTTATTTTTTTTTCTCTCCTTGTAAACAATCCCAATTTTCCATTGCTCTTGGATCAGCAGCCCCTGGTCATTTTTGGGTTGGCCAACCTTGCAGCAGGCACCAGGCATGAACTGAGCATCGTTCTCTAGCAGAGGAGTTGAAATCTGGGCAAAGTGCTCTGTGCCTTTGACTCTCAAAACAAACAAATGGAAACCACAGCAAATGGGAAGGAAAAGGGGAAAGGGAAGGGAAGGACCCATGAATTTCTCTGGATTGCACTGACACAAAGGGAAAATAAAATTCACACAGAGCGCATTCTTGCAGGTGATCCAGACACTGTCATGTAAGCAATCAAAGAGATAACCACAGGAAAATCAAAGGACAAAAATTCACCCAAAACAACCCCCAAAATGGCATGAGCTAGGACATCTCAGAAATGCTGGGGTTTGTCCATTAGGATCACTCATGCTTTCAGCCCCAGTGAAATAAAATCATGACACAATAACTTTTCTATTACTTTTTTTTCTCCCCCCCAAAGTGCAAGCAATCTGAGCAACGCTTCGTGGTCCACTTTTCTGGTTTTGTGTTTACCATCCATGCATATAACCCCCACCACAGCACCACCAGTCACATGGTCTGATCACATCTTTTTTTCCAACAAAAAGCAGAACAGGAAAGGGGAAGAGGGAAAAAAAGGAGAAAATAGGGAGAAAAAAAGCAAAGAAAATAAAGCAACTCGCCTCCCCAAAAAAACCATCAAATCAAACCTGTTTCCCTCTTAAGTTTTGTTTTTTTTTAAGACCACGAAAGTGAGCAAACCAGACCCAGAGAATAAAAGCTGAAATAACCAAAAGGAGAAAACAAGAGAGAGACTAGAGGGAGAGGGGAGAACAAACAAAAACCCGAACACTAACAACCCAAAAGAAAAGAAAAATAAAAACTAACCAGCTGAATTGGGAGTTGAGGGTGAGTTAGCCTGGCTTCCATGGGCTGACACATTGGTAGCCGTGACAGCCGTTTTGGCAGCATAAATATTGGCTTCCTCTTGAAATTTACCTATGTTCTTCTTGTACCGGATTCTCTTATTTCCAAACCAGTTTGATACCTAGAGCGAGTTCAAGAGAAGACAAGGACAAGTTAAGGTTTCAGCTCTGCCAAGTGTAGCTGGGTGAGGAAGGTCGATTAGTTCAGGTTAAGCAGTGCAGATTCTTTTTCCCCAGGTTTTTCTAGCACCTTCCACTTGTGTGTGCCCCACGAAAGGTGGTGGGAACCCCTTGGGAGCACTGGGTTTGTGTGGGTGTAGCTGGTTCTGCTATAGATGGGATGCTCCACAAGAATCACTAGACCCACCTCACAAAAATCTTAAAATGGATTAAAAAAAACCACGACAAAGTCAAATGACCCCACAGTTGCACAATTTGAGAACAGGTAGGTGACATTTTTATTTGGCTCCTCCTCAGTATCTCTTTGATGCCCTGATTACCCTGATTACCAGCATGGCTTTGAGGGAGAACACTCAGAGAATCGACTGGAGCCTGGCTGACACACAAAATTGCCTCAGTATCAGCAAAGCTCTCTTTTGATCCATCTGAGGGGAATCAGGGCACAAAGCCAGAAGTGGATGCTCTTTGTCCAGCCGAGCTCGGCTTTGCAAGGTTCAGCACGAGCCACTGCATGAACCAGGAACTTCAGGGGAAGGATGGAGAAGGAGCACAGGATTTCTCCTAAAACCTAACTTTGGTCCTAGGAAAGAAGTGTGTGCCTTGGGAAGGGATGGAAGGTGTTTCCAGTGTGTTTGCCCAGAGACATGCTGATGATATTCCTGTTTACTCGTGGGCACTGTCTCACACTGAACCATTTCAGAGAAGGCATGGGAAAGATTCAACCCTACAGCACGAGAAGCAGCTCTCAGCCTCTTCTTCATCAGCACTGAACACAGAGAATCAGGGTAATGTCCTCCTATGTGCAGCTCTCTAAGCTGAAGACAACTTCCAGCCACTACTGACTTTGAGAGAGTTTACCAGGATAAAGAGAATGGGCAAATAAGGAGGATGCTGCAGCTCTCCCAAAAAGTTCCAACACTCCTAGAATTGCTTGGAGCTGCAATCTTGAGTTAGCAAGACCAACCCCTTCAGTGAGATTCCAAGGACATTCTCCCTTTGCTTGCTGGTGAGCAAGTACATCACTGCTCCCTCTTCCAAATAAATTGAGCAAGAGCCAAAGACACAGAATACAATAATGGATGTTCATCCCTTGAAGCCCATGATTTTTTCCTTTACTTAGGGAAAGTTTGGGCTTGGTGTGGCTCACTGAAACCCATAAGCTTTTATTCCTGTGCTGCTTTCTATCTGCAGTGCTTATTAGAGCATCCAGCAGCTTCCATACAGAAGTGGCTTTATCCACCAATTTAATGGCTACTCAGCTAGAGGTATCCAATCCTGCAGAGCAGGAAAGAGAAAATATAACCTGTGGAGACTCAGATCAGCACCCAGCCCAGATCTGGGAGCAAACATTCTGATGGTACCACCAGGAGCTGGTGCTGCTGGCAAGGAGCTCCATTCCACCTCTTGGAATGGCCCAGCTTTCTCACTAATGACAATGTGCTCCTTCATTATCTTTCCACATGGACATCTCCTCATGACTGCTCTTCTGGCTTCACATCCTGGGTGAACTCTGAGCACCACAGGGCAGGAGGCTGGAATACACAGCCACCACAACCTACCTGCATTTTAAAATCTGTGAAACACCTGCAGAATCTGGTCAGACTCTGAGTTCACATCAACTCTGCTCGTGACTTGCACACATT